>NW_028277070.1:0-2400000 GCF_059951505.1 Python bivittatus | reverse complement strand
AACCATTGTCCATTCATAACCTGCTGAACCATTACTGTCCATATAATGAATATGCTCAGTACCCTCACTCAGGCTATATGGATGAGGCAAATATTTACATGGAAATGTCACCTATTTATTACTAGAGAATTAACATTCCTAAAAGAAAATCACCTCTTTCAGGACTGCAAGTCTGGTAAGGTCCAAGTTAAACTGTCAGTTCAGTTCAACTCAGATTTGCAATTCCATTCCAAGGGTATCTGTGCCCACCGAAAAGTCAGTTCAATGGCCAACTCAGTCCCACGGTGCCCCATTCGGTCCCGGGTAATCCAGGAGTTCACTCTGAGGATTGGTTTCAAGGGGTTGATTTCATTGACTCACTTTCCCATCAATTCTTTAAATGAAGTTCTTCACACCATCCTGCAAACTTTAAAACCTGACGGAAACGGTTTGTTTGTCAGACGCCCGCTTAATTACACGTCTATCAAAACGTATCAAGTCTCTGGGTTCACACAAGATGCTAAACCCTAAGCTCGGTTTCACAAAACCAGAGGTGTCCACAGGATCAGAGACTTTTGTCAAAATGGTAGCAGCCGCGTCCCACGTGTCACAATACAAGCTCTGCTCCTTTCATACACGCAAGTAACATGGCAGTGCGGAACAAAAGGCATGGAGCACGATGCTCCTTTGCTCGTTTGCCCCCTTTGGTCCCTCTACAGACGTTTCTGCACAGAAGGCTTCTGCGTTCACAAACCGCATTGTGGTCAAACAATGAGCTACGCTGTGGCTTACCATGACAGCCAATTTCACTCGGCTTCCAAAGGCTGTGGCTGGGCTCGCACCTCACTGAGCTGCAAACAACACAACCCCATTTTAAGCTAAATCCAGCAAACGTTGTGGGAACACAGCTGCCCTCTGAAGGGCAGAGTACTTTTCTTTTCTTTCTTTTCTGCCAATCACATCACCCTCCATTCCCATCACCCACAGACCATAAAGCGAACGCATCCTGGAGGGCACCAGGTTGAAGACGCCTAAGCTTAAGCCTAAGCCTACGCTCCAGGCCACGTGGCATTCCTGGTGTGTGGATGTGATAAAGCACAGGTCAAATACACTTCCTTGGGGTGCTTGAGGAAACATGCAAGGGTTCTTTTGGAAGCATCCAGCACAATATAGGGCTATAAAGAGCGTGTGGGCCATCACAAGTCATTCCTGACAAATTTAATTGCTTAAAAAAGGGAGAGAAAGTCTTCTTATTATAATGAGTGAATGAAGGTCACTCAGTGCCTGGAATGTATTCAGGTTTGATCGGAGGCATTGGAAGCAAGCATCTGAGGAGAGCAAACAAGCAGGAGAGGAAGCTGAGAGTCCAACAGACCAGGAGAGCAAAGCAGTCATGCCTACATTGCCTTGGGATACAGTTGTCCCATGGAACGGGAGGGCTTGCCAGTCTCCTTGGGAGAGCAGGAACCCATTTCCCCCGCCAAGCTGCCATTTCTTCTACCATTCTGACCACACAGAGAAGACTTGTGTCACCTTCATCACCAAGGTGGCTCCTTCATGGATTTGTTGCAGAAAATAAGCAAGAGCTGCTGAGGCTGGCTGGCCTCTCCTCTCTGCCTCCAGCGTCCATTAAACAGGGTCAAAGTAGCTCTCCTGAATGAACCAGTTTAAGCTGAAATGAGGAGTCTTCTCCAGAATGGCTCAGCATTTTCTTTAGAAGCGGGAAGGATTACCTTCTGGGAAGGTGGAGGATGGGATTTCTAAGACAAAATCCCAAGGACCACCCCGTTCTCTAAAGGCTGCCATAAAATGAGGAACAGAGAGAGCAGCCAGGTGATAAATCAGAACCGGTGTTGGATTAAAGGATAATGCTAACCCCTCTTCATCATAACATCTAGCTCTTTTAATCCTTCTTAATGATCTGGAATTTTTGCACAGCCTTCTGACAAGTCAGAGAACTAAATTCAGAAGTGATTTGCATCTAGTGAGGTGGAAAAAAATATTGGAGGATGTGGAGAAATGAAGAGGTGGACACCATTCAGATAGGAACTGGCACCTTATAAATTTCTCTCCACTTCCTATTATTGGAAATTTAGGAATAGTTTCTTTTTTATGTATAATGATTTTTATTCAAATTTTCAAATACAAAGATAAAATACTAATACAAAGAAAAAAATAAAAAATAAAAATAAAAAGTGCAGAGGAAAAAGGAAGGAAAAAGAAAAGAAAAAAGAAAAAATATATAAAGAAATGACTTCCCCCTTCATCAAGACAAGTACAAAAATTTCAGTAACTTACCACCTTTTCTGATACTTCAACAAAAAATCTCTTCTTCCCATATCTCATCTCTTATCTATCACCAAATTTTACAGTGTCGTCATTCAGTCTTAATCAAGAAAAGTCCATTAAGAGCTACCATAAACAACATATATATTTTAACCTTGATCAAATAAACCAACTTTGTATTCCTTCCATTTACTTTTAAGAATCTTGATCTTTATTCCCTTTAAATAGTGTCCAAAAGTTTATCTTTCCATTTTCTCTTTGTCTCTTCTCAGAAACTCCTTCATACATTTAACACAGCTCTTTTGTAAATCTGAGATAAGAAAGTTATCCAAGTCAGTTTTCTGATTTATTATTTGTATGCCCCTTTTAGTTGTTAAGACAACAGCTGGTTTCATTTGTAAATGCAGTGTAACAACTTTTTCCATATCATTCAATCCACTTTCAATGCCACATTTGAATCAGCCTCTATTTTGACTATGTTTCTATTTTGTCCAGTAAAATCTGTTCCTCTTCTGCAACCTCCTTTAAATCTGTTTTTATAGCAGACAATCTTAAGAACAAAGATATTGTTCCCAAATATCCTTGAATTCTTCCAAAGTCAAATTAATTTGCTCCATTCTGTATTAATGAGTCTCTTCCCTTTTAATTATAATCTTTAGTTCTTTCTGGTTCCCTCTAGTGTCCAACTTTTAAAGTCCTCTCTTATCATTTTTTCCCCCCTAATCAACATTTTCCCACAGGAAGGTTTCTTACACTTAATTTCAAAATCTTCATTTTTTTTTTTATACAATGGTAAACAACCCACAAGAAGGATTCTTGTAATTAATTTCAAAATCACATTTCAAGTCCCTCTGGCCCCTTAGTCCATTTATAACTTTCCAAAAGCAACGTTCTAATCACCCTTTTGCTGTTTATTCCAAAATAAGATTTTTTTAAAAAGTCCTTAAACTTACATAAAATTTATTTCATCAACGATAGAAGGAAAGTAATTCGGTGTAATGAAACTTGCCTTTCTGAAGGTTCTTAATAACCAAAAAGCCATTAACAAGCAATTTCCAGAAGTGATTAATAAAGGAAGTATGTGAATCTGGTGTCCTTTTGAAGGCTCTGAACCATGGCTTAGGCAAAGCTGATTTTTCCTCGGCTCCCAGAGCTCTAAAATCCACTGGAGACCTTATGGTCTCCTCACGAGAAGCCACTGTATGGAGCCCTTGTGAGCATTCCCAGTCCTCTCCTTGCTCCGGAAAGGAATTCTGAGAAGCCGATCCATTCTCCAGCTCCTCGTTCTGCCACGGTCGTCGATTTCACTCTTGCAGAGTTGCCTTCAACCTGCCATTGCTTATCCAGAAGTGAGGAATAGCTTCAGTATGCATCATTCCAAATTTTTCTGGTCAAGTTTCAAATCTTTCAACATGACATGTATGTTTTCTGTTCAATGCACCACAAGTCTGCATATACCCCTTTTAAATATTCATATAATCTCAAGAATTGAGATGGCATTTATTCTTTTCATTAGCAATATAAGAATGGCATAATTGGCTGATAGAATGCTGAAGCAGGTCAAAAGACCACCCCAGATCTCATGGCTGCGTGGTTAAAGTCATTTGGGTTTCAGTGAATGGCACGTAGTTCCAAGTAGCCTTGTTCTACCTCATATCTGACCAGTCCTCTGGAACTGCCTCAACCAGAGAGTTCCTTCTTGACCTCACATGCTGCTTTTCTTTGACTGGCTTCAATCTCTGTTGTTCAACAGTTCAGTTGAATTTTAAACATCTGGGCATACTTATTCTCAATTTTTTCTTGCCTTTTTCCTTTCTCATAAAGGATTTTGTAATTGTATTTTAATGGTTCTGCGCAGTGTGTGTGTGTTATAAACTGGCTTGAATATTTTAGCAAAAAGGCAAGATAAAAACACTTCAGCCAAGAAATTGCAGGTGGGCACAAATTTGGAATTCTCCGCCAAATCTGTGTATAGAGAAATGGGGTGGACAGTTTTTCTGAAGTTGTCCAGACAAAGGAGAAGTTCTTCTGCCATTTCTCTGGGGCTAACACCACCTGGCCTTGGCATTATTTAAAATATCTTCCTGGGCCACTCCCTTGGGATTGAAGGGAAGTGTGAGAAGGGAGGGGGTGGGCTGTCCACCTTTGGAGCTTTTTAAGAAGACGCTGGACAGCTGCTTCTCATGGATGGTTTTACCAGTTTTCCTTGACATTGCAGAGAGCTAGACCAGCTGATCTGCGTGGTTATTCCAACTCTGCAGCTCAATGAGAAGCCAGGGAACTGCAGACCATCAAGGAAATTATACTATGAGAGTTGGAAATTTATATGGCTCCCTTGGCCACCTTGTCTCTAAGATTCGTGCAAGTGCATTTCAAGAAAAATGGAAAACCAACTGAATCAGAACAAGTAAAACAAAGCCCTTCAGGGAACAACATTAGGATATACCAACCTCAGATCTGCCCACCTGTTTCAGTCATTTAGAGAGGGCCTATTGCAGGTCACCCCTCTTCATGAGGCTCATCGGCAACAGGCCTTCTCAGAGGTGGCCCCATTTTATGGAACCCTCTCCCCTCAGAGGCAGAGATGGCCCTACTCTGCAGGTATTTTGAAAACAGACCACTGATCCAACAGGCATCGAGTGAATGGCACCTTAAATGGACTACTGTACTTTGTTTTATTCATGACTTCTATTATTTTTTGGACTTTGTTGTAACCTGTCCAGTGTCTGTTAGGATTGCAACAGGCTATGAATACTGTAAAAGCATAAAAATAAGTGATAAGTAAAGAGTCACCCTCTGGGGGGGATGGGCGGCATATAAATTTAATAAATAAATGAATATATCACAGAACTGGAAGAGCAATAAGGGATCAGATCATCATCACAGTCCCACATCAATTCCTCAGCTGATTTTGCCAATGGGGGGGGGGATTGGGATCAACTTTGCTCTCTTCGCATGTAGAGAAAAGTAGAACTGACCTTGGGGAAGTATAACAGAACCATTAAGCGGGGAAGGAAGGACCAATCCATTAAGGGGGGACTTCTGTCCGTAGGCAGAAAGAAGCAGGAGAAAGAAATCAGAATAATCCCACCTGGATTTTGTCTAGGTAGAATAACAGAATCTTGAAAGCCTATCCAAGTTTCTCTCTGACCCAAACCATGGTTGGTGGCTTGTTAGCTCATGCAAATCAGGTCTGATCTGCTTTGAGCATTTGAATCAGTTCAGAAAATAGAAAAATCTGCTTGAATTGAATCAACAGTTTGGCTCAATTTGGACATTGAATCCATTTCTGTTTCAATGTTCAAATCAGTTGGTACTCAATCTCCAAATTAGAACTGATTTGATTTGGGCTGATTCCAACCAATATGATTGGATTTAGTGTTCCAAATGTCTGGATCAGTTTGGAGCATCAAACCTTTGCACAGCCTTAGCAGTTTGTGACACACTATACTTCCTTTATGGTGTTCTAACTAAGCCACTCCGGCAATGGGTCCAAGCCCCCACGCAAAGGTATGTGCCCCCTCCCAATCCAGTCTAGCTTCAGTGCAAATATCAGTGAAGCCAAGACATTATGAGCCTCTGGCTTCCAGCTGCAGCACCTCTGGCTGCCCGGCTTTGCCCTCTCTCCCTTGCCAAGGGGACAGGCTCCCAAAACAGCGTGGAAACCATCTGCCAGTCTCCTGGCATAGTTGCACCACTCTGCTCTTCACTCAAACCTCTTCAAAGCAAACGTGCAGGTTTCCCTGGCAACCCAAATGGGCTGTGAAAACTTCCAGAAGGCTATTCCATTCCAGGCTGCTGCTGATGCTCGTGGAGGCCCCAGTGCAACATCTAAACTGGGGAGAGGCCTAGCCTGGGAGGAAGAGCCCACCTGAGAACGCTTGAGGCTGCAGCAAAGCACCCAGGGTGGGTGACCGCCTTTGTTGACCCAGAGCTATCCTCCACGGCCTTCTCTTTCTTCTATTCCATTTGGGTGTGGAAAAACTAATTGTAAGTGTCTGCTGGGTTCTCACAAAAGGTCAGTTTCCCCAAACACACCCATGTAAATTAACTGGATGATTTGGAAATGTTCCAGAGAATGAGACTCTGCTATAAATTAGCTGAGAGCAGGAGGGGCAACATCCTTGGCCCCAGAGAAGGCATCACAATACTGGACGGCAACTTGGCTGGCTTTGGCCAGTGTCCACCAGTGAGAGACACTGGTCCAGTTGCCATTAGATTATCAGCCCCATGAGGTAGACCAGACCAAGAAATCAACTCCGCAGGAAGGCTTAAACTACTTTTGTTGAGATGGGCTCTAATAACAGAATTTTGCAAGTCTGATTGTGCTGGACCTCCTTCCCCTTCTTATACTACTGTGAATTAGGGAGGTGTCTCTCTGAGCCACTTCCTAATGTTATCTGATTGTTCTGGATTTTAAAAAAATGCTTTGGCCACTTTTGCCTAGGAAACGGTTCCTGCATATCTCCGTCAAGGTCATCTTCCTTTCTCTCTACAGACGGAGCTAGACGCAAGCAGAGAAAGAGGAGAAGACCTGGGCAGGAGAGTGGAGCAGCAGCAGCAGCAGCAGCAGCAGGGCCATTCATATCAGCCAACCCCCACTTTGCACTCCCCCTCCAGATCTGCAGACTTCAACTCCCAGAATTGTCTGGTCAGCAAAGCTATTGCAGAGAATTCTGGGAGTTCTTTTACATTGTCCACACATCTGAAGAGCCCCAGTCTGGGGAAGGGGATTTCAGCCCCACCCCTAACCTTCTTTGACAGCCCCCCTGATAATGGACTGGCTTCTGCTTACAAATCTCGAATGGCCATTTCCAAGCCAGTCGACACATTAACCATACTTTATTTTTTTCCTTTGGAACCTGTGAGCTTAGCCCTGATCATCTTCTAAAACAGTTTCACAATCAGTAGGATCACTCTTAAGGTATTTGGAGCAGCTGTCATGTTGCTTCTTCTCTAAGCAAAACATATGGAAGTCCTCATAGGTCAAGGTTGCCAGGCTCCTCACCAGCTAAATAATCCTTCTCAGTTTTTCTAAATATGCTTCCTGTCTCCAGGAAAGTGGGGCTGTGTGAAGCCATGAGGATCAAGACATTGCTCAGGAGAACACATCTGATTGCCGTTCAGAAAGTACCCACACAGGCTTATTCTAACACACAAGGCTCCTCTTTTAAAGCCATATATAACCGTATAACTGCCCAGAGCTGCTGGGAGTCAGGTGGCATATAAATTTAATATATTATGGTTGGTCACACACTCAGCCAGATGTTTAGACTGGATGTGGCACTTTTGTTCACCTGTCGAGTCCTTCCCAAGGACTTGGGATAGGCAGATGTTGTTGTTTATCAATATTGAGGTATCATTGCAGGATGTAAGTTGTTGGTGGTGTTGTTATATTGTGGTTAATGTATTTTTGATTCAGCAGGTATGCCAGGACAGCCATTTTATCCACAATCCACCTCTAAGGTGTATGAAACACTTGAGGACATCTCTGCATTATACATACATGTACTTATTATTGGTTTATTGTTATGCAACCCTTGAAGTAAATCCATTTAAAATCTTGTTTGAACAACACACTGAACCATAAGGTAATGTGTCTGGTTTGGGCTTAACATGTTCTGTGAATCCAGGGATTCTCATGTGTAAACTACACTTATGACTGAACATGTTGCACAAACCTAACCAATTATAATTTATGCACTAAACCATGGTTACAAACCATGGCTTAGTATAGATGATGTGTGGTCCCAGTCTCTGACTTGTTCCATGGGTTTTCCTTGGAAATGTTAGAGAGGAACTAGTCCCACACACACACACACACACACATGTTGTACTGGCATCTGGAAAGGAGATCAGTTTAGAGGAGTGTTTCAGATGGTTGGTTGGTTGGTTGGTTGGAAACTTGAGAGATGTGTGGACTTCTCTGCTGGCTGGGGAATTCTGGGAGTGAAAGCCCACACCTCTTCAAGTTGCCCAGATTGAGAAACACTGGTTTAGAGTGAGGAAAGAGTCCATATCTTTGGATCTTTCCCCTGACTTCCATCCCGTTCTTCTTCGTTTAGCACTCAAAGGTTCTTCAAACAATCAGGAAAAACAGTTTTGTTCTGGCTTGGCTGGAATGAGGCAGAGAAGACGTTCTTGCTTTATAAACCTTGGGTCACTGAAGAGTGGCCCAAGGTGTGTTGTGTTCAGTGTGTAGACGACTTTTTCTTTCTCCAAAGCATTGCAGTGGTCACTAGCAGAGAGCTTCAATCAGAAAACACAATTATCAACTGTTCTGCTTTGTGAGGCCTTTCTCTCCTTCTCCCTCTTTTTGAAAATATTCTCTTTTCTGGCATTTCAGGTCCTGTATGGCTTTAATCATTTATTTCTTCTTTATGCCAGGTTTCCTCAAAAGAGCTCAGGCAGCTGAATGCCCTTCCCCCTCGCCGCCTACTCTTGAATAAGAAGGGGGGGAAATGGGGGAGGGAAATGGTTGGTTGGTTGGTTGGAAACTTGAAAATAAAATCTGCCCCCCAGCATACCAGATTTCAGAACCAGGAGAGGCTTGAATAACTGTGTCACGGTGGTCCAGTCCCTGCACCGTGTTCAGCAGGGCAGTGGAGTTCCCCCAAATGGTCCATGACCCATTCATTTAACTCCCAGGGGGCAAGACAGAGCCCCAGAGAGTCCCAGGCTGGGGCAGCCCTAAGCTTACTTTCCTCCCCACCACTGCAGTCTCAGGGAGGGGGCAAAACCATCTCTCCTATCTAGCCAAGGCAATGCCAGGCCAAAGCTAGTCTGAAAGGCTTGATTGCCAAGCCCAAAACTTCCATAGAGTAGTCGGGAGGAAGGACCCTGGAAGCTGCCCTTCTATTAGAGTCTGGTTTAATGCAAAGTGTGGCTGCCCTCCTCTCAAGGAGAGGGGCTGCCCCCCATTGCTCAGCCCTTGGTAGCTGCTAGTGGTGGGTCCTTGGGATGGACCCCTGCCAGAACCTGACCCCTCCTTATCAGAATCAGGTCCCACCTGCTCAGGCTTGTGGTCTGCCAGTGCTGGGCTCCAATTGCGAGCCTGCCCTTCAGGCTGATTGCCTGGCTGGTCCGTCTCCCTAGCCTCTGACTCAGGATTCGGAGGAGGCCATAGCAATGCATGGGAATTGCATGAGTAGCCCCCGCCCCCACCCCTCGACAGGGGGGGAAAGATGACAAGAAGCTGGGAATGAAGCACTCATCTCATGGAAGGACTGAAAACATGGTTGCCAGGTGACTAACCAAGTCATCTGAGATCATATGTTGTTGTCAGATAAAAGTGAGTCAGGGAACTGGTAAAGGGGATGGCTGAGTCATCTCTGGTAGGAACATGGATTTTGTGTGAAAGAGAGAAGAGACCGACGGTGGAGGGGAAAGTAAAACCAAACTGCCTCAGGCCAAATCTAACGGTCCCTTTGTCAACTTGTGCCCTCTGGGAGTGTTGGACTTCAACTCCCTGGCCAGAATGATCAAAGACCTGATTAATGTGGAAGGCGCCAAACTGGGCAAGGTTCCCAAGGGACTGGACAGTTAGAAGATGATAACTTGTTGTTGTTGTTCAGTCGTTAAGTCGTGTCCGACTCTTCGTGACCCCATGAACCATATTGCGCCAGGCCTTCCTGTCCTTTGCTGCCTCCCTGAGTTTGTTCAGTTTCATGCTCATTGCTTCAGTGATGCTATCTAACCATCTCATCCTCTGCCGTCCCCTTCTCCTTTGGCCTTCAGTCTTTCCCAGCATCAGGGTCTTTTCCAAAGAGTTCTCTCTTCGCATTAGGTGACCAAAGTATCTGAGCTTGAGCTTCATTATTGATCCTTCCAATGAGCAATCAGGGTTGATTTCCTCTAAGATTGACTGGTTTGACCTCCTAGCAGTCCAGGGGACTCTTAAGAGTCTTCTCCAGCACCACAGTTCAAAGGCATCAATTCTTCAGCGCTCAGCCTTCTTTATGGTCCGCCTCTCACAGCCATACATTACTACTGGAAAAACCATAGCTTTGACTATGCGGATCTTTGTCGGGAAGGTGATGTCTCTGCTTTTTAATATGCTGTCCAGGTTTGCCATAGCTTTCCTCCCAAGGAGCAAGCATCTTTTACTTTCATGGCTGCAGTCTCTGTCTGCGGTGATCTTGGAGCCCAAATAAATAAAGTCTGTTACTGCTTCCATTTCTACCCCTTCTATTTGCCAGGAATTGATGTGTCCAGATGCCATGATCTTAGTTTTTTTAATGTTGAGTTTCAAGCCAGCTTTTGCACTCTCCTCTTTCCCCCTCATCAAGAGGCTCTTTAGTTCTTCTTCACTTTCTGCCATTAGGGTGGTATCATCTGCATATCTGAGGTATAACTGCAATTACTGATGATAACTACAATTGTCCTAATATCAGGGAAACCATAATGGCTCCACCTTCAGCCCTGAATGGGGTCCAGAGAATTCTCTGTTGAGAAGGCTGTTGCTTCTGCAGGAATTCTGGTGTGCCCCTTCCCTAGGAAGAGGGAATAATTTAAATTCTTTGCTTTATGATCGGAACATGTCTGGCTAGAAGCCTTTGCATGCGTGCCTAACCTTTTTCTGAGATCCCCAAAGGGACGGCTGTGCTTGGAGGTAATTACTGCAGTGGCAATAAAGCCTGCCTTCCTCAGGCCAATGGGATGCTTCAGGTGCTACAACGTAGGTGGATGCAGCCCGCGTAAGCGCAGAAGCAGTTCTGGGTGGGTCCTGGAGCTGGCCTCCAAGAAGCCCCTGGACTCGCTGCAGCTCCAAGGCTTTCAGTGAGATCTGACCCCAGTGCAAGGCCTCCACCTTCAGGGGGAACCTTGGATGGTTCAACCCCCTACATTCAAATAAACATAAAGCCTCCTCTAGGGTTTGTTGGATTGGCAAACCTTAAAGCCAAGTTTAAGATCTTTGTCCCCAACCAAAGAAGGCATCAGGATGGGTTTGCATAGTTTCGCTTATTCAAAAGTCCAACATGGCTCCTTCTTTAATACATTACGGGTAGTCCTCAGGTTATGAACGAGTTCCATTCCCAAGGTCTGTCCTTAAGCTGAATGTGTATGTAAGCTGAAACAGTATTAGTGTATAATACTGTATAAGTAATATTGTGTATTTAACTTGAATCATTGAGTATTTAACTTGAATTTTGCTATAATAGACTCTGTTCTCAATTATGGGTCATCCTTAATCCGGGCGTTCTTAACCCAGGGACTCCCTGTGCACAATTCCAGCATGAATTGCCCAGAGTTATTTGCAATCCCACTGCTTTCTCAGTGAGATGAGCAGAGAGGCATCTGGGTCCTAAGTAAGGCCACTAGGAATGGGTTTGATTGTCCTTCTGTTCTAGGGAAGATGTCTGCTTAAGTTAGTCTAGCTTAGGACAGGAAAGGGTGAGCACGAGAGGTCAGCTTGGAATAGCACAAGAGATCAGCTTGGAACTGAACCATAATTAGTTCATCATGTTCGTCAGTCGTCCTTCATTCACACGCCTCCTCCACGACGTGCTCCTACTCCCATGGTCCTTGGGTGAAGATAATCTGTCAGTGAAGGGATGAGCCCCAGGATACCTCTGGCTGTTGCTCCTCACCCTGCAGAGCCAAGGTGCAGAAGCACCACCGAGACTCAAGCAGAATTGCTGTACAGTAGATTCTCTGACGGGGAGCCTCCCTTTGCCGGTGGCTCCTGCAACATTTTGTGCTGGCATCCTCCCGTTTGGGTGTGTGTTTGTAAGGCTGTTCAGCTCAGGCAACGTGACTCTGGTGGTGCACAACAACAAAGAACAAACAATAAACTGAAAAGGAACCTTGTAACATTAAAGCATACACAATAGATAAATACGAATACAAAATACAAAATATAAAATGGTGACCCGCATAGTAATAAAAACATCCCAAAGGGGACTCCGCTCCACTGGCCCCAGATGCCTGGGGAAAAGGCATCTCTGGTTCATTCACCTCTCCTCTCCCCACCTGTCACTCATGGGTCATGGGAACAGTCACACCCTGCAAGGCACCACTTAGTGACTGTTCAGTTTTACTTACAGTCCTGACCTTCCACCCCTTTCTGCTCAAGGACTGAAATAGCAGAGCCTGCAAGGTAAAGCACCCCCAGCTACAGTCGTAGGGGGAAGAAAAGTTCATCAGCCTCCACCTGCTCCGATGAAACCACCACCCGGTCTTTCCAGATTTCAAGGCAACGCAAGTCCATTTTCAGAGAAAAGCTGGATCCAAATGTATTTCTGCAGCTATATTCGTGGCCTAGGAGTGCTCTTTGCACTGAAGGGGTCCAATGCTCCCCCAGATAAAACCTGCACAACTGCCAAAACGGTTATCCTGTTCACTTCTTTCCCCCACCCACCCATATACCACCCACAAATACACAAACACGCACCACACTTTCTTTTGACAAGGTTAACTGATCTGACAGATCAAATCATCAGGGAAACTAGCATCTTCCTTTTCCTACACATTGGTTTGTGCTTCACGCTAATTTGAAGCCTCTTTCATCTTCTTCTTCACCTTAACACAAAACGAGACCAGCATGGCGGCAAATATAATCTGGGAGGCAATCCAGGATGTAGGAGCACTCAGAGGCATCCCTGGCAGAGAGATTTAATTGTGCCAATTCAACTTTTGAATGGCGCTTGCAACAATGCAGCTGGCTTGTCCTTGAGCAAAGAATGAGGCACACTCTCCTAATTATGAAGGCGAGATAACAATGCCTCTCTTCTGCCAGGTTTTATTTTAATGCCTTGGAAAGTTGCTTCCCCATCTCATTCTCCAGCTCTCTTGTTGCCATCATACGGGGAGGGTGGAAGTTAGAACTGCCGGAGCAACTTTCAGCAAGCAAAGCTCTCCACACTGCAAATCCTGGGAAAGTATGAGTTTTGGAGAAGTGAAGTGGGAAGGGAAACGGGATGTAAATGAGCCAGATGTACAGTAAATGAGATTCGTTTTAAAAATCACCGACCATGTCCATTTTCAGAAGGATCCACAAACTAAAGATTGCAGTGCAGTTTATAAAGAATAAATGGTCTCTAAATTCTCTGGAGAAGAGAAGGTCAAGGGGAGGCCAGATCACAGTCTTCCAGTACTAGAAGGACACTGCCGGGGAAGAGGGTAGAGATTTATTCTCTGGGGTGCTCAAGGGTAGGACAGAAGCTGTGGCTTTACAGAGAGAGATCCAAATGCAAAATAAGGAGGAATTTCCCAGCTGTGGAAGCTATGAAGAGCGGAAGAGCCTACCTCCTGGAGTCATGGGTGCTGCGTCACTGGAAGCTTTCGAAGATTGGACAGCCATTTGTCTGGGACGGTCGGAGGATTCCCACCCTGGGCAAGGGGTTGGACTAGAAGACCTCCCAGCTCCCTTCCCACCCTAGGGCTCTATGATTTTATGATTCTATGATTAAGTGGCCAAGCCAGCAACTCTACAGTTTAGCCTGCCTGTTAGATATGCGTTTGATTGATGGGGTTACTTGGTTGGTTAAAAACAGAATCCCTTCTTTGAACATCAAGATACTGAAATAAAATGTAGCGTGCTTGTTCTGGACACATTTCAAAGCTGCTCTTGTTTTACATGTAGCCTTCACCAGTACCTCCAAAGGAAGGACAAAAATCAAGATTCTTCCTTGAAGAAGATGAATAATGGAAGTCCTGAGTAGAAATTTCAGAGCTGAGCGCAAAGGGCCTTTTGGAATTTGCATGCCGGCCTCTCTTCTCTTCAGCTGCTGCCATCACTGATGTCCCGGCGTGCCATGCCTACCACCCACCTGCCCCACCGCCTTCTCACCCTTGCTTCCCCTAAGCTGCCAGTGACCTTGATTTTCTCCTGCATCAACTCTGCCCACAAGGAAGCAGCCCGGTTTCATTCTGTGCCCAAAGACTCAAAAGACGCATGCTTTGTTCCAGGCATAAACCAACTGGCACCAGCTGCTTCATCCATGGAATGGTTCGTGCATGGAATATTTTGCACATCCCTTATGATCCACATTTTCATATATTTATCTCTGAATACGGCCCCTTCTGAATGTATTTTTCTGAACGCAGTTTTCACCAAGAAAAAAGAATGTGTGAGTGTGCTTTAATCCATGCATATTAAGGAAACATTTTCATTGCAAATCAAGGGGCGAAACTATAGAAAGTGTTCTTCTGATGTGCACATTCTCTTTCATTATTGAAAGAACCAAAATTAATGCATTAATTGAAAAAAAAATTTTAATGGACTGAATTTCTTATGCTTTCCAAGATCTCCACGATATCTCCCTTGAGTACCGAGACATTATAGTTATACATGGTATCTACACCATACTTTGTGTGATGCCTGAATATCTTCTTGATATTAAGAAGGGATGAACTGACAATAAATCATAATGCAAAAAAAAAAAGGAAGCAATAATTTTCGTACAGTGCTTTTTACTTGTAGTAATCATTAATAAGTTAATAGCTCCTACAGTAGATCTACAGCTTGCTGTACTCTACCACTTCATAGGACCACTGTTCTCTTCTAACGAGAGATGGGGGAATTCATGCTGGGAGAAGCAGATGGAAATTTCCTTTTCCTCAGTAATGTTATAGGCTACAGATTCTGGGAATATCAAGGGCTATAGGAGCATTTTCCTGACCAAATCTGGAACTTAAACCCTCTAAGAGTTGCAGGAGAACTGGAGCCAGTGGGTTAAAGACGGCAGGTCACGTGTGGGCAGACACGTAGTCCACTTTTGATCCTTTTCAGTGCTGTCTTCCTCCACCACGTAGCATCATTTTCTGGGCAGTTTCTCTATTTTTTTGTCTCTTCACGTTTAATGACTGACAGCTGCTATATATAGACCTCAGCTTCCTATAACCTTCTTGTGACCCAAGCACTTACTTTGTTGAGTATGTGAAAATGAAAAGCCTTTATTCATTTGTTACACCACATGGGGTCTGTATAGGCACGGCGTATTCTACAACTACTTGGACCTGGTCGTCCTGCTAAAGGGGGAAAACTTAAAGCCATTCATTTAAAAGCTCATTCCCGAGGAAGGAGACAGAGAGTTTATTTACTGAACAAATTTAGAAAACCGCTCACCTACCCCAGGAACTCTGGGTGGCAAACAGAACCAAAACATAACCAAACTGCATGAATCCAGCTCAAAAGAAACTGTGGCAAGGGCTCTAAAAATTGCATTATTAATACATCAAACCAGAACTACATCCATGCCAGAGCTCCATCAAAATCCCAGCCCCCAATGCCTGGGGGAAGAGCCTTCCAAAAAGCTACCCGAGTTGGGGCCATCCATATTCTTGTTCTGCCCAGGCTAGATTCCAGGTAAAGGGGGACATCTCCTCACTTGAGAATTGATGGCATCAGCTTAATTTAACTACCTTTTGTTAGTATGTTGTCGCTTCTGTTGCTGCTGTTGTTCTTGCTTAGATTCCAGAAGAACTTAAGGAAGATTACAGGATAATTTCCTCTCTTTTCCTTTCCAATCCAGCAGCTTCAATAAATCAGAAGTCCTTCCTGCACGATTCAGGGTGGGTCACGGAGTTTGTAAGAGCAGCAGGAAACAGGACACTTTCATTCTGTGGGTTCCCTAAGATTTAAGGATCCAAATCAGATATGAGAGGAAGTTTACTATGCTTCATCCATAATGGCAATAATAATAGTTAGGCCCATGCAGGTCTTCCAGAGGGGCTTTGCTTCAACAAAGGCTTGAGCAAAGCATCTTCTCCAAGCTGATATACATATGAAGGAATGTTCTCCCGTGCCCCTAAGAACAACGCAAAGCATCTGTGCTACTTCCCTTTGCCCGCCTCGATGGACATTTGTAATAGCTGGAGAAGTTTCTATCTGTTTTGCGAGTGCCAGTTAAGGCAAATGAAGTTTTGGGAAGCCCCTTGCTGAGGCAAACCACATTATTCTTCACTTTGAAGAAGAGAAGCCTGTCTCAGAAGTATGAAGCTCTTTGTGAAAGCGAGTCTAAGCCATCTCACCTAGAAATGACGACAGTGGCAGTAGTAATAAAAGTGAAGATCATGATCATAAGACTGAGTCCAGGTTGTGACGATGTGCAGTGGAGAATGTCCTTTCCTGCATTCCCTCCAGTCAAGGAATGAGCCAAGGAGAAGGATGATGAGTTGACTCACGGGGCCATGTTCGAAGTTTGTGAAAGATGGATATGTTTTTCTTCGTTATGCCTCAGGTGTTTGGAACTGATCAAGTAGTCAAGGATTCTGGACTTTTGGTAGAGACGCTGTCTAGAAGAATTGCTATCCATCACTGGAACGAGAAATCAAAACCTGGTTTGCACCCATGGACTGTTAATATATATTATCTCTTTTTTGACATAGGGCAAGGAAGAAGATTTTCACATAATACAGTTTGTTTGGGGGTCTTTTGCAGTTCTATTTGTATTGTAATATTCCAGACCTTTTCCCCCTCATGATCGTTAATCCGGAGGTTACATTCTATAGTTAAAAGTGTTACATGTATGTATATTATGTCTTCCTGCTCATCTGTCTGATATAACACGGTAAAATAGATCATCAAAAGAGGGGGTGACCTTTATGTAGAGACACGTGCAATATATGAGAGCCAGTTTGGTCTAGTGGTTAAAGGGTTAAAGGCACCGTATTAGAAGTTGGGAGGTTCTGAGTCCTGGTCTTGGAAGCTCCCCGAATGACTCTGGGGCTGTCACGCTCTCCCAGCAAGGTATTTCTGAACACGTTGCCCAGAAAACTGCAGGGACTTGCTCCTTAGTCACCAGGAGCCAGGGTTGACTCAGTGGACCATACCAACTTTGCTATATAGGTAGTAACCAGCCAAACAGGAAACGCTGCTACTTTTATGGACCCTTCTCTTCTCCCACTTGGAATTCTTCCATTATTTGCCTGACTATGGACTTTCATATTTTTCTCTCAGTCCAAGGTCAGTGGTTTTCTTTTGATGAAGCTCAAGCGTACTGTCCAAAATAAGCCTGTTTCTACAGCTTCTCTGAGAAATTCATTCCTTGCAGAACTCTGTTGATTTATTCATAGGTTTTGTTGCTTGCAGGAACCAGGACTGCCACTTCTGTGAATTAGCAAGCCAATAACAGCTGGAAGGCTGCCATCGTTCAGGCACTAGGCCACTGTATGAGAAGTTGCACAGGGTGGCTTAAAGGCCTCCTGCTCAGTGACTCATCCACAAATGCTCCTGGTGGGGAATAATCATTAGTGGATATTAAGGAATCTGTTTACAAAATTGACCATACAAAAAAGTAACACAAGCTGGTTAAGAATGCAAAATTTGTCAGGCTGGACATGATCCAAAGCTCAGCTAATTCACTAAGCTCTAAGAACAGCTCATCTCAGGTGGATCAGGAAACAAAGACAGCTTGTTCACTCATCTAGGAAGTAGCCGAGACTTCTAGTTGAATTCAGAATAGGAACGTTTGGCTGCATTGGAACAAAGGTTCACCTCATTTGGAGCAGCAACATTTTAGCCTTCAGGGTGTGGGCAATGATGGATGATGGATGAAGGCCACAGGCATATGTACACCACTGGGCACAGACATCTCATTAAGCTACTGCAGAAGACTACACAGACTTTCATAAACAATTTACAAAGCACAGTCACGGGGTTCACACAACACACTAAGCATAACCAAACCAACCTCAATGGCTGAAGGAGAGAGAGAGAGAACAAGAACATTTTCTAGTACCAGAAAAATGGGCAGGTGGGCAAGTGGTGCATGATTTAGAGTTCTACACCTAATGTGAAAAAGATGAGCAAGCGGTGTGATGTGGCTGCAAAGCAGGAGGTACAATTTTAAGCTGCCTCATCAAAAGTATTGTTCCTAAATTATGGGAAATAATTGTTCTATTTTAGTCTTCATGGCCAAACGCCACCTCAAGGATTATGTCTACTTTGGGGAATCTCACATCAAGATGGATTTAGGCAAACTGGACCATGTTCAGTGAAGGACAGGAAGGATGATAATTGAACTAGAAATTAAGTTCTATGAAATGAGATGGAAGTACTTAGGAATCAAAGATTAACCTTGATAAGGGAAGTTGGGGGTGGGTGCCCTCAAGTCAGTTTTTGACTTCTGGCAACTGCCTGGACTAGTCCCTGCAATTTGCTTGCCAAGGTTTTTCGGAAGTGGTTTGCCATTGCCTCCTTCCTAGGGCTGAGAGAGGGACTGGCCCAAGGTGGGAGTAGAACTCAGAGTCTCCTGGTTTCTAGCCCGATGCCTGAATTGCTACACCAAACTGACTCTAGGAGAAGCTGGGTGGGTGGGAGGGAACATTTACAGTCTGAAATCATCTCTCACAGGAGGACAAGACCTGTTTTTCATTACTTCAGAGTGCAGGTCACAGAACAATGGACTGCAGTTACCAGAAGACAGGTTTTTGTTGAATATTAGAAACAGCTTGCTTACAATAAGAGCAATTTGACAGTGAAACAGACAACCAAGTGAATTCCCCCTTGCTGGATGTGATTAAGCAAAGATAGACATCACCTATCTAAGGCGCTTTAGTCTGGAGTCCTGTCCCAAGCACTCCTTCCAACACTGATTCTATCATGTTATGATCTAAACCATGTCCCATACAGCCTACTATCCATCTACATAGCAGGGGACAATCAGGCACCCACATTATACATGGAACCCTTGTGTGGCAGGCAGCCCGCAAGCTAAGAGGATTTGGCCAGAATCCACCCTGTTAGAGACAGCGTGCTCTTCATTTGTCCTCAGCATCTGGCTGTTTTGCTCCCAGAATGGTCACTTAAAACATCTCCCAGCATCGTTCAGATCTCCTAACCATCAGCTTCATCCATTCTACTGCCTGATGTGTCTTCCTTTACTTAGCATATGGTAGGGCTAACCCCACAGTCTGCTCTGATCTCTACCACTTCAGAAGACAAAATCAGGGTCTACTAATAACGACTAATCAGTAGCTACTAATCAGGGACCACCTACATACAGTGGTTGTGTTCATCTGAAGGATATGAAGTGTGACAATTCTGTACCATCTCTTCTGCCTGCTATAAAAGATCTTTGGCCTGACATTGTGAAGATGCAGACCAACGTCCTTTTAAAAAAAAGAAATAAACAAATAAAATTCCATTTTTATAAATGCAAAAGGTCATGGGGGGTTGGGAGCCTAATGACCCCCAAAGGAGCCTTCTGCAAGTACAGTGGTACCTCTAGTTACGAACTTAATCCGTTCCGTGACTCTGGTTGCAACTCGAGTTGGTCTCAAGTCGAGGTAAATTTTCCCATAAGGTTCAATGTAAATACGGTTAATCCGTTCCACCCTCCGAATTTGGTCACACCATGAGGCAAATTTCCCCATAAGGTTCAATGTAAATACAGCTAATCCGCCCTCCAAATTTGGTCGCACCCCGAGGTAAATGTCCCCCATAAGGTTCAATGTAAATATGGCTAAACAGTTCTGAAACATATGCATTTTATTTTTAAACCTGAAAAACCTTCCAAACGCCACAAAACACACCACAAGCCTCACCGAACGTCTCCTTGCTACCACGATCTCGCCCACAGGAAGCTGCGACCGCATGGCAGCAGGGAAAATGGCCGCGGATCCGGTTCGTAAGTAGAGGCAAGTTCGTAAGTAGAGGTAAATTTTTGGGGCCGGAGCTGGTCGTATCTCGAAAATTTCGTAAGTAGGGGCATTCGTAAGTAGAGGTACCACTATATATTGGCACCCTCAAATGCCTTGTTGGAGATGAAGGTACTAGACCATATGTCAGAAGCCTCGCAATCAATTGACCATTTCGTTAGCTTGCTTGCTTCAGTTCTGCCATTACAAAGAAAGGGTGGAGGGGAGTGCTGGAAGAATAACTGTTAAACGCAGATGCTCTGTTACCTGTTCCCAGGAATGCCAAGGTCATACCAGCGTGAGACCAGGAGAGACCGGTGAAAGACGACAAGAAGGACTATGGGATGGAAAGGGGGGTGGTGAGGGGAAAAGGAGGTTAAGAAAGGGTTGGCATGCAGGGGCTTTTTAGTTTCAGCAATACTTCTGAGACTATACACTTCTTCTCAATAAATGAATCTCTCTTTGAACTTATCTGAGTTTCAAGGGAGTGATCTTTGTTGGGAATTGAGCATTGCAGGTCCTCACACCATGGGTATTACTTTATTGGGTAAAGTACAGTTGGGTTCAAATACTGTGTTAGATTATAAAACAAGGAAACCAGATTGGCACAACACACTAAGCCTATACCAGATAAGCCCCATTAGAGTTCATTGTGAACTGTATTTTCTAGAAGTCCATCTATCACTGAGATCTATCAATGAGTATCTATTTATTTATTTAGTACAGTTTGGAGGCTGCCCACTCCAGGCAGCTTCCGTGATTCCATTGTAAGCCTCCAGAAAGCAAACTCTCTGTAACAAGAAAGCATCTTACAGGGACCCAACCACCATCCTGCCCAAAGGTTTTCAAAGACTTTCTGAAAGTCATCAGGGTGGCAGCCATACAGATCTCTGGGGGGAAGCTGTTCCAGATCTCTGTCCAGGAGCTGTGACAGAGAAGGCATATGCTTCCCAGGTCCCGATAGATAACACTTTTATCAAAGGCACTGAAGCATACCTATTCTGATGAAACTCACCGGATGGGCGGAAACAATTGGAGATAGGCGGTACCTTAAATAGTCAGGCTGTATGCCATGAAAGGCCTGACAACACCTTGAATTGCACCTGGAAGCCAACTGGTAACCAGTACAACTCACTGAGCAGTGGTCTCATACGGACACAGCATGACGTGCCCATCATTGCCACACCACTGTATTCTGGACCAGCCGTAGCTTCCAAGGGGTCCGGAAGGGCAACCCCACACAGAGGACAGTCTGTTTGTGAGGTGACTAGTGCATAAATGACTGTGTGAAGGGCCTCCCAGTCAAGGACTGAGTGCAGCTGAAGCACTAGATGAATCTGTGTGAAGGCCATCTTGGCCACAGCTGCCACCTGCCCTTTGAGCAAGAACTGTGAATCTAAAATAACCCCCAGATTGAGCACCATTCACAACTGGGGAAGTGCGACCCCATCCAAGATGGAAAATCCCCAGAACCGGGGTCCCAAATACCTATAGCCATTTGTACTTGGCAGGATGGAACCTGAGTTTGTTCTGCCCCATCAAGACCCACACAGCCTCCAGAAACTGGGACGGGGTGTTGGCAGCCTCACTCAGTCAGCCCGGGTTCAAGGTGTACGATAGGGTATCAGACCCCAGATGGATAACCTCACCCAGAAGCTTCATGTAGATCTGAAACAAAAGGGGCCAGAATATCTGGCCCTGAGGCCCTCAGTCTCCGCCTTCTCCCCAACTGTGAGCAGATCTGAGGGATGCATAGTGAGAATATTCTTCACAGCAGCCCTACACAGGGCCTCCAGACAGCTCTTGGCAGACGCAATAAGGGTGGAGAAATAACAAGGTTTCACTGCCCTGATCATCATGATGTAATCCCAAGTAAGGGCTCTTACACAGGTTCAATCAGACTCACTCTTCCTCTTCATTCCGGTCTTCGCTTTCCTCCAGAAGCTCCTCAGAAACCCAAAGTGCACTCCAGGACTGGCACACAGGGACAGACCATGTAGGGGCAATGTGGTCCAGGGCCTCCATCCTCCACCCATTCCAAGCTGTGATTAAGGCCATGGCCAAACTGCACACCAGAACTTTAGGGAAATCCCCCTGGACCCAACAGCTCCAGAGGTCCCCTGGGGTGGGCCAGTCTAATAGGCCCTATCTCTCTCAGGCAATGTGATGTAAGAAAGTACATTTATATTTTTTCTTAAAGCATTCATTGTATATGAAGGAAGAATCCATCTTTGACCTGAAAAATGCAGGGCTTCCTAAAATAATTTGTCATGACTTCTGAATAAACCAGCCATAGTTGGTTACTCAATAAGCCACAGTTAAGTAAACCATGGCTTAGTGTGATATCACAGCCATAATATATTTAAAGGGTACCATGTTGGGGAAAAACTCATATAGTGTGATCCTAGTAAAGTATCTGAACAGTTAGAGGGAAAAAGAGCTTCTCCATCATCTTATTTAATCAACTCTTAGACGTTGTTATACTTTGTTTTGATCCTGGCAGTAATCAAACATTTCAACTGTCAAATGCGTTTGCAAATAATAGTAATTATTGCACTCCAATCATCACATAAAGTCAGATATGAAACATGACTGCATCCTGACTCTAAAAAATTGTCAGAGAGGAAATATAATGGCAGGAAAACTGTCAGACATATTAATGTTGCTTCAGACTCATTGGCCAAATACTGCATTGTCAGATATCAAGTACCGAAGTAAATAAAAAGGTGGCTTAATTCTGGGCATGCGTTATCCACAAATAACAGTATAAAATTTTATGCAAATGTCCATAGGCCACCTCATCCAGTAAACAGAGGAGATTTTGGAGAAGTGTAAGATCTCAGATTGCAAGATCTCCAATTCAAATCCTTTTGTAAGAGTTCAGGGATTCCCAGTCTTGATCAAGTAGACGTCCTTAAACCTTATTGCTTAAGCTAGGTATTTTAGCTAGCTAATGGGAACATATGTATGCCCTGGCCCTGCCCGGGCACCCCTCAACCATGGGACACCTTCAAAGTGCTCCAGCAGAATATGATCACCTCACGAGGCTAAAGCAGGCAAAGACATTTTCCCCCTTCTAGTGGTTCCTGGAATGGAAAGCTTAGTCAAAACCCGCCTTGCCATTTGTCAGATGCAAAAGAGACATCCGATTTCCTGCTATTGTCCCGATGCATGAGAATTCCTTGATCTGCTTTTAAGTTTGATTCCTGGAAATGTGGAGCAGGGTGCCCGGTGGAGGGGAGGCAGCCATGCCTGTGTGATCAAAGCCCTGCCCTTTTTTATATGCAGGGTGGAACTTGGACCACATGGTCACAGGTGCCATCTTAACTTTTCTGACCACCCTCCCCCCAGTATACTCCCCAGAGGTATCCATAGGAGGGGGAGGGGTTGAAGGGGGCAAGTGATGAAATATTGCACCATCACAACACAAGCTCTTCCTCACTTGTATGCGTGTTGTGACATCACACACACACAAACGAAAGGGGTAGAGTTCATAGCACACGTTTTGCAGACGCTACTGAGCATAGCAATATGTGCTTTGTGAACATAAGGTTAGGGTTTCCTGTCTTATCGAGCCCAGCCAGTCTAATAAATGATACTTCCATCTGCAAGGTTATTTTGATATTTGCCTGAGTTTTCTTTTTAACAAACTCTTGCCGCTGTTATTTTAATAAGTCGACACCAAAGCAAGGCAAATGGTTATTAGCATTTTTGCTCATAACAGTTCCTGTAAAAACCTCGCCCACCACTCAGAAGTATCCTCTGGTTCTTACTTATTGGATCCCGATCCATGTAAAACACAGTCATAGCCACGTTCATCTGAAAACCTCCCAGAATTCTCAAGGGTGATAGGACTGATCACAATGAACACAACAATGGCTGTGAGGTTTTTTGCATTCTCTAGAACCTGACACCCAGGAGGATATTACAAAGAATGGAAGACATGGAAGGATCAAGGAAGTCTAAAATTAGGTCAAGATTTCAGCCA
Source organism: Python bivittatus (assembly GCF_059951505.1). Classification (NCBI taxonomy): domain Eukaryota; kingdom Metazoa; phylum Chordata; class Lepidosauria; order Squamata; family Pythonidae; genus Python; species Python bivittatus. The sequence continues at coordinate 2,376,164 of NW_028277070.1, read as the reverse complement.
TGGAATCCTGGTTCAAAGTCAGTCATGAGATGGGACTGACTTTGAACTAAACCTGGACTCTCAAAAGAAAGTCTGGTTTATTGATGTTAGGACGGGATGATGTTAGGGAGGGAAAAAAACCACCAGAAAAAATTACAAAATACCAGGACTTGCAGATTGAAGTTGAGCACCTATAGAAAAAGAAATCCCTTGATATACCAATCATGATTGGAGTCCTCAGAGCAATACCTAAAGGACTCCCTCAATATCTGGAAATATTGAATTTATCAGACCTGAACACCCTAATTTTTTAAAAAAACCTCCCTGCTTGGAACTGCCTATATTCTTAGATGCTACCTTAATAATTATTAGGTCCTTGGTTAGGAGCTGAATTATTAAGTTTCCACCAGTCTTAGACTGTGATTCTAACTGTAGATTACCCACACATAATAATAATTTATTGAATTTATATGCTGCCCGACTCCCAACAAGAAGTGTTTTATTGGGAGATGAAGGAAACAACAATGTACACTGAGAAACAGCCAATGGGGTAGGCCTCACTAATCTTCACAAAATCCTTGGACAGTTAGCTGGGTTGGGAAGTTGAGAACCATTCCAGGAGACAGCAATGGCAAGATGCTTCTCCTGTACATTTTTGCCCAGATACACGTTCCTGAAGTCACTAAAAGTCAAGCTTGACTCAGAGTCTTTTTGTGTTTCTCAGCCGGGATGCAGCACCTAAGCAACCTCTTCTGATCTCAGAAAGCTAAGCAAGATGGAACTTGGTTCGTACTTGAAGGGGAACCCCAAGAAAATCCCAGGGCTGAAGGCTAGATTGGGAAGTCTAAAAAATATCCTGGAATATCCCAGAAAAAAAAAACACAGCTGTAAAGTCACCAAGCTTAACTTAGGGTGTTTTTACAGCCCTGGCCTGACACTGTCTGGGCTAAGCAGGCCTTGGATTTGATTAGTACTTGGATGGGAGACTAAAAACTCCCAGGGCTGGCAATGAGTAACCATTCATATTGTAGCCAAGAAAACTGCAAAAACGGTTCTGTCTAAGGAGACCTCAGGAGTCAAGCTTGACTCAAGATCCTTTTTAACCTGATCTTTTAACTAAAATTGATAATTTAGAAAAAAAATGTCTAGTCTGTGTTCCCAGAGCACTGTCCATGAAGATATGACCAACACTTGCTATTTTTAAAGCATCTCTCCTAAGAAATCCATCTTACATCTGGAAAAAGACTACCAATAATGGAAGAAAGTCTTTATCACAATTCTCTCCGCCACTGAACCCAAGGGCTGGAGCCCCTTTGGGGTTAGAACCGAAAAGAAGCTATTCCCATATAATGTTTGAGGTCTGGGGGCACATCCAGCACACGAAGAGCTGCTGTGGGAGTTGGAACCATTGAGCAAAAGACCACCCTGCTGGGATAGTCAGTGATAAAACTCCCCTTTGACAGAAGGTGACCCAACCTCAGGAAAACCTCTACTATGGGAAGCCTGGAGGCCTTGTGTAGATGATCTTGATGGCATCGATTGGCATTTGCTATGGAACAGCCCAGCTTCCTGTTTCAGAAAAGAGTCAGATGGAGCAAGGAGCTTGGTGGGCACTGTCACAGGTTCATTTAATGCCCAAGGGTGGATTACCCAGACTCACCAAGATATTCCCAAGGAGACACCACACACAAAGACTTTTCTCTCCCCTTTTTATATTGGGGGTTCCTTTACTTATAAAACCAATATTCACAGTAAAAAAATGTTTTTTTCTACCCAGTTGTCCCACTAATACAGTTCTCACCTAACCTATATTTCTAACACTCAACTTACTATTATACTACTCTAACCATTAAACACTACTGGCCTTTCCACAAACCTTAACTGCTGCACTCTCCCTTGCTTCCTCCTGCCTCTCCTCTACACACCCATCACACTACCACACCCAGCTATCCCAAACACAGGGCTTTTTAAACAATCTCTCCACCATCTGGACCTGAGGTGCTTTAGAAATAAAGGGAAAGGTGCACAATTCCAGCTGCCTACCCTCTTTTTACAACCCATCCTTCCACAGGCACCAAATGAGGTATCTGTAAGTTCAAGCTATACCAGGACTGTAGATGTTTAGGTCATATGAACGTTCAAGTCTTATCGGATGATTAGGCTACATGGACTAGATTAAAAATTGGAATTATTCACTTCACTGTCTGGAGAAGGAATTTCTGAGTTCATACTAAGTGCTAAAAATAGTTATTCCTGGATGATTCCATTGTGTTCGTACCACCTCCAACTTCCTCCACGCAGCAGGTTGTCAAGAAATTGGCATGAAGGTTTTTCCACCAACTGCCTGACCCAAATCATCAAAAGCAGTGATTGGAAAACCTCAGCTCTCCTGATATTTCTTGGGAAAGATCGTCAATCCAATTTACCTATTCGTTTCCCTCTTCATCATCAGCTGCTTCACACTCCTGCATGTTCCTCTGTTTGGGAGAAAAAAATACTTGCAGGCCAGCCAGACATGCCTGAATTCCATAGCCCAGCAGGGCTAGTCCTTGGGAGGAGAAATCTTGCTCTGTGTAAAGGAAATCCCCTCCTGGAATCCCTCAAGGGGTCAAACCTGTACGTGCTTCTTCATACAGCTATAATTGCAGTTTCAAGATCAATGCAAGTCTGTTATGCAACTTCACATATCTTTCCCCATCTGAAAGATCCTTCTCTTTTTCTACTTCTATCTATCTATCTATCTATCTATCTATCTATCTATCTATCTATCTATCTATCTCTATAATTCATTTATTCATTCATTCATTTACAACAATGTTCTCAGCTTGATGTCAGTGGCAGAATCTGAATCAACCAGCTCTTTCCAAGGCTTCATAAAACTCCAACTTCTATAGTGGTCGCTTCTGAAATGAAATAAAAAGTGGTACTCCTATCAAGGGGAAAATGGTTCAAATAGGTAATCTGCTGTTTGGATCTTCCCATTTGCTATTATCTTTATGACTATTGCTTCGTCCTTTTATTGTTTCCTATCTTGTTGCTATCTTAAGCAATCTTATAGAAGAGTAGGATTGCAATATGCACTTATTTGTAAATTATTTGAAATGGGGGTCAGGTAGCTGGCTTTATCTCGCTGAGATCTTGAGGACTGCTGGTCGACTGGAATTGACTTATAGTGGCTGGATGGAAGAACAGCCTGGTGTGACTGGACCTTAGACCTGGACCATATACTTTGATTTTCATTAGCACCAGAAGTCTGTCAGAGGCAACTGCAAAACAATACATAGATCAGGGCAGCCAGAAAACACTGAGGATTAAGGTCCACCCGCAGTGCAAACTGACATTTTTTAACCAATATAGGCACTGAAATTTAGTTCTCATCTGAAATGTGCATGAGTCTGGATTTTGCAGTACAGTCTGCCAACAGCTAAACAAATATATTAAGAGAAAGTGTTAAAGAGAGTCAAAAATAATGTACCCAAATGCTTTATATGGGGGCCGTTATTTTAAAAAGTGTGTGGAAGGCAAACTTGCAAACAAAAATGCATACATTTGGAGACACGTGCATCAAAATTTAAAGTCAAAAATAGGCATGAAGCCAGCTGGGTGACTTTGGGACAGTCCCTCTCTCTCAGCCCAAGTCGCCTCACAGGGTTGTTGTGGGGAAAATAGGAGGAGGAAGGAGTATTAGGTACGTTCACCACCTTGAGGTATTTATAAAAAAAATAATAAAGGCAGGATTTAAAAAATCTAAAAAAAATGCAGGGAATGTCATCTCTGTGCCACAGAAAAGCCCTCTGTCTGTCCCCTGACGTCCTTGATTGTAGCAGCGTAATTTAGGGGACGGGGAGAGTTAATGCATTTTTGCTACTGTGAAATCACTGGAAACTTGGGGTCCCCTGCTAATCTGCAAATTTCCTGACGCATGAAAAGCCAGTCTGGCCCATCTTCTGACCCGCCAGAGGCTTCGTAACAGGGGCAGGGGGGATCCAGAAAGTTATGATGGTGTCCATGAGTGTACCCTTGAAGCCATGGGCCTTTTTTACCTTCTCCCACAGAATTCCTGGAAAAAGGGGGCAAGGCCTCAATGGCGTGGTCAAGACCACCATCTTGACTATTTTACATACACACACTCACTTCACAAGCGCTTTCACCGCCTCAAAGGGAGTGGTGCCTATTCAGTAACGAGGGTGCTGTAACACGATCAACCAGCTTTGCAGACAGTACCATAATTCTCATCTTTCAGTGATACTGACAGCTGTTGAACAGGTCATTTTGCTATGAGGCAAGATAAAACTGTTTGGACGGGTTTTGTCTAGGAAATAATGAAAACATGGGGGCATTTATCTACTCAAGAACACAAATCACCACCGGGCTGAACTCATGGATTTCCCTCAGCCATAATGTGACTTGCTTGTTTTCAGCGGAGCATGATGAACTCCAACCAGGCCACTATAGCTTGTTCCACAAACCACAGTTGAGGAGTCCCTAGTTTGGCATTATATCAGGAGTCTGGTCACACTTTTTCCAACTAACAAATGTTATGCAAAGGCATAAGCTTTCATGCTGCAGCTCACAAAAGCTAGTAACATTTGTTAGTCAGAAAAGTGCTACCAGACTCCTGATATAAAGCCAAGCTAGGGATTCTTCAATTGTGGTGATTTTTTTGGCCACCAAAGACTAACATGGCTTTCCTCCTACAATAGCTTTGCATTATGTGCTTGTTTAACCAAGGAAAGAATTCCCCCACCACGCTGGAGCCTTGAAGACATTTACAGGTTTCATTTGCGTAAAGGATTTTATTTACATTGCTGCTTGTTCAACAACCCAGAATCAGTCATGAAAAGCAGTAATCCTGGCTTACTTAGCTAACTTCTGGCTTGTTTTCCTTCCATCCCTCTTGACTGTACCCAGATGGCATCTCAAAATATCTTAGCAGCAGTAAAGGGTTATTTTTCTCAGTGTGTTTGTAGGAGTATGTTTTTAGTTTATTGTAGAGTGTGTTTTTGAGGATTTGTTTTTGCTGTTGTATCTGTTGGGAGTTGCAGTTAAAGATCATTATGTGGGTTGCCTGCATATATTTGTGTACAGTCCCCTAGATACAAGCTTTCAAGTTGTCAACTTTCGCCAATACGAACAAGATGGACCTGGAAGTCGGAGCCGGAGGTTGGGCTGGAAATCAGGAGAAGGCACGCCACAAATTAACCCTTTCCCACTGTCTCCCGACCTCCAGTTCCAACTTCTGGTCCTGACTTCTCACAGGGTTGGTTGTGTTATGGTGTGTGGTGGCTGCAAATTGCAGACTGCAAATGTCTGCAATGAAGTGCAAGAGTGCTGATGGAGAGGGGGGTAGCACGAAGCAGCAGCCCTCCATTACGATGCTCATGAAGATGGAGATATTGAAGAAAATGGGGGGGGGGAGGAGAAGATGGCAAACGTGGCATGTTCCTATGGCATGAATCATTCCACAGTCGGAAGGATCATTAAGAACAAAGACAAGATCATGGAACATGTCAAAAGTTCAGTGCCTGTGCAATCCACGATAATAAGCAAGAGGAGAGGAAAAGGGATGAAGAGATGGAGGCACTACTCGGCATGGGGATCGAGGATCAGCATCAGCGGCATGTGCCAAGGCTAAGAGATTATTCCATGACTTACAAGAGAAGGCTGGTGAAGGTGCTGCTGAAGGGGCGTTCCTTGCAAGCCATGGGTGGTTCCACCGCTTTAAGGCTTGTGTGAATCTTCATAACGTAAAAGTCAGTGGTGAGGCAGCGAGTGTAGACAAGGCTGCAGCCAAGGAGTTCCCAGAAACCCTCAAGGAGATCATCGAGGAAGATGGTTATTTGCCCGGGGAAATATTCAGTATGGATGAAATGGGGCTTTATTGGAAGAAAATGCCAGATAGAATGTACATCAGTAAGGAAGAGAAGACCATGCCAGGCTTCAAAGCTGCGAAGGACAGGCTAACTGTGCTGCTAGGTGGCAACGCTTCTGGTGACCTGAGCCTAAAACTGCTGCTTGTCTACCACTCTGAGAACCCACAAGCTCTTAAGAACATCTCAAAAAGCTCACTTAACAAGAAAGCTTGGGCCACCCTTCTCATCTTTGAAGACTGGTTTTTCCACCATTTCATCCTGGAAGTGGAGAGGTTTTTTTTTTTTTAATCTGCGCTCAGTCGTTACCGACTCTGCAGTGACTGCTTGGACGAGTCCTTGCAGTTTTCAAGGCAATTGTTTCAGAAGTGGTTTGCCAGAGCCTCCTTCCTAGGGCAGAGCCCAGCTGGCGAGCGCAGGAGGCGGGGTTTCCATTGCTTCGCGCCCTTTTTTTGGGCGCGCACAGGTTTTTTTTTTGCGCTTACCGGCAACTGCTCCCGACTCCTTTTGCAAGGCGCCGCCAGCATTTTTCCTCCCACCGGAGTGAGAGTCCCCATTTATCTACTCACGTGAGTTTTCGAACTGTTGGGTTGACAGGAACTGGGGAGGAAACAGGAGCTCACCCTGCTAACCGCTGAAGCATCGACCATTTCTGGCCAGCAACTTTCAGCGTCATTAAGCCGCTGCGCCACCGCATCCCCCAAGTGGAGAGGTACTGCCACGCAAAAAACATTGACTCCAAGATTCTGCTCATGTTGGATAATAGCACGGGTCATCCACCTTACCTGGACGATTTCCATCCAAACTTGAAGGTTGTGTATCTGCCTCCTAACACCATTTCCTCCTGCAGCTGCTGGACCAGGGAGTGATAGCAACCTTCAAAAAATACTATCTTCAGCGCATGTTTAGGCAGGCAGTCCAGGCAACAGAAGCGGACTCCCAGATGACCTTGTGCCAGTTTTGGAAGTCCTATGACATCTACAAGGCCATCAAGAAGATTGATGCAGCCTGGCGCGAGGTTACCCCTGAGAACATGAACAGGCTATGGAAACATCTGTGCTCTCAATTCGTTCATGACTCTTGCAGGCTTGAGGTGGCAGAAAGGGAGTTGCATGCTGTTATCAGCAACTTGATTGCCCTCAGCAAGGAGCTTCAGCAAAACCTGGAGGAGGGGGACTTTCATGAGCTGCTAGCTGCACAGGCAGAGGACCTTTCCAATGAAGACCTCATGGAATTGGAGGAGCAGCGAAAACAAGAGGAAGAGAAAGAGATCGAACCACCGAAGCAGTTCCAGACCAAGCTAATGGCAGAGGGGTTCAGCTTAATTGAGAAAGCACTATCATTGTCTGAGGTGCAGGACCCTAACATGGAGCGCTTTGCCAAGGTGTCTGCAGATGTCCATGATGAAATCCAGTGCTACACCATCATTTATAAGGAGAAGAGGAAGACCACCACCCAATGTTCACTGGACCACTTCTTCAGAAAGGTGGAAGAAAGTGCTGTTTCAACTACCTTGTTGGACTTGAGACCAAAAACAGACTTACGAACAGCCTCTCGGAACATGACCCATTTGTAATTATGTCTGTAGTATGTTTTCCTTCAAACTGGACCTGGTTCCCAACTTGCAAAAACTACCCCAAGTTCCAAGTCAGGCCCTTCCCAACCCCACCACTGAGCTGTTTTCAGCAATGTATTTCAGGACTTGAACACGGGAACTTTTCCCTAGAGCTGGTTACCCAATCAGATAAAAAGCACCATGGCCCCAGCTGTTCTGTTGCATTCAAAGGTGATGGTTTATTTTATAACCCAGTGGAACAACTCAAGCAATTCTGTTGGTGCAAAAGGCCAGGTCAAAATGGTCATTCGGTTTGTAGCTAGAAGGCGGGAGGAGGCATCCTGGAGATTTGAGGAAGATAAAGGAACCCATTCTAAAACACCAGAAATGCAAAACCCAGAGCCCTGGAACTTGGGACTTCTGAATCTGGGTAAATCCCCACAATTTCTCCCCAAAAGCCCAACGTTGCCTCCTTCTGAAACAGTAAGACTTACCGCACCAGGACCTTGGGCCTATGGCCAGCTCCTGCTCTAGTGTCATGAGTAACATCATGGACCAGGTACCTTATTCCACCAGCTTTCCCACCATACCTTGCACCATCTGATGGAGGTTTAGGAGGTCTCTCTTCATCTGCCACTCCCGCCCCCCCAGCAGGTCTGAAGTTAATTTTGCATAGTAGAAAGTAAGCGCCCAAGTCCAAAGAGTTGTCCTGTCTTCAGAATCTCCCTTTCTTCTGCTCTCTTCTTCCTGTTAGCTCTAGCAACTTGACTGATGAGTGTGAGGGAGAGGGAGGTAACACGCTGGGTTATTGTGCTGCCAATCTGCTCCTTACCTCACCATATGGGCAGTGGTGGTGGGTGTTCACACATGTCCAAACACAACCGTCTCATTTTAGAGCTGGAAAGATCTAAGCTGTGAACTTTCATGAGGCCATCCCAGTGAGCTCCAGGTGGGCTGTGGGTGGCGGGTTTTCTCTGGGACAAAAAAAGATGCTTTTTGAGTGAGGAGCAGCCAAACAGGCCATTCTCTGCTCTCCCACAAAATTGTGGCCCTCGTATTCCCTCAGGAAGATGAAAGCTTGTCCAGTCAATCTGGCTCACAGGCAGGTAGATAAATACAGTGGTACCTCGGGTTACGAATTTAATCCATTCCATGACTCTGGTCGCAACCCGATTTGTTCACAACCCAAAGCAAATTTTCCCACAAGGTTCAATGTAATTACCGTTAATCCGTTCCGGCATCCGCGGACCACGCAGCAGGGCGGAAAAACGGCCGCGAACCGCGTGGCACAGGCAGAAAATGACCGCGGATCCGGTTCGTACCCCGAGGCGGAGTTTGCAAACCGAGGTAAATTTTTGCGGCCAGAGCTGGTCGTAACCCGAAAAGTTCGTAAGCAGAGGCGTTCGTAACCCGAGGTACCACTGTAACTGTATTTCAGTCAGTGACTAGCTTGAAAGCAGTTATAAGAAACTCCAGCCGTAGAGGATAACATTGTTAAGTGTTTGAGAAATCCTGCATTTATTAACTACAGACTAAAACTAAAGATTCAAATTAGCTAAGAAAAAAAAATAAGATTAATTATGTGAAATCTAAAACTAGATGCTGACTCTATAGTGCAATAAATTAACAATATAAACATGTACTGCAAAATCTAATAATCTAAGATATTAATTATGCTACAACTAATATTTCATTCAAACGTGACCAAGGATTAATTGAACAAATATAAAAATGTTACTCAGATAGACCAGAAGTCAGTTGCTTGCACACCTTCACAGCTGTGAAGAACTTTGGTACGTTATGTGCAAGGAGGAAATGAGCTTCAGATTCTTCAGAGTAGCCTGGAGAAGGGACATGGGTTCAATTCATGCGGCCCCTTGTCAAATCATGTTCCACTAGGCTTTTGGTACCAGCCCTTCAGTGTTGGGGGGGCTATGCTCTTCTCCATCACCGTGGCTCATCTACTTGTCCTATTTGACTTGCTAGAATGCCATTAGGCTAACCTACCTCCTCATCACCAGTATCTTTCTGAATTGCTGGGTTTGCTACGTTGTCTCCCTTCTCCATCCATCTGAGCCAGTGTGGTTTTAGTGGTTAGACTAGAACCGGGGCAGCCAACTTCAAGCCCACCTTCCTCCATACACTGTCCGTACACTGACTTTGGGCTCCTCCTATCCTATTCCTGTAACACATTCAGGGCTCATCCATAAGTCCTACATGCTGCAGTACAAAAATACCCTACTAACCATTGTTTAAGGACATCTCCTAAAGTAGCCTCCATCTTATTGCTAGCCAAGGCAGGCAGAAGCTAACGTAGTTTATTCCATCTTATGCCAACCAAAGATGTCCCAAACAGACATTTTAGGGCACACAGGGGAAAAACCTTCCAGAGCTGATGATCTCCTGATCATCAAAGACCTCCTGCAGGACTATCACATCCAGCTTCTGGGCTGTGCATCTACATGGCTATTTTCACTGTGGCTCATGGAGGACTGGACACCTCACCAAAGGCTTTTTAGAAGTTGTATCTGTAGGGATATCAAAAGGTTGAGATTCCCATGGATAGGACTTTTAAAAATAATTCCATGTTGTTCAGCTCATGATTAAAGAACTTCCAAAGAGGTTCCAAGCAGCTTCTCCAGCAAAGCATCAGGGTCAGCCAGAGCAGAAATCCAGGGGCAGAAGGGGCCATCCTCATAAAGGGATAAAGGTACAGCAACCCAGCCTTAATGATTGCTAATAGAAGAGAATCTATGGAGCTCAGGATTGAACTGTGGCATCCTTGGGGTTCTTGGAGCTCCAAGCTCAGAGAACCCCAAGGACCCCACAGCTGATGATTGCTGATAAGTGAAGGAGGAAAATCCCTCTTGCAGATTTCACAATGCTCAATCTGTCCCCAACACTGGCCTTAAAGGCACCTCACTGAAGTCTGTCTGGTCTGATGCCTATCTGGTAGGAGACCACCAGCTTGGGGGTGGAGGAATGCAGCGAGGATGTGAGGAGGTTGAAGGGGGGGCAAGCAAGCCAGTGGCCACCAAGGCCGGCTGCTCAGCACAAAAGCAGGGACAGAGAAGCCATGGAGCCATGAGGCAGCTTGGCGGAGACCTTTAGACCAACAGCTGAAAAAATCCTGCTATTTTCCCAATGGGAATACTGGCCTATTTACTTACTGATTTGCTTGTGAACTTACTTATTTTCCAGTACTTATAACTCCCTCGCCCCCCTCCCACCACCAGTCCCAAGGGACTCTGGATGGCATGCCACATCACACAAAGAAAACACGCATAATAACGAGATCAAAAGCGCTGCTAAAAACAAAAACCAACCACAAAGGAAACCCAGTTGTCCAAGAGATCAAGGCACTGATACTGGCATAGCAGTAAATTAATAGAAGGAGATGAATGTTGACCCCCAGCCCAGCTGCCACCCTTGAAAATATTCCTGCTGCCTGAGAATCAGAGGGCAGGAGTTCCCAGACCCCCAACCCCACCCCATCCCAAACACATCCAGGGGTGCAGTTGGACATCCATGCCCCACTGGTAGAAGATGCTGGGCAGCAAAGGGAAGGAGGGCAAGGATTCTGCCCCGAAACTGCCCACATTCCAGGGTCTGGGAGCCACAGCACTGCAACCCAGTTGCCAGGATGCAGTAAAAGAAAGACACGGGGCTTTTTATACCAACACAGATTCCTCAGCTCAAGGATGCGAGGCGAGCCTATTGCTGAGGGCACGAGGAAAACCCCTGAATGGCATCAGTGGCTAACGCAGCCCGCTCAGCGCATGATTGCACCAAGAGGGGTGAACCTCCCTGGGTCGGGAATGCAGAGCCCCCCATCCCACCCCTCCCCACCCCTTCCCCCTGGTGTCCCATCAGCTCTTCTGCCAGGAGGAGTCCTGATCTGGCTTCAGAAAAGCAGAGGTTCCTCCCCGTTGGCCACGAAGGCAGCCGTGAGCGTGGCTTGGTCCCCGCAGCCAGCCAGCGTCTCGGGGTCACCCTCTGCCGGGCATCGAGGCTGGCGATGGAGCGGTTGCTCGCTCAGCTGCCCTTTCCCTCCTCCTCTTCTTCTGGGGGGGGCCAAGGGAGCAGCTGGCAGGCTGGAGGTGACCGTGGCGGACTCAGCAGATTGGGGAGCCCATCAGGAGGGTCACAAAAGTCAAGATGGGGGCTGCAACTGCACAATGGAAGTCCTGACCTTTTTTACCTGCATCACACATAAAAAAGCATTTCCATCGCTCAGTGGTAGCCGCCATTTTGACTTTTTTGACACCCCTCCCACATGCTCCTGGGGCAGAGCTGGTCCATCCAGCAGGCACAGCCTTAAAACCAAATATGGTTGGGCTTTTTGAGTATCTTGTTTTTTGGGTTTTTTTGTTTAACTTTGGACTGTTTTCACAATGGGAGTCACTGAAACTTTCCTGTATCGTGACCTTGTAAATTGCGCGCTTCTTTCCTTCCCTCCTCCGTAGACAGACTCGACAGCCTAGATTTACGCTATTTAATTGATTTCCTGATCCCAGCCATTGGCTTCAATCCAGGGCCTTCAAATCTATGATCACCGGAGTCCGTAGATCACACGGCTCGTCATACATTTCGATGGCAAAATTTGAAAAGCGCATCATCGATTCTACATTATCGCTGGCATATGCTCTTGAAAATAAAGATTTGTTGGAAAAAATGCTGCAGTTGAAAAGCTGTCTTTCTGAGGCTGGAAAAAGTAATTTCATATACTTTTAGGCTCAAGTACTTTTTTTTAGTTTTTTCCTGTAATTTTTGTCACAGATGCCAAGGAAGTGAAGCACTGGTGTCTCCTCCTTCCCCCCGTTTGTCCTCCTTTCCAACTGACGTGTCCTCCTTTGCCAGCTCAGATATCCAGTAACCCTCTGTTAGTCGGAAAAGGTATTTGCAGGTGCCTTCTAGTTTCATGCCACCACAGCCTAACCAGTGTTTCACACTAAGTGTGGCTGGACCAGTTGGAGGATTAGTTGACCAGGTCAGTCGACCCCTTTTTAACTGACCTAATCTTGTAGGAACAGGACCAGTATTGCTAGTTCAGGCTACCTCACAGGACAGTTGTTGCGGGAAGGGAGGAGGAGATGTCACCAAGCTATAGGAGGAAAGTTGAGATATCACTGCAGTGAATAAGTAAATAATTTGGGAACCTTTGCCTCTGTGCTGGGAAAGAAAGGGCTCATAATTGATTTATATGACAGGTTCATTCATTCTTTTGCTGTTTTGCTATCAGTCATTAGAAATATTATCAGGCCAGTTACAACAAAACTCAGACTCCTCAGACCTGAGTTGTTCGTCTGTTGGCTGTCTCCAGAATTTATGGGCTGCTCCTCTTCCAATTCCAGGTGGCTTACAACATATGAGATTAAACATTCATAAAATAGATGCAATCACCTGCCTCCAATAAACCTGCGCAGAGAGCCTAGATGAAAAACTAGGGTTTGAGCCGAGGACAGGAGGAATGTCGTGCCGGTTCCAAACACGTCCGCATGTTTGGCCAGGCGGGGACAGCTCTGGGGGGTCCCTGACCGCGTGCTCCTCTGTGGCCCGCTTTGCAGGGAATCCCGGATGACGCTTCTGAAGAAACCACAGGCAGGAAGCGCAAAGCTTCTTCGCCTGAGCAGGGCTCTGGTGCTTCCTCCCAGGTCGCTCGGTTCCGTGCCTTTAATTGTTCTATTTGTCTTACTTGGGAGTGAAGAATTGTATTAATCTTGGCGATCACCACTATTATCTCCCTTATTATTTTTATGTAATTTTATTGTGCTTTATGCTTGCGTTTTATTATATCCATAGATTTTAGCAGTGTGTGTCTCTGAATATATTTGATATACATACTTGATGTATATTGTGTCTCCTTGCTATAATTACGGCCATAATAAAGATTAATCTAATCTAATCTCGCCAGCATGGGGAGGGGGTTCCACAATCAGGGTGCTCCAACACAGATACGCTACTGGTATTAAAGAATTGTTCCATAATACGGTGAAAAAATCTGATTGGCAAGTTTATGGATGCTTTCTCCCCCGTTACTGTCTTTTCACCTTCCTCTCAAGATGCCCGAGAATACCTTTTGAATTTCTCCAGGGGTGTTTTTGAGCTTCCTTCAGGGTCGGAGACGAGATTGCAAAGCAAATTCTCTTTGCTGAAGCTGAATGGAACTGAGAGGGAAAATGCAGAATTTTTCAGCCCAGTGCCAGTACCAAAGGTACTATCATTCTGTGGGCATCCAGGGGCTGCAGTGAGCGAAGATGCCAAGGGGTGCAACCAGAATTCTCTGATTTTTCCCCTTGTGTGGCATTTGATTCTTTTTTTCTACGTTTTATAAATTACATCAGGCCTCCTTTTGGTGAGTTTCTGTCAGGTTCAGCCCAAAGAACTCCACAAGACAATGCAAATACCGTTCTGTTGCGTTTATTAGCTTCAACCTCCAGACAGAAATCTCCCCAGACTGAACCCCAGTTCCCAAGCCAGCCAGCCACAACATTGTGAATTCCTTAGGGAGGTGCCAGCCTCATCTTCTTGAACTTCCCACGCTCCTGCTGGGGGCTAAGAACACGCTTATCTCCCTGAGCGTGGCCTTCATAAGTCCATTCCATCACAGTTTCTCACCTTGGAATGAAATAATCTGTGCCTCTAATTTTTGGCAACTGTTTAGAGGAGGATTCCAGGGCCTCCCAACGATTGGGAGAGGCCCATGGGTGGCCCTGGATCAGGAACTCCCACTCTTGGTCTTCTTCTCATTGACTCTCACTAGCAGACCTTCAGCTAATTGCTTTTCCAGAGGACTGATCTCCAGGCCTGTGCAAAGCCATTTTACTTCGGCTTCCTTTTTCACTTCTCACCTGTGTGTTTGGCTCGGGAGCAAGCTTCTTCAGATGGATCTGCATGAAGGGCTCTCGCGGGCTATACTCCATCACCCGCAGGAGTTAGCTGCACATCTTGCCCTTCGTTCAGAACCCCGACACCTCTCAGGGGAGGAACACAAATCTTACCTTTTGCATGGCGCCACCGGGCTGCGCCAGCTCCGTCCTGGCTTTTTTTCATCAGCTCTGTGGCAATATCCTTGCATGTGTTTCCAGCGGAGGACATTTTTCTGCAGCTATAAATCTGGATTTTGATCAGAACGGGAGAGATCACTCCACTTTCTATAATGAATACAGGCACTACAGAAAATAAAATCTTGACTTGAAAGATATGCTTTGTTATTTCTGGCATGGCGGGCTGGAAAGTTATGGGTGTGAAATTATTGCCTGAAGATATATCACCATATGGTGTAATCACCGCGTTTCCAGCAGAAAGGGACGCCGTTGGGCAGGTTGTGGGTCCCAGATTCCCCAAAGTTCTGAAAGCTAACCCTTAAATGTGTCATCTAACCCAGTGTTTCTCAACCTTGGCGACTTTAAGATGTGTGGACTTCAACTCCCAGAATTCCCCAGCCAGCCTGGCTGGCTGGGGAATTCTGGGAGTTGAAGTCCACACATCTTAAAGTCGCCAAGGTTGAGAAACACTGATCTCACCTGTTTAGCAAGGTTAGGTCCGTGACAAAGAGATCAGAAGCAATCTCCTTGCATGTTTCTTTCTTTATTCTATTTCCAAGCTGTCATACCACCCGATATGAACATCTACTTACATCTCCTTTGTTGCTGGGCAGCCAGATCAGCAAACACGTAAAAATGAGTCTCTTCTGCTTTCTTTTTTTTTATTAAAAACCAACAGGTTTGGAGAAGAGTCTGGAGAAGCCTTCTTTGAGACAGCCCAGCTGATGGAGGAGAGCAGACGTAGACTGTGTGTGCACAGCAAGCCGCAGACAATCTAATTGCCATTGTTGCTCACTTGCTGAGACGGGCAAGCGAGCAAATGTGTGGTGTGATGGTGGCTGAACGCAGCAACTCTTGCTCGCTCAGTGTGTTCCTGTCTTGTAGCAGCCTTCGCTGCTCCCTTATTACCATGCCCCCGAGGCAAGGGGCCCACGCCTTGGCCCAGCAGTAAAACGAGGGGGAAAATGAGCTTATGGTCTGAAAGTTTCTAAAAACAGCCATCTTTAAGCACATTTGCCAATAGTTCTAACAAGGAAAATAATGGGAGTGCATACAGATATCCTGGAAGGGTAAAGAGGATAGCAGGAAAAGCTAAAAGGCAGAATAAGCAGAAGTTGGCAAAGGGTATTAAGAATACCTCAAATGACTTCTTCAGCTATCTTCAGAATAAAATAATAAATAAACAGTAATATAGCAGCTGTTCAGTGGAGATGGGAGTCTCAGCTGGCTTCAGCTGGCTTATAAACCATGGCTTTTCCACGCACTGGTTAGCTCAGTTAAGTGTGCTCTGTATAAAACTACCACTAGAAATCCATGAGCATGAATCTGTCAAGAAGGAGTCTTATCAGACTTAGATTATCTCTCTTTCTCTTCCTTAATTGGGTAACTTCCTCAATAGAGTGGGGATGTTGTAACTATATCTTGATTTCAGCAAAGCATTTCAAAATGCCCTCTGACATTCTGATTAGCAATCTCATTCAGTGTGGGCTGGACGCATAATTAAGGGTCTGCTTAGCTGGCTTTGAAAATCATTCTGCAAGAGTGCTTGTCAACAGTTCCTATCTGGTGAGTTGCCCCCGTTTCAGCCGTGAGTACCATATTCTTCAACATTTGTATTGATTGTTGAATACAATTCTAAAGAGAACTGAAGGAGAAAGATGAAGAGAATGCTTATCCGATTCGTCAATGGCTAGTATCCTGGAAGACAGAAAATAAAAATCAAAATGATTTTGCTAGGTTAAAAAACAAGTTGGAATTTTAACAGAGACAAATGCAAAATTCTTCACTCAGGAAACAGAAATCAAAATCTACAGCGGCAGAATGGGAAATACCTCAATGCAAAAAGAGTTTTAGAGGGCATCAACCGAAGAACAGCTTCCAGATCACAGAAAGTAATAATTCCACTTGACTCTGTAAAAACAGGACATTCTGGACACATCATATTTTAAGAAAGATTTAGAGAAGTTGGAATAGGTTCAGAGAAAAGCAACAAAGATGTCCAGGAGACTTAAAGCTAAATACTATGAGGAGAGACTGAAGAAACTGAGAATATTTTGCCTTGAGAAGAGAAGATTGAGGGTAGCATGATCACTCTCTTTAAGTACACATCTCTTGAAAGATGTCACAGAGAAGAAGGTCATTTCCTCTGCCATTCCAGTGTCCAGGAGATGAACGATGATTTTAAATTACAAGAATGTAAATTCCAGTTGAATGTTAGGAGAAAGGAAATAATAGCGGGCAGTGCAACCAGTTTCCCGAGGAGATGATGGGCCCCCCTTCCCTGGGTGTGTTCAAGCAGAACTGGACTTTCCATCTTTCAGGGAAGTGTTGATTTAGTTTCCTGCACTGGGCAGAGGATGGGACTTGATGGCCTCTTTCAAAGGTAGGATTCTATGATCCCGTGAAATAGCTGCAGGAGTGGCCTGCAGGAGGAAGCCACAGCATCTGTCATCCAGAGCGCCGCACCTGGAATAATGGTCTGAGGTTGCAGGATTCTGGCTGAGCGCTCCCAAGAACATTTCAGGACTAAGAGTAGTGTTGCCAGGCCTCTTAACTGCCAAGAATAATCAAGGAAGCGAGCTTAGGGGTCGGAATACAGAATGTTGAGAACTAAGATAGGAACTCTCCTGCAATTCTTTATTAGTGAGTTCATTAAGGTGGGGAATCTCTGAAGCTTTTGAATCTCTTGTTCACAGAATGTCTGCACGATGGACTAAGAGTCTGTTTCTTTGGTCAGCTTGATTGTTTGTGTGTAGAGAGACTCCTCTTCCTTTCTGAGCCTCAGCACAATCTCTTACAGGTATGACAGTGATATCAGTTATGAACGGAGGTCCATAAAATACGTTGAAACAAAGGTTGGACCCATTTCTCAGGGCTGGTTTAATCTGGATTCCTGAATTAACCTGAATAGAAGTTTAGACTCAGTGGCCTTGAGGACTCCAGAATACTGTAAGCCTCTCTACACCTGATATGTGAATGGAAGGGAAGGGTCCACCCGCTCTGGGCCTGCAGCACTCACCTCCCAGTATCTTCGTGTAGAAGGGACTCTCGGGGGAACATCAGTCCCTTGCCCTGAGCCCCCCCTCAGTTCAGAGCCAGCCCTGCGAAAGTAAAGTGAGGGCTTGAGACCGTCAGTCTTATAACATCCTTTCAGAGACAACAGACCTGGGGACTTCAAATCAAGAATTCATCCAGGGAAGTGGATATGGAAATCTGAGAGCCCACCATTCAACTTTTCTGGCTGCTGCAGAGTGGAGCATCGGCTTTCATGGTTCCTGCAAAGGTCACTGCTGAGAGAATTTAGTCAGGAGGTCCTTTAGACAATCATTCATGCCCTAGTGACCTCATGGCTTGACTGCTGCAATATGCTCTACATGGGGCTACCCTTGAAGTCCACTCAGCAGCTTCAGCTGGTCCAGGATGCAGCCGCATGGACAGCATCCCATTCTTGCTGAAACGCCACCGTTGCTTTCTGCTCAACTCTTTCTTGAAACATGAAGCGAGTCATTTCAAAAAAATCACCTAAACAGGTGGGGGGTTAATTAAATTAAAGGCCTTCCTAAATAGGAGGCAATTAAGCTATTGATCAGGAGAAGCACCGAGTTAATTGAGCCTGTCTCACTGACATTTCTTTGCAATCAATACAACCTACAGCACTTTCCAAGAAATCTTCTGGGAATTCTCCCAAACCAGATTGGGTCAAGCACGCAATGGGTTTTGTGGGCTAGTTAGAAGGGTTGGCTTCTCCTCTGTTTTCCTAATGCCACAAACCCGCACCCAAACACATATACACTCCTTTTCCTAAATAAAATTTAAATAAAAATGTTTTTCCAATGAAGCCGATCAAGGCTTTCCTTGCCTATTTTTAACTGACACAAATCTTGTCAATTCCTGCCAACATCTCCTTTCATTGTCCACAGAGAAAGGAACAGGTAGGTTCTCTTTCTTGAATAAAAATGGAACACAACGGACATTTATGAGCCATAAAGCACTCACGTCTTGTCATACCCAGTTTCCAAGTGGTGATAGGGCCCAGTGGAGAAAACACTATTTTGCTTTATCTCCTATTTCAAAGGCCAGTTTTCAATATTCTTTTTAAAGCTGTAACACAATGAAATATGTTTGCCCTGAAAATGTTTGAAATGAAAGCCTGTGCTTGAAGTCTGGCAATGTGTGATGGGAAGCGAGAGCCAAGGCAGAAGTTCAGAAAGATGGACTACTTGCTCTGGGTTCTAGAATTCCAGTTCTGGCACCTGAATCGAGATATTTAGCATTTACCAAGATGCTACGAACAGGGGCTCCAGTACCCACCTGGATGTGTGCAGATAAGCCCAAATCCAATTCAAGATTCAGAGGAAACAAGATTGATTCAAACCAATTCAACATTCAGTTCACACAAGCACACACACACAAAGGTTACAACTATAACAGGAAAGCCTGATAGCCCAAAATATAATGCTTCATTTTTTGGCAGAATGGGATGAAAATTGCAGGGATAGTGGACCTATTAAAAACCTTTAATCCTGCTAAGTGTCACCCCGATGAGTGTTTGGGGCATCCTCCCTCCCTCTCTTTTAATGCAGAGATCAGAGACATCTGCAGGGTGCATCAAAAAAGTCAAAATGGGGGCTGCGACCACACCTGACTTACGTGGAGTGAGAATCCTCAGTCAGAGGCTGAGCTTGAGGGGCCCATCAATGTCCCAGCCTCAACCGTTGGCACCCCCTCAGCCCCTTGGGACTGTCTCCGCACAAAATCAGCCCGGGAGGTGGGGAGGTGTGATGGAATGGAATTGTGAAGGCCAAGCTCAGGGAGATAAACCTTTTCTTAGCTCGCCAGAACCGCGTGGGAGGAACAAGAGGATGAGACTGGCACCTCCCTGAGGAATTCACACTGTTGTGGCTGGATGACTTTGGGAACTGGGGTTTTAGTCTGGGAAGATTCTTGCTGGAGGTTGTAGCTAATAAACATAGCTGGACTGAATTGGCATTGTCTCTTGGAGTTCCTTGGGCTAGGCCTGACAGGAGGACTCAGGTGATGGGGCCAGACCTTGGCAGAGCACCCAGCCCAGGTGCTCTGCTCATCTCCTGGAGCAGCAAAGGCACCGGTGCCCATGATTGAGCCACACTGCACCGGCCCTTTTAGGAGCAGCCAGCCCTGGGCAGGGAACGCTCGCCAGCCATGGATCCATCTTCCTGGGTCCTTGCTTCCCAATCTGCTCCTTGACCCACGGCCCTTTGACTCAGGCCGGCCGTAACTCTCTTGGCACTTGAACCCTCGCTCTGTTGGACTCCGGGTTGAAATCTGAGCCACCCGTCCTGTATCTTTTCCAGCACATGCACGTGTCCGCACCAACTGTCTTGTATATGGCTCTCTCGGTATGCGCCAGTGAACCATTTGTAAATTGAGCCAGAGTGTGTGTGTGCTCAGTCTGAAGCAAGAAAATGGGTGTCACACATAAAGAAGAGGGGCCTTTGACTGCCTGACTGTGGCCACCACCTTGACTGTTCCACCCACCCCACGGTCGCCCTGGGCAGTCCCCTCACTGCTCTGCCTTGCACCTGTTAGGGAAGGACCATCGTTATGGAAATCACTCACGTGAGAGAACGGTGGATGACTTCTCTTTTATCCCCCACTGCGGCTGTCAGAGGGTCGAACCTTTGCAAGTGATCGGGCTCAGCTGCCCCCCGATTCTTCAAATGCCCATTACACGGTTTTCCAAATAAGCAATCTTGCACATGGACCAGGCGGTAGGAGGCAATCACACTTATGCAGCACTTAAAGAAGCTGATTGCAGAGAAGAAATGCCGTCTGGCCGAGATTTTACTCCACTCAAATCAGCCAGTGGCTCTAAACTTGTTTTTAATCCATGTTATTGCTCATTGTGTGTTACTGTTATGACTCCGAGGGACATCAGTTGGACCAACTGCTGGGCTGTGTTTATCCTTCAGATACAGACGGCACACCTCATAAATTTGATGCAAAAACATTATGGAAATGCAGCTCATAAACAGTTAATCACAAATGTGTCAGGGTGATGGGCACAAATAGGATCTGGTTTAAAGAAAGGGAGGGAATAGCTAGCAATTGTGTAAACAACAAACGCTTTCTGAGAATTATTAGGGTTAAGAAAGTGAAGTAAGGCATTTTAGGTGGTGGATCAACAACACCAACATAATACCAGCCGTTGTTACGTTACGGTGTGAGATGGATTTCCAGCACGATATTCTACTTTTTTAATTTGTTGGAGGGTGTTTAACATTTTATCAATTTAAAGCAGGCTGCAAAGCCAGCGCCCGCTTCCAGCCGCACCCGGATTCCCTTTGTGACTTGGGAAACAAGGGCGTGGCAGCCGCAGCCCAGCGCTCTGGAGCAAATGTGCCCGTCGGCCCAGCAGTGGCACCCCGGGGTGGGGTGGGGTGCAGGAGAGCGGCAGCAAGGGCAGCTGTTTGGGGTGAAGATCAGTCCCCCACGAGGACCTGGCCCCTGGGACCTTCACCTTCTGGGCCCCCAGGAAGCGGTTTGCTCCGTTCGCCTGCCTTCCCAGCTTGGCTTCCAGCCCTGGGGCACCTTCTGGCCCCCTCCAAGGACTAACTAGCCCACCTCTTTACCTTCCATGTCCCTGTGGCAGCTGTTTTCTTTTAGCACCCCCAGGATGCCCTCAAAACGTCAACTGCGCTCACTGACCCCAAACAGGTAGGGACACCTGGGTTGAAGAACTGACCCAGGACTAGTGAAATCCAGGATCAGACCCCCCCTCTCCAAGTGACTTTTTATGAGGGCCTCCTTTTATTGTGTGAAGCATTTTGTTGTGTGTTTGACCTGCTCAGTTGCTCATTTTAATCTCCATAATATGTAACTTGAATTCGTCTACCTAATGCCTCAGGTCTCTGATTATTATCCTTTTGTATTTTACTATTCCTTTAATATGCTAAATAGATTGCAAGCCACCTGAAGCATTTCCTATAATGGAAGCTAAGACACAGACAATGTCAAGACAGTTTGATTCAACAAATGTTAGTCGATGCTTCCTTGAAATTTTCAAAATCTTTTCATATCTAAAGGTCAGCTATATTATAATCTATCTGTATTCCTTTAGTCTATTACGTCTGCAACTTGCTCTTCCTTGAGGGAGCAATTTTGGGAATGCAACAACTTGAAAAATTGGTTAGTCTAAGAAATGTTAGTATATCTAAGGCCTTCAAGGGTGAGCAATGACTGGATATGGTTTTCCCTTACAATGTAGTTCACAGACTTCTCACGGTTCAACACTACCACATCTAGGTTCAGAAACCTAGTTGATCACAAGATGGCAGCAAACACAATACAAAAAAACTCAATTTTTGCTGCTGTCTGCTGGCTCTCCCCATTTTTGCATCCAGGTATGGTAGGCCTACATATTCCCTTTCGTCTCTGCTTCACAGCATTGCAGAACGCTGGGATGATGACCAGAAGAATCTTGGTCCTGTTGGGAGCTGGGCTCAGAAATGAAAGGATTGCACATGGAAATAGCCCAAAGGCAGGTCAGGAGTCTTCTTTAGAAACAGATAGACCGACTGCTTTTCTCATGGATCAGCCATATCAGAACCTCTCCTGTTGGCAGCTCCAAGATTTCAACTACCAACCAAGAAAAATCTCTTGTGTTCCTGAGAGCTCAGACAATGCTAGCGTTTGCTCCTTGAAGCTTTCATTGATGTCAGCCCTCCAAGGCAGGGTTTCTCAGCCTCAGCAACTTTAAGATGGGTGGACTTCAACTCCCAGAATTCCCCAGCTGGCATCATTCCCCATCATGGCTGGCTGGGGAATTCTGGGAGTTGAAGTCCACCCATCTTAAAGTTGCTGAGGTTGAGGAACCCTGCTCCAAGGTCCAGAAACATACTCCACAGGAAGAGCAGAACTCTACTTTATTGAGAGAGACAGAATCCTGCAAGCCTGATTGTGCTTCTCCTCTCTTCCTTCTTACTCCCAAGGGAGTCAGGGAGATCTCTTCTTAATACGTCTCCCTTCCCAGGACTTAAAGGATGCTTCTGTCCTCCCATTTTACCTAACAGCTTCTGAATATTTGCTTCAAGACTATCCTGCCTCCCTACAATTCTGAAACAGTGCTTGAGGCAGATGCCTCCCTGGGAAGCATGCCTCCTTCCAAATGCAGAACCACAGAGTTGGAAAGGGGCCACGGACATCAGGTCAATCCTGTTCAGTACAACGATCCAGACTGAAGTACCCCAAAGGATGGCTATCCAGCCTCCACTGAAAGACATCTACTGAAGCAGTGTCCCTCAACCTTGGCAGCTTGAAGAAGCTGGCTGGGGAATTCTGGGAGTTGAAGTCCACACATCTTCAAGCTGCCAAGGTTGAGGAACACTGTACTGAAAGACCACCCACCACCTCTCCCGGTCACTGGCTCCCCTGTCAAGTTGTTCCTATGCTTAAGAAGCTTTTTCTAAGATTAACAGCATCCGGTTTCCTTTCACCTATGACTGTAGGGTGACAGGAAGCAGGCTTTGACCTTCCCTGTGACACTTATTCCATTATTCCATCTACAATAATGTAGATTGTTGAAAGGAGACAGAACAGAGTAATTAAGAAACGGGGCAGAGTCTTGTAGTCCAAGGGTATATCCAAGGGGCATTTTGGAGCATGGTGGCAGAGGGCATCTGGAAGAGCCTGGCATTTATTGATCATGCTGTTTAGATCCCAAGAGTAATTAGCCAGTAAAACACAGCTCCATTCATCACACCAGAATTGTAGCAATTGGTTAGAAATCCTTGAGAGGACCTAGATTTTCAAAACTCCTGCTCATCCTCAAGCCGTTAAGTTTTCCAATAACACCCCATTTCATCTTGCTCCCGCAATCCGTACGTTCCATTTTCCCTCTGCTGAAATGGGGATTAAAAAAATGTGACTTAGTCAGGAGGGGAAGAGAGGAAAAAAACAATGCAATTACACATTTTTTATGATGCACCTTCCCCAGCTCATTACAAAGTGGGGCACGTAAAAATGAATTGCATAAATTTCAGGAACATTTAATATACACACAGTTAAAAACCATATAGGAACAGCATTTGGAAGCAGGTGTGTGCTTCATGTGACATATAAACCACCAAATGTGTGAGTTATCCCTGCAAAGATGCCGAAGAGTGGAGGATGCGTGTTCAGCGAGAGAGGTGGAGCTGAGCCGTTTGCCCCCCAGGCCAACCTCCTCCCCCACCTGAGGAGGACGAAGAAAGAGAAGCCCGGGGGGAGAGCGGGCCAGGCGTGCCACGGAATCCATCTGCTGGGGAAAGGGGCACGGGTGCCCTTCGCAAGGGACAGGTTTGAATGCCTGGAGCTTCATTGGGCCCCTGGCAAGTGCAGCCTCACATGCCAGCCACATCCTTAGGCAGAGCTGATGTCAGAAAAGGGTAAGGAATTGCCCATCTTTCTTGCTGGGATCCCGACTTAGGGCTTTTCTTCACTGCAGCCTTAAGCTGCTTGCCTCCCAAGTATGAGCTGGCTGGAAGTGAAGGTGGCGGATTAAGAAATCTCTTCCCAAATTTCAGCACTGTCCTCTAGTTCGGCTACAGCAATGGCCCAATGTTCTGTCTGACCATTTTATCACGGTGTTTGATCGGGGGATTCCCCTTCTCCTTTTTCCCCCTATAAGTGAAAAAAAGAAAACGCCATCATTTTCCCATTTTTCCTGCCGCTTGGGCTAGAAGGGGAAAGGGGCAGAACTCTTGTCACACAGTTAAGAAACCGCAAAACCCAATCCTTTCAGCGTTCCACTGTTGAATCAATAAAGTTGTTAAAAATAATTTAAAACGCTGCAATTTCACTGTTTCATC
Source organism: Python bivittatus (assembly GCF_059951505.1). Classification (NCBI taxonomy): domain Eukaryota; kingdom Metazoa; phylum Chordata; class Lepidosauria; order Squamata; family Pythonidae; genus Python; species Python bivittatus. Next base: position 2,351,887 of record NW_028277070.1, on the reverse strand, counting down.
AGTAAAAGAAAAAGAAAAGGAATAATAGTGGTGGAGGCCAGCAACCAGAGACCAGAGGGGAGAGGTCTTAGCCAACTGGAGTTGGGGAGGGGGGACTATTGCCTACAGTGAAATGAAGCACCACAGGTGGACCAGATGGCTTGAAAGTCAAAAACATTACTTTTTACAAGGAGCAGGAAAAGGGATGGAGTTTCCCTTCCTGGTGTGCTGGCATTGGGTGTTGCCCTCAAGAAATGGTCAGTGGCACATATTCAAGCTGGTACAAGCTGGTCATGCAGATCAGCCCTTAGTCCAATTACTGGTGAAATTAACCAAACCCATCCCTTAATTTCCTTCAGCATCTTACCCATGGGTAACAGAACTATGGATTATGAGTTAACCCCATTTTCTGGATTAGTTCAACACCACACAGACTGGGTTTGCTCCACATGCCAGGTTAAAATGCAGTTGGTTGGCCTGTGGCTCAGTATGTCATGTGGACATCATTGAAGTCTCCCTTGAATTGAATTAGGCTCTTGATGACTTTGTGGATTCATCCATACAGTTTTCTTGGCAGCATTACAAAGGGGAGTATTTTGTAACTGTTGTACCCCGCAGCCAAATCTACCCATAAGATACATGAGAAAAGTCCCAGGGCTGGATCAGGCCAAGCACCCATCTAGCCCAACCTTCTGTGTCATCACGTGGCCAATAAGGTGTGTCCTTCATCATTCCACAGTAGCTGATAACTGAGGCATGAAGACTAGGAACCACTGAGAGCCTGTTCCTCCCTCCCCCCTTTAATTAATAAATTAATTTAATCATCTAAATTGATGGCCATCATCACCTCTGATGGCAGAAAATGCCACCATTTAACTTCGTACTCTGTAATGAAGTCCTTCTTTTCATCAGCCCTGAACTGCCCTAATTTCAGTGGACAACCCAGAGATACAATACAGGAGAGAGAGCAAAAATATTCTACATTTTGTATACCATGCCTGACTTTATAGACGCTTTATCTGCTGCTCTAGGTTCTTAATCGTTTTGGTTGCCTCCCCCCACCCTTTTCTAGCTCTACCATTTTTTTTTCAAAGATGGCAACCAGAACCCCCACAGACGTGAAGTGAAGTCGATTTATGAAACACCAATACTAGATGGGCTTTTTAATTTTCTGTTGGTCTCCTTTTTGACAACAGCAAATTCTAGATTGCCATTGCATTATCTCTCCACCATGTCTCCAGGTAGAGTTTGGGGTATTTGCACCAACAGGTATCCATGGACAAGCGGACACTGCGCCACTCTCTCCCTCCTCCCTCTCCTTCCTTTGTAGTATCCTGCTCTCCATGTCACTCCCCAGGTCCTCCACAGCCAGGCCAATTCCCACATTGGTCTAAGTAGCCCAATTCCAAAGTCAGGCAATACCTTCATTAGGAATAACTCAGTTGTGGAAGTAGAAGTCCAACGTTTCTGGGATGGGGAAGCAGCAAATCCTCCTTCTTGCTCCGGGTGGAAAGGAGATGGTGGAGCCCTGGGTTGTGCAAACAGTGAGGAAGTACCCTGGGGAAAGGGACACGGGCAGGGAGGGAGCAAGCCTTTGTCTGCCCAAGGTTAGAAGAGTGTTCTCACCCCAACCCACTCTTCCCAGGAGATGCTGGGAAAGGGACCTGAGAAGCACCTGCTGCATCATTCAGCTCAAGTTTTAAGCCGGGGTGGGAAGCTGAGAGCTTTCCCTCAGCCCTTTGCAACAGTCCTGCAGGCAACTTCCATAACGGTAGAGTTTTAGTTCAGCACAGCACTATTTGGATGGCCACTGGTTGCCAGGCAGCTGCAGCATTTGCAGACCAACCTTGCAGCCACCGGTCTTCTCCTTCTCCTGCCCCCCTCCATCCACTCCCTGCAAAGCCAAGCGATTCCCTGCTGCTAATAGTGGAGATGCTCCCTCGCGGGGCTGTGGTAATGTCCCCACATGCAACTCAATGCCATACACCATACCCTTCACTTCCCTTGCTCTCTGCTGTTTTCTTTCAAACTAGAGCAACAGGGAGGCTCTCGCAAGCCAAGGGAGCAGGATTCCCATCCCACCTCTGGGCACTTCCTCACTTAAGACTCCCTGATCCCCTCTCCAGCCCAGTCTGCCATCACAACACATGTAAAAAAGGGGGCAGGCCTTGGCCACATGGCTGTGGCTGCCATCTTGACTTTTTAGACACCCCCCCCCCCATTGAAACGTGCAGTTTGAGATCTGAGTCATGCCAGGTTCTAGTATTCACCAACACACACAAAGAAAAAGTAAAAAAATGCATCGTCCAAAATCCCAAATCCTGGTGGAGCTGTGAGACACATAATAAAGGGGCAGCCCCTGTCGCTGACTTCTTTCAGCCCTCCCCACAGATGCCCCTGCCGAAGACCCACACGTTCTGCTCCCCTTGTCAAAGAGCTCTCCGCCATACCAAAATATTCAGCCAACATTTCCAGCAGTAAGGAACTCATTCTAGAAGATGCAATTCTCTTTCGTGACAGGCCGTGTCAAGTTTCCGATGCTATGATAAAAGCAGTGATGTCAGGAAGTATTCCGTAAGACAGCAAGAATGTGTTTATCTGTCTCTTTCCTTCCCACTCCTCCTACCCTTTTTTCATATATCCTTCACTCTAAATAAAGTTTAGCTGGAGTTCATGCTGTGATGCTTGAATGGAACGTTCCTCCGTATTGGAGCTGTCAAATTCTGAGCTGGAAGGATTTTTCTGTCACTTTGTATGGTTTTCTACATTTCACCGAATGTGACTCTAAGCTAATGCGGGGCAAGGAGATTCTCTCACATTTCCCCCTCCCACTTCTCGTTCCATTTGATGACAGAGAATCTGCTGCTGAGATCTTTTCAGGGCGAAAAAGGATGGAGGCAACTGTAGAGTTTACACACTTAGTCAAACGTGGTCAAAGGAGCAGCACAAATGTCCTCCCTGTCCCATATTTATTTCCCAACCTCAGCAACTTTAAGATGTGTAGACTTCAACTCCCAGAATTCCCCAGCCTTCATGCCAGCATATATCTTAAAGTCACCAAGGTCGAGAAACACTGGATTAGAGAAATGGGCCGGAAATAATAGGATGAAACAGAAGAGAATGCAAAGTTAAAATGTGAAAATAGAATAAAATAAAAGTGAAATGCATGGCTAGCTGGTAAGCTTGGGAATAAGACTTGTGACAACTCCTCAGAAACGTTGTTCATCACAAACGGATGAAACAGCTGTGTGAAATGACTGCAACAAAGGTAAACACAGTTTCAGGATGCCGTAACGGCAGAGAAAGTTCTAAACAACAGGAAGAAATCCTTCCATATATTCTATAACAGGTTCAAAGACAAGGAGGGAGTCAAAACTAAATCCCATAAAGAGAGATTGAAGTGAGCTGAGCATCTTTTGCCTAAAGCATAGATAGATAGATAGATAGATAGATAGATAGATAGATAGATAGATAGATAGATAGATAGATAGATAGATAGATGGATGGATGGATGGATGGATGGATGGATGGAGGGATGGAGGGATGGAGGGATGGAGGGATGGAGGGATGGAGGGATGGAGGGATGGAGGGAGGGATGGAGGGATGGAGGGATGGATTGAATTTATATGCCGTCCATCCCCCCCAGAGATGGAGGGGGTGTCAGATTCAGCCGGCGCGGCACGGCCAGGAACTTGCCCAGCCGTGCTTAGTCAGTTTCACCGCCCGAGCGCTAGCAAGGAAAGGGGAAGTGAGAAACCACAAACTGATTAATGGGCCAGCTGGTGCTGCTTAACTAGGTTAAGCTGCGGTTGCAAGCAGATACTTTGTGTCAACGCCAAATTGCCATGGGTGCTGTAGACAAAGGGGAGAGCAGCAGATTAGCGGTAAAGCAATCAGCACGTGATTGGGGAACTCCCGGCTTTGTGAGCAACAGAAAGACCCAATGACTACAACAACAACGCCAGTGATAGACAGCAATCAATAACACAAAAGAGCTGGACTGAATCTGCCATTGGAGTAAAGGGGGGATTACCGCAGGTAATCTGTAACCAAGCAACAGGGTTAAGCACGGGAACGGGGAACTATAAATTGTATTGTAAAATGTGCCAAGCCAGTCCTGGCTTTGTCTGTAATTACGAACGTTACGCTTGAGTAAACTTCTTTGCTGAACACACGTGTCACGAGAGTTTCTCTGAGCCGAACGGGGTAAACCTTACAGGGAGAACGTGATGGTAGTTTCAACTACCTGAAAGGATGTTACACCTGAAGAAGCTGAAGACCCATCCTCTCTCATTCCAGAGTAGAGGATGAAGAATAAGGGATTAAGTTACATGAAGGCAGACTCGGATTAAATGTGACAAAAAAACGTCCTAAGGGAGTGGAACAGCGGAACCCAGATTCGTAGCAGATAATGGGCTCCCCTCCCCTGGATGTGTTCAAGCAGAGGCCGTGAGCGGCCATTGGACTTCATTGTTCACCTCCAATTCTACAAAATTTAAATTACGTATATATTTATTCCTGGCTTTACTTCCCACCAGCTAGCTGGAGTGGAGCCACAGCACACTACTCGAAAGGTGAGATGTGACTGTTCTGTCTTCCATGTCCGTAATGCCACCATAAGGCTGAAACTCACAGAAATCCTAGCCAGGATGGCTAAGCAAGGCTAAGAGCTCTGGGCATTGCAAGCTCAATTCATGTGGATGGGGTGTGTGTGGGTGGGTGCGCGTGGAGTCTGATATCCACAATGGCTTAACAAATCATCCATCTTATTCCAAACTTGGCTTTGCATCTTGCGTGCAGCACTGGCACACTGTTTGACACCTTCTGTCTCTTTCATGCGCAATGCTCCTTGGGCCTTGCCTAATGGCCCTTATAAAAATGACCGCAGCGGTCTTGTTCCTTCATCCCCGAGAAAAGAGATTCAGGCTCTGCCGTTAAAGGGAACGAGATTTACATTTCCCCCCTTCGAGGTGCTTGTTACTAGCATAACTCTATTGAGTATGAATTGGCTGACAGATCCATCTGTCATAAACAGCAGTCAAAGACTCGGCAAGAACCCCAAGCTTTAAAAAAAGAAGAGGAAAAATAACAAAACAAAGCTGGGAATAAGCCACAGAGCTGTAACCCTAAATAGATTCAAAGCAGCTTTTCCTGGGCTTACCCTGTGAGCAAGTGAAGCTGCAGCTGCCTAGGCTGGCATTTGGCGAGGGCAACCCCCTCGCAGGAGCAGCAGATGGGAGGGATTTCCCTTCCGACACCCCCTGGCACACCTGCTCCTCTCACACCCGAAGGGGGTGGCAGGGAGAAGTCAGGTGTAAACCAGAGAAGAGCTGGCATGAGGGAGAGATCCCACAAGCAGAAGAAAAGGTGGAAACCGGTCCTGAGACTAAGGAGCAAATCAGGTCTGGATCAGAAGCGGCCCTCCCCGGTCAGGGGCCAGGAGAGGCAGTGAATCGGGCAGCCTGACGCCGGCTTGGTCAGGCGGAGAAGGGGGGACGGTCTACCTCTGCCACGGTGGGCAGCAACGAGGGGAGGGAAGAACCCATCATCAGGCTCCACTCAAGCTTCGCAAATTAATTAGTTTGGGGCACATGAGTTCGCTCTCAGGTGGAAAAAGAGCAGGTGCTTTCCACATCTCCTTCAAGGGAGCGCAGGATTTCAGAGCATTTCAGGGATGCCGTGCGCTAGTGATCAGATGGCATGTGAGGGTGTGGGATTATCCCCTCTTGAACGTGGAGTCTTCAGATCTCTTAGTTTCTCAAAAATTTCTTCCCCTGGACCTTTTCCCGATGGGGAAGGGGGAGCAGCCAGGGAGGCAGCAGAGCGTTGGAAAAATGTGTTGGGGAAACAGCACCTCCAGAAGATACACACCCTCCACCAATGTTGTGGTCTTTCGTTACCTGTAGTGGGGGAATTTCAGAAAGTTCGTCATTCTTCCATCCTAAGTGTTCTTTATTAGTAGTTTCAAGCCTTTCAGGAAAAGAAGTTCTCTCAGCAGATTGCACAGTTAGTTAAAACATCAAATGCTTATTAAAATATAAAGTTAAAACACAGATTAAACAATAAAATGCAAGGCATAAATGAACAGTGCAAGGAAGAAGTAAAACATATGAAATCTGGTACTCCCGGGTCAGTCCCATAATGTAAACCAGACTAAGACACTGTGTAGACCTAAAGCGACTTTTATTAGGCAGCTATACAGTAGTAGCAGAATCTTGCAAATTCGAACGTGATTCCCTTCCTCCCTCTTTTATCTTCACGCGAATCTCCGTGTAAATGGGAGGGGGGGTGCTGTCGGAAGCACTTCCATAAATCTCTTTCTTGGTCTGGGCTCAAGCCTCCCTTATCGGATTGTTACCTTAGTAACAGATCTTCCCGCCGTCTGTCAAGGCCATCCTCAGTGCTCTCTACGCCCCATGCAGGGCAGGTACTGGAAATCTAAGGGAATGCAACCTTTTAGAAATGTTCAGGGAAAGACGGGTGCCTCTGCCCGGAGCCCAGAAGACTTGAACACAGGCCCCAGAGGAGGGGACCCAAAGGGGCCAAAGAGCTTGAGCTGGCACCTGGGGAAGGAGGCATGGTCTGGAACGGAGCCCGCAAATGGACTGGCAACCCGCGGAGCAATGAATCCCTGGGACGAGACCGTATCGACCAGCCTTGGTTGCAGCTCTGCTTCAACCTACCTGAAGTTTCCAAACTGTTTTCCAATAGTTCCACATATCACATACTGCCATCATGTCGATATTACAGGTAGCTCATTTAAGTAAGAACCAGCCAGTTAAATGTTTCAGAATACGACATACAACTTTCAGAAGCAGGCCACTACAGTGGGCATTATAGGAATTAACTTTTTTTTTTTAATGTAAATACACATACGCATACAGTCTATAAGTTCGAACCCTAATTTTCTACTTTGGTGAGTAGTTAAGATAGCTTTAAAAAATGCAAAAAACAAAAAAAAACCTGCAAAAGTTAAAAACAACTTTTAAGGCAAAGTGACTGTCAAGGAGGGGACAAAATCCTTAACTCTATCCCCACCCTAACTGCCCCTTTTGGTCAGAAGGTCAAGAAATGCTGAAGTCGGTCCATTGGACTTGGACCTCCAACACCGGGACCCCTTCTTGCTGTTTCTGCAGGCAATCCGTTTGCTTGACTATTAACTTCTTATCAGTCTTATTGATCACCTCATGGTGCTGCAAAGTGAACTATTTTATTAATGCACGATAAAAAAAAAAGTCTTCTCAGTGATCTAGTGAGAAAAGTGCATGGCATCTGTGGACCTCAGGCCACCATCAGATCTTAAAGAATGCCCGTGTATCCGCAAATTGTTTTACAATGAAAGTAAATTTATTCATTTATTTATCTTTAATGTCAGCATTCTTGGAGATTTCTGCTGAGAATCTGGCCGGATCTTGTAGGAGATTCTGTGAGATCTCAGGGAGAGATTAAGTTTGGTGCAAGAGGAAGTGGGAGATGTCCCTCCGTGTGATGCAGAGATCGTCTTGCACAGTCTATACAGGAATGTCACATCCTGTGCACTCTTGCACAAGATTTTAATACACATTTCCACCCAGGATCTTGCAAGACCCCACGAGAGACGGTTGAAAGATATTGGGCCATCTTGGTCTTTCTTCGTCTGTTTTGGTTCTTTAATATTTCAATTTTCATTTAAATTGGAGGGTTCTTTCATCTGTGGGCACGGATGCTCACAGGCATGAGGGGCCCAGCGCCTTCTGTTCTGATTCTGCAGAGAGGAGAACCCGCCGGCTGTGCTCCCACCTGCTTCTCTTCTGCGCAGTCTGAAAATATTGCTCCTCACAAAGCTGGTTTCAGCTAAACAATGATACGGCAATGAACAAGGACGCGAAGCAAGGCAAATCTGATCATCAGCCAAGCTTTTGCACAACGCGGAACCCCACCTGCCAGAAGCAAAGAGGTTCAGAGTTGCTGCAGAGCAAACTTGGCCATGAAACCATTTCCTAGCGGGCCTGGAGGCAAATCTGCAAATAAATCAGGCGGCGAGGCAAATGGCTAAACAAAATGGAGGAAAGAGCACATCCATTATCCGTTCTCCATTCCTGCTCTAACGTGTGCCAAATGCTCTTTTCTTCCAGGTTAGAAGAGCAGCCGTGGCGGTAATATAAAACCTGACACAATGGGAATGAGCCCAGCTGGATGATTTGTGGAGAATTTCTTTGCTGCAGGCAGCATCTCGTAATCACCCAGAAAGCTGAGGCAGCTCCCACAGGGAGGGCAGCCCCATAAGTGAGGTTCAGGAGGAAGCAAGATACACCCGGCCCGGCTGCAGACCGCTCGCGGCTCAGGTCTTCCATTCCTCCTCTTGCTGTCCCCAAGTGACATCCAGCGGAGTCAACTTGCACACTGTGTTTCCTGCCAGGCATCTGGCACCATCTCAATGCTGCTTTAATTGATTGTAAGAACAAGGAAGAACTGCCAGGCAAAGAAACTGGCTGCATGCTTCCACCAGCTCTTATTCAGTGGGATACCAAAAAAATTGCTTTCGAAGTTTATTTTCACTTGTGAAGAGCATTTCTGTGAAATTCTTGCAGGAGGATCCATAGACTTTCCTGGGGGGTGGGGGGAATAAAGCGATGAAACGTGCATTGTAATGTGTGTCTGGGTGCAAACTCTGTCCCTTACACACTTGTGTGCAGTACTATAAAGCAGATACAAGAGGACCAAGCATCGCAGTGCAGTCTCATCGTTTTGGTATCATCGTAGTCAGGATCTGATGTCTGTTAGCGGATCTTGCACCGACTGAGCGATGAGGTGGCCAAAGAGCCTGTATGGATGAAACAGAGCAACAGGTAGAGGCTCAGGGAGCTTTGGCTGGTGCACCACTTGCGACCCTACCCGGGGCAGGAGGATCTTGCCCCTGCGACTCATTGTGTTGGAATGTATCTACGAGGAGGAGGGCGATGTGGGAGATCAAGGCTATCATTCCAGAAGGGGAAAGGAGACAGGAGACAACACAGTCCGGAGCAGGAGCGTGGGAAGCAGAAGAGGTTCAGGATAGCTGCTCCCCAGAATCTCCCAGGGTAGATCCACTTTTGCATTGATACAGATTGAGTCTGGCAAGATTCTGTCTGTAAGGCATAAGCAAATAAACGAACTTGACTCGACTGGACTGTTTCACCGTTGTTCTTGCTCTGGGCCTGACACTCATGCCCTCATCCCCACCTGCTTAGACTCCTGCAGTGGGGTCTACACAGGGTTGCCTCTGAAGCTGCCATAACCTGCATGCTGAGTGGCGTTCGCTGGTGGGAGCAAATCACACCAGGACTGCGGGCCCCACACTGGTTGCCGACAGGCTTCTGAGAGTGCTTTAAAGCGCTGATACTAACCTTCATGGCTTGGCTCCGAGTTATCTGCATTCTCCTTGGGAATCAGCCCAGCCAGTTCAGTCCACCCAGGAGACACTAGTAGCACCCTATCTAGGGCGGTGAGGGGGGCCGAGGCTCAGCAGCACCGCTTTTGCGTGGCTGTGTCCAAACACCCTCCGGAAATCTGTGTTTTGCCTCTCCTCCCTTTAGGCCTCCATTCTATCCTGCTTCTGCTGTAGTTCGGTTTGGTTAACTTAATTTTGTTCTATATTTCCATTCATTTGTGAAACCTTTTATTTGCCTACTGTTTGTTTATGGTATATTGTTTTTTATATGTCTTACCTGCCAACTTCGAAGAATCCTTCGGGATTTGGCAGTCTATAAATGTAAATGCAGTCCTCTCTGTTCTTAGAGCTTAACGCTTTTTTCATCTAGCGTCCCTGATTTTGGAAGTCGTTAAGCCGCTGCTTCGGCCATCGCTCTGCAGGGCAGAATTGAAAGAGGTCTTCCCTGCCTTTGGAAAGCCCAGCTTGCTCTCTTTTTCCTTCCCGTACAGCTGAAATAAATATCTTCCGCTCTCTACATGACTTTCCTGCTTAGAAAAATGGTTCCCCTTGGTCTCCTTGTGCTGTGTCCTCCGGTGCCTGCTAAATCACTGTTTTTTCCCAGCGAGGATGCCCTGTAAACACGTTGAGAGCTTGCCCCCACAGGAGGGCAATGCCTTTGCTATAAACCATCCAACCGGCCCCAAAGCAGAGAATAATCTTTTGCTTCATCAGTCAAGGTTTAAAAAAAAAAGTAGAGGGGAAGGAGGGAGGAAAATGGGCCGTGGCACTCGCCCCCATCCTCTGCTGAAAACTGCCTTGCAGTTTACTCAGATATTTGCTTCATTTCCACATCAGGCTTCTGTTTTTCTACCTTGTTTTCAGGATGCTCTATTTCTTTCAGATTATGATGTTTTCCTGCTGGTGTTGTGTTCTCTTAGACATCTTACATCACTCCACAGCCTCCTTGTCTGCTCAGGATCTGAAACAGCCTCTAGGAAGGTGTTCCTTCCTGATGTTTTCTCTCAGGGTTGAATGGAGGGTGGGAAGCCAAGGAGGCTGCAGGCCAATGGAAGAGAGTGTTCTTGAGCAGCATCAATTAAAATGGCTCCTCCACCCTAAAAATCTCCCTACTTCATCCCTAACTCCTGTGTCACACTTTGTCATACAGAGCTCTTCTCCCTTGCCTTTATTTCAATGACATCAGCTCAGCACTCAGTGGCCCAAGGAATGATGTACATGGATACACATGGACTTGGAGCCTCCACAACATTGCCTGGCATGATGGTCCATAGCAAATGGCTGGGCAAGCAGGCAATGTGCCGTCTTGGCATTAGGAGAGAGGGCAGCACACACAGATTCCAAATAGCAGAAGAAGCAGAGAAATTTATTTCTGTGATAGCTACCAGCTTTCCTGGCCGACCATGGAGGAGAAAGATACTAGTGGCTACTAGTGTTGGTGCTTACATATTCCCATTAATTACAAAGAGCAGAGGTTGAACTTAAATCAAGCTTGTGGATTCCCAGAGGGATCTGGCAGGCCCAAGGAGCTGAATGTGGGTGTAAGGACTGATAACTGGCGTCACTTATATTTTTATGAAACGGTGAAGAACATCTCCCCGCGTTCAAGAGTTGAAGATCTGGATCAGAGTAATTGCATTTCATGATCCAGCATAGTGACTTTTTGAAAAGCTCGGAAATAGGACAGCACTCATCAGCTGAGTCCACACAATTTGCTGAACTTGCTTATTGAAGTAAAGTAACTAGTTTCTGGGTATACCTGGCATTTTAAACCATAAACTACAGAACAGGCTCTCTTTGCACAACGTGGTTAGCAAGAGAAAAAAAATCTAACCCTATACACATGTACTAAGAAATAGTAAGAAAAAGAAATTAAAGGCAGCACCAAGAAAAAATAAAAAGAAATAGGCTTAAATCTAGTTTGCACCAACATCATTCACTCTCCCTGCCTTTCTACATAGCAAATCATTTCTTGCACCGCCATTCACAATCGGTTCATTCTTTTGTCTTTGATGAGATTACTTCTCACCTCCCTGTTTTTTGAGGATTTCGTGAACTCCATCCAGCCACAACTTTCTCAGTCTTCCCTTTCATCTTGATTCTTTTTCTTCTTTCTTTCTTTCTTTCTTTCTTTCTTTCTTTCTTTCTTTCTTTCTTTCTTTTTCTTTCTTTCTCCTTCCTTCCTTCCTTCCTTCCTTTCTTTCCAATTTGTTTTGCAATACAGTCTTAGTCGTTCTCTCAACTGTACAGCCCAAACCACCTCTATATACTTCCTTCATATCTGCTTGTCCTTTTCGCACTCAAACCGCATTCATTCAGCACCCGTTCTTTCTCTCCCCCACTCTCACTTAATAATCCACACACACTACATTCAACTACTATTCTGTTTCTCCTGAAACAGAAGCTCTTACTTCCATGTAGCAGCGGGCAGGAGCCGTTTTAGCTCCTTTCAATAAATATTCACTCCTCACAACAGTCCAATCCATTATCTTCCTACCACAATTAGCACATATTAACATTTCTCCACCCATTTTCAGATCTTTAGTAAACATTGTACCAAGTTACACAAATTCATCTTGCTCCAGTTCTTTACCATGTTTGGATAACTTGTGATCCTACACTCCATTTTCTCTTAGTATTTAGTATGTTAATGTTCAGATCCATACTGCTTGTTGCATCATACAATCTATCTAGGATTCACTGCAAATCATTTGGATTCTTGGCCAACACAGTATCACCTACATATGAAAGTACACATGTGTTCGCAATCTGCACTCAACACACTTCTGCCATCACCAAAAAGTTTCCTTGTTCTTTTATCCATAAACACACGAACATCAGATATCTTTGTCTTGCTTACTGTTCAGCGCTACATTATTCACTGAGAACTCTGTTTACTTCCATACATGCTTTACTACTTTTATTGCATTCAGTAAACAGCCTTCAACTCCATATTCAAGCAGAATTCCATAATTCAAAGCTATTCACTTTACACATTTTTGCACTTCTCGTTGACCTGCCGAAGAACAAAAATCTGCTCTACACATCCCTGACTGCCATAAAGCCACGATGCACTTTCAAAATTTTGCTCTTTGTCATTTCTTGTATCCTTCCGATCAAAACCCCTCCCTGGCACACTGAACAAACCACTGTGCCTGGCATGTGATCTTTCCCTTTGCAGGAGCAAACAATAATGCCATTCTCCCTAACCTCAGGCGGAGATGCCATCTCCGTAAACATGGGAAAGAAGTCACCCAGCCTGTATTCAGAATCTGATTCAGGTTCAGATTTTAATATTTGCCCAGTTACACCATCTACACCTGTCGTAGTAATATTTTTCAATATTCTCGCAGCATTGATTGCACGCTTTTCATCAAGTTTTCCTTTTTAAACATTTATAGTATTCTATTCCAGTTCCTCTTTTCAGTTCCATAATCATGATTATTCCCATACAAATCTATACAAAAGTCCTTCCAGGTTTCCCTCACTTCAGATTCATCCCAAGTTATCATTTTTATTAATTCCATTATTTTTGCTGGAGACTCCTTATTGAGCCCTTCTCATCTACCCCCAAAATATTTATTTTAAATTTCCTTCAATTTCACTGCATTTTTCTTGTCTCTTTTGATATTAACCATTCTTTTCATCTTTTCCTCTCTCTACTCATTATAAAGTATCCTTTTCTTATCCTCATTTTTGCAGCAATATTCCCTTATGCACATTTTTCCAGCCATGACATTGTTCCACCAAGCATCCTTTTTCATATTTCCCATTAGTATTACTCCATACCCTTTGTGTGATGCTCTGCAACACAATTATTTTCATTCTGCTCCATGGAATTCCACGTTCTTATGCCCACTTGCCATTCATTCTGTTCAGAGATTAATCTATCTTTGAATATTTTTCCATACAGGACTCATACTTTCTTTTCTTTCAGTTGCTCTACCTTCATTTTCGTTTATTTCCTTTTCTTCCATGTCTGCTTTTTTCCCAAGATCTACTGCTGGCACTCTCAAAAAAGTGGTCTGTCCAAATTCAGAGACTCTAGTCACCACATTTCATTTTAAAAATAATAAAATCAATCCTGCTTTTAGTTTTAAATTAATTTCTTTGTACCTAAGAAGAGACATGCTTAAGCCACATGGATTTTTCTAAGCAGATACTTGCCAGCCATCATTCCCATTTATTATTGCTCCAAATATCCCAGTCTCTTTCTCTCTTGATTTACTCCCACCCACCCGTTCCTGTCAACCAGCAAGAAAAAAAAATCTCATGGATCTTATTCCTCTAGAATATTGCACAATTGTCCCCAAACCCATCTCTTATTCTTGCATTATCATCATAGATTCCCTTTTTTATTTGACCCCACAACAACCTAGATGACACCAGTTCATGCACCAATGTACATTTTTGCTCATTCATTCATAGTTCAATCTACACCACTCCCCTTCACGTATTCATCAGATCCACCCCACAAGATCAAGCCACCTTCATTCACATCTGCTAGATCCTCCTCCTTTTATAATTTCAGAGATACATAGGATATCCATTTTTCTTACTTTCATTCCATTGATTAATTCATACACCCATTTACATCACTGACATGCCAAGTCACAGTCTTCCCCGGATGCCCCATAAACATTGACCTCAACTGTCAGCTGTGGCTTTCATCAACTGAGGCTTTCACATAATGCTTTTTCAGTAAGATAGGAAGGTGTTGATTAAATGGTCATCTTTAATCCTACCAGTGCCACATGCTGACAATAAAGATAGTGCCAGTCAGTTTGGGCATCTTTTGGCCAGGATGTCAGGAGTGCCAGCAAATAGCTCATCCTACTCTATGCAAGCCAGGATCTTTCATCCAGGAACTACCTTGCAAGCCAACATACTCTTACTCACATCCCACCAACTCAGTGGTATATGCAGTATATTTATATTTATTTCTTTATTTATATTTCAAATTTGTCACTACCCATCTCACTGCAGAATGACTCTGGGTGGTTTACAGTAAAAAAGTAATTAATTAATTAATTAATTAATTAATTAAAATAAAATAAAATAAAATAAATATTAATTAAAATACATTAAAATACAACACGATTCCTATATAAATAATAAATATCTTCCAAGGAACTGATGTTAACAGAGTTATTAGACTTGGGGAGCATCTTCAAGGTGCCAGCCACCCCCAGGGTTGGTTATATCCCTTCTCACCCCATGCGAGTTGACAGAGCCAGGTCATCACCCCTTTCTGGAAGGCCAGGAGAGTGAGGGTCTGCCTCATCTCTGGGGGAAGAGTATTCCATAGGAATGGGAGAGATGGTTCTCCTCCTGGGCCCCGCGAGATGACATTCATTCATAGACAGGGTCCGTAACATACCTTCTCTGCCTGACCGGATGGGATGGGTCAACATAATGGGGGTGAGATGGTCCCTCAGGTAACCCAGTCCCATGCCATGTAGGGCTTTAAAGGTGATAACCAAAACTTTGAATTGGACCCAAGCAAACTGGCATGCAATGCAGCTCCTGCAGCAAAGGTGTACTATGTGCCATCTTTGGGGTACCCAAAATTGCCTGTGCAGCTGCATTTTGCACCAGCTGTAGCTTCTGGATACTCTTCAAGGGTAGCCCCATGTAGAGTGTGTCGCAATAGTCTATACGGGAGATGCCTAGGGCATGAGTAACTGACCAGAGGGCCTTCTGATCCAGGAAAGGGCATAACTGGTGCACAACATGTAGTTGAACAAAGGCCCTCCTGGCCATGACTGCCACCTGCTCCTCGAGCACCCCACAAAGGAGGGCCCTTGGGCTGGACCTCTCGCTCCCTATCAACACTGATTGGGACTGGCCTTGAAGGAAGGAGGTGAACCAGCGCAAAACTGCATCACCCACCACCAACTCCCCAAGCCGACCCAAAAGGAGACCCTGGCCGATGGTATCGAAAGCTGCTGAGAGGTCAAGAAGAGCAAAGATGGATGCACTACCGCCATCCCGCTCCCACCAGAGATCTTCCAAAAGTGCAACCAATGCTGTTCTCATCTCATATCCTGAAACCTGACTGAAAAAGGCCCAGAGAATCCATTTCCTTCAGGATCCTCTGGAGCTGCAACACCACCACCTTCTCAACCACCTTCCCTAAAAAGGGGAGGTGGGAGACTGGACGAAAATTGTCCAGTATGGGATTGACTAATATGGGGACCATATTAATGCATAGTCACAATGCCAAGGTTAATATTAACCAAGTTTAGCATGTTGTGTGAATGCATCTGCTAGGTCTTTCCCTGATCTCTTTAAGGGTATCACGTGAACTCAGCCTCCAAGGAACAGTATGATTTTCAGCACAAAAGAGTCAAGATCTTGTCTCTGTCATTCCAGAATGCATAAAGTTATGGCTTGATATTACAAGAAGGTGCAGTAGATGCTGGCTGAATGTTAAGGAAAACCACCGGACAATAACAGACTCATGCAAATTAAGAAAACTGGTTGAATTCAGTAACCATGTTAGCTCCTTATGTAAATCCAGCCACGAGGGCCCACCTCCCCTCCTGACCAGCACAGATGGTCTGCAGCACATCCTAAACCACAGGTAGAAAAAGTTCCAAAGGCCTTCTATGGTGAGTGGGGCAAGGGCCACCCATGGAAAGATGTAAAAATCAAGATGGTGGTCATGTCTGCGAGACCGAATCTCTACTGCTTTTGTGTGTGTGATGACGTCACATTCAGGCACAAAGGGGCACGGTTTGATTGTGTGGCTGTGACCACCAGTGTGTGTTCCCTCTTTTTGTCTCCCCCTAGATGCCCCTGTGAGCATGAAACTGAGCAAACTCAGGGAGGCAGTGAAGGACAGGAAGGCCTGGCGCAATATGGTTCATGGGGTCACGAAGAGTCGGACACGACTTAACGACTAAACAACAACAAAAGATGCCCCTGGGCGGGGTCCAGCGTTTGAATTCCTGTTTGCATTTTTGAGAATTAGGGGTTAAGGACCGAAATGAGTGCTTTAGTCATCCCACAATTGGGCTCGCCCCTCCCTCTTTGGGAGAATAGTCTTCAGCATGCCATACAAAGCCGGGGGCAGCCTGCAAGGGAACAGAACTGGTACTCTAATCCCGTCTAAGCTTTGCTGTTTAGGCTTCCAGAGAAGCTCTGCCTGAGCCTCGGCATTTCACGACCCCTCGGCCTCCCCTCTCTTACTCCAGCGTTATCAGCCCTGCCCACTGGGAATTCTGCAAGGTGCACTCGCCACACGCCCAGAGAGCATTAGGGTCTGGAGTCTCCCACTTGACTTCCCACCGTTCCTGTTCAAGGATGGATTGACGCCTGCTGCCCCAGGCGGGAGCTCTCCAAGGTCCTGACCGGCTGGACTCTGACCCGCAGCCCCACTGCTTCTGGCCTCTGCTTGTTCTCCAGCCCCATCCAAAAAGCAGAAATGGGGCTGGCCACCTGGCTGCAGAGGGAGCTGAGCCAGCTCAGACTCCCTGGCCCAAGCCCAGCCTTTTTAGCCCTGGGAAGTGACCACATCATGCATTTAGTCCTCCTTTCTTTGCAACAGGGAAACGCATCGCTTCCAAGGCCTTTGGATCTTCCAGGGCATTTAACGCTGCTGGCAGTCTCAGCACAGATCAATGCCAGTGCTGAGAATCCCTTTTCTCTCCTTCCCTTTGCTCCCCCTCCCGCTCCTCCCTTGCACCTTTGTTTTCTCATTCCTTTTATCTTTGCTCCTGACAGAGAAAACTTGAGAAAGCTTATGCTGTGAACATTTGCAGAGAAAGGCCAAGATTCGTCATAGGAAAGAGAAGGGAAATTCGATTGAACGTAGCTTGGGAGGAAGGAGAGCCCCTCAACTTGGGGAGGGGGTGAGAGACCTTCTGCGCCTGCTTATTATCACACTGGCATGCTCCTGGACATCAGCCTCCATACTGCATCTCAGGACCCAATGAAACATGATGTGGCAAGACATTTTTAAAAGGGGGGGAGCATAAAAAACAGCCTCAAACCTTCCTTGGAAAGGGGACTTCCAGAAGACATTAGTAAAAATCAGGAGTCAGATTTCAGGAGAAGCAGGACAAGAAGAAAATATTTCCCCTCCTGCAGCTCTGTGGTCCTGATAAAACTGGAAGGGAGGGGGGGTGGGCAGTGCCTCTCCATTCATTTCTTTTACAAGGCTCTCGCCCTCCCGAGATCCTGGCTCTTCCGGTGCCCTTTACATGGATCACATCTGAAGACACAGCAGGGAGCTGCCGCTGAGGAGAGGTTCCCAGCAGAGCAATTGTGCTCCGAACGTAAGGCCATCTTTTTCCTCACATTCCGGGATGGGGGGGCAGCATCCTTCTGCGATCAACACACGAGGCACCTGTTTCTGAGGGCCATCCAGAAAGTTCACTCCGCTCCACCTTCTCCTCTCTTCAGTGGAAGGACAGCCTTGGGTTGATCAGAAATTGGTGGCAGTTGGGAAGCAGGAGTGGGAAAGGTCACAGCACCCAGTTGGTGACTTCTATTTTCTGTTCTTCTTTAAGCCATCTCTTTCCCTCTTCCTCATTCTTTCTACCTCACCCTCCACACACACACACACACACACACACAGACCTGGAGCATGGTCAGCTGACAAAGGTGTACTGAAGTGACCGTAGGAGAAAGAAGACAGCACCAAGGACTCTGAGCCTCCCCAAATTCTTTTTCCTAAAGGATCGCTGAGGCTTTCCCTTCCCTAAATCCAGTCAGAATTTGGTTACCCACTGCTGAAAAATGGCAGCCAAGGTCCTATCTCCTATGCAAAAAATAACAACTGTTGTAAATACCAAGTTTCCTGCTTCAGCCCAGTACTGCTATTTCCCCTTTTCCCCTCTAAAAAGCAGCAATAAACCAGGCCATTCCTTTTTAGGGAGCATCACCAAAAAATAGGTGGGTGGTCCTGGAGAGCCGCAGAAAGTGCAGAAAAGGGGCTGGGAGCTGCCTGCAGTCCATAGGAGACCTTGATTCATTGGGATAATTAGGAGACTTCTGGGAAGGGTAAGCAGAAGGTTCACCGCAACCAGCAGAGAAGTTGAACTTTGTCTCATCAAGTAACCATTACTCAACCTAGTAACCTGCTTTTTGATCGATTGGCATCATCTCTGTTACAAAGAAGAGCACCCAAAAAAACCCCTGTGGAATTTATCTGCAAGAAGAAACGAAGCCCAAAGGTGGCCTTTGCCCTATCAGTTAAACCAAACCAGACAAAGACCAGCAGCTCACCTTAACCAGATTTGCTTTCTTTGTTGTTTACTATGCTTGTTTTTATTTTTGGTGGGTGTGAGGGGGTTGTGGGGTTTGTGGGTTAGCCTGTTGTGCAAATGTTGCCCCTGTGGCTACCTTACGGTTCAGTGGATGGTGCAAAACCACAAGATGGCTGAATTCAACAACCAAATTAAGTATGGGTGTAGGAGTGCAGCCACCTCCATGGATTCCAAACTTGGAGAAGCTCCTTCCAAAGCCCAACTCTGTTCCTGTCCAGTGATGTCCACGGGGAGGGGGGGGTCCAAAAAAGAAAGATGGCAGCGGCCACCCCTTTGTATGAACGAGCCAGAGTTTTGATCACGCTGCCATGGCCCAACCTTGCCTCCTTCTAGGCCCCCACCCACCCTGTCCCTGCCTGATTGGAAAGACTTTCCCAAATGTTCTCTCATGTTTTTCTCGAGTCCTTAAGGATGACTTTATATAAAAATAACTGTGGGAGTTCTTTGAATACATCTGCCCATGTCGCCTGCAGATTCGATGGGTTTGCGATCGGCAGATCATACATGTCTGGAGCCATCATCTTGGTCACCTGGAGTCCAAGCATGTTCTCTTCCATTATGTCTGCCTTCTGGGGAACCCCTGGGATTGTGGTTTTGTTAAGATATCATGGGTGGATCAAAGATTTTCAGGAAATTCATTCAGCTACAACATTTAGGGGAGAAAACCATGACAGATAAGTAGTAAGAAGCCAATTTAAATTCCTAATACAAAAATATACCCAAAAATATACCCTGGGAATTAAGGGGACTGATTGAGCCTCCATATCTGTGCAGTTCTTTCTTTATCCTCAGTTTGAGATTCCAAGAATCCCTGTTTTCTTTACGCACTCCTTTGCTTTGCTTTTTTCATATATATCCTGCAGGCTTTATATATTTACAGCTTTAGCAACAACAACAACAATCTTATTTCTTTCTCTTTCTTTCTCTCCCTGGGATTATACTTGTCAGTCCATCTGTCACAGACCCATTCGCACGCGTGCACGCGCACCCCCCCCCCCCACTGCCTGCTTCTCTAGTTGCCTTGAAGTATCTGCCTTCCAAGGTACAGTAAATGCACATGTTGATAAGAGTTGACGCCGACTTGATGGCATGTAATCGAATCAATCAGTCGATATCAGAATATCACATTCTCCCAACAAAAAAGTGAAATTCCTCTCCATGAACCTCTCTGATTGTCCCTTTGCTGTGCCATGGTGGGCTGAATGGGCTCACCCGAAGCCTCTTCAAGATGATTTTCCAACCAAGTGATGTAGCCCATGAAGTCCATCCATGATATTCCTTGTTTATTTATCCATGCATTCATATATTACAGTTTAGATCCCAATTTTC
Source organism: Python bivittatus (assembly GCF_059951505.1). Taxonomy (NCBI): domain Eukaryota; kingdom Metazoa; phylum Chordata; class Lepidosauria; order Squamata; family Pythonidae; genus Python; species Python bivittatus. The sequence continues at coordinate 2,331,895 of NW_028277070.1, read as the reverse complement.
AGGATATGATCCCTCGCAAGGTATCTTATAGTCCCAATGATCACTAGTAACGCAATAAATATTTTCATGAGCAGTGAGCACCATTTAGGCTGCTGTAAAATAATGCAGAAGCCAAGTGGGGGACGGCTTGTTTTCTACATTAATGCACTGTTTTGTTTTCTCTTTTTTTCTTCCCTTCCATTGCAATTTGAGTGGTTTTCTTTTTGTTTTAATAGCATTCTCTGTTCTTATTTTGCATGCCATCTAGAGTTGCTTGGATAGGTGGGTGGCCATATTAATTGGATTAATACATACATAAAAAGATATAAATTGAATAGTCCAGTCCAGTCCATGCAGCGTGTGCAAAGTATTCTCCTGAAGCCCTCCAGCCTGGAAATCCCGAGGGAGAAGGACCCTCCCCTCTTTGCCGCCAGCACTGGTCAAGATGTTCCAGGCTGGCTCTGGAGCTGTCCAGCCTGGAGGACATTCAGTGCTGGAGGGCAATACCTCCCCTCAGCCTCATGCAGAGGTCTCCCAAGCTGGGCATCTCTGCTCCACCTGCATGTGGTGCCAAAGCCCCCACTGGCCCGGGGAGGAGGGGAGCAGGGAGGTAAACTGGGATCCCCAGTCCCCTCCTTCCTGCAGGGGCTGCCAGCAATCTCGACTTGCTTGGGGCAGAAGATGCAGTCAGGTGCCCCTTCTCACCTCCTTCTCGTCTGGGGTGTCAAAGTCCTGGACTCCAAATTAGGCAGCTTCAGCCCAGCATTGTTAGGAGGCAACTAGTCCAAAGTCTCCTCTGATCCTAGGAGATCTCTAGATCCTAGGGGCTGCCAGCAATCTCGACCTGCGTGGGGCAGAAGATGCAGTCAGGTGCCCCTTCTCACCTCCTTCTCGTCTGGGGTGTCAAAGTCCTTGACTCCAAATTAGGCAGTTTCAGCCCAGCATTGTTAGGGGCAAGTACTCCAAAGTCTCCTCTGATCCTAGGAGTTCTCCCACGCCAGGCAAAAAGGCCTGGCCACCTCCCACAAGGGATGGAGAAGCTTCCCCAACTTCATATTGTAGCTGCCTGGCTTGGAAGAGCCCTTCTCGTAGGAGGAACAACCAAAGCTCCTGGCTAGCCCAGTGGGGCTGGGGTAAAACCTCACACCTGTGGGCGTGACATAATGTAACATCTGCATATCATGATGCAACATCTGCAATCATCCTTTTAACACCTATTAATGATCTTATGGTTAGCAAACCAGAACAAAACATGAACAGAACAAGCCCAAATCATGTGAATGTGTTCCTTGTCCCTAAATAAGCACAAAAGCCCCAAAGCCCACCCATCAGAATTTCACCAACGTTTTCTTTGCCCTTGAAAGAAATTTGAAAACAAATTGTCTTTCATCTATATGAATGAAAAATAATAGGAAAAAATATAGGGGGATTTCTCTGCCCAGCAGTAAGCTAAACTGACCTTGTCTCGGGTAGATGCTTCAGTTTTAAACTTGAAAACCCAAGGTTTTGCTTTCTGTCCCAGGGGGAGCTTGAGTAAAGTTGGAGTTGGAAGCGCCCTTCTGGCGATCAACAAAGCATGCAACCAGCTGTTTTCTTTTGGCTTTTAAATCTAATCTGTAGAATCATCTTCATTCAAATACAGCTCCTTCTGCTTCTGCTCGGGAGTGGTGCACAAATGGGTCTTGATTTCTTCAACTGCCCTTGCCGTTCTTAAGTATCCAGCAAACAATAATGTTCAGATTTAAATTGGAGAGCTATGGCCCACTTAGGTCCTAACAGCCTGATGTCGTTTTTCTGCTTTGACAATTTAGCAAGAATGGCTGGAGCAGGTCATAAAACACTGGGAAGATAATCATTTGCCTCCTTCAGATAAAAATAAGGATAGGTGGGATGCTGTGTGCTTCAGACAGACCGACTTAGACCCGCCTGATATGGACTTTTTTTTTCTTGTCTTCTTCACATGTTTTTGCCTTCATTGGAGATTGATCTCCAGTGGGTGGAAGCTCGTCAGAGGGAGATCCAACCTGGAAATAAAGAGGAATTTCCTACAGGGAGAACGATTGAGCAGTGGAACAGCTGGCCTTCCAGAGCGGGGGTTGCTCCATCGTTGGAGGTTTTCAAGAAAAGATTGGATAACCATTTGTCCGAGATTGTATGTGGACTCCTGCCTTGGGCAGGGGTTGAACTAGAAGACCTCCAAGGTCCCTCCCAACCCTAGGAGTCTATGATTCCTTCTAGGTTAACATTTCACAAATTTAGCTCACATTTTTATTTTAAAAGGTGTTGTGTGGCAGTTTCTCCACCAGAGTAGGAGGTCTCTGGGAATCAGAAAATTTCAAGAAGCCAACCTCACTATTACCTATGTATATAAATACCTAAGTAAGAGCTGGGTGGAGATACTCTGCATTTTTTCCAACTGTTTCCACTCAGTTGGCTGAAGGAGAATTTGCTTTAGAGATTTCTTTTAAACTAGAAGATCGTTATGATGAAATGCAGCTGAGTGGTGTATGGATTCTTACATTTATATAGTGACAAGATGTAATGATATGTGGGAATGACCTTGGGAGACAGGCAGGAGAGCTGCAGACAGGACAACCGGTGTATAAAAGGTATCTCAGCCCATAGAAGGAGGGAGGGCGTGGGAGACATTTCAGAAGGGACCCTCCCTAGTTTTCCAGAGAGTAAAAGGAGAGGAGGGGAGAAATATTTTCAGTCTTGCAAGACTCTGTTAATGTAACTTTACATTAAAGATAGAGTGAGTACTCCTGGTTGTGCTTCTTGACTGGACTACCTCACAGGGCTAACACAAAGTGACCAAGTAGCATGGGTGAATGCCTTTTCTTTCATGGTACAGCCCTCTTTCCGTTAGTCTGCAGCCTCCCTGGCTTCCCACCCACTCAACCCCAAGAGAAGAGATTAGTAGGAAATGCCCCTCAAACTGGGGTTCTGTTGGGAAGGACGGGTACCCAGGGAGGCTGAATAGGTATGGAGACTCTTGTAGCAGGAAACCCTCTCCAGCAGTCTGGATCTTCCCTGGCTGTCCACAGTTCCATTCAAACCTAGGAGAATCGGGAGGAAATTCCTCCTAGGCATTATGACCACAAAGGAGTCGTCCTACCTTGAGAAATGGTTGGAGAGCCTCTTCTTTCCTTGGAGAAATCTAGGGAAAATATTCTCTGCCGACAAAATAGATGGAGAGTCCCCAAAGGCCACGGGTGCCCAGCTTTATTTGAAAAAGATCTCTATCACCTCATTCTGCTGCCTCCCTTGATGTATGTTTGAAGGAAAACACAAGGATCTCCTCCTTGCTAAGTTACCTCCACTGCCGTGCTTAGTCTCCTCTCCCCAATAGGGATACAAAAAGGGGTTGTGTAAGTATTTAGCAGCACTTCCAGACACCTCCTACCTTTCCTTGGCACGAACAACATGATGGCTCTGGACTTTCCAAAAACACATTAGCTGTGAATCAGCTATGAATCAATATTGCTCTCTTTTCAACGTTCCTGCCTCACAGACTCAGCATGCTCCCTTAAGCTGAGCACCAAAAAGCACCACAAGAATTTCCATAGATAGCAATTTCTACCAGGCTATGAAACCCTTTACGTAACTGGTATCACAAATTCAAACAGCAAGCTATAGACCAGCCACAATCCTATCCTCATTACCTACAGAACAGGATATTTGTGAAACGGGAACAGGGTGCACCGAGAAGGGTCTGCCAGGCCCCTGGTCCCTACATCCCATTCTATTCTGGTGTTTCCATTGTAAAATTGCTACCGTGGGCCCTTGGCTTGTCCATCACTCCCAACGGATCACATTTCACTAAGCAGTTGCTGGTTTCACAAGCTACATTTCACTAACCAGGTGGAGGTTATTCCACTCCAATCTCCAATTTGCGCTTGAAAATGGACATCTCAAAAACCAACCTGTCATATCTTGATGTCTCTCCCTATAAATGCAAGTACTGAACTGCCACAGTTCTAAAAAAAGAACCCCAAGGAATGGGGGGGAAATCTCTAGAGTCTGGAGGGAATAAGGATAAATATAAATGAGAAGGTATGTGTTGTACTGCTCACTGCAAAACCGGAGACATGAAGCATTTTGGTGAAAATGGTGACAGTTTGATGGACCAATCAAATGTGCTTTTTAGGAACAAATATAATCCAGGGGGACCTTCTGTCTCTCGCCCTTTCCTCAATGTTGTCTTTGTCCTCTTGACTGCTGAGCTGTTAAAGCTGACCTGAATCCATTAAGGAAGAAGGGCTCATTAAGGAGGAGAAGCAGCCATGTTCCCTCCCCTCCCCTCCCCTTTTCTTTCCTTTTGGTATCAATATCTGCTTTAAGGCCAGGCAGAAACATTACCTTGCCTTTTTTTCCCCCCTATCTCATTGAACTGGATGAAAGAGAATTTGCTTCTGATATTTCTCTTCTAAGAAGGGGATTGGAGAGGAATTCTCGTGGGTAGAATATGGGATTCCTTCCTGTGGGAGATGGCCAAGACATATGTAAACTTCCCCCCTTCCTTTACACAATCCCCCTCGCCAGCAACCTGCAATTTCCCTGGCTTTCCTTCCTTTAATTTAATCCCAAAGAAAGACATCTGGAGGCAGAGTATTGTCTGGCCTTGCGTTTCTCGACCTCAGCAACTTGAAGATGTCTGGACTTGGCTGGGGAATTCTGGGAGTTGAAGTCCATACATCTTCAAGTTGCCGAGGTCGAGAAACACTGGCCTGGCCAGTCAGGGGCAATGAAGGGGGTGTTAAAAAAAGGCAAGGTGGTGGCTGCCACCATGCCGTTGAAACCCTATTCCTTTTTCACGTATGCCACATGTCCCGGGTTCAATTGCATCATTGGGGGCAGATTCTTGAATTCATGATATCACAGTGAGGTTAATCCTACCTGAAACTTTAGGAGTTGTGGGCACCACAAAGACTGAGAAACTTTTCTTATTGATGTGGTTGTGACTTACCCAGTTTTTCACCTTTGCATCCCGATTATTAACTACCTTGATATTTCTCATTTTGAAGGGCTACCATGATTAATTATTGCTGGCTCAGTTGTGGCTCAATGTAGCTATCACAGGGCGCAAAGAAAACCTCCTCTTCTCAAGGAGTCCTGCCCTTGAGAAACCATCGGAGAAATGCTCCAACTCTTGGAGAAATTCAGAGAAATTGTCCATCCATTTTTTTATGACCACCCATGAGGTGGGAAATTCTAGATAGCTATGTGTTACCACTCCGCCATATGGGACCCATGTCACTAACTCTGAAGTATGGCAGGAAACCGGATACCATCCAGGGATGTGATATAGATTTGAGGAATGCAGCCGTCCCATCTGCATAGATCTTACAGGATAGGGTTGTGAGCAGTTAGAAGTGAAGTCTGAAATTTCTGAATTTACCCATGATAAGTTATTTATGTTTTAATGTAATATATCTCTAAAATCTAAAATTGGAATTTTCATAGTATGCTTGGTGATGAAGATGGCCTGATTTTTTTCAGCTGCATGAAGAATAAAACAGGCTATATCATACTGAAAAATTCTCTAGCTCCACGGAATGAGGACTTGATGTCAGTTAATGTTAAACTCGGGCCGTTCTTGCATGCTAGCTCCCGAGATTGAAGGCAGCTCTGAAAATGCCCGAAGTGCCTGTCAACCTTCAGCTATTCTCCAGCATCGACCACAGTTGCAAAACATCTGGGAGTCAAGGGCCAACAACCAGTTATCCGTTATACTGGCCAAACATCAACCCAGTCAAAAGTGGTCATTTCTGATCATTTTTAACAGTATTTCAGCTTTTTAAATTATATTCTAACTTCTGCACGGCGGAGAGAAGGTGTGCGTGGTGAACTGACCTCACCATGCCCGTTTGTTTAGGAAACAATGACCACCCATCTTAAGCAAATAGCTTTGGGCAGTTCACAACAGAAAACAATGTAATCAATATGAAATGCAAAATACAAAAGCCGAGGCATCGCGCAAGTAATCCTCAATCACAGATTCACCCGATATCAGGCTCCGCTAACAACCTGGCCTTAATGCCGATCAGCCCACGGGCATAATAGCTGAGAGATATTTATTATTTTTATGTATTATTTAAATGTATACCCACTTTTCATTCAGAGCTCAGGGCAGCCTACATAGCGCTTCCTCTTCCTATCAGCTCCCAACAACCCTGGAGCTCATTTGGCTGGAGAGAAAATGGGTCACCCAAAGTCCCCCCAGGGAGCTTCAGCGGCTGAAGGGGAACCGGAACTGGGTCTCCCTGCACCACCCCGGGACCTTCGTCATCATGCGCCTTGGGAAGCAGGCAGAAGCCACGTGGTTCTGTGCATCAAGGACGAACAGCCGCAGATAAATAATACGCAATCATCATCATCTCTTCCTCCCTGATCGACCAGTCGCACATTGTTTTTCATCCTGATTGTCCTTTTTTTTTTAACCTTTTCTTGTTTCTTTTACTTTTGGGGACGGTCAGTAGTACCTGATTTGGGATTTCTTATCAATGCCAAACTGTCTTCAAAGCCTTTTGTTGGCAAGGCGACAAGAACTTGCCATTTGTACCTTCTGAATAGCCAGAGGATTTGTCCTGAAATGGCTAAGCAGCTGATTCAGGCCTTGGTGGTGTCCCCGCTGGACTGTGGTAGCAGTCAGTTGGCTGGTCTTCCTGACTCTGCTCTCCTTTCTCTGGTTCAGGTTGAGAACAGCGTGGTTTGTGCAGTGCTAGAGCTCTCCTGACTCACCCCTCGGTCTTCCTTTTTGCCGGGCCCTACACTGGTGGGTCTTTGGCAGGGCCAGACGTTTCCCTGGCTGGTCCTGACCTTCTGGGCCGCACAGCCAGAAGCGCCCAGCTGTTGGAACAGCTTCGTGCCGCTGGCGTTCCTGCCTGCTCGGCTTGGCCTTGAGATCAGGGTGGGTTACTTTGCCCTTGGGTTCAAGTAGGCACCTCGCACTTTAGGTCTTCTCCCCATGTAGCCTCTGGAACGGACTCTCCCTTGAATGACGCTGAGCCCAGTCGCTGAAGCTGAAGAAGGCCCTTCAAAGACTTCTTTTCTCAGGACCTCTAGAAAGCCAGAAGAACTTTCTTATCGTAATTCATCAGATTTATATTAAGGTTGTGCTGCTATTAGGAAATGTTTCATAGTGTTTATTATCTTCATCTATATTGTATTTTTTAGTTTACCTATACTGTGTTTAGTTATAAGCCCTCACTAAATAAAATTACTACTATTATGTTTTATTTTTAGTAATAGATCAACATGGAATCCTGGCCAGAGGCAGTAGCTACAGAAGCAAAAGAGTGTAAGGAATGGTTAGACTAACTGCCTATTTTGCTTCTGTACCTCAAGCTTCTGCTGATTGTAAAGGGACATTTTAACATTTTGCAGAGGTACAAAAGGAAATGGAAAGATGTGGTTAAGCTAAAAGGCCAAGTGTCTTGCTTGTTCATATCAGAGCTCCTAGACCCATTTCCTGAGCGTGCATGAACTTTTGCACCTGCTCTTGCTTCTAACCACATCCTCTGAATGATTTGGGGCAAACTAGATTGCAAAGCCTTTTATGGAAAAACCCCGGGAGCAAGTGAGGGCTAGAAACTTGACTGTTGGTTTATACTGCTTAAGTTAATGTTCTGACAACCTTGGAAGGCGGGCACACGGGTGTGTGTGTGTGTGACCCTCCTCCTAGATACTTCCTGATGACAAAAAGGTATAAAAGCTGTTGTAAACTGTTCTAGGTGTGGCTGTTCTCTGTCTTTTCTCTGCCAGCCTGACAGAGAGTGGTCCACCCTGCTTTTCTTCCGGCCAGAAATAAAAGCTGAACTTTCTTTGGAAAAACCTCTGTCTGGTCTCACTGGAAATCATGGAATCCAGGCTAGCGAACCTTACAAGAGGCAGAAACAGGGGAGCAGAGCGTCTTCATTCCTCTTCCTGAGCAAACCAGGGGAGAAGCAGGCAATGCAAACCGAGGAATAACCAACCCGTTCATTGCATCTACAGCCATGCTCCTCGCAGTAATGAACAGCACAGAAATATCAGATCATAGGCAGCTTACATCAAATGGCACATTTACTTAACTAAGATCCATTAACCACGGCTGGACCCTAGTCAAGGTCTGACAAGTTCTTCAGGCACCAGCAGAGACTTCTGCTGCATGGAGAGTAATTGATGGCTTCCTATCGGCCAAAAGGAAGCAGCTATAAAATTCATCTGGTTTACCTGGCCTGTTCACTAGCAGAAGGAACAAAAACAAACTGAAGATGATTTAGTGCCCTCAGAGAGGTGAAAAGAAATGTCCAGTGCCATCTCCCTGTGGTTGATGTTTGGGGAAGAGGCACTTTTAGAAGGTTGAGAGCCGGCAACGTCTCTCTTGCAAAATGGTGGTCAGTCACGCAACCCCTTTGTGCTCTCGGTCTGCAGGGGCAGCCTCTGGGCTGGGGGCTTCATGCCGCTCTGAGCCTTGGGGGAGCTCCACTGTTCGTTCCCAGCGGTCAGCACAGAAATTACCCTTGCAGCCTGGGCCTTCACTAGGTTGGGAAAAATCAGCCCAAATCTCATGAGATTGACAAATCAGGTCCCCTTTCCGCCACTCCGCCCTGCCATTTGCCAATGCTGGAGGTGCAGAAGACGCCGCCGTTGCCACACTTACTGCCTTGTCTGGGCATTCTGGCCAAGGCCTACAATGGCTCGCTTGGTTCCTGGCTCGGCAGAATGTGTGAAAGAAGTGGTTTGCTCCACATTATGGGTCAACCTATACCTTGCTGAACAACAAACGATGGTTGAAGCAAAGAGTGGCTTGACTTCCAGAGGAAAAATGGTGGACTGAAGACAGCTCTGCAAAAAGCAGAGCAGAAGACTGCAGCGAAGAATGAAGAGCCAGTGAGTAGGGTGGCTCTTTGAACCTTTCCGGGCAAAGGGGAGGACCAGAAATTGCCCACAAGTGCTCCAGAACATTGCTTCTTGCGAGGACACTGCAAGACAGCAGTCTCTGGCAGGTTTTGAGCACTGGGAGACGAGGGAACAGTCATCTTGCTCAAACCACAGTCAGCGCCTTCAAAAAGACTTTAAGTTCGTATACAGATAGTCCTCGACCTACGACCGTTCAGTCAACGACCATTCCAAATTACAACAGCACTGAACGAATGGTGGTTACAACCAGTCTTTGGAGTTCTAGCTGTCCCAGCAACCCCCCCCAGGTCACGTGATCATGATCTGGGTGCTCGGCAATCCAATCGCACCTACAGCTGGTTGCCTAGCACCCCACAATCACGAGATCGCCTGTCAGAAGCTTCGCAATCAGTTAGACCAGCCTGCTTGCTTCATTTCTGCCATTACCAGAGAAAGGGGAGGGGGGGAAGAGCTAGAAGGTGAACCGTTAGGCGCAGATGGACTGTTATCTGTTTCTCAGGAATGCCCAAGGTCGTACAGCGTGAGACCAGGAGAGACCCAGTGGTATGTGCGAGAAGGACTATGGGATGGAAGGGGGAGGTGAAAGGGAAAGGGGGTAAAATTGAGTTTAGCACCCACAGCTTTTAGTCTCAGCAATGCTCTAGAACTGTACACTAGTCCTCAATGAATGAGTTCTTCTTTGAACCTCAAATGGTCTCCGTGGGAGTTGCTTTCATTGGGAACTGAGCCTTGCAGCTTCTTACATTGCCACTTGCAACTTTCCCTGACAGCTTCCCCAGAAAGTCAATGGGGAAGCCGGCAGGGAAAGTCGCAAGTCGCTGGAGTAAGTCTCCCTCACCTGCACACCCTCCCTCAGCTCCTCTGCACTCCCGCCGCTCCGGCCCCTCACATATCCCCACACACCCTCCCCAACCCATATGGCGCCTCTTGCACACCCTCTGGCACTCTTGTATGCCCTGCACACCCTCCCCAACCTGTGTTGCAGCTCTTGCGCTCCACCTCACACCCTCCCCAACCCTTCCTGGCCATGCAGCACATCCCTTTGCACCCCTGTGCACCTTCCCTGACCCATGCAATGCCTTCTCACACATCCCCTCGCACATCCTCCCCAACCCTTCCTGACCCGCACCACACCTTTCATGCTCCCACTTGCACCCTCACGCACCCTCCTCAAGCTGTGCCCATCTCTTGCGCACCCTCCCCAACCCTCCCCTGCACCACCGCACATCCTCTCCCTCCCTCACCTGGCAGCAGCCACTTACCTGCCTGTGGGCCTGGGCCTGGCAACTTCCTGCTGTCCTCCCCACTGACTTTGGTTATGGGAAGCCGGCAGGAAGTTGCTTTGCCTAACAACCATGGGATTCAGTTAATGATGGCAACTTGGACTGAAGGGATTGCCATCACTAAGTGATGCAGTTGCGCTTGACAACCACAGCACTTAGCAATGGAAATTCCGGTCCCAATTGTGTCATAAGTTGAGGAATACCTGTACTTCCTTTTCTAATCACATTCAGAAATTGCTTATTAACTCAGCTGTTAGAAAACTTTCCATCGACAAGTCTGCCTTCAATCCTTTATAAAGGAAAATTTTATCTACAAGCTTAAGAACTTAAAAAAGAACTTTTTGAAATAAACAACAAAAGGTCAATTAAAACTTTGATTTTAGAAAGCTACAAATTGACTAAGGATCCAGATAAACTTAAAACACGATTTTGGAATTAATTATACAGAATCCTTCCCATGGGAAAATGCTTTTGTTTTGAATTTTTTAAAAAAAGCATAATAAGATAAGATTTTAAAAATCGAACACTAGAGGGAACTAAATATTTCAGTTAAAGGAGAAGAACACGTAAACCTGACTAACAGTTACAGAATGATGCAAAATATTCCAACACTGGAAATATTGCAGGCTACTTTTGAAAAATGGAGTCAGAAATTAATATCAACAATGTCAACAGCGATATCTGCCTCTACGGAGAGACTTTGTCTAAAAGATGTTATGGAAGAGGAACAAGTTTTACCTGACAAGATTGAGACTGATTTGAAAGTGGATTTATGGAAAGAGAATGAAAAAGATGGTACACTGGACATACAAAAGAAACCGGCTAATGTCTTAATAATTAAAAGAGATATACAAACAACAAATCAAGAGAGACCTGGATAATTTTCTTATATTGGATTAACAAAAGAGATTTGTTAAAGCTTTGAAGAATCTCGTGAGAAGGGACAAAAAAGAAATGGAAAGAAATCAAGTTCTATGGCATTATTTGAATGGACTAAAGGTTAAGATTGTCAGAAGGAAAAGGAAGGAATATAAAGTTGGCTTATTTGATCAAGGCTAAAATAGATATGTTGTTATTTCTGGTAACCCTTAATGGCCTTTTGCTGTTCAGGACTGAAATGGCGATGCTTTATGGATTTGTATATAGATTAGAGATGGATATGGGAAGAAGAGATCATTTGTTGTAATTTAAGAGGAGGCGAAAAGTTACTAAAATTGTTTATACTTGTGGTGATGAAGGGGGAAGTCATTTCTTTATGTATTTCTTTTCTTTTTCTTTACTATATTCTTACTTTTCTATTTTTCTTTCTATTCTGCCTTTCCTATTTTTTCCCTTTTGCCCCTTTTACTCTTCCTTTCCATTTTTCTAACTTTCTTTTAGTTTGTATTAGTTTTTACTATTGTCATTATACTCTTTCATAATATCACCTGAAGAAAAAGAAAGAATCAAAGAGTGGCTTAGCGTGAGAATCCAGAAGAGAGATCAAGGGAAGCCCAGAATCTACCAAAATTCAAGAGTCTAAGAAATCGAGCCATGGATTGTAGTGGGGAAGGTCCCACAGAGCAACAGCAGAAGGGGACCCAGACCCTGTTCTCAGAGGTATCGCTGACTTGAACCCTGTGCGGGAGCCCTGTAAGGTCTGGATCCCCCTGCCAGCCCAAAGGCTAAATGCCAGGGATCAGTACGAAGCCTGATGGCAATGCCTGTTGGGACTCTTTAGTGCTGATGTGGGGGAAAGCAGCCCAGCCTTTGCGCCTTGACACCTGTGCAAAGCCTCGCGCTTCTGCTCCTTGCAACAGCAGGAGCAGCTTGGTTACCCTGAGCTGCTGGGGAATAATTAGAGAAATGCACGCCTGGCAGAGCTACGCGGCACAACCAGCTAAATGACCTCTGAGCAGCCGCTGGCCGCAGGCTGGACTGCCGAGCTTGGCTTTCCGCGCGCTGCCACTTGATTTAATCACAAAAACAAGGCGCCAAATGATCCCGCTTGATGCAATTATCACACCAGCGCCTTGCTTCCCGAGCCCCCAACACCTGTTTTACGACATGGATGGCTTGGCAGGGGGCCAGCCAGTATGATAGGATTAATGCACTGCTAATTAGACAGGAAGTCAATTGGCCCCCAAATTGTCTTCATTGAGCAGGTGACTGGATACGCAGAGCTCATGCTCCAGAGACATCTCGGGTCCCCATCAGTTTGGATTTTGAAGAGCGGTTTTACTGCAGGAATGGCATCTATCAACCAGTTGGAGAGGGTTGAATAATTCAGAACTGCTCGAAGGTTTGTACACCCCGTGTGATATTTTATTTTCTTTTTTTAAATCTTTATATTAAAAGAAAAGAGGAAAACAGCCTGCTCCACAGCAGAGTTCCACCCAGCCTCCTCTTACCTCCAAAAATGCATCAAGGATGGAGCATGGATCCAGCAGAATTCCTAGCAAAGAAGCAAGAGGAGACGCCCCACAGCCCCAGCCCAGCAGATGGTGCAGAAGAAAAACGAAACCCCCCCCGCCCCCCCAGAAATAGGCAGAGCTGGTCAAGAACATCTCAGGATGCCCAAAGGAGTGGCAAGAACCAAAACCAGCAATTTGCCCTCTAACAAATGCAGGGGGGGGCAGGGGGGGGCAGGGGGGGGCAGAAAACTCAATATGGTGGATGCAACCACGCAATTGAAGTCCTGGCCCTTTTTTATATCAGTTGTGGAGGCGGATGCAACACGTGTGCGTTAAAAAGGAGCAGAGCTTTGATCCCATAGTTGTGGCTATTATCTTGACTTTTCGACACACACACACCCGCAGATGCCTGCAGCAAGACTTCCGTAGCAGGGGAATAAAAAAAGTCAAGATGGCAGCTGCAGTCGTGCAATCAAAGCGCACCCATTTTTAGTTTCCCCCAACAGACACTTCTGAAGACAACATTCTACAGGGGAAACAAGTTCAACATTTCCCATGGCCTAGATAATGGTTACCCCATCAGCTACAAGAACCCCTTGGCTTTGTTTTCAGTCTTCAGTCAGACTCCATTCACAAAGCTGCCTGTGGATGTTCCCAGTCTCCAGGCTGCCTTCGCTTCTGGTCTTCTTGCCTTCCCCCGCTCATCCCAGCTTGGTCCGTCTGCTGGCTTTTCTGCTAGAACTCTTCATTGTCCTGAGTGGGCGCCCTTTTCAGTCCAGTTCAGGTCGCCACAATACAAAAAGGATGCTGAGGCACCAGAAAGAGGGCAGAGAAGAGCAGCAAGGGTGGTGAGGTGCTTGGAGGCCAAATCCTACAAAGACCAGTTGAAAGAACTGGGTGAGTTTAGCCTGAAGAAGAGAAGGCTCAGGGGAGACGTGATAGCAGACGTCCCATACTTGAAGGGGTATCACAGGGAAGACAGGGTGGGTTTGTTTTGGAGAGCGTGAAGGGGTAGGACAAGAGCCTTACAGAGGAAGATCCAAACTTGAATCAAGGCGGGATTTCCTTACTAGGATTGCTCTGGAGCAAAGGGAGAGTCTGCCTCCTGGAGCCATGGGTGCTCCACCACGGGAGGCTTTCAGGAACTATTTGTCTGGGATGGCCTGAGGATTCCTGCCCTGGCAGGGTTGGACTAGAAGGTCTCCAAGGTCCCTTCCTGCCCTATAATGCCATCACTCTGTACCCCAGTTCCTGAGTGGCCTACAGTTAGATTACCCCACACGCACATTTTGCGTTCATCTAAGCACGCAGGGCAGGATTGTCCATCTGATCCAGCACTGCAGTGGCAACTAGAAGATGCTCTTCTAGCAGCCTTAGTCGGTGGCTAATAGGAACCCCACCTTCTCTGCCAAATTTCTGCAAAGTCTGTGACTTCCAAAATCCCCAGCTAGCGTGGCCTCATTTGAAAGACAGCAGATGTTATAAGGTTATAAGGGTAAGGTTGCTATAATATTTATCTCATTCTCTACTCTTCCTCCAGAAAAATGTTTGACAGCCTTTTCTACTGGACACTGGGGCTGCCAAATCTGGTCTGCAAAAATCCAAACAGCCTTTAGATGGCAGCAAAGATCTCTAGTTTTCCTGCCATTCAGTGGTCCTCCAGATTTTTGCAGTCCAGATCTGGGAGCCTATATCAGAGCATCCTCTGCCAAGAATTTCATAGATCATGTATGCTAGAAAGGGGAAAAGGAGCCCTAAGAAATGGAATGGAGGGCTGTTGCCTAAAGCGATTGCTTCTGCAGGAGATAATTATGGAAAGAGAAGAGTTATGCTCATCCTTCCTCCCACCTACTCATTTCCTGCCCACCCCAGGAGCTTCCCTCCCTGCATACCCAGGGACTACCTTCCCATAACACGCTACACCCTCCACTTGCATTAGTAAAACACAGCCCCTCGGTTCACATAAGGGGCCACGCTCATACCAATAAACCACCTTATGGCTGAACACGATAGTCGGCTTCACACAACTTGCAAAGACAACATCTGGGTTTCCTACACCCCCCTGAACCCACAAGTGTCCAATCCCGTTTTAGTCTCCCCTAGGCCAGGTTTGGATGGCTCTTGAGAGACCAAATTATCCTCCATCTCCTTTAACATCTCCTCCCCTTCCTTTCTCTCCCCCCCCCCTTGGGTTTCTGAAGCTAGAGGCCTTCACGGCTTGTTTCTTGGGGAGGAGAGAGGCAGCCCACCCATGGTCTTGAAACGATTGATTAGGGAAATTCAGGGGAAGGTGATCGATGCGCGTGGAGGGGGGCTCCTCGTCCTCCACTAATGAAGCCAGGGCTTCCTGCTCGGCAGAGCTGCAAGGACTACGAAGCCCTGTGGCACCTGGCTTGGAGGGGAATCTGGCTCCCAATGTTGCCCAATGCTGCCCTCTGCTGCCCCAGCGAACCCGCTCGCCTCGCCTGCCTTCGGGCTGCAGCCTCCCTTGGGCCTCTTTTCGCTCGGCCTCCTCCAGACGCCTTAAACGGTTCAGCTTTTGTGCTGGGCTGCAGAACAGCGGCCACTTTCCCTTGATTTTTCAACATAGATGTTGCCTTTTTGTCTCCCACTTTCACAATCACTCCGTATTGCTCTTAGTTGATGATGACGGAGTGCAGTTGCCCTGAGGTGCCCTGGCTCAGTTTATTGCCTCTCCTTCCAAGGAGCTCAGAAGGCATGATGGGTTCTCGGGGTTCCTCAGTTTACTGCCAGAATACAATGAGGCAGGTTAGATCAGAGTTGATCATGCTTCCAGTCCTGGGAGGAATCTGAACGTGGATCTTCCCATCCCTTGCCCAGTCCTCCAGCCCCTGCCCTTTTTTCAGGCTGATCCTCTCCAGGAAGGTCTTCTGCTAAGTCCTCCTCGCTATCCAGGGTTTAGGCAGGCCCTGCAGTACGGCTGTGGAGTGGAAGGGACAGGTGGATATTTCTGGAAAAAAAATGAGATGAGACCAGTGATTCTAGAGGGCAGGATATGCCAATGGTGCCAAGTAGAAGCCACCTGCATGGGCCTGGGACAGGTGGGGTTTATTTATCTTGACTCCAGCGATCAGAACTACGGCTAAAAATACCAGTGCCAGGAAGGGAGAAAACACCTCCTGCATGGCTTCCTATCAGGTCTCCTTCAACGTGATGAAAGACTATTTGCTTTCTTCTCTGAAAGATGAGAATTTCAGTGGAATGCTTATGGCTGGAGTGACACGTTCTTCATTTACTTCATCCACAGAGCCTAAGGATGCCTGTGTGTGTCCTACCTGGCATAGCATTGCTCTCTCTCTGTTGGCCAGCAGCCCCCCTGGCTGTGCACATTTCTATCCCATCCCCAGAAAAGATCTCGGGGGGGGGGGCTACTCCTCCCCAGGGGCTTTTTTTCAGAACTGTGAGTAGTCAGGGAGTTGTAAGCCCTTTGAGGTAGGCCAGCTTAGGAACCCAAAAGTTGTGGATACTAATGCTACTTTTATAGTAGCAGAATCTTGCAAGTCTGAAAGTGCCTCCCCCCTCCCTGCCTTTATCTACAAGAGAATTAGGAAGGGTCAGGTTTGAGACGCTTTCTCAAATTACACTTCTGCTTTGGACTCAAATATCATTTATCCGACTGGTGTCTTGGTTGCCGCTCTTCCTCCTGTTCCTCAAGGTTATTCTCACAGCCCATTACAGGAGGCTGCAGAGGGAAGGAAAGAGATGCCCCACAAAGCAATCTCGGCAGAATCTCTCTCCACCT
Organism: Python bivittatus; assembly: GCF_059951505.1. Classification (NCBI taxonomy): domain Eukaryota; kingdom Metazoa; phylum Chordata; class Lepidosauria; order Squamata; family Pythonidae; genus Python; species Python bivittatus. Next base: position 2,315,570 of record NW_028277070.1, on the reverse strand, counting down.
TTTGACCATCAAGTGACAAACACCACCTAGAGAAATTCAGGTGGAATTCTCAAGCACCCTGGGAAGAAAGTAGACAACAGCAACCTGTTCTGCAAGGAACACAGACGTCTGTGAAATGGCAAAGCAGGTATTTAGCAATGTATTAGAAAATACAGAGTTGGAAGAACAACCAGGGCTCTCTTGCAGCTGAGGTCCTCCAGGGTTGGTTCCCAACCAACCAGCAAAATCTTGGCCATCAGGTGTGCCAAAATGATATCAGTGCTGACCTAGGCAATGCTGTCACCTAAAGCTGGCTCAAGTGCATCTACTTCCCTCCCGTTGGGATCAGCGCTTTATACAGCCTTGCCATGGTTTCGCCACCTGTTCCTACCTTTCGTCCCCCTATAGCCCAGCAAATCTGCTGGCCCAGTCTGCACATCATACTAGGCCACAGTTTATCCACTTGAAGTTTACTGATTAAACCATCACTGATTGGGTCGTACATTGTACAAAGTGATAAATCATAGTTTATAAGCCACATGTTAACACACCACCACTAACACACTATATCATGGTTGAGGGCATTAAGCAAATTCAAAATGCTGCCTGTATTCCATTTCCTCATCAAAACATCACTCATTCCCAAAGGGAGGCTCCCCTAAGACATTTGATCCTAAAGCATCATGAAGAACCATGGCTTTTACTTCAGTTTGCATGTGGGTTATTCTTGGTTCCTTTCAGCAATTGTGAACTAAGGTTCAAGATTTCAAAGAACAGCTGTAATCTTCTCCTCTCACATTGAATGTCTGCATTTTAAAATTTGGCAGGGGGTCACGTTATCGCTTATTAATAAAGTTTGATTTTGTTTGTCTCCTGTGGGATTGATTTATCTCATTCACTTTCCTCTATACTACAGGAATAATTTCAATGTTTGCATTTGATTTTTTAATCACAGTATAAGAGCTCGATTTGTTACACATACCAGGTTCAGAGGGTAGAAGCCAGGTGAGGTATCCCCTAGAGGACAGGTGGTAACTGCAAGAATTATTCCACAACAAGCGGTAGGATCCAGATATAAAGACCCAGAGGATTTCTGGAGAAGAGGTTTGTTACCTCCAACATTTTATCCTATGAGCCTCAGCATCTGCTACATATCTGATATCTTATTTCATTCTTTCCTCGTTCTGCGTGTTTGTGTGTGCATGTTCCTGACTGGAGAAGCAGCCACTGAGATAAACTCTGCAGACATCAGTTTTTGTTTATATCCCTTACTTCTTTGGCTTTCAACTCCCATTTACTTCCTTAACCATGAGATGCCTAATAAAGACTTGCATTTCTTCCTGGAATCAGCTCTCTTATCTTGGAAGCATTTCAACTTTAGCCCACACCTCCCCGCTCAGTGAAGCTCCAGAAAAGGAAGGAAAGCAGAAGCAAGAGATTTGCCACTTCCCTCCTGCTGAGCAAACTAGTGCAGAGAATAAAGGGGATGGTGGCTGCGTCCCCAGAAGTTGTGGTTGGATGCGAGAAGGTTGCAGCTGGATGATCGTGGGAGCCAGAACGGGTGCTGTCTGCACAAAGTACAGAGTAATGCGGGACGCATGTCCAGTCCACCCCCTACCCCAGTCCTGGGCATGCACCCACCATTACACTGAACTTTGTGGTTGCTTGTGGGGTCTCACCTAGCTCTAGACATGGACAAAGCCACCCCAGAAGTGAAACCCAATGTATTCTTCATGCCCTCAATGAGGCAAATTGTGGTGCCTCCACAGGACAAGGCCACACGGAGGTTCGATGCAGCTAATGGAGTTATTCACCTAGGCCAGTGTCTTTCTCTCTTTTCAAACCGTGTTCTTGACAAGTATGTCCCACTGTTGCCAACACCGGGTTAAAATAATATTCGTGTGAATCCCCCAACACTCTAAACCCTCCACCTGGTTTTTGACCTTCATTTAACATATGGTGCTCCAAACTACACCAACTCATGTGGTGGCCTGGCTTTCGTTACATGGGAATCGTTGAGTTCACACAGCACTGTAAACCGCAGGTCATCCAACCATGTTTTAGCCTAGCCTAGGGCTAGCAGACCCAGCCAGGGAAAAAGCATGCTGTACTGCTCTCACTTTTACACTGATGGAAGAGAGGGCTACTGCAGAGTACAGACTAACCAACCAACCAACCACTGATGATTGTTTAGGACTATGCAAAGACTACAGGCTTGGAATCATATAATGCTAGGATGTGAAGGGGCCTTAAAAGTCACCTAGTCTGCTATAGCTTCTCTGGCCAACGGTCACCCAGCCTCGGTTTGAAGACTGCCAACAAAACGTTGCTGCTTCCACTGGCTGACAGCTTGTGCAGTCATGAAGCTCCTCTGATGTCTAGCCAGAACCTCCTTTCTTGCAATTTTCACCCACTGGTTCTGCTCCTGCTTCTTGGGGCAAGGGAAAATAAGGCTGTGTGAGGATGAGGAAAGTGACACTGGGGTACAAGTCCATTATTTCCTCTGAGAAGAACAAGCAAGCAAAAAACCCTCTCCTCTTCCCCCCCCCACCCAAAAAAAATTCTGGATGTCAAAACCACTATCACCTGTAAGAAGGGCTTGCTCTGGGCAACCAAGCAAAATGGCATTTCCTCCTCTGGTCTCGCCCAGGCAGTCCCACCCGTCTCACAAGAGGGCTCAAAACAACACAGTTGTAGAACATCTGCAGCCGAATGAATCTTTTTTCTTTGGCATTCAAAGCCCTTATTTAGACAACAGGAGAATTTATGATGCGTTTAAGACTTCGGATTTCTATCCTGCACAGAAACAGCACAACACAGCTCTTACTGACACCGATACACACACACACCCAGCATCTCCCTCGACAGGGAAGGGAGGTTTGGCAAGAGAGAGAGAGAGCCTGCCAATTAGTGGAGAAAGTGTTGTTAATAGCAGACTATGGGAGGCAGCCAATTTGGCCATAAACGTGCAAGATTTCGCTGTATTTGTTCTGTTTAAAAATATACCAGCAGTCAGCATAAAAGGGAAGAACATGAATGGAATAAAAGACTGCTCAGCCCTAACGGACGGTTCCCAGGGATGCCTCCTTCCCGGGGAGCTGGCGAGTTGATGGGGAGAAACCATCGGAGCCCAGCAGTTTGAGCCCCGCGCTCCACTCACTCTTTTCTCGGTGGCCTTTGGATCCAATTAGTTAAAAGAGCAGCTCGTTCCTCGCGGCTGCTTCATTTGAAGCATCTCAGGAGCATTACATCATGTCTGTTGGCTGATTCTTCCGTTGGCCATAGTGCCACACCAACCCATCTCTAGTCTGTGTGAGCAGCGTCTTCTTTCCTTGCTCAAAACTATTCCCCCACCCTTTTGGGGGGCCGGCAGGCCAACATTCCTCAAAGGCCGCCGGGACCTCCCTGGAATTTGGACTGGGCAGGAACATTTCTCCTCTGGATCCAGCAACCGGCACCTACAGTAATATAGCAAGAACGAAGGACAGTTAAGCAACTCCAGCAAACTCCTTTTGCTAGTAGGGAACCAGTCAAAAATGTCTTTCCCATAAAAGATGACCAGTCCAACTCCAAATAATTCAGATAACACTGGCTGGAGGATCTAACACAGGCACCTGTCCTGGTCAGGATCTACTGATCATTATTTTTAAGCAGGATGCTCAGGGAAGGAGAAGAAGACACAGGCCTTCCTTTCCTGGAGGGCTACAGCAGGCAGTGGGTTCGGCCCTCTGCAGATTCTGTGTCTGTCGTGACCCCCCAGATTTACAGATGAAGGTCTGGATGCTCCACGCCCAGAAGATGCTGGTCTGCTGTCCTTCCCAGCTTTGGAGAATCAATCTGTAGCCGAGTGGCCAAATCTCCATCTTGAGGGGTAAAGGATCAGACAAGAGATGTTTCCCAATTCAGCTAGCCCTGCCATGGAAGGAGCCACTCAGGCAAGCTGCACTTCCACCTAAACTATGTTTTTGGGATTTGCAAAATATATTAAACTATAAACCAGTCAGATATCTTGAGTTTGCCTAATGTGCTGTCATCAAAAAAAAATCATCCAAGGTGAAGACTTACTAAGCTTAGCAAGTTATACAATACTGTATGCCAGTGTTGTCCAAACTTGGCCACTTTAAGATGAGTGGACTTCAACTCCCAGAATTCCCCAGCCAGCCATGCTGGCTGGGGAATTCTGGGAGTTGAAGTCCGCTCATCTTAAAGTGGCCATGTTTGGACAACACTGCTGTATGCCAATTATGTAACCCACACAATTAACTGTGTTGCGTGAAGTCTTCGAAGTCTTCTCCGGCTACTTCAGGGCCCACCCGCACCTCCTGTGGCAGAAATATGGCACAAATACTGTGGTGCAAATATGGCCTGGTAACCACATTTTTAAGGCCATGGCCTCATGATTGGGAGGGGTCCGGGGTGGTCAAAAAAGTCAAGAAGGTGGCCATGACTGCCCAATGGAAGCCCTGCCCATTTTTACTTGGTTTGTGGGTATATCAGAGGCCAAAAAGGGCAGGGCGTCCATCACACAGTCATGGCCGCCATCTTGACTTTTTGACCACCCTCATGCAGACATGAGGGAGGGAGGGAGAGAAAGAATTTCCAGTCATGATTTCACAAAGGAGAGCAATTTTTCTGGGGAAATAAAACTTTGCCTGTCCCGTGAACACAAACTTAGTAGCGCTGTATAAAGATGCAAAGGAATGAAGAGACGGCGTCGAGGAAGGCGTGAGAGAGCCAGTAAGGGGGACGTGTAGAAAAGGTTAGCCTGTCCTGAGGTAGAAGAAGCCACCTTAAAATAACCAGGGTCTTGCCTTGGTTTGGTATAAGAGGACGCAGAGAAACCTGGACAGGCTTTCCAGATACAACAATAAAGTGGTGTTCCTGGACTCCCCGCGTCTCTGTTTCCAGACCTGGCCGGCCTGCCTCAAATGGCTGCCCAAAAGACTTGATTTGGTGATTTAAATCAACTTGAAAGCAATTGGAATTGCAAAGAATCTTCATCATCATCATCATCATCAAAGACTTTGAAGTATTTGGAACCATTCCAATTATTGTTACGATGCAAAGGCGTTCTGGCTCCTTTCAGCTTCCCGCAAGTAACGATGGTGACTCCTCTTGCATTTGCACAAAGCCGGGCGGGGGGAGGGTGGGCTGGTGCGGCAGGCGCTCTGATGCCCAGAGAAATAGCTGGATGTGATTTTATCACCTCGTGAGCCTCTGGGCCTTTCCAAGCCTTTTCCTGGGCGGGACACATTTCCCCTATTCTCTTTTCCCACTTTCTTCTCTCCCTCTTGGCTAGAATTTGCTCGCCATCCTAGGCAGCTTTCTTTGGGGTGAGCCTGAAGGCGCATCCAGAGAGGTGGTTAGTGTGCCAGCCTAAATGGGCACGGCTGCACGGCGCTTTCTCACCCATGAGGCCAGGGAGTGGTAGTGTGGTTGGTTCACTCAGGGAGAATTAAGATGCAGCAATTCTTGGATTTCAGAGCTGGGGGACGGGACCCTCTGCTAGAGATGCTGGCGCTCCCTGCTCCTCGCCTGGAGCCCCATCACTCCAGCAGACCAAGCAAACGGGCCCGGCAGGGCAGTGCCCGGGGATCGGGGGCAGAGGGGGGCCGTCTGCTGCAGCCAGAAGCAGCCAAGAGGAGAGGGCAGATCCCACGCCTGTCGCACCATCAGCAAAGTGCCAGAGCGCCTCTTCTGCTTCAGCCCCGGAGCCTGGACCGGAGAGAGGGAAGCCAAGCACGGGGAACCCAGCGCCCTGCTTCGTGAGAGGGGGCAGCCGCCAGACCAACGCTTTGGAGGGGCCCAGGAGCCAGACAGCCCTCGTCTCTTTCCTCCCACTTTTTCTGCATGGACAGCTTGCCTCTGTGGCAAAGGGGAAGCAACCTGACTCTGCCAAGAACCCCCCACATGCTGTTTTCTCCTCTAGGAGACACGCACATAAAGGGGACAGAGTTCTGATCGCACGGGCACAGCTGCCATCTTGACTTTGTTGACATCCCCCCACTCCCACAGTTCCCAGACTAAAAAGCAAGCACACGGGTGGGAGGTTGGAAGGGTGGACTCCTGTCTTTAAAAATTGGTTGCATCTTCCAAGGCTGCTGAGCCAAGAGTAGGGCTGTCAAAAAGTCAAGGTGGAGGACGCAACTCCACAAATGAACCCTCTTTTTCACACGCCATGTGGTTGTGGATATCATCTTGACTTTTTTGGCACGCACATCCCTTCGCATGCGAAAGATGGGTTGGCCTACCAGCGTGCTACAGGATATTCACCAACGGTGCAACTTCTGAAAAGAAACGGGTGTTGCAACACACATAAAAATGGGCAGGGCTTCAATTGCACAACGTTAGTAGGTAATTGCACAGTGTTTTCCTCAGTCCTTCTATTCCTGCCTTAAAGGAGATGTAAGGGGGAGCATTTCAGCTCTTGAGTAAAGGAACACTTGAAGCTAGTTTAGTAGGAACGTTCAGGGGTTTTGTCTCCTAAGGACTCCCTGCCCTTTCCATCCTGCTCTCCCACAGAAGGAAGCTGCCATCACTCGATGGTCAAAACTTCTTCTGCAGTGAACCTTGGGCAGTGGAACAAAACCTCCAAGCACATTTTCAAAATGGGAGAGGTCACCCCCAGCTCTCAGCTCTTCCCCTGGAATCGGATCCTGCCGAAGCCCTCCAGCCTGAACACCAGCTACCCCAGCAGCGCTCCTCTCCAGAAGACTCCACGTCTGCAGACGGATGAAAGCGCATGATTAACCTACGAACAGCCCGATTTCTTCAGCTCAAATTCCAGCTAAAGAACTAATAAAAAGGTTTGATTCCATTAATTTGGACTAGACTAGAATATCTTCTGGTCCCTACTACAGGTGTTAATTGATTTAGCACTGCTAAAATTACTCTGTTATCACCAATTACCACTTTTGTGGATGGTGTCAATGTTTATTTTGTATACATTTAAGTAATAATTGAATTGTCACAGGTTGTACATTTTCCATCTCATTGCCGTTTTTATTCCAGTGTTTACCTCTTCCTCCCTTCTGCACCCATCTGTATTTGCATCTGCCAAAAGCAGATGAAGTAGAAAACATTGTGGGACTTTAGGCTATAATACGCTTGTTTTATGTGTTACATAATGCATAAATAATAATCCTGAAGGGTTCTTTTGTCTTCACGGTACCACAAAACTCTGCTGATTTGGCTGCCACAAACCGAGCTGCCGACGTCGCTGGCAAATTATTCTGAAAGCTCCGCCATTCAGGGCCCACGATTTGGTCATTTTTCATCAAATGTGGATTCGTTATTTCCCGTGCTATTTTTTTATGATGGGAAGATGTCATTTCCAAAACTAGAACAGCACTCAAATGTTACCATGGAGTCACTTCAAATTAAGGAGCAAAACTCAACATGAAATGGACTTGCTGCCTTTCCTCCCTGCTCTCCCACACACTTTGCACCCTCCCTACTCAAAATGTGCTCCTCACACAAGCAAGGCCTGAATGTGTACAGTGGGTCATAAGTGCAGAAAGGGAAGGCCCATCTGAAATTGAAACTTCATTTGAGATGATGAAGTTCAGCCACCGAGTGGGGAATAACTGACAAGAGCTCAATACAATTGATTATGGGTCAGGGACAGCCATCCTGTGGGCAGGCAGGTCGCTAGGAATGCAAATATATGTATATTTATCTCAAAGTGGGAGGAGAAACACACACAAACACATCTTTAATGTCAGATATTTAGATTCAAAAGCCAGTTACAGTAGTGCTGGTGGATGGCCCAAAAAAATTGTGTGATAGTCAATGTCTGTGTGATAATGAAGGCCTTGGAAAAGATGTTCAGATGCTGTGATGTGTCTATTCCTACAAAGATCAGAATTGTGCAGGCAATGTTGTGACACTCTACGGAAGCGAAAGCTGGACTTTTATGACTTAAAAAGCCATGTTTCTAAAAAGAGGAAAAAGAAAAGAATAAAGCTTTCTTTAACTTTAGTGTTCAAATGCCCAGACAGTCTATTCTACTAGCAAGGACTGATGGTCACCTAACATCCCATTGGCGTTTAGTCCTCCTGGATCCCATCTCAGGAAGGATTTCTTACGGTGGTTTCCCAGAAACTACAGTTGATCCAAAACAGCACCAGTTGCTTTGTATATGGTTTCCAGATACATTTCAAACTGCTAGTTTGGATTTATAAAGCTGTACATCCTGGGCATCTAGGAGTTTTCAGGCCCGTCTCCTCCAACTAGAGTTGAGCCATCCGAGGAAATCCTTCTGGGAGAAGCTGCTCAAAGTCCCCCAATCTTATGCGGAGCCAAAAAACATTCTTTTTCCATCATGGTTCCCACACTCTGGGACAACCTCCCTCCAGAATTTGGCTGGTCCTCTTGGTGATGGCTTCCCAGAAGACAGAAGACCGTATTCTTCTTGGGAGGGAATGGGGAAGCTTCAGGGATGGATCGAACGCCATTTGGAACTGGATGTCAATTTACTAATTTATTTATTTGTTAGCATTGTGTTTTATTTACTGTAGTCTGTTTGCTTTCATCTGCTGATATGGTTGTGGTTGTATTTGTCTCCTTTTGTTGTAAGCTGTTATGAATCATTTGCTGCGTATAGCTTGATAAATGAATGAATGAATGAATTTCCCTGGCCTACCTTGTTCTCGGACTCTTGAGAATTTCTTCTGAACTGCTGTTGCTAGTATCTTTGAGTTACCTGATTGTGGGAAGAGGCAAATGCTCTCCTACGTCTAGTGGGATTGTCTGTCACACATTTTTCTATCGCTCCAGAGCCTCCCGAGAGCTCATCCTTGCAAATTCAACGCAGGGCCAGATGGCTCCCTGGAGCAACAGGGATGGCTCGATCGGCAGCCGCGCTGCCTCCTAGAACAGAGGTGCTTCCAGCTGTTGAGTGCCCTCAGTGAACGGGAGGGGATGGGTAACCCAACAGCTGACCTGCCCAAAAAGGAAATGTGGACTCAGTAGAGGCTTCTAGGCATAAAACAAAATGGATGGGCAGAGCAAACAAACAAACGTTCTGCACACCTCTATAGTCTTCAAAAACGATCCCTCCTCCTCTTTTTCCTCTGAGCACCATCCAATTTTCCCTCTGTCCTTCTCCAGGACAGCCTCAATGCCAAGCTCTCGCTCTCGCTCTCTCTCACACACACACACACACACACACACATCCTCTTTCCAGAAAGAAGGAATGCAGAGCTAGGAGACAAAGGTGGAGTCATCTTTGTCACACAAGTAAATTAATCCAAGGACCCAGATCAATCAATGAGGGGGGTTTATAACACCCCCAAGAAACCTTCCTTGCCTGACATTTTCCTTAGGGATTAAATGGAAGTGAGGCAGCAACATTCATGGACGGGGGGAGTTCAAACAGGCACAGTCAGAGCAGTGCAATCAAAGGCCCACCCTTTGTGCATCCATGCCAAGTTGAGTCGCACATAAACGGGGGCTTCGATCCTGCTGCTGCCATTGCCCCCTTGCCTGTTTGACATCCGCCTCCCATGGACATTACTCATGTGTGGGAAGCCAAGGAGGCTGCAGACCCCAGCAGTTGGATGATGGGACAGCCCTCTTGGCCCTCCAAGACCCAAGGCAAGGATAGGGGCATCTGCAAAGCAGTCAAAAAAGTCAAGGTGGTGTCTGTGACCATGCAAAGTTGAAAGGGCTGGGACTCTGTGTCAGAACCTGCAGTTTTAGCAATGCTTTGCTTCAAGCTGCATCTACCAACCAATAAAGGAGCATTTATCTGAACCAGGCCTGGTTTCATGAGAATTCTTCTAAATTGGGACTTTGGACTTTGTGGACTTGACACTCTGATTGCATGATCAAGGCCACCACCTTGGCTTTTTTGACCCCCCACCCACGCCCAGCAGATGCAATTTGCAAGGGAAATTCTCTGCCCTGCACCAGGATTCTGTATGTGGATGGATGTATTTGTGATGTGATTTAACCTTTAAAACAGGGAAACAGGTAGTCACCCAAGGGACTGAGTGTGTCCCCCAGAATTGCTCCAGAAATGGCAGTTGCGCCGTCATTTCAGGTAACTAAAGGAAAATTGCTGACTACATTAGCAGCATAAGAGATGTGTTTCCATGGGCTTCCCCCATTTTTTCTTCTTCTCTTTTTCCTTTCTTTCCTTCTATTTGATTATAATATACATCTTTAAAAAGTTAAAAGCATTACATGTGGAATTCTTGTATCAACTGTATTAGATTCATTTAAGTTTAATTTAAATGAGTTCCAGACATTTTCTGGCATCCTCTGCCCCCAAAGAAGGGAGCCACTGTTGAACAGACTTGGGCCACAAAAAAAGTCAGATATTTTACAGGATTTTTACCACTTCGGTGCCAAATAAACAGCACCAGGTCCCCCTGGATTCTCTCCTGAGCTGCTTTCGTCCTTTTGTTTACAGCCATTGCTTCTCTTCAACAGCCACGCTTTTTTTTTCCCCTTAAAAAAAAGGCATTTTTACTGGCAAATTTGTACAGGGAGCAGGGGAGATTCTGTATACTGATTTGTTGTGCTGCCTCATTTTTATTTCAGTTCTTGATTTTTTTTCTTTTCTTATACTGGTGCTTCATCTTTTAGAAATTGATTATCTTGTCCGGCTGGTTACCACTGAGAAACCTGGGGCTGGCTCTTTATTCTGTCCGCACATTTTCTCTCCATGCATCCCGGCACGAAGGAATGATTTATACAAGGGGTGAAATGCAGGCCTTTTGCTGCGGCAAACGTGCAAACCCCATCGAGCCAAACGTGCTGGGAGAGGATCAGTCACCTGCAATTCTAGCTAGAGCAGAACCTGGGCCTGGCTTCCCCCCGCTCAGCCCTCCCCAAGCGCTTGCCAACGTCCACCTGGCACCAGGCGCAGCAGGAGGGTGACGGCAAAGGTGTGCTGGGAATGGCGTTAATTAAATCACGGGGAGCGATCCCTGCTCTCAGACCTTTCCTCGCCCCTCATCTGATCAGCAGCAAGTTGGCAGCGATTACAAAAGCAGAGAGTTCCCCACTTCCTTCTCATCCTCACTTTCTCACACACACACACACACAAGAGAGCCTAGAATTAGAGCTGGAAGGTATCTAACAACTGGGAGCTCTTTTGCTTCTTCGGTCACTGATTGCGTTGCCCAACAGGCCACTGTTCAGAAATTAGCTCTAATGTTAACTGAGAGGCTGCCTTTCCAAAACTCAGGTCCAGTGTCATTTGGAGACCAAGGAAGAGCTGACTGCTCATACCTCTGCCACACTCTACTCTTCTGGTTTTAACCTGAGCTGAAAAGGAGAGTAATAAATAAAATTACACAAGTAAATTACATGTGTGTATGTGTGTGGGGGTATATACATACACACATAAACCCCGATTCATAGTGTGTGGTTTGAAATATTGCATACATTCCTTGTGCTTGCAATATTTCAAACAACATGCTATGAATCGGGGTTTATGTGTATTTAGCTAAGGTTACCTTCTGGCCTCAATACCTGAAGCCACCAGTTGAAATTCTCAGCCCTCCAAATTTTGCAGTGCAGTTCGCCAATGAGAAATATATTTGCCAGAATGTGTACATGTATAAACCTGACATGCAAAAGTGCATGGTAAGGGGAAATTGTTTGCAAAAAAACCCCCCATGTGTTAATTACCCCAAGCCATACTCAGAGAAATGATGCCCATAAATATTACTGCAGTACTGACGTATTTGAGAAACTGAGATTATCTGAACCTGGCAGATTTGTCTATCCCTAACACACACACACACACACACACACACACACACACACCCTACAGCTTGCTCATTGCCCTAAGGGACTCTCAGCCCCAACCAGATTTCAAACAGTCACCCGTTTACTGCAGTTTATGGCTCAGATGGCAATACGACCCCGGCCTGCCCCTTGATTGCGAATATTGCCCAAGCTTCACAGCAAAACCCAAAGAATAAAATCGTCTTGCTCTCCGCCTGCACTCTCTTATTCCTATTTGTTCTCTAAAGCCATTGTTGCATATTATGACTTAATTACTGCTTTCTTTAAACTGCCCCTGGAATAGTTAATGTGACCTGCGCCTGCTTGGTGTTACCTTGAAAGGAGACTAACAAATGTATCTGCATGTTCCACTTAATCAGACGCAAAACATCATCATTTTTGAAGCAACTGTCTGGTCTATGAATATTCATACCCTGCTACTGGTTCAACTGGTAAATGCATGCTCCTCCCACCCCACAACTTTCACCTTTCCTCTTGTCTAGCCTGATTAAACGGAAGCCCTGTCTGGAGCACAGAGCACTTTCCTTCCAACTGACAAAGCCCTCTCACCCCACAAAAAAAAGGAGTTTGAGAGGTCCCCTCAGACAGTTCCTACTAATTCTGTATTATTGTCCAAATAATTAGGAAGACATCTGGGGAGGGAGGAGGAGAGTGAACCATACACTTTATCTGACTAGAGGCTGGAGGTTCATTAGATGTGGTGCAGATCCCCAAAAGTCTGAACCTCTCTCCTCTCCCCCCACACATATACATCCTTACTTCCTGACATACATATATAGCTCACTGAGCAGGCAGGTCCAGGGGGCAAGGTGTGTGAAGAATCCTAGGTCTAAAGAAATCCAAGTTGACCACGATTAGGAGAATACAGTGGTACCTCGGTTCACGAACTTAATTCGTTCCACGATTCTGGTCGCGAGCCGAATCAAATTTTCCCATAAGGTTCAATGTAAATAAGGTTAATCCGTTCTGAACCATATGTATTTTTTTTTAACCACAAAAATATGAAACAAAGTACAGTACAGTACGGGGGACGTGGTGGCGCAGCAGCTTAATGACGCTGAAAGTTGCCGGCCAGAAATGGCTGACGCTTCGGCGGTTCGAGTCCAGCCTTCGCGTTAACAGGGTGAGCTCCTGTTTCCTCCCCAGTTCCTGTAAACCCAACAGGTCGAAAACTCACGTGAGTAGATAAATGGGGACTCTCACTCCGGTGGGAGGAAAAATGCTGGCGGCGCCTTGCAAAAGGAGTCGGGAGCAGTTGCCGGTAAGCGTGAAAAACCGTGCGCACACGAAAAGGGCGCGAAGCAACGGAAACCCCGCCTCCTGCACTCGCCAGCTGGGCTCTGCTCTAGGAAGGAGGCTCTGGAACAATTGCCTTGAAAACTGCAAGGACTCGTCCAAGCAGTCACTGCAGAGTCAGTAACGACTGAGTCCAGATTAAAAAAAAACAGTACAGTACAGTATGAAGAGAGAGAACACTAACTTTGCTTGAGGCGACACCAAAAAGCTTCATAGCAAGTGTCCGTCTGCGACCGCAATCTCACCTAGAGGAAGCCACGGCCACGTGTCAGAGCAGGGAAGATGGCTGCGGATCATGTTCATCACCCGATGCAGAGTTCGCAAACGGAAGCAAAAATTTGCAAACGCTGCTGTTCGCGAACCGAATTGTTCGTGAACAGAAGCGTTCGTGAACCGAGGTATTACTGTATATGTGAATGTGTTTGGTTTTGCAAACTCCTGGAAAAGTTTGTTCTAGTAATAGGGAGTACTGGATAATTTCTAATTGCTGAACTGTCTCGGCTATTTCATCTAAGAAACACAACATGCATACACATATATGGCCACAGACATGCTTTGGCAAAGCATTCCTGGGCCAGCCAGGAATTTGTAGAGAAACATCTTCTCCATCTCAACCTCCCATGAAGCCACATCAATCTTCTACAAGCTCTCCTGATGGTTCTCAACATTCCCTCAAAGTCCAGCATGAAGGATTGTCCACATGGCGTCCTCATCCCCAAAAACCAAGGTTGGGTTGCCCAGCTATAACAGGACATCCTGTGTTGTGTGAAACTAAACATTTTATCTTCAGTTAGTGAGTCGCAGGGCACATACTTTGCATCTACCTGCCTCAGTTTCTGATATTTCCAGAGCTGAATCTCAAGAGACAAAACTGGAAACAGTCTTCAGTTGAGATTCAGAGAGTATCATAATCAAGGATGGTTAGCTAACAGTCATTTACTCTGATACCAGAGAATTTGTGGGGTCCATGAACCTGAATAGGAAAAAAATACAACTTTATTGTCACTAACCTCTATTTGAAATTTAGCTTTTTATTCAATAATCTATGAGGGCAACAAAGTAATTTATGGCCTCCAGGCTCCAAAAATGTCTGTTAACTTCAATAAAACTCACTGTCTAGAATCATTGTTCCCTAAAAGTGATCATTATCTTATTATTGATTTAATGAACTAATAAACCACATATATTAATATGTGTTATTTTTTAAATATTCTGGTGACTGTATTTGAGCATAACTGCTTTCCTTTCTAATACAATCCTTATCTATACATTTTTATTTCATGCATTTATATACATTTTTCTGAGAAGAGGCCCATAAGTTTCACCAGACTTTCAAAAGGGTCCGTGGCACCTGGGTTAGTACCCGCACCAGTCTCACGCAATGGTATTGGGTATTTTTGTATTTTAGCCATCATTTAACTTATGATTTACTAGCTTCCTTTTAACCCTCAATATCTGTAGGCCGCCTAGAACCTGGCAAGAACATATAAAGCCACCCCCAACATACCACGTCTTTTTCTGGCTGGCATTTTGGCTGAAACCGTCGCTGTAGGAACATTGCCTTCTCCTCCACTTTCTCTTGAGGATTCAGAAGAGATGCTCTTCCGAGCTGGGGTAGCGCATGGCTGCAGTGCCTAATTCTTTCTTCCTTTATGATAATTATGTCAAGCCTTCACCGAGTTTCGTGGCAATAGTGAGCTTAACTTTCCTGGCATCCTTTTGACTTCTCCGCCTAGTCTACAGTTTTGGGGTTCTCTGGTGTTCTCCCAGCCCAGGGCTAACCAGAAGTGCCACCTGCCGAGGCTTCAAGTAATTAGAACTGGCTTGACAGGCACCCCCCTCACAAAAACCCTCTGAAAAATCCTATCACCGCACGGAATAAAAATATTAGCAACGGCTTTTGAGTAATGCTTGCAGCCGAGAGAAAGCCATAGACAGAAAACAGAATTAAGCCACCGTTTTCAGCAGTCTCGCAATGGCATTGGAGGGGGAGGGTTTTTTCTTACTGGATCTGAACACGGGGATCCTCTTCCATTCATCTGAGGAGGCAGCTGTCTCATTAACGGAAGGTAATGCCTTGGATAGCCCTATCGGATATTTATTGCAGGCCTGGGCAATGTCAAGGGTCCGCGCGGCCAGCTGGTCGGAGCCAAAGGCTTGCCATGCTGTCCCCCTCCACGCGTCTGAAAAGCACCAAGGTCTGCAGCTCTTCCGGCAAGGCTCCATTGGGAAATCCGGTTCCAAAGCAAATGCCTTCGCATCCAAAGAGAAGAGAAGCGAGTTCAGTTGTGGAAGTGTGGATGGGTTAGGAAGCAGGCCGCGCTCTGGATCCCTGTTCAGAAGTGTCCACAGGGAAGGGGGTCAAGAAGGCCAGATGGCAGCCTTGACTGTGCAAAGGGAAGCCATGCCCCCTTTTCACATGTCTCATGAGACATTGATTGAGGAGCCTTCATCATGCAGCCGTGACAGCCATCTCGATTTTTTTTTTTTGAATTTCCCCCTGTGGATGCCCCTGGTCCTCGCGTAGACAGCTAAAATACATCCTCTGGTAAAAGACAAACTCAAATGAAAAGTGAGAATTGGATTCAGATATCCCAGCAGGGAAAGGAATCGTGCAGTCATCATAGTAGAAGGCATCTGTGGCCCTCAGTTTAGACACAGACAGAAGTAGAAGTACACCAAAAGGGCCAGAGAAGAGCCTGAACCAGAAATAGGAGACTCAGGCAGATCCATCCAGACATGGCCTTCTGGCCAGAGAAGTGGCAACCTAGGGAGAGAACATGTAGGACACACACAAGCAGGACGGGAAATGTGTGGCTTGCAAGAGCTGCAATGGCTGTGCCCGTTGACAAGCTGAACATGCATCAGCCGTGAGAGGCAGCTGCTAGAAGGGCAAACGTGGTTCTGGGCGTCATTGAATGGAAGTCATTAGTTATGAAACTGCATTACCAAAAGCACAAAAAAAGAATTTTTTAAAAACATAAAATAGACAAAGAGAAAAAAAAATCCCTACGAATTAACATACTAAATTGATATAAATCATTTAAATATATCACATTTATTCATTTAACAATAAATCAAATTATGCATAAAATTGTCTACTCTTGCAAAATATTGTGAGATCTATGGCAAAGGAACTGTATCATTTTTAATTAGTAGAAAAAAAATAGTATTTTCAAAAATGGATAAATTACATATTTCTTGAATCCAGTCTGTGATATCCAGGGTAATAGTACTTTTCCAATATTTCAGTATAATTCTCTTGGTTATTTCCCATGCCAGACATTCTCAAAAATGGTCATATTTTGGAATATAATTTTGGAATATAATTCAAAGTTAACATTGATACCTTTAAACTGAAAACACTTACCCATACATTTACTTATATAGGTTACAATATTCTTCCCAAAACATATCAAAACGAGACATGACCAAATCATGTGAGTTAATGTACCCTCAGATTTTTTATATTGCCAACAGAGAAAATCTACATTCTTTGTGATACATGATTTAAGGATAAATGGATTAATTTCAAGTCCAAAGAAACAAACTTAACATTTTTAGAACTTGGATCCAGTGATTATTATCAGGAATTCCAACTCTGTATTCCATAAGTCCTAAAATATCAGAAAATTACTGATATTCAAACTTTAAAGCAACTTTTCCAATTTTTGATGTAATTTCAAAGTTGTTTTCATTTCAGAAGTAGAATCAGTTAAAAAAGGGATAGTATCTCAGGCTTCTTAGAGGTAGCGAAGGCATCTGGTCTGTTCTAAGGAATCAAAACATGCTTAAATTGATTATATTGCAGCGATGTGTATTAGTCAAAGAGAAGTCCACCTGCAGTTGTTGAAAAATCCTTAAAATAATCATTACAAAGTAATTGATTTAAAGTAACTATTTCAGATTCTGTCCACACTTTGCAGTAGAATGACTTACCTTCTATTTTTAAAGTGGTTCTCTACAATGTTCACATTCATGAGACTCAGCCTCAAAACTCTGTCCCAACAGAGTCCAGATAGGTCTTGCTACACATAAGTCAGGAAATGAAAGGGTTCTTCTTCTTTTTTTTTCTCTGGTATGTATTGACCTGAGGCATTGCCAAGATCTTGCGGAGAAGCAACCCTTCAGTAAGAACATTTCTTAAGGCTGCAACATCAAGAGAAATGCATGTTGAATACATGAGTCAGTGTTCTTGGATGGAGAGATCAAGGAGGACATGCAAGAACCACCAGAACCTAAGAAAATCAACACTTGTGTGTGCAAGTTACAAAAGTGTACATATGAGGTCAAAGAAGGAGCAAGGGCTTGGAATGAAAAGCTAAATCAGCTGCTCCTTGAAGAGGTCACAAGATCCCAGGCCAAGGGCTGCAAGCAGGGGTGTCTACAGGGGAGGGAGAAATTTTAAAAAGTCAAAATGGTGGTTGCAGCCATGTGACTGAAGCCCTGCCCCCTTTTATCTTGATTTTTTTATAAAACCTTCACACACACACACACACACACACACACACCCTCCGGCCAACTTCCCTGCTTGCAAGACAAGGATCTGATTTAGCCTCTACTTGGTTAGGAGATTCAATGCTTGAATGCACTGGTTTTCTACGCCTTCAAAACCTATTGGCCGTTACGGGCAATAGATACAGTGACAATTAGCGCATGATGACCTCCTCCTCTTGTGTAGGGATTGTCTTCTCCTTTCTGGTCTCTACAGAGCAGGTCTCCTGTGACCAGGCCGAGGTGCTCAGGGCTCTCCCCACATTCCTGCTTCTCCTCTTCCACAGACTCCCACTCCCTGCTCTGGAGAAAACAGCATTCTGGCTCCGAGGTTGAGAAAACTAGGAAGTTGGCTTTCCTATCAGAATGCACATTCCTGAATAAGGCTATCTTTTTAAAAATTTATTCTGTTGCTTCATGTGAGCGCTGGTCTTCAGAGGTACTTTTCCAAGCAGCATCCTTCTAACTTTATTTTTATTTTCCTGTCTACGTGAATTTTACAGCCGTGTAACATCACCCCTGAATATGCTTAGAATGTAGCGTTCTTCGCACTTGCTAAGCATTTTAAATAGATAAATGTATTTGCTGCAGTCTGAAATGAGAATCCACCCAGAGGTGGAGAACCGAAGGATGAAGGAGACAGTTGGCACAACCCACCAGACTAGGCTAAAATGGGGCCAGGTGGCTCATGGTTCAGCATCTTGTGGCCACCCAACCACTGTCCTAGCAGGTGGATGAGCCAGGGTGTCACTTCGAGCCCCAGACTAGCTAGCAGGCAATTCCAAAGCACCCCTTCCTGTGCTGGCCCTGCGGTTCACTTTCAGGATGTGATCGTACCATCTGAGGAGACCGGAGTTGCAGCGTGTGCTCCAGGTGCGCCCCAGGAGCTCAGAAGAGCTTTTGGCCTTCCAAGCCAAACTCAAATCTGAATCCAGCAAGCGGCGTGGCTGACGTGGCATCCCTGCCGGTCCCAGCAAAAGCAAATGGATTGTGCTGGTTTGCACGCTTCCACTCAGAAATGCCATTGAATTCAACGGGATGAACTCCCAGGTTGTATCTGCCTGTGCAGCCTATATTATACAGTGGTACCTCGGTTCACGAACTTAATTCGTTCCACGATTCTGGTCGCAAACCGAATCAAATTTCCCCATAAGGTTCAGTGTAAATAAGGTTAATCCGTTCTGAACCATATGTTTGTTTGTTTTTAACCACAAAAATATGAAACAAAGTACAATACAGTACAGTATGGAGAGAGAGAACACTAACCTTGCTTGAGGTGACACCAAAAAGCTTCACAGCAAGTGTTTGCCTGCAACCGCGATCTCGCCTAGAGGAAGCCATGACCATGTGTCAGAGCAGGGAAGATGGCCACGGGTCATGTTCGTCACCCGATGCAGAGTTCGCAAACGGAAGCAAAAATTTGCAAACGCTGCTGTTCACAAACCGAGGTATTACTGTATTTGAAACACCACAAAGCAGAATTTGTCTCCTTTATTTTTAGAAAAAAATAAGGTATTGCTTATTCAAGATGCAAGGCTAAGGACTCCCAGAAGTCCAGCCTCAGCGCTAGGGACGTCACCGATACCTAAGCCAGGTTTTGACAGCTACCCAGAGATGGTTTGCCACGTCCTTCTTCCAGAAGGTTTTCCCCATCTAGCCTTTCACTCCCAAATTCCTCGGCAGCCTCCCATCCTGGCTTTAACCAGACCTGACTCTGCTTGGCGTCAGAGCCCCTCCAGGTGCAGCCCCCTGTCCAACTGATGCACTTTGTCGGGGGCTTGCAATAACAACGATAGCATTACACGCAGCCACGAAGGAACAAGAACGTGCCATCTCAGTTTTTAGGGGGAGGGAGGCTGGCGGGGTGCTCCACATTCTGATTTCGGACTGAACCCCCACGGAGAGCCACTGTGATAACCATAAGAAAACCCTTAATTGCACCATGGGGCAGATTAGCAAAAGAACCAGGCTAATAAGAAAGGCCCGGCTGTGCCTGACAAACCTCTCTGAATAAATCCCCTAAAGCTTTTGGCACTCTTAAATCTATGAATGTCTAAAACTGGCTTCTTTTTCCTGGATATGATGGGCAGGTTGGGGGGAGGAAAGCAACTCACGTTAAAGCCTGAAGCCAAATCAGTTTCCACTGATCTCGAACAAAAACAAATGAGGAAAAAACCATTTGCTCGTGCAGCTCCAGTAGGGCAGAGAGAGGTGCTGTCGATACCGGCCTCTTGTTTCAATAAATCTGGAGGGCGATTGCAAGAAGTGTCAATAAATACCCACTTCTTCTTGTTGGCAAACAAGTTCAGGGGCCGGAATGAAGCTCCGAGAAAACAATTAGGGCAGAGCGACTGGTCCCAGCTTTAGGACGCTTCTCCGGCCAGCTACCTCCAGATGGTGGCTGGGGATGAGCAAGTCACCCCAAGACTGGATTGCCTGCCAGGCTCAGGTTCCAACAGGACCTTTAAACTAAGAGTGGGGGTTGCAAGCTGGAGGGAGAGGATTAGCCCGTCATACTGAACATGGACTGGTTAAGAAACCAGGCTGGAAACTGGGAGATGGTGAGTTCTAGTCCTACCTTAGGCACAAAGCAGCTGGGTGGCCCTGGGCCAGCCCCTCTCTCTTGCCCTAAGAAGGAAGCAACCATGTTGGGTATGATGGGGCGACCCATATAAACTGGAAAGTTATTCCAGAGAGGGAGGAGGAAACCTTGGAGAGGTTGGTGGCCACAGCTGGCTTTCGGAGAACATGCTGTGGGTGCCCTCAGAAATGTGAGCCTGGACGGAGGAGCTCCCATGTTCACTCCATTGGACGACACCACACTGGAAAGGGCTCCTCCCAGCAATTATTCGGTTTGATGAAACAGAATATGCCTTTGATACGGCTTTTCTTTCAGAGATATGGACTTGGGAGAAAGTCTCACGGGTGAAATTCTTGCACTCATTTAGTGACCCGTTGGCAGGAATGAACGGCCTGAATATGGATCTCACTGAATGCCCCTCTCCGTAGCTCTGCAGCCACAGGAGGGAACGCCTCTCCCAGGCTGCTTCAGATTGGGAAGGGCAGGCAGCCAGGGAATCTGGAAAGAGATCTCACGGGGAGAAACCCAACATGCTCACAGTCATTTAGTCACTCCCAAATGGATTACAGGTAGTCCTCGCTTAATGACTACCCTGTTTAGTAACCATTCAAACTTACACAGCACTGAAAAAGTAGTTTTATGACCAGTCTTCAAACTTACGAAGGTCACGGCATCCCCGTGGCCAGGTGATCACAATCGGGCACTTGGCAACCAGTGCACCTTTACGACGGTTACAGCATCCCATGGTCACATGCTTGCCATGTGCGACCTTCACAACCGGCTTCCAACAAGCAAAGTCAATGGGGAAGCTGGCAGGATGTCCCAAGTTGCACTCATGTGATGTCGCGCTTAACAGCTGTACATGAGTCGCTTAATGACCGCAGTGGAACTGCTGTCATAAGTTGGGTGCAGTCAGGTGATGTTTCACTTTACAACCACATCGCTTAGCAACAGAGTTGCCGGTCCCAAATGCGGTCGGTAAGTGAGGACTACCTGCATTGCAATGTGTCTGGTAAGGAATGCCACCTGGCAGAGCCCAGGAAGAGAGCCTTTTCTGTCATGGCACCCACACTTTGGAACGTCATTCCTCCCAATTTTAGATTGGCCCCAACCCTTTTGTAAGGCCTTAAAGACTGGCTTCTGTTACCAGGCCTGGGGGTCAGGAGGTGGGGCTGAGCCCATGCATTGGTTATGTTAGCTTTCAATTGGTGGGTCTTCTTACCCTGGTTGCTGTTTTCATGTCTGTTATCCTTTTTTTGTTTTGTTTTTCAGGGCGGGGGTGGATATTCTTTTAAATTTTCTTTTAACATTGCTAGTTGCCCAGAGTCATGAATTTGAGATGAGCGGCCATATAAATTGAAAGAATACATAAATGAACGTTGATAGTGCTCGTCTCCAACAGTGAAGCAGCCTCAAACTCTCCCCCAACGACAGTGAAAACAATCATTCTCCAACTTGTTGAAAATAAGGTTGAAAACCAGAAGCCACCCCTGCAGCATTTCAGCAAAGCGCTAGCCAGGCTTACCAAACCGGATGGGCACTGTGCAATTCCTGGCCATTAGCAGCTGCTGCAGCTTGCAAACCAAAGACACCTGGGAGAAATCTGATGTGCTTTAGCCATCTCTGGCCGAGGCCTGACGTGCTTAGACTGCCGGGGATGCAAAAGGCATTCTGAGAACGTGAGAAGGGCTTCTGCAGCACTGCTTCACAGGCCTCCCGCTTGGCACGAATGCTCCACTGCAGGGGCACCGTAATGCAGCCCTGGGATGGCCTGAGCAGGATTTTATCCCTGCGCTGCATGCGCGGTAATCCGTATGATCTTTTGCAGCCCCTTCCTTGCTCAGTGCTTCTTCCACATGTGAATAAGCGTGGCTGGCCACACGCGGGGGCTTGTGCCTGCAGAACACGCGCTGTGCTGGTGCCCGGCGCAGAATCTGGCTGCCCATGAATGCTGAATGTTTTATGAAAGAACAAGCCTTTCAGAAAATGGCTCGGCGTAGACCTCGCTTGTTCAGAACGAGCCATTCGGTTCTTCAGGCCAGCTGGCACGGCTGAGGCACCTGCTTCCGCGTCTGCCCGGGCCTGGGCGTGCTTCTCCTCTAATGCCCTGGCCAACTGAGGACGTCCAGAAATGAAAGTATGATTAATAAGCCATGATTACAAATCGGCCTGCTAATACAAACATCTGACACAGTTAACAGTTCAGGCTGGCAGCGTTCTTAAAGTAGCTGCAGCCCAAAGGCTAGCCCAGGGATGCCTGGCGATTGGCATCGTTTAATAACAGCGCAGCGGCTAAGGCAAGGAGGGCAGCTCCAGACCTTCCTCCCGGAGGAAGCGCTGCGCGAGCAGAGCCTGCTGGAGCTGGGCTGGGAGACAGAAAGGCAAAGGCAGAAAAGCCGGTCGTTGAGGGGTCTGGTTGCAGCCCAGGGAGGGACAGATTTAACAGACCGAGCATCACCATCTTTAGCCAGGCATCGATCCACACACAGAGGTCTGGGAATGAGCAGTCGGTCCCCGGGGCACCTTTGAGAGAGAGAGAAAGAGAGATTGAGAGAGGTTCCTCTCTTGATAAAAGCGTTTCTGGATGAGGAGGCAGAGAAATAAATCACGCCGGGGGCCGTGCCGGGTCACGGCTGCTTTGCTGGCAGGGATGGAGTTATCCAAGGCCGGGAGGGAGTGCCGAGGAGAAGCGGCCCCGGGGAAGGGCAGCCGGGGGGGTCCCGGGGAGGGCCTGAGGGGAGCCGGGGAGGAGCAGGCGCCTCCATCCAGCGGGGCTCTCTGGGAGAGGACGAGGGATGGAGGGAGGAAAAGGGAAAGGGAAAGGGAAAGGGAAAGGGAAAGGAGGGAGGGGTTAAAGGGTTGGGGAGCTGCTCCCAGGGGTATCTGCCACGCATCCTTGGCTCTTTTCTGCACCCGTGAACCTGCGATCACCTCGGGGCACGGCCTGAAGCGTGCTGGGTTCCTAATGCCCAACACGGAGGCTCTGGGTCAGGCACGCACGTGTGCGCCCTGCTTCCCTTCCAGCCAGGGAGCTCTCAAAATGGGGACACCCAGGACGGGCCTTGGAATCATCAAGAATCCAGGGGGGTCCCCAGGGAGGGGATCGTGAGGGCCACAACCGTGCAATCAAAGCCCCCTCCCTTTTTTAAAGTGTGTTGTGGCCACATAAGAAGAGGCGGGGCTTTGGCTGCAGGGCTGTGGCCACCATTTTGACTTTTTTGACCCCCACGTATACCCCTGACTTGCTTCTTTCCTGCACCAATGTTCTTTCTTACACCCCCCGCCCCGGAATGCACACTTTGCTATACTTACAATTCCTCCTTATATTTCTCCTCACACTTTACTCTTCGATTCTCCTCTCATATTCATTCTTACAATCTTGCAACTCCTGATCACACAATGAATCTCTGGGGTCTACTAAAACACACGAATGTGTCCCTAATGCATAATATTTGCCTCTTTAACTCTGTACTGGTTGGCTATACTGTTCCTTTCCAGTGGCTTCACTGGGCTTTGAAATGCACAGCCAATTAGTTTCCTTGCTTTCTCACAAATTCCTCTCGTTTGGAAAGCCCGTTGTTTCATCTTTAACCTTTCAGAGGGGATCCCTTTGCAATAAGGGAGTTAGATCAATGAACTTCCTTTCTTGCAGCCAATAGATTAATTGCTAAAAACAAACATAAGGAATGGTGCAGAACATCTGCATTATTTATACTGATTGATTATGTGCCATTAAGTTGTTGTCATCTCTTCGCGACCACATAGATAGATTTTCACCAGGAGGACCTGTCGCCAACCTAACGCTTTGGGTCTTCCAAGGTTTACTTATCATCACTGTAACCATCCCCCTCGCTGCTGGTCCTCCTCTTCTTCTCTTTCTTTCCACCTTTCCCAGCATCAGAGCCTTCTCCACACAGCTAGTCTTCGCATAATGTGCTCGAAGTAGGATAATTTGAGCCTGGTCATTTGTGCCTCAAGTGAGATCTCTGGGTTGATTTGTTCGATGATCCACTTGTTTGTTTTCTTGGCTGTCCAGGGTGTTCTCAGGAGTCTTCAACACCAAAGTTCAAAAATTTCAATACTCTTCCTATCCTACTTCTTCAAAGTCCAACTTCCACAGAGTATCACAGGGAATGCCATGGCTTGCATGATTCTGACCTAGATAGAGACACATCACAGCATCTGAATATCTTTTCCAAGGCCTTCATGGCTGCTCTACCAAGTGCTAGTCTGGGGCGTATTTCTTGACTGTTGGTTCCTTCACTACTGATGGTTGATCATAAAAGGCAAAAATTATCCACCAATATCTTTGTTGTCAATTCAAACACTAGTCGCCGTACCTATCATTAGTTTGGTCTTCTTTATATTTAATTTTAGTCCCATTTTTTCACTGCGCTCCTTGACTTTCGTTACTAGAGCTTGCAGGTCCTTGCATCTTCAGGTATCAGAATAGAGTCACCAGCATAGCGCAGGTTACTGAAGTTTCTTCCTCCAATTTTAAAACCACACTCATCGTCTTCCAATCTGGCTTCCCATAATACATATTCAGCATATAGGTTGACTAAATAAGGGGAGAGTATACAGCTTTGTCTCACTCCTTTGCCAGCCTGGAGCCAGCCTGTTTCGCCATGTTCTGTCTCTGCTGTGGCTTCCTGGTCTATTCTCAGACCTGTAGGGTAGACTAGACCAAGGAACCTTTGCCAACAAGGTCCAGAGCTACTTTTATTAGAACAGCCTCAGTGACAGAGTCTGAATGTGCTTCCCCTCTCCTTCGCGTTCTTTGTGTGAACTAGAGAGGGGCCTGTCTGACACATTCACTCAAGTTAGTTTCTCAGAATTAAGCCATACTTGCCTAATCATTGCCTTGGAAACGGATTTTCCCGCTGTCCTTCAAGGCCATTCCCCATTCCCTCTACACCCGCATACAGGACAATGAGATGTTCTGGGATTCCTGTTTTTCTAAGCACATTCCACAGCTTGACATGATCGACAAAATTGAAGGCCTTTCTATAATCAATGAAGCGCATACTGGCTCCTTTTTGGTGTTCTGTGGCTTTCTCAATTATCTAGCATAATTGTACAGCAATAACGTCTCGTGTTCCTCAGCCTTTTCTAAATCCAATTTGGACATCTGACATCTCCTTCCATGTAAGGTTCTAATCTGCACTGGATAAGCCTAAGAATTATTTTGCTAGCCTGTGAAAATTAGGGATATTGCACAATAGTTTGTACATTCTGTTAAATCTTCTTTCTTTGGTATTTATACTGGCCACTCTTGACATATCTGCAGCAAAAGTTAACGCACACAGTTCTGATTTGGTGCCTATTTTAAGCCCACGTAGCTCTTTTTTGCCCCCTTAAAGTACAGCATAAATTTCTAAGGGTTATGTTCAAAGTGGGACAAATGTGTGCCTAATATGGTCCTTCATTGTAAAGCTGGTGTGATTAGAGTGGAAACCAGCTTATTTTCTTTCTGACTGACACTTGTTCCTTTCTTGTATCCCTTGGTCCTGGCTGATAACTTTGAATCAATGTGGAAAAGATTAATTAATTGGAAGTTGCAGAGTTACAGATTTTCACAGGACACGTCACTAATGATGGGCTATAAGCAGGTGGTGTCAGGCCTTAAACAATGCTTTATGTGTGTAGAAAGGCAATTTGATTTGTCAGCCCCCCCCCCCCAATACTTGTTGATTATTTTTATCATTTTTTATTTTGTAAGGTTTAATTTGTACTTTCCTTCAGTGGAATTCTGGCCATTGACCATCATAAAGGACTGATTGACGATTTCAGAGGGGATCCTGTTGCACGTAGATCAATGTTAGATGAATGAACTTCCTCTCTTGTAACCAGTAGGTTAGTTGTTAAAGACAGATGTAAGAATGATACAGACAATCTTCTGCCTCTTGTCAGATTCTTCTCCCAGGGCAACGAAAGCAACAGCAAAAGGCATTTCTTCAATAGAGTGCAGCTTCACATAAATCTCACGTGCAAAACAAAAAACCAAAACTAAAGTTGATGACACAAAACACCCTTCAAATTGTCTCCAGGTGGTTCCAGTGTTTTCTAGTTAATGTTTTGCATCGATTTAGATGTTCCAATTTCATGGGAGTGTTCGCCCTTTGCCTAGCACGCAGTGCCTTACACATGATTTACAACAACTCCAAGATGATACTGGTGAGGTCACAGTGAGGGGCTGGGTTCAGTCCAACTTCTAGAGGCCACCGGAGGCTGCTGTCGATATATCACCTGTGGTCCCTGGGCACTGTTTTCCAGAGCTCTCCCTGAACCAAAGAGCCATCTCTCTCCACTTCTCCTGCTATGACCACCAAATCAGGCAGCAGTAATATTCCCAGGTTGCAAGGGCTTGTGGGGGTGTCAGAAGAAGGCCAGGATGGACAATGACCTCTATCAGATGACCTGGACCAAGAAATGTCTTCTCTCAGCAGTCAAGTTAAAGAATAAGAGTAAGAGAATCAGACCCCAAGGAACCCCACAAGGGAGTGCATCCATCAAGCTAACCCTTCCCTCTTTCCCCCCACCGTTGTCCATTTAGGAAGGAACAGCACCACTGTAAAACTGGTCCCTCCATCAGAAGGATACCATGGACAATGAGATCAAATGCCACAGAGAGGTGAATAAGACCAGGAGGGGCTGACTCTTCCCATCCAGTTCCCAATGAAGGCAGTTCACCAAAGCCTCCTGAAGTGTGGGACCTACCTCTCATAATTCAAAGCAGAGATTGTGGTAATTTTATTAAGAATTACAATTACAACAATAAAAATACAAACTAAAAAAAATAAAAGAATGAAAAGAAAAAATAGAAGGTGCAGAAAAGAAAAAAATAGAAAAAAAATAGAAAGAAAGAAAAAATAAGAATATAGTAAAGAAAAAGAAAAGAAATGCATAAAGAAATGACTTGCCCCTTCATCATCACAAGTATAAACAATTTTAGTAACTTATCACCTTCTCTTAAATACAACAAATGATCTCTTCTTCCCATATCCCATCTCTAATCTATATACAAATCCATAAAGCATCGCCATTTCAGTCCTGATCAGCAAAAGTCCATTAAGGGTTACCAGAGATAACAATATCTATTTTAACCTTGATCAGATAAACCAACCTTATATTCCTTCCTTTTACTTCTAACAATCTTAATCTTTCATCCCTTCAAATAATGTCATAGAACTTGATTTCTTTTCATTTTTTTTAATCCCTTCTCACAAAATTCTTCAAAGCTTTAACAAGCCTCTTCTGTAAATCCAATATAGGAAAATTATCCAGGTCACTGTCTTGGTTTATTGTTTGTATATCCCTTTTAATTATGAAGACATCAGCTGGTTTCTTTTGTATGTCCAGTGTACCATCTTTTTCCATGTCATTCTTGTAGTCTGTCATTTTTAAATCCACTTTCAAATCAGTCTCAATCTTGCCAGGTAAAACCTGTTCCTCTTCAGTAACATCTTTTAAACACAATCTATAGATTGGCAGTGTTTAATTTTAAAAGGCAGGCACTTTTAAAATTAACTTCTGGGTCCATTGTTTAAAAATATCCTTCAACATCTCTAATGTTAAAATATTTTTCTTCATTTTGTATTTGTATGTTGAGTTTGAGTGTCCTTCTCTTTTAATTGTAATCTTTAGTTCCTTCTAATTCCCTCTAGTATCCAATATTTAAAGTCTTACCTTATTATGTGTTTTTTTTTAAGAAATCAAAACAAAAGCATTTTCCCATGGGAAGGATTCTTTATAGTTAATTCCAAAATCTTATTTAAAATTTATCTGGACCCTTAATCCATTTGTAACTTTCTAAAATCAAAGTTTTAATTACCCTTTTGCTGTTTATTCCCCCCTCCCCCCAAAAAAAATTAAGTCCGTAAACTTGTATTTAAAACTTCTTTCACTAAGGATTAAAGAAAGCTCACCCAGAGCTATAAAACCTGTCAGTCCAAAGGTTCCTAATAGCTGAATATCTCTTGTGGAGAATGTGTTTATGAAATAAAGCTAGATAAAGATTAAGATGTGTAGCTAGGCTGTTTATAAAAATGGACAGAACAAATGAAATGTCATAAGGAGCTCAGCAGGGAAGCTGCTGCTCCGTCTCCATCTTAGTTCCGCCCCTCCTAATAGCTGAAAAGCAGTTAACAAGCAATTTCCGAAAGTGATTAGAAAAGAAAGTATGCAAACTTAGTGTCCTTTCAAAGGCACTGACCACAGTTTGAGGAAGATGGCTATTCCCTCGTCTCCCAGAGCTCTAAACCCACCAGAGACTACTTGTGGCCTCCTCACAAGGAGCAACTGTCTGGAGCACTTGTGGGCGATCTCAAGTCCAGAGAGGAATTACGAAGAGCCGGTCTACTCACCGGCTCTTCATTCCACCACAGTCTGCTTCCACCGCTCTGCTTTTAGCAGGGCCGTCTTCAGTTCACCATATCTTCCCCGGAAGTCCCAAAGCAGAGAGTACAAGCTTTCTCGTTGTCTGCATCCGTGGTGCCTGTTGCCATTCTAGGTTATCGTGAACTGCCTTTGTCCCCCAAGGAGCCTGCTTTTGATTGATGAAGGCTTGCTTAAAAACTCTTCTGGGCCCCTGGGCCACCCTCGGGCTGCTTTCTCTCTCTCTTTCCACCCTTGCCAGGCAGCTCAACTCCCTGCCCCATGTCTCCTGCTCTTGTGCCCTTCTGCTAGCAGGGAATCAGCAGCAGCTACCTTTCCCGCTGAAACATAGCAGCGCAGTGGGTCCTCAGTTTTAGCCTGACCCTCTCACGGGGCAGTTGGTGGGTGGTGGTCAAAAAAGTCAAGATGGTGGCTGCAGCCACAATGTGCATGTACAGAAAGAGGGCCGGGCTTCACTCATATGGTTGTGGTTGCCATCTTGACTTTTTTGACGCTCGCCCCCACAGATATCCCTGCCCTCTTGGGGAAGATGCTTGCATTTGATTGATTTCCTTGGCCTTTTCTGCTGCCTGACAGGCCAACGTGAACCAGGCGCTATTCTGAGTGGGCCGGGCCATAGTTTGTGTACACGGGGTTAACAGGCTCTGCTGTATTATTCTCCGAGAGAGGGAGGAAGCGCCAATAAATCAGCCCCAGAGCCCTGCAGCACCGTCACCCACCTTGTAATATTGCAGCCAGCATCTTGCTTTATCGAGGAAACGTCCTTGAGGCTGGTAGGAGACAGTGGGTAGCGTCAGTCCTCCCATTTATCAGGCTGCTTAGCCATCTGGAGAAAAAAGGAAGGCTTGGCAGAGGGGAGGAACACATAGCTGGAGAGTGAGAAAGGGCCCCGTCAGCATCTAGTTATCCTCTTTTCCTGTCACAGTCTGACCGAGCCTAACCCTCCCCAAACTGGGGTCTCCGGAGGTCCTGGATTACAGCCACCGTCTTTCCTTCCAGCATCACAGTTGGGGATAGACTTTAAGCCTTCCAGAGAGCCCCAGGCTGAAGGAGGCTCAACTAACTGATGGGCGCGTTTTTCACAGTTTAGGGTAAACCATGACTAGGATCTTCCAGAATCAACTGCTGGAATCTCCCCAAAGCAGATTCTAAGGAGAAGCCTGTTTCTTTCTCCAATGTTATTTCCACGATTAGGACACGCATAGAAACCAGGCGGAGCTTCAGTGGCACTGTTGCGTCTGCCATCTTGACTTGCAGGCACCCCAATTCTCAGCAGACACACGTGCCTTCTTTGTCTCATTCAAACACACTCATCTACGCCTGCCTTCGCTCCGGGATCTTAAAAAGTACGAAGAACAGAAAATGAGTCAAAGGCAAAACTCCTGTCCAAATAATTCAGTTTCCCTAAGAAGCTGGCGCACTCTCAGACCACTGCTGTGGTACTGTGCTACTAGGGCATGCACTGACTTGGTTGACTGTCTTAACTCCAGTCAACCAAGAACAGCAATGCCTCACCTCCATCCTTAAGGCTTTTCTGCCTTCAGGTGGCCAGCGGAGATCCTAGGCTGCCAAGGCTTAAGAGTTTGGTCGTTGTGAGTCCAGAAACCATTAGGAAATCAATACTGGTTATCTCGGTTTTGTATGATGCTCTCCCTGGCAGCGTTTAGGAACACATGCAGGTTTTGCCCTGTCTTTATAGCAGCCCCACCACCGCCTTTATGGTCCTTGCATTATATCCCCCTCTTCTGCAGGAGATCAAGGCAACCCCACCTTCTCCAATCATTTTCCTACCAACAACCACCCTGACTTCTAGTCCGCTGATCCTCTTCTGGAGCTTGAATGGCGACATCAGGTGTCCCAGCCCCCTGGCTCTAGCCTGTACCTGAACATATCGGATGAAGGAGAGTCTGGGCTGCTGCTGCTGCTGCTGCTGCTGGTGTACAAGGCGCCCGAGCGCAGAATTCCACTTAAGCGTCCCTACCCCAATTTTGTTTAAATATTCAAAATATTGTATTCCCTTCTCTCTCTTGGACAGTCTCTTTCGCTAGAACCGTGCCCCCCAGCTTTTGCATTTTTTTTAACTGGCAACTGGCAGCCTCAGCCCCACAAGCAGCACCCTTGTACGGTGCACCATTTGCACTCTGGGTTGCGGCAGTCCTGCTGCCACCTCGCTGAGTTCCTCTACTGAACTGCTCTCAGGAAGAAGTTGTCGGGCTAATTGAACTTTGCCTTCCTTAAATCCATCCCTCAAACCCATTCTTCACCATCCCGCACTCTGGAACAGGAGACAAGAGAGGCCTTGACCTCTTCCGCGTGGCAGCCTTTCAAATCTTCTTCAATCTCTCCTCACAGAAATTGTTTCTAAACCTTAATAATCTCGGGTGCCCTTCTCTGCCTCTCTGCCAGCTTTTCAAAGCCCTCCTTAAAGTGTGGTGCCCAAAACGGAACGCAATACTCAGAATGAGGAATTGACGTTTCATAAAGTCAACATGCTATACACTGTATTTGGATAGAAATACCGTACGGCCCTTTTTCTGCCTGGCCCCTGCCTTTAAGGACTGGCCCCAAACTGGTCTATAACATTTTACCCTGCTCTGTTTACACCACTTACAAATTTCGTCTCTTTCACAGCCGAATCGCCCCTTGCCTTCCCCTCTGCTATGATCAGGTTGCGCTCCCCATAGGTAATGTTTTCAGGGGATCGTCTGTCATTTTGATGCCAGCTCCGCAGTGCTAGTCACTCGCAAAATTTATTGCTCTGTTCTTTTATTGGTGTACGCTGAAGCTAGCCATGGGGTGTAAATGCGCTTCTGCCACTGTTAAGCCTTGCCCCGGCCACCTCGGACATGGCTCCCCCTTTTACGAGGCTACGCAGCTTCAGGACTGTGCCAAACTCATTCGCAGTCAGAAAACAGCCCTGAGAATATCAGCAGCAGCGTTTTAATTTATCTGCCCCACTTCGTGAAATGCACGGCACTTTGCCAAAGGTTAAAATGCACACCAACGAAATGTAAATGGTCAGGGCCGGTCCTATTGAAACCACGATTATGAAATCAGAGAGAGCAATCAGCACGGGCACATGTGAGCGGCATGCGAAATGGCCGTCTTGCAAGATCTCGCTCCCCCAAAAGATGCGGTCAGGAGCGGCTCCTTCCCTGAAGACCACGTGCGAGCCGGAGCCACATCGTCTCCCCAGGCAAAGTTTGAATTCTCCAGGCTTCCAAGGGGTTCGTGGAGCTTTTATTGGCCTGCGTCAACCCATCTTGAGTGATTTCTTGCTATTCCTGCAGCTTAAATCGATTTTATTTAATTGGGGGAGGAATTCACTCCGCTCAGATTTTTGGCGTTCCCAACTCCATGGAAAAATACAGCCTGAGAAGGACCAGGAAGGATAATGCGGCGGGGGGGGGCAAAAAAGTCGTGACAGTGACCATAATTAGAGCCCTGCCTCTTTTTTGATGCCCCCGACTCCCCACAGATACCCCTGAGTGCACTGTTGGGGGGTATATACAGTATTTGTATTTATTAGAAGAACCAAAGAAGGCTAGTTCTCAAGCAGGTTCAGCTTAGGACAAGTTGTAGAACAGGTCAAATGTTCAGCTAATTTCTCCATCATCGTTTTATTTATCAATAGAGCACCGCCTGCGTATGTTAAAATCAGGCTGAATCCTGCTTTCTCAGGGTTGCCAAATTCCTAATTCTGGCACAAGAAGCCCAGGGCAGGGATGGTTGTGCGAGTCCCCTTGCCTTTTAGGGAGAAAGTCCTTTAATTCTTGTTTTTCCTTACTTCCAAAAGGGTCTTGCGCTGAACGCTTGTGGGGAATGCTCTTCCTTGTCAAAGTTTTCTTTCAAAGGACTGCCCCCAGTCCAGATGCCAACCACGTAGGAGAGCCAGGGTGGTGTAGTGGCCCAGTGGGGAGGCATAGAGGTCTCCCTTTCAGCCCAAACTACCACAAAAGGTTGTTGTGGAGAAAAGTAGGACTCCTACTGCATTCAGATATAACTGAATATATACATAGATACTTACTAAAAATGCTAAATGCTAAGTTACCACTTGCACGATCAGATGGTAATTTCCTTGAAAGGAAATGCTAGAGCATGGAGGCCAGCTGCACGATGTTAGTACGGCCTCTTTGAAAGAAAAATATACAGTACTAAAGAAGAAAATTTACTTCCCCAAAGTAAGTCTACCTTTTGTTCCCAGCTTTGTGAAATCTGGAAGGGCTACACCTTCCCCCGTTTCTTCATCTTTTCTAACTCACCACCAGCCAAGCTTCATGAAGGAAGTTGGCAAACATTTTGGAAGAGTGTTAGAGTATTTTATAAATGGCCCCCATCCCAGGAGGGTAGCAATTTAAAGCAGGCACTATAATGAAAACAGAAGCAGAAGCAGGTGGGAACACAGTAAGTGGGAAATGAAGGGAAAGGTCAATAAACACTCCCATCTGGAAATCTATGGGCATAAAATATTTAAAACATTACTGATTATGTTCAGATTATGGAGATAATTGTACACAGGGAAAGAAAATGACATTTGAAAAATAAAAGGTGAACCTTACAAGCTTGAACCTAGCACCAACGGGGGTGAAGTCCAGACCAGGTTCCCTCCCCAAATGCGCGGAAATCCAGGCGTTCTTCCTGGGAAGTCAGTTGTCCCAGGCCTGACACACGGAGACGTCGTCCTCAAAATATCAGCTCGGCATCTAAAATGATCCAGGGGGGCAATAATTTCCATTCAAGCAAACTGTCATCACAATAGTCCACCTGTTAGTGGACTATTAATCAGCAGACAAAAACGAAGGAGAAAAATAACATGACATAACACACAGTAAGACGAATTGGGGACCTAGTAGAGAATTTCTGTAGCTCAGGGCCGAACGGTGGAGTCCCCGGGGCTCTCTGAGCTTGGTGGTTTGCTTGCAGACCCTTCATTAGCCAACTAGGTGACATCATCAGTGCGAGGGAGGGTGGGGTTTGCACCCTGTTTATATACAGCGTTGCCCTGCCCGTGTTGGGGGGGGGTTCCTCCTTGGTGGGGCATTGTCTTCTGCTTGATCGTTTGTCTGGTGTTAATCCCTGCTTATCTAGGTGTTGGCTGCTGGAGAGGATGTGTTCTGGTCTTTTGGTATCCTTTTTAGCTTTTTTATTGTCTCTTTTGAAGGGTGCATAAATGTGGTTTATCTCTCTCTGTGTCTGTCGATGGCTGATTTGTCTGAATACCAAGCTTCCAGGAATTCCATAAGGTTTTGGAATTTGGCTTGGTCTAAGATGCTAATTGGGAAAACTCAAATAAATTCTCCCCCTCCCCAAATCCCTCATAGCTTTCAAAAGCTCCTGGTTGAAATCCAGCCCCTCTTTGTCCATCATGCAAAGTTGGCTGGAAGAGAAGAGCTCGTCCGTCCTCGCCAGCAAGCTGGCAGCCTCCTGTTTATTGCCATTTTTCTACAGAGCGCCCATTATCATCCAGTGATCTAGTGATCCACATCATGTTCCTAGTTCCTCCCTATCAAGTCTGAAATGCAGGAATGATCTTCTGAAGTTGTTAAAAACCGCTGAGAGGTGAGGGAAGATTTCTTTGCTCCCCAATTCCCTTAAAAGCTGTTTATTAAATACATTCAGCCCACAGAACTTGTTTTTTCCATTAGTACCTGCAGGTCTGTACATCCATTTAATGCATGTGCAGATTGTTAAAATAGACAATCACTGCCATCTTGACTCCTTACCACCCCCATCCCCGAACAGCTTCTCTTGTTTCATTGCAACATACCTCTTTTGTAGCGCTCTTGGAATAATTCTGCTTTATAATCACGCTCCCTAGGTTTTAAATCACTACTATAACCACCTTGTTAGACCCCTGAAACTTCGAATGAGGAATCTCTGTTGTAAATAATTGAGTCTAGGTATGAATACTAAGCAGGTTGGCACCGTTCATTGAAAAAAGGTAATGGGGAAGCTGTTTGTTACCTCTTGCTAAAGCATAGGGGCTTCACAGATCGATTGGGTGCGTCAGCGAGAAGGAGGGGAAGGGGCAGAAAAACCCAAGCGAGGACTAGAAGCCTGGATTGAAAGAACAGGAGATGCAGTTTTAGAGATGCAGAACGTGCTTCTTCGCCTCTTCCACACAGAGGCATTTGTGGCAGGGGGGTGTCAAAAGATGTCAGCCAAGCCCACCCCTTTTCACACTTGTCATGACCCCCCCATGGATGCCCCGCTTCGGTCTGCTCCACCCACCCACCCAAAATTGGTTGCCTACATCACCAGGGTCATCCTGCGTTAATCATAAATCTGGGATCTCTTGAAGGATGTTGCCTTGAACCAAAACAGAACAGTAGCATAAAGGAATTGGCTGCATTTTTTTTTTCTTGTTTACTGCAAAAGGAAAAAGAATTTTGGTGAAATGTTTAAACAGTGTCCTCCGTACCAGGGTTCCTCAACCTTGGTGACTTGAGGATGGGTGGCTGGGGAATTCTGGGAGTTGAAGTCCACCCATCCTCAAGTCGCCAAGGTTGAGGAACCCTGCTCTATACAGTGCCACCTATCAGGACCCAGCTAGTGCATCTTTCCTGTTGTGGGGCCCACCTTCAGGAACAGCATCCCCCCAGAGTTTTGTGCAGCTGCCCCCCTCCCCAAAAGACATTTAAAAAGTCTTTGAAAACCTGTCTGTTGGTCTTGGTGAGGATGGTGTTGAGCCCCTCCCGGATTTCCTTTGCTGATGAACGGTGTTCTTGCTGTTTTACGGTTTTATGGTTGTATCACCTTTTCATGTTTCGGAGCCACCCAGAACCCTATGGGGAGATGTTCTTGCACTGGTGCAGGATCACAACCAGGGTGTTTGCATGAACCCTGCTTTCCTTCTGCCAACTTCTCCCCAGCACTCTGCAGCCTCCAGGCTTCTCACCCTTCCCTAGTCCAGAGCAGTGTTTCTCAACCTTGGCGACTTTAAGATGGGTGGACTTCAACTCCCAGAATTCCCCAGCCAGCAGAGCTGGCTGGGGAATTCTGGAAATTGAAGTCCACTCATCTTAAAGTCGCCAAGGTTGAGAAACACTGGTCCAGAGGGGGATCCTTCTCTTGAGACCTTGTTGGACCCAGAAGGAGAGGAATCCTGAGGCGGTGCAAGATAATTGAAGAAGTAGAAAAGCCACACACACCCAAAACAGGAAATAGAAAGAAATCATCAAATAGTGTGAGAATAAGCTAGAAAAACAGTATTATTGTTATTGGCTGCACAGCCAGCCAGATGTTTAGACTGGATTTGGCATTTTTATCCACCTATCGAGTCCTTCCCAAGGATCTGGGATAGGTAGATGTTGCTGTTTGATATGTTCAAGGTATTGTCGCAGGATGTGAGCTGTTCCAAGTAAAGCTTCCTTTTGCAATGGATTGACGGTGATTTTGTCCGTGCCGATGGTCTTCAAGGGGTGCTCCATTATTATTATTACGGTTGGTCACACAGCCAGCCAGATGTTTGGCATCTGGCATTTTTATCCACCTATCGAGTAACCCAACTTTTCATTCAGGAGTTCAAGGCGAGCTATGTAGCCCTCGCCCCTCCCCTTTTTCCCCGACTGCAACAACCCTGTGAGGTGGGCTGGGCTGACAGTCACCCACGCTGCTTCTCCGGCTGAGGTCAGACTAACGCCTGGGTCTCCCTGACCCCAGTCCAACCCCTTCACCCCTAGACCAAAACTGGCCATTTTGCAGGCAAAGGGGCAGCTGAGGATTCACTCCCCTGTTCTCCAGAGTGGCCTTTCCCACCCCCTGGTTTCTCCCAACCAGGCTAGCTGGATTTTGACCCCAGCATAAACAAAAGGCAGCAGGTTGCTCTCCACTGGTGGAGTTCACACATTACACTGAGCCACAACGGGACGATTTTAACGTTTCTCTGCGTTCCCTATGCAAACCCAGTCAACAGTCATGTATTTCATCGATCATCGTCTGAACGAACCGCCAAGTAGCACGAGGTATGACCTATGAGCCCAGGCAGGCCGTAAAGATGCTCTTGAGAGGAGACCTGGTGTGAAGGAATGGTTGGATGAAGGCCGCACTCGGGGAGATAAGCGTTTCCTTAGCCCCCAGCAGGAGCGTGGGAAGGTGAAGAGGATGAGACTGGCACCACCCTAAGGAATTCACGGTGTTGTGGCTTGCTGGCTTGGGAAGTTAGATTCAGTCTGGAGAGATTTCTGTCTTGAGGTGGAAGCTAATAAACGCAACAGAACGGTATCTGCACTGTCTCGGGGAGTTCTTTGGGCTGAACCTGACACCTGGCTTCACAGTGGGCCCTCACTGCTGCCCCAGCCCTGCCCCCCCCGAGGCCCATCGTCCTGATCCCCACAAGGCCGCACGCCTGGTTTGTAAAGAGATAAATCCATGCGGCTGCTGAGGATGTGGGCCTTTGCACGTTTCAGATTCAGTGCTCAGGGACCGTTGCGCCAGGGCACAAGATTGAGATGTCGTGGTTGCACATATTGGGGTCACTCGCCAGGTCCCGGAGCTCTCGCTGTCTTCAGGATTTTTGACTGGCCGGCACAGTAAATCACTTGGAACGAACAGGGCTGGTTGTTTATGTCTCGCCCTCATTTTTTTTCCGAAGGAATTGGTCCCAGCGATATCGTAATTTCCTGTAATTGGAGGTGATGCTGAGTGAGCCGTGCCCCTTTCCCCATCTTTTCATCTCCGCTGGCTTCTCAAGCTAATGATTTCTTAACAAAGAAAGCAAAGTATCGAGCGGGGAGGGAGCGCGTTAGAGGCATTGGCAACGAAGGAGGGAATAAGGAGGAGGAGGCCGTGAGAATTTCTTCCCTTGACCTGCTTTGACTGATGCATCGTTCAGAATCATCCCCAGCTTTGTTAATCTAGAAGCAATTTCACATCTCTCTTTCTCCTGCATTTCTGAATCTGCGAGGAGTTACCAGGACATACCTCAGCACGGGGACTTGTTTGTGAAACAGCTGGGTTTTAAATATTTAAACATGGAACCTCCACCATAGTTAATTTGCAACTTCCTTCCAGCAGCCCCCGAGAGGATCCAGCACACAGCCTGGAACCGTCACGGCACCGGCCGTCTGAGGAGGGGCCCGTACAGACGTTCATCGGGGATTTCTTTTCCATGAAATGGCACAAGCTGTCAAAATACCTCCACCCGCCCATTAGGGGCTCTCAGCTGAAAAAGGCTTTCATGTTTGGTCTTATT
The DNA here is from genome assembly GCF_059951505.1 of Python bivittatus. Taxonomy (NCBI): domain Eukaryota; kingdom Metazoa; phylum Chordata; class Lepidosauria; order Squamata; family Pythonidae; genus Python; species Python bivittatus. The sequence continues at coordinate 2,277,867 of NW_028277070.1, read as the reverse complement.
TCCAAGTTTATCTGTATTTTTAATTATCTCTAGCGTATTTAATTATCTTTGTACCGTATCTCTACTGAAAGTTAGACAAGAAGTTAGACATCGTAGGAGGAGACTTGGGTTGGCCTATGGTGGTCAGGAAGCTAATAAAAGTGTTTGGATGGAAACTCAGGAGATCAGACTCCCCCTGATTTTTTAGGGTTCATCTTCAAGTGTTTATTGGTAATGGTCCTGTTTTTCTCTGTACAGCCCTTTCTCCAGCAAACTGCAAACTCCCAGGCTTTCTACATGTGCCTTCAATCCAAGTGGAGCACCTCAGAAACAGCAGTAGAAGTAGACTTTCCCAACAATAGCTCCTGTTTGTAATCATGGAGGTCTGCCCTTCCCTTGAAAAGCGGTTGGCAAACTCTCCTTTTGTTGGAGAACTCAGAGACTCTGTCAACGCAATTTCTCTGCCCAAACATTTTATGGAGCATTTTCCCTCAGCTGCTCTGGACCTTGAATTTCAAACCTCTCAGAGGTTTAGCCCCCTGGCCTGGCTAAGCATCTCCTCCTGATTTCTGCTGCTGTTGCAGAAACAACCATTTCTCTGGTCCATTGGCCAACACCAAGCACACCTTGCAGACTGAAAGACACAGCCACAAAGGACTCTTTGGAGGCTCACAAATTCTGTAGGTGTGATTCAACCCCAAGATGTTCAAGCAGCGTGCTAAGCTTTAGTAGGACAATCAGCCTTTCGCTTGATTAAACTGACCTCCAAATTAACTCATCTCCTGCACAGCACTCTAAACATTTGTCTGTAAGAGAAATTTTTGGGCCACTGAGCCTAAAACAGCACCTCTGGGCTCAAGAGTCTCAGCAAAAGCCGGTGTTGACAATTTACGTGGTTCTTAAGTGTCTTGAACAACGCCATCACTTCTCAACAGCCCTTCAAGCAATTCTGCATTAGGATCAGAGAAGGCCCGCGGACTTGGACAGCATCCACGGAGCAGCACCACCTTTTTAGCATTGGCACTTGCAATTATTGTCAAGAGAAGGAATATTTTTGGCATCCCTTTCTAAACCTGCTCTTCTCTTCCATTTTCCTGGACTGCAGACACCGAGCTTTAACTCAGAGGAAAAGTTTAGTTCCTCGGTTTATTGCTTTTCACAAAAGCATCTCTAACCCATCTTCCAGGCTTTTGACTCGAGTTATTTTGTATTATGTCTTACGCATTTGATAATAAATTGCCAGGCAGGAGTACTTGTGGGGGGTAGAGTCAAAAAAGTGAGGAGGGTCACCATGACCATGCAACTGAATCTCTGCCCTGCACAGAAGTGAAAACGAAGAACAAGCCATAGTTTGTGATGAGAGGAAGGAACTAAGGTTCTGTTGTTCATCGTAATGTCATGTGAAACAAACCTTGAAAGGAGCTGTTAATGGTGCATTCAACAAGACAATGAGACGTTTGACACACGTGATTGCTTTCATTTGGATATTATTTTTAAAGGTTGCATTTGCAATCGAGTAATTAGGGCCCATCTCAGCAAGCGCAGCAGCCTGGATGACTTTGTTTGGGCTAGACCTGGTTAGTGCTGGGATGGGAGGCCAGGAGGAAATGCAAGAGCGCTTGGCTAGGCCAGGAAGTGGGAAAACCATTCCAGATAAGTCCGTGGCAACCAGAAAACTACATGCATGTGTCCATGAAATCACCAATACTTGAGCTTCACTCAAAAAAGTCAAACAGGGTTCAACTGTTGGGTTTCATACAGACGTTTGAGCCTCTGGTAACATGGGAGGAAAATCAGCTCCACTTGACTGAACTTCACAACTACTATAGTTCTGTTTCTGTGAAATACAGGGAAGTCAACACACCTGTCCTTGCTTTCAGCTGAATCTGGCCTCCTCCAGAAGACGAGGAGGCTGGAGCTGGGTGGACCTGGGAGTGGACCTGTGCTTCTGTTTTGACTCACCACCAGCCCTTTGCTTGTTTGAACTCCTGTGCGCCATATATCGTGCGGGGCTGCCTAGCGAGAAAGCTCACTTCTCAGAAATGACCCTAAACAATCGAGGTGACTGGACAATAAAACACAAGCAGGGGAGAAAAAAAAGAAGTTGCTGTGAAATCCATCCAAATGTGATGGAAGGACTTGGCTCTCCAAACCAAGGAACATGCTAGACCGGTGCTTTTCAAACTTGACCACTTTAAGTTGTGTGGACTTCAGCTCCCAGAATTCCCCAGCCAGCACATGCTGGCTGGGGAATTCTGGGAGTTGAAGTCCACACATCTTAAAATCGTCAAGTGTGAAAAACACTGTGCTAAAGTATTGTCAGGCTTTTAGGCATCTGCCTAAAGTGAAAAGAATTGTTTTCCAAGCACAATTCTCGCAGAGCCTCTTTAGCAAGATTTATTGAGAAGAAAGGGATGGGGTTACCAGAGTTCCAGCAACTCTTCCTCATCTGCAGCCAATATTATTTTATGTTTCTGTGAAATGGCAAAATGGCAAGTCTTTTTGCTGGTAATGTAACTATTTAACTATTTATGCTCTTACTGGGTCTACAGAAAGTCACCCTGCAAGTCTCTTTTCTCCCCCTTGCTGGGGAGGACCGGCTGTGGGATTTTTTAGTGGGTTGTCCAAACTTCTGGGGACTAACATCACCTGGACTCACTGAGAGCTAGACTTGGTGAGAGTCTTGTCAAGGTGACAGAAGCACAGTCTTATCTAGTTATGGGGGATGAGTTTGATCCCGCGATTCCTGAGGAAGTGGACAGGTCCTCAGGCTGATGACCCCAGCCACTTCTATATTAGATCCATGTCTTTCCTGGCTGACGAAGGCTACCCAGGAGGTAACACGCAGTAATACCTGCTTCTTTGAATAATGCCCCTTGCCTTGAAGGAGGAGATGGTGTGTCCCTGCCTCAAGAAGCTTTCACTGGACTGTTTTGTATAATTTTCATCCAGTCATCATCTCTTGGTGGCTTTTGATACCATCAACCATGAAATCCTTCTGGACTGCCTATAGCGATTAGGAGTGCGTGGCCCAGTGTTCTAGTAGTTCTCCTCTCTCCGTGGATGGGCCCAGTCAGTGCTGATGGGGGAAGAGATCAAACCAGATATCCGTCTTACATGGGGTGCCTCAAGATGAGAGTGTGAGGTACCTCACACTCACTCTCATCTCCCCTGTTTAAGATCTACATGAGGCCACTGGTTGAGGTCATCCATCAGTCTGGGGTGTGGTAGCTATACATCTCAGCATCAGGCCAGCCAGGTGATGCTGTCACGGCCTTGTCCCAGTGTCTCAAGTCTATATGGGTCTGGATGTGGAGGAACAGTTTTAGGGTCAACACTGATAGGACCAAGTGGTGGTGGATGTTTGGACCCCCCGAGTCTAAAGTGGTTCCATCTTTGGTCCTGAATGGAATTGCATTCCTCTCCTCACTGGTGCACAATGTAGGGGTATTCTTGGGCTCAAAGCTTCTGCCTGAACAGCAGGTGGGGGTTGTGGCCAGGAATTTATCTAGTGCACCATTTCTGCCTACACCTAGACCAGAAGGCCATGAAGACGATCCTTCATGCTTTGATCACCTTGCAATTGGACTATTGCGACATGCTCTGCATGGGACTTCAAGAGATCAGTGAGAAGGTACAGATGGTCCAGAATGCAGCAGCACAGACCATTATGGGCAGGCCATAGCATGTAACACCTCTGCTCTGTGAGTTGCGCAGGTCCCATTAGCTTTCTGAGTGCAATTCAAGGTGCTGGTTATCGCTTATAAAGCCCCTTATGGCATAGGGCCTGGCTGTCTGAGGGACCACCTATCCCTCATAATTTCTGCCCATCCCGCAGGATCTGACAGCATCAGCATGCTCCAGGTCCTATTAACTAAGCCATGTCACCTGGTGGGATTCAGGAATGGACCTTCTCTCTCATGGGGCCTGCCGTCTGGAAACCATTCCCTCTGAGATTCATACGGCTCCCACCCTGGTCTTGTTTAAGTCAGCCCTTAATATCTGGCTCTGTCCCCAGGCCTTAGGTCAGAGTGGGTGATGGGCCCTTTGTGGAATGTCCTCATCTTTGAAGCGATTGTTGATTTTTTCTGGACTGTCTCTTTTGATGAAATAATTCTGTGTTTTCATCGCATCTTCACTGTTGCATTTTTGTAAGCTGCCCAGAATCATGACAAATTGGGGCAGTCTCGTAAAGAAATAAATGAAGGAGCTTGCAGCTGGATGTCTACAAGTGGTTTCCTGAATCTTTATCAGTGTAGGAGCCAATAGCCTACTTGGTAATTTTTTATTTTTTTTTTAATCTGCTCAATCATGTCTGGTTCTCAGAGAGTTTTCTTGGCAAAGTTTTTCAGAAGTGGTTTGCCCTTGCCTCCTCCCTAGGGCTAGAGAAGGTGACTGGCCCAAGGTCACCCAGCTAGCTCTGTGCCTAGGCGGGATTAGAACTTACGGTCTCCCGGTTTCTAGCCTGGTGCCTTCACCAGGACACCAAACTGGCTCACACTTGGTAAATAACAGAAAGCAAATGTGAACTGGAGATCAGTCATTCTTTTGGAGAGAGCTGGAAGTTACTCGCTTCTAAGAAAGCTCTCTTGTGACCAGCATTCTGACCAAGCCATTCCGAAAATATGAAAAGGCGTTCACTGGAGACAAATGTGATGCAAAACTGCCCGGCTTCCTTGAGCAACTCTCCCTCCCATGCCTTTAAGTAAAGCAACCTGTCTCATGTCATGCTGCCAGACAACCGTCCCTCCTCCCTCCCTCCTTCCTTCCTTCCTTTCTTTCTTGTCTTTCCTTCCTTCCTTCCTTCCTTCCTTTTCACTTCCTTCCTTCCTTCCTTCCTTTTCACTTCCTTCCTTCCTTCCTTTTCAGTTCCTTCTCTCCTTCCTTCCTTCTTTCCTTCCCCTCTCTATCCTTCCTCTCTCTCTCCTTCCTTCCTTCCTTCCTTTTCATTCCATTCTTTCCTCCCTTCCTTCCTTCCTTTTCAGTCCCTTCTCTCCTTCCTTCCTTCCTTCCTTCCTTCCTTCCTTCCTTCCTTCCTTCCTTCCTTCCTTCCTTCCTTCCTTTTCAGTCCCTTCTCTCCTTCCTTCCTTCCTCCAACGCAAGGCACCAGAAACCCACCCAGCAGCATACAGATTAAAATCAAGCATTGATGTGACAACAACCACTTGCTCCCACGCTGGGAGAGTCAAGGATAAACCTTTTTTTCCCTTTCCTTTTTCAATTTCCTTGTTCAGAGTTGAAATTTGATTTCCTTGGCGTGGGCTTTCTGAAGGAATCCCTGGCGGCTTTTGAAAGTGCAGCTGGCAATTACCTGCTGGCTGGTAAAAAGAAAGAGTGACACGGAGGTGGCTGCACGGTGGCAGCCAAGAAGGGATTCCACAGCCTGGTTGGTAAACCACGGAAGGGAAAATCGGCTAAACTCGGCAGACGGGAGGAGCCACGTGTGGACGTTTGCCTCCTGAAGGGCGCCACGAAGGGCGAGAGGAGGTGTAGCTCAGTGACCTCTTAGGGCTACAGCGACCGATGCCCAGCATCAGGGGATATCTACGGAGTGGGGGGGGGGGTAAAAAAATTCCAGAGGGAGGCTACAACCACGGGATCAAAGCCTCGCCCTTTTTGCAAAGGGGCAGGGCTTCAATTACGCAATTGCCACCACCATCTTGACTTTTTTACCCTCCCCGCCATAGCTGCACCCACCCAGCAGCACCTACCCACCCACCCACCCTGCGTCTCCCAGCATCGCCCTTCTGCCGGGCTACCTGCCCCAATTGCTCCATATGATTTGAAGTTCAAAGCGGGGGGGCTGAGCAAGCATTCTTAAAAATAGCACGGTTCCAAACGGCAATCTGGGGCTTCATTAGGAGGGGGAAAGCAGAGCGAAGCCACAAGGATAGAGAACATCTGGGAGCGTTAAGCCAGCCTCTCTGGCGTTTGCTATGCCCTGAAAAAAGGAAATGCAGCTTAAATATCCCAAGTGGCGCCATGAATCTTGCCCGTCCCCTCATCTGTCCCAGCAGCCTTTCCCAAAATGATCGCAGGAGGGAGTGCGAATTTGTGCCCCCACTGCAACGCTTCGCCCAACATCTGGCATCTGCAAGATCACCCCCTCCCCCAAGTGCTCTACGACGAGGCAGAATCCGCCAGAATGGAAGGAAGGGCGAGAAAAACCCCCTGCCGGTGCCCACCATCACCTTCACCAGTGAACTCTTCTACATCCCAAGACCGATGCTTTTCTCTGCGAAAAGAGCCTTCCAGTTGTGGGGGGCGACCCTATCAAAGAGCTTTCGGTCTTTGAACACGGGGGAAAGAGGGACAGGTTCTCCTGCTCTGAAGCAGAGAAGCCGGGAGAAAGAGAGGCGACCAAAAGCGGGGACGGTGGAGAGAAGATTCAAAAAGATTGAGACAGGCTTGAGCAGGGGCTGAAAGGAACAGGAAGTTACTTTTTATTTATGGGGTCCCCCCTAACCAGCCTTCTAGAAGCTGCTTGGACAAGCAGCGAAACGTAGCCAAAAGAAAAGGAGTCCAGTTGGCGTGACTCAACCTCCAGACAGTTCCACCCGGATGACTGAGAATCTTCATCAGCATAAGTAACAGGAAGACACAAAGCGGGGGGGGGGGGGGATTGCTAACAGCGGCCCCCAAGACAGGCTCAGGATTCAAGAGGTCTTGATAGACCTGAACACTGGCCCTGTCCAACAAAAGGTAGTTCAGCCGTGAGACACGTAAGCTTCTGCAGTTAGGCAGGAAAAACCAGGTGCTCAGGTACAGGAGAGGTGCTACCTGGTTTAGCAGCAGCCCTTGCAAGAAGGACCTGGACATCAGGAAGACCACGGACTTCGCATGCGCCAGCAATGTGCCGCAGCTGCCAGAAGAGCCAATGCAGTTTTGGGCTGCATCAACAGAGGTCCAGTGTCTGGCCAGGAATACCGAAAGGATGCTGAGGCGCCAGAAAGAGGGCAGAGAAGAGCAGCAAGGGTGGTGAGGGGCTTGGAGGCCAAATCCTAGGAAGGACAGTTGAAAGAACTGGGTGGGTTTGGCCTAAGGAAGAGAAGGCCCAGGGGAACATGATAGCAGATGTCCAAGGCTTGAAGGGGCGTCACAGGGAAGAGGGGATGGATTTATTCTCCATAGGTCAATGGCAGGGCAAAACCAACGGGTGGGTGCTTAACAGAGAGAGACCCAAACTCAAAATAAGGAGGAATTTCCTGACTGGGAGAGCTCTGAAGCAATGGAAGAGTTATTTTTTAAAGCATGCCCAACTGGATTGACCCAGGCTCTAGACAGACACAAAAGCACTGGACCTGGACAGGCGGCTTCTTTGTGTAAGGGCTGAGAAGTGGCGCTCAGAGCCTCCAGGCAGCTGAGGGGTCTCAAGACGGACCCTGCCCAGCCCTGCCCTCGGCTCCAATTCCTGGCTCCCGGCTGCCCTCCCGAAAAAATAAAGCAATTCAAACCCAACAGTTCTTTTTTTTTTTTTTTATATTATGCTCAATTTCATATGAAAAAGACAAATAATTGTTATGCTTGCAATCCCAATATCTCAAATCGTAATTAATACCGATAGAATAATCCTTTCCCTTTTCTTTATTTCCAATGCTCTATCTAAACAATAGAACGTCAATAATTTTAATTAATACCGTACAAATATTATTGTATCTAAGCAATAGCCTGTATTAAGATTTACAATAATTCAGTACAAAGGGGGGGGAGGTAAAGCAGCAGATGGACAGATGTGGCAGGACGAGGCTTCGTTGCAATTATTCCCGGTGGAGACCCGTCTCGAGAGAAAAACGAGCAGTGAGTGAGGAATGCCAAGTTCGTGAGTCACGAGATCACAGAAGCCACGAGTTGGAAGCAGCCCTTGAGGTCATCCAGTCCAACCCGCCCGGGCGCAGGGTCCAGATTGAAGCCTCCCAGAGAGATGACCTGACAGCCTCCGCTGGCGTTCCTCCTCGGCCCTCTGACTCTGAGCGCTGGTTCCACCTTGAGCTGCGCTTCCAGAGAGCAAGTGTTTCTAACCGATTAAATTTCCTGCAATTTAAATCCGGAAGCCATGCCCTCCGGAGCCAGAAAGCACAGATCTTGATTGATCCTCCTCTGAAACGGCGGGTGCCCCTTGGAGGGCTGAGGTCAGATGTCCAGTGGAGGCCAGTATTAAGCAGGTTTTTCACTGCTTTTATATACACCTGGGTGTAAAGGTGTGTCTGTGCGTGCATTTTAACGGTTTGCATTTCTGAAGTTTATTTTTCATCTCTTCCCAGCTTTAACCACCTTGCTAGATGGAAATGCAGGGTGAAAATAAATCAGCGAAAGAAATTATTTGTGGATAAAAAGAACTGAACTAAAAACAGGGATTATTCCTTCGAATACAGGCGAATGAAGGGCGTACAGCCTACTTTTCCGGAGAGATAACTGCTGCCAATAAATGGTCTCACACAAACAGTAACAATGCAATAGATTATATTATAGAGGGACTAAATTTATTACTATTAAGGGAGGAGGCAAATCATTTTCTTTCCAAGACTTAATTAATTCTGCTCATTTCAGGAGAGGAGAGGAGAGGAGAGGGAAGGGAAGGGAGTTAGAAAAGACAGGGATACATAAATATGCCACCCTGTTTTACTCATCAGAGCAGCTTAATTGCCTTTTGAATGAATATAATAATTACTCCTCTTACAATGCCTTATACAAATGAGATTGTTGTCATTTCCTTAAACATACTGGCTGTATCTGCAAACTCTTTAGCCAAAATTAACTGCTGGGTAACTTTGACCAGAAGGAGGGGGTCAAAAATGTCAAGGCGGTGGCTAGTCCCCGCGATCAAAGCCCCACTTCCGTTGCTCTGTTGCCCAGGAGATGCCCGTAAAAAAGGGCAGGTCCTCCATCACAAGTTTTCGGGTCCCCTCTGAATGTTTGATCCCCTGAAGCGGACCCCCGATCGGCCGACCTCCTGGAGCGCTGTGGGGTATTCGTAAACAGGGCGCTGGATCCTTCCCAAAGGCCAAGATGCTGGTCTATGACCGTAATAAAGAGTTGATCTGATTTGATAACCGTTGCAATGGCCGAAGAGAAATTGCCCAGCACAGAATACCCACAAGCACCTCTTGGCTTATTTGCTTGCAAGTATTCTTGTCTCAGGAAAGAAGTCTGGAGAAGGATGCTTGGCAAAGAGACAGCAATGCTTCCCAGGAGCAAAGCAAGGAAAGGAAGCACGTCTTCAACTGGCGCCGTTTCTTCGGGGGACAAGTTGCCCCAAGACGAGACATGGCAGGCGTTGTGGTACCATGGAGAAGGAATGCCAGAATGGCTATGTTGCTCTCCAGCCATCTTCACACAGTGTGCTTCACCTTCTTCCTGAATTAAACCATGTTCTAGGCTGTTGCAATCCATTAGAAACGCACAGGCCTGGGTGTAGAGATGGTTCGTCTAGAGCAGTGTTGTCCAAACTTGGCCACTTTAAGATGAGTGGACTTCAACTCATCTTGAGTGGAATTCTGGGAGTTGAAGTCCACTCATCTTAAAGTGGCCAAGTTTGGACAACACTGCTCTAGAGCATGCTGGCTGGGGAATTCTGGGAGTTGAAGTCCACTCATCTTAAAGTGGCCAAGTTTGGACAACACTGCTCTAGAGCATGCTGGCTGGGGAATTCTGGGAGTTGAAGTCCACTCATCTTAAAGTGGCCAAGTTTGGACAACACTGCTCTAGAGCATGCTGGCTGGGGAATTCTGGGAGTTGAAGTCCACTCATCTTAAAGTGGCCAAGTTTGGACAACACTGCTCTAGAGCATGCTGGCTGGGGAATTCTGGGAGTTGAAGTCCACTCATCTTAAAGTGGCCAAGTTTGGACAACACTGGTCTAGAGCATGCTGGCTGGGGAATTCTGGGAGTTGACGTCCACTCATCTTAAAGTGGCCAAGTTTGGACAACACTGCTCTAGAGCATGCTGGGTGGGGAATTCTGGGAGTTGAAGTCCACGTCTCTTAAAGCGACTGAGGGTGAGAAACTCTGATCTAGAGGCATCCTAAAGGTCTAGAGTGATCCTGCCTGCAAACAGGTGTCCATACACATAGCAGGACGTCCCCTGAGGATCCCAGTGACTGACCACATCTACAGTGACAAAGCTACTCTGTCCTAAATATCATAACCTAAACCCTGAACCTGACCCAGTAGGTGACTGGTAGGGAGCTCAGTTGCTTCAGTCAAAGTACAGCCCACACGTGGTTGGGTGGCCGCTCTACAAGCCGACACTCCACACCAGCTGCACCTCTGGATGAAGCATAAGGAAAAACATGGTTCATCAATGTTACATCAACAACTGTAGCTAGACATCCCTGTCCAGAAACAACACAGTTGGCATACCCGCACTGGCAGGAGGCACTCCTCTCCCTGGAGGTCACAGCCATCTAACAACAAGGAGGCTCTAGGAGCCTCTCCAAACTACAATCCTCTTCTTTCTGAGGGTGCAACTCCATTGAGAACCAAGTCCGAACCCAGGAACCATCCATACTCTCCAGCTTTCTAGAACTACCATTTCTAGATGGTTGAAGCCCAAAAATCCATTACATCGCCCTCTGAATACTTTCTGAATCCTCAGGGGCAGAATTTACTCCACATCTTGTTTTGTAGGAAAGTGGTTTGCTTTGGGGACCCTGATGCTACTGAAGATCTGGTGCACTGTGGTCTCTTTGGGGCTCTGGCTGTTTCCTTGAAACGAGGCCTTTGAGTGGTTTGGGGGGATTTAAGTCCCCCCAAGGCGTTGGTTGCAAGTTCACTCAAGACTCTTCCCCAGTGTTTGTGGCAACGGTCAAAGGTTCTGGGACAAGGGGAAAAGTTGCAGAAAAACTCGTTAACAGCATGTTTCTCCTTACCCATCAAGCTCCCTGCTCTATATTTATTTCTGGATGTTTTTAGTAAAAAAAATTACTGGGAGGTTAATATGTTGCAAAGAAGAAAACAGCCCGTAATCCATATTTCTAACAATGCCTCTGGGCCTCCTATAGATCCCAGCTGAATTCAACCCCATGCTTCGTTTTCCCGCCGGTGTATAAGCGCTGTGTGATCGGCCCCATCAGCCAGGGAGGCCATTTTGTGAGTGTGGTCACCACAGATGCTCTCAATTCCCAAATGCTCCCAGTCGCTTTAAAAGGTTGGGGATCTCAGACATAGATGATTCAAATGACATTTGAAGAATTAAGGAAGGAGGCTAGCTGGAAAAAAAAGTTTATAGAGCAACCTATAACAACATATTTAAACAATAGATGAAATACATGCATCTATTTGGAAACAGTAAATTACACCTTTCAAAAGTACCTTTAGACACACGCACAGTAACTCCATAAATACTCTGAATATCTATACCATACCTTAGATGTGAATAGGATTGTTATACGTGGCCAAATAATGTGAGACTTTGACTGCAGTTGTGATACTTGGAGAAAATGTACCGAGGCTGACCCATATCATCCTCACCGTGAGCGGGGAATATTGCCCGTGGCATACCGCTTCTCTGTTTTTACTCCAAAGCGATGTGGGAAGGCCTTGATGGACTAAAGCCACCACGGGCAGCAGAGGTCCCTCTCTAAGCACTTCTCAGACAGCCAGAGCGCCTGAAAGACTGCGGCTTGGAATGGAAGAGGAGTAGATGAATTAAGCAATGAGACGAAAGAAAGAAAACCGGATCTCTTATCTGTGCCCGAAACTAAGAAAAAGGAGAGCGCTCAATGAGATGTGAATGAGGGTGGTCTGATCTCGTGGTGTGGACCTGATGAATAAATTAAGAAGTTCTCTTCTGTTCACGTGTGTCCTCCTTCCAGGAGGTTGATGACCATGGCTCTCTGCTGTTGCTTTGACCCGTGGTTGACAATAGGGTAGAAAGATGTGGTCAGGCCCCAGTCTCTTCCACATTCTATGTTGTTGACCAAATCAGGTTTGGTTCACCCACTTTTGGAGTGTCTTCTCACTCCCAAGCAAAAGAGCACCCTAGAGACTCATCCACGTAAGTTGCCGTGGAGAGCACATTTTTGCTTCTTCTGCCAAGTTGTCCCTTGGTCTTCACAGAGGTCCATTAGAATGAATGTTAAGATCAGAGCCATCCTGGAAAGTCTCTGGGAGCACGATGGGGAGGTAGACTTGCTCTACCATCCAAAGTAGTGGTATAGGTTTAATTCTGAATAAATGTGTGAAAATGTGTGTTAACGTAGAAATTGGTGTCACCTACTTTTTTGTGGGATTATGTGAAAGAAGGAATCCAAAGGTTGGGGATATTTGCGTGTTACGCCAAGCATCTCATAACTGTGGCAGATATAAGTATAAACGTAAGTGATGACGGAAGAACCAGGGATGAGTTTGGGGAAGAACTGTACAAAGTTGTGAAGGACTGTGTTCCAGGGGAAAAGTTAAATTAAAAAAAAAGTTAAATTAAGTGACTTGAATGAAGGGGTGTCAACAATACAGAGCATGCAGGAAAAGTGTTTGGAGACCTGAGAATGAATGAGAAAGGTGACTGTTCAGTATCCCCCAGAAAGGGGTCTGCTTCAATTCTGTGGTTTATACAAGTTGATCCACATAGATTCTTTATGATGGCCGACAGAGAAAATGAGTGAAGAATGAAGAGAAGTTATGAACATGAGACCGGCCGTTACGTGTAGCGTTAAGAGGAGATCCTCAGGGGACATGGAAAAAAGAGAAAGAAGTGGAAAAAATTAAAGAGAAAACAGAACAATTACCAGAAGAGAAAGTATGAATCTTGGGCAAAAAAGGGTGAGAATGTAGATTAACCCCCCAAAAGACTGGAGGAAAGGGGATGTAAGGAAAGGGGAAACGGCCTGGATCGAGCTCCACCGAAGGGTGCAGAGTTCTACCAGGGGCAGAATGAAAAAGGAAACTTGGGGAAGGGGCTGTGGATACAAAAAGTGCACTTCTGCAGAAAAGGAGAATGGCATTGTGCCGTGTGGCAGGGAACGGTGGCCTCTCACTGGGGCTGTTCTGCCAGGACCAAATATTTTTGGTCATAAACAGGCTCCTGGGATCAGGAAGCCAAAAATGAAATTGTAATTAATAGTAATCAATATAATTTATTAAAGATGTAGCATACGAATAATCCCTAATAATATTCACTCACCTGAGTCAACGGGACACAGGCTATGGTCAAAAAAGTCAAGATGGCCACAAGTGTGCAATCAAAGCTCTGCCTGTTTTCTAATGTGCATTGCGCATGATACATAAAAAACAGGTGGAGCTTCATTCGCGCCAGCGTGGCCGCCATCTTGACTTTTTTGACACTCCTGATAACAGAAAGGGGCCCGCAAGGCCATCCAGCCTGGCTCTGAGAGGCTGCGGGGAAGGCAAAGACCAGCCGAGCGCAGATCTGAGAAAGGGAGCTTAGCAGGAGAATTGGAGCATTCACACTCCATGGGGAGCTCCGCAGATTCAATTTAGTCAGGGACAAACAGAGAACGAGTTCAAAGGAAGGTGAGGCAGGGAACGTTGTGGAGCAATTGCCTCTAATGGAGCATGCACAGAATTCCTCTAGAGATGGAAAAAGCAGAGCCGTAAACACCCGGAGGATGAATTACCGCGCAGGGCTCCTTGCCAAGCTAAGCGGGTGAGAGCACGAACAGAGGGGAGGCTGAAAGATGTTCAGAGAGCAAGCAAAGATCGGCACGAAAGCCTCTTGCTACAGCAGAGAAAGAGCGTTTTAAAGGAATAACACGAACCGTCACTCGGGGGGGCGCTGGGGCACAGCGCAGTTTGGAGAGAGCAAAGGAAGAAAGGGGTGCGTGCCGAGGCCAAAGGCGGAAGAGAAGCAAGGGTCTCCAAATCCAGGAGCGGGAGGAAGAATGACCCATGCAGGCAGCTCTGCTGTAGGGGGTATTCCAGACAAGGGGGGACCCCAACCGAAAAGGGGGGATCCGGAGAGGAGAGACAGTGCTGGTGGTCGAGAAGGGCCTCCTCCTCCTGAGCGCGGATCTCCCTCGGCAAAGCTTCCACCTGCTGGTTCTTCTTCTTCTTCTTCCAGACACGGCAGAATGAATCCACCCTCTTGCCTGCAACGGCTCTTTGTGCACTGGAAGACTGCTACCACATCTCCCTGAGCCTTCTCTTCCTTAGGCTAAACATGCCCAGTTCTTTTAACCGCTTTTTCATAGGCTTTAGCCTCTGAGCCTTCTTTGTTGCTCTCCTCTGCACTCTTTCCAGGTCCTCAGCATCCTACCTGAATTGTGGCAACCAGAACTGGACCCAAATATTCCAGAGGGGGTCTGGCCGTGCAGTATAGACCCATCCCTTGCCGAGATCTCAACATTATACCTCTGTTGATGCAGCCCAAGATTGTATTAGCTCCTCTGGCAGCTGCAGCACACTGCTGGCTCATGCAAAATCTGTGGTCTGCCAGGACACCCAGATCCTTCTCGCCAGTGCAATGGCCAAGCCAGGGACTGCTTTCTTGTCACTGGGCACCTGGTTGCTGCTATTTAGGTGCAGAACCTTTCATGTCCCACCACTGAACCTCATTCGGTACTCTTCTTGACAGCTATTTTTTTCCTTTCTAGCCTTTTTCCCCCATGCGCAGGGACTGCTTTTTTCAGGTTGACCAAATGTTGATCTGTTGGTTGCAACAGGAATTGACCGACTGGCTTGTCGCCCAAGCCTGGCATCGTTTCCTGGCAGCTGTAGGGAAGGGATTCACCACCGCCTTCATCCAGGATCCTTTTTCCAACCTCCTGGTCTTGCCTCCAGCCGGGGGTTTCCTGGTGGTGTCCCAGCCAAGTACCAACCAAATACTGAGCAGATCAGAGGAAGGCGAGAAAGGGTTGCGGATTCCAGGGCAGCAGCCCCGAGCGTCGCATCGTGACGGCTCACCGCTCAAACCCTGGCTTGCCGTCAGCGAGGCTGCAAATTCTACTCGCTCTGCCCTAAACAGCGCGCCCTGCAAAGCTCATTCAACGCGGGTAGCATTGTGCCACCTGAAATAAGGATTCTGCACTTTTAAAAAAAGAAGAATTGGCTGGGGGCAGGGTTAACTATAACCCCAATGTAACAGTGCTTAAATGCACTTAATGTAATTAGCTTATTACAGGTAAGCAACCGTTTTTGGAAAGGGAGAGCAATTCCGTGGGAGAGGGGTTGCAATCTTACCTGAATTCAACTAATTACATTTTCAGCGCGCTTAAACGGCATCACATTCGGGTTACGGTTTGCAGGGCTGCCGGGCTGGGGGGCTGCAGGCTTTGACCCAGCTTGTTCCTCGCGAGGAGGCTGAGCCGGCAGGAAAAGCAAGGGCCCGTCTAGCACTTGCTGCAACGAACGGCCTTTTCTGACTCCCAGAATTTTGCTAAGGGCAACTAAATTCCCATCCTGGGTTCCCACAAGGAGCAGCCAGGCTCTAGGGCACCTTAAGCAACCGCTGTGGTCAGAAGACGGGGGCGCAGCGTGGGAGGATCGGGGCAGAAAGTGCCGGCTTCGCCCTCTGGGTCCCGCGGTCCTGCTCCTGCTCTCATCAGCTGCAGTGGAGTTGTGTGTGTGTAATCCAACTTCCTCCCTTCTTCGGCCCACGAGATCTGACTGCAGAGATCTGAATGGCTACCAGACGGCAGGCAGGGAGCTGCAAGAAAATCTAACCCTCACCAGCTGCGCGGACTTTTGCAGCCCGGATCACACACCCTTCCTGTTATTGGGGAGGCTCCCTCTCTCTCTCATTTGTGTAGAATTCCCAAGCTGGGCCTCCGGGTGCAATAGCTTGTCATCAGAGGACTTAGCCAGTCCAACTGCCTGGACCTGGAAGCCAAGGGGGGTCAGACCTAGTTAGTGTGTGGATGAGGTGCTACCAGGAGATCCCAGGGCTAGAGGGACAGTCAGAAAAAATCCAAGAAGGGTCAACAGCAAAGCACTTCCACATTGTTGCCCAAAAAGAAAAAAAGGGCACGTATGCGTTCATGAAGTCACCAAAAATCAAGGCTGCAAGAGAGGTTTGCATATCCAGGATGTGCAAGACTCGGTTGTGGCAGCGTGCTGGAATAAAGCGCTGCTGGTTCTTCTCTCTGCAGTCCGGCAGCGCCACCTCCGGGGCTGGCCAGGCCGCCGCACTGCAGCCTCTCGCTGCTCAGGAAGCACAGGGCCCGGGGGGACCGGGGGAGGGGCAGGGGAGTTCCTGACAGGGCCTCGTTCCTCCTTGGGCTGAGATGGACTTTGGCAAAACCGGGGCCCTCCAGAGCACGGCCGCAGCTGGACGTGCTGACCTCCCCGCTGGGCTGCGTTGGTGGGCTGTCCTGCTTTTACGCCACGTCCTGGGCTTGCACAGGGCTGTCTGCAAAGGAGGTCAGAACATCAAGGTGGCAGCTGGGCCCAAATGGCATGGGCCCCATCTTGACTTTTTTACTCCCCCCCAGATGCCCTCAATATATGTCACTCTAATCACCGCCAACCGTGAGCAAGGCAGGAATCAGATTAAAAACAAAACAGCTAAGAAAAAGATAATCAAAGTATCTTTAAAACCCATACTGCACTTTCCCTGAAGGAGGGATCAAAAACGGCGTCTCTGGCCCCGAAGGCTTTCCGGAAGCGCCAGGACCTAGCACGTTCTGAAAGCTCAGGAGCGCCACGGCCGGCCTGATCTCCGGGCAGGGCTGCTCCAGGGCAGGGCGGCTTTGTGCTCCCCGCAGGCGATGCTCCTCTGGGGGAGGGAGGCGTCTCTTCTGCAGAAAACCCCCGGGAGGGAGCAGTTCTGAAGACACTCAGCTCTGAAGCTGAACTCAGCGCCATAAGTTGCATGCGGCAGCAAACCGATAGCCAGCGCAGCTCGCAAAGCACTGTTGTTCCGAGGGGAAACCGTGGCATCTGGGCCAGCTGCAGCTTCCAGGGGGTCTTCCAGAGCAGTCCCACGTACAGCACTTTACAGTAGTCCATACGAGACACAACAAAGGCCGGAGTGATGGTGCGTCTCCCGATGCCCACGACGGAGGGTCCCAAGGCCCTGCAGCCAGAGCCGCCATCTGCTTTTCCAGCAGTAGCTCTGACTCCTGGAGGACCCCCAGATTATGGGCCGCTTCTGCCCAGAAAGCACAAGGCGTGTTTTCCTCCAGGGACTGGGCCCCAGTTTAATATAAAGGGGGTTCAGTGGCAGCCCTGAAGCGTGAACCCACGCTTCAGAAAAGGGTATCAGCTTGGCTCCAAGGCCACCCCGAACACGTGGCTGCTTGCGGCTCAAAACGTTCTCATCCTGCAAGGCGCCCAGAGCGCTTGGCTCCAGTGCCATTCTCCAGCCTTCTCTTGACCCAGGTTGGCTGCTGGTTGGGAATAGCGGGTTGGGAAAAGCCCCTAAAAGGGTCCCGTTCACACATCACGCCAAGCCAGGGTTGCTTTAACGTGCCCATTCCAATAACACTGCAGCTCGATTCCTGTGAAATGTTACTGGCCGGGTTTGCCCATCACGCTAAGCCAAACACATGAGATTCTCACTGGCAGGACGTGCGAACCAGAGCAGCATTTTAATCACGGGAAGGCAACAGCGATGAGGCGTTCTTGAAATCAGACTGAGCGCCGGCAACATTGATTTGCCGGAGAGCAGGGGAAGTTGCGAAAAGGGTAGTGCCTTCAAACAAGCTTTAGCAAAATACCTCGAGATTCCCCGTAATCTACTTAACAGGCAGAGATCTTAGAGACAAAAAACAGTAATAACTGCTAATTAACTTCTGTCACTGAGCACTTATACCCACTTGGTGAGGTTTATTGAACTTAACGGGACTTACGTTGAATATATAGATATAGAGATCTGCAAAATAATGCTGTAAAGCTTGAAAAATGAGTGTGTGTGTGTATTACTGTGAGCGTGTCTGCACACGCACAACGCTTGGAAATTATAACAGATTTGCATCACCGGCATTTTTCACGAAGGTCGGAAATTCAGATTCTCCACGAGGACGTTTGCCATCCACCGCCTCCCCGGTGACCAGGCTGGGCTCTGGGCCCCTAATGAGGGGCCCCCTCCCAGCCACCCAAAGGTGTCTTTCCATCATTCAGCTGGAGCTCCTGCAGCACAGATCCTTCGGGGTCCTCCGTGCCGGCGACCCCCAAGCCCCCGCTCTGCAAAAGCTCACCCAGGCGGACAAAACGTCCCCCAACAAGCGCGTCCTTTGCAGAGCCAGTTTCACCCCCGCAGAGCCTTCCAAGGGGCAACGTATTAAAGGGTAAATGAGCTGCACAGAGCAATGGTCTGAGTCTGATCTGTGTTTCCCATCAGGGACATCCATGCTTGGTCAAAAAAGTCAAGATGGCAACTGTGACCATGCAGTTGAAGCCCCGCCACTTTTTTACATGTATCACACATACAAAAGAGTGGGCTTTGATTGCACGGTTGCAACCACCATCCGCATTTCTTTGACACTCCCCCCCCCCCAAACATTCTCCTATTCAGGATTTAGGTTTGAACTACCTCCTTAGAGAAAGAGATTGGATCTCTGAATCTCTCAAAGGATTGATCTCAGGTTGGAGCTCCATGGGGAGTAGAGATAAAAAAATCACCACCGCTTGACTGATTATGGAGTTTGAACAGTGCTCCTTGGAATCGAACCACTACGAGAGCAGAAATATCGGTCCTTCCAAATGTGCAGCGCTCTGAGCTTCGCAATAATGGGGGAGATTACATTAGGCCAGTGTTTTTGCAATCTCCGCAACTTTAAGAGGTGCTGGCTGGGGAATTCTGGGAGTTGAAGTCCACAATCTTAAAGTTGCTGAGGTTGAAAAACACTACATTGGACGAAGGTTTGTAGAAGGATCCATAGATACAAAAACCCTTGGTTCGTTACTTGCAAAACATACATACGTCTCCAAGCTGAGCTCAATTCCTGCCACCTTCATGGGTATCTCCAAACAGGAGTATCCACAGAGGAGGCACCCTTTTGACATGTTTGACACCCCAACCACCCCCTGCAGACAGCCTGCCTCCGTGCAGCCCTCGTAGAAGCCACAGAGGCCCCTAACCCTTGCCTCTTTAGGACGTTTTTGCCTTCCAGCCTGGCACAGGCCCCTGGAATCTCCCGTGTCCCCCTTTCATGCAGCTCTTTTTAGCTGCTGAGCCCAGGCCGGGCCAACTAGTTCTCCCACAAGCTGGGGGAGGGGGCATACACCCAGCTGTTTAGAAGCAATTGAGCCCCAAAGTAAATAACCCTTCAAGTTCTACCAGAAACTCACATTATATCCCTTCCCTGCTACTTGCTCCCTTTTAACAGACCCAATATTGCCCCCTGCTGGTGAAATTCCAAAACGGGCTTGCACATTTACATGCCAGGGCGATGCCCGGAGCTAGATATCCCATTCGAAGTGGTCACCTCTTGGAGCGGTATAAAGTTATTACATCGCTGTCAGTTTTATTTTCGATGTCTTTCCTAATGGTCCCCCCCTCCGTGAGCTAAGAGAGCATGAGTCTGCACGCTCGCTCGGTGCATTTAAAGCAGATCAGTGGAGCTCAGCGTCACGGAGCAAGAGCAGGCTGTGAATCGCCTGTCACAGAGATCAACACACACCTACGTGGAGAATATGAGCTATTAGCAACCGGCGTGTGTCAGGCAACGACCCAATTCCCTCTCCGGCCCGGCTTGTGGAGGGTGATCTTGTGTTTTGATCTTGCTCCTATTCCTCGATGAAAACCTGTTTTTCCGCATTGATGACCTTTTCAAAAGCTTTCGTATTTCCAACTCTCCTCCAGGATTTTGCTTTGGGAAGCCATGTTGGTTGCAAACGTCGGGGGCCTCTTTGATCAGGTACTTTTCCCCCAAAGTTTTTTGGTACCTCAAAGAGCCCCTTCCAACCAAAGCCTTCCTGCCATTAGGTGTTTTCCACGTTTGAAGGGTTACTTGCGTGCTTTAAGGTGGGGGGACCAGGGGGTCAAAAAAGGCAAGGTGGTGGCCATAATCATGTGAACGAAGCCCCATCCCTGTTTTCCGTGCATCGTGACACGCATTAAAAAGGGGTGGGCTTCGATGATCTGGCTGTGGGCACCATCTTGGCCTTGTTATGCCTTCCCATTTTAAGGCTTAAAACATACTTGCAACATTAAAATAATGTTAGTAGATCTCTCCAGAGAGCTGAAGAAAAGGCCCCAGAAGATTATGGTTCCAGTTACTCATTTGAAATGGCAATTCCCGCATGCAGTACACACACACCCCTGCACTCATTTGTCCAAATCCCAAGGCTTGATCGGACCAAGGATGGCATTTTGTGCCCAGCTGGGTGTCCTGGCTGAGTCTCACCAGCAGGACGGAAGGAGGGTCCCTCTTTGGTCTTATTTATTACCCTCCTTATTTATTATCCTCCTCCTGAAAGAGCCCCCTGGTACCTCTTAGGGGTTGCAATTTAAGGCGACCTCCTGCCTGGGATTCAGGAAACAACGAATCCCCACCAAGGTGAGTAGACCTGGTGGGTTGATCCCGGCTGGGGCAGAGCATTCCTCTATAACTCCGCCTTGCATAAAGAAACCCTTCCTTTTATCAATCCCAAATCTCCCTACTTTTCCTTCCAGTGGATGACCCTGAGACCTAACCCAATCAAAGAGGGAGAAACGTGTCCTTCGGTCCATAGTTTCCATGCCAGAGCTGATGTAATGCCCCCATCATCTCATCCTTTCCTGTTATTGCTCCCAGCAGAATCAAGAGTCCCCTGGAAGGCGCTTAGGCCAAAGCAGCCCTAACAAGGCCCCTCATCCATCTAGTAACCCCACAGGAGTCACCCTCTCTTGAGTAACCTCGATCTGGCAGCACCCAGGAGACCTTTGCTACTCAGAAACCAAAGTGGGGTTGGACCTGATGCTTGCTTGGCTACCTGGAAAACCCAGGGGCATGGCGTGAAAAAGCCTCCCAGAAGTTGGCAATGGCCAATCTCCCAAAGCTCAAGGGAATATCTATGAAGTCCCCAGGACTTTAGCTCTACTGCAGGCCCCTGATGGCAGCCACTTTATGCCAGTATCCCAAACAACCTCTCAAAGTGCCAGAGGTGCCCACCAGCCCAAACGGGGTGAAAAACCATGTTCTGCCACTTTCCAGCGTTAAATCCTGGGAAATGTCAGCTTTGTTGCTCTGGCCACTAGAAGTCACCCAACAGGACATTTGCCCTTGCTTGAAAAGCCCAAGCCTTCAGCCACGGAAATGGAGGGGCCGTTAAGCACCTCGCTCGGTGTGGAAACTTAAATGAAAGCATATCTTTAAAAAAAACTGTACGGGCTCTGCTTGAACGGCCAGAGGAAGGGACCAGCCAGTACTTCCCTGTCACTGGCCCCACTGTTACTTTCAGGAGTACCTATGGGGAGGCGGGGGGTGGGGGTTTGTAAAAAAGTCACAGGCCATCAAAACTGTGCTCCTGAATTGCTAAAGGAATCTCTCTGGTGTGTCTTAAAAGTCCTCCCCCCTCCCCGCCCCGCCTTCAGCAGGAATGGGCATGCTTCTTTTCTGAAGCTGAATGGGCAGATTTCCCAGGGCCATGCAGGATTGGGATGTCCAGGTGTTGGGGAATCAGGGACAGTTCGGGACACCTCCACTTTGCCAGTGGCAATTCACTGCCTGAGCCAAGGAGCTGCAGTCCTCCACAGTGGGGGGCTTACGGAAAGTCCTGCACAAGAAGGAAGAATGGGGGGAAAGCTCTATCCACAGAGAGGACTCCCTGCGCCTACATTCTGGGGAAGGATTTAAATTTCCAGCCCAGCCTGCTTCAGTCCTGCTTCAGTCTGGAGCTGGAAGCAGATCCTCGCACTCGGTAGCTCTGACACCTGAAAATATTTCTTCTGTGACTCTTGGCGTTCCTTAGAAGCGAAGCTCCAAAGAGTCACAAGGAGAATGGGAAATTTTCCATCCCCATCTTCATTTCTGGAAAAAGTTCCTGTTCAAAACCTGAAATTGGGTCTTCTTTACCCAACGTTGCACTTAAAAAGTGAAAAGAAGCTGCTAGTTGTATCGAACGTTGTCTCTTCCTTTGCTGCTGCTTTGAGAGAAAGGGACGTTAAGAAAACGAGTAAGCAGAGGCCAGACAGTAGGGTGGCTCCCCTTCCTGCAGGAGCAGACGGCCTGCTCGTCGCCTCTCCGGATCCCTGGGAATCGGAAGAACACTCTCATATCCTCCTCCGGCTGTCTTCTCTCAAGGCTAAACAGATCCTTTTCATCACTCAAAGTTTAGTTCCTAGTCGTCTGATCATTTTTGTTGCTCCTCTCTCAACCTGTTCCTATTTTTCCAAATTCTTCTTAAAATGTGGTATCCAGACACAGTACTCAAGATGGCATCGGACCAATGCAGAATCGAGAGAAATGACCTGGAAATTATACTTCCTAACAGCCTAAAACTACTCTTCTTCTCAGCCACATCACACTTCTGGCTCGGAAATGCTAATCCACATGTCTTTAGCGAATGCTTTGATGAAGACAAGATATATTATATCTACAGCATTCCCACAATCTATCAAGGAAGTTATCTCCCACTCTCACCCCTAAATTGCATACATTAAGGCAAGATCTCTTCTTGAAAATCCACGCTGACATTGTTTTCAAGATGCTTACACATCATTCGCTTTCTGATCTGCACTAAGTTTAACATCAGATTGACTGGCCAGTAATTTACTGGAATTCCTTTTTTACCCTTTCTGAAACTGGGAATGATATATGATTTCCTCTGGCAGTTCGCCTGGTTATCCACCAGATTTCCAGAATGTCTTAAACAGAATACATAAGGTTTGGCCAGGCCATCAGCAAGTTCCTTGAGTATCCTGGGATGTGGTTGTAGCTCAGATCTTACAAGAGCCCGAGAACTGCTTCTAAGTTCTGGCGGTACACATCTGATGATCGCAATGGTCCTAACTACCAGATCCCACAGTAGTGATCCGCTGATATGGTTATCTATGCCGACACTGCAAATTGCAGGGGTTTGGAAGACAAGGAAAAGAGTTACAGGTGCATTTACAGTTGCATTACCTCCACCGCCCTGTAGTGACTTTTTGTAGCCCAAATCTGGCAAGTCTGTTTTCTCTAAATTTAAACCTCAATGTTTAAGTAATGTTCCTTCCAAGACAGGATTCTTCTGTGTTGCCTGGGATTTTCACAGTAACATCTGTGTTCCTGTAAAAGAGAGAAGGCATGTTAAAACGTTAAAACCTGCCCTATTTTACTGCTAATGCAGTCCCATCAGTGGATTTACTGCAATTTAAGTAACGTGTGCTCCTGGAAGCTAATTATCTGATCTGAACGGAAACAGTCTGTCGGAGTCTGTGACCCACACTCATTATTTCTGCAGTTTCTGTGCTGAGTTGATTCCTTGACTGCGTTCCATTTTCGGAAACAGATGAATATTTTCAGAGTTCCCTTGCTGAGTGTTTGTTTGTTTGTTTTGAACACCTGCCTCAAAAGCATTTTGGACCTTAACCAAAAGCATCCTTTGATGCACATTTTAAAACACGAAAGTGAAAACTACAATCCCCAGCTAACTTAGGAGAAGAAGGTTAGAATCCAAACAGTGTTGCCTCCAGCTATTACTACAAGCCGTACAGGCCAAGTAACAAGCCTGGTCTTGTTATGGAAAGCACGGTAAGGAAACAGTCTACCTGAGGCATCGCTTCTCCAGAATCGCCTGGAAATAACGTTAAATGATCGCAAGAAATCATCTTGCTATCACGTTATTATAATATCATGTAATATAATATCACAAGATATTATCCCATGATCTGGTGACAGGCTGGTCTGTGGGCTGGTTTCTCCAGCCTGGTGCCGGCTGGCAGCAACCCCTAGCCAGCTTCGGTGAACCTGAAAGCTAAGCCACGTAAGACCCACTTACTTGGGGGACCAGCAGGAACCCACCAGGTGTAAACAGACCACCCCAAGCATCCCAGACGAGGGTGAAGCGCTTTGAGATCATTGCCAAGAAACCAGCGTTGAAGTGGGTACAGCTTTGACTGTGCCTCTGTGGCCACCGTTTGACTCACCCTGCGGAGACCCCGCAAGGAACCTACATGAATTCACCCACAGAATCACCAGCAACTGAATATAACTCAGAGACTGTATTGTTTCACCTTCTCAGGAATTGACTATCAAAATTCCCAGCCAGAAAGACTGGGCAGCCGGGGAATGCCACACTTGGGAGTGGTGACTCTCAAAAAACTCCAAAACTGCCCCAAATGCCGAATATCAGCCGTGCCTTACGATGACCGCAGTCCAGATTGATACTGCGGGTCACTTGCCAGCAGCTTTGGCAGGCCAGACGGTGAACGCCTCACGGTGTCTGTTTCCACCCCAGCCATGACCGGTTTGAGCCAGGAGCACTGACACATGGAAGGTGAGCAGGTCAGAAATCAGGCGCTGGACAGCCCGAGGCTGGAGGAAGACAGCGCTGCCCTCTGACCTTCTGGCCGAGGGAAACGACACAGAGAGCGTGACAAGGAGGCGCTTTCAGAAATCTTCCCTGCACCTTTCAAGATTCAAGGCTGGTTAATTAATTACTGGAGAGTTTGCCCAATTCTGCTGAACTTTGGTTCCCATAATCCCCAGCCTACATGCTGGGGCTGATGGGAGTGGCGGTCTAAGACTGCAGAAGAGTTTCAGCTGACGGAAGGCATTACGCAATTATTCCTCGGGTTTCAGATCTGGGCTGGAAGGGGCCTCGAAGCACGAAGGAGCAGAGTCCCCTGTTTTCATGGGCCATATGTGTGCTCCATATTCCCTGCGCACTGCTCACATCCCAGGCTCAGGAGGAGAGTCACAAGGAGCCCGAGAGAGTTCCTGATTTACCGCTCGGTCCACATTGCAAACGGCTGCCAGCTGGAACGCGGCTCTTCGAGATTCCCTTTCCTCTTAGCCAGCCCTGCCGCCCAGCTTCAGCCCCTCTTCCCCCAGGGCACGCATGCACGAGCACATACACACACATGCACACACACCCAGAGGCTGGATTCGTTGACCATGTTCTTCCACTATTTTGGCCGTGGCCTATGCTTCAGATGTGGATGGGAAGAGGGTCACTTTCACAACAGCCTTTTGCCTCCAAGTACCGACAAAGGCGATTAAATCGCTTCTCTCGCTTTCCTCACACCAAAAACAATCCAGCTGTGAGGTCCTTCCTATCCTCAGGTCTGCACCCAGAAGGAGGCGTGACAGGGAAGAGGCCAGAAAAGGATGATGGCTGCCCGTGGAGGGTGTGGGAGGGGGCTGGCCTCTCTTCTCTTCTCTGCTGGGCTGCCGGCTTCTGCCGGAGGGCCAGTTCCAGACCCAGACTGGCCTAAAGGGGCATTCTGCAGTCTCTCTCCTCACTGGTGTTGCCAAGGGTCTTGCTGTCCTAAGTCTTAACCCTGCTGCATTTTTCTGGCTACATCAGCTGGTGACAACGCCCACCATCCTGAGGCCACCTGGCCCTGGACCGGGATGCCAGACGAGGCCCCTTAGCCATCCCTTCCTCCAACCTCGGGATACAAAGAAGGACAAAGCCATTCAGGGGTGTCTGCCAAGGATGGTCAGAAAGGTTAAGATGGCCACGATGAAGCCTGCTTTTATGCGTGTCACAGCTCCTGCAGTGGCGTCTGTTTCCTCCCCAAAGAACGGCGGTGAGCTCTGCCAGGACCCAAAAAATCCAAAAAACACTTCGTGTGTTACTTGCGGGAAATTTCAGATAATCTCTATTGATTTTCAGCTGGTGTGACTTAACAGCGTTGCCTCACAACCTGACCTTCAGCTTCAGCCAGTATTTGCCTTATCTGCTTCCAGCCTGCCAAGGGCGCTGCGGTACCACTCGGAGAAGAGATAACCAGGTATTTTGCTTTCTTGTCGTTTCTTTTTCCGCTCTGGTAGATGAGCGAGCCTTGGGGGGGGCGGGGGGGACTGTCTCTGCAGCAGCTCCGAAGAAAGCCAGACCTGAAGCAATCAAGTCTATTGGAAGCATGGCTGAACTGCAGACTTCTGCCACCCGTCTCCTCCGGCTGCCCTCAGTCCCAGCACCCCCAAGTCAGTCTGGCTTGGTGGTGGATCATGGGAACTCAGATGCAATACAAATGAAAGACCCCAAATTTTGGGCGGCATGAGCTCCTCATGATTCTGAGGTGTTTTGGGGGCAGCCAAAGTGGACCTGGAGGTCCATCAACATCCCAAAAGGTGCTTTTGAAGGAATGGGAAGATGAGAGGCCTGCGAGACAATCAGAGAAGAAAAGGAAACACTTTAATTCAGGACGAAAGAGATAATTCAACTCATGCCTTGCTTCCAGGTGTTGAAGATGGATCCAGCTGCCATGGTTGGGAGAAAAGTGAATCATCTCCTTCCTTCCTTCCTCTCTCTCTCTCTCTCTCTCTCTCTCATAAATTCTCTCTCTCGTAAATTGCTTATAGTCTGACCCAAAGTGGGACTAAAAGTTATTAAAATCAGGGACAAATCTGGCTGAAACCAAGAAGGCATTCAATGCAACAATGTGTTTTTATTGTTGTTATTTTACACAATATTTTTTATATTTATTTTCGTTGGCTGTTTTTTACTGCTGTTGTATACCATCTAGAGGAGGCTGGATCCCCCACTGCATTAAACAGTGGTTACTTTAACCATGGTTTACTGCATTCCCCACAAACCAACCACAACACATTATAACACGTGGATCTGAGTCAGGCCTCAGAAAAGTGGCACTCTGCTCGTTATGCAAAGAAAGACATCCACGTACATGGGGTGGGAGCCAGCAGGATCCCCCGGTGGTCTTTTTCCTCCTCATCCTGAGACCCTGCAGGATCTCAAGGATCCGGCTTTGGATTTCTCAAGCAGGCCCTGGATGAACCTTCCAACCTGGTTATATTGGCCTTGAGCGTCCGTGCAAAGTCACCACTCTTGTGCAAAATATCCGCGCACTTTCACCACTCTCCCCTTGCAAGAAGCCTCAGGGTCTCTGGGCACCTCCACTAGCGACTCCCTGGCTTTGCTTAAAGGCGCTTCCGGGGGGAGCGTCGCAGCGATTCCCAGGCACCCCCACTGCGTCTTCCGCAAACTTCTTCTTGCTCACCGGGGCTGCTCGCGGGAGCTTTCGTTTTCGGGGACCAGCATCGCCAGCGCGAAATCTCTCGCCGGCGCAGGGGCGGGAAGGGGCGCGGTTGTTTGCTCGCCACCCAGCACGCCCGGAGGGCACCAGGTGGGGAAGCGCCGGCTGCGCGGCGGTTGTCTGGGTCCCACCTCCAGACCGGCTGGCACAACCTCTCGGGCACCGAAGGGGCGGCCGCGGGCGCCCTCCAATTGCCGGGGCAGGGGCGGGGGCGTGCCTCGCGGTGGGTGTGTCCCGGGGAGCGGAGAACAATAGGTATGCCCCGCAGTGGGCGTGGCTCGGGCCGGCGGAGGCACCAATCAAACGCCCCCACAGGGGCGCACCGGCGGGTGGGCGCGGCTCGGGGAAGCGGCGCCTATTTAAGCGCGCTCGGCGCCGGTCCGTTCCTCTCAGTTTCGCGGGCATGGCCGGGCGCTGCCGCACGACCCAAGGGGCGCTTCTGGCGCTGCGCGCCGCCAAGTCCTTCGCGGTCCCGAGCTGTGCGCGGTCCTCCACGGCCGCGGCGCCGGCGCCCGCGCCCGTGGACCACGATGTCCCCGCGGGCGCTGTGCCTGCGCACGGGACGCACCTCCGCCAGCGCCCGGCGCCGCTGCCCCAGCCGCGGGCGGTGAACTTCTCGGATGCGCGGGAGGCGTTCCGGAGCAAGACCAGCGGCGAGCTCCTGCGCGGGCTGCTGGTGCTCCGCCTCTGCTCCCTGGAGCCGCTGGTGCAGCGCGCCGAGCAGGTGAGACTCTGCGGTCGGGCCTTGGCGAGCCCAGGCTCTTCCTCCCTTCAGAGCCTCCACCTTCAGATAACAGAAACACGGCTTTGTTTAAAAATAGGCTGATAGGCAGGAATTTCCAAAGGGTGAAAACGAAGTGGTTCACACGGAACCCCGGGCTGTTAAATAGCCCCAAAGGGTGTGTTCCTGTAACAAAGGAGGCTTCGTGTGCTTGTGGGCATACAGCCCGTGGTTGTCTCCTCCCGGTGAGACCTCTAAGATTGGGCGCAGGGTACCAATTCCGTTGTATCTCTGAGCGGACCCCTGGGATATCCACAGGGGTGCTGGGGAGAAGTTGGCCCGTCAAACTGGGGTGGTGCCTGAGGCTTCTGGCTGAATGTCCCCAGAACGGTAGCGGTGCACGAACCTTGCACTTTGCAAGCGACTCAGAGAAAAGTGAGAAGTTTGGAAGAAGCAGCTTTTGTGTGGAATGGCAAAAAGCAAAGCTTAAATCTACCCTTGTTAGCTTTAACGATGACTGTTCTAGGAATTATTCTTCTTCCTGAGAAACTCTGGGGAGTGTTTTGCAAAAGAATTAAAATTCTTTTACAAGTAACGAGATCACTGAGCCTTAACCAGGAAGCCAGCGCGGTGCCTGACCCTCTTACTCCTTCCCCAGCTGATGCACGTCAGCCAGAAGCTGTTGGGTCAGTGGCTCTTTGAGAAGCTGATGAAGCTGACCTTCTATGGGCAGTTTGTGGCTGGAGAGGACCAGGAAGCCATCAAGCCACTCATTCAGCGCTACCGTGCCTACGGCGTGGGCTCTGTGCTGGACTACAGTGTGGAGGAGGACCTGACCAGTGAGGAGGCCAAGAAGAAGGAACTAGAGTAAGAAACTGTTTTGAGGTGATGACAAGCAGCTGGGGGGTGGGGGCATGATCTGTGTGCCAAGTGGCTGACCGCTTCATCTGTAGCAACAGTTTGGGGAAGTTGAGGCCATAGCACATTACGTAAGAAGGGGTATGTCTGGGGCGGGAGGGGCATTGGCTTCAGGGAGGATTCGAAAATAGAGATGATGCAAGGAGTGCCCCAGCGATTAATCTACAGGAACTATTCCAGCAATGTGCAATAGCCAAGTTTGCCTTGCAAAGAAGCGCCAGGTTTCAGAGATGAGTCAGAAGGATCATGACTCGGTTGGGGGCATTGCTGGGTTTGGATTTGGAGGCCCGAGATGTTGCTCCGGGATGTTACTGGAGTCCCTCTCTGATGTTATGCAAGAGAGAGCCCTCCTCTCCTACGAGAAGTTGCAGCTGCACCAAAGATAATAATAATTAATTCAACTCGTATGCTGCCCAACCCTCAACGACTCTGAGCAGCTCACAAAGAAATTACAATGGAATCAGTAAGACATAAAATAAAGATAAAAGAAGGTGCCTTCAGGAAGAGCAAAACATCCCTGGGTTCACAATGCTCACAGGGTTAGTACTTCAGAAGCTTTGGTGGGCTTGCAAAGATCTCTGTGCAGCGCAAGTCTTATAAGAGCTGCTCGTGTAAACAGCCCAGCCTCCAGCTCCCCTCATTCCACGAGGCCAGTGTGGGTTGGGGCGGTGAGGTGAAGGCCAACACAGCAGTTTGGGGGTGCTGCTGTCTGTTGTAGGAGTGAAACAGGCTGTTGTGTCTATGAGCAAACAAGCAGGATCTGCATTGGGGACCCCCTCAAAACTAACTTGGAAGGAGTATTTCAGCAGGTGCAATGAACGCGGTGCCTTTTTTCCTCTGCAGTCAGCCAGGCCTCTTTTCAGAATCACAGAGATTCTTCTGCATCATTTCCAAAGCAGTCACAGGCCGTTCTACAAATGGCACTTCTTCCAAATGTAGGTGCTGGATGGGCAGCGTATGTTAACTTGGCCAGTGCAATACTTAAGATGTTCAGAAGGAGAGCAGGAATTAGTCTGTAGCATTGGAAGTATGAGGAAAGCAGGGCAGGCGGTCCCAAATCCAATGCTTTTTCCCCCCCAACCAAACAGGTTCTTGGAATGAAACTATGTTGAGGGGATCTGGACTTGGTTGGTCAGATAGTCTGTCTGCAGAATGATTCTCCAAAACTGAAAGGAACGGGAGGAGAGGCCAGCAATAGAAAGATCAAGTGTGAAAATAGGTCAGGCCAGAGAAAAAAGCAGCAGGAAGTCCCCCTGGGGTGTCCCTGTGGTAGGAAGAAGCAGTTGGACAGTGGCTCTTCAAGTGGTTGGAAAGAAGTCCAGGAACCGAGCAGTGCAACTTTCCCGAACTTGCCTTCTTTCCAACCCAACATCATGTTGGAAAGAAATTACCTAAAGGGATCTGCGTTCCACCTTTCCAGCGACACAGCAATTCTCCAAGAAGTGCAGCCAAATTGGGCATGGTGGGAGAAGACACCCACCCAGCCACAGAAGCTCCTTGGGGGACTCCAGGTCAGCCTCTCCCTCTCAGCCCAAGACCCGGCTGGGTAGTGGGAGGCCTGGGTTCTAGTCCTTCCTCAGCCATGGAAGCTCACTTTCCCCCAGCATCTGCCTCTCAGCCCCGCTAGGTAGGCCAGACCAGGAAATCAACTCCACAGGAAGGGCTGGGGAAGGCTAAGACTACTTTGACTGAGAGTGGCTGTTTTGACAGGATCTTGCCAGTCTGATCGTGCGGGAACTCTTCCTCCTCCTTGTACCCCTGTGAATTAGGGAGGTGCCTGTCTGGGCCACTTCCAAAGGTTATCTTGTTGTTCTGGACTTTAAAAAATGCTTCGGCCCCTTTTGCCAGGGAAACAGTTCCTGCGTAACTCCGTCAAGGTCATCTTCCTTTCTGTCTCTACCACCTGGCAGGATGGTTGTGAGGGAAGCAGACGGGAGAGAGCGCACACACACTATTTATTCCATTTGTATGACTGCCCATCTCACCAAGTGACTCTGTGTGTCGTCCTAAGATCCTGAAGGAAATGAAAGGCATACAATCCAAGGTTGGCTGAAATCCGCCAACAGAAGAGTCCGTTTTGGGAGATGTGATTTGTCTTTTCCCTCTGCTCTGCCCACCCCCACCAGAAGTAAGCATGGGAGATCTGAGAGGCAAACTCTTTCCATTTCCCACGCTGACCCTCTCAAAACTCCCAAGTAACCCGAAGCCAAGCTTTGGTAGCCCAATTCTGGTCCTTTGGGGGGATAAGCTGAAGGGATCTGAGTGGAGAAGGGTTGGTTTTTTTCCCCATTTTCATCCTCAAGGACCCCAAAGGGGCTTCAGAAGAGTAAAAACTCAGTTCTGTCCCTCCCGATCACCTTGCCCAGTCGCCATAGGGCATCCTGTGGCCCTCAGCATAGTGGGGGAGTCACTTGTCCAGTTGCCAGGTGGGTGTTTGCCAGGGTACTGGGTAAGATCCCTTCGAGTGTGGAAGGAGCTTGGCGAGATCACCTCCAGCGAGGATTTTGCTCCATGCCGTGACTGCGCTTCCCTCCGGTCCCTCCCGCGGGGCTTGTTGCCTCCATTGCCTGCCCAGTTTCACTCCCCGTTTGCGTTCTCCCCTGGAGAAATGCTGGTTTGCTTCCTCACCCAAGACAAAGCCCTCATTTTCTGAGTCGGGAAGCAGGAACTGCTTGAAGAGGGGTCCCCTTGAAGGATTTCCTTGCGCCCTTCGCAGGAGGAAAGCCGAGACCGGTCCTTGCCTTTGCGTCACAAGGTGGGGCGTTCTTTGTGCTCGGTACACGGTGTGCAACTTGCGCCTTGCCAAAAAAACAGCCTTCAGCTCTGCGATTGGTGGAGGGCCCGCCTTCCCTTGCGCCTGACCAGCTGCGGGAGAGGCAGGTCCCTTGCGCAAACAGGGCAGCTGCCAGAAGCATGTGCCGAACCCGAGCCGGGAAGGGGGGCGGAAATGTCTTATCCGGGCTGCTCTTTCTGCCTTGCCTGCGGAGATCAGTTAATCCGGCCCCGAACCTGAAACTCCCTGGCTCTTGGCAGGCCTCGTACTATGCCATCTGTTCTTGGGGGAGGCATTTCAGGACTTGTTTTGCAGCGCTTCCATTCACTTCAGCACGGGATGTGTGGGAGAACTGCGCCTGGGCTGTGGGTCAAAATCTGTCTCTCTCTCTCCCTCCCTCTGGTGCCCCCTCAGTTACTGGGCGTTTGGCAGACTTGTCTGCGCTGGAGGCTGGGCTGAATTAATGAGATGTTCTGGAACAGGGAGTTTGTGTCCCTGGTAGCTCACAAAGGGGTGCCCTCCAACCCTGGCAACTTTAGGGAAGCTTTGTCTCTGGAATAAGCATGTCTAACGCTGCAGGTTCGGTTTTTTTGTTTGTTTAGCTCACTAAACATCCTGGAAAGTTCACATTTTCGGTCCCAAGTCCTGGATTCACTGAATCAGAGTCGTCTCTGCTGCTCCTCTGGGCGGCTTTTCATATCCCCGGGTTCCTGGGTAAACAGAGGCACGCCCTGGCGCTGGCACATCCCGTCAAGAGCCCAGACTGCTCGGGGCAGCCCCATCAAGCACTTAGTCACTCTGGACTGGAACTTCAACCCGGCACTCACTGCCGGGTTGCTGGGAAAATCCCCCCCCCCCACTTAATTGCGCTGAAAAGCAGGCAGAGCCGTGTTGGACCGTGGGAAAAACGTGCAATGCCCAGCAGTGTGGCGTCTTTATTAGGACTGAAAATGGCGTGCAAACTTTTGGATTCCTCAGAACTCCTTGAACAAGGTGTCATTTTAAAAAACAGGGCATTGGGGAAAGAAGTTCCTCCTCAAGCCAGCTGTTTCAACCATGCAGCCCATGCTTCATGTCAGTCCAGGATCCCAAGCGAAGGGTGGCAGACTGAATGTGGAGCCAGCTCAGCGCTGCTGCCTCCTAACCCCCCCTCCCATCTTTAGGAGCGTAGGAAACAGCTGTTCCCACAGCTCTGGAATCAATAGCCAGGCAAGGCCTTTATTGTATTATTAATTAGTAATATTAATAATGTTGTATTAATACAGTAATTGATATTAGTAATTATTACTTGATTAATAAAGTAATCATTACTCATTATTAATACAGTAATACAAGCCAGCCAGGGTCCTTTCCTGGACCTCACTGAAAACATGGAGTAGACTCAGGTGGGGATTGCAACCCGATGCTCCGTCATGCAGCTGCGCTGCTCTTGAAAGGGGATCCGAAGGAGGGACACCCAGCCTCCTTGCTCCTTCCTGCTTCTTCATCGGCTTGGGCGTAGCACTGCAAACTCGGCCAGCCCCTCCGGGTCCCAAGACTTTGTTAGGAGAATGGAACCGCCCGAGTTTCTTTTCCTTGTTTTGTTTTGCTTTTGGAGTTTCCTTGTGTGGCAGATTCCCGTAAAGGTTCCCTTTCGGTATAAATTTTTATTATTACATAATAGACAGATTTGACTTCCAGTAGTAAAGGTTCCCTTTCGTCTAACGCAGGGTTCCTCAACCTCAGCAACTTGAAGATGGGTGGACTTCAACTCCCAGAATTCCCCAGCCAGCCATACATGGCTGGCTGGGGAATTCTGGGAGTTGAAGTCCACCCATCTTCAAGTTGCTGAGGTTGAGGAACCCTGGTCTAATCTAACATCCCAGGCCCCTTGCTGTCCAGCCTCTGCCTGAAAACCTCTAGCAACTCCAGCTGTTCCTCCGCTTAACGGGTGTCCCAGTCAGGCCGTTCTTCCTGATTTGGCTGCTTTGCTCTGCCCTACCCTCGGGCACTGTGGAGCATAACTCCACGCCCTCTTTTCTGGGGCAGCCCGCGAGGATTGCAGGACCGCAATCTTGTCTCCCCGAGCCTTCTCTTCTTTAGGCTACACAGGCTTTTGACTGCTCTCTGGAGGATTTAGCCTCCGAGCCCTCGCCCTCTTCGCTGCTCTTCTCTGCCCTCTTCCCTTTGCACCTGAGCGAAGCCAGCCCCGGGCCAACCCCGGGAGAAGACCGAGCCTTCTCGGGGATGCGTGTCTGCATCGCCTTCCGAAAGATCCCTCTGCTTTCCTGGGCTGCACGTGAGCTGCTAGAAAGTATGCTGAGCCCTTCAA
Source organism: Python bivittatus (assembly GCF_059951505.1). Lineage (NCBI taxonomy): Eukaryota > Metazoa > Chordata > Lepidosauria > Squamata > Pythonidae > Python > Python bivittatus. The sequence continues at coordinate 2,244,144 of NW_028277070.1, read as the reverse complement.
GATGCAAGCTGGAAGGAAGAAGAGAACTACCCCAGCAAGGATGAAGTCGGACTACAGGCGCTGTCTCCGATGCATTTCAGTATTTCTTGCATTGAAGGCATTTTAAAAGCAGTCTGGTGCCTGCAGTTTGACGCTGCAGAGCCCTTGGTGGTTTTCTTGCAAACGTTTCGTTTCCCGGCAGGTCACACCTTCAGCAGAGCTCATTGTACGTGGTGCAATAGTCTTTATTCTTCCTTCTTTGTAATGATATAACTCGGAGCCTCCCTGTGAATTCAGAGCAGACAAAGGCGAGTTCTTTGCCCAGCCACCCGACGCTCTGGAATGAGAGGCAGTGACTCAAGTCGCTGTAAAGTGAGCTGAATCAAGCAAGGAGCTATAGAGGTGCTAAGGACCGGAGCTGAGAGTGGTGAATGGAGCCTCCAGCTCGAGGGCAGTCTACCCCAGAGTACAGGTTTAGGTGAGGCAGTGGTGGAGAGAGGCGTGGCTTCTTTGCCCTGCTTGTGCCCTTTGGGGGGGCTCAGCCGTGGCTGTATCACACTGAATGGGGCGGTTCAGGAATCAAATGGGTGGTGTCATTCAAGTGGCCCCACCTAGAAAAGGCTTCCTCTAAGTAGAGGAGCCACATGGAAACCATTTGCCCCTGAGATGGTTCTTTTCTACGTTCAGTAGATGCACGAAATATCTCCTCTATGTGCTCCTTTTCCCATCTAGGCATGTAAACTGGTTGTTTCTCAAAACGTGTGCAGAGAGCCCCTCTCCCATGCTCTTTCTAGCACAGCCGAGATATCTCTTACAGTTTGCACTTTCTGCTTGCGCGAGCCTTCAGCTCCCCTAGTTTGTGCACATAACCCGATCCTTCAGTCCCTTCTGAGATTATCCTGTGTTAAAATTGAAGCTTATGCCAGCCATCCCCAACCTAGTGCCCCCCTTGCCCATGCTGGCCTATAACATCCATTATTTCCCACCAGGGTGGTTCAGCTGGGAATGATGGAAGTTGAATGCCAACCCCTCTGTAAGGAAACTTGGGGGGGGGGGGGGACGGCTAGCCCGTGTTTTTCACTTTTTTTGCCATGATATTAGGAAAAGGTGCTTTCAAAAAGCTTCCGTCAGAAGCCGGAGTTGCATTTTAGCCTTGACCAAGCCAGCAGGAGGTGCCCAGAGAAGAGGAGCGTGGGCCTGTCTCCTCGCTCGGCCGTGCTCTGGGTGAAACCGGGTTCCTCGAAGCAGCGGCATTTTCTGTGTTTTTGAACCCTACAGGCTAAAGTAGCCTTTCCCAAACGCGTTGGGAGTTTAACTCCCAGAATGCCCAACCTGGTTACAGACTGCAATCCCAACACGTCCTCACTTCACTGGACTTTTACACGTAAAGAGAGGATCAGGGAAAGGGACCCTTCTCTGGAGGGCGGGATGAGAAATTGCAAACACTGTTGCGTGGAGAACATTTTCTGTCATTTTATTTTCTCTTTTATTCGGGGTTGCGTACCTAGGGTGCGAGTGTGGCAAAAAAGGGTGCAAACAGGGCCTCTTTTCCTTGTTGAGCCACGGCACTGGAGGATGTGACTGCCGACCCCACGTATTCTGACATTGCCAAATTCACACGTAACAGAGCTGGCAGACCCCCAACCCTTTGGGTCGCCCCGGGCTGTTCTGGGCGCGTGGCCAGCTTTGCGTTCAGTGCTTGCATGGCGAACAACTTTGGACGCTCTGGCTCGGAAGACCGACAGTAGAAAGTAAAGTTCGTGTTTTTCTTTCTTCCCAGCTCCTGTGTCTCTGCGTTTGAGAAGCAGACAGGCCGTAAGTAAAGCTGCTGCTTCAGCTGTGCAAAGCCGTGACCGCTTAACGCCCCGCCATTTGCTTGGGGTCTCCAGCCTGCCCTGTGGGTGCCCAGGGTAGCTTCTGCCTTGCTCTCTGCATTCATTTCTTGCGTGTGCAGCCAAGGGGGCATGCGAGAGAGCAGCGTTTTCTCTCTGGTTGCTTCTGACGTCTCCGGTTAGCGCAGGGCTGCTGATGGAGGAGCCCTGAGAGAGCCACAGAAGAAGCTCTTCTCAGCTGTGGGCTCAGGGGCTCCTTTGAGCCTTTTCGTGGCACGTCAAGGGACACGCACCCAAAGTGGTGGGGCCCCAGCTCGTTTCAGGGGGGTAGGATTTTGAACAGTAGATCGCTGACTTAAGCTTCCATTTTGCTCCTTAACTCCCCAGATGTGCTAAGAAAAAAAGCAACAGGGCTACGGGTTTGTCCCCGTGCCTTGTGGGGGGCTCTGGAGGCCACAAATGGGATGCTCCTGGTCCATGCTCGGCCACCCTCTTTGCTCTCTTGTCCTGGCTGATTTTGCCCAACACAATGACCATCAACAGGTTTAGCCCATGCAGGAGGCACCCCAACTGCAGCCAAGTTAAACCATTATAGCTAACAAGTAAGGTCACCCAGGATTCTTTGTTGAGCCCAGAATTTGGAGCATTTCAGAAAGTTGCTAAGGGGGAGCTTGGTGCGGCTTGGGGTCTAAGGGGGGCTCTCCCTGCTGCCTGTCCTTCCCAGAGCGGAGAGAGAAGCGGTACAGTGTCCATCACAAGTTTGGAGACCGCCGGGATGGCGTCATCGGCGCCCGAACCTACTTCTACGCTGATGAAGCCAAATGCGACCGGCATATGGAGACGTTCCTGAAATGTATTGAGGCCTCAGGTGAGCAGACGGTGACCTCCAGAGCAGACCAGTGAAGATGATGATGGGAGCTGGGGCCCAAGCAGATTTGGGGATCTCTCTTGCAAAGGCCGTGGCTGCAGAGCAACTCTTCCACTTTGGGTGCCCTCCAAACGTGGACTCCCGTTGCCAGGATTCTTGGCAATTGCCCTGCTGGCTGTTGGGTTTGCAAGTTGAAGCTGATGTGCCTGGAGGAAGTCTAATTTGAGGGTGATTGGGGTAGAGAGGTCCCCCTTGGCATTGCTCTGGGGTCATCCTGTCTCAAGGCTCCTGGAGGGCCAGGGTGGCTCGTGACCTCCCTCATTCTCAGGGCAAGAGGCTAAGTTGCTTTGGCTCCCGGGGAGATGCTCGGAGGCCCCTTGGCTGTTCAGCCGTGGTCCTTCTCAGCTGGAAAGGCTCTGAGCGCTGCGTACGTTGGTGTTTTTCAGGAGGCAGCTCAGAAGACGGTTTCTCCGCCATTAAACTCACAGCGCTGGGGAGGCCGCAGTTCCTGGTACGTGATCCCCTAGTCTGGATAAGGGGCATTTGGTTTCTCAGCTTCCTGCTGGCCCATAGCCATCTACCTTACTATTTTCTAAAAGCTCTCGATCCATGAAGGGAGAGACCATGTGGACTATCGGATGTTGCCCAAATCCTACTCACGGCACCTCTCACTGTTGGCCAAGCGTGCTGGGGCTGATCAGGTCCCCTCGGTCAAATAAGGTCATCTTTCAGGATGCAGGAAGCATGCCTTCTCTGTCATGGCACCTGACCTCGGAATGGGTCCCCCTGAGTTCCAGGTGGCTCCCCCGTTAGCATCTCAGAAGGCCTTAAAGACCTGGCTGTTCTCCCAGCCCTGAGCTAGGGTGCTCGGTGCCTCCTTGTTAGATGTGTGTGTTCTGTGTACAAACCGTATGTTCTGATGTAGTTTTTCTCCTGAGGTCCTCAGGAGAGCATCTGTGAAGGCATCTCTGGCCAAACCCTTTACCTCTTGATGTAGGTGGTCCCCAGCAAGCATTTCCTCCCTGCAAAAAAGCCAGCCTTCCTCAGGATTTAATTTTTTCTAAAAGGTCCCTTTTCCACCGTTGTTTTTTAATTGTCACTTGACTTTAGGATCCAGTTGGCATTTAAAGGATGGCAAAAAAAATCCGCTAACACTGATTTTGGTGGAATGACCTGCAAGGCTTTTGTTCTGAGCGGATAGGATTAAACAGCTATGGGTTATAATGGACCTCCTCAATTTAGAAGCAGCATTTTTTTATTATTTGCCACCCCAGGACTGTAGTTTGTGAGGGCTACTGCTGACCATGAGATCCTAATCCAAGTGGTCTGATCTGGAAGGCCCATCCCATGTTCCTGGTCAATGCAGGGGGTGCTCAGGGACGTGGTGCAAATATTCTCCCTCAAGACGGGGGTGCTCACTCGGTGTCTCCTTGCCTCCAGCTGCAGTTCTCAGAGATGCTGGTGAAATGGAGAAGCTTCTTCCACCAACTGGCTGCTGAACAGGGCAAGGTGGGCTTGGCAGCTCTGGAAACCAAGCTGGAGGTAGAGAAGTTGCAGGTGAGTCGTTGTGTGCAACACTGACGGGGGTTGACAAAATGGAGATGAGAGCTGGGCTGCCTGCCTGGAACTTCTGCACCGAGAGCAATCTACCTCCGAAAACAGGTACTGGGAGAGATGCCTCCTCCTGCCGTGGCTGTAGGTGGGCTTTTCCTGAAGGCATCTGCCCGAAGCTCTTCCCTGGAAACTGGAGCCTTGAACATAAAGAACTTTAATCTGCAAATCTTTTCCATTCCTTCCTCTCTGGCACCCCCTTTTCCTCTTAACGCTTTCTGTCTTGCCCCATCTCTCTTCTTGCACTGGGCTACCAGGAGAGGAATGTTTTGCACAGGCTGCTCAATTCACCCCTTCTCTTCACCCACTACCTGGCACGCCCCTTTTTTGGACTTTACCTCCTGTAGCTCCTAGCCACACAGCATGGACTATATTGGCTGGTGGATGCTGGACCCTTGCCCGGAGGCTGGGGAAGATGCCCTACACCCGTAAACAGAGGTTGTACAAAGTATGTTGAGGTCCGAACAGTCCTCCCTTTCTGACCTTGAGATGGCATTACAGGGTTCACTGACTGGAGGTCAGAAAGCTCCATTCCCAGTGCAAAAAACCAGTCTGAACTGTCCACTACAAGGTTGGACCAGTTCCGGTAAGGTCAGAACAGCTCATTCCAGTATTGAGATACTTCTGGCGAAATCTGAACAAGACGTGTAGGAATTGGGCAACCTTGACCTCAAAATGCTTGGCTGGTTTCTCTCCCAAATCTGATTCATGCTTGTCACAAGACCCGTTTCAAGGATAAGACGTGGTTGGGCACTGTGGGACTGACGTGGCTCCTTTTGATTCTGGCAGGAGGCCCTGGCCAACCTGGGGATTGCCACCAAAGCTGAAAGCCAGCACTGGTTCGCAGGCGAGAAGTTGGGCCTGACGGGGTAAGCGCTATTCGGTTGGGTGGTTCTGAGTCCCATGAAGAAGCCAGCTGCATTATTAGAGGGGTGGGAGGCAGCAGGCAGGTCATTTGCACATCCAGAATGGGAGGTCCTGGTCTTTGCCTCTCCAGAGGTGTGGAAGCATTTGAAAAGAAACAGAAAAGGAGATCCTGGGTGATCTTGGAGCAGCTTCCTTGCAAGGAGGAAGAAACAGGACACGGTGGGGCTTCCCCAGATACCAAAACATCCCCCAAGGCCTGTGCAAAATCCACTTATAATGGCCGTCTGTTAGTTCATTCTCAGACTGATTCAGGATGCCACTGGGTGAAGAACTTGCAAACATCTCAGTGACATTACGGATGACAAAAGTCTCATGAGTCTACCAGCTCTTGAAGTATTTGGGTCATTTTGAAATTAGATCTTAATATCATAAAGAGGTTACTGAGCCCTGGACTTCAGAGTTTGGGATCCCCAAAAAAGAACTTAGTGGCAGGGAGGACAGACAGGACCAAGAAGATTAAGTGAAATGGGGGAGCAAACCTTCCTTTTCCCCCAAAGCTAAACCCCTAAAGCTGAGGTGGGAGACGCTGGAGCCATACAGAGGTTTTTCCCCCCAGCATTGTTAAATTGCAGTCTCACTGCCACCCGATGGCCATCAAATTGGGCACCTTCAAGGGGGCAAGACAAACCCATGGAGGAAAAGGCCGTGAGACACGATGGCTAAAAGTTATCTAGGTTAGTGTTTCTCAACCTCAACAACTTTTAAGATGTGTGGGCTTCAACTCCCAAAATTCTGGGAGATGAATTCCATGTATCTTAAGTTGTCAACTTGAACAACGCTGCTCCAACCCACCTCAGCTGATCTCACAAAGCTAAACGAGATTGAACTTGGTTAGAACTTGGATGAGAGACCACCAGAAAATGCCAGGATTGTGAATTAGCATGCTGGCTGGGGAATTCTGGGAGCTGAAGTCCACACATCTTAAAGTTGTTGAGGTTGAGAAACACTGATCGAGGTTATTCCGGGTCCCTGGAAGCCTTGCCCCAATATGCATGCATTCTCCTGTGGGCACTGAAGGCTGGTCTGACCCAGTTTCAGGGACGCTCTTACAGCCTCTTCTTACCCTGTGAGGCAAGGACTCTTCAGATGTCTTCCTTTCCCTGTGGAAAGGAACATTTGGAGGAATGAATAGACAGGTTAACCTGAACCTGGCAACAGAGAAGCTGAGGGCTTTTATGAAAGGGCGCCTGGCCTGGCAGCAGAAGGCAGAGATTGGAGCAGGGCAGGGTACGTGGGGCTGCGGAGGTCAGCTTCTGCCACCAAAATCTCTGCCAGGCCAATCCCAGTTCCCGGGATAAAAGTTGGGATGGGGAGGAACTGCTGAGATCCATCCCTTCACTCACCAGAACTTGACATAAGTGTCTTTTCTCAGAACGGTGGACTTGCTGGACTGGAATAGTTTGATCGATGCCCGGATGGAGATCTCCAAACTCCTCCTCGTTCCAAACCTGAAGGTTAGTGCCAGACCTGCGAGGAAGTTCTTGGCTGTGATGGAGAGGGGGGAATGCAGCGATTTTAGGAGATGACCAAGAGTTGTGTGTGTGAAGGTCTGGTTCTCTCTCCCACTATTTGCACTTGCATTCAACCACAAGGGGAAACCTTATGGGGGGTGGGGGGAGTCCTCTTGTTGGAGGCTTTGCCATAGCAGCACAAGGGGGGGCTTGGAAAATGGTGGAAAATTGCTCCTCAGTGTGTTTTCTCCCCCGCCCTTCCCCAAATATGTCAGGGCTGCAACTCCCAAAGTCCGTGGAGCAACGTCCATTAGATTAATAAGATCCATCAGGCGTGTTAGCAGCATTTAGGGTGGGTGGTTGGCACTCCTTTCAGCACGTAATCTCTCCTCTGCAGCTGAGTGAGAAGCAGGGCGGAGCGCGCTCTCCCTCTGCTCTGATCCGGCTGCAGAAAACCCTCCTTGGCCAGGCTGGCCAGCTTAACCCCCGTAAGTCAAGAAAGGCTCTTTTGGCTTCTGCTAGAAGAAGACAGCGGAAGGAAGCGATAAAGGACCAGGGTCGTCTTTGGCTGGCAGAGTCATCAACGGTGGCTTCTCTAGCCTAACTCCTTCCTCCCCTGCCATCGTAGCAGCTTTGCCGATCCTTCAGGGGCGCCTTCTGTGCTGAGTGGGTGCAACATGGTGGCCGGGCAGGGAGAGAAGGGTCTTTCTCCTGGGGGAGCCACCACCCCCTGCCCGTCTCTGGGCTCCAAGGTCATGGCCGGCTCTCGGAGGCTTGGTTTTTATGGCCGTGCAAAACATAGATTGGAGACTGGATTTGAGCAAATCAGGCTGACCCGTCAGACCAGTTTCAGGCGTCCAGGTTTGCGTGCGGAGGAGTGGGCTGCTGCAGCCCGCAGACCGGCCAGGCTCCGTTCGGTGATTCACAAGAGTGGCAGCTGGAATGCCGAAACCTCCCCAGGCCTCGTTTCTGTGTTTCTGCTTCTGGGAACGGAGGCCCTCATCCCCTTTTTCCTCCAGACAGGCCAGCTCGAGCCCCTCCTTTCCAGCTTCACCCAGGAAGAGGAGATGCAGATGAAGCGCATGCTACAGCGCATGGACATCTTGGCCAAGGTGAGAGCTTGCTGAGAGAGACTGGCAGCAGTGGGAGCAGAAGAAAAGCCGGTGCCCCCCAGGAAGGTCCCTTGCGGGTCACGGAGGGGAGGCCGATTGCCCGGCTTGGAGCCGAGGAAAGCACTCTTGCTCATCTGCGAGCAGCCCTGGAGGGGACGGGGTGCCCTTCCTCTGCTTTTGCAGCTCAGCAGCGCCCCCTCCCCGTCCCACCAAGAGTCTGGTCCCTGCTGGATCAGTTCAGTGGCCGAGTTTGCTTTTAAATGCAAGTGGCCCCGGGGGCTTCCTCAGTCCCACTGAAGCCTGCAAGGCCAGACTGAGTGTTGATAAAAGATCAAACCGTGGGAAGAAACTCCAGAGCAGAGGAGGACAAGGAACCCACCATCGCCTAGGAGCCCCATCCAAAATATGTGTCAATCTTTATCAGTATTAAATATTTTTCAAAGTATTGGTTTTTAAGTAGTGCATTTCAGTGGGCACACTTGTTAATCAGTAGCCGTTTCTGCTCTTTCTCTGGCTTTTAGAAAGCGGTAGGGACGGGCGTGAGGTTGATGGTAGATGCAGAACAGACCTACTTCCAGCCAGCCATCAGCCGCCTTACCCTGGAGATGCAGCGCCGATTCAACCAGGAGAAGCCGGCCATCTTCAACACGTACCAGTGCTACCTGAAGGTGGGGTTTCCTGGTGGTCTCCCATCCAAGTACGGATCAGGTCCAACCCTATGTTGCTTATGAGCCCAAAAGCAGTCAGAAGGCTGCACCTCCTGAGAAAAGTTAACAAAAATAGCAGACCTAGATCAGTGGGGCTGATTTATGACTTTCCCCAGACCTCTAGCTAGCTGGGAATTCTGGGAGAAAAAAAGACTGTTGATATCTTGATTGTTGAGTTGATTTATAAAGAATTCTGTCTGGGGTTTTTTACTTCCCAAAACAATCCTAAAGCAGATTGTGTTGGAATGTCCATTGTGACCTGCAGAAGTTAAAGATCACCCATCCTTTATCGTCTGGTAAAAGGTCTTTCTTAGTTAACCCTTACCCCCAAACCTTGGGCTAAGTAGACGTTGCTGGAATAGAGCAGAATGGAAGCTGATCTTCCTCTCTCTCTCTAACATAAAATTCAGTAAAGTTTACAAAGGAACAAATCTCTGTGTGGAAGCAGAGGTCTGCAAAGTCTTCTGGTTACAAAGAGCCAGGAGAATCCCATTTTGCCTTGGAAACCTTCAGAGTAGAGTTGAAGACACACCTTCTGGCATGGCAGGTTCAGGCAGACAACCAGATTCTTCTCAGACTCCTCCTCCTCCTCCTTTGCAGCTTCCAACTTGCTCCCCACTTTCCCCCCCTCCATACAGGATGCCTACGACAATGTGACCATCGATGTGGAGCTCTCACGCCGGGAAGGGTGGCATTTTGGAGCCAAGCTAGTGAGAGGCGCATACATGGAGCAGGAGCGAAGTCGGGCAGCTGAGGTGGGCTACGAGGACCCCATCAACCCAACCTATGAGAAGACCAGCGAGATGTACCACAGGTGGGGAGAAGGTGGTTCTGGGCTTCTGAGGCTATAAGAGGGGAAGGACTCTTAGCAGGCCAGGAGACATCTTTACTCTCTTTCCTGCAGATGCCTGGACTACATCTTGGAGGAGATCCGGCACAGCCAGAAGGCCAACGTGATGGTTGCTTCTCACAACAAGGACACGGTGAAGTTCACCCTTGGCAGGTACTGGTCAGTGCAAGGCCCTCACCAACCTACCCAACAAAGCCTGAAGAAGGGTCGTTTTAGAATTCTCAGCAAAGGCCATCTTGCCCTGGACACTTTGCAAGTTGGAGTCTACACATCTGGAAGGAGGGTTGGGGAAGGCTTTTCTAGAGTCAGGTGGACGAGCACATCTGGGGACAGAATGAGTGTGCCTGGTTGTCTTCTGAGATCTCTTCTTCTTCTCTTTCTTCTGCAGGATGGCAGATCTTGGCATTCATCCCTCAGAGAACAAGATCTACTTCGGGCAGCTCCTGGGCATGTGTGACCAAATCACCTTCCCTCTTGGTAAGCCAGTGCTTCCACAAGGGCGATGTGACTGTTGGCCATTTGTGCCACTGGCTACACTTCTGATTGGAACATCTCATTCTTCAGACGCCAAGAAGCCCGGGCATTGTAGCAGGGCGGAGGTGGAATTTCCTATCCTTGCAACACACGCCCTTCCTTCCTTCCTTCCTTCCTTCCTTCCTTCCTTCCACACCCAAACTTCACTTGTCTGATCTTGGGGAATGGCAAAAATTAGGTGGGGGTTGCAAACAGGATGACCCTAAACTAAAGTCATCCCCTATTTTTCAGAAATAGAGATATTCAGGGACAGAGGAAAGTATGGTCCAGGGTCTGCCAGCCCCCCACCCCTACCCCACCATCCCCAGCTTGTGCATGCCTTCCCAGAGCAGGTGGAGTCCGCGTTAGCCCAATATCCAGGCTTTGAATTTCAGAGGAATAGGTCAAGGGGATGTGCAGAGCCTCAGGAAACACCTTTCACCCCTCAACATCTTTGAATCTTGCTGAACAGGCCTCAATCATGTCCCCTTTTGGAGTTAGTCCTTAACATGGAGAAGAACTGCATTAGTCTACAGTAGCCAAAAATCAGGAGACGTCTAGTTGCACCTTTTCTGACTAATCCGTTTTATTAAAAGGCATAAGCTTTTGCGGCTCCTGAAAGCTTATCCCTTTTACTGAAATTCATTCATCAGAAAAGATGCTGCCAGACTCTGACTTTAGGCCTGGATGTGGGGTGGCTCTTGTGCATGCAGAAGTTGTGCACTTGTGATGGGGAGCAAGTTGCGCAATCTCTGCTCTGGGGACAGGCGAGGCTCTGTCCTGAGCTTCACAATTAAGCTGCCGCTTCTGTTCAAACTGCTGCTTTCTTCTGTCTGGGAGAGCTGTGAGCTGAGCGGTCGTAACCCGTGGGCTTTTGCTTCCGTCCGGCCTCCAGGTCAAGCTGGCTTCCCCGTGTACAAATACGTTCCCTACGGCCCTGTGAAGGAAGTCCTGCCTTACCTGTCCAGGAGAGCCCAGGAGAATCGGGGCTTCCTAGCCCGAGCTGAGGAAGAGCAGCGGCTGCTCTGGGTCGAGCTGAAGAGGCGCCTGCTCTCGGGGTCCCTTCTCGCTGCCCCGAGCCCCCCTTAGTTCTCCCCTGCTGCCTCAACCTAGGGCTGCTTGGACCAAGACCCCAGTCGGACAGAGTAGTGGCGCTTCCTCGCTGGCTAACCGGATTGCTTATCCCCTTGTGCCAGGGCGGCACAGCTTCTCGAGGCCTGGGTGCTTTGCCACCGATGCCGTGAATGTAGCGGCTGTGCCAGCACCGTGCACCTTCCTGGCACCTGCCCGCTGGCATCCCCGACTCAACACCTTGGGACTCTTTGGGCTACCAAGTGACCTGGTCCAAAATCGCCTTCTCCCCATGCCGCTTGCCACCTGTTTTCCACCTGTCCTTGTCCGGGATGAAGAGGGCCGCACCAATAAAATTCTTTGCAGAAACTGAGTGAGAGCTGAGTGGCAGAAGGACCTTTTCCCAGGGCAGCCTGAACCGCCGGGTGGTTCTCGCCCTCCTTCTCCAGGGTCTGCAACTCTCACAAAACTACGGGCTATTTAGCCACAGTTGATTGGACATACTATAATCAAGCAGTGGGTTTGCAAGGACTTAGAAAGGAATAAACCAGAAGCTGCACCGGACAGATCTTACTGTTTGCTTGACCACGTGACTAGATTACTGGATGAAGAGAATGCTGTCGGTGTAACACACCTAGACTTCATCGAGGCATTTGAATAAGTGGACTGCAGCCCCCTTGATAAACTGGAAGAACGTGGGATGGACGGACTTGCCCTTGGCTGAGCGACTGTAGCCAGCAGGTGGTCCTTAATGGGCCCATGTCTACAAGGAGGGAGAGGGCAGGGGGTACCTCAGGGTTCTGCCTGGGCTCAGGACTCTTCAGCATCTTCGTAAATGACCTAGATCTCCTCCTAGAATAGAGATGCTCATAATGTTTGCAGATGACACAATGCTGGGGGGGGGGGGGATTGTTAACAATGCCCCAGAAGACAGGCTCAGGATTCAAGAGGTCTTGATAGACCTGAACACTGGCCCTGTCCAACAAAAGGTAGTTCAGCCGTGAGACACGTAAGCTTCTGCAGTTAGGCAGGAAAAACCAGGTGCTCAGGTACAGGAGAGGTGCTACCTGGTTTAGCAGCAGCCCTTGCAAGAAGGACCTGGACATCAGGAAGACCACGGACTTCGCATGCGCCAGCAATGTGCCGCAGCTGCCAGAAGAGCCAATGCAGTTTTGGGCTGCATCAACAGAGGTCCAGTGTCTGGCCAGGAATACCGAAAGGATGCTGAGGCGCCAGAAAGAGGGCAGAGAAGAGCAGCAAGGGTGGTGAGGGGCTTGGAGGCCAAATCCTAGGAAGGACAGTTGAAAGAACTGGGTGGGTTTGGCCTAAGGAAGAGAAGGCCCGGGGGGACATGATAGCAGTCTTCCAGTACTTCAGGGGATGTGGATTTATTCTCTGGTGCTCGGGTAGGACAAGAAACAAGGAGTGGAAACTTTACAGAGAGGTATCCAAACTCGAGGAATTTCCTGGCTGTGGGAATTATTAAACAGTGAAAGAGTTTGCTCCTGGAGTCATGGGGGCTCCGTCATAGGAGGTTTTCAAAGAAAGGCCCTTTGTCTGAGATGGTCTTAAGATTCCTGCCCTGGGCAGAGAGCTGGACTAGAAGACCTCCCAGCTCCCTTCCCACCACTCTTCTGCCGTTGTTGGCTGGGGCAAACAGGCTGAGGAAAGTTGGGCTACTTCTGCTTTGCGCAGCAAGTGCCTGGCTTCCTTTCCTGTGAGGAGAGGGCTGGTTGGGTTGCAGGGTAGAGAACATCACTGGAGTTAGCAGGGCTGTCAAATAAAAAGCTTTTTAAAAAAACTTCCTCGCCAGAGGCGTTTCTGTGCTCTCCTGCTTGTTGGTTATTCTAAACACCTACTTAAGCACCCTTTGAAACCAAGTTTTACAATGCCAATTTGCAGCACTCTAAAATGACAGAATAAAACATTCGGACTAAAACAGTCGAGGTGTGGTGGAGGGACAGCGCTGGAGGGGTGGAGGAAATAAGGCCATTAAAAGTTCAGTCGCAGCACGTGCTCGCCCTGGAAGAACAGACGGGCTTTGCTGACTTTGCCCGAAGGCGGCACCGGGCAGGCTTGTCTGGGAGCTGCGCTAAGAGGGGGTGCCTGGATCTAGGCGGCAGATGCCACCATCTCCAAGCAGAGGCTGCGCGGGCTGGGAATCCTGGCCGTTAACCCTCGAATAGGCCTGGAAGGCACCAGGGCGCCAGTTTTCCATTTGGTGGCCTGGCCGTGCTTCCTTGCAGCAGAGCAGATGCTCTGCCCACAGGCTGGGATGCACTGAGTGGTCCCGGCTGCATCGTTCCTGTCACCGTCAGCCACAGGGCTCCTCCCAGACGGCTGTTGCTGCGCTCAGCAGAGCTTTTCTGCTTCAGCCTGCAGTCCAGGTTTCCACTGGATGGCAGTGCATCGCTCCATTCGGGAGAGCCCAGCCACGGAAGGAGAAGGCGGAACTCGTCTGCAATCCCGGGACGCAGGGCCAAGCAGCCCTGCAGGCAGGACGGGGGCCAGAGTTGCTGGCCTGCACTGCACCGGGTGCTGGGCCCTCCTTTCGCCACAGAAGAAACCTTTATTGCAGTCAAAGACCAGCACATTGTACCACTCTCCCTCTGAGCCAATCATAAAATTAACTCTGCATATCAGTCAGTCAGGTGTGCGCGTTGTGTGTGGATGGCAGAATTTAGCTGCGTTTAGAATAATGAAGTCATGAATATCTGAAAGTAAAAAGTAAAATTGATCGGAATGGCCATTTGGGGTTATCAACTCTGTGTGCCAGCATAAAATGGACAACGTAACGAAACGTGTGTAATGGTTTTGAGAGTCCTTCACTGCCCAGCAGTCTTTTAGTACCAGGCTGCAGCGTTGCGAGACTTCTGCGCGCTCTCCTGGAGGTGCCTGAACCACGCCTGGCTTCTGCTCCTCAGGTGCTGGAGAAGCTTTTGGGTTTCTCTTGGTGCCTCTTGAGCTGACTCGATTGCCAGAGGTGGCCAAGGGTGTTGCTCCTGGTGCCATCCAGACTGCAGAAGACGGAAGGGCAGCCCACACTTCACAACCTGGAAAAGTCAGAGCAGGTCCCCCTGATTTAAAGGCACAGCGGGAAGCCAGAGAGGCTGCAGACCATAGAGAATTACATTGTGCAAGACATAAGACCCTAAGAACCGCACTGCAGGATCATGCCAAAGCCCTCTTTAGCTTAACATCCTTTTCCCACAGCGGCCAAGCAGATGCCTTCAGGCTAACACGCTCCTCTCCTGCTCCTGTTCCTCTACAACTGCTGTTTGGACATGTGCTGCTGACAATCCAGAGTCAAGACCAAAACTGGTCCATAAACCTGTCCTCCAAGAATTTATCCAATCCTATTTCAAACTCATCCTAATTGGTGGCCATCCTATCTTGTGGCAGTGAATTCCACAGGTTAAGAACCGTCTTTTTGTCCATCCTACATCTCCCTCCAGTTTCATCCAGTCCTGGTATTTTAAGAAACGGAGAAAAGGGTCTCTGGCTGGGGAATTCTGGGAGTTGAAGTCCACATATCTTAAAGTTGCTAAGGTTCAGAAGCACTGGTACAGACATTAATGGAGGGGAGGGGTCTGAGCATTAACTTAGAGTGAATTGCATTTTCCATTTGGTTGACTGTTCAACCAGTTTAAAGTTTCTGACAGATCTTTAGAGTCCCCTTTGGCTTCATCCAGAACATTTCACTCCAACTGAGAGAATTTCTCAAATTCTCTTCTCCTTTGATAAAATTTCAAAGGCATGTTTTCATCAAACAGAAAAAGAGTCGATTGGGTGAAAAAAATGTAGAGTTGCAGATCACATCCGGGGATTTCTAGGATCCTAGGACAGGAAGCTCACACCAGCTGAGCCACCAGGCAGATCCTTCTTCAGCAGTTCCCGGGTTCTCCTGGAAATTGATCACCCTACATGATCCCCAAGAGGATGAGGGCTAATGAGCTCAGAGCCACTAGTATTTTGCTCCTGGTTGGACTCTAATGATCAGAAGCAAACCCAGGCAATTGGGGAAGGGGCTTGCAACCACTGGAGATTGCAGGCCTGGAGATGGGCAGATCTTTGCTTTGATGGTTTCAACAAATGACAGTCAGAGTCGGGCAAGCTGGACACTGCTCAGAACCATTACAGACAAAAGCAAAAACAAGGCTGCTTTTGAGCATGGGCAGAGTGCACTTCCATGACCAGTACAGATGCCCCAATTCTTCCAGCACTGTAGCAAAGAGAACATACAGTGCTCCCATTTACTGGAATTAAATTATTTTTATATTTAATTAACTAATTAATAATGTATTAATAAAATGATAAAATGGTAGTTAATTAAATCAATAAATTAATAGTGGAATTAAAACTGGTTTACCAATAAAGGTTTTTAGAATCATCCTTGGATATGCTTCACAAATCATGAGAGGAGAGGCCCTACCCCATAGACCAAAGAAGAAGAAAAGCAAATGCAGAAATATGTATAGCACTGAATGTCCTGCCTGCCTGCCTGCCTGCCTGCCTGCCTGCCTGCCTGCCTGCCTGCCTGCCTGCCTGCCTTCCACCGCCCAATTCAAACCAGAGAACGAGGGGGGCACTTCCCCCCGACAGGCATCCCTGGGTCAAGAGAGAGAGAAACAACCAGCATTCCTTGGTTGGATTCACTATGCCAAGATCCAGCTTGCCATAGCCACCATTTGTTCGAGTCACACTTGGCTGGCTCCACCCTGCGTCACGCCAGCGAGCCACGCAGCAGCTTCACACGTGGGAATCCAGCTGTCCGGAGGGGCTGGGCTGGAAGAGCAGCCATCTCCCCCAGCCCTGGCAGCAGTGGCGGCACCAGTTCAGCAGGTCGGATCTGAGGGCGAGCAGCCGGGCAGAGGGGAAGGCGCTCTGCTGAGTCTCAGAGGTGGGCCACTCGTCTTCAGAAGACTGCGCCGACACCAAAAAGCCCAAGCAATGGTTGGGGAGGGAGCCTGTTCAGGCGTGCAGCCCTTTCTGCTCTTACACGAGAGAAATGTGATACATGGAAGGGGCTTCTCGTCTCAGCAGGTCAAAAGTGGTCGGGTTTTGTCAAGCTGGGGGCTTCACGGACAGTCCGTGCAATGGGGTGGAAGCGCTTGGCCACTGCTGTGTCTTCGTCTGGGACAGGCTTTGACCTGTGGCTTTTCGCCCAGGTAGCCTCGCCAGAGCATCCACTAGGCGCTGTCATCGGCTGTGACAAAAGTAAGGTGGCCTCCAGGTCAAGCCCGGCTCTTGGTGTTTCCTAATTTCCCAGTTAGACTAAAGCCTTGGGACTTCCAGGAAGTGTCTCCTCCAAGTATCAGAGAGGCCCAGTCCTGCTTGGCTTTGCAGACAAGCTGGGGGGCACCGCCAGGTGAAGCTCTGGAGCAAAATCTGGGGCTCCAGAGTCCAAAGTGTTTAAAGGGGGGTGAATAGGTTGTGCTTCTGCTTCAGTTCCGCGATTTTCGTTGGGCATCCCTTTCTGTGAACACATCGCTTCCCTGCCCTTAACCTGCGTTTAGGTTTAAGCCCTCAAACTAGGTTACTCCCTAAGATCCGGGCAGCGCGGACGGCTCCTTGAGAGAAGCCCACGGATTCCCGCATCGCCCAATCCTAGGCACGCCTGCAAAGGTCCCGCAGCGCCGAAGGGTGTCCGTCCACACGACACCCGTAACTGCTGGTTCCAGGGCAGCCTACCTCGCAGGGGAACCGCACCGAGCCGCCGCGAGCTCCGCGCAGGGTCGCGGAGAAAGGATCGCGCGCCCGCTCCGGAAGGGGCAGAGAGCGGCCGGCTTCGGCGGGGGCACGGAGGGCCGGGGCCGGGGCCGCGCTCAGGCCTGCCTCGGCAGCTGCCGGCCCGCCGGCGCCCGCGCCTCTGCCCCTCCCGCCCGAGCGGGCTTCCTCCGCGCTCCGAGCCCTCCAGCCCGCCGCGCCGTCGCGTGTCCGCCGGCCGGAGCGCCTGGCCGGGCTCAGGCGCGCGGGGAAGCCGGGCGGCATTTCCTGGCTGGCCGGCCGCCCCTCCTGCTGCCGCCGCGAGGGGCGAGGGGGCGGCGGCGGCGGCGGCGGCGGCGGAGGCTCTCGCACTGCAGCTTCCGGCTGGGATCCTGGCGCAGCCAGGAGGAGCCGCCGCCGCTGCCGCCGTCGGGGAAGCGAGTTGCCCCGAGAGGGCTGGAGGAGAGCGCTGCTCCGCACGCATGGAGACGCCGCGGAGGGCCCGGCACGCCGGCGCGGGCGCGGGGGCCGGCGGGCCGCTTCTGCCCCTCGCCCTGCTGCTGCTGCTGCCGCCGCTGCTGCTGCTGCTGCTGCTGGGCTGCGGGGCTGCCCAGGAGCTGAGTCCGCGCGGGAGGAACGTCTGCCCGGCGCCGGGGTAAGAGGGCGCGCCGCCGGGGAGTCGCCCGCGCTCCGTTCGCAGGAGGGGGCGGGGGGTCGGCGCGGGGCTGCTCTCGCTCGTCCTCGTCGGCGGCCGGGGGGCTCCAGCCGGGCCGGAGTTGCTTGGGGCGAAGCTCCTGCTTCTGCTTCTGCTCCGGCTCCGGCTCCTCCAACGGGAGCCCCGCAGGGCCGCCGCCCCTTCTCCCAAGGGCGGCCACGGCCGAGGAAGGGTCTCGGCGCGGGGCATTCCTCGGCCGGCTCTCCCCGCCCAAAGTGCCCTCCCAACCCGGGGCTGCAGAAGCCGGTGGGGGCCTCCAGCCACTCCGCCGGGGCCAGGCCGGCCGGCAGAGAGGCACGCGGGCCGCCGAAGGGCCACGCGGCGGCGGCGGCGGCGGCGGCGGCGGCTCCCTGTGCGCGGGGCTGGGCCCTGGCCGCTGACGGCCCCGGGGCCCCTGGCCGCCGCCGTGGCTCGGGCGCAGTTTGACAGCCGCCGCGGGTGCCGGCCTTGCCCCGGCCTCCCCTCCCCTTGCCGAAGACCTCGCGAGGGGCCCTCCTGTTCCTCCGGGGCGAGGGGCGCTCGCCGGGTGGGGGCCACTTGAGGGGCGCGCAAGTTGCGGCGCTCTCAGAAGCCTGCGTTTAAATTCCGAGGGCCGGGCGCCAGCGCAGACCCAGCCGCCCCTCCCTCCCTCCTCCCTCCCCCCAGCAAAAACCGCTTTTTGCGGCGCGAACCCATCCCGCGCCTCCCCGTGCAGAAAACGGGTTTCGGTCCCTTTCTGCTCTTGCCAAAGAACCCCCCCCCCGCCCCCCATTGTTCGCTGACAGCCATGTTGTGCCATGGAGTGCACATTTCCAGAATGAAAAACCCGAAGATAAAAGGCAGGCACTGAGGTCTTGGGAGCGCCCCTTCCCCAATATGTTTCCCCCTTTTTCCATGAGGTTCAAAGAACAACAACCAACACAGCCCCCCCCCCAGCCACCATCCCCCTTCCAAGTGTAACCTAAAACCCAATGGAAAGAGACGCTACATCTGCTTTTGATTTAAAGTCTTGCAAACAAGCTCTCTTCAGCCGAGGGCTTTGCAGATCCTGCGGTGGAATTTCTGGCTGAGTGCTCCCCCCGCCATTGAAGCTCTCTGGCCCACATTTTTCCTACCAAGACAATGTCTGTTTTGCAGTGGAAGAAAGCCCCTAAGAAGGGAGAGGATGCAATTTAGCTATTGTGGGCATGACAGAATTCCCTTGCCCCTACAGATTATGTGCTCATGCTGGTATCAATTTGCCAATGGTCTGACTGCAGGCTTCAAGAATTGGGGGGGGGGGCAGTTTGCTTGCAACAGCAGGAAAGATGCAGCAGGGTCTACAGCTCGACACCTGATTGTCTGGAGCACATTTCTGATGCTCAGTGACGAAGTAATAGCAGCCTGTGACCCCCAAATAAAAATTAGCTCCTCCAGATGTGCACATTGAGTTCCTCCTCAGAACGTGGATACGATGAGGGGCAGTGACCTGGCACTCTCCACAACTTTGGGGACGCGGCTCCTCCGCACTCTTTCGCTGACCCGCCAACCAGCATGGCTCGCAGGTGAAACGCAAAACGCTCTGGGCTCTTCTGGCTTGGGTGCTGCCCAGCCTGTTGGTTGGTGGGCTGGGCTGACACGTTGGGCTAACTGGGGAATTTACGGGTCAGCATGTGGCAAGAACCCAGGCCTTGCCTTAGCATGTAGGCATGTATCTGGGCATCGCATGAAGCCACACAAATCCGTGGGTGAGGTGTATGTGGGTGTCCAAACAGTCAAGAGGGCATCTGCAGCCTTGCAGTCAGAGCCCACAGCACGCACGAAAAAGGTGTGGGGCTTCAGCTGTGCAATCGCAGATGCCGTACTGACTTCTTTTTTACCCCAGCCCAGCCCAGCCACCCCTGCAAGATGCCATACAATAATTTATGTGTGTGGACGTTGCTTGCTGGATCA
The DNA here is from genome assembly GCF_059951505.1 of Python bivittatus. Classification (NCBI taxonomy): domain Eukaryota; kingdom Metazoa; phylum Chordata; class Lepidosauria; order Squamata; family Pythonidae; genus Python; species Python bivittatus. The sequence continues at coordinate 2,224,891 of NW_028277070.1, read as the reverse complement.
GCACAACAGTTGTGCCTTGTTAAGCCAGGCTTAGTAAGTTGTGTGAAGCTGCCATTGAGCGTCTTTTGTGTGGGAAGGGAGGTCTGAAGGCCTTTTCTGTCCGGGACGGCTTCCTTATTACATCCATGCAGTTAAATGTGGGCCAAGCAAAGGGCTAAGAGGAGCTCCCAGATCAAAGCCTTGGGACAGTGTCTTGCAGCAACTGTACTGGCTCTGAGTTTGCACCGAAGCTCAGTTTGAATGTGTTGGCTTTGGCGTGCGAAATTCTCAATAATTTCAATCTCATTAGCTGCTTTTTGTTGTCCAGTACAGAAAACAGGCAAAGCTGTCATAGTAAAAGCATAGCATATTTGCAAAGAGTGGGATCTCCTTGTGGAACTCAGCTCCTAGAGGAGCTGCAGATCATTTAAATCCCAAACAAGTTTGTAGCCCTCAGGGTTAAAAATAGAGATGTGGTTAACTCTGGTAGGATACAATTTGAATACAGGCAGGCAGAGTCCCTGGAGGTGCTAAGCAACTGGCTGTGGCTTTCCTCTTCCCTGTCCCACAAGTAATTTTTTTGGTTTGGGGGCAGAAGAAAGGGGAGGCAGCTGGGGTTTTTTTGTCAGCACCTCCAAGTTTATTTTCAAGCGTTATCCGGCTTTTAGGCGCTTGCAAACCTGAGCTGTTTTGGGGACACAAAATAAGGAGACCAGTAATGTCTCAGTGAGTCAAACTCACTGCCAGGGCGATGTTTCCCCAAATCCCCAGGGGTGCGGCTGAGGCTGTGTTAATTCCTTTTTTTTCTTTTCTCCCTAGCTGGCAAAGATTCTAGAGGAGTGTTTTTCAACCTTGGCAGCTTGAAGATGGGTGGACTTCAACTCCCAGAATTCCCCAGCCAGCTTTGCTTTGCTGGCTGGGGAATTCTGGGAGTTGAAGTCCACCCATCTTCAAGCTCCCAAGATTGAAAAACACTGTTCTAGAGGTTTAGAAATCAGCCTTACTCCACAAAAGGGCAAAGCCCTTTGGCTCCATTTCTTTCTGCTGCAGCGTCTGCTCTTCAAACGCCTGAATCTTTAAGGTGCCACAAGAGTCTTCTTTTCTTTTCTGTAGAGACGCTCATGTCTCTACATTGGGTCTTCCATAAATTTGGCCTATTTCCCTTTGCAAGCCAGCTGAGCTAACGTCTGCCATCTTTTCATGCAGCCGTGAGTTCTGCAGGTTAGCTGCGTGTGGTGTGGAAATACCTTTTCTGTTGTTTTCCCTGTTCTGCTGAATTCCCACCTATGGCACTCGTTAATCCAATTTGGTTTTTCTCTTTATGGGGGAAAAAATCCAACTTCTGTGTTTTCCTAGTCGAATTCTTTCAGTTTGATGGAAGGCAGTGTGCTTCAAAACAAACAAAAAAATCAGATCATTTTATTACATTTTTTTAAAGTTCCGTACGCATAGAAATAAACCGGCATTGAAAGCACGTTAATTCCTTTCCTTAATCAATTTCCTTAACTGATTCATACTTATACGGATCACAAGGTCTCTGATGTCACTAATTATTTTATATTTTGATAGGAATAACAATGCTAAGGAAGATTTTATCGAAAAAGCTTATCGGCTCCAAATTGGTAACCCAGGTCATTTATTCCATACAGGGAAAATACAAGCAATTGTAACTCCCTTTGAAACATTAACCCTAGATGTTATTTTTTCAGATGTAGCAATATCCCACAATCTAGAATAGCACATTTTAAGCTTTAATGTATCAGACTTCTTCCACGTAGCAGCAGGAAGCATAAAACTAGAAAGACGTTCATCGTTTTGCTTAATGTCAGTTTCTGTAAAGATATTCCGTAAGCATAAAACAGGGTTAGGGGACACTTTTCCAGACAGAACTTAGCTCTTACACCCAGGACACCAAAACCCCTATAACTGGACAGGTCCACTTTAAATGCAGATAGATGCCTTTTCCTCCATCAGTTAGATAAAACAGACCTTGCGGTGGGTCCAAGATGTTCTGTTGTGTGATACCATCGGCCCCTTAGCTTTCAGCCTAGCTGAAACAGACTAAGTTACCATAGAGGTCCATACCTTGACCCACTGCGTGTTCATAAAGGTCATGCCTAGGTCTTTCTCCCAACCAGACCCCTTGCAGATGCAAGCCACTGTCTGACCCAAGACTCTTGTTATTATGCTCCTCAGCTTCTAAGAGAAATGAGAATGGTGGAATATTCTGCATGTGGGGATCTGAACTGTTGGGCCTGACCAGAAGTGTGATTGATTGATTGATTGATTGATTGATTGATTGATTGATTGATTGATTGACTGATGTGCCATCAAGTCAGTGTTAACTCTTAGACAGATTTTTCTCCATGGCAATCTATAATAAGCCAAATTAGTAAAGGTAGGGAGAATCAGAACAAGTTCTTCCGTGTTATTTTTTTTTCTTTTGACTTGTAAAAGTCTTGAACATAACCTGCTGCCTGTCATTGTTTGATTGGAATGTGTGTAACTACTTGCGGAAAAGAGAGCTAGCTTTTAATGGGAAGTAAATAGGTGATGAAAGTTGCTATTGCCACAATCATTTCAATCTCTTTCAAAGGAGAGCATCCCCAAGAGAAATTCAAAAGGAATTCTCAAATGTGTCTGAACGTAAGGTAGAAAAGCAGAGGCTTCTTGGCAGGGGAAAGAGAAACCACAATGCTGATTAGTATATTTCGTGAATAAAGGTGGGCTCTGTGTGAGTTTGCACAGGGCCCTCAACCACAGGAAGCCTCCCCAAGCTTCAATCAAACTATGTTTAGCAGGATATCGCCAAAGTATGGCTCCATCTTAAAAACTCTTAAAGAGGACGATCCTTTTCATTCAAGACAGCAAAGATATCTATGAAAATGCAGCGTTTGGGAGGGGTTCTCAGCGTGCTCCTGTTTCCCGGGCCGTTGATTTTATATGAAGAAAAAGTCTTCTCAAAGGGACGATCTTCTCTCAGAATCTTAAAAAGTTCCTGCTCTCCCCCACGGAGGCAGATAGCGCAGAGACGGAAACAGACGGGCATAATCCTTCCATTTTCTCCAGCAAAGGAAGGGAAATGGCTGGGCGCCAGCTTCCTTTTGTCTCCCAGGAAAACCACCGCTGAGTGGCAGATGGTCAGAAACTGGACAGAAGCCGGAGTAAGAGAGGCAGCTTGAGAAGTATCCGTGCTGCCCGTCCAGACACGTGCAGGCAGGGGATGGAGCGGCAATCGACAGGCAGACCCAGAGGAAAAGGTCATCTGTTTCCATAAGTGTCTTGCCCAGAAGAAACCCCGCATCTGGCCTGGGCTTCTGCTCAGCTGCTTCTGGGGCAGGCGATGTGTCTCCCATAAGCCACAGAGGTGCACCAGGGGCCGCAGGAGCTGATTGGCTGGAAGAGCAAACCTGGGGGGGGTCCTTCCTTTGCGCAGCCTCACCTGGCTTTGGATGACGGACAGGCACGCCTCACCCAGTTGCATGGAGTGACTCAGGGCGTGGGTGCCCAGCATTTTAAGCATCACTGCCAGCATCGCCAGTGTGGCATTGGGGGCGTCAGTGTGCCTGCAGACCCCTCCCTTGGTGATTTCCAGGGTCCACCTATTTTGTGTTTTTCCTGGCTGTGCCACCATGCAGGCACTTGTGAAGGGATGAGCTCCACCCATCCCTTGGCACACTCTTCGCATTTCAGATTTCCCCCAGAAAGCTTGGGAAGGGCCTGCCTCTGCATCAGATAAGCATATTGGGCTGGCAGTTGATTATATCCATTGACCATTGCATTTTTATACAAGCTATACTTAACTTTCCTTCACTGATCTGCTTTCCAGCACTGTTGTATGTTTTAGTATATTTTGGTTTTCATTGTTCTTTGTTTCTGCTGCTGCTGAGAATACTGAATGAAGTGAATGAAATTACTAAATGAAAACCCAGTGAAAAGTCAGTCACAACAATAGCGAGAAGAGGGTCTCTTGAGGCTACCCAGTGGGATTCCCCCTCTGATTGTCGGGAAGCTCCTTGGGAATGGAATGCCAAGCCGTGATGGATGGCCACATGCCCCTCCCCTCCTGTGGCCGGAGGTCAAGCCATGCTCTGCTGCCACCCCGGGCACAGGAAGAGACGCCCCCTTTTCAGCCAGGTCTTCTTTCAGTCAGAGGGCGTGGGGTCAGGCTGAATTGTGCAAAAGAATAAATTTGTAGTAGTGCCTCATTTGAAGATGGCTTTGCTGCGTTGTTCATCGCAGTAAATCAGCCTTCCCCAACTAGATCCCCGCTGAGGATGTGGGATTGCAGCTTCCATCATCCCCAGCCTGCGTGGTCTGCCCCGCGAAATGGGGTGGTAGAAACGGTACTCTGGAGCCCAGACTAGAGGAGGCTTTGAAAAGCTCTTTTAAAGGCTGCTGACGGGCTTGTTCTATTTTTACCGTTTCTTTTATCAGTTGGAATATTTAACAGGCGTCCTTTGAAGAGCCCTTCCTGGGGATGTGAAGAAGCAGAATGGGGAAGCTAGAACAGAGAACAGAGCTATTCAAAATCAGAAAATACAAGATCCAAACCTTCTGCCTACCTTTTTTAAATTAAAAGCTATATAGAATAAAACGTTTTTACTGCTCATCTGAAATAAAGTCCGTATTCCTTGGATGAAATTCCATATCCCACATGGGGCATTCATTCTTATTTGTGTATTTCCTTTTATCCCTAGGAATTCAAGGTAGCATGTAGATGGGGATCAAATAAAGCCAGATCCCCACAGGTGAGGGTAGATGGGGCTGAAAAGAATCACTTCTCCAAACTCACCCACTGGATTCTGGGGTCTCCTGAGTCTTAATTCGACCCCAGAATCACCACTACGGACTTGTGGACCCTCCTCCGAACCAATCTTGTATCCAGGGGAGGAAGCGACCTTCCAGATGCATGCTTGGCCTGCAAGTTTTCTGGGTGGAGGGCTGCCCAGATCCTTGGGAAGGTATGTCAGGCCCATAGGCTGGAAGTAGGCGCCCCCAATATAAGCACAGCGTAGTTGTGCTCTGCACAAGCCACGGTTTCCAGTCCCTTCCAAGGGTCAGTCCCAGATACAGCATCCCATCAGCCAAGCAGAACCCCATCAAACTGCCCTTCAACTGGTATAAAGACTTGGGAGGTCTGATCCCATTGAGACCCCAGAAGGTGGATGGAGAAAGCTTGGGGTTTTTTCCACCCTGCCAACTTTGAAAACTCCATTCCTCCCATGCACCTAGAACTTTTTCCAATACCCCTGGAAAGTGGTGCCTCCAAATCCAAATCATGGTGTCCAGTGCCATAGAAAATAGTCTTTCGATTTTGGAAGAGGTGGTGGGAGCTGGCTGGCCTTGGCTAAGCATGGAAGTACAGGTAGTCCTCACTTAATGACCATTCATTTAGCGACCATTTGAAGCTACAGTGGTGCTGAACAAAGGGACTTACAACCAGTCTTCACACTTACAACTGTCACAGCACCCCTGCAGTCAAGTGATTGGGATTTGGGCGCTTGGCAACCAGCTCGCACTTACGATGGTTGCAGCATCCCGGGGTCATGTGATCACCATTTGCGACCTTCCCAGCCGGCTTCCAGCAAGTAAAATCAATGAGGAACTGCATGATTCACTTAACGACTGCATGATTTGCTTAACGGCTGCGGCAAAAATGGTTGTAAAATTGGGCGTGACTTGCTTAACAACAGTCCTGCTTAACAACAAATATTCAGGTCCCTATTGTGGTCGTTAAACGAGGCCCCCAGCATGTATAGGCTAGATCAGGAAGCTGAAAAAACACCTTAGAAGAAGAGAAGGGCAAATCCCTTCCATACCGTGGCCAAGAAAGCTACATGGCTGTGTCCATAAAGTCAGCAAGAGAAGAGTTCAAAGAAAGGGAGTTTTATTTTTTGTATAAATCCCATGGATAAATAGAAGTTTCAAGATCAGCCACAGCAGCTGCAGACGAAGCTCATTCTTTCAGCCGCATCCTGAAACCCCAGACAGATGGATTTCTCTGTTTGCAGTTACGAAGCTGTCAATGCAATACGCTTATTAGTAAATCTCTGTCTATCTTCCTGCCTGTGCACAGCCAGCTGAGGGAGAAGAGTTTTGGTTTGTCAGCTGTTTTTAGAAGCAACTGCTTTTACAACTCAGAGTCTGACATTTATTTTCAAGACCCTGCAGAAAGAATTCTCCCGCATTTTTTTCCCTACCGATTTTTACTCCCTGGTCTGATGGTTGGGGCAGTTTGCTTCTGGAATCTGTTTCCAAGGGAAATTCTTTTTGGCAGAGTGCAGTTTTCCTGCATTTATTCAAGAGGCACAAGGGCTAAAAGATGCATGAGGGGAGCGTCTTCTGTCTTTCCTCCTGGGCATCTTCACTCCTGTGCCCTGCAGCCTCCCTGGCCTCTCAAGTTCCCATTCATCCTGAAGGAAGATGAAACCGGTCCCACTGGAATTCCCTATTCAGACTGGGGAGTGCTGGACAGCCAGGGGGGCTGCAAAGCGAGGGGGAGATTTAGCAGTCAAAGATGCCTCCAGAAGCACCCTCCTCGGCTGCCTGCATTAATAAAGTAAGCTGGGAAGTGTCCCTGAGTAAATTTAGAAATACAATTTCCAGCACTCTGGGAATAAAATGGCCGTACATCTACAGACCTGAGTTCCCTCGTGCTCTTCCATCCCGATATGAATCAGTTCCTTGCCTTTAGAACCAGGAGTCACAAAACAGTATTTCCAGTGTTTTAATGTTGTGGGGTTAGGACTTCCCTTTCTCTATGTTGATAAACAGCACTCAGCACTTATGCCACAGTGTTTTCACTATTTAAATGCGTCTTAGCAAATCAGGGATGGGCAACCTTTGGTGGCTGCCGCTGATAATTAACGCTTGAATGCAGCCAGCAGGGAAATGATGCAAAGGGATTGTGGTTGGAAGTTTCCCCCTGGTTTTAGTCATGTTGCTGTAGGTTTTATTTTTACTCATTTCCTTATTTCGGTATAAGCTATTGTGTTCATGTGCTGCTCCTCTTCAGGTGGCAGGACCTGAAAGCAGAGGGGAAGTTGCTCTCGGGGTTGCTGGGGATGTGCACAGCAAAAGGCTTTGGGCTCTGTGTGTGGCTTGGTGGCGATAGTCTCATCGCGATCTAAACAAGCCAGTGAGAAAATTCAGCGTGCATGGCATCGTATTGCTTCATGTCTTCCTCAGAGTGCAAATCTGTTATTCTGTGACTTTGCAGCGAAGCTTAAAAATATAATCCCTACGTTATTCATAGATGTGTTGCATTACCGGGAGGGGTGATGCGTTGGTGAGGAGGGGGCTGGATTGGCCAGGCGCTATGGCGCTGGTGAGCTGGGCACAGAGAGGGTGGCCATGGAGGTGGCAAGAAGGAGGGTTACTTCTCACGGCGTGGCTCTTTTCGAGCACTTGGGAGGCTTTGCAAACGTCCCCCTGCTTGGTCAGAGACGCGAAGGTGCTTCGTGGTTTTCCTAACTCACAGTTTCGCCTTCTCCGCAGCTCCGCTGGGTTTGTGTGCTGCCCAGGATGGCGACAACAAGAGGAGGAGTGCCCAGTCGGTAAGATCTTGCCCACCCACCCTTTCCAAAGCCAGTTAGAAGCTCTGCGCGAGCCTCTTTTGCTCTCCATGGGGTTTTTGGGGAGGGAGGGTGACCCTTCCCAGTAGCCCTTGTGGGTGTATTGGCAGCTGGCGGGCCAAGGCCAGGCCCGGAGCGGGACCATGGAGGAGGATCCCTGTTGCGGGAGCCCCGATACCTCTGCTTCCCTTACGGCTTCATCGCCTTGGGTCCGGGGCTGAGGTCACTGTCTCAAGGAGGCGGGTGTGGGTTTATGCAACACAGTTAATCTGATTGCACTGAATTAACCCAATTTATACTAAACATTGTCAAATATATCGAACTATTTGCTAACCACATGGTACGCTTAACTGGTTACTGAATTAACCCAGTTTCCAGATTCACATGATCTGTTGAACCCTAAACTAACCATGTAGGTTGGCTTCGCATAATATGCTTTTCTTTTGGTGAGAAAAGTCACCAAAGTTGATCCTAAACAAGGCTAGCAAGCATTGCATGTGCTCACTCTTTAACTGACCTGGTTAAGTGAATGGTCCCATCCAGCCGTTTTACGGCTAGAGCCACAGTATGGGAGGGTTGGAAGGAACCTCAGAGATCATCTAGTCTGATGTCCTGCCCGGTGCAGAATCTGCTTATCAGCAGTTCACCTTCCAGCTTCTACGTAAACTCCTCCAGCAGCCACCTCACAACGTATAGCAGTTTGCTCCGTTGCTGAACCGCACTCGATGCTGGGACATTCTTCCAGATGTCCAACCAGAATCCACTTCCTGAAATTTAAGCCCCTTGCTTCTTGTCCTGGAACAAGTCTGAATAATTCTGCCCCATCTTCCACAGGACACCCTTCAGCTACTTGAAGAGAAGTACCTTGTCTCCCTTCAGCCTTCTCTTCTGCAGGGCAGGCTAAAGAAGTGCTTTAGCCATTCCTCGTTCCTCATATTCTTCCAGGCCCTTTGCCATCTTGGTTGTTCTCCTCGGAACACCCTCCGGTTTGCCAGTGTGGTAGACCGGATGCTGTCTTCTAGGGGTGGTCTGACCAATGCAGGACAGAAAGGAGCAAGGATTCCTCTTGACCTAGTCCTCTGCTCATCTCAGCACACGTGAGAAGAGTCCAGACCCTTTTCACGTGTTCTGCTGCCTAGCATAGTCCTCCCGTTATATATCCTATCCTTTGATTTTTCCTACCAAAAATTAGGACTTTGCATTTTGTCCCAGTTGCGATTCATCTTGCTGGATTCTGCCTAAGGTTCCAGTTTGACAAGATCCGGTCCTCTGCGTCGTTTGCTACCCCCTATCTTTGGGTAGACTACAAATTTGCTATTCCCTAACCCCTCACCCAAGTCACGGATAAATAGGGAGCTAGAAAGGAGCCCTGCAAGATTTCCCCCCAGCTTGTTGCAGAACCACTGAACAAGGTACCCTTTTACTGCACAGGCCTGTTCAGCCATTTCGGTAGCCCTCATATGCCATTATATTATGAATATATAAAATCATGGAGGACAGGGGTGGTGCCAGAGCTGGAGAAGAGTTGCTCATTTGGGGGTGGGTGTATCAAAAACAAAAAAGAAGCCATCTAAAAGGAAGCCAGAAGCATCCTGGCCCTGAGCAGGAGACGGGGACGGCCCTCTGTGCCGGTAACTTGCCTTGGCCTAGAGGGCAAGGGTCCCCAACCTTGGCAGGCCAGTTAGCACTATGAGGGCATCCCGCAGGTGCTGACTGGGGGCATGGCCACTCTCAAGATGCCACTTTCCCCAAAGGTAAAGAGGTGGGCTAAAAGAGAGGTGGGCTAGTTAGTCCTTGGAGGGGGCCAGAAGGTGCCCCAGGGCTGGAAGCCAAGCTGGGAAGGCAGGCGAACGGAGCAAACCGCTTCCTGGGGGCCCAGAAGGTGAAGGTCCCAGGGGCCAGGTCCTCGTGGGGGACTGATCTTCACCCCAAACAGCTGCCCTTGCTGCCGCTCTCCTGCACCCCACCCCACCCCGGGGTGCCACTGCTGGGCCGACGGGCACATTTGCTCCAGAGCGCTGGGCTGCGGCTGCCACGCCCTTGTTTCCCAAGTCACAAAGGGAATCTGGGTGCGGCTGGAAGCGGGCACTGGCTTTGCACCATGCCAGCTTTTGTTTGAATGCTCAGAAAAGGTCTTTGGAGAACGTAAAAGATGGCGTGGGGCAGGGGGGTTGGCAGGCAGGTGGCAAAGCGAGGGGTCCCGAGTGGTAACCCACAGGGTAGAGTTTGATCAGGGGCTCCTCTCTGGTAAAGAGGCTTGGGACCCCTTGCAGAAATAAGGGCAGGCAGGAACCACCCTTTCCCCACCGAGCATCTCTGGATGGATGTTGGTTTCTTTTAGGCAGTGCTGCCAACCTGCGCGAGGTTTTCTTTAATCAAATGAAGTCAGAGAAAGAAGTCGGGTCTCTCTTCCCCCTCGATTGTGCAGAGTCACAGAAGAGGAAGCCAGAGAAGGGAAGGGGAAGGGAGACATCTTGTTAGTCGGAGGTGAGGGGCAAGAGGTGAAGTGTAAGCTGAGGTTGGCAGGAGAAGAGGTTCCAGCAAGGAGGCCTAAGCCTCTGGGGCTGGTGGGGGCAGAGGACCAGGGGCTGGGCTGGCATCAGGAAATGCGGGTTCTGATCCCCCCCAGCACAGAAGTTCCCTGGGGGCTTTGGGCCAGTCGCTCTCTCTCAGCCCATCCTGCCTCGCAGGGCTGTTGTGATGAGGACAAACAGGAGGCGGGAGCACTGCAGATACACTGCCTTGAGCTTCTGTACAAAAGGCAGGACCGAGATCTAACAGATAAATTGTCGTTTCCTGACAGATTTGCAGAAAGATGGCTGTCGCACCAAACAGCGGTATTGATGGAGCTTAGTGTGGGGCAGAGAAAAGTATGCAGAAAGGGCACACTTCTGGGCTTCAGTCAAGGACTCTGGGGTCCTTTTTGCTCCGTGTTGCAGAGAGCGGACGTGGCAGCTTCTGCATGCAGCTAGAGCGCTGGGCATCCCTGCTCACGAGGGAGGCTCCTTTCTCTTCCAGCCCAGCCAAGGGGACCCTGGAGGGATGGGGGAGCTCAGCTGCCTCCTTTTGTTCCGCTGATAAGAAAACAGGGTTGTAGCCCCTGTGACGGTGAAGACAGGCTTCCAGCATGCGGGCTGGAAGAAATCTCTCGGGAGCAGCCAGAAGCTGGCCTGCGTGTCCTGGATAACAGGTCCAGCGATACCCGAACACGAACGGGGCCCTGTGCCCTACAGCCTCTTGCTTTCCCTGCAGCTTACAGATACCAGGCTGGCCATTCCAAAAAGCTTATTTTTGCAAGCTTTTCAGCTGCAGAATTTGGGTTGTCAGCAAACACCCGGAGCCTGGCTGCGGGCTCCCTGCCGGGCTCTCCGATCCTGGAAGGCCGATGCTGGCAGGCCGAGAGCCAAGGAAGGGAGCCCGCCCTCTCCGGCGCTCCATTGTCTGCGGCCAGAAGCTCCCTCGCAGCTCTGGAACTTGGGCTTCCCAAGGTTCCGGTTCCAGCTCCTTGCAGCCCTGGAAGGGGGAGAAAGTCGGGCCGAGCGTTCTCGGGACTTGGAGTCCCAAGGCACTGATGGGAAACTTGGAGAAGTTATTTTTAGATGCCTGTTAAATGTGCTGCTGTTCCAGCTGGCTGAGGCCCCTTCCTTTCCTGCACAGTGATATTTTGCAACGCACTTGGTCTCCAGAGTGGGGGGCGGGGGGGGGGGGATGTGGAAATGGCCAAGGGCAAAGCCACAGAAGAACTTAGTGTGCAAATTCATTGGACTGTGTGTGTGTGGGGCGGGGGGGGGATCCAGCTTGGAAGCAGCTGGAGGTTCCTGCCTCTGTTCTAGGACGCCAAAGAAGAGATGAACATTTGGGAGGCCAGGGGTTGCACATGTATTTCTCTACTGGTCCCAGGCCGTGCTGCCAGGGCCAGGATTTTCCAGCTTTGGGGGGGCGGGATTTTCAGAAGTATTTTAGGTCTGTTAAATCATCTAATGGTTTGTTTCCAGTTTTTTAAAAACTTAGCAGGAAATTGCATTTCTAATGTGCAACAGTTCGCCCCCTAACTTTGGGGTGACATATAGCCCGAGGGCTGTGAATTCCCCAACCTCTGCTAGAGGGTCTGATCCACAGTGAGACCTGCCAACCTCCCTGACTTTAATGGCCTGGTCAGGGGGCTTAGAGATAGCAAGAAGCTCTGCGGGCTGAGCTTTGTAAACACTTCCAATCTTGAGTCTCTTCGGGGATGCTAAGATCGCCCTTGGCCCTGCTGGATAAGAACGCAGGAAGCCTCTCTCCTAACCCCCCAAAGGACACCAGGTTGGGCGAGGGCTTTCAGGGTGTTCCTTGCTGGGCAAACCTGGCACGGCCCCTGGGCACGGAAGGGGAGAAGCCCCAAGGATTGGCAGGCCGGATGGCAGGTCCCGCAGCCCCAAAGTCAGTCCTGAAGGGCATCGAGGTACAACATGGGGAAGCAGCAGAATTTAGGATTGCAATTTGAGAGATGAATGCCAGCGGAGAAGATAATATGACTATAGGTTGATCGCAGCAGGTGACAGCCCCTGAGAAAGCAGGGTTGGACCAGGACTTGGCTGGGAAAGAGACCCCCGGGAGGCCCAGGGTGGGAGCTGGACTGGGCAGGAGGCCGTGGCAAGACCACTTTCCTGCTGCCCAGGGAAATACCGTGGGTGGGTGTGTCTGTGGAATCCCCAAGATCTGAGCTGATGTGCCAGTCTTACAGTTGTACATTTATAGTCCACTTTGCCTTGCAAAGGAGCAGTGGGGATTTGGTTCCTTTCGTTAGGGGTGGGGGGTTCATGTCCACTGGTCCAAGGGCGGTTGTGAGCGCCACAGGACTGAGCAGACTAAAAGGCCCCACGCGGCCCCGGTCGATTCCTGAACCCCGCCGTGTGTCCCCTCCAGCCGCCACTCCGAAGCCCCAGGGCTGTGACTCTAGCGCTCCCCCTTTCTTTGCTTGCCTTTGGAAGAGCTGGGTAATAACCAACTAATCTTCCCTGGAGTTCTCCACGGACGGACGCACTAACCACTTCCCCAACTCCTCCTTTGCATGCGCCCTGGTGCCCTGGACGGAGGCTGCCCGCCATGTCCCAGGGAGCTGCCCTCTCCGCTGATCCACGGGGTAAGTACTCCGCCTCCCCTCCGGCAGGCATCGCGCCACCTCTGCTAGGTCGCCTTCCTGCTGGGAGGGCCATCCCCCCCCCCCCGCCATTTCTGTCTCTGCCCTAACTAACTCTGCTCTAATCACACCGCAGTGCCTTCCTCAACTCCTTGTGCCCATCACTTTGGGGCCTTTGAGAGACTTTCCCTTTGCTGCTCCCCCTTTGGGAGGGGGGTGTTGGGGGCTTGCCCAGGTTGTGAATTGGCGTTTCTCCCAAAATCGCTCTTTTTCAAGTGGTCCAACCCAGCCACTCGCAACCTGCAGCTACAAGTTAATGGTTCATACAGGACTCTGAGAAAGGGGGTAGGGGGCTGATATTTGGGGGCAGAACACCAGTCTGTGGTCAGTGATGGAGGCCGCCCAAGCAGTTTTACAGTCATTTTGCAGAGTGTTTGGGGCTCTTGCAGAAAATTAAGCAGCTTTCCACAATATTAGTAATGGGGCTGCTAGCAAGATCGGTGTCAAGTTCCTGGTAAATAATGGGGAAATAGCAAGGCCCCCTTGATTCTGGAAATTCCCGTGGCCCCCCTTCATCCTCCTGGCTGATTTCTACCCAAGCCAGAGGGAACTCAGCAAAATCTCCATGCGGGGGTGGGGGGGGAATGGGGGAGAAGGAAAGGGCTTCAGGTCCCTCCAGCCCCCTCCTCGTTCTCTCTCCCCTGCAGCCGTGTGCGAGGGCAACTTCACCTGTGCGGACAACGAGGTGTGCGTGAGGCCGAACGAGTGTCGCTGTCGCCATGGCTATTTCGGGGCCAACTGCGAAACCAGTAAGCCTGGGGCGTCCTCCAGACAGGGCGGGAGCAACCTGCAAGCCGGGGTGGAGCCAGGAGCCCCCCACAGGCCAGGCCAGGGTCCCCCTCGGGGGTGTCCAGAAAGTTGGGAGTGCAGCTCCGAGAATTCACAGCTGTCCTGTGAATTGCAGAGCCAACACATGGAGGATGCCGGTTGGGGAAGCTGAACGTGCAGATCCGTCAGCAGCTTCTAGCGCACAGCAGCGCAAAGTCTTAGCATCAGGGCTTAGGATAATAAGGATAAACGCGGGGAGAGAGGGTCGTCGTCATCATGTCCATTTTATATCTCATCTTTTTGAGTGCTGCTTGTGGGCTTCTCAGAGGTGTTAGGAAGGCCCGGGTTCAAGTCCACCCTCAGCCCGGAGCCTCACTTGGTGCCTTTGGGCCACTCACTTGTGCCCACCTCACAGGGTTGCTGTGAAGAAAACTTTGGAGTAGACCCGTAATGTGCGCTTCCTCGCACTCTCAGAAGAAAGGCCGCGAGAAATGAAAGGATAACTAAACAATGAAACGGGGTGGCTTTTTGTGCAAAGAGCATTTCTGATAGATAACCCTTGTGGGCTCTCGGCACACCCGGTAACTCCAGTCCAATTTACTTTATTTATGTATTTATTTATTAGCAGCATTTCAAGGCTGCCTCAGTCCCACAGGACTCTTCCGTATGCGCTTCGAATCCTGTTGATTGAGGGAGCTTAATGATAATTGAAATATCAAATGCGACACCGAAAATTTTTTAAAAAATGAAAGCGGGACAAAAATTAATTAGCCGTTAAAATGCCGGCAGGTAGCAGGGAGAAGTTCCTTCTATGGCTGGGGAGCAGTGCAGTAGAAACCGTCCCCCAACAAGCCAGGGAGATTTGCTGGGAGAGCGTGGCATCGCCTCCTGCCATCTTCCTGGCTGGGCAGATCGAGGGCTGCAGCGATCTCGTGCCTCGCCGAGCGGCGGGTCAGCCCTTCTGTTCAATGCCCTTTTGAAAACCACCAACGTGAACCATCAACGGGGGGCTTGACGGAGTGGGTCACACGAGCAGAGGGAGGAGATGGGGAGCGGTCACCCTGCGGTGCTCACGACCCTTGCCGCCCCCACAGAGTGTCCCCGGCTGTTCTGGGGCCCGGACTGCAAGGAGCTCTGCCACTGCTACCCCAACGGGCAGTGCGAGGACGTGACGGGCCAGTGCACGTGCCACGCCAACCGCTGGGGGCCCAAGTGCGAGAACGGCTGCCTCTGCAAGCACGGGAAATGCGACCAGAAGACGGGCAAGTGCTCCTGCGAGCCGAACTGGTGGGGGCCCCAGTGCTCCAGTGCCTGCTACTGCAGCCTCAACTCCCAGTGCGACCAGAAGACCGGCCTCTGCCTCTGCCAGCCGGGCTGGTGGGGCCGCACCTGCAACAACCAGTGCGCCTGCAGCAGCTCGCCCTGCGAACAGTTCACGGGGCGCTGCCAGTGCCGCGGCCGCACCTTCGGCCCCCGCTGCGACCGCTACTGCCAGTGCCACATGGGGAAGTGCAACCAGGTCGACGGGACCTGCACCTGCGAGCCCGGCTACCGGGGCAAGTTCTGCCGCGAGGCCTGTCCGGCCGGCTTCTACGGACAGGGCTGCAGGAGACGGTGAGCAGCACCCCCCGCCCCGCGGTTCGGAGAGGCCCGGGCGGGAATCGCGAGTGGGTTTCGGACCTCGTCCTGCAAAGTGGGCCAGTCCTCCAGTTGCGACGTGACGAGGGCTTGGGCGACCTGCAAGGCTCACGCCGCGCCGTGCCGCCTCGTGACTTTTACTCAGAATAGTTAGGACAGTGCTTCTCAACCTTGGCAAATTGAAGGCGGGCAGACTTCAACTCCCAGAATTCCCCAGCCGGCAGGAATTCTGGGAGTTGAAGTCCACCCGTCTTGAAGTTGGCAAGGTTGAGAAGCACTGCTCTAAAGCAACAGAGTCAGGGCTGTCCGCAGAGCGAGGTCGTAAAAGTCAAGACGGACGCTGCAACCGTGCAGTCGAAACCCTTCCTGGATTTTTTGCGTGTAAAAAAAACAAGGGGAGCTTCAGTGGCCCCATTGTGGCTGCCATCTTGACTTTTTTGACCATACCTGG
The DNA here is from genome assembly GCF_059951505.1 of Python bivittatus. NCBI lineage: Eukaryota > Metazoa > Chordata > Lepidosauria > Squamata > Pythonidae > Python > Python bivittatus. The sequence goes on along the minus strand of NW_028277070.1, from coordinate 2,209,296 downwards.
AATGCAGAGCTTTGGGGCTGACTTCCGCCTGTATTACAGCCCCTCGGCATCTTTGTAGCGCTCGGGTGGTTGACCTCGAGGTCTCTTCCCAGACTCCGGTACCCCAGAGAGAAACTGGCAAGCGCCACAGAGATGCTGTGGAAGAAACCCTGCGCCACTGTGGCATCCAGCCGAGGGAAGCGGTGGCTGCTGGCAGAACCTGCTGGCGAGCCTGTGCTCTGAAGCCTCCAGGGCTCTGAAGACAGGCCCTGCCAAAAGCTGACAGAAAGCCACGTGTGGCATCACAGAAGAAAGCAGCGGACCTCCAGGGCCCCCCTTGTGCTGGGCTCTGCGCTTCCCGACTGGGACTGCAGAGCCACCTCCCCGCCCACGGCGTGTCTTCTTCGAACCCGAAGGACTACCGTGTAGCCCCTCAGGCATTCAGAGAGGACTTCCTTTTGCTCTTTGGGTTCTTTTCTCACGGCTGAACCTTCCCCAGTCCTTCATTCTCTCTTCGTAATTCTTAGTTTCTGGTTCTTGTGGACATTGTAGAAGGAGAGCTATATTAGTCTGTGGCAGTTGTTTCTCAACCTTGGCAACTGGAAGATGAGTGGACTTCAGCTCCCAGAATTCCCCAGCCAGCACGCTGGCTGGGGGATTCTGGGAGCTGAAGTCCACCCATCTTCCAGTTGCCACGGTTGAGAAACACCGGCTTAGGAGGTCACCAGAAAGGGTGAGTGAGGCAGCCGCTCAGGACAAATACCACAGACCTGAAACGCTGAGGGAAAACAGAACCACAAAATGAATTATTGATTTGATTGCACGTTCATCATGGTGCCTCAGAGCGCTCCATTTTTACCTTTTCATTCGGAATCTCACGTTTAGCTTGCTTTTAATGGGTCGCTGCACACGGAGCACGACAGGAGCGGCCCCCAGGCCCTCCATTTCAGAAGATCTCCGACCGCAGGGCCCCCAAAGGATTTTGCCAGGAATCTGGGGGAGCTGCGAGCGAAGTGGGCAAAGGGCCTGTGCCCCACATCCTGCTGGACTACCCTTGTGGAAGGGGCGCCTCCTTGTGACATGACCCCCATCGCACCCCCACCTGACGGCTCTCTCTCTGACCCTTGAAAGGAGCGTTTGCCCCCTTCTCCCGACACACAACCGGGACAGGGGCCTGCACAGTTCCACTTGGCCCCCCAGGTCATCTGCTGCAGAAATGCCCCTCCCCGTCTGGGCACTGGACGTTTTGGTTTGGTGGAAAAAGAAATCCGGGCACCGGATTCTTTTCTCTTTATGTTGGCAAGTGATCCATAGCTCTGGCAGCCAGGAATGTAGGCCTGTTTAATTCCTTGCTTGCTTGCTCATTTTGAGGTGGGAATATTGATACCCTGGCAGAGTTTCCGGAATTCTCTTGCTGGGGGTGCTCCTCTTATGTCTGTGAGTGCATGTGTGCAAGGAAAGTGCATCACGCGTGCATGCACAAATGCAGAAGGGTGTAGGAGACAGAAGAGGCACTGCCTGGCCCAGAACGATTTGCAAGGGAAACCGGCTTCTGGGGGCAGAAAGGAAGGACCGGCCGAGAGGTCCCTGGTCGGGGCTCCCCTGCTGTGTATTTCCAATCACCCAGGCAGATTTGGGGGGGCAGAAGCACGTTGATCTTTCATTTCCCCAACAGAAGTATTTCTATGAAATGATTTCACAGAGGCTGCCCAGGTTACTGCAGCTGGAATCAGACGTTGGAATTTGCCCCGCATTAAATGGTGTGCAGGCAGCCACCCTGCCCAGCCCCATTGCTGAGAGACGAGCAAGGCAGGCCACCAGGCAGCCCAGCCCCACGGATGTCAGCGTGCTTTCCTCCCAGCTGGAAAGCACATTAATGGGGCAGGAGGAAGAGCCCTAACGCGTAATTCTGCATTTAGGCCAGGGAATAAACCAATTCCGCCACTAGGAGCGAAGAGGCCTCCGTGGCAGACAAAAGCAGAGTCCCGCTGACCTCATCCTTCCCGCCAGAGCCATTGGTGAACAGGCGGGGGGGTTCCCTTGGCACAACGTGGCTGAGGAATCACTTCCTCAAGCGTCACGTGCAGCTCTTGACAGAAGAGCGGGCTTCCTGTAGCACTTCCCGGACTGACCGGTGGACATCACATGGTCTGCCCAGAAACTCTGGGAAGGAAGCAAACTCTTTGCCGAGGTTCAGCACTGCTGCAGGCAGAAACGTTAAATGAGGCTGGACGAGATCACTCGAGCCTGTCATACGTTTCCTAAAAATAATATCTCACCCCCATACACCCCTGTCAAACGAGCACTTTTTAACTTAACGTTTTAACCAAGAAAAAACATCGGTTTGTTAAACTGCTCGAAGAAAGCAGAATTTGGGGGATCTAGGACAGCTTCCTCCATTTATGTGGCATAGCTGCCAGGCGTGATCTTGCCCAAATGCCAAGCGGAACGTGTTGTCTGCAGGGTTCCCCTCTGCCCTCCGCCAGTTCAGGAGAGATGCAGTGCTTCAAAATGGGCAGAGCCTCTTTGACTCCCTGCCTGCACTTCAGATGGCTGGGATCGCAAGCTCCATCAGCCCCAGCCGCCAGACCCTCAAACCATGCTGGTTCAGGATGATGAGAGCTGAACCCTAGCATGCCGAGGGAGAGAAATGACCAGGTGACCCAGGTGAAGGCAGTTCCACCGTTTCCAACAGACTTTCTCCCTGTTTGCCCGTTTCCTCTTTGGATTGATTGGGAAGAATCCCTTCCTTCAGAAAACAGTAATAAGCTCCAGGCTCTCGTGGCTGACAGGAGAGTATCTGAACGGCCTAAAAGTTCAAGGAAACGTGCAGAACCACACTGCACCCCGCTCAGTGCCAGGATGCCCTCTTTACTGAGCCCCACTTTTACTTTTGAGAGCTCAGGCAGGGAGACTCTTTGCAACATGCTGGGATGCTCCTAGCCAGTTGGGGTGCCCGAGCGGGGTGTGCCCCCCTGCCTGCGTGCCTGTGAAGGGGGGGACTGGCCTGCTAGTCTTCCTTTGCGTGCCCCTCCCTCAGAGGCACAGCCCCCCAGCTTCTCTAGGGCGACCAAGGCCTTGTGGTTTATGAGTGGAGCATCACCCCTGCCCACGCCTTTCCCCGCTGCCAAGACCAGCCCGGTGGGTGCCAGGCTTCCTGTTAAAGGCAGAAATGACGCACCACTTCCTGCAACATGACTGCCAGACCCTGTGGCCTTTACAGCATGCGCTCTTTGCTCTGGCTTTGCAGGTGCGGTCAGTGCAAGGAGCTGCAGCCGTGCACAGTTGTGGATGGCCGTTGTCTGGCCTGCGAGGCAGGTTGGAATGGCACCAGATGTGACCAGATCTGCTCCCCGGGCTTCTATGGAGAGGGCTGTGAGCAGACCTGCCCTCCCTGCAAGGATGGCCACACCTGCAACCATATCAACGGCAAGTGTTCCCATTGCAATCCTGGCTGGATCGGAGACAGGTGAGTGCAGGCAGCCCTGATGGCCCCCAAGCACCGAATGTCCATGATAACATCTGTCCCTCTGATCCGTTGGCATCTCTTCCTTCTGCACCCTCCCTGTTACCAAGCATAAGACTTTTTCTACTCCGTCGTCCACTCACATGACATACTCAACATACACGAGTTTCTGGTTCTGGATTATCACTTCAAGGGATCACTCAGCCTTTATTTGACCCAGGATGAATTAATTGGTTCTTCTTGCAGAACCTGGTACTCCTAGTGTCCATTCCCAGATCCATAATTCAAAGGCACCACTCAGTGTCTAGCTTTCCCAGGTATGCATTTACTGGAAGGGCAGGGAAACCCCGACTGGACTCCTGTTTGGCTACAGAACTCATTAGGTGACCATCAGCCCGTTGTTCTTCCCCAGCCCGAAACTCCCTGGTGTGTTTGTTGTAAGAGTAAAGTGGTTGTGGGGAAGAGAGAGAGCTCCCTTTATTCTACAGCACAGGTGAGGAAGCGTGGCCTTCCTGAACCGCATTTCTTGGCATCCTCATGCATGTCGTCTGGGGCTGCTAGGAACTGTGGTTCAGCAACATCTGGAGGGCCTCTCTGGTTCTTGGCATCCTTGAGAAAAAGATGAAAGACCCCCAGAGAAAATACTGGTGACCAATTACAAAATAGCTTCCATCCTTCACAGAAGTTCCCGGGGAATTGCTTGATGATCTTTCCTGAAGGGTTGTTCATTTTCCCAGGTAGAGAGTTGTGGAATATTTTTGCACTCTTAATTTTGCTGTGATTTTATCTGCCGTCATTAGATTAAGGAGTGGGATCATCACCGTTCGTTTTTAACTCCAGGGGCATCCACAGGGAGGGGGGTATCAGCAAAGTTGAGGTGGTGGGTGCCACTGCGTAATCAAAGACCTGCCCCTTTTTTACATGCATTATGTGGGTAATATGTATAAAAGGGGGCACGGCTTCAATTGCACAGTTGGGACCGGCATCTTAATTTTTTTGATTACCACCCCCTCTGCAGGTGCCCCTGTTTATTTCTATTATTCCATTGTGTTAACTGCTGTATGTAGACATGTTCTAACTGGGAATTGCCCTGAAAACTGTGGTTCTCAGGAGGTGCAAACAAACATTAGCTGCTGTCTGGAGGCTTCGTCCTGCCTGTCAGTCTTTAGGCTAGGCCATAGCCCCCAACCCAGCCCAGGAGATGTCTGGTGTAATTTTCCACACCCCAGACATATAGGCCCTGCTGTTTGGCTGGATCAAAAGATGCCCGGTGCTCCCTATAGCCAGGACCCCAAAGTAAACCACTGAACCTCCAGATAGACGGAGCCGTCCCTCCGCTGCCATTGCACTGTTTTGCCTTCTCCAGGTGTGAGACCAAATGTCGCAATGGGACGTACGGGGAGAACTGTGCTTTTGTCTGCACCAGCTGTTTCAACGGGGCGTGCCACTTCGAGACCGGGAGGTGCCTCTGCCGGGCCGGGTTCCACGGGACATTGTAAGTGACTGGCACGCGGGAAGAGTCAAATCACCCTTCTTCCTCTGGGCAAGGCAATCTGAAAGACATCTGTGGGATTGCTTGCTAAAGCAGAGCAAAATTGAATGTACACTTTTTTTAAGAACTCTGTAGACCAGTGTTTCTCAACCTTGGCAACTCGAAGACATGTGGACTTCAACTCCCAGAATTCCCCGGCCAGCACGAGCACCCTGTTTCCTGTTGGGTCCTCCTTGCTAATGATCTGTGTTTAGAGATTAGCCTAATTTAGTTAAATAAGCAGACAAGTGTCTAGGTGAGACCGTTTTAAACACTTTACACATGTCTTATTCATGCATCCTCATATATAAAAGTAAGGCATCGTTTCTCAACCTCAGCAGCTTTAAGCTGTGTGGACTTCAGCTCCCAGAATTCCCCAGCCAGCCTGCTTCCGTTGGTTCCACGTTAGATTTACGACCAGCTCCTTTTCGTTCAGAGTCAGCGACGGTCAGCGCCTGAGCAGGCCCCCTTTGCAGAGCAGGACCGGATCTTACATGGGGTTTGAAATATTTTTAAGGGGTAAATGGCGTGTCCCCAGCCTTGCAAAGGGTGGCTGCATCCACCTCACTTCTTTAAGAAAATGATTTCTTCAGTTTCTTGCTGGCTAAGGACAAAATGAACTCTCTTCCCCCCAAAAGAGAAACCGGGTGAAAATTATGATCCTACCCACTCTTAAAAATGAGTAGCCTTTTTTAAAAAAAATAAAGTCACACCTCCTGGCCACCAGAAAGTTGGTCCACCTGTGGCTGAATTGAGAAGCACAAGCTTTTCGATTCCTGCTTTGCCACATCTGCCTGAACATTTCCGGTATTTGATGTGGGTTGTGCTAACTGTACCAAACCGGGGGAGACACTCTGGTAGATTATCCTGGCTTAATTCTTTAGCTTTAGCAGAGAAATGACATCCTGTGGTGTGGCTTCAGCACATTAGTCACAGCATGCTTATTCAGGACAAAGCTTGTATTTATTTTCCTATTTTTTCAACAAATTCTTGCTGTGTTTTCAGCAAAGGAAGCTGATTTCTGCCTCAGAGTGAAGGGGAGATCTTCCTACCCACCCACTTTCCCTCTTCTGTTATATAAGCAGCACAAACTTCTTGCAAGTTTAGGCTTCTCTTATTTAATGTTGTAAGTGTTTTCTTCAAGAACTGCTTTCCCAAACTGGTGCAAGTGGGGACTACTACAGTTTGCATAATCTCCAGCCAGGCTGCAGAATGCTAATCAGCTCCAACCAGTTTTTACTAACCTTCTAAAAAGAGATCATTGTGCAAATCTGAAAAAAAAAATCCCTGCAGCCCCAAATCTTTTTTTGCAGTTCCCGGAGCCACCTTGGGCCACAATTGCTGAAAAGTGTCAGTTCCTGTGTTTGCAAGAATGATGGGAACAGTATCTCAGTTCCCTATACAGCTAACAGCAAAGCAGTCCTGAACATTGTTCTCACACTGGAGGATATGCAGTTGTGAGAAATATCCCTTAATTGGCCCTTGGACACCATTAAGCATCTCTAATCAATCTCCAAAGCCATTTGGAGCATTTTCCAAATGTGTCCCTTCCTTCCTTCCTTCCTTCCTTCCTTCCTTCCTTCCTTCCTTCCTTCCTTCCTTCCTTCCTTCCTTCCTTCCTTCCTTCCTTCCTTCCCTCCCTCCCTCCCTCCCTCCTTCCTTCCTTCCTTCCTTCCTTCCTTCCTCCCTCCCTCCCTCCCTCCCTCCCTCCCTTCCTTCCTTCCTTCCTTCCTTCCTTCCTTCCTCTCTCCTCCTTCCTCTTCCTTCCTCTCTCCTTCCTCTCTCCTCCCTCCCCCTCCCTCCCTCCTTCCTTCCTTCCTTCCTTCCTTCCTTCCTTCCTTCCTTCCTTCCTTCCTTCCTTCCTTCCTCTCTCCTCCCCTCCCTCCCTCCCTCCCTCCCCCCTTCCTTCCTTCCTTCCTTCCTTCCTTCCTTCCTTCCTTCCTTCCTTCCTTCCTTCCTTCCTTCCTCTCTCCTCCTTCCTCTTCCTCCCTCCCTCCTCCCCTTCCTCCCCCTCCTTCCTTCCTTCCTTCCTTTCTTCCTTCCTTCCTTCCATCCATCCATCCATCCATCCATCCATCCATCCATCCATCCATCTATCTCTTTCTTTCACCCCATGTCTCATCCTCTTTCCCTTCCCTTCTTCCTTTTTTCTGTTTCCTTCCTTCCTCTAGCACAACTTTTGCTGATTTCCAGAAACTTCTGTATAACAGTTCCACACATTTGTAAATCAGGTTGTGCGGGGAGAGAGACATCTGGATTTTCTTCCTTGGGAACCCAGATGCTTTGGCACGTGTCACCTACATTATTCCTGGCAAAAGACTTTGCCAGCAGATGGAAGGAAAGCCCTGTGACACACTAAAAATAAGTTTGGTGGAGAGTTACTCATTTTGGTTTCTGGTGGATCAGTGTGCTATTCCCGGTCAGCGGGGAAAGACTGCCTGGGTTGGTTTGTGCCATCAGAAAAGCTGAAGGTTGGCTTAGGAGTTCTAGGCTACCATCACCAACCTCAACACAGCTGTGGCACTGAGAAGAGTAAAGTTTGTGTCAGCCCTCCCAAGGTTATTCTCATAGCCCATTACAGGTTGCCAGGTTGGCAGCATGATTATTATGGGTGCCAGGGAGCCTACAGCACACTGTGAGCATGTCCGCAGGACATAGCTTTCAAATATGTACTTTGAAAAAAAAAAACATAAAATAGCTGAAACCTCACGAGATCGCTGAACCTTCAAGAACTCAGTGTTCTTGCCTGAAACCATCAAAATGCAAAAATATTAAAATGAAGAATTCTGAAGAACTGCAAAATATCAAAGAGTCTTAAAATTGAAAACAGCACAGCAGGCAGGAAGCGTGTTCCTTTGTGAGCTGGCCAGTTTGCAGCTGCTGTGAAAAGCCAGGCAGCCCTTGGGCCAACCAGCACGTGGCCCTGAGGAGGCCAGGATCCGAGCCAAGGAAACAGCTTTGGATGTGCAAGAGGCGTCCACATTCCTGGGAAGATCGGATGGCAAGAAAGCTGCCTTTTCGGGCCAAGCCTCCTCCCGTTGCTGCTGCTCTAGGGCGAGCCCCCTCCAACCATTTTGGACCCTGGCTCATCTTTTCAGGCTTAGCTCACGTGATTGCTGAAAATCCTCAGCCGGCCTCTCCTTTGGGTCTGATGCAGCTTTCATGATGGATCTAGAGTTGCCCTCCCTACGAAACGGACTGCCACCATGAAGCTGCTTGACCCATGCCCGGGCTAGTGAGTGGCGGGTGCAGCCTTTCGTAGGAGCGCAGACCCTTGAGACAGCTAGCTCGGCATGGGGTGGCCGGCAGAGCACCCGTCCGTAAGTTGGGCGCATCCTCCATGGTGGATTAGGGAACCGTAGGCAAAGCTGACCCAAGATGTAGCTCTGTGGGTCAGAGGAGCACGACCTTGTGATCACGGGCCATGCTTTTTCTTTAAAAAATTGCCCATTTGGGAGGGAAAACGGATGCTGCGTGCCTTTAAGGCTTACCTGTTTTTCACTTTAAAAAAAACCCAATGGGGAAAATCACCCCCTTTCAAGAATACAGGGCAGTGAGTTGGGTATCTTCAGCCTTGCAGTCACCCATTTGGCCCCTTCAGCTCCTCCAGGGCCCCCATGGGCTCTGGGGATGCTAGATAAGCCCAGGCAGGTTTGGCTGCGTCCTGCGCTTGGCCAACACGCTGGATTCAAAGCCACCCATGGTTGACGTGCGATTTGGAGGGAGACTTTAACAGCCATTAAAGGGTTAAGGCCCAGGGATGTCTGAGAAAGGGGTCAAAGAAGTCAAGATGGAGGCCACGACCCTGGGACTGAAGCCCCATCCCTCTTACGATGCACCTTAGAAAGGAGCAGGGCTCTGATGGTGCCACTGCAGTTGCCAGCTGGACTCTTGGCACTCATGCCCTGAGGACGCCTCTGCTTGGGGCTCGGCATGGGGCCAGCCATAGTTTTGTGGTTGTGGGCTGCGTCGTTTCTTCCAGCCTCCAAGGACCCCAATTGTGAGACTGGGGTGGTACCGCAAGGGCACTGAATAAACAGGGCCCGAAATGTTGATTCTCCCCGATGCATTTCTTTGTTTTTAGTAACATGGGTGCAATAAGCCTTCTGGAAGTTTCACACATCTATTCTAAGACTTATTTAAAATAAGTGAAAACTTGTGCCACTGAATCTTGGCAATGCAATCTTATTTATTAATTAAAAAGGTTTATATAGCTGTCCATCATAAAACAACTCTGGGTGGCTTACGACCAATAAAACAGTATAAAACCAGTATAAAACAATATAAAAACCCACAACAATAAAAATAAAAACAGAATCTTGGGACGCCAGGAGTGACGTTCTCTGTAAGCCAGAGAAACAGACGTGCAAGATAAAATGCCTTTTCTTTCTCAAAAAAAACGCATAACCCACTTTATATTTATCAGCTCCCAACATTACAAAGACAAATGAGAAGCTGCATATTTTTTTCAATGGAAAATACAATTGTACTGTAGAATTTACGTAATTCAGAAGTAATTAAAATAGGAATACCTGCGTTCAATACTATTTAGGATTCTTTCTCTTTGCCTGCATCTTTTTTATCCCTTGGCCACTGCTCCATCCCTCTTTCGGCGCCCCCCTCTCTCTCCTTCCTTTGTGGGAGCATCATTGCCACGCGCAGGAGGCTGACTCTGGTGCATGTGGCCCTACAGCTTAGAGCAGTGTTGTCCAAACTTGGCCGCTTTAAGATGAGTGGACTTCAACTCCCAGAATTCCCCAGCCAGCCAAGCTGGCTGGGGAATTCTGGGAGTTGCAGTCCACACATCTTAAAGCGGCCAAGTTTGGACAACACTGGCTTAGAGGGAGTGTCGCTCAGGAGAGCCCCAAACTCGGGCTGAAGCTCTGCAGGTCCTCCAAAGGTGGATGTAGTGGAGGACTGGCTGGGTGCATTTCTCTTGCCCTTGCCCGCGTGAGTGGGTCACGGACCCGTCGCCACCCTCTTGGGAGCAGATCGAGGGAGAAGCCTCTTGGGCTGCAGCCGTGCTTGGGCTGTCCAGCCAGGATGCGCCTCCATCTCCTGAGCTGTGGCCCCTGTCCCTTTGGGGCAAAATGGGAAGGGAGGGGAGGGAGCCCTCCAGGGTTCAGGGACAAGGAGCCCTAAAGGCGGAGTGTGGAGACTTTGAGTTTCACAAATGGCAAGGCTGGGCTAAAATGGGCTTGAGCAGTTTAAGGTTCAGTGCGTGATGGGAACCCATGGAGTTAATGGGTTAATGTGCTGGGTGAGCTGCGCCATTGCATGAAGGTGTAAGATGGCTTCTTTTGGAGAGGCAGGGGAACGTGCCACATTTCGGTTCAGGCATCAACCAAGACGTCTGCAATTGTGCTGTAGCTCCTGGGCACTGTGTTGGAGACCTGCCTTCGGTCAGCGAAATGCGGCATGATCACATTGCACTTTTCAGTAGGGCCTCTCTGAGTAATTTAAACCAACGATCGTGGTGAAGAGAATGTCTGTAGCTCAGGGCTGAACTGTGGGTCCTCGCGGTTCTCTGAGCTCGGCTGTTAGCACTTTAGCACTGAAGATGTGACCTAGCCGGGTAACGAAACGTCTGCAAGGAAACAACCAAGCTCAGAGAACCCCAAGGACTCCACCCTGTCTTCTTTTGGAGGATGGGGACCCACTTCTCCTCTTCCCTTTTGCCAACTCTTCCTCCGCCAGCTGCAACCTCACCTGCCCAACTGGCCACTACGGTGCCAACTGTGTCGAGCTGTGCAATTGTCACGAGGACTCCTGCAACCCCTTCACCGGCATGTGCCACATGGGTAAGTACCTGGCCAACATTCTCCAACCCTTCCTGCCCCGGCTGGGGGGTCTGCGAGGGGTGGTCCACAAATTCAAGACGCGGCCACAACGGCCCAGTCAGAGCTCCCCCAAAACAGATGGCGTTGTCGCGGCCACCACCTTGCCTTTTCTGGCCATACCCTGCAAACCCTCTGCACTCCGGCTTTCAAGGGCCACCCTGTTACCTCGTGGCTCGTGGCTCCTTCCTCTGCACACTGACGGCTGTGAGACCTTTTTCCTCCAGAGGCCAATCAGCGGATGGGAGTCATTGGCGCCGGAGTTCTCCTGATCTTGCTGCTCAGCCTCCTGCTCTCGCTGTTGTCCTGCTGCTGCATTTGCCGCAAGAAGGACGAGGCCCAGGAGTAAGTACCGAGCGGGGAGCCTCTGTGGGGACTGGGAAGGGCAGCCGCGAAGAACCGGGTCTCCCGGAAGAGCAGGCCACAAGGGGCCCTGGCTGGCCTGGGGTGCCAGGCTGGGGGAGGCTCCCCCCCCCCACTTTGGCTGCCCCCTGCTGTCCACTAGACGTGCCATGTGCCAGACTTAGGGCTGAGGACCTCATCTTTGCCGGTAAGGCAAGAGCAAGGGGTGTCCGGGGGGCAGCCCTTTGTTGACTCTGTATGGGAACGTGAGTGCCCAGAGGCAGCTGCTGAAAGGGGAAAATGTCCCTCTCCCCCCAGACTTTGCAGACCACACCGTGAGGCACGAAGAAATGGGACTCCCGATGCAAAGGGATGGAGCTGGAAGCTAGGATTTTGGGGGGGGGGGTTGGGGGGGGCTAGCCGGAGGCTGTGAGAAGGAAGAGGCAGGTGGGGAGGGAGGCCCCCAGACTTCCAGTCTCGGCTAGAAGCAGCAGCCTTCCAAGGAGACCGTCTCAGAGCAGCCAGGAGTCAGCCAGAGGGCAGAGGAGACCAGATGGAAAGGCAGAATCCGTGGGGAGCCACAGGAAGCCGCCCCATCTGTGTTTGTGTCAACTCAAGCATTGTGGCGGGGGGGAGGTGTTATTTGTGCATGCGTAAATCGCCCCTCAGATCCCCCACAAACTCATTTTAAAATGTCTCCCCGCAGGTTAAAAAAGAAACATGTCAAGGTTTTGCCCAGGGGTGCTACTTTTCTACTTGCAGGGAGCATCTTCTTTAGGGGTCCATTTCAAGTCCCATTACCCCATCCGTAGCAGTAGATGCTACTTCCTCCTGCCCTTGGATTGCATTTCACACAGACACACAGACACCCCATCATCCTGCACAGGTAGATGAAGTGAAAGGCAGGGAAGCGAAAGAGGGAGGGAACAGATGCTACAGCGTGACCTCCATCGCCAGCGCCCTCCCTGCCAGGCCCTGATGCCACGTCCACGTGGCGACTTTTGACCGCGATCTGACCTGGTGTTCGGCTTCCTTCACAGCACAAACCAGGACTTGGCTCGCAAAAAGTCTTCAAGGCACCTTTGTGGACAGTTCAGCCAAATCAGCCTGAAGCTGCCCCGGATCCCCCTTCGCCGTCAGAAGCTGCCAAAAGTTGTAGGTAAGGATCCGCCCCACCCCACGGTCTCGGTCACGGTTGTGCCCTGCTAACGGAAACGAAGCTGGGGCAGGGCTGATGCAGCGGGCTTCGGCCGGTCACACGGTCATGACCGCCAGGTGGACGCTTTTCACACACGCACACCCTGTGGGTGTCCCTGGCAGGGTGCAGGGAACAGCAGAGGCTTTCGTAAACGGAGCCATTGGGTGGTCTTACGGAGAGGCAAACTATGCCCCCTAAAGTGCGAGATCCCGGGGCGATGGGAGTCTCTCAGCCTGGGAGGTTGGGCGCCTCTTTCTGCTCCCAGAGACTCCCGGCTGTTCTGGTTTTCATGCTGAACGTCTGGGCTGTGAGGGGCAGTTTAGAGTTTATGGGGACAAATTCTGGAGAAATCGCACCTTGCTGGGTGAGGGTTGTGCTGGGGGGGGGATCCAGCTGCAGGGCCGGGGCCAGGCCCTGCCCAGGTAAATGCGCCTTCTCAGCTGAAAGGAAAGAAGGAGCAGTTTATTGACATCCGTTCAGATTATCACGAACAACTTCTGACTGGCCGCAGAGCATCATCATTAATAGGTGTTCCCCGATCGCCGGGGTCTGCAGAGCAGAAAACTCCTTTTAAGTTAACATTTGAAAATTGACAAAGCAGCAGCAGGTTATTCAGTCAGCCACTTCCAGCTCTTTATGATCCAAGGACATAACTTTGTCAGGCCTGTCTGTCAGAAACTGCCTCTTTGCCCTCTGTCACCCCTTTTTCAATGCTGATTTTTTTCCAAGCGTCAAGGCCTGATTCTCGCCTTTGCACTGTGTCTCCAAAGCATTAAGGCTGTATCTTCATTAGTGGGGCTTCCAGCGAGCAGCCTGGCTTTATTTCAGCTGTTGAATTATGTGTTCTTCTTGGGCTCCAAGATCTTTTTCCAGTGCCGCAGCTCAAAGGCATCAGTGGAGCTGTTCGACTTTCGCTTCCTCTGCATCCGTAACTGGAGCGCAGACTTCCCCAGCCATGTGTCACAACAGAGAGGCCTTGACAACATGAATCTTAGTGGTCAACGTGATGTCTCTGCACTTTCTCTCGGAGCCTTTCTTCCAAGTAGCGTATTTCTCTTTATTTCACGACTCTAGTGTCCATCTCTGTGAATTTTTAAGCCTAGAATAAGACCATCATCCTGGCAATCTGGAAACAGTTAATCCAACGGATAAGACCCAAGACTCAGATGAAGAGTATTTATTAGAAAGAAGATAAGGGCACCATCAGAGGAAAAGCCGCGAGTGCTCTGTTTTCAAAGGAGAAACCGATATAAAGGCAACTTTAGGGTGGCTAAATTCTGGTTCGCTTTCTCCCTTTTTTTCTGCGCAGAGAGCTGGAAACAGACATCCTCAGGGGAGGCTCAGCGTTGCAGTCCAGCCCCACCCTTTTCGTACATGGCTGCAACATCAGCGCACATACAAAAGGAAGACAGCTTAGATTGTGACACCACACCCACATTTGCGTATTTGCACAGGGAGAGAGACAGACCGTAGACACTTCCATCTGGAAGCCTGCTTATTTTATGAAGGAGGAATAGCTTGTATCTGCTCCCTTTTTTATACTTGTCAAACCTTCTTTTCATCAACGTGAGAAGTAATTCTCATACCTAGGAAGATAAAGTCTGTTGCTCCTTCCACTTCTCTATCTATTTGCATTGCCTGTGGAAATAATCTTCATTTTTTGACGCTACTGACAGGCTTTTGCCTCCTCGTCTTCACCCTCAGCAAGAGACTCCTTGGGTCTTTCTTCCTCATTCCCCGCTATCCTCAGTATATCTCAGGGTGTGGGTGCTTCTTCAGGCTATTTTAATTCCAGGTTTTATTTCTTCAAGTTCAGTATTTCTCATGATCGATTCTGCATATACTCCTAAACCTTTGAGTTCTGTCATTCTCTTAAACAAATCTCCTGTCCTTCCCATTCAGTTATTAACGTTCAATTTCTTAGCATTGTTTATTTAAATATATTTAGTATTTTTAGTGTGTATGCATTTATATTATGATTATATAAGTGCACTACAAAACCTATATTGCCTCATCTCTTCTTGCTGTTCTGTGGAATTCAGCATTGAATTGGGAAAACATTCTTTTATTTTACTTTCCACTTTTTTTGAGCTGTTTTCGATGTATCAGCAGATAGCCATTTTATCTTCTTTTGTTTTCAGGATATTTTTCTTCGTTTCATCTTTAAGGATAGTATTTCAGTCCACAGTGCTTCAGGCAGTCTGTTTATCAAATCCAGTCCATTAGATTTAGTTCTTGTTTTCACTCCATACGGAATATGGTTGAAATATTGGCCTGATCATTTTGTTTTCTTTAGTTTTAAGTTGTAGCTCTACAAGAAAGTGCCAGTTCTTTTTTGCTGACTGAAGAGAGCTTCTCCATCTTTGCTCGCAAAGCACACCGTCAGTTCAATTTTGGTGTCATCCGCCTGATGATGCCCGCGTGTCTTTTAGGTCGCTGGAAGGTGTTTGCTATATAAACACTGGGTTTTCTTGGCAGAACGCTATTGATCTGTCTTTCGCTTCATTTGCTATACCAAAGCCAAACGTTCTCGTTATTCCAGATGCTATTTTACTTCCAACTTCAGGATTTTAGTCTTCCATTATGAGTGGTATCTCGAGGCATAGAACTGTTCAGCTCCTGCGTCGTCTGCACCTTAGCCGGAGCGCAGACTCGGAAGACTGTGATGCTCACTGACTTACCCTGGGCTAGAATTGAGGTCATTCTACTGTGTTTTGGGTTGTGGCTGACACCAGCCTTGATGCTTTTGGTTATACAGATGGCTATTCCCTTTTTTCTTTTTCTTTTTTTGTCCGCAATAGAAGGTCTGGAGCTTTTTTGATGTGAAGTGACCCCATTCCAGTCCATTTCAGTCCATCGATTCCCAGAATGTCAATTTTTAATTTAATTTCTGCTCTGACAACCTCAGGTTTGCCTTGGTTCACAGTTCTGATAGTCCACGTGTCAGCTGGACACATATCTTTGCAGCCTCGAACTTTGCTTTTGCCTCTGGGCACATCATCACCTGGGCATCCTTTTTGCTCTAATCCAGTGGCATCCTAAACCCCAGTGCCAGTCGTACTTGCCCTCTGTTGTTCCCTGGCAACTCAATGGACACCTTCCAGCCTGCAGTGCCGGTCTTTTTTTTCATTTATTTAGTTATATATTTATTTATCAAATTTCTCACTGCCCATCTCGTGAAACGACTCTGGGCGGTTTACAACAAGATAAAAATTCATTAAAATACGACATAAAAACAGCCCTATCTAAGTCTTCCCTATCGTGTGGACACGTCCTGGTTGTGAATGCCCATTCTTTTTGGAAGAGTGGAATGGGTTGCCCTTCCTTCTCCAGTGGATCATATTTAGTCTGATCCCTCATCTGTGACCCCCTGTCATGGGTGATCCTCCCGGGAGTCTGCATTCCTGACGGTCTCTCTCACATCCTCATTGGGACATGCAACCCCTGTCATCACTACAGGTCTAGGGAACATCAGGGGAGAGACTGAATACCTGCAAAGAAGGTCTTAAAAAATATCCCACAGAGCGCAAGGGCCTTTTATGGGCACATCCCACTTCCCATGCATCTTGACACCCGAAATTGGATTAAAAAAAAAAAAACAGGACCTCAGTGCAGGACAGGGTGGGGATTGATTCCAGATCGTTGTACCTGTGGCATTCGAGAGTCTGGGTGATTTTTCTTTTCATTCACCGTTTCCAGATCTCGTTGGGAAATCCGGTTGTGCGCCCGGCCCCGAGCGCTGCAGCTCCAAGCGACTGGAACGCTTTTCTCCAGAAATGATAATACGAGCTGTGTTTACAGTAGCACGCTGGGCCGGGGCTCCCTCCCCTCACTGGAATAGAGGCTCTTTCTCCGAGGCAGAGACTTCGGCTGAATGAGTCTGTGTGTCTGCACTTCCAGGCGTTTGCTGCCGGTCGGAGATTTTGTATAAACAATGGCAGTGAGAGCTCTCCCCTTGGCCTCTGTGGGTGCGGAGGGAGCTCGTACTCCTCGGGTGCCCCAGACGCGGAGACCGGCTTGTGCAACACCGTCTGCGTCGGGCTGGCTTAGCCAGAGAAACGGAGGCTCCCTGCTCGTTTCACTGCCCTCCCCTGCCCAGGATTGAGATGAGCCTGGCCAGATCAAACCAGCGAGTTTGGGACGCTGCCTCCAACAGCTGCTGGTCAGATGCTCCGCCAAGGAAAGACGAGACAGGAGGACCATCGCCTTCCCTGTGGTAGCATCTCAAGGCAGTGCAAAATACTAAAACAGGCCGGCTGGATTTTTAGAACAGTGTTGTCCAAACTTGGCCACTTTAAGATGAGTGGACTTCAACTTCCAGAATTCCCCAGCCAGCATGTTGAAGTCCACTCATCTTAAAGTGGCCAAGTTTGGACAACACTGTCTTAGAACGTGCTAAACCTAAACGTGGCATGCCTCTTGCAGTTTGCAAACCACAGTAGGTGGCTTTGAATGCTGTAGGAACCCTGCTAATTGTGATTTATTCAGTAAACCATGGTTGAGCAATACCATGGTGTGAAGCCACTCAAACCATCCTGGAACCATCTAGCTATTGAGACTCACCAGCTGCGTTCACATGATGTCTGAGCCACAGACTGGCTGGCTAGCTTGTTGTGTGAACCCAGCTTAGGTATAGTTAAGGGTTCGGTTATCATTCTGCCCCTGGAAATTTAGCTAACAAGTAAACCATGGTTATGTTAAGAAAAGCGTGTTGTGTAAACACATAAACATATTTGCGTGTTGTGCAAATAGCAGCCCTGGAGGGCAGCTGTATGTTCAGCCAGGATCAGATCACGATGCCGGAAAATGGGCCTTTAAACTTCCTTTTTGCCCACGGTCCTTCCCACGAAAGTCCTCCTGCACACCACAAGGCTGGGCTCCTTTAGTGGCCAGGAGGAAGTCTGGGGCTCGGGTCAAGCGGCCGCTCGTGCAGGGTTTGGTTTTTGCTGAGAAACAGCAGTCCCAGCACTTTGTGGTCCAAGCGCCCCCCCCCCCCCCAGCTGCCATTTCCAAGCTTTTAAAAAACGCCCAAGTCCCTTTCTGGAAAAGATGGTCCGAGGCTGCCCAGAGGCTGGTCTCTGCCAGGCCTGGGCCTCAGCTGGCTCCTCCATGCACAGCCATGCTCCGTTCCTTCCATCTTCCTTGGGAGCAGCCATCGGGGACATAAGCAGATTCTCTGTGTCCCAAGACAAACCTCTGAGATGGTCCCCCAAGGGAAGGTAGCTCAGGGGCTCCCACCCCTCTCCTCTCCTCTCCCCCCACCCCCTGGCAGGGATGGTTGGGCTATTAAAGCAGAGTTGCAACACTCTGCATCACCTCTGGGGGCAGCGAAGCGTCCTGCCTCTCTCTCCTGCCATCTTGTGGTCGTCTGACGTTTTGCAGCCCTGGACCTTGAAGGCGAGGGAGAGAAGGGCTGCACAGCCCCTCCTTTGCTGCCGTCACTACCACAGCAGTAATGGGTCCGAGCCCCATATTTCCCCCCCTCTTCTGTTGCTTCCCCAACTGGGAAGAGGAGGAAGAGGAAGTTGGAGCAGGGGGCATAGCAGTGCCGGTGGAAACCACAACACACCTCCTTCTCTTACACCTTCCCTCCATGTTGCTCTTTTGCTACAGCTCCTTTGGGGGCATTACACAACCAGAGTCTTTTTCTCTGAAATGGATGTGTCAAGCAAGGACCCCCTGTTCCTATGGGGGCCTCAAGGCAGCCATTTCTCCTGCCTTCCTTGTTAGTGCGTCTGTCCTGGATATGTTTCCACAGCAAGTCGCACTCCAAACTGGACTTAACAAAACACAGTTACTGCATTGCCCCAACACAGGAGAGTCACTGCTGTGACACGGTCAGTCGCATAAATCATATATATAAATATTAAAGGCTGTGCCCACACTGTGGCTGCACAGGAGGGCCTGGTTCCCACAACACACTGACACCAGTCTACCCAGCCCGTGTGAGTTTTGACCAGCATGATGTGCATTTCCTCACTCCCATCCAACTGCAGCACAAGCACGTCCCGACAAGCTTGGTCCGCCTTCATCCGAAGCCCGGCCTTAAGCGTCCCTTTTCCCCCCATCCCAGCATCAGTTTGGTCCCGGATACGATCTGACCCCTGCGGTGGTTGTTGCTCTCAGGGACTCCGAGGGGGCAGGATCGGCTCAGCACACGTGGGCCGCTGTGGGCTGGTGTGGACCTGGCCCCGGGCAGCGTCTTGCAGCCCCATCTGCCGTGGCTGAGTCCAGCTCCTCCCAACCAGCCTCTCGGCTGAATCCACCTGATAGCATGTGACAAGCGAGGGGGGCTGCACAGCGAAGCCGGAAAGAGCGACCCGCCTGTCTGCTCCCCGCAGAGCCCTCCCCGTCCGTCAGCTGTTTCTCGGGCTGCTCCTGGAATCGCACTAAGCTGTGTGCCAAAGAGCCCAACTGCCACTGGCGTCTGCTGCGCAAGGCGAGGCCGCTTTTAGCAGAAGGGTCAGCCTGCCGGTTGAGCCGTCTGTGGAAACTCACCTCTCCCCGGCCCCACCTGTGTGAAGGAGAGGGATGCGTGGATGCTCCCCACCCCCTCCCCAGCTAGCGATGGGAGGGAAAGAAAGCTGGGGGGGGTCCACAGGGCACTCTGTCCACCCTAAACTAAGCCGGCCAGCCTGTGGAAGGACTGGTGGGCGGCACTTTAATTCAGCTGCGAGGAAGAGACCCCAGCCGGGGAGCGGGGGCCTCAGCGGTTCCGTGGGCGAGGCCCTGTTCTGCAGTAAACCCAGTTTCTCCCTCTCTGCAAGGAAAACAGTAGCTGAGCTTTTCCAAGTTGTTGCCACGTTCACCAAATGACATAAATCATTTTCTCCCCTCAAAAAAGGCAAGTTCAAAACTGTGACTGGCTGATCTTCCAGGGCAAACGGATGCAGATTTCCCAGGACAATTCACACTTTTATCTCCCAGAATAACAGAGCGAAGGAAGCAGGACACCTGCAACTGGCCTGAACCTTTTAAACTGTCCTGGCGAGGGGCATAAGTGCCCCCCCGCTCCTTCTTCCCTGAAGGGCAGTCACACAAGGCCCCTGGGTTTGCACAACCCCCAGAGCGTAGCCTCGTTCGTTTCAGGTTGGGTTCGCATGCTGTGCAAGCACACGAAGCTACGCATGATGCCACGCTTGGGCTGAAAGCCCCCGGCGAGCAACTCCAGGGCCCCCCGGACCCAGAACCCTAGGCAGCACCGTCCTGCCTTCGGTTCTCGTCCCTCTGCTCCCTTCCCCCTAAAAGCGCTCTGCGTGCAGTTGCCGGGATCCCACCGTCTGGGGTGAGCCCCCCCCCCCCGCGCCTGTGCCATTCAGTGCCTGGCCAGCCCCACATCCTGCATTCCTCCCTCTGCCTGCACCAACTCCGAGGCCAGTGGCCTCCCCGGGCCTCCCTAGATTGCCAGAGGTCTGTTATTTCACCCAAGTGAAATGCTTTGGTCACAGGCTCCTTTGTTTGGCTTGGCACACAGGCCCTGCCATATGTTCTCATCGCCCAGCCTTTGCTGCAGAGGCCCCACATGGCTGCAGCAAAGGGGGTGGGGCCACCAGATGGAGCTGCAAGGAGGGCAGGGCAGGACACCCCTCTTCTCCTGCTTTGCCCTCCCTCCCTCCTCCTCTCTTTCTCCTTCCTTCCTTCCTTCCTTCCTTCCCTCCCTCCCTCCCTCCCTCCCTCCCTCCCACATCGAAGGCATGTCCACTCTTAGTGTCATTCCAGAAAGGAAGGGTAGCACCTTCTATCCAGCCCGGCTTCTACCAGGACAAAAACAGAGCACAGTCTGTCCCCAGTTTAGAGATAGAATGCCTCTGACCAGGAAGGTTCGCTGAACTATCAGTGAGAACTAGCGGAAGAGGGGATGTTTTTTCTCCGGGTTGTAGTGCAGAGAAAACTGGCGTTTCTAATACCTGGGCGTTGAATATAGACCATCGCCTTTACACAAGGACCTGGTACCCTTGATGGGCTTCTTGGAAACTTTTCTGCCTCCCTGGTTTGGCTCCAGGAGGAAGCAACCTTTGTTTTTCTCGACTGAGGACACCCCGTTTATGCAGATGAGCTCTCCTGGGGGGTCAGCTCCACCCCCGAGACGCCCCCAAGCTTCCTTCTGAGGTTTCTGCCGCTTCTGCAGAGACAAAAGAGGGCCTTTGGCTTCCCCAGGAGGACCTCCAGAAGCAAGGAGGCTTCTGCCCATCTTTCTGGCCAGGAGCAGCAGAACGAAGGCCAGGGGTGTCACCCTGTAGGGACCCCTGACAGGAAGGCTTTGCGCAGCTGCTGAGGCAGCTGTGCCTCTCTCACACGCGACTGAGGATCGATTGTGGTGGATCCCCCTCCATTCCTGCCTCCTAGGAACCGAGGAGTGGAAGAACCCTTCGTCCTGTCTATCTCCAGGCTGTGGCCCCAAAGCAAAACACTCTGGAAGATAAAAACAACACGCAAAACCATCTTAGTGGTTTAGAGCCATGGGCTCAAAAACAACAGAAGGGAAGAGAGACAGATCCAAAGTTTTCCTTTCAAGGAAAAGTTCTCAAATTCACTGGAGGGGTCCTGGGCTTAGTGTGAAAAGATCTGGGGCTTTGAGCCAATTCCTGCATGACCGGGAACATAATATGGCTGCTAAAAAGGCAAGAGCGGTTTTAGACAGCATCAGTAGAAAAAAGCCATCATTCCGTTTGGTCTGAATGGTTCCACTCCGCCTTGGGTCCTGCGTCCAGATCTGGGGATCAGACTTAAGAAAGATTCCAGGGAAATGGAAGGTGTGGGGCAGGGCGGGAAGAGAGATCAGCGACGCTGGGAAGGGAAGTTGGACGAACTGGAAGTGCTTAGCCTTGTGGAGCCTGGGCATGGGGGATGTGACGGCCCTTTTTAAGTATTTGGAGGTTGCCCCAAGGCTAGTTCTGTCTCATCCCAAAGTGCAGGATGTGGTCTTCTCTTTGACCAGCAGGGCTGTTCTTACCCTCCAGCAGGGATCAAACCTGGAAATGTTTTGTGCAAATGGATAACATTTTTCTTAACTCATTAGCCAGCCCCAGCCTCAGCCTCTCTCTGGGCTGGGAAGCGTTTTAGCACCTGCTCTGCCATTTTTACGTCACTCATCAGAAATGGCCCTTCTGCATTTGGATCGTGCCCTTTTTTGACGTTTTCATTGTATGGTCTCGATGAACACTAAAAAGTACTTAAAGATTTTGCACCTCACCTTTGGAATGGCTCCTCCCATTCCCTGGGGGGTGCAGTCTCTCCAGCCTCTCTCTTTTGGACCCGTTCAGCTCGAAGCTCCCCCATCCCCTCCCTGGGCCCCCCTTCTTCCTTCCGACCCTGAGCACTGATTGGACACCACAAGGTGCCTGCCTAGCCGGATGGCCCCAGTCAAACCTGTAGGACCCAGCAAAGGGAGAGGCAGCTGTGCATCCTCTCATGTAGCTTCATGAAAAGGGATTTGCTTTCAGAATGTCTTTCAAAGGAGAAGAACATTCATTGGAACCTCTTGAGCAGAGATGGGGCTTTTAGCAAGGAGGTGGCCGTTTGGTGCAGGTCTGGACATCTTGCACCTGCACCAATCCAAAACCAGCTCAGCTAAAGTCAGAACACCTAGAAAGACAGGAGCCCAGTCAGTCCCTGCTCAGTTGCCTGTGGTCCTTGCTGCAGACCACCTTGCCTCTGGAGATGCCAGCCCCAGTTCCCAGGGAAACGTCAGGAAATCTGTTGTCAAGACCACAGTCACTAAACCCCAAAACTCAACACTGCCCAGCAGGTACCAGCCGTGAAAGCCTACCCCAGTTTTTCATAGTATATTGGTCTGCAGCCTCCCTGGCTTCCCAAACTTCCATGATTTTCCAAGGGAAGGGAGAATTATGGAAGGGATCTCCTCTCTTGAGACTTTTTCAGATTGGGAAGTAGGAGCAGCCAAGGAGGCTGCAGAGGGAGGGGGAAATGGGTCCCTGAAAAAGCAGCAGCAGACCCTCCAGAAATAAAGCCTATATTTTAAAACCACTGAGAGAAATTTGAAATAAATTCTCAAGCTTCCTAAACCTTTCCTGAGACATCACAAGGCTGGTTTTGGCTGCACGCTATTTTGAATGGTTCCCACCGATTTCCAACAAGACCCTGGTAGACTGCTGCAGGAGTCACGTGTCATCTGTTGACACGTCCCTGATGATGATTAATGACCAACAAGCAGGAAAAAGACATCAGGGATGAACCCTGGGCTGCAACTGTAAGGACTGGTAGCCCAGTGTTAAGCTGTGAAGCACCGAAGGCGACTCCCTGGTGCTGTTTCTCCCGCGTTTGCCTCCGTTCTGCCTTCCCGCTTAGAGGAGCCTCAGAGCCGTAAAGCACAAGCCGAGGGCTGCTCTCGCTAAGAATCACACAAGGCGAGGAGGGATTGAGGACCTGGAGCACCAGGAACAAACACTGCAGCACGGGGGGCGAGGGGCCCACAGGAAGGGCTTCTTCAGCCACTCTCAGCACGATTTATTTGGCAGCGAGTCACCCAGAACCAGAGGTCTGAATGCAGCACAGCCATAGGAGACGTGGCTTCCCCCGAGGTTTGCTGCGCACAGAAGCCCTTCTATCTGGGCTCGCCTTCTTGTCGCTGCCAGAGGAGCTCAAAGCCCCAGCAGCTTTTGCAGGACCAGCACATTAACCATCGCTGTGAAGGGATCATTAGGGATTGGGGAGGCAAGCCCATTTCGGGCGCCCTCCCCAGACTAAGAATTCGGGCCGTGTGCGTGAAAGAGATGCCAGTTCCTGCCTCCCTGCTGGGCCAGACCTGCCTTGCAAGTCCTCAGGCGTTTGCTCTTCTCCCCAAGGAGGCTTCTGCTTTTCTGTAGCTCTCAGGGCTTGAGGATTTCTTTGGAACTTCTCTTGGCAATGTGTCTGAGCACACGTGGTTGTTGGAGGGGGCTGTTGCTGGCGGCATTATTTTCTGCTACCATTTCCCCATCAGTGCGCAGCCTCCGTGGCGGCTCGCCATTTCCAATCTGAAGAAGTCCTTGGACAGACTCAAGTTCAGTTGGGTTTTTTGTTTGTTTTTTTAATGTCCTTTTTCCATCAGAGGTTTTTCAGTCGGTTCCAGAAAAATGGACAAAATAAAGCAGGACAAAAATCAACAGCAAAAGCCAAGTACCACCTCAGCATTGTCTGTTCTGAAATAGGATGCAGTCGTGAGAAGCAGGTCTCCTTCCAGAAGACTTGAGCCTTGATGCCTTCATGGACACATCCCTGTCATTTTTGGGGCAACAGTACAGAAATGGCTTTCCTCTACCTTCTTCCAGGTCTTTCTGACACCCGGTTTAGCCCACAGTGCTGCTGTTCCCTAAAATTCCCCCATCCAAGTACTAACCAGGTCTGGCACTGCTTAGTTTCCAAGCTGTCGCCCTCTGAGCAATTTAGTAGCTAATTAACATATATATACACACACACACATACATACATACACACACACACACACACACACACACACACACACACACACATTAGAGCTGGGCAAAGATCTGACTTCAAACGCCTTAAAGCAGCTGTGTCTTTCCCCGGGCTTCTGTGGGCGCTTTAAGTGTTCCCAACAGAAGTTATGTGGACGGCCAAAGGCATTCCCAAATCACATTTTGCCTTCAATCCTGTATATAAATCTCAATATATTTAAAGATACCCAGTAAAGCAGTCTAACTGTGCTTCCTTTTAAGGTCCTTATCCATAGCAAACTTCAGGGTTCAAGCTATGCCCATCTTTTTCTCCCCTGCACTTCTTGTGGTAGACATTGATTTTCTTAGAAAATCTGGAAAAACTCAAATGTTTGCTCACTTTCTGGTAACATTTTAGCTCTTGATTTTTTTTCTGTTTTGCACAGCCTTAGTCAGCTGTTTAATGACTTTTGTCTACATAGAAGTCTTGCGCAGACTAAATAAACACACACCATAGCTTGCAAAATTTGCATCCTGCTCTTTCTCTGAGGAGTTTATTCCATTATATCTTCCCAACAAACTTAGGCTGAGAAATACCACCTGATCTGAGTTCAGACTTCGTCTGAGTTCATGATGGGCTGTGAATGTGGACCCAAGTTGAAAAATCATCTCAGAAGAAAACAATTGCAAACCACGCTCAAGGCGTTGCCAAGAAAGCCACATGGAAGTCCCCAGGAGTCAAGTTTAACTCAAAGAACTTTTATCTTGGCAGGTAACAGCTGCTACCAAGTTTGGCTGATCTTAAAGAAGCTAAGCAGGGTCTGACTGGGTTAGGGTTTGGATGGGAGTCCACTAGGAAAACTCCAGTATAGGCCAGATTGGGAAATTGGCAAAGCGTTCCAAGGAAGGCCACAGCCAACCAGTTCTGTTCTGTTGCCAAGAAAATTACGTGGACATGTCCTTGATGTCACCAGGACTTGATCTTAAGTGTCTCTTCAGTCCGAGCGCTTGACCGCTCTGGCCAAGCCTGTAGCTCTGCTCCCTTCGTTTTACCAGCCTTTCTTCCTCTCGCCCAGCGGCCCTCTTCTTCTCCCCTCCCTGCGACTTCGTGGTTGGCCGTCTCCCCTTGCCACGCGCCCTGGAGGGCTGCCGGAAAGCAGGGGCGCCCTCTGCTCTCAGGAGAAATCAGCTTATTTTTCACTTTCTTTCAGACATTGGCCGAGTCTCTTGCTCTGGGGTTGATCTCAGGGAGAGAGGTTTGGCTCATTCGCAGCGTTAAAAGGAAGGTCAGAGCTTGGAGAAGGTGGGCAAAAGGGCCTTTTTAAAAAGCCATCGAATCTTTTGATGGAGGAAAGGAAGGGGCACAAGAGAGGTTCGTAAATGAGCCCTGGCGTGGAGCCACGCGACTCATAGAAGATGGCTTAGCAGGGAAAAGTGCCAGAAGCCAGAATGGTGGGGCAGGGATTTTGGCTAAACGTGAGGAGGTGCTTCCTAGTGGCGAGAGCCTTTGGACCCTGGAATCGGCTGCTTCAGGAGGTGGCCCAGGGTTCTCCTTTGCAGAGGTGTGATGCAGAAGATGGAGGACCCGGGTGCTACCATAAGCAGCGGGTCATACGGATTTAGGGATTCCGTGTAGCCCCTGTTTCATGCAGGAGCCTGAGGCAGCCTAGAGAGCGCTCCTTGGACTTTCCACCACAAAAACCACCCTGTAAGGGAGGCTATGCTGAAAGAGAGAGCAATTGGCCCAGTTCTGGGGCTGAAGGGGAATCGGGACCCAGCCCAGCCCCTTCCCCATGCCCCTGCCAGCTCCAGAGTCACCAGGGAGCTTCCATGTCTGGGGGGGACTTGAACCAGCCTTTCCCCACTTGAGGGACTGGCCCAAGGTGGCCAGGGAGGTCCTGTGTCTAACAAGACTTGAACCTAGGTCTCCCTTCTCCTAGTCTACCCTTCTACCCACCCCAGCCTGGCTCTGGGGGCGAGAGGGAGGGACTGGCCCCAAGTCCCTCACGGAGGCTTCCAGGTCCGAAGGGGACTTCAACCTGGCTCAGCCCATTCCTAGCCTAGCATCTGGACCACGGTGGCTGTCAGATGAGATGGCCTCCATGACCCTGTGACAGCCCAAAAGACCATGCCTCATTTTTCCAAACTGACTGCCTTAAAGGGAGGTAAGTCAAACTGACAAAAATTAGCATTTTTCCTGGTGCAGATACTCTGTACTGTGCTTGTCTGAAGCATTAGGCAATCCAGATTAGGCAAAAGAGCAAGGCTGGTTTTCCAGAAAGTCAGTGAGCAGGATCTCGGTCCAAGTCCACTTTTAGTCATGGAAACTCATTGGCTGGGTGATGCTACGGCTTGATTTGATTTCTGCATTCATTCGTCTTCTGTCTTTGCACAGTTCACTGAACTGCTAACCAAATGGGCTGAGATTATACAACATGGTAGGCCACTGAAAAACTAACCAATATTCATACTAACCAACCTTAGCATATTGCGTGAATGTGGCTGGCGAATCTTTCACTGACTTGGTTAAGCATGTACAGGTAGTCCTCGTTTAGTACCACAATTGGGACCAGCAACTTGGTCATTAAGCAAAGTGGTTGCTAAGTGAAACTGCAACTGTGCTTATGATCTGACTTCAACTTTCCTTTGCTTTACAGACCTGTGAAGATAATAAATGTGAGGGTTGGTCGTAAAGTTACTTTTTCATCACTGTTGTAACCGTGGTCACTAAACAAGGCAGTCGCTAAACAAGGACTACCTGCAGTGCAAACATTGAATTATTTGGGGTCAGCTCCGTTCAGCTATCAGGTCGTGGTTATGAATATAAAATGAAAGGCGAAACGTTATCACCTTGAGCTCCTGGGTGCAAGTGGCCGCCTGCCCCAGAAGGCCAGCATTCCCCTTTCACCTCTGGTGGACTTCCCTTCTCCACCCTCCTTGTGTCTTGCAGTGGCTCATCATGACTTGGAGAACACCCTGAACTGCAGCTTCATCGAACCTCCCTCCGTGGTAGACCAGCCGTCGCCCTCCTGGTCGTCCAGGGGCTCCTTCTCTTCCTTCGATACCACAGACGAAGGACCCGTCTACTGCGTGCCCCACGAAGGTCAGTGGTACCCCCGGTGCAAACCAGGCCTCCGATCAAGCAAGGCTTCCCATGAAAGAGCTCAGCTCAGGTCACTAGAAGTGAAAACCTATCCGTAGTCGCAGTAGCAGGGGTTAGGCCCAGAATGATATAATTCCACTGACTTGATATTAGGAAAATTTGGGATAACAAAAATGCTGCAACCCAGCACAGACACAGACGCACACACACAAAAATAAGCTGGGTGCTGGGGACCCAGTGCCAAGGCTGGGCCACTGCTGCCTGAAAGCAATCATGCGTATCTTTAAAAAAAAAGGCTCATAAGGAAGAACAGGGAGACAGGAACAAGGCACACCCGGGGCCCCTCAACTCTGGCAAGGGTCGTGCGGATCAGACCAGCAATGCATTCCTCATGTTGGGACAGGGGAGGGGCATTGCTCCTTCACTGCTGTGGTTTCCCCCAAGGGAAGCTGGGAGCTAAAATCCCCAGCTCACAAGAGCCCTCTTGCACAATTAGTCTCTTAGAGAACAGGAGGGCTGCTAAGCGCCGTGAATTCCAGATTTCGAAGTGGCAAAGTTTCCCTCTAACATCACATTGCAAAGGGCCGGTTGGAGATTCCCCCAAAACACGTTTCTTGAATAGCGTATTACTTTCTTAAGAAACTAGGGATAAAAGCAACATCAAAGCACCACCAGCTTGTCTTGTACAGTACTACAAGTATGCAAAACTTTCTTGTATGCCTGATGATATTACGGGTGCCTTTATTGCGTCTCACTTTGGCTGCTGAAGCCTCTCCCAAAGGATCTTCCCTTTAGCACAAACTCTGCCCTCTTCAAGTTTTCCTTTGCAAAACTGAGGACTAGAATGCTGATATGAAAGCTGGAGTTCCTTGGAATTAGATGGGTGTGTCCACGGTCGCAGCAAAGCTGGTTGGCGTTTCCATCCTGCAGTCGGATGGTAGGCGTGTGGTCAATGTTTGTCGCAGCACTTGAGCTCCTAATTTCTCCTCTCCTGTTATTTTGGCAACCATTCCAGAGCAGAGGAATTTGGCTAAGTCCCAGCTCCACCGCAACCCTTTTGTAGCAAATAACAGGGCCTTCACGAAATAGCCCTGTAATGCCTAAAGAATTCTTAGGCCACACATGCCTGACTTTAAAAGAAAAAGCAACAGCATAATTATGATGCAGAGATGTTCCCACCAGTGGAAATTAACTCCTGCAGTCAACGGAGGCTCGCTTCGCACAAGATTAAAGGTTTGTGGCTGTAACGGAGCCACGCATGAACAGGAAATGGGGTCCCCTCTCTGTGGGAACAAGGGACCTCCACAAACTTTCCCTCCCCAACCCTGCTTCCCCCACCCCACAAGTCTATGCTGATCCTAGCTTGTGGTCGAAGCTCCTAAACCCAGGGGCATCTTCTCTTCCCTGGCTTCCAGCCGGCCTTCGGAAGACAAAGACCACACAGAGAACGCCCCCCCCCCCGCCCTTCAAGCCCACTGATTGCCCTTCAGGTCCTGGCGTGACAGTCACCCTCTCCTTGGCTTTGACTCCTCCTGGGTTCCAGCCTCGTGAAATGGAGCGTCCCCAGTCACACCACTGAATATGCTAACCCTGATTGATTTGTGGTTGGTTGGTCTTCCATGCCTTAAGATGTTGTGTGATGCTGGAATGTTTGGTTAACTTTAAAAAAACCCTATTGTGTCATTCCAAGTAGTGAGCTAGTGCAAGAATGGAGTTAACTCTATTGGGCAAGTATGCATTATGTCCATGGGTGAAGAAACTACAACAAACCTCTAGCAATACTTTTGGTACAAAAGCCATGCGTATTTCTCAACAAGTATTACTTCCAAAACAACATAGTTTAGAAGCCTCCATTTTGGCACCAGAGTTGGGAGAGGGGTTGTGCCGATAACCCTTGCCAAGAGCGCTCTTTTGGGAATTGTGTAGCTGTCTCAGCTCTATATTGAAACAAAATATTTGCTCATCTTGATTTTTGGGAGGAAAAAACCTAAAAGTATTCTCAGCGTATGCAGTTTCACATCGTGAGCTTAGTTCAGTGTGTTTAATTTTTATCTCAGACTTTTGCATGCTGCTTCCCTTTTTAAAAAACCCTTGCACCATCAAACTACAAGAATAAAAGGAGTTGGTTTTGGCTTCCTTGATGCACAACATATTGACGTGGAAAGAGCATCCTTTTGTTGAAGGAAAGGATAATACTGTAAGCAAGCCCTTGTGAAATCAGGTGAAGCAGCAGTCTGCAGCCTTTTTGGGTTGGCGGATACACTGGAATTTGGAGACCGTTTGCGGAAGGTCAGAAAAGTCAGGAGCCTGGTCCTGACACCCGCAGAAAGGGGCAGAGCTCTGGTAGCACAGTCCAAGTGCCCATTTTCTTGACTTCTTTGACCCCCCCCCTCCCGGGACACCCCTGCCCCCAGGGCCTTCACCTTGCTAAAGTGAACGAAGCAGGCCTGCTCATGCAGTTTTTAATGCTGCCTGGGCCACAAGTATCAGCTTCATCCTGAACTGCGTGCAAATCATTTGAACATTAGTCATATGTAACAGCTAAAAACGAATCTCGCTCTCTTTCCCCATTCAGCTTTAAAATGAAATAAAATGGCAGTGCGGGCACAAACTGTATTCTGTGCCGTGAGTACTTGTGGGACCCCAGTCCCTCCTCTTGTGTCCTTCGCTCTGCCATTGCTCGCTGGGGAGACTTTCGGATCTGGCGCTTCACGGTGTCCCTTTGAAGGGAGCCGAGGTGCTCAGGGAGGCTAATCAAGGACTCTGCTCCTTGGCGCGCACAGCCTTCGGACGAGGGGTCTCTTGTGATGCCTCTTGAGAAGGCTGGGCTGGCACTTGGCGTGGAGGGGCAGCGAGGCCCACCCTCCCTCAGAGTGTCGGGGGAGCCAGTGGACTCGGTCGCAGCGCCCCTCTGCCCCCTAACCCGCCTCCCTTCCCTCCGCAGAGAGCGTGAGCGAGAGCAAGGACCGCGTCTCCGCCCCGTGCAGCACCTTGGAGAAGACACCGCGGCCCGTCCACGAGGCGGCGGCGGCAGCGGAGGAGGAGGCCGGCGAGTACACCGTCCTGAAGGAGGCCCCCCTGGTCCCGGCGGACAGCAGCGAGACCCCGCTGCTCAAGTCCTCGGACAGCGAGCGCTCCTCCTGCGGCTCCGGGTCGGCCAGCGGGGCGCTCTACGCCCGCATCGCGCGCCTCTCCAAGCAGTCCAGAGAGGAGGACGACGCCCCGGCGGCGGACCCCCGGCGGGCCAAGCCCCCCTCCCCGGAGCGGGCCAAGCCCCCTCCGCCAGACCCCTCCACGAAGCCCAAGGTCTCGTGGATCCACCACAAGTACAACTCGGCCCAGACCGCCTCCCTGCCGGCCATCGGCACGGCCGACCTCCCGGAGCGCCTGGCCAAGCGCAAGAGGAGCCCCAGCGAGACCTCGGCCCGGGCCCCCGCGAGGGGCAAGGAGAAGGCGCCCAAGCCCCCCAAGGAGCCGGGCGGCGCGGAGGGCCAGCCCTCGCCCTCCAGGGCGGCGCAGAGGAGCAGGGCCGGCCCGGACCCCGCGGAGAACCTCAACGGCGCCCTCCAGAACGCCCTCAAGAGGATGGGGCCCTCCGCCCCGGAGCGGCGGGCGGCCGAGGCGCCGCGGAGCCCCGCGCAGGTCAAGGCGCCCCCGCGCTTCTCCTCCGAGGCCGCCACGCTGCTGGCCGCGCAGCTCAAGGAAAAGACCCAGAGCCTCCACCGGGGCGAGGCGGGCGCGCGGCCGAACGGGATGAGCCCCGCGCCGGCCCAGCGGGAGAAGCCCGCCCCCCCGCAGAAGGCCAAGCAGGCGGCGGCCGCCCCCGGGCAGAAGGCCGGCAAGCCGCTGCTGCCCGCCCCCGCCCCGCTGCAGAAACTGCTCGGGCCCGTCGCCGCGGAGCCCAAGAGCGGGGAGAGGCAGGCCGCCGGCGGCAGCCCCGAGACGCCCCCCGGGCCCGGGGACCAAGCGGTCAAGAAGACGCCCATCAAGAAGCCGCCCCGCAAGAAGGGCCGGGAGGGGGCCGCGGAGCAGCCCAAGGGAGCCGGGACCCCCCCGCAGACTGTACAATAAGGGAGGGGCTGCTCTCCAGGGAGGGGGAGGGGAGCAGAATCTGTCCGGGGAAGGGGGCGGGGCGTCTCTGCGCCAGCGGAGACCCGCCCCCAAAGACAGCCTCAGCCCGTGGGAGGGCCTCCCCCTTGGGTTGGTGGGAGGGCTTTCGGGGACCCGGCGCTGGCGCTGGGCTCTGGCGGGGAGGGGGCGGGGGGCTTTTTTTAAACCAGGGTTATAACTGCATAGACCCTGCTTCTCTTCCCTAGTCCTAGACCAGGAACGGCCCTCGCAGGCCTGGGGAAGGGCCCCTTGGGGTGGGTTTCGAGCAGGGCTGGGGCTGGGGCGGGCGCTGAGACTTGGCTGCTGAAGGTCAGCGACAGCCAGCCAGGACTCAGCAGCCCGGCCTTTTCTTCCGATGCATTCACCTCTGGAAAGCCACATTGCAGCGATTCTGTCCGAAGATGCTCCTTAAAGTGGGGGCAGGGCTTCTCTTTCAGGGTCTTCACCCTCCAGAAAGCAAGCGCAGTCTCTGAAGGAAGAGGGTGCAGGGGCCGCTGCCAGCTGGCGTGGGGGCCGCGATCAGAACAGACCCAGCCCCTCTGGTGGCCAGGCCCTGGGCTGCCTCAGACCGGCCCCCCGGGGCCTGGGGCCCAGCAGCCCCCTCGCTTGGAAGCTGGGCGTGGGACGCCACGGTGGCTCCCTCCGGTGCTTCCTCAAATAAAAGGTTGGCATTTCTAGCTCTGCCTCGTCTTGGTCTTTGGGCCCCGTTTCCCGGTGGCCCATTTTCCTCCACCAGCTCCAGCTTTCTCTCCTGAAGGTAAAGGCCCCAAGATGAATTCAGCCACTGATTCCATCCTGGACAGCTGCCCAGGAGGAGCTCATCCTCGCCTTCTTTTGATTTCTCATGGGGTTCCCTGGTGATCTCCCGAGGATTAACCGGGCCCAGCCCTGCTCCATCCCCCGAGGTAGCTGGGGGACAGAGCACCCTGGGAGCTCGGGGACAGCACCAGACATCTTCAGGCCCAGTGCTCAAGGCCAGCCTTCCCCAACCTACCGCCCTCCAGAGGCGTTGGGAATGCCTTCCCAGAATCCTAACCCAGAGCCACACTGTGGGGCAATCCTAGTCCCAATACATCTGGAAGACACCAGGCTGGGGAAGGCTGGTGTCTTCCTTTGGCCTACAGCTAGGTTGGTTGCATGGCCCTTTCATTTCCCATAATTCCCCAAGAGTAACATTGTGCCAGGAGCATTATGGGAAATTTCAAAGGGCAGCTGTCAACGCTCACTGAGGCAGCCGGCGAGCCTGTGGCTGGCAGAGGAGTTGGAGCCCTTGAACCAAACTCATTTTTAACATATTTCGTATTGCAGCACTTAATGGGAAACGTTGGGCTTTCAGCACCCACCGTGTGTCCTGGACCCGCTGCTCCAAGCCACAAGGAGTCAATTGCAGTCCCTTTGCTTCAGGCAGTCGCATTCCCAACGGGAGCAGTTTGATGGCGGGCTGGAAACTGGGAGGCCAGGAGTTCTGGCCCGCCTGAGGCACGCAGCTGGGTGACCCTGGGCCAGTCCCTCTTTCTCTCAGCCCTGGGAAGGAGGCAATGGCAAGCCACTTCTGAAAAATCTTGCCAAGAAAACTGCAGGGACTTGTCCAAGCAGTCCCCAGGAGTCAATAATGACTTGAAGGCACAATTTTAAAAATAAATAAATAAACCCCAACGTGCATGGAAGTTGCTGGCTCAGGTCAGACTTTGCATATACTGTGCCAAAACGTGCCATTCTTTCTTCGCAAAGGCGGTTGCACTTTTCTGTACTCTGTTCAGGGTCCCTGCAAGTGTCTTGAGAATTTCTCTTCGTAGCATTTCGAACTGCTCTGATGGTGAAGGAGGTACCGGAAGTCCTGTTTTCAGTTACTCATTTGCTCTGTCCCTCTGGTCTCCAGCCACTCAGCAGTCCAGCCTTCCCAACTGGAAAAGGCCCCTGGAAGGAGGGTGGGATCCCTCCTTTGGGATGATTTGGAGGGGGGAAGCCGGGGGGGGAAGCCCATTGCAGAGAGATTTGTCCCTTGGAGGGAGGCAGGACATTTTACACACCACCTTGGCACAGCACAGGCAACAAAAAAATCCAAGAAAAAATCACAGCGTCCTTTTTTTTTCTTTGAAAGAAGCATCAAAGCAAAACTGTCTCATTAAGCTGAATGAGAGCTGAGGATGGAAAATGCAGCATTTTTTAAAAAGGGGGCAGCAGAGGAAAAAGTGAAGATGTACTTTGTATACATGCTTTCACTATTTCCTCCTAAGGTGGTTGGAAAGCTCTTCGGTGCACCATTTGGGAAAATGAACAGGCGCTGCCAAGTCCTGATTTCAGCGGCCTGCAGGTTGTGGTTCCCCCACGTTGCCCATCCAGTCTCCACTTGGGCCACCTGTAATATCACACGCCCTTCAACACCCCTCGGACACATCGTGCCTTAGATTCCCGAGGGCAAATTCCTTCTTTGCACGCTTTTCTTCAGGGAAGAGATTGTTGGTCTTCCCAGTGTTTAAGGACCAGAATATTTCAAGCACAGAGTCCTCAAAATACGTGGCTCTGTACAGATTCATCAGCAACCTTACATTAGATGCTCTTTGGTGGCTGTTTAAACCAGGCTGGAACGGTGCTGATTTCAGGAAAGCTGCCCCCTGCCCCTCCCTACAGCCCAGGCGCTCTGGGCTGCCGCAGATGAATACTCGACTTACCCCAGCGGTCCTTTCCCCACCCTTCCTCTTCTCCTTTCTTGCCTGCTGAGTCTGCCCAAGGAGGCGCAAAGGACTCTGAGGTCTGGAGTCCAGGAGGGCTCACCGGAACTGCTCCGCTGGCAGCCTGGCGTCTCCACTCGCTAAACTGGCCCGGCTTCCCAGCTGGCAAAGGGCACTGCAGCCTCTCGGCAACTGGGCAGCCAGACAAATCTTCCTCTTCTGCCTGTCATTTAAGGAAAGGGCCGGGGATTCTGTGCTGAGTTCAAGCAGCCCAGTGGAGCACTGTCGAATCTAGCAATACTGGCCGTGTCAGGACAAAAACGGGGAGCTCCACATGCTGTGTAAAATCAAGCCACAATACAGGGAACAAGATAATTTTAAAACCAGTGCAACTGCAAATGATAACATACAATAAAGGCACAGATCTTCCTCTAGCTGTTTAATCACCAAAGGCCATCCGGAAAAGCTGGCTGTTAACTACTCTCGCTTTACTAGCACCATTGCCATTTCTAATCTGCCAGAACCAAAGTTCTCTGGATGGTTTACAAAGTGTGTTAAAACATTTGCACTTCTTTTTGGAAAAGAAAAGAGCAGGCATTTGCTCACAACAATGAAGTGCTATTAATAGTACAGGAAAACTCTATCTTAAAAGCTTGCCACCGCAGGGCAGAGCCAGCACTTAACCTCAAAGGCAGCAAATGAGCAGAAATGCCTGGGGGGAAAGGTGCTGAGGGCCCCCCTCCCACCACCCGCAGCCACGATTTGCTCACTGTGGCTTACTGAATAGACCACAGCTGGCCAACCTTGGGCAAATTCATGCACAGCCTCCTCTCTATGGGGCGGATGTGTCCACCGGCCGCCGCTTGTCTTGCAACCTTCCCTGGCCTTGGACTGAAATAAAAGTTTGATCGATCCATCCTGTGCATCATTGTCTATCCACAGGGAGGGAGCCCAAGGACAGCTTTAGGGCTCTGCTCCATGAGGAGGACTTGCCCTCTCATCCCACCACCCGATGCTGGGTGTGGGCAGCGTAGGGCGTGTTGAAGTCTAGGGGGAGGCAGCCTGAATTTCCATGTCCCACGTCAGCAAAGTTGGGCCTGGTTCTTCTCCAGACCTGTCCTCCCGCCCCTCACTCTTCCTTTGGCTCCCACGGCCACTTTTCCCTTTTTAAGATGGAGTGGTCCAGCATCAGCTGGTCAAAGTAGAGGGTGCAAAGCCCTGAAACTGACCGGGCCTTCATGCCTGCAAAGGAAAGAAGTCCTCCCGCCTTCTTCTGCAACCTGCTAGGCCAGGAACCCTGCTCCACCCTGCCTCTTCTCACCTTACATTCTGAGTGTGGATTAGGGCCCTCCAAACACGCTTACCCAGGGCTGAAACACACTTACCCAGCCAGGAGAGGGCAGCCAAGAGATATAAAATCCCTAATGCTTGGCTGCCCTCTAGTGGCCGAAAGGCTGACCCACAGTTTCAAGGGATAAAACAAGGCAGAACAGGAGAGAAAACGGGGAAAAAACACAGCGCACGGAGTGACCAGAGCGTTGTGTCATTTAGGGAGGCTTTTCACAAGGGAATTCAGCCATCGCAGCCCTTGCAATGTTGTGCGTCGAAGTCGTACAGAGAGCGGCTCGGCACCAGCCCGTCCCGGGAGCACTGAAACGGCACCTTGTGGGGGCAGCAAGATTTGGGGAGGGGGCAAGATGTCCTGCAGGCACCAAACTGGGAGCCCAGCAAAGCAGCTGGGGGTAACTGTAGGCCGTACCGTACGGTTTTAAAAAACACTGCTTAAAAAACACAACCAGCACATTCGTGAAAAATTAGTGCGATGCCCTGAACCTTGTCAGCTGATGGACGTGCAATAGCAGGGCCAGATGAAGAAACGGTGGCCGCGCTCAGAGATAAGTGGAAATCGGCGTTCACAGAATTGTCAGATCTAAGGATTGGGACCCCGGGAGGTCTTCCAGTCCGACCCTTGCCCTAGGCAGGAATCCTCAGAGGAGTGCTCCTCAACCTTGGGCACTTTAAGATGTGTGGACTTCGACTCCCAGAATTCCCCAGCCAGCAAAGCTGGCTGGGGAATTCTGGGAGTCGAAGTCCACACATCTTAAAGTGCCCAAGGTTGAGGAACAGTGCCCCAGAGCATCCCAGACAAATCGCTGCCAATCTTTTCTTGGAAACCTCCATTGACGGAGCCCCCACGACTCCAGGAGGGAGGCTGTCCCGCCGCTGGCCAGGAAATTCCTCCTTATTTCAAGTTCCAACTTCCTTCTGTGAAGTGGTTTATGTCCTGCTCCAAGCACCACGGAGAACGAGCGGCTCACCAACGGCCCTGGACCTTCGTGCTTCACCCCCCGGGATCCCCAGCCAGACAGCAGGGCCTCTGCCACCCCACCCATCTGCAGAGCCTCCGGTGAGAGCAGCTGGCTTTGTTGATTCAATCGAACACGTCCATCTGGGTGGTGGGCAGAGACCTGCAAAACTCTTGGCCACCAACCAGGAGCAGGAACGTCTCCCCTTCTTTCAGGTGAGCTTTGAAAGAGGAGAGGGCTAGCTTCGCTTTGCAGTTGCCTTTTTCTTCAAAGGCAAAGCATCAGCAGCCCCAGAGAGGAAGAGGGGCTGGTGGCAGTGGGGCCTCCGTAGGTTCTCTCCAGGAGTTGAGGAAGGGCAGGGGAGGAACTTTGGGGAAGGGCTTACAGAGACCCCACTGTGGGAGCCAGAGTGTGGAAGCCACCACCACTTTGGAGGCAGAGTTGAGAAGATGATATGAAAGCTGGAAATAAATGCGTCTCCTAACAGTTCTGTCTTTTTCCAAGCTTCCTGAGAGAAGAAATATCTCGACTGCCCATCACAGCATTAAAACTCACAGGAAATCCCTGTGCAAGCCTCGCAAAAACCAACAGGAATTTCACCAGCGCTTGTGACCAAGGGCCTTTGAGTGGCACGGTGAAGGTGCTGGACTAGGAGCTGAGAGGCCCCAGATCGAGTCCCCCTCAGCCACAGGCTGGGTGACCTCGGCCAGTCCCTCTCTCCATATAAGGATCTGCCTGGTACAATGGCCACGGGCTCGAATGAGGGGGGAGATCTAACCCAGACCCCCCCCCCAGCCTTCTTGGCATTGATACCATCACTGTTGGCAGCCCCATCAGGTACACCAGGCCCAAAAAAGGCTAAAGGATCCACATCTAGATAGATCTTCTGAACCATATTTCAAGTGCTCATCAAACAGGAGGGAGCTGTCCAAGTTGGGGAGGGGGTGGTTTGCACCTTTGCAAGTAATCATAATCTAATCTGAGTCAGCAGTATGATGTGGTTGTTAAATGCAGGTCTAGGTTGCATCAATAGAAACCCAGGTTTGAAATCACCGGAATTAATTGTTCCGTTTCATTATGTCGGTCAGACCTCACCCGAGTTGCGTCCAGGCTGAGGAATAAATTTGAAGGCGGCCTCGGAAAAAGAGGAGCAGAATCAGAGGATGGGGGCACCTTCTTCAAATAGCTGAAATATGTACTGAAAAGAAAGTCAAGAACCGGTTTTCTATCATTCCTGGGTGCCAGGCAAGGAATGATGGATTAAGTGACAGGAAGGCGTATTCTGAAGGAAGGCCGGGGGTGGGGAGTTTGACTGTGGAACCGACAGCCACCCACTGGTGAGCCCCCTTACTGGGGGTGGACGGCCGCCCCTCTGGATGCTTCTGCGCTGAGCAGACGTCGGTCCAGGCCTCCTGGCCTCTTCTGATTCTGGGACCCCATCCGGGGATCCTTCACTGGTTTTGCAGCCCCTTTTTCTGGGCTGGGAGGAACTGCAGCAGAAGTTTTGGAACAATTTTGAAAACCTTCAGCTTGTTGAGTTCTGTAAAACCTGAAGGTTATACACATTTCACCATCAAGGAGTTCTTACAAACCAACTTTTTGCACACCTCCTCCTCCTCCGTGAAGCTTTTTAATGTTACCTCCTTTGGAAAAACAGAAGACTTGTTGCTCTGTGTTGAGCACCAGATTCCAGCATTTTTTATAATGTTTTTAAAAATTACTTTTTGTAGGAATGCATCTGGACTCCACAAAAGGGATCAGAGAGAGCAATTGAGAGGTCACCTTCTAATAAAAGGCTGTTTTGCAAATAGGTATGTGCCCAACAACTGTCAATCCTGGCCCACCCTCTCAACATTTCAAATATGTCCCCAGCCCCAAAAAGCTGGCTACCCCTGGTCTCTGGCTCTTTGAAATGCCACAAATAAGCACTCTGAGGGCATTTGGGAATGAAAAGTAGACCATCAATTAACGCCACTCTTCAAAGCCGTATTCCATATTTATCCAAGATACCAATGGTCATTTCTGAGACTGCTCTGATACTTTCCCATCAGCAAAGGGCAGATATAATTGTATTAATTATTACTATGTGTGTGTGTGTGTATGCAACATGTATTGCTATATATAAAGTGTGTATATATATAGTAAAATATTACTATATATATAGCAAAGAAAATAGAATAGCCCTCAAAGACTTTGCCCATATGATTGAACTGAACTGAAAGATGTAGAATCAAATGTTAAAATGTGAGCTTTGCACAGATTGGGACAAGGCCTTGCTTAACCAAAGCTCAAGGCACCCAGGTCACGTTGTCTCGCTTACTGTCGCCTTACAAAACTCCAGGGTGACTTATCTATGTCGTCCAGAGTCCCCCATTGGGGGGAGATGGGCGGGGGAGAAATTTAATAAATAAAATAAAATAAATCTGATCTAGCACGAGTCACAGGAGTGGACTGGGGCAAGTAAGAGACGTTGCATATTGAAGTCATGTAAGTCAGAGGCTGAATTTGATCTCTGTTTTGATTCGTACGTCCTCTGGCTTTGCCTGTGGGAAAGATCGGTTCAATTCACACGACACGGAAGCGGTGGTACGTCACGCGGGTTTAATTTTCCCTCCTGTGAACCAGCCATCGCGGCACTTCAGCTGCTGCTTGCTGCTTACCAGGCAGTCCAGACCACTCAACAATGGCTTCTTCACATATGTACAGAATTGTGCGCACCAGCCGTTCTTCTGGGAACTCTCGAGTCACAGCCGGAGGGGGTCCCCGGGGATGTGCAGAGTCCCCTCCCGACAGGAGGCAGCTCAAACCCTCCAGAGGTTTATCGCATAGGCCAGGGTTGCTCAACCTTGGCCACTTGAAGATGGGTGGACTGCAACGCCCAGAATTCCCCAGCTGGCTGGGGAATTCTGGGCGTTGCAGTCCACCCATCTTCAAGTGGCCAAGGTTGAGCAACCCTGGCATAGACAGTGTGAAGAGGAGCCTTCTGCACGTGCTCCGATGGTTAAGCTACCCCTGTTGCAGATGAGGGGGGAGTAGCGGCACCCCTTCACTAAACCCAGTTGTGCAGCATTCTCTCTCACACACACACACGCACACACCAGCATTTGCACCCCAATGTAACTGCCGCGCGCCAGCCTCGCTGCATCCGCGATTGAGCGCACCGGCGGGTCCCACCCTTATTCCGCCCAGAGGACCGGGACGGGCATCTCTCCCTCGAGGGCCCTCGCAGCGGGCAGGCGGGGGCGGCCCGGGCTTGGGCGCCTCGGAGGAGGGCCGCGCAGCCGGCAAGGCGCAGCCCCGGTGCCCACCGGGGGAGGGCAGTGCCCGCCCTCTGCCCGCGCTCCGAGGCGCCCGGGAAGAAGAAGGGCAGGGCCCTTCCGGGCGCGCCCCGCGAGGCCGGGAGGAGGAAGCCCCCTGCCCGCGCCCGCGCCCAGAGCCGCTGCCCTTCCGGCTCGGCTCGCGCTCTGCCCATGCTCAGACGCGCGCGGAGGGCGGGGCGGGCTCCCGGCTCGCGCGAGAAGCCGCCGCCGCCGCCGCGCTCCGCCCCGGCCGCCGCCGGCCATGGAGCGCTTCGGGGCGGCCTTCGCCTTCCAGGAGGCCGAGGCGGGCGGACCCCCGGGCGGGGCAGGCGGCGGCGGAGACCGCCCGGCGCGGCAGCAGGCGCGCCACTACCAGCTGCTCTCGGAGCTGCAGGCGCTGGTCAAGGAGCTGCCCAGGTGGGTGGGTGGGGGGGGGGCTCCGGGGAGGGGCGGGGCCGCGCCGGCGGGGGAGGCGGGGCTCCTCGCGTGCCGGAGGGAGGCGGCGGAGCAAGCGGAGGCGGCTTCGCGCAGGGCCAGCAGGACTCTCGCCCGGCAGCCTCCGCCCGGAGGTCGCTCCGCCTCGGCTTCAGGAGCCGGAGCCGCCTTCCGAGCAACGGCCTTGTGAGGTGGGCTAGGGTTAGGGCTAGGATGAGAGGTCGCTTCCAGGGTGAGGAGAGATGGCCCAGCGCCTTAACTCCTGTTCGTAACGCAGGAAGTCGGTGGGAGTAGGTGATGTTGGCAGGCCATGGGGTTAAGCCATGAGATGCGCCTGGTTTGGGGAGCACAGCAGGCGCGCTTTGCTAGCCCCGGTTGGGAGGTCCGCCTGTTATGGGAGCTCAGCCGTTCTCACTCAGGCCTCTGGAACGGAGGTGATGCATGTAAGCCCGGGTCTAACAAAGACCAGCCTAAACGCCCTTTTCCAGAAAGGCGTTTTTTTAGAGGTTTGGAAGTCACAGCTGGGAGGAGCAGGCCCGGACCCCAAAGTGGTTCAGGCAGAAGCCTCCCACCAGGGCTGTGCTCCACTCGTATGGGTACAGCGTGTTACGCCAGCACAGGAAAAGGCTCTGTTGACCAGCCAACTAGTAGTCTTCAAGCTTTTTGACCCAATGAGCAGGAATGCAGACGAATGGGGAGGTTATCCCGTTGCAACCAAACGCCTGATTTAAGGGGTGAAATTAGGGCGAGCCGCCTTGCGCTTGGGAGAAAGAAGCCAGCTTAGACAAAGCGATGCTGGCTTCCTCTGGTTCGGGCCCAGCTGCTCAGTCCTGGCTACCAGGCTGTTTCCTCCCCGCAGTTCTTCCCAGCAGAGGCTGTCCTACACCATCCTCAGCGACCTGGCCTTGGCGCTCCTGGACGGGACGGTCTTTGAGATCGTGCAGGGCCTGCTGGAGATCCAGCACCTGACGGAGCGGAACCTGTACAACCAGCGGCTCAAGCTGCAGACGGAGCATCGAGGCAAGGCAGCCACTCGCGCAAACGGGTCACGCCGGCCAAGCCATTGCACTCTCCGGTTAAGGGGCTGAGCCGTGGGCCAAAGCGTGGTTTTCCCCTTCTGCCTTTTTGCGAGTGAGAGGAGCTGGCAGAGGCCAGGACCAGGCGGCCCTAATTCGCCTGGGGAGAAGGGACGGAGGGGCTGCGCGATCTGGCAGATGTGTTCCTCACCACACACTTCAGCTGAAACCTCTTTGTGTCACTGTGGAAGGTTGTCTGACCAAATGCGTTTTGGCCTCTAAGCAAATACTCAGAGCTCAGGGATTTTTAGCATATTGGTTTTTATCTATATGGTTGGAAGGCTCAAGCCAACACAACACAATTGCTGTGTTTGCCTAATATGCTGTGCCAAAACGAATGCATCATATTAACACCTGGTCCTCACTTCCATCAACACAGCCAGCCATAAATTGCCCAACCCCATTTTAGCTTAAACTAACATGCTCTGCAAACTTGGTACATTCCTTAAAAATAAGCTGGCCTAAAATTGCATATAAATATAATAAAAGTCTTTGTTCAAAGGCTCCTAAAACTGGCTCAGCGCAACGGCTGGGTTTATGCAACAGGTTAACTCACAGTTAACTGAACCACAGTTGCACAACATACTGACTCTTAAACAAGTCAGCCACGTTTCAGTCCAGTATATTATGTGAACTCAGCCAGTGGACTGAAACTTAAAGAAACCAAAGGTAAAAATACAATTCTCTTGGGGCCAGGCCTGAGAAATACCCTTATGACTACATAGACCCTGTTTGGTATTTTCATTATGGCTGAAATGTTGAAAGATGTGTCATCGTCGATCATGGATCCTTTTATCAGAGAGATAAAAGAATCTGGAAGCGTTTAACCTTGAGAAGAGGAACCCGAGGGAGGATACAATGGCACTCCTCAAAGCTTTAAGAAGGTGTCACCCAAGTGAAGATCAAAGCATGCTTTATCAATCTGGATATGGGGGAATGGATTTATGTGACAGGAAGGCAGAGTCTGACTGAACATGAGAACAGCTTTGGAGGAGTGAGGGCAGTTGGGCTGGGAAATAAACTACCCAGGAGGCAGAGGGCTCGGTAGGTATTCGTCAAGGATGCCTTATTTGGCCTCCTGCGCTGGGCAGGGCTTGGACTTGATGGCTTCAGTGGTGACGCTCTGATGCCTCCTCCTGTCCAGCTGCTCTAGCTTCCTGTACGGTGTCACGGCACCCCACGAGGGTAGCAGAGAAGCCAACAGAGGCTGAACGTGTTGGGCAGGTGACGGGCTGCGTCTTGGTGAGCTCGCTCTGTTTTTCTCCTCCCACCAGCCCTCAAACAGGAGATGCTCCGTAAACACAAGGAAGACCAGCAGAGCTGCCAGGCTCACAACCTGCCCCTTCTGAAGGCCGCTCAGCAGCGAGAGCTGGAGGTAAGGGCCACGCTTGCGGAGGCAGGACAGGTCTGGAGGGGATGACCTTTCCCTCCTGGGCTTCAGCCCGGAGTGAGACAGACTTGCACAGGAGATGCTTTTGGCCAAAGTCCATAAGGGCAGCGTGGAGGCTTTACCGTGGAAGCCCTGTTGGCCTTCAAAATGGCATGTCTGCTCCCTAACTTAAAGGTGTTGGCTACTTCCTCCCCCCACCCCACTGTTAAAACACACACACAGTGCAAGCCAACATCTCTGGGTATGATAATATCCCTGGTTGCATACATGGAGACTTTTCCCTCCGTCCAGCGAAGACAGGCACAGGTGTGGCTCCAAGACCAGCCATAAATCTTCTCCCCTTGTGCCCCTTCCCCTTGCTAGTTTCTAATCCTCTTGTCTGATGAACAGCTTGTGGAGCTTACAACTCTTTTGGAAAACATCAGGAGGATGGTCTAAATCCAGATTCTGGATGTTTTGGCCCAGCAGATTTGTGGTTCCTTCTCCGTTTTACGTCCCTCTAAGGGTGAGAGAGGAGCCTTCTTCAGGTGTTCATGGAAGCGCCATAGACACAGCAGGCGCTCCTGGAAGGACTGGAGAGGAATTGCAACTATCTTGTGTTGAAATGATCTCAAGTCCTCTTTGCAATCAGAATACAGTCACACAGATCTCCATGGAGAGGTTGTGGGTGGGAGGGGGTGTGCACATTTCCTCCCGACTTCTACTTTTGGACGCCAGGAGAGGGTGGCAGGGCTGCTCTGAGGTCACCCTGTTCAGACAAACACTTATTGAATTAATCCATTTTTGGAGGCTGTACAGTATACAGTGGAGCATATATGAGCTGGGCTCACAGAATGATCAGTGGTAGCATTCACTAAGATTAGTGGGTTGTGTGTGAACACAACTGCTAGACCTTGAAGTGACCAGTTAAGCGCGCTGTAGGACCACAGCCTCCAAATTTCATCTCTGAATGGGAATTGAACTAAATCGGCCTTTTTAATGTAAGTTTTTGTTTGTTTTATTTATTAATCTATATATTGATTTATTAATCTCTATATCTCTTTATTTTTGTATATTGATTTATTAATAGATATGTTATAGTACAACCAAGAAAAGGAACAGAAGAAGAAATAAAAACAAAAAGAAAACAGAAAAGAGATTTACAAGTTATACAAAACTGAATAAGAATTTTCAAGTAATATCGGTTGGCTACTGCCTCCCATTTTATCAATTTAGCACTTCAGAATCATTATTAAAATCAAATCAGTATTCAGCAATAATCAAAGATAGCCAGTATAATACAAATCGTCAATCAGGAGGAACGACTAACAAGCGTTTCCGTTTAATTTATCCTTACTGTAGTGAATCGGGTATTGGGTATTTTGAAACCGAAATGTCAGATGCGGTACAAGTCCACACGCAGAAGTAATGGACATAAAGGGTTTCCAAGCCCAACTCCATTCCGTACCCGACTTGTTTTCAGCAAACTGGCATCTCTTGGCTGGTGCTCAACAGGCCAGCATTGAATAACGCCATGTTCTCCCGGGCTAGACTAAGATCAGCCTCTGTTTGGACGGGACACAAAGGCCTTAAAACAGGAGGGTCCGCAGGGCGTGCTCCGAAAATGTGAGATGGCAGCCACGATGCTGCAATTGAGCGGTACCGGTTTTTTATGGCACACAAAAAACCAGGCGGAGCTTCGATTGCACTGCCGTGGCCGCTGTCTTGACTTTTGGGATCACGCCCTGTGGACCACGCCCTGTCTTCAGTGTACAACACAGAGCAACCCTGGTGCGTGTGCCAGGCGCTTCCTGCCCTCTCAGCCCGTGGCTTGGGGCTTTGTTAGGAGGGCCAAATGCTGCGGACCGTGGTGGTTCTTCGGCCTTTCGGGTTTCTCGTTTGCTCAGGCCGTGGAGCAGCGAATTCATACCGAGCAACGGATGATGGACGAGAAGATCGTCTTGGAGCTGGATCAGAAAGTGGTGGACCAACAGAGCACCCTGGAGAAAGCCGGCGTCTCCGGCTTTTATATCACCACGAACCCTCAGGTCTGTTCAGGCCGGAAGCCTTCGCCAGCAAGGCCGGGGGCTGCGGATCGCCTGCCCCCCCCCGCCTGGTCTAGCAGTGAGGGGGCGCAAGAGTCCATCTCCCCGCTCCTGAGATCGGGGGTGGGGGCTCTAGCAGCCCACCCACTTTGACATA
The DNA here is from genome assembly GCF_059951505.1 of Python bivittatus. Lineage (NCBI taxonomy): Eukaryota > Metazoa > Chordata > Lepidosauria > Squamata > Pythonidae > Python > Python bivittatus. Next base: position 2,164,975 of record NW_028277070.1, on the reverse strand, counting down.
ACCTGCCCCCGAGGGTCGGGCAGCCCCCACCTTATTGCCTTTTAGGAAGACAAGGAAACGGTGCTCTCCTGTGGGGCCTGCAGAAGGGCAGAACCTCCTTGTCCAGCAGCCACAGATGGTCCTGGGGAGGGGCTACGTTTTCATTTTGGGTACTGTAATTGTAAGCCACCTAAGGCTGGCAAGTCAGTGGCGTTCAGATGGTGGCAAATAAATTTAAAAAGAGCCCACCTGCTGCAGCCAGGGCACTTGGAGGCATCCAGCAATGGAGCCCAAGAGCGGAAGCTGGTTTCTAGATTTCTGCCTGCGGGTGGGTGTGGAGAGAGAGATACGTAGCTGCAGAAGGGGTGTGTGCGTAGACTTTCTCAAGGCGCAATAAAGAGTGCTTTCTTGATTATACTTCCGGCAGAACCTTTCCAAGATCACAATTTGCTTAGAAAAGTGACTTGCACGCAGTATCAGCTCTGGGGGTGGGAGAGAGAAGGGAAAACGGAGTTGGTGAAAGCCCCTGTGGATGTGGGCTGTGACCCACAAAAGGGGATGCGTAGCAGCCAGCCAGTCTGGGGCAGAGGAGACGTCTGGACTGGGAGTGGGAGATCCGGGTTCTGGTCCTCAGCCCCAGAAGTTCCCTGGGAATGTGGACCAGAACCAGAGTGGCACAGTGGGGAAGGTGCTGGACCAGAAGTGGGGACAGCCAGGGTCTAGTCCCCGTCAGCCATGGGAGCTCCCCGGGGGACTTTGGGGCCAGTCCCTCCCTCCCAATTCTTCCTACCTCACAAGACTGTTGTTGGAAAAAAGAGTAGAAGGGAGTGCCCTGGAGCCCTGCCTTGAACAGTTAATCAGTCGGTCAGCTGCATTCAAGGTACGCTCAAGGTCCCTTGTGCTCGGTGCCTTTTTGCCATCCTCTCTCTGTCAGCCCGTCGAGGTAGTCCAGACAAGAAGCACCAACCATGAGTACTAACACTACCTTTATTATAAGTTTAGAGTAACAGAATCTTGCAAGTCTGAAAGTACCCCTCCCGTCCCTCACTTTCACTCTCCCGAGAACTAGGGAGGGTCCCTTCGGACTCAGATTTCATTTATCAGACCTGGTCTGGGCTGCAGCCCTTCCTCCTGTCTCCCGAGGTCGTTCCCACGCACCGTTACCCGCTCCGCCTTCCTCTGCCTCATCTTCCTCCTTGCTGGGGCCACCTCTTGCCCCCAGAGCCCAAACCAGGGAGACGTTTAGAAACCTTCTAGGAGGCCACATTAACACAGCAATTTGGGCCCTCAGCAGGGAGACGGTTAAAGTTACCTCGGGGTTATGTTACCCCAGATGATTGGGGGGGCCGCTGCTTCCAGAGATGTGAATTGTCCCCATCCATTCCTGCTCATTTCCCGTTCCAGCCGAGCCTTCCTGGTCCCCTAGGTGAGCTTCCGCTCCATTGCTGGGGGGCAGGATACAGAAGTGGGCTGGCTTTGCCCCTGCTTCTTGCGAGATGTTACGTGGGTGGGTGGGTGGGTGGGTGGGTGAAAGGTGGTGGCTTGTTCTCTTTCCAGGTTACACACAAACTCCTGTTTCTCCCCCAGGAACTGACACTCCAGATGAATCTGCTAGAGCTGATCCGGAAGCTGCAGCAAAAGGAATGGCAGCCTAGGAAGCCTTGTCCTTGAGGGGGGGCACGGGAAGGCCTCCCGCCACACCTCGTATTGACCCATGTGGGTCTTGTGGAAAAGTTGACGATGCGGCTGGTTGTTTTTATGTAAGAGACTCGGCTTGCCCAAGAGCGAAACAGGGCAGGGCCTGGCAGCCCCGGGCTTTCTTACGGCACCTCCACACGAAGGAGTTCAGCTCGAGTTTGTGTTTGTTTATTGTCTCTCTCGGGAGGGGGGCCGTGGTTGTTTATTTCTAACTTTTGAGGGATTTCCAAAATATCTGAAGGTGGATATTTTGAAATTGTAATATAGAAAATACAGGCTGTCAAAAAGGCAATAAACGCAATTTATTCATTAGATTTTTATGGCCTCCCATCTCAGATGCATGGCTCTGGGCGGCTAACATTATTAAAAATGATAAAAACAGATACGGAAAATGCAGAGCGCATAGCAGCTGGGAAAAAAGTACGGAAGCAACTATCAAGCGTTCAGCCCAGCCAAGGAACGGGCTCTGTCACACACCCGGGGCCCCAGGCTTGAACCCACAGCCAAGTCTCCAAGGCCTTGCAATGTTCTGTTTTAGCATCTGTGCAAGTTTTCATCCTGGGGAAGGAGAACGAGTCCTGTGGATGGGGATGTTTGCCAAAATTTCATTTTATGATTAGGGAAAGAACTTAGGTATTTGAATATTGATGCCATTCTTCAACATCAAGGTTTCCCAGGGCAGCTTGCAAGGTATTGTGTTCTCCAGCCAGAGTAGCACAGAAGCATAAAAACATGCTAAAACAGCATTAGTAAACCCAACAAGGGAGGAAATAGAAGTCTTTAATCTAAGAAGCACTAAACTTCCCCAATCTGGTGCTCTCTTCGAGGTGCTAGAACTGCAACCCTCAGAATTCCCCAGATCAGCCTCTGAACCCCACAATTTTGATAAAACAAAAAATGAACATTAGTGCTGTATGCCAATAAAAATGAAACCGCCATTTTGGCATGATGAAATGCAGAAAAAGCCTTTGATATATTACAAATTAAGTTTTTGGAGCAAGTCATGAAGAAAAACTGATTTTTGGTAAAAATATTTCTTGGATAAAAAATGATTCTCTGAAATGATACTGAATATGTACCAGTGCGAGCCCAGCTTGAGAGTGAATATTTGGCGGCTTTAAAGCCTTGGCAAGCACTTAATTCCAATCAGAGTGGGAATTCCAAGATTTTTGAGCACCATGGATGTGGGCTTTCTGGGGAAGGAAATTAAAATTTGATGGGTTGAAAGTGATATAATTGGATAATAAGTACTGATACTTTTCAACCCTTTGAAAACTTACAAATATCATTTACCAAAAACAGCCCAAAAGCAATATATACACTGAAACTGTTCTTTATTTGGTCCAGGAACTTAGGCAGTAATGCAATAAATTTAGAATACAGAAATGATTACAGAATCAGCGGCCTTGGATTTTAAGAAACGTTAAGTGTTTCTTACGATTTTAAAACCAAGTTAGTCCAACAGAAAATTGTTTCTGGAACTGATTGCACTCCTCAACAGATGTTTTTAAAGTCGGTCATTATTCTTACACTGAGGATGTAACAAATTTGAACAGACGTGTGCATTTGCTTTGGTCCAGTCCACTGGAAATTCTTGTGTGGTTAGTGACGAGCTAGTTTTTGGGGAGGAAACTGTTTTAAAAATGTGAATATGTTGCTAAATTGCATTCCAAAATCTGGAATTCATCTGTCTGAAGAGCTTTGAATATATCGTGCCTGGACTTATGGAAAAAGTGATGGTGTAAGGACGGCAGGTTGGCCGAATGAGACTTGTCCACTCTCTGCCCCCGAATTGGCTCTGCATCACCGAAGAAACGCAAATAGACAAAACAGTTCCAGACAGCCTTGGTTTCATTTGCTATCCAGAAATGTTTGGTACCATAGCAAAATAGAGAAATGACGGTTCTACCATTACATTTTATTCTCTTGTTTAGGTCGTACTGTTATTTTAGAATAACAGTATTTATTTTACTGTGTCTTTGAGTCAGTGTTGACTCCTGGCAGCTGCCTGGACAAGTCCTTGCAATTTTCTTGGCAAAATTTCCGGAAGGGGCTTGTCCTGGCCGCCTCCTTCCTAGGATGGAGAGAGGGACCAGCCCAGGGTCCCCCAACTCACTTCGTGCCCAAGGTGGGAGTTGGACTCCCCGTCTGCCGGTTTCTGGCCTGGTGCCTTAACCAGCACACCACACAGGCTCTCTCGGTGCATTTGGTACACTTAAAATGAAGTGTGTAAGTTCTGTATCCAATTCCTGTTTGCACTTTTGATATTACTCATTCACCTATCTTGCAAGGACAGATGTAAAACCACTGTGTAAAACAAGGCTAAAATAACAAAAATACTGTAACAATAAGCAATGCAGACAATAAAATCGTCCTGTGCTGGGGAAAATAACCCCATACAGAAATTGCCGTATTTTTGCAGAGAAAGGTAACGCGCGGCGGCGGCGGCGGCGCTTCCTCGGGATCGCAGGCGCGCAGGGAGGCTCCGCCGGGCAGGGCGATCCGCGGCCCCTCCGCTCCTTTCCGGACGGGAAGCGTCTCCCCTAAGCAAGCGTCCCCCTCGGCGCGGGCCACGATCCGACGCGCTGAGCGGGAGCACCGGCTTGCCACCCGGGCCCCCTTCGCCGCGCAGACGGAAATGCCCCGGGACCAAACGCAGCGGGGCCCTCGAGGAGACCCCCGGCTCCAGGGTCCCAACGGGCAGGGGTGGCGCCAGCCGCCGCTGCAGCAGAGCTCTCCCTGCTGTAAGCGGCTTGCTTGCCCGGCCCCGCTCCCTACCCATGGGTGGCTCGACGCCGTCCTTCGGCCAGCCCGCGGGGCCTGGAGCCGCCTGCCTTGCGCTTCGGCGCGGGGCCACCGGCGCCCTCCTTCTCGGAAGGCCACGTCACCGGGGGCCTGCGGCGTGACTCCAACCCTCCCGGCTTAGTCCACAGGCCACGATGCGACAAGCCGTGGCTTAACGGACCCCTAACCACGACCCACCCCCCGGCCTGCCCTACCTGCTGGGGAGGGGAGGGGAGGGGAGGGGCGGCAGGCGGCGGCTCCTCGGCAGGCGGGAGGCCGCCTCCGGAGCGCTGCCCCCGCGCGCATCTGTCTGCGGCGGCCGCGCTCCCGCCTCCCCGCCCGCTTCCTCGGAAGGCGGTGACGCAGCAGCAGCGGCGGCGGCGGCGGCGGCAGCGGCCCCGCGCAGCAGCCTTCGGCCGCCCGGACAGGTAAGCCGGCAGCCGGGCGCAGCCCCGCGGGCGGAAGCGGGGCGGGTGGCCGGGCCAGGAGGCTCCCGTCCCCCGCAGGTGCCGCGGCTGCCGGGCGGGCCCCGCTCCGCCTTGGGGCGCCCGGGAGCTGTCCAGGCGGGGCCCGGGTGGGGAGCGCCCGCGGGGCGCAAGTGGGCGCCGGATGGATGGAGAGGCGCCCCCCGGCCGTCTTGCTCGGCGGCCGCTCTCCCCTCCCCTCCCCCCGCCAGCCCCCCTTTCCAAGTTCCGCTCCCCAGGGGTGGGGAGGGGAGGGGAGGGGAGGGGGAGGCAAGGGCCACGGCTGGCCGCAGGGCCAAACAGGCCTCTTCCAGACACGACCCGGGCCTCCCCTGAAGGGGGAGTTCCAAGGGTTCAGTGAGGCCATCCAGTCCCACCTGCTGGTCAGCCCGGGAATCTCGCTTAGAGCATCCCAGGCAGAGCCACGCTCAGTTGAGCCCCTGGGAGCCCACCCTTTCTCTGGGCTGCTGGTACCGCGCCAACGGCTCTGCAATACTTGGCGCCTTGGACGGGCAAAGGGGTGCCCGCCTCAGCCTGTGCCTCCTCAGAGCAAGTGTGTCTTTCTGGGATCACAAGGCAGCAGCAGAGGACAGCCAGACACCCCTGGCAAGATGCAGCTGCTTTCAGGAGTTCCAGACAGGTGCCAGGTAAGGACTGTGCCCGCTCAGAAGCCCTGGTCAGCCCTGTGGTAGGAGTCATGTTTTCCAAACGTCAGAATCTGCCTTTCTGACGTTTAAATCCACATCCTGCAGCCTGGAGCAGGAGAGAAGAAGTCTTGACCTTCTGCGTGACCCCTTTTGCAATATTTGAAGAAAGCAGTCCTCTCCCGCTTGAGATATCTTTTCGCAAGGCTGACCCCAACCACTTCCTAAGCCTTAGTTTCCAATCTCCCGATCATTCCAGTGTGTCTGCATCCTTCACAAGAGTGGCCAAGGATGGACTCAAGACACCTGGTTTCACAGCGCAGAATACGCTGGAATGGTTCTCTCTTGCAATTTGGAAACGAATTCCCGTTCCCAGATCACCCCCAAAAGACAAGAGTGGGACATGATGGTTTGATGTAGAAAATCCAGACTTGCACCCCATCCTGGTATCTGCGCGAGGTGCGGTCATCAGTGGCTTATCCTGCAGAGACCAGAGAGAGTCTCTCAGGAGCTTCACCCAGGAGAACTTGGGCAGACATCTTTCTCCTGGATTGCGCCCCACAGACTGCAGCGCCCGGTTAGAGCTCCTTTCTCTGCTGGGTTTGGCTGCCTGTAAAATCCACCACTGCAAAAGCGTGGAAGGCAGACACCCTCATCTCGTGCTTCTGCCATGACGAGATGCCAGCCGTGGGGAGGGAGCAAAGGGAGTCATAGGGGCTAGGTTCACACAACCCAATTCACTAGGGTCAAACAGGGTTGGGTGCAAAATGCACTGCTCCAGAGACCACTTCCTGTTCTGGAAGTTTTACTTCTGGAAACCGGTTAGGCCACCCCTGTTCCAGGAAGCCATCTGGAAGAAAGGTTCAGAAAGGTTCATCCCTGGAGGAATTCGTGTTTCTCCCGCTGCACTGAAGGGGGACGTTGCTTCAGGCAGGGGCTCTCTAGCAGCACAAGCGTGGCGGAAGAGCATCCGTGTTTCCAGCCGTGAAATGGCAGATGCTATGCATTGTCTTCCTGACACCACTTCAGCGCAGATAGAGTAGCAGCTATTTAGAGAATCTCTCAGTCTTGCTCTGATGTTAACAGGCACACTTCATTTGCCCGCTCTGTATCCAGAGGAAGAGCGCGGGCCCTTGCTTTTTTCTCCTTGCTGGCCCTCCTTATTTTTGCCTCTAGCAATGACTTAGGTTCTTTCTGATCCTGCAGTGACAGAATTTTCTTCCGCCTTTGGGGCCAGGAGAACGAGTTTGCTCTGCCTCTCGGTTGCTGAAGGAGGGGACATTCTGCCCCAAGATGGCAATCAGGCGGCTTCGTTCCGGAGACTTGGCCCGCTTTTGCCAAAAGCTCAACCGAGTGAAGACTCTGGAAGATGATCTAATGGAGACTTCCCTCAACCGATGCCTGACCACGGTTGATCTGGCACTGCTGGGCATTGGCGGGATGGTGGGCTCTGGCCTCTACGTGCTCACTGGCACTGTTGCTAAGGAGACAGCGGGACCGGCCATAGTGGTGTCCTTCATCATTGCGGGCGTTGCCTCTCTGCTGGCTGCCCTCTGCTATGCTGAGTTTGGTGCCCAGGTGCCCAAGACCGGCTCAGCGTACATGTTCACCTACGTCTCCGTGGGTGAGATCTGGGCCTTCCTCATAGGATGGAATGTCATTCTGGAATACATGATCGGGGGGGCAGCTGTTGCCAGAGCCTGGAGTGGCTACCTGGATTCCATTTTTGACCACAGGATCAAGAACTTCACAGAGGCCCATGTTGGCACCTGGCAGGTACCCTTCCTGGCCCATTATCCAGACTTCTTGGCATCTGGCATTGTACTCATAGCAACGGCCTTCATTTCCTTTGGTGCCCGATTCTCCTCTTGGCTCAACCATGTCTTCTCAGCCATCAGCATGGGAGTCATTCTCTTCATTCTGGTGATGGGATTCATCCTGGCCAGGCCCCAGAACTGGAGTGCCAGCGAAGGAGGATTTGCTCCTTATGGCATCTCGGGGATCATGGCTGGCTCAGCCACGTGCTTCTACGCCTTTGTGGGCTTTGATGTTATTGCCACGTCCAGCGAGGAGGCCCGGAACCCCGAAAAGGCCATTCCAAGAGCCATCGCCATCTCACTGAGCCTTGCCACTGGGGCATATATCCTTGTGTCCATGGTGTTGACGCTGATGGTGCCCTGGCATTCGTTGGACCCTGATTCAGCCTTGGCCGATGCCTTCTACCAGAGGGGTTATTCATGGGCTGGTTTCATTGTGGCCGCCGGTTCCATTTGTGGTAAGTCTAGGTCATAGACATCTTCTGCCTGGCACCTTTTGTGCCATTTCTGCCCCTCCCCTTTCCTCTCCCCTTCCTCCTAATGTGGTCTTACCAAAGCGGGCTTCTCCAGATGTGCTGGCACAGGACTCAGGAGCTGGTAGGAGAGACCATGACATGGTTCCCTTGCAGGACCAGGTCTGAGCACTGCCTGGGGTAGTTAGCCAAGACGAGAGGTGATGTAAAGGGGTGATATAACTATACCCAATTCTAAAGTGGGTAGGGTGATGGGACCTGTGGTTCCACACGGCTGGAAGGCCCCAGGTTGGAGAAGGCTGCCTGAATGCGAGGCCACTTAAAAACTACAGAAAGTGGGAAAGGGAAGATATGCAGCAATCAGTGAGATTATGCATGGTGTGAAAATGGGTTTCTGTCCCTTTCTTTCAAGTTAGCATTCAGAATTACCCGTTGCTGGGTGTTGCGGCATTCAGGTTTAAAAAAGGAAGTAAAGTGTAGAATTTGCTGCCGCAAATAAGGTTGGCAAATGCCACATAAGAGAATTGATGGCCTGGTGGACAGTCTTCTGCAGAAAAGGGGCTGAGGTCTGGCCTGATCCGCAGGCTGCATGCGCCTTCTCCGACACTCCCCAACCCCTCTCAGATGGCCCTCTCCAACCACAAGCCTTTTTCTTCTCTCCAGCCATGAACACAGTTCTCCTCAGCAACCTCTTCTCTCTGCCCCGGATCGTCTACGCCATGGCAGAGGATGGGCTCTTTTTCCAGGTGTTTGCCCACGTTCACCCCCGCACACAGGTCCCCCTGGTGGCTATTGTGGTGTTTGGCTTTCTCATGTCCGTCCTCTCCCTCATCTTTGACCTGGAAGCCCTGGTCCAGTTCCTGTCCATTGGCACGCTCCTGGCTTACACCTTTGTCGCAGCCAGCGTGATCATCTTGCGCTTCCAGCAAGCCAAGACCGAACCTCCTGACGCAGCGGGGAGGAGTGAGGGCGTCTCAGCACCCGCTGAGCCCGCGGGCACCACCGAACCAAAGGAATACGAGTCTTTCTCTGATAAGCTGCAGTTGGTGGGCAAAGATAAAGCAGGGAGCTTGCGTGAGCCAGGGCAGCTGAAGGCAGCCTTTGAGCCCTACTTGGACTTCCTCAGTGATTTCTACCCTGGCGAAGTGGTCACCGTGGCCGTGGTTGTCCTCATGGTGTCAGCCCTCTGCTTGTCATCCATCCTGGTGTTCGGGAAGAACCAGCTCCACCTGCCCACCTGGAGTTACACCTTGCTAATCCTCCTCTCCAGCCTGGCTTTTATCTGCAGCCTTCTCCTCCTCGGCGTTCATGAGCAAAAACCAACCACAAAGACATTCCAGGTAAGGCAGTGTTGTCCAAACTTGGCCACTTAAAGATGAGTGGACTTCAACTCCCAGAATTCCCCAGCCAGCCATGCTGGCTGGGGAATTCTGGGAGTTGAAGTCCGCTCATCTTAAAGTGGCCAAGTTTGGGCAACACTGAGGTAAGGGATGTGGGCTCAGCAGCTGCGGTGTTTTGATGCAGAGCAGATGGGGGTTCAACTGGGAGGCCAACACATCGCCTCCCCCAAACACAGCTGGGCCAGAGCAGGCTGCCTTTCAGACTGACCAGGTTGAATCTGGGCAAGGAAATGTCCTCTTAAATTGTGTTTTGGCCATCCAGCAGGGTCGGGGGACAAGTCCTCCAGGGTTTGGGAAAGTTTCCTGGCTGACTCTGCCCCTATACTAAGTAATATGGTTTGAGTCTAACATTGCATTGAGCCATGATTGACTGATTATCTGCCATCAAGTCGTTTTCAACTCCTAGCGACCACATAAGTAGATAGATTTTCTCCATGAAAATGTGGTAAACCACTGTAATGTGGTTTAATTTGGGGATGGCATGTTGTGTGAACACTGTGTCTACAGTGCAGCTTCAGTTTCCGCCCAAGTGGGTCCTTCAACACTTCCTTGGAGCTTCCCGCTGCTGCTTTTTGCAAAGAAGCTGTAAAGCAAGCATGGTTTTTATCTCTTTTGGGGAAGACAATCCCATTGTTTGCCAGACCACAATGGGCCAAATCCTGTGCCAAGAGCCCTTCGGGCGGCAAAGTGCTTTTGCACATCGGGTGAGAGCTGAGCACCAGCCCCCAGGTGTCGGTGTCTTCCATGCAGCCCTAACCAGCCTTCGGGCGGTCTCCCGCTCACGCTTCCTTTCCAGCTCCCCCTTGTGCCGCTGACTCCTGCCCTGAGTATTTTCATCAACCTCTTCCTGATGCTGAAGCTCAGCTACATGACCTGGCTGCGTTTCTCCATCTGGCTGGTAGCAGGTAAGTTCGAAGAGGGCTGCAAAAAGATACGCCCGGAATGGGGGTTGGAAGAAACATGAAGAGTTGGAGAAAGCATGGGGTGCAGACCTGGAGCCGGGGGGGTTGCATCCAAAGCAGGCCCTGCAGGGAGGTCAAAAAGGTTAAGGGGGCAGTCATGACCGTGCAATTGAAGCCCCACTCTTTTGTACATTAAAAAGGTGGGGCCTGGTCACCCAGTCCTGACCACCATCTTGACTTTTTGACGCCCACCCCCCGGTGCCCATGAGCACAGGTTCAGTCTATTCACCATCTCTAAGAGTTGGCAAGTTGCCTGTCTTGAGAGAAAGAAGGTGGGGAGTGGCCATTATTTGTAACCTGCCCAGTAACAATATTACTGAAACATTAACAAATGTCAAACATGTTAAAAAGAAGGAAAAACACCATTGCAGTTGGTTTAACAGCACTGGAAGCATAAATCCACCATTCTAGTGTAAAACAAACCTTTAGAATCAAACTGGAGACAAAAATATTACAGTGCTATGAAAGTATTTATAACTCTCCAAAGTTGGCAAATATTATCATTATTCAGATCCTCAGATATCATTTACTGAGGATGAAAAATGATTACACTATTACTGGTGACTGATGTAGCAATTGCAAGTAATGTTTTGAGATGTACAGGTAGTCCTCAGTTAACAACCGTAATCGGGACCAGGAACTCCATGTCTAAGCAACACAGTCATAAACCAAAAAAATCATGTGATCATGCCAATTTACAACAGCATTTCTGGCAGTTCTGGTTGCAGTTGTTTTAAGCGAATCACACACGGTTGTTAAGCATGATGTCACATGACTGTGACTTGCAACTTCCTGTCAGCTTCCCCACTGACTCCGCTTGTGGGAAGCCAGCAGTGAAGGTCACAAATGGCGAGCACATGACCATGGGACAATGCAACAGTAGTAAATGCATATCAGTTGCCAAGCACCCAAATCATGATCACGTAACCGTGGCAACACTGCAATGGCCACAACTTCAAGGACCAGCTGTAAATCTCCTCATTCAGTGCTGTCATAACTTCAAATAGTCACTGAATGAATGGATGCTAAGCAAGGACTACCTGTATTCAGATCAGCTCCCACCTTTGATAAAAGGTTCACTAGGGATTTCCATTACTTACTTCAATTACAGGAAGTCCTCACTTAACGACTGCCCTGTTTAGCAACCGTTTGAAATTACAATGGCACTGAAAAAGTAACTTTATGACTGGTCCTCGCACTTATGCCTGTCACGTCATCCACACGGTCATATGATCGAGAATGGGGTGCTTTGCAACCAGTGGGGGTTTATGATCATCGCAGCATCCCGCAGTCACATGTTCATCATTTGCACACTTCACAGCCAGCATCTGACGAGCAGAGTCAATCTGGCAGTAAAATTGCAAGTTGCGGTCACATGATGTCTCGCTTAAAGACCATGAGTGATTTGCTTAATGACTGCAGCAGAAGTGAGGTTGTAAGTCCATTGCAGTCATGTGTAAGTCTGTCATGGTCACCACATCATTTAGTGACAGTTGCTGGTCCCAGTTGTGGTCGTTAATCGAGGACTACCTGTACTCTTATTTACTTAAGAGATGAGGCACTTTTGCCTTCCAGCTGGAAACTGGGAAATGTACTTAGGCAACTGGACAATGTGGGTGATGGTTGCACACAGAGCTGATGTGTACTTGAACTCTTACAGGATTACAAAGATAAGGAAATGACCTGCGATAGTCATTACCCTAAGCTGATTTCCTTACCTGTAAATTGGTGAATAAACTAAAGTTGGCTGTATTTACATATCCTCCTAATCTGTAAACCACGATGTGCAAACCCCAGTGACCAGGTTCCCAAACACTATGCCAAAGGCAGGTAGAATTAGTCCCACATCCCAAACCACGCAGCCATCCCCAACTGTAACAGCCTTAGAGAAAATGTCAGAAAACGTACAGTATCTATGATGCTGCTGCTGACCTGGTGCTCCCGAGGAGACCCTCCGCCCTCTGGCAGCAGTCTTTTCCCTTCTGTGGGATTACAACTTCCATCATCCCTACCCTGCAACTGCCCAGATTGGGAAAAGCCGTAGATTTGGGGGCAAATACGTTTAACCATTTTAGGCAGCAGTTAGCTAAGGCAGAATATCGTTTCGTCTTCAGGCTCGGCCCCTTTCCTAAGGTCACATGATCACTGGGGCGCCAGCATCCCGGCTGCAGCAGCAGGGCCTCCCTTTATGTTGCCCACTCCTCAAAGCCTGGAGCACTTTCAGTGCTCGGGTCCTCTGGGCCACCTGCTTTGCTAAGAAGGAACGTTAGCAGTGAATTACCCAGATTGTTAAGCCAGGCGTTGTTTTAGTCCCCTTGACACCAAGAACTGAACGGGCTGGCAAAGAATGATGGTTCTGCAAGGTGAGATTGAAGGGGGCTCCCCCAGCTTCCGTGGGGCTCCTGAAGCTTGTCTCTACATGCGCCAGGCTGCCAAAACCCGAGGGAAGCGGTGCCTTTGGGGCTCCACGGCTGGGTCCAGGATGGGGGCTGATCTGGCTCTTCCCATTCGTCGTCACTCCAGGCCTGCTGGTCTACTTCAGCTACGGCATCTGGCACAGCAAAGAGAACCTGCGGGACCCCCCGGCCCAGGACGTGCGAGCCCGCTACGTGGTCTTCCCGAGCAGCAGCCTGGAGGAGACGGTGCAGGCGGTGCAGCCCAGGACGCAGCTGGCCCAGGGCTTGACGGAAACCAAGGAAGGCGGCGAAGGAGCCACGAGATGACGGGGGAAGGTCCAGCAGAGGCCAGCTTCCCTTTGCCCCCATCCAGCCCACTGCTCTCCAGTCTGGGCAGAGAAGGGCGCAGGCAGGAAAGTCTGGGGAGAAACAGACCTTCTACTGCCAAGGGGGCAGCTCCCACTGCTCCCCTCTGACTTGGCTCCACTTCTCTGGCTGGGAGCCCGAACCCGTCCTGTTGCCGGATGCCCTTGAGAAGCGGCCTCTTTGCTTGTGCCCCCGCATTGCAGCCGGGCTAAACCACCCTCTTCCAGCAACGGGGTCCCGTCCCCCCTTTGTGCCACCTACTTGCTCCATCCCCTTCCTCTCTGCCTTGCCCTCCAGGTGGCAGTCCCTGGCCTGCCATTTCGGGATCTTGATAATCAGCGGAGGAAGGCAGCGTCTATTATGGGCTGGCCCAGCTGTATCCTAGGAAGCTCCCCCTTTGGGCAGAGCTGTCAGAATGGTGGACTGACTCTGAGACAAGCTGACTTTCCAGTTTCCGTCTGTCCCAAACTCAGCGCCTGACCACTATCAAAGGCAACCCTGGCGGTCCTGAGATACTGCAGGGGTCTCTCTCTTGCATAGAGGCTGGGCTGTGGTGACCGTGCACACCCAGCTGACAGGGCATTCAAAGGTTTTGGCCGTCCTGAAACGAGCAGGCATTAAAACTATGGAATGCAAACTTGCTCTTACACATCCACAGCCCTGGCTCTTGGGTGCTCCTCAGATGCGAAAGGTACAACTTGGAGGTAGCGCAACAGACCGAGACTGAAGAGTAAGCAAGCGGGGGAGCAATTAGAGGCCACCAATTGCAGCAAGACGTTCTGCTGCTGTTGGTCATAGCAGGGGCAAACCAGGGGTGGTCAAAAAAGTCAAGATGTTAGCCACAACCACACAATAGGAGCCCCATCCTTCAGTTGCATCGTTGTGGCCATCTTGATGTTCTTGACACTCTCCTCCCCCTGCACAGCCCTGGAACAAACCTTTGCCTTGCCCTGATGTGGAGAGAAACAGTAAAGGGAGATGGATGGGAAAGAAGGCCAAGACTGGATTTCCCCAGAAATACAAGGCAGAGATGTTAGTAGGTGCACTAATCTTGTTTTTAAAATTATTCCTTGGGGTACAGAAGCTGGGAAAGAAGAGTGCTGCGTTCACACAACACACTTACCCAGTGACCAAATGAGCCCCTTGTCTTGGTTTGTCAAATACCTTGAATCAGAAGCTGACCCAATCATGGTTTTTGCACAACATGCTAAGCCACATGTCCACCAACACACACACACACACACACACACCGTTAAAATTCTCCCAGCTGAGCCTGTTGTGCAAACATAGCTTGTAACTGCCCTGGCTTGGCATGTTATGTGAACGCAACCTCTCAGGGCTGTTCTGTTCTTCCCACGTGTTGTGAGAATGCAAGAGGTTTTTAAAGGCCCTTTTTGGCCCTGGCACTCTTCTGGTTGGAAGTCAGACAGGACAATCCTTCAACCGCACTGTTTCAAAAGTGCGCTGTGGCTTCTGCCTTCCTCCTGCAGGGTTGAGAGGCTGCTGCCCTCCTGCACAGGCCCCCACACAAGAGAGCAGCAGAATTTGATCCCTGCGGGGTGCATGGAAGCACCAGCGCGGTGGGCCCTCTCAGTGAGAATGGGGCCTCCTCTAGGTCAACCCCCCCCTCTGCACTGAAGGAGGGGCTGGAGCAGGGTGGAAGCAAAATTTGGGGAAAGATGAAATGCCTCATAGGACTTCTGAAGGATGGGGGGGAGAAAGATATCAAATTTCATTTTTGGGGAACAATGTAGGGGGAGATCCTGCTTCCCTCCAGCCCCAAACAAAAAGCCTCTGTGCCCCCTTCCTCATTGAGGGATGGAGGCTCCCCAGGGTTTGTCCTGCATGGCAGCCCCACAGCCCCTTTTCCACTGCACACTTCCTCCACTTCCTGCTGCTCAACTGTAGCGCTCGGGGGGGGGGCGCCCTGGCCGCGTCTGTGTTTTCCTTCTGTGTGGTGACTTGTGCAATGGCATTTGGCCAAGAAGCCAACCAACGATAAAGATTTGTTTCTGCTGGGCCGTGAGTTGTCAAAGTGATGTTGTGCAGATTATTTCAGCCAGGAATTATTTCAGACGGTCTTCCCCCTTCAGGAATCCTACAGCCACACCCTAGAAGTTGTTCCCCAGTTGTAAATGATAAAAAGGGAATTACGTTAAATATAGGAGGAGGAGCTGTTAATTCCATTTACATTTCACCTCGCTTAAAGCAATTGCATGGCTTGCCTTAGCTCTGCCACTTTTTGGAGTGCATCCATAGCGCATCGCTCCGAAGTCAGAGGCTGGGCCTTGTACCAGCCACTCACCTCCAAGCCCTCTTGCTCAGAAGTGCCCCATGGCTGCACTTTACCAAGACGTGATTCCCCATAACTTCCCACCGGATTACCCCACAACAGTCTTCACAAGAAATTGGTTTAATAGGTTGCATTTTAATAGAAAACTTTTTAAAAATCCCCCTTGTGCATAAAATTAAAAGGCATTAATAGAATAAGCATTTTAAAAAAAAGACAGCATCATTCTTTCTATAAAATAGTGGCTTCTAATAAAGTCCTTCCACAAACTTTTCTTGCAGTTATCACACACAGTGGCATTCAAAGGACTGTACCACGCTGAGCATCAGAAACACCCCTCCCGTGCGCGCCTCCAGCATTCAAGCCCCAGGAGGTGGAACTTTAAAAAATCTGCAGGGAATGAGTTGGCTAACTGGCCTGATCAGCAAATGAGTGGCAACATAGAATACAGTTCTGGTTACTTTATTCCCAGGAGGAACAAAACCCTGAAGATCCTGCCAATTCTTTTAAACTGGTGTGTGAACTTCCATCCTTGCAATGCCAGATCCAGGTCTCTTCCTGCTTCCAAATCTTCCTAGCTAGTAACTAACTGCACATCACATTTAAGTCTGGTTTCTAACAAATGTCCAGTAGCTGTATTAACCTCCGCATAAAAAACAAAGATACTTGTTTGTAACTCCTTAACTCTGTGATCTGCAAAAGCTCATGGAATAGCGTATTTTTGAAGGACCACAAGATCTCTTGTGAATTTTTTAAAAAACATGCTTAATAAACTAGCTTTGTGAAGATCTGATCCAGAATAGACTCATGGCACAGAGGGAAAGAGCATGAATCTTTCCTCTCTGCCCCGTTTTTCTGCTGAAACATCCAGAGACCCATATGCTAATTTACCCTGTGATATTATTTACTACAAATGGCACCATTTTGAGCAAACAGCAGTTGGAAACATACAGCATGTAATGTAACCCCCTGCTTTAACTGTACATTTTCTGGGGTTTTTTAGCCTTCTTCACCCCCCAACGGACCCCCTCCCTCTTGCTGCCTCCTTCCTTCGCCTTTCTTCAGGCCCCACCCTTCAATATGATTTGGAGCCCACTGCCTGCAGCCGGAAGGCCGCCTTGTCTCTCTGTGGCCCTGGGCTCACTCAGCCAATCCTGAATTTCACCACCACTGCGTCAAGATCCCTTAACGCGGAGGGAGGGCATGGAATACCTCCCCCAAGCAGAAGCCCTCCGGCAGGGGTGATACAACTTCCACCTCCTCTGGCTAACAGGACCGGGCTGCCTGGAGGGAGAATGCCAGGCCAGGAAGTCTGCTGTACGGTCCTGGCAACTGGAAACGTTTTCAGGGAAAGCTGCGCAGGATGTGCAAGAGGAAAAGTTTATATGGAGGATGACACACAAAACAAGTTGGCTTAAAAGTGCCAGAACAGATTTTGGGTAGAACTGCAGTTCCCAAACTCTGTAAAACAAGAGAGAATAAATGCAGCCAAAGTTCCTGCCCGCCCAAAGTTCCTGCCCAGAGAAGCAGATTTTTATCGGCTTCCTGTTAGCCTCAACTGGAGGCCTACTTGGACATCCTGCCTAATCAGATCATTGGAAGATCTTGCCTCAAAGGGAAAAATGCTAGGAGCTCTTGCCACATCTTGTGCCAATGGATCCCCTAATGTTGCTACGAGCAGGATACTAACATCTTCGGAAGGAAGCCCCCACAGCGATAATTCAGCATATAAAGGTGGTGTTTAACACGAGAACACAAGCTCTACGTGGTGGGGAGGGGGAGGGGGATCACAAGGCCTGGACCTCTATTAAGCATCGCCAGAAGTTTCACAGGACTCTCCCATCAGGCACATAAACAAGAAAAGGCCAACCAGAGAGCTTCCAGGGCCATCAAGAATCTCTTCAGGAAACCTGCAAATAGGAGAACACAAAGTCCACCAAGCAGTCAATGCCACTGTTTTCTGGCACTGTTCTTGGACCATCAGATTTCACCAGCTGCAGATGCAAACTATGGCCCTTGGAGAGCAACTGGGTCTAGAGCTGGGTTGGGCTGCATCCAGGCCTCAAGTTCTGAGAAGAGCTCTTGGCTTTGTGCATCTGCAGGACCTGAAGAAAGTGTTACTGAGTGTCAGAATCAGGTTTGTTATCAAAGACACCACAGCATCGGGGAGTAATTCATGCAGAGCTGGGATCCTCCGTCAGGCCTGCGTGACTTCTGCAAGGCAAGCTCTGGCCAGGGAAGGATGCAGTGGAAGAAGCCATCTTTGGTCTGCTTGGGCACCCTCGGTGCTGCTGTGTAAGACTGAGAAGCAGTGCACCATGGACAGCTGAACGCCCTTTCGGAGGGGGTCTGGAACCACCCCACGTTCCTTTGGTTGGGGTCACAGTCAGGAATTTAAGTCATCTAAATGGAGTTCCAGGGGAAGTATTCCACTAAAATATTTCAAAGGCTTTTGCATTATTTCCCCACAAAGGGATTCCCCGGGCAAGCGGGAGCCCAGACACTGCAGGCATTTACAGTCCAGGCATTGAGAGCCAAAGTATTCCAGAGGCTACAAAGCCTGCAAAGCCTGTCCAGCAGGATCTTCCTGCTTTTGTCAGAATAACAAAAGCAGCATTGCAGCCTTGTGCCGCCAGCTCTGCCCCTTTTAGGTTTGCGTGGAACATCACGATGCATGTAGAAAAGAGGTGGGGCTTATGGCATGACACCACGGACACGTTTTTCATCCTGCTGACCCCCTTAGCTGCCCCCCTGTGCACTGCTGGGCCTGTTTGAGCAGAAACAGTGGTAGGAAGGAACAAGCACACTAGAGGCAATATTGTCATGGAAAGACAAACGTGTTCCCCAGAAAAGTGGAATAACTTTCTGCACCTTTGAAGGCTTTCTTCTGAACAAGTGAGTGGTTCCATCGTGTTTGATCAGAAGGCTTGGGAAAAGTTCCTGGACAGCCTCACTTACTCGGACAAAGTCCTGCTTCACCACAATTGCCTGAAAAGAGGAACTCTGGGCAGTGAGCAAGTCAGAGCAGAAGCTGCAATGGTCCAAAGCCAGATGAAAACAAGTCTCCTAAGGCAGGGTTCCTCAACCTTGGCAACTTTAAGACGGGTGGACTCCAACTCCCAGAATTCCCCAGCCAGCCTTGCTTCCCCACCCGTCTTAAAGTTGCCAAGGTTGAGGAACCCTGATCTAAGGGATGGAAAGTCATCTTGAAGGGAACAATCTATTCAGCCTAACAAGCAGTCACAGGTCAAAGTAAAGCTGCCTGCTTCTGCTGACTGGGGAAAGAGGAAGCCAGGAGAGACAGGTTCAGCCGAAGACAAGGACCAAATCAGCAGCTGACATCAGTGACGAGGCCCCAGAGTGAGGACAGAAAATTATCCTTCTTGGATCAGACTAAGGCCCGGTTGGTCCTGTGTTGTTTTGAGTTGGAAACCTCATCTTCAGGGCTTGAGGAAGTAGCCTTCCCTGTCTATTTGACCCCCTGAGTCTGGAATGCAGCACCTCCACAGTAAATAGGCCTTACCTTCCTTAACACATTAGCCTAACTTGGCAACCTTCTCTGGGCTTGGAAGCTAGGCAGGGCCAGGTCGGATGGGAGACCAGTAGGAAATTGGGAAGGCAAAAAGCCATCCTGGAAGAAAGACATGCAAACTGCTTCCAAACCATGGCTGCCTTTCCTTTACCCTAATCTATGTAGTGAAGCAATCCCACAAGTTAATTCTATGCAAACAGCAGAGCACCAATTCCCTTTATTCCACTGCTACTTGTGTCTATAAGCCTGCTCACCTGACCGCAGCAGAACCTGGAATTATATCCACCAAACACTTCTTGTTTGGATTTCTCTTTGCTTTGCATGCCACTCACATCTTCACTGCCCACAAATCACTATCCTTTGGGAATGCTGGTCAATTACCACAATAAAGTCTGTTCTGTTCCCCGTCCATTCTGACAATCCTGCATTGTCTGCTGCATCTCAGACAGCCAATTTTCCCTCTTTGACCCACCGATCAATACCTACTGAAAGATCCAGAAACTCTATAGCAGCTCCAGGATTTGCTCGGATGGCTTTGAGGATCCCAAGGCAGCCTTCATTCTGGATGGGGTTTCTGGACATCTGCAGATCACAGGAAAGAACAGAAACCGTCTGGATCGTCTACCCTGGAGTATTGGGCTCTCAGGAGTCATCTTCCCAAAAGCTACTCACACTAAGTCTCTTCAGATTCTTGTTTTCTTTCAGGCCCAAAGCAAGAGAGAGCGCTCCTTCCAATGCAATGCGATTATTACTGGGAATAAAAAGAGAAAGCACTCTGAACTTCCCCACTTTCTCTCTCTTTCTGCATGCCCATCCAAACTGACCCACATTAGCTTAATGTTGAAAGTAAAAATTTACACAGGATCTACCAAATGTTACGAGAAATCAAATCTTCCCCCTTAGTTAATGCATTCAAAGATTTTAGAGACCCCAACTAGGAAAATAGGAAAGGAGCTAACTTGAGCAAACATTCTCTTCAGAGGAAACCACTTCTGAGCAGCCACCCACATTTTTATCTTGCCTAAATTGTTCCCATAATAGCAAACTCGGGCTGACCAATGCGTTCAACTAAATTCCCAGCATTTCCAACTGGAGATTTTGGACAAGGAAAACCCTTTGCCTCCGTGTGAGACTCCAGGAGTTTTTGCCACATATAAGGCAGCTTCATCTGTGAGAGGACAGCCAGGAATCATGGCATTGAGGGAGTCTGCAACTACAGCACCCTGTGCAGACAGTCATCCAGCAAAGAGGGGAAGGCACCCCAGGCCCCACAGCTGGCTATCCATAATTTGGTTGAATTCTGCTTCCCTAACAACTTCCACTCCTTCATTCTGGCCCTCTTCTCTGGGGGAAAGAGAACATATCTGCTGATTTTTTTCGTGGCAGCCCACCAGCTATTTGAAAGCAGTAGAAGACTGTAGGATGGGCTGGTCAAGCTTTTGCTCCCGAAGAATTCAGAGAGGCCACTTGGTTCATAAGAATTCACTTTCCGATCACAGAATATTTTATTCTAACTTCTGAGATTGTCCTTAGGCACTGCACTTTGCTTTTTTTAAAAAATAGTTTATTGAATATTTTATTTCACAAAACAGAAAAGAAAAATGGCTTCTTAAGAAACAGCATTTTGTAGCTAACTCCACATTTGTAATTCTTTTGCAGGGTGGCACACTGAGCCTCGTGGTAAGCCAGTTTGCTTAACCATGGCTAACTGGCTGGATTGGTACATCAAGCTAAACCATAGCTTGCAATTATCAGGGTCACACACCATGTAAGCAACAATGAGATCTGCTTGGTTTGCCTTACAGCGTTGGGCGGCACAGGCACAGCCTTTCCCAGGTTCTTCCCTGTCTGACTGGCAAGAGGCCTCAAGCTCCTTGAATTTAACTCAGCCTGTTTGGGACAATGTTGAGATATGGCACCCAGACCAGGCAAGAAAAGCCGTCTGCTTATTTAATTTTCAACACTTGTATGTTGCCCATCAAAACAATTTTTTTCCAGGGTGCCCCCAAACATTAGCCCAGGGGAAGATTGGTTGGGCAGCCTGGACAGAAGGGAAGATGGGAGAGAAGAGACTGCCAGCTTTTCCTCTCACCCTAAACAGGTGAGGTCCCTGATTCGAATCCAACTTTGCCAGGAGCTCACTTGGTGGCCTCAGCCTCAATTCCCCTGATGACAATATGGGGATCCCAGGAACTATTCACTTTGCTGGGTTGTTGCAAGGATTACTGAGAAATAGCTATAAGCACTTAGGAAGTGCACGCGCACACACACACACACGCCTCGTTACCCAATGTGGAGTTCTTCCAGCACATTGTTGCATTTCAGGGCTACCCCCAGAGCAGCTGCTCCACTGTTGCCAAAGCCATTATATGACAGATTGAGGACTCGAAGGAATATATTAGCCTGTGGAACAAGACAGATTTAGCAGTGCTTGGAGAAGGTCCAAAGCAGAGTGTCCACAGGAGGCGGCAGGTCTTTCTCCATTGCCATCTATAGCTTCTACCACAAGCCACTCACTCACAGAGAACCCCAGGACCTTAATCCATCCTCAAGACTAGCTTCTGATGTCCCATTTGCTTCCAGGTTCCTTCCAAACAGGGTAGCTCTTCCACTGTTTAGGTGGTAACCCTCTTGGCTTCAAAAGCTACTTCCCCTAAATATAAGGAATTGCTGTTTTTATGGAGTCCATGGTGCTCTCTGAGCTTGGTTGTTTGATTGCGGACTTTTCATTACCTGGCTAGGTAACGTCATCAGTGCACTGATGTTACCTAGCCAGGTAATGAAACGTCCACAATCAAACCACCAAGCTCAGAGAGCACCATGGACTCCACAGTTCAACTCTGAGCTACATTTATTCTCTTCAATTGCTGTTTTTATTCTTTCCTACCCAGAGAATGTTGAAAGGAAATTATGTAAAGCAGGGGTGTTCAGAAGGTATAGACTTTTTTAAGTCAAGATGGTGGCCAAACTGGACACAACTGAAGCTCCACCTGTTTTTTATCCAATGCACATAAACACCAGGCAAAGCTTCAATTGTATCATTGTGGCCCCCGTCTTGACTTCTCTTGACCATACCCTCTGGACCCCCCAGTACAAAGGGTCGTAGGATTCTGTCTGTCCATCAGCACTCTCCAAAGCCCAGACAGAAGGGGACCAAACCTGGTGAGGGGGAGAAATGGGCAAGAGAAAGATTGCAGCCAAGAAATGGGCTGGATCCCCCAACATCTCCTGATGGGAAGGGGAGCTCAGCACTGGCCCAGTGCTCTGTACCAAGCCCCCCTTCTCTCCAATCATGTGAGCAGAGCTATCTCTAAGGGGCTCTGCAAGCTTTCCTTACATCGCTAAAGAAGAAAGCGTAGCCCCAAGGCCCCCTGAGTCAACTAACTAACTAACTCGGCTGCACAGCTTCTAGAACACCTTTCATTTTTAGCTACATTCTGACCTGCATCACTACTGTATGCCCAAGAGCCGAGACGGCCAATGCCTTTATCCTCTGCTGGGAAATGCAGGGAATGTGGCCTGTGATCTCATGATGCCACCAGAATGGGCAGGGCCAAACTTTTCGGACTTGTTTGCACTTTAGGGGATGGAGGGGTGAAATAGCATCTTACGCTTTACAAGTTTATTCAGAATGAAAACTCTAGAAAAATCCCCTTTCCTACCCCCAAGCCTTTGGCGACAGCCACTGCTCCTTGGCCCCGAAAGTTGTTCCAACTGAGGTTGAGTTCCTTCAGCCCCACATTTTCTGCCATAGCCACTCCAAGAGCCTCTCCTGGTTCAATACAGATGGAAACACAAGAGATGGGAAAGGGGTCTGAAACATCAAACTGACAGGCTTTGGAAAAGAATGACACTCTTTTGGGTCCTCCCCCCCCTGCACTTAGTAGCCTGTCCCCACCCAACCTCATGTGACTTTCCCTGCAGAATTTTCACAGGGCAATTCTTCTCAACACAACAGATATTTCAGCTCACAGAGGAAGAAGGGAAGGATAGTAGGATTTGCAAGCAGTGGGAAAAGGAGGTCCCCATGGAGCCAGGAACTCTGAAGAGCACTTGCTGGTGGGAATTGCCAAAGAGTTCCAAGAACAGCTCATTCAGTAGCAAAGCAGGCTTGGTGTAATTCACAAGAACTTTCCCCTGCCCAGTCCCCATTGAAGAGACAAGCTACTTGCACAGAACTTTTCAGGGGGTCAATATCATGGAAAGGTTTTATCCTCCTATCTTGGGCCAGCCCTGACTGTTCCAACCACAAAGTTTAGAGCAGTCTTTCTTAACCTATCTGTCATGGAAGACCAGTTCTCCTCAGGCACCTTAAGATGTTCCACAAGTTGGACTCAGGATCTAAGAGAAAGTTTTAGGTGGATTTTGGAACCGTTCAATTTCACCAGGAAGACTGAGATATCTGCAGGATTCTCATCCGAAGTAAAATTGAAATAATTGAAAATAATTGAAAAATATTCACCACTAGAACAATTTGGAAGAAAGTTCACAAAGCAATTGAGCTTTTGTATGAAAAGGTACTGAAGGGCTTATTATCCTTCTCTTCAAAAAGTTTTTTTTTGGAATTCTGTACTCTGGAGAAGTTTGAGACATTTAGTGCACAGCCATGCGGGTTTCAGCCCTTATGGTCATGGAGCATAACATTAAAGTTTGGGGTGGAAGAAATCCTTCTTTTCTTTGTGGCCTTCAAGTTAGTCTTGACTCCCAGTGACTGCCTGGACAAGTCCCTGCAGTTTTTGTAGCAGCATTTTTGGAAGAGGTTTGCCCTTGCCTTCTTCCTGGGCTGAGAGAGGGGGACTGCCCCCAAATCACCAGCTGGCTTCGTGCCTCAGGCAGGACCCGAACTCTCAGATTCCCAGTTTCTAGCCCAGTACCTTTAATCATTGTGCCAAACCGGCTCTTGAAAGAGAGAATTATAGTTCCCTTTTCTATTGCAAACCCATCTTTAAAGACCATTACACCTTTCCCCACGTGAGGCTAGTTCCCCTGTGTCCAAAAATAAATTTGGCCTTAGTCAGCCATCAATGGCAACCTTTAGCTTAGATGATTCTAAGGCATTCTTCCTCTGAAGACAGTTAAGACATTGTAACTGTTCAGAATGCCACTGCTTGTAAGCGCTCTGCATCATTTTTATCCTCCGGTCAGAGGGCTGATCTTGATCTTCAACGCCTTTCATGGAGATCACCCGTCTCCTCATGCACCTGCCCTTATTCTGAAACCATCCTCAAAACTTTTCTCCAGGTATCGTTCTCATGTGAGTAGACAGCTGGGAGGAGATGTGATCGTTTTAGTGGTACCACCTTTACTCTGTCCCTGGCTGACCTTGCTGTCGCATAAAGCTATGTGACTGTGGCTCTGGCCAGTACTGGGACAGTCTGGAAATCTCAGACTGGTAAGTTAACAAAATTTCCTAGAAGAAAACATTGGCAAGCCGCTTTGTATTTTTTTTTCAAGAAAACAATGTCTCTGTAGATAACTGAAGCCAGGTTTAACTCAAAGACTTGACTTCACTTTCTATCCTTTTTCTGGACTACTCTCCCCAGAAAGGTTCACCAGGCGCTAACTGTTATGCTGAAAATACATGTAAACTTTTTTATTTTCCCAACTCCGGTTTTGTCTCTATGATTCATATTATTTTGATAACCTTTTAATACTGGTTTTAATTGCTCCTTCTCCATAATTTTACTATTACATATCAATTATTTTATTTCAGGAAGCAATTTTATGGTAAACCAATGGATAAAACTCTTAAGGGGCAGGTAGCAACTTAACTAAGCCCAACTTTCTAATCCCTACCTTAATTTTCTTTTTCTTTCTTTTTCACTCTCTCAACTTTGGTAGTTCTTCCCTATTTTCTGCATACACTCTCTTCCTTTGTCCCCGCCTGTTCTGCATCAAATCACAAAGTCTTCTTCAAAACATAAGGGGAAGAAAGAGATAGGACTGGTGGGACGATCAAAACCTCTCATGGTGTGAGGCAGAGAAGGAGATTCCAAGCCATAACAGGTAACGAGGCAAGGGAAGTTGAAGGTAAGGAAAGAAGGAAAGAAGAAGGAAAGACGGGAGGGGAGGGGAGGGGAGGGGAGGGGAGGGGAGAGGAGAGGAGAGGAGAGGAGAGGAGAGGAGAGGAGAGGAGAGGAGAGGAGAGGAGTCACAGCCCAGCATTCAAGCAGGATGCTGTTTTTTTAATGAAAGAAGTAGTAGCCCTCAACTTATGACCACAGTTGGGACCAGAACTTCTGTCACTAAGCAGTGCAGTTGTTAAGTGAGTCATGCCCAATTTTATGACCTTTTTGCCACGGTCATTAAGCAAATCACACAGTTGTTAAGCGAATTGACATTGCTTGTCAGAAGGTTGCAAATGGTGATTGGGTGACCCCAAGACACTGCAACCATTGTAAATACAGGCTGGTTGCCAAGCACCCAAATTTTGATCATGTGACTGCAGGAAGCTGCGATGGTTGTAAGTGTGAGGACCAGTCATAAGTCACTTTTTTCAGCACTGTCATAACTTCGAACGGTTGTCAAACAAATGGTTGTAAGTCGAGGACTACCTATACTGACAATTTTAGATCAATTTTATTACAGCCTTTAGCTAGCAAAGAACACTGACGATTGTTAGCAGTTGCAGATAGATAAACAGATCTGTATGGGCAAAGAATATATGAATACACACAATTCTTCCTCCCCCCCCAAAAGTAAACCCTAATAGTTAGTTTTCAGCTTATGAAAACTACAGCTTGTCCTTAATTTAACAACTCATATTCCCTTAAAGGTATATCATATTCTAGAAACCAAACAGCCATGAACACACAAATTGCATGTGTGTGTGTGCCTTTCTTATATATGGTACAGCGCTTCCCCCACCTACAACCAAATTCAATACTTCTATGACATTTACCTGCTGGCTCTTCAAGCATGTTGTGACTCAGGTCAAGGCACTCCACTTTGTGATTGGTCACAAAAGCATCTGCCAGGTATTTGACCGCACTGTTGTTTAATTCATTTCCTGAAAGTTTCAAGGCCACAAGAGTTTGATTTTCCCGAAGCATTGCAGACAGAGCTTCTGTCCCTTTCACTCCAACTCTATTCTCTGATAAATCAACTTCTGAAAGAGAAGAAGAAGGTTGATCTTTAGCTCGCTCACCATACAAGATCCCCCAGGCCCATTATCCCTACATGTCTTTGTCCCTCAATCCTTTCTTTAACCAGGAATGAAAGCTGGTCAAGGGCCACAGTTGGTTTTATGAATAATCCCTTGGAGAAGGATATTCCTCATTTCAACCCATCAAACGCAGAGTCTATATTTGGGGCAGCATATAAATGTTGTAAAATAAATAAACAAACATACAAGCCACCATTTCATTAGGAATCATTTTGCTCAGATTGTACAATGTAAAGATCAACAGGACTACATTCTTAAGACCTGTTTCAACATAATCTCAAGCTTTACTGCCACATCATCTGAAAAAGCAAAAGCAAATCCTTGCTTTTTAAAACTGGGAATTTTAGAAGAGATCTAACAATGATCTAGCAGTCACCTCAAAGTATCTCAAGGCTATGTATTACACGGACTCTCCATTTTGCCTCACTGCTGCTCTGAAGCAATTCTCAGAATCCCCCAATTAAGACATGCACCTGAAATATAGCAATTTTCCTTTAACATCTCTGCCAGTGCAACTGCTCCATTTCCATCCAGCCCGTTGTCACTCAGGTTCAACTTCACAATGGACATGTTGCTGGTCAGAGAAAGAGCGAGAGCTTTGGCTCCCTAAATGAAGAGACAGAAGAGGGAAGAGCTATGAGGGTAGGATATCTAGAACTAGCTCACGCAGCAGTTAAGGTTTGGAGTCCTGGGTGGGACAAACTGCAGCCCTGGGAGCTGACATGGCCTTTCACCTAATTTCACAAGTGGCTCTGCCAAAATTCAAAAGCCTTTAGCAAGTGACCTTTCTAGACCTCCAGCTGAGCAGCACCTCTCTTCCGCAGAAGCTGTGACAAGGAAGACAGAAAGAAATGAAGGGTCGGGTGCTGAACAAAGAGAGCCCCATCCAGTTTTGCCTTTAGCCCCACCCACCACTGGCTTCAGCTCACCTTCCAAAGACATGCAGTGCAGCTCCTGGTGGACTATTCCAGCAGGAACGCAGCTATGGACAGAAAAATGAGGTCACATCCCCTGATCTGCGGTCTGGAAGTAGGCAGTAAAGCTCTTCTGCCACAGGAGTGCATCTGGCCTCCTGTTTCCCATACAGGTCAAGCACAAACCTTGGGCACCTGCTGTCTTTGAACCCAGAAGTCCCATTTAGCTAGGATGGCTAGCCCTGGAGGCCTTCTCCGCCAGGAACTGGCCTGGCTCCTTTGGATCCTGTTTAAAGCACGGATCCATCCCACCTCTGGGGACAAACGGCCATAAACGAAACCGTGCTTGCTGAAAGTTACAAAATGAAGGACTGGAAGCAGCGGACCCCATCTTTTCCTCTGCCTGCTTCATCAGGGGCCCCCACCCGGCTCCCATCACGCAAGGCTTAGTGGGCAGCAGCCTCTGTGTCCTGACAGGAGACTGTGCCCTGGAAGACTCCCCGGAGCCCGCTCTGCTATCATATTAGTGCCAGGCAAGGATCTCTTCACCACTTTTAAGTCTTGTCATTTCAATTGGACTATTTTGTTTCTCTATTTTATGTTGACCAAACTGTTGCTCATGCTTTGCTACTAACAATTGATGTGTTGCTTTTTCTCCATAAGACACCCTGAACATTTTTAGTTTTGAAAGTAAAATTTAACAGAATACATCAGGCACAGGTGCTAGTGACACCTCCATACTTCTGCAACATGGTAGAGTCGGTACCATAATGCTACTTAAGTATTCCCACAAATAGTTCTGCAAAGAAAGGCGATATCTCTGAGTGCAATGCAGATGAAAAAAAGGAGGGAAGAGTGCTGAGAGGATATTGAAGGGCAGTAGGGAGATTCACACTTGCGGGGCACAGAGCAAGTCCCAACATGAAGGGGGCCAAAAGAAGAGGATGCCTGGCAGCGATTACCTTAGGGCTAAGGCCATGATGCGTCAGAGTCAATTCAGAATCTTTCATATGCCGTAAAAAATAAGAGACAGGGACAACGCCATACGCTTGGCAGATCTCAAGGTATCTGGCTTTCCCAGCAGGATCATAGCATATTGTAGACTCTAGGCCAGGGAAAAGGAAAAGTTAAAAGTCATGGTCATCCTTGGCTTTCTGTAAAACAACCAGACTCTTGAAGCATCTGTAATTTCTGGCAGTGCAAGAGCAAGATGACCTTAAAACCTGCAGCCCACAGCACTAGCCCCACCAACCATCCCAAGGTGAGACATGCCTGGCCCAGCAGTCTTGAACGCAAAAAGTGCAGAAGGGGTAATGACATTCTCAGAGTAATTCACCAGTTTGGTGTGTTTGTTTTGAAATTAAAAAGAGCGCACCAAAACAGCACAATATTGAAAATGGCCACCAACCATTACTTGATTTAAAAAAGAATACACACATTCATGGAAGCCAGGCTAATTATTATTGACCAAGCTTTCGGAGGCAGAGTATTCATTGCTCAGACTGCAGGTTGGTAACACAAAGCATGCAGGTCCTAACATTCTGCAGCAAGGCATCAGATACCCAGAATTAGAAAAACAGGAATTAAGAATTATCAGTGTTAATGAAAGAGTGACCAAAGTCTCATGGGCTTGTTTAAGAGTAACATCAGGTTGATGGGGAGGGGGTACCTGATGCTTGAAAAAGTTGCCAGCTTAGGCCCTGGGAGCTCTTGATTTGTTATATCCTCCCTTTACATCAGTAGCTCAAGGTGGCTTACGCAGTGCTCATTCCTATTTTTACCACAACAATCCTGTGAGGTAGGTTGGTCTGAGAGAGAATGAGAGAAAGTCACCCACGGAGCTTCTACAGCTGAAGATGAACTAAACATTCTCAGGTTCCCCTGGGTCTACTTCAGTGTTTCTCAGCCTTGGCAACTTTTAGACATGTGGACTTCAACTCCCAGAATTCCCCAGGCAGCATAAAGTCGCCAACATTGAGAAACACTGGCCTAGTTCAACAGTGTATCCTGTCTAACCTTCTATTTCAAGGTCTGTGTCCCACTCTTCCTCTTGATCATCTTCTGCTTCTTCTTTCTCGGCTTCTTCTTCAGAATAGTTTGACACTTTCTCCAAGAAGCAGGCGCTGCTCTCCCAAAAGATGGGTTCTGATATATCAGGGGTCCTCGAAAAAGCCTGATATAATACCGTGTCAAGATACAGGAACATATGAACATACATAATTCTATCCAAAAGAAGTAATGATACAGAAGTCCAGCTAACAAAACTCTTGAAAAACAAGATTTTTTTTTTTTCAAACTAGCAACTGCAACCAGTCAGAAAAATCAGCACTTTAGAAACCAAAATAAGCTATATGGGTTTCTGTCAAGGCAAGTTGGGAAAAATACAGGATGTAGAATAATTAATAGACTCTCAATATTCCAATGGAAATACTGAATACATTGGAAATATTCAAGGGTTTTCCCCCCTTTATTGCTAATGTGATTAAGGAGTTCATTTAGTAATTACATCACTTTAAGTAACCTTATCTTAGGAATTTATAAGCAACCCAATAACTAAGTTTGCAACGTGACTGTCTGAAGATGCTTCTACCTCCCAACAAAAACGAAATGCCAAACTAGACGCTAGATTAGGAAAATTGCACCACCGTTTTCATTCCAGGATACAAGACCGTCAAAGGAATTCCACATGCCTCTCCCAGGGACAAGCCAGGTTCCCATTGCAGAGAACTTATTCTTAACCTTGTTCTTGTTTACTCAAGAGAAACTAATCAAAACCAGAGGCCAAAGCCATATCTATTTAAAAACACATTTATTTTGCTGCGTCTGGGTTTGCACGAATCAGACTGGAGGCAGACACGGTTGTTTGTGGGAATCCAGCGCTTCTCCTTCCACATTGGGGGCACCAGGCCACCACGTGGCTTATGGGCTTGGGGCCAAGCCTGTGATGCCACACCACCTGGTGCCACCCTGGATTAGCCAGGCAAGTTTAGGAAACTCTATTTAGTGAACCCCTTGCGTCCCCCCCCAAAGCAGGATAACCCGAGAGACAAGAGCAGCCCACTGGACGTATTTCGTACTGATGCGATGTCATCCCAGTCTCAAATGTGAACGTATAAATAAAAATAAAACCCCAAAATATTGCAGCATTCTCTCATTTGGACTACAACCGCCATCATCCCCGGCCACCCCGCTCGCCAAAGCTCCTCACAGCTTTCCAGACGTGTTGGACTACATTGCCCTCATACCCAGCCGGCCCTGCTCCTCGAGCCTTCCAGATGTATTGGACTACAACCGCCCTCATCCCCAGCCGGAGCGCTGCTGAGGATTACTATCCCAAAATCCCACGCGCGGCCAGGTCCTCCCCGTTTTGCAGCCTGGCTCGGCCTGTCCCGCCAGCCTGCCCATACTGGACTTCAGTCCCCATGATCCCCAGCCTCGGGAGTTATGGGAGTTGGAGTCCGACTTCAGGCTGCGGAAGGGAGGCGGCGCTTTCGCCCTTGCCTCTGAGTCCTGCGAGCCGGGGGTGCTCGGAGCGGCGGCAGCGGGGGACGCGCTCCCGGAAAGCCGCTCCCCCGCCGCGTCGACGTCCTGCTCGGGCACCGGCGAGAGCGGCAGCTTGGGCATCGGCGCGACTCGGCCCGCTCGCGTCTCGGCTGCCATGGCAACGGCGTCGCCGCTCAGGGGACGGGGGCGGGCCGGAGAGCGGAAGGGGCGGGCGCAGCCGGAAATCGCGCGTGGCCATTGGAGAAGGGCGAAGACTCCGGCTCCTATCGGTCTTCCGCTCGCGTCGCCTGGCAACGCACCCGGCGTACTCTTGTGGCCCGAGAGGCCGGCCTTCTGCAGTCCCCAAGCTGTGGTAGCCCTCCACCTGCCGGCCGGCCTGGCCACAAACCGGGCGAACAACAGCCCCAGTGGGCCCGGATGGAGAGTAATACAGTAGAGCAGGGTTCCTCAACCTTGGCAACTTTAAGACGTGTGGACTTCAACTCCGAGAATTCCCCTGGCTGGCTGGGGAATTCTGGGAGTTGAAGAACATGTCTTAAAGTTGCCAAGGTTGAGGAACCCTGCAGTAGAGGGCCTGCGGCACTGCCTGGGGAGCAGGGAGACCCCGGCCCTGGCCCTTCCGAGGATGGAAGCCCCCCGGGTGCCCTTGGCCAGGTGCTCCCCTAGCAAATGGGGTCTGCCAGGATGGTCAGACAGGCACAAGGTCATGGCGGTGCGACTGAACCTCATTTTGCGCGTGGTTGCACCCTTGGGGCTGCCATCTGGACTTTCCAATGCCCCGTGCTCAGCCCCACGAGGAGCCAGCCGATAAGCAGAACTCCTCAGGGCTTCAGATTTGCTGCAAGAACTAGGCAGCGCATGGCCAAGATGAGCTGACCCTGCAACAATGCGGGACAGAGGCCGAGAAAACCAGCAAATATTACTTACTAGTTTATCAGCTGCTTCATTCAGCTGACTCTGAGCAATGTGCGAAAGCCTTAGCGCAGCCAGTGCAGCGAGAACACAAATGGGATGCAACCCGGTGCCCCCAGAGAGAAGGAAATTGGATTCACAGATAACGTCAAGCCATAATGGGGCTTCATTGATTTTGGCTCGGTGTTGAGGGAACCCAGGCATTTCTGGCTTATGTCAGAAGCAAACAGGTTGAGCGCAGGGGCTCCTTGGCTGGCACTTGAAAGAGCAGCGCCCCAGAACATGAATAAAATGGCTGCCAGACTGGGCCATGCCAGCCATACAGCCACTTGCCTCAGCTGGCCCCAGTTTTAGCAGTCTTTTCCCTCTTGCATTGGAGGAGGAGGAGGATGCTGACAGTTTTTATTGTCTCAGACCAGCGTGGTCCAATTGGTGACCTTCCAGGGTTGTGGACTTCAACTCCCAGCATTCCTAGGGCCATTGCTGGTTGGCTACGTAGGCATTTGGCCACAGCCCAGGGAAAGTGCCTGAGGCGTCTTGGAAATTGCTTCTTTGCCTTTTAAGCACCAGCTGGCAAGTGACCAGGATGTGCTGTCAGCTGCTGCCAGTCTTCACCAGCCAGCAATGGAGAATCCCTGGCTCAATGCTTGCTTTGGCCTTTTGGATTACAAAACAGAGAAATTCGCAGTGATCAGGAACAGAAAAGTTGGGATCTTGTACCGCCTGATCCAACTTGGAATCCTTGGCTACGTTTTGGGGTAAGGAAAGAGAGGGACATTGATGCTCTCCCGCAGAATCGCAAGTCATCTGCATTTCTAGGTCATTGCTCGTGCTCTGTGCATTGCAGTGGAAGTTAACAGCCGCATTGGCTGCAGGCACGGCACATCTTAGGACTTCTCCAGGTTGCTATTATAGAAAAAACGCTAACAAGAAGATCTGGAAATGTCAGGAATGCAGGACACTGATGATAGCTCTTGTAACATGATCCTGCACTACTTCTGGATGCTGACAGCACACTAGACTAGAATAAAAGGGGGTGGTTGATCTGTACTTCGGTGTGTTGTGTAGAGCTATCAGATCTGGGCTGCCAAAATGTAAATAATCACTAGAAGGCAGCAGAGGACATTGCTGCCATCTCGTGGTTGTTCACGTTTTGCAGCCCAGATCTAGCACCTAATACCGTTGAGCGATCCCACGGTTTTCTGTGCCTGTGGTGTGAATAAGGCCATCTTACTCAACCAGAAGAGGTTTTTATTTGAGCATAACCTATTGTGTGAATGCACCAATTACGTTTTGTTCACCCAGATTTAGGATTTAGTGTGTTGTGCAAACTCAACCCATACGTAATACTGTACATTGTCATATTTACTGTGTTAATACAACATACTACTTCAGAATGTGTCTTGCTTATTAGGGGGCTCATACGTTATGTTTATATATCATGTGAACCCAGATAATTCAGTAAAGCAAATTGAAGTTGCACCCTCCAGGATTCCTCTGATCACTGCCAGATAAGTTGGTGTGCAGGTG
Organism: Python bivittatus; assembly: GCF_059951505.1. Taxonomy (NCBI): domain Eukaryota; kingdom Metazoa; phylum Chordata; class Lepidosauria; order Squamata; family Pythonidae; genus Python; species Python bivittatus. The sequence goes on along the minus strand of NW_028277070.1, from coordinate 2,132,145 downwards.
AGCACATATCAGGGATGTCTGGGGAGGGAGCGGGGGTGTCAAGGAAGTTAAGATGATGATCATGACTGTGTGATTGAAGCCCCACCCCTTTTTAATGCATGTTGCATGTAAGAAAAAGAGCAGAGCTCCCATTGTGCCATCATGGCCACCATCTTGACTTTTTGACCCTGTCCTACAGACACCCCAGCACATACTCATCATTTTTCTTTCCTAAGAAGACCTTGTAGATCAGAGGTATTCTTCTCAATGATGATGATGCTAGAGGTCAATGTTTTGCTTTGCAACAAATCTTCTTCCCTTCTTAAAAAATTAAAATTAGTCACAGGCAGCAAACTTGGAGGCCACCAAGGGAGATGTCCATGGACACAGCGGCACTCATGAGCACCATGCTGGGGAACCAGTGGTAGAAGCTTACTTAACATAGGATGTGGGAATGAGAGTTTATGCCAAAGTCTTCCGTTTCTGAAGTGAATTGCTGAAGTTACAAATATAACTTCAAACTTTATACAAATATTAAAAAAATAGCCACCACCAACACAATAATTTGACAACAGAACTACCATTTATTTATTTATTTATTTATCAAATTTGTCACTGCCCATCTCGTTAAAAAGCGACACTGGGCAGTTTACAGAGGAGATAAAATCAATTAAAATACAATATAATAACAATCTTAAATAATAAATAAATTCCAATAATTGGTGGAATTGGCAAGTAGCTCAGGGAGCGTCATCAGGGCACCAGCTATCCCCAGGACTGCTTAGAGCTCTTATCACCCCATGGAAGCTGGCAGAGCCAGGTCATGGCTTTTGAAAGTCATCACAGGCTCCACTCCACTGATTGTGTTCAAGGAGAGTCTAAATAGTTACGACTCTTTAATCTGGATGCCTCCACTCAATGGCATCATCGTCCTCTTCCAATTCTCTCATTCATTGTAAAGTGAACTTCAGAAGAGGCCAGTCTCTGAAAGGCATTCAGCATGATGAACATTTTGAGCAGAAGTTCCCCAGAGAAAGGGCCCTGCTCCTTTCAGTTGTTTTGAATGCCCTTGGGACTGTTCCAGGCTCCTAAACTAAATGGTCCCACTCCTCTGGGGACTCTGTTTCCTTGTGCATGTTGGCTGTTTCCATCTTCTGTTGCGTTACAGGTGGGTGCTTCTAGCCAAGAAGGGTTACCAGGAGAGGGACACTGATCCCCACATCTCTGTGATCACCAAGCTGAAAGGGATTTCAGTCACACACATTAAGGAACTAGGAGACAGACTATGGGATGTGGCAGATTACATGAAACCTCCACAGGTATGCTTCTCATTCCTGAAGACCTCAGATCAGGCCATAGAATAACAGGACCAGCAAATTGGTCCTAAGAGGACAAGCAGAAAAGTTGTCATAAGTGTCTTTACACAAACAGAATAAAGTGCAAATTATATCACAGGAAAAGAAGGAGGAGGCGGAGACCAACATGACCATGAAATGTGGCGTTCCAAAATGTGAAAAATTTGTAAGCCCACATCATGCTTATCCATGGTTAACAATCTTGGTTTATGGAATTATACAAATTAATCTGCATTTATACTACATGCTGAAACATCAGCTAAGCATACTAGGCTAAAATATGTTGTTTAATTGTTTTCCAAATCCACCTTTTGGTATAATTGTCCATTGTGTTCTTGAAAAAAAATTCTGTGAGGGGCTGATTCTCTTGAACTAGCAGTTGGATTCTGGTAGTATTTTCTTCTGGTTCATTGTCTTGTACATTTTAATTGCCCTTAATTGGTGTAAATTCTCTGTTGTATTAATTCCCTTTTAAATAGTATAGCAGGAAGGCAATTTTTTTAAAAAGGTGAATGCAGTTTAACAAAGACATCAGGCTGAGTGCCATATGGGAACCCCACCAGGGAGTAGGCCCATTGAAATCAGGGGAGATGAACTGACATTCCACTAGTTTCTAGAGATCTCATAATTATCTCTGCATCCATCCCAGAGATTTTGAGCCACGTGTTGAGCCAAGACCTAATCCTTGGCTCTGTCTTGTGAGCAACGTATTATAAAAAAACCCTAAAAGCATGTATTGTGAAACTTAGGGAGAAAATGTCTTCTTTGTGGTGACCAACTTCATTGCCACTCCAAAGCAAGTGGAAGGCTTATGCCCCGAGGTAAGTCACTGGCCACATCAACATAAAGATTCTGTTTCTTTCGTTTTAAATTTGTGTACCCGCCCCCCCCAAGGGTCATCAAGAAGGTGGATGGCTTTAGAAATGTAAGTTATAAATGAATGGATGAATAAATAAATAAGGCCACTGGGGCTTCTCTTGGTTTCTTGTCTTAGCTGACATTTTGCATTTTTTAGAAAAGTGTATTGTTTAAAAATGAAAGGTTGGCATGCTACAAGCCTGCATCATCTTTATTTCTAGGAATGCTTTTGGAGCCCCAAACCATTCTTAGAAAATACAAAGGACGGGACAGCCGCGGGGGGGGGGGGCAGTTTAAAAAAAGTCAAGATGGTGGACATGACGGTGTGACCAAAACAGAATCCCATGCCCCTTTCCATAATTTCCTTCCATGGGATCAACTGGCTGGCAGCTGCAACTCAGTGCCTTGTTTGGAAATGTGCCTGTGGTCCAGAAAAAAGGACATGTGTAACATGAGAAATTAGGAAAAATTCCTATGGAGATTAGAGCTGGGTGGCTAGAGGGGGCTGCATGATATTTGGATTAATCAGTACAGTGGTGGGCTGTGTCTCCCCATGGCAGCCCTTTCCTGAATGGCCAAGCCCCGAAAGCAGCCGTTCAGTGAGAGTGCCCAACACACATTCTCCAAATTCAAGATTTATGCGCTGGCCCCAGAGCCTGGGCATCCTGGCTGCCCATTCTCATCAGCTTCTCTCCCAGCTTCCTGGCACAAGCCTTGTTTGGACCTCTCCAAGAATGCTTAGAAAAGAACGGATGTTAGAGTCTTTGCGCTGGCATTGTAAGAAAATCTTTATCTCATAGGAACTGGTCTTTTCCAGCTGTGGCCTTGTTTTGGTTTCAAATCACTCCATATGTCTGTACGGTATGAACTAAATTCTGAAAATATGGAATATGTCCTCTCATGAGGAGCTTTGGCTCTCTTGAGCCTGGGGCACAGCCAAGAGGATAATTTTATGTAACCTGAAAAAAACTTACTCTCCTGATTTTAAGGAATAGGTCCAGGATGTGAGTTTGTTACTTATTTTTGAAAAGTCCCTGTGTTAGAAAAATGAGATGATGAAGGAATATGTCTATATGTTTATAACTTTAAATGTCTGAATTAACTGTATATGGTTATGGTATGGTTATCTGTAGTTATACTACATTTTTTCTGTTATTTTTCTTTTTTATCATTCTTAGTTTGTTTTAATCACACTAATATAATTGTTCCCGTTTTTGGTTGGTGTTTTAATGCTTTTTTATTTCACTATTAGAAATTTAAAAAAAACAATCTGGCCGTGTCTCTTTCTGTCACTCATGGCAGCCTCTTTATCAGACAGGATAAAGTGTTTGTTTATATTTTCACAACTGCTCAAATGGTATAGAAAAAAACCCCAAATGTCAATAGCAGTTTTAAGAAGGGATCCGCCTGTGTGAGTACAAAACTCACAGGAGTTCCTTGTCTCTGTCTTCCGCAGCACCCCTCTATCCTTGATGGAAATTGCAGACAAGATTTGGACTGTTTTGCAGGACAGCCCGTTGTCCATGGAAATGGTAATCCCACTCATGCCGGTTCTGGGACCAATGTGCCCTCTGCTCCATCTTGCAGCTCCTTTCCTCTTCAGGACATTGTACCGGGCGGGGGGGTCCTCAGACCACCAAGGCCTTGAACCAGAGATGCCAAGACTTTGAATGCAGGAGGTTCTCTGTGCGCAACAGCTGCTTGACCGCCCTGCTCTCTTCTCCGATTCTTTCTTTGTTGCAAAACCTCTCCCAAAGAATCGGTAGCCTCCCGTTGGACATCCAACAGGACAGGGTATAAAACTCAGAGAAATGTGTACCTGAGAATTCTTTCTCTCCTGCAGGTATAAAAACTGGGAAGTGTGTCCAATTTAATGCCTCTCATAGCAGCTGTGAGATCTACGGGTGGTGTCCAGTGGAAAATGGAGCCTTGCCTAGGTACTAAAGTTGTCCTTGTTTCTGGTTCACCACCATCATCACTAGAGCAGCCTTTCCTAACCTCAGCCCTTCAGGCCTGTAGGACTACAATTCCCAGAATCTGAGGCTAGAACTTCCAGGGATTGTAGTCTGTCTATCGTATTTGGAGGAAGTATCTAGCCAACAGTGGCTGCTTTGCCCTTCCCCATCCCACGTGGGGAGCTGGTAGGACTTTATTTTCTTATATTTTTTCCAGGTGTGCTGCTACCTGTTTCTTTTGTGGGCTACATCTTGGCTGATAGAACACAGTTTGGTCTTAATACACATGACACCTCTATTCACTTCCTCCACAACCATGCAACCAAAATTATAAAGAGGCCAAGCAGACGATAGTTGTGAAGAAAGAGGAAGGTACTTTTCAACAGCCATCACTCTGCACTCTCTGGATCCGCTGTCTTGTCTGGCTGAAGGGCTGTGCAGGTTTTCCGGCTATACAAAACCCTCCAAAATTGATTTGACCAGGGGCAAAACAAAGTTGTGCATTTACACCATTAAGAACCATTCCATTTTAATCTGCCTTCAAAAACGTTTTCCTGTCTGCAGGACAGAAGTCCATCCCAGAGCATCCGTGGGGGGCGGGGAGGGGCGTTCAGAGAGGCCAAGATGGCAGCCACAATCGGGCCATCGAAGCCCTGACACGTTTTTATGCAAGTTGGGGGTCAGGGCTTCAGTTGCCCAGATGTGGCTGTCTTCTTGACTTTTTTTTTACATCCACCCCTCCCCGCCAGACAACCCTGAGCCTATCAGATATCTGTCACCAACTCACCAACTCCACCCAGAAAGATTGTTTTCTCCGGTGCAGTGTGGCTGGCTGGGGAATTCTGGGAATTGAAGTCCGCATGTCTTAAAGTTGCCAAGGTCAAGAAACACTCCACTGGTAGGAATAGCTTAACCCCACCCAAAGGATGTAAAAGTAGCCATTTGTTCCATTTTTGCAGTGAACACCTTCATTCGCGCCCCCCTTCTTCTTTCTCCACCCAGGAAACCGCTTCTGGCCGAAGCAGGGAATTTCACTCTCTTCATTAAAATCACCATCCACTTTGCCAAGTTTAACCTCTCCAGGTAAGGGCCGAAACCTTCAACTGGCGTGGACGGGCAGGGGCAGCCGCCGTGCCTCTAAGCCATGGTGGGGTCTCCCTGCTGTGCCTTTTTCCTGCCAAATCCCGCCTGGCGATGAGCTGCAGCTGCACGAGGCAGAGGGGGGAAAAGTGGCCCCCAAAGCCTTCGGAAATGAGGGGAGAGGAAACAGCCCAGCCCTCCCTGTGGCGATGGCCAGGCCCCCAGCAGCAGAGAGCGACCCCGAAAGTCTGGTTTACAGTAGCTCTCTCCGTAGATGGAAAGTTAGAAGACAGTATCTGGGGAGCCGGGTAAGCCCAAACCTCTCACAAATTCACGAGGCAGGGTCCTTGAGAGCCCCTCCAGCCTCTTTTCCAAGACTGCAAGAAGGAAGGGCTCACTGTCCTTCTCCCTGAGATCCCGAAAGGTCCATTTGCTTGTCAGCAATACTCTTTTGAGATACCACCACTGCTTTCTCACCCCAGAGACCTCTCCTCCAGCCATGCCTCTGCACTGCTTTTGCAAAACTTCAGCCGCTCCCGTGGTTCCCTTTAGGACCAACGTTTTAAAGACAACGGATGATGCCTACTTCAAGGGGTGCCGGTACAGTGACCGTGAAAGCCCTTATTGCCCTGTCTTCCGCCTTCAGGACATGGTCAGCGCAGCTGGAGGGAGATTTGACGAGCTGGCGACCTCGGTAGGTTCTCCTCCTGAGTCGATCGGCCACCTTCTTAGCTGCCTGTCCCAAAGTTGGGTAGGTGCTTTGGGGAGGCAAAAGGCTCTCCCCATTCCCGGAAAGCAAAGTTAACCCACCAGTTTTTGCCGTAGGAAATGAGCAGAGGCTTAGAGCCTCCAGAGCAGAAGCAAAGGGCTTTTCACTTCAAAACCTCTTTGTGGCATGCCCACAGCTCCATTCTGCACTGCTGATTAACTCCACCTTAGTGGGGCAGGAATTGATTGCAGGGTGCATTAGCCTCCAATGGCTTGGGTGCCCTAAACATCCACTTGCTGGGTTACCAGGTAATAGTTCAGAAAAATCAGCAAACTCCAGTCAAGCTTGACTCCTGGAGATTTCAAGGCTGTTTCCCTGTAGTTTTCTTGGTAAGAGTACAAAAATTGTTTGCCTTCTGAAACGTTACTTGACTTCAGAGTCTAGCTGGTAGCCCCGAGTTTCCAAATAATACCTGGCTTACGCTTCAGGCTAAATCCCTGTGAAACGAACTGGGTCACGGGTCAGCCAGGGCTGCTGTATCTGAGCTAAGAAAATCAAGGTGGCCACTAGATGGCAGCAGCAGGATAGAGTTTTCGGTGCCATCTAGGGCACATCTGGATTTTTTGCAGCCTGGATCAGGCTGGCTTCGCACAATGTGTGAATCAGGTCTGGGTTTAAATTAGGTGCCCCTTAAGAAAGGTTATACGCATGCACCCATACTCATGCACAGTGGTGAATTCACACATCACGTTAGACCATGGTATGTTTTATCTTGTTTTGTTTAATTTTAGCTGTGCTAAATTTAGCGATACGTTATTGGATAAATAAGCAAACGGTAGCTTAGTGAGGCCGTGCCTGCATGTGCTTTCTGTCCTCTTCGTGCGTGTGCATGCACACATTGGAAAAGAGGGCAGCAGTTTGGCTTGGGCTTCTGCAAAAAGGGTGGGCAGAGTCCGGCCATTTGGGGAGGCAAAGTGAGAGAACCAGGGAGGGGGGAGTTGTTAGAAGGCCTTTGGTGTGCTGGGCAGCGCCTCTGTCTCTGCAAGTCTGAGATGAGGGGCTGTTCCGCTGCCGCTAAAAGACTGCCTGCTATTCCTTACAACTGTCTTCTGCTTTGTCTTTGCCAATAGAGTAGGTGCTAAAACCAGCCCTGCAGGCTTTCCATCCCAACTAAGATGAAGCCCCTTGAGATGCCTCGCTGCTTGGGGCATGGGGGGCTTGCAGCCCGTTTCCTGCACTCAGTCTGTGGTGCTCGTTGCTAACAGGCCCCGTGCCCTTTTTCTCCTGGTGCTGCTGCCCTTGTGGGGGATTTCCTGGGTCCTGTACAGGGGGGAGCCCTTGGCCTGCAGGTCAGCTGGGACTGCAACTTCGACCGGCCTCCATCAGAATGCCAGCCTCGCTACTCCTTCCGCCTCCTGGAGAAGGCGTTCAATTTCAGGTGGGAGATTCAGCAGGGCCGCGGCGGGGGGCGGGGGCGGCAACGAACAGATGGCCAACACAGTGGGAAATACCATGGGCGGCCTGGAAGCCGTAAAGGCAGGCCAGGCCTCCAGATGTGCCAGACTCAGATCAGCCTCTCTTTGCCTGAACTGCGGGCAAGGGCAGGAAGCAAGATCCAGAAGTGTCCCTGAGCAGTTCAAAATGTGTTTTTCTCACCAACCGTTTCTGCAGATTGGAAACAGGAAAAAGGGCACAGTCTCTTTGGAGGGTGCTGGTGCCTGATACTGTAAATGCAAGCTTGGCACCTCCTTCTTCTAGACTTGAGGGTGAAAAAGAAGATTTTCTTTTACTCTTTAATATCTGGCTTAGATATACTTTAAAAGTTTAAATCAATCAACCCTAACCTTTTGGTAACCCGTTGCAATATTTACTTTTTCTCATAGCATTTGCTGCTTTTGTTAGCCGCAGATCACCCCATTACACAGAACACAGTGACCTCAGTGTCCCCACTCCTCTCTCTTGTTCAGGCATTCTTTGGACCACTGAGATTTCACCATGGATTGCTCACAGGCTTCCAGCCCCATCTTGAGAGTCATAAGGACCAAGCACTTGCTTCCCCCCCCCCTTTTAAAACGAAAGCTGACCTTCTCAGAAAGCTGACTCTGGGGTGCAATCTCCTAGGACCTTTTTCTGTAAAAGGAACAAGGCTGGTATGTCCTTGTCAATTGGACATGGCTGCTTCCTACTCTGATGCCATAATTGTACCCTGGCTCGGCTGTGAGGCCCTGCCACCGGCAAAGGCCAGACTGGCAGGACCAAGCAGCAGACTGACCACCCTGGCACAGGGGGCTGACTGGGGAGGGGGTCTGTTTCCAGACTTTTGCAAGCTTCTTTTTCGTTCCTCTGGTGGGTCTTCTTCTTCTGCATGCAGAACTGCCACCTATTATCAGGATCCGGTGCATGGCCTCTCCAGGAGCTTGCTGAAACTCTATGGCATCCGTTTTGACATTTTGGTCCGGGGCCAGGTAAGGAAGGCACTGCGTGGTTCTGGTCCCCAGAGGATTCCCATTGCCAGAGCTGGGAGGCACCTGATTCTTTCCCCATAGGCATTAAAGTGTTAATCCTACTCCGTTTCTTCCCACCTTGCTCCCAGGAGGTGGCTCCCACGAAGGCACCCTGCCTCTCTCAACTTGCCTGGCGTCCCTCTGTTTCCCCTCAGTCTCGCCTAGGTTCTTCCCAGCTTTTACGGCCCTCGCTCTTCTGTTGCTTCTCTTGCAGCAAAGACAGGAACGCAGATGAAGATCCAAGCGCACACAAGGGCCAGAGACACAAACCAAGGATGTCCTTACACATTTAATTCCTGGCACTTTGCCTGCTCATCTTTGATGAGGAGGAAAAAGAGGCAAGGAGCTTGTAGTTGGGGAGCTGAGCTACCTGCCTCCTAAATTTCTCCCCCCACCCCTGATTTTTTGGTTGAAAGCTATGGCCTGGGCTGGCTCAAGCAAGCAGCCCCCAAGACTTTGGCTCTAACAGCCTAGGATTGGCAGCATAGCGGCAAGAGATGCAGCGTCACGTGCAGATCACTCGGCTGTCTCCAGGTGTTGTGGGTCTCATCTTTTGCTCCTGGATGAAAGGAGGATTTCAATCAAACAAAGATCACCATCCGGTGGAGAGCTTTTTCTGCTCTGGCCCCACTTCTGAGGAACAGACTCCCTTGAAGTTTGAAAAAGCACTAAAGCCCTCCTTTTTCATGGGCCCCTGTGAAGTTGCTTTAAAAAACAGTAATTCTTGCTTGTCTTTTTCAATGGGTAGAGGCTATATATTATGGTGCTATGATTAATTCTAATGTACTACTGCACTGTTATTTTATTCTAGGTCTGTACTGTGATTAGTTATATTCACATAATAAATAAAAGTGCTATGACTACCTCACAACTATGACAAGTTGTGAGATGAGCCACAGCTCCACCCTGACTTTGTGTGCAGAAGCTCCCCTTTTGATCTGCTGTAGCATTTCCAGATGGAACTAGGAAATTTCCAGGCCCCAAACCTAGAAAATCCATATCAGCTTAATATTGACCCACCTTCCTTGACCCGGTGCTTTCCCTCGTAGCCAACGCTGGTCTGGTTGGTTTATAGGAGTCCAACAGGTCACGGTCCTTCGGGTGCTTGAGAAGGGTGATTGTACCCACCACCTCAGCTAAGCGTGCCCAGTTCCAGCAGTCTCTCCCAGGGTTTCTCCTGCCCATTCTCATTATCCTTCTGTGCCCTGTCTTTTGTCGAATCTTTCAGAAAAGACAGGATACATGCAACATACTAAGCTAGACTTACTGAGATTGTGTAGTTCTTGGGTCAGTGTGCTGTGGGAACTTAGCTCTTTTCTTAGCGTGTTATGTGGACCAGACTGTAATGTTAAGCCATAATTACGGTTTATTTGCTTAGCCTAGTATGACATTTAAATGCAGGAACTGCATTTGGTTAATCCAAATGCAAGGTTTAATGCTTCTTGAACCGAGAAACCGTGTCACTCCCAAATGCGACAAAACATGCTAAGTGACCAATGCAGAACCAAACAGCTGACTTTCCATGCTTTGGAAGCAACTGTCTTACTGATGTCACCTTTCTTTGCAGCCACATTTCTATAACGTGGACACTTCTCAAGTACTTGTTTCTCTTCCTCCGTTTTCTTACTCAGGCAGGAAAATTTGGCCTCATACCCACAACTGTCAACTTGGGTGCAGGGATTGCGTTCCTTGGAGCAGTAAGTATGCCCACCTAAACCTCTTGCCCCCAATGGCAGCACAAGCACGCTCAACAACGTGCCCACAATGTTGCCTTTATCTCTCCCAACCCATAATTTTCTCCTCCCTTGCTCCAAAACAGGCTGAAGGCAGCCTCTGAGCACGACATCTATCTAGCTTTGTTCTCTGTTGCCTTGGAAGGGGTCAAGGGGCAGAGAACAGAGGTAATGGGGCAGATGATGCCACGCTGAGATGGGGAGAGGTCTCTGCTGGCTGTGCCCCCAAGATGGAGGCAGGAACTCTGCTGGCTGTGCCCCCAAGATGGAGGCAGGAAGTCTCCCTCCTCATGTGGACCTTCAGCTTTGCTCCCCCAGGCATCTTCCGAGAGCATCCAGGCTACATGAGGACCACGTGGACACCCTTCTGGGGGCTCCATCCCCAGAGTGTCTCCCGCCATTCCACAGGCTGCTGCTCTTTCTCTGCCCCTCAGCACACCTCTCCCCCCTCCTGTTCTTTTGGGCCTTTCTGCCTCCCCCCCACCCCCCCAGCACTGCCCACAGTTCTTTAATGTGGGAGAAGGCAGGCTACGGAGCCATCTTTCCTTAAAGCTGAGCAAAGCTGCCTCTTCTCGGCTCTCCAGCACCAGCATTCAGGCCCGGGGAGGGAGCTCGAGTGGCCCTTGCGCCTGAGATGGGCCAGGCAGCCACAGACCCAGCTCCTTCAGAGGGGGCACCGTGTAGCCCACCCAGGGGGCATCCAAGCGGCTGGAGGTTCTTTAATCCCATCCCAGCCCAGAGACAGCAGGCAGTGTGCACACTGCTTATGTTGCCTTTAGCATCACAAGTGATGTGATCCAGCTTTTGTGTCCTGTAACTCAGGGTCAGTGGCATACTATGTGGGTCCAGCTACTGTGGACTGTAAACCAGGGTTAATGGGCCACATGGTTTTCTTGGCAAGAGTAGAGCTGACCTCTGAGTAGCATTTAAAGGCTGTGCTGCAAAAGTGAAGAGCCACACAGAATGATTCAAAAGTAGAGGGGGAAGTACATTAATTAAGTAGTCATATTAACATTCATTTAACTTTTAAGTTTTCCCTGGCCAGGACTTCCCTGGCTGCCCACCCTCTCCAGTCTGAAAAAGCCCTTCTAGAAGGATTCCCTTCTGAATTGAATGGAGGGGTGGGAAGCCAGGGAGGCTGCAGGGCCCTGGAGAGAGGACGGTAAATGGATCGTTCACACACGCGCCACTCAGCTGCCTCTTCACTAAGAAAGCACAACACCCACACACACACACTCCAGCCAGGAACATTTCAGGGACATTCTTTTCCCCTTTAAAGGAATTTCAGGAACACGTTCTCTTTCCCCAACCGGAATCAGAACTGGTAGGAACCGGTAGGAAAAGGAAACAGGCAGGAAAATTCCTCTGGCTGGCGTTGATCTCAACTTCAACTGCTCTGTAAAATTAATGAATCATGCTCTTTGAGCATCCTTGGGCCCATGGCAGTGTTAAAGCCCCATTTCTTTCATTCAGTACATTTTAAGGCATTAAATAATGTCTTGCATTAAATGGGACCTTTTATGTTTCCAGGGTGCTGTATTTTGTGACCTTGTTCTGTTGTACTTTGACACTAAAGCCAAATTTTATCGGAGTGAGAAGTACGAGGAGGTAACGAGAAGTCAAAATGTGAAAAGTCTGTGTGTGTGTGTGCGTGCATGCACGCGCATGTGCATTGCTCCCTTTGAATTTGCTTTCACTCCCAACAGGGTTTTTGTTGCAAACACACTGCTTCTGTTTGCCCCGCCACACTCTGCCCCATGAAATGCTTCTTGGCACCTCCCGAGGCCCGTGGCGGAGGGTACGCTGCTTGCATTCCTTGCGCTGAAGCTGTTGTGTGAGGATCAGCATTACCTTGGAGGGAGGGGAGGGGTGGGGAGACGAGAAGAGAAGAGGGAAGATTTGTTCTTTCCTCTGTGGGTGGTGAAATCCAAGCCATAAATAAATATGAAATATCCAATAAATCAGGGGTGGAGCATCTGTGGTGCTCCAGCAGTTGGCCACTGGGGAGGGATGCTTCAGATGTTCACCAGCATCCAGAGGACCAGCCCTCCTGTCAGGCGCTCCAAGGTGCTCCTTGGATTGCTGTTTTTGGTTACTGCCTCAGTGAGGCTTCCCTGCCACTCCCAAGCCTCCGCCACCAAGAACTCCACATCCTCTCCCTCAAAAACTCCTTGCTTTCTCCAGACAGAGGACAACGGAGGTCTTGGATGAGCCCTTCCCGAGCGGCGGGGGGGGGAAGGTCCTGCCAGCCCCTGGCGCCCCCTCCTCTTTGGAAGCCTTTCCTGGGCTGGTGGCATCAGCCCGGCAGCCTCCCCGCCTTCACTTCTCCGACTTCTGTTTTGCAGGCAAAGCCACCAAAAGCCAAAGTCAACATAGCTTTGAAACCAGATGACTTAAAAGGAGAAAATGGGTCTTTGGCAGACAAGCACACTTCTGAAAGATGAGACGTTGACACCTAGCTGGCATTTCTGTTTAAAGATTTTCAGTAGAGGCCTCCCCCCCCCCCCGATCCTGGAAAATTGCTGCTGTTTAGAGTAAGTGAAAAGTGGACAGGAGGGTCAGGCCAACAGTAATTTCATGTGAGCTTTTGAAAAATCTCCTCAAGATCCAGGAACGATACTTGATGCATTTGGAAAAATGGGAAATTGAGAGGAACCCCAAATGTTGGATTTGCAGAAATGAAAAACTAGCAAAACCAAAACTAACAGACTTGACCAGAAGAAGAAACCGAGAGAAACCGACATTAACAGAGTCCATCCCGTCCCTGGTCCAAAGTCCATTTTAGTTCTGGCCTGACCTCTCATTTCCAGAGGCTCTGTTTCTCTCCGGCTCGCAGGGACTCGCCTTTACTGCAGGAAGTGGACTGCCGGTGCCACTGGATGGAACGTGGGGCAGGTTCAGAGCTGACGGAGGTCTGGTTTCCCCCACGTAGCTCCTGGTGCCTAACTCTGTCTGGCCGCTCTTTGAACTGCATCAGGTAGAACTGCGTGGCCAGGTGCTTGGCCATGACTTTGAGGGCAAAGGAAGCTGCCAGGATCTCCGAGGTGAGGAAGGAGAGGAGGACCCCGTGCACGGCCATTTCCAGAGGCACCTGGATCACGTGATTGTCCGTCAGGATGAACAGCAGGACAGGCATCTCGATTAGGAAGGACAGGAGGAGGAACCCAGCCAGCTCTGGTACCTGTGGGAGCCACGTGGGGAATGGTTCCATGCAGTGTTGACCTTTCGGGGACTGGCAGGGCCCCTAAATTCATCTCAAACTGAATCTCAGAAGCCTCTGGGCACCCTTGCTGCACCCGTGCAGCCAACCTTGCCTTAAAACCAAATCTGCTCCTCTTAATGTCTTCTGTGACTCAATATTTCAGGTTAATTGAACGTGCTTTGAAAATTCACCAGATATTTGACACCTCTCAGGGGTATCCGCAGGGAGGGTCAAAGAAGGTAAGATGGCAGCCTTGCCTGTGCAATCAAAGCTCTGCCCCTTTATGACGTGTGCGGCTGCCCCAGGAGACATCCCTGCAGCCACTTCTACTTCATTCAAGGCTGGCTGCTTCAGGCACCCCAAACCATTTAATTTCAGTGGTCGATACTTGGCAACAATGCCTAACTGTATCTGCAAACTGGCTTAGAACAGCACCTTGCATTTTGGTGTTTGAGGCTTGGCAAGCCCTCACAGGTAAGCCAGAACGTCATAGTTAGGAGCCCCCACCACTCTTCAGGGATTTGCGTTTTGAGATCAAAATGGACATTCGAATCGGAACTGCAGGTTTGCCCCCAAAACGTCCACCAGCAATATTAGAAATGTGGAATTTTGCATCTGTTTCAACATTTATAAGTGAGTGAAAATGCCAGCAGAGAAGCACCCACACTCCCTCCTCACCTTTTACAAGCCTGCAGAAGAAGGAGAGCCATTTTGCTGCCAGGGTGGGTGGGGGGAGTCCACCCTTCGAGGAGGATGAGTGGAAATCTCTTCCTCCAGGCAATGAAGGCCTTGACCCCGTTTGCTGCCTTCAGACAATGCTGGGCATCCCTTCCCTTGCCTTTCATCTGCTCTGGAAATACTGACATGCCCTTTAATGGGGTGTCTACAGGGGTGGTCAAAAAAGTCAAGAGGGTGACCATGACAGTGCAGTCAAAGCTCCTCCTGCTTTTTATGTGTGTCTCGTGCGATGCACATAAAAATCAGCTTTGATCGCACACCATCACAGCTGCCATCTTGACTTTTGTGACCACCCCTGCAGATACCCTACATCCAGAGAGCATCCAGATGCACCTCTGGAGAAGTTCCTTTTGGCTTTAAATGGCGAGATATTTCAGTTTGGGTAACAGAAATATTCTAGAAAGAGGCCCCCATATTTTGTCAAGCCTCAGCTTCATCCCAGGTAAGCCTCTTCCCACCCACCCCCAAGTTTCAATTTTTTGAGGGTAATTTAAGAGGATGGTTAATCGCTCTTGAAGGGTTCTCTAGAAGTCCAGATCTCATTCTGTAGATCTGAAGAAAATGAACTGGGGTCCCTCAGAAGAGAGTCAAAAAGGCCAAGATGGCGGCCCCACTCCTTCTTATGAGCCGTAGAGGTTGGGGCCCCGATGGCGTGGTTGTGGCCACCATCTTGACTTTTTGCCTCCCCCACCCCCAGGATCCATGAAAGCGTATGAGAACATGCGGGAGTCTCTAAGGTGCCATGAGAACCTTCTTTAAGAAATGAAAGATAAGGATGGCAGCTGGCTCTCCTGCCGTTTCTTACCTTTTCTTGCAAATTCCCAGCGTATCCGAGGTAGAGGCGCACGGATTCAGCCCCGACAAGGGCCAGGTATGCAGCAACCAGCAGGAACTGATAGTAAGTGGGCAGCAGGCTAAACTGTAGAGGCATAAAAAGAGATGGGGGGGGATCTTCCAAGGGCCCCTCCTGCTAAGCTGCTCCTATCCCTTTCCACTAGCTTGAGATGTCACCGGGTAAGGGTCCTCACCTGCCAAGAAAAGGGGAGTAGGCCCACACACCTGGTACACCGCAGGTCCAATGCCTGCATCTCGAAGGGAGGCTGGGAAAGACTCATCTCCAGAGCTGCAGCATCCTCTGGCTGCAATTCAACAGCAATCCAGGCTAGGCTCACTGGCTGCATTCACACAACACACTTGACTCGGCCTGGTGCTACTTCCCCCCTTTCTAGTACTGCAATGATGAATGCTGCCCTTATTGTATCAAGAGCAGCCATCCTTGGCTGACTAGCCACCTCTTAAAATATGTTCTCTTTACATTTTTAAGAAAGTAAAATAAAATAGAGTATGAAGCCGCCAGAGATGGGTTGTAGGGAGTTCTGGTCTCCTCTAGACCCAATTTGAGCCCTAAATTAACCCTTTCTTCCAGGACACAGGGGTGTTTGAAGGTAAGATGGCGCCCTTCTGTCTCATGATGGCTTTTCATGTTCCTATGAGTCAATGACCCTTCTCTTGACCCAGCTAAAAGTGTAGTGAGAACCCAACGCTTTTGAGGGCCCCAAAGCTCTCAGCATAACGGCTTGGTGGCTGATGAGATTTGGTTTTCCTGAAGTCCTCAGGAAGACGGATTCCAAGAGGAACAGCCCCTGGTTGCTTTGCAATACCTTCTAAATCTCTTGCAGATTATAGTATCAGGGACTATGTCTGTGCAATGCATTTAAATTAACCCACCTTCTGGCTTCTCCTAATATACTAATCTACAAGAAACCAAGATTAAGGTAAGCAGCAAATACAGCTGCCTAGTCTTGATCTGACATGGTCAATGTCTGGTCAGAAAGCAGCCATAGAACTGGGGGCTCTCTACTCTAGCCCCTGCTTGGTGCAAGATCTGCTGTGCAGAAGCCTGGAACAGCAGCATCCCAGAGAGAAGGTTGTCCAGCTGTGCCCGCCACCTTCCCCGGAGGTGAAGTCCCTGCCTCCTTTCCTTGGTGGCCAAGGGGTGTTTCCCTTGATGGTCAGCTCTGCTCCTTCCATCCCTTGTTCTAGGTTTGCCCTCTGAGCAACAAAAAGTGTGTTGCTGTGCAGACTTCATAACAGTCTGTGTACTCAGGGAAGGGACCCTGGGTCCTCCAGACGTTCCTGAAGCTCAATTTCCCATCTCGCTGCTCTCGGCCATGCCAGCTGGGGCAAAGGGTTCTAGTTCAGCGACGTGTGATATGAGCCCCCCGCTCACTGGACCATGCGTTGCAGCTAAAAGGAACGTTGCACAGGTTTTTGAGGAGACTCTGCCCCGGTGCAGCTCCACCTCCAGGAGCCCTCCAGCTACGAGCCCTGTTTCTGGACTCTGGTCATAGAGCGGGCTGAAAAGCATCCTTTCCACCATCCCAGGCAGGGGGAGGACCCTAAACAGCTCTCCCAGGGGCACTTTACCTTCAGCTCCAGCATAATCACCTCCGACAGACACCAGAAGGGGAAGTAGAAGGCGTTGAAATAGAGCAGCATCTGTAGGGACAGGCTGGAGAGCATCAGGTGGTGGCCTTCACGGGACAGAAAAACCACTCATCAGTGAGAAAGCGTGTTCCTGGGTGGCCTCTGATTTTGCGGCAGACCTCTAAATCCTAGGATCCTGGAGTGGAAGAAGCCTTTTGCTCTCCAGCCTAACCCCTTGTTCAGCGCAGGAATCTGAATCCAAGCCCCTCAGAGAAGCCTCTGCTTGGACACATCCAAGGAAGGAGAGCCTCTTTGGGTCCTTGATCCCACACTCAACCTGCTTTTACCCTTAGCCAGGTTTTCCTGACATTCTGCCATCTCGTGTCACAGTATAATCTCAAGTTCTATCAAATGAATAGGCAGGGTTTTTGAGCACGGTGGGATTTACACAAGATGCACATCCCACAGTTTGGGTTTTTGTCTTAGGACCCACATTTGCAACCAATTCCAAGCTAAAAGAGCAGAGACAGTCCCTTCACATCCCTTTGATCCGGTTTCGCCACTTGGGCCCCAGTGGGCCTTGGTGACCAGGAGCTGTACCAAGTTTTGACTGGCAAATGAGGGTAGCCCCAAGTCATCAAATGGTGGCTGGTGAGAACAGCTGGAATTTGAAGTGCAAAATCATCAGTGATGCAGTGATACTTTTTCTGTGGATCCTAGCTGGAAACATGAGTGCCAGAAAAGGACATCCTGCCCTCTCCCACTGACTGGGAATAGAGCTTAGAAATGGCTGTTCCAGGATGTCAAAGCATTAAAAAAGATGCCAAGATGTTGGCATGATTCAGTTTGGTTGATGCAAATGCCAACAGTTTTCTAAAGAGTGGCATTATGTAACAGGACTTTGAAGGACCTAAATAAATAACCTGAACCAAAACCTCCGAACTACCAAGGCCCTGACCTCAAGTAAGCCTGCGTAGGCATTTGCAGAGGCTGCCTCATGATTATCTTAAAATCACCACTTGTGTTTTTAAATGGGAACTAGGAAGTAACTAACCACAAAAGCTGACTAGTGCCAACCTCCACTTTATTATTCTGCTTATCTCAGTATAAGCAGAAAATCTAACCCATGTTATGATCGATGTTTGACATCATTACCGGGCAGCATTTATTATATGACTATATAAAGCTTGTTTGTACCCCCCTTCAGTGGCAGAACCTTGTGGTCTGTCCCCAGCCGGTTCAAATAAACCTGGCTCAAGCAGACTGTGTGGTCTCCGCTCGTCAGTTGGGTCACGGGGGATTGTTCTCCTTCGCTTTGTGCAAATGTCACTGCTTCAGTCTTGTCGTGGCTGACAACGAAGCCACACTCTCTGCAAAAAGGACCGAGGGCGCTTTCTCAGATCCACGCGGGGTGTGGCGAGGGGAGTTGCATCCTCTGCGTATAGCCAAACTGCAAGATGTCCATCAGCCAACAGAAGGGGACGAAACCCAGATCTTGGCAGGGCTTGCGCGAAAGAGTGAATGCAAACATTGGGGAGGAGGGATGCCAGAATGCAGCTCCACACCCCGCCCCCCATGGGCACGGGAGGAAACTAGCACCACATCAAACCTACGTTGTGATTAAAGGAAGAAGATGTTGGTCACTGGAGGAGGCAGTCCATTTTTCCCACTTGGGAACTGGGTGTCCGGAGGGAGTAAGAAAAGTCAAATGGTGGCACAATCATGCAGTTGAAGCTCTGCCCCTTGTTAATGTGCATTGCAAGTAAAAAGGGGATGGGACTTTTATCACATGGTTGTGGTCACCGCCTTGGCTTTTTCGACCCCCTCTCCATAGACACCCCTGCTGGGAATCAAATCAAACGTTGCCTTCAGGTCTGTGAAGACCATGAAGGACTTTCCCAGGGAACGAGTGCTACGTTTTTCAGTGAGCTGCTGAAGGACAAGGCAATGCTCAGAAGCTGACTTGCTTTCCCTAATGCAAATCTGTTCTTCTGCCAGTCTCATCCCATTGCTTTTAGTCCACTGGTTCGCAAGAGCAGCATCTGGATAAGCTGCCGACCACTCTCCTTCTGCCTCTTGGTTGTCCCTTCATCCCTTTCCCAGCCTGCCCACAGTCTCTCGCAGCAGGGACACCTCTCTTCTCATTCTCAGCTGGGGAGCCCTTGAGACCCTGAGCCTCTGAACCAGCACAGGACCCTCCAGCCTTTCTGGTGTCGCTGCCTTCAGCACCAGGCAGAGAGGCAAGACCAGGACCTAGGAGTGCTTCAGGCAGCAGATGTCCCTCCTTGCAATGTGGATGGGGTGTGAGTCCCTCCTGCGCTGTTTGGCAGCCCAGCCCCCCCACCGGTACCTGGCTGGTAGATCTCAGCCATGCTGCCGTCCTAGCCCTGGATGTTGCTGGAGAGAGAGTCACCCAAAGTCACCAAACCTTTTGGAGATCGAGAGGGAAGTTGCAGCCCCCATGATGCAGGGTCATACTCTGTCACCCCCCTGTCCTGTCACGCTCCCCCACCCCCGGCTGGAACACATAAGAGTGGGAATGGCTGTGCTTAATCGCATTATCAGGCCAGGCTGTCCAACTGTCATTCGAGCCATGGGCTGTTGGTTAATCTGGTGGTGCTCAAAATAGGACAGAGGAAGAAGGAGAACATTTCAATGCTGCTTTTCTGGCCTTAGCAAGTCTGACATTGCCAACTTACAAACAGCCTCTTGACCTGCTCCCTTTTTAGCCCCTCATGTGGAGCACTGAAAAGTGGTCTCAGCTGACCATCAGGCGATGCAAAGCTTTCCACAGCGGATTTCAAGGGGCTACAAAACATGGAAGAGTGGGCTATCTCACAGCCAGTCTTGTGAGCCTCATGACAAATACGCCCCCAAAAGTCCCAAATGGTTGCTTAGAGGGTTGGAAAAGTCACCCCCTCCCAAGAGGGTTGGGTGGGTGACTTGGCTGGTTGGTTGGTTGATGGAGGTCCCAACCAATTCAGACTTTGTGTAGAGCCTGAAATCCAGAATTTAGCATACAAAGCCTTCAGTTGAGGATGGCAAAGGAGGAATTTTGCCATTGACTCAGGAATGATTAATAGGCCACATTCCCAAAAGTAATAAGGAGATGGAGCCAGGATAAAAATAGCATTGCGTTTGATTTCATTTGCATGTATTAAAATAATGAAGATGAATCTCCCTGTTGTGCATCTGATATTGCACACTTCTAGCTGTTGATGGGGATCTCAGGTTTTTGGGGAGCAGATATTTTCCTGGAGGCTCCTCAGCGCAAAACATTTGCCCCCTGCCCTGCAGCTGAGGACGAGCAGGAGGCAAAGAAGTGCCAGTGGCTTTCCTGCTCGCTCTCCCTTAAGAAGGGTGCAGAGAAAGCTCCCATCAGATTTCTCCTCTGGGCATGTCCCATTCACCAGCGGAACTTGCTTTTTAGAAACTTAATGTAAACTCGCAGAGGATCTGGCTGTGCCAAGAGAAAGGGCACAGGGTCCAAGGAAGCTGGGCTAGTTCAGTGCTGCAGGTTGGCCAACACATCATGCTAAACTGCAGTTTAACTGTGGTTTATTGAAAAAGCTATAAATCTTCACTTACAAAACAGAGTTGCTGGGATTACATCAAGGCACATCCAGGCAACCGGCTTAACGTGCTTGTCGGCAGACTGTGTTCTTGCAAACAAGCGTGCCAACATTACTTGCTCCATCCCGACAGCAAAGCTCTCGTCTGCCCTGGCCGCGAAGCCAATTTTCCCTGCTCCCCTTTAATGTGGTGCATGAATTGCTGCATTTCCACTGCGTGTTGTCAACCTTCATAGCAGCCTTGTTTCTACCACTCCTCTCCTCTCCTGTTTTGTTTTGTTTTTTTTGAAAGCCCTATTAAAAATACACTGTCCTTTCCAGTGTTGAAGGACAAAGTTTTTAGCCATAAGTAGAGTTAAGATTAGGGTTGGAGCCCTTCAACATTGGAAAGACACATTTACGGTTCCAAATTACTCAGTGGTTTGGAGACCTGATGTTACTGGCAACTTATGAATGAGGTGCGGGGATGTCCACAGTCGAGACGGTGGCCGTGATGGTGGCCATGTTTGCATTAAGTTTCCAAAAAGCAAGAACTCTGCCTCTTTTTCATGTGCAGGTGCAGATTACGGCAGACCATTATATTGACTTACCGTCACCATGTGAAATTGTTGTGTAAAACTTCATATACTATATACATGCATGAGAAGCCCTCATATGTATAATATTTTTATAGTTTTTCTCCTTTTTCTAATATTTCCCTTTTTCTGTTCTGTTTAGTAAAATGAATAAAGGCAAACACTTTTTTTTTAAGAACAAGGCTTCCCACTCTGCCAGGGGGTCTTGCTGCAGCTTCCCCTCTCCCAGAGTTCTGCCAATCCAGCAGCGCCAACCCAACGGGCCCTGGAGGCTGGTGCCCAGTGCCTGGAGGGAGGGGAGGGGGACACAGGCTGCAGCCATAGGAGCGGGCACATCCTCCTTGTGCCACAGCATCCCCGCCACCTGTAGACTAAATCCACTCTTCAGGCCATTGGGGGCCGAATGCATTTCCCATAGAACAGGGTTCCTCAACCTTGGCAACCTTAAGATGGGTGGACTTCAACCCCCAGCTCCCAAAGCTGGCTGGGGAATTCTGGGAGTTGAAGTCCACCCGTCTTAAGGTTGCCAAGGTTGAGGAACCCTGCCATAGAATCATCAAGCTGGGATGCAGCCAGAAGGAAGCAAGCGAGTTCAGTCTGGAACATTTGGACTACATCTCCCATTTCCCAACCTAACACAGTTTCAGCCAGGAATGCAGGGCTTAATGGACGTTGTAGTCCAACAGGAGTGGAAGACGTCAGTTGGGAAACCCTCCTCTTCTTTGCCTGTGTCCAGCGTGAATGCTCAGCTCTGTGGTGAGTATCGCTGGCCTGCAGGGACCCAATTTTCTGTCCCTTCCCAATTCCTGCCCCTTTTGAGACCACAGCAACTGCTACGCTACTTCCACCAAGACAGAAGCCCTGGAGACGAATGTGTATGCATAGATGTGTGGTATATATTTAGTTTATTAAGAACGTTTTTAAAAAGTGGAGAGATTGTGAAAGCCTGCCTGATGCCGTGAGAGACCACAATGGGCCAGCCCAGCCACCCTCCTATTTGTGCACCTGGAATGGAGAGCCAGAGGGGTGTCTCAAAGGCGTGTGAAAAATGGAAAGTTGGTGGCCACATCAGTGCAATCAAAGCTCTGCCCATCACACATAAAAACCAGGCAGAGCTTCAACTGCACTGTGACCGTTTCACTAGTGTGAACAGGATCAGGGTGACTCGGTTTACCCAGTGTAGATTCATGAATCAAGGGTAGTGGAAGGAAGAAGGAGAACATTTTCTGGCCAGGACTGGTCTTGGCCTTTCCGTGACAAAGAGGCCGCACTCCAACAAATGCGCAGGAGCAGAATAAAAACTAAGCTGGATTTAATTAAAAAGATAAATGTACTTTCAATTAAAAGCTAAGACAATCCTTCTCTAGGTATTAGTACGAAACCGCATTGGTCAGAGAGCAGAATTCCGCGCTGCTTCAGCATTTCTGCAGAACAAACTTGGTCCTGAATCTAAAGTGCGCCACCAGGTTTGGCAAGAAAAATGGGAGATGGAACCGGGGAATGATGTGCAGGTTCCCGTGATCCCAGCAGACCAAGGATGGTCCAGACACAGTGGAGCAAGGAAAGGAAGCTGCTCAGGCCGCATTCTCATTTCCAGTTGTCCAAGGGACCTTCCCATTGGCGCAAGAAGACAAACAGGCATTTTGGCGCAGGGTGCTGCAGGAAAAAGCAGGGAAGGGCTCGCCTCGGGAGAAAGGGGAAGGGCTGTCAAAGATGGGGGCCAGGCAGCATCCCAAGGAAGCTATGCCCTGTTCCAAAGCACCCTTGGCAGCTGACTCTTTGGGCCATGTGCCAGCCTGCGAAAAGTGCAAGCCGTGTGCATTTCCCCGCCCTCTGCCCGGGCAGCTCCTGCCCCCTCCATGGACAGCTCCCCAGCCCAGTGGTTCCAAGGGGCCCCTTTCCTTCAGCTCCACCCTGGCAGCTTTTACAACCGTCCCACGGCAGCCGAAGTGCAAGTCCATCTCCGATGAGCTTCGGTGGAGGTCCTTGAGACGGAGGAGAAAAGAGCCAGGAGAAGATTCACAGGGAAGGTGCTGGGCTTGCCGAGCCTGGAGGAAGGTGGCCGCTGCGGAGGTCCCCGAAGTGGAACCAGATGCTCCCAGGCCCTTAGGAGCCTTTTCCCGTTAGCCAGGACATGTCTCCAGTTCTGCAGGGAAGACCAAACAGGCAGCTGGTCATTGCAGCCTCCCTGAGGCCCAGCAGAAAACAGGCAATTTTTGTGCAGATCAACCAGCCGGCAGCTAAGCCAAAACCTCCATCAGGTTGCTCCATGTTTGCCCCCTGGCATAGCTGAAGGCCCTTCAGGGAATCCGGGAAACCTTTTGGGCAGAAAGGGGGTTACAGGGGAAGCATCAGTTGTGTAGTTGCGTGCCTGGGCATGGCCAAAAGAAGGAATGGGCTTTCGTTATTCATCCACTTTAGATCAATTCCTTCCAGAAATCCAAGGTAGCGTGGCTGCTGTTTTGTCCTTCAATCTCTCCTGTTGAGCTAAAATTGAATAACTGGCCCAAAGCTACAAAAAATTTTCATGGTTAGGGAGAGATACCTGAACAGGCTTTCAAGTTTCTGTGATTGACTCTGCCAATAAAGAGCAAGGAAGGAAGGAAGGAAGGAAGGAAGGAAGGAAGGAAGGAAGGAAGGAAGGAAGGAAGGAAGGAAGGAAGGAAGGAAGGAAGGAAGGAAGGAAGGAAGGAAGGAAGGAAGGAAGGAAGGAAGGAAGGAAGGAAGGAAGGAAGGAAGGAAGGAAGGAAGGAAGGAAGGAAGGAAGGAAGGAAGGAAGGAAGGAAGGGCAAACATTTCTGGAATCCCTGCCATTCTGTTTCCTGACTTGGTCTACCTTGAAGGGCTGCCCTTAATCTGGAAAGCCTCTCAGAGTTTCTCTCTGCCCCCCACTTATACCAAGCAGAATCGAGATGGGGTTACTTTGAGAGTCTTCCTCATGCTCTCCACCTTCCCAGGCCGTTTCCCCTCCTTTGGCGGCTCATCCTCTGCTTCCCCAGGGTCATCTTGATATTCCTTGACAGCTCCTGGCCTTGAGGGCTGTTTGCTATCTCCAGAATCACAGGCACGGGGTGTCCGCAGGGTATGGTTAAAAAAGAGTCAGGATGGTGGCCAGAGGGTGGAATGGAAGCTCCACCTGTTTTTATGTGCATCACACCTCCAATCACACCATTGTGGGTGGCATCTTGACTTTTTCGATCACATCCTGTATACACCCCAGGGCAATACACCATAGATCAGTGTTTCTCAACCTTGGCAACTTTCAGATGGGTGGACTTCAACTCCCAGAATTCCCCAGCCAGCAAAGCTGGCTGGGGAATTCTGGGAGTTGAAGTCCACCCATCTGAAAGTTGCCAAGGTTGAGAAACACTGCCATAGATGATAGAGAGAGATGATAGAGAGAGAGAGAAATGGATGATGGATGGAAGGGTCAGGAGCACAGGGGCAGAAAGCGTCTGCCTGTTGCCCCCAGGTGACCCCTGGAGGAGCCCGAATTCTGCGCAAAACCAGCCTCAAGGCTCTTCTTAATCATCTAACAACCGGGCAGTTGTGCAACTGGTTCTCCCTTTGCACTAATGAGAAAACCCCAAGAGCTTCTCAACCGAGCGCAGCCCCTCAAACGCCGTGAGCAAGGCCACGATACTGACTAAAGCATACGTACTTGCCGTAGCGGACGAAGAGCCTGGAATTGCAGCAGCGAAAGGAGAAAGAGAGAGAAAGGGAGAGTAAGTCGGGGTAACCTTCCTCAGTGCCGGAAAAAAATTGAAATCCTACCCAGCCTAACCCTCTTCTCTCGCTTCTGAAACGGCAGCATCCGTCGCCCTCGCTCTGCCATCCCTCTGGCACGCAACGACCGCTAAGGAATGAGTAAAACGTTTCTTACTATATTCCCCAAATGGAAATATCACCCACTTTCTAAGCCGGGGGAGGCAGCCTGAGTGCCCTGGAGCCACCTATAGTCCCAGCTCCCTTTTGGTATTCCTCCCTCCCCGCCAAACAAACCTGCAATGCCCAAATTCTTTCTCATGCAAATATTTGCCACAGCCGTGGGGGGTGAAGAAGGCAGGAAGCCAGAGGGGACTTTCAGGAAAGGGGGAAACCGGCCAACACTGAAAATCAGGGAACAATGGCCCTGCGGCTCCGCTCGTCAGTCCCTAGAAAGCTGACGATAAAAAGAGGCACCCCAAACGCTGCCTTGCCCCCGTTCTGAGCCAAAAAGAGCAGGATTCTGCGGTCTGTATCCATTCTGCGCATTAGAATTGTTTAGACCTAGATTTAGGACAAGGCATCCCCAGGGGATGTCAAAGAAGTCAAGATGGCAGCCACGACTGTGCAATCAAAGCCCGTTTTACGCAGGGGGCTTGACTGAATGCTTGTGGCCGCCCGCTTGACTTTTTTGATGCTCCCTCCGCCCCCCAAGGACACCTCGGACTCAGAAGCAGAACAAGCGGCCGTTCGAACCTCCGTCATCCCAACTGGGAGGCAAACGCACGGCAGGGAAGTGGGGAGCCCTTTGCCAGACCGAAAGAGAAATACAAGAACCCAGTTTAAGGGGGCAGGAATGATGCGTTTGCGCTTCAGCTGGACAGCGAGAGCCACGGGAAGCTCTCACGTGTGTCTGTCGGCGGCAGTTGCTCCAATGTGTTTGCTACGGGGGGGGGGGCGTCGCTCAGGGTTCATCTGTTGGAGGAAGGCAGCCGCTCTGGCTCACTTACTCCACATCTCGCTTGCGGATCGTCCTGCCGGCGCCCATGACGTCGGCCACCTTGGAGACCAGAGGGTCATAGTTCATGCTTGCCACGGCAAGGACCTCGTCGCTCCTGGAAGAAGAGATCGAGGGCTCAGCGGGGGAAGGCCAGAATGGCCACCCCAGGGCAACGGAGCATCTCCTGCCAGGCGGGAGGGACCAGGCGGACCTCCAGGTGCTTTCTCCAGGCACTTTCCTCTTGGGTGCCAAGGGGGATGCCCGCTGGGCTCACACAACAAACTGAAGCCACCAGCAACGGGATGGAACACACACCCTGACTGGTTACCTTTGCATGGCACACATAATTAGCCCAAAGAGCAATCTAGCAGCAGTGGCATCTGTCGGGAGTGGTCAAAAAAGGCAAGATGGCTTTTTAACCTACCCCACCCCCTGCAGACGGTGCTGTCTAGGAGCTACAGGGATACCCCTTTCTGCACACTGCTGGCTCGTGCGAACATCTGTGGTCTGCCAGGACACCCAGATCCTTCCTGCCAGTGCAACAGCTAAGCCAGGGACTGCCTTCTTGTCGCTGGGCACCTGGTTGCTGCTATTTAAGCGCAGAACCTTTCATGTCCCACCACTGGGTTGGACAGGACCTAATATTCAAGTCTAGCAAGATCCTTTTGGATCCTGACAGCCTGGAACGGTCCTTATTGTGCTTCTTCTAAAATGTTTTTCTAGCGTTTCATGGCCAAGGTCTGAAATAAAAGAAGTTCTATTATTCTTTGAAGCTAAAACTGATCGCACAGATTCAGCCAGCTTCTGTAACATCATCAAGCATTATACAAACGGCTGCGTTTAGTTACCATAGGTGAACAGTAACCACTGTGCCCACAGGTCACGGCGGCTCATAAATTAAAGCTTTTCATGGGCACTTACTTAGTGTAAAAGGCTACAAATTTAAGTTCATCTAGGTCTCCCCGAGTAATCACATCATCAAATCCTTCTCCGTGGCCTAGAAAAGAAAACCAACATGTATATATAGGAAGAACTAAGTTTTTACTTTTTCCTGTATTAATCTGCAATCTTGTTTCTTAAAAAAGCATAAAAATCTGTATTGTGAGAAAACAACGTATACTATGCATGCATAAATGTATTTAGAAGCATTCTGAAATAAATATGCATTTTTAAAATGCATTTCACACGTTTTTTTGGAGCACTGCATTGCAAAACTGAGAAAACAAGGAGAATTATGCTCCAACCTGCAGATGAGCCCGCAAGGCGCAGAATTAGCTCCCTTTGGGCCAAGAATGGAGAAGGACACATTTTAAGGAACCCTAAGCTAGATGCTCACTCCAGCTCTCCAAATCCAGGCTTGGTTCCAGAGCATGGATTGCTTACAGACACAAGGCTTTTGCATTTCTTCCGAGAATCCCTCAGCTTTGCAACGAAGAGATGGGTTAGCACTGGATGTTGCCATTCTGCCTGGGTGGGTTCTTATTTATTTATTTATTTATTTTATTTTATTTATCCAATCTATATGGCCACCCATCTCAATGTGTGGCTCCAGGCGGTGAACAGAATTAAAATAAAATAAAAACAGTCACAAACATTGCAAAAGTTAAAAGACAAAGTTGCTGAGAACATCAAACCCAACCACTAACACAACCAAGAAGCGGGTCCCTGCACACACCCTAACCCTAACCCTAACCCTAACCCTAACCCTGTTAGGTAACCCTTCCCTTACCTGCATAGCGAATGCTCTTGCCAAACATAGCGGTCCACAGGTAAGGGACTGTGCTGATTTCTGTCCCATGAGCCAACATGTTCAGTGCTGCTATGCGCCCTGGAATGTAATGGAGAAGCAATGGGCGTCAGCCAGGAACATGAAGAAGGTTCTTCTAGCGCACACCAAACTCATGTTCATGCATTATTTCAATAGTGTAAGCCCTTCGAGGTTGGCCGGGTCAAGAAACAGGCACTGCAGGATTCTAGCAATGCTCTTTACTCTTGTAGAGTAACAGAACCCTGAAGGTCTGTCCAACTTTCTCCCTGCCCCATAAACCAAACCAAGCTCTTTGGAGTTTCCTTCCTGTGTTTTCCTGTTTCTCAGGACCA
Organism: Python bivittatus; assembly: GCF_059951505.1. Taxonomy (NCBI): domain Eukaryota; kingdom Metazoa; phylum Chordata; class Lepidosauria; order Squamata; family Pythonidae; genus Python; species Python bivittatus. The sequence continues at coordinate 2,104,653 of NW_028277070.1, read as the reverse complement.
AGTAATTTTTTCTGAAAGTCCTCCCTTAACAGTTCACTCATACCTTCCTTATCCCCAAGATCAGCTCTACATTCCTTCACAAACAGGGACAAATGTAAAGTCCTACGCTCAGGTAGAAAAAAAATCAAAGCCGTGAGTCTAGGATGAGGGGCACCCTAGAGGAGAGCAGGACGTGTGAAAAGTCTCTGGGTGTCCGAATGGATCCCCCATTGAACATGAGCCAACAGTGTCACGCAGCTGCAAACGAGACAAATGCAATCCTACACTGCACCAAGAGCAATACAAGATCAGGAGAAGGTGATCAGGGGGCTGTAGGCACCCTCTTGTCTTTCTCTATACCCCTCTCTGCTCTGCTGTTGCTGGAGGTAGATGCACTCCGTGTGTGCGTGTGACGCATCTGACCTGAGCTAGGATGAGTGAAGCAGGCTTTATAACCAGGACAGAAAGGAGGTTTATTTACAGGAAAAATATGATAGAGATGGGCAAAGCTGAGCACCCAGCTAACCACACCCAACCAGGAGGAGAGTCAGAGAGGCTGAGAAGGAAGGCTGAAGAAGGGGACCCCAGAAGAGCCATCCCTCGCAGCAAGAGCAGGCAGGCTGATGGAGATGGTGGGGTGCAGAATCCATTCTCTCCACACCCCACTGCTCCTTGTGGTCAGCAGGCCGTGGAAGGGCAGAAGAATCAGCACCGTCGCATTTGGGCCTCTGCCACCCAGTATATCTTGACTGGCCTAAACTACGGGGACAAACGAAACAGGCTGCAGGGACCTGCACCATTTCCTAAGACTGGAGCCCAGGACTAGGAGCCTTTTCTTCCAAGAAAGAAGGCCGCAAGAATACCCACCCTGCATGTGAGCCATCTGCCAGTGGGGGACATTGGTCTTCTTATGATTTCTCAGCGCCAGGGGAAAGGTGACCACGTCTCCCGCAGCGAAAACTCCCAGAACGTTGGTCTGCATCATCTGGAAGGGAGAGGAAGAGCCCTGTTTGGGGAGGACACCTTGCAAGGGTGGCACATGGACCGGTGGAAGGAAGGAAGGAAGGAAGGGAGGGAAGAGGGAGGGAAATGAAATGAAATGAAATGAAATGAAATGAAATGAAACGGGACAGAGGGAGGGAGGGAGGGAGGGAGGGAGGGAAGAAAGAAAGAAAGAGAGAGAGAGAGAGAGAGAGGAAGGAAGGAAGGAAGGAAGGAAGGAAGGAAGGAAGGAAGGAAGGAAGGAAGGAAGGAAGGAAGGAAGGAAGGAAGGAAGGAAGGGAGGAAATGAAAAGGGAGGGAGGGAGGAGGAAGGAAGGAAGGAAGGAAGGAAGGAAGGAAGGAAGGAAGGAAGGAAGGAAGGAAGGAAGGAAGGAAGGAAGGAAGGAAGGAAGGAAGGAAGGAAGGAAGATGGGCTATCAATAGATTGTTGCCAAAGACAGGCAAAGCAACCAGACAGAGTAATTCTCTTAACTTTTTCAGCAGTTTAGATAAATCTGACCATTTGTCCAACTTCTAAAAAAATGCAGTAATAGTCAAGTGATGACTAGAAACAGTGATGATGAGGAATAGCTGGAAGTTCTTTTAGGTGCCTCTCCCCCACCAGCGTCATTTAATTTTTATACCTGTTGTTTTCTGACTGTTTGTTTTGCTTGAGTTTTTAACAGATGCCCCCTTGACGCCTTCTGGTTTTGCAGCCGTATAAGTAAAACAAACGACTAAGTAAATGGAATGGTTCTGAAGAAAGAGAGCAAAACTTCCTTGTCCTCCTGCAAACACGGAGAGTGGAAAGGGTAACCCAGCCCTGCTCCTCCTCTTGGGAGCTCCACATTTGTACGAAGAAGCTCTCACTGCAGAGGCTGAATCTGCTAATATTCACGTGCTGTGACTAAACTGATCTGACATCTCCCATACATCATTGGGTGATTAAGCCTTAGAGGTCCATTTTTCTGCTAACAAGAAGATTTACGTGACATCCTTAAAGATGAAGCAAATCCCGTGCGCAAAAGCAGAAGAAGGCAAAGCGTCTGATACCTTGAAAACAGCAGAAGAAAAGCGGAAAGCAAAAATAACAGAGCAGAGGAAAAGGTGCCCAGCTGAACACAGAGAAAAACAAGAGGAGAAAAGGAGTTACATCTACATAAGCAATGCGGAGAAATGGAGGGTGGCAGTCAAAGGGGAAGAGCAGGAATTTCATTTAAGAAAAGTATAAGGGAAACTTTTATGCAAAGAAGAACAGAATAAAAAGTAAGGCAAAGATATACTGGAAAGGCATGAAGAACAGATGGGGGACCATACAGGTGAACTGTAAAAAAGAGCCCCAAATCTCTGATCAGTATGAAGATTTTATCCCTAGAGCCAGACATTCTAGAAATAAAGAAGTAAAATGGGCCCTAGAAAATATTGCTCACAACCGAACTGCAAGAGTTGAAGGCCTGTTTAAAATCATACAAGACAATGCAGCTAAAGGCTATTTCTAAGCAGATACGGACAACACGGCAGCGGCCCAGGGATTTATATTTCAATATCTGTCCTGTGATTGACCCACATTTCTTAATTAACACCCAGAAGAGAGGCTGCCTAGACAAGCTGGCTCCTCCTGTTTACTCTTGCGAGCTGCAAGATAACAAACTCTGAGCTCTAACCCCAATCAGATAATTATTTCCCTCTTTTGCCTTAGTAGGCAGCTAATACTGTTAGACACTTAATCCTCATTAATACGTAACCCTCCTTTGCTGATGCCTAAACTAAGCAACTCCAGGGATGAGGGCTGGAGGAGAGAGAGAGGCTGAAGGGCTATAAAAGGCGCCCTCCCCACAACCCAGACTCACTCCGGTGTATCAAGGGGGTGAATCTCCGATGCTGTGAGTGTAGGGACCATTTTAATAAACCTTTTTTAAATTAAGCATCCTGGGCTTGCTCTAGCTGGCAACAAGACCCAAAAGGGCAGGGCGCAAAGATGCTGAAAGTATCAGTTTCACTCACCTAACATGCTAGTGAGGTTGTCCGATTCAGACTTCAAGGACACACAGAATGACCAGGCCCAGGTGGGTAAGCTGGGTTCAGGAGAGGCAGAAGTCCCTAAGATCACACTGCTAACCCCCGATGAATTCCTCCAGAATGTCTTTGCTTTATTGATTATACAAAGCCTTTCCCTGTGCAGAACAGAAACTCTGGGTAGCTGTTTAAACAACCTGAGTCTGTCCCCTGCCTACTGAAGAATTTGTGTGATGACAACAAGCAATAGTTAGAACAGAATATGGAGCAACTAAGCGGTTAGGATGGGAAAGAGCGTGCCAAGATTGTATCGTGTCCCCTTATTTATTTAACTTACATACAGAATGAGAAACATTGAACTCGAAGAAATAAAAACTGGAATTAAAATAGCTTGAAGAAGCACCCACACACTCAGATATACTGAGGATAGTGGGGAATGAGGAAGAAAGACCTGAAGGTGCAAGAGAAGCCAAAAGCCCGTCTGCTACTCAGCGTCAAAAAAATTAAGCTCCAACATTTACAGGGGTAATGAAATGAATTCACGGGGGTAATGAAGTCATGAAATAAAAGGATGTCTGCCACTTGGGAGAAAGACTGACAGATCTGTTACAGTGCAGAGACATCACATTGGACCACTGAGATCCGTGTTGCCAAGCCATGGTTCTCCAGCTTAACATGGCTGTGAAAGTCGGCCCACCGAGAAGGCTGAATGAAGTAAACTCGACGCTTCTGAATTGTGGTGCTGGAGAACACTTTTGAGAAGACCTTAGAGCCCAAGAAGGAGAAATAATTCCAGAGCAGATGAAGTTTTTATTTCTTTTTATTTATATTTCAAATTTCTCACCGCCCATCTCCCTACAGCCAGGCTGCCCACAGGAAGCACCATGAATGAAACCACAGCTTTGGAGACACAACGCAGAGACAAAAGTCAGACCTTGACACTTGGAAAAGTCAAAAGCAGTCGAGAAAGAGGCGGATGGAAGAGGAGGGGGCTAGACGCTGTCATTGATCACACAAGGGGGGTGCATAGAAGCGCTGAAAGAAGCAGCAACTGACAGGCAATCCCGGTGAAACGGAGTCTCCTGGTTCACAAAGCACATAAGCAACGAAGGGGAGCAAAGAAGAAGCCCGCTCAGGACTCCCACAGCCTCTGAGATCAGCTTGGTCAAGTCACGTAGCACCCAGGCCAAGATACCAAAACACACCTAGAAAAGCGCTGAAGCAGCTACGAACCCAGGATGGGGTGCAGCACAGCCTTCTGGTGATGTTAGCTTATGCACAGGACACCGGGCAAGAGGTGAATATTCACACAACAGGATTATTTGACCAGTTGTGGGAGGCTGAGTTAGAGAGTGAGTAATGGGAAGCCAGGTGGAACCCAGTGGGTGAAAATTACAATGCGGTTCCAGGTTAGATATCAGGAAGAACTTCCTGGCTATTCAAGCATTGTCGTGGAACAGGCTGCCATATGACGTGGTGTATTCTCCTTCCATGGAGTCTTCAAGCAGAGGCTGGTAGTTATCTGTCAGAGATGCTCTGATGCAGGGCTCCTCAACCTTGGCAACTTTAAGACAGGTGGACTTCAACTCCCAGAATTCCCCAGCCAGCAAGGCTGGCTGGGGAATTCTGGGAGTTGAAGTCCACCTGTCTTAAAGTTGCCACGGTTGAGGAACCCTGCTCTAGTGGATCTCAAAACAAGGATCATGTGAAAAGGTTGGGGCTTCAATCGCATACTTGCAGCCCCAGCAACTACCCTGTTGCTCCAAGAATTCTAGAGCTAGGCCATCCTTTCAGCCCACCCAGCTGAGTGAGGCTGTGGTCTTCTCTCAGCACCCTCATCCCCTCACTTCTATCCAAATAATTTCAAATGGGAAGAACAGAGATCCACATAGAACCAAACCACTTCAAGATTTAACTTGGGAAAAAATCAGGTTCTAGATTTCACTTGAAGATTTGAGATGGATGGATGGATGGATGGATGGATGGATGGATGGATGGATGGAGAGGGTTAGGGTTGCGGTTGGGGTTGGGGTTAGGGTGAGCCTAACCCTAACCCTAACCCTAACCCTAACCCTAACCCTAACCCTAACCCTAACCCTAACCCTAACCCTAACCCTAACCCTAACCCTAACCCTAACCCTAACCCTAACCCTAACCCTAACCCTAACCCTAAGCCATCTTGTCTCAATCACTTCCAAATGTCCGGTTCTTGACTGGCCACCCAACCCCTTGGCTCTTCCCCATGTTTTGCTGGTTCTACCTTGTTCACCACAATGTAACCTTTAGAGTCGAGATGGACGCCGCTCTGCTTCAAGAATCCGGTAGCTGGAGTGGCTCCTGCACCGAAAAGAAGAGTGCCACTGTCAGTGGGAGGGGCTCTTGACCCCCAGCCCCAGCCTCCCTTATTTGAACAATGGAAAGGACCAATAACCAAGTGCAAATTACCCGTGGCAACTCTATCCACATTATAAACCATATAAGAATAGACTGTCCATATAAACTTGAGACAATACAAGTTTAAGTCCCAGTGACCAATTGGTGCTCTGTTGTAAGTTTTTTTCCTCTTCCCTCCTCCTCTCTTTTTCCTTTCATGTGTCAATTTTTAACTTGTAACTGTCTTTTGGTGGTGGTTGGAATGGAGGGTGTCCTGGCTTTTTGGTGGAAAAGGGAATTAAACATGCTTTAAATAAATAAAATAAGGCTCATCGATCTGCCCCACAATGCTCCTGGGCACTGCTGCCAAAGACAAGCACTCTACGGGCTCCTCCATCACACCACCGTTTCCTTCTCGCAATTTCTCATGGCTTCAGTAGACCCCAGTTTCTATCACATCAGATAATTATCCAGCACAAGGATGTCTCTGTCATAGCTAAAGGCCTTTTTTAAAAAATTAAATACCTCACTTTTTCTCTTTTCCACAAATACAAACATTTCAGACAAAAAGCAGGGGATTCCATCGAGCCTGGAGCCTTCACCACCAGACCAAATGGGCTCTCTTTCCTGGCATTACGACGGTGGTTTGTCTTTCTTCATCTTCGGCCTCCCAGTCTAGTCTACTGCCCTAGTAGTCTCCCATCCAAGTATTGACCAGGTCTGACCCACATAGCTTTTGTGGCCCAGCCAATGTCAGCTACAGTCTCTCTTCTGACTCTTTCTCACTGAGTCCTGTGACTTATTTCATGGACAAATTTCTTGGCGATTATACCAAAGTATTTTGCCACGGCCTCCTTTCCAGTTTAGTCCATAGCCCTAGAATTTCCAAGTGGTCCCCCATCCAAGTACCCACCAAGTGGCTTTTTTTCAAACTCGGCAAGTCAGCTACGTACTGCCCCCTGGTGGACAAAGAGAGCTGCATGGTAAAAAGAGGGGCTGTCATTCCAGAAAGCTCAAAGAAGGGTCCTCAAAGCAGGAGCACTCAAGGACATCCACAGGAGGGTTATCAAAAAAGTCAAGTTGGTGGCCATGACCAACGGGTCAAAGCCTGGGACACACGTAAAAAGTGAGAGGGGCTTCGATTGTGCAACCATGGCGCCATCTTGACCTCCTCGATTCCGCTCAGAGGATGCCCCAATAGCCCCCCAGCCACTCACCTATGCCGATGACGCAGACGTCTGCCCGGAGAACCTTTCCGCTTTTCAGCACCACCTCCTTTAGCTTTGGGGAAATGCAAAATGCAACAAAATAAAGAACAATAACATTTCACTTTTGGTTTCTTTGACCCACTCCTGCTTGCCTGTGAAGCCAGAAAAGAAGGCGCTGGATGGGAAGGCTCTCCGCCCCGCCCTGGGGTTGATGGGTGTGGCTGGGCCGTTTGCAACAGAAGGATCCTGGCCCCCTCCTGAGCTCTGGGTGGTGAAAAAGGTCTGCGAGGAGGTCAGGCAGCCTCCCCAGAGCGGCTGTGCCTCCCCTCCTCTCCGGCCCGGGTTCAAGGAAGTTGCCAGGTGTCTTGTGAAGGGAGCCCCGCGGGCAGTGCCTCCACAGCTGTGGCCTTCCTCACTCTGTGCATGTGCAGAATCCTACGCTGTCCAGATGAGTCCAGTGGAGGGCTAGAGGGCTTCTGGATTTGGCTGCAAGGGCTGTGGCTGATGGGAGTGGCAGTCAAATCACATTTGGACAGGGTGAGGTTGGGGATGTGCTGGAACAGAGTAGCCCACCAGCTGGCAAAGCTGAGGAAGGGCTCTGTTCTCTCCTTGACCCTGACTTTCTTCACACCTTCTTTTCTCCCCCCGAACCCAAAAAGACCAGGAGGCTGCAGGGATGAACCAAGCACCCCTTCTAGAGAACTGGCTCCCCCACCTGGACAGCTGCAGGTTTCCCGTCTTTGCAAAAACACAAAAAAAGAGCTTTTTCACTCAGCTGCTTGTTCAAAAGCTTGCAAAGAACCGGCTCCCCCCTCGGCCTGCCCCCTCCAACCGTGAGGCTCCGTGGAGGGGCTCGCGGGCCCCAAAGCCTCAGCCAAACTCTACCTTGCCCTCCTGTTCCCGCAGCTCTGACACTTCGGTCTGCATGTAGAATTTCACTCGGTTGTTTTCAAACATCTGTCCGAGAGGAAAGGAAGGGGAGAGAAGGCTGAGCTCTGGAAGAACGCTCCCAGCTGGCCCGCAAAATAAGGCCTGGCCCTCCCCGAATCGCCCCCCACCCCACCCCGGCCACTGCCTTGCCTTCATGAGGGCGCGTCCAACCTTCTCCCCAAAGGACTTCTTGAAGGGCACTTCTTCCAGCTCCACCACAGAGACCGAGTGAGCCTTCTCCGAAAGGTAAGCAGCCACCTCCATCCCTGGAAAACACCGGGGGGGACAGGGCCGTTACGGGGCCGTGGTGCAAAAGATCCCTGGAAAACCGGAAAGCTGAGCCGGGGCTCGGGGCGGGGAGCCTGGGGGCTGGTGCAGCGCGAAGTGGAAGATCCCTCTGCTGGAGCAGGGCTACCCCGGCCGGGCCAGGGGCGGGCGCGAAAAGAGGAAAAGACAACAGGCGCAGAGGGGTACCTAATTCTCAAGGGATACTTAGCCTGGGTTCACACATTGCACTAAACCATGTTTTCCTTAATCATGGCTCATACAATCAACTGCAAGCAGCAGAACGGGCTCTGCACGCTAAGCCGTAAACCACGATGGTCGGTTCCCACGGCACGCTAAACTCAGGCTAAACAAACCGCGTTATAACACCGCTCAGCATCTGAGGCGGGCCACGCAGCCTTGGCTCACCGAGGAAAGAGGCGCCCACCACCACCGCATTTTTGCCGGCGGCCACTTTGACCACCCGGTTGGCGTCCTCCACAGTCCGGATGGTAAAAACGTTCTCCACTTCTTTGCCTTTGCAGCTGAGCGTTTTGGGTCTGGAAAGACAGATTGGGGGAAGGCAAGGTCAGGCAGAGGAACTCTCTGAAAGTCAAACATCTGCCGGGGAGAGAGCCTCCTTATTCCCGGGCCCACCTCAGACAAACCTGAACCAAAGATGGATCAGGAAAAGGCCAGGAGCCGGGCTACCCAATCTGAGTAAAAGCCAGCTTTTATCACATTGGCCAGGCGGAAAAGGGGCTCCGAGACGCCTCCTGATTTTCTGCCACCATGCGCTAACACGCTCTCCTCCTACAATGTCTAAAATAGATTGGGATTAACCGCGGTTCTTAACATTAATCTGTTGTGTGAACCCCCCAGTCGGTTAATTCAATAAGAAGATTAAGCGGAGTCTCTGAGCTTTGCCTGCAGACGTTTCACTGCCCAACTAGGGAACATCGTCAGTGCGAGGGAGGGTGGGGTGTGCAGACCGCCAAGCTCAGAGACACCGAGGAGTCCACAGAGGGTCTCTGAGCTACAGAGATCCCCTCCCGTTGGAAGCTGAAGTGGGCTGTGTGAACAGCCAGTAGGGCTTACTTTCCTGCAGGGCTGAGGAGCATTTGGGCAACTAGAAATCGTATTCTCTCCCAGGTTAATGTTCACGGTCCCTAATTCATCCTGAATTAGGCCTCGTGTGATTTGGGAGGGGGACTTTGGTTGAAGGGGAGATAGCTTCTCAGATCTTTTGAGGGATGGCCACACATGACTGGGCTAGGCTACTTCCACTGGGAAACTGAAGAACACCCTGGAAGGCGATGTCAACCCACTTCATACCCTTGCCAAGAGAACAACATCGACGTGCCCATCACAGTCAGCCAGAGGGGAATTTAACTTGAGGAATCCTTTATCTTGACCTCTTTTAACCCAATCCAAAGGTGTAAATGCACCTTAATTGTTTCCCCTCCAGAAATAAGTAAAAAAAATTCAAAAAAATTTGCTGCCCAATGTCGGGAATATAGTTCTAGGAGGCTCTGGAGGCCACAGACCAGGGGCCAGAGGCCGGGGCTCCCTGCAAGCCTTTAGAAAGGCGGTTAAGACCTGGCTCTCAAGGTCTGGGTGAGCTATAACCGGAAAATTTCAGTTCTGATTGCCATTTTATTGTCTGAGTGAGTTAATGAGATATGTTGTATTGGTTAATTGCCGGGGGGGGGGTCTTCGCTTTTCCCTTTTATACACTGCCCGGAATCGCATGGTCCGAACTGGGTAGCCTTATAAATGGTTTAAGAATAAATAAATAAATTATGCTGCCAATTAGTGAAGGAAGCCAACTTAAAATATAATCAGGTTGTTGATTAGATATCGAGCTCTAGTGCATATTCGTGCAAAATACTAACTACCACACTTCAAAAATCACTCAATTTCTGTTTTGCACCAGTTGCCAGCATGGGTGCCTGCAATGGGGGAGGGAGGCATTTGGGTGATGCCATCATGTGAATGCTGCAAATTATGTATTTGCATCAGGTGTCAGGATGCAAATCTGCAATGGCGTGATGACATCATCACACACGTCATCCTCTGCATGTCCCCCCGTTTGCTGCAGATACTGCCAAATGCCCGCTGCAAACGCAAAATTGCCGGATCTAAAAGCCAAACCATTACTGTGCCTCCTAAGAATATTTCACCACCGCCGTTTCAAGGCAAAGTAATTAAATACACGGGAAATGATCTGCTTAGGTATACATAGTGGCATTTAAAATTAAATTCCAATTAAATTAATCTGACTCTGAGTTAAATTTCATCAAATTTTGTTTTCACAGCATCCTAGAGCTGGAAGGGGACACAGATCCATATTAAAGCAATCCCGAGAGACAGGTGTTCAGCCTCCTCTGGAGCCCACCTCCGCTCTGGGTCAGCGGTTGAACTTCTCTTCCCTTCAGAGGATTTTCCTAACATTCAGTCAGAATCTGCCCTCCAGAAGCTTAAAAGCCTCTGCCTTATCTCATGTCTCTCTCCTGGCCCCGCCCACTTCTGTGCCTCGGCTCCACCCACTTGTTGGAATGAGCCCAGGTGTGGCCGTTGGCCCAAAAATGTAGTTCAGCCTTGGCACCCAGCGGTAACTGAAACATATTAAGCTGAACTGTGGATTATAGAAGCACCAAGTGGGTCTACCTATGGGGAAGTCACAAGACAGCCGTGCATTCTGGCCCGATTCCTGATGGCTCAAAGGAGGGACAGGACCCCGCTGACCCGTAGCCACCCAGGCTCTTTCAGCAACTCCCTTCCAACCACAACAGCATTCAATGCCATTTCTGCCAAGCTCTCCACGCTCCACAGGGCACAGAGCAGCCAACCGCTCCATAGGAAGAACAAAGGACGCCAACCTCACATCTGGAAGACCCCTTTCACCTCCCCAGGCCCTTCGGTCTCCGATCCCCTTGGCGATGGAGATCCAGAAACACCGACTCTCTGCACCTCTCAACCGGCGACTGCAGGAGGAGCCCGCAGAGTTGAGATAGGAAGCGAAGGTCTCCTTTCTGTGACTTTGCCCCATTTTCCCTTCCTGCTTCGGTTCTTCCCCCAGGAGGAATCAAGTCCTTCCTTCTTCTTTCCCCATCCCTCCCCAGAGCAGAAAGTTCAGGGGTGCAGGCTTTCCGTCTGTCACTTCCTGCAGGGGCCTGATTTCTCCTGCTGGACCCTGAGCACCTCTCTCCAGAGACAGTACTCTTCGTGGGCTTGCTCTGACTTGCATGTTGGGTTCTGCTAAATGCAGACCCTGGAAGAGGAGCTGGAGGAGTCCAGCCAGGGTTATCTTGACCTTCTCCACTAGATCCTCAAAGTGCCGTTCATGGACCACTTTTATCAAGAACAACTCCCATGGTATTCATTTTATGAATTCTAGAAGAGAGAGATCATCCTCATGTATGAAGTGAAACCATGTCTCCTGCCTCATCGAAGCGTGGAGTCTCTTCCGGTCCTTCTCTAGAGCAGCAACAGGCCGCGTGAGAGGAAACACGGCCCCGAGGCAGCCTCCCTCCCATCCATCCATCCATCCATCCATCCATCCATCCATCCATCCAAAGGTTGGTATCACCACTGGGGAGGATGAGGCTGGATTTTTTTCAGTACTTCTTCTGGGCGAGTGGGGCTAAGGACCAACTCCTGGCTGTCTTTCAGGGGAAATGGGATTGAAAGATGGAGGTGGCAGCTGTTTGCCTTTCAGAAAGTTTTTGCATCCTCCCCAAACAGGCCAACATTGGCTTGAAAAACTACCATTTTGATGGGGGAAGAATAATCTCATTTCCATCTGTAATTGGGGAGGAGGGGAGGTAAAAGACAGTGTCACTAAAATTCAGCCTTTTTATCACAAAATTTCAGCAGAACAATCTTGGTTGGTGGGGGATGGTGGGTTGACCCCCCTGCTCTAAAGCAACGATGCCTCTCCCCTCTCCTCTCACACCTCTCCTCTCACAGGACTCACTTTGGTGCATCTGAGGAAGAAGATTATGTGTCATGAAATCTTACGCTTCAGTCAACTGATTCATCTTTAAGACACCACAGCATTTTTTGTCATTCGGGGTGCAAAAAGTGACCCCCGCCTGACAAACAAGACATCCACACTAGGTGCAAAACCTTCTGCTGCCACTTACGTGTTTCCTGTTGCAAGAAGCAGCTTGTTGTACTCCATCTTAAACCCATCCTTGAAAATGGCCGTCTTGTTCTTGACATCTACTGCCACCACCTGAAACAGTATTGATGGGTCATTAACAGTAATTTCTTAGCTGTTCTTCTTCTTTACTATCAGAGCAATCCACAAACAAACACACACACATTAAATCCACACTGTGGACAGTGTTCAGGGAGCCAACTCCACCCATCCTGCACCATTTTAGTCCCCCCCATGGAGATGAAACCAGCTACGTGATGGAATGCTTCCACAGGTTCTGGTTTGGTAGAGCACCTCTCAAAGGCTGGGTTAAACCAAACCCTCTCTGGTTAATGGCTGGCTAATGAAGTCCCTTTTCGAGTCCGCATGGCACACTGACTCTGCCTTCCCACGTCATGCAGCAGGGCCAAGGCATTCTTTGAAATTCCCTCCTCCCACAGAGACAGACCCTCACCTGCATTTCGGTCAGGACCTCAATGTCGTTCATGCGGAAGAATTCTTTAGGACGCAGAGCGATCTGGTCAGCGTGGGAATCCATTGACTAGAAAGCAGAAGCCAGTTTTGTTCTTGGAGTTTATACTCCTTGCAAGCCTTCCAGGTGTGTGTTAGGCTGGCCAGGAGTTCTGGGAGTTGTAGTCCCACATCCGCCTAGAGGGTTTCACTAAGGAAGTGTAATGATGTGTGGGAATGACCTTGGGAGACAGGAGGAACAGCCACAGACTAGTCAACGGTCAGATAAGAGGCTGCTGAGCCCGCAGAAGGAATGTGAGTGTGGCAAATGTCTCAGAAGGGGCCCTCCCTAGTATCTTGGATGTAACAGTGAGGGGGGAGAGATGTACTTTCAGACTTGCAAGATTGATGTCAGCCTTGCAAGGTAGTCTAGACAAGAAGCACAACCAGAAGTGCTAGCTCTAACTTTATTGTAAGGTTACATTAACAGAATCTTACAAGTGTGAAAGTGCATCTCTCCCCCCTCACCTTTATAGTGTAAGAAATTAGGGAGGGTCCCTTCTGAGACTTTGCTACACCCCCATTCCTTTTGCAGGTTCTGCGGTCTCTTATCTGACTGTTGCCTAGTCTGTGACTCTTCCTCCTGTCTCCCAAGGTCATTCCCACAGACGATTACAGGAAGACTGCTTGAAGGCCACCTGGGTGGCTTCCAAGAGAGCCTTGCAGAGGGACAGACCAGTGTCTGAGCTCAGCTCTGGAAGGAGCACCATTTGGGCTGCTTGACCTGAGCCAGGAGCACTAGAGATGGGGGTAGCTTCCATGTTAACTTGGGTCATTTTTAGAAGAATGAGCAGAGGTTTAGCAGAGGACCCCAACTCTGCCCTTAAATCCATGATTAACAGGTTACATGGACATCCATGAACTGCATGAAAAGGAATTCTGTTTCGTTTAAAAGGAGCACCATGGGGGGTCAACTCTCAGCGGTTGCCAAAGGCTGGTGGATACAGCAGCTACACGTTGCTCTCAGGAAAGCCTGGGAGAAATTCATGGTATAGTACTGACCTTGCTCAGCTTGGGCCTGTCATAGGGCAAATGTCGATCAATTGTGCACATCACAATCCTGTCCGAGAAGCCCTCTTGGCGCAGCGTCTCTGCACACACCAGCCCAGCAGGACCTGCCAGAGGACAAGACTGTCTGAGGAAGCACCCTTCCTTTTCGGGCTGGGAATTCCCTATTAAGTCATCTCCACCCTCCGCCCAGAACAAATCATTAGGCTCCCAGGAAATGGGAAAGGCACAACTCCAGCTGGAATTGGGCTGGGCAACTATTCAGTCTGGAGATTTAATCCAAAAGCAGTTCAGCGGAATCCCCGACTGAATGGATTTTTCAGAATAAATTAGAAAGTCTGTCTGCATCACTGAATCGGTGCCTCTGCGATTGGATGCTCGCCACCAGAGCATCCAATCGCAGAGGCACCGATTCTTCCACAATTGTCTGAAAATCTGGGTAAAACCGGATTCGGTTTGGGCATCTGAAGGGATGGAGGGAACATCTCTGCTCCCTGAGCCATGCAGAGGAGCCCCCAGGGGACACCCTTCCTACCCCCCGGCCGAGAGCTCCACCCTTGGGCGCCTCCTGTCCCTCAGGCATACCTGCCCCAATGATGAGCACATTGGTGCTGCTGATGCTGTAGTTGCTCAGCGAGATGCATTTCGCCATCACCTTAGTCCGCTTCTGAGCCTGAAGGGCCTGGGGGCCGAGAAGAGGCTACCGTCAGTCCCAAACTGAAACGTGCAACAGCCTGATCCCCACTCCTCCAGCCAGGGTGCCGTCCAGAGAGGTGGACTTCAACACCCAGAATTCTCATGCTAGTGGGGGGAATCTGGGAGCTGAAGTCCACCTCTCTTGGGATTCTGGGAGTTGAAGGCCCCCAGGCTGGGAAAGGCTGCTACGCACACGCATGTATTTATCTATCTGATTTATACAGCCACCCATCTTCTTTTTATGTGACTCTAGGTGGCTTACAATAAAATAAATAAAAGACATAAAATACACAACAGAAAAAGTAGAAAATAAAAATAAAACACATATCAGCCGGGCATTATCTAACCAGTCATCCACACAGCCAGGAGACGGGCTCTGAGTTTTCAAGGCCTTACAAAAGGCCAACAGGGACGGGGCCAATCTCATCTCAGAGGGGAAGATGTTCCAAAGGGTGGGTGCCACGACGGAAAAGGCTCTCCTTCTGGGCCCCCCCAGCCAGCACTCTCCAGCCAACAGTACCCAGACCGTGCCCTTCCTGCCAGTTCAGGCAGGACAGGTAGAAACAGCACGCAGATTAATCAGTGCAGCACCCTAAACAATGCGGGGTCCCTGGCAAAGATACCTCTAGGGGCCCTTAGGAGGTCAGAAGGCTTGGGGGATATCAGGATGCCATCACAGCTGCTTCTGTGGAGGGACCCAGGCAGGAAGCAGGTGGGTGAGAAAAAGGAAAGCAGCTGGGAGCAGGCTGTGGCGGGGAGACGGAGGGGCCGAGGAGGGCGGCGCAAAAAAGCAGAAAGTGCAGGGATGCGCGTGGAAAGGAGGCCACGAGCAGGAGAGAAGAGGGAGCGCTTGGCAAGAGACTCGGAGAGGGGGCGAATGCGGAAGGGGAAGAGGGGGCATGGCTTTTCTTCCGCCTCTTTAAGGACAAACCACCAACCCCAGGCACCTTTGCTCCTTTTAGATTCTGGCTGAACAGTGTGTTCAGGGCCTGAATGTCGGGTTTGTCTAGGAAATGCTGGGCAGAAGGGAACTCTCCTTTTGCAGGCCATCCCATGGTGGCGTTGGACACAGCAAACTAGCGAACTGAACTGACTGCAGTCCAAGGTGAACACAGCAGTTGTGATTTGTTAAGCCTGGCTTAAGGTTGGCAAACTGTGTGAACCTCGCTCCGGGTTCCACTATCCGCCGAAAGGAGTCTGCTGGCACCCGTTCCATCTCACCAACGTCCCTAAAAGGCATCTGTAGCTGTCATGAGCTACAGCCCACTTCAGGTGCAACGGAGCGCATCTGATGAACGGCGCTGCGGCTCACAAAAGCTCACGCCTTTTAACCAAAGATGTTAATCTGAAAAGGTGCCCCAAGACAAACACAGCTTGCTCCTACAGTGCCCCACTACAAGTGGCCAGCGCATGCGTGTGCCCCTCGGCAGACCCGACCAGAACCACCAGCCTTCTGTTCCTGCCAGCCCCACTGAAGAATAAATGCCCTGGGGGCTGTGCTGGGGCATTTGGCACTGTGAGGGGGGGGGAATGGACCCTACAGCTCACCTGCTTGCTTGCTCGAATGTACACTTTCTCCTTCTCAATTTTCACCTAGGATTAGAAAGAATGTCTTCATGTTTCCTCATGCAACTTCTCCCCTCATTAAAATAAGCATTTAATCATTATAAACCTAAACAACCCGCCCCGCCAAATAAAAAGCAAGTTGTCTTATCGGAGAAAAATTATGAAGGAGGCCTAGAGAAGAATGCCCATCTTGACCAAGCAGGGATATGCCTGAGGGCGGAGGATCCATGGTGGCTTCTCCTGCATTGGAAACCTTCCACCAGAGGCTGGATGGTCATCTGTCAAAGCTGCTCCCTGGATCCTGCGCTGAGTTGTGGGGGTGGGCTGCATGACCCCTAACATCCCCTCCAACCCTAGGATTGTACGAGTAAGGCCAGAGAAATGAGAATATGAACTGGCCCCCAGCACTGCTCCCTCTGGCAACATCCAGAAACCTTGGAAGGAAACCAGAAGAGTTCCACTTGGAGTAAGGCATTTGTGGGACCCCATCAGCTGCTATCCTGGTCAGAGCTCCTTAGGCGCCTTTGGGTAAGGCTTTGTTATGTCCATGGCCTCTGACAAGGAGGCAGTGTGTGTGTGTGTATGTGTGTGTGTGGTGTGGCTTGGGCACTGCAGCCAGTTAGGGTGGGGAAGTGTGTTTTGTGTAGAGTGCCTTCTCCTCTCAGCCCCTCTGTAACTCCTCTCATTGACTTGGAGGACTGACAGGGCCGAGTTGGGCTCCTCTGATATTGTTTGGGGTCCAAACGGTCTCCTTCTTGTCCCATCCTGTCTTCGCCTGTAGATGTAGTTGACCTGGTCAGGTGTGTAAGGGGAACCCAGTCAAAGGTCCTTGATAGCCCCCAATCAAAGGAGTCCAAGTCTGTAAACTATTCATGGTCTAGAGCAGAGTTCCTCAACCTTGGTGACTTGAAGATGTGTGGACTTCAACGAGGAATTCTGGGAGTTGAAGTCCACACATCTTCAAGTTGCCCAGGTTGAGAAACATTGCTCTAGAGATTAAAAGGAGTGACTTGCTGGGATGTTTGCCAGGAACTCAAATCAATACACTTAAGGAGGCAATTTCTCTGAAGCCCTGCAAATTCAGCGGATTGCTGCAGATTCCCAGCAACACACTGCATTGTTCTCAAATGACCAGTCGCTGGCTTGGCTTTTAAACTGCAGACCTCTCACCTGGAACTTGGGGAGACTGTCCAGCCCTGGAAAGTCTTCGATATCGCCGGTGCCGATGTTAAAGCAAGCCCCGTGCCACGGGCAACGGACCCGGCCTTTGGACAAGACCCCTGCAGGGGGACCCCAAGAAAGCAACAGCAAAATTAGTCTCCATCTCAGCAAACCTTAGACTTTCACTGCTTTGAAACAAAAACAGGTAGCTGAACAGAAAGTAAGATTTGCCAGTGAATTAAACATTGCAGGAGGAAAGCTGTGTTAGTCTACAGCAGTGTTTCTCAACCTTAGCAACTTGAAGATGCATGGACTTCAACTCCCAGAATTCCCCAGCCAACATGCATGGACTCCTGGGGAATTCTGGGAATTGAAGTCCACACGTCTTAAAGTTGCCAAATTTGAGAAACGCTGCTCTAAATGTAGGGGCAGTGGAGAAAGAGAGAGGCTGCAAGAGCAAAAGTGGGCTAAGATTTTGGCTCTGCAGATCAACCGGGATGCTAGAGAACCATTGGAGAGCAAAAGCCCCTAAGAGAGTTAGCAAACACAGCTGTGGTCTGCAAAGGCGTCATTCCAGCTTCTGTGCAGACTAAGGCATTTGAGAGGCAGAACAGGACTCGGAAGAGTGCTTGTATAAACCTGGATTGAACAATGTCTAAGGTCTTTCAATCGCATCCAGACCCTTATCTGAGCACCGTGTAACATTTGAGAGACAGTTTTAATTTTAAAAAACCTGATGGTGGCAGGTAAGCATCGATCCCCTTTCATATGGTAAAGGGCCAGAATTGCCTTGGCCCCATCGCTCGCTTCGGCACAGACGGAGCTTTCGCTCCCTCCAAGTTCTGGAAGCTTGAAAAACTACACCAAGGTATTTAAAAGCTGGAATGTGTTCAATTTTAATATTTCGATGTTGCCATTGTTGCTTAAGGCAACTGGGTCTTTCCAAGAAAACGGTTACTTCGTTTTTGGAGTGGCTGACCGCAAGCCCTTCCTCTTGAGCATATTCCACTAAACCCACAGACTTCTCTAAGGCCCCCCCGGAGGAACAAAAGAATGGCTGCTTCGTTGGCACACAGCCACCCTGCCAAAGGCCTCCCGCAACGTTTATGAGGGTGGAATTTCTTTTTGGTGAGAGAAGCTAGCACTGAGTTCACATAAATAGTGAACCACAAGGGAGCTCAAATACAATCCTGTTTCATGCCTCGACAGACTGGAATGTCCTATTGCATTGGACGCTGTCATTTTAACTGTGTTATTCTGCTCTAGAAAAAATAAATAAACTCAATTAACAGCAATCTATACTCTGTGCCAGTAATTTAGCGTAATGTCTGCAGGATTTAGTCCAAAAAGTCAAGATGGTGGCCACGACAGTGGGACAGAAGCTCTTATTGTTCATGTGCATCTTGAAAAACGCACAAAGCTGCCATCAGGACTTTTCTGACCACCCTGTGGACGCCCCTCTCAGTTTGCCTCGCTTTTTTAAGGCTCTGTTTGTGTATGTGCAATCAGTGTATGGAGCATCTCTCTGCAACTCTTTAAAGCAGCTGCTTCCTTTTCCCACAGCTGAGGGTCCTCTACGGCTGTTCCATCCTGGAATAAGACCTGCTTGATTTAAGGAGTCGCCAAGAGGTGCTATGTGATTTATTAAAAATCAGCAAACATCCAAAAAGCGGACTGGCAAAAAGAAGGCAAAAGGAAAACAGAGAGAGAGATAACAACAACTGGCAAGAATCTGCATTACTGAACCTAACTTTCCAGAGCCACCAGAAGCCAGACTCTGGAAAATTGCTGTGGGCAGTCCCTTAGATATTCCTCCTTGAACCTTTTTACTATATAAAGGCAGCAGAATAGAAACAGAAAGTAGGACACGAGGTGATCCCTCCTCTATTCTGCACCATGAAAGAAACAATTTGGGGAACGGCAGTGATGTATTCAGCCCTGAATGCCATCTATAAATTGCACGAATTCAGTTCACTTTTTCTTTGTTTTGAATTATTTTCTAATTCTGTCCCCACCTCCATCTCACCTTGTCTGCACATTGAGCATAATGTAACCCTCAATTAATGTACTGGGATAGTAATATGCTGGTTATAAAATGTACAATCCTCATGTAGGGGAGATAATTTTTCAAGGCCCTTCTAGACATTTCACCAGGAATCCACCGATGACCAATTCAAGTCTAGACTGGGCACATGAGCACACCCGTCTGGAAGGGGGAGAGAGCGGAATAAAACTTACGCACCATGCCTCTGAGGCGGATTAATGAGGAAAACCCGGCCATTTTGCAGTACACGAAGGGAAGAGTTAAAACTTGGAGTGAGCGAGAAGGAGACAAAACCAAGATGGGGCCAAGGGAAGCCTTAGGGTGGCCAGGATATTCTAGTGTCAGTGTAAACCGCCATTAAGAGCTGGGCTATTTTCAAGCGTAGCTTCATAGCCCTGCAGGCTGTAAGTTCGCTTCTTCCCTGGGCAAACAATTCTCAGATTTTTTCAGGTCGGGTCTGCAGAGAGATCCTCTAAGTCAGTGTTCCTCAACCTTGGCCACTTGACGATGGGTGGACTTCAACTTCCAGAATTCCCCAGCCAGCCATTGCATGGCTGGCTGGGGAATTCTGGGAGTTGAAGTCCACCCATCGTCAAGTGGCCAAGGTTGAGGAACACTGCTCTAAGTAACCCAGACTCATGCTCTGGAGGGGACAAAACACACCTTTCACCAGCGGGGCACCATAGTGAGGACATTTATGACCCACAGCATAAAAGTCTCCATTTTCTTTCACCAGCAGAGCCTTCCCGCAGCCCAAATCGACTTCTCGCATCCTAGGGAGAACAAGAACAAGGGTTACCGAGCGTTTCCACGTCTTTTCCACGCAGACCTGAGTGTGCAAGAAGCCTGGCAGAACCAGAACAGACCATTTATGGGATGCACGTGGAAGAGAGGGGGCTTAAGCACGAGGCCAGAACCAGCCAGAGCAGCTCTCAGCAAACCAGCCTTGCTGGGCAGGATCAGCAACACAGATGTCCTGCAGGCCAAGGAAACCAGATCTTCTGCTCTGGGACAGATGTGGCCCAGAAGAGCAGACGCCGCAGCTCTTTCGGCCAACCAGGTTTCCAAAACGGAGGCGAGAGTTAGTGCCTGGAATGACGCTAGCCAAGTTTGCTGGCCAGAAATAACCAGAGGGTCTTCTGGCTCTCTTGCAAGCAACAGAGAAATCAGGACCTACATGCAGCCCCTTAATCCTGGAGGGGGGGTGTTTTCTGTATGTCTCCCAAAGGGTCATACTTTGCCAGCCCCCTGCAAATTTGCAGCATATTTCAGGTCATGCATCGGATTAACCTGGCCCACCTCTTAGAAGTACTAAAAAATGAAGCGCGTTAAAAATGCCCAAACTCAGGACGCGGTCCCTCTGGTAACGGGATGCCAGAGCACCATCGCTGAGCGGTAGGGGCAGTGGGGGCCAGGAGGAAGGGGCTCTCGGTTTGATTCCTGACACAGCCTCGGAGCTCACTTCCAGGGCTTCACACCGTCTCCAGCAAAACCTACCTGACAGAGCTGTTGTGAGGATAAAACGAGGGGAGAATGTCCATGTGTGTGTTCCCAGAAAAAGATGGAACAATGGCCGTGCACGGCTCTCCCACCCCTGGGGGGAAGCTACGAGTTCTGGGCGCCTCTCTCCCCTCTTGACATAGATTAGACCCCCTTCTTGGAGAGCAAAGCCCTCTTTTGGGGGAGGCGTGCGGGGTCTCCTGGCCAAAGGGACTTCCCATCTGTTCTATGTCCCTCCCCTTCATTTCGGTTCGGGTCTTAAAATCTCAGGAAAAAGCCGTGGGCCCACTGACTGTCCGTTGTCCAGGTCCTTCACGTGGCAGACAGAGGCCTCCACCACGTCCTTCACGTTCCGGTACGGGTTGATGGCGACCGGGTGCTCCTCCAGCTGGTAGTGCCGCGAGGTGCCGTTGGCCTTGTAAACGATGGGGCTGGCCTTCCCGTTGGGTGACGTCTCCTCTTTGACGCGCTCTTTCTCCGGCAGCACCACCTCGATTTTCACCTCCACTGCAGGAGCAAACAGAGCCCTGAATGATGCGGAACCGGTGAGCATCCCGGGGGCCCTCGGTTCAGGGGCCCCTCCAGAACAGTTCCCGCTGCCCTCAGCAGGCTATTTGGAAACCGTGCAAAGTGGGCAAAAATCAGCAGCGATCCCAACACGCACCGACACACGCACTCAGTAGCTTGCTGTCAGTATCAAAACATTTCTACCGTTTGGTCACGCATGCCATAAGATCAGAGATACACTCAGGCTGCTGTCATGGCAGCCTCTTGGTGACGTCGCCTAATGTCAAAAGACCGGTTACTAGTTGGGTGGCACCGCCAGGAATTCCCAGGGTGATAGCAAGGCTGAAAAACTGAAGAGCTTAAAAAAAAGAAGAAAAAAGGAGAAAAAAGCAATACAGCAAGTCAGCTCTAGCTTTCTGTGGAACACTGAGAATTTTTAACGTTTTTTAAGTTACTAGCCCTTAAGGTTGTATAGGAAAACCCGAACAGCAGCGGATAAGGCAAGAGATCTAGCAGTCAAAGATGAGCTCATCTCCCCGGCATCACCATCATTCACTTCCGTTTATTCTCTGCAGCCTCTTTAAATTGCTCCCCATTCCTTTCCAAGCCTATTTCCATCCAGATGCTCGTTTCCACGGTCTCCTGTTGTGAATCCATTAGCCTCACACTGCCAGACATCTCTTCCCAGATGCAACAGATGTGGCGTTCTTCTTCTTAAAGAAATCTAGAACGCTCTGAGACAGACCGGATGAGAACGGAGTCTGGGTCAAGTTGGGCCAGGCTGATGGGCCATCTGTCGCTGCAGAACTTCTCAAGGACCTGTGCACCTCAGAAAAGATGGGATCCGCTGGGTTGGATCATTCCCACAATGGGGGCAGCAGGGGGGTCTTCTGCCCAGCAAGCCATGGGGCAGTTACGCCCTTTGGGCCAGCTTGCCTGCCTAGAAGACCACTTCTCACTGGCTAGCTTCACACATTTTAGATCAAGCTAGTTGTGGGGTGGGAGATTTCTGCTTCCGAACGTTGGGGGAAAGCCAGCCATGGCCTTGGCATGTTGTGGGAAAGCTGTATCATGCTTTATTTCTTTGGGTTTAGCAGCTTATGTGAATACAGCCATGTTAACCCACATTTAAGGGAGTGTTTCTCAACCTCAGTAACTTTAAGATGTATGGACTTCAAGGGTTAGGGTTAGGGTTAGGGTTAAAGTTACTGAGGTTGAGAAACACTGGTTTAAGGTGTTGACTGCAGCCAGGAACTGTGTGACTGGTACAGCCATGAGTTTACCATTAGCCACAGTTTGCCCCAGCCACCACCAACACCCACTTATTTTTTTTCTGGCTCTTGAATCCTCGTTTGATGAAAATTCTTTGGAAATGTGCAACTAGGCCTGACAAAAATCTCCCCTAAATATTCAGGTCATCAGCCCGGCTGCTTCTGCTTCTCAGTCAGATCTAAGAATTACTGGAGAAAGTGGCCGATGTCCATCAGGTCAGGGGCTATCAACTTTAAACTGCCAGATGCAAAGATCCAATCTTTGCATTGGAGCTATTTTAAGGAGATGTTATTGTCTGGCTATAAAGTTAGGCCTGTGTGTTTCTGTGTGTGTGTGTGGGTGTGTGTGTGTGATGGGCAAAAGGCCCCAAATTAACTTGGAAATGAGCTTTATGGTCAAGATTAAGCAATCCTTATGACTGAAGGATTCAGAACCCAAACCTCTGCTATCTTGCCCCACCCTAGGGAGTAGGGGAGAAATTCATGTGATTCAAATTTGAAATCAAACTTTTCTATTCTCACATTTTGAGATTTGGAAAAATGTGTACAGTGTTACAGAAATGTCTGCATAAATTAATAATGCATTTAGTGCATTACAACAAGGGGAACTATTTGCACCAACGCTGTATATTAGACAGCATCAAAGTAAAAATAAATATATTTGGAGACGTCTTCCAAAGTTCTTATCAATTAAGCGGACACAAGTGTGACGTACTTGCACACAGGGCCGTTCCCAGAGCAACAGGTGTGGGGAGGCCAGCCAGGGCGACAAGGGGCCTTAAGAGCCTTAC
Source organism: Python bivittatus (assembly GCF_059951505.1). Taxonomy (NCBI): domain Eukaryota; kingdom Metazoa; phylum Chordata; class Lepidosauria; order Squamata; family Pythonidae; genus Python; species Python bivittatus. The sequence continues at coordinate 2,081,683 of NW_028277070.1, read as the reverse complement.
CCACCATGAAGGGCTGCTCCAGGGAACCAGGCAGGTGTGGGCTTGTCCAGGTCTGGTCCTGGGCCAAGCCCTGCAACTAGCTACAGTGGGGGCTGCTGGACACTCCCCTGGTCAGTCTTAGAGGGGCGGGGGCTGAAGCCAGCTGCCGTTTAGAGGTTTGCGTGCCATAATCTGCCTGCAGTTTTCAGAGAAGAAATGGGACTAAGGAAAGCTGAAAATAAATGACAGCCATCAGCCGGTGCAAGAGCAGCACAGCTGACCATCCCGAGCCCAGAGCGGGACTTCCATGCATCCTCTTGCGGTTGCGAGGAGCCTCGGGCTTCAATCCCGTCTCCTAAAGACAGGGAAGGTCCTGCTGTACTTTTGACATACGCTCGCCAGCAGGGCTTGCCCGTTGGAATCAGCCACCATCCCTCAGCTCCAGGGTGGCCAAGCACAACAGAACAATTGTGCCAACCGTTCGCCACTGACTGGAACGGGCAATCAGAAGTTGGACTGCAGGAATCTGACCGGCTGCGAAACCATCAGGAGCAACCCAGAAGCAGCCAAAGCAGTTCTCGGGGATGGCCAGGGGCGGCTTTAGCTTTCGAAACGACTTTTACTAATCTTCTCTGAACCAAGGACTCTCTTTCTTTAAGATCCCCCAAAAGCTAGAAAGATGGAGGTAGGGGTATCCACAGAGAAAGGACCAAAAAAGTCAAAATGTTGGCCACTACCATGCAATCGAAGCCCCACCCCCTTTTTCCTCATCACAATTGCACGGTGGTGGCCAACATCTTGACTTTTTTGACCCCCTTCCTGTGGCCCCCCTGAATGGGGGCATTTACGGTGTAGAAAACATGGGAGGGAAAGCTCGCCGCCTCTGCTGTCTTGTCCTGTTCCTGAAAAAGCAACCGCCGAAGAGCTGACCTCTCTTCTGAGCTCTGATGCAAACCGGCTCCTCCCTCCCAGCCCCGGTGCCTGGTGGCTGCTGCAAATTACGATGGTGTGTATTCGTTTGGAGCAATTTGCATCCTGCCTGGGGAGGCGCCCAAGTTGACTTCCGCATCAACCGCACATCAATACATCAGCAGGGAAACAAAAATAAAGCTTCAGAAGCAGGCCGCGTGATGCTCCAAACCTGCCGGGAGCACAGATCGCACCTGTCAAGAGATCAGCGGTTGTCAAATGCTAGAAAAGGAATCAGAGAGAAAGAGCCCCAAGCCGGGAACCACCGCAGCATTCCTAGGCAGCCGGGAAGTCAAGGGAGAGGCGGAATCATTTCATCTCTCCTCATTACTCCTGACAGAGTTTTCCAGGGGGGTCTGCAGGGGGACAAAAAAGTCAGGATGGCACGTGTGTGGGTGACATGCATTTTTCACCATGTGCCTAAAAAAGGGCGGGGCCTTGACTGCACGGTTGGTAGCGCCATCTTGACTTTTTTGACCCCTCCCAGCAGACACCCCTAGAGCTTTCTCTGAGAAACGTATTTGCAGATCAAGAGGGCTTGCCAAAGACCAAAGAGAGGGACTTTCCCCGTTGAAGCGTCTTGATTTGTATTATGAGTGTTAATTGGTAAATTAGTTGATGTACTGATTAAGGAACAAGGCCAGTTTTAATGAATTGGATGAAAAAAATGGAATGATGGTCTTTCCTTCGAACAATGACTTATTTTATAAATTTGCACTGTATGGATGAAGCCCCGCTGTTGGAGGCATTTATGCTACCGAGATTATAGCAATACACAACATTTGGCCTTTAATCAAGCAACTGATCATTAATTGATGTTATAAATTAATGTAATTTTTTTAAATCAATGGGCAGCCCTAATTATCAGCCTCAGATCCTATCATTCTCTGGTGATTGACTCTTCATTCCGTCCATTGATTGTTTCCAACCGGGATGGACTTATATTTACCGAGCTCATTCCGTTTACTTTTTTTAAACACTGGCACACTGGCTTCAGCTGTTTTCCACTCCTCTGGAACATCCTCAGTACTCCAAGATTTATTAAAAATCAGTCTCAGGGGCGCAGAGAGCTCCTCAGCCAAGTCTTTTAAAACGCTTACAGGCAAGTTATTCGGTCCTGCAGATTTAAAAATGATCAACTTTAGTAGATGCTGTTTAACCTCTGGGCCGGGAATATCACACACACCAACACGAGCTGCCCAACCTTTTTCTCCATATTTTTGTTCTTCAGTGCAACGTTAAGGAAGTCAGCAGAGTCCTGCTGCATCAGAGCAAAGGGTGGGATCTTCACGCTCACATTAGAGCACACGTGCACACACATGCACGCAGGATCACAGCAATAGGAATACACACAAGTAATGGAATGTGATCAAAGTGCCAAATTTCGCTACCCTCCAGGAATAAAGTCCACTTGCTAATTATTTTCATCGTGAAAATGAGGGCCACGTACTTATTATCCATCTTTTTGCTCCTCCTTCACACGACAAGGGTATGCGCACACTTGCACACATAACTTTGGGGGAGGGAGCAATCTCCAGGACCACTGTGGCAGAAAGGGCAGGTTCCTGGCATTCTGGTGGTCAGCCTGTTCCCCCGTTGGCTGCCTCTCTTACGAAACTGACCACCAAGCTGGTGCCCCTGCGGACCAGCAGCCATTGAAACTACAGCACGTGTCCTGCTATACTGTATTTTCTATAAGGACTCACGGACCCATTTATTAACTCCTCATCTGGTAAAATATCCAGGAAATGCTGATCTTTTTGACGTGCAGCTGTTGCTATCTGATCAGAATGGTTTAGTTTCCCTGAACGTAGCTAATTTTTTTATACTGTTTGTAAAATTAGGCAGACTTGGACTGCCCACTGATGATCCCACCAACCTGTAGATATGTCTTCATGTTTTGTTTCGTTTCATTTTAATGTATTCTTAATGCCTTTAACGCATCTTTAATGTACTTTTATTTGTAACTCTGGTCTGTGACCGTAATAAAGACATTTGAATTTGAATTTGACCACCAAGCTGGGTGAGGAGGAAGGAGAGAGATGTGTGGGCACTGTGCCCAACCCTCCTGCTTCTTTGGCAGAGGGTGTGCAGAGGCAGGTGGTCAAGCTGGCAAGAGGATGAATGGAATGTTGTGATGCAAATCTCACACCCTTTGTAAGTGTGTCGGTGTCACACATGTATTTAAGAGAGATGGGGCTTACATGCATCGCAACTCCCTACTGCGTCTGGTCGATTCTGACCTCCTCCCGTGCCCTGTTCCTGGCCAGGGCCACCGTCCTATCCATGCTGTCTCTCTGCCTCCATCTGAGATAGACCTCAGTGCCATGCGTAATTTGCAGGCCCCCAAACGCCCAGGGAACCCCAACCCTGAGCTGAAAAGCAGCATTTTGAAGCCTGTGTCAGTTCGACACATCTGGAGCCCTTTCGGTTCCTGCACATCTTTCACCCGCCGGCTCCCTCCAGGCTTCAGCGCTCCTGGACAAGAGCATGGGTGGCTCTGCCTAACCCATGGATGCCCAAATGACGAAAGGCAGGTTCTGACGTCATAATGCAAGTTCTGCCCTTCTGTATTTGCGTAGCAAGTGACATTCAGGGAAGTACTGAGAGGGTGAAGTTTCTGTTGTGACTTGCAACGCATTTGTCATTGCTCGCCCTGCGGCTCTATGGGCAAGTCGTGCAATTTCTCTTCCAGATTTTTTCTGCTCTATTTATTATTGAGAAGAAGGAGACGGAGACGGAGACGGAGACGGAGGAGGAGGAGAAGGAGGAGGAGGAGAAGGAGAAGGAGAAGGAGAAGGAGAAGGAGAAGGAGAAGGAGAAGGAGAAGGAGAAGGAGAAGGAGAAGGAGAAGGAGAAGGAGAAGGAGAAGGAGAAGGAGAAGGAGGAGTCCCGTATCAGCTAACAGGAAAATATCGATACAACTTCCAACCGGAGACTCTGGCTGGAGGTCTTAAGCCCAGGCTAGCAACCACCAGGCTCCCGTTGCCTGCTGTGCCCAGACAAACCATATTCTGGCTTACACACCTGCTAAGGGACTGGCTGGTTCCTGCAATGCTATACGAGCTGCAAACTGTCTAACCACATTGTGAGCATTTAGGGCACTTCCACGTGCCCCCCTTGCACTGAAGCAGCCTAGCCACTCCTGCAGGACGTCATCACTGATGCTCTTGCCTTTTACCCAGCCCACAGCTGAGGCCCACTGGCTTGCGTGGTTCCAAAGCCAGGTGAAGTGGTGATCTCCCAAGAGAAGCGGTGGGAGATGGGGAGGGGGCCAGGAAGGAACAGAGGGGAGAGCAGACACCAGCAATCAGGAGCCAGAAGGCGGGTGGGATGGCAGCTTACCCCCTCAACGCCAGCTCAGCCCAGGTGGGGAGAAACCTGGGAAGCAGCGTTTCTAGTCAAGCAAAGAGACTTTGCCTGAATGAACTTGCTCTAAAGCGGGCTGGGAAAGTCCTCTTGCCATTTTCAAGGTTCTTGCATACCCCTGCCTGGCATTCAAGACCCTTTCCCAAATCTAGGTCATTCTTTGCTTCTGTGTGGGGTTTGCTATTTGCACCATGTGACGCTTTGGTGGCCATTGGCTTGACGACACAGCACCCCGTGGCCTGCTCTTGTCTGGCGCAGGCCTGCCCCCTCCCCTCTGGGCACCTGGGGGCAATGGCTGAGGGCAGGCAGCGTGGCAGGGAAGACAGGGTTCTCCGTATTTCCTCTCCGCTCCAGGGTTGCCAACAGTCAGCAGTAGATGAAGGGGGGGCATCAAAAGGGCCAAGATGGTGGCTCTGCTACTGAAAAAGCCCTGAGGCTAAACTGAGGCACGGGAAGCCACGGAGGCTGCTGGCCACTGGAGAGAAGATTGTCCCAAGAAAGACAGGAGGAGATAAAAAAGCCAGGATATTATCAAATCTGCTCATAAAGGTGTTGGTGGGTGGACGTCCTCCTTTTTCTCTGAGAGGTTATCGGGGACATGGGAATCTCATTCTCTCTCTCTCTCTCTCACAATGTTATTTGCACAACCACAATCCTGCTAGGTTGGGCCAAACTCATCCCATGGTCTCTGAGGTTAAATGGGGACTGGAACCTCTTCAGATAACCAGTGAGTAGACCAGTTCCTTGGAACCTCTCCAGATAAGGAGAGAACAGGAGATTGCCACGTGTGTTGTGGACAGCTCTCCTCACCCAGGAGAGTGGCTTTCCACAGGTTTGAACATCTGGAGAAGAAGGGATGAGCCATCTTGCTTGCAACCACAGCAGCCACAAAGTTCACAAACCTCACTTTCTAGTCACTTTCAGAAACTGCCTATTAACCATCTTAAAGTTATTAGGGACCTTCAGAGCAACAAGTTTGAAAAGTCTTCACCGGGCAAGTTGAGCTTCAACTCTGAACAAAAGAAAAATTAATGACAAGCTTAAGAACGTAAAGAATTTTAAAAATAAACAGCAAAAAGCTAAATAAGATTTTGATCCAAGAAAGTTATAGACAGATGTCCAGGTAAATTTGGAATATTGACTTTTACTATAAGATTTTGAAATTAACTATAAAAAATAAACCACTTCTTATGGGAAACAGACTTATTTTGGCTATCCTGGCTATTGTAAGTCCTAACAAAAGATAAGTGATGATTTTAGAAACTGGACACTAGAGGGGACTAAAGATTTTAAGCAAAGGGGGGGGGGAAAGCCTGTTTTGATGTCAATTAATACTGGGACTAGCAAAATGATTCAAAACATTATAACATTCAAAATGTTAAAGGAGATCTTTGAAGAATGGAGCCAGAAATGAGTAACTACAATATCAACAGTGTCAGTAATGATATCTGATTCTATGGACAGATTATGTCCAAAAGATGTCAATGAGGGAATGACAGATGTGGGGCAAATTTTATCTGACAAGACAGAGAAAGTACTGAAAATGGGACTACAAATGACAGGCCAAGAGAATTATTTGGAAAAGGACGCTTTATTGGATATACAAAAGAAACTGGCTGAAGTTTTAAAAATTCAAAGGGAAATACAAATGATAACCCAAGGAAAACGTTTTCTTGTTGGATCTACAAAAGAGGCTTGTTAAAGGCTTGAAGAAATCTGTGCTATGGGTTAAGGAAGAATTGAAGAAAAGTCAATAAATAAAGAAATAAAGATTAAGACTGTAGAAAATAAAAGGAAGGAATATAAAGTTGGTTTATTTCATCAAGGTTAAAATAAGTCTTTTTTTTTTTTTTGCAAAGTTCTGGCAACCCTGTATGGACTTTTTGCTGACACCAGGATTGAAAAGTTGATGTTTTATGGATTTGGTTATAGATAAGGGATGGGATATGGGAAGAAGAGATACTTGTTTGTAACCTTATAGCGGGTGAAGAGTTACTAAATTTGTTTATAGTTGTCATGAGGAAGGTCGGAAGTCACTTCTTTATATATTTCTTTTCTTTTTTTCCTGCACTTTTTATTCTTTTTTTCCATTCTCTTCTCTTTCTCTAACTTTAGTTTGTATTTGTTTTTACTATTGTAATCAAAATTCTTAATAAAAAATTATATCCCCCCCCCAAAAAAGTCAAGATGGAAGCCCCAACAATGCAACCAAAGCTTCTACCATTTTAGGTTTGCCACATGTGCGTGCAACACACATAAAAACGGGTGAAGCTTTGATTGCACCATCATGGCCACCTTCTCACAGACACCCTCGGCGAGTGGAAATGCCACCTTCCCATCGTGTTAGAGAGTCCACCAGTGGGAGCACCATTGAAAGACCCAAAAGACCAGGTTAGGGACAGATGGTCATGAAGAAAATCTATCTGTGCGGCCACTAGGAGCTGAAAGCAATTTGATAGTTCATAATCAAATCAATAATCATTGAGTTAGATGGAATCATTCAGCTCCTGCAAACAAACCTGTGGGATTCTGCCCCATACTTTATTTTCCTCATAGCAATTCAAACATTCCAGAAGTGCAGAATAAACATCCTTAATCAATGTGGTCCAATCTTGTGGAGTGGAGGGTATTGCAAACGAAGTTTCCTTATAAATAGAGGCACCGAGAGCTTTCAACCTATCTTAAGAATTCGAAGGGAATAAAAGATGCCGTAATAAACATACTGCTGGTATCTGCAGCCAGACAGAAAGGTTAAAGCACAAAAGGAACTTAGGTTTGCAAGAGAAGCTAAATGCAACAGAAAAGACTTCTGAAACTACATCAGGAGTAAGAGGAAGAAAAAGGAAGGGGTGCGCCATAGGCATGAGGACGGTAAGATGGGGACAGGGCAAAGCTCCTCAACTCCTCCTCCACTTGGGTCTTCTCCCCAAAAGGGCAGCGTGTTCAAATGGACCAAAACAGAACAACTGAAACAAGGAAGGAGTGTCAGCCCCAGGAGAGCAGAGGCGATCGTGGACCCCCCAGCTGCCACCAACTAGGTTAAGGGGTGCTGCACGAATGTGGATTGAATGCAAAAGAAAGTGGCTGGTACCAAGGAAGTGCACGGAGGTGGTCTGGTCATACAGAGAGAACGCATGACTCAAATGGCAAGCTAAGTAGGTGAGGAAGGAGTGAGCAGGTCTGCAGGAAGGGGAGAACCAAGAAGCTAAGGCTTGGGTGGAGTTGGTGAGATGCTCAAAGAGAAGCGAGAGTTTAAAGAACAAAAGATAATGTCGGAATTGGTAAATGGGCACGGTGGAAGCACGACCTGTTTCTTACCCCTTCTCTGCGGGTGGCAGAATCCCAAAGGGGTATGTGTATGTGTGTATGTATGTGCATGGCCAGAATATTAACTGATGCTGGATTCTGCTGAGGAACAAGGACGATTGTGCTTTCAAATTTGCGCAGAAAAGTATTCCTTGATATCTGAATCTACTGAAGGTGAGCAGAGAGGTAGAAGAAGATTCTGGTTCAAAACTATTTCAACATTCTAGAATAACGATTTGTCTTTTTAAGCGCGGCCATCGGGGTGTGAAACCCCTGAGTACCTGCTCAGAACCACCCGGGCGTTTAAGGGAGAGAACTAGGAGAGGAGGGGAGGGTTACGGATGGTGCGAAAGCCATTCTGCACCAGTGCCAGCCCTGACTGCGCCCTCCCCAACCGGGGGCCTTCCAGCTCGGCTTTGGAAGGGGCCAGGTTAGAACGGCTGACGCAGGAGGACCCACAGACGGTCCGGCAGGCAGGCAGGCAGGAGAGGGGACGTTCTGCGTCGTGGCGGGACGTCCTGGCAAGAAAAAGAGTCTGTATAAACAGGGCTCGGTTTTATAAGTAAATTGGGGTGGACTGACCTTGGGCTTAACGTCAATGAAGGGGCGGATGAACTCTGCCCCGCGTGACATCAGCGCTGCCATCAGCAGAGGACAGGCCCCTGTCCAGACGAGCAGGCGAGGATGAGCTTCTGATTGTCTATTGATCTGTTTATCATTCAATTCATGCTTTTCCATCCTGCTGCTATAAACCCTCAAGGCAGCTTACCGCACTGTTGCTGATTTATGCAAGGCATTCAGCTACAATCGGGGGTGTCCACAAGGTGGGTCAAAAAAGTCAAGTGGGTAGCCATGATGGTATAACCGAAGTTCCACCCGTTCTTTATGCACGTTGTGCGGTGCACATAAAAAACCGGACAAGCTTTGATCGCACCATTGTGGCCAACATCTTGACTTTTTTGACCCACCCTGCGGACACTCCTGATAATATATTTCTTGGCTTGGTTTTGGGCTCAAATCATGGCTGACTGGCTGTGTATCCTGTGCAGGGTCTGCTGATCATGGTTGATTTAACAAACTATGATTAAGACACTCCTGATAATATATTTCTTGGCTTGGTTTGGGGCTCAAATCATGGCTGACTGGCTGTGTATCCTGTGCAGGGTCTGCTGATCATGGTTGATTTAACAAACTATGATTAAGACACTCCTGATAATATATTTCTTGGCTTGGTTTGGGGCTCAAATCATGGCTGACTGGCTGTGTATCCTGTGCAGGGTCTGCTGATCATGGTTGATTTGACAAACTATGATTAAGATGAGACGTGGACCCAGCTGACAAGATGTTACTTGTGTACCGTTATTTGCGCCATCCGCCTGGCAGAGCTTCTGCCAGAGTTAAAACTGCTCAGCTGCTGGAGCTGGAGATTGCTCTGAAGGGTTAGCGTGTTCGGCAGGTCAAACGAAAGCGGATTTACTCACCCTCTGATCAGACGGATACCTCCTTGGCGGGCTTCCTTTCTGCCCCCCAAACAGCCCCCCACCCCAGGCCGGTTAAGATCAGAAGCCTGCAAGAGCTGTGTTGGCAGAATTAAAAGCTGGGAACAGAGAGCTATTTCATACCTTCCTAAAGACTCGCTGACTCTGCGGTTTTTAGCGTAGGAGTCATAAACATAAGGGTTTTAAAATTGTTTTTAAACAAAATTGCATGGGCCCTTGGAATGAATGATTACTGCACTGTAAATTTGTAATGATTAGCATTTAAACGACACTTTGAAGTGATAAAAGCAATTCCCATGAATAATCTCAGGAACTTTTCCATTAATCCTGTGAAGTAAGCAATTTTATTACCTCTCATGTTACTCCACTTTTTATTATCTCCGAAGCTTGGCAAAGCAGTAAGGGAAGCTTTCATAAGACAGACAGAGCCGACCGCTCAAAAAAGCAGATTCAGCCAGGCTCAATCAAGGACCTGACGGAGGCGAAACCGGGAGCACGTTTTGCCTCTGAAAGGCTCATCTGGCGCAACCGTCAGCCTGGTGTGCCGGGAACCGCGACCAGAAAGTCTGCAGATCGAATTCAGGCTGTTTTCCTGACAACAGCAAGGCAGGGATTTGTTGCTGCCTTTTTTCCAGGTGTTTTCGTTCCTTCCCAGCCTCTTGGCCTCCCTTCAAAGACTAACCCAGCCCAACTTTGCTGAACATTTTCCTAGGTTAGCCAAAGTCAGCCGGAACAGCGGCTTTTTGTGCCAAATGCACAATTTTGTGCCAAATACAGTTATCAAAATATTAAAAATAACCAACAGGCAACAGAGCAGTGTTTCTCAACCTTGGCCGCTTGAAGATGTGTGGACTTCAACTCCCAGAATTCCCCATTCCCCATGGCTGGCTGGGGAATTCTGGGAGTTGAAGTCCACACATCTTCAAGCAGCCAAGGTTGAGAAACACTGCAATAGAATAATATATATGAAAATAAAGTTGTCATTTTTCCCCATCCAGGTTTATGGACCCCCTGAAATCTATCCACAGACTCCCAGGGGATCCATGGACCCCAGGTTAAGACCCCCTGAGCTAGAGGCTGACACCTGCTGTAATTAGTCATGCTCAACTCCTGGTTCAACTACCTGAACAGGTAGGTTGACCCAATAGAGGACAGGCATGCAATCCTTCTGGGTGGTGTGGAGCTAAATCCTTTCACGGTGAGGGTGAGGAATAGGAATAAAAGCCAGCTGGAGTCAAGCAGTGTGAATGACTCTGACCCGTCTTTTGCAGCTGGAGGAATGTCAGGACTTTTTCCCCTCCAAAGACAGAAACAGCTAAAAGTATAGAATATGCTTTCTCTTGTTTTTTGATCATGTTTTCAGCAGGACCAGTAATGGGGGGGGGGTGCTCCCCTCTCTGGATGGGTTCAAATGGAGGCTGGAGAGCCATCTCTTGTTTTCTGATCATGTTAAAAACAGAAAAATCAGTAGCCAAGCTTATAACTGTCTTTGAATTCCCTGACATTCAGCAGAATCCTAGATGTCTCCCCTCCTGGCCCACCAAGTCTTCAAACTCATCTCTTCTTAAGCCAAACTGAGGGAGGGGACAGCAGAGGAGAGTCAGCTAGGTTTCCCAGGACACATGAAGGCTACGTTTGCTCAACCCTCTTAACCTGGTCACTGAAGGAACCCATTTTCAGGGCTGGCATGATACATGGAAACTTAAATGCATACAGTTTACACAGTTTTATGATATACATCAACTAGAAGCCCTTTGTTGAGCTCTTGTCAAGGGAGGTGTCTTGAGAGAGGACCTGGGTTCTTGGGAACTGCTGGACTCGGGCGAAGACGACAGGGTTCCTCACAGCGTGAAGGCACCTGTGGGGTGGGTCCTTGTCCCACTGGCTCCTCCAGGCAGCAGAGTAGGGTGAATGGGTGGGGAGATTGAGAAGCGGGGTGCTCCCCCACTTGAACAGGCTGTCTCTCAATCCAGCCATGCTAAACAACTTCCACCTGGTCTCCAACGGGTCCAGTCCTTCCCAAGTGGGTGGTTCCAGCTGATTTTTAAGGAGAAAGGAATATTTAAGCCCTTGGCCACTCCAGGATGGCATTCTCCCAGGTTGCAGCCCTTTCTAGAACAGGAAGCCATAGCAACAGCCCCTCACGCTCTTATTACTTCACAGTTAGACTACTGCAACATACTCTTTGGGGGACTGCCCTTGAAGACTATTTGGAAATTTAAGCTGGTGCAAAGCACAGCAGCCCATATACTGGCAGGTGAACGGCACTGCTGCAGTGCTACATCAATATTATGGGTGCAGCATTGGTTACTGATTTATTTCCAGGTGGAGTTTAAGGTGCTGGTTATCACCTGTAAAACCCTACGTGGCTTAGCTCCAAGCTAGTGACATGATCTCCTCCCAAGGTGACCTTACCTTTCCTGTTCATGAAGGGACGCTCAGGACTCCCCTCCCCGACAGATGAGGGGTGGACCCTTTTTCCCTTCTGAAATTCATACGCCCCGCCCCTCCAATCATTTGGGCATCATGAATATGGACTTTTTAAAAGGCTTGCAGATACTCTGCTATTTCTTGTTTGATATTATCATTCACAGGCATTTTTATATTATGATGATTATTTTCACTTAATGCGTTTTTATTTGGAAGTTAGCCGCCAGGAGTTTTTGGAACTGAGTAAGACATAAGACATAAGCAAATAAATAGACTGATAAAAAAATACTAACTATACAAGCTGAATTTACGCAAGGCACACAAAAACATTTCACCCAGGTTAAAACTAAACCAGCTCAGCAGAACCTGGAATGGGTTCAGGGAAGGGCAAAAAGGATGACCAGAGGTCTAAAAGTCAGTCCTACAAGGAGCTGGGACTGTGGACCCCTGAGAAGACTGAAGGGGGATCAGACAGCCCTCTTCAAATACCTGGCAGGAGATCACTCAGAAGACCTCTCTCCCACTCTAGGGTGCAGGGCAAGGAAGCATAGACATACACTAGAGCAGTGTTCCTCAACCTTGGCAGCTTGAAGATGTGTGGACTTCAACTCCCAGAATTCCCCAGCCAGCATTCTGGGAGTTGAAGTCCACACATCTTCAAGCTGCCAAGGTTGAGGAACACTGCACTAGAGGAAGACAGATTCCAACTGAATGAATCCTAACAGAGGACCAGTAATAGGGGGGGGTCCCCTTCTCTGGATGGGTTCAGATGGAGGCTGGAGAGCCATCAGTCAGGGACTGGCTTTAATACCCTAAGTGGACTCTTACAACTCCCAGATCCCGTGATTCAGTCGACGTGCAACAGAGCTGCAGAGAAATTCCTTTGCCTAATCTTGTTCTACCTGTTTGGGAGAATGCCACCTGCTTCGGTCCACCACCAAGGTTTCCCTGCACTGACACGCAGTCCTAATTGACGCCCCGGTGCCAACTTCTAAAATGGCTTTATTTTCCCCCAGCTTTGGCCCCTCTTTCTCAAGAGATCTGATCTCCTGACTGCGTCTCCAGAAAGAGTCCGCGGCTTTTAAGGTCGCTCCCCAGGGCCTTCCAGGAAGGGTTCTTAATCTTGTATTCAAGAATTACGCTTGCATGAAATGAAGTTTCCAGGGGATTAGCCAATCACTTTAGTAATCCCGCCACGTTAAAATTCTCCACTGACTCTCTCAGCGGAAAGGCCTCCTGCACGCCTGACCTAGTTTAATCACAGCTCTGCGCAAAAGCGACGCTGGGGCAACGGACCCAGAAAGCTTTGCAGAAACAGCTCACCTGGTTTGGGTTTGGAGAAACATCCTCCCATGGTGAGCCAAACAACGGAAGCCGTCCAGCGAGAGATGGGGAGGAGGAGGAGGAGAAGTGGCACCTTCAGCCCAGCCTCTCAACGGTGGGGACCTCCAAGCCAGCCAACAAGCCACAGGAGCCGGGCAAAGTCAGCATGGTGGCTGCCGCAGAACGGCTTTCCGCAAAACCAGGCCTCTCGTCGCTACTTTGGTCATCGTACGGCTTCCTCGGTGCCTGCGCAGGATACAGAACGCAATGAGTTGTAACAGTCAAGTCATCTGCAGCCTTCGCTCTTTTTCTGACCGCCTGGGCTTTGTGCCTGCAGGATTGTCGCACCATGAAATGGTTTCCAGCGTCCTACAGAAATTAGCACCTCTGGTCCCCCAAAGGCGGACTCCGTAATCTGCCAGCTTCCCCAAATGCCTTCTCAGCCACTGGCCGGGCTCTGGGATGTAGCGGGGGCAACGCATCTGGGCCCGCGGTTGCAGTCGAGGGCAGCGCCAGGCCACCTGGGCCAGCCCCAGGATAGGGGCTGTCCTCCTCGGGACCTGGAAGGGAGACTACCAGGGCGTAGGCTAGACGGGGAAGTCAGACAACATCCCGGGCACGGCCAGTGCGGGGCACTTCCACGGTGGTGCCCAGATGCCACAATTTGAAGAAGAGAGGCTTCACTTGGACTTTGTGGAGCACCTAGAAAGAACCAGGGTGGAGGAGGTTATTAAAAAGCTTCCTGCTTTCCAGGAGTGCTTGTGGAGGGAGGGACATGAAAGGCAAAATGTTGGCCACAACTTGCACAATGCACATGAAAAAGGGGTGGCACTCCAATCATGTAGTCGCGGATGCCCTCTTGACATTTAATCCCCTGCAGATATCCATTTCTTTCCCTTAGAACAGCAGGGAAATCAGGAAGACGTGTTTGAAAAGGTCCAGAAACGAACGACCTGCTCGATTTTTTTTTATGTTGTGGCCTCATTTATTGTTTTCTGTGAAACATTCATGTGAAAATAGCTGTCTCACAGGAGGGAAGAGCGGCAGACTCATCAAAGTGCGAGGAACTCCCGTCTCTTCTCAAGGAAAGAATCCGACGTGAGGCAGCTTGGGCCCCGATCCCCATCACGGTGATGCCTTTCCCTCCTCTGTTGCTGCCTTACTCCATCAGAGAAAAGAAATCAGCCACCTGATTGCTAGGAGCATAATGATCGTTAGACCTAACTGGCTCCCCCTCCAGGGTTGAACGTCACCATCAAGATCAAGATGGTGGCCACAGTGGTGCAGCTGAAGCTCCTTCCATTTTAAGTGGGCTGTGATCCACATAAAAATGGTGAGAACTTCAATTGCACAGCCACGGCTGCCATTCTGACATTTTCGACCATACCCTGAGGACACCCCTGAATGTAAGAGTGCAAAGTATCTTCTTGTTATCTTCACCTAATCCAGGAGTATACAAGCCATGTTGGTTTTGCTCCTGTCCCTCTGAACTGCCTTTTGGGCTGGCCTGAAAGTCGAGTCCCTGTTTGTTCCTTCCTCTGCCCTCGTAAGAATCAAGAATCAAGAGTACCTTAAGAGGCAGAATATAGAGAGAAGCCCCCCTTCCAAGAAATCATCTAGTTATCTAAGAGCCCAAAGATAGCGTAGCAACTCGGAAGCACCACTGGGTCACCCTGCTCCACCAAACTGCTCTTCAGAAGCCTCTGGGCTGGATCGTGCGTGCCTGGCTCGGCCCTTGTCTCGTTCCACCCTCAGCAATCTTCCGATGAACCTCATTCCGTTCCTTATCTTTACAAGAAACAAATGGAAAAGGTAATAAAACCTTGGGCAGGAAAGAGGGGGCTGTGAAGTTTCTCACGTCATTGACCGGCGTTCAGAGGGTAAAAGGCACCACTGTTTTGACAAGTTGGGTTAGACTCATCAGTTTCCAACCGAGTTGGAAGGAAGGAATGGTCCTTAAAATTCCTCTGAGTTCCTGGAGGAGAAGATGCCCGTCCTTAAAGAAACCTTTTTCAAACAACCGATTTTAGTCCTCTACTTTTCCTCCAAGGCGTCCACTTCACGACTGATGTCACTAGAGCAGGGTTTCTCAGCCTGGGAGCTGAAGTCCACACATCCTAAAGTTGCCAAGGTTGAGAAACACTGCACTAGAGTGTGGTAACCCAGCAATGGTTAAGGAAGTGAATGTCCTTCCTTCTGGTGCTCAGTTCTCTCTCTCTAACACTTGGCAGCCCCACATTCTTCTGCTCAATCCCAAGAAAAGATCTCAAGAGGGACCCTCCCCAGGGGGGGGGAGGGGGAAGTTGAGTAGTTACCACCTCTAAGGGAAGAGCCTGTCCTCGAGAAGCCATTGGCGAATAGGTCCTTCCCCTGGGAATCCTCGGGAAAATTCTCTGTCCAATTTTGCACTCCAAACATTGAGTAAGGATTCGGGAAGGCCACTTGTGCTCAGCATTCACGAAAATGGGCTCAATGAACCTCTACTCCTTTCTGGACTTCAGATCTAATCACTAGGCCCCTGCTCCAGTTGGCTAAGAGGACGTTCCCTGGATTCAGACAGCCTCCTGGCCAGGGAAAGGCATGCAAGACTTCAGAATAAAGTTGTGAAGTCTTCTTTGTCTTTTCCTGACCAACCCAATGAAGATGTGGGGACCACCAGGCTGGGAGTGACCGAAGCGTGGTTGGTCAATCATGCAAAACCAAGTTTCTTTAACCAGGACTTGTTGCATTAGCCCCAAATGGCAAGGATCCTACAACACAATACGCCACTGCGTGTGTTGTCTGTAAGTGAGCTGGTGTTTCAGTGGGTGGCCATCTCAGAAGGAGTTTCTTCCCAGGCCTGGGGAGGGCCAGCAGGGGAGCCCCGGCAAAGAGCAGGAGGGGGGCCATTGACAGAGATCCCCAGACAAGATCTAGCCCTGGGAAATGGGCCCACCACGTTCAGAGGCAGCGTAACTCAGTAGAGAGACACTGAGGGCCCAGTGAAAGCAAGAGCGCTGTGTCCATGCCATCAGAGGATGCCACGAGGAGCGGGAGGAAAAGTTCAGCCAAACTGGCTAGAAATTTATCTTGTGGCAGGGGGGAGTGGACTGATGTTAAGGAAGGGTAGGTTACAAGCTACAGCCCCATAGGAAGTTCTCCTGCACCACCCCTTAAGGGAAGGGGAGCTTCCCCTGAGAGAAGGAAGGGCCGCTGACTTTCTGCTTTCCCTCCTTGGCAGACTTGAGACACGTTTCCGGAAGGGGGCACAGAACAGCGCTTGCCCTCCAGCCCAGTCTTGCCTCCCGCAGCGGCTGCTGCTGCTTCAGCAAATTGGTCTCCAGATTAGATCTGCTGAACAGAAAGGCTGGCAGGTTGACTCCTGAAAGTGCTCTTTCCAAGGATAAGACTGACAGCCTTTCCAAATTAATCATTAAGCAAGAGGTGCAATGAAGATTTCAAAGGTGCACCAATAAAACACTGATGAATTTCTCAAGGGCTGAGGAAATTTCTCAGCTAAGAAGAGAGACAAAAGAAGGAAGGAAGGAAGGAAGGAAGGAAGGAAGGAAGGAAGGAAGGAAGGAAGGAAGGAAGGAAGGAAGGAAGGAAGGAAGGAAGGAAGGAAGGAAGGAAGGAAAGCATGATGGAGACTTATAAAAAGCAAACAGGGGGGTGAGAAAGAGAATGTTTTTCTCTCAATATGCCAAAATTCAGACCTCTCCCAAAGGCCATAATTACAGTCAATACAAACTAAATCCTCCTTTGCCAAGCTGGAATCCTTCAGATATAATGTTGGGCTATAAAATCCCATCACTCCCAGCCAAAGTGACTGCCGTATTGGCTGGGGATGGGAGACCTCACAGGCTAACAACCTGGAGGGCAGCAGGGAGAGCAAAATGGGTCCAAACAAAGAAGACTTTTTTTAGCAAGGAATTAACATAGAGGGCGCAGGTGACATTTTCATACGAAAATGAGGACAGTGATAGTGAGACAAAAGTGTGACCCGTGCAAGAACATGCGGGGAGCCAGGGGGGCAACCAAGGGCCCTCTTGCCCAAATGCTTGTGCCCACAGCAAACAGCCAGAGGCCCTGTGGGTGCCCACAAACATCCCTGGCTGCTGCTCAGCTGGTTTCAGGCAGGGGATCCTGGAGATCATTTTGCAGCCCTGAGAATATTCTCTCCCCAGAACAGCAGCCAAACAGACCCCCAGCCAGAAGCAGCCTCCGGCCCAGTCCATCCAGATGTTTTCCTCTGCACAGCTGCCCCTCCTCTCTCCCCAGTGGTGCCCACTCCTCGAGTTGCCTTCCTGTTGGGAAGTGCCTCCTGTCCAGGAGTGTCCACAGAGTATGGTCAAAAAAGTCAAGATGGCAGGCATGAGGGTGCAGTTGAAGCTTCACCTGTTTTTTAGGCGCTTGGATCGCGCCATTGCCCCAGAGACACCTCTGCTCCAATCATGCAGCAAGCAGAGCCTTTGCGGTTGCGGCCCCATTGGTGGGAAACGCTATTCCTGGATCGCCTCTCAGGGCAGCCCCCTGGTCTGCAAAACACTTCCTGAAGGCTTCTCAGGGTCCTGTGCTGCCTACCCCATTTCGCTTTAATCTCGCGTATCATCACCTTCAGGGCTATGGACTGCTGGGGGCGTGTTGCAGTCCAGCCCCCCTCTGTCCTTTCCAGAGAAGAGCGGCTGTGCCAAAGCAATTCAATAATTCAACGCTCTTCTGTGCGCTTCAAAGGGCAGGCGGGAACGGGGGGGCCTCCTCCCTGGCAGGCTTCCTCCTTCCCCACCACAGACCCCAGGGATGATGCCCAGGAGCCCTGCCTTGTCCACAGTCCAGAGGCTGTTCTCCTCGGTCACCCAACAGGAGGGGGGGGTCCAAACCAGCCTTTGTGAGGACTCCCAGAAGACAAAGCTACCCACAGATCAAGCCGCTGAAGCCTCCAGAGCAGGGCTTCCCTCCGGATGATGGAAGCAGCATCACAGGATCACACCAGCGTCTCCGGCCCTTTGAGAGTGCGTGTGATGCTCCTTTCATCAGTCTGACCCCCTTGCTACCCTGGCAGATGGCCTGCTTCAGAGATGCGTCCAGATTGTTTTCTTGACAGCCACACAGAAGGATTTGCCCCAGCATTTCTTTCTGCGCTTCCCTGAGAGTTCCTGGTGGTCTCCCATCCAGGACTAAGTAGACCCAACCCAGCTCAGTTTCTGAGCCCAGACAAGGCCAGTGAGATCCTGCTACCTGCTGAGCTCAGTATTCTCACAAGGTGGGCTGCTTTTCAGAGGGCAGCCCTCTACTCAAATGTGTCCTCTGGAGGGAGATCAGGGGCCATAGAAATGGGGGGGGATCAGCCAACTTGCCCACTGATTGCCTGGAAATGAATAGCCAGCAGCCGAGGTTCCCGCACACTCAGCCCTGGCAGGGCACAGATCTGCCACATCATTTCAATGTACTGTATATATCAGATCACAGCCCCATCAATTTAAACGTGCAGCTTCATCTGCTTACTAAGATAGCTGGAAGCTGGAATGTTAATGTCTCTCTGCTGAATGAAAATGAATGTACAAAGCAAAGGGAGGCTGAGACATTCGAACGGAATGCAGGAACAGCTAGTTCCCTCTCTTTGGAGGGGAGACTGATCGAGCTAATCTGTGTGGCTGTATTCCAGCACAGACTTCGTGTAAGAAGCAACGTAAAGATATGCCTGCGACTCGTTTGAAAATAAATTGAGAACTCCTTTGAACCCCAGCGGCCAGATGTCCCACTACCATACAACACATTAAAAATGTGCTCAAACTTGCCTGCAGTTAAGCAAGGTTGGACTTGGTAAGGATTTGGATGGGAGACATCTGGACTTTTTTTACCACAACCTGACCACACCTCTGAGCAACGCACTAAACCTGAAATCCAGAATAGCAAAAGACAACTTCTGAATTCACACAGTGTGTGAACTTGCTCCAATAAATAAGCACTACAGTGTTTGGAAGTGGTTGCCTGGTTCACCCCATGTGCCAAGATTCTCACAATGTGCTGAACCACAAATTACTCAATCCCATTTTGGCTAGTCCAGTGAGTTGTGTGAAACATCCCTAGGTTTTCCTGGGAAGGAGGTATGACGTAACCCATGGCACCAGTCGAAGGCTGCTGGTGGTGTCACAGTTTATTTATTTATTTATTAAACTTTTCAACCGCCCATCAGTGGGGGAACTCTGGGCGATTCACAACAAACATTAGAACATAAAATATATAAACACATAAAACCTTAATTTAAAACATTACTAAAAAGAAGAAGGAGAGACCAAGAGGATGAAAAATCTGAGACTGAAGGCAGAAGGCCTCTATGGGGCTAGCCATCCCCATGCTTGAGGTATTCTTTTATTCATTTTATTCTTTTATATTTTATTCTTATTTATTTTATTCAGTTCCCTTGTCTAGCAACTTTCCCAGTGCCGTGTTCTCCTGGCCTCTGTTCCCTTTCCATTTCTTCTGCTGGTTTGCTCTGAGCTTGCCTTCCACAGTCCTGCTGCCCTCTTCCACCACTCCCGTCCTTCTCACTTGCTGGCAAGGGGTGTGGATCATGGGACTTGGGCTATGGGTCATAGAGACTCTGGCTGGCTGGCTGGCTGGCTGGCTGGCCCTGGGATTTTCAGCCTGAACGCGGGGGCGGGGGGAGGTGACGCTCAGGATGGGCTTTACAGTTAAAAAGAAGAAAAGGATTCCGCCCCCCCCCGTACAAAACTAGTGCAACCCCTTAGTGGCTCAGAGTTTCACGCAACGGCAGGCCAACACACCTGTGGGGAGGATCCAGGACAAAAGAAATAGCGAAGGGCTTATTTGCACGAGAAGGAGAGGATATATTCCATTTATGACTTTGATTTGATTTACTGTACTACATTTAATTCCCATTGAAATAAGTGCAATTAATAGTATCTCTGCTGTTTGTCACCATTGCTGTTTCCCCGTCTGGTGTTTTAAAAACCACATTTCCAAAACATAGCCATTGTTTTAATCCATAGTAGCCAAAAAATCAGAAGGATTTAAGGGATTTAATTTATTTTTTAAAGTAACATTTGTACGTCTGAAAAGGTGCTACCAGGCTCCTCTGATTTTTGACTTCCAAAATGGAAACCTTGGGGAAGGATCTGGCAGCTGCCTCTAAGATTTAGGGGTGTGGGGGGGGGCACTGCTGCAGATGGCTCCCCTTGGACTTGCAAATTATGAACGAATGTCCAAGGAATATGAATGGTACAGAAGCTGGAAAAAAAAGAAGAAGAAGAAGAAGGAAACTCCCATTGCTCTTTTGAAGACTCCAGAACACAGCAAGGGTTCCAAATTTAAAATCGTTTTGGAAAACAGGCTATTTCTCTTTCTCTCTAGGAAAGCCCTTGGTTCACCAGTCCCTGACAGGTTCCCCAGCAATAAATCTCTAGACGGGTTGAGAAATATATTCCTATTTTGATGTATCGGGAGCAAAAGAGGCTTCGCTGAGTGAGTAATGGTGGTGGAGGAATCTGAACTCAGGGCCCGAACTGCCTTTTCCCCAATTCTCCTGCTGGTTCCTAAGAGTTCCCTCATTTCTCCAACATGGCAAGCGGGTCAAGGGAAGAATTACCCCGACCTCAGTGAGCCAGGAATTCCTCCTGGGTCCTGCGATGGCATAAACCCCTTGGAGGCAAGGAGGGTTTCTCAGCTGCCAGGCACATCGTGGAGCTCGGATGCCCAGGAGGAGCGCTGTTGGCCCTTCCCAGCACGAGCTCCTGCGTCTCGGAAGGACCCGCAGGACCCAGGAGGTGGTCGTAGTCATCAGCAGGGGCAAGGAAGGGCGGGCGTTGGGAAACCGCTTTCTATCTCCCCCCACCCCGCACGCAACTTTGCCACCCCCTGCAGTCACTTCCTCCCGGGAGATTCGCCCCCCTAGGCCGAGCCCACCGAAGAGCAGCGTCGCCCGGGGTGGGGGAGAAGAACGAAAGGGGCTTCCCTGGCGCCGGAGCTCTTCGGCCCAGCAGCTGGCAGGCTTGAGCCCGGTGGGGGGGAGGGGGCACTGCAGCCCCCGGGAGCATCTGCAGCGCTCGCCCAACCTCCCTTCAGCTGGAGGGCGACGCATCTCTCCGCAGATCCCAGCAGCAGCTCTGGCCGAAGGGCTGCAATCGCGGGGGGGGGGGGGGGGCAGAGAGAGAGGGGGAGAAATGCCCGGGACCGGCTGACAGGGGATCCAGCCCGCCCCCCGCGCTTCTTACCGGGCCAGGCGAAGAGCCGCAGCTGCCGGACGAGCGGCCCGGCGCCCGGCGGGGTCTCCGGGGCCGGCGGCGGCGGCGGCGGCGGCCGGGAAGGCGACTTGGGCCGGCGGTTCAGGGCCTCCTTCCGGTGCCCCCGCCCGTCCCCGCTCGGGGCTGGCCGGCAGACCCCAAACTTCGGGCTCGGCGACGCCGCGGCTTCTGCGCTGCCGGCCGGCGACTTCCCGGCGCACCTGCCCGCCGCCTGGCGCCGCCCCCGCCCCCGCCCCCGCCCGGGCAGCCGCGCAGCGGTGGATCGGGGGTCCGGGCGTTGGCGACCTTTCTCCCGCTTGAGGGTGCGCTCCGGGGCGGGTTTCTGCGGCTCAGCTGCCCGCAGCGCGCGGCTCCCGCTGGCCGGTTCGCGAGACACGCGACCCCCTTGGCGGGACGGCCCGGCGCCCCCGCTGCGCAAGCCGCGGCTGGGTCTCCCCGCGCCCCGAACTCTGCGCTGCGCGAAGCCCCCCGCGCCCCCTGGGCCAAGCGACCGGGAACGGCCGGCCGGAGCAGCGCTTCTCATCCAGGGCAGACCGTGCGATGAGTTCAGATCGCTCCCGTCAGTTCAGCGTTTGGGCTTCTTGACCTGACGCTGCCTCCGCGGTCCTTTAGCTTCGAGTTACACACGGAAAGGTAGGGAGGCTCCTGTGCGCGTTCCCAGATGGGAAACACATGAAAAATGTTAGCTCTAAAAGGGACCCTTAAGAAAAAAATAAAATCAACCTCCCAAACTCACACGCACACACAGCTCTGCTCACAGGTACAATGGGATCTGAAGTACTTTGTGGCCCTCAAGCCCCCCTCCCCCCAAATCTGATATGCTGGCCCGGACGATCAATACCTTCTCCATTCCTGTATGGGCTGCGCCTTCTGTTCATTGTGGTTTATTTAACAAGCCATGATTTAATGTGAGCTGTAACAGTTCTATTGCATTCTGCATTGTTTAGACCCCACCATGAGTCCCGTTTGGGGTGGACTTTGAAAAAGGCTCAGGAAGGGGCAGAGAAGCTCAGGGGGCTGGATCCTGAGCCCCATCTTACAGAGACTGAGGGGGCTGCCACTCAGAGGGGACATGACGGCCCTCTGCAAAACCCCTAAAAGAATGCCTTTTAGCTAGACCTGCTCTCTCATCCCAGAAAATGGGAAAATGGATTTAAATTACAGAAGAAAAATTCCAGTTCAGGGCCAGAAAAAGTAATCCAATTCTCCAGTAGAGCCACTGACCCAGAGCCGCGATGGGCCCCCCTCCCCAGACGTTTTGGGGCACGGTGTCGACAGCCATCTGTCCGTGATGCTTGACTTTGGATCCCTGCACTGAGCGCAGGTTCGGCTGGATGGCCTCATGTGCCCCTCCCAGCTTTGTGATTCAGGGTCATCTCAGCCTTGTCTGGCCACGAGGCAGCTCCGTTTCCTAGGCCAGCCCGGCCAATGCTGGCTGAGGATGATGGGAGTTATAGGACAACCCATCAGGAGGTGGGAGGCTGGTCTGCATGCAAGCAAAGCGATCTCAGGCTGCCATGCGCTGGCAGCGGGGGGGGGCGGACATGCCCTATTCCACGCCCCCCCTCAGCCGCCCTTTGCCTGCAGCAGGTCTCCGAGCACGGGCATTGCTGCTTTCTATTGCAAGAAACAGAGAAATCATATGTATTAGTTCATATTAATTGAACACTTGCTTTGCTTTCTGTCCAAATAACATAAGAATAAAAGGAACCATTTTTGAACTCTGTTCTAAGTGAGTTGGATTCAATCATTTCATGACATAATTGGCGTCACAAACAGGATTCTTGGTTTGCATTTGGACAGAATACAATGGCAAGCGGACTTTCATTAATAGAAAAGAAAGAAAAGGAAAAAGAAAAGAAGGAGAAGAGACGGACCGTTTGGGTCTTACCTCCCGATAGTGAGGGACAAGCTGGTTGTTACGATGATATGTTACGTAATGCCCAACAAGAACTAACTGGAACTAGAGAAGTAACAGACATGTTAGAGAAAGGTAAGAGAGAGTTATCGGAGATGATAAAAGGAGGAAAGAGTTCAGTAGAAAAAGTAACATCTACAGTGTATAGGAATGTACATCCTATTACCAGTAGGGAAGAAAATAGGGACACAGTCCAAAAGGCAACTATGATCTTCTTAGATCATGTCGTGAAAGCCATGTTGGACAGTATGGAGGAAACGAGAAATATTATGATAATGATGCAGGAGGAGGTTAGTAGGAAAAATGAGGAATTAGAAGAAAAAAGTGTACAATATAGACAAGCTTTAGAGCAAGTGCTTGAAAAAACTGAAATAGTTAGAGAAATGAAACAAAATATGGAAGACCAAGCAAGACAATTACAAGAAATGAAAAATAAAGTGCAAAGTTTAGCACAGCTGACAAGTAAGATTGCGGCTGTTGAAAACAAACAAGGGCGAGTCTCGTGTATGAACGCAAATGACTCATGTGAAGGGTTCGACACGTCTAACGGTGACGAACCGGAATATTATGCTAACCCTTGTTGTAGTCCCTTTGGGTCCCATGTATCCGCTGTAAAGAAGGTCTCCATTAGTGCAGATACAGGAAGGGGATTTAAACATCAAATTTCTTATGAGCCAATATCTACAGGAGAATTGAGATTTAAAAGGGAAGCTGGGACCCATAAAAGAACCAGTTGTATGGGCCACTCATTTGGCTCTTGAAATAGACAAGGAAGGCTTAACGGCTTCCGAAGTCCAAAGGCTTTTTAAGAATGTATGCTGAGACAGTGGACTTGAGTCAGAAACTAGATTCTGAGCCCTGTTTAATAACTTTGAGAGATTTTGTTGTGGAAATGGACCTAATGGGGGCTCGGAGAATAGTGATGAATTGGACACAGCAGTCGGGGGAGACTCCGGAACATTATGTTAAGAGATTCGTTACAGGACTATACCTAG
Organism: Python bivittatus; assembly: GCF_059951505.1. Lineage (NCBI taxonomy): Eukaryota > Metazoa > Chordata > Lepidosauria > Squamata > Pythonidae > Python > Python bivittatus. Next base: position 2,057,652 of record NW_028277070.1, on the reverse strand, counting down.
CAGGATTATATTCACCCCCTGATGATTTGTTGAAGGAAAATCTTACTAGCGGAAATTTAGTGGAAACATTACAAGATAATAGTACATTGAGGATGATGGTTGATGGACTCGTTCCTCAACTAAGACAAGCCATTGGAATCCGACCACCGGACTGGCCAGAGAGCTTCTGCAGACTTTAAAATTAGCAAAAAAGCAGGCTGACATTAACAGCAGAAAGGAATCTGAGGATAGGGATAAAGGCATTGGAGATCTCACTTCCATTTGGATTACTTATCACACTGAAGAATATTATAACCAAACTGACTCATTTTTCGGGCTTTGCTTAAAATAGAAATGATTTATTGTTCATTAATGTTTCTGCTATTGGTTTATCCTGGTTATAATGTTAAATGGGAGGAAAAATATTGGTATAAAGTAACAATGCTTACCAAAAAAGCTGTGGATATGAAGAATTGTTGGTATTGTCATTTAAAAGAAAAATCTCTGTATAATGGGATACATGGTTATTTTATTCCTATGAACATGGCTCACTCCAAAAGCAACTATTGGGCGGTATAATAACCCTAATATCCCAACAGGTACTATTACTTGAAAATTTGTTTTTTTCTCCTGAGGTAGTAATTTATCAATTAAAAGGTCTAGTTAATGTGGGATTTTTGTCTCAAATTTTGTCCCACAATTCTCAATTAATGATGCAATTGGATGGAGATCAGTGGCTTGTTCGTGGGAATAATATTTCCATTGAACAATGTCCAGTAGAAACATACTTTTTCCCAGGATATATTTCTTGGTATTCTCGATTCCCTATAGATCCTTACGGACAGTGGGGATGTATAAAAAAGACAAAAATTGAAATATGTAATCTCCTTGGTAATACATCTCAAGATCTTTTCATTACTCCTTGGATGGACACAAGCAGTTAAATTTGGAGGGTTGGGCAGTGTACTAATTACACTGGAACCTTCAATCAACAGTTTAGTAAGATAAATAAATTAAACCCACATTGTTCAATTTATAGGAATGTAAATCAGAGATATGGCACTATTGCTCCGCCAGGATATTTTTGGGTATGTAGAAAAGGAGGATTTACTACCTAAATCCAGGAAGCTGGAGAGGGTCATGTACTCTTGCTCAATATGTAACCCCTGTTTCTGTGCATAAAACTTTACACTCCAAGTCTACTTATGTTTCCCTAAGACATAAACGATCTTGGTCTTGGTCCGATGTTGGTGACTTTCTGGACCGGGAAATCCTCCCAGGTTATCAACAATTACAGCAAATTAACAAATCATTTTGTTTGTAAGCTCTCTGTGCTTTTAGAGGCAGGTTTAAATACTACTGGAGGAGCTATTATTGATCTTCAGGAAGAGATTGATTCACTGGCATGAATTGTTACGGATAATCGAATCGTCCTTGATAGCATGTTAGCCGAACAAGGTGGAGTCTGCATAATGCTAAATCATTCTTGCTGTATGTATGTTAACAATTCCGGATTGATTGAGGAGGATGTTCACTGAATTGACCATATTGCTGGTCTTACAGCCAACGCCAGACAATCTTGGGAAAAGATACATCATCTATTTACCACCGTTTGGAACACATTGACGAGTTGGATACCTTTCGGAGGGTTAAAAGCTGTATTTGTCGAGATAGTTTTTATTGTCCCTTTTTGTTTTAATCCTTTGTGGTTGTATCCAATGTCTTCGTTTCTGTTTAAAGGCTTGTCCCTTGTTTCAACGAACCAAAGCTGAATTTCTAACTAGCGAGCTATTGCTCTCTCTAGTTCGCAATAGCTCAAGAGAGGGAATATGTAATAAATACAGCTTCAAGAATAAAAATCATATTAAGGACGGCTGTGTTCATCCTATTCATGAACCCTACTAGGAAACTCACATTGCTGGAATGCGGGAATGTATGAAGGAAGATGCAGAGCGCATGGGTGATGTCTCGACCTTGATAAGGCTGGAATATTAGTGGGTGTAAGGCAGTGTTGTCCAATCTTGGCCATTTAAAGATGAGTGGACTTCAACTCCCAGAATTCCCCAGCCAGCCATGCTGGCTGGGGAATTCTGGGAGTTGAAGTCCACTCATCTTAAAGTGGCCAAGTTTGGACAACACTGGTGTAAGGAGTGCAGTGAATAATCTACTTTTGAAAGGTAACGGAGCAAGAGGTGCCACCATGGCAAGTTCTCTAAGTGTTCCTGACGTGGACTGTTTCTGCTCGACGTTCATGCGACGTGGCTGAAGAGTCCGGAGACAAGCTGGGCGTAAAAGGAGGAATGGAAACCAGGGACACCCCGAAGTCCGAGACGACTCTTGTTGGACGCCCCGAGTCTGCTTCCCAGCCCTCTCTAACACGGCCCGAACAACCGTGTGGAGAGCGCATGGGAGCATCTCTTGTGAATGTGGAGCCTAGTTGGGCAAAAATATTGGCAGCAACTTGGGTAGCCTAGCGGGGCAGTGGCGGATTGATATATTGTGGTTAGCCCTGCAACGCACTTTTGCTAGCCTAGTTGGGCATGTATTTTATTGCAAGAAACAGAGAAATCATATGGATGAGTCCCCGGTGGCTGAACACTTGCTTTGCTTTCTGTCCAAATAACGCAAGGATGAAAGGAACCATCTTTGAACTCTGGTCTAAGTGAGCTGGATTCAGTCATTTCAGGACACTGGCACGGCGCGGGCCGGGGAGGCGCAGCTGCCCGGGCGGAGCTTCCCCGGCAGCCGCCCTTCCCGCGGCCGCGGCGGCGCGGAGAGGTGAGCGCGCCGGGCGGGGGCCGGGCCGGGGCGCCGCGGCCTTGTCGCGGGAGGCCGCCCGCGCGCCGGGGCGGGCGGGCGGGCGGACGGGCGAGGCGCGCCCGGAGCGCGCGAGTCCCCAAGCCGGCGCCCCCCGCGCGGCCGAGCTCGACGCTCCGGCGGCGGCGGCGGCCGGGGACGGCCAGGCCCCGGAAGGGGGCTCGGCGGCCCGGGCAGCGCCTGCGCCTGCGCCCCGCCCGGCCGGGGCGGCCTCCGTCCTCGTGGGCCGCGGCCTGCGGCGCCCGGCCAAGGCCCGGCCAGGCCCTCCCGAGGGCTGCGGCGCCGGAAAGGCCGCGGCGGGGGCGAGGGCGCGTCCCTCGCCCGCCCGGCGCGCCGCGGGGCCGGCTTCGGGCCGAGCGGCGTCTGCGCCCGGCCTCCCGCAGGGCTTTGCTTGCCTATTGGCGCATCGAGTTTACATGGCCGCCCCGCTCGGGGAGGGGGGCTCTGGGGGTGCACAATAGCCCAGTAGAACGATGCCCGTATGAGAGCAATCATATGAAATACATACATACGTACATGTGTGTGTGTATGTATGTATGTATGCATGTAAGGGACTTACGGAACATCAAGAGGGACGAGTCGACCTAACCTGGGGAGGGGGAGAGCGGTCCACGGGGGGCGCCACGGCAGGGAAGGCCGGTTCCTCCTGGGACCCCCCAATGTACGTTCTGGGCGAACTGGCACCCCCGTATGGGGACCCCTGCTGCCCGCGTTCCTTGGGAGTCTGATAAGCCCTGCCTAAAATAGCAGTGGGTGAGCATGGCACGCGGGTTCTGAACGTTACAGGACAGCAGCCTGCTTCGCCCACGGTGCCAAACCACGATGTGCGTTGGCCTCAGTGCGGCTGTGCGCGCTGTATGAAGATCGCCACTGCTTCACAAAGCCTGTTCATATCTTGGAGCTGTCTGTGCAGCCAACCATAGTTTGGTTAATCCTGGCTTAGCACTGTGTGTGAATCTACTCCAACTCTGCTTTCCTTTAGCTACCGGACAGCAAGAAAGGTGAAGTTTTCCTGTTGTTGTTGTTCAGTCGTTAAGTTGTGTCCGACTCTTCGTGACCCCATGAAACATATTTCGCCAGGCCTTCCTGTCCTTCACTGCCTCCCTGAGTTTGCTCAGTTTCATGCTCATTGCTTCAGTGATGCTATCTAACCATCTCATCCTCTGCCATCCCCTTCTCCTTTGGCCTTCCATCTTTCCCAGCATCAGGATCTTCTCCAAAGAGTTCTCTCTTCGCATTAGGTGACCAGAGTATCTGAGCTTGAGCTTCATTATCGATCCTTCCAATGAGCAATCAGGGTTGATTTCCTTTAAGACTGACTGGTTTGACCTCCTAGCAGTCCAGGGGACTCTTAAGAGTCTTCTCCAGCACCACAGTTCAAAGGCATCAATTCTTCGGCGCTCAGCCTTCTTTATGGTCCGGCTCTCACAGCCATACATTACTACTGGAAAAACCATAGCTTTGACTATGCGGATCTTTGTCGGCAAGGTGACGTCTCTGCTTTTTAATATGCTGTCTAGGCTTGCCATAGCTTTCCTCCCAAGGAGCAAGCGTCTTTTAATTTCATGGCTGCAGTCTCCGTCTGCGGTGATCTTGGAGCCCAAATAAATGAAGTCTGTTACTGCTTCCATTTCTACCCCTTCTATTTGCCAGGAATTGATGGGTCCAGATGCCATGATCTTAGTTTTTTTAGTGTTGAGTTTCAAGCCAGCTTTCGCACTCTCCTCTTTCACCCTCATCAAGAGGCTCTTTAGTTCTTCTTCACTTTCTGCCATTAGGGTGGTATCGTCCGTATATCTGAGGTTGTTGATGATTCTCCCTGCAATCTTAATTCCGGCTTGTGATTCTTCCAGCCTGGCATTTCTCATGATGTACTCTGCATATAGGTTAAATAAGCAGGGTGACAGTATACAGCCTTGTCGTACACCTTTCCCTATTTTGAACCAATCGGTTGTTCCATGACCGGTTCTAACTGTTGCTTCTTGGCCCGCATACAGATTTCTCAGGAGACAGGTAAGGTGGTCTGGTATTCCCATCTCTTTAAGAATTTGCCACAGTTTGTTGTGATCCACACAATCAAAGGCTTTTGCATAGTCAATGAAGCAGAAGTAGATGTTTTTCTGGAACTCTCGTGCTTTCTCCATGATCCAGCGAATGTTGGCGATTTGATCTCTAGTTCCTCTGCCTCTTCGAAACCCAGCTTGTACATCCGGTAGTTCTCGGTTCACGTACTGCTAAAGCCTAGCTTGTAGGATTTTGAGCATAACCTTGCTAGCATGTGAAATGAGCACAATTGTGCGATTGTTTGAGCATTCTTTGGCATTGCCCTTCTTTGGAATTGGAACATAAACTGACCTTTTCCAATCCCGTGGCCACTGTTGCGTTTTCCAAACTTGCTGGCATATTGAGTGCAGCACTTTAACAGCATCGTCTTTTAGTATTTTAAATAACTCAGCTGGAATACTGTCATCTCCACTAGCTTTGTTGTTAGTAATGCTTCCCAAGGCCCACTTGACTTCACTCTCTAGGATGTCTGGCTCAAGGTCAGTGATCACACCAGCGTGGACATCAGGGACATTAAGATCTTTCTTGTAGAGTTCTTCTGTGTATTCTTGCCACCTCTTCTTAATCTCTTCTGCTTCTGTTAGGTCCCTGCCTTTTTTGTCCTTTATCATGCCCATCTTTGCACTAAACGTTCCTTTCATATCTCCAATTTTCTTGAAGAGATCTCTAGTCTTCCCCATTCTATTGTTTCCCTCAATTTCTTTGCATTGTTCATTTAAGGCAGCCTTCTTATCTCTCCTTGCTATTCTCTGGAAATCTGCATTCAGTTGCTTATATCTTTCCCTTTCACCCTTGCTTTTCGCATTCCTTCTTTCCACAGCTATTTGTAAAGCCTCATCAGACAGCCATTTTGCTTTCTTGCATTTCTTTTTCCTTGGGATGGTTTTAGTTGCTGCCTCCTGTACAATGTTACGGACCTCCGTCCATAGTTCTTCAGGCGCTCTGTCTACCAAATCTAATCCTCAAAATCTATTCATCACCTTCACTGTGTACTCACAAGGAATATGATCTAAGTCATACCTGAGTGGTCTAGTGGTTTTCCCTACATTCTTCAATTTAAGCCTAAATTTTGCAGTAAGAAGCTCATGATCTGAGCCACAGTCAGCTCCTGGTCTTGTTTTTGCTGTCTGTATAGAGCTTCTCCATCTTTGGCTGCAACGTACATAATCAATCTGGTTTCGGTATTGACCATCTGGTGATGTCCATGTGTAGAGTCGTCTCTTGTGTTGTTGGAAAAGAGTGTTTGCTATGACTAGCTTGTTCTCTTGACAGAACTCTATTAGCCTTTGCCGCCCCACCCAAAAGGTCTGGGGCAGAGTGGGGCAAGAAAGATCACCTTGAACAGTTTGGAAGCCATGGTTGACCTTACCCTGTTCTGTCTTCACCCAGATGAAGTTTCCTTCTGTCTTCAAGGGCTTGGAAGGACGGCCGGTCCTTGGACTCCACCGCTGGGGCTCCCACGCCTCCGTGCCCCAGGCCGCCCCCTCGCTGGCTTTTGTTCCAGCCAGCCCCCCTCCGGATGCTGTGGCGATCGAGAAGCTCCAGGCGTTCGTTGTCCGCTGCCACCGGCTTTTTGTCCTGACCGGAGCAGGAATCTCCACTGAGTCCGGCATCCCGGACTACCGCTCCGAAGGCGTGGGCCTTTACGCCCGGTCTGACCGACGGCCCGTCCAGCACACCGAGTTTCTCCGCAGTGCTGCAGCCCGGCAGAAATACTGGGCCAGGAACTTTGTGGGTTGGCCCCAGTTTTCCTCCCACCAGCCCAACGTGGCACACCGGGCTCTGAGCAACTGGGAACGGCAGGGGAAGCTGCACTGGCTGGTGACCCAGAACGTGGATGCCCTCCATACCAAGGCTGGGAGTCAACGCATGACCGAGTTGCATGGCTGCACACACAGGTTGGGGGGGAAAGTGGGGGCCCAGCCTGCCTGGGAAGGGGTATGGCTTTGCAGCCGCTAGGCGCCTCTCCCCCACCCTGCTGCCTGCATTTCAGACACCAGCCCTCGCCTGGCCCTGTGGCTGTTCGGTCTGAGTGCAGCTGGAAAACGGTGGGGCACACAGCTTCCGTGGGGCTGACAATCACACCAGCCTCTGAGTGGCTGCACTCAAACCAGGCAGACATTTAGGATGGGCAGCCAGGCTTCCGCTGAGCTTGGTGGACCTTGGTCAGTCCTGAGTCACCGGGTGCCTCTCCAGTGTCTCCGCCCTGCCCTAGGACCAAATTGGCAGTTTTCTCAAGCGGCCCGTGCTGGGCAGCAGCCTGCCCCTGCCATTTCTTTCTGCTGGAGGAGGGAGCTGGAGGTCCACCTGACCTTCCTGCATCCCCTAAACTTGCCTACTGCCTTCCCAGGTGGTGCAGGACACGATCCTGCCGCACCGTTAGCTGCAACTGCTAGCGATTTATTTTAATATCTGTGGGGTGTGCGTGTCTGCGAGGGACAAGCGTCGTCTTGCCAGCCTGAGCATGGGCAGATGCGTCTTTGCTCACCCCACACATTCCTTTGCCAAAGATAAAAGGAGGCAGCTGGACTGCGATGCGGGAGCCATGATGTGATACAGAACTAGTCAAATGAAAAAAGAATCGAATTCTGCTTACAGGTGGCAGAGTTTTAAACTCTATTGGGAGTATTCCCACTGTTAGAAAAAGAGAAAGCATGTTTCGTGCTGCTTACTCACGTAGGAAAACATTAGCATAACAATTTTGCGGCCATAATATGCTGAGACCATATGAGTAGAACCCATTAATTTATATCTTGGGCATGTCCCTTCTGTCCAGACTGTCCTTCTCTGAGTTCAACAGGTGGATTTTGGTTATGATTCTCATAACGGAGAAGTCACTAAAATCAAGCAGTAAAAGCCAGGAAGCAAATTGGCTTCTGGGTGTGTGGGAGAGGGCGCTGGGCTGGCAGCAGGCAAGGGATGAATCTGTGACAGTGGGCAGGGGGGCAAGAGTGCTCAGACCCCTGCCTGCTGTCTGCCAGATTTAGCAGAAGGGGACTCCCCATGGTTGGCAGCCACGGATGACGGAGGAGGCCTTTTTCGAAGAAAACGTCCTTCACAGCCCCCATCAGACAGGGATAGATGATTAAATGGATTTTGAGCATCAGGACAAAAGTTACGACAGTCCAGCTCTAAAAAGAAGAGCGATGCCCTTCTTGCTTGAGGGGGCACCTCTGAGATGGCCTCTGTTGCGATGCCTGTTTCACATCGAAGAAGGAAGGCTTGGCATCTAGTTTACATACATAAGTATGAAATTGATTGGCTCAAATTCAGCTTAGCATGTTGTGTGAACTCAACCAATTGTGGTCTGTAAACCAAGATTTATGGCTTAAGCAGCAAGGCTGAACCCAACTAATTGTGGCTGGTAAAGCATGGTTCATGCCTCAGGATGCACCAACTTCTCTTTGCGGGGGCTTGGGCCAAAGGCTTGCCTGCTTTGTTGTTACATATTCAGGAGTTTCTCTACATTTCTGAACCCCTCCCCAAGTGGCCCCTGGTCCCCTCGCTTTGGAAGTGTGGACGTCAGGATCCCACCAGAAGCTTCTTTGAGCGAATGGAAGTTGTGTGCCCCAGGTGTAAGGTGTTGCGCGAACCCAGGCAGTTTCGTAAACCATGGCTTTATTCTGTGATTTATGTGTAAAATCACTCTTGTTCTTTCATGTTCACACAAAATCTCAGCATCTGGCTGACCTTCTCTGGGTTTGAAAGCTAAACAGGATTAGGCCTGATTACTGCTTGGATGGGGGACTACCAGGGAATCTCAGAAATTCCAGCTAGGCTGTGAAGTTGAAAAATACCGTGGAGAAAGGCAAAGCCTTTCCATGCCGTTGCGAAGATGATGACACAGCGGCGTCCTGGGAGTCGGCAGCAGCTGAGCTCAGCACAAAGGCATCTTCCATGCCAATGTGAGAGTTGGTCATGTCTGATCATGTCTGTCAGTGGCAGAGCCCCAAGCCTTTTGCTGCCTGTGGGGAGTGAGACGGTGCTCTTCTCTCCTCATCTGGCTCCCCAGTGTTTTAGTTCCCTGGAAAAAATACACTTTTCTCTGCCCCAAATCTCTCACCTACCTGCCTTCCTTGCTTCCTGTTTGTTTGTTTGTTTACTTTATTTATTAAATTTATATGCTGCCCATCTCCCCCAGAGAGTGACTCTGGGCAGCTCACAATTAAAATCCAAAGCAGTAAAAACAATAAAAATATAAATATCCATAATAAAATTAACTAATAACAATTCTATATAAATCTGTTTAGTGACTGGGGGGAGGGATTCTGCTGTTAGAAGCCGCAAGAAGGTCTGTTCCTTGTTCCAGGGCTTCGAAATCCACCTCTCCGGAGAGCTTTAAAAACCTCTTGCTCTGCAGGGTCGTGTGCCTCAGCTGTGGGGCCCGGGTCTCCCGTGTGCAACTCCAGGAACATTTTGAGGCCTTGAACCCCACATGGACAGCCGAGGCCCACGGCGTGGCCCCCGATGGAGACGTCTTTCTGCCAGAAGAGCAGGTGCGCCATTTCCAGGTCCCGTCGTGCAGCAGGTGTGGCGGGGTCCTCAAGCCAGATGTGACTTTCTTCGGGGACAATGTGTGCAAGGAGAAAGTGGACTTTGTGTACCAGCGTCTTGCGGAATCGGATGCGGTCCTCGTGGCAGGGTCTTCCTTGCAGGTACCTCTGTATCTCTGGCTCCTGGATGCACGGAAGGGGGGCGTCCCCGTGACGCCCTGCCTCGGCTTTCTCCAATCCTGGGACCTGGATTGTCTGTGGGGCACTAAGGCCCTTGAAGCTGCCGAGGGCCTGCCCAACAGGCTGGCTCCCCAAAATCTAGGTTGTAGAGCTCTCTAGTTAGGTGAGGGGGCAGACGCAAACCTTTATCTAGAACCCTGCAGTTTTGAGGGTGCTCCGACAATGTCACTGGAATGCAACCTTGGTTCTGAGTGTTATGATGGGGGTCTTCTACTTTCCAAATCATGCCAATCTTAGTCATCATAACCCTGGCAAGTCGGTGACAGTTTCTGTCAGCCAGCCTGCTTGCTACCTGCTATAACAGCCTTAAGCCCCCTCCCCAGACCCTGCTCATGTGTTTGACGCTTAGTGGCCAGCAAGCAAGATTAGTCCTCATGGGGAGAAGGGAGATTGAAGCTCAGTGACCCCCTTTCTGCCCGTGCCCCTCACTGGAACAAGGCAGAAACCCCTGGAGCTCAGAGAAACTGGGTTCAGGCTAATCCCTGATGGAGTTTCTGCAGCACAGTTGGGTCAACCCAGCGCATTATTTATTATTCAACAAAACACAGCCCATCTGCAGATTACTCCAGAAAGAAAATGCCAAGCGAGGGTTTGTCCTTGGAACGCCTGGATTCTGGGTCTCTTAGTCCAGATTCCCACTTACCCACCCCGAGTTGTCCCCCTTATTAGTCTTCATCTCCCTAATCCTCAGCCAGAGCTGGCCCAAGACTCTGCTGGCTGAGATGCTTGGCATTATCTGTCAGCACATCCAGAGGGCACCCAGTTAGGAGAACATCTCAGCCCTGGCTTCACTTCAGCTGACAAATGTCTGTTTTGTGTCTGGCAGGTCTTCTCAGCTTACAAATTTGCACTTGCAGCCCGGGACAGGAAGCTGCCGATTGCCATCATTAACATTGGCCCCACGCGGGCAGATTCCTTAGCCTCTTTAAAGCTGAATTCCCGCTGTGGGGCACTGCTGCCTTCAGTTCTCCTTTGAGTGACAAGGAAAGATTCAAGGGTAATTGTGGGGAAGCTGCTGATTTGGGCTGGATTGAGCTCCAGGGGGCAGTCAAATTCCAAAAAGGTAGCCGGAAGGACTGAGGAAGGTAAAGCGGTCCACGGTCTAAAAACAGCTTTGTGGTCTCACAAGATGAGAGGTAAGTCATGTGCTCCAAAACTCCAGATATGTCCATCCCTCAGTCCCCAAAGGTTGTTACTTCTGGGTTTACAACATACTGGGTTTACCACATACAATTTCCCTTTACACAACACATTTAATCTGGATTTCAAATTAACTCATGTTCTGAGTTTACATAACCCATTGAACTATAGACCACATGAGATGAGTTTGCCCAATACTGTACATTGGGGGGGGGGGGGAACTGATCACGGTTAGAACAAAGCTTAGCATGGTGGATGAACTCATCACAAGGTCTTTCACTGACCTGGAAACAAACACAAGGTACTACTGCTGGTAGCCTGCTGTCTAGCGCACAGTGACACAGAACAGGTTGAGGGTCACTCTTGGGAGCATAGAGAGTCTCTACCCACTTCTCCCAGCCCAGCCTGATCTCTCTCGAGCCCTTGGGTGAGGTGGATAGTGGCCAAGCTTACTACATGAACCTTCTGGAGCCATGGAGACTCCATCACTGGAGGCTTTCACGCAAACGTCGTGCAGTCTGGGATGGTCTGACAATTCTAACCCTAGGATTCTGTGATCCTTCATGGGTGGGTGAGGCGCGGGCTTGGGAAGTATGTTTTGTCATAGAATCCTCTTTTCAAACACTCTGCTCTTCTGTCTTACTTCTTTGGAGGACTAGCTGGGTAGGTCTTAACCACTTTGAATAGGCTGTTGGGAGATGGCAGTTTCACTCGCAATTGCCCCAGTACAGTTTTGAGTTCAAGCTGCTGCTTTCTTGCCCCAAACCTGATTGGGTGAGGAGGTTCATACAACATATTGTTCCCCCCACTGACCTCATAGGGTGTGTGAATCCAGCTGTTGGCTTTTGATAAACACCTGTCTTTTCTGCTACCATCAGGTTCCCTGCGATGTGTTGTCTGTTCAGGAAGCCATTTCACTGGCCAAAACGCCAAGAGGCATCCTCTTCTAGAATAGATTCTCCGTGGAAATCTTCCCACTACCCTCTTCCTTCAAACCTCTCTTTCCATCTTTCTCAAATAAATGTCTCGCGTTCCAGCTATTCTCTTGACTCATTCACCCCCACAGGTGGTTCCATCGTGGCTTAGTGGAGATAGAAGAATCTCTCACAGGGCTTGTAGAGGCCATACCAACCAGCAGCTCTTGAAATCAAGGTTGTGGAAATCCCAGGAGGAATGAGTCAGCCAGGAGCTGAGTTAAGGAGGAAAAATCTGGAACGCCGTGGCCTGCGTCACGTGAAACACCTTTTGGCTAGTAAGCCTGGGTGGGACTTACTATACACTCTCGTATACGCTCTCATCTCGCAGTTCAGTGGCAAATCACAGATTCCATTGGACAGTATTTTACCTTTTTACTACTGTAAATATTGTATCCTGGGCATGAAACAAACCCCCAAGTGGGGCCTTCTGCAAACTTCAGATGTCCATGAAATTAAATTGCGCTTTTCCTGCACACCGGCTCTGCTGTTGGTTGCTTTTGAATGGGGAGTTGAATAAAGGCATCCGTTTCAGATAAATCTTTGTTGTCATTCCTCAGAAGCACAGAAAAGTCACAGGACTCAGCTACATGTGAATACGATATGGTAAAACCTAAGCTCTGGTATTACGATTCAGAAATGTGTTGATTTATTTGCTTTTTTAAAAGCGATCGGACACCCAAGGTGCCTTTCCTCTTTTAAGTAATTAAATAATATAGTGGCACAAGATGATGAAATCCCTGCTGGAAGGTTTCAGCACTGTTGGGCTAATTCTTCCTTCCCCCCCTCAGACATACACAAGCAGGCTACGCAGAGTAATGATTGCACAATGGGAGGATTGCTGGTCTGTTAGGGTGATCTGACATCTCAGAACCTGGACATGTGTTGTGAGTGGCCCTATTTAATTGGTCCATAAAATTATGGGGAAGCCATGAGATGTCCAAACCCAGGAGAAGGTGGACTGGAGAGAATCTCCCAGTCATATTTCAAACTGGTTGGACGGGCCATAAAATACAAATAAGACTGAGGAACTGCAGCCAAGCCCCAATATTGCCTCTACCCCAGGGCACCCAGGGGGTAGTGACTCACCAGGAGGGAGATTTGAGGTGAAACAGGGCAGGGCCATCGGCGCAGAGCTAACCAGAAAAGGAGGACAGGTCTGGGAACTCATAGGAGCGTCTGGTCTGGTCTGGTCTGGTCTGGTCTGGTCTGGTCTGGTCTGGTCTGGTCAGACTGACCTCTCCAGCAGTGATGGTGGTGAGCTTGGCTTGGGGAGATCCGGGTTCCAATTTGGCCCCAATCTGATGATCTGACTCTGAGTCGATCATTCTCTCCCAGCCCAACCTACCTCTGCCCCACCTTGGAGAAGGGTGCTCTCAGGTAGAGGATGGGATATAAATGCAAGGACAAATAAAAAGGAACAAAATCCATTTAAAATCAACAAGCCTTCCACGCAAGACAGCAGAAAAACCTGATCGACTCCCTATTGCCCTCAGAACCAATTGCTATGGAACAGGCTTTTCTGCTTCCAGGCTTCAGTTGATCCACCCAAATGTTCCAGCTCCATCCCAGCATGAAACGTTTAGAGCCACTTCTCGCCTTTTCCTTTTCCCTCCTCATCTATACTTCCTTTTATGTTGGAAGCCTGAGTGCAGGGATTGTATTGCGTTTATTGTTGGTTTTGTTACTCTACAAAAGTTTCTGGGAGTCATACCAAATCAAATCAAACAGATAACTCTTGCACACTGAGCCAGGTCCAGAAACCATCCTCCTCCTCTGAAGGACCGGTGGGGGGCATGCAGAACGGATATCTGCAGTGTTCATGCTTTACATCAGCGTGATGGACACGTACCGGAATTTAAATTCATGGCCCAAAAGGTCTTGGGCCAAAGCCCCGCCAGGCAGCTTTGGAAACCGCTGTAATATTTATTCTGGCTCCTTTGCAATCTGTCCCGGAGGCCGAGGGAACACCTGAGTCAGCGGATGAAGTGCCACCTCTCCCATCCCACCTGGAGCCATCCTCTGATTGGGTGCAGAAGCATCTCCTGCCTTTCATCAGAGCTGGAAAAACTGCATTTCTGAACTTTGTAATGAGCTTGTGAAGAAAAAGGTGCTGCAGCTTAATGATTGATCTCAGAAGCTGGCCATGGCTGCGATCAGGATCGCCCTGGCTCTCCTGGTTGGGCTCTGCGCTTACTATTTCTACCCGCAAGAAACGTTCTCCGCAGGTAAGCGAGTCAGGGGCAGCTCCTGAGCCGCTGCTCTGCTTCTGCTTTTTTTTTAATCGTTCTCTTTCCGTTTCACGGGAAAGAAAGTGCCTCCGAATCTGGTTTCCCTGAAGAGAATGTCAGTGAGCGGTGTGAAGAATGTGAACCGGTTTCAGGGTCTCGGTGGCCGGGTTTGCCCAGGGGGTCAGCCCATTTTCGCTGTTCTCACAACGCGCTGGACCTATCCACTGTGTTGAGGTTACACAACGCACCCCACAGAGCCCTAGCGCGGGTTTAAGCGACTCCATCTTGGCACAGGCAAGTGAGCAGCTCCATCACCCACCAGGCTAGGTCCGCTGTCCAAACAGCACAGGTGGGTACGTGTGAACACCTCACCGTTCCCTGGGCAATTGTCTCTGCACCCTCTCTGGCATCCCGTGTTTCATTACCTCCCAAGGGGAGACGGCATGCAGGAGGGATTCCTCCTGGGGGGCTGCTTTCAGGTCGGGAAGGGTCAGGTGGCACCAAGGGAGGTTTCAGAGAGGGGGAAAGATGCAGAATGGAGGCCAGGGAGGCCAGCCACAGACCTGAGAGAATCAGCGCTGAGCAGAGCCAGCTTTGCATTCAGCTGCTATCAGAGCCCCGTGGACTGGGCCACGTGGACTGGGGGAGCGGGATGCCAGCACCACCACTTGTGGGATCGTTTGCCCAGGGCTGGGGAGCCTGGCATTCATCCCAGGGCTCGTCCAGAATCCAGAAGCCCAAGCGGGTGACAGCAGCGGACGAGACGGGGAGCCGCATCTGTGGCTTGAGGCTGAGCAGAAGCTGATCTCTCTCTGCCCAGCCCCAGGCCAACTGCGCCAGCCCCCCACCCCACCCCACCCCACCCCACCCCGAATCAGCAGCATCTGTGTGCTGAGGCTGCTCAGGATCCAGCCCTGGATCCCCAGCTGGAATTCCCATTCCCGTTTCTGGAAGCCGAACTCTCCTGGCGGTAAAGTGCAGCTGATGGCCCATAATACTCTAGTCAGGCGTTCAGATGGGAGCTAGAAGGGTGCAGAAAGACCCAGGTCAGGGTGGGCAATGCATCCCACCGGGTGAAAATGGCAGGAATTGTCCTGGGGAATTCTGGGAGTTGAAGTCCATGCACCTTAAATTTGCCAGGTTGGGAAATTCAGCCAGACCAGGATCTGGGGAGAGAAAAGGGGCTAGTGGGGGAGCAGAACTTGAACTCAGGAGCCAAGAAAGGCTGTGATTAGCTTTGGAAGGAAACAGGTGGTAGCCAACTGGGGAGAACCAGACCCTCAGATTCCTCCACAGAAACCTGAAAAGCTATCAACCCCAGAAGGGAACAGTAAGCACATGACTATATTCCCCCCATTCCCCCCCAGTGCAAAGGCAGACTCTGCCATCGGCTTCCTCCACGTAGAAGGGTCTCTCCCCTCCTGCCGACAAGCTTCATTCAGAGATGAGGTTGGTGGCGGGGGGGGGGGCTGCCCTGCTTCTATTGGCACTGGAGGCGACCGGCGGAGGGCTGTCCGTTCGCCTTCTGGCCCTGGGGGCTTTTCCCCCTGCCAAAATGCACTTCTCCGGCCATCCCACAGATTGGGGAGAGGAGGCGGATGTCCTGCCGGACGCATCACTCTGATGTGGGCTGGCGGAGTATCGGCAACGGCCCCTCTCGCCGATGAAGGGGCTTTGCGAAATCCGAGTGTGCCCGGAAGCAAACCCTCCGGTTGGAACTTACCTGGGAAGGGGGCAGAGAACCAACGTGACTCTAGGCAGGGAGTCTTATACAAGAGATCAGTGGCAGGTGTCACCCCCGACCGATCACTTATTTGCTCGGGTACTTACCTCTCTGCCCGAGGAGGGGCTCTCAGAACAGCAGACATAAAACAGGAAACATAAATTGGTTCCAATATGAGTTTGAAGCAGCGAAAGCTGGAGGGATAGAGAAAATGCACCGATGGGGAATAGGTTCAACGATCCCACTGTGGGGCGAACCTCCTCCCTTAGCTAAAGATCGTCCCAAGCGTTTTGCAAGGACCCCTCGCAACAGCACCGTGCGTCCCCTGGCTGGCTGGGAAGTAAATCTGGACCATCTCATCTTCTGTCTGCAGAGATGGTGCGAGGAATGCGCGTGCTGGTGACGGGGTCGAGCTCAGGCATTGGGGAACAAATGGCCTACGAATTTGCGCGAATGGGGGCCCATCTCATGCTGACCGCCAGGAGGGAGAACCGACTGCAGGAGGTAAGCAGCCGCCACTGATCGTCTGAACAGAGACAGCCCCGCACGACCCTCGGCCTCCTCTTCCTCCCGACCCCAGGCTCTGTTTCCCCGCTCAGAGCGCGTCCCTTGTCTTCGCTTGCTTTCTCTCTTTTTTTTCATTTAATAGTATTTTATTGGAATTTTAAAGTTACAAAGTTAAAAGTTAGAAATGAAAAAGAAAATTGAAAATACAAATTATAAAGAAAAGGAAAAGAAAAAGTGAGATAAAGTAAAAGAAAAAGAAAAAGAAAAAAAATATGAAAAATAGATAACTTCCAATCTATCTCTAGTTTTAGGAATAATAAGAGTATCCTAAGTGCTAGTTTTTAATGCATTAAGTAGGAATAATTCTTTGTCAAAACATATCCCATTACATTTATAATCTAATCTTCAAATCCCCATGTAAGCTTCACCCCACCTGCATTTTGCAAATAGTCCATCAACGGTTTCCATTCTTTAAGGTAATAATTATTTGAGTTTTCCTTTAATAAGCAAGTTAATTTATCATTTTCTGCCATTTCCATCTGTTTTAACAACCATTCTTGTATTGTTGGTAATGTCTGGGTTTTCCAAAATTGTGCATAAAGAAGTCTTGCTGCGGTAATCATGTATTGAGTAATTCTAATGAGATGTTTTCCTATTTGAAAATCCATTATCCCCAGCAGGAATAATTCTGGTTTAAATGGAATCTGTATTTGTAGTATGCTCTGCATCAAGGTTTGTATTTGAGTCCAGAATTTCTTTGCAATTTTACATGTCCACCACATATGGTAAAACGACCCTTCTTGTTGGTTACATTTCCAACAAATGTTGGAAATTGTCCCATACATCTTTGTTAGTCTTTGGGGTGCCATATACCATCAATACAACATTTTATAATAATTTTCTTTCAAATTATAACATAAATTTTAATCCTTTAGGCCACATATTTTCCCATTGCTGTATATGTACATTATGTCCAATATTTTTTGCCCATTTAATCATGCATCCTTTAACTTGTTCTTCAACCATTTCTTCTCTCAACAATAATTTATACATTTTTGCTATTAAGTGTTCATCTGTTTCTGTGATGGAATGGAATTACGAAGGCCAGGCTCAGGGAGATAAACACTTTCTTAGCTCACTGGAGGAGCATGGGAACTACAAGAGGATGAGACTGGCACCTCCCTGAGGAATTCACACTGTTGTGGCTGGCTGACTTTGGGAGCTGGGGTTTCAGTCTGGGAAGATTCTTGCTAGAGGTTGTAGCTAATAAACATAGCTGGACTGAATTTACATGGTCTCTTGGAGTTCCTTGGGCTAGGCCTGGCATCAATCTTCCCAAACGGAAACCCCAGCTCCCAAGTAATGCCAGCCACAACAGTGTGAATTCCTCAGGGAGGTGCCAGCCTCATCCTCTTGTATCTCCCACGCTCCTCAGGAGATGAAAGAAAATGTTTTTCTCCCTGAGCCTGGCCTTCATAATTCCATTCTATCACAGATATTCTTCCTAGCAATGACAATTGTAACTTTTCCCATCGGTCTAAATCTTTTTTAATATCTGTCCAGAGTGGAACATAATTATTCTGAAATAAACCAGCATTCTTAGATGTCAAATATACTCCCAGGTATTTTTCTCTATTGTAAATGCTTGCTTTCCTCAGCAAAGAACTTGGATTTCTTCCTCATGAGAAAAAGAGAGGACGCCTCTGTCCATTTCTGACACTGGCGAGAGACTTTCGTCACTAGCTTCCGCTCCAGAGAGATGCCTTATGCAGATCAATGTCCTCTCCTTTTCATGGCATGGCCGGCTCGCTTCCTGCTTGGTGGGGCACACAGGTGCCCCCTGAGCCATTCTGGAGGGACGCACTGAGCAAAAGCTATTCCTAGGCTAAGAGTTTCAGGAAATGGGCAGGGGCTCGAAACAAGAGTGAAGACCAACCCTGCTTACAGCAGCTGATCTAAACACAGTTGTTCTTGTGCCCACAAGGTGTGGTCAAAACAGTCAAGATGGTAGCCATGATAGCGCGATCCATTTTTTTTAATGATTGGCAGAAATTCTTTTCTTTCTTTTTTATTAGAATTTTTCAATACAATACTGTAAAAGTATACAAAATTAAAAGATTAAGAAAGAAAATATAGAAAAGAAAAATAAGAAAAAAAGAAAA
Source organism: Python bivittatus (assembly GCF_059951505.1). Lineage (NCBI taxonomy): Eukaryota > Metazoa > Chordata > Lepidosauria > Squamata > Pythonidae > Python > Python bivittatus. Next base: position 2,039,322 of record NW_028277070.1, on the reverse strand, counting down.
GTAATGAGAAAGGAAATAAAAGATAGAATTCTGACTTCTGCCCTTCCTTCTCTTGAGTAATTGCCATCTTATTCTTTTGCCCTTTTTAATCCCCAAATCATCAAGTCAGACTTTTCTGCTTTCAACAAAAAGTCCATATGAGGGTTCTAGTCTTTCCAAAAAAGCCTTTTTTTCCCTAATCAAACTGGTCAGCTTCGCCATTTCCACAAACTCTGTCAATTTTATAATCCAGTCTCCTACTGTATTTCATTATTCTTCCATCTTTGTATAAGATTATACAATAATCTTGCCGCAGTTACCATATACAATATTAATTTCCCATATTTCTTTTCTAATTCATCGTCCATAAAACCCAGTAAAATAGTTCTGGTTTCATTGTAATATTAAGATTGGCAGAGATTCAATTGCACTGTCCTGGCCACCATCTTGACTTTTTTGACCACACCCTGTGGACACCCGTTCTTGTGGGTCATTCTCAATCCTCCGCCCTCTTTCTCCTGTTCTCTTCAGGTGATGCAGAAGTGCCAAAAGCTGGGAGCAAGTTCTGTCCACTACGTGGTTGCGGACATGAGCAATCTGACCTCTGCCCAGAAGGTTGTTGAAGAAACTAAGGCCCAGATGGGTAAAGATGACCCTTTGCACTTCACCCGGCACCAACCCTTGAGCCTCAAGGGGGTTGAAGGACTGGGCACTCCGGGGGGTGGAAGGCTGGATTCAGCTTCCCTTACCTGTCCCAGCCACCAAGTGAGGTCAAGGAGCCCCCCTGGCACCGTCCATTCCTCTGTAGAAGCCTCCCAGGACTTTGCTCTCCCCTCCCTTCCTGCATGGAGAAGTGGGCTCAGAGAGGTCATGTTGCCATGATTCATCCAGAATTCATGCAACAAAGCAGGGGCGGGAACCACAGCTTTGAAAGGCAACAAGCAATTCGAGTGTTCATGGTGCACCTGTTGGAACACTTTTTCAGGCTCCAGGGCTGTGCATAGAGACACATTTGGCCTCGGGTGTATGTGAGAAGTGCCTCATGCGCTCTGCCTCACATCTTGGCCCTTAGAATTCAGAGCTGGCCAGCAATACTGGGCAATGTGAGCAGGAAAACCAAGGAAGAACAGCAATGAGGGGGGCAGCTTTGGGGGGAGAGGGGCCTCATTCCTGGCCCAGAGGATCAACAACTTTGGCTTCAGGTCCTGCAGAGACTTTAAGACCCAGAACCAAAGACATCTTCCTGCCTTGCCCTGTGCTTGCCTGGCTGACTGACCTTCAGCCTGCATTGGGTTCCCTCCAGGATGGAGTTCCTTTTGAGCCTGCAAACCTGTGATGTTTCAGGATCCAGATCTGTTCCCAGCCCTTTGCATGCTCAGGCGCCCTGCCTGGGGCTCAGTGCTGGAAGACACCCCCAGAGGACCATCAGCATTGGCAGCAAGCAAGCCCCACAAACAGAAGATCCATCTGTCTTTTCCAATCCAGTTGTGTGTGTAGCCACTGAATGCATCTCCATCCTTCTCTCCCTCAGGAGGTCTTGACCAGCTAGTTCTGAACCACGTTGGAGGAACAATGTTTGGTCCATTCCAAGGAACAATTGAGTCTGTGATCAGGTCTATGAATGTGAACTTCTTCAGCTATGTCCAGTTAACCATTTCTGCTATGGACCTGTTGCAAGAATCTAAGGGGAACATTGTAGTCATCTCTTCCATGAGTGGTATGCAGTAGCAATTCTCACAGGCTGACATACAGTTGGATCCAGCAGTGGGGCATTAATTATTGCTGACAGAGATATTCTCCTGCATGTTATCCTACCAGTTCTCAATCTGATGACACAGAATTTGCTTTCAATTTTCATACCAGCACCATCCACCATATTTCTCCATACCTTTCTGTCCTTGCAAACCATCCTTGCTTGTATCACATCTATACAGCCCTTCATACCTTGCCTTTTATTCTCCAGATTTATCATCTCTTTCTTCTTGAAGATCTCATCAACTCCATCCAACCATCACTTCTCAATCAAGACATTCCTCTCAACCCTCAATTCACTCTTCCTTCATATATTTATTTTGCAATTTGATCCTCATTCGGTCTCTCCCTAAGACCATAGGACTTTTATACTGGTCCCTTCCTTTGGTATTCAGCACCCACTTAACTTACTTTTATGTGTCTCCTGATGTACCCAACACACACCTCCATATAGGCAAGTGAGTAGAAGCAAGCTTTTATATACAGCCGTTCTACTTCCTTTCAACAAACATTCTTCACACCTGAAAACACACACCACTCATTAACTTTCTATCAGCATTTGTACATCTTAAAATTCCTCTATCATTCATTTTCCCATCATCAATACAAACTGTACCAAGTGTCAAGCCTAGCCCAAGGAACTCCAAGAGATAATGCCAGTTCAGTCCAGCTATGTTTATTAACTACAACCTCTAGCAAGAATCTTACCAGACTAGAACCCCAGTTCCCAAAGTCATCCAGCCACAACTGTCAGTCTGCACACTCATTCCCAAAGTTCAGTAAATCTTCTGGAGTCTAATTAGTTCCATTAAAGATTTAATATCTTTATTAAATCTTTATTAAATCTTTAATGGAACTAATTAGACTCCAGAAGATTTACTGAACTTTGGGAATGAGTGTGCAGACTCTGACAGTTGTGGCTGGATGTCTTTGGGAGATTTCTTAATAGAGAAATGTACAGCATCTATAGTTTGTTGAGTCTAAGCATTGCTAAGCAAAACCTTCCCTTTTAAGCCCTTTCCCCCCCTTCTACTTTCTTTTCCCGCTTGAAATTCCTCGCGCCTTTCTCCGGGTCTCATGGTTGCTTGACCTTGTTGGTGCCTCTGCAGAGATAACAGCAGCACCTAGCTTGCCATCTTCCTCCCCCCTTCTCCTAACTTCGATGGCAGGAACAAGGAAGTAGGCCTCCAATTAACACTTTAAACATTTAACTGTCAAGTATGCATTGCTAGTCTAAATTAAATGAAACTATGATTTCTAGCTTGCATAGATCCTGGCAACAACAGTGTGAATTCCTCAGGGAGGTGCCAGCCTCATCCTCTTGTTCCTCCCATGCTCTTCTGGGGAGCTAAGAAAAGGTTTATCTCCCTGAGCTTGGCCTTCATAATTCCATTCCATCACACCAAGGTACACACATTAACCTACTTCTCTGGGGGGGGTTACCACTTATACATATAACTTGCAATTACTCACTCCACCTTCCTTGTTAAACATAGCTACTTCAGCCTTTGAACTGGGAGGGATTACAAGGATGAGCCAGCATCTCTGCTTGCTGGAGAGACCAGGTTTGTTGCCTACTTGGCCATTTGTTTTCCCACAATGCTTGGGGCAACTTGATGTCAGGGACACGATGGGAAAATTAACCAGGCACCCCCTGAAATATGCTAGACTCGTTTGTCAATTGAAAGGCGGGACCTGATGTCCCATTAGTGCCAGTTTTTCATCCCTGGCACCAGCTGCCAGGCTTTCCTCGGGCCCGATCCGCATGCTGGTTTTAACCTTCCAGGTTCTAAGCAGACTGCTCCAAGAGTGCCTTCTCCCCTGCTGTATGGGGTGGCTGTCCTGAGTTCAAGAAGCTGGCTCCCCAGAGGCTCCCAAGCAAGGTGCCTCCAGCTCTTTTCCTGCAGTGGCTTCATCCCCCCTTCTGGAGAGGAGCTTCCTCCAGTCTGCCCTGGGGCTGAGTCGCTGGAGGATCTCCTGGGGAAAGAGCCCCCCCACCTCCCAGGTTCCTTTCCATCATCCAGCTGTTCCTCCTCCCTTATGAGGTGCAGGGAGTGAATCCCAGCCAGGAGTGCTCTTTTACTTTCTGCTTACTCATAGGGAGTCATTCTCGTGTTAGGGTTTTGCCTCGTTCCCTTTTTCTGCTCAGTTGGCTTTTTGCTACACTGACCTTTTTTTTATTCCTTTTCCCAACCTAACGAAACCACCCCACTTCTCCCTCTCCCTCTCTCTCTCAGGGAATTTCCCTTGCACCTAAATCCACAACTTCTTTTTATACTTTTCCTAACTCCTGAGTTTAATTTTCCACCTCTCTGCTCCATGGCTCCCCTGCTTCTCTTTTCCTTCACCATCCTCAATCCTCTTCACCTGCAGCACTGGCTCATCTCCTTTTAATCTCGGCCCATTTGCTTTTCCATCCCGACTCTGCCTCCACTTACAGGCCTTTGCAGCCAGATTTTACTCTCTCACATACCTTCCTCGCAAACTCCCACCAGTTTGCACCAGTTTCACTCCAATGCACCCTCCCAGTTACATGTATGGTTTACCAAGATCCATCTGCAGGCAGCCCCTCCAAAGATACCAGGGGATGGCCCCTTATTTATTGGACTTAATCCCCAGAGAAGCTCACCTGATGATGACATGATCCTTCCAAAGCCACAAAGACCTTTGTATTTTTCAGTGCATTTTAGGGAGCCATTTTTGATCTATTGAGTCTTGTTTCACTGTTGATTTTATCTGCTATTCTCATTACAGGTAGCCCTTGACTTATGACCATTCATTTAACAACCACTCTAAGTTATGACAGCACTGAAAAAAGTGACTTATGACCAGTCTATACACTTATGACCATCACAGCATCCCCACGGTCACGTGATCAAAATTTGGGTGCTTGGCAACTGACATGTATTTACAACAGTTGCAGCATCTCAGGGTCATGCAATCTCCACTTGTGACCTTCCCAGGGGGATTCTGACAGGCAAAGTCAATGGGGGAAGTCAGATTTGTTTAACAGCCGTGGGAAAAAGGTAATAAAATCAGGCACAACTCAGTTAATGACCACATCGCTTAGCAATGGAAGTTCCAGTCCCAATTGTGGTCATAAGTTGAGGATTACCTGTATAATTGTTGCAACAGGTTTTTTTCTCCAGAATGCTACTATAGTAAGTGGGCTTAAATAGATTGCACACCACTCTTGGGACAAAGTTTCTTTACAATTTAGAGGTGCAATTAACTCATGAACAAGCTGTTCATGAACACTTCTCCACCCACACATCACTGGTGAGTCAAGATTATTACGCTGGGCATGGAGGAGCTTGGGGTTGACAGAGAGATAGAGAACGAGGACATAAAAATGGAGGAGGTGGAACGGGCTGTGGGAGAGCAGGTCGTTCCCCCTTCCCCATCAAAGTCTCCCTCTTTCTCCCAGGACGTATTCCAGGCCCCTTCGCTATCTCGTACTCCGCAGCCAAGTTTGCATTGGAAGGGTTCTACTCCTCGCTGCGTGCCGAGATGCGCCTGCGGAAAATAGACCTGCCCATCACTGTGGCCGTGCTGGGCTACATCGACACCGGTGAGTGGCACGGCAGAACGCTCACCTTCCCAACCCCTCGCACCCGGCTCTCAGGCCAGCCACCCATTTTCGCTCTTTTCTGCAGACATGGCCCTGAACTCAGTGGGCGATAAAATCACCCAGAAGGCAAGTTCCAAAGAAGACTGTGCCCGGCAGGTGGTGAAGGGCGGAGTGCTGCGCTACCGCGAGGTCTTCTACCCTTATTGGGCTGTGAAACCCATCCTGCTTTACCGAGAGCTGCTGCCAGACCTCGTGGATCAGGTCATGGCCTACGGCTACAAACTGGAGAACATCCTCTGAGAACTCCAGGCTCGAGCAACCCCTCTGCGCCGTGCAAAGATCGGGACTGCTTGCTACTTCCACCCACGGCATTTGCCGCAAGGGGCAACTGAAACACTTCGCACCCAACCCCTGCAGGGAAGGTAACAATGGGCAAAACATCTCCATTCCTCCCTCCTTTCCTGAGACCCTGGCATAGGATTTGTAGTCCTTGCCTGTTATCCAAATGCAGCAGTCACGTTGTGTGAAACGCAGCAGCAAATCTAACACTTCTGGGGTGCCCCATTTTTCCAACACCTGTGTGGGAACCTGGAAGCAAACAGTCACTGAACCTACAAACTGAGGCCTTCCAGATCATCACAGAAACAAGAAGCAAGCTGAGGACTTTCGGTCCTGATTACTCAGTAGAGAAAGTCACACCACAGTGGGCCCAGTGCAAGATCCTGGTATTAACCTTGACTAAGTGGGAGGAAGAAAACCAAACCACTGATGCTTTTACCCACTGCCACAAATCAATCACAGGTGTCGTTTATATAAAGCCATGCGCAACATTTCCTGGGTCCGTATCCAATACAACTAGATCGGTCCAATGCACTGCTCCCATGTAATGCAAAAGCTGGATTCACACAACACACCAAACTGCAACGTAGCCAACCCTGGCTGAACCCAGCGGGGTGCAAACCCAGCTCATGTGCTCAGTTATGGGGACGCTGCGCTGGGCGAGCCCAGAAAATTGAATTGTTCATGTAGTGTTCAGTAAATCAAAAGATCCTGACTGGATGTGCTCTCCTGCGCGGCACACATTTTATTTGTTTTATTACAAAACCAACAGGAGCAACGTACGCCGTTGCCCGGTTATCACCGTAACCATAAATCACTAGATTTACAGCCCCAGCATGGCTGCTTGATGCCCGACCTCGCTCAGCGAGGGCTGCGAGCAATCCTCTTCCTAGGCGCTTGCAGGCGGACAGCCCCTGACACTCGCAGTCAAAGGAGCAACGTCTTTCCCCGCTTAACACATTGTATAACATTTTTGTAGAATTGCAAAATTCCAGGAATGCCTTTGGGCAACTTTGCAGTTAAAACAAAGCCCCTCCCACAACGGAGTCTAATTTCACGCAGACCTTTTAATATGGACCGTGACCGTATCATGGGACGTCCAGATGAGCTGCTCCTGCTTCCTCCTCGGCCCAGGCCACCCCTCCACGTTCTCCCTCGGAAAGCAGACGATAATCAGCTCCAGCAAAAACCAGGACCCGGAAGCAGCAGTCCCCGAGTGCATTAACGTCCCCTAACCCCTCACTGCCGCCAGTCTTCAGGGAGGACTATCAGATGGATCCTCAGTCCCCGTCCCAGGGACATCCGTGGGGTCAGAAAAGTCAAGATGGGGGCTGCAACGATGCGACTGAAGAACTGCACGCTGGGGCCCTCTTCTGTGACACCCCACGGATGCTCCTGCCCCCTCCAGTTCCCCTCCCCAAATTCTGGAATGCTGTTCCAGACTAGAATCCACAGGACAAAGAGGCTCCCCCCAAACCTGCAAATGGGGGGGACAAATTATCACTGGTTTGTCACAGGACCTCCCCTCCGCCACCCACAGGCCACTCACCTCCGTAGTTGCTCCCCACAGTCCTCTCCATCCCCTCTGATCGGGGTTGTGTTGGCTGCGATTGACGGCACTGGTGTTTGCAGGATCACAGAGCGCATTACACCACTTCACCGCTTCTCCGTTATTTAATTGCGCTTGCTATTGCATTCATGTCTCACCTTTCCACCAAAGAAGGCAGAAGAACGGGGGAAGAAAACGATACAAAAGTCAGCTTGAAAAAAGTACAGTAAAACCATGCTAAAAGATGACCTGAAAACACCTTCTAGGAAGTTTAGGAACGAGCCACCATTTCAAAAAAGTTTATCCTGCCCTTTAGCAGTCAAACATCTGCAGGCGGAGTAAGAGCCCTTCGGAAAGGCCTCTCCTGCAGGAGCAAACATGGAGACGGGATCCTTCTGGCAGCCGAGACCCCAAACTGCCCCCCAATGCAGAATTGCCCTTGGGGGGCCTCGGCACTGTTACTGGACAGCTTTCATTGTTCATAAGGGTTTTACCTATCAGGGTCAAATTTTAAGTAGGAATAGCTCAGCTTACAGGATGGTTTTGGGTGGGTGGGTGGGTGGGTGGGTGGGTGAGGGAGGGAGGAAGGAAGGAAGGAAGGAAGGAAGGAAGGAAGGAAGGAAGGAAGGAAGGAAGGAAGGAAGGAAGGAAGGAAGGAAGGAAGGAAGGAAATGGGGAAGAAGGGAAAGAGAGGGAAGGAAGGGCACTTCAATATGCTTAGCCACCTCCCTTTCGCCCAACCATTTACTCTTCTTTCCGCTGCATCAGGGTTGGCTCAGCAGCAGAGTGCGCACACACACACCCACACACACACACCCTGAGGAGCGTGCACCAAACTTTTTATTCGCGTAGCATCTTCCCATACACGAAAAGACATTTAGGCCCCCGTGGGGTTTGTATCAGGGCCCGGGCTTCCCTTATCCATCTTGTCCTCCTTGTTGCCCCTGAACTTGGCCAGCACGGGCGTGTTGAAAACTGACGTGGTGCTGGAAGAGCTGGCACCTTGGGAAGATGAGGTGGGTGAGCTGCTGGCAGGAATCCTGGAACAAAACCATGTCTGCAGTCAAGGTTGGCTCTCCCAAGCCCCTCCTGTAGAAGAACAGCCCACAGTACCCAACCAACGTTGAACACACGGCCTTCCACCTCGGGAAGTGCCAAGAATTGAAGTTGTTAGATAAGTCTAGCAGACATTGTCAACATCCTTGAGACAAACTAGTGGGAAGGCACAGGGTCTCAAACTCCCCTCCTACCAGCCCTCCTCTTCCCCACTCCTGCCTCCTTCTTTATAGTAATCGGGTGGTAGTTCCTGCTGCTCCATTTAGTGTCCAAGCAGCACCCTATCTGGCCTCCTCCCCCTAGCTCCCCTGGACTGAGGGCTCCCACCACCCCTGTTGCCTTTCTGGCAATTAAAGGCCAAAAGGTAAAAAAAAGTGAAAGAATCTCAATGACTCCACTTCTGGCCTTTTAGCAGAGAGGCATGTGGCTAGAGGTTTAAGTCCTCCTCCCCCATACTTGAGAGAAAAATCCATCTCACAAGAGATAAACAAAACTTTTAAAAAGAAAAATGTCACCACTCTCTTTAGCTTCAGACATTAAAATGCAAACTTACCTTGTTGAAGGGGAGAAGGAAGGATAAAATGTAAAAATCCTCTTTAGCTATTAAAATGCAAGCATTCAGGGTTGACAGTTACAGAGCTGCTCAAATCACAATGAGACCACTGGCAACATAAGTAAAAAGAAATTTTCCAGAAGAAAATCCAGTGCTCCAGGTAAATCAGAAAATGACTCTGATCTGCTCCGTAACATGACAAGATCGTTTCAAATTAATATTACTGATGACAAAAATATCCTACAAAGGAAAATATATTTTCTGGAAACCTTTTTGTCATCTGAATAAAAGTAATGCCCTGACTCACACAGTGAGTCTTAGCAGCCTACAGAAAATATATCAAACCGAGTGCAATCTTCCTGGCTAGACAGTTTTCCTACTTCTATGGAAATAGAAGACTTCCTGAATCAAAATTATCCTCTGCTTCAAGATTCTCAATCTCCTGCTTCCAAGTTCCAAGCTTTCTTCTGAAACTGTTAGGGTGATGGAAGTTGCTATGTCTTACCCGGTCTCTTTCCTCCATCTTTCCCCATCCAGAGTCCTGCCTCTTGTTTTAAAATCACCAAAGTTTTCTATCTCCAGTAGAGAGAGAGTCTAGGATATTCACACTCCGTACATGATCCAATGCCTGCATCAATCCCCACAGGGATGCTTATTGTGAATGTCTGAGCCCAGCTGGCTGGCAACGAGGCTAAAGCATGGCAGCTAAGGATAAACTTGGGGCGCCATGCGACCATCGGGCCGGGGGCCGGTTCATTGATGGGAATTCCCTGCTGTTGAGGTTATCTATTTCTCTGCACAGGATGGGGGGAGCCCTGTATCTTGAAAGAAGCTGGTCAGGTGAACTGGAGGGGGGAGGGAGGGCAGTTCTCCCTCACCTGAGGTGCCACACAAGTCAGGTGCACATATGAACACCTGTTCTTTCAAAGTAATTTCTCCTCCACCTCTGAGCCTTTCAGTGTGATTGGCAATGTGGGAAAATCCGGAAGCATTGTATCTTGATAAACAGGGCACAGAAGTGTTTGTCTGGAATCCAGTAAGTTAAGCAGGGAGGCCATTGCCTGACTTCAGGCCAGTTAATTTCTCTCAGCCTGACCCACACAGGGTTGTTGTAGGGATAAAATGATGGGGTACACCATGTACACCAACTTAAGAGGAAAAAATGGCACACAGGAAATAAATACATAAATAAATAAATAAATGCACACCTACCTTGGGAATGTGTATTGCAGCCGGTTGACAGAGCTGCTAGTGAGAAAGGAGGGACGAAAGCCACCAGGATTCAGCATTAGCGGGCGTAGGTCGACCATGCTGTGGAAAGATGGAGACGAGGAAACGGGGGTCATCGAGAGACCCTCCCCAGGACCCTGGGGGCACCTCTGCACCATCCCCTCGGCCCACTGCGAAGCATTGCTCTTTTGAGGAGGGCCCCTCCCCATCACAACAAGGACCCTAGCAGAGGGAGGCCAATGGCGGCAGCCCAGGAGATGCTCCGTGATTATCGCAGGACCTGCTCTGCACCTCATTCATTCCGTGGGATGCTCAGAGGGAGGCGAATCGTCCCCACCTCTCTGTGTTCCTCCAGCTCAGGGATCCCAGTGGCAGCAGCCCCTCGGTCCACTAGCCCAGTTCCTCCCACACAGTCGTCCTGCCTTTCATGCTGGCCAACCCAGTGCTAGTTGAATTACTTCCTCCCTCCCGCTCCCCCCCTCCTTGCCATCAATTTATAACAAAACCACCTGTGAGGAATCAGAGAATGCAATACTCAGAAAGCTCTTCTCTGCCCAACTTTGCCAACTGCCTGGATGCCCATCAGCCGTAAGCCGGCTCCGCGGGGCTGTCTTTGCAGAGGAAGCTGGGCTGAAACGTGGCTAGCTCTAGCCCGTTGGCGGCTCAGGACGTCCTCTGAATGCAGCCCCTCTCTACTTCATTCCTGTACAGCCTCTCCCTCCCTGCCCGGCTTCTGACCTCTTTTGATTAACAGGCGACATGCCGGCCCAAAGCTGCTTCAGGTCTGTATTGCTTCTCTCAGTCTGTAGGGGTTGAAAGCAGCAGCTTATACACAACACAGGCAATCAACTTTCCTGGAGAATTATGAAGTTGCTAAGCCTGGAGGAAATCGTCTCTCCTTCCCAGGTCCAAGTAAATGAAAAGCACAATATATTAACACATCCCACAAAGCCACTGGGTTTGCTGAGCACGCCGGGGCAATTCTACAAAGAAGGAGTTTGCTTGGGATTGCTGTCTGGATTTTCTGGCTGTAGTGGGCATGACTGAGCCCGCGAGTTGGAAGGCTGGGGGTCTCAAACCCCTCTCCCAGAGGCCCCCAGATTGTCACATCTTGGCTCTGGCTCTTGCTAGCACCTTGGCATTCCACTTATCTCCTAGGAAGTACCTTACCGGGCATCCTCCCATTAACCCTGGCCTGAGAGAGAGAGAGAATGCATTGTCTTTCCAGCTATTAAAAAGTAAAACGTACAAAAAGTGAAGTAATTTAAATAATGCACCTCCTGGTCTTATAGCATAAAGGTGTGTGGCTAGAGGTTTCAGTCCTTCTTCCCCCACCTTCCTTGGGAGCTAGACCAATTACGCTGGAGATAAACAAAATCAAACTATTTAAAAGAAAAGAAAAATGTAATAGCTCTTCTTTAGTTATTAAAATACAAATATGCCCTGTTGAAGGAAAGAAATATGGACCTGCTTCAATAAAACAACTGTTTCCAAATGAGTTAAAAAGAAAAAAAGACCTTGGTTGTGAAAAAAGCTTTCACAAAGAGACTGGAGCGTTATTATAACAGGTGCCATCTATAATAGGGACCGAATCCTCCTCCACACTCCTTTTCGAACCGTGGGAAATGCCGTGTTTCAAATCTTTAGCTATTCCCAGGTGTTTTATGTGTCCTTGTGCGCACATGGTCTCAAGGCAGCCTTATATTATACGAAGTCCACCCTACTCTCCCTTAAAGAGCTCTCCCCTAGAAGAGGACAACGTTTGGATTCAGTGAAAGTATAAGTCCTGAGTCCACACGTGAAACTTGGCCTGAACACAACACCTACCCTCACAAAACATGCTAAGCCCAAACACGCACATCATACGATAGCTTAACGTGACATGGCTCCCACCCTTGTGACGTTTAGGAACCTGTTAAAAACCTGATTGTGACCTTCAACTTTCTTGCCTAGATATGGGGAAATGGATTTTGTTTGCTTGGGTGTTGTACTTTTATAACAGAAGTTCTCTGGACCATTATCGTTTAAATATAAAAACATAAGCAATGAAAAAAAGAAGTAGAGAGAGGAAGACAAGAAGTTAAAAACCAGGAGTAACAATAAGTGCAGTAAATACAGCATAAAATCCCAGTAATAAAAAAGCAACAGAATATGAGTATTCTGATATTTCAGGCAAATACTTCCCCGGACTCTAAAAAGACCATAATGGAGGCTGTTGCAACCTCTGGGTCCACCCCACCCCGCTGGGGTGCCACCACCAAGAGGGTCCTTTTGCTTGTAGCTATGTCCCCCCCCCCCGCATTAGGGGCAACATCTGGGAACGCCATAGGTGTGCAGAGGTTCGAAGCACAAACCTGCTTTGGGAAAGAACCGAAGATTCTGGGCATGGCTGGAAGCCCCGAGTCCCAGAGCTTGGGCTCCGTCTGGCTCAACCCTCCCATCAGAACAGGCCTCCTGATCCTTCTCTCGGCCAGCCTCCAGGATGAGCTCTTGGCAGCTGAAAAGGAGCAAAGTTTCACTCCCTGGCCGCTTTCGTCTCCCACGGGCGCCGCCGGTTTGAATGAGGGTTTGTTGACTAAGCCACCAGGATCAGATCCGCCCATCGGATTAGAACCCCGTTTTCCATGGCAGAATTTATACCTCCTGCCTGAACCTTCGCTTGGTTCCCGCCGGCTGCCAGCCTCACCTGCAGATGGTCAAGAAACCAAGATGGCAACTCGACCATGTGATCAAAGCCCTGCCCTTGCATGTCAGAAAGGGCAGGTTTTGTTCGCATGGTTATGGTCACCATCTTGACTTTCTTGACCCCCTCTCTGCAGACACCCCTTCTCACCTGGTTTTATTTTATTTTATTTTATTCTTTACGCATCTGTTTGGATTAGGTTGTTTTTTGTTTTTACTTGAATGAGAAGCCAGCATGCTACAAAGCAACGAACCCGCCTGTAGCACCATTTTCAGTTCCAGGCTATATACCTAGAATGCATTCTTTCAAAATAAACCTGGCAGGTGAGCTTGGCAAGGAAAAAGACAACAGGCAGTTGGAAGGGACGTTTGGGCAATGCAAACACCTGGCACTCTCCATTTCTGTGGCATAAACGGTTGCCAAGACCTTGTTTCAAAGGGCTGCCTTCACCCGTGGCCCTGCGTGCGTAAGCAAGTCAAGCGGTGTGGTTTCGGTTTTGTCTGCTCCCGTTTTCCATTTGTGGCGCCTGAGCTACGGAAGGATCCTCGTGGTGTGTGGATGGCATCTGGGCTGAGCAAAGCAACTGGGCTGGGTGGGCATCGAAGACCATAACCGTCTCCTGCAAAAAGCTGTGATTTCTTCATGACTGAAAGGAAGGGTTCCTGCAACACTCAACCTGAAGCTTAATAAAACCCCCATTGCTACATTCACAGAACACAGAACCCCACAAAATCACATTGCCGTGGCTTAATGCAATGGTTGGTTCACACAATATGCTAAGACAGCAACTGGCTTCTCACAACACTTGGGCTACCAGTTCTGGGCTGCAAAAATCAGAGAGTAGCGGTCATGTGGATTTTAGCTCCAATCCAAGTGCCCTACAGCAGGGCGGGGGTGTGTGTGTTCAAACTGGGTTCGGCAAGAACTTGATGGGGTTCCAGGAGAGACTAAGAGGAAAGAATTTCACTCAAACTCAACCAATTTTCTGTCCTTAGAGCTTGGTCTCTTGATCAGGGTTCCCAGAATTTTTTTTTTTAATTGACAAGTTCTGCAGCCTGAAGAAGTCTGAAAAACCCTGCCCTGCGCAACGTGCTGAGCTGTTCTGGCCCCATCTGAATGCAGCCTAGCATGATGTGGGAACGCAGCTAGGGAGGTTTTCTCGAAGGGCAAGGCAGAAGGTGGCCCCTCCTGGTCAGTATCGGGGCCCAGGGCTCCCTCGCGTCCAGGGAAGGGAGCAGGAAAACACCAGAGAACGAAACGCGGAGGGACCTTCTGGGTGGAAGCGTAAGGAAGGGCAGAGTTAGTTACCGCGGGCATAACTGTTGGCCTTCTCCATCTCTCGCTTTAGTTGCTCTACTTTTTCCTCCATTTCCATTTGCCCCAGGGAGTTGTCATAATTCACGTCGCCCTGGAGCAGGGCGAAGAACCTGGCCTGGAAAAGAGCAGATGGGGAGAGAAGGGAGCGCTGTGGTCAGCGGCCCGAAGCGCACAGGCAGAGTGGGAACCCAGGTGGAAAGGGGGGAATGAAGAATACGTAACTTCCAGCAAGGGGGAAAGTACAGTCGTGCGCTAAAGGGAGCTTCCACTTCATCTCCTCCCAGCTGGGCTAGATTTCCACCAGGAGGGATTGTGCACTGCAAGGCAGAGCACCACGGCCACTCCGTGGTGGAACGGATCGGCCAGTGTTTGTTACTTGGTCTGAATTTCTGAGGAACAGACTGTTAAATGACCAAACTGGGATGAAACGGCAATTGCAGGGCCAAACTTTCTGACCTCATCAGAGGTTCCCCTTGCAGGAGACAATTAATGTCCCGCATTCAATGTCTGAGCCGGTCAAGGGCACGGCCTGGGGCTGGCTGGACTATAACTTCCATCATGCTGGCTGAAGTTGAGGGGAGTGGGGATCCAGCCTGGGGCACCTTACTGGGCATGAGGGATCTGGTGGTCTCAAGGTGGTTGTTCTTCAGCCAGAGTGCAGGGTCTCTCTCTGGGGGCAAGAGCTGAGCCCGGTGATGGATCACGCCGGGGGAGAGCGAAGGATCGGGGGCTCTTCTGCAGGCAAAGCCCAGGGCTGAACCTTTCAGCTGTGGAAGGACGCCTGATCCACAAACAGCTTCTCAGCTGCAATTAAAGCAGGGTCATTGCAGGCAGGGTCCGAAGAGTTGAGATGGCGGCCGGACAGCGCGATACCTGTTCTGTCTCGAATGTGCACTGATGACACCATCGTAACCGCTGTCTTGGCCTTCTGGACCCTTCCCTGCAGACCCCCCGGATAACAGCCTCTGCGCCACCCGCGCCAGGTGGGCGCAGCACCTGCGCACCCCTGGGCTCCTTCTGGCGACCCCTCCGCCAGCCGCAGCCTCACCTTGAGGTACTGCCCCAGGCCGCCCCTCTCGTTCTCGGCCTGCTTCCTCTTGCGCGCCACCCGCTCGCAGATGCTGGGGTTCTGCTCCATCTGGGCGAACAGGTCCTGCAGGGACTTCTGGGTGTAACTCAAGGCCTGGCCCTCGTAATCCTGGGGGGAGATCCGCTCGCAGAAGGAGAAGATGAGCGGGAATTCACTGTCAAATTCGTCCAGGGTCTCCATCCTGCATGGGGAAGAAGAGTCAGGCAGGAAAGCCAGCCGGGGAGTCAGGGATTCTGCCCCAATCCATTGGGAAGGGAGGGGAGGTTACCTCTGAGCAGGTTCAGAGTGCAGCGCCCTGAAAATGCAAACATCGGGATGCGGGGGGAGGAGGGGGCAGAGCATTACAGTGCGTGCCTTTGCTGAAAGTGTTTTGAGACCCGAAAATGGGCGGAAGTCCTACAGGCAGGGGGCAACCCCTGTCTCTCCAGATGTAGAACTACAACGCCCAGCACTCTTTGCCAGTACTCGTGCTCCCCAGGATGCTGGGAGCTCTAGTTCAGCCCCGGGGGAAAGCTCCGCGCCGGCGTCGGCATGGCCAGAGCAGCCTCTCGCCGCGGGCACAGCTGGGCTGAGCCCGGCTCGCCGCCGGCCGCTGAACTACCGCTCCCAGCATTCCCCCCGCGGCCCCTCTGGCCGGGGTGGCTGGGAGGCGTAGTCCCCCTGCCCAGCGCGCCCGAGGGCCGTTCCGCAGGAGCTGCAACGCGGCGCCCGCGCGGCGGGCCGGAGGGGCGTTCCCAGGGGCGAGGGGCGTGGCTTGCCTTTCCCCAAGAGAACTGGCTCGGCTGGTGCCCGGTGGGTGCGCGGCGCTGCTTGGCTTCGGTCTGCGCCGCCGCCGCCCGCCGCGCCACCCCGCCGGCTGCTGCATTGTGACACACCGCGGCCCGGGGGTGGGGCGGGGGGAGGGCAGTTCTGCTCTCCCTGCGGTCCGCGGGACGGGAGGGGAAGGCAGAGCGGCGCCTGCGCTCCCTGCGCGCATCCCGCTGCCCGGCGCAGGCTGGCGAGCCCCGTCGCCGGGTTTGGAAGAGCCAAGGCTGCTTCCCAGGGTGGTGCCCGCTGGCTGGAGGAGCCCCGTGGATCTGGAGGGAAGGGGGCGGCGCCCCCGGGCCTCTGCGCGGCTGAAGGGGGCTGGGATGCGCGCAAGACAGCCGTCGAGTGGAGGCGGAGGAAGCCCGCTTCTGCGATCTTGACTCTTTTGACCGCCACCCCCCTCCCCCCGCCGATGCCCTGCACTGGCCCATCAACTCACCAGGCGGGCCGGGATCATCGAGCACGCGAAGCCGCAAGAAACCTAGCATCGCCCAGATTTTACCTGTTCTGTTTCAACTTGCGTGAACGCTGCCCGCGAGATCCAGGTGAACCCCTTTAGTTAGCAGGCTCCCTCCCCAACCGGCATGCTGCTTGGAAGGAATGTCCCTCCCACCCCACCCCACTGCACCAAACTGCTGTCCCCAGCATCCTGCATTTGGAGGTAGAGTTCCTCTGATCGTGGATGCTCCCTCTTTAGCTAGCCTGTTGGATTCCTCTCCCAGAGGCTTTTGCGGCACCCATGGATGCATCCTGGGCACAGAGTCAGGGCATCACTGAGACTGCTGGCATCTCTCAGCTGCCCAAGACTTCCAACCCTGGAATGAGAAGGTTTCAAATCCGGAGTTCTTCCTTGGGGACAAGAGGATCTGCCTCTTTCAAGATAGATCAGACTTGTCTCTGAGAAGGTCCTAATGAAAGAGACCCCCAAGCCAGGATTTCGATGGTGGGGTGCAAAATCTTTCCTCTCTTTGCCAGCGTGCCTGCACAGCTCTCCCCAAAGGGTCTGGATAGCAAAGCTTCCACATTGTCAGAGGCCAGCCTCCCCCAAGTAAAGAAGCCCCTAACTTGGGCTGCCACGGGGCAGGGAACTCCGAAGCACAGATGGCCCCATCTGGCCCCAGAGACGAACCTTTCTAGCCTTCCAGGACAACCCTCTAGACGTGCACACCTTAGTAATTCAACAGGAAGGCCATGGGAGTAAGAACGGTGAAGGTGGGCTACGTCTTAGCTGCCTCCCTGCTGGAGCACCATTTAAGCTACTAAAAGGGTGAAATTGTAGGAGGAGAGTCATGTTAGTCTGTGGTGGCAAAAATCAGGAGGAATCCGGGAGCCCCTTTTCCGACTAGCAAATTTTATGAAAAGACATTAAGCTTTTTGAGCTGCATCTCCTGTCATCCAATGTTTAGAGCAGTGTTTTTCAACCTTGGCAACTTGAAGATGCGTGGAGTCACTGGCTGGGAATTCTGGGAGTTGAAGTCCATGCATCTTCAAGCTGCCAGGGTTGAGAAACCCTGGTATAGAGTGACTAGATTGATGTAGGCCAGATGGATGTAGGACTGATGGCGATCAATGTCCTACATCACTGGAGCCCCCCCACGCATCAGATAAAGGGAGATGCAGTTCACAAAAGCTTAATGCCATTTAATAAAACATGTTAGTTGGAAAAGGTGCTACCAGACTCCTCTTGATCTGAAAGGGTGCACACATCCTGAGCCAACCTGTTCTTCATCTTCATCCCCAGTGGAGGCAGGACCATCCAAGGTTTTGTTGTTGTTGTTCAGTCGTTCAGTCGTGTCCGACTCTTCGTGACCCCATGAACCATATTGCGCCAGGCCTTCCTGTCCTTCACTGCCTCCCTGAGTTTGCTCAGGTTCCAAGGTTTGCAGAAGGGTAAACCAAGGTTGAGAATTTGGTGGGGTTGGGCTGAAAGAGGTCATTCAGAGTGCCTCGCGTTACCTCCATGGGACCGGTGTCTCCACCAGCCATGCCAATGGTATCACAAGTCCAATCCCCCCCCCCAATTCCTTTAAAAAAAACATTTTGAGTTTTGATCAACTGCCTTTCGGTGGCTTCCCAATGTCTTCAGCATGGGAAGTCTTTTCTCATCTGAAAACTGGAGATGGTTTTAGTAGAGAGAGCTTTGTACCCCATCTGGAGGAAAGATAAGGCTTAATTTTAAAAAATCCATAAAATCCACAGGAGATGCCAGGACCCGAGCCCGAGAGAAAACGCCTGCCACAGCGTGAGGGCCTTGGATGTTTCTGCTCATGCTGCATCTGAAGGTGGCAGCAGGGGCCAAAATTACCAATGCCAGCTAAATTGCCAAGGTGGGAGGGAGCTTCCAAGACCTCTCTGCTGGCAAAGAAAAAGACTTTGCCAATGGAAGAAGGGAAAATTCATCCTAAATGTGATCCTGGAAAATATTATAAACACTAATATTCTGCTTAATGAAAAACTCTTCCAGATAAAAGGCAAAGATGAAAACACTGTTTTGCTGCTTTTTTGCAAGGAGCTCTGGTTCACAGTAAAAAAAATGGTTTTTATACATTTATTTAACGACATCCCTGTAAAATTCCTCATTTTCTTCATCCTTGACTCACTAACTTTTCCACCAACGTATGAAAAGAGTGTTTCAGCCCTCGGCTTAAGGAATAGTCCTCACGCGGCACTCAGGGCCAAAAGAGCACTTGCTGGCGATTGGCATCACTCCACTAACGAAGGTGAGAATTACTTCTCGAAACCGCTCAGCTCGGCTCCAGCAATGCCTTCAGTCACCCCACATTTGGGTGAGTTGCTTTGCAGAGATGCTCATCGGCCAGGGATTTAAATCCAATGGCTTCGAAGCCTCCGTAGCATCGCACACAGCCCCCTCTGGGCAGTGCATGCCACGAATGGCGCTGTTGGAGAAGTAAGAACCCCCTTTCCCAGGTAGCTCTTCCTCCCCAAGGGCACCCGCTCTGTTGGTGTGCTCGGGGGCGTCTGCTGAATACTGGCTGCCCCCCGCTCTCAGCCACTATGTGAGGCCCCAGGCCTGGCGGTGCCTCGAGTCCAGCCCCATCTGGTGACCTCACCCAGGGCTTTGAGTGATGAACTTGGGAGGCCGCTGCTGAGAATCCACTAACACCACTGGATCCCGCCCCACAGACACGCCCCTTGGCTGCCTGCAACATTAAAGTGGGGTTCCCCTGACTACTATAATGTGCTCTACGTGGGGCTGCCCTGGAAAAGTATCCAGAAGCTTCAGTTGGCTCAGAATGCAGTGGCCCGCATAGTTTGTGCAAGCCTAGATTTGCACGTGTCACCTCTCTCGCAGGAGCTGCAATGGCTGCCGATTTGCTTCCAGGCCCAGTTCAAGGTGCTGGCTGTCACCTTTAAAGTCCTACACGGCCCGGGGCCAGATTATTTGAAGGGCCGCCATTTCCCAGTTTCATCTGCCCGACCCACCAGATCGGGAAGGCAGGGTATGTTACGGGTCCCTCCTATTAAGGAGGCCCATCTAGTGGGACCAAGAAGGGCCTTCTCCGTGGCAGCTCCCTCCCTGTGGAACATCATCCCCGCAGAGATTGGACTGGCCCCCACCGTGATGCTCTTCTGCAAGGCCCTGAAGACATGGTTTTGCCAGCGGGCCTGGGGACCCCAGGTCGACCCGAAGCCCATCAAATGGCAGTGAAAATGTACTGTTGTTGCTGGGGGTCGTGGTCGTGGAGTAGGTTTTGTATTTGGGATTTTTATTCCTGTAAGCCGCCCAGAGTCACTGTGAGTGAGTTGGGCGGCCATATAAATTGCTTAAATAAATAAATAAATAAAATAATCACAGCATGCAGCATTGCCAAGAGGTGCCCATGTTCTGACTTTTAACCCCCCCACTAAAGCCTCTGCAACTGTAGCCGCAGCCCTGGACAGCCACCCTCGGGCCCCACCCCTTGCAGAGCCTCCCCAGCGTCTTGAAACCCCCGCCCTTTGCAAACCACAGAGCCGAAGCTGTTTTCAAATAATTTATTAGGAATTTAAAACAGAAAATCTGGAAAAAAAAGGGGTTACAGGTATGGCGAGAACAAACATTGACGTGTAATAAAACTGGCTTAATAAAAAACACAGCTTTATTTTCTTTTAAAAAAGAAGGTCGGCATAGAAGTAGCCCAGCATGTGTGCCAAGGAGGAGGTACAAGAGTGCCACGCGACAGTCGCGCCCCCCCAGCTGAAGACCAGAATAAAATTAAACCCATTCGATCTGGCTTCCCCAACCTGGAGCTCCCCCTGCTGGTGGGGATGAGAGGCGCTGCGGTCCGTCCTCTCCAGAGGCACCGGTTTTGGGGGAGGCTGTGACAGATTGTGGCTGCTCTTTTATTTCTTCTTTAGAAAAAAGAAAAACAAAACCCAGACAAACATACTCATCTGAGTAACAAAAATTATTGCTTTGTGTTTCCAGTATTAATTAGCTGAGTTTCCCTCTGTTCTCCTTCTGCCACCAAGACAACTCTCCCAATATTTTCACGCTGCGTAAGGGGGGAATTGTGCCCGTAGAGTCGGAGGGCAAGGAAGGGGTGAAGGACGGAGGCGAGGGATCTGTGGGGACAAGGCGGGCATCGCAGGAGAGGGAGGCGGTTTGCGCAATCCGCAGGATCAAGCAAAACCGCTTCGCTTCGGATTTAGGCTGATCGTGGCAAAACCCGGCCGTTAAAAACTTGAATTAAAAGTAACTTCTGGCAGACAGAAAACCAGCATGCAAGGAATAAGATTCCTAGGCCCCTGATTCCCCATGGCATTTTCTCCATGTAGGGAGAGGGGAAGGGGGACACTTAAAGGTGGGCGTTTCTCTTCCTCTGCCACTTCAGTCTGAAACAGAAAAACTTGGAAAAGCTTAATTGCTTGATGCTGCTAATAGCACGCTCCAGTTCTCTCTCTCTGCCATCCCTCCATTCTGCCACGGGAAGCAATTCTAGGTTGCCCTAAACACTGCTTGGCTGTGGCTTCACCGGGAGTCGAGCTCCACCTGAAGGGAAGTCTTGTTCAGGACAACCTTGACTGCCACCCTCAACTGGAAACGATGGCAGGCCCTGCGGTCACGTTTGGCCCTTTCCTACCCCCACCCCGGGTGCCCTGTTAAAACCTCCACTGCCTCCCCCAGCCCAGCCTCCGCATGCCCGGGGCTGCAACATGCAGAATTCCTTGCCCGCAAGGCCATCGCATCTGGAAAGTCCCAGATAGGAAAAACTACCCTCCATAATGCAGTAACCAGAGCTGGCCACCCTCTGGACAGACACCGGGACAAAGCAAAGTGACAGGAGTGGGACAGCTGACCCCTCTTGCGGCACCCAGACAAAATCTATTTCTCCGTTTAATTTCTGTATCGGCGCAATTTTAAGACTCTTGGCAGAATGCAAAACCGAGCCTCGGGGAGACCCTGCTGCCCTTCCCCAAACAGCTGCTGTGTGGCAGAAGCCCCCCGAGGGCCACCGAGGACAGCCCTGTTCCCCCCACCCACAGGCAAAGGGTGTAATGCGAATGCAGCACAAAGAGAGGGCAGACCCCCAACCTTCTCTGGGGGCCACCGCCTCAAATGGAGGGGAGGGGAGGGGGCAAGCAGAAAGGAGGGGTTCATCTCATAAGAAGAGAACCTCAGTTCATAGCAAGCAAAGGGCTGGAGTGGGAAAGGCGGGGGATGCGCTGGAGAAAGTGAGCGGGGGTCTCTCTTCTGGAACACGCAGGCTGCTGCTCCTCCAGGCGCCAGAAACCTGGTTTCCTGATATGGTCAGGCTCAACTATCTGGTATTGTTTTTGCACCTCGGTTACACGTGGTTGGAGAGAAAGAAAAAAATGTGCCGGTGGGATCAGGAAAGGCCGGGCTTGCCTCTCCCCCAGACCCCCAAGAAGGCCTGGGCCTCCTCCCCTCCCTTGCCTCCTTCGCCAGAGACGGAGCAGATGCCGTCCCTAAGACCCTCTCAGCCCCTCGCAGACCGCGACCCCCTTGGCAGAAGGTGGCAAATATTGAGAGAGTTGCACGTGGTTCCAAGCATCAACAGAGGCCAGCCGCGTGGCCGAAGCGCTCCGTAGGCTCAGGCCGCACGAGCGGCGACGTCTGCCATTCCTCTTGCTCAGCAAAACAGGCCCTGCTGGTTACGTGGCTCCCACCCGGCCCCCTCCCCACCCTGTCTCTCTCCCCCGACGCCTTCCGCCCCTGCCCTCCCCCTGCCCTGCCCTGCCCTGCCCTGCCCTCCCCGCCCCCCTTCCGTCTCGTCAGAAGTCGTAAAAGCTTACAGCAAAAGGTATAAAAAAGAAAGGAGGTTTGTCGTGGTCCAAACAGAGAATATTGCTCACATTGGTGGCTTCAAAGCCTGAAAGAGGAAAGAAAGAAAGAAAGAAAGAAAGAAAGAAAGAAAGAAAGAAAGAAAGAAAGAAAGAAAGAAAGAAAGAAAGAAAGAAAGAAAGAAAGAAAGAAAGAAAGGAGATCAACAATCCAAGATTCCTCTGTTGTAAAGACAAGGCCAAAGAGTGCCTTGCACAATTTACATATGATACAGAAAGATTGAAGGAAAAATACAGTAATAATAAACTCATAGTAGCCTAAAATCTAAAAACCAGGGAGAAAAAAAAATCAGAAATAAGGAATAGTGTTTTTTCTCACTTAGCAAAATATACAGTTTGTATTTGTTCCACAGCAACGCCCCGAGTGTTCACATCCTGTTAATTCTGTACGTCTCAAAAGCCTCACATTGACAGAAAAAAACATTCCTTTTTTTTTTTTTAAAAAAGAGAGACAGATAAACTATTAAATGCATCAGCCTCTCAGCTCTCTCTCTTCCCTTCGGAAATTGCTTTAGTTGTACATCAACTGGTCCTTTAAAAAGACTTTGTTCTTCTATGACCAAGTCCATACCTTTCCCTGTCCCAAAATATATATATATTTATATATATCTAAAACAAACAAACAAAAGATTTCAAAGCCAAATAAAAATATTCCTTGATAAAAGCTACCTACACACAATCACCAAAAAAAATAAAATAAAATAAAATAAAATAAACAGTTCTTCTAGCAGCTCCGAAAAAGAGCAAAAGAACCACAATGAAAATGAGAGTGCTGATCTTGGCCCCCCGACCCCCCCAAATTAAAAAATAAAAACTAACGGGCTACCAAAATAAATAAAAGAAGAAGCAGTGGGTCAGAGGACTGGGGAGAAGTGTAAACGGTCGGTGGTTAGTAACAGGAGGAGGCCGAGGAGTTCTCCTCACGTTCGAATCCAGTGCTTTCTGGCCAGCGGGAGAGGGGGCTGGCCGGAGCCCAGCTGACAGCCACAAGTGTGCAGTTTTTGAACAAAAATGAAATCTTGGCTCATCCCTCCAGGTCTGCTGAATCCTCCAGCTTGCTCTCCTGGGTGTGCTCACTGGGGAATCTGCAGGAAGCAAAGACAGGAAAGCAGAGCAGCCAAGATGACCCTCTGGGACCGTCCGGGAACTGTCCACTTTGCAACCCTAGTGGTCTGCGGGCCAAGGGGTGCAGCACACACCTCCCCAAAGGGCTGGCTGTCTTCTCCGGCCCTCAGATGGGTTGGACCTACGATTCCCGGAGCCCCCAGCCGGCACCCCTCGGACACGTTCAGAAGGCAAGTCAAACGACGTCCCAACTATTGATGCCTATCGCACCCCAGCCGCGCTTCACCCAGCGCACCAGATCTCCTTATCAGCTACAATTAGCCAATTGGTAGTCCTCATCTAACAATGGTAATTGGGACAGGAATTTCCATCACTGAGCAATGTGGTCGTAAAGCGTGAAGTCATGTGACTGTGCTGCTTAGCGATGGCAGTTCCGGCAGTCCCTGGTTAACGTCGTTAAGCTAATCACACAGGTTGTTAAGGAAATACCTCACTTGATCACGACTTACAACTTCCTGTCAGCTTTCCCACTGACTTTGTGGAAATCTGCTAAGGAAGGTTGCAAATTGCAACCATGTGACTGTGGGACGTTGTGACGGTTGGAAATCTGGGCCGGTTGCTGACTGCCTGGATTGCAATCACAGCCAGAACTTCGAGGACCGGTCATAAGCACCACTCATTCAGCACTGTTGCAAGTTTGAACGGTCGCTGAATGAGTGGTTGTTAAATGAGGACTGCCTGTAAATGGTTCAAAAATTCACCATTTGGGGACTTCCTGCTGAGACTCTGCAACAGGAGGGCACTAGAAAGGCTTGATATGACACTGCCACCCTCTCCGTACTACCCAGGTGGGCAACAGCAGATGTGGCTCAGCCACTACAGCAGGGTGGCTGAAGGTGCCTTCTGTGCTGCAAGACCATAGTACAGAATTCTTGCTTTTTCAGCCACTGTTTCTCTCCAGCACTTTTTTCTGGAGGACTATGTAGGTCAAACAGGTCAATGGCTGGACTAAGAGGTCCCCACACTATGACTGACTGGGAGGAGTTACTTTACCTGTGTGAGTGACTGATTCTGTCTGGGGTTAAATTTAACCCTCTTGTTTTAATGCAGTATTTCTGAAACTCCTGGGAGTTGAAGTCCACACATCTTAAAGTTGCAAAGTGTAAAAAACACTGTTTTAGTGTTTCCACAACAAACTACCTTCCTTCCACTGCCCCAGTGAAGCATGCTGTGGAATAGAGCCTATCACACAGGACGGGGTCCACCAGCACCTGCACAGTGGGACAACAGGACTCCCTTGTGGGTCAGGTGTGTGGGCCTCTTGCTCCATTCACGCCAGGAAAGGCTGCTTCACACTGACTGCCTCCACACAGCAGGTTTAACCTGGTTGCTGAATTAGCCTATTTTCTGAGCTCCCATAATACACTGAACCCCATGGGCTTACTAAATGTTGCTCTGGCCCCCAAAAGACTCCAAACAGCTGATGGGCTGAGCAAATGCAACCACGGGGTCTTTATTTGACTGGTTAAAGAGGTGAGCAAGTCCAGCCAGTGGACTTTGATCATTCGCTCTGGGCCACCTGGACCAATTTCTCCAGTGCAAAGAGAGTGTACAGTCTACCTGTCAAAGTTTCAAATTCCAAAGCAAGTAGAACAAAGTAAGATATAATTCATTATAAAACCAGCAGAATCACACTAAAAACTGAATACCTACCCATCCATTAAAAAAGCACAATAAATCCAATTGCCAGTTCATTCCTAGACTCTATTTAGACTTGTTTTAAAAAAGGATTTGGCAGCCTCACAGTGTGTCAGATTTGACACGTTTCGGACGTTCCATCCGTGGGAAAGCTCTGCCTGAGGCTTAAAGACAGAGGGTGTCGCCTACACAACTTTTTGCCCCAGATGAGACCGCCCAATGGAGGGAGAAAGTGTCCCAGGGCAGATTTACGAGTTCCTCCTAACTGAAGTCAAGCAGAGGCTTTTCTCCTCCTCTGCCCCGGAGATCCCACTTACCTTCTGTTTTCTTGGTCCTCAGCTTCAGTGATAACCATTAGTAAACGCCGTTGCAATCAAGGGCCCCTGCAAGAAATTGCACGCTGCTCACTGGGATCCCCAATGATTCGCAAAGGACTTGCAGCATCCGATAAAGCTAAACAAGTTCCCAGAATTTGGTGAGGGGAGAAGCAGCCCCCAGGCTGGCCCACCTCTTTGGCTGGCTTGGGCTCCCCTCTGGGAGCCTCTCCCAATTCTGCCAACAGCGAGTTGGGCCAGGCAGGGATGGGTGGGGGAGGCTCGGCAGGCTCTTAACGGAAGGTGGGAGACCCTTGTGGGAGAGGGAGGGGGTCCTTCTGCACAGAAGAGGTGGAGCTGTGATTCAACTGAAACAGCTTTAAGGGCTCAGAAGAAACCTGCTTCCTTCAGCAAACAAGGAACGACCAGATCTCAAAGGATCAGCACAAGACCCTTTGCTCATCACCTGCAGCACCTGCCCCTCATCAGACCAAAGACCCCCTCCCTGACTGGGAGCTGGCAGGGACCCTTCTCCTCCACTGGCCCTCGCCCCCTTCCCTTGGGCTTGCCAACCTGTGCCCTACCCTGGAGCCCCCACTGGGCACTCACCCCTAGGCTGTGGCCAAAGCCAGTGCTCGGGGCAGGACTCGCTGCGCTGATGTAACTGCTGACTCCTGAATCCTGGTTAGCGGCTCCATAAAGCTCGGCCATCGGCCCGGGGCTGGTGGTGCCCAGGAAGCCGCCAGTGCGGCTGGGGGTGGAACCTACCGGCGGAAGCAACACTAGCCAGTCGAGATGCTACAATGGCACCCTGCCCCCCCACCCCCCAGCCCTGCATAAAAGCGACGCAGCAGTTACCTGTCCCTCGCACCACAGCTGCTGCCGCCGCCGCCGCCGCCATCGGTCCATAAGCAGTGAGGGGAATGGCTGCAAGAGAAGCAGGCAGAGTCAGGGACTGGCTTGGCGGGGAGCCCAGTGATGCCCAGACAATGCCCACCGCAGACACGCATCTGCGTGAGCGGTTATGCTGCGCCACAAAGAAACTAACCAAGTTTGTGGTGGGCCGGCCACTGGGCCCAGCACGTAATGCAAAAGCGGCCCGAATGAATGAGCAAGGCGAGTGCGCCACGCAGGCCCTTGACCACCGCCTCCCTTTTCCCAATGGGCAGCGCAGAGCCACGCTCTGGTTTCCCATTAAGCCATTAGCCTGAAACAGTGTGTGCGAGAGGGAGAGGATTGTGACGTGAAAGGGGGCGAAGAACAGGCCCACCTGCACGTGCCTGGGGTCCCAGCACCAAGCCAGCAGTCTGCGCAAACCCCAAGCCAGAAGGGCTGTGCAAAGCCCTGGACAAGTCCGGCTGGTCTGCGCTGGCAGCACGCTTTGCTTATGCTGGCTGCAGCCAGCCTGCTTTAGTTGCCCTGGCCATTCCTGAACCTCCAGCACTGGCCCTGGAATTGGCCCCTGGCAAGGTAAGGAGGCAGGGTGGTATCACTTTAACCCCAGGGGTTCCTGCCCACTCTCTGTTTTAGAAAGGCTGTTTTCCTTCTTACGGTGGGAATGAAAGCCAGGCATGAGATGCGGGGGGAGTTGAGGGGGAGAGACGTTCATATCCATCCTATCCACATTCTGGACTGCAGCGAGCAGACACATGTGGCGGCCAAACCTGGCTCGCCAAATCACTTTGAAGATACAGCATAAATTCATCAAGCATGCCCACGAGTAAAGGAGATCTTTGGCAACCTGAAGCCAGGAGCCACTCATACCTTTCCACTTCATTTGAGGTTGCAAAGTCCCACCCAAATCTCTGAACAAATGTAACATTTCTCCAAAGAAGCTCTCCGCCAGCCAACGGGCTCCACTGAGCTCCCTCTGCCCACCCATTCTTGCTTGTGGCGTCCACACGGATGGTTTCTTAAGCGAATGATCTCCTGAGAGGGGTACGGGAGGAGCCAGTTTTGTTGGCAAAACCACACTGAGCCGAGCCATGACCTGATACGTAGACTTTTGGGACGGGAACCTGCAGGACCCGTTCATGCCCATCCTGCACCATCTTCAGAGAAAGAAGGAAGGCCCAACAGAGGCTTGGGAACAAGATTTTAATCCATCTCTCTGTGGGAGATCCAAGGACTTACACCACAGCAGAGACGGTCTAAGAAAGGCTGTCCTCTCCCCCATCCCACGCCCTTGCAGTTCAGAGCTCAGAGAACTACGAAGGAGGCCTCAAGAGTGAGGAGAAGCTACAGAGAAGGGGATGGTGCGCTGGACGCAGTTGGTCTATTAGCTTAAGAACAGGAAGAGGCCACTGGCACGAGCACAACACACAGCCTCCTTTATGAAGCCTTGAAGACATGGCAACAGTAAGAAGGAACCTCAAAAGCAACTGATAAGGAGGCGAGGCAGGGCAGGGCAGGGCAGGGCAGGGCAGGGCAGGGCAGGGCAGGGCAGGGCAGGGCAGGGCAGGGCAGGGCAGGGCGGCAGGCAGGCAGGCAGGCAGGCAGGCAGGCAGGCAGGCAGGCAGGCAGGAAGGAAGGAAGGAAGGAAGGAAGGAAGGAAGGAAGGAAGGAAGGAAGGAAGGAAGGAAGGCAGGCAGGCAGGCAGGCAGGCAGGCAGGCAGGCAGGCAGGCAGGCAGGCAGGATTGAAGGATTGAAGGATTGAAGGATTGAAGGATTGAAGGATTGAAGGATTGAAGGATTGAAGGATTGAAGGATTGAAGGATTGAAGGATTGAAGGATTGAAGGATTGAAGGATTGAAGGATTGAAGCCTTAAGTGGTTCTTGACTTCAGTGCCTGGGCTCCTTAGTTTATTGTTTATTGATTAGTCAAATGACCATATCAGATAATGCTGGCATAGGCAGGAAGCAGTCAAGTTCTTTCGTGCCATCCTGGCTTCAGAAAATCTGAGGGGTGCCCTATTCTTTCCACTGTTCTTAGATCACTTTTCCAGCTGCATGGAAGGCAAACCTACACAACCGTCACACCCCATCAGTGTGATGACTGCCTCACTCACGGAATATGTAACCCACATCCCAGCCAACCTCCTAAAACTCTTTTGATAACTATTCTTTTACATAATTGGGGCTTCTGTTTGAGGCAGGTGACAGTGGGCATCAATCCATTTCACTTATGGGATCTAGCTGGCGAATCAGACTGAGAGTTTTTTTTTATCAGCATGGTGAAATATGTTAGCAAGGATCTGATGTTGACTGGGGTTGGATTCTCCCACAAGACAGCTGTGAGGCTGTTTGGAAAAGGGCCAAGGAGAAGGTAGTGTGGAGTGGGTCTCAATCCCTGATTTCTGCTTCACTCAAGAATTGGTTCTTATTGAGCAGCAACAAAAATACACTCAGCAACCTGAGCATATTCACAGATATTGAAATCTGGCCTCACAATAGTGTTTCACAACCTCCTATTTCCCTCAGAAGTAAGGTGCGTACCTCGTGCTCCCGTTCTAAACACAGCAGATATTATGCAGTAGTGTTTACATTCTGTTCTAATGCTCAATGCTACTTTTAAATCATTATGAATGGCTTGTCCCTAGCCTGTTTCAGTTCCACAAGCAGAAGAAAATTTGGATATAAACATATACAATTAAAAGCTGAACAAAATTCCTGCCCTCAATTCCAGTATGCTGAAAATGGCAGATGCTACTTAATGAAGAGGCCACTTGGAAAATAGATGGACCATGGTTTATGTGCTGCTGAGAGCGCATCCAGTCCTGCACGCTGGCCCTCCATGGGTCTCCCTAACAGCTGCTTGCTCAGGGGTGTTTTAGGATTCCTGAATCTCTCCTAGCAATTGCCTCCAGTTTGTTTGTCTGGGCAGAGCAGCTGGCGAGAGTCACTGGCAGAAGACACAGAATCCTGAAACCATCTCTGGACAAGTCAGCTGTTGGACCTCAGGAGAAACTGGCACACATGATCTGACATCATCCTGAAAACCCCTAAACTCTCTACTGCCCCTTGGATCACCCTTCCCTCAATGCCACTGGGTCCAATAGGTATTTCCAGAAAATACCAAATGGGGCTTTGGAAGAATGCCCGTCTGTTCAGCAGACAGACAGACAGAAGATGCAAATGTCAGAGAAGAAGTCCTGGGAGGATATAGTGAACTTACTATTTTGCCTTCCAGTCAATGGATGTTTCATGACTGGCCAGGAGCTTAGTCTGGACATGAAATTCCAAACTGGGTGAGGGACCCTAACTGTGGAGAACATGTTCTGGCTCTTCTTTGCTACAGATTTCAGGTCGGATAGGCTACCAATCGGGTACAGCTGGGATTCTTCCTGCTGTGATAAAACTGCAAGGGGCTCACGTTTTGTGGAATTTTTGATCAGGGGCTCCAGCCTTTTAATACAGTTACTTAGCAAAAGCTTCTCAAGACCTTTACTTAACAGGGTTCTGGTTATCTATTCGGGTGATAAGCCTTGCTGCAGATGTGACAGGGCTGTAAAGCCAGAAGGAGCGTGGGGATCTGGCCAAGAGACCTCTCGCCCCCAGCAACACAGACTCGAGGTCACCCTGTCAAGGCCAAGAGACAGCTTTTTAGGGCAGAATAAGAAGCCTCCTTCTTCAGTCTGTAAGACTCTGGCGTTTGCTACCCCAGGACGGAAGAGAGTCATGAGCTCAGATCACTCAGAAAAAAGAGAATGTTTCCCTTTCAAGGCCAGTTGCTAAGGGAGAAGTGACAAAGAAAAGGTTGCCACCGTATCTTGGCTTCTCACTACCAGATGTTTGGGCTGGATCTCACACAGTCAATTTTGAAAATAACAAATTCCTCTTTTCCACTTGAAATGCAGCATGCATTTCACTTTTCTCATCTTTTCCACTTGAAATGCATTTCAAATGCATTTCCACTTGAAATGCAGCCCATGAAATACACACCTGCGGATGAGGGGAGCGCAACCAGTTCAAACATGGAGCTTTGTGCAACCTCCGAAATGCTGTTTGAGTGCAAAATGGGCAGTTTGAGCATGCTGGTAAGTGTTTGGAGCTCAGAACACAGGGGGAGACAGGGCTATTCCAAGTTCAAAACACCTTCAGAATACTCAAAACAGACTGTTTCGCACTCAAAGCAGGAAGTTTTGTAAAGTTTCACGTTCAAAATGGTTCAGAACAAAATGTTTTTCACAATCCTCTGATGGAGAAGTTGGATAACCAGGGACCTTCCAGATCTATTGGGGCCGCAATTCCCAGAATTCCTAGCCACATCTGATAACAAACTCGATAAAGAAACTTATGCCTTTTCATCAAATGTGTTAACTGGAGAAGATGCTACCAGACTCCTGATTTTTTGCCATCACAGACTTATCTGGCTCTCCTCCTACAACAGCCACGTCTGGAGAGTCACCGTCCTTTCCTGATCCTTTTGCTTGCCATGGGCTTCCAGGATGAGGCCCTCATGTGCAGAACTACGTGTTCTGCCATTGGAAGTATGACCCCATAGGCAACACAGCTACCCAGTGGCGCAATCAGCAAGCACTCATCAGCGGTTTCAACAGAGGGCGAAGAGCAGAAAACAGTGAATGGTTTTGAGATGGAGAACTCAGGTTCCTCCTTTTAAGGAAGGGTGTGATAACAGTTTTTTCCCCCTAAGTAGGGAGCCATTGCAAGGTGGGCAAGAAACGTCCAAGCACGCATCCATTCCTCTGTATCAGCAGTTTCGCGACTCCCCAGAACCCCATCCTGATGCAAAAGCCAGGGGAAACAAGATCACCACACGCCTGCCGACCAGGAACCCCCAGCCTCCGAAGCCACAAGGCAGTGAAACCACACCCCACCCGCCTTCCCTTCCAGCTGTTGCAAGGAGAAAACCGTGGACTGACCTGTGAGCTCGGGGAGGACAGGGGCACTCGGGAGGGGGGTCCGCTCTACCCGGAATTCTAAAAAGGAAAGGCAAGACAACTTAGGATGCTCCATCAGGCCCATCCTGAGACAGAGGAGCCGGTGGAGGGAAGGGTGGAGGAGAACAGGAAGAAATGCGAAGGCAAACACAGGAAATGTTGGCGGGCCACGAAATGGAAACCCTCAGAGGGACTGCCTGCCCTGAAAACAGCTGGAAAAAGAACCCCATGGCAGCTTCCAAGGTGGCACTGCTGAAAGAATCAGGCGCCACCGCCAGCTTTTGCCAGACCTGTGGAAGGGGAACCCAAAGGCCCACCTCACCAGCTCCTCATGATGCTCCATGCAAGTGAAAACTACTGGTCTACGAATGTACTCATGCATCAAACTGAATTTAAGGCTGGGAGAAGGCGGGACATGGATTTCATTCAGAGAGAAATTAATATGCAAACCAGAACATCATTCTCCCTTGGCTTTCACACTTTTCTTTGTTCAGAAATGCACGCAAAATGCAGACATTAGGGATATTCCCTGACCTTTAAAAATATGCATGCAAAAATGCACACTTTAGAGAAAATTGTGGGCAAAAGGACGCACATAGAGTGCTTCCCAGTCTGCAGTTTATTCAGAAGGTCTGGGTCCTGCCAGACTTCCTCTCACAATTCTGGCTTTTCAAGCTTGGTTAAAATGCTTGCTAGGTATTCTGTTTTCGGAAAGGCAGTGACTCTGGGAAAAGATGCTTCTGGGGGTATAAGCAGCCATAGAAGGGCAGGAGAAGCTCAGAAAGAGGGCGCTTTTGAACAAGTCTGAAGGCAGCAATTAAGTAAAGGAAAGCCACCATCAAACTGCTTTAGTAAATCTTGCAGCAAGCAGGGGATTAAATTAGATCAGTGTTTCTCAACCTCAGCCGCCTTAAGATGTGTGGACTTCAATTTCCAGAATTCCCCAGCCAGCACGCGAGAAACACTGCCGCAGCCAGTTGAGAAACACTGAACTAGATGACCTCTGCTCCAGCTCTAGGACTCTGTGAATTCAACCTGAACCTGAAAAAAGTAAAATACAACTCCTTTCCTGCTTCACCTCAGCTTCTGGGGATGCATTTCACATCCCCCACTGAGGGAAAAAGGACAATTTGCAAAGAATGGGAGACACGTTTGACCGTCAGAGGATGCCACGCAACAGGAATCCGCCCTTGGAACAACAGAAGCAACACAAACTGAGAGGAAGGAGCACATACCGGGAAACTGGTAAGTGTACCCAGGTGCAATGCTGGTGTAGCTCCGGCTTGTATAGGTGGCCGCCTGGAAACCCGGGTAACCTATTCTCAAAGAGAGAAGAAGATCAGGAGGCCCCATAAGAACACCCCGTCCCCTCCCCTGCCCCACCACCAGGGAATTCTACATCCTCAGGTAAGAAAGGGGGCGTGTGTCCACCTTTAATCTGGAGTCACAGAGGACAGTGCCCGTGGTCCCTTTGCTGCAACGGGCCTGCAGTTCTCTGGTTCTTCCAGAAGAGGGTGGTGCATGATGGCAAGCCCTTACCCAGCATGCCGATGCCAAGCATGAAGGCGTCCATCCCGTAAGGCATCACCCGGGACCGTCCCCTTGCGGAGCCAGTGGGCGACATCACTTCCTTTGGCTGAGCTTTTTTACATTCCACCTGGAACCAGAGAAAACAGGAGGTCAGACCAAGATAACCCTAGAAAACAGGGGAACCATATTTTATGTTCCCGTAAGGCTGTGTTGTCCAAACTTGGCCACTTTAAGATGAGTGGACTTCAACTCCCAGAATTCCCCAGCCAGCCATGTATAGGCTGGCTGGGGAATTCTGGGAGTTGAAGTCCACTCATCTTAAAGGGGCCAGGTTTGGACAACACTGCTGTAAGGCATTCCCCTGAACTTTGCTTCTGGACAACACCCAAACATGCCAATAAATAAACAGTGGGGCCCTTGCAATAAAACTTACAGAATCTTCCCCCAATTACATCATGTTCTTCTATTAATAATAACAATTTATTAAATTTATACGCCGCCCAGCTCCCAGTGACTCTGGGCAATTCTCAAATTCTTTAAAAGCACTTCAGAACAAGGAACAACACAAAAACACCACAAATCAAAAGAGCAGAGATGGCAGAGAAAACAAACCCGGATGGGAACAAGGGATGGGAAGGAAGGGGCACCAATCGCCTTCGCCAAAGGCCTGGGCGAAGAGCCACGTCTTCAGGGCCTTCGAAATACCAGCCATTTGAATCTCGGGAGGAACCTCATTCCAGAGGACAGGCGATGCCACAGAGAAGGGGCACCTCCAGGGTCCCGAGAGGTGGCGTAGTTTAATCGATGGAACCCGGAGCGTGCCAACCCTGCCAGATTGAACCAGCTGGGCAGATGCTACGGGAGACAGGCATTTAGGAAGAAAGCCTCTTAGCCTCGCCATCCCCCGTGGCCTTTGCCTCAGATAGGCGGCAGGTTCGGGGATGTGTGACTCTTGAACAGGATTCTTTCGCCGGGCAAGCAGGAGGACCAAACTGCGCCTCCCTTTCGGTCACTGATTTGTGTTTTCATTCGCTGGTGCTTAACCTTTTCTGAGGGAGGGGTCTTTTAAGATGCAAGCTACCCCGAGCGCTCCGTCAGGAAAGAAGGGCACCGTAAAATTAAATAAGTATGCCCAGCTAGCAGCAGCAGGTAGCCAACCTTGGCTATCTCAGAAAAGCTAAGAGGGGCAGGATTACTTAGGATCTGGATAGGAGACTGCTAGAAAATTCCAGGACTATGTGCTAGACTAGGAAGCTGAAAATGCACCCCAGAAGAAGGCAATGAATAGCACTTTCACGCGGCTGCCAAGAAATCGGCACGGAGAGCGCCAGGTAGTCCCAAGCTTGGCTCGAGGGGGATTCTTCAGCCCCGGCTGACCCTCTCTGAGCTTGCAAGGGAAGCAGGGCTGGGCCTGGTTAGTGCCTGGAAGCTGAGAAATATTGCTCAATATTCCCGAGAAGGGGGCAAAAACATTTCTGAATGTTTGCCAAGAAAACCGCATGGATGTATCCACGAAATCACAGGAGTGGCACTCAGTTTGAAGGAGGCTTTAAATAAATACTAATTTAAATAATAAACACAAGACCAAGCTTCCATTTTAAGGCAGTCTGCCTCAAGCTGGGCACTTTCCAGATATACAGAGCAGCTCCCAGAATTCTTCAACCAGCACAACTGTTGCTAAGAATTCTGGGTATTGAATTCCACACATCTGGAGAACACCTGATTGGATATGGCTGATTTCAAGGAAGCGGCATGTAGAAGAATCTTCGTGCATCTGTTGTCACTCACTGTGCCTCTGGTTATGCTAAACTTGGCCAAACTCACCAGTAAGATGGTAAAACCGCCAAGGAGGGCCATGGGTCAACTTGCAAAGGCCGGGCTGTCTGACCCTCATGTCCAATGGGAAGAAAGACTCACCAGCACCATCCCACCAACTCAACCCACTACCACCCTACCAAACTTTCCTTGCCCTAACCATTTTGTTGTTGATCTCATGGAAGTGGATCTCGCAGACCTTCTCCACAATATCTTCGCTTTCAAAGGTGACAAACCCAAACCCTGAAAAAGAAACAAAAAACTCAGCCAAGTCATGAGGCCCCAGGTGGCTCCCCAGGGCTCCAGCTCAAACTACGGTCCCTTTCACAACCTACCATGACATTAAAATACCAACCAGGTTACCCCACTTCAAAACTAGATTGCTCCTCTTTTAAAAAAAAAACAACAACCTTAAACCATGCATGTAAAACCTAGAATGTCAAGAAGAGTTTTATCCTGCTCAGTGAGGAATCTCTGTGTTTTGGACCTAGAGGAGTGGCCAGCCTGAAGCAGCACTGTCCCAGCAAAGGCAAATGCCATTTCTGCAAGATGTAGACAAGCTTTGAATGGGAGAGAGGTGAGGAACATGGACATTGGCGGTTCTCTCTCCCCTGCCCACTCTTACTATCCATCCCTATCATTTTAAAGACTCCCCACTGCAGAAGAGAGGTATGGGGACATCAGGGTTTGCCGTCAGGAAATATCACACCACTTCAGCCCTGTGGGGGCATGGCTACCACCCCCACCAGCTGATGCTTCCTTCCTGCAGCTTCTCTGTTGGCAAGGCAGAGTAGGTCTGGTCAGCGTTTCACAGCAGGCCTCAGCTGCCCCCCAGTTACTATGGCAAAGCTAAGTTAGTTCTAAAAACCCTGGCAGCAAATACCCAGCAGCTCAGATTTCCTTAAGTCCCAGTGGATGGCAGCCAGGAAGAAAGGCACCAATGAAAGGGATGAGGATCCCAGGAAGGGGGAACCGAGCACAGAAGCCTGGAAAGTGGGCCAAGGGGGTCACCGCACAGGAGAAACCAGAGCTGCATTTCTCTGGTTAAAACAGAGTGCAGTGGGGAGGCTGGGCAGTGGAAGGCGAGTGGCAGAATCTGGCCTGAAATACAGACCGGTCTGCTCCAGTTACCTATTTATTTGTTCAAGTTATATAATACTATACTATTATATATTATAATGCCTCTAATAGTAGATGAATGTGCAGGGTCCAGGCATAAAAGCAAAGAGAACATCTGCAGGCAGAGCTCCTATGAAAAGAAAAAGCTGCAACTTTCCTAGGAAAGCAGGATTTGGAAGCAAGAGGGCTTGTCCAGGTCAGGAAAATTCAGTGGCGTCTTAGATGAAGGCAGGTCTATACTGTTTCAGATCTTCCAAACATCGGGAGGGTGCAGAGACCTCACAAATCCTATCAGGACAACTTAAAACTAGAGAAGTGAACAAGTGAACGGGAGCTTGGCAAGGGAGTTCAACCGAGGAGAAGGAAGAGGCAAAAAAGAGAGGAAGCGCCAGGAAGGGAGACTGACTACTGACTAGCAGCTGCTGTCGATTCTTTCCTAAGAGCTGCTGATTGATTGGAGCACTGCTTGCTATTGACCTAGTTGAGGCAGCTTCAGTGGACATATAAGGAAGCAGCTGCCTAGAGCACCAGGTCACCGAGCAAACGAAGGAGGGCCAACAAAAGTTCAATGAGGGAAGGACTTTTTTGTAGTTGCTTGTTGTTGAACAGAAGACCATGGAGACAGAGAGACCTGCTCTTGTGACCTCCAGGGAACGCGCTGTTTTTTCCCTCTGTGAATACTGCAAGAAGTGTACGTGCTACAAGTGCAGGCTGATTGCTCATCTGGAAGAGAAGGGGAAAGGGCTAGAGGCAAACGTATTCCCCCTCCAGATGAAGAATTCTTGGACTGCACGCAGGAAGCCCTTGTGGAGGCAAAATGGCACCAAGAAACAAGTACCAAGCCTACTGACAAGAGCTCTGATTCTCTGGAGCTGCAGAAGAGATACCGGGGGCTCTCAATGATGAAGACCATGAAGGTACTGCAAGGGATTATTCTGAGCAGGAAGCTGAAGGAGGTAAAGGCACAGGGGATGTTTTTCTTTATTCCTTCCTATCAAAGGATGTGCCCCAGGAAGGGAGAAAAGAACGGAGCAGCTGGCTGTGCAGATGGTCCCAACAGACCACCTTGGGATCTTTCACAATAGGACATATTTCTGAGATCAGGGACTCCAGACAAGAGATGGACTTGGAAGAATACCTTTGATTGAAAGGCAGCTTGTTAGCCTGAACCAGAAGGCTGTACACTGAATCCTGTGTGGAAGCGAAAAGAGAGCAGAACATAACACAACACAACGTACTGGGAATGGACGTGGGCAGAGATATATGGGATGTGAAGCCTCCAATGGGAAGCACATTAAGTAAGTTCTGTGACTCAAGGATTCCAGTTCTCTGTACAAATGCACAGAACATGGGGAGAAAGAAGAACTAGAAGCTTTAATGCAGGAAGGTGAATAAGACTTATGAGGCATCACTGAAGCGAAACCAGAAATTTTCCTTTTAGGATCGATGGATACACAGTTAGAAAAAAGTCTAAGATTATTTCAATATATGATTACTGCAGCAAGATTATTATATACACAAAGATGGAAAGAGTCGACACTACCCACTACGGTGGAATGGTTGGTGAAATTGACAGACTTTGCTGAGATGGGCAAATTAACTTCTTTGATTGGAGGAAAGATAATATCTACATTTATTGGTGACTGGAAATCCCTTATGGACTTTTTGCGTAAAAATGAAGAAAATGAACGTGTGATTTATGGCTTTGATGATTAGACAGGATAGACTACAGAAGGAAGAGAATCATGATGTAGCTTTAGAGAGGTTAAAATATAACTGTCGTGAAAAATACCAAAAATTACCAGAAACCACTTCTTTGTACCTTTTTCTCTTTCTTT
The DNA here is from genome assembly GCF_059951505.1 of Python bivittatus. Lineage (NCBI taxonomy): Eukaryota > Metazoa > Chordata > Lepidosauria > Squamata > Pythonidae > Python > Python bivittatus. Next base: position 2,001,870 of record NW_028277070.1, on the reverse strand, counting down.
TCTATTTTTCCTTACTTTTTTCTTTTCTTGCACTTTTAGCTTTCTCTTTGATTTCTTCCTTTTTCTTTGTCTTCCTTATTTTATATTAGTTTGTTTTTGTTTTTATCTTTCTTTTAAAACTTTTTAATAAAAATATATATAAAAAGGAAGCATAACTGAAGCAAGGGTGGAATGCAAGGACTGAAAGGCAGTACGTATTCAAAAGGAAGAGATTGTGTAAAAGAGGAGAAGGAGTAGCATTATAAGAAAAGGAAATGTATACACGTACAGAGTTCCAAAATTTCAGCATGGAAGTTCAGTCAAGAGCATCTGGGTAAGAATACAAAAAAAGGAGAACAAGACAATTCGATTGTGAGGATGTGCTATTGACCATGAAGACAAGTAGAAGTTCTGGATCATGCCCTCCTGGACCAGATGACAGAGCTTTCAGGAGAGGCACTGTAATAATGGGAGATTTCAAGTTCTTCTTCACCTGGAAAACCAGCTCAGTGAACAGTGCAAGATCCTCAAAATGCAACAAGCTTAGAGAAGTACTAGGAACTAGAATCCTTGGGTAGAAATCTTCAGATTAATGCAAGCATGGGAAAGTTCAGAACTTCTGAAAAATAAGATACTGCAAGTGCAATTACACACTATTCCAATGAGAAGAAACAATGGTGGGGAGGGGCAACTTTGGAAACTACTAAGGATAAATAAGGAGCTTTGGACTGATTTAATAGTTAAATGGGACTTCTATGAGAAATGGCAGATGGGTGAAATCACCAAGGATGTGAATCTACAAGTAGCTGATAACTAACTGCAGAAGGACAGAAAGACTAAAATACAAAATGAACTTAGGTTTGCAAGGGAAGTTAAAATCAACAACAACAACAACAACAAAACCCTTTTGGGGCCATGTCAACAGTAAAAGAAAGAAAAAGGAAGAGTGGGGTCATGCCTAGAAGGAGATGGTAAGATGGGGAGAGGGCAAAGCTCCTCAACTCCTACTCCACTTGGGACTTCTCCTCAAAAGACAAGTGTGTTCATATGGATCAAACGGAACTGAAACAAGGAGGGAGAGGCAGCCTAGAGAAAGTAGAAATAATCAGGGAGCCTGTGGAGACCATTAACAAGTTTAAGTCTCCAAGACCAGCCCAATTACATCCAGGTATTTTAAAGGAGGTTGTGGATGTCATCTTGGAGCCCCTTCTTGTGATTTTTGAGAAAACATGGAGGACAGGCATAGTTCCAGAGGCAAATGTTCTGATTCAGAGGTTGGTGGGGGAAAAGAAGACTCAGAACGACAGACTTGTCAGCCTGATGCTACCACCGGGCAAAACTCTGGAACTATTAAGCAGTCATGTGTGGGCACTTAGACATGACAGCATTTCCTGACAGGAATCAGCATGGGTTGGGTTGCCAAATCAACTGGCCTCCTCCTTTGATCATGTGACCACTTTATTTGACTGTGGGAATGCAGTGAGCTTCATGCACCTTGACTTCAGCAAAGCCTTCAACAAAATCTCCCTTGAGTTTCTAGCAGAGAAGATGACAGAATGTGGGCTGGGCTATGCTACCAATACAGGGATGCAGAGCTGGCTGAACAATCATATCCAATGAAGGCTCATCGCTGGCTTTGCATCACGTTGGAAATGTACTGCAGGGTTCCATTCTAGGATCTGTACTGCTCAGTGTCTTTATAAATGGCTTGGATGAAAATACGATTACAATCTGCAGATAACACAAAGATACGAGTAATAGCAAATACTTTGAGGAGAGTATCAGAATTCAGGAGGATCTTCACAAATTGGAATAATGGGTAGAGACCATCGAGATGAATTTCAACAGGGACAAATGTAAAGTGCTTTATTTCACTCAGAAAAAACAAAGGCATGAGTTCAGGATAGGGGAGACAGTACTGCAGAAAAAGGACATGCAAAAAGAATTTGGGTGTGTTGGTGAATCACACGTGGTGTCAAGATCAAGAGAAGTCGCTGATTCTCTCCATCCTGAATTGGTCAAACTGCACCTAGAATAGCGTATCCAGCTCCGTGCATCACATTTTAGGAAAGATGCTGGCAAACTGGAGCATGTCCAGAAGAGAGCAACTAAGATAGTAAGGGGCATGGAAGAAAAACCAGGAGGAACCATTGTTTAGCTTAGAAAAGAGAAGAGTATGGGAAGACATTACTCAGGAAGGCAGAAGATACAGATGAGGTCTTTCTGGATCAGATCACCAGTCTTTGAAAGAAGCATGCAATAGTGATAATGGGAGACTCGATTATTCTGACATCTGCTAGGAATATACAGTGGGGCAAAAAAGTATTTAGTCAGCCACCAATTGTGCAAGTTCTCCCACTTAAAAAGATGAGAGAGGCCTGTAATTTTCATCATAGGTATACCTCAACTATGAGAGACAAAATGGGGGAAAAAATCCAGAAAATCACATTGTCTGATTTTTAAAGAATTTATTTGCAAATCATGGTGGAAAATAAGTATTTGGTCACCTACAAACAAGCAAGATGTCTGGCTCTCACAGACCTGTAACTACTTCTTTAAGAGGCTCCTCTGTCCTCCACTCGTTACCTGTAGTAATGGCACCTGTTTGACCTTGTTATCAGTATAAAAGACACCTGTCCACAACCTCAAACAGTCATACTCCAAACTCTACTATGGCCAAGACCAAAGAGCTGTTGAAGGACACCAGAAACAAAATTGTAGACCTGCACCAGGCTGGGAAGACTGAATCTGCAATAGGCAAGCAGCTTGGTGTGAAGAAATCAACTGTGGGAGCAATAATTAGAAAATGGAAGACATACAAGACCACTGATAATCTTCCTTGATCTGGGGCTCCATGCAAGATCTCACCCCATGGGGTCAAAATGATCACAAGAATGGTGAGCAAAAATCCCAGAACCACACGGGGGGACCTAGTGAATGACCTGCAGAGAGCTGGAACCAAAGTAACAAAGGCTACCATCAGTAACACACTATGCCACCAGGGACTCAAATCCTGCAGTGCCAGACGTGTCCCCCTGCTTAAGCCAGTACATGTCTGGGCCCGTCTGAAGTTTGCTAGAGAGCATTTGGATGATCCAGAAGAGGATTGGGAGAAGGTCATATGGTCAGATGAAACCAAAGTAGAACGTTTTGGTCTAAACTCAACTCGTTGTGTTTGGAGGAGAGAGAATGCTGAGTTGCATCCAAAGAACACCATACCTACTGTGAAGCATGGGGGTGGAAACATCATGCTTTGGGGCTGTTTTTCTGCAAAGGGACCAGGACGACTGATCCATGTAAAGGAAAGAATGAATGGGGCCATGTATCGTGAGATTTTGAGTGAACACCTCCTTCCATCAGCAAGGGCATTGAAGATGAAACGTGGCTGGGTCTTTCAGCATGACAATGATCCCAAACACACCGCCTGGGCAACGAAGGAGTGGCTTCGTAAGAAGCATTTCAAGGTCCTGGAGTGGCCTAGCCAGTCTCCAGATCTCAACCCCATGGAAAACCTTTGGAGGGAGTTGAAAGTCCGGGTTGCCCAGTGACAGGCCCAAAACATCACTGCTCTAGAGGAGATCTGCATGGAGGAATGGGCCGAAATACCAGCACAGTGTGTGAAAACCTTGTGAAGACTTACAGAAAACGTTTGACCTCTGTCATTGCCAACAAAGGATATATAACAAAGTATTGAGATGAACTTTTGATATTGACCAAATACTTATTTTCCACCATGATTTGCAAATAAATTCTTTAAAAATCAGACAATGTGATTTTCTGGATTTTTCCCCCCATTTTGTCTCTCATAGTTGAGGTATACCTATGATGAAAATTACAGGCCTCTCTCATCTTTTTAAGTGGGAGAACTTGCACAATTGGTGGCTGACTAAATACTTTTTTGCCCCACTGTAACTCTGCAAAGAGTCAGAGGTCAAACCAGTTCTGGTCCTCTCTCTCTGACAATTTCATTTTTTCAGAAGGTGACAAAGAAATAAGGGTGGTCTTCTATCTGGATTTAAACCTTCCCTACACAGAAGAATTAGTTGATGACTGAAACCTTGGGAGGAAATAACTGTGTTATCTTTGAGTTTATGATTTCAAGGGATAGAGGAACAGAGAAGAATCAGACTTGTATACTGTACTGGACTTCAGAAGAGCTGATTTTGGAGAGTAAATCAGATCTAATGGCTTGAGAACCTGAAGAAGAAAAGCATCTGGGGAGGATGGGAAATCCTGTGAAATAAGATACAGAAGGTGCAATTGCAAACAATTCCTGCTGGAAGGAAAAATGGGAGGCATCGAAAGAGACACACAGAGCTTTCTAAAACGCTCTGTAAAAGAAAAAGAGACATGTGTAGGAAATGGAAGGAGGGGCTGAAGCTCAGAATGAGGTGAGTCTTGTGAGAAATGCCCTAAAGAACAAAGGAGGCTTTTTCAGAGTTCCTCAGCTAGAAAAGGGAAGACAAAGAGGCTGTAGGTCTGTTCCAAGGAGAAAGGGATGAATTTATAACAGGTGATGGCAAGAAGGCAGAATGTCTTCCCTTGTCAGAAGAAAAGCAAAGCCATAGCTGGCCATTGTTGTGCCACTGGTAGAAGGAGGGAGTTGTAGCTTAAGACAAGCAAGCAGAGGGCAAAAGAACACCTAACAATCCCCAGGGCCAGATGAATTACATCCTAGGGTACTGAAGGATGTGATCACAGGACTGTCAACTGCAGTCTGCGAAAACTCTTGTAACCAGCAAGGTCCCAAAGGATGAAGAGAGCAGATATTGCCCATCTCTTCCAAGAGGGGAAGGAGGAGGACCGGGGCAATTACAGACCAGTCAGCTTGATGTAAATCCTAGGCAAGGGTCTCAAGTGTATTTGTGAGCCCTTGCACAGGACTGCAGCCATGACCAAGAGCTGGCATGGCTTGCCACAAACAAATCAGCTGGACTAACAGTATCTCTTTCTTGATAGGGTTACCAGCTTAAGTGATTGGGGGATCCCATGGAAATAGCGTTCTTTGACCTCAGCAAATCATTCAACAAACTCATGATTGATAAAATGATAAAATATGGACCAGGCGATAGAACTGTTAGAAGTATTCATGACTAGATGAATGAGTGTGCCCAGAGATACTCATAAATGGCTGCACATCAGCTTAGGGAGTAGCATCAAGTGGAGAGCCACAGGCACTGTCCTGATTCCTGTGCTCTTCAATGTTTTTATTACTGTCCTAGAAGAAGGAGTTGAGGGAAAGATCACCGCATTTGCAAATGACACAAAACTCTGTCTCAAAAGTGAAAAAGAAGATTCAAAAGATTTAGACAAGCCAGTGCATTTCTCTATCTGGGTAGCCACAGAAGTTTTGGCTTGGCAGTATTACTTGGGGAAAGGATCTGGGCATTCTAGCAGATCACAGTTGAACATGACTCAGCACTATGATGCAACTGTTAAAAGGGCAAATACTATCTTGGGAGCATAGAGCCAAGATCAAGGGAAACCAGTTGCTCCCTTCCTGTAATGGAAGGCAAGTGCGAGGAGGATACTGGAATGGAGGGTCAAGGTTATCAGGAGGGAGGGGGAGCATTCCTGGAGAGGTTACCGAGCAAGCGCTTCCTCAGCCTGCAGCAGGACCGTGAGAATAGGAAGAAGCTGAGACCGGCCCCTCCCTAGAGTCTCACAGGTTATAGCCACTAGTTGCTTTAGCACAGGTTTAGTCTGGCGAGATTCTGTCTGTTAGGTGCAAGCTAATAAAGGGACGCTACTGGACTGGACTGCCTCGCTGTCATTCTTGGGCTGGGCCTGACACTTCCACTCTGTCCTGATCAGACACCATTTGGAGACCAGCGTCTAGCTCTGGGACCAAACAGGACTGTGATGAATTGGAGCAAGGTCAGAGGAGGCCTATCAAGATGGTGGCAGGTCCGGAAACAAGCCCCATGAAGAACTATTAAAGCATCTGGGTATGTGTAGTCTACAGAAAAGATGAGTGAGGGGAGATACGGTAGCAGCATTAACTATCTGAAAGGCTGTCACCCTTCATGGACTGTAGCTTTTCTTTGTTGTCCCAGAGGGCAGGACCAGAACAAATAGGTTGAAACTACAGGGAAGTAGACTCAAGAAATTACCAGGATTTTCCCAAACTGCCAATAGTGGAATAGGCTGCAGGTTCCCCCTCACTGGAGGTCTTCAGAAAGGCTGGATAACCATCTGCCTAAAACACTTCAACAGATCCTGCAAGTGGTTGGACTAGATGGCCTCTGAGATGGCCCCTCTTTGTTACCAGGTTCCACTAGAGGGAAACTGGGAAAGGCATCATGGCAAGGAAGTGAGGCAGCCCCTGGCCTTTCCTGTTAGTTTTCTTGGGCTCTGTTTCATGGTGCTGAACACACAGAATATGGGAGCCCCGCTGGCCTCAGGCAGGTGGACAAGAAGGCAGGAGCTGCCTCTTTGCTTGCTTGTGCCACCCAATGGAGGGACCCCGAGTCTTCTGCGGGAGAAGGCTCTTAATTAGGGATGCAAGTGATGACAGAGGGTGCAAGATGAGGGCACACAGCTGGGCAGCCCCCTAGACCCAAGCCCCGAGTCCCTCTCACCTCGGTGCCGATTAGTTGTCTTGTCAAACATCAGCATGGCATCGTCCACCTGCAAGAGACAAAAAAATCTGGGTGGGTGGGGTAAAACTGAGTGGCTGTCGATGGCAGAAGGGTGAAATAAAAACAAAAAAATAGATAACAACTTTAAGGTTAGGCTAAAATAATCTATTAGATAACGTATTTGGGGCATTAGTAAAAGGCAGACAGTGATAAGCTATTTAATTACATATTATAGTTTTAAGCACAGGAGGAGGAAAAGGAGACAGGAAGAATTTTCCCTGCAGCGCCAAGATGTCTTGAACATCTTGAGATGGTCCTAGAGAGCCAGAGTAGCAAGCTCCTCACCCCCGTCTTCACAGATCCAGAAATCCCACCAGCCATCCGTATCACCTAAATCCAGACCTGGCAGAAAGCCCTGGATTTCAGTCTGTCCCTTGGCAGGGAAAACACGTACCAGGAACGTCAGAGCTACCGACCATTTAATCTTCCAAGCCCAAGATGAAGGGTGCGTGTGCAATCAATCACAAATGCTAACTTTCCACTTGCTAATGTAATGCCTTGGTAACCTACTCTACTCTAAACCTTTGAGGAAAGGAGATTTTAGTCACAATTCTGTGCATGCATGAAAAATCCAGGGAACAGGAGAAATGGTGGTAAAAGATGGGTTGCCTTTGGCAGGCAGGAAGCAGCTGGCGATAAGTTACACCTGACGATCGCAAGGGAGCTAGCGCGGCTGAAGACAGAACAAATTCTCTGTTCCGAGATCACGCAGGCATTGAATGGCCTTGGGAATCGGAGATGCCAAATATAAGGAGATGCTGGCTATGTGCGGCACAAGCCGATGCATTTGCTTGGAAGTTTCACCCTCGTTGTATTCAAAGGGACTTAGTGCCACACCATCGACCCAGAGAACTTTGGTTATTGGATGGGCGTGTAGCAGGAGCTTCCCCAAGATACAAATGCTGGTTGATTCAGCCTTCCCTCACTGAAGCCCCTTCCAATATTTTGGACTGCAACTCCCATCATGCACGGACAACAGTCAGGGCTGCTGGAAGCCGCAATGGAGGGACGCAGACTGAGAGAGGCCGGTCCCATTCACAGGACAGATGGAACCATCCTGGGATAACTTGATGGGTCTGCTAGCACCCTGACAAGCGACTGCCAGTCAGTAGCTTAAAAAAAAACAGGCAAACTATATCGATGTTCATAATTTACACAGCCCAGACTCAGCTATTCTTGATGCCAAATTTCATTGGCTGTGATTGCATAATGCAGTTAACACTGGTAACTGAACCATAATTTACTCAATTAACCCAATTTTCTGAATTTGCACAACACACTGAACCACAAATTAACCGTACAAGCCACGTGCGCTCCCAAAACGAAAGGGGCAAATGGCTGGCCGGCCGCCTGGGACGGAGGCAGCCATGTGGATGTGGCCCTCTAGGATTGCAGGATCCCCGGCTCTCCTCAGAAGGCCACCCAGCTGGATGCCAAGGGGGCAGCTGCCTCAAGCACTAGCCCAAACTGGTACCCACCCATGCCAGAACCTGCAGCTGGAAAAAGACCGTCCTAAGTACCACCCCACAACCCCGAATCTGAGCTGCTGACCTTATTTCAAAATCATACTGCGCCTTTTTAGCAACGTACTCAAGGCAAGAAGCTCCATGGCCACCTTTCTCCATCTGGGGCATGTAGTCAGTCACTCCCAAGCCTTGTTCTACTCCACAGTCAGTCCCAGAGCTCATTAGGTGATTTGGGTCCAATCGCTCTCGCTTAGCTCAACCCACCTCGCAGGGCTGTTGAGAGACCATCAATCGTGCCCTCTTGAGCAGACTATAAAGTTAAGCGAAGTCAAGCTGAATTCTGGCAAATCTCTACTGTATAGTTTTCTTGGCAACAATGTGGTTTGCTATCGTCGTCTTCCAGAACGTTTTCTGACTTGCCAAACTATTCAGCAGCCCTGGGATTTTCTGGTGGTCTCCCATCCAAACACTAACCAGGTCTGTTTCTCCTTAGCTCTTTGGAAACGAGCCAAGATGTGATGGACTAGAGTAATGCAGCAGGTTCTCAGGAAGGAGGGAGCACATTCCAGGAAGTGGGGCCAGATAAGAGACAACGCAGTGTGGAGCTGAATCGTGGGAAGAGGAAGAGGTTGAGGATAGCCACTCCCTAGAATCTCCCAGGGTATAGAGTAATACAGGTTTAGTCTGGCAAGGTCTGGTCTACAGGGCGTAAGCAATAAAAGAACTGAACTTGGCTGGACTGTTTCCCTGCTGTTCTTGGGCTGGGCCTGGCACAAGCTGGGACAGGTGCAGTCACCTGGTAGGCCACTGCAATGAACAAACCAAACTAGGTCCTTCTGGACATATTTGGGCGTAACTTCAGAATTCACAACTAGCATGGTTAATGCATGTGAGAGCATCACCTGGGAAGTGAGGAGGCAAGGTATGTGTTGTGGCAAGTGAGGAAATTCCTTTTTTTCACGCCCCCTCCCCAATTTGGACCTAAGTAGGTCATATTCCTACTTCTGTAAATACACAATCCACTTAACTTGGGTAGTGAATTAGCCCAGTTTTTAGTTTGGCACAATACACTGAGTCATAAACTAACCAAATCAGTTGAATCTGAACAATATGCTGGGGGAAAAAGAACGAACAATGGCTACCGGCAACCAAGCTTAGCACATTGTGTGAATCAGCCACTAGATTTTTAACTGGCTTAGCTAAGCAGAATATGAGAACCTTCTCAAAAAGTGGGGTAATTTGGGGAGAGATCTAAAATTTGGAGCCAGGGCACCACCGTGGCCATTGAAAGGCTGGTAACTCTGGTCACGTTCCTGAAAAGTGTCGGCTGCGCCAACCCCAGAGCTGCTCGGCCGCCCAGCCCTCTGTGGAAGGCGTTTCAAGAAGCCAAATTGGGTCTTGGTGGCGGCAGACAAGCCAGGAGCGTGGACTCCTTAATCTGTCCTTGCACCACTCTTCGCACAGAACATCCAAACTGGCTCTCCTGAATGACGCAGGCCGGCCGGCTGGGGTGAGGGGAGGTGGAAGGCAGACAATGGACCTTCTGTTAGGTCAGGGCTTGAGTCAACAGCCAGGCCAAGCAAAATCACGGTTGGAAGGTTCTGAGGCTCTTGCGCGCTGGGCACCGAAAGCCGGACAAGGAGCAAAGAAGATTATCCAGTTTGCCAGCAGGCACCTGGGGTGGAAATCTCTGCTGGCAGGAGGGAAACTTTAATAGCACAGGGCATTTAATGCCAGGCCTTGTGTGGGGCAGGGACTGGTGCTCCTCAGGCACCCAGGACACGGTCAAACCACTTTGCTGCAGACCCAGGAACGCCCGACTGGCAGTGCAAGGGTGCCCTCGGGGTGAAAGGTTTGGCTTTTGCTTTCCTACAGACAACCCCAAATCTGTGTGTGCTCTCAGGAGGCTGCAAGGGTCCAGATTTTGAAATTCAGGCCCACAACCAACCCTTGGGGGCGGGGTTGTGTTGTTGTTATTATTATTATGTGCCTTTGAGTCAGCGTTGACTCCTGGTGGCTGCCTGGGCAAGTCCCAGCCGTTTTCTTGGCAAGGTTTTTGGAAGCGGCTTGCCCTGGCCTCCTGGCGGGACTAGAACTCCCGGCCTCCCGGTTTCTAGCCTGGTGCCCTAACCACTATGCCAGACTGGCTCTCCCCTCTGAGCTTTCGTGCCTCCTAAAGCTCTTCGCAGCCCGAGCGCCAAATGGAGGCCAGAGGCCCCGTGAAGAAAGGAATGCCTTCCAAGCATCCGCTCAGGGGAGATGAACCCAAACGCTCTGAAATCCGAAGCAGAAAAGGGGAGACTCCCTGAAAGAGCCGCAGCCGGTGTGGGGTGACATCTTGCAGCAGCCTCCCAGTTTCAGAGAAAAGGGGTCACGCGCCAGCTACGAGGGCAGGCCCTGCACCGCCGAGACCAGGCAAAGGGCGCTTTAGGAAAGGCTGGCGCTGGCGAGGCGGCGAGGGAAGAGGCGAGGGCCGGACGTGGCAGACGGCGGTCCAGCCAGCTGAGCCCCCGGCCGGCCGGCCGGCCGGCCTGCCTTACGGACAGCCGAGCCCCTTCCTCTCCGAGCGAGCCTGCCTGTCCTAACCGGCTCACGTGTCCATGGAAACTCGGGGCCGGGAGGAAGGATTAGCAGCCCGGCTGCCAAGCTCAGGCGTCCGAGCGCTAAGCGTGAGTGGCAGCCCCCGGCGGGGGGCTATTGTGGCAGCTGCTCGCTGGGTGCCCCCGCGGGCTGAGCCCCTCTCGGCGCCCCACAGCTCCCCGGCTCTCCTCCGGAGCCTTTCTTCTCCGAGGGCGGCGCTGGCCAGCCGTGCCAACGCCCGAGAGAGGCCTAGACAAAAGAGGCTGTCGGGGATGGCTTCTCTCGGGGCCGGTTGCTGTGGCAACCCTGCCCTCCAATCCCAGCTGCTGGATCCGATTCTCGAATGCCCTCTTCGCAAAGCGGTGCTGACGGGGCACAAAGGCGGCCTGCTGGGCGAGCCTCCCTCTCCGCAGCCGCGTGACGGGGACCAAGGCGCCTTTCCCTCGCCTTCTCCGGAGGCTGCGGGAGCGCCCGGCGGAGGGCACGGCTTCCTTCGAGCGCCTCCCTGAGCCGCTGCGGCAGCCGCGACGCAGCCTGGGCCTCTGCCCCCAGAGGGGCCCTGCGCTGCCCCCCGCGTCCAAGAGGGCCAGGAGACGTTCTGCGAGAGGACCAGGTTTGGGGACAGAGGCCCAGCTGGGGTGGCCCAACTGGCACAGGCTGGCTCACCCCCTTCCCAAAGATAGGAATGGGGGTTCCTGCCTAAGTGCAGGGGCCACGCAACGGGCCCAGCAGCTCTGTGGTCAAGACTTCGTTTACGCTACAGCAGGAAGGAGAAATTTAAGAAGAAACACCAGTCAACTCCTACAGACTTACTATTAGAAGTCACTCATAAATGTAGGTAACATCCATACGTTATCGGGCCCTGGGGTGTCCGCACAGTGTGGCCGAAAAAGCCAAGACGGCAAGCAGGAGAGTGCAATCAAATCTCTGCCTGTTCTTTATGTGCAGCAACGGCCACGTGTGCAACACAACATGTGCAACGCACGTAAAAAGCGGGCAGAGCTTTGACTGCACTCTCCTGCTTGCCGTCTTGACTTTTTTGACCACACCCTGCAGATTCCCCCAATCCGATTCCATAACCTTTAACTCCTACCTTACAAAAGTCACCCTAGGGATACAACTTCTACCCTTCTGCTAGCTTAAACCTTACGCTGCAAACCTACCAACCATTTCACCAAGGATTAAGCCCCATTCCATACAGTGGGGTTGCTTCCACGTGAACGTTCCCCGACTTCAAAAAAGGCCCTTCCAGGAAGAGACGCCTCGCCTAGACACACAACCCAGTAGAGAGCAAGCTGTAACCCACAGGGATCTCTTGAAATGGGAATAAGCCACTACTTTCAGACCCAAAGCCAATCCCGGGGGTGACTGCAGCCTGGTTTATCTTAGGTTCCCCCACTTCACAGCTTGTAGTAAAGGTAAGAGGGCTGCCTACTCCACCGTGAGGAATTTAGAGAACGGTGGGCATACAGGTGCCATAAACCAAAGAAGCTGCATTCCAGTTCAGCGAGAACGGCCTTGTCCCTGAACATAATCCAGGGTTACTCTGTTGTCGTCTCCAAAGGCTCTTCTAGAAATCGAGAGCCCCAAACGGCCTGCCTGTCTGCTGTTTTCCATTTTCCCCTGCCGTGTGCAAACGTAGAGTAAGAGTTGCCATGGGGTGCAAGCCAACCTGCATTCAGTGGCTCTTTTTAAATCCATTAGACCAGTGTTTCTCAACCTTGGTGACTTTTAAGATATGTGGACTTCAACTCCCAGAATTCCCCAGCCAGCATGGGAGTTGAAGTCTACATATCTTAAAGTCACCAAGGTTGAGAAACACTGCATTAGACACTCAACCTACCCAATTACCAAAGTTCTCCCACTGTTGGAGCTCCCAGCTTACAACAGGGAAGGCTTTGCCCAGTTTTGACTGGTATGCCAATTATGCTAAACCAGGATCACCACCAGGCTGGGATGATCCAGAAGCTCAAACCATCCAGAATGTGGCAGTGAGACCCAAAAGATCCTTCAGATCTGTCTGGCTTTGCTCACATAACCTCTTCATCATGACAGGGTGCCCAGACGGGCCCTGGCTGGCTTCCTCCCGGGAGGCTGAGGCCTCTCAAGGTGCCGCCTTATGCACACGTGTGTCCTCCACGGTGAACATGAGCCAGTGATGCCCAGCCAGGAAGGAGCTGGTCTGGCAGCTCAGAAGGCGCCCCTCTGGTGAGGCTTGAGCAGCCTGGTTGACAGATGATGTAACCCTCCCGGCGAGGAGGGGGAGTGGGGGGGCGCCTCCCAGCATCTCCTCTATCCCAAATCATCTACCTCGGCATCCTGCTGCAAAAGACGTCAAGCAGGGAGATGCCCTTGAGCGTGTGGGACGGGCAGATCCAGAGTTTACAGACAGGAGGTATAAATAGCAGCTCCCCTTGGCGCATTTCCGTTCTGCCTTCAGACATCCTCTCTGGAGGTGGACTCAGAAAGAAGCATCATATTGGGTTTTATTTTTAAAACGCGCCAAAGGAGGGAGGCTGCTCCCTGGCAGCTCACGGAGGTAGCCTGCCTGCCTCTGGGCTGGGGGCGCAGAGATCTGGGCTGCTTCTGGATGACCGCTGCGGGCTGCAAAGATACACCGAAGGCCGCCTTCTAGCGGCTGTCTGTATTTTTGCAAATCAGGTCTGGCAGCTCTACCAGAGGGGGGTTTCTAGGAGCTGCCCCTCCTCTCCCCATGGGACACAGCATCATCCCCAAAGAGGCTTCTCCACTCCAGGGATGGCTGGCCTGCCTTCACTGTTAACTGCCGATTTGTTTCCATCAACCTTTACTCCATCTGGGGCCCGCCATCCAGAATCCTAAGCCTGGAAGGAGCCCTAACGCCACCCCCCCACTCAGTGCAGGAAGCCAGGTTGGGGGAGACTAGCAGGCTTCCTCAAGGCATGCGCCAACCAGAAGCCCAGAGGAATTTGGGGAGCTGGGCCTGGACATCTCACCTGAAAACTAGAAGACTTAACCAGGAAGCAGCAGCTGCTTGCAAGGGAAGGGACAATGTTCAGCAAGGACCTAAACGACTGTCCTGCACAAGAGGGGTGTCCCTGTCCTCTGGAAAACTGAGGACAACAGCTTCAATTTAACAGGAGGGGCATCTCCAGATGGCCGGAGTTGTTAAGCAGGCTCCCCTCGCCAGAGGCTTTCGAACAGGACTCGAGGGCCACGTGTCGGGGGGGGGTGTTGGTATGTCATCTCCCTTCCAGCTCATCTGTACTGTAATCCCATCAGCCACTGACAGCTATACAGGCAAATTCAGAGCTCCACCTCCCATTATCCAAGACTCAGACCAGCATCCACAAACAGCAGGTGAAGCGATGCTTCTGTGGTTGTGCTACTGCAGACTGGATCGCATAGTATCTGTGCAAATAACGTCCCTGTATACAGAATGCTAGCAGTGAGCAAAGCATGTCACCCTAGCCTTCTCTCTGACTTGCTCAGTTTTTTATACGGCAGGCCTTGGCTGATCTCAAAAAGCTGGAACTGGTGACTTTGAAAGGAGACCACCAGTAAATTGGAGAACTATAGTTACATTAAAAAAAAAATGTCAGAAGAACTGGCCATTGCAAAGTGCTTTGTCATGGCTGCCAAGAAAACTCCATGGATATGTTCACGCTGTCCCTTGGAGTCGAGTTCGCCTCAAAGGAGATTTTACAATTGCAGCTTTTTTTAAAATCCCCAAAGCAGAAGGTATGGGAGGCGACGTCCTGCTATCCAGCAAAAAGGAACAGAAAGTTCACTCGGTCCGAGTCCCATCCGCGCTGAATGAGCCTTTCGGGGGGAAACGAGGGACCTTTCTTTCAAGAGGGGGCAGGCTGGCAACAAAGGCCCTTTCTAGGTCTGACCTTCAGCAAAGACCAGGACTCTCCCTCGGCGAACCAGCTGCCCAGAGAAAGGCTCACGAGAAGCACCTGCTCATGCTCAGGCTGTTCCGAATCTTGCCCCTGGACGGATTCTGAGGCCAGAACCGGAACCAGGCGGGCAACAGCGGGAACACCCTGCTCCGCTGATCAAGCCAGGCGTGGGGGGCGCCTGCCCTCGAATGCCTGCCCAGGACTCGCCAGCCAGCCCCAGTGTTGCCAGCCGGGAGAGCCAGGCTGAACACATTCAAGGAAGCCTGAGTGTGGGAGTTGGGGGCCACCTGCTCCCAGCGCAGGCTCATTGTTGAAAAGAGGGCAGCGGTGCCATCCAAGCCCCACTCTTTCTTCAGTATGCCTGTTGACTTTTTGGATTGCCCCACCCATGGTCACCCCTATTTCAACTGCCCTCTTTCTGAAACATTTCCCCACTGTATTATATGGAGGAGACCCAGACTCTGTGGCTCAGGATAACTGCAGGCACGTTGTTGTCACAACCCAATGGAGAAACTCCCTAGGTTCTCTTGACTTCCCAGAGAAGAAGGGGATGTAAATCCAACAGATAAATAAAGCCTCACATAATCAGGTAATAACTAAAATGGTTGAAACTGCTCCTTCATTTGGTTTTGCGGAGGCAAATGATTTCGAGGCACTGATTCCTGAGATCCACTGCTCCAACTGAGGGGGTATGCTCTAGGGAAATTAAAATGTCCCAACAGCCCTCAGCCAGACCCCCCTCCCCACCTTAGGGCAACGCCTGGCCAGCTCAGCATTTGGAAGGATTGGCACATTCGCAAAGAGGAGGAAATGATAAGGCTGCAAAGATCCAGATGACCACCAGGTTGCAGCAAAGAGTCTTTTTACCTCTCTAGCGCTCATCTGAAGTTCTGCAGCGTTAGGAGACTGGGAAGCTCCTGCGTCTGGAGCTAAGCCACCATTCAGGACTCACCGAGTCCCGGTTGCTCGTCTCCAACTCTTATGAGCAGAGGAAGAGGAGCTGAATGAGCCTGTAGGAAGGGTCCTTGGGCCAGACTGGCAGAGTAGCTGGAATGCAGGGGTCTGCCAAGCCTCAGGGCTGGATGGGGCAGGCATCTGAAGACAGGCAGAAGAGTTGAGCTTGTCTCTTCCTTGTGCATCACTCAGGACTAGAAACAATTGGGTGGGAAAAGGCTGTTCACGTTCTTAGATTCCTGACCCTTCTGGCAGCAACAAATCTCATGGGGGGGAAGGGGGTGGAGGAAAAATATACGTAGACTGCTTCTTTTTTCCAATAAACATTATATACATTCATTCAACAGGACTGTTATAATTTGGAAGTATGCAGATAGACAGCTGCTAAATATGGGTACTGCAATCTACATTGTGATTTTCAAAGCTACAAACAAAAAATTAGCACAACAGTGGAGGGGAAGGATGAAAAAAGAAAAAAAAAACAACAACTGAGATGTATTTTTTCCTAAATCTAAGTCTAACTATACACATAATGAGAATTTATCTACAAAAGTATTTGGGCGCACTACGTGAATAGAGAGAAGACGGGGATGAGGCTGGTTTTGTGATTCCTGAGTTGGAAGACAGAAGGGGGGGAGCTACACACTGTATTTGTACCTTTGATCTATGGGGTGCTGGGACACGAAAGTGCCCCTTCAGTGCCAACTACTGATCATAGGGCATCCACGGCCACAGAAGGAGGTGCTCTGTGGAAGCAACGTCACAGAAGAGAATTTAGCCCGAGTCCCTGGTGTCCTGCGCAGCAAGGGAGCAACTGCGGTGGCCGAGCAGAAAGTTGGAGCACCTGCAGGATTCAGCAAGCACTCAAGAGAACTTCATCCCAGGAAGGCTTTTCAGGAATACAGGGGAAACTACAGGTGCCAGGCCTCACACATGCAAGATCATCTCCATAAGCAGCTAGGGAACAAACAGCAGTTGCCAGGCACCCGGCTCTAGGGCAAAGGAGGGTTCTGCTCAACAGGCTTTCCCAGTGAGGTGTCTGAATGGACTGGGCCCACCATAGAGAAGAAGACTTCTGCTCCTGGTCACTAACTGGTCCTTCTCTGCTTTTGAAATGCAGACCCTGACCTGGATCCTTAGTCTACTGAGCATCCATAGACCAAGCCACAGTGGTCCTCATATAATACTAAGCTAGAAACCATGATTTATTTAGCACAACAAGTGGGAACATCCATCCTGCCAAAGCAGAGCCAAATGTGCCAGGGCAGGGCTTCATGCAACACCTGAATCCAGACAAAATCTACATTTGCCCCTCATTTTTGGCCCATTTTTAGTGCTCCCCATTTGGCTGGAAGAGATAAAAAAAATATCCCAGTCTTGATTTGCACCCACCGATGTATAACATACAGCAGGGGCTGGAAAGCAAAGAGGAAAAATCCAAAAGGGCAGCTCTGAAAACCTTCTCTATATTTCACATACAGCACAAAGATCTTTACAACTCCTACTTAAAAGTAATTTATTTCCAGATAAGACTATTGAAGATTACAAGCTGGATGGGGAGACCTCTTGGGGGAAGAAGGGACCCACCATCCTGCCTGTTTCTTGCTCTCACTCCCCTCTCATCAAATAAAAATCCCATTAGACAACTCCAGCCAAGCGCTCTTCCCACTCTGTTTAGTCAAGGGCTATCTTTCAGCAACGTCCAGGCCTCACTTTAACCCAGCAGGGGTGCTCATGCTGACCCGAGTTAACCTGGGCAAGTCTATCAAGGGCTCTCTCCCCTTTTAGAAAGAAAGAAGCTGGCTCCTAAGAGACCCCATCAAGCAAACAGCTCGCCAGTTCCCTAGGCTGGCACTGCACATGGGTGGCCTACCGCTCTGGCTCAAATGCAACTACCAGGCTGTTAACCAGAACTGCTTAGTGGGTCCCTAAACCTGGTTCCGCGCATGATTCAAGGAGCAAGGGCTCAGCTTCAAAGCAGAACTCTGTGTGGAACCCACCTATCAAATGTTTTTGGAGACACTTCTTTGAAAGACTTTATTGTCTGAACTGAGGCAGGCACTCTCTAGGGAAATGGCTCCCCCACATCCCAGAAAGGCTTCATAATAGTTCTGGCTCCAAAGACCTTTATTGACCCAGTTTCTAAACTTTTAAAAATGGCTTTAATGCTGCAATTTTAATCTGTAGCTTTATCCCTGCATACAGTTCCTTTTTATTATTGCTTTGCTTTTATACTACATTACTGAAAATATCCATATACTGAAGGGTGGCGCCTTTCAATTTATCCATCCTTTCAAAAATAAAGTAATGGATAAAATAAAATGCCAAGAACAAAAATGTTCATAGCCTCCAGCAATGTATGGAGTAGGAGGATGGCTTCTTGAACAATGAAAACTCAAAATGAAATCCTTGGAACTCCCTGGAGTTACCAGGTGATCTTGCAGGATTCAGAGAGAAAAGGGGGCAGAAGAGGCCCCCCATCACGCAGCAAATTATAGACATTATGAAAGAAGAAGGGGGCATAATGGGGGGGGGGCAAACAAGACCAATGCCAGAGTTCAGTTTTCCAGGAAATCATCTTGCATAGGCCAAGAACCTCTTAGGGCGGACAACCTTTGGCTGTGGGACACACACAGCTCCCAGAACCCCTTTTAAGAGCCTTGGGCAACCTGGAGCTGGCAGGCCTTTTTGGAGTTTTAGGCATAACCCCTTAAAACTACCCAACCCCTTCAAGAAAGCCCCAAAATGTTGGCTCTGGCCCTTCCAGCAATCTCATGACCTTGCCAGCAGAACCTCTGGCCTGCAAGAATGTTGTATGTCAGGAATGTGCCATTTGGCCTTTTCAGCTTGCATCCCAAAAGTTCTGGGCCAGCCCATAGTGTTTGGAACGAGCAGAGGGACTGACAAAAAAAAGGGGGGGATCGCGGTAGCTGAAGTTTGACCTACTTAAAGGGCATCAACTGGGCATAAGCCATAAGTGTCCCGAAGTTCAGGCTACCGCAGCTGGCCTGCAAAAATCTCGATGGCCATTAGAGTCTTGCAGCCAAAATTTGGTAGCTCTTCCAAAGCCTCACTCAGGAAAAGCACACAATCGACAAGAGGCTTTTCAAAACTTCCTCAAAAGTTGGAGCCGCCAAACTTTCAGGTGGCAACCCTAGTTACGACTTTAAGAACAATCTGCGGTTGTTACCACAGTAATGACAGGTTGTAGCACTTATATTCCTGGGTGTGAGAGAGAAGGAGAAAGATCCTTCCCTTCCTGATTTACCCTGTCAAACTCTGCCAAAAAAGCAAAAGGGTGGGGGCGGGGGCGGGGGGAGGATTGCTGGTTAATCGGTGGCACATCTTTTGATTAGCCCCAGCCCCAGTCAACTCCTAATTATATTTTGCAATGAACTGCACAGGGTGCTGAGGTTATAATCCGGGGTGTCGGGAGGGGTGTTGAATCAAATGGTAAATCATCTTTACTCTTTAGACCCGCCTCCCCCCGCAGACACCCCTGGATATAATGGTGATTTTATATCAGCTTCTGCCAGTATAATGAAATACCATCAGTTTCTAATAGATGGTGTTTTAGGGTTTGTGCTGTGCTTTGGGCTTCCCCACCACAGAAACCTGAGAACTGAAGTTTGACAGGAATACTGGACCGTCTGCAGGCCCTCCCAACCCCTGACAAACAGTCCATGATTGTAGCTTAAGAAGAACACAGTTCATTCCCAGTCTGACCTGAAGCGCTTACCTTTCCAAACTGCTCAAAATATTGTTTTACATCCTCCACGGTGGTGTTCACAGACAGGCCACCTACAAATATTTTCTTAGTTCGTGTTACCATCTAGAAAATAGAAGAAGAGAGAGGCTGCAGTTCAGGATTCGTCTCCAGAGCCATGAATCTGAAGAAAAATACTTTTGCAAGAGATGGTCCCACGGCAAGCTTAGATGGAAACAAACCTAACCGCCCTCAGGTCAGCGTAGGCAGCTGTTCTGCAGAGTTTCCAAGCAGAAGACTTTCCACGCTCTGCCTCAAGTTGTAAAGGTCTGAAGCTGAGGACTGGCACTGCAACATATGCGCTCCCGCAATGGGCTGCTTGCCTACAAACATCGGGTTGCAATCACAAGGCAAAAGAGCCAACTAGCCAACCAGCCGCAGCTTCCTCCACCACAAGATCTGCAGCATCTTGTGAAACGTCGCAACCCAGGGCGGTATCTCAGATGCAAGGCCCCGGTTCCCCTGTCAGCAAGGTCATTTCTGGCGTGGCTTTTTGAGGGGTGGCCTCCCTCCCTCCCTCCCTCCTTCCACCTGGTGCTTCTGCCCGTTCACGTCCCAGAAGTCTTCTTAGGAAGAGCCCAGGGGCCAAGCTGTGGCCTACGGTCCAGTCCCCGCTGCTGTCAGCAAGTCACGCTAGGACAGAGGAGGTCTTCCTGTCTGATCAGCTGTGGAAGGTTGCGGGATTCATGTGCTTTTCAGCATCACGGCCATCGGAAAGGTGTCGGGCCAGACTTCCCCTGCCGAGTCTTTTCGCGTGTTCCTGTCTTTGCGGCCACGGCTCTCTTTTATGGCTTGGCTGTTTGTAATGTTGCATGGATTTATTTGGCATTAAATTCTGCACTCCCCTAACGTTTGAATTGTGTATAGTCTTACAGTGCTGGATTTATTATACTTTGCTTTCGCTTTAATGGAAAGCGTTCTCAACATCCTAACAGGTGGGAGAGAGAGGACGAGGGAGACGACACAACGTGCCAAAGTGCATTTCAGAGGAGACAACAGCAGGACCCCCAATTTCCAGCTCCAGAGCACCTTAATCCTGAAGGGCCTCAGGACCTCAGGGGGGTCTTGGAACCGGCTTCCCCCCGCCCTGCTGCCTTCACTCTGCAAGAAAAATCTGCTCCTAATGACTCAATGGAGTGCAGAGTTAATCCACTGCGATTCTCAGTCTTGGAAAGCCCTCCCGCCCCCAGCAAAATACCTTCTGTCACCAAACTGCTTAATGGAATTAACCCAGTTCCAGCCCTGATCCGCGGGAGCTCTTCCTTGGGCTACCTGATCTGCTCGGCCACCTCCCCACGTCACCCCTTTGCACCCCTTTGCACCCCTTTGCCTGGAGTCCAGCAGCCTCCAGGGCATCTGCAGGAGGGGGACCCTGTATCAGAAGAGCTCGGCAAAGATGCTTTGACAGAAAGGAGAGCATCCAAGTGCCGTGCTTCCCCAGCTGAACTTCTGCACGCACACCCCACCCTTTTCCTGCAGTTCTCCTTTCTCAGATTTTAGATGGTGATCTTCTGGAACGAGGGCTTCCCCGACGGAGGAATGTGGCCTTCACGGTTAGAAACATTTCGGTCTCCGTGGGCATCTCTTTTGGGGCCACCAAGCTGCCCGGACTCATTCGACCTTTTTGCCTTTTTAAACAATTATTCTAATTTGAAACGAGAAAGCTGGCGAGTTGCACACAAGGCAAATCCTGCCTCTGGCACCTGGGGGGCTCAGCAAGGGCCTGCAGGCCCTTAGTGATCCCAGCTTGCTTCACCAAATCAGTGATGCCAATTGGGGATGCTTGGGGGAGCGGCAAAAGGTATCTCAGCCCATAGAAGGAAAAGGGACGTGGGAAGCGTTTCAGAAGAGACGCTCCCTAGTTTTCCGGAGAGTAAAAGGAAAGGAGGGGAGAAATACTTTCAGACTTGCAATATTCTGTTAATTTAACCTTACAGTAGAGATAGAGCTAGGATTCATTGCTGTGCTTCTTGTCTGGACCACTTCGAAGGGCTAACACTAACCTACCCTCCCAATCAAAGAGATGAAAAACTTGGCCCCGCACCTTCCATGATGTCACAGCTTCACTGGGTGCGTCCCCCATAATGCTGGAAGGTGAGAGGCTGTGCTGAAGCCCCTGACCCTCCCAATGTATGCCCACCTCTGCTCCAGCATCAGCTGCAATTCCCTGGGCCCCACTGACGCCCTTCAGAAATAAAAATGGCAGCTTCTCTTAGAGGGTGCCCACTTTCCCAGAAAAAGGTCGAAGGGGCAGGGCAGCGCTGCGTTTTGGCAAATCGAGAGTTTGCAGCAGGTGATGTCCCATGGCACCCATTTGGGGAACGGAGAACCCTGGTCCACTACCAAGTCATTGGTTTGGCTCACACACACGTACATGCCCCACAAACAAACCCACACTGTATTACATCTTAGCATTAAGTGTGTGAACCCAGCCAGGAAATCAGTCACTCCCTGAAATGCTAGGTTTTGCACCCAGGCACTCAGAACGGGACTCCCTTCTTGCAAGGCAGACTCTGAATCACTGGGTTAGTCACCGGGGAAGGTCAATGCTATGGGTCACGTGCTCCTCCACTGCCTCCTTAACACTTCCTACGGAGCTGGGTCGTGGGAATCCAGGAAAAAAATACGCAGGGAAGCCTGCAGCGTTGATGCTTCCGCTAGATCTGAGGGGCGCTCATGGGGGGAGAGGTCAACAAAGACAAGGTGGTGGCTGTGACTGTGCAATCAAAGCCCTCTCTCTCTTTTACGTGCATCACGGGGCTTCACTTGCACAGTCGCAGAACCTTTTTAAATCCCCAAAGGATGCCCTGAACTCTGCACTGTAGAACAAACCAGTGGCTGCCCTAGCCACGAAGAAAGGCATCCGGCGTTTATAAAATATGAAGAAAAACGCAGGCTCAGATGCCTTCACCACTTTCTTCTCTCTCCCAATAAACAGATGGGTGACAACATGGCTCTTGGATCCCCTAAAAAGCTACACAGGCCAGTCCTCCCAATTGTCAGTGTCCGTCCTGATCTAGAAGACTACCATTCCCATCGTTCTCAGCCAGCATCGCCACCGCTTGGAACAGGCTGGTGCAGAGACTCCCATGTTCAGCCCCAACAGATTTGCAGTAGCGAAGTTTCCTCACCAGCTTCCACGCGGTGCCAGGGACAGCTGGTGGTCACCCTGACCGGCTCACCCGGTAACTCAGCTGGCCCTTCCCAGCGCCCGACGTCAACAGAACTGCTTTCCACGGAACACCAAGTAGCCAAGCAGCCTGAACAAGGTTTATTGAGTTTTCGTTTTGCACAAAAACCACAAACCCGGCAACTGTGGCTTGTAAACCGTTGCTGATGGTTTACCGAGTCGTGCGCACCAGCCCTTGGGGACTTTGAAAAGCTATGGAGGAACAAAGCTGAAAATAAGGGTACAAGCTACAAAACCACGTTTGAGCTTGTGGGCAACACATATCAGTTCAGGTGGAGAGCTGCATCCGTATATAGAGTCTCTATAATGCTGCAGGCAGCCTGAAATTCCTTCAAATTTTGTCATTTTAATTTCTGCTGCCTAGAAACGCTTGTAGTTTACATTTGGCACTTCGGCACTGCTATTTTACATTTTCTTTCAGCTCGCTTTTTGCCACTGCTTTGTTTTAAACTGTCTTAGGAAAACTTCTGTTCTGAAGACCAACATACTGTTTTCTTCTTTAAAATAAATAAAAATAAAACAATTACGGTGGTAAACGGTACCTACCTTAGGCTGTGCTCTGCGAGGGAAGGCGACCTTTGGGTCAATCTGAAAGAGAAACAAGCAGAACGTACTTTTTCAACCAAGTTGGTGTGTCTACAGCTTCTGCTGGGGGAGCAAATGTTCTCCAGGATATTATACAGAAAAATATCACAGCAGCATAAAAGAACATCCGTGACAAAGGATACGACAACTTGCTGGGTATAACAATCAAAAGACACGATGCCATCGCATTTCCCCTTTGCTCTCGTTCATGAAAGTGGAAGTTGTGCAGGACTTCCAAGTAGATGCGACTATTCAAAAGAATCTTGGGAATTAGAGAAGTGGGCAGAAAACGAAAGAATGAATGAAATTTAAATAGAAATCAATGAACAGGTTTTCATTTAGGAATAAAACAATCCAATGCACGGGTGGGGTAAGGATTTGGGGACCGTGATTGATCACCAGCTGAAAGTAAGTTGGCAGAGGGGCGCAGCAGCGCAAAAGGCAAGGGCAATTTTTGGAACTGTGATATTTCAAATCACGGAAAGTAATAGTTCCATTATATTCTGCACTGATCAGGCCTCGCTTTGGGTACCGGAGGGGCCCTCTTCCAAAACGTGAGAGGATTTCACACAGAAAAAACTCAAGGCCCGGAATAACGGATTTCTGTTACAAAGAGGCAGGTCGCAACTGAGGGATGGGAAGAACTTTCTCCTTCCAGGACAAGCCATTTGACAGTGAAATCAGCATCTGAGGGAGGTTCCCTTTGCTGAATGTGCTCAAGCAGAGGCAGAACAGCTGTTTGTCTGGGATGCGTCAGTCTGGATTCCTGCTCTGGGGGAGACTGATGGATTCAAGAGCCGCCTCCCCCTCGAGGACCTTTTGTCTTTCCAGACGTTCACCTGAGAAGAGAGGCGGCCCTCGGTGATTCTGCTGGTGCTTTACTGATGAGCGACAGACGTTTCGGGGGAATCTGTGCCGCTGCTGATGAGAAAGCCGGTTCAGGGCTGGGTCATTACTGGCCAGTGGGTGGGGTAAGGGGAGCCCCCCCAGCAGAAAGCGGAAGAGCCTCTGCCAGGTCCCTGCCTCTCACCGAAAGAGGAGCCCTCCCTGCCACGCAGGAGAAGCGGAGGCCGTTTCCTTCGGGGCCCGGACACGGCTACCGCTTGGGTGGGCGCCCGCCTTGCCCAAGACTTGCCGGGCGCCTGAACAGCATGGCTCGCGGCTGAGCTGCTTCCTGGGCCTCGCCTGCTCTGGATGGGGGAGGCTCCATCAACGCCCCACGGCAGACTGGAATGGGCCAAGTTTCCCGTCAAATGTGTGGGCAGAGCAGGTGAGGGATGCTCTCTCTGACGCAGGAGACTTTCTCCCTCCCTTTCTCAAGGCGGGGCGCCCCGCCTCCCTCGCGGCCACAGCCCCTTCACTGAGAAAGGAACGGGCAGTGGGGGGGGCAAGGGCCACAGGTGTGATGACGTCATCACAACAAATACTGCGACTTAAGAACTTGCGTCACCATGGTGTGACACAGGCCCCTAATGGCGGCGTCTGCATGATGGCAACCTGCGTGTGGCGCCCCTGGGAGCACAGCATCCTAGGACCGGAAGGACCACGAGGATCGTCTAGTCTGCCCTTCTGCCATGGGCAGCCAAACCACTTCTGCCACCCACGCAAGGGGGCTGCCCAGCCTCCTCGTGAAAGCCTGCCAAGGGCTTAAGGTTAAGGATGCCACTCAGGGTCTTCCCTTGGGGTGGAATGGGAGGGGGGAGCCAGGGAGGCTGAGGGCCCTGGAGAGAGGACTGTACCATCGAAGGCAGGATATTCACCCACCCAGTCACATCTTGGCCGCTAAATACCTTCAAGAATGCCACCTTCCACCCATAAAAGATTCTCCTTTCCTTTGAAAAACATTTCAAATATTGTGACTTATGGTTTTGATGATTAGGAAGAATAGGTTATAGAAAGAAGGGAATTATGATGAAATTGGAGAGAGTGGCTTGATTAGAATTGTATATATAACTGCCGAGAGGAATACTGGAAGCCATTTCTCTAAATAAGCTTTCTGGGTTTCTTTTCTTTCCGGGGGGGGGGGGGGAGTTCTTTTTTCTTTTCTTTTCTATATCTTCTCTTCTGTTTTTTAATTTTTTGATTTTATATTTCTTATGATCTATGTAAAACCTCCTAATAAAAATTACTTTTCGAAAGAAGAAAGACATTTCAAACGCAAGTTCTCTTCTGTGGAATTAAACGAGAGCTGACAGATAAGGGTGAAGGTCCACGCATTCATCTAATCCCAGACCTTGGTGAAGAATTCCTCCTGGTGTCCTCAGCTTTGCTCAGAGGCCACCCGCCAGCACCTCCCTCGCTTAACGCCCGCCTCTGCTTTGACTTTGCACCCCATGAAAGTGGACAGTGTCCTCTCCAGGGGCACAAGGCCAGCAAAGGCACCGGCCTTTTTAAAGACCTTTCCTGCTCCATGCAACACTGCGAGGTTCCCCTGGCTTTCTTCGGACCGCCAGCTGGCAAGAAGGATGCATCCTCCCTCTTTTTTCACTGCTGTTCCTTCCATGTATTGGTTGGCCTCCTTCCCTTTCATTTATTGTTCGGAATCTGGGCCTCAAGCTGCCCCCAGCTGCCACAAAGCTGGGCCGTGCCCTCGTTCCAACCCCCCCCCCCAAAAGAGGCACGGGGAGAAGTTTATCTCTGCATTCGCTCATACAGACGACGTATCGAGATATCTGGCATTTATCTTGCACGCTTCAGTGAATGGCTTCATTGTATTTAATTCAAAATTTATTTTATACAGCGACTTCCATCGTATTAGATTTCAAGGCAGGGCATTGCATGAAATGGAATATGATACAGTTGAGAAAACAACCAAAACCATCAGAGGAAATGTTAGGGCAGGCAGATACGTCAATCCTGTATTGCAAGCAGATTTCACTGAATGCAACCAGGATTTTGACCTCTGAGTAGGCACCCCCATTTTACACTCAGTGAAATCAGCCTTCTCCAGTGTGATATTCTCCAGACCAGTGTTTCCCAACCTTGGCAACTTTCAGATGTGTGGACTTCAACTCCCAGAATTCCACACATCTGAAAGTTGCCAAGGTTGGGAAACACTGCTCCAGATGGTTGGACTACAATTGCTATGACCCATGGCATTCTCCCCACTCACTGGTGGGAACAAACAAAACATCTTGATGTCCTCATATGGGGAAATCAGGACTAGATAGGGTGCAACTTCGTTCATTTCTGCCAGCTGAATGCAAAAGACCCTGCCTTTCCTGGCAATGTGGATATTTTGGAAACCGTGGAATCAGAAAATTTCCGGAACCGAAAGTTTTTCTGTTTTGGCTTATTTATTCAATTTATGATCCAGGGAGCAGGGACCTGAGGAAGAATGCCATGTTAAGTCTACATGCCGGATAAATACCTCCAAGAGTCTTTTCAGACTACCAAAACCATTTGAACCAATTTGGGGAAAACACAGAAAGTACATTTGAGCAGACTAATCTTGCTCAAGGCTCACTGGCCAGAAAGAAATATCATTTGGGGAAAGCTGCCGGTCGGCTAAAATCAAGCAGAATCATAACATCCTTGAAATTAAAAGAGGCAGTAGGGAAGTCCATATACAGCCCTGTTTGCTCTATACTTCTTACAAGCAACATTAATGGCACAATTTTACCTAGAATGGGTCAGTTTCATTCCCATCAGCTTCACTGGAAGGAAGGAGAATGACAACCAAGCCACAACAGAGTGCATAGTATGGTATAATCCAGGTCTCCAATCACGGTTAGTCCTGGGGATTCTAGGAATTCATATCCATGTATCTTGAGGGACGGAGAAAGGGTGGAGGCACTAGTGTGATGAAGGGTTGGGGGCTGAACAAGAGTCGGGGGAACTACATTCAAGTCCACCTTTGGGCATGAAAGATCTATTGGATCACTTCGAGACAGTCATGATCTTCCCTCTTTCCTGCCAATCTTGCAATATTATGGGGGGGGGGGAGTTTCCTGGAGGATGAATATAATACATAAATGCAATCATCACCCCCAATCCATGCATGTCTCCCAAAGCTGCACTTATCTGGCTGGCTTTGCACAAAGCAGCCGCTGACACACATCTGGGCATCAGAACCCGCCACTTTCCCTTCTGGATCAGAATTGTTCTGACTGCCTTGCAAGGGGACCATGAGCCAAACGTCCAACTCTAGCTTTTTCTATATTTTTCCCTTCTCCTGTCCTATTTAATAAATAAATAAATAAATAAATAAATAAATAAATAAATAAATAGGAAGAGATAAGGAATACACAGGCATTCACACATGGGCACACTTAACTGATCGCTACATTAAGCCGTTTTCCAGGTTTTCACACTACACTGGACTCTAAATCAGTGTTTCTCAACCTTGGCAGCTTTAAGATATGTGCAGTTCAACTCCCAGCATGCTGGCTGGGGAATTCTGGGAGTTGAAGTCCACACATCTTAAAGTTGTCAAGGCCGAGAAACACTGCTCTGAACTCATCAAAAGAGTTGAGCGCATCTATCACATGAAGCCACAAGTGACTAGCCAGGGCTAAAACCAGTCAAAGTTCAGCCTGTTGCATGAATGCACCTAAACCCTGTGGGTAGTTAAGCTCAGGTGAGCCTGTTTGTGGCCCCTGACAGATTTCAAGAACATGCCACTGAAATTCAGCAGCAAACTGGCATGATTCGGAGCTTTCAAAATGTCACACTGGGGATAATGCTGTCAAACGAAATGGTCCCATCCCGTCCTTAACTCCCAGAAGGTCCACAATATGGCCCCAAGCTTGGGGCACGTCCCTCCTGGGGATGCGAACTACTGTCGTAGCGCATCGGCCAGTTAGGAGACTGAGCCGAATTCTGCCCTCCCTGGTTCAACCCCAACTAAGCAAACTGCATGATGGCATAGCAGTTGAATTGGAAAGCAGCAAATAGCCCGTTTTCCATTCTGGTTTTGTAAACTGGAAACGGTGGCTGCTTCAGTTTGCAAGTCACCCTCAACCACGGGGAGCCACATGGATAGGATTTCCCACTAAGCAGGCTGGCATGCCTGGCACAAAACTCTTTCCGGGGCAGAGCCCTCTGGGTGGAGTGGGTGCCCAGGTCAGCCTGGCAAGGCTTCAAGTCTTAGCTCAACCCCTCAAATCTTTAGTGAACTTCCTTCTAAACATTATTTCTCAAATGCAGAAGCACCACAC
This sequence comes from Python bivittatus, assembly GCF_059951505.1. Classification (NCBI taxonomy): domain Eukaryota; kingdom Metazoa; phylum Chordata; class Lepidosauria; order Squamata; family Pythonidae; genus Python; species Python bivittatus. Next base: position 1,973,666 of record NW_028277070.1, on the reverse strand, counting down.
AAGTGGGAGTTCCAGAGGAAGAGGTGATCTCCCTAAGCTTGGAAAATGGGACTTCAGCAGTCACCAAAGTGATTACCGATGTTTAATTTGTAATGTGACAGGAAGGGAAACTGTTAAATATGTGTTTGGGCTTTTATATTTATATTGTGTCCATTTAAATTTCAATGAATGGGAATGGAATGAAATGAAATGAACCTTAATTTTGTCTTGGCCCCTCTCACTTTCTGGCATGGCACCAGGCCAGAAGGAATCATGTGCCCTGGGTCCATTTTGTTCGCATCTTGTTAACAGGCACAACTATCCTACTTCTTTTTCATTAAAGAAAGTTTAAGTTAAAGAAATTCTTAATTTGTATCTGTGACAGCAATAAAACTATTGTTGTTTATACAAAAACTTCGATATAGGCACTCTTAATCTTGCCAAGAAAACTGCAGGGACGTGTCCAGGCAGTCACCAGGAGTCAACACTGACTCGGAGGCGCACACATACCAGGCAATGTTTGGCCAAGAAAAATTCCTGACAGCCATTGGGGGCCTCCATGGAGGAAATGCTACTTGTGCCCCAATGATTCTTGATTAGTAGGCGGAGGAGGCTTCTGGTGACTTTCCTCCTATGTGGCGTCCAGTCTCCTTTCCTTGCAGCGTAGCATCCTAAATCGCCCATGATGCTTGTGAGCAGCACAAGATTGGCTCTGGTCAAGCTCAGTCTGTGCCAGCTGCACGGAGGTGGGCGTGCGGTTTTCTTTGCAACAGCCCTGAAGCAATTTGCCACTGGCTTCTTCTGGGGCTCAAGGGAGGTCAGCTGGGCCCTGCCCCTGGCCAGATTGCAAGAAGCACGAGGGAAAGCGATCTGGCCATGGTGGCATAGCTGCCGGCAGACTGTTGAGCACCGTTGTGCCCTTTGCACAGCGTACTGTGTGTGATTGCTAGTGTGCGCGGAAAGTGCCACCATCACCCGGAGTTTATTGGCTGACTCCACACGCAGGGGAGCTGAAAGCCCAATCCCCGATCAGACCAGGGTGATTAGAGTGAATCCTGGGGGCAGGGAGGTTGTTCCCTCCCATTTGTGGATTTTTTGGGTCTGCGTTCCCCCCACCCCGAGGTCTGGAGCAGCTGAGATATAGCTTCCATTCGCTCTCACACAACTGAGTATAGAATGGCCCTGTTCCAGCAGCCTCAAGGCTAGATCCAGAAAACTCCTTTATTGGAATGTGTTTTTTACAAATCCAAGCTTTACTGGAATGCTTTTTGAGATCAGCGTACCTGTAAATATTACCCCTTCGTAGCCATGTCAGACACCTGCTGATACTGTGTACATTTTAAGGGGAATATAATAACGGAGGATAAAACTATTTGTGCCCCCTTTTTAGCATGCCCCAATGAGCCCTATTAGGCACGCATGGTTGCTTCCTACAGATAATCACCTTTTCCTTTTTTAAAAAAAAAGTTAATTATAACTTTAGTGCTATCCAATTTGAGTAGGCTTTGTATCCGTTCATTAAGCTGCTAATTAATTTTCTGGAGAAAAATGATATTTTTTAAATGGCAAATTTTCCGCGGAAAAATACAAGAATGAAGAATTTTCTGCCCCACTTCACTGGGATTCCCTAAGGCTCCGGATGAGCTTCTGTCCGAGATAGCCTTTGAATCCGGGACTCCCTAACCCTGGTGCCTGGTTTTATTCTTTCGCTCTTTCTCTTGGTGCCTGTGGGCCCCTCCGAGGATAAAAGGGGATGGGTGCCTGCATTGATGGCCTTACAACCTTAGTATCAGCAGCTTGGGGTGGGGGCTAGGAACAGCAAAAGGCATATTTGGGCTTTGACGCATTTTAGGGATCGACCCATCCAGGGAATATTGCCCTCTTGGGAATACACTGACACATCTGTTCGTGATGTTGTGCTTCCATCTAAAGCAGTGTTCCTCAACCTTGGCCACTTGAAGATGTGTGGACTTCAACTCCCAGAATTCCCCAGCCAGCAAAGCCACACATCTTCAAGTGGCCGAGGGTGAGGAACACTGGTCTAAAGGCACGACTTCAGGGTTGTGTGTTCCTTCACCCAATCACTCTGGGCCCAGAAAAAACAGAGGCTGGGAGTCTAGCCCGCCCTTTCCTGACATCCTAGCTTTCCAGATGCAGGGATTGTATCTGCATAGGTAGGAGCACCCAGTTCTGCAAGATCTTACCTGCAATCTGGCAACCCCCCCCCACCGGCATTTCATAAATAATCCCCATTTATGGAAACCCCCCAAAGGCAACTCTGCCCATTTCACTTTCTCCCTCATCTGATCTTTTGGTTAACCCCCATGCCAGCCCATAGTTCTTTCTGTCCAGTTTATGGAAATACACATACATTTTGTTCATTAATTTGTTAGATTGCTATCCTGCTTTTCTTCTACACACTCCCTCTTCCAGGTTTCCCCTACAACAACCCTGTGAGGTAGGTAGGGCTGAGAGACAATGACTTGTCCCAAGTCACTTGGCTGAGCGGGGACTTGAACCTGGATCTCTCCAATCCCCGTCTAGCATCCTTAACCCCAGCACCTGACAGCCAGTGCAGTGCAGGGGTGAAGGCGTTGGGCCCAGGTGAGGCCTAAGCCTCTGGGGCTGGTGGGGGGCAGAGGATCAGGAGCTGGGCTGGCATCAGGAAACGCGGGTTCGGATCCCCCCCAGCACAGAAGCTCCCTGGGGGCTTTGGGCCAGTTGCTCTCTCGCAGCCCATCCTGCCTTGCAGGGCTGTTGTGCTGAGGACAAACAGGAGGCGGGAGCACTGCAGATGCACTGCCTTGAGCTTCTGTACAAAAGGCAGGACCAAGATCTAACACATAAACCCCCAAATGCCACTCCTGGCATTTAAAGAGAACCAAATCAAGCACACTCACGCCCTGGGGTCTGCACCAACCAAGTTCAAAAGGACCGGGGCAGATTCCCAGCGTGGGGAGGGCTGAGAGCGTCTACCTGCCCCTGCAAGGAGGCCACCCTTATGGCTGGACTCGCTGGCCACGCTGGGCTCAAGGACAGCCAGGGGTTGGTGGCTCCGTGTTGTTGTGGGAACCCGGCCAACGTCTTCCGTGTTCTGCGGACCAGGCCGTCACGCTGGGCCATTACAGGGTTTATTGATTTGGGCACAGCATCTTACACGAACACAGCCAGCCTGTTTTGTTAACCCAGGTAAAGAGTTCGGCGCGTTGTGGGAACTCAGCCAACAAGGACAACGTTTTCAAAAGGGACAGGCAGGGATTCAAAGTCAGCGCTCCAACCCCCCTGCCTCGATGGCCCGTCTGCCTGTTTCCTTCTGACAACCAAATTTCCTTTCTAGTCCTGCAGACTGAGGTCCCAGAATCAGAGAACCCTCGGCCACTTTACCAGAAGAGCTTGGCACGCCTTTGGCACAACAAAACTACCTCCAAGCCTTCACCCCCACTTCCTCCTTTACCAGGAAGGAAATGGGATACGGGCACCTTCCTCAACCTGGTGCCCTCTGGGAGCATGGCAAACGGGAATTCTGCCATGTGCCATCCGCAAACATCAGGAGGACACCAGCTTAGAGAGGTGGCCTTGGCCCCAACAGCGGCAGGATGAGGCGAGGTTAGGGGTGCCCGGGCAGTGCAAGCGATGCAGAAGGGGCATGGGACAGGTCTTGGTTACTGCCATGTAGCGAAAAGTGGACACACATGTCCAGGGAACAGGGTATTAAAAAGCAATAGATAAATCTACCATAAATAAGAAATATACTACTTAAACAATTATTGATATTATTATTGTTAATGACCAATTGTTGATATTAGTTAAATAACAAAGAAATAAATTATAAATATAATCTTTAGAACTTAATTCTACTATAGGCCGATTGCTCATGCTCCCAAGACTCATAAAACATTGCAAGTCAAGGAATTATTTCAATGTTAGTCGTCAGCTGCCTGATTTAATATGTTAAAATATCTGAAAATTAAAACTTTCTAATTTTTTGGAAAAACTTTCCAAATATCCTCGAAGCACTGATATTTAAAAGTGGGGGGACTTTAAAAGGAACTCAAGAGAAGTCTTGAAGAATCCTTTGACTGAAAACCGTTTTGCTCAGATGGGATCTCTATTTTTTAATTCTGTCATCAAAGCAGTTTCAACCTATCACTTTCGTGAACACAAGTGTCTTTTTGTGGAGAAATACGTGGATATTTAATTTTTCATATTTCTCTTGGAAGATTACTAACGTAATGACTGATTAAAGTCCACGTGCGGTTTTTTCCAACAGTAGCGTCCATACTGGTTTTTATCTTTTCTTATTGCACTGTTATTTTTTCCTCTTTGACGTTCTGTCAATGTTGTGTTTGTTTTAATAAAGAGCAAAAAAAGAAAAGAAGCCGGGAAGAGGAAAGGCTATTGCATGCTGGAAAAGCTACGTCCCTCACCTCGAAAGCGACTGCGTGGGGGTCTCCTCCCCTTCAGCGCCAAAGGCAGAACATCTCCCCCAGTATTCTTGGCTTCTAACTGGGACCCACTCAATATTTCTGGCAGCTGACCAGAAAAGTGACCCTTCTTGTTTGCACGACAAACGGACTGGTCTACGGTTGTTCCAGCAGTTCAGTATTTCTCAAGGGATTTGCCTTATGCTGTAGAAACCACCTGGACTAGCAGCCAGAACGACACCCAGTGGCAATGAGTTCCGTCGGTGAGCGATGTGCTCCGTGAAAGGGCCTGTGGCTCTCTCAACGTTGTCGTTACATGTTCTCTTTCAGCATTTCATGACTGATCTACCGTGAAAGGAGGGGGTAAACCCCCTTTGAACTGAATTTGTTACCCTTTCCCCCACCCTCCTCCTCTTCGTTTTATTGTATTGAAAAGATCTCACCACCTCAGTGGTCCTCATAAAGAAGATGACCCGCTCCCCACTTTTTCCTGTTGGACTTTCCCCACATTTCCTAACAGGCGGTCCGGCACTTATTCACCAGCGTGCCCAACAGATCCGTTTGCACGGTGACAAGTGTAAAACACCCAGGTGAACAGGAGCCTGATGGGAGATAACAGTGCAAACAATTATCCCCCATTTTTTCTCCAGTCTCGCCAGTGCCAGGCAGCTCCTGCCAAGATGATGCCTGGGTTCGCTTTCTAACAACTAAAGTGCCCCAGCCAGATGGCAGACCCACCAGGATCACCGTGGCTGGAGGGACAGGTTGCTGCTTCAACCACCCTCCTGCACCCGCCGCTGCTGTGGGGAAACTGAGGCTGGAACCAGGACAAGGGGCCAGAGGAGACTCCCCTCCCTCAAAACCTTCACATCCTGCCTTCCTTCCAGAGAGTTCAACATGGCAGCAAACACGAAAAGGGAGAAACACGGAGGCGTGCCAGGAAAACCAGCACCTGAATATTAGATTCTAGGTTAATTTGAAGGCACACCAGGCCCCTTATAGCCTGGACCAGATTAGGACCGAAAACGAATTGAGAGCAGGACTGCAGTTCCTGGAATTCTGGGGACTGCTGTGCCAAGACTTCTGGAACAACGAGTTTTAGGGCCAGCGGTGGCAAAGAAACCCCCTCAAGCCTTAAGAGAGGTTGGTAGCCCATCCTGTAACTCAGCATTCCTCAATCTTGGCAGCTTGAAGATGGGTGGACTTCAACTCCCAGAATTCCCCAGCCAGCTATGCTGGCTGGGGAATTCTGGGAGTTGAAGTCCACCCATCTTCAAGCTGCCAAGGTTGAGGAGCGCTGCTGTAACTGACTCCCTTCTGCTGGGAATTTCTCTGCCGGGGGTAGGGGGTTTCAAGGCAGCGTCCACAACTGTGCATCGCACATAAAAAGAGGTGGGGCTTTGACTGCATGGTCACGGCCACCATCTTGACTTTTTTGACTCCCCTGATGATATCCCTGATTTCAAGGGATCTTGGAAAACTTTCCTCCACAGAGACATTCTGACGGCATTTAGGGCCGCTTTAGCATTGGTTTCATCCGTTATTTTATACTGATTTTGTGGTGATTTTTAATACTGCTGGTGCCACCGTGAGTGCCTTTGACTCTCTTCTTTAATATCATGAACAGAAATGAGCAGCTTAACATCAGAAGTTCCACTGGGAGTGGAAAATTTCCTTCTGTCACAGCCCAGCCTATCCCACAGGGTGGTTGTTGCTGGGACAAAAATTGGAGGAATGAGAAACACACAAACATTTTGAACTCCTGAAGGAAAGGCAGGACATCCATTGAACAGAAAGTTAAATAAGGGTTTCTGGGCCCATATCAGAATACAAGCAGGACAGCCTTGCAATGGAACAGGATTTTAACACAATTTACAAATGTGTTAAAATTTACATCTCCCCCACCCCAGAATATTCTTAAGTCCGGGGTCTAAAACTGCCTAACTACACCGCCATCCTCCTCTCCATGAAATCAGATAGAGAGAAGGTGACCAAAGTCAACTGTAAAATTGGAAGGGAACCTTGGGGTCATCAAGACCAACCCCCTGCTCGCTTTAGGAATCCAAATTAAAACATTCCCATAGATGGCTGCTAGTAAAGAAGTGTGGTCCAGGAACTTAGAGCTGACTTTGGGGAAGGAAGGGAGAAGCATGAAAAAGGAACCCAAAACAGCCCCACCTGGATCTTGTTGGGCATCAGAGGGGGCCGGGAGAAACGTGAATCGGCTTCAAGATCCTGTTAGTATATCCTGCAACAATAAAGTAGTGTCCCTGGCCTCCCTTGAAGGGCTGGTAGCAGCCGCGACTTCCCAAGGGCCCTGGCATCCCTTTGAAACTGCTCTTTCAGTTAAAAGGGGCCGGGGGGTTTTAGCCACACACAGTCCAAACCTGCCTTCCGGTAACTTACCGCCATTATTCTGCATCCTGCACTCTGCAATGATAGAGGAGCATCACGCTTCAGACCCAACCCGCATTTATATCCCCCAGAACGGCCCGCTTTTAGTCCAGCCTTCCTTGACTCGTCTAGAGTGGCTCAGACAACTTATAAATTGAACAAGCAAACTAAGCCCAGCTCACTTCAGACGGCCTCCCGTTTGCCACGACAGCACGGCCATCCGGTTCCTTTCCTGAGCTATACTGCCCGTGGACGTGGAGGTCCTGACGTTCCTCCTAAAGCCCAGCTGGCACCATCCGGTCATCAGCCGAGGACCCATCTGCCTTTGCTCCACCTGCCTCCAGGCCATCTAATCAACGCTCAAGTCCACCGTCACCATATTTAACTCACTGGCATCATACTGAACTGGGCAGAAATTGCCATCCGGCACCCACAGCTCACATCAGCGGTCTGGACATTCTTGGCCTTGTAGTCCAAGATATCCAGTGGGCTTCAGACTGGGGAAAGCGGAGCCCCCTCACCACATCAGTATGACCACTGGAGTGGGCAGCAGGGCACACGTTGGCAGATTCCTAGGGCAGCTGAGGCATGAGTTGCTTCATTCTAAGCCCGAAGGCCCCACTTCCCCCGGTGCCTGAGAAGAAAAACAAAATCCTCCAACTCTTCCAAACTCCCCAGCATTTGAAATGTTAGAGTCAAGCCAAGGTATCTATTAAACTTACATTTCCATAAACAAAGCCCAGCATGCAGTTATCTCACTTACAAATAAAGAGTGTTCTCAAAAAAGCACATCCTTCCCCGAAGAAGAAACTCTTTTGCATGCTCACGGGGGAGGGAATCGCCCAGGCCTGCAGCCCCTGGGGACCGTTCATGCGAATTTCCCCATCGCAGAAGCCTCAGCAGCAGACGGAGAGCATGTCTGAATGCCCCGTAACAAGCGGAACATGGAAGCCAGTTCCCTGCAGGTTCGGTTCATGTGTTCTGCTGAGACAGCTGCATGTGTGAACCAGCATCAGCTTAATAAGGAAACTTCAAGTTGGTCCAGTGAAAGGTTGGGCACCAAGGTGGGAAGAGAAATGTTTCCTGCCTAAAACTCTGGAAGGCCAGTACAGCACCGCATGGCACTCCATGGTCTTCCCCAGCTCCGGGGAGACCAGAACAGGCTACAATTCCCCAGGTGCTGAGTCAATAAAGTGGCACTTGAGAGATGTCCTGTGGGGCACTTTTTGCAAGTTTAGCAAAAGCCTGGTATTAATCTGCGGAAGGAATGGAGCTGGGTAAGTTAAAGCCAAGCCTATTGGTCCGTTAGCAGAGACAGGACCGATCCAGAAAGTCCCAGAAGGTCCGAGCATTTCTAGAGGCCCCGATCCAGGAGATCACCTAGTCCTCACTGCCTAATGGCGCAGCTTCTTCTCAGCTGACTTCTTTCGGGTCATGTCCAGAGATGAAAGTGGCCAAGACAACTGTGTGCAGGCTACTGCTGCACATGCCCACTGTACCTCACAAACTATGTCACCAGGTTGTGCCAAAGGGGCTTCTTGTAGCACAGCCACACTTATCAGACAGGCCTTGAAGCGGGTGCCGTGAGCACTTTTACCCCAGTTTCTCCTGGTGCCACACACATGGCACCAGTGACCATTTTGTTCTACTGGTTTTCCCGGCCCTTCAGGAGCCAGCAAAGCAGCCACCCAGAGCTCGCCCCGAGGTCCCGTCATCCTCCAATCTGCAGGTAAATAAATAAGCAAGGAAGGAGCCGAAGGGACCGTCTGTGGCGAGGAGGAGGGCTGAGATGCCATTAAAAGCTGCAAAGGAGAGACAGCCGGGTTCTTCCAATACTCAAGCAAAAGAGAGCGGCTGCTTTTTCCTGAAGCTCCCAGGAGATTGTGCCCCATAAGAAATAAGCCTCGGCGGCAGGGGGAGGGGGACATGCCATATAGATCTTCCCCCCAAAGTCCGGAGGGGACAGAGCAAGAGGAAGGAGGTGCAAACTTGCTTAAGCTCCAAACAAAGAGAAAGAGGTCCTTCTGGGCCCAAGTTTTGCCCACCACTCCTCGCTTCCTCCCCTCCACCCAGCCAGCCAGACGCATCAGGGGACTTCCAGGGCAGGCCCACTCCCATCCCTTCTGTCTCGCCTGAGACCCCTTCTGTTCTCCCTGGGTCCGCTTCACCCCTCCCCCCACCTGCTCCGCCTCACAGGGAGGCCCCCGGCCCCGTTTTTCAAAGGCGAGGGAGGGAGCGCGCTGGGCGAGCTGCGGAGAAGAATAGGGATCAGCCAACGCGACTTTCGTCTGCAGGATCCCCAAGAATGTTCCTGAGATTAGGCGAGCTGCACAGGCCACCATCAATACCACTGGAAGGAGACCATCTTCGCCAACAGCCATGATAGGCTTTCATTAGCCAAGCCCCACAGCAAAGTCCAGGGGAGGGGAACGCCTCCTGTGCTGGAAAAAAGCTCCAAAGGGGCCAGGTGCATTGCAGGGACCACCCAGAGCTTGCTTGCTGACCCCAGTGGCACCCAGTCCCAGCTTGAGCAGTTGCGGAAAAGCTAAACTGGGAAGCCAGATTTAATCCAAGAAAGTGCCTAACTTTTAGGATAACATTTTTATTGCGCTCAGGTTTATTCGACACTGAAAGAATACGCTGAACAAGGTCACCAGTTCCTGGATTCCGTGAAGAGAACAATCTACTCTCTCACAGGCTGCTCAAGGAAACTGTATTTTCTTTTGTTGTTGCTTTACTTTAGATAGGGAATTTGATTTGACCAGAAATGGGCGCGAGGGAGATGGAACTGGACGTGAGCCCCATCAAAAGAGGGGGAGCTGCTCAACTCTCCTTCATTTTATGGGAATCGTGCAAGAGAATTTTTGGGAGCCTTGTTCCTTAACAGTCATTCGCTGGAGAGAGAACATTTTAAAAACAAACGCATTGTTCCCTTTCCTAGCCCAAACCTTGAACTCAGAGATTTCAGCCAAGTATCTAAAAGTATCCACGAGAGATGCCTGCCCACCCCATAAAAATGCAGGCAAGGCACCTACACAGAATTACACCGAGGCTGATTTCACACGCTATGCCAAAATGTAGCGATGCGAGAACTGAGCCACTGAGATTTGCAAACCGTAGTCAATGGCTCAGGCCACTATGGCTTGCTCAACAACTGTAGTTCAAACAAATCTGGTTTAATGGAATGGCGATCCCAGTTATACGCACATATTCACACACCTGAGTTACAAACAAGAATACAAAAACAGAAGCCCACAATTAATCAAGGAAGGACCGGCCCTGCTCTCTCTTGGGAGATGTGGGTTGAAATCCCTACTCAGCCACCTTAGTATCAGTAGTTTTTTGATTTACCATGTGCTTATAACTAAGCACAGTACAGTGAATAAAACAACAGCTGATACAGTAATATAGTAAAACCATTTATAACCTCATCACATCACATCACATCAAAAGCCTCTAAAGTGAGGGTCCCGACCTATAACAATCCTTGAACTTCCAGATCTTCTTAGACATCGAGACATTTTAGGGTACTGGGATGGCAAACCCCAAGTTAAGAATCCAAATAAAATTTGGCATGAATGGATCTGGGCCAATTTTTCAGGCACCTTGGATCTCAAAACCACGGGGGGGGGGGGCTGAACTGGGCCCCGTCCTCTGCTATTAATACCCATGAAGTGGATCCTGCTCCTTGCCCTCCCAACCGGCATCGCTGCTTTAGGCAGATTAAGCTTAGCAGCCGTTGCCCACCTCCTAAGGGTATGGATTCTGCTCACTAAACCTGCAAAGAGGCTTGAGGGGAGGATGGAGACGTGGAGGATGGGCTGTTATCAAAAAAGCTCTTAAAGGTGGCAGATCTTCGTGTCCTCCCTCTCACTTTGTGGAGGGCATCTCTCGCACCCAAACTGACATAGAGGCACAGAAGAATGCAGACTGGCAGCCAGCGCACCCCATGGCCAATCTGGCAAGGATGACAGGAGTGGTACCCCCATACCGCTGGTGTTTGGGGACGCCTGGCACTGACGGACTGCCCCTTTCGGGATGGGAGCAAAGTTGGGATACAAGATTCCCAATGACGCTGAATGAGAAGGTTTGTTGGGACCACCGAGAGGCAGCGTGCAGCCTGGCGAGAGAGCCAAGCCCCTGGAACACCTGGTGGCCATCCAACATTCGAAGTAGATGCTCAGAACTCCATTGCCACAACAGCCACCCCTTTATCTGAGCCCTGAATGTGCTGGGAAGACCACTTTCTGTGGAACAGATAAAGATGCGCCTCAGCACAATTGACTGTCTCTGGGGAAAAGCCCCTTGAGATCTCCTTCCCATCCTTTCGGGTTATGCGGGGGAAGAGGACACATTTGAAGTACCTCAACTTGGGTGCCCAAGGGAAGGCCTACAGGTCACACTTTGTGGCTGTGGTGGCCCGCCAAAGGAACAGTATCCCCAAAACATAGCCCAGACCCAGTCCCACCCATGAGCCGAGCCACTCCCTCCCCCTGAAAAATGGAAGGCCTAGCACAGGTCACAGGCCTCTGAGCCTCCTAGGTGGCCTGTGCCTGGCCCCGTAACCGCCGAGCCTCAGTGGGGTGCCCTTTTCAATTACAGCACCCTCCCTTGAGTGGGCATCCTGAAAACGGGTGAGACTACAACTCCCAGGATTCCTAGTCAGGATGGGAAATCCAAGAAGCCAAGTCTCCTGCTTCTGCAAAGCCAGCCAGGCTTGCTCAAGCAACTCCTCCTCAATTCAACTTCCCTCACGCAACCAAGAGAAAGTTTTGCCTCACGCGGCCAGTCTCCAACCCAACAGCCGGTCCGATCAATGCCTTCATTACCGGTCAATAGTTGCCGAGCCCAACTGCGGACCAAATGCCGGACCCAGCGGATGCTTCCAGCCCCACACAAAGCGCTTGAGACAGAGAGAAGCCAACTCACCGTTTTGGAGTCCAGCTCGTGCCTGGATTGGGCCAGGACCTTGTCCACCCCGGCCTGGTCCATGAATGTGACGAACCCGAACCCCCTGCGCAGGGATAAAGGGGCCAGAAGGGAAGCAGCCAGAGAAAGGGAGAAACCTGGTTAGGAAGAAGCCAGCAGGGGGGCAGCAGGCTCCCTCCACCGGGAGTGCCCGGGAGGAGGCACAGGGCGGTGGGGCACCTCACCTGGATCGCTTTGTCAGCGGGTCCCTCATGACCAGGCACTCCTTCACCTCGCCAAACTGGCTGAAATACTCCCGCAAGCCTTCTGCAAGTAGAACACAAGGCCACCCATGGGGGTCCGGGGCGGAGGCAGCGGGCCGGCTGCCCGATGGGCGATGCCGCTGCCACCCCGCCCGCCGACACGGGGCAGCGGGGAGGGGGCGCGGGGAGAGCCCTCCCGGCGACGGGAGCCTCTCCGGAGCACCGCTCCCCCGGCTCGGCCGCGCGAACCCCCGCCCCAGGGGCAGCGGCGGGCGGCGGGCCTCTCCCCGCACCCGACCACAAAGCCCGGGAGGCACCGGGGAGCAGGCGGCGGGCTGGTTCGCAGCCCCCTCCCATTCCAGGCGACGGCGGGAGGGAGGGTTTGGGGGAGGAGCTGGAAAGTTTGGGGCGGCAGGTGCCGCCGGGCAAGACCCGGACCCGGACCCCCTCCCCCGTCCGCGGCGCTCACCTTGCGTCGTTTGCCAGCTCAGTCCCCCGATGAACATTTTGCTAGCAAGGGAAGAAAGAGAACACGGAGGTGAACGAGTCGCCGGGCGAAGGCAGCACAAAGTAGTAGCCACGAGCCCTTTCCGAGGGACGCCCCGCTCCAAGGCGAGGCAGGGCCGGGGGCGCCGCGCAGGGAGGCTCAGGAAGCCGCCGCCGCCGCCGCCGCCGCCGCGCTCGCCGAGCCCCGGAACTCCTCCGGCCCCGGCGACGGGGGGTGCGGCTCCGGAGCGCTCGGGCCGCCGGATGGGGGGCGCAGGAGGCGGCCAGGGGCGCCCCGAGATGCGGCGGGGGCGGGCTGCCAGCCTACCCTGCTAGCCAAGAAGGAGGCGCTGCCGGCGGCGGCGGCGGCGCGCGGGGCGAGAGGAGCGAAGAGGAGCGCAGCGCGGGGAACGGCCATGTTGGCGGCTCCCCCCGGCCGGCCGGGCGCTTGCCCCAGCCACGAGCTCCCGGGCATCGGGGGAGGCGGGGACGCCGGCGGCTCCCCGAGCGGAGGGAGGCGGCGGGCGAGCGGAGGCCGGCCAGGCCGAGTACCAGGGATCGTGAGGAGAGTCCGGAGAGGCGAGGCCGGGCTGGCTGGCTTCGGTCTCCATTCGGACTACTTCTCCCTGCGAGGAGCAGCGCCACACTCCCGGGGCAGCTGAGCGTTGGAAAAGGGGCCGGACGGCCAGGCCATGCTGCCCCCTCCCCCGACCCCTCTCAGCCGGGCGGGGAGGGGAAGGGAGGGACGGGCCCGGCGGGGACAACCTGCCCGGCTCCTCCCACCCCCGGCAGGCGGGTGGCCGGCGTGAGCATAAAAGCCGGCCCGCCGGCGAGCGCGCAGAAGGTGGCTGCGCCCAGGCGAGGCGGGTGGCGCGGCGCGCGAGGCGGCCATGCGCCCTGGGCGCACGGGGTCGCGGGCAGCCGGCTGCCTTTCTGGCCGGCGGCCGGCGCTAGCCCCGCCGGAGCGGCCGGCAGGCCGCCGCCCCCCCGCTTCCCGTCCCTGTCACCCGCGCGGGAGAAGGCTCTGGTCCTTGGGTGCGCCGGGAGACAAAGGCGCCCGCCGAGGGGCCTCCCCTCGCCGCTGGCTTCTCCCTCCCACCGCCGCCTCCTCTTGGAAGCGGGGGCTGGAAGGAGCGCGGTCGGGCCGGACTGGGCCGGGCCTGCAGCTAGGGCTCCAATTCGGGATGCGCGGCTGGGGATGCTCGGCAAAGCTTCGCCAGAAGGCCGCTTCCCCGGCTTTGTTCTCTACCTGCGGGACGAGGCCTCCATGGTCAAGGGCGCCGGGAGGGGGACTCCCTCCTCTTCCCGGGCCTGCCCGGCACTTCATTACTATGGCTCTGTGAACGGGGCGGGGGGGAGGAGCCCGCGCCGCGAAGGGTTAAAGCCCATCCAGCCGGCAACAAGGACCAGCATGTGACTTGGCGAGCGGAGGGTGAAGGGCTCCGGTGGGGAGAAGAGGCAGCCTGGCCCCGCCATCTCCCCCGCCGCTTCCCACCTAAGGGCCCCCCTCGGAGCCGCGCAGGCCTGCCCCATCCCCAGGCTCGCCCAGCAAGGCCTGCGCCGCACAGTCCGTGGCAGGCATCTGGCCCGAGGCCAGGCGTCGCCCCGGCGAGCGGAGGCTGCCCGGAGGACGCCCGGGTGACAGGCTGGCGGCGGGCGGTCTCCCAGGCGAACCGCTGCGAAAGGCGAACGGGGGAGCTGCTTGACGCGCAGGAAGTCGGCAACGGACCTGCCGCCCTGACCCGCGATGTGCTCCGGGCCGCCGGGAGACGGAGGACCCCCCTTCCGCCCGCGAACTCTCGGCTTGATCGGCTGCTCTTGCAGGGAGATCGAGCCGGAGGGTCTGCGCACAGGAGGCCGCCACCTCCACCAGCGGAGGTCAGATCAGCTGGAAAGGCACCACTGGTGTCCTTGGGAGGGCGGAGCCGCGGAGTCTGGCACGGTCCCCATCCCAGAGGTTCCGTGGGCTGGAGGCGGCTCGGCAGATGGAGAGGGCATCGCTTCTTCCCTCATGTTCCTTTTCCCACACGTGCCAATCTAGGAGGGAGGAAGAGAGAGGCTGCTGAGGGTCTTTTGCCCGGTCCTGCTAAAGCCTTCCGTCCCCAGACTCCGAACGCGGACCAGGCTACGGAGGGCAGCAGCCTGAGAAGGAGGCCTGTGTGACAGCCTTGGGCAGAGCGGTCAGCTGCCTCTCCCTACAGATCCCCTTTTCCCCTCCTCTGAATTAGTCTCAGAGTCCCTAACCCTGGGACTGCTCCCCTCAAGTGCCACAGCACGAGGCACGACGCCACAGAGTGGGTAAGAAGCTCCCTTGGCTGGATTTGCACAGCGCACTAAGCCCAAACCTACTACGCTTTGCCAATCACAGTGGCTGACTTCAGAGGTCACACCAAGCTGAGGCCAAACGAACCGGACAACAGAACTGCCTGCTGGGCAAACCCAGCCAGGGGGTGTCCAGAGGATGCCCACCTGGCGTTCCTCCGCTAGCCAAGCCCTGAAAGGCAGCGCCACGAGCCGCTGTCCGAGAGGCACCACTTCCGCCCAGACTTAGATCCAAGGGCAACGTTCTGGGGCTGCAGATGTGGAATCTGAGGAAGCCTCTTTGGGCCTCTTCGGGGGGCCCACTGGCATCCGCACCACCTTAGCCAGCCAGACAGGAATGCTCCTTTTTTTACACAGGCGGGCACGAATTCTTCAAGAGAGGCAACTGATCCAGGAGCTCTAAGCATTTCTACTTGCTCTCCACCAAAGTGTTAAACTGCAGGCCTCAGAAAAACATGTTGGAGCCCCAGTAACTACCACATAACTTTGATCCACCTGCCTTGGCCCTTAGAGGGAAGCTCTAGCCCCGATGGGCTATGTATTACAAGGGAACTGCAGCCTGAGTTCAGAGGCTCCTGTTCCCTGCGTGCTTTACAGCACTTCCCTCAGAGGTCATATTTGCTTGGGGTGTCCACACTTTTTGAGTGAAAGGCGCTACTGCACAGCCAGTTGCCTGGTTCAAACTTGGATCACCCCATTCTGCAATCTGGTATTCTCATTACCTGTCTGGATTATGCAGAACTTTGCTAAAGCAACAAGTCCCTTTACTGCAAGGTGAGTGACCTGCTCAGTAGTGACATGAACATTTTCCAGAAAATTGTGCAAAGAAGGATTAGAGTAACTGGTCACATTTCAGAATCCATGTAGGGTTCCTTCTCAGTGGCACAGCTATTACTGGGCACCAAAAGGCCTGGGGTTCAGCCCTCGGCATCGCCAGAGAGAGCTGAGAAAGTCTTCTAGTGCCAGAAGCTTTGGAGACCTGCCAACAGAGCAGCAAGTAGACCTGAGGAATTAAAATCTGATATGGGATACAGCATATGAGGACTTCAGTATCACAAAACGCTTCAAGTGATGAAGGAGGAAAGGATTTGATTCACCTATCTACCAAGCCATCCCTAGGTTTTATCTAAAATCTTGAAGTTCTTCCTTAGTCCAAACATCTGAGGAATGTTGAGAGAAGTTTTGATAAGACTAGGAGACTTTCTCTGGTCTTTCAGACATTCCTCATCAGGATGAGAAGTTTCAAGGAGCCGTCCTTTCCCATATTCCGAAATACACACAGAAAAAACCCTCTGTGCTAGGGATTCCTCAGCCAGTCTCAAAAGACATTCCTCTGCTCACCTTAATCTTCCAGAGATGGTTCACAATTCCGAGATTGTTGCTGCTAGAGTGTTGGCTGAGGGCAACCTTGAGCAAATGGATGCCTCCAAGTGTGTCTGTCTTCAACTTCTAAAATCCCCAGCTGGTATGGTGCTAGATGTTGAAGCCCAAGATGGCTGAAGGAGATTAGATGGACAAGCCTGCCCTGAAGCAGCAACTCAAAACTTAGCAGGTATGATAGAACCACACTGAGAGGCGGTATTTCTGTATAGCAGAAATGAGCAGAAATGGCCCCCAAAGATCTAGTTTGATCAAAGCAGTTGGCCTAAGCAGACTTTGGGTTGGAGCCAAAAGTGTTCTTCTACCATCCAGCATTCATATACTAGCCCTTGTCCACCCCTTTCTTGGTATGGACTGGGAGGGGTGACAGACTGAGCGCCCATTCCCCTCACAGAGTGAACCTTAATTCCCCCCCCCCCCCGCCAAAGTTGTTGCTCTAGCCACTGCCTGGCCCCTTAACTTTGCTGGTGGCAGCAGATGCCTGGATGTACGCCTTGACCAGAATTGGGCGGTGTGTAGCCCTATAGATGTTCCAGAGGTGCCACAATCCTTTGCTGTGAGCCATGGTGGCTGGGGCTGATGGGAAGGCCATCAACTTATGCTCTTGCAACATCCTGCTCTCAGTGGATGCAGGAAGAGCTATGTCTTTTCCAGGGAGGAGGAAGACCACAAGCCCAGTTCTGGCCAGCTCAGGCCGTCTGCTCCATACTGAGCTCAGCGTGGGGAGGGGGAGTTTTTCAGAGCAAGACCTTGTGAAACCTCCCAAGGCATTATCAGGCTTGGGGCGGATGCTCTGCAGTGCAGACATCTTGGCAAGACAGGATGGCTCTGATCACACAATACAGGTAGACCTTGTTTAGCAACCACAATTGGGACTGGCAGCTCAGTTGTTAAAGCAAAGCAGTCGCTAAGTGAAACCGTGACTGTGCTTATGATCTTACTTCAGCTTTCCTTCACTTTACAAACTGTGAAGGTTGTAAATGTCAGGATTGGTCACAAAATTACTTTTTCATCACTGTTGTAACTGTGAATGGTTGCTAAATGAGGCAGCCACTAAATAAGGACTACCTGTATGCTAAATGGAACCAGATTAACGAAAAGCCAATGTATTTTGCCTCACTCACATGAATCATCTTATGATGGCCCAGTTCACCCAATGTGCTAAGATAAAGGCAGTGATGGGGTTCCCGAACACACTAAAACACAAGCTACACAACTCCATTTTAGCCTAAACTACTGTGTTGTGGGAACCCAACTGGTAACCACTGGGGCTGTGATGTCCTCAGCTGGTAGAAGCTTCCAGCACATTTCTTGGGGACCTCTGGCATTTGTTCCCAGCCAGGTAGATCAGGAATGAGCTCCCAGATAGAGAAGCCTGTGCTTGAGGTGGCTGTTATGGTCCATCAAGTCAGTTTTGGCTCCTGGGTCCATTTCCCAGCTTCTCATCCAGGGAAACTCTCTCACTACAGATATTTATTTAGGAACCTAGGATTAATAGAAATCCAGAGTCTATGATCACTGTCAAAAACCATGCCAACCCACTATTTGGTCACTCTCTCCAACTTCCATTTATCTTCTACAAATAATCCTATCAGAGGTTGAATTAAGTGCAGGGATCATTTCTGGTAAGCAATTTCATTTGAATAAGTGTTGATAACATCTATACAGATCTAAAAAGCTTTATGAATATCCATCATTCTTGCTTTGACACACATAGATTCTCCCCAAAGGAAAATGCTACTTGATAGGAGGAGGCACAACACAAGCACCCATTTTGTGATTCCTGTACCATCAGAGCACCCATGGAGTGGGTGGGGTCAGAATTGTCAGCCCTTTTTGGAGTTGATTTCCAAGGCAGAGTATAAAGATGGGTGGCGCTGATTCAGTCCAATCCAGTCCAGTTGCCAGTGCTGTCTCCTTCCGCCTCCCCTCCCGCCAGAAAGAAAGGAAGGGCTCAAGACCATCTTGGGAAGGTTGAAGTTTTGCAGGTGGATGTTTTGCACTGGCAATGCCAGCGGTGGCAGCCATTTTATGCAAATGCACATGACATATGCTAAAAGTTCAAAATGTGCCCACTCGTCCTTAAAGGCTGGGGACTCCTGCTTCACTCCTTGCTCAGAGACACTTCAGAAGCCTTCATCTCTTGAAGTCAATAGACTTGGCTGATGAGACAAATCAAACAGCGTTACTAGATTAATAGATTGTGAAAATACTGTGGACACAGTGGATCTTGACCTCAATGAACATTCAACAATGATTTTTGAATGGGGATGATTATCAAATTGCAGATGTCATGATACTACAAGAAAGAGAAGATTCAGAAAGATCTCGACAGGTTTCAGCAGTGAACCAAAACAAATAGGGAGAAGTGTAAAGTCTTGACTCTGGGGAGAAAGAAACATAAGGCTAGGATGGGGGAGACCTGGCTTGGCAGTAGGACCTGGATGTCCTTGCTGATCACAAATTAAACATGAGCCATGCAGCTGTTATAAAGGCAAATGCTATTTTGGTACGTATTAGCAGGAGGGTACAGTCCAGATCACAGAAACTAGTTCTCCATTCTACTCTGGAGGAGGTGCAGAAGACAACTCTCAACGCGTTGAAGGCTCTAGAAACCAAATCTGGCACAGACTGGATGAAGGAAGTGGGTTTGTTTAGCTTGCAGAAGAGAAGGCTGGGAGAGGCAGGACAGCAAGTCTTCAGTCCTCTACAGGGTTGCCATAAGGAGGACGGAGTGGGCTTCTTCTCTGCCACCCCAGAGCGCAGGGTCAGAGTGAAGAGATTGAAACTGCGGGGCAGCAGATTCAGGTTAGATACAAGGAGGACTTTCCTGCAGGGAGCAGCTGCCAACCCGTTGAATAGGCTGCCCCTTGAAGGGCTTGATCCCTCAGAGGAGGTATTCAAAGAAGCCAGATAACCGTCTGTCTGAACTGCTTTAGCAGATCCTGCCCTGACTCATGGTTGGACTCACAACCTCTATGGCTCTATGAAATAGTCTGTCAATTACAAGAAACTCAGTATAGGTTCCTTTTTTTCAAAGATGGAAGCAACTGGGAGGAAAGGATCCATTTTACTTTTTAAAGCTACATTTTATTATTTTAAAAAAGGATGAGGTCCAAAAGAGATCCTATGTATTACTGAACCTTGATTACAACCAACTTCACAACCCACTTTTGCTGGCTGGGGAATTCTGGGAGTTGAAGTCCACATATCTTCAAGTTGCCAAAGTTTGAAAAACACTGAACTAAACTGACCAAGTCAGTGTTGTACACTAGGCCATAAACCATGGTTTACAATTCACAGGAGTTGGGTTCACTCCAAAGCCACCTACAAACCACTTTTGTGTAGCCCAGACATATTTAAGAATCTTCCCTATGTCCTTTTGTGGAACTTTTCAGGCTGTATGTCAGAACAGGAACTGGAAAATACAGAAATGGGCATGTAACTCAGTCCTGCCAATTGCATTTTGACTGTCCAGCTGCCATATTGACTTTTTTGACCACCCCTGCAGGCGCTCCTTTGCACATACCCCCATCAGCCCGTTTTTCTCTTGAGGGTAGAGGGAGAGGGAATGGGAGGGTCTCAAAATGCCCCTAGCCTGCTTGCCATCATTTGGAGGAACGGAAGGGTTCCTGTTGTCCCTTGGTGGCCATTGCAAACCAAAAGGCGCCCTTGTAGCCTGAGGAATCAGGGCTGCAAATCTCCTGGTTCTCGGGCATTTGGGGGGCCTGCAGCCCAGTACATCTGGGGGAGCTGGGGGGTGGCATGTTGGTATTCTGCCTCGAGTCCCCAAACGTCTGTTGCCTGCTGGGGCCGTGATCCCGTTGCAAGCAGAGGCTGGTATGGATGAAGAACCCACCCTCGGCCGCCCCCCTTAACTGCCTCCAACGTGGGACCCCCGCAGCCTCTCGGGGTCAGATATTTTGTCCAAGCTCCGAGTAGAACGCTCCTCTCCCTGGTGGGACAGAGGCCATTTTCCACAGGCGGCATCAAATTCTCTTCCCTGATGAGAAGCAGGAGGTCTGCGAGGAGGATGGCCGGAGCCAAAGGTCAGCGCGTTCCACCAGCCCGAGAGGAGGAGGCAGAGGCTGCCGGGCACAAAGGGCACCGTGTTTCCTCCGAGAGGGGACCAGGAGGATTCCAGGTGTGGCGGCCGAGCACGGCCGAATGGCAGCCAGAAGCAGCCCAGCTCCCATCGCCTTGGCCTGAAGCCCCGGCTGGCTGGGGAAGATGGGAGCTGCAATCCAATGCTAGGGAGACACCAGGCTGAGGAAGCCAGAGGTAGCTCTGGGTCCTGCGGGCATACCTTCCGCGGCAGCCAACGCTTTGCATGTCGGTCTCGCGTTCCCTCTGAAATATCTTCAGGTAAAAAGAAGGCCCCTGCAGTGAAAAAGGGGAACCAGAGGCTCCAAAGTTAGTCCAGCAGTTCAATGTTCCTGCTACATTAAGAAAAAAGAACAATTATCATTAAAAGTAGAAGGGAAGAAACTGAAAAAGAGCCGGTCCTCTTGATATGCTGGAAGGCATCCAGCGTGGACTCTGACACGTGGCCAGAGCACACCACGGCCCCCAGGATGCGGCTGGCTAGGAAGCTGGCTGCAGAGTAGGTCCGGTAGACTGCTCCTGCTCGGCTGCCCTTCGTGCCAGGCCTGGCCCCTGGGGGGGGCCAGCTGGGCCTCTGGGGGAGCTTCTGAACAGCCTGCACAGACCTGTTCTCTGGAGGATCAGCCCCTCCGTGCTCGCTCAAGATTGCCTGCTGGGATTTTCCCACCTTCGTCCGTAGAGTGACCAAATTCACTCATTTTGGACGAGAAGTTTCATGTCCGATAGCACATGAGATGATGCGGGGCTGGCCCGTTTGGTGGCTGCACCCAGCTCAGAAGCTGCATCAGAGTTTAGAAGGCGGCACAAGTTATTTTACAGATTTATTTATTGATGTATTGATCTATTTTTCAAATTCATATATGCCGCCCATCTCACTATACAAGTGACTCTAGGCGGCATATATCAGTTGCAGCTGATCAGGAGTATCACGGAAGGGAATCATGGAAGATTGCTGCTCCGAGTAATCTTCAGATACGCTCCGTCCCAGGAAACTGACATGGAGAAGTAACAAACGTGTCCGAGGCAAAACGAATGGTCCCACCATTTTAGACGGCAGGATTTCTCGTACTTATCTAGAAAGGCAAATTCTTTTTCACTGAAATTGGAAGGGATGTCTGGGAACCCTGCCATCTCCAGATATTGACGGACTTCATGATGGGGTGGCTGGGGCTGATGGGAGTTGGAGTCCAATATTGTCTCATGTATCCCAAGCGTCCCATCTTACTCCGTGTGCTTGTCCTCTTTTTTAATTATTATTTTCAGGGAGGTTGGGACTTTTTTTTCCTAGGGGAGTATTTAAAATTAGTGAATATTTTGCATTCTGGTTTTTTTTACTTTCTCTGTCACTCAGCTGGAGAAACTTAAGGATCAAAAAAAAAAGTTTCCACGAGCATTTGTATGCATTCTGGGGCATGTTGCTCCAAACTTCTGCACAAAAGTTGGCAGTTCTGCCTAATACAGTTTTGGCAAACCACTTGTCTTAAAAATAATATTTTTTTAATGCTATTTACCCCTTTTTTAAAAAAAAAATTGCAATAGCAATGCAAAATTTGGAGAAACGTGGCTTTTGAGTGATAACTACATAGGAGTTTGGGTGCTGGTTTGAAAATGCAAAATTAGGGATGTTTATCTTCAGAGTGACCTAAACCAACTTCTTCTTCCCCGTCCAAAATGGCATCCAGACCCTGCCCGGGAAGCCCTCTCTGCTGGGCTGTTTCTCGGCCCCTCTTCTGGGTGCCCAGCACGGCTACAACCGGCTGTCCCCGGTTTTGCCAGCCTGCTTCCAGCGGGCTTTCCCCCACCCAACCCGTTTGGCTCCCAGAGCCATCTTCTGCCATTTGGTACAGGCAGGCCAGATTGGGGGCTGGGGGCTGGGGAGGCTCCTCCAGGCTGGGAGCCGGGCCTGGGAACTCGGCGGAGAGCAAGCAAGAAGGGGAGGCTGGAGTGGAAGTGATTTGAATGGGAACAAGCGGAGCGGCTGAATAGCAGCTTTTATCCCTGCCCGAGAAGCCTTTGTCAGCCTACCACATGGGAAGCACAAAAGCCCCCACTTGAATTCATTGAGTTTTAATTGGTTCTCAGGTGGGGGAGGAGATGGGGCTTGGCACAGGGAGGGACGCCTTAAAGAGACATTCTCACACCCGCCCCACGGCAGGGGCCTCCTGAGCCGAAAGTGGGGGTGGAGGACGAAGATTAGGGGGATAAGGACGGGGGTCTCACAAAGGGTGGGAACGAAAGTCCACAGCTGGGCATCACCTTGATGAGGATCAACTAACGTGGCAGAAAGGAATCGGCCAACTTCTGCACAGGGCCCTAAAGAGATGGGAACGCCGCTCTGCTCTGCTCTGCTCTGCTCTGCTCTGCTCTGCTCTGCCCCGGGCAAAACGGTGTCCCCTGTGCAGCAGAAAGGCTCTCTCTGCCCTCCCCTTGACACACACACACACACACACACACCCCGCCATTTCTGCAGATGAAGCATCTGTGCCTTTTGCAGCCAAGTCCCCTTCGCCCTGCTCCAACGCCTCACCACCTTCAGGCTGCCCTGCCCAAGCGGCTGCTTTCTTTGCAGCACAGGAGTGAAGTTCCCCCAGATCTCACCTGTTCCACGTCTGCCTTTCAGGCTGCCCCTAAAGGCAAAGCCGGCCGGGCCGTGGGAGGGACCGTCCCGGATGCGGAAAAGGGCACGGGAGCTTGGGGGGCAGGAAGGGAGTTGGGGATAATGTTAACAGAGTGCAGCCATGCTTTGCCTGAAGGCTGATTTGGGGAGCATCCTCTTTGCTCACAAGTTCTGTGGGTCTTCTCTGCAGAGGATTCCTTGTTCTGCGGGCAGGAGCAAGGGACTTTTTCTGTGGGGTGCTGGGGCCCATGCAAAAAGAATGGGTGGAGCCAGGAGAAAGCTAGACTTGCTCAACTGAATCTAATTTTAATTCATCACCTGCCCCATATTATATAATTAATTATTTCCTTCCTCTGCCATCTTAAAAATCACACTTTGGAGTGCTGGACCCAAAGCTACAGGAGGACCCCAGGTCATTTGGAGGTCACAGACCATGACTGCTAGGCAGGGTGCCTGCAGGATGTGGTCAAAGACATCAAGATGGCAGCCACAACCGCAACGTGCAATCAGAGCAACGCGCATAACAAACAGGCGGAGCATCAGTCACACAGTCCTGGCTGCCATCTTGTTATTTCTGACCACAACCTGCCCAGGGGTTGTTTTAGGGTCGTGAGACATCAGGGAGGGCAGATCCCTCCAGGGTGTCCCCCCCATACCTCCTGTGGCTTTTGGGGTACCTTTCCTTTTGCTGGGACTGCAGCCCTCCCGGCCGTGCTCCTTCTTCTGCACGCAGCAGCTCTGGAGCCTCCCTGGTGCGCGGCTGATGTGCGCCCTGAAGGCCATCCCGTTGGGTCAGCCCTCCACTCAGATCAGAGGCCTCTCCCCTGAGCTCTGGGGGGCCATGCTTTTTCCGCCAGGGACGCATTCCTGCAGGGACTCTCTGCGAGGAGGCCCGTGGCAGGCAGGAGCAGGTGGGCTGGAGAAAGGGGCTGACAAAGCCAAACGTGGGTGCAGACGCCCGTCTGGTGCCTCCCCCAGTCCCTTTCATTTCTTTTTACAGCCTCTTTCTCTCCTTCCTCACCGCAGGCTCTGGGGAAGAGACAAGTCACTCCAAACATGTGTTTGAAACTGGCCTGAAAGCTGCAGCTTGCTCTCAGTTGCTGGGGTGACCTAACCTCTGTGACACCTGTGGCTTTGCAGGTGTGCCTTCCTCCCCCCCCAGCTAAGAAGCCCCCCGTCTCACTCAAAGGGCAAGGAAAGCTGGGTTTAGTCCACGGCAGCCAAACGTCAGAAGACGTCTGGCAGCGTCTTGTCAAAGTAGCAAACGTTGTTAAAAGGCATCAGCTTGTGTGAGCTGCAGCTCACCTCATCCACAATTACCCCGTTGCATTGGACGACGTTTAGCCCCTCCATGCATCAGACGAAGGGACTGTAGCTGACACAGGCTGATGGCTTTTAACGACGTTTGTAGGTCCGAACGGTGCTTCCAAACTCCTTTTGATGCTTGTCTTACTCAAGTAACACTGAAGAAGGAGGGGCGTTCTACGGGCAGCACAGAAGTCTGTTTCTCCAGAAATCACAGAAACGTCCGCTGCGGGTCCGGTGGCCGTATTGCCTCTGGTTTCTTCCAGTCGTCTCCAGTATTCAAAGTGGCCCAACGAGGGTAATGCGGTATCATCTCAGGTGCCCGAGCTGGGGGTTGTTACGGGCGGGGTGTCTGTAGCGTGTGGTCAAAAAAGGCACGATGGAGGATACGATGGTGCAATCCAAGCTCAGATTGGATGAAGGGAGCTGCAGTGTTGCAACCACCATCTCAACTTTGTTGACCACACGCTGCAGACGGCCCTGCCTGTCTAGGAGCAAAGGCGACTCTGCTCCAGACATGTGTTTGCCCTCTCAGGTGGGACGCTACCCAACTGGGAAGCTTGGTGATCCTGCAGGAAATGCAGAGGGAACTGTGACCTTGGCAGATCTCACCCAAACCTAAGCAAGGTCAGATCTGGTTTGCCCTTTGAGGGAAGGCCGCCAGGAATCTGGGGTTCTGGAATCTGCACTGGGAAGCTGGAAAAAGAAACACTTCAGCAAAGATCAGAGAGCAATAACAACCCCCACCCCCCCGCCCCCGTGGTTGTCAGGAAGAAAACAACATAGATGTGTCCATGAAATCAGACACTGGAGCAGTCTTTGGTCAGCAGATGACAGCCTCAAGGAGACCTTGGCTGATCTTGAAACAGCCACGTAGGGTTGGATCTGGCCGTGACAGCCCTATTCTCCCACAGCAGCTGGAGGCCCAAGGTGAACCATGCAATCAGTACCCCCACCCCACCAAAATATTTGTATTTTTTAATTTGATTTTTTTTTACTGGAACTGGGCACCCTAGGCAGCCTCCTAATTCACTTACAAGTAGTCCTCATTTAGTGACCACAACTGGGACTGGCAACTCAGTTGTCACTAAGCAAAACTGTGACTATGTTTATAATCTTACCTCAGCTTTCTTTGCTTTACAGATCTGTGAAGGTCGTAAATGCGAGAATTAGTCATAGAGTTACCTTTTCATCACCTTTGTAACTGCAAATGGTCACTAAATGAGGCAGTCACTAAATGAGGGACTACCTCTATATGGATAGACAATCCTGGGATTGCATTAGTATGTGGATGGAAGACCATCAGCAAATCTCAGGATAAGCTAGACAAGGAAGTAACAAAAATATATCACAGGAGAAGGCTGGCCGTCCATGTGACCAAGAAGAGTGCAGAGAGACTTTACTTTTGCCCTTTGATGTCTTTTTCTGTTCTTGGTACTGAGATACAGGCTGGTTGCCCGCATTGTGCTAATCATAATTTGCTTTATTGGGCTTTGGCTCAACATGTATTGACCCAGCAATCATGGCATATTCAACTGGCCATGGTTAAAATAAACCATGGCTTCATTCAATGTCTTTATCCAATGTGATGGAAATGTTTTACTGATTCCTGTGTTCATTGTTGCTCATGGCACAGGAGCAAGAGCAATGTTTAGAAGTTGGCAACCCTAAAACTGGGGGGTTTCATCCTGATCAGAAGAAAACCACAGCGATCCCCAGCTTTCTTACCAAGAGCTCCTTGTGTATGTCCTGACCAAAACTATCCCCGAGGAGAGGAACTAGAGAAACTGACCAAAATCCCCCCAAAGGATGGAGAGAGGCAAGACTGTGAATCCCAAGGCCATTCAGAGGACATGGGAGGACTTAAGAATAATACTCTGCTAGTCAAAATGTCCCTCCCTCTAATAAAAGCCTCTGCTGGGTGGAGGTCACCTTCAAGTAAATTCAAGGAGAAGCCTTTGCTGGGCAGCAAAACATAGCGCGGGTTGCCACTGCCACTTTCCAGAATGTTTTTTCAACTTCCCAGTCCAGCAACCCTTGAATTCCCTGATCGTCAATTATCCAGGTACTAACTCGGATGACTCCACTCAGTTTCCAAGTCCCAATAAGGTCAGCCAGGTTCTGCCTGCTAATATGGGGACAATAACATCAGCCTGTTTGACAGAATTCTTGAAAGAAGGATTGCTGACGACATACCTATGGCTTCTGCATGTATGCCCTCTATATCACCTTGCTGTGACGTTCTTTCCTGTGCTATGGCAAGCTTCAGTTGCTGATTTTTGAAAATAAAATTGTTCTCAGGGTACAAGGACAAATCAGGTTCTGTTTCTTTAAAGATCACTCTGCGCTATCATAAATAGTCACTAATATTTTTAGGAAGCATTTAGAAAAAGCGTTGAAATTGTGTATTAGCACTGTATTTATTTTTGCCATCCTTGGGGAATTCGTTTGCAAAACAAAGGTGCATTTATGTCCCTTTTTCAGGCTTTCCCAACCTGGTGGGCTTCCCAAGTTATAGTTGAATACACCTGGAAAGCACAAAGTTCTCGGGAATTCCGCAACCTGTTTGTGATAAAGTGACAGCAGGTTCCATGGGGTGGGCAAGGCAGTGCTGTGTCTCCTCAAGAAGGTCATTTCACTATCCTGGTGGCAGGAATTAGGCTTCTAAACAAAGAGCAGAGTCTGCAAATTGGATTGAGCAAGTCCTGAGCTCAGGAGGAAGCCGGATCTGTAAGGATTGTTATGCTAATCACCCCAAAGCTGCACTCCTGCATCCTTCTGACTCACAGGAGGGGCAAGAAGAGCGGTTTGGAGCCAAGAGGGATCAGCCTCTCTGTTTTGTTTTCCCTGAAGTCAGCTGTCAGTTGCACATTTCAGTTTCGGCACCTGAAAGATGGTCTAGTACTTTCCGGCATCTCAGTTGAGTTGAACAGAAAGTATTGCTCACCCTGTGGCTTTCAAAAGCCCTCCAGTCTAAACCACCACAGGAAGGCTGATTTCAGGGTTGCACCCTGTGCGCAAAGCAAGAGAAGACAGCTCGGGCAGGATCTTTTGAAAGACAGGGTCCTGAACCCGCACTCTTGCTTAGGAACATATGGAGAGCTTTACTGGGCCAGACAAACTTTCCATTGAACTTCTCTGTAGCAATTCAGCTCCTACCATGTGCACCCAACTGCCAGAATAGACTTTTTTTAAAAAAAGTTCTGCGCTTCTAGCAGGTGCTCCGGAAACAAAAACAGACAGGGAGAATTTCTACAGCATGAAAACTGTGGAGACAGAGAACGAGGGTCAAGAAACAGGCAGTTTGCACCGAAATTATTTCCTAAAAATCTCTGTTGAAGATAATGTAGTGTACCATATCATGCAAATGTAGTCCAAAAACAGACCAGAGTGATTGCTTGAATGAAACAGTGTGCTCCACCACACCTTTGTGGATGACGCAAAATTGGGAGGTCTGGCCAATACCCAGCATGACAGACCAAGCCTGCAATCGGGACAGCCTGGGAGACTGAGTTGCGAGGAAGAAGATGTCCTTCAGTGAAAAGTGTAAGGGAGAAAAAATGTAGGACACAATTATAAGATGGGGAATTCATGGCTTGGAAACACTACATCTGAGAAGGACTTGAGCCTATTAACTGACAATAAGCTAAGCGTCAGTCAGCAGTGTGAAACAGCTGCTAGAACAGCCAACACAATGCTGGGCTGCCCCAGAAGAAGCATTCTGTCCAAGACACGAGAAGTCTTTACTCTTCTTGGCCACACCTGGAGTACATGGGATTCTGGGAACACTTCCAGAAGGGTATCAACAGGTTCAGAGGAGGGTGAGAAAGGGGATACAGGGACT
Organism: Python bivittatus; assembly: GCF_059951505.1. Taxonomy (NCBI): domain Eukaryota; kingdom Metazoa; phylum Chordata; class Lepidosauria; order Squamata; family Pythonidae; genus Python; species Python bivittatus. The sequence continues at coordinate 1,945,640 of NW_028277070.1, read as the reverse complement.
TGAGGACATGTCCTCTGGGGACAGGGTGAGGAACAAACATCTCCAAAGAGAGACATGATAGCCATATTGCGACATGATAGCCAAGGGAAGCTACAGGGAAGATGGTCAGGAACTATTGTCCATGGCCACAGAAACTAGAACAGGTATAAGTTGCAGCTACTTAAAGTTTTAACTGTAAGGAAAAACTGCTTGATGGTGAGATGTGTACCAAAATCTCTCTATGAAGACTGTGGCTTCTCCATCTCCAGAAGTATTTAAGGAGAAGCTGGATAGTCAATTCTCACAGATGGTTTAGTTGGTTTTTGAGCACACTACAGGGGGCTGGAGTAAATAACCCTTAAAGTCCCCTCCAGACCCACCATTCTGTCATTCTAGGAGTTGAAGAGAGTTGTGTAGCTTGGGAGGGCTGGGCGAAGTGTGACCACTCAAATCCAATTCCCTTCTGACATCTGCGTACTTCCCCGGGAGTCCAGAACCGCCCCACAGTTACGACAACTGTGAGTGCCAGCCAAGCACCCTGTATGGGGGAACACTTCTGAAAAAAATTATGGCATTTCTGTGCTGCCCAAAAGATTGATTGCACTGATGGGCTACTTTACGAAAGGCAAAACATTAAGATTCAGTAATAATCATAGGCGAATTAAAATTAGTTTGAACATTTCAGGGTAAGCTATTTCAGCAGCACAGTCCAGCAATAGAGAGGAAATGGTTTCCATTCCCGGGTCTGGGAATTTTCTTTCAGGAAGACTATATGTTGTGCTAGGCCAATGTCTGTTTCATAACTGTGTGAACTGTGGGTTCCCACAAGGCATTAAGTAAATATGACACAAACCTACCCAATAGCTCAGTGTTTCTCAACCTTGGCAATTTTAAGATGTCTGGACTCCAACTCCCAGAATTCCCCAGCCAGCATGGGGAATTCCCCAGCCAGACATCTTAAAATTGCCGAGGTTGAGAAACACTGCAATAGCTTATGATCCAGGGAACCATGGTTAATGGATGCATGGCTTAGCGCAGCACATCATTCTGTTATGATATGCTTCCTCCTCCCATCTCTTGGGGGAGAGGGGGATGTCAAAGAAGTCAAGATGGCAGTTGCCACCATGTGACAACCTGCTGCCTTGATTTTTTGGGTTGGCATGCTCCTCTGTGGCTGCCCTTGCCTCCGGGTGAAAGGCCACCGTCCTTATCAAGGAAAGACAGGGACATGTGTCGTATCCCCAGAGCCCCTGGCGGGCTCTCCTCCCCCAGAGATCTCTGCCATAGGTGTGAACCGACGATTTCTTGCCAGGGAGCTACCCTGTCCAAAGTCTGCGGTTGCATGTTGAATATTTAGGTGATAAATTGTAGTGGGCGTACATTTCTGATGACTCCCTCGGTGTAAAAATCTCTCTTCCAGTTGAAAAAAGACAACGGCCCTAGCACGCCTGGCAGAAAAGTTCTGTGCAGCCCTCTCCTTGCAGATGTTTGCGCTGAGGTGCAGCAGCAGTGATCCAAGTGACCCCACGCCTGCAAGGGAGACCGGCACCTGCGGTCCTGGGCAGCAGCGGTGGCAGCAGGCCCTGGGAGCCTTCTGGGAAAGGAGCGATGCCACCCGCTTCTCACGCCCTCTGCTCTTGCCCCGCCAGGCTTCCAGCGAGCTCCAGGGCTCTCCCCTCCCAAAAGATGGAAAGGGGCCCGGTGGAGGGAGGACAAGTCCTATCTGTCCCCCAGCCCCCCAAGCGCCGGATGGCAGGGTTTCGGAGCAGCCCGGATCAGCAGAGCTATTCAAGCCGCCGCGCAGCCTGGCAACCGGGTGGCCACAATGGGCGTCCAGGAGGGGGAATGTTTCTGCATGCCTGGTCAATGGGAGCGGGGAGACGGCCGAGCAAACAGGGGCTGGGAACGGAGCCCCAGCGGGAAGGCCGGCTCTCTTCCTTTCATTGATCACCCGCTTTGTGGGGCTGGTGACAACCCCGGGCCTGGGGGGGCTGCTCACGGGGCGCTCGGGGGGCTCTCGCTCTGCCCCTCCCCGATGAAATATAAGTCTTTTGTCATCCTCTGAAGAGGGGGGCATCCCCCAAGGCCATCTGTGCTCATGCAGGCCTCCAGGGTCGTGCCCAAAGAACGGCGCATTCCCCCAACCCAGGAAGGACAGCAACTTGGCCCCCTGTTTGCTGAAGAGGGAGGGAGGAAGGGAGGAGGGAGGGGGGAGGGAGGGAGGGAGGGAGAGAAAGGAACTGTTTGTTTTAAAACGGCAGTCGTGCCCAGCAGCAGTTGCTGGCAAAGGAACACGGCCCTTGGGGGGGTCATGGTGAGCAAGAGGGGCTTCTGCTCTGGGTGGGGCACGTGGGAGGGGCTGAGGCTTGAAGGCGGGGGGGCGACGGCCCGGTTCCACCAGCAGGCAGACCAAGGCTGGGGCTCCCGCCGCCCCCTTTCATTTTAGGGGGCTTGGAGAAGGCTTAGTAAAATAGGTGTGTTAAACCTCTCAAAGGATTAATGCGACTCTTTCTTCTTTAAAAACCAAAACCAAAACAGAATTACCGCCCAGCCACGGTTCAGCGGTTTGCTGCAAAACCCCCGTGGCCTCCCCTGCTCTGTGCCTCCGGCCAGCAACTCGCTCGGCTTCTCCTTCTCCATCTCCACCAGCCGGGAAGAAGACCCGGGCCCTGGTTTGACTGGTCCAGCGCCAAACCCACAATCCACAGCCGGGAGGCTGCCCTGCCCAAGGCAGCAGCCGCGGCCCCCGAGAATCCAGAGGAGGAGGTCCGCGGCTGAAGCAGACGTGGGCTGCAATCTGGGGCCGCAGCGGGAGATCTGCGACGCCAGCCAGCTGTCCAGGCTGGAGCAGAGCTGCCCGAGGACAGCAGCCCTGTGGGGAGAAGCGCCCTTTCCGTTTCCCACAGTGCATTTCGGCAACACTGCCTCAAGGGCATTGTGGGAAAATAAAATGGCAGCCACGTCCATGTGCCGGTGATATTGGGCTGTGACCAGAAAGGGTCTAAGGAAGGAGTCAATCATGGAGGCCTCCGGCGTTTGCTGAGTGTCAGGGGTTGACCCAGCAAGGGTCAAAGCAAACTCACGACTCGGGTTTGGAGCGGCTTTTCCCCAGCGCTGAATCAGGCAGGCGCCAGGAACGTGAGGAGCCCGCTGGGAGTCCTTAGAAATGCCTGCTGCGGGGCATCACCGAACCATAAATGGCTGCCATCGTGCTCAGGGCCAGCCACAAAGCATCCGCTTACCAGAAGGAAATATCTGAGGCTGTCCCCATCACCCCAAAAACGCTTTCCTGCCACCCCAGCTCCCTTTTTCATTTTTTCCAGGGCGGGTCATCTTTTTAAACATTTTCTATGAATGCCAACGGAACCCGGGTCGGATCCTGGATGCAAACGTTCAGACAGCCACTAGGGGCAGCAACGGGTAAGACTTTTCAGCACCCCTTTCTGGCATCTGGTGTCAGTCCAGGGTTTGGCAGGCTGAATCGAGCAGCCCAAATGGGACTGGTACCATGCGCGGCATTCTTGTAAGGCAAGGCGAGGCTATAGGGAGAGTGCTGTCCTCCAACTACACCTTTAAAGAAGGAAAGGCTATTTTTTAAAAGCCGGGGGGGGTGAGAGGAGGGCAAACTCCAAGGGACGTTTGTGGGCTGGGCTACCAAATAGCGTGTTGCATCTCTTTGCTCTCATCTGTTGGTCATCAGGAAGGGTCGGGACCCATGACTGCCAAGCCCTGGGCACACCACTCACGTCTGCCCCCTCCCAGAGCCTGCTGGGCAGCGACTGGCCCTCGGGGGTCTGGGGCTGGACACGCAGTGGGAGGAATGCTGCCACCCAGATGGCTCCCTCGTGGCCCAAAGCTCCTCTGGCGCGTTTGGCAGGGGAAAGCGAAAGTCTGTGGATCAGGTGCAAGATGTCCAGATAAACTACGGTGACCATCTTTTCTTGGGAAAAAATGCAGGACAGACCTGAAAAGGGGCCAAATCTGAAGGAGGTTCATAAGGCTAAAATTGTTTATGTTTATAACCGCTTTACAAAGTAAAATTCAAGAGCAAAACCAAGGAAAGCTTTACAAGAGCACGTATTCTGATAAAAATATCGAAAATCAAACAGCATGTATAAATTTACTTTAAAAAGACAGCTCAATTCCCATATTTTTCACCATATTTGAAAGTGGAAGACTGTGCATGAAGTGATACCGTTTGTACGGTAAAAGCTAAATGACCAAAATAAAGGACAAAGGTGAGTTTTGGAAAAGTAAGTCAATCTAAAGGACACCTTTCCGAAAGAAAGGACCGTCCTTTACAAGAAAGGACGCGTGGTCACTGTAAGATCCACCTCCCTGCTGCCGCCTGTGTGTGTCTGCGGTTGCTCGAAATCAGAAGGAGCTGGTAGCCCCTTTCCAGACGAAGAAATGCTATCAAAGGCAGACGCTTTGGGGAGCCGCAGCTGCCAAGGTGTGTCCAGCTCCTTCTGATTTTTGACCTCTTCTCCAAGTCTTTCTTCTTTTCGGCTTCTGGCTGAGGAGACAGCCAGGCTCCAGTGTTTCCCTTTAAGCGATTAGCCACGATGCTATTCAGCCTCTGCTCTGCCCACAACCTTTCCGTACCTGATGCTTCTCACGACCTTTCCAGACATGTTGTACTGTAACTCCCATTATTTCCCAGTCAGCATGCTGTGGCAAGGCTCAAAAGGCTTTCGGGTGGGGTGGGGGGTGGATGGTCTTCAGATGCAGCTCAACATGTCTGTGATTCTAAATTTATTCCTCCCCTTACAGCCTGCCACAAGATGTAGCATTAACAAACTGAAGTGGAGTCAGAGATTGCCAAATATGCAAAAAAGCCATCTTGTAGCTGGTTTGGAATAAAAGCTTTCCAAAGTAATAATTTCATCCTTTTATCTGTGGGAGCATTAAATACAGATTGCAAACAATACTAGCTCCGTACACCGTGTCAAGGGCCCTGAAAAGTTCTAATTGATAATAAATAATTCAGTTTCTTGCCTAGTCCCAAATTTGCTGAAATCTTGGGCGGTGATCCAAGCGAATGATTTAAAGAACCTTTTGGAACTGGAGGGGGGAAATTGGTCCAATAAAAATTATTGTCCTTCCCTTCCCTTCCCTTCCCTTCCCTTCCCTTCCCTTCCCTTCCCTTCCCTTCCCTTCCCTTCCCTTCCCTTCCCTTCCCTTCCCTTCCCTCCCCCTTCCTTCCTTCCCCCCTTCCTCCCTCCCTCCCTCTTCTTCCTCCTCTTCTTCCTCCTCAACCGCCTCCTCCTCTTCATCCCCATCTTACACCTGTCTTGGTAAATCGGACCAGGCTCACCATGAACCAAGTGGAGGCAAACAGTAATTCTTGGACACCTTTCTATCCACTGTAGCCCACCATGAATCTTACCTACTGGGAGGTCCTCCTGAAGTGAATAGAAGTTTTACGAGCTGTGTATGAAAATGGGATTGCTTAGCACTCACCATAGCTACAAAATAGTTGGACATCTAAAATGGAAAAAAAACCCCTTTCACTACTAATGTAGGGTGCATCTTTTCTGCAATAGCAACTGCACGAGCTCTATGCGGTCTCTCTCTCCCTCCCTGCCCGCCAGCCTGTGTTGGGCTGTAGAGCCAAACTCAATCTGGAGCTGCGTGTGAGGGGTTGATCTGCTGCCCCATTAAACCCTAAACAGGTGAGACCTGGCTTTTTCTCTCATTCGCCCTCCCCAGAGCTACCTTTTCATTATTCTAAACCTTGGTGGGAGGATAAAATATGACCGTTACTTCAACTAGGGTTGGAATCTTTGAGCAGTCCAAAGTATTCTGAACTGAGTTTAATGACATTTTCTTATCAATCTATTAATACATTTTAAAAAGGTTGTTTTTAATTAGAGAAAATTGCAGGAACAAAAGCCATTTTAGGAGAAACACAAGCCCACCATTTACACTCCTGTGCAAAGGGGAAAAAATCCTTTCTAAGTTGCTATCCGTACCGTCTGAAAACTAATCCGGCATGCTTTTTCCCCACTTCAAAACTGTTTGTTGCCTGATCACTAGAGAGCGAGTGTGATGTGGTTAAAGTGTGGCACCAGGGCCAAGTCCCCCCCCAGTCAGACTTTCAACCCAGCCCAGCTCACAGGGTTGATACTGTGTAGAGAACGTCAGAAGAGAAGGCCCTGAATTCTGGAGGAAAGAGGGGAAGGACAGAAATCTAACTAGTTAAGGTAACTGATGCCATCGAGGGATTAAGATTTCTTCGACAAGAGAACTCTCCCATATTAATGCCCCTCCAAGTGTGTGAGTTGCAGCCAATGCCCCCAGCACCCTTTTCCACCGCAGCCACTGGCTGTCCTAAAACAGGGTTTCTCAACTGTGGCAACTTGAAGACGTGTGGACTTCAACTAACTAAACTGATTAGTCAGAAAAGGTGCTGCCAGACTCCTCCTGGTATTTTGGCACAAAGGTGGGGTCACAAGGCTGCCGCTCAGGAGTATTTGCAAGCTCCTTACAGGACCAGATGGCCAGCACCACTGAGCTCTTCTCTCACCTCGGCTGACTCGCTCCTGTCGACGTGGGGAGCAGAAAGGCACCGTCCATAACGGTGTGTGAGAATGACCTTGGGAGACAGGAGGAAGAGCTGCAGCCAGGGCAGTGGTCGGGCACGAGAATGGGGATGGAGAAAGTCTCTCCAAAGGGACCCTCCCTAGTTTTCGGGAGAGTAAAAGTGAGGGATGAGAGGGGTACTTTCAGACTTGCAAGATTCTGTTGCTGGAGTAACATAGTTACTCATAGTTGTCCTTCTTGTCTGGACTATCTCGCAGGGCTGACACTGTTGTGGCCCCCCAACACAGCAATGGGTGAGAAGGCTGGAGTTCCTGAGCGCCTGCTCCAGGAGGGTTCTTTGGGCTGCCAGGCGGGGCAGAATTCACCGGCTGAGTCCTGGAGGCTAGGCTGCGAGGAGCTGAACCCCCCATACTTCTCCAGGATGCCTGGTTGGAGCACGAAGCTCTTCAGCAGCCAGGCTGGGGGCCCTTCGGCTGTCCTCCTCCCGGCACGGTGGATGCATCACAAACAGAAGAGGAATGGGGCGGAATAAAGCAAAGCCAGGATCCGCGGAGAGGCCACAACTGCACCATGTTACCACAGAAATGCCACCACTTATTTGCTTACAGATGGGGGAGGTCAAAAAAGTCAAGATGGCAGCCAGAACCATGCAAAGACACACCGTGATGTGCCTAAAAAAGGGCAGGGCTTTGACCACACACTTGCAGCTGCCATCTTGGCTTTCTTGACAGCACCTGCCCCCCTGGGACACCCCTGTGCTTGTGCCAGTCATCAGCATGCAAATATGTAGTGGTGGCATTTCTGTGAAGATGCCAACCCGTGGGATGTCCTCCTGCTTCCGCTGCTGTTTGCTGAGCACCCTGCAGGCCGCATTTTCAGAATGCCCACGGGCAGATCGGTCTTGGCCTGACAGTTGTCCTGTTTCACTGCCTTTCTTTCACTGACTGCTCCCAAAGGGTCTCATGCTGCAACCGGCTCTTTAGAAAGCAAGTTTTTAGCCCCCAGGACCACGAAGACAAAGTTGAAAGTATATAGCCTCAGAAGTCAGGAAGAGTTTCAGTGGCAGTTGCTGGGACGCAGCTGGTCCTCCTCGCTCCCGGATCCAGCCAGATTCGCTGGAGGATGGAGGGGTAGAAAGGGGGGCTAAGCTGCTGGATAAGCAAAATCCCCCCCCCCCCTTGGCACAACCTGCCTCCTTTATGTGACTTCCTGTGCTTGTCATCCAAGCAGGGCTAAGCTGTAGCCTCCCAACAGCCTTGTAAGGGAGACCCAGCCAAGTGACTTGCCCAGGCTCTCAAGGGAGGTCCCGGACACCCCGCCGGCCCGCTGGCAGCTCCTCTGCCGCCCATCCGGCTCCTTTCCTGCTTGGCCCGGCTTGGGTTGAGCCGAGGCCCGGAGCCAAGGGCCGCGGGGGTGCCTTTCAATCAAAAAGCAGAGAAACCCGACCCCTCCCGCCCGCAGCCCTTTCCCGTCTTCATTCAGGGGCGCGTGAAGGACCCTCTTTCTCTGCCCCGCGGTGCCCCGGGCGCTTCGAGGGCCAGCTGCGCGGGAAGAGCCGGCCTCGGCCGTAATGGAAACGTCTCCCTGACCGGCCGTCGGGCTGGAGGACGGCAGCCGGGGGGAGCCGCTCCCGGGCCCGACAACCACGCTCCTGCCGGAGTCTGGGGGCCGAAATGGGGAGGGCCCCGCCCCGGAGCCCTCCAGAAGGGCGGCGCCCGGGCTCCGGCAGGCCCGTCGGCAGCGTCGGGAGAGCTGCCGGCGAGACCCCGCTGCAGGGGGCGCGGCGGGGCGTCCGGGCGGGTCCCTGCCCGGCTGGCGCGGCGGAAGAGAGGCGGAGCGGAACGGCGCCCCGGGCTGCCGCCCACCGCGCTCAGCCGGGCTCGCGAGGAGACCGCGGCTGGGGGGTCCACCCGCACGGCGGACGACCGGGCGGGCTTCGCGGGCTTCTGCGGCGCTGTCGGCGGCTGGAGCAACGGCTCGCCTTCGGGGGAGGCCGAGCGATGCTGGAGGGGGACGCGGCCAGGTCACCGTCTCTTCTTCCCTGTGGTCCTGCCTTTCTCTTTGCGGGGCTGCCATTTAAGAAAACCGCCACCCTCTTTAGGCTCACCCCACAGTTTTCAGGCGTTTTCTGCCTGAAAATGACAGGAAACGCCACCGCTGGTTTTCAGGCAGCGTTTCAGGGAAACACGTTCTGGGGGCGGAGTGGGACACACACTGAAAAGCGGGGGCTTGGATCACACAGTTTTAATTTTACCGTTTTATTATATGTTTTTTATCCTGCCCTGCAGACACCTCTCTGGATGACTTTCTGTCCCGCTGCGGTGCCCATCTAGGCCTCCTGGCTTGGCCTCTTTCCTGAAGGGCCAAGCCCCCCCCCGGTTGGGGGTGGGCTTTAACTTTGTGTCGCCTTCTCCAGCTGCACAACATCCCTTCAGAGATGAACCCCAAAGTGGGCCCAGTCTTCACTTTGTGGCCTTGGCTCGGGCTGGCACGGAAGGCAAGCCCGCCGACGTTTGCAGCATCGTTGTTCTCTCTGAAATCTTGGGACTGGGAGCGTTCGTCGGGAGCTTCACCGATTCCTGCATCTAATGGGGACACCAGTTAGGAGCAGCATTTCAGCAGCTTGGTTAGTGCCATCCCAGAGAGAGAAAGATGCCTCAGGGCACATCAGAACCTGTCCAGGACTGGATTCCCCAACACCCTGCACCTGGGCCAATAAAACACAAGCGCTGCGTTCGCATAACGTGGTGCACCTACCCAAATAAACCCTGTTAGGCTTAGCAGGACAACCTGGTTCGCACGACATGCAGAGGCAGCGGCTGGGTTCCTGTCACCACACGGTCCTCCCTCGTCCTTCCGGTTGGCCCCGGTGCCACAGGCTGATTGTTTACCCCGCCCCAGGATCTTGGGGATATTCCTTTGCCTGCATCATTCTGACAACACTCCTGTGCGGTTGATTTCGGTGAAAATAACAGAGGCTAGAAAATAGGAATGCGGGTATTACTGGACTGTGGATTTTGTTTTTTCGCATGGACCTAAATGCTCTCTTTTTCAAAAAAGGAACACAATTGTGTCAGGAGATGCTCATTTCACTTTGCTTGGTACAGAGAGTGGTTAGAGAAGGCTGGGGACTGTAGTCAGCCTTGTGCCCAGCCCCACGCCCAAGTAGGGGGTTTGCCGGGAGAGGGTCAAAAAAGTCACAACCATGCAATCTTGTATTGCGTGTAAAAAGAGGTGGGGCGTGGCCGTCATCTTGACTTTTTTGACCCTCTCCCTGCAGATACCCTCGTCCCCAAGGCTAGGTTCACATAACAAGCGCAGTTGCAGTTTCACAAAATCTGCCATGCCTGGACAGATAAACCCTCAAGGTTTAGCATGCTGGATTTATATGAACCCAGGTCATTAACCACCACCTACCTCATGTTGCTGAGCCTGTCTTGATAAAATGGGGGAGAAGCAGAAATGGCCACATGAAACACTGAACCACAAACAGCCAGCCACAGTTTACCCTGCGTGCTGTGTGAACTCATCCCACGGGGTTAGTTCCTAGTTCAGCATGTCGTGTAACTCAAACATCGGATGAATTCAGTAAAGCGCGGCTGACTTAACCAACGGCAAACCTCACCGGTGTGCAACTTCTGGGTAATAAGCATTCATTTTCTACTCCTGTGTCAATGTTGTCTCAGTGAATTTCCTCATTAGGTTACTTCGTCGGAATTAATTGTCAAAATATTGTCATAAGGTATTTACTGCAGGCTTAATGCCATCAGAGTGTTCTTCCCCATTAATCAATTTAAAACATACCATCTGGGTAAATCAGTTCTTAAATTAATAGAAAATATCCAGCAGCAGAAAACTCTGCAAAGGAGTGAGAGCGAAGCTGCGAGGCGGGGAGCCGAGAGGAGCCGAGCAGGCAGGGCCTTCTGGAGGCTGAAACCCTGGGAGCAAACTCATGCTCACGCGCACGTATGTACCGGGAGGGGGGGCTGCGATTGGGAGGAGCTGAACGTGGATGTGGGGAAACTTTTCTATAAAGGCCGCCGCGAGCTGCTTCCTGAGGGCAGGGTCGGGTCTGAGGGGCAGCCTCTTATAAAATATTTTGGGCAGTTCCCCTTTCGCCAGTGCTTGCTGCCTTCGCTCACGTTATGCTTTCCCAGAGGTGCCCCGTCCTGAACTGCCCTGGCTCCTCGCACGCCGCTCGGCTTGCCAGGGGTCCCATGGAGCCAGCAAGGGCTGAATCCGTGCCACCCACTGAGCCTTTGAGACCCAGCAGCTCTCGAGGGGAGGGCGTGGGGAGGCTGGGGGCTCCTCTGGCGCCTGGGCTGTGGGTTGCCCACCCCTGCACGAGGGCCTCAGCACCCCGAAGCCCAGAGACTTGCGCCAGAGCTTCTCCCTCCCCCCCCAGGGACTTGTGAGAAATACACATCCCTCTGGGCTCCTTGGAGAAGCATGGGATAGAGAGTAGGCTTTTAGCATGATGGGTCTATGGGTATCTATATCTTCTATGCCATTCTGAGGACACTGTATTTAGAAATGAAGACCAAAAAGATAGGAAATAAGAATGCATGTAAAAGACATATTTCACATGCATTCTTTTGGGAGCTATCCTGAAGATTGTTTAAACCCAAAACTCTGCTGGCATCTTAGGAATGCATAATATTGGGGGTAGAGCCTGGGGTCAAGGTTATTGCAGGAAATAGTCTTGGGTTTTTTTCTTAAAAAAGGCACTTGACGTCTGCAGGGGAACAGCCTGTGACGTCATGAGGCCACTAGAGAGAGCGGGGACCAGAAATTTTGGGGTGGAGTTTGAGTTGTTGTTGAGTTGGTGGTACCTTAAAGCCAAGACTTTTGGCCCCCACCTGCACAGACTGCATATTTATCATTGCTATATTATGAATCCTTATATATATTATATAACCCTTATATATTATATATTATATAATTATAAAGTGGACAACACTTCATGAAATGTGGAGGAGTGAGGCTGGCCCCATGAAACAAACGATCTGAGATTCAAGACCACGGAAGGGGAGAAGAGGCTAGAGAGGCAGAGGGGTTTCTGCGGTTCTGGCCCCGTTGCTGGCCAGGTTATAGGGCACAGAAGTTGAACTTTGCAAGCGATTTGCTGGAAGAAAAACCACATCGCTTGGTAGTGCCCTGGAAAACCGTCCCAAGCAAGGGAAGAAACAGAGGGCTGCTTGATGGACCAGGAAACCTTCAGGTGGGTGATCTTGCTTCTGCCTCATTCATCCTCATGGATTTTCATGCTGGCCTCTCTAAAAAGTCATTCCCTGTGATTTGGTCACCTTCAAAAAACCAGTAGAAAAACCTGAACCCCCAAACCAGGGTTGGCAAAACATGGCTGCTGTGCTCATCTAACAGGCAGTGCCCCAAGTAGTGTTCCTCAACCTTGGCTACCTGAAGATGTGTGGAGTTCAACTCCTAGAATCTGAAAGTGGCCCTTGTGCCTTGGGCCCCCAGGGGGCGGCCCTGAGCCGCGTGGAGAGAGCCGTGCCTGCTCCGGGCTGCGGAATCCATGCACCCGCCAAAGGGGAGCCGAGAACTCTTGCTCTTGGCTGCCATCAAGCCGTGGTCCAAGAGATCACTGCCCGGACCTGCTGTGCCTGTTGTGACCTTCAGAGTCCCCCAGATTTTGCCCCTCCCTTTTGGGCATACGGCGCATGTTGTCTGACGCAAGTTTGCCGGAGCTGAGTTTTACCTTGCTGAAGTTCAAGGTACTGATTTCAGCCATTACAGCCCCGGAACCTCCCTCTTAAAAAAGCACCCGCCCCGCCCCGCCCCGCCCCCATTTTTGAAGTGTGGCCCTTGGCAAGCACCAGAAGCTCTGTGTGGCCTCTGGGCTCCTGGAAATGGGCTACTAATTTAAAGAAGTAATGGGCACCCCGACCGAAAGAAGGCATGGAAGGGAGTCGCGATCTCCACCCTTCTGCACCAAGGAAGGCTGTCCGCCCGATCCTTGACCTGCAGCCCCACAGACTCTCGCCTTCCCCGGGAAGACTGACAGGATGCGCGGAGGGTCCGCCTGGCCGGCCAGCCTGCTGCCCAGGAGAAAGTAGGTGGGGGGAGAGCAGGACGTGCTCCAGACCATCCAGGTGGCTTCGGAGATGAAGGGGGTCCCTTCAAGGAAGGCGGGGCTTCACACTCCAACGTGCCAAAACGATGGGGCTCCCTTGCAGACGGTCTGTTCAGTCTGCCGAGTCCTCCTTGACTTGATTTCTGTATTAGATGCAGATCCATCTTTTCTCCAGAAGTTCGAGGTGGGACACGCAAGACTTTGGTTCCCCGCAGGGCAATCCTGAGGGGGAGGCTGTGGCGAGAGAGCTCTTACCTGCCCAGCCCTGCCCCACCCTGTCCCAAGCAGCTGAGCTGTTTCGTGGCAAGCGCTGAGAGGTCTTCGCTCGCCCCTCTGCTGCAGCCTCTCCTCCCAGCTTCGGCTAATGTCATAGTTTTAAGCCTCGTGCCAGCCATAATTAATTTCTTATATCCCATTTTATTCCTTTGGACTTGGAAAACAGCTCTTCTGTGGCAGTTAATGCAGCAAGCCATGGCCCGGCCAGCAAAGGCTACTTCGGAGCCCGGAGGAATGTATTCTTTCTATAATAAAGGGCCTCCACTTTAACAGCCAAGGCAATAACTTGCTGCTGTGGAAGCTAACTTGAAGCGGGGAATAATCCCTTCAATGAGCAAATGATGAGTTTTGGCACCTTGAACAGTTTGTTTTAGGCTAGAAATTCCCAATTGTGAAGGATCAGCTAGCCCAGCGCAGGTCTAAGCTATGGGGTCACGGAGAGTCGGACACGACTTAACGACTGAACAACAAAAAAAAGAGTTTAAGGTCCTCCTGAGCTGAATGGGTTCCTGTGGTCTCTCTGCAGGCTTACAGGCCCATCACAGCTTTCTTCCAGTCCACCTGCAAGGAGGAGCTGGCAATCTGTATTTCTGCTTCGTCATCTGGGTCTACTCACTTGAACTCTTCTTGCTTTGGGGTGATTTCCTCCAGTTCAGCCGAAGGGTCACTCTCTCGGCAGCCTCTCTGCAGGAGTGCCTGCTCCAGGAAATCTGAAGGTCTGCCTGGAGCTCTGTCTCTTCAAGCTGAAAGTGCCCCTTCATCTTCATCTTCACCTTGTGGAAATGAACCATTTCAGATGCAAATTTCAGTCACCTAGAATTGGTGGCTGTTGGTTGGCTGCTCTCGCCAACACAATTCCTGCACTGGGGTTGGTTGTGGGTATGAGGGCTGGTACTAAGCAAGGTGGGCACCTCTAAGCCAGATCGGGAGGGACAGATTCAAACCTCCCACAGCCAAAAGCTCTCACAGGCTGGGGTTGCGCCATGCATTTACCCGGGGTGAACTCAACCATGGCTCAGTTAATGGAGCCAACCCACTGGACCGTAGACCAACCCAACGGGCTGAAATGTCATTGTGCTTCAATGGGTCGTCTGAACTCAGCTGCTGAATGGCATTTTGGCCAATTGCTGCCTCTCAGCCAAGCCTAACTCAAGAAGATAAAAATGTGATTGAGTGGAGACCCAACGGGGTCGTTCGAGAATAAGAGAGAAGGCTTATAAAAGTACAAAATCAGCAATGCATTTTCACAGTTTCTGGAAACTTGAAACCCACCATGAGTTTTGTGGTGCACTGATTAACCCTTAAGCTTTAGTGGGCCATCGCCACTTGATCAGGTGTACATGTATACAGCATAAAGAGGGAACAAGCGGGCACACTCCTTGCCCCAAGATGCACCAACACTGTGGGTGGGAGCAGAAAGCTGAGGGGAAGAGAGAGAAGGGGACTGCCAGGAGATTCGCTTTTCTGGTTAGCTTCTCCCACACAGCCATGCAGACAGATGATCCTGGGAGCTGGTGCCGCACAGCCAGACGATGCTGGTTGGATAGGAGAAATGATGGCTTTGAAATTAGTTAACTCGCTCGATGCATTTGCACCTCGCTCTCCCAGAGCAACTTACAAATGGGTAACAACTGGATAGCCTTGGTACTTAGATGTACGGTTTCAGAAGATACCGCTCAAAAGGAGCGGGAGAAGGGAGGGAAAAGGAAAACTGTGACACCTGTTCCTAAAGCATCTTGGTTCGCCCAGGGGCAAGTGGGGGCAGAAACAGCGTTTGTTGTCATGGGGCTGCTGATTCAGTCAGGGCATGGGGAAGCGACAGCTGGAGCAAGCAAGATGGCCTACCCTTAGCAGAGTGGTTCTGAGTAATCTCATCAATGATATTTGCCGTTCAGGTGCCCGAAGAGGTTAAACCAGCCTTCGGCTGCCCAGAACAGTTTCCCTCTTGTTGCTTGCAGTCAGTGGTGGCACTTTTCGGAGACAGATGAGGAAGACAATATAAATGTCTCTGCACCCTGTTTCCTCCCTCTGAGATGGCACCTCTTCGTTGTTTGCAGAGCATGGTCAAAAAAGTCAAGAGGGCAGTGCAATTCTCCCCCTCTACCTCTGAATTACCGTAAAACTATTTGGGGGCGGTCGCTATTGTGGATCAATTCAGAGTGGGAAGCCCTGGAGCTACTCCAGACCATAATTTAATTTAATTGATTAAATTTATAGGCCACCTGACTCCCAGTGACTCTGGGCGGTTTACAAATTGTTAAAAACCTTAAAAAAAAACAAACAGAAAACCATAAGGAACAAAGATGGCAGAGACAACAAACCCAGATGGGAACAAAGGAGAGGAGGAGAGGGGGGCTCCAATCACGCTCGCCAAAGACCTGCACTCTTTGCACCGCACCCGGGGTTCAGGGGAAAGGGAAAGCTCCTCCTCGAACACGCATCAACTGATCTGGGGGACAAGTAGCAAAAGGAGAAGGGACGGTCCCCTGATCCCGGGCAGGCTCTCAGTTCCTCTCGCCATTTCCTGGCCTTTGGACTGGCAAGGCAGGTCGAGAAACAAGCCGACCCTCTCTGCCCTTCCGCCTGCTCCCTCTGCCCTCGCCTTCTGGACAGGCCACGCTTCTAGGCCCCTAGAAGAAATTTGGCAGGCCGCCGGCAGAGGGAAGCCCAGCGGGGATCGCTGCGGGCTTCTAAGGGGCAATTTCGCAGACGCTCCCCGGCTTCGCTTTGGGAGCCATCGTTTCCTGGGGGCAGCGGGGGGTGCACGAGGCCAGAAGGCAATGGGGCGCGACTCTGGCTTTTCCTCCTTCGCAGATTTGGGCTTTTTAGGAAAAAACAAACAAAACCATTTCCTAGGGTGGTGGTGTTGTTATTGCTCTCTAGACAGTTTAGTCTAGAGGGTTTTTTCTCTACCAACAACAACAACAAAAAAGGATTTTTTTTTTAACCATAAGGAAACAGGTAGAAGAAACAATTGGAAAATACTGTCATCCTGCAGGAGACCCGTTCTCTGCAAAAGTGAGATGGGTCTTCCATCACAAAAAAACCCTCTCTTTCTGAGGCTCAAGGGAGAAACCAGGCACGTTGGCACATTTGTGCACGGGGAAGGGCGATGCCCAGCTGTCCCCAACCAGAGGGATCCAAATGAAAGGTGCCTGGGCTCTGTTGGGGCTGCAAACACACAGGAGTCTACTAGATCAAAACAAAGAAATAGTAAGCATGTGAATTCTTGGCTGCCGTCTAGAAGTAGTTTGGATTTTTCCAGCCCTGATGCGGTAGCCCTATTCCAGGATGTCTGCCAGGATGTGGTCCAAAAAGTCAAGATGGTGACCACGGTGTCCAATCCAAGCTTGGACTGTTTTTTGTGTGTATCGTGGCTGCCATCTTAACTTTTTGGACATCGCCTGCAGATGCCCCGCCCTATGCTTACCCAGATGTTCATCTGCATGCATTTTGAGCGGCTTTGAAGGCAAATGAACCGAGCGCAAGGATCCTCCACTGCCTTTCGGGGAAACCCTGATGGGGATACTTCACGGGAAATCCAAACCAGCTTCAGAGGAAGAAAAAACCCCTCAGAAATCTTCTCTCCCCTCCTGCATGACGTGGCTTCACCCCTGGGATCTTCATCATCCCCAGCAACCCTTACGAGTGACAGAATCTCCCGTGGCTACAAACTGTGGCCCTTTTGTGACCAGCAGACTTGGCCTCTGGTTCTCCCCCCTTTTCAGCCACAGCCCTCTCCTTCCCTCAAATGGTCATAATTTGGGCAAGGGGGACTTGTTGAAGAGCTTTCAAACAACCCAACTTTCCCCAGAAAACAAGACCTGTGATACAGTTACTGGGTCGTTCAGCTGCCTGTGGATAGGAGGGAACTGGGGCTGCCCCAGCACAGCCCCATCAACGATGGGCAGTTTTCTGTTTTACCCTGAACAGGAGAAAAGGGGACTTCAAGGGAATCAGGATAGAAATAACTTCAACCTTTCTACCTCTGTCCTTCTTCACTTAGAAGTTAGCGCGGAAGGTAACGGCTACAACGGTGGAAGGCAGCCGCAGGAGAACTTCTGTTCGTCATATGCTTGGGGAGAATAATGTCTTCATTTTCCAGATCTCTGCTCCTACAAGAGGACCTCTTCTGAAGAGGCAGCTCTCTATTCCCAGAAGTTGCTCCAAAGTTTACTATAAATGTTGGTGGCTTTAGTCTACCTGTGATGGTGGCAGCTCTATTCCACCAACCCTTGTGAACCTCTGCTAAGCCTAAAGACTAGACATTTTATGTTCTTCAAAGCATCAGCCAAAGATCTCCAGACCAGAACTGCCAAAGGAGAGCCTGGCACAAGAGTGCCCTCTTGTGTGTCTGTGTCATGGGCCACAAAGCTAACTTCTTAACTCACTGCCTGACAAAGGGGTTGGACCCGCAAAGGTTTTCCATGTAGCTTTGAAGCTGATAGTGGGAAGTGTCTCCAGGAGACAGCCTTTTCCATGTCCATCTGCTTCTCCTCCAGCAGTTCCTTCCAAATCCTCCTCAGGTCCAAGGTGCCCCTTGATTGCCCTACAGTGTCCTCCCCCAACATACGCCCCACTTTTCCTTATGCTCTTCTGCCAGCTTTGTTCTTCTGCCGGGTCTCAGCAGCTCAGCCAATTGTTGGCAACGGCCTTCTCTGACATTAGAGCATCCCAGCCAATGGTCTTGAGGGATTTCACAGCTATCAAATCACTGCAACGTAGGCAAGAGCCAGAACACGAAGCCAGCCCTCAAGCCCAGCCCACCCAGACTCCGGCTCTCTGAACATGGCGAAGGAGAGCTCTCCTTGGCCTCAGGGGCATCGCTCCCCTCCGTCTGCCTGCTTTGAGCCCAGGGCAACAGTCCATAAGAAACAGCGAGAGAATGAGTTGTTTTCTTGCAGCAGACGAGGCTGCCCGGCGTGACCTTTTCACAGAAACGGGCAAGGGAAAGTACAACTTGTTCTCCTTATTTGAATGGCTGGCTATCAGAGGAAGAAGAGAAAGAGAGCCAGTGCAAGAAGTGTGGATGGAGCATCGGCCTGCCCAGAGAGGTGTTTGCGGCCTGTGACGGAGTGACCGTTGCAGACGCCGTGGAGTTCCCCTGGAGCTTCTCAGCCGTTTGTCAAGGAGAAAACCAGCAGGGCCGCCTCAGAGCCAGGGCCTCCAAAACAGCCTCTTTGCTTCGCCCTTCTCAGCCAGGTCTCCATCCTCTCCTTCTCTGGGTCTTAAGGGTGACTTCCACCCTGCTCTTGGATTCGGGCCTCTTGGTGCGGCGTTGTGTGTTTCAGGGCAGATTGGCAAGCATGTCTAAGCAACCGGGTTAAGAACAATAGCAATGTTCATTTCTCCAGCCAAATTAGTCCGCTGAAGTGAAGGAAGCAAGTGAGGGAGGACAGCTACTTTCCAGTTGATTTTTTGCATGAAAGGGCCAAGGACTGGGCTAAGCTCTGCTTCTGAGAACAAATCCCGGGCCCGACAGGTGCTCAGAGGTCCACGGGCCTCTCTAAGTGTGGTGGGGCTGGCCTTTACGGCAAATATCCAAGAGGGCCATAAACACGCCGGGGCTAAGCAGGTCCTGGAAAGAGTGAATAATAAGGCTTTGTATCCACAGAGGGAGCTCTTGTAAGATTACGAAACTCAGAATCTAACATGATCTAACTGTGCCCCCCAGCCTCTGTCTCCTGCACCCACCCGGTTAGCTGATTTTGAAGTTTGGTAAAGGAAAAACAGCAAATGCAGTCGATTAGAGAAGGCCAAGCCTGCACCTCTCTGTGACTCCAGAAATCCCGGAGAGACCTGAGCCCCAGACAGTGCTGGGTCAATCCTAGGCTTGGTAAGAACAGCCTGGTGAACTTCCCGGGAGCAAAGGCGGCCTTGGAATGTCACTCAGGTCATCTTTTGTTCCACCCGCTGCTCAGGCCATGCCCGAAGGACACGGGTAACCAGGAGCGCAGACACCTGCACGTCCACCGTGGGTGGTGTCCTCCTTCAAAAGGAAGCAGAGCAAAGCAAAGAGCTCACCCGATGGCTGAATTGCTCCTGAAGCGGCCGCCAACGATCTCCCCTCCTGCCCCGCCAGGCCTCCCCTCCCCTCCCCTCCGGAGACCCAGTTCCCAGGGTCTTCGAATGAAGATTTGCATAGGACGCCCAGATTGTTCTTTAGAGAGGGACAATGGCATTCCACCCTCCTTCCCCCGCCTGGCAAAACGGATGGAGTGGCTTGTCAAAAGAAGGGACAGGCGGGCGGGGAGAGGACACAATGAGATGGAAGACATGCAAGAGTTTCCAAGAGGGAAGAAGGGGGCGGGCGGGCGGGCGGAGATGCGGCCCTTCGGCCACGGCTTGTCCTCTCATTTGCTCTGCCTGGTTCGGCTGCCACTCAGATTAATGGCCGCAAACGGGCCACTGAGTTTCTTCTTAGTTCAGTGTTGAAAGCAGCATGGGAGGTAGGCCTTCCCCACAGGGGCCTTCTCACACCACCTTCACCTCTCGTCAAAAGAGCTTGCCTGATTTGGTTCTGGCTGTGTAAATCTGCCTGCGTAGAGACAAAAGAGAAGGAAAAGATGCGGAGTGATTTCATCTCAAATTAGAGCGGTCTATCGCGTTAGTTGCAAAGGAGGGGGTGGGCACGCATTCCAGATACCTTTCAGCACCAGATGCGCCCAAAGCAGCGTGGAATAATCCCTCTTCCTGACTTCCGTGCTCTACAAATGCCCACCTCTCTTCCAGGGGTCTCTCCAAGTCTGCAGAGAAGAACATCAAAAGCAGCCAAGCCTTGGGAGCTGGCCTTGTGGCTTTCGCCAGGCGATGTGGTGCACATTTTGGTTATCCAAAAAGTAGCTGCACAGACCCAGGCCGTGGGGAATGTTAACTTCTCAGCCATGCTGGGCCTGCATTTCAAGAGAAAGCCCCATTTGCATCATAAGAAACTTTCCTATGACAGAGCTTCAAGGAAAGAGAGGGAATGATGTTCCCATTCCTACTCCAGAAGTTTCATTTTCCAACAATAAATGTGGCAGTAAAGTACATTCAGGAGGGAGGAGAGATGAACTGCTGATAACTGCTTGTCTTTGATGTAACTTACAGTGCATAGGCAAAAACATACCTGAAGCACATGGAAGATGGTGAACTTCTGGTAAATTAGAATAATCCTGAAGATCAGTTCTCCATTCATCCATTCTGTGGAGTCCTTGGGGTTCTCTGTGCTTGGTTCTTGTCTTGCAAACGTTTCATTACCCAGCTAGGTAACATGTTGAACCAAGCTCAGAGAACCCCAAGGACTCCACAGTTCAGCCCTGAGCTACACCTATTCACCTCTGTTGGTATTCATCCACTCTGGGGATCTCTTAGGTCCCTTCCAACTCTGTGATTCTATGATGCAAACTGCCCCATTTGCAGGAGACTCCTCTTTTCTCTTCTTCCCTTCTCTTCCGACAACTTTTACAAGACTTGGCCTCAATGCCCTCCAGAATGGAGGAACAGGGTCATGCTCTTTAAGCACAGGCCTTCTGCTGACTGAGTCCCTCCTTCATCCACAAGCCGGGTCTGCTGCGTTCTGGGGACCAGCTCCCTTCCCGGTTCTAGGAGTCAATCCAGTTCTGGAAAACAGCCACCCCAGAAGACGGGGTTTGCTTCAGAAGCCTTGCATTGTGCCTCTCCTATTTCGGCCTCTGCGGCTTGAGGTTCTAGCACTGCCTTTTGACCCAAGCAGGCACCCCCTTTATCCGCCTGCCTTTCTACAGCCTCCCAACACTCAGACATGTTTTTCTGAAGATGGTGGTAAGCTATTGCTGGGGTCACAAACATGAGGGGGACCAAGGAATTTGGGGTTCAGTTTGGTGTGGGAAACCAGCCTGAGCAGGTTGTGGCTCCTGGACCAGGGTTTTGAACGGTAGCGCTGTGTATTTCTTTGGCTGTTGCAGATTACGTGAACGTGGGTGTGAAGTCTTATACTCCTGGCTTTGATAGCCCTCCGTAGCATGAAATTAAAGGTCAGTGTCTCACTCCACCTCTTAGATTATAAATAAATACTGAAATCTACTGAGAAGCTTACTGTAATAGCAGAGCCGCACTGTAAACATGACGTAGATAGCAAAATGTACAAAATGTAACTTGACATAAAGTTCATCTGTTCAGTGGTCCGCTTCTTCCTTTTTAACCCTCACGCTTAAACGCAGAGAGTTAGAAACTGTTTCCAAGCAATTTGCCATTTAAATGCAGCAGTGCACTTTGCCATAAGCCCCCCCCCCAATTCCAGTCGAAACGGGAGCCACGGCAACTCTTCACGGAGGCCAGCAAGCCGCCCACCCCGTCCTGAAGGGAGAGCTTGGGAAACGCTGATTTAAATTCTTCAAAACAGACAGACAAACAAAACGAGACGGTCTTTGCCTGGTGCCAAGACTAGGAAGAAGATAACAGCTGGAATCTCTCTTCCAGCTGCCCGGTGCTTTGGATTCCAAAGCCAAAAGGGGCTTGGAGCCTGTGGCCCCCCCTGGAACTCCTGGGCCCAAAAGCGTCCTTTCCTCGGATCACGGTGCAGCTGCGGAGGGAACCCACAGGACACCAAGGATGGACACAGCGATTTCAGCACTTGCAGATGCTTGCTAAGACTCTCCTTGGCGTCTTTTTTGCCTAACCCGAGGCATTGCAGAGCCCAAACGGATATTTATTCATGGCCCTTTAAGACTTCCAATAGCAGCATTCTGAGTAGTGAACAAAGAGGAAAAGCACACTGGGATTGAATACGGGTGAAGTGAGATACAGGCAAAAATAGCAAACTGCAATGAAGCAAAAACTGATCTTGATACAAATAAGGGCTCTCTATGTGGTAACAACACTGAAGTTTCACCACTCAAAGATCCCTGGTCCCTGACATTTCAGCATGCTTCCCAAACGCTTTTGTCTTTCTAAGCCTCTTTTATTTATGTTTTTACTCATTTCCCATATTTTTTGTTCTTAGGCTGTATTTTCATAGGCTTGTTTACCTCCCACCATTTTACTAACATAGAAACTGATTTGAGGTGTTGGGCTAGGATCAACCACAGAATCATCGGGTGGGAAGGGACCGGGGAGGTCTTCTGGTCCAGCCCTCTGCCCAGGGAGGAATCCCAGGGCACCCCAGACAAAGGGCTGTCCAGAACTTTCCTTGGAAACCTCCAGTGATGGAGCCCCCATGACTCCAGGAGGGAGGCTGTTCCACTGCTTCACAGCTCTCGCAACCAGGAAATTCCTCCTTATTTTGAGTTTGGATCTCCTTCTGTACAGGTTCCACCCATTTCTTTTGTCCTATCTTGGAGAATAAATCCACACCCTGGGATAGCCCTCCAAGTATTGGAAGACTGCTACCACGTCTCCCCTTAGCCTTCTCTTCTTTAGGCTAAACATACCCAGTTCTTTTAACTTTTTCATAGGCTTTAGCCTCCGAGCCTTCTTTGTTGCTCTCCTCTGCACTTTTTCCAGGTCCTCAGCATCCTACCTGAATTGTGGCAACCAGAACTGGACCCAAATATTCCAGGGGGGGTCTGGCCCGTGCAGTATAGAGCTATCACTTGCCGAGATCTCAACATTATACCTGTTGATGCAGCCCAAGATTGTATTGGCTCCTTTGGCAGCTGCAGCACACTGCTGGCTCATGCTTAAACTGTGGTTTACCAGGACACCCAGATCCTTTCTGCAAGTACAGGTAGTCCTTGTTTAGCGAATGCCTCATTTAGCAACCATTCAGTTACGATGGTGATGAAAATGTAACTTTATGACCAATCCTCGCACTTATGACCTTCACAGGTCTGTAAAGCGAAGGAAAGCTGAAGTCAGATCATAAGCACAGTTGTGATTTCACTTAGCAACCGCTTTGCTTAACAACCAAGCTGCTGGTCCCAGTTGTGGTGCTAAGCGAGGACTACATGTACTACTGATGAGCCAAGTACTGTCTGGTCCCTGTGCATCTCGTTTTTCCTGCCTAAGTGCAGAATCAACTTTAAATTTCTCACCACTGAACTGCATATTGTTGGATAAGGCCCAATATTCAAGAACCTTTTGAACCCTGAGCCTGTCTTCTGACTTGTTAGCAATCCCTTCCCCACCTTTTTTTTGTCTGCAGGTTTGATGAGCATCTCTTCTATCCCATTATTTAAGTCATTTATGAAAATGTTGAAGAGCACTGGACACAGAACAGGTGTCTTTTTCCATGCAGAGGAAGATCCATTAAGGACCATGTGTTGGGTATGGTTTTCAACCAACTAGGAATCCATCTGGTAGTGGGACTGTCCATCCCACATTGTTCCATGTTATCTATGAGAAGCTATGGTCAACTTTATCTTTTCTTTTCCTTTTTTATAAATAAAAATAATAATTTTTATTAAGGATTACATTATACAGATAAAACTAATACAAGCTACCAAAAGATAAAAATATATAAACATTTGGAAAAATAAAAAGTGCAGAAAAAAGTAAAGAAAAAGAAACTTCCCGCTTCATCCCCAGCAAGTATAGTTAACACTAACAACTTATCACCATCTCTTAAAATTCAACCAACCATCTCTTCATCCCATATTCCACTCCATTTTCTATAAACAAATCTTTAAAGCCTCATCACTCCATCTTAATCAACAAAATTCCATTACAGGTTATCAGAAATAACCTAAGTATTACAAACTCTATCTAATAAACCCACTTTGAATAGTTCCTTTTACATTTATATCTCATTTTCTGTTTAAACAAATCCCCTCATCTCATTTCTTTAAATAAACAAACCCTTTAAAACATCGTAATCTGGTCCTAGTCAGCATAAATCCATTAAACATTAATAGAAACAACAACCCATCTATTTTAACCTTGATCAAATAAACCAACTTTATATTCTTTCCCCTTTCTCACAACAATCTTTATTCTCCTCAGAAAATGTCCAAGTGACTGTTTTGTTTTCATGCTGTCTCTTCTCACAGAAAACGTTGACAACTTTAACAAGCCCCTTTTGTAAATCCAATATAAAAAGATTATCCATATCACTCTTCTGGTTTAGTATGTGTCTTTTTTAATTGTTAAAACATCAGCCGGTTTCATTTGTATATCCAACAATTCATCTTTTTGTGTATCCACTATTTCATCTTTTTCCATCTCTCTCTTATAGGCTGTCGTTTTAAAATCCACATTTAAATAAATTTCAGCTTTATTTGATGGAACTTGTTCCTCTTCCTTGATACCATCTAATTGATATATAATAGCAGATAACTTTAAAATTATTTTTTGAACCCAAAAGTCATAGATCTCTCTCAATGGATCCACTGATGCATTCATTTCCTTTTGGTGCCCTCTAGTGACCAACCTTCAAAATAATCTTATCAGGTTTTTTTTTAAGATGTAAACAGAAAATTTCCCACGGGAAGGATTCTTATAATTAATTTCTAAGTCTTAATTCAAGTCTATCTGGACCCTTAATCTGTTCAAAACTTTCTAAAATCAACACTCTAATCAACCTTTTGCTGTATGTTCCAAAAAAATTTATTTTACAAAACCTTAAACTCATAATTAAAACTTCTTTCTTAAAGTATTGAAGAAAAATTCAGTGAATACGATAAAGCTTGCAGTCCTGAAGGTTCTCAATCTTTAAAAAGCAGTTAAAAAAAAGTAAAATCCAAAGTGATTAAGAAGTGAGGTTTGGTCAAACCTTGCATTTGTAAAGGGTACATTGATGGCTATGAGCTCAGTGGAATCCTGCTACTCCCAGCTGTTTGCAAGCCGACTACAAAAACCTCGGTTCCTGCCATCTACTCACAGAAAAACAGCTGTCCAGAATATGTAAGGGTGTTCTCAAGATCTTTCCTTCCTCTGGAGAGACTTTGCCGATCCAGTTCCAGGATCCAGCCACTGTTTCTGGCCATAATGTCTCCCACTCATCATGGGATGTCAGTTCACCATTTCATCACTAGAAGTCTCCTGCTATGCCTTACTGAAGTCTACATCCACAGCATTCCCTTGGTTTACTAATCTAGTTATTTTATTAAAAAAATAGTCTGGCATGACCTGTTTTTAATAAAACCACACTGTCTTTTAGCAATCGCCTTGTTCCTTTCTAAGTGCTTGCAAACCTAGTGCTTGTCCTCTGTTCTAGGACCTTCCCAGGTATGGATGTCAAGCTGATTTCCTGGGTCCACTTTCTTCTTTTTCACAGATTGGAACAACATTGGCTCTTCTCCATTTTTCTGGTTCTTCCCCCATATTCTAGCAGTTCTTCAAGATTACAGTCAGTACCCCTTGATACCCGCCAGTTCCTTTAGGGGTACCCTGGGATGTCATCCAGCGACCAGGATTCATCCAGGGTAGCTGGGTGTTCTCTCGCACTTCCTTGCCTGTTTGGACCTGCATTTCTCTTCTGCCCCATGGTGCAGCTTCTGAGTGGTTCAACCACATTTTCCTTTTGCGAAACGACAGATGGAAGTAAACGGTTCAGCCTTCTCCCAGTTGTCTCTTTCACCATCTCACCATCTTTTTTCCTACCAAGGACTTTTCTCTTATTCAGCACATACCCAAAGAACCCTTTAAAACTATTTTTGGTGCACATTGCGAGCCTCAGCTCATTCTGGGCCTTAGGCCTCCTGACCCCTTCCTTACGCATCTGGCTATTCTGAGTCTCCCTCCCAGTCAGGTTCAGCTGCTACTTCGCAATCTCCATGTCTCCTTTGCGGATTTCTTCTCTGCTCCCCAACCTTCCTAACACTTCTTAGAAGTCTTCCACCAAAAAGGATTCTGGGCCCAACCCTGCTTGGGATCCAAGACAAGACAAGGCCAGCCAGTTAGTAATAAATAAAGGGCGTGGACATCTCGGGGGGGGGGGAGGAACTAAAAAAGTCAAGATGGCAGCCATAACTATGTGACAGGAACCGCTCCCCCTTTTTTAACTTCTGCCACACATGATGATGTATGTAAAAAAGAGAAGGGTCTTCAAGGTGCAGTTTCAGCTGCCACCTTGACCTTTTTTCTCCCTCCCCCCCAAGACTCCTGGAAACAAGAGAGAGAAAACCAGAACTTTTAAAAATCCAGAATGATGTAAGTAACAGGATGCTAAGACAAAAGCGCCATAAAAGAAAAGATACGCCCCCCCCACAATGCAGCCTGGCCTTGGGGGCTCCTCTCGGCACCCCAGACTCAGGCAGACTCACCTTCCCCACCTCCCCCGCAGGACCCCGAACCCCGCTAAGCGTCGGGGCTCCAGCGGCAGCGCGGCCCTCACGGATGCGGCGTCCAGCCACGGGAGGAAGAGTCCCGGCGCGCACCCGCGGAGCCGCCCGCGCAGGCGGCCGAGCCCGGCCGGGCCAGGCGCTCGCTCCTCGGCGCGGCGCGGCGCTCGGCTCTCTGGCCGCGGGGCCGGAGCGGGCGGGCCATCGCGCGGAGCCCGCGGGGACTGCAGCTGCCCGAGGCCTCCGCGCGACCTGCGGGCGCGGGAAGGCCCCCGGGAGCCCCCGGGCCGGAGGAGCTTTTCCCCGCCGTTGTGGGCCGCGCCTCCCCGCTCTTCCCCGGGGAGCGGCCCTTCGGCCAAAGACGGCACCGGCGGCGGCGGCGGCGGCGGCGGCGGGCTCCGCCGAGGCCTTCGCTGCCCCTGCGCCGGTGGCCGGCCCGCGGACGACTCGCGGCCCGGCCAGGGGCCCGCATCGGCGCCCCCAGTCGGTCACGGACCGCCCGCGAGCGCCACCGGCTGCCCCGCCCGGCCTCAGCCCGGCTGCCGCCCGCGGAGACGAGTCACGCGCGCGAGGCGGCGGCCGCGCAGGCCGGACGCGTAAGACACACGCAAGCGGACGAACCAGCGGCGCCCGCGCCCCGGCCGGCTTCCAGCGCGCCAGACCCCCGCGGCGCCGCAGGGGCCGAGCCCCGGCCTCCACGCATTCGTGCGCACGCGTGGCTCTCCAGGAGGGCTCCCAGATCTAATACGATTCAGATCTCACTCAGCAGGGCTTCCGGGTACTTAAATCCGCCGGCTCCTGGATCCCGGAGCCGGTGGCCGAAGCGGAGCAAAGCGCAGCGCGGCTCGGCCTGCCCGCCCTCCACGGCCCAAGAGGGACCCGGCAGCAGCTCGTTCGGGCGCGACTCTACTTCCACGGTCTATGCAGCGCAGGGCCGCGGCGCCGTGACGTCACCCATCCGCGCCCCGCCCCTCTATTTCCGGTTCCGAGCGACCCTCCTGAGAACGCACGGAGGAGGTGGAGATGGCGGCGCTCGGCGGGCTCTCCCGGCGGCTGGGGGCCGGCGCGGCCCGGGCGAGCTGGAAGCGGGCTCTGTCGGCGGCGGCGGCGGCGGCGGCGGAGCCGGGGAAGCACCACGGGACCGGTGCGTTGCGACGGGGCCGGTGACCGGGTGACCTTGCGGTTGTTCCTCCCCGCCGTATCGGGCTGCAGGGCCGGCGCGGCCGTCCGGGTCTTTGCGGCCCGGGCAGGGTAGGCCTGGCGCCCCTGAGCGGCTCAGGGGCCGTCGCGCCACCCATTATCCCCGTTACGCGGATCAGCTGCCGGAGAGCGTGCGCTGCGTCAGCCGGGGTTCCGCCCCGCCGCCCCCCCCCGGCAGCTCTCAGGCGGGGCCCTGCGGTCCTCCCGCTGCCAGGGAGTCGAGGGGTCGAAGGGGCCTTCGTGTCCTTGCCCTTCTGGAGCGTTAGCTGGAGGGCTCCCTTTCCCCGCTTGGCTGCCTACAGTGGGAGGCCGAGCTCCCGGGGCAGCGCGTGCACAAGGTACCGAACTGGGTTAGCATTAGCCGTGGTTAGCTTTCCGCGGCTTAGCACGTTGTGCAGTCTGAGCCGCTTGAGCTAGACTGTGGTTGAGTGGATTGCGTGAATGTGGGAAATGGGTCAATGTAGTAAACCGGTTAAGCGTGTGGTGTGAATATAGCCATCACGCTGGAAGAAGCCTTCTAGGTACACTTCATTGTATTACATTTACACAGCAATTTAGGGGTTTCCAAAAAGCACACATGCTTCATAAAGAGAGGAAGCATTTCACAGTATGGGCTCAAGAGTGTTTTGGAGTGGGATGGCTATAACATCTAAATAATAATAATAATAATAATAATAATATAGAACAGGAAAAATGTAAGGTGCTAAATTACATGGATGACAGAATAGTGATGCCGGTTAAAGAAGTGTCTTCATTCTGATGGCCAGAAATTGTGCCATTCTGAGAATGACCTTTAGTGGACCTATTTACAAAACACTGACACTAACCCTTTATAACTGGATTTCTTGTCATGGTGTCGGGGTTGTTCTTTTTCCTTTGCTGATATTATTCTGGGACTGATAGTGGAAAGGAGGGGCTGGGGTGGAGAAAGGGTTATCTTGACATTAAGCAGGAAGTTATTGCAGCAGTGAGGCTTCAACTTGGGACTTCCTGGTCTAGAGATGAATTGCCATGTAGGAAGTTAAAATAGTTACTGGCCAAGTCACACAAAAGGCCGAATCACAAAGCAGCCTGATTTTAGCTTAGCATCTTTTGTGAACTGAGCCACTGTGTAATCAAAAAGTACCTCCAAACTAATTAGCACTTTCCACTTTTTCTTCCTCCTGGTCCATTTTCAGTTCAGTTATAAGCTGTCCTTCTGCAGCAATTTTTCATTGCAGTGTTGCAGATTTATCTGAAATCACAGTGATTTGGGCAATTTATACAGTGAATTTAAAGACCTTGATGCTCAGGTAGTGATTCTGTTGGTCCTGTGTTTTTAATTTATTACAAAGAAATAACACTCCTTGACGTTCTGCTTGTGTTTGAATTCAATCAATTAGCTCGTACATGGAAAATCTTGTCTTTTGTGGTTGCTCTTCCTGGAGTTGCTGTCTGCCAGCTAAATTGCTACCTGAAGAAAGACAAGGAGCATGAAAGGCCAGAGTTTATTCCTTACAAGCATCTTTACATCCGGACCAAGGTACTGAATTTGCATTGTTCCTGGACCTTGTTGCATGCAATCTGTTGAGGACTGTAGTGGACTGCAATAAAACTGGGTTTAGATGGATTGGGTCAGATCCCAAAATGATGGTCTGGACATCCGTTGTCTTTCATCTGATATTTCCCTTCCTATAACAGTCTTAGACTTGTATGAGGCTCAAGTGGAATGCTTGCAAAGTGCTTTTGCAATTGGGTGAGGATCACATTGCCTACCTATTGGGAATCTGATTATAGTTGTTTAGTATTGTGAACTCTTGTTACTAGTTCAGAACAAATTTTAAGGGTGAGACATTCAGAGTTGTAATTTTGATGAGAAGTGAGCTTCATTCCAGCTCATAAAAAAATATTTCAGATCCTCATCCAGTTTGTTCATTAATTGTACATATGGTCCTTGTGCATCTTCATTGGCCCAATTGCTGTCTCTCTCTCTCTCTCTGAGCTGAAGTGGTGAAAACGAGGCTATAAAATGTTCAGTTTATTCCTGATATACCCCAGTGGATGCGAGTTCCAAAAAAAATCACTGTATTATTACTAAATGAACCCTCTGTTCTGCACGTTTGGTTGCACAAGATCATCTGAGATTGATTTTTGGAAGAGTATTTTTTAAAATCATCTACCATATTTCTTAGTATAGAAAACAAGGCTCCTTTGAGTCAAGCTTGACTCCTGGTGACTTCATGGAAATATCCTTGCAGTTTTCCTGGCTGCAGCGTGGAAGTTGTTTGCCATTCCTTCTGAGAATTCCCCCCCCCTTTTTGACTTCTCAGCCTAGTCTACAGCCCTGGGGATTTTGTAGTGGTCTCCCATCTCTGTACTAATTACATCTGACCAGGTTTAGCTTTTCCGAGATCAGGTAACATTGGCAGGCTGCTGCCACCCTGCTGGTCAAAAAGCCATTATAAAGATCTTACCTTATGTAATTTAAGCAGCTCAGACTACCATCTCTCTTTTCTTTGCAGCCCTTCCCTTGGGGTGATGGGAACCACAGCCTTTTCCATAACCCACATGTCAATGCCCTCCCAACTGGGTATGAAGATTAAGCAAGCGGACCACAGCCTCAGCGCGGACCATTAACGGTAGCTGGACCAGAATCAAGGCTGGGACCCATAATATACATGTCCTGTGTTGTTTATTCTGACTTCTTGCAGTTAATGTTCTTCCTGTAGAAGTCACCTGAAATAAATAAAAGTATTGTATCCAAACTTTTTATTTTTTTAACTCTTTAGAACAATACCGTTTTATTTTAGTACTTCTAGGGAGGCACATCTTTGAGCCTTAGAGGAAAAACTAAGCAGCACTGTTTGTGCAGAGAAGCAGTGGTGCTCAAATTATTAAGGTTTTTCTGAGTAGGGAGGGAAAATGGGGTAGAAACCGGTATTGGACAAGACTGTTTGGAATTAGAGCAAATTATTTTCTGAAGAAGTTTCCAGTATGGAAGTTGAAAGGAAATGAGTAACCAGTCATTTTAGTGACAGCAGACATTCTCATCTTGCAACGGTAATTTAATTTTTCAACAATATTTAGTGCTGAATCATGTGGCACAGCTACTAAAAGGCAAATGCTGTTTTGGGGTGCATTAACAGGAGCAAAGAATCCACATCACAGAAAGCAGTTACCCTGCTCTCCTCTGCCTTGGTCAGACCCACTTAGAACATTCTGCTCAGGTTGGGCACTGCAGTCTAAAATGGACACCAAAAGCTAGAGTAAGTTCAGAGGAACAGTTGAAGGACCCAGGTGTTTATCCTAAAGAGAGAGAAGACTGAGGGGAAATATGATGGGAGCTTTCAAATATGTAAAGTGTTGTCATATAAAGGGGAAAGCAGACTTGTATTTTGTTACACCTGGGGCAGACCCAGAATCAGTAGGTTGAATTAGATTCTAAGAAAGATTTGTTTAGATACGAGGAGAAATTTCCTGATGGTCAGCGCTGTCAACCATCCTAATAGGTTGCCTTTTAAAGTTCCTCTTTACCAGAAGTCTTCAGAGGCTGGAGAACCCTCCGCCCAAAATTTTGCAGATCCTGCCCCAAGCAGGGGCTGAACTTCATGACATCTGAAGTCCTTTCAAAGACCCAGTACTGCTTAAAAAAAAATTCACAATGTGATAAATAGCTGTTGTATGTAATTGCATCTTACCCAGATCTTTATTTTTGTGGTGAGATACGTCTCTGGGACCAAAGGGGAGCAGGGTACAGTATTAGTAGGTGGCTGTACTAATGTACTAAAAGCTGCAGAAAGACTAGCAGGAGACGCATCACCCTGTTGCAGCAGTTGGCCTGGGGGATCAAAATGTAACTTTCCCTTGGGAGGGAGATATTAGTAAAGAGAATGGGGGTGGAGGAGGTTCTAGCTCCAGACTGTCCCATCGGAGGAAATGTGGCCCTTATTCATTTTGGATCATGCAGCTCTAGTAACAGATATTCCCTCTGGTAGTTTTGGAGCACCTCCACTCTGTTCAAGCCAAAGTTGTATGATCAGTTTGAGGGTGGAATTCCAATATCAAGTTGCCATGATTTCTCCTGGATAAATAGCTATTATGATGATGTAGAAACAGGTCTTCTGTCAGGCTGTCTAATACATAATCCCCAGTTTAAAGCCAAGTCACAAGTCACTTCTATTTTTGCATTTTATTCTCCTAATTTAATTTCCATTATTGCACATACCAGAACACACATTCAACTGCTCAATCATGTTGTAAGGCACTTTCTCCTGCAAAACTATTTCCACATCTCCAGTGACAGTCTCCAAAGATTTTTCTCTTTTTCCATTATACACAGGCAAGTGAGTTCTAGATTGCCTTGGCACGTTTGCAGAGCTGCTGCTGCTGCGTTTCCTGGTGAATCTGGGAGAGAGTAAAGCATTGCAAAAGGGTATTTTGTCAGGGTGGGTCCAGGGGGAGGGTTAGTCCAGTGCTCTCCCACTAAGGGCTTCCCTCTCAAAATCCATTTTCTAAAACTGAAGATAAAATTATGGAGTTTGCTATAGTGAGCCTGAATCTGCTCCATCATGCTGATGCTAGACCTACTCCTGTACCTACAAAAGAATGGGGTATTTCTTCGAAACACTTTCAAAGGCAATAGGAAAACCAGTTTGGTTTAGTGGTAAAGGACCAGGCCTGAAACCAGGAGACAGCAAGTTCTAGTCCCGCCATAGGCATGAAAGCCAGCTGGGCGACCCTGGCCAGTCCCCCTCTCAGGCCACGATGTCAGGCTCGGGCGACAAGCCAGTCAGTCAATTCCTGCTTCAACCAATGGATCAACATTCTATTGATCTGGAAAAAAGTGGACCCTGCAACTGCGGGAACACTCTTTTCAAGGCAATGATGCTTGCTGGAAAGGAGCCTGTGCAAGTGACACAGGCTGGGATTCAGAGCTTCCTGCTATATTAAGAGTCTGAAGTTTTTGAAGTCTTGCTGCCTCAATGACAGCGTTAACAGGAAAAAGCAGCAGCGTTCTTGAAAAGAGGACTTTTCTGCTGCAAGAAGCATTTACCAAGATCATGCTGGATCCAGCTTTCTTAAAGATGTTAGGAAAGTTGAGGCACTTTAAACCAGCTCAAACTGCTTTAACTGAAGGCCAAACTCAGTTTGGCCTTCAGAATTGGTAAGGATTTATTAATGCTTATGTCAAATATCTAATTATTTCATTTCTAGAATTTCTTTCATGGTATTAGAGGCAGAAATTTAAAAGGGAACTCATTTAAATACTGGGTGATTTAGGTAAGGAAAATAAACAACTTCTTTGCAACTGAAGATGCAAACTTTGCCCTTATTTTCTAGCTTTATTAACAAGTAAGAACCTGCTTCATGAGCTGTAAAACAGTTTTGCAAACCTTCCTTTGTCAAAAAAAAAAGGGGGGGGTACTTGCCTTTCTTTAAAAGCAAATGCAGTAGTAGAAACACAGAAATTGTCCCTACGGCAAAAAGGCAAACAGGAGAGCTACTCGATGTGCAGGAAGTCAACAACAGACCTGTCACTCTGCCCCATGATGTGCTCCGGGCCGCCTGGAGATGGAGGACCCCCCCGCGAACTCTCGGCTTGATCGGCTGCTCTTGCAGGGAGATCGAGCCGGAGGGTCTGCGCACAGGAGGCCGCCACCTCCACCAGCGGAGGTCAGATCAGCTGGAAAGGCACCACTGGTGTCCTTGGGAGGGCGGAGCCGCGGAGTCTGGCACGGTCCCCATCCCAGAGGTTCCGTGGGCTGGAGGCGGCTCGGCAGATGGAGAGGGCATCGCTTCTTCCCTCATGTTCCTTTTCCCACACGTGCCAATCTAGGAGGGAGGAAGAGAGAGGCTGCTGAGGGTCTTTTGCCCGGTCCTGCTAAAGCCTTCCGTCCCCAGACTCCGAACGCGGACCAGGCTACGGAGGGCAGCAGCCTGAGAAGGAGGCCTGTGTGACAGCCTTGGGCAGAGCGGTCAGCTGCCTCTCCCTACAGATCCCCTTTTCCCCTCCTCTGAATTAGTCTCAGAGTCCCTAACCCTGGGACTGCTCCCCTCAAGTGCCACAGCACGAGGCACGACGCCACAGAGTGGGTAAGAAGCTCCCTTGGCTGGATTTGCACAGCGCACTAAGCCCAAACCTACTACGCTTTGCCAATCACAGTGGCTGACTTCAGAGGTCACACCAAGCTGAGGCCAAACGAACCGGACAACAGAACTGCCTGCTGGGCAAACCCAGCTAGGGGGTGTCCAGAGGATGCCCACCTGGCGTTCCTCCGCTAGCCAAGCCCTGAAAGGCAGCGCCATGAGCCGCTGTCCGAGAGGCACCACTTCCGCCCAGACTTAGATCCAAGGGCAACGTTCTGGGGCTGCAGATGTGGAATCTGAGGAAGCCTCTTTGGGCCTCTTCGGGGGGCCCACTGGCATCCGCACCACCTTAGCCAGCCAGACAGGAATGCTCCTTTTTTTACACAGGTGGGCACGAATTCTTCAAGAGAGGCAACTGATCCAGGAGCTCTAAGCATTTCTACTTGCTCCCCACCAAGGTGTTAAACTGCAGGCCTCAGAAAAACATGTTGGAGCCCCAGTAACTACCACATAACTTTGATCCACCTGCCTTGGCCCTTAGAGGGAAGCTCAGAGCCCTGATGGGCTCTAGTCATGTGAAAAAGTAAGTACACCCCATGTACAGTTGTTTAACTTCTGCAGACATATCAATGTTTTATCTTCATTCACACAGTATATAAAGGTGATGTAATTGAACAAAAAAAACCTATGAAAAATTGACTTTGCAATCATTTATTCAACAAAAAATTAACAAGATATGCCATTTTTTCCATTCTGTGGAAAAAGTAAGTACCCCCTCAGCTCTAATACCTGGTATTGCCCCTTTGGCAGAAACAACCTCAAGTAGGCGTTTCTTATAACTGTCTACCAGGCTCTGACATTGACTGGGAGGAATTTTTTCAGCTGTGTGGTGTTGGAGAGGTTTCTTGCATGCACAGCCATTGTCAAATCACCCCACAGCATCTCAATGGGATTTAGATCCAGGCGCTGACTGGCCATTTCAGAACCCTCCATTTCTCTTCTCTCTAAGCCATTCCTTGATGGATTTACTGGAATGTTTAGGGTCATGGTCATGCTGCACGGTCCACCTTCAGTTGAGCTTCGGTCTTCTGATAGATGCCCTCACGTTATCCTCACGTGCCCTCTGGTACAATGAAGAATTCATAGCGGATTGCATGACGATGCGCTGCCCAGGCCCTGATGCAGCAAAGCACCCCCAAACCTTACCACATCCACCACCACGTTTTACAGTCGGTATCAAGTTCTTGTGAAATGTTAACTTTGTGAGCCACTCAGAGCCACATATGATGGGCAGCTATATAAATTGAATAAACAAATAAATGCTGTCTTTGGTTTTTGCCATGTCTTCTGTTACTGTGGCCAAATAACCCTCTCTCTGCCTCGTCTGTTCAGAGCACGTTGTTTCAGCAGCTCTGGTCTTTGCCTAGTGTCCTGTTTCAGGTTTCAGACACACACACACATGCAGTTGCTTGGTGATAAGCAATTTACCCGAGGCTGAGCAGACAAAGTAAGATAAATCAGAGTGCCTGAAGACAAGGGTTGGCCGAGTAGTCTCACTTTCCACAGGACAGGCAAGAGTAGTCAAGATTCAGTCCAGAGGTCAGAGCGCCAAGCCAGGCTCGTCAGCCAGTCCGAGGGCCAGAGTTTCAGGTTTCTTACATGAGCAGAATTCACAGGAACAACACACCAGGACAGGAAATCAGACAGCTATTTCCAGCAAGGAAACACAGTTCAGAGCTGCCTCTTAACCCAGTTTGCAGCCAGCTGTCTTTAATTGGGACAGGCATGTCCCTGCTTGACAAGGAGCCTCACTGAGCACCCTTGCTCTGCTCTTCTCACCAAGTCCGAGTGCTGGGGGGGCCATGCCTCATGCTCTGACTGCTTCAGCTATTCTGAGGTTTTTGACCACCCTCAGATGATTCCTGGCTTGGTGTCTCCTGAGGCTGACATTCCGCTGGTTCAGTTGGAGCAGCTTCAGACTCAGAGTTGTTTGAGTCCTGGGCCATGACACTTAAGTTTCATGAGCAAACTTTAGTCTTGTTCTGGACTGCAAAGGTTTCCTCCTGGCACACCTCCCACATAGATCCAATTTGTTCAGCTTCTTTCTAATGGTAAACTCATGCACTCTGACATCAATAGTGGCAAAAGCTACCTGAAGGTCACATGATTAAATTCTGGGGTTCTTAGGGACTTTTTTCAGCATCTTGCATTCTGCTCTTGGGCTGAATGGTGGGACAGCCTGGGCTGGCCTGGGTAGTCAGTCAGTCATTTTATTTTGGTCATTGACCAGCAAAGGTCTGGCCTGGGCAAGCTAGCCATTGTTTGAAATCTCCTCTACTTCTAGATGATCTTCCAGACATTGGAATGACTGATGTCCAATTGCTTGGTGATCTTTTTAAATCCCTTCCCAGACTCACAGGCATCTATAACCTCCTTTCTGAAGGGCTGAGAGAGCTCTTTCCATCTAGGCATGGTGATATCACACACCTCAGCAACAAAGAGCAAATCACATTAAATGTCTGAGGCTTCAATAAGACAGGTTCCTCCAAGGTCCTCTCTAATGATGTTTTAATCATCTGCACCTGATCCGGTGCACCTAATTCTAATTTTAGGTATTTGAGGTAGTGATAAATGTAGGGTTGTACTTACTTTTTCCACATGTGAAATTTGCATTTATGTTTATGTAAATTACACAATAGACCACAAAATTTAAATGGTACATGATATTTGTTATATTGTATCCCCTTTATCAATATTGTTGAAATGAAGATCAAATATCTGTATGTTGAAAAAGTCCAAAATTTCAATGGGGTACACTTACTTTTTCACATGGAAGTGAAGTACAGGCAGTCATGATAAAAACATTTTCCAGTAACAGTGGAAATGAAGCAGTAGCTACTGGATTGATGAGACAGACATTGCAAGGAGGAGGAACCCTGTATCTCCCCACTCACACTAACAGGTTACTAGTGAGAGTTCCTTGTTTGGC
The DNA here is from genome assembly GCF_059951505.1 of Python bivittatus. Classification (NCBI taxonomy): domain Eukaryota; kingdom Metazoa; phylum Chordata; class Lepidosauria; order Squamata; family Pythonidae; genus Python; species Python bivittatus. Next base: position 1,909,312 of record NW_028277070.1, on the reverse strand, counting down.
TGTTTTACAGCCTCCAGAGGGTCGAATTGCAGCCGTCATCAGGTTTATGAAGAGTTTTCAGACTTTTCTTTGCTGGAGCCCATGAATTCCAAGCCTTCAATGGGTATGTCCTTCTCCTTAATAGCTTTCTGAAACAAATGAAGGATATTTTAAGTTGCCAAGGAGGCTCAAAGAACACATGTCAAGTTATAGCAAGCATTAAAAGCCCAGAACGACCTTGAGATACATGTGTAAACTGTAGAAAAGCAGAACATATTTTTTTCAGATTTGCAGATTTGCCACGAGGCACTGGCAGTCCTTTAGTCATCATTCCCAATACTGTACTGGGTTTGCCTGACCCAATGACCCATCACTGCCAATCACGTTTCAAATACGTCCAGCTGAGTAAATTACAGTCCAGTCAGCTGCGAGCTGCGGAAGGCCCTCGTGCAAACACCAGCAGACAGCGCCGCATCTGGTTGTCTGCTTCCCCCCAAAGCCGGTGCGAAATCACTCCTAGGACGCTGCCCGGAAAACCCTCGGCAGGATCCAGCCGGATTCTGGGAGGCCCCCGCCCAGCGCAAGCCAGCTGAGACACCGCCGGACGCGCGGCGCCTTGGGCGGCTGGGCCGAGCATCCTCGGGGAACCGCCACCCCCGAGCAGCGCGGGGAGCGAGAGCGGGCCCGGCCCGAGGCCCGCCCGGGGTCCTCACCTGGACGCAGAGCTGGTAGCGCTTGAAGAGCTGCACGCAGGGGTCGCCCCCGGCGCCGGCCTCCCCCTTCAGGAACTTCTCGGCGAACCAGCGGTTGAAGCACTGGTCGTAGTCCCGCTTCAGTTCCGTGCAGGCCTCGCCGACGCTGTTCATGGCGGACCGACCCAGCGCCCCGGAGGCAGGCAGGCGCGTCACTTCCGCGTCGGCGCCGGAAGCGGGCCGCGCGTCACGTGCTCGGGCGCCATGTGGGCCCGGCGGGGCTTGGGCGCCTTGCGCGCCGCGCTCGGCTGCCGGGGCGCTTCTTCGGCGGGGGAGGCCGGAGCCGGCCCGGTGAGTGGGCGCTCGGGCCCCCCGCCAAGATAGCCGGGGGGGAGGGAGACAGTTAGGCCAGCCTCTGAGCGCGCGCAGAGTGCTTCGCCAGCGCCTTGGTCGTGAGCCCCCCCTTGGGCCGACAAGGTCAGCGGGTGATGCTGCCCCCGCAGGCTCTGCCGCATCGGAGGCGCAGCCTGGTCCGCGAGGTCGCTGCCAGAGAGATCGGCCGGCACCTCTCGGCGCTAAAAAAGCAGCCCCGCCTCGTCGTTTAGCCTGGCAGGAAGGTGGTTCCTCGTGGGCTTCGGCGGCAGGGTGAAAAAAAGCGGTCATTAAAGCTACCAAATCTATTCCTGAAGGCAAAAAAGAAAAACGCGAACCCTAAAGGGCTTCCCAATGGCTGTTTCCATTTTTTAATGTCGTCAGAAACAGCTGAAGTTCTCTCTTCCACTTCTCACAGTATATTCCCAGTTGCCACGCAGTATTGTTTGTCGGGAATTTCTTTGCAAGATTTAAATGCGCTGTTTGAAAAAATTGTTTCAGCGGACAAAAATTACTTTGGAGCTGTTGGATCATCTTGAGCGACTGGCACTTGTTGATTTTCGCAACTGGGAGGGTGTCCGGCGCTTGGAGAAAGCCGTTGAATTTGCTGAACAGCTTCACGCAGTGAACACTGATGGAGTAGAGCCCATGGAATCCGTGCTGGAAGACAGGTAACTATCAGGAGCGCCGATCAGTTCTGGAGTTTACTTTCTGACTTTGCAACTGCAGGAGAGCCATGCCGTGGTGTGCTCGGAAGCCATTTAGTTCTGAGGAAGGGTAAGCCATCCCCCCTTTAGACCCTGCCGAGAGCTTTTGCAGGCAGGAGGCTGGCAGAGCAAGACTGTTGGTACCGCTGGATCATTCCCCCTTCTGATGAACAAATAAAAGGTGGGACTGCTTGCACACACTGCTCCTTCTAGCCTTAGCAGCCCCTGTAATATCACCTGGCCTCCAGGTAGGGAACATTGCGGAGAGCTGCCATATTTCTAAGCTTCCTAGGATGATGATGATGAATGATTTGTGCTCCTCAGGCATCTCTACCTCAGGGAAGATAATATCTCAGAAGGGAACCATGCAGAGGAACTACTGAAGAAAGCTGCAAAGACAGTTGAAGGATATTTTATAGCTCCACCAGGTAACATTTTGCAGGATACATGCAGGGAAATTCATCCTGTAAAAAAACTTTTTTCCAGCATGAATGGAAGAGAAATAACTGAGAATTTATAATGTAATTTCCACATATAGGAGGTAGTAATGGTGAGTCTGTTGTATCTCTGCTAAAAAAATATTACCCTGGATTTTGGAACCTGTCTCAATTATTGAATTCAATATATGCCCTTAATTTCAGCTATCCTGCGGAGTATAATTTGGTCAGTACTGTGTGTGAAGGAACACACAGAACTGTGTCATGAACATCCTTGAAAGTTGACAGAAAAACATTTTCCATTTAAAATATATAAGGTGTTGCCCTTGAAGTTCATTTTTGCTACTAGGAGAGCAATTGAAAGCTGAAGTCCTTAGGAAACAGAAGTCCTCTTTCCTTTGTTCATCAAGTAATATAAACATGATTTAGCTTTATAGCACTGTTAATTTAATTATATCTTGGGTAGTGTAACAACTTTTACTTGTAATAGAAATTGCCAAAACTGTCAAAGTATTTTATTCTTGCCAAATTTTGTTTGCACTAGGTAACATCCCTCTGCCAAAAGTAGAAGAGAGAAATACTTTTCTTCACAGGGAAGACTCTTAATAGAAGATCCTACTTGATATGCCATCACTGCCTGCTTTTAGATCGAAAACCCAGGATGTGCAGTGGGATCTAGAATGAATGTTTACGTCATGTACTTATATAACTGCGGAGGGGGGGACAGGCACTGAAATGACTGGTGTTACTTAGCTGGGGAGAAAAAAGACTGTATTTAAAGAGTTGTATGGGTCAGGAAAGAGCGTTATTGACACTAAGTTTAACACATGGTTGTGTGAACATGTTTAAAACCTGTTTTAAACCCCAATCAAGAAATAATTCAGACTGTATTAAAATTTTGCACAAGTTTAGCTGTACCTAACCCTATGGGGGTTTAAACCCTATGTTTAAAATACAGTGAACCTCAGTCACCAAATCCCCCCAAAGAAAAGACATATTTAATTATGAAGAGACTATGGTCAAAAGACATAAAATGGGGAAGTCCCTATGCCTTAACCTCTAAAAAGTTTGAAAAACTGAGTATACAGGCAACACTGGCCATAACTGCAACAATTCCTCCATAAACTGCATCTCTGTGAGCAAACAATATATAGCCATGTTTAGCACTGCTCAGTCAGTATCCAGGAGAAACACGAAAAGTATCCAAAACTATTATAGCTTAAAGTTTAGGTATAAAAATATTGAAATACAGGTCTAAATGAGCTAGAGACTCCTAGTTTATAAGCTGGCAGACATTAGCACAAGCCAAGATCTAGCTGATAAAATCTTATTCGCAGATCTTTAAAATGAACTTAGTATTCAGGGCTTTAGAAATATTGCAAAAATGTGAGTTAATAAACGATAGATGTGCTTCTGTCTTTGAACAAAAATCCCAACGTAAAAGAGGGACCATGTATATTGCTATCAGCACAGAACATTCTGCAGAAAGAAATTCAGAAATTTGGTGCTTCAGAAGCACCAGCACATAATCACAAAAGAGCTATTTGCTTTATGAATTCCAGTTACTACGTTACTCATGTTCCAATTACTATGTTGTCATGAAATGGAGAAAATATTTTGCAGGAAAACTGAATAATATGTAGCACAATTGCTTTTATGCTTTGAAATTTCTTTTAATTTAATTAGAAGAAAATGCGTGGTACTGTTTATTAGAATATGCTGTGGCATTTAGATTTAATTAACTGAGAAACAATTTTCATGGTCCTTAGAGCAGTCTTCAAGATGGAACTGAGTGGCTGCAGATATGTTGCTGAGGTTAATTTAGCCCCTTTTTGGATGAGGGAGGATGTTTAGGTTAACCTCTCTAAGACATACAAATAATATATGTAAATTGTGATCCCACATTTAATCATGCGTTGTTCTACCAGAATTTATTGCAGTGATACATGGCTTTTTGTGGCCAGTAGCCACATTTTATGATTATTATGATGGCACCTAAAGGCCCAAAAAGGGACAGCTAATTTTTTCGGCACTTTAGGGAGAGCAGGTGGAGGCATTTAAGCCTTGCAGAGAAAGAGAGTCCAGGGGAAATTTTTAAAATGCACGTGACATTATTCTGCAGGCTGCCTAATTACTAAGCCACAAAAAAGCACTTCTTTTACTCAGCACATTTTGAACCCCAGCCACTATTTAGTGGCATCTGCTTTAGGTGCGTATGCTCTGGACTGCACAGATGCTTTCCCCTCCACTGACAATTCACTATCATGCTATATAATGAATATAAGAACGTATGCGGGAGCTTTCCAGAAACAAGATGTGCTGTTAGTCCTTAACAAATCAACTAAGAAATATTGAATAGCAGATTAATAAATGGAAGCAAAAAATGGAGACTTTGACAAATATCCCACATTTGATGTTGCAGTGGACATGTTGCTGTGTGTTTTTCTAGCCAAATGTTGCTATATAATTATTTTTTTTAACTTACATTGTATATTAATTGTATTTCAAATACAACACAAGTAGCCTAACCCATTTTTATACCAAAATTGTGTTAGTTTTATTTTCCTATAAGTGTTCATGTGACTGCAGCTATAATATGATGCAGTAAGGTATTAATTCAGTAGAAGACCTGGGACTAGGTCTTTGCAGCCATTCACTTGAGCAAAGTTTCAAAATATTCTTAAAGCTGTAAGTTGGCAGCACTTTCTCTAAACTTGCAAGATGGCTAAAAATGAATCTTATAAGCTCTTAATAAATTGACAGTTACGGACACAGAATTCAAATGAAACACCTCATTTTACAAGTTAACTAAGCACAAAACCACTGAAATCCATTTTATTTTATGGATCAAATTAATGATGGGACTTCCATAGAACTTCAAGAAATGCTAAAATTGGACATATTTTGCAGTTAGTGAGAAGCACAGAACACTCCCTCCCCAATAAGTTTCCCAAATTTTCAGTCTCTCCCATTAAGCCATTAATTTGTATTAATCCTGCTCTCTTAACCCTTCCCTGCTCCCAGGCTTGGTAAAATCTTTCCTGGACACTATTTGTGAAATTACCTATCAAAACAGCCAGTAAAAGTAATTATACTGGCGTTATAGCAGAACAGTTTAAACATCCCTTTGATGTTTCCACTATGATGCCTGCAGTGAGCAAAAACTTTAAAATGCTTCTTTAACCCAGTAAGAGAAAGCAACTTAAAATCCAGGGTCAGCTGTTTATCTCCACTTTCCACCCTTACTGCACAAAAGGACAGCCACCCACTTAAGAGTTACAGAAACATTGGAATATATTTCAAAACACCACCAATAGGCCTTGCTCCACTGCTTTAAAGCCCATCCAGCAGACAAACTATTAAAGTGTATGAGTTTCAAGCTCATTTTCCTTCCTTGAGAAGGAAAACAAAAACAACTTACATTTTCCAAATAAAACGTATTTTAAGTGGCAATGGTTTATAATACTTCATTACCAACATTTCCCTAGTAAAAACAGTTGTCATAAAAAAAAAAGATTTTATTGAATAGAAAGAAAAAAAAAACCAAAAAGTTTTCTACGAAAGACTATATCCATCCATTTTGGAATGTAAACTCTGAGCAGAAATAACAAGCTCAGTTCACATTGTTACAAGTCCCTATTGGGTGCGATCAGAATGGCCTAAAGGGCGAAGAGTAGCGTGGTGATCCCCTGCTTTGGTATGGAGAATCGCGACTCCTTGAACCAGAACGGGAGCGCGAGTAGCCGTAGCTGATGCTTCTTTCAGGACAAACTCTGATATAGGCTGTTTCACCCTGGAATTTAGAACAGAGAAAACCCAAACATTGGCATAACATCCTCTGGTCAATGTTATGAATAAATGAATGCCAAAAATGGAGACGAGAAACCAATGCACAATGGCTCGGGACCGAAGAGTTTTCATACACAGGCAGGACAAATCCTATTGCTGCCTTAGGCCAATTCAGATCTGGCCCTTGAGGTCTGCAGAAAAAGGGCATGTTACAGAACAGCTAGTTTGTGCAGGCAAACACAGACATGTTTTGTCCCCACGTAACTAAGAAGGGTGATGATGTCAGTTTCCAACGTTAAGCTATCAGAGGGAGAGATGCAGGCTAGTGTAGTCCTTCAGCACAGTTAGGAAAGGTCTTGGTGAACTCTCACCAGTCCATCTTAATTTAATTCTGTTTCTGCAGTTCAGATTCTTGAAGAAAATTCCATAACAAGCAGCCTCCATCTGTGATAGACTGGGTGGTCGTAGATCAAGCCAGCCACTAGAAGAAGGTGGTTGCAAGTGAAGTAGCAATGCCCCAAGAATAAAAAACTGGTTTATAGCAGAGATATCAGACCATCTTAAGTAGGAAGATCCAAGCACAGGTGGGGAAGATTAATATTAAGTAAGCAACAGAGCTACTCATCTGCTCCTCTGGGAAATATCATTTTAGCTTGCCAAAACAAGGCAAGCTAAACTTCCTGAAACAACCAGCTGGTAGGCATCTTTGTTCAGCCCCTGGCTGTCAGTGGGAGAATGGCAAAGCAAGTCAACTTGACTTGCTCAGAAGATGTCAAAAGCAAGTAATCCAAATGCTCATTTTCCAGGAATTAAACCACAAAACCTAGTTTCTGCGGTCAGGGCTTTCAACCACACCATCATGGGGTAGGTTTCACGCAGCCTTGACCACCCTTAATTCTACAAGGTTTACTTTAAGCCACCATTTCCAAGACTATTGCTAGACTGCGCCCAAAAGCCTCTTGAGAGCACCACAACAGGACAGGTTAATGTATGTTCCTCCATGACTGGCACACGCACATGCTCTTCACCCACAGGCAGGAACCCACCTCATGAGATCGGAATTTGGTGTCATCCAGTTTACGCAGTGCATATTCCATATCTTCTTTGCGAAGAAACTCAACCACCCCCATTCCATCTTTCTGTACATCTGCATAACATACATCACCAGCTTCACGCATATGATCCTTCAGGTCCTGCCAGCTGCCTGATGGAGGAAGCCCTGAGCAGTGAGAACACAAAACACAAGAGACTGTGTAAAGAGATGACACTAGCTGCTGAGGCTATGCCAGGCATGGCTGTGCTCCACCATTTCCACAGACTTCCTGTTCATTCCAGAGAGCGAGTGCTACAATTAGGGTCCAAAGAATAGCAATTAAGTTCCATTCCAAAGGGTGAGCCCTCCGTGTCAGCAAGGTAGGTCTAGGATTCAAAGTACTGGGTAGTCAGAAGAATCCTCCTATTTGTCCAATGTAAATTTAACATCACCCCTAACTCTGACTGGACAGATTGTCCTCCATGTATTCAAGGTCAGATTCCCATCCAAGAATGAGGGTCCCATTCTAAGAGAGTGGGTTTGGGTCCTTAGATTCCAATAGCTTATCCTTGGGCAGCGAAGCAAGGATACCTGTGTTAACTATCCGCAAGTTTGCTATAAAGAAAGGCAAAGGGAAGTGAGTTCCCTGTTCCACAGCATATTCTGAAGAAACTAGTATGCTGCTGCTTCCTGGCAGTTTTCAAGAATGCTTCACAATACTCTCTAGTAAGGCAAGTTCTCCCATTCAAGCCAAAAGCCAGGTCCAGATATCCTCCCTGCCCTCCCAGGCTTCTGTGTGGGAGATGTACACCTGGGGTTGAGCATTTTCGTTTTCAGGTCCTGCTGCAAAGCTGAAGAGGTTGCCATTCAGGGATTTCCTCACCATGAGTACTCCTATTTCTAGCCACGATGCCACAGTAGCATGCAGAGAAGCACAGTTCTTGGCATTTTATTTTAGTGTATAGGAATGTTTTTATGTTTTAAGTGGGCCATTCCATATGTTTGGCCACAGCGTGCTGAATTTTCTTCAGAGATTTGATCACCATGGCAAAACCTCCAAAATACTTCCATTTTTTTCCAGTGAGATTAGGACTTTTTCACTTGTCTCCCAACTCACTAGACAGAGACACCTATTCCAGGTATATCAAGGTTGTTCTGAGGAGTCCACAAGGCTCTGAGCAGAGGGGATCTAATTCAGGTTAATTTTCTTTCATAAAGAACACAAATATTGTGCAGCTGGATTCTCAAGTTTTAACAGTCATATTTTGGTCTCATAGCACCATCTAAGACCTGTTCCTTCTGGCATGAACACTATAAAACTGATCCCCCAGTTCTTCTTCCTTCCCTTTGCCCACCCATATAGTGGCCCTTTTCACATCCAAGAATCCACTTGCCTCCAGCTGGAGACATTTTTGCTCACCATTCATTCACCATGATGAATCCATAAGCAAAGACTTTCTCCATGAATCGAATCAGAAAAGTATAGTGTCCTCTTGCAGTTCTAAAAAACTCCTTCATAGGTTCCATATTAAAAAAGAAACCATATATTATGGTAGTAATAAGATAATCTTCTCCCCAGTACAACTGGAGACATTACATCAGGAGGGATCCCAGTCAATATGAAGTACAGAAGGGAACATACCTGAAACAAGGACTCGAAATTCAGATCGTCGTGAAGGAGGGCCATTCCTCCCACGAGGCCCCCCACCAAAGCCTCCACCCCGACCTCTGGAAGGTTTGGGAAACTCAACACGCAGACGACACTGGCCATAATCATAACCATTCCTTCCATAAACTGCATCTTCTGCATCTCTGTAAACAAACAATATATAGCCATGTTTACCACTATTCAAACAGTCTGAGAAGAACATGAAAGGTTTTGGAAAATGTTACAGCTTAAAACAAGTGTAAAATATTGAAATACAAGCCCAAAAGAGCTAGAAACTCCTAGTTTCTAAGCTGGCAGACATTACTACATGCCCAAATCCATCTGATTAAATATAAAATGGTCTTAAGATTAGTGTTCACTGTTTTAAAAATATCACAAAAATGTGATGTTCATGGTAATCAGGATTTTAGAAATATAACAAACATGTGAAGTTAATAAATGACAGAAATGCTTCTATCTTTGAACAAAAATCATAGCATGAAAGAGGGACTGTAATTATTATTCATCATCAATGCAGATCATTCTGCAAAAAGGAACTGAGAAATTTGGGGCTTTAGAAGAACCACCAGGACATAATCATAGAAGCCGGTATTAGTTTTATGACTATCAGCAGAATATACGTTGCCAAGCTATTGTCTCTAGTATATATTCAAGAAGATAGTACTTCAGCAAAATGTAATGTTTGAGGTTTAACTGCTTCAGGAATTAGAATAGCTTTTTAAAGTAAAATTTGGGCACAGTATTTCAGTTATTCTTTCATTTGGTAGAATCCAAATCTCCTTATCCCATTAATACTGTCAAGTTGTCTGAAAGTGATTAGAGCAGTGTTTCTCCACCTTGGCAACTTGAAGATGTGTGGACTTCAACTCCCAGAATTTCCTAGCCAGCCTGGGAATTCTGGGAGTTGAAGTCCACACATCTTCAAGTTGTAAAGGTTGAGAAACACTGAATTAGAGAGTACCATATCTGCAGACACTCAAACAATAATCATGCTGTATCCAGACCTACGTCTGCACACAGCATTAGCCATAAATGGGCCATAATAGAGACCATTTAATTTTTTTCCTCTGACTGACTATGACCAAGGTAGAAAATGACATATTTACTCTATATTTTGTTTAAATTATAGTCAAAAAAGGGAACCCCATTTTAATATTATTCATCATATCACTGCAAGTTAAAGACTATGGGATGTGTTTCAGAATATGAGGGAACAGGAAGAAGCGGCTTTCATAAGGTTGCTTTTGTTATGATTATTAGATTTTTATCCCACCTTTTTATATATAACTCAAGGCAGCAAACATACCTAATACTCCTGCCTATTTTTATAAATGTTTATTGAGTGGAAAATCTTTGTGGCAGCTCTTTCATTTCAAAACTACAGGATGCCAAGAGATAAGCTATTTTCTGCACCTACATAGTACTACCAGGTTATACTGACAGGTACTATTTTTTGTACAGTACAATATATCTATTAACAACAAGAATGAGGCATGCTGTACAAAGGACATTATACTTTTCAGAGAAGAAGTAGTACACAGGCATATGGTAAATGCAATATACATTTCCCATTTTGAGACTCTCAGGTCTATGTTGAAATGGGTCAGTAGTGTTCCTCTTAACCTAATCAAATTTGTTTGTGAATTGCTTGAGCAAATCTCAAGAGACAAAAAAGAGAGAGGGCATTTAAGGTTTGGAGAAAGCAAACAGGATGGAAGTTTAAGAAAGTAATTCAAGAATAGAAACTTCAGTGTCTCTGAGGAGGGCATGTCGAGGCAAGGTGGATGTGGGCAAAAACATTTGCTCTCATAATGAACAGACTGTAGGGACTGAATGCTTTCCTTGCCTGAGTCTAAAAGTGAAGATAGGCGGAAAAAGAACAGCAGAGCTATTATAAATGCACACATGATTGTTAAGATTTCCAAGATTACATTTCAAATGAATATATTTTAACAGAATTAACACTTAAAAAAAAATCACTATGGTTATATTATAAACATGGGCCAAACAGGTCCCTTTGTTAAGTGACACAGAGGACTTCATGCTTTTGGCACAAAACTTACTAGACTGAACCCACAAACTGCCTACTGATATAAGATGCTCCTGTAAAACACAGAAGCACCACTACATTACCAGTATCAGCATGATTATTATTAGTGTAGAAGAGTCACAGCAGGTGAGAATACCTAGCTGATCCAGAGAAAGGTAAACAGAACCAGCGGAGGCATATTTGCTCAATACTTGGAAGAGAGACCATCACAAAAACTCCCAGAAAAAGGCAATGGCAAATCAAGCTCAGCCTGGAAGATTATTTACCACCACTCCTTTTCAAGATTGTTCTAAAACCCACAAAATAATCTGCAGTTAAACGCTCTGAATATTCTGCAGCATTATACAAATGCCCAGGAGCATCTTATTGTATTTTTATTGATCACTGAAGATTTATTGAATTTACAATTTTATTTTTCATAGCTACCCTGCCAATTTGATATTGAATGATAGGTAACGTATAAAGTACTGTATATAAAAACTTCCCTACCTAATTTAAGAATGAGGATATTGAGAAGAGAGCAAAAAGTGAATGCCTGTCACAGCCATTCACAGCACTGCAATACAGATCAAGCAAGGTGCACAGTATTTTTGGAGCCACATCATATTTTCTTACACAGGCATGTTAATAGGAATTATGACTTCCCTATTTGTAGAATTCCTGCCAGTCACCTGAAGGATACTGGGCTGGGAAAAGTGATAAATAATCTGTCAATCTGTGTTTGAAAATGGACTGATTGCGTAGTTGCCTTTGGGGGCAGATCTTAAACGTTAGCTTTACCGTATTTTCAGAGCTGTTTTAGAAATAGCCCTTATACTGCACGCTGCCTGGCGAAGAGCAGCAATATAAACACGTATTTTTAAAGACCGGAGTCTCAGCTGGACAGCGCATGTCCGCCTGTGTCTGGAAGTTCTTCATACGCGATCCTGGGCACATTTCCCACAGAAACTCACCCTCGATTTCTCGGCTGGCAGCGATGTATTGACCCCGGGGCCAAGAAGAGGCGGGCGCCTTCCGAGCGCGTCCTCGCCGCTGCAGCCCCGCTCAACGCCCCCCCCCCGGTCATCCCCACGGCTGGCCGAGGATGATGGGAGATGCAGCCCAGACCCAGCGAGGCAGGGCTCTCCTCCGGGACCCGAGAGTCGGCCCCCCAGGGCCGCCCCCCGCCCCTGCCACAACAGCCCTGAGAGGGAGGCGCGGCCGAGTCAGGCAGGGCCCGGGGCCGCGCCCCGCGAGCGCGCGCAGGGCAACTGCGGGCCGCGCCGCGGGCGGGAAAGGCCGTCCCCCCTCACGCACCGCGGGTCCTCGAAGCGCACGAAGGCGAAGGGCACCAGCCCGCGCTTGCTCTTCAGCTCGATGTCGCGGATGCGGCCGTACTTGTAGAAGAGCTCCTCCAGGTCCTTCTCGCGCACGTCGGCCGGCAGGTTGCCCACGTAGATGCGGCCGTCGCCCGCGCCGCCGCCGCCGCCCCCGCGGCCGCCGCCGGACATCCCGGGCCCGCCGCCGTAATCCATCATGTCCCGGCCCCAGCCCCCGGACATCTCGCCCGTCCGCCTCCCGCGCTCGGCGACCGCAGCAGCCTCCCCTCACGGCCTTCCCTCAGAAGCCGCCTGACGGAGGGCAGAAAAGAGGAACGCGGCGCCCGCCTTAAAGGGGAGGAGGAAGCGGCCGCGCGGCGCGCGCCGGAAGCAGGCCTTGCCTCCGCGGCCCCGGCCTTGCCGAAAGGGTCGGAGGGCGCATGCTCGGAGCCGCTCTCGCGCCCATCCCGCCCGAAAACGCAAGGCGGGCCGCGCGCTCGGGGAATCGGTGCGGGGCCCGCCTGGCCGCGGGGCGGGACTTCCGGGCCGGCTGGGGAAGGGGCCTGGCTGGGTTCCCGGCGCTGCGCGCTGGCTGAGCCCGGCTGGAGCGGCCGCTGCCCGAGGCTCAGTGCTCGGCGAGGGGGCGCTTGGCCGTGCCCTTCTGCCCGCGCTGCCATCCTCGCGCTCGGCTGTCCAGAGCCCCGCCTCTTCCCGGCGGTGCAGGTGATGTTCGTGCTTCTCTCTTTCCCTCAGAGGAGCAGCCCGAGGTCCGGGAGGGCAGCTCGGTTGGGGGAGCGACCCTATAAAGGCGCTGGGGTTGACTTACTTGTAAACGGGCTTCGTCCTCTCTGCGTGTCACCTCCTAGCGACTGGGATTCATGCTATAGTAAATAAAGTGTAGCAACCAACGGCTGTGGCCAGGTAAACCCTAGTGTGGCTTAAAGGGCCCCCGGGAGGGCTGGTTCACACAACACGCCAAACTAACGGTTTACGTCACACAATGCGGAGGACCAAAAGGTTGCAAGTTCAGGGAATTGGCTGTCCACATTTTACTGTACGTGGTCTGTAAATGCAGCGTGGGTGATTAATTATTAACCTAATCGTGGGTGTGCTGTTTAATGGCGGTTTGCACAGCTTGTTAAGCCGTAAATTAGAGGTGTGCAACTTTCATTGGCAGCTTGAGGGCAGGACTGACAGCTGTGCTCCGAAAACCAGTGAGGCCAGACCCCAGTTTGAGGGGAAGAGTCAAGTTCTTAATGGGTAAAACATACCTGGTGCGAAGAGAGATCTCTTTGGAGAAGACCCTGATGCTGGGAAAGATTGAAGGCAAAAGGAGAAGAGGACGGCAGAGGATGAGATGGTTAGATAGCATCACTGAAGCAATGAGCATGAAACTGAGCAAACTCAGGGAGGCAGTGAAGGACAGGAAGGCCTGGCGCAATATGGTTCATGGGGTCACGAAGAGTCGGACACGACTTAACGACTGAACAACAACAACAAAAAGCATACCTGGAGCCCTTGAAAAAGTTAAACCATTTTGCCTCTTAATTCCCCCCTCCCATGAAGAACAATTTTTTGACCTGGAGTTATATATTTTGTACCGTCAACCATAAATTATGGCCAATCAATCAGAACTGCTATCTTCATACTATATTCTAAATCAAAATCTAGAAACCACATTATGACTGATTGGATCACACAACCCATTATGTGGTTCGCTTGGATTTGGTATAGCCTTAAAGGATTGTTAACCACTATTCATGGTCCATGGCTTTATAAATACATAAAATACTGTATTTACTTAGAAATAAACATTTTCTATTTATTCAATTTGTATAGTCACCCATCTCAACAAGTGACTCTGAGTGGCAACATATTAAATAAAAATAAAAATTACAGTCATAAATACAAAAATTAAAATACATAGCAGCCAAGGAAAGTATCACGGCCAACAAACTTTAATACAGCCAGGAGAGAGGTCCCTTTACACCAGTGTTTCTCAACCTTGGCAACTTGAAGATGTGTGGACTTCAACTCCCAAAATTCCTATGGCTGGCTGGGGAATTCTGGGAGTTGAAGTCCACACATCTTCAAGTTGTCAAGGTTGAGAAACACTGCTTTACACATTTGGGGGCCCAGCCCTGGGCACAGAACCAGGCCTTTAGGGCCTTATGAAAGGCCACAGGATTGGGGTCATTCTAATCTCTGGAGGGAGACTGCTACATAGGGTGGGTGCTATGGCAGAAAAGGCACATCTTCCAGGCCCCACCAACCGGCATTTTTTGACCAACGGGATCTGAAGCATGCCCATCCTGCTGGAGTGGATTGGACATGTAGAAACAACCAGGGAGAGACAGTCTTCAAGTAACCCAGTCCCAAGCTACTGTATATAAACAGAGAGCAAAACCCATACTCACTGATGATGTTAGGGTAATGAAACATCTGCAAGCAAACAACCAAGCTCACAGAGCACCAAGGACTCCACAGCCAGCACTTTGAATCACACCTGGAAGCAAACCAACCAGTGCAGCTCGCGAAACAGATGTTACATGGACATGCTGAGCATGCCCATTACTGCTCGCACCACCGCATTCTGGACCAATTGAAGCTTCCAGGTGGTCTTCAAGGGCGGTCCACATAGAGTGTATTGCAGTAGTCAAGCTGCAAGTTGACTAGGGCATGAGTGACATTCTGAAGGACCCCTGATCTAGGAAAGGGTTCAACTGGCGCACCAGATAGAGTTGTGCAAAAGGCTTTCCAGACCACAGCAGACACCTGCTCTTCAAGCAGGAGTTGTGACTCCAGGAAGACCCCCAGATTGCGTGGAAGGGGGAAGTGCTATCCCATCCAAGGTCAGAGATGGAGTATCTCCAGATCTGGGTGGCCCAAACGCCCACAGTCACTCGGTCTTGGTAGGGTTGAGTCAGAAATGGTTCCTCCCCATCCAAACCCACACAGCCTCTAGGCACTGGGACAGAAACATGAGAGCCTGTGATGGACTGGAATGGTGGGAGGGGAGTAAAGAATGTGCTCTCATCTGTTCCACCTCACCTCCGTACTTCTCAGGCATGCTACCAGGTGAACGCAGCAACACTGGTGGTGGCGGTGGTGGTGGTGGCTGGGCTCCCGGTCCAATTTGCTGTATTAGTTGTCCCATAGCCGCTTGCAGGTTATCAATCTGTGCATCCACTTGCTGCTGGTGTTGTAGTAGTGCAGCAGCCAAGAGCTGAGGGGTCAAATTAGCTCCCTGTGGATCTGTAGCCATGATGTAACTCCTTCTACTGGAAGGTAATTTTGATTCTGGGAAGATTGATGTCGGGCCTAGCCCAAGGAACTCCAGGAGACCATGCAGAATCAATCCAGCAAGATTAATTATTAGCTACAACCCATTAACAAGAATCTTCCCAGAATGAAACCAGTTCCCAGGCTCAGTCAGTTCACACCGATGGAATTTCTTAGGGAGGTGCCAGTCTCCTCCGCTTATCTCTTCCTCGCTCCTCTGGAGATGAGAGCACATTCTTTACTCCCCTCCCACCATTCCAGTCCATCACAGAGCCTCCCTTAGCTGGCCTAGGGTCATGATGATACTGGACCCCAAACTGGCAGATGACCTCACACAGCAGTTTCACGTAGATGTTGAAAAGGAGGGGGGGAGAGTAGAACCCACTGCGCCCCAAACAGGAGGGGCCAAGGGAGCGATCTTCCCCTCTCACAACCAACACCAACTGGAACTGGCCCCGGAGAAATGAAGAGAACCACTGTAAAAGGGTGCCCCCAATCCTCAACCCACAGAGCTGGCTCAGAAGGATACCGTGGTCAATGTATTGAAAGCTGCTGAGAGACCAAGGAGTGCAAGGATGGATGCACCACTGTGATTCCAGCTCCACCATAGGTCATTGACAAGCGCAACCAAGGCTGTCTCAGTACTAAATCCTGGCCTGAAACCAACTGAAATGAATCTAGGCAATTTGTTTCCTCTAAGGTTCTCATCAGCTGCAGACCAACTACCTTCTCAAAAACATTCCCCAAAAAGGGAAGGTTGGAGACCAAAAACTAAAGATGGCCTCTTCGGGAGGGAACATACCACTGCCTCTTTCAAGGCGGGAAGTACCACCCCTCCCTCAGAGTTGCTGGCACCACAGCATGGGCCCAATCATGGTCACCTCCCTGGCTGCTTTTACAATCCAGGAGAGACCCGGATCCAGTAAACAGGTGGCCTGACCGACAGCACTGAGAACCCTGTCCACTTCCTCAGGAGTCTCCAGCTCAAACTCATTCCAGATCACATCCCCAGACCATGCCTCAGGCACCTCAGCCTGCTCTGCCCAGTCAGAATCCAAGTTCAAGTGAATCCGAGCGACTTTATCCATCAGATAGCCTAAATACTCACAGCGGCCCAATAAATGTTCCGGGAGGCCCTCCCTACCCAATTTTTTTTTTTTTTTCATCTGCGCTCAGTCGTTACCGACTCTGCAGTGACTGCTTGGACGAGTCCTTGCAGTTTTCAAGGCAATTGTTTCGGAAGTGGTTTGCCAGAGCCTCCTTCCTAGAGCAGAGCCCAGCTGGCGAATGCAGGAGGCAGGGTTTCCGTTGCTTCGCGCCCTTTTTTTGGGTGTGCACGGGTATTTTTTTGCGCTTACCAGCAACTGCTCCCGACTCCTTTTTTGGCAAGGCACCGCCAGCATTTTTCCTCCCACTGGAGTGAGAGTACCCATTTATCTACTCACGTGAGTTTTCGAACTGTTGGGTTGACAGGAACTGGGGAGGACACAGGAGCTCACCCTGCTAACGCGAAGGCTGGACTCGAACCGCTGAAGCATCGACCATTTCTGGCCGGCAACTTTCAGCGTCATTAAGCCGCTGCGCCACCGCGTCCCCCCCTACCCAATAGGGACTGTGTTACCCTGGACAGCTGGACAGCTGGACAGATCCAATAATATTCAAGGCTGCTTCTGTATATTTCCCACCGTTCTGCTTAAGATCTTCCTGTTGTGCATGCGAAGCCCTGTGGATGATTTCATGTCTACAAACATGCAGAGCTATTTTGCAGTCTTCCCATGACCAATTGTGATAGCTCAGCCTATCTCCCATAGGACCCTATTCAGAGTTAGGTGCAGACTGGGACCAGCTTTGATCTTGGTGCAAAAGAAAGCGCAAGCTTAAAAATGGGCCAGATCATGCCAAGGTCTGTGGTGAAATAGATGCACGCATACTTACACACAACACCACCGCCACCACCAATAACTAGTTACACAGAAGAAAATATACCTCTTAAGTACTATCTTTACATCTTTCTACATGCTATCCATACCCTATTTAGACTACCATAAGAGACAGGAAAATGTCCCCAACTAAACATGCAAGAGACAAGGAGTTATACCTAAATAAACAATGCAAAGAAATTAAGAATACTGTACCAATCTTAATTATACGACAATAATAGAAATCAGCAGAAACATTTATGCAAAGTTGAGCGTGATAAAAGAAACCAAAAAACTACTGGAGAAAGAAGGTGTAAAGAAGAGATGATGTGAACATACAGAAGGGCTCTACAAAAAAGATCCCAGCATCAATAATACACATAAGGATTTGATCACTGAATGTCTGAGTCCGTTCTGGACAGTGAAGTAAAACAGGCCATAGAAAATATTAATAAAGCTGCAAGAATTGATGAAATATCAGCAGAAGTGTTTAAAGTCATCCAGTTATGCGTTTAAACACAGCAATGGCTAAGGAAATGGAAAAAATAAGTGTATATTCTAATACCAAAAAAGCATGGTACTAAAGAAAACTCAAGTCTTCCAAACAGTTGCACTTACCTTGCAGCTAATAAGATAATGCTCATTTTTTTTCCACCCATGGAATGAGAATTGCCAGATAAGCTGAATTCAGAAGAACACTTTGCTAACATCCAGTGAATAAGGGAAAAGGCAAGGTAGTTCCAAAAACACATATTTTTGCTTTATTATTGTTTACACAAAAGCTTTTGACTGTGCAGACCATAACAAATTGTGGATAGCCCTTTAAAAAAACTGGGTGTATCATCTGGCCATTGAATTTGTAAGGCAGCAAGAGATAGTTAGAATATAAATATATTTGGGAAAAGCATGCATCAAAATTGTCTAATGTCACATTTATTTTAACCTATATGCAGAATTTATCACAAGAACCCTAGACTAGAAGAAATAAAAATTGGAATTAAAATTACTAATAGAAACACCAACAACCTCAGATTGCTGATGAGGCTGAAATGAGGAACACCTAAGGAATCTCTTGTTGAATATGAAACAGTGTTGCTGCTCAATATTAAAACAATAAAAACTTTTAAGATGTAAACAGGCAACACCAGCTTCTTGCAAATAGGTGAAAAAGTTGCTTGGAAAAATGAAAGGCAGTTGAGAAAGAGGCGGATAGAAGAGGAGGCTAGATATTCTCATTGATGACATAATTCAAAGAGTTGGAAGCAACAGCAATATTCTTTTGATGAAACTGAAAAGGAGATGGACAATGTCAGCCCGATTCCCCTGAATAATATACTGCAGGATAGGATGAATACCACTGGATGCTTCCTATGCATTCCTATAATACCACTGATAAATCACTTAGTAGCCTTAATTCTTTTGGAGCTGTTCAGTCTGTATTCAATTTTTGGTATCCTGAATAACTGGGGTGGGATCAACCAACTTTGTTCGGCGCTTAAGCCTGACTCTGAAGCTCTGATGGATGGATGAAAAAGTTTAGTCCCCTCCCAACATAAATACTTGACACATCAGTTTTCATTTGCAAGAACTTTTTATGTGTTTATGATAGAAAGATTCCAGCCAAGCTATTCATGTAGTGGGCATCTGAATTTGCTGGTATTGCACATTGGTGCGCCACAAGCGAGTGTGGCACTTTTATGGTGCCTTTATGCGCTGGGATGAAACTGCCACGCCATGCAGGATCTCAGACGGGACTGTGGGAGTGTTCTTTTAGAGCAGTGTTCCTCAACCTCAGCAACTTGAAGATGCGTGGACTTCAACTCCCAGAATCCCCCAGCTGGCAGCTGGGGGATTCTGAGAGTTGAAGTCCACGCATCTTCAAGTGGAGGCTGGGAAACACTGCTTTAGAGAACGGCATGGTGAAATTAATTGGAAGACCCGCCTTTCTGGGAGAGGAAGAATTTCTGCATATGCTCCGAGGAATTCAGCCTGTGGCACTGGATTTTTTAAAAATACTCGTTTCATTGGGATTTCATTCTTTCGTTCCATCGGTTCGCTCCGCGGCCGAGCCACACGCAGACAAAGCTGGCGGCGTTCCTCCCGCCCCCCACGTGCCCGGGAAGGCCCTGAAACCGCCCGGCCGGTCGCCACGGCAACGGACGCCGGCGCGGTGCATGCTGGCCCGCAATAAAATGCAACAATAAAACCCGGGGGGAGGCGGGGGCGTCCCAGCCAATAGGCCGCGAGGCGTATTGTTGCCGCCAATGACCGTTGCCTGCGGGACGGGGCGCGGCGCGTTGGGCGTGGCCGTGGGCCGGAGGGAGGAGCGAAGCGACCGGCCGGGGGCATTCGAGGCTTGTCGCGGGTGAAGGAGGGCAGGGCGGCTGAGCGCGCGCGCGGGCTTCTCCTCAGTGCGTTACGCGACGGGGGACCCGGAGGAGCGCCGAGGTGCCAACTTGCTCACCCGCTCCACCAACGTCCCTTCCCGCTGTCCTCAGAAGCAGCCTGGCAGCAGCGGCCGCACCACCGCACGGTGAGGAGAGCGAGGGCGCGCGGCGGACTACAGCGCCCATCGTACTGGCTGGGCCCGGAGCCGTCCGGGGAGGCGGTGATCGGGAAAACCACCGAGCGGGGTGCGGGGCTGGCCTTCAATGGGCCGCTGCGGGTACCCCAGGCGGCTCGGGACTACAATTCCTAAAATTCCCAGCAGTAGGGCCGCTGGAGGATTCTGGGAGTTGTGGTCCCAGCCCCCCGGGTCGTTCTGCCCGGGACCGGGGCTCGGGATCCGCGCGGTTGACTCCGAAACGCGTGCAGCGTTTCCGCCGGTTGGGAGCGCGCGGACGGAGCCCGGGGCGGTCCCCGCTCAAGGGTCGGGGCGGACGCCGCGCTCGCCTGCGCCTCCTGCCCGGGCTACGAAGCTTGTCCCGGCGCGCCAGAAGAATTGGGGACAGTCGCCAGGCGCTGTCGTCTCCTCTGGTGCAAACGCCAGTTGTATCGCCCGGCGCTGCGTGATGCAGAAGCGCCTCGATGAGCGCGTGCCTGCCTTCTTGGCGGGCGGGGGCCGGCACCCCCTGCCCCGGTCGTTGCAACGAGACGCGCTGCTGGAGTTCCACGTTATTTTGCTGGCATCCCCTCTGCAACTTCAAAAAAGAAGCGTATTAGGTTACAAGCCATCGGCAGCTATCCTACGTGTGTGCATTGTGGGGCTGGCGGGGAGGAGAAATGATTTAATTGGAAGGCGAAGAACAATCATGCCTGCGCTTCAGGTCCCTTGGAGAGAAGCCACCCGGGTAGAGCGGGCGAAGGAGGGATGAGCATCTTTAAATGGTGCAGAGGAAAAACATCTGAAGGGATTCTGGAAGGGTAATCTGCTTCATAGGCTCACCATCTGCCCTACCAATTGCTAGCCTTTGATGGACAACTTCTGAAGCACTCCTTGTGTCTAATCTGCAGTTTTGTCATTTTTCCTAATAAAATACAAGTATCTTGTGTTATATAAATTGCTTTGGGTCCATGAACCAAAGGGTTAATAGTCTCTAAATAGGAATAACACACATGTCCCTTAAGCACCTAGTGCTTTAAGAGCCTACGTGGTAGGCGCTTTTCAGCATTAACATTCCTGTTTACAGTTTAAAATCTAGTATAAACAGTGCCAATAAAGATTGAACAAGGGACAATATCAAAATAGTTCAGGGTTGAGAGCCCTAGTTACGTGGGAGAGGAGGAAATCCTATTGAGGCAATCTACAAATAGTGCTAAAAATAGGAAGATCTCTCCCCACTTGCTTCTTTCAGGGAAGAGAGAAATGGTGGATGTTGGAGATTATCTACTCTACAGGAAGGGAAGAGTAGTTGGGTGTGAGGGGACTTGCTCAAGTCAGTTGGTGGTCCATGGCATTGCAAATTTAGATGCTTTTGGCGGGGTTAATAGTGGTTGAATTGTGAGGCTCATATGATTAGCCAGTGAATGAGAGGAGACATAGCTAGATGGATTTGGTGTGAAGGAGTTAACATTTGGAATATAGCACTGCAGGGGCTGGTGAAATGATGGAATCTGAGAAAGGGAGTTGTGTCTTTGAAGAATGTGATTAGATTGGTATCTCTTGTGATCCTGAGCAAGCAGCCTTTTTGTGCAAAAGGTAATTGCACTTCTGCAGGTGGGTGAAGTAAAGATAAGACATCAAGAAGCAGTTAGATTCTGCTCTATTACAAAGCAGTGCAAACAACATAAAGATGCTTGTGCTTCTAATTTTAGTGCAACCGGTTTAAGGACAACCCATAGTTAAGAGCGGACCCTATTGTAGCAAAATTCGAGTTAAATACACAATGCTTTGAGTTCATTTCACAACACTACTTATACAATATTATACAATAATACTGTTCTGGCTTACATACATATTCAACTTTGGGAATGGAACTTGTTCTTGAACTGGGGACTACCTGTAGTGTATAGGTTGTAGCTATGGTAGCAATAAAGGGTAAAGTTTCCTCAACATCTGTGACTTCATGGGCACATACATAGTTTGTCATCACCTTCTTCCAGATTGTGTGTTTTAAACTTCCCAGTCTAGCCTACAGACTGGCATTTCCTGGTGGTCTTCCATCACATAGAAATCAAGTCCAATCATATTTAGCATTTGAGATGAGTTTTGCATATTGATCCCTTCCAGGAGAAAGATTCTGAGTACTTGAAGGACTGATTCTGGTGAATCAGTGGGAGGTAATTTACTTCATTGCATTTTTTAAACTTGTCAAAAATAGTTACAGGTAGTCCTTATTGAACCTGTTCAAAGTTACAGTGCTGCTGAATGAGGGAGACTTATGACCGTTCCTCGTAGTTGCCGCTGTTTCAGTGTCCCTCTGGACGCAATTCAAGCATTTGGTGACCAGTTCGCAGCGTCCCGCAATCACAGGATCACCTTATGTGAAATTCACTGCCGGCTTCAACAAGCAAGATCAATGGGGAAGCCGACAGGAAGTCACAAATGGCAATCATGTGACCACAGGACGATGTGACTGTGGGATTCGCCTAACAACGGCAACTGGGACTGGTGCAACTGCTGTCGTAGGTTGGTATGGTCACATGACATCACACTTTATGACTGCATCACTTAGTGGCGGAGTTGCCAGTGCCGATTACCATTGCTTTTTTTGAAGACTTTGTTTGCAGAATAAATTAAATTATCATTTCTAACCCTCATTCTTTGTAGGTAACCATGAGTGATCGAAAGGCTGTGATCAAAAATGCAGATATGTCTGAGGAGATGCAGCAGGACTCTGTGGAGTGTGCTACACAGGCCTTGGAAAAATATAACATTGAGAAGGATATCGCTGCCCACATAAAGAAGGTAGTACTGAACCATCATCCCATATCTCTACTTTAGAATTCTTAGTTTGAAACAGGTGCTGCCAAGAATATAATCTAAACTGAGGTAATAAGTTAATAGTAAAGTAGTACCCAGTCCTAATTGCCAAAGAAAAGTTCTACTTGTGTGATGGAGGGTGAATAGAAAGTCTTGGGAATATTCTGGACTACAAGAAAAGAGAGAGTTATTTTCTTGTACACAGCCTGGTCAGTATGGGTGGCCTAATTTAAATCTGTATTACACAATTAATCCTAGAGGACTGACACTGATGAAATGCAAAACTCACCAATTATGGAGTGGAAAAGTTTGTTCACCCTTGGGACTGTGCCAAATCTCTGCACCTAAGATTTTGCAGGGTCGGTTTGGTGGTTTCTGGAAGTAAGTTCTCTGAACCAGAAGTGTTATGCTGTGTTCTTGTTCTCCCCCTGGACCATACAAGCCTGTTTTAAGGCCAGACCACTCCCCGTACACTTCAAAACGTTTTCAGTTTGGGGAATTTACTTCCAGAAACTGCCAGATTGCCTCCTGAATAGGAGGGTCCAGAGGATGTTTGGCTTAATCCAGAGGGAGGATAGAAGTTTCTGGAGCTCTTCAGAATAGTCTGTTCTCAAATTGGTGAGTTTTGTATAGCGTTAGTTGACACGCAACTGCAGTCTTCTGCATTTGGCTAACCTAGCGTGAGCCGAGATTCTGGGCCTGCCTTTCAATATAGAAAAATGCTAAGTGATAGATCCTTTAGGCCTGATGCTTTAACAGGTACAGTGATGCAAATAACTTTACATTAACCAATGTGCTATTATCCCAAGATGCATAGATTAAGATGAGATGGTAGGCTTCTGTAAAACATGCTTAAGATCAGCTCTGGAAAGGTGCGCAGGTACTGATAAAAACCAGTTTAATGACCCTGGTCCTTCATAAGCAAGGTTCTCTGTTTCAGCGGATCAGTCATTATAGCTGTCCACGATAAATGTTCAGACCCATTCACGTTGTTATTCCTCTATCTACTACGCTTTTTGGTATGTACAAAACCTGCCATTATGAGACTACAGTGTTTTGGACTCAAGAGTATTCAGTTGCTTCTCTGGACCGTGCTGTTCGAGAGGCGATCCCTGGTTTTCCAGATACATATTCTCATTGAAAACAGCAGAGACCACTTCCAATTCAGCAAATTACCTCTGGATCAATGAGGCCCAGAGGAATGGAACATACTGGAATGTTCCCAGAACCATAGATTTTGCATCTATAATACTTCTATATTTATATTATCTAGTTGCAAATATTGTTATCAGTAGTACATACTGATTTAATTACTGGAAAGGGTAATGTATATATACCTTTATTTATAGTTTCCCTTGACACTCCAGAATTGGTGAAATGACATACGAGTTCTGGCTTAAATAATTTTCATAATACCTTGATGAATTTGCTGAGGGTTCAGACTGAAGCAGTTCTTTTATGCACTTTGCTGTTTTTGATAGATGGAAAAGAATACTATGCCATTAAAAAAGGTAGCTTCTCCCATCTCAGATTTGTAAGGGTGCTCAAATAATATGCTCCAAAAAGTCCAATTAACACCCGAAGCACGTTATTACCACTGCAAATTTTAAGGGCTTGGGGTTGGAACCTTTTGTCTACACACCAGAAAGAGAATTGGTGAAGATCATGGGATATGCTGTAACTAAACATGTTCAAGAGTTAAAATTCAGTAAGTTGGAATAAGACATGCTTTCCAGTTTAACAGATTGAGTGAAAATATTAACATCTGTGATGCTAAGATGTTAAGGGGTTCTCTTCCAGGAGTTTGACAAGAAATACAATCCTACTTGGCACTGCATTGTGGGAAGAAATTTTGGCAGCTATGTGACTCACGAGACCAAACACTTCATCTACTTTTACCTGGGTCAAGTTGCTATTCTCCTTTTCAAATCCGGTTAGAATATGGGACTTTTTCACCCAAATACGCATTCGGTTACAGGACTGCACGCTAATTCCAAATAGACTGAAGTCTTCAGCCTTCCCCAGGGAACATACCTTGATCTTCAAGCCTTTTGTTTTAATTGCAGGTACTTCTGTGTACCAATTTGTGTTTTTGTTGTGGCCATAAAAAATAGCAAAAAAGCAAGCTTGTATGTATTTTCTTTCTAAAACAAACAATCCATCCAAGTTTTCTAATAAAACTGTTGGGTATCCGTCATTTAACGTATTCGAATATTCCTGAATTTGGGTAGCTCTTCCGTTGGACTACTGGGGTTCTGCATTATGCTGAAGCTGGACATTCTTTAGCTAAACCAACTAGTGTTTTCCAAAGCTTAACTCCAAGTTTTGGTAGGATCCGCGTGGTTTACTATATCTGAGTTAAACCTTGAAAATACCTTTCCATACCAGCTAATGTATCCAAGTGTCTTCTTTAATTTTATTGGCTTCAGGTGCTTTCCAAACACCACTCAAGAGAGCACAAGCTGAGACACAAAATTAGACTTCCTCCTAACTCAGAAGGTTCCTTTTAAGCACATCTATGCAAGAGGATATCCCGTAATGCTATTAATTTAAAGAATCCTTGAAATCTTCCACATGAAACTAATGCATGCTTAGTAGATTAACCCTAACCCTAAAGACTTGCTGGTTTATTCCTTCCTCCATAGGTGTGTCGTGCTTGGAAGCAGGTCATCAGTCCCTCCTGTAATTGTTTGAACACCCTTTAGCCAACAGAAATAAATGTGGCTGAGTTAATACTAGAAGAACTTGGTGCGTGGTGGTACCCACCACATGTGCAAGCTATTCTAAGGATTCAGTGTACATATACTTTAAAATGTTCAAAGGCTGGCCAGTCCCAATGCAGTACAGCAGAGGGCTCAGTCTCCATAGAGGACAGGCAGAGAATACCAGGAACTTTCTCTAGGGGTGATTTTTATTCATAGCTATCAAGAATAAAAATAGCCGAGCTGAGGAAGAATCCATAACCTCTGGGTGTTTTGACTACCAAGCATACATTCTACAGTCCTGGCCAAAAGCTTTGAGAATGACACAAAGATTAATTCTCACAAGGTCTGCTGCTCCAGTGTTCGAAGATCTTCGTGGAGATGTTACGATAGTATACTGAAGTATAAGTACAAGCATTTGCATAAGTGTCAAAGGCTTTTATTGACAGTTACATTAAGTTTATGCAAAGAGTCAATATTTGCAGTGTTGACCCTTCTTTTTCAAGACCTCTGCAATTCGCCCTGGCATGCTGTCAATGAACTTCTTGGCCACATACTGACTGATGGCAGCCCATTCTTGCATAATCAATATAGTGGTACCTCTAGTTACGAATTTTTCAAGATACGACCAGCTCCGGCCCCAAAAATTTACCTCGACATGCGAACTCCGCCTCCAGCTACGAATCGGATCCACAGCCATTTTCCCTGCTGCCATGCGGTCGCGGCTTCCTGTGGGCGAGATTGCGGTAGCAAGGTGACGTTTGGTGAGGCTTGTGGTGTGTTTTGTGGCGTTTGGAAGGTGTTGGGTGTGCTTGTCAGCATGGCTCCAAAGAAAATGCAGAGTAGGCTGGCAACTGACTTTAGACAGGTTTTTCCCCAGAACTGAGCTTGCAGCTAAGAGGCAAAGAAGAGAGGAAACCCCTGAAGGAGATCTCCCCAATGTCCCTTTGGAGGGGGGCTCTCCCTCCAAACAATAACTGCCTCCTCACCCCATTCTCCCTCTTCATACTGTGCTGTACTGTACTTTTTTTCATGTTTTTGAGGTTTAAAAATAAAATGCATGTTTCAGAACTGTTTAGCCATATTTACATTGAACCTTATGGGAAACTTTACCTCGACTTGCAACCAACTCGAGTTGCAACCAGAGTCACGGAACGGATTAAGTTCGTAACTAGAGGCACCACTGTACTTGAGTTTGTCAGAATTTGTGGGCTTTGTTCACCCGCCTCTTGAGGATTGACCACACATTCTCAGTGGGATTAAGGTCTGGGGAATTTCCTGGCCATAGACCCAAAATCTCAAATGTTGTGGTCCCCAAGCCACTTTTGCCTTATGGCAAGGTGCTCTATCATGCTGGAAAAGGCACTGTTCGTCACCAAACTGTCCTTGGATGGTTGGGAGAAGGTGCTCTTGGAGGATGTTGTACCACTCTTTATTCATGGCTGTGTTCCTAGGCAAAATTGTGACTGAGCCCGCTCCCTTGGCTGAGAAGCAACCCCACACATGGTCTCAGGATGCTTTACTGTTGACATGACACAGGACCGATGGTAGCACTCACCTTTTCTTCTATGGACAAGGTTTGTTCCGGATGCCCCAAACAATTGGAAAGGGGATTCATCAGAGAAAATGACTTTACCCCAGTCCTCAGCAGTCCAATCCCTGTACCTTTTGCAGAATGTCAGTCTGTCCCTGATGTTTTTCCTGGAGAGAAGTGGCTTCTTTGCTGCCCTTGACAACAGGCCATCCTCCAAAAGTCTTCGCCTCACTGTGCGTGCAGATGCACACACACCTGCCTACCATTCCTGAGCAAGCTCTGCACTGGTAGTGCCCTGATCCTGCAGCTGAATCACCTTTAGGAGACAGTCCTATCGCTTACTGGACTTTCTTGGGCACCCTGAAGCCTCCTACACAACAACTGAACCTCTCTCCTTGAAGTTCTTGATGATCCGCTAAATGGTTGATGTAGGTGCAATCTTAGTAGCAGCAATATCCTTGCCTGTGAATCCCTTTTTGTGCAAAGCAATGATGGGTGCACGTGTTTCCTTGTAGGTAACCATGGTGAACAGAGGAAGAACAATGATTTCAAGCACCACCCTCCTTTTAAAGCTTCCAGTCTCTTATTCTAACTCAAGTCAGCATGACAGAGTGGTCTCCAACCTCGTCCTGGTCAACACTGATACCTGTGTTAACGAGGGAATCACTGACATGTCAGCTGCTCCTGTTGTGGCAGGGCTGAAATGCAGTGGAAATGTTTTTTGGGGATTAAGTTCATTTTCATGGCAAAGAGGGACTTTGCAATTAATTGCAATTGATCTGACCACTCTTCATAACATCCTGGAGTATATGCACATTGCCATCTTCCACACTGGAGCAGCAGACCTTGTGAGAATTAATCTTTGTCATTCTCAAAACTTTTGGCCAGGACTGTACCTAAGCAAGCTTGTACTGCATTTATGTATAATGTGCTCATGGCTCTGTACTGTAGAGATGGGACCTAATTTGCATGTCACGTTAAACTACAGCGTGGTTTGCTTCGGGCTTTATACAAATCCAGTATTTGGCCTTTGTAAACCATGATTTATAAACAAATGTGTATGAGTGACCTTGGGAGGTAGCAGCTCTCAACTGGCCTTACTTAGATCCGGAAGCTAAGCAACATCAGGCTTAAGATAATCTTAATTATCTTAAGATAATTAATTAAGATCGTGCCAGAATTAGAATTCCAGGGTTGTAGCCTAACTAGAGAATTGGAAAAATATCCCAGAAAGCAGCAATGGCAGATCTGTATTGTTGCAAGGAAGCTGCATGGCTGTGGCCATGGAATCACTGACCTCACCTTGACGGAGTCTCTCTGAATAAGGCTAATAATTCTTGGTTTAATACTGTGCAGCCATTGAGGGAGTGCAACAGTACATATCCAACCTTTGAGCTAAGATAGGCTCTCAGCTTGAGTAAAACAGAGCAGCTGGATTCACATGCTACATTAAACCAGGATAAATCACTCTGCAAGCTGAGTAGGTGATGAGGGACTATTCAGCAAGAAGGGGTTTGCAGACTTCCCACAAATAGCTGCCTGACAACTGCTACAACCAGGATGTGGGTTAGATTTCATTTATTTCTTGAAGACGTTTCATAACAAAAAATACTGCATTTCAGACTTGATATTTAAGGTCTTCTGAGTGATTCATTCCTTTTAATCACCTGCCTGGGAGATAAGGCACAGAGGAAGACAAGTGGAAGACAAGTGTTTTTCCCTCAGCCCCACAAAACGACAATCACAGCTTGAAGCCAGAATGAATGGCCACAATGCCTAAGGTCAGGTTTTGATATTCCACCTTCACAAAGCCTGCATCTTCAATCATTTCCTTGAACTCCTCCTAAAATAAAGTAATGATAAATACAGCATTTAGCGCTGAAACTCATTCCTGGTGTTCCTAGCAGATTTTCAAGAGCAACTGTGACTGAATGCTTTTCTTCAGCGTGTCTTTCTGTAAGACTGAAGTTTTAACGTTTAGGTTAACCTGGAGGACTTGTTTTACCTGAGCCGGAAAGCGCCTTATGCTTTCTACAAGATACTGGTAGGTTTTCCAATCACCAGCAATAATTTCTCCCAGCACAGGGATAACTTGGAAGCTATAGAGATCATACAGACTGTGAAAACAAAAATTTAAAAGTTAGTACAGATACTGGATGCAGCTAATACATCCCGACTAAAGTTTGCATAAACTAGTTTGACTTCAGTACTGGGTTTTCACATGTTGAAGGTAAACTCTGAGGAAGGGCAAATAGGTTTTTTTTTCCTTTTGAATTTCCTTCGGGGGAGGGACCAAGATCTGTTCTAGCAGCTTTCTAAAGCCATTCCTGGGCAGCACGTGGCAGAGCTTAAGGGAGGAATCCCCCCCCCCTTCTCGTATGTCTTTCTTTCCATCCCAACACATTCAGAGTGCAGGATGATGCTGGCATGCTGACTCTTCCTGAGTGGAGCAGCTTGTGGCCCTCTGCCTGACTTGAGAAATGTGTGGGGCAGCCGAAATAGCCTCTTGCTGCCACTCCAAGTGGGACACCTGCAAAGGAAAGTTGGGCTAACTGTGGCCACAACAATTCCAGCTAGGAATACAAGCAAGGTTCTACTCCTGCTGAAGGCTGCAGGTCAGATGGGTTGTCCAGACAAGGCATACGACCTTAACAGTCTTCATTACGGGCAGAATTTCACAGGCTAGATTTTCCAGACACATGAGCCACCTGGAGCTGGTGGAAAGACTTTCAGATCCTAGAATGACTGATAGTCTAGAACTAATAGGACTCTGTCCCGACTTCCTGTCCTACTAAGATTGGAAAGAGACTGCCCTAATCTGTATGAGAGCCAGCAATGCCATCAAGCTGAGAGGAAACGACATTATGCCACTACACCCCGATCTTCTGTGTGATGTCCCCTCAGATATCTGAAAATTGTGATTGTGTTCCACCTCCATCCACTTTTCATAAATCTTTCATATCCCATTCCCTCAGTCCTTCCTCCTAAGCCTTAGTTTCCAGTTGGCTGATGATCCCTATTCTTTTCCCGTTTCTCAGGATCTTTCTTAAAATGTATCTGGAACCGAACATAGTATTTGAGGTGAGATCTGAGCAATTTAGAATACAGGGAACATTTTGCTTCTTGAGAATACACTATGCTTTTGTTGATACAGCCTAAAATTGTACTTTCCTTTTTAGCTGAAGTTCTACAATTCTAAGATCCTTTCATATGTCCCATTAGCAAGCCAGGTATCACCTGTGCATTTGATTTCTGTTTCTTAAGTGAAGAATTGTCATTTGTTTCTGTTAAACTTTAATTGTTCCTTTCAGACCATTTCCTTAATATGATCACTTTGAAATGTATTTGTCATCTAGAGATTTTTCTGTCCCACACAGTTCTACAGGTGGTCCTCACTTAATGACAGTAATTGGGACCAGAATTCCATCACTAAGCGATGCAGTTGTAAAGCACATCACATGACCACATGGCTTAGCAACAGGAATCCCGGCAGTCTGGGTTGCCATCATTAACCGAATCCTACCAGTCATTAAGTGAGGACCTACCCCGATCCAAGCCATTCCTGGCTTGGGTCCTCCCTGTCCTGAGCCTCAGTAAGGTACAGGAATGCTGGAGACTTCCAGTGGGTGCCATGGCAAACTGATGTCTCTGGAACAGAAGGATGACATGGCTGAAAAGGGTGTTCGGAAGCTGGATCCAGATTGCTGAAACCTCTCCTGAGGAAGGAGAGATCTCAAAATTGCCCACATGTACTTCAGACAGCTGTTTGTTGTGAGCAGATGGCAGGAACCAATGTTTTTGTGGTTGGCTTGTGAACAGCTGGGAGTCGCAGGATTCCATCAAGGTTATAGCTATTAATGTAGCCTATTTGGACTCAAGGTTCAACCAAGGCTCACTTCTTAATCACTTTGGATTTTTTTTAACTGCTTTTTAAAGATTGAGACCTTTCAGAACGGCAGGTTGAATTCACTGGTGAGTTCCCTTCAATCCTTTAAGAAAGAAGTTTTAACCATGAGTTTAAAGATTTGCAAAAAAAAAAAAATGATTTTGGAATATACAGCAAAAGAGTGATTAGAGTGTTGATTTTAGAAAGCTTTTTTAAAGAATTAAGGCTCAGAGGGACTTAAATTAAGACTTTGAAGTTAATTTAAAGAATCCTTCCTGTGGGAAACTGGCTATGTTTATATTTGGAAACAACAGATAAGAAATGAATACGACTTTGAAGGCTGGACCCTAGAGGGCACTAGAAGGAAATAAATGCATCAATGGCTACATTAAGAGAGAACTATCAACCGTGGGTTCATGAGGTAATTTCAAAGTTATCTGTTATTACAGATATGGAATCTGTTATGGAAGGAGAACAGGTTTCATTAGAGAAGACAAATGGATTTGAACGTGGATTTAAAAATGACACAAAAAGATGAAATATTGGATATACAAATGAAATTGGCTTAAAAATACATACAAGTACTAACCCAGAAGACTGTTGAGGATAACCTTTTTATACTGGATTTGCAAAAAGGACCTGTCAAAGTTCTTAATGATTTTGTGATAAAAGACAAAGAAGATGAAAAGAAAGAAGATGCTAGGACATTAGCTGAAGAGATTGAAGACTCTTGTGGGACAGGGGAAAGAATACAGTCGGTTTATTTGATCAAGGTTAAAATAGATGGGTTGTCATCTCTGATAATTCCTAATGGATTTTCGCTGACTAGGACTGGATGATGATACTTTGCAGGTTTTGCTTATCTATAAACAGGAAATGGTTGATACGGGAAAGAGCTGAAGCAGTTGAACACATGCCATACAAGAAGC
This sequence comes from Python bivittatus, assembly GCF_059951505.1. Lineage (NCBI taxonomy): Eukaryota > Metazoa > Chordata > Lepidosauria > Squamata > Pythonidae > Python > Python bivittatus. Next base: position 1,877,672 of record NW_028277070.1, on the reverse strand, counting down.
CAGAGAAACGCGCAAGTGGCTCTCAGATGAAACCAGAATAACTCAGCGAAGAAAAGCATTCAAAGCAGCGGGCAAACAGGAGGAACCAAGGAGACTGAATGCGGATTTCCAAAGAGCAGCAAGGAAAGACAACAAAGTTTACTGGGACCAGCGTTGCAAGCAGCTAGACGAGGACTGCATGAAGGGCCACGTCAAGAATGCATTTGCACAAGTCAAACGGATTCAAATACCATTTACTGCTCTTAAAAGCATCATCAAAAATAACCAAGGGAAAGAGCTGTCTGGCCAACAAGGTGTCAAGAACAGATGGTGAGTAGAGCTATATACCAGCAGCAAAGAGGCCCAGCCTCCTCAAGATGATGAGGAGAAGAAAGCAGAAATAGAACCAGCCATCCTTCAAGAAAGATCCTTTATTTCAACCTGGAAAGAAGGGAATTGTTGACTTGACTGAATTCAAGACAGAGAAACCGCCCTCCTGGTTTCAGAACTCGATAAGCTTCCTGAAGCACCTGGAAGCACACAGTTAGGAAACAAACAAAAAAACCACAGTAAGCAGGCATATTATGATGTTTCACTTAGCTGTATTCTGAGCTCATCCAGTGGAGTTTTGGGGAGGGGGTTATGGGTAGATCAAACAATATCCTACTGATTGCTCGGATATTTTGGAAAACTTTTTTTTAAGATACACCACTGAATAACTGCCAGGTATGAGCAGTGGATATGATTCATACACCAGGTAGGAGTGCTATAATGGTTAGGGATAGACTAGGATCAAGAAGATTCAGGTTCAAATGGCCACTCCTTGGGTGACCTTGGGCCAATCATTCTCTTTCTTTCCAACCACCTGACAAGGTTATTGTTATGGGGGGAAACTAGGAGGAGGAGGAGGAGGAGGAGTGTAACACCACCTTGAGTATCTGGAGAAAAGGCAGTTACAAGTCTAGCAACAACCCCCCCCCCCAGTCCAATGGGAGCCATTCACTCACCTGGTCCATATGAGTGACATTACGGATACCAAAAGCAATTGTGTAAATATCAAACTTGTCATCCTGGAAGGGCAGATCTTCAGCATTCCCCACCACCCAGGACAATCCTTCAAACAATCAGAAATGGAAGTGGTCAGTGCCCCAGCTCAAAGGACCTCCCAAAGGGCTCTTTCATTAAAGATCAACAACATTTTATGAAAACAGAACCTGTGTTGAACGTACGCATGACAAAGTTAACAGTCCAATGCGAAAGTGTGCAATTTGTGTCACTAATTAACGATCTAATGCATGTTTTAGATTTCTATCTCACTTGCTTCCAGGAACAAAAGGTGGCTTAGGTGGAGGTCTCCCTTCAATTTATCCGCAAAACCACCAATGTAAAAGAGAGTAGCTGAGAGCATTATTTAGACAAACTATACATTTACTCCACTTTTAGATAATGACTTGTAGCTTTATTTCTCAATTAAGTTTTGAGCTAGCTAAAACCGGGGGGAGGGAGCGCTGAAGAAATGGGCTGGATTCTACCCATCTTTGATTTACACTGTCCTACCGACAACTTACAGGATATAGTGCCTAGAAAGCATGGCATAATATTATATTCTTACTGAATTACGCACAAGATCTGCTTGTGAGCCAAGCAGAGTAGGTCATCAGCACGTATTGAAAAATCAGCCTGCAAAAATGTGTTCGTAAAGTTGATGAAGTAAATGCACGAAGTATCTGCCATCCGTGCCCAACTGGAGGCTTGGGATCACGTCATAGTTCCCAAAGAAGTGCCCCATCAGATAATCCAAATACCCCCGCTCACGCCCGTACGTTCTGTGCCTCTCTGCCGTTCTCTTTTCAGCTTAGCCCCAAGCAAAGTTCTTTCATTCTTCTCCCCAGCAGGATCACAATAAAGGGTTCATCAAACTTCTTCCCAAAGGCTCAGTCCTAGAAGCAAGGGCTTTGGGATCCTTCATTCTGTTCCCGATAGAGGCTGCTGAAAAGTTTCAGAGTCGAAAGGAGAAAAACTCAGCCAATCCTACGCCCTCACTGATGCTTACAAGGGCCTGTCTGTCTTCGGGTGGGAGAGGGCTCGGTTCCCTTAAGCAATAACTCCCTCAAGAGTTATTGAGCACAAACACGTCTATCCACAAACACACAGCCAGTCACGATTTAAACCTCACTGTTGAAGCAATAAACTTCTTACCTTCAGAGTAGCCAAGCTGCTGAGATTTCTGCTTCCCAACCTTCACCATCTCTTTGTTAATGTCACAGACCACTACGTGGGATCCCCCTAGAGATCCATTCTCCTCTTCCTGGTAAAGGTGGGTAATCTCCTGCCACGATAAATTCTGATGGGATCTCAGCTTCTGCTGGATCTGATGCTCCCGCTGGGAACGAACATAATTGAGAAATCGAAAGGCGATGTCACCTGAATTTGTTTTGAAAGGAACATTCAAAATGTGAGATTTCTTTTTCCTGGAATTAAACAACATACAGGTAAGTATGAAGGTAAGGAGTTTTGTAACACTTGGGTATTACAGCTGGTGTAGAATGTTAAACTCGGAAAGCTGCAAGGAGGCACGTTCATAGTTACTATCTTGGTGAGAACGCCTGAGGCCTGGAGAAGGACTTTTCAGCACTCCTCCCACACTGGGAGGAGAAGAAGTTCTGGTCTTGCTGTTACTGCGGATCATGGACGCCCTAGACCTCTGCAAAGGTTTGGGAAGGATTAGAACACTCCACCCGAGTTATATCTCACCCCTGATCGACCTGTGGAATGGAAAGGTGGCCAGGGCACTTGAGATGCTGTTCCCAGCTGTTGATCCCAAGTGGCTTCTTGATTTCCTGCGGAGCTGAGGAAAGTGGAGCAACTGAAAAGATGCTAGAACAACAGTGGTGGAAAACCAGACCTGGGTGTGACCAAGCACTAGTAAGAACTCATGTCTGAGCCTGCACGTTGGCGACAGAAGCAGCAAAGAGCCAATACTTCTCTGCGTTTTATTGCCTCCACAGATTCTTGTCCGGCAGGTCTGTTCAGCGTTACCCAGAGTCTTTCAGGGAAAGGCAGGCAGGGCAAATCTCCTGCAAGTTTGCTGGATGAATGTTTAGGTTCCTTGGTGAATAAAGTCTCACATCTACTCTGGATTGCATACAGATGCACAGAGCCCACGGTGCCGAACAGGGCAAAGGCTTCTGTGGTGATACAGGGTGCTTTGGAGCTTGCAGCAGCAGTAGCTAGGGTTCTCTACAATTTAAATTCTGCCACCTGCAGGTTTCAGCCATGGCTCTTGTGGCTCCTCTCAGCAACTGGGTGGGGTGTTGACCGCTGGATCCAGATAGTAGTCAATGCTTCTTTAAGGAAAGGGTCAATGCACCAGCTTTAAAGGGGGCCATAGTGTGTCTTCTCAAGATGCCATCCTGGATCGGACTGTGTTTGATGACAAGCTGGTGGCGAATCAACTACAGGGGATCCTAGAGAAAGAGAATTATCTGGATCTTTTCTGTCTTGATTCAGGCCCAGTCACTGGACAGAAATGGCATTGGTTGCTCTAGTGGATGACTTTCATTAGGACCTAGATGGGGAGCGCATGTAGAACATGGTACACAGGATGTGTATGCTACTAGACCTTTCTGTGGCATTCAGCACCATCAATCATTTATCCTTCTGGACGGCCTACAAGATCTTGCAGCTGGGGGAGCTGTTTATGGTGGTTCTACTCTTACCTGAGTTGGAATTCCAGTTGGTGGGGATGGGGGACCCCTGAGATCAATGGGAATGCACAGGCTTAGTGATCCCCCCCCCCCCGGCTGTTTAACATTTACAGGAAACGTTGGCGAGATCATCCCTTGGCTCAGGATGAGGTCTCTCCAATATCACTTAATTATACAACAACACCCTGGGCCAAGCTGGAGATGCTTGGGAAGCCCTGAATTGGAAGCTGTGGAGAATCTGGATGGGCTTGTGAACATTATGAGGCTTACCTGTCCCTCCAGCAACATCAATTAACTGGGCTCCTGGATAAGGGTTCATGTGGCACAGCAGGATGTCTCTCCAGATGCGATGGATTCCCAGAGTCATCGAATCATTCATTTCATCATAGTTTTTTGCCGCATTTTCAAACAACTGGTAAACTGAAATTTTCTTTTTTCAAAATGAGGCAGGTTTTGTTGTTTGTACTAATATCTATACCATTCCGATAGAAATCAAATTGACTAGCAACATCTGCGTATTCAAATAATATAAGACGTAACCAAGCATCTATCTCTCCTAATATTTATTTTTTATTTGTCTGTTAAATTTCTAAGCCACCCAACTCCAAACAACTCTGGGCAGCTTCACAAAATTAAAACACAGTAATATACACAACACAGTACAGAACAGAGTATAAAACACTTGGCGTATTGGGGGAAACACAAAAAGCAAAGCCTATGTCCACAACACCTGCCACTAAAAGGTGCTCCCCCACCAAAAAAACCACCTAGCTCCAGGCTTGGGGAAGCAGCCACGTTTTTAAAGATCACCTGAAGACAGGCAAAGAAGAGACGGTGTGGATCTTGGGGAGGGGGTGCTCTTCCAACGGGCAGGTGCAGAGACAGAGAAGGCCCAGCTCCAGGGTCCCACTAGATGGCATGGCTGAATTGACGGGATCTAGACTCTGTTGCAGCGAATAGGATGGGCAGGCTCCACGGAAGACGGCCAGGCCCTATGCCATGCAAGGACAAATTCGGTCTTCAGATCTTTCTACTTGTCTTCACGTCTCTCTTTTTCACGAATGAGCGTCTCCCTAACCCTGCCGCGCAAGCTGGTCTTGCCTTAAGGCAGGAGAGATGATAAAACCAAGAGCTCTGCCCCAGTGCGGGTGTTACCCTCCCCGTGAGGGGTTTCTGGCAAGGGGCACGTCAGGCGTGGGGAAGGCTATTAGTCTCGCCCTCAATTATTCGACGAATCAGGTATTTTACAGTGGAAGCAATTCGAGCCGGCGGGTGTCAGCGACAAAGGCCAAGCTACCGTCGGGGGAAGCTCCGCCTGACCCGTGCCCAGCCCTGCAGGGGCCTCGCAAAGCGTTCAGCGCCCCCGCCTCTCTGCGGAACGGGCGCTTCGCCTCCCCGCCTTGGCGACCTCGGGGGGCGCGCACCAGCGCCCCGCGCCCCCGGCAGCCTCGGAAGCGCTGCTCGGGACGGGCGAGGCCCACGCACGCCGCGCCCAGTCCGGGCTCTCCACTCCCCCGGCCCACCCGCGCGACTCCTTCCACTCACTCCTCGCCCGGGGCGGGGCGCCTGCGGAGCTCGCTTTCTACCGGCAGGGAGGTCCTGGGCCAGCGGGAGCCCGGGCGGCTCGAGGGCGCCCCTCACCTTTCTCGCCCTTCTCCTCCTCCGACACGACCTGGAAGCCGAAGTGCGTCGTCCCGCGGCCGCAGAGGCCCCGCAGGAGGCCCGGCGCCCGGCGCCCGCCACAGCTCGCCCAGACGCGCCCCGAAGCGCCCAGCACGGAGGCCGCCATCTTGCCAGGGACGCCGCCGCGGCCCGCCCCCTTCGGGGCGAGAGGGGAGGGTGGCGCATGCGCGCGGGGGGCCTTGGCGCCTCGCCCGCGGGAGGACGCCATCGTCCAGCCGGCGAGAGCGCCCGAGGGGCGGGGCGCTCGCGGTCACGTGCGGGAGACTGACAGGCCTTCCCGGCCGCGCCCTCCGGCGGTCTGAGTACGCCCGGCCCAGCAGCGCCCGCTTAGCCAGGGCCGCCGCACCGGGCTGCGCACCTCCGGACGCCCGCTAGGCGGCAGCAAGGGGTTCGCCTGGAAGGGGGCGCTGCCCTCCGTGGGAGGCCCTCAGAGAGGCTGCCTGAAACGCTTTAGCAAGCCCTGCCGCAAGCCGGAGGCTGGCTGGACTGGGTGACGGCCCTCCTGCGCCTCGATGCCATGGACAAGCGATTTGCGCCTAGGCCTGGAGCAGCCCCGCTCGAAACATGAGGTGCGCCGGCCGGTTTGGCCGCTGCTGATCCCTCCTGCGGGGGAATCGTAATTTAGGTCACGAACAAGGCGGGAATGTGGAATTTGGCCCTGCCTGCGATCCGGCATCGTTACGGTTTCCGGGTGAGAACCGCGCCGTGCCGTGAGAAGTCTTCAGGGCCTCCACGGACTTTTCCAAGTGGCCCGCAGAGTTTAGGGGCTCGATCAGCTTCTCTCAACCTTTTGACCCTGGAAGAACCCTTGAAATGTTTTTCGGCCCTCGAGGAACCCCTGCACAGTCAGGGTCAAATATAGACTCAAAGGGAATAGGGCAACTTGGATCCCCAGTCCATATAAAACCCACTGTAAAGACGGGCTTTCTTTTTAGTCCATTAATGTACCAGGGCAGGGAAGTCCCTGAGAAGATTTAAATTCATCATCATCATCATTAGATTTATTGGTATTGTCCGTTCTAGAATCCTCCTCTTCTCTCTCACACTTCCTCTCACACCTCACACCAGATGGGACCCTCAGACATGACTGAAGAAACATGTACGGAATTTATTTAAAATAACATAATGAAACAACTACAGGAGAAGCGTAGGGGAGAGATGCAGACAAGAGAAAGAGACATCACAGATTAAGATGGACAAGTCCATTAATTTCTTGAAAAATGCTCTTCTCCCTCCCCTCCCTTCCTGCAATGTAGCATTCACCTGTTATCAATAGTTTCCCCATCTCACGTCAAAAATTAACAATGCATTCAACAAAATAAACACAGTCCTACAGTGCGCTTCCAGAGACCTCAAAAAGAGCTGTAACTAGATTTTTGTTTGGCCTCTGCTCATCACTGCGAGAGCACATGTCCCAAACATGAAATAATTTTTTAAATAAATCATGATCTCCAGGGAACCCCTAGTGACCTCTCATGAAGCCCTAGGATTCCATGAAACCCTGGTTGAGAAACCCTGATCTAAACTGAGGTCATAAGTTAATAGTAAAGTAGTACCCAGTCCTAATTGCCAAAGAAAGGTGCTACTTGTGTGACGGAGGGTGAATAGAAAGTCTTGGGAATATTCTGGACTACGAGAAAAGAGTGAGTTATTTTCTTGTACACAGCCTGGTCAATATGGGTGGCCTAATTGTAAATCTGTATTACACAATTAATCCTAGAGGACTGACACTGGTGAAATGCAAAACTCACCAATTATGCAGTGGAAAAGTTTGTTCATCCTTGGGCAGCTACGAGACTCACGAGACCAAACACTTCATCTACTCTTACCTGGGTCAAGTTGCTATTCTCCTTTTCAAATCCGGTTAGAATATGGGACTTTTTCACCCAAATACGCATTCGGTTACAGGACTGCATGCTAATTCCAAATAGACTGAAGTCTTCAGCCTTCCCCAGGGAACATACCTTGATCTTCAAGCCTTTTGTTTTAATTGCATGTACTTCTGTGTACCAATTTGTGTTTTTGTTGTGGCCATAAAAAATAGCAAAAAAGCAAGCTTGTATGTATTTTCTTTCTAAAACAAACAATCCATCCAAGTTTTCTAATAAAACTGTTGGGTATCCATCATTTAACATATTCGAATATTCCTGAATTTGGGTAGCTCTTCCGTTGGACTACTGGGGTTCTGCATTATGCTGAAGCTGGACATTCTTTAGCTAAACCAGCTAGTGTTTTCCAAAGCTTAACTCCAAGTTTTGGTAGGATCCGCGTGGTTTACTATATCTGAGTTAAACCTTGAAAATACCTTTCCATACCAGCTAATGTATCCAAGTGTCTTCTTTAATTTTATTGGCTTCAGGTGCTTTCCAAACACCACTTAAGAGAGCACAAGCTGAGACACAAAATTAGACTTCCTCCTAACTCAGAAGGTTCCTTTTAAGCACATCTATGCAAGAGGATATCCCGTAATGCTATTAATTTAAAGAATCCTTGAAATCTTCCACATGAAACTCATGCATGCTTAGTAGATTAACCCTAACCCTAAAGACTTGCTGGTTTATTCCTTCCTCCATAGGTGTGTCGTGCTTGGAAGCAGGTCATCAGTCCCTCCTGTAATTGTTTGAACACCCTTTAGCCAACAGAAATAAATGTGGCTGAGTTAATATTAGATTAACTTGGTGCGTGGTGGTACCCACCACATGTGCAAGCTATTCTAAGGATTCAGTGTACATATACTTTAAAATGTTCAAAGGCTGGCCAGTCCCAATGCAGTACAGCAGAGGGCTCAGTCTCCATAGAGGACAGGCAGAGAATACCAGGAACTTTCTCTAGGGGTGATTTTTATTCATAGCTATCAAGAAAAAAAAATAGCCGAGCTGAGGAAGAATCCATAACCTCTGGGTGTTTTGACTACCAAGCATACATTCCACCTAAGCAAGCTTGTGTTGCATTTATGTATAATATGCTCATGGCTCTGTAGAGATGAGACCTAATTTGCACGTCACGGTAAACTATAGCGTGCTTTGCTTCCGACTTTGCATACAAACCCAGTATTTGGCCTTTGTAAACCATGATTTATAAACAAATGTGTATGAGTGACCTTGGGAGGTGACAGCTCTCAGCTGGCCTTACTTAGACCCGGAAGCTAAGCAAGATCAGGCTCGGTCCGTGCCAGAATCATAGAATTCCAGGGTTGTAGGCTAAACTAGAGAATTGGAAAAATATCCCAGAAAGCAGCAATGGCAAATCTGAATTGTTGCAAGGAAGCTGCATGGATGTGGTCGTGGAATCACTGACCTCACCTTGACGGAGACTCTCTGAATAAGGCTAATAATTCTTGGTTTAATACCGTGCAGCCATTGAGAGAGTACAACAGTGCATATCCGACCTTTGAGCTAAGATAGGCTCTCAGCTTGAGTAAAACAGAGCAGCTGGATTCACATGCTACATTAAACCAGGATAAATCACTGTGCAAGCTGAGTAGGTGATGAGGGACTATTCAGCAAGAAGGGGTTTGCAGACTTCCCACAAGTAGCTGCCTGACAACTGCTACAACCAGGATGTGAGTTAGATTTCATTTATTTCTTGAAGACACCTCATAACAAAAAATATATAGTCATGCATTTCAGAAAAACAAAGATAAATATTTGAAAATTTAAATAATAATTTTAATACACCAAGTAATCCCACATCTCTTCATGAAAGACTGGACCAAAGTAAGAACAGCGAATATGGCTTTCATTCACGTCTTCCATTTCTTCTGCCACATTAGAGTTCGGTGAAATGATTAAAACATGGGAAATGTTTAAGTCTTACCAGCTTTCTTCTGAAGGCTGCAAAGTACTTGATTAAAATGTCCAGGTTTCAAATGAGTGATATATTGTGTCCAGTAAAATGAACACAAGTGTTAAATAAGCACAGCTGATAACAGCTGCTTTCTTTTGTCCTGACTTGATATTTAAGGTCTTTTGAGTGATTCATTCCTTTTCCATCACCTGCCCAGGAGATAAGGCACTGAAGTACTGGAAGACAAGTGTTTTTCCCTCAGCCCCACAAAACGACAATCACAGCTTGAAGCCAGAATGAATGGCCACAATGCCTGAGGTCAGGTTTTGATATTCCACCTTCAGAAAGCCTGCATCTTCAATCATTTCCTTGAACTCCTCCTAAAATAAAGTAATGATAAATACAGCATTTAGCGCTGAAACTCATTCCTGGTGTTCCTAGCACATTTTCAAGAGCAACTGCGACTGAATGCTTTTCTTTAGCGTGTCTTTCTGTAAGACTGAAGTTTTAATGTTTAGGTTAACCTGGAGGACTTGTTTTACCTGAGCCGGAAAGCGCCTTATGCTTTCTACAAGATACTGGTAGGATTTCCAATCACCAGCAATAATTTCTCCCAGCACAGGGATAACTTGGAAGCTATAGAGATCATACAGACTGTGAAAACAAAAATTTAAAAGTTAGTACAGATACTGGATGCAGCTAATACATCCTGACTAAAGTTTGCATAAACTAGTTTGACTTCAGTACTGGGTTTTCACATGTTGAAGGTAAACTCTGAGGAAGGGCAAATAGGTTTTTTTTTCCTTTTGAATTTCCTTCGGGGGAGGGACCAAGATCTGTTCTAGCAGCTTTCTAAAGCCATTCCTGGGCAGCACATGTGGCAGGTCTTAAGGGAGGAACCCCCCTCCCACTACCGATATGCGTGCAAGAACTTGCTTTCCTAGGATTGAGTCAAAACGCATGCTACAGTTATAAATGCAGGCGGGCTGACATGCACCCAAATTCTGATCACGTGACCATGGGGGTGCACTTTAGGGACCGGCCATAAGCACCATTCATTCAGCGCCACCATAACTTCAAATGGTGACTGAATAATCATTAACCAAGGACTACCTGTATATTATCTGCAAAGATGATAACCAATCCCTCCTTCTCTTTCTCCTAGTCATTAATGAATTTGCACCATCAAAAATACAGTGTGAATACAAGTTGTCATTCTTCCCCGTTCACTAGATAGAATATTGCATCCGGTTCTAGGCACTGCATTTGACTACTCTGGGGTTACTTGAAGTCACTCTTTTAGTCCTTCAGATCAGTCTGAAATGGTCAAATTGCCCACCCTTGGCCAAGAGAATACTCTATTTCTGCTTTTTACTGTTTTCCTAAGCCAACCTGTCCGGGGCAGCAGGGAGGTGTCACCAATTAGAAAAGACTCTTGAACAAAACATGTACAGGCAGTCCTCACTTAACAATGGCAATTGCGACTGGAATTTCTGTCCCTAAGAGACGTGGTCATAAAGTGCGATGTCATGTGACCACACCTCTTAGCAAAAGCAATTCCAGCACTTCTGGTTGCCGTTGTTAAGTGAGGGTGTCATGTGGTCACCATTTGTGACCTCCTGCCAGCTTCCCCATTGACTTTGCTTCTAGGAAGCCAGCAAAGAAGATTACAAATGGCAATCTGATGACTGTGGGACGCAGCAACATTATAATCGTGGCCCGAGTGCCTAGATCATGATCACATGACCGTGGGTATGCTGCAACAGATGTAAGTAGAAGCACTGGTCATAACTACCTCTCGTTCAGCACCGTCGTAAGTTTGAACAGTCGCTGAATGAGTGGTCATCAAACAAGGACCACCTGTACTGTACTAAATTCAATAAACAGGAAATGTCTCATACTGTCACAGTAGCGTATAAATATCATTTGCTTAAGGAGGATGAAAACATGAAAAGAAGATCCTTTGTTTCAACCTGGAAATAAGGGAATTGTTGACTTGACTGAATTCAAGACAGAGAAACCGCCCTCCTGGTTTCAGAACTCGATGAGCCTCCTGAAGTGCCTGGAATCACAGACAACAAGCAAACAAACAAAACACCACAGTAAGCAGGCGTATTATGATGTTTCACTTAGCTCTATTCTGATCTCAAACAGGAGAGTTTGAGGGAGGGGGTTATGGGTAGATCAAACAATACCCTGTTGATTGCTTGGATACAGTCATGTGAAAAAGAAAGCACACCCTCTTTGAGTTCTATGGTTTTACGTATCAGGACATAATAAAAATTATCTGGTCCTTAGCAGTTCTCAAAAGTAGGTAAGTACAACCTCAGATGAACAACAACACATGACATATTACACCATATCATCATTTATTTTACAAAAAGAAAGCCAACATGGAGAAGCCATGTGTGAAAAACTAACTACACCTTATGATTCAATAGCTTGTAGAACCACCTTTAGCAGCAATAACTTGAAGTAATTGTTTTCTGTATGACTTTATCAGTCTCTCACATCATTGTGGAGGAATTTTGGCCCGCTCTTCTTTATAGCATTGCTTCAGTTCATTGAGGTTTGCGGGCATTTGTTTACACACAGCTCTCTTGAGGTCCCACCTCAGCATTTCAATCAGGTTGAGCCATTTGACTGAGCCATTGCAACACATTTGTTTTTTTCTTTTTCAGCCATTCTGTTGTAGATTTGCTGGTGTGCTTGGGATCATTGTCCTGTTGCATGACCCAATGTTGGCCAAGCTTTAGCTGTCGGACAGATGGCCTCACATTTGACTCTAGAATACTTCGGTATACAGAGGAGTTCATGGTTGACTCGATGACTGCAAGGTGCCCAGGTCCTGTGGCTGCAAAACAAGCCCAAATCATCACCGCTCCACCACCATGCTTGACGGTTGGTATGAGATGTTTGTGCTGATATGCTGTGTTTGGTTTTTGTCAAACATGGAGCTGTGCATTATAGCCAAACATCTCCACTTTGGTCTCGTCTGTCCAAAGGACAGTGTTCCAGAAGTCCTGTGATTTGTTCAGATGCAACTTTGCAAACCTAAGCCATGCCACCATGTTCTTTTTAGAGAGAAGAGGCTTTCTCCTGGCAACCCTTCCAAACAAACCATACTTGTTCAGTCTTTGTGATGGAATGGAATTATGAAGGCCAAGCTCAGGGAGATAAGCATTTTCTTAGCTCACCGGAACCGAGTGGGAGGAACAAAAGGATGAGACTGGCACCTCCCTGAGGAATTCACACTGTTGTGGCTGGAGGACTTTGGGAACTGGGGTTTGAGTCTGGGAAGATTCTTGCTAGAGGTTGTAGCTAATAAACATAGCTGGACTGAATTGGCATTGTCTCTTGGAGTTCCTTGGGCTACGCCTGACATCAATCTTCCCAGACTCAAACCCCAGTTCCCAAAGTCCTCCAGCCACAACAGTGTGAATTCCTCAGGGAGGTGCCAGTCTCATCCTTTTGTTCCTCCCACTCGGTTCCGGTGAGCTAAGAAAATGCTTATCTCCCTGAGCTTGGCCTTCATAATTCCATTCCATCAGAGTCTTGTTCTAATTGTACTGTCATAAACTTTAACATTTAACATGCTGAGGCCTATAGAGTCTGAGATGTAACTCTTGGATTTTTTGCAATTTCTCTGAGCATTGTACGGTCTGACCTTGGGGGGAATTTGCTGGGATGCCCACTCCTGGGAAGATTGGCAACTGTCTTGAGTGTTTTCCACTGGTGAATAATCTTCCTCACTGTAGAATGATGGACTTTAAATTGTTTGGAAATGGCCTTATAACCCTTCCCAGATTGATGGGCAGCAATAATTGCTTCTCTAAGATCATTGCTGATGTCTTTACTCTCTGGCATTGTGTTAACACACACCTCAATGCTCAAGACCAGCAAACTCCAAAAACTTTGGCTGTTATAGAGGTAGTCACACTTGCTGATGATCAGTTGGTCAAGGGCATTTGATTAACAGCACCCGGCTGCAACATAGCCTCTTCATACCTATGGAAGCAGTAGGGGTGTACTTAATTTTTCCCGCATGGCTTCTCCATTTGGGCTTTATTTTTGTAAAATAAATGATGACATGGTGTAATATGTCATGTGTTGTTGTTCATCTGAGGTTGTATTTACCTACTTCTGAGAAGTGCTAAGGACCAGATGATTTTTATTATGTCCTGATACATAAAACCATAGAACTCAAAGAGGGTGTACTTTCTTTTTTACACGACTGTATTTTGGAAAACTTTTTTTTAAGATACACCACTGAATAACTGCCAGGTATGAGCAGTGGATATGATTCATACACCAGGTAGGAGTGCTGTAATGGTTAGGGATAGACTAGGATCAAGAAGATTCAGGTTCAAATGGCCACTCCTTGGGTGACCTTGGGCCAATCATTCTCTTTCTTTCCAACCACCTGACAAGGTTATTGTTATGGGGGGAAACTAGGAGGAGGAGGAGGAGTGTAACACCACCTTGAATATCTGGAGAAAAGGCAGTTACAAGTCTAGCAACAACCCCCCCCCCCAGTCCAATGGGAGCCATTCACTCACCTGGTCCATATGAGTGACATTACGGATACCAAAAGCAATTGTGTAAATATCAAACTTGTCATCCTGGAAGGGCAGATCTTCAGCATTCCCCACCACCCAGGACAATCCTTCAAACAATCAGAAATGGAAGTGGTCAGTGCCCCAGCTCAAAGGACCTCCCAAAGGGCTCTTTCATTAAAGATCAACAACATTTTATGAAAACAGAACCTGTGTTGAACGTACGCATGACAAAGTTAACAGTCCAATGCGAAAGTGTGCAATTTGTGTCACTAATTAACGATCTAATGCATGTTTTAGATTTCTATCTCACTTGCTTCCAGGAACAAAAGGTGGCTTAGGTGGAGGTCTCCCTTCAATTTATCCGCAAAACCACCAATGTAAAAGAGAGTAGCTGAGAGCATTATTTAGACAAACTATACATTTACTCCACTTTTAGATAATGACTTGTAGCTTTATTTCTCAATTAAGTTTTGAGCTAGCTAAAACCGGGGGGAGGGAGCGCTGAAGAAATGGGCTGGATTCTACCCATCTTTGATTTACACTGTCCTACCGACAACTTACAGGATATAGTGCCTAGAAAGCATGGCATAATATTATATTCTTACTGAATTACGCACAAGATCTGCTTGTGAGCCAAGCAGAGTAGGTCATCAGCACGTATTGAAAAATCAGCCTGCAAAAATGTGTTCGTAAAGTTGATGAAGTAAATGCACGAAGTATCTGCCATCCGTGCCCAACTGGAGGCTTGGGATCACGTCATAGTTCCCAAAGAAGTGCCCCATCAGATAATCCAAATACCCCCGCTCACGCCCGTACGTTCTGTGCCTCTCTGCCGTTCTCTTTTCAGCTTAGCCCCAAGCAAAGTTCTTTCATTCTTCTCCCCAGCAGGATCACAATAAAGGGTTCATCAAACTTCTTCCCAAAGGCTCAGTCCTAGAAGCAAGGGCTTTGGGATCCTTCATTCTGTTCCCGATAGAGGCTGCTGAAAAGTTTCAGAGTCGAAAGGAGAAAAACTCAGCCAATCCTACGCCCTCACTGATGCTTACAAGGGCCTGTCTGTCTTCGGGTGGGAGAGGGCTCGGTTCCCTTAAGCAATAACTCCCTCAAGAGTTATTGAGCACAAACACGTCTATCCACAAACACACAGCCAGTCACGATTTAAACCTCACTGTTGAAGCAATAAACTTCTTACCTTCAGAGTAGCCAAGCTGCTGAGATTTCTGCTTCCCAACCTTCACCATCTCTTTGTTAATGTCACAGACCACTACGTGGGATCCCCCTAGAGATCCATTCTCCTCTTCCTGGTAAAGGTGGGTAATCTCCTGCCACGATAAATTCTGATGGGATCTCAGCTTCTGCTGGATCTGATGCTCCCGCTGGGAACGAACATAATTGAGAAATCGAAAGGCGATGTCACCTGAATTTGTTTTGAAAGGAACATTCAAAATGTGAGATTTCTTTTTCCTGGAATTAAACAACATACAGGTAAGTATGAAGGTAAGGAGTTTTGTAACACTTGGGTATTACAGCTGGTGTAGAACGTTAAACTCGGAAAGCTGCAAGGAGGCACGTTCATAGTTACTATCTTGGTGAGAACGCCTGAGGCCTGGAGAAGGACTTTTCAGCACTCCTCCCACACTGGGAGGAGAGGAAGTTCTGGTCTTGCTGTTACTGCGGATCATGGACGCCCTAGACCTCTGCAAAGGTTTGGGAAGGATTAGAACACTCCACCCGAGTTATATCTCACCCCTGATCGACCTGTGGAATGGAAAGGTGGCCAGGGCACTTGAGATGCTGTTCCCAGCTGTTGATCCCAAGTGGCTTCTTGATTTCCTGCGGAGCTGAGGAAAGTGGAGCAACTGAAAAGATGCTAGAACAACAGTGGTGGAAAACCAGACCTGGGTGTGACCAAGCACTAGTAAGAACTCATGTCTGAGCCTGCACGTTGGCGACAGAAGCAGCAAAGAGCCAATACTTCTCTGCGTTTTATTGCCTCCACAGATTCTTGTCCGGCAGGTCTGTTCAGCGTTACCCAGAGTCTTTCAGGGAAAGGCAGGCAGGGCAAATCTCCTGCAAGTTTGCTGGATGAATGTTTAGGTTCCTTGGTGAATAAAGTCTCACATCTACTCTGGATTGCATACAGATGCACAGAGCCCACGGTGCCGAACAGGGCAAAGGCTTCTGTGGTGATACAGGGTGTTTTGGAGCTTGCAGCAGCAGTAGCTAGGGTTCTCTACAATTTAAATTCTGCCACCTGCAGGTTTCAGCCATGGCTCTTGTGGCTCCTCTCAGCAACTGGGTGGGGTGTTGACCGCTGGATCCAGAAAGTAGTCAATGCTTCTTTAAGGAAAGGGACAATGCACCAGCTTTAAAGGGGGCCATAGTGTGTCTTCTCAAGACGCCATCCTGGATCCAGCCGTGTTTGACAAAGGGTTGCCCAATCTCCAACTTTCCCTTTTTGGGGGAAGGGTGTGGACAGGATACTGGCAAATGAGATCTCTCTGATGTCACTCAATTATACAACACCCTGGGCCAAGCTGGAGATGCCTGGGAAGCCCTGAATTGGAAGCTGTGGAGAATCTGGATGGGCTTGTGAACATTATGAGGCTTACCTGTCCCTCCAGCAACATCAATTAACTGGGCTCCTGGATAAGGGTTCATGTGGCGCAGCAGGATGTCCTTCCAGACACGATGGATTCCGAGAGTCATCGAATCATTCATTACATCATACTTCTTTGCCACATTTTCAAACACCTGGTAAACTGAAATTTTCTTTTTTCAAAATGAGGCAGGTTTTGTTGTTTGTACTAATATCTATACCATTCCGATAGAAATCAAATTGACTAGCAACATCTGCGTATTCAAATAGTATAAGATGTAACCAAGCATCTATCTCTCCTAATATTTATTTTTTATTTGTCTGTTAAATTTCTAAGCCACCCAACTCCAAACAACTCTGGGCGGCTTCACAAAATTAAAACGCAGCAATATAGAAACAGTTCGAGCCGGCGGGTGTCAGCGGGTACCTGACCCGCGCCCGGCCCTGCAGCGACCCGCCTCAAAACACTATTCACGGGGCCTCGCAAAGCGTTCAGCGCCCCCGCCTCTCTGCGGAACGGGCGCTTCGCTTCCTCGCAGGGCGCACCGAGGCTTCTTCGGGAGGCGCGCCGCAGCGCCCAGCGCCCCCGGCGGCCTCGGAGGCGCTGCTCGGGACGGGCGAGGCCCGCGCACGCCGCGCCCAGTCCGGGCTCTCCACTCCGCCCGCGCGACTCCTTCCACTCGCTCCTCGCCCGAGGCGGGGCGCCTGCGGAGCTCGCTTTCTACCGGCAGGGAGGTCCTGGGCCAGCGGGAGGCCGGGCGGCTCGAGGGCGCCCCTCACCTTTCTCGCCCTTCTCCTCCTCCGACACGACCTGGAAGCCGAAGTGCGTCGTCCCGCGGCCGCACAGGCCCCGCAGGAGGCCCGGCGCCCGCCGCCCGCCGCAGGTCGCCCAGGCGCGCCCCGAAGCGCCCAGCACGGAGGCCGCCATCTTGCCAGGGACGCCGCCGCGGCCCGCCCCCTTCGGGGCGAGAGGGGAGGGCGGCGCATGCGCGCGGGGGGCCTTGGCGCCTCGCCCGCGGGAGGACGCCATCGTCCAGCCGGCGAGAGCGCCCGAGGGGCGGGGCGCTCGCGGTCACGTGCGGGAGACTGACAGGCCTTCCCGGCCGCGCCCTCCGGCGGTCTGAGTACGCCCGGCCCAGCAGCGCCCGCTTAGCCAGGGCCGCCGCACCGGGCTGCGCACCTCCGGACGCCCGCTAGGCGGCAGCAAGGGGTTCGCCTGTGGAGCGCTAAGTTTACTCATTAGTTTGTATTTCAAATTTAGACAGCACCCATCCCTGTTTCCCGAACCTGGCGACTGTGAGATGTGGGGACTTCAACTCCCAGAAGTCCCTAGGCGACTGGCTGGGGAATTCTGGGAGGTGAAGTCCCGCATGTGAAAGTCGCCAGGCTCTGGAAACGCCGGTCTAGCTTGTCTGCTCTGACTGGTTTAGCACCCTGCGGAAATGCGCCCCGGCCTTTGCAAAGGTGTGGCTGGCAGCCGGTGCCAAACAATAGAGGTGAACATGTGTAGCTCAGGGTTGAACTGTGGAGTCCGTGGGGTTCTCTGAGCTTGGTTCTATTCTTGGAAATGCTTCATTACCTGGCCAGGTAACATCTTCAGTGCTAGAATGGGATGGGGTTTGCTCTCTGTTTATGTGCTGTGGCCTGCCTTGCCAGTGCTGGCCTAACCCTAACCCTAACCCTTTGCCAGATAAGCAAAGGTCAACACCAGGCTCACAATCAAGCTGTAAACCTATTTTAATCAAAGAACTACCAGAGGAACAAAACAAAACCCCCACCCTTACCAGTACTGGGAAGGCATGCCATCCCGTTTTAGCACTGAAGATGGTACCTGGCCAGGTAACGAAACGTTTGCAAGAAAAGAACCAAGCTCAGAGAACCCCAAGGACTCCACAGGGTGCCGAACAGCCAGTCAGCCAAGCCCAGCTGAGCGTGGCAACTTCTGCCGCCCAGGCCCGTGGTTCTATCATGCGGCGGTGTCTTGCAAGGATCTGGAAAGGTGGCCCAAGGGAGCGAACCTGACCGGGGCCTCGGTCGCCAGCTGGACGGCCGCTGGGAAGCAGAAGGCAGGATCCCGCCTGGTCCCCAGACAATGCGCCAGGGAATCGCAAGCAGCAACTCTCCTCCTGCTAGACACGCTCCTGCGTAGCTTTTGCCCCTCAGACATAACGAGGTATCGTTGCAAAGTTATCGTGCCTGCAGCAATACTGTTTTCTGGAATCGCTTGTCGGAGCGAGACCTCGAGCTCTGGATGAGGGGCAAGCGGGTGCTTCTGATAACAGGGTTTCTGTTTTCCCGGCTTATTCTCTCACTACTTGAAATGCGTCGTTGGTTGCCCAGGGGTGGAGATGCATCACTGGTCGTATCGTGCTGATGATACCGAGGGGGATACGATTCTGTCTGCGTGGTCTTCGGGGCATGTCGCACAGGACAGGGAGCCGTCTGTTCTCCGTCACCCCAGAGGGTGGGGCCGGCCAGCAGGATGACGTGCAGGGAAAGAGGAAGATACAGTAATACTTCGGTTCACAAATGCTTCTGTTCATGAACAATTTAGTTCACGAACAGCAGCGTTCACAAAATTTTGCTTCCTTTCGCGAACTCCACATCGGGTGACGAACACGACCGGCGGCCATCTTCACTGCTCTGACACGTGGTTGTGGCTTCCTCTAGGCGAGACCGCCTGTACTTTGTTTCATATTTTTGTGGTAAAACAAAAAATACATATGGTTCAGAACGGATTAACCTTATTTACACTGAACCTTATGGGGAAATTTTATTCGGTTCGCGAACAGAATCGTGGAATGAATTAGGTCCGTGAACCAAGGTACCGCTGTAGCTGTTGGGAGGAATTCCCAGAGTAAGAGCCGTCAGCCGGTGGAACAGCTGGCCTCTGGAAGGGGGCGCTGCCCTCCGTGGGAGGCCCTCAGAGAGGCTGCCTGAAACGCTTTAGCAAGCCCTGCCGCAAGCCGGAGGCTGGCTGGACTGGGTGACGGCCCTCCTGCGCCTCGATGCCATGGACAAGCGATTTGCGCCTAGGCCTGGAGCAGCCCCGCTCGAAACATGAGGTGCGCCGGCCGGTTTGGCCGCTGCTGATCCCTCCTGCGGGGGAATCGTAATTTAGGTCACGAACAAGGCGGGAATGTGGAATTTGGCCCTGCCTGCGATCCGGCATCGTTACGGTTTCCGGGTGAGAACCGCGCCGTGCCGTGAGAAGTCTTCAGGGCCTCCACGGACTTTTCCAAGTGGCCCGCAGAGTTTAGGGGCTCGATAGAGTAGGAATGCGGACACCCAAAGTTCAGCCTGGCCAGGCGCAGGAATTAGGTGAGTTTCTATCTCAGCGGTGGGTCGTTGCAGGGATAACTTGAAAGGAGACCGCGCCTCCCGTGCAAGCCTCCTTAATGCAGGAAACCGCGCCAGCTTCTCGCGACCCCCACCTGCACGCATCCACCTGACGCTGCCGCTTCAACGCTCGCAGGAACCCGCCCGCCCGCAAGGCTCGGCTCGGCTCGGCTCGCCAAACCAACACCCAAAACAACGCCGGCGTAGGGCGCCGCTGGGGCGAGTCTCCACCACGGGCTGTCGGGAGGTGTAGTTTTCTCTCGAGAGGAGGGCGGCGCGAGCTCTTTCCGGCCGCGGAACGAGGAACCACCACGACCAGCATGCCTTGCGGCGGGGCGCGCCCCGCCCCCGCCAGAAAGGCTCCATCCGGGCCTTCCCGTCACGGCGGAGGGCGACTCGTCGCCATTACAGGCAGCGGCGGCGGCGGCGCTGAGGCGGGACCGGCGGCGCGACGCGGCCTGGGGGCTCCCCTTGGCCGGCGAACTCCCCTTCCCACCGCTCTCGAGGCGCCGGCGCAGGCCGGGCCGGCTGCGGAGCCTCCCGGGCTCCCGCGCTCTCCCGAGGCCGCTCCTCCGTCCGCGGGGCGCAGGCTCCGACTCGGCACCGCAGGCCTGTGGCGGCCGCGCGCCGGCCAATCTCTTCCCTCGCCCGGGCGAAGCAGCGAGGAACATGTCGCCATGAGGGTGGCCGAGACGACTGCGCTGCGCCGACCCCGCCGCCGGGCCATGAGCCTGGGCCTCGGCCCCAGCCGCCAGCCGCCCTCGCCCGCCCGCCTGCTTCGTAGTGGCGCCCCCGCGCCCGCCTGCCAGCGCCATGGACAAGAACAGCCCCTGCGGCTCCGGCCTCGGCCCCGGCTCCTCCTCCGCGACGGGAGGCAAAGGGCAGCAGCCCCGCTCTAACTCCGCCGGCCCGGCCGGGGGGGAGTCCAAGCCCAAAGGGGGTAAGGCGGCGCGGCGGGGGTGGACCACGAGGGGAAGCTGGTGGGCGGTGATCTGGTTCAGAGAGTACCCTACGCCAGTGCTTGTCAACCTCAGCAGCTTTAGGATGGGCCGACTTCAACTCCCGGAACGGCTGGGGGATTCTGGGAGTTGGAGACCGCCCATCTTAAAGTTGCTGAGATTGAGAAACGCTGCGCTAGACCGAAGTACAAGAACCCGCAGCTGGGTTGGTACAACGTGCTGAGCTGGTTGCACAAATCTTGTTATACCAACATGTACAGCTTCCTGCCACAAGACACTGACAGTGGGGGTGATCCTTGTTTATCTTCTTTAAAGAGAGGATGAAACACTTTCAGACAAGGTTGCTGCCAGCTCTAGGTCAGATCTCAACTTTGCTCTTGATTAAGAGTGGGGCAAATACTTGGATGCTGGGATGTTTCAACAGGGTTTTTTTAACATGTAACTTGGGAGGGTAGAGACTTCTTTCCATAATGGGGAAAGGCCAATTAGGAAATACTATGTTTGGCAATCATATCAAACAAACAAATCAAAGAAAGACTATGTTAGCAAATATGTAGAGTGTCTACACAAAGCCTGAAGATGTTAAAGCATCTTTAAAAGCCTTAGGAGCTTGCTATTTATTTGTCCAATAAACAGGGAACTCTGCTAGCTGGATTTCCAAGCTTATCATAGACTCCTAGGGTTGGAAGGGACCTTGGAGGTCTTCTAGTCCAACCCCCTGCCTGAGGCAGGAGTCCTCATACCATCTCGGACAAATGTTTGTCCAATCATTTCTTGAAAAGCATTATTGTATTTGTTTTTCTTTACTTGGAATACTTACGTATTGCAACTAAAAAGTCAGAAATAATAATCTAAAAATTGTTCACAGCTTTTTAATAAGATGAAATAGGGCAGATGGCCTCAATAGGTCTTCACTCCAGTAACTTTTGTTGGCAGTGCTGATGATCAGTGATGAGGAGTCCTTGTCTCCATTCTTCTTGATGCAGTTGTTGCTCTGTGCCAAGCTGCCAATCACCTTAGAAGAAACACTCCTTTGTCCTGGAGGCATCCTCATTTTGCAGAGTTAGAAAAGTAGAGACTCTCACAAGTTGAGCCTGACTTCTGGTGACTGCATCCATATTTTTTTCTTGGGAATGGCATGAAAGTAGTTTGTCAGTGTCTGAGATATGTTCTTGTCTTATCTAACCAACTGTCCTGGAGTGCCCAGGTGATCTCCTATCTGAAGACTATTCACATCCAACTCTTCTTTCTTTGTGAGATCAGCCAGGATCTGTTAAGTGCTGCCACTGCCGAGATAGCAATGCTAGATACAGTTGAAATTCAATTTCAACAATTCCAGCCCCCATAATTCTAATTTGCAACTGTGTTTCTAAAGTCTAGGCACTTCAGTGTTTAACTGACATACCAGAGATGGATTTAAAGATCTTATTGTGGAGCAGACACCATAAAATTAATGTCTCTGTATGATAAAGCTTTGAATGTTATATTTGATTTGGGACGCAACCTTAAATTATATAATTCTCAATATTATATCTTAATTGTCCTGAAATTCTTTAATTACGTTGATATGATTAATAGCAAATGCATACTGTAAAAAAGTATTGCGTTCAGCATGCAGTCTTGGGTGCTAACTGTGTGGTAGGGATATGGAAATGTATTGATCCAGGAATGTTTGTGAGATGGGTGGCTACATAAATATGCTAAATAAATAAAATGGTTCCTAGGAACATATCTCTCCAGACCATGCCAATCTACAAGCAGTTCATTGTTTCAGTGGATATAATTTGAGGTGATCCAGGGATTGCTCAACCCCAAATCAGATGTCTCCTCAGGAATACCATGTCCATTTACTTCCAGAAACTGCCTTAAAATGGCATGGTCTAAGGGGAGATTTGGCATATTCTGGAGGGAACTAAAACATTCTGGAATATTTTATTCCCAGATCAACAAATTTTGGACATCCCTGCTGTCCAAACAAATAGCAACGATGCTATATTTGAAGCTGATATCTAGACAGCACCAACTTCATTTTTGTGATCTCAAAAAGCTAAGCCAGACTGGTCCTGGTTAGTTTTTGGGATACCATAGGAAATGTCAGAAGTGTAGGCTAGAAGGGAAGTTGAAAAAAACATCCTGGAAGGAAGCAATGGCAAGCCAACATGTTCATGAAGTCACCAATTGAGCTAAAGTCACGGGACCCTTTTTTGAGCAAATCTCATAATTAATATAGGGCTCATTCTGCTTGCTTCAGGGGCAGGAACATGGTCTTTTAAAACTTGTCTGAATATTTTGTCCTGGATTCATGCGTACAGTAATGAAAGTTTGTGAGCCCTTGAGAAATGTCCAGTATTGTGACCTATAGTGTGATCTGAGCGTCATCTATGTCGTTTTAATAGATAAAGAGACTCTGGCTAAAGAAACAGCATGCAAAAGTTTGCTGTGTCATGTCTTTACTGAACACTCTGAGCCAACATTCATTGACATCATTGGAAAAAGTATGTGAAGTTTTAGATTTGGTAACAGTGGTGCCTCTTTTAGCAGCCATGACTTCAAATGTTTCCTGTACCTGTTGATTATTGGAACGCATGTGCTACGTTCACCTGACATTCTCTTGTAGAATTTGCTGGTACCGTGCAGAATCTATTGTTCCATCAACGATTGAGCTGTCCAGATCCCAAGGCTGCAAAGCAGCCTAAGTCATGATATTTCTACTGCCATGCTTCACATCTGAAATGTGGTGGAACAGTGTTTTGTGTTCTCCAAGCATAAGGTTTCTCATTATTATCTGAAAGGACTACTTTCATCTCATCTGCCCTTTGAGCATTGTTCAGTTGCCTGCTATATCATCCAGGTGGTCTTTGGCAAACTTGAGACGAGCAGCAGTGTGCATTTTGGAGAGTGGCGGTTTCCCCCCGGTATCCTCCCATGCATGCCCCTTTTGTTCATTGTTTCCTTTATGGTGGACTCACATATACTGACATCAGGCAGCACAAAAGCACCTGCAGTTTCTTTGTCATTATCCTGGGATTCTTTATAACCTCCTGGAGTGTTATATGCTTTGTACTTGGGGTGATTTTTATTGGACAAGTAATAATAATGTTGCATTTTCTTCATTTGTATCCTGTCTGCCTGATGATGGAGGCCAAAGTCTTTGGTAATGATTAAATCAGCCCTTCTAGCCTCATGAGTATCAACAACTCTTTTTCTGAGCTATTCAGAGGGTTTTTTTGACTGGAATGGAATTCATTTCCACAGAGCTGTTTCGTGAAGGCAGACTCAAGTGGTGGCAACCACTTGTGGCTGGTTTGTCTTTTTAATGGGAGAATGCCGCTTAAACTCACACCTGCGTATCATCTCATTGGTTTGAACATCTGACTCAACTGCCCCGTGTAAGAAAACTAATTATTCTAGGGCTTCACATAATTTTTCCAACAAAGACTGTAAATATTGGCTCATTATGTTCAGTAACAATGTATTTATTCATTTAAAGAATAGCTTAAGCTCAACAACTGACTCTGGGCAGCATACAGAAATCATCAAGCAAGCACAAAATGCAATGGAAAACAACCTACAACATTAAAAACAACCTAAAGCAATAAAATAGCTATCAGAACTAAAATGGACTATAATTCATCCAATTGGGACTTTACTCATCCTGGCCCAAACACCTGGGGAAACAGTCAGGTCTTGACTGTTTCTGAAAGCCGTCAGGGTCAACCGTATCTCGGGGGAAGATCATTCCAAAAGGAAGGGGCTGCCACAAGAAGATATGAAAGACTATGCTGTTTTATGTATAGTTTAACTTTTTGTGCCTGCGAGTTGGTGTTTACTCCCAGTCTAGCCTGTTGCCTTAGCCACTGCACCAAACTGGCTTATAGTTTAACTAGAATATTTTTATTAACAAGACTTAGATGAAGCTCTGATTGCGTTCCAGGTCACGGTAATGCAGGATTGTGGTTAGTTCTGTAGAGTCCACAAATTTTCCATCACCACAGAAGGTGAAATTCAGTTTGGCCAACTATATTGAACTAATTTTTCAGGTTAGCAACTGGAGGCTCTCTGTAGATAAAAGGCTTGGGTTTAGAAAGTGCTGCTTTTAGTTTATGACAGCCATGTGTGCAGACATTGATTATGTTCTAATCTGAACAGCCAGTAGTGCAAATAGCTGATGATGCTGATATTACCTTCACATTCTGTCAAGCCTGTGGTGACAGTTCTGAAGCTACAGAATTGTCTAGCAGTTATCAAACAATTTATTTCTCAAGTGTAAGCTTTAAAAAGTATATATGACAAATGTTTTATAAAAAAAGGCCTTTTTATATACAAGATTCAATAAGCAAAAATTCAGTATAGTACTTGCTAGGTTAGATTTTTAGATTTTTTTTGTCCCACCTTTATTATTTTTATAAATAACTCAAGGCAGTGAGCATACATAATACTCCTTCCTCCTCCTATTTTCCCCACAACAGCAACCCTGTGAGGTGAGTTGGGCTAAGTGACTGGCCCAAAGTCACCCAGCCGGCTTTCATGCCTAAGGCAGGACCAGAACTCACTGTCTCCTAGTTTCGAGCCTGGTGACTTAACCACTAGACCAAAGAGGCTCTAATAGGTTCTAATAGTTTCCAATCAGGAAGTTATTTGAATGTGCTTAACATTTATAAGTTGCAAACTACAAATGCCTACTCTCATTTTGTGGCAACTTCTGTCATCTGTATGTATAGCCTTTTTGCATACTGCATGTGGGAAATCTGTTTCCAATTGAGAGAATTTATATAACAAAGTTTTAAATTTTACACCTTGTAGTATTTAAAGTTGCATAGTACTCCCAAGCTCCCTGTCCTAGCAGCAGCTTCTTTCTTGAGAAGAAGAAACTAGTGATGATGGAAATTTATTTCCTGCATTGGATAGCAGTCATTGTTACTTTGGATTGCATGCAGGACAGTTTATTTTGTTCACCAAATGTTTGGATGTGTGCTAAATTGAATGTTGCTGGAGGGAAAAGCTTGAGTGTATAAATTCAAATTCTAAAAAGACCAGTGTTTTCCTTGTCAGAACTGTCTGCAAAAATAAATTTATTACACCTAAAACATTTAAGTTTATTTATCTAATTCCCTTAGCATGATTCAAAGCAATAGAATACTGTAATGAAATGGCAACTGAGGAACTAATAATCATTAGGTTTTCTAGGAAATGTTAACCTTGATATGGTCAATTGACTAATCAATAAAGTATACTACGACTACCAAATGTTAATAAAATTGTATTCGTCTGAAAAGGTGCTGCCAGAATCTTTTTGGGCCACCATAGACTAACACAGCTCTCTTCCTAAGTGATTCTGAGGATGAGTAATAATAATGGTAATGCTTTCTTGTTGTAAGTAAATATGCCAATATTTCTATTAGTGCAATACTTTTTTTATGCCAGTTCAAGGGTCAGAAAAATATGCTAGCTTTTAAGATCAAAATATCTTCAGTTAGCAAGATCTTTAAAGAAAGATGTTTGGTTTGACACTGAAGTCTTGAAGCTTCCATTCTTTGCAATAGGCTTCTCTAGATAAATTTTGCTTGTGTTACCTATCTGTCTGTCCCTTTGACATGATAGACGTTATTTACTGTGGTAGGAGTTGCTTTTGACTTAATGCTGAAAATTTGCTTTATGGCTTTAAAATCTGTTTTAGAGGGAAAAAATGCAAATGGATCCAGACAGCGTTATAATCGTAAGAGAGAAACTTCATATCCCAAAAATGAGACTTTCTCCAGTCAGTCCCGTCGCTCCTTTTCACAGAAAAGCAAAGCTTTTAACAAGATGCCCCCTCAGAGGGGGGAACAGAACAGTGGTGGCAAATCTTTTAGCCTTTCTTCTAATGGTGGAAGACGAGATGAGGTGAGAATCTGCCCTAACCTGGATATTTACGTGCCTTAGTTAAGCAAACATTCTGCCTTTTCTGTCTCTTCTGACATAATGGAAACTTGTATTTTTCTTCTCTCATTAAAAATGTGAAATACAGATTAGAATTAAGAATCTCATTGAACTGAATATTTTAACCTTATATTATGTTTGTGGGAGGATCAAACAATAATGCCCTATCATGTTTGTGGGGAGTGAAAAAAATCATGACCAAATTCAGTTCTCAGAAGGCTGCAGGCAAGAAGCTATTATGGATTCTTTGCTCCTGAATATGAATACAGAAGGAAATATTGGCATCAGTGTGTATGTTTTTTTCTTGGTTCTATAAAATGTGGTAATCAAACATTTATGGCAGTCTTCAGCTGCAAGAAAGATAATGTAGTGCAGCATTCCCCAGACATATAAACTCTAGATGTTTAAGGTTTTATCTTGTATCTAATCTAACTCATATTCAAGGATGATGAGGGTTATAGTCCCAAAATACATCTCATTGAAGTGTGGCCTCAAATATTTAATTCTTGAAAGAAGAATCAATCAAAACTTGAAGGTTGTAAATTATTAGACTATTGATGTTGTTGCTTCCATTTGTATATTTTAAAAAATCATTCACAATAAATCGCAAATCCTTCTTTAACTTGTATTTTAAGGGATGTATAAGCAGTTTTCCAGATCATGGTCTTTCAAAGCAAAATATATTTAAAAGATCTGTGATGATACATAGACAGTAATATCAGAGAAAAGTCAATTGTCCTTTTGCATGTGAATCGTATGCTCTGTGATGTAAAGAACTATAGAATAAGAAGCTATTGGCTCATTTAATGGAATAAGGAAAATAAAGGTTCCTTTGGTTTGAGCTCTGCTCCTACTCATGCCAAAAAATTTTTTGGCAAGAGTAAAGCAGCAGTTTGCCTTTGCTCTCCTCCAGGAGATTGTTCCAACTTTCTGGCCTAATGTTCATCTTCCTGGTAAAAATAATGGTCTTTGTATGGCACAGCTTTTTGTATACAACTCCTGCAAACTAAATTGTCTGTTTTCTCAGGTAGCAGAAGCCCAGCGGGCAGAGTTTAGCCCTGCCCAATTCTCTGGCCCCAAGAAGATTAATCTTAACCATTTGCTGAATTTCACATTTGAACCTCGTGGCCAAGCTAGCCATTTTGATGGGAGTAGCCATTGCACCTGGGGGAAAAGGAACAAATGGGAAAATAAACCTTTCAACAAGGAGCTTTTCCTTCAGGCCAAGTGAGTGTGAAATCTGTCTGGATCATAAATATCTGAGAGAACATTTAATCAAGTTCCTATGCTTCTTTTCCTATCTGTTCCTTTGGTTAAGCTACTATTTTATAGTTTTTGTGTTCCATGTAAACATTTACTTTGGATTTATATTTTACCTTTGAAGCTATTTTGGTAATTAGCTCTCATTGCCCTATTCTATTTGAAAAGTATTAAAATTGCTATTTGCATTTGAGTTCATTCAAAAGAAAGAAAAAGTATTAGTGATGTGAATTCAACTCCAGTTTTGCCAATACAACAGAGCTTTATGAAACTGTTAAAGCTAAGAAGATGTAATGTGCATTATTTCATCTGCAGAAATAAATAGTGACAGCAGTTCTGGTTAATTGAGAGCATTCCTTGATAGATTTTCAAAAAGCAGATGCTTTCAGATTTTCTCTCCTTAATATGTTTGATTTTCTGAAAGAGGTTTACTCATTCATGTAGTATATCCTTCCCCACTGATGCCTCTCATCATACAGTTTAGACTACAGTTGGAAAGATGAATGGGAAAATGAGAGTAATTGTGTTGTTTTAAGATTGCTGTAGGTAATTGTCGAAACATTTACTTAATCTGAATATCTGTCTCCCTGGATCATTTCCATATAATCAATTTCAAGTAATTATTATTAGTGAGTTTTTAGTTTTAAATCCCTCATATTCCTTCCAGCTGCCAGTTTGTGGTGCGTGATGATCAGGACTACACGGTTCACTTCACTGACCCAGATACCTTGGTCAACTGGGACTTTGTGCAACAAGTGGTTAGTATCCTTCTTCTTCCTCTCTCTGAGACAACAAGAACTGGGGTCAGCCTGTGAATCTGGATGGTGGGAGAGATTCAGGACAGAAAAGGAAGTCCTCTACGCAGCTCATAGGTAACTTGTGGAATTCAAAACTACAATTCCCAGAAAGAAGCTATGGAGGAAATTAGCAGCCTCATCTTTCTAGCTGATAATGATGCCACACAAAAACACCTTTATATATGTCAAAAGGCTTGCACTGACAAACCTTATTTCCACCCTTAAAGGAGTCAAACAAAATTGCATTCTGGCCTCTTTATTAGTTAAAAGTTTATGTTACTGATAATAAGCTCCTGCCAAACATGATTTCTACCCTTGGCTCACAAACCAATGTCCATCTTTCTGTATGTTGATAATGTAGTCGCTGGTGTCCCAGAGAGTACTGTGGGAAAGCCGACATGCATTAGCATCATACCGTCAAGATAAAAAGCTAGAAATCAGCTATTCCAAAATCTAGGGGACTGTATTCACAAAGCATTACACTAAACAGCCCATATAATTGGACAATTAATGGTAACCAAATTAAGCAGGTCAAGGCCTTTTAAATAGCTAGGCATTTATTACCAGTCTGCCACCACTTGCAGTCAGCAAAGTTACGGCGTCTCGGTTGGGGCACAAAGGTCCACTGCAGCTGTAATAAAATTTTCCAGCTGTAATGGTAGTAATTCTGTCCTGCCAGCAATTGAACAGTTTAAAGCCAATGGTAAGCCTTTTGTGCATATAAGGACACATCTGCATTAGAATCAATTCCGTCTCCTGGTGGCCAGCACTTCCTCCAGCTAAAGACTCTCCCAGATAAGACTCTGCCAGCCAAATGTTGATTGAAATGGCATTTGAGGACAAGTCCGTAACCCAGCTCAGTCTGGCTGATCGTTTCCAGCTTCTCTCGGAAGAAATGAATTGCTGTCGGTGAATTTGGCTCAGTGCAGACTCTCGATCCACACCTATTCACGCTGGGTTTAGAAAAGGTTAAACAAGGAGTCATTGATTCAGATTTACACAATGATAAGGCTGGAACGTAATTTCACCGCTATAGGGCCCTTATCAGGACTCCCTAAATATCTTTACTAGCCCTTCTCAGCCCCCGCGGAAGGGCATCTACATTGGCACGATTTGATGCCGTGCCCTCTCGGGGGGCGGAGAAGAGACTTAACAACATCCCTCCATCCCTTTTCCAGAATGCCTCTGTACGTTTAGGCCCAGAGCTTGAGCCAGTTGCACGTGTTCTTCTGAGTTGCCCTGTACCGGATCGGCTGCTCGGGGCTAACCTCCCATATCTGCGCTCACTTGGACTGGTTTCGGTTAAAAGTAATGCTTTTCCTGTTAAGTCCAGTGAAGTTGCTATGAAAATTATAACACTTTGCACGATAGCAACTGCATTCAGAAGAGATGGGGTCTGAACATTGCCACAGTTCCAGTGCTGGCTAGTTTGACTGGTCCTCTTGGATTTAGCAGCTTTTTCTTTTCTCTTGCCTCTGATTTCCATTTTTGATGAACTTTTAGAATAACGCTGGAAAATCATTGATGATAAAGCTATTAATGCTGGTTCTGATGGCTCAAGCTCCTAGAGGGTGCTAGTTTTCTCATATCTTGTCTGCTTGGCTTCTTCTTGGCTTTGGCTTGACAGCTGTCTAATAGGAGGGCTAGGCGGGCCACAGTCAGTAGACTGTTCTTTTGGGTTGATGCTTCACCTTGAAGGGATTATAGTACCACCCCATGCAAATTGGTCATTTCTTATTTCTGAGCTAGCCAATCATTGGCTCAGCTTTATTGGCCGAAAATAATTGGTTAGCAAACTTTGTGACCAGAGCAAAGGGAATGGTATCTTAACATGTTGTTGACATGTTCTACAGTGGAATGGAGTTTAACAAAACCCTGCTGCCTGCTTTATGCCATGTAGAACTAGAATGGAAATTATAGGGGAGCAAATTTAATTTTTTCAGTATGGTACAAGCTATTTGACAGTGGAACTGACAGTCTCAGATTCTGGGGTTGCTCTTCTATAGGACTTCGTACAAAGACTGGACAGTCACTTCTCAGGGGTGTTGTCCTTATGTCCTCCATTGCAGTTCCTGAATTGAGCAAGTGGCTGGAATGACAGTCCTCAGTGCTGCTTAGAGATGCATGTTTTCTTACATAACTATCAATCAGATGGCCAACTGCTTTATTGCACTGATGGCTGGGATTTTGAATAGTCAGCTCCCCACATCAAGTTTGATACATTCTACTTTTTAAAGAAAAATACTTTTTTGAGGTTTTAGTTTTATAAATGGGATTCTGTTGCACATTTCTAGCGGATTTACAGCCATGAAGTGCCCTCCTGCCCCATATGCTTATATCCGCCCACTGCTGCCAAGATCACTCACTGCGGGCATATCTTCTGCTGGGCGTGTATCCTGCATTATCTCTCTCTGAGTGAGAAGACCTGGAGTAAGTGCCCCATCTGTTACGGCTCTATTCACAAGAAGGACCTCAAGAGGTAAAGAGATTGATTCCCTGAGTGAGGTGTTCTTTTGCTTCTGTACCAAATCAGTTGTCATTCACTGCCTATCTTTTTTGCAGTGTGGTTGCTCTGGAAACCCGTCAGTATGCCATTGGTGATATAATTACAATGCAGCTAATGCAGCGGGAGAAAGGGGTCTTGATAGCCCTGCCAAAGTCAAAGCTAACTCGTGTGGAGCAGCCTATTCATCTGGGAGGTAAGTGAGAGGATTCGAGTGTCTCATAAATTGGGGCTGCTTCGAGTTCTGCAAACCATGAGCTGTGTACAGAATGAGGCACAGTTGTTTTCAGAGGTATGAAACCAGTTGGTTGAAAGGGACAGCCAGTCTTGGCAGTAGTTCCATAAAGAACTGATGCCCTGCAGTTGTTCAGACCGTATACTATTTAAAATCAACTCATGCCCTCTAAAGGCAACTGAACACAAACTCGGATTAGTCAGCTTGAAGCAGCTAGAAGTTATTTCTCATCATGCAGGTTTTCTTCATTATAAATGGGTCTTAAGTATTTTGTCATTTAAGACCAAGTTTTAATGAAATTCCTTTAAGAAGTTGCTTTGAGAATATGAAGTACGTTGTGGGCGGCTGGTTTCCAGTATGTCCACATGCAGCGATAAGGGTTGTGGCAGTGTATAACTAACTAACTACCTCTTCATGTCTCTTCAACCAGACAAGCAGCACGGCCAGTATTCAAAACTGCTTCTGGCCTCTGAGGCTCAGGTGCTCCAGCAAGTAATCTTGGAGGAAAAGACGGCCCTTCTGCATCAGTACGAGGAGGATAAGCATACACCTGAAGCATGTTTCATTGAAGCAGCCCTTCAGGAACTGAAGGTGGAGAACCCTTAAACTTTGGGTTAAAGATACATGGAGAGGGGTGGAAATCAGTGTGATTTACTGGCTTGCAGAATGACAGTCATTGGCTTGGGACACTTTCATTGGACATGCCCTTGTTTTCATGGATGGGCTAATGTATTTTGTTTGTTTAGAATAGCCTGAAGTAATGTGCATATATTTCCAGCTTACACAGTATGGTTTATTTTACAAGGATTGGATTGGACTGACCTGAGGGAAACCCATGTTTAGATCTTTGCTTGATCATGATATTTACTGGGTAACTCCAACTGACCTCCCAGTATGGTGATTCTAAAAGTAAAAATAAGGAATGACCCCATGTGGTTTTTAACTACTAGGAGGAAAGGATATATAGGTAATAAAGATGAAGATGGAATAAAAGCATCATCACTGATACGGTGTATCCCACCCACCTAAGAGGATGTGGATGAAGCATTCCAGAAGCCAATTGCAGATCTCTCAGTGAGGCATAAAGTAGCAATGGGGGACTGTAATTACACTTACCTTATTGGGAGACAAACTCTGCCAGGAATAGTCCTTCCAAGAAATTTCTGACTTTCCTCTCTGGCGATTTTCTCCTTCATTGGGTAGAAGACCAGCTAACCAAAACAGAAAAGTTAATTTAGGAAGCAGAAGATCAGCAACATTGAGAGAAAGTACCATGTAATGTTGGATGTATTGATACTAAAGGAAATAAATCTGAAACTCATCCCTTGGGCTTTAGGAAACCAGATTTGAATTGACATAGAGCTGGATTCTTTCATAAAAGAAGCTAATGAGTAAAATTACTGAAGACGAGAGGATATACTGAAAGCACAACTGCAAGTCATTCCTGGCAAGAAAAAAAGGAAAACAGCAGGAGCAACTGTGGTAGCTGCCCAAAAAGCTACTGAAAATTTAAAAAACTGGAAGCTCACTAAGGAAGAGCACATACAGATAGCCTGAAACTGTAGACTTGATATCAGGAGAGCTGAACTTCAGAATGAACCAAAAAGAATATATGCATTTCATGGAATAACTGTGAAGAACTAACTGAAAGAGGAAGATTCCAGCTTGAGCTTGATAGAGTCATAGTTCAGTTGTGCCCTAGGGTACAGACAATACTTACTGATGTGCATCCACATTTTAATTTATCATCTTTGAGAAATCCAGGAGAATAGAAGACTGGAGGAGGACAAAAGATGCCACTTCCTTTAAAAAGGATGGACCAGCAAGCAGCTAATAACTGCAGAAAGTTGGAAAGGCTAAAGTGTAAAAGGCCTTTGGGCTCACAAGGGAAGCTGAAAGCATAAAAAGGGGATGGGGTGCTGGGCTTTGTCAGTAGCAAAGATAGAAAAAGGAAGCAGTGGGGTTGCTGCTAAGTAAAGATAGGAAGAGGGCAGATCTCCTTGACTCCTGCTTTTCTTCAGACCTCTCCCCAAAGGGGAACTGTCTTTAAATTCTCCTGAGCAGAACAATTGACAAAAGGAAGAAATGGCAACCCAAAGAAAATAATGTGTTGATTAGGGAGCACCTGGACACCCTGAACCAGTTACATTTGAAGGTCTTGAAGGAGCTTCTAGGTGTCATCTAGGAGCCTTTTTCTGTAAGAAGTCTTGGAAGACAGGCTTAGTGCCAGAGGATTGGAAAAGAGTAAATGTTCTTGTTTTCAAAATGGGGAACTACAGAACTTACATATATACTATGCCAAACTCAGATTATTAAGCATCTGTTTCTGAGCCTTTAGAAAAGAGTACATTTCTTTGCAGATGTATTTATGCCAAACCAACCTGATCTTTTTTGATGTAGTGAACATTTTAGTTTGCCATGGAATGTGGTGGACATAGTGTGCCCTGTCCTTAGCAAATCATTTGACAGCATCTCCTATGAGTTTCTAGTAGAGAAGACGTGTAAGAGCTGGACTGTGCTACCATTGGATGGATATGGAGCTGGCTGACCAGTTGTACCCAGTGCCTGCATGTCAAGGGGCATGCCACAGGGCTTCCTGTGCTTTTCAGCATGTTCTGAAATTGGGTGAGGGGTTAGAAAATATGTTAATAAAATTTGCAGACAAGACAAAGGAGGAATAACTCTTAGAAGACAATAACAAGATTCAATATCTTGAATGCTGAAACATCAGCAAGGTTAATTTCAACAGGGCCAAATGCAAAGTCCTACAGTTGGATAGGAAAAATCAAAGGCATGAGGTGGGACCATCAATTCATGAGGAAGGGATTTTGGTGAATCACAAGCCAATAGTTTGATGCAGCTGCAAAAAAAGTTAATGCAGTCCTAGGTTGCATTAACAGATTGTAGTGACAAGATGAGGATAAATGTTCTTCTCTATTCTGCACCGGTCAGACTATACCTAGAATATAGCATCCATTGTGGACACTGACAATCTAATAGAAACACTGATAAGAAATAAAATCTGAAGCATGTCCAGAGTAAAGCCATCAAGGGCCTGAAAAGAAGAAGGATTGGAGGCATTGGTATAGATGGCTGTAATAGCTTTTTTCAATAGCTTTCATCAAGAATCATGTAGAAGATAAGGGGATCAGCATTGTCCAGGAAGACAGGATAAGAAACAATACATTTAAATTAGAAGGAAGTAGGTTTGGTTGGACATCAAGGAACAATAAAAAGTGCTCAGCTGTGGAATTGAGAGCTCCAGGAGCTGGACTTTCCTTTGTTGGCATCGGTCAGAAATGCATTATGAACGGATTTCTACACTCAGCAGGAGGTTGGACTAAATGAACTCTCCAAGGTTTCTTCCATTCCCTACACTGTATGATTCTGTGGATTCTTAACGGACAGACGTTTGCTGGAGAAAAACACAGAAGTTGGAAACCCTTGTATTGGCTCGTGTTTGTTTATTCAGAGTCAAAACTTCATGACATGATAGGGGTCCATAGAATAGAAGGTATTCTGTAATATATAAAGATTTCAGCATGTTGGCAAGAGAAAATTATTAATACTTTTCTGATAATTTGCACATTGCAAGATCACATTCCAAGTTCAGTGATAGAAAAAATGAATAGATTAGATTTACATTATGTGGTTTGAAGATACACATGACTGGTTTTCCTTCTAGGATCGAGAAGGCAACTTGATGTCTGACAATAAAGAAGACAGTGATGCTCCTGGTGTCACTGCAGCTGTGGAAAAATTAGTCATGACGGAAGCTTATGAGAAAGAAACTGCAGCAGTATCCCAGGAGAGAAAGGTGAGCCCTTGCGTGGTCTTGAAACACACATCATAAGCCTCCAGAAGGAGGCCAGTGGAACATAAAGAGGGCTTCCTAGAATGAATTAGGACCAGGTCAGCCTTCTCTAGCCTTGCACTTGAGGGTGACAGCTTGGACGTCCCATCCACTTCTGGATGCTACATTTTGAAAGATTACTGGCAATCTGCGTAGAAGTATTCACAATAAATAAATTCAAATCTGGAGCATGTCCAGAAGAGAAACCAAGATGTAAAGGGCCTGGCCAATGGATGGGAATTCTGGCAGCTGCAGTTGTATGTTGAGATGGGTGCTGAGTTTGTGATCGCCAAATTAGATTTTCTCCAGGGTGGGCACTGGAAATGTCTGCTGCTTCTGTTGGGCGGCCAGACATTGGAGTGTTCTCTGCTGACAAGGAAGTGGGCTTTTGAAAACGTCGGTCAGTGACCTTTTCTGCCTAAAGGCTTCCTGCTGTTTTGGTAAGCACTGAGGTAACTCATGAGTAGGAGGAGGGTGCTTGAGGAAGGATCTCCTGTACCTTGTCAAGGGGCTTGTTTGTGGGTTGGCTGAAAGCAGCGGTGGTGAGAGCAGTGTGGGAGTGCCAGGAAGGGAGGAATAGAAGCCCTTGCTGTTGTCCGCACAGAGATCCCCTGAGAACTATGGGTCTCCAGAGGCTGCCTGTTTTGAAAACAGCTTTTACCTAGTTTTAAAACAAAGACAGACTTGGCCATTGGTCTGGAGTATGAATCTCCCATTTTCTCTTCATGGCCGTTGTTTTCCCTTGTCCTTGTGCTGGTCTCTGCTATCTTGAGCCAGTAGAAAAGAAATTAAGTGGAATAAGAACAATTGGAACTAACTACTTTTTTTTGCTACAGTGCATGGTAGAGTATCTTTCTGCTTTCAATGATGAAATGCTGGAATCTCCTGTGGATCCTGCAAGTGGAGATCCACCTCCCTTGGAAAGTGTAGAGGCGGCAGTGGATAATGCAGTGGAATGTAATGTGGATCTGGCAGGCACAAGTGAAGCAGGGGAAGCTATTCTGAGTAAATCTGCCTTGGAAAAATCTAAGACTGCGTTTGCCAGTGGACGCGCACACAGTTCTTCCTACTACTTCTACCAAGGTTAGTCCTGTATGTTATGGGAAGGCTTTGGAAGGTTGGGATCAAGCTGTTACAACATAAGAGGGAGACACGGTGAAGTGGGAGGGGGGTATCAGGGCAGAAGTGAGTCCCAAATTATCTCGCCCATGAGAAGGCTCATTGAGTACTGCAGGTCAGGCCCTGAGTAGTTTGCAGTAACCTGCAGTGTTTTCCAGACGCTGGACTCCTATTTTGTAGGCTGGGCTACAGCTTGAGTAGCTTAGTTGGACACTGACTTGCTATGCATTTGGTTTGGAAAATACTCTGCAGCAGCTCTGCATTCCCACGGTGTAGTCCGTTGGTAATAATGTAGGGCAGAGGTGGGCTTGGCTTGGGTTCCTCATCAAAATCAACGCCCCTTTCTGTTCCAGAGTCTAACGTGCAAGTTATTCAGTAAAATCCTGTTCCCAGCAGAGTATCTCCTTTGTGCAATTACCCAGACAGAGCTCCAAAAAAAGGTTCTTGCCCTTGGCAGTTGGGAGTACCGTGGTCTGCTCTTTGAAGTCCTTTCACTTACTCTGCTAGATATTGAGCAGCAGAGTAACAGGTCTGTCTAAATGCTCTCACCTGGAGGGGGCTGTCTTAATTTCGTAACTTGAAATAACTTCTTTTCTGGCCCCGTAGCTGAAGATGGGCAGTGTCTGTATCTGCATCCAGTGAATGTCCGTTGCCTTGTGCATGAGTACGGGAGCCTCGAGAAGAGTCCAGAGAAGATCACAGCTACTGTCGTCGAGATATCTGGCCACTCAATGACGGAGGTAACGAGTGGGCGTGGTGCCCTTGTTGATGGCCATACGTTGCCTCTTGGATAAGCATTAAAACCTTCATTTGCTAGAAGATGGCTCAGTTCAGTACTTGCTCAAACGCTTTCTGGGAGCCTGTTGGGGTTGGGTATGAAAACACATGCTGGTCATGTGAGGAATTGACTAGCCTATTTTGTATGCTGGCAGTCTGAGGGGTGGGAGTTGGGGGAGAAGAGTTGTGGTCCATTTCTCTTCTCTAAACCACAACTCCTGCCTGCAGGATGTGCGTCAGCGTCATCGTTACCTGTGTCATTTGCCCCTCACCTGTGAGTTCAGTATCTGCGAATTAGCTTTGAAGCCTCCTGTCATTTCGAAGGAAACGCTGCAGATGTTTTCAGGTGAGTTCTGAAAACAGAGCTCTAGGAGTTCTGCTTTCTGTTGTAAAAAGGGATTCTGAGAAAAAGTTAACTCTCTATTTAGCAGGTGGCAGCACCTGACAAACCTTGCTGGAGTTCACCCCTGGTTTATCGTTGGAAGGCCACTAGGAATGCTGTAGCTGTAGACTAGCCTGGGACATGGGAAAAACATCCTGGTGCTTCCCTGTTGTTCCCAGGAAAGCTGAATGGATGTGGCCATGAAATCCTCAGGAGACGGGTTCAGCAACTTTTGTCAGAGACTTTACTTTTATGTTCCCAACTTTCTTTCATCAACGGGGTCTGCAGCATACCCTCCCTGCCTGACTGGGTGGGACCGGTGGATATAATGGGGGTGAGACGGTCTCTCAGGTAACCCGGTCCCATGCCATGTAGGGCTTTAAAGGTGATAACCAACACCTTGAATTGGACCCGGAAGCAAACTGGGACCCAATGCAGCTCACTCAGCAAAGGTGTAACGTGCTATCTTTGGGACACCTAAAATTGCCCGTGCGGCTGCATTTTGAACCAGCTGAAGCTTCCAGATACTTTTCAAGGGTAGCCCCATGTAGAACGCTTTGAAATTTGGGTTGAAAGAAGAAAAACAGCAAATGGAAATGTTAGAATTTGGAAATGAGGTTGAATCTGTGGAGGTGAATGACTTCAGTAGCCAATGAAACCTGAAGCCCAAGTACTGGGTTTGGGCTTCTGAGGGATGGGAATGGGGGAGAAGAGCTGCTGCCCAGCTCCCTGAAGGGCTGTGCAGGAGAGATCTGTTTGCTGGCAGTAGCCCATCTCACCAAGGCTCTCTTTCAATGGCCCTTAGATGACATTGAAAAAAGGAAGCGCCTTAGACAGAAGAAAGCACGTGATGAACGACGTCGGGAACGCAGAATTGAGATGGAAGAAAACAAGAAGCAGGGCAAATGTGAGTGGTACTCCCGGGCACAGCTCAACTATGTATCTTTTACCACCCAGTATGCAGCCCTAGGCCTAGTTTGGCAGAGAAGGAAAGCAGAGTTGGTATTAAGGGATCATTTATGCCATACTCTGACAAGGTTGGCTTGCCAAATGTGATTTTGCAGAAATGGAAATGGAACAGTGAAGCCTCAGGGCTATTGAAGTCATTGGGGCTATTGGAAAGAAAACGAAGGTGCCTGAACTTCAGTTGACCAGAGTAACGGAATAGAAAGCTGTTACCCAAATGAGTGAGTTTGTTATAGGAGTGGAACTTTTGCTTTTACCTCTAGATCCAGAGGTCCGTATTGCTTTGGAGAACCTGCAGCAGTTTCCGGCCTTCAGCGCCTGTTCAGGAGAACATACTGGCCCCGAGAACCAGAGCGACACGCTACTAGCTTGTGTTGGAGGAAGCCCCACTTCCCAGTCAGGTGAGCAGCCAAGGTGATTTCAGCCATCAACCAGCAGCATCCTCTAAATTAGTGTTTCTCAGCCTTGACACCTTTAAGATGTGTGGACTTCAACTTCCAGAATTCCCCAGCCAGAATGCTGGGAGTTGAAGCCCACACATCTGAAAATTGCCATGGTTGAGTAACACTGGTCTAAAGGCTTGTTTAATTCTGCTTCCTCCGCCAGTTGGTGGCAGCTCTTAACATCTGCATGTCCAAGGGGACAGTAGTGAAGCTGCAAGATCGCCAGACACTTTCAAAGGCAAAGCAGCAGATGTTTGCAAGATGGAGCTCTAGGAGGGCTGAATAGTAGTTACAGGATGCTCACATCTGGAAAACCAGGAGGGTTAATATAGTAATAAAAGTGGGATTTCGAGGGCACAGTATCAAAAATCTGCAACTTATTCCCTGCCACTTTAGTAACAACTCTTCATTCTTATGTTCAACGTGTGGCTTTGTTTCTTCTAGAGTCCTTGTTGACTCCATTGTCATCTGCCGGCCTTGGCAGTCCCACATCCTTTATTGGAAGTCTGGAGGAGGACTCTGCCTTCCCCTCATTTGCCCAGGTGCGTGCTGCTGTAGGCAAGACCTTCTCTTCTCATTAGATCCTTTCACAAGCCCTGTTTATGGAGACCAGGAGTTGAGACTGAACTCGAATTATAAAGCAGCCTACACTGCTGAGTAAATCTAAAGTGTAGAAATTATCATTCCCTTTATCATTTCATTTATCTCCAGCATCCTTATTATTCTGCAAAAGATTTATGTCTCACTTGGTAATCCAATGATCCAATTTGATCATGAAATCAATAAAAATCACCTTGTGAGGTGAATAGTCTGGTTTCTGAGTCCATCTTGTGTCTTTTTAGATGCTGAGGGCTGGAAAAGCCAAACCAGAAATATGGAATAGTTCTCAGCCAAAGAAAAAAGGTAAGCAGGATTATTCTTTTGGTCTAGACTTTTCTGTGGAGTCCTTGGTGCTCTCTGAGCTTGGTTGTTTCCGTGCAGATGTTTCATCACCCAACTAGGTAACATCATCGGTGTGAGGGAGTGTGGGGTTTATATACAGTAGCTTTCTAAAGTAGGCCTTTCTAAATAATTGTGCAGCGAAGGGTCTATCTCAGTTGATACTCCTACCTTTCTTATGCATCACATTTGAAATAGCCAACAATAGTGATAAAATGCAAAAAAAGTTAGCCTCTGTCAATAAGATTAAAAACAGATAAAATGAATCAAGGATAGCGATAAAACACTATTATCTTCTGTGTTAGTGTTAATATTATCTGAATATTAACACTAATATTCAAATGAGCCGTAAATACTAAAATCAGAGCAACCTGAAAAGCAGAGATCTCAGTCTTTTCCTGACAAATGACGAGCCAACAGAGAGGAGCTCTGTGGTCGCTATTCCGTCATGATGGTGTGAGAAGTCTGTTTAGCATTTCCCAGAATCTCAAAACAGCATTTTTCAGAAGAGACCACCACTGTGGCACGTCCGGCTCCAGGAGACAGCGATGGGGAGAGCGATAACTCGGACCGTGTGCCCGTGCCTAGTTTCCAGAACTCGTTCAGCCAAGCTATTGAGGCCGCCTTCCTCAAACTGGACAAACCGTCCACTTCTGACCACCTCTTAGGTAAGCAAAAGAACAGGGAACCAGCCTTTAGTTCTGTGCAGAAATGTAGGTGCAGCTGGGCCTCTCTGTCATGGCTCCCTGGTGGTTCCCACTTTTGTGCCATCCTGGTCATACCTCCCTTGGGTTTTTCCAGCAGAATACAGTGTATGAATCAGACTTTATAGGATGGTGTGGCAGTGCCAGCTTGTACTGCAGTAGCAGGTAGTGGAGTTACTGGCTACGTGTGGCTCAGAGTTGAGTTTGAGTCATAATGGTGCCAGGAAATGATATTTAGCCAGACCTACATGTGAGATGGCAAGGGTGGGCCCTGGAACTTTCAGGCTGTACTTTTTATCAGTAAAACAGAATTGGGGTCTTCACGCAACATGCAGTCGATGTAATGGAACTTACATCGTAGGTTGCAACCTTTTTCCTTCCCAAACACTGCTTCCTAGGAATGATGGCTGAAGAAGTAGGAAGGGAACCAATCAGTACTGCCATCATGCTTGAGGGCTGAAACTTCCTTGCAAATAATTTAGCAGTCCTGCTCAAATGAAAGTTGCTTGGAAAAGCACTGATGGCTGTTTTTTTTTTTGCAGAGGAAAAAAGAGGCAAGAAAAAAAAGCAGAAGCAAAAGCTGCTGTTCAGTACTTCAGTGGTTCACACCAAGTGATTCTACTAATGGGCAAATTCTTCCTCCTTTAGATTTATTGGGTTTGCTTTTGTGTTTTTGCTGCTATAGATAAATTATTTTAGTTCGAACACGATCTGTTTCCGGGGAGCGGGGAGGGTTAGGGATTAAAAATGAGCATATGTTGTTTGCTTGCTGATACCAAAATGAAGTATTGCATCACGTACCCTTAGCTAAAAGGATGTGGGTTATGCCAGGCTGACTCCTTTTACCTGACTTGCAATTGGACTGTAGAAGCACAGCACAGCACAGCTGGGTGGAGGGCGCACAGCTGCTTTTGCTCTTGAGAGGAGAGCTTTGAATAAGATCAGCCTGGGGCTGCAGGGGGCTGAGCGCAACCAGTCTTTTACAGCCTGCTTTTTGCCCCTCTTCGGACATAGGTAAGGCACCAGCCAATAGAGGGCGTACTGATTGCTGCGTCCACTTAATTAGAACCTCGACGGAGAATCGGTCGTGGTGCAAGTAATTCAGTTCCTGCCTCCAGTTGCCATTCTTAATCTTTCCCTGAAGGGCGTTTGCAGCAGTTCTGTTGGAAGAAACCTACTGTAGTCAGTCCCTGTGCAGTGGCTGTTTTTGGAGTTACGGTGCTAATTCCTGGGGAAGGGAGAAATGAGGAACAGTGTTTCCCTTTGCACGGAAGGGGCAGCCCGAAGGAGCCTGGCGTTCACTTGGTGCCCAGATTCCACTTGGACAGGATGGTGTGTGTTCTTTTCCCACTTTTGTTTCTTTTGTTAGAGAAAGTCTCTCATTCTGCACTGCTTTTGGCTTGATCTGAAATTAGTTAGTACTAAAGTGTCATTTCCATTGACTACAATAAAGTTTGGTGTACTATACCAGCAAAGGTAAATAGTTGCAATAAACCATATGCACAACAATTGGTATTTCTCTAGGGTTTTTTCCCCCCCCATTCTGTTTTGGACTGAGTCACCCTCATTTGGAATCGACTTGTTTCATTGTGAACAGGCATTGCCTATGTCCAAAGCATGTAGCTTGTCATCCAGAACAGGAAGCTGTTGCTTTGTTACTCCATTGCAGCCAAAACCAGTAACACATCTTGCAGCAATTTAAAACTAACAGACTTATGCTCTGCATGATCTCCTCATTTAGCAGATGCATGAAATGCCTTTCCCTGGAAGACTGTATAAGTTCCCCACTGTGGAGAATATTCTGTCAGTACAAGGTGGGCCTTTAGAAACACGTGTCTTTGATAACAGATGCTGCTTTACTTCCAGGTATACAATAGTATGAGAGACTTTTTAATTAGCAGGATGGTACTTTCAGGTATGTCTAGCAGCCTTCTGTATGCTAAACCCAAGATTCACAGACTACAATGTTTGTATTTACATAACATGCCATGCCCAAACAAGCTACCTTGATTTAAAAAATATACTAAGATAGTCGTTGGCTCTCAGTACTAAGTGAGACTGCAGCAAATCGAAGGACGCTGTAGTGGAGCGGGTGATGACTA
The DNA here is from genome assembly GCF_059951505.1 of Python bivittatus. Classification (NCBI taxonomy): domain Eukaryota; kingdom Metazoa; phylum Chordata; class Lepidosauria; order Squamata; family Pythonidae; genus Python; species Python bivittatus. The sequence goes on along the minus strand of NW_028277070.1, from coordinate 1,835,062 downwards.
CCAAAAGTACCGCAGGTCTTCAGTTCAACTCTTGTAGTAACGGCACGGCCAGGCCTGAGTGGAATTTAATTGTAATTGCCCACAAAATGACATGGTGGTAGTACGTCTGATATCTCCATCATAGAACTCTGGAGTTGGAGGGCCGTTGAGGTCAATCCCTTGCTCAGGGCAGGGATCCAAACTGAAGCATCCCCGACAGCTGCCTGTCCAGCCTCCCTTGAACACATCCAATGAAGGAAGCCTGCCACCTCCCTGGGGAACAGGTCAAACTGCCCTTACTGTTAATGTTTTTCTAGGAATCGTAATCTGCCTGTAATTCCAATACATCATTCCATGTCCAGCACTCGGGAACAAGAGAACAGGCCTTGATATCCTTTCAGACTGTTATTGTGTCTTAGGACACTGCATTTTCCTCCTTTTGGAAAGCAGAGCCTATTTGCAGTGGCATATTTCATATTTTAAATTTCCTGCAGTCAAGTCCTTCAACAACAGGGTATTTTTGTGCTACACTTAGCAGGATGTGAGGATAAGTCCCTGGGTTAAATTATTCTGGATAGTTTCCTTTGAAACCCAGAACAGTACAATTAAGGGTAGAATTGAAACACTGGCCTATTAGTCATGTATAAGTCAAATAGTAAGTAAATAAACTGAAGAAAGGAATTGTTTATCGAATGAATGAATGAATGAATGAATGAATGAATGAAAGAAAAAGAAAGAAAGAAAGAAAGAAAGAAAGAAAGAAAGAAAGAAAGAAAAAGAGAAAAGGAAGAAAGGAAGGGAAGGAAGAAAGAAAGAAAAAGAAAGAAAGAAAGAGAAAGAAAGACATATTGAGTGCCACTTGTTCCTGGATGACTCATGATTAGAAACATCACTCAAAAGTATACACGCATAAAATAAACCAAATTTTGGTTTTTATTTTATTGCTTAGCCCTTTATATTATACAAAGAATTCTAGTCTTCATTCATAGTTTGCTCTCAAAATAATAAACCCAACTGTAGAACTATCAAAATAATACAAAAAAAGGAAAATATACAAAAGCGCACACCTGCCCAATTCAGATGTTGTTGACCGTGTTGCTAGTTCCATCCCAAGCAGGCATATTCGGGGTTTGCTGCTGCCTCTGTCAACCAGGATTTCACATTTTGCTTTTTGCTGCTCTTATCAGAGGGAGGGGCACCATTTTGCCTACTCCATGGGCTGTTGTTGGGTGCTGCCAATCTCTGCAGCACTTGCTGACTGCACTCTGCAGATCCTCTGCTCTGCCTGAGACCCCACAGCTGGGCCTTCATGGTCTTCGATTGTCTTCTGGAAAAAATGCTAAACCCATGCCTAGAAAACAGCCTGGAGAATGGCTTGCAGGGGTGGCAGACGATTATGGAATGAAGCTCAAGGACGTTCCTGATTCTCCGTGTGGACTGTCTCCCGCTTCAGCCCCTGGTTTTGGGACACAGAGTGGCTCGACCTTCTATCCCAGGCTTCTATCCTTCATTTACCCACCATATTAAGGAGAGCAATGGAGGTGGCTTTTCCTGCCAGCAGGTGATGCTCAGTAAGACGACAAGCAAAGCCGGGATATCCACCAATGGTTTCCTTGATTGGTCTCATGTTGAAACTTAAGGACAGCACCCCTCACTGGCTGCCTTACTAAGGCAGAGTAGAGCTTGGATGTTGGGGCAGTGCAGTTTTCTGCTGATTTGGGGAATGGAAGAATGGACCTAACTCTGGCCATTAGGAAGGGTCCTGACCTTCAAGGTTGTTCACGTTTTCCACTCAGGGTGAGCTTGCTTTTATTCTCCAGATCACTCCTCTGAAAGTAACACTGCTTCTACGTGCTGCATGGGTAAGAGGAAGAAAAGGACAAGGAGGCAAAAGGATCGTGTTCCCGTAAATTCCACCCACTGTCCAGCTTCAGCCCCTCTGCAGTTTTCCTGTGGGTCAATACTCTTTCTGGCCAAAAGCCTTCCCACCCCTCCCCTGCACTTATGCAAACAGGAATAGAGAGACCTGTGGGAGGCAGATCTATGTGACACACACACACAGCTGAACAGGGAAAGAACTAAACACTTCAGCTAGTTTTGTTAGCACAGATTTAAAAAACCCTGAAAAACAAAATGGGGGAAGAAATACTGATCCTTGCCAGTGACAACCACGCAACCCATCTCCTCGCCTAACCATCTCAGGGGTGATGTAATTCAGTCCATCTCCACGTTCTCCTCGCTCTCTTCATCTTCACTCTGGAACTGCTCCACTCCCACAAGCGCACAGCTCTGAACCGACTTCTGGATGGCTTTTCTATCAGCTGGTAAAACAAGTGAAAGGAACTTGAAAGACCCCTCATTTACACATAATAAGGGACTCCTCATTTTCCAGTAGCCCCCTCTAGTTTAGATGATGGTGATGGAGTATCTCTAGAGCATTCCTTCCCCAACCTGCACTGCAGCTCCCATAATTCTCCATCCAATCTTGTTGATTGTCTGAACCCATCGGCCTAGGGTTCAAGCACCTGGTGCAACAGAAAACAAAACGGCTGTCCCCCTTGAGCTTTAGCAGGCTTTGACTGCTCATACACAATCTGGATTAACTTTCTGGGTATCAGGGACTAGAAATTAGAAGAAAAACATTGAGATTTCCAGGAAGCTGGTGTTCCATATAGATTTTCAGTACTCCCACTGTGGAATGGCGATATTCAACCTTCATTCAAAAAATACACAGGATTTGATTTAAAGAAAAAAACTCCACAGCCCATTTGGACAAAATAGTCAGAAAGTGAGGGGAAGAAGGCCAATGTCCTATGAAGCCCTAGTGCTTGGTAATTAAATTAGGTAATTAGTGACAAGTTCTTGGTAATGTTAGATTCACTCTCTTTTTATGTGGCACTCTGATCTTGGTCTAGCTGTGAGACATACGAAGGTCTACCTTCCTCTAACAGAGATCTGCAAAATTCCTGGGTTGGATGATGATTTCATATTTTTTTCAAAAGAGCTGCCACTACGTACAACAAAGTTACCAAGCACTGATTTACCAAACTATGTCCTGCCACTTCCCCACCCTTCGTTTTCATTTTCTCTGAAAGCTTATGGGTCTTGCTTGGGACTCAGAGAAGTTCTTATAAACGAAGATTATGTTAGAGGCTCGCACTTTGCTCGGGGGTATGCCGACATTCCACATTGCTATTAATTACCTTCATTGGTACAGTTCCGTAACAGCAGCAGCAGCTGGTCCTTGTTGTACTGAATGAGGAATTTCTGACACCTGCGTATTGTTGCTAGTGGCAGAAAAGGAAGAGATCAGCACTCTGCAGGCAAGGAAGTACTTGCAGCCTAAATATTCGCTCAAGGTAATGGATTTTTAAAAAGCCAGGAAACAAATTGTAGCAGGAAATTTTGCCAGTATTCATCAAAGAGGAATCTTGTGGCACTTGTGGGCACCAAATATGTGGAAGGAGACACAATAGAAGAAGTAATAGAGCAAACCACAATGAGCCATTCTTGTTGCCCATTTAGCAGAATTCACATGATAAGCAAGAAATGGAGATTATATTAAGGCCCTTGATGTAACCTTTAGAACTTGTGCACAATTCCTTAACTTGTTACGGGTACAATATCTGTGCTGCAAAAATCCAGATAGCCACTAGAGGCCAGCAAAATGTTAATGTTCTCTGTATCTCTGCTGCCATCTATTGACTGAAATATTTACTATTTATGTAATCCAGAATTTAGTTTAGAATATTTAAGTGCATTCTATTTTAGCATAGAAATAAGATGTACGCATAACTATTGCCCAATATTGGTGCAAGAGAAAGTAATTCTTCTGAACTGCTTTGAGCATAATTTCAGGGTGGCCCCAAGAGCTAAACTCCACTAGTCATACTTGTGGACAACTTGTGCCAGGAAAAAAAAATTCTTGATGTTGACAATAGCCCCCATCACGGAATCCTTTTGAGTTGCCTCACAGAAAGGGAATTTGAGCCCTAAGATGGTGATGTTCATCCCGGAAGGCTACATCTTAGGAGGTGATCTTGGGAAACTCTCACTTTTTTTCCCATGACCTGTGTGCCTTTGAGTTAATCTTAACTCCTGACAATTGCCTGCACAAGTCCATGCAGTTTTCTTGACAACATTTTTGGAAGGAGCTCACCCTTGCCCTCTTCCTCGGTCTGAGAGTGTGTGACAGGCCCAAAGTCACCCAGCTGGCTTTGTGCCTAAGGCTACCTCCCATTTCTAATACAGTGTCCTGAACCACTACACCAACCTTTCTTTTTTTCATTTCAACCTTCTATTTTTAAATTTGATTGTTATACTGAGTTTGTGGCATTATGGAAAGTGTGTAGATTTTTTATTTAAAAAAAAACACATCTGTTTACAGGTAGTCCCCAGTTTAAAAACAAGTTCCATTCCCAAGGTCTGTCCTTAAGTTGAATTTGTATGTAAGCCAGAACAGTATTATTGTATAATACTGTATAAATAGCATTGTGTCATGAACTCAAACCACTGTGTACGTATTTAACTCAAATCGTGTATTTCACTCAAATGTTGCTACAAACAGGCTCTGTTCTTATCTATGGGTCGTCTGTACCCTGGCATTCTTAACCTGGGGACTACCTGTACCCCACTGCATTTACAACAGCTGCTGCTACCCACATTTATTGGGAGGAGGCTCTGAATGATTTCACTTCTGGCAAAGATGAACATGGTATGAATAAATCATACTATTCACATTAAGAGATTTCACTGCACAATTTTTTTAAAAAAGATGCATTGTTAAATGCAGACTGTTACAAGAGAAGGCTTACCTCCAACATGAAGTGTGTTAAAAGAACAGGGGCAGTGTTGGCTCCTGTTTTCCAAGTGAGTAATGAAGGGAAGCGATGACCACAAAAGCTGATAAAAATCCTTCCGGCAGCAGAAGAGAACCACTCCCGTGTAGGCATTGAGGTACTTTACTGAAGAGGGAAACAGAAGAGGATCTGGTTGCTTCCCAGTCTAGTAAGGGGAGGTGGGGGGATGACCAGCATGCAATGGTTTCCCTCCCTTAAAGAAGACTTGTGGCTTCCTTTAGTCACTTTTACAGTTGTGCAGACATCCTTGAAAATACAACAGCAAACCTGTTCTAACAACAACCTGCCAGCTCAATGAAGAAAAATTATGTTTGGAATGTGGAGCCCAAAGATAAAATTCCATTCAATCGTGAAACTTATCAGACGGATTCAGACTGGTTGCCCAACCTCCCCTGAAGAATTGTTGTGGGAACAAAATAACCACCTACATGTTCACCTACAGCATTGTGGAGGAACTACATAAGAGGTAAGAAAAGCAAGTTATCCAATTATATGTTATTTTCAAATATAGATAGTCGCTTAATGACCACTTGTTCAGTGACCATTCAAATTTGCAACAGTGCTGAACAAGTGGTGTTTACGACCAGTGCTTGGTGTTCCAGCCATCGCAATGTCCCCATGGTCACGTGATCATGATCTGGGCACTCGGCACCTGGCTCATGATTACATCGCAGGGTCCCACGGTCACGTGGTCGCCATTTGTAATCTTGCCAGCTTCCGAGAAGCAAATTCAACAGAGAAGCCGGCAGGGGGTTGCAAATGGTGACCACATGATGTCTTCGCCTAACAACCCATGTTGATTCGCTTAACAATGGCAACTGGAATTGCCGTTGCTAAGCAGCACAGTCACATGACATCACGCTTGATGACTGCGTTGCATGGCAATGGCAATTCCAGTCCCAATTGCCATCGTTAACTGAGGACTACCTGTATATATTTTTTTCCTTAAGCAAATTCAAGCATTAACAAAAGAAACCTTCCTTGACAAGACATCTCCCAAATGTGTTGAGAAGGCTGAACTAGACCTTTGCCACACACTGATGTAATTCTCAACTGGGCCTCAATCATTTGTTATTACTAGGAGCAGCCACACATTCTAGCATACAGCATACTGTGCACCGGCAAAGCCCTGGAAACCACATGTCAGAACCTCCATCAATCAAATGTCAATTTAAAAAAGCTATAGCAATCAGTGGGTGTTTGCTTGATTTGATTCTGCCATTTGTGTCGGGGGGGGGGGGGAATGGTAGTTAATAGTTGTGCTTGGGGTTTGCTTTGAGATGGAGAGGCGCTTACATTGATATGGGAATTTACAGCAAGACTTAAATGCAGACAAAACCAGTGGTAGTCTGAAGGCTGGGAGGAACTGTGTTATCAATGGGAGGAATGTAGAAGGCCACCATCCTGTGAGAAAGAAATTTGGCACCAATGTAGCAAGGGGGGAATAAGTAGAGGGAACTTTACACAGGCTTTAGTTTTAGCAATGCTTTGCTTCAAGCTGCATGTACCACCTAATAAAGGAGCATTTATCTGAACCAGGCCTGGTTTCACGAGGATTCTTCTAAATTGGGGTTTGGACTTTGTGGACTTGACACCAGACCTGAAAAAGCAATGGAGCAACAGGCTACTCCAAAGTCTCCATGTATTCGTGCGACAGCATTCTTCACCGCATTATGCACTACGCGCTCCTCGATGAGCTGCCGACAGCGAGGGTCCTCGGAGATGATCTCGCAGAGGAAGTACCTGGAAAAGCAGAGCAGGCAGAAGATCAAAGAAAGGTTTCTTGAGGCCGCCCATATTTTATGCAGCTGGACAGCAGAACGCCTGCATGACTTCCAGGCCAGACGAAGACCGGGGCGCCTAGGCTCAAATCTGCACTGTGTTCTTCACAGGATTTGGCAGACACGTGTAAACAGACGCTTTGTTTAACAGCTGAGCCTGCGGACAGCAGCGCCAGTCCCTGCCCTTGGCAGAGGCTGATTCAGAACCTGGGGATCTGTTGCCAGCCAGCCAGAGCTTCGTTTGGCCAGCGATATTATTTACCTGAAACATTTCTACGCTGTTTTCAATGAAGGGGTCTCAGGGCTGCACCGGGAAGAGCCTCCCAATACACACCGTCAGCGCTTTCCAAGCAGAAAAGCCGGCCAGATCAGCTTTAAACACGTGAGGAAAGCAAAGCGGTCCTCCCTCCCCTGCCAGGCCCGCATCCGAAGGCTCAGCTCGGACTGGCCGCGTTCGCCCGAGACGCCCAGCTGCCCTTCGGATCCGGCCGGGCGGGCTTAGCCCGGGTTACGCGGAGTCGTAAGCAAGCGCGCGGGCGCGTTCGCACGACGCGCTCGACCCGCGTTTCCACGCGTCGTGGGAAAGCAGCCGCTGTCTCGGCCGGCCGCGTGCCCCCGGGCGACGGCGCCGCGTGCCCGCCGCAACCGCGCGCTCCAGCCCCTATGGGAAAGCGGCCAGCCCCGGCGCGCCAATCCCTCCCCCCCGCCGCCCGTCGAAGCCTCACCGGTTCTTGAACCGCACCATCGTGCGGGACGCTCCCAGCAGCCGCAACTTCCGGAAGGGCAGACAAGCCGCGTTTCGGTCGGTGCGCTCTAGCCCGCGGCATCTCTATCGCGGAAGCTCCCTCGCTTACAGAGATACGAAAGGAAACGGGCACACCTCACCTGTTCCGCCGCTCTCGCTGGAGTCAGTGGACAAATCTTGGCCTTTCTCGTTGATTTCTCAGTTGCGTTTACGGGCATTTGCACCTGGCCTCTTTTTCTGGGATAAACAGAAGCCGGACGGCCAATTTCTGAACCGCGCACGACTCTTTTCCTTTTCGTCTCTCTATTCAACCAAGGAGGCGGGGCGGCGACAAGACCAAGAACGTCACTGAAGACGCACCTTTCCATTGGCCCGCCTCTGAAGTCACGTGCAGACGTTTTTGCACCCTGGCCTCTCTCCTTTCTCTACACTCGCATTCACCTTTGGGACGTTCGTTTTCGGTTTTTTTCCTCCAGTGGACCAATCAGCGCTCTCATGTCTTTCTCCCCCCCCCCAACAGTCCACTTTCCCTTTCTGTCACGTAGCGCGCTCTCTCATTGGCTGCCCGAGAGGGAGAGGCCGGGAGCGGACAGAGCCGGAGCCTATAAAAGCCGCTGACCGTTTTTCCCCGCCCTTCGTTGGAGTCGTCTCGCCTCGTTCGCTGTCGAGGCGCGGAGTCTGAGGGGCCTCGAGTCCAGGTGGGCCGAGGCAGCGTCTGTCTTCTGCAAATCAATACAGATAAGAGGACGGGACATTTACAAGCGACATGCCAGTTGCCACTTCAATACACAACCCGCCAACAGGCAGATACTGGGGAAATGAGCCTTTTGGGGATGGCTGGGACAACAATTCCCATCATCCCCACCGCGAAGGAGGCAAACCCGGGCCGCGTCCTGCCTTGTAGATGTGGCGTCTGGATGTGGGATTGGTTTGGTGCTCTATTGTTGCAAACCACCCAGCAGGGTGGCAGCACTAAACAGCATTAGACCGGATCAGTCTCTGGATGAGAGACCACCAGGAAAGCCCAGGGCTGAATGACAAAGTTGAAAAGCAGGCCAGAAGAAGGCAGTGGGAAATCATCTGGGGATTGTTGCCAAGGAAATGTGTCACTCGGGAGAGAAGAGAGTGGACCTGCAGGTGGAGGAGGAGGAGGAGGACCCTCTTCGAGGCACAGGAAGACCATCCTGATTTCCCCACAATTACAGGAATTGCCTGCGGATATGGGGGCAGCAGAGATTCTGAAGAGTGCCCCCCCCCCCCCCGTGGCCAAGGAGGCAGCAGCCAGAGGAGAAAAGCGCTGGAGGAAGCAGCCTGAGCGAAGGGCCAGGAGAAGCAGAGGGAGCCGGGGCAAGAGTCCCTGCCACTGACCCTCCTTTGGAGACAGAGACAAGAGCTTGGAGAAGGATTCCCCCCAGGGCATCCCTCAGCGAGAGCCCACCCAGCACCTCCTTCGCTGGGAGAGAACTGGAGGAGCTGCCTCCACTGCAAGCGAGGGTGGGCCTGGGCTGCCGATCAGCCACAGCCTCTGGGAGCCGGTGCGGAGGCACTTAAGCAGTTGCTCCTTAATTGTCAGTGGCACTCAGAGAGCAAGAAGAGACCGAGGAGCGGACAGAGCAGTGCCGGCTGATAAAGAGCAGCAGCTAATTGGGCTCCTGGGACAGGATCAGACAGCCATCTCTGCCGCTACAACACAAAGTTGCAGGACAAGTTGGCTGGCTCTCGAACAAAGCCAAGGGCCAGAGCTAGAGCAGCACATTTAATTTTTATTAAATGTATATACTTCCCAACAACTCTGGGAAGTAGTGGAACACAGATAAAAAAACAGAATAATAAAAACAAGGAACAAAAGAGGACAACACCCCCCCGCCTCAGTAGCAACAAAACACACCTACTCCTCAGAAGGGGCAGCACCCGTCTAGCCAAAGGCCTGGGCAAAGTGCCAGGTCTTCAAAGCCCTCCAAAACAGCAGCAGGTTAGGGGCTGCCCAGATCTCAGGGGAAACCTCTTTCCAGAGGGCAGCCGCCGCAATATCAGGAAGTATTAGATATCCCAAGCATCAGGAGCAGCACTGCAGCAACTACTGCCCTGGGGAGTTGTGGAACTAGCAGGCAGAGAAAACGGCTTGGTTCCAGAAACAGAGGGGTGCTCTCCAGCAATCCAGCAATCAAAAATTGGCCAAGGTGGACAGAAGATCTGCTCGGCAGTCAAGGAGCTGGCTGTATACATGGGCTGTGGCGGGGAGTGGGCACACTGGGGGATAGACATGCTGCCATCAAGGAAGTGGGCAAAATCCAAGCTAGAAAGCAGAACAAGAGAAGGGAGATGGCAAAGGTGTGAGACTAGGCTGAAGCTGCTATAATTAAAAGAGAAAGCAGGCAGGTAAGCAGAGAGGAGGAAAAGCCAGGAATCTTATCTAAAAGATCCTTTAGAGGAGGTAGATAAGAAGGAAACAAAGGAAAAAATGTCACCTGAACCAGACAAAGGAAGTTGACCATCCCCAATCCCATCAACAGCTATCAGACTTGCAAATTAATAAGGCAAAAGTGGTTGCCAGTCTTGTGAATCAACAATGCAAGGACTTTGGGGGATGAAAGGGATCCTGAAGCTCGCCTACACCTTGAGTTGTCTTTGGGTCCCGGTCCATCTTTCTAGCTAGTGCCTGGTAGCCTAGTTGAGAAGGATATGGGTAAGTGTGGATGAGTGTGTGTGTGTGTGTGTGTGTGTGAGAAAGAACAAATGTACCTTGCAACCAGTAAAGTTTTGCTGTTACTCTAAATTCACTGGGTCTCTCCGTGTATTCCGAAGAACCTGTTGTGCCTCAGTGTTCGGTGGAAAGTGATGTGTGTGCGTCCCTAATTATTTCCCTCCTGTTGCCCGGGGCTGTGTGTCTTGTCTGCTCTCTGGAGAACCCAAGCTGAAAGCAAGGGGCGCTTACAAGCCTGAACAAGCTGTGAGTGAGTGACCATAAGCTGAGCCTGGGAGCGCCTGTAACAAAGATTCATCTTAAAAAATATAAAATTAAAGCTAGGATTCAAAAGTCTAAGACTGCCAAGAAGAACTGGCAGAAGGTTTGCATTAAATGGACTTTGAGCAGATGAAGACAGAAAACCAGGCCTACTGTGAGAAGACTGAAGAGGTCAATGAGGAGCTTTCAAAGCTCTGAAGAAAAATCATGCAATGCAAGCCCTGAGGTGTGTATACATTTAGGAGGAAGAAGTCAAGTTCAGTCTGAAAGAGACATTGCCTTTATGCTGTTGTAAACCACCGTATTGGGCAAGCAGAGCAGGGTAGACATGTATTAATAAGATTCTCTGGTTGATTTTTCTGTAGATCAGACCTCAGTAGATACAGTTAATGTTTTTTCTAGGTAACTGTCAAAACCATTTGGGTCTTCAGTTCATAATCCCAAAAGGTAGAAATCAGAACCACCACAAGGATTCTTTGGCCACGAAGTGTATCTAGCCACAATTTACTCAAATGTTTTTGAAATTATTATTTTTTTCTCGAGACAGTGGAAGGAAAATTTTCTACCGAGACTCTGGTAGGTGCTCTGGCGATCCACACTGATGTAAGATGTTTACCTCCACCCAGTGGAAATTGAAGAAATTATAGGAATAGAATGAAAGTGACATCCTGTGGCTTTCAATTTTCCCTTTCCATTTTCTGCTCTCTGGAAATCTCATTTACACTTCAAATCTTGGCCTGCCAGCACTTGTAGGAGCACACCGTGAGTGCAAAGGATGTTACCCTGCAGCTTGCACACAAGGCTCACCCAGGTGGGCTTGTGCAAATGCTTGAAATGTCAAAGGGGCAGAATATTTCTGGGATGTTGGACCACCCTCCCCCTTCAGAGACTGAACATTTATTTGTTTAAAATGTATGTTAATATATCCAACATTAAATTCATAAACTCCCTACCTTTTGTGCCTGAAAAGAGCTTGCACACAGTGTATGGTCAAAAGGTGGAGATGGCAGTCATGATTGTGCATATAAAAATGGGCAGAGCTTCGGTTGTGCCATTGCGACCATCACCCTGACTTTTTTGACGATAAACTCCGGACACCTCTGCATCCTTTGAGTCTGTTAGAGTCTCAGCACCACACTCCTGCTTCAGGCCCTCTTTTCCCTTCTGGCTCTAAGCTTTGTTGTTAATTTGTGTTTAATCCGGTTGCATTTTGGACATTTCCCCCAGAGAATGGTTCACCTTCCTGCTTAGGATCCCAGTGGGCATGGAAGTTTCTCCAAAGAACCCTTTCTCTGTTTTGTGCCTTATGAAACTATGAACTCAGGTTGTGCTCACTGTGTTTTTCCATCTGACAAAGATGCAGCTGAGGCTTCGGTGCCCTGCCTGTCTTGGTGCACTCAGTCGGGTAATCTGATAGGATGGGTGCACTGAGCCAGGTCCAGCGAGTAGCAAAGGGCTTCTATTTTTGGCTCAGGAGTCTGATTAGGGGCGACGTGGAAGGCGGAAGCTGGGTCTTACAGAGAAAGGGTGTGCAAAACAGAAATAATTTTTCCTTTGATTTCGAACAGGAAAACACCATTGTAACTACATTCTCCCCGGGTAACTGTTGATAGAACAACTATTATCCATGTGGAAATTCAACAAACTTATTGTCATCAATATCAGCTTCCTTAATTTCTTCATCAACAAGAAAGTAAGGAAACTGATAGTGTTTTATTGTCCATGCTCTCTAGCATAAGAGTATATCAAATGCACATCACCTATAGCTGGATCATGGACAAATACAGGCGAGAGAAGACATGGATCCATGACACTCGGTGACCAGTGGCATGGGAAAATGGGGCTTCAGAATCTCTAGAAATTTTGGGAGGAGAACCATCCTGATGGCTCAAAGTAAAGATTTTTTTTTCCTCTAGCATTTCTGTTACCAACAAACTCCGTCCAAACTAAATGAGGTCTTCATCATATCATCAGTATGGTAGACGGAACTTCTTACAATGATTAACAAAGTGGGGAGGAGAATTAGATTGGAGAGGGGCCTTTGGCCTGGGAGGAACACACCCACTGGAGCAATGGAAACATTTTCCCGAGTGCTGATGGCAGGGGAAATGCTTTGGTCCTTTATAACAAAAACATGGGAGGACTGATGTTGTAGGAGGTAGTTTCAGCGGACTATTAGGAAAAGCTCTGTAACAAGGGCCTCTGCAGGGGATGAGTTCTAATCACCAGATGTGAGGCTGTGATTTGGATTCCTGATTCAATGGAGAGACGGAGTCACAGTCTCTTCCAATACGGAGATTGCCTTGTCAGTGCCTTAGTTCTCTTTGTTTTAAGTCAGAAAGTGGTGTACTGTCAGTGGTTGTGTGTTTGATCTGGACCACGGAAAACCAGATTTGTCCCTACTTGACTATTGGCCTTACAGGGTGACTCTCTCCGCTCAACTTGCTTGGCAGGGCTGCTGTTGTGGAATCAAGTGAAGGGAGCCCCCAGGAGGTAAGAGGGGGACGTGAACATAATATGCACATAAATAAATAATAAATCCTCTTGAACATTCCCAAGGAAGGAGAAAAAGGGGGTCTGGCCAGAATGTGAGATTTCTTTGAGAAATCCTGGAGAGCTGATTAAGTGCCAGATGAGCAGAGGAGAACAATATTTTCCCTGTCTTCAAAAATGGGAGAAAGGAGAATCTGGGGAACGACTGGCCTGTTAATTGGACATCAATATCTAAGAAGGTTGTAGAGCAGATTGTTAAAGGATTAGTCTGTAAGCACCTTGAAAACAATAATAATAGACTGTGAGGTCCAAAGTGACCTTAAGGTGATCTAGTCCAACCCACTGCCTAGTGAAACAATCTACTACAGATTGTTTTTGGTGGCCAAACAATCTGCTACAGGTTCCACAAAAGGTGGCCACCCAGCTCTGCCCGAACACACCCAGTGGAGGAATGTCCACTGTATCCAAAGGCAAATCTGTTCTGTTGCTGAGCAGCTCTTAACATTAAGAAGTTTTACTGATGCCCAAATCTGCTTCTTGTAAGTTAAACCCCTGGTTTCTGGACCTGGGTCTGCTCCATCTTCTGCATCATAGCCCTTCAGTTATTGGGTCTCCACATCGTCCTCAGGTTATACATGTGTGTACCCAACTCCTCTAACTCTTCCTCCTAAATTTTTCCTACCAAGCCTCTTGGAATTTAACATATGTTCAGAGTTCATTCAGAGTTCATTTTCTCTGTTCAGGAAGTAACATTGGAGATGCTTCTGCTTTGATCTTCCTTCCTTCCTTCCTTCCTTCCTTCCTTCCTTCCTTCCTTCCTTCCTTCCTTCCTTCCTTCCAGCACTGGCCACAGCTTTATAGAATATGGGTTAAAAGCAGCTTCTTTTAAAGATGCTGTGGAGAGACTTTGTCCAGTCCAGCAAAATGCTCCATCTTTGATGTTCACCCAGAAATCAGAGATGTAGAGATCAGAAATCGAGTGGCTAATGATGCTAGATGGAATGATGAAGGCACAGTCTACTTGCAACGCTTCTGTTATTGTACAGTTACTGGGGAGGTTTGCGGGGAGGGGGGGACACAAGCTGAATTCCCTTTACTCAGACTCAGGATGGGGTCTACTTACTGTATACTTTAGGGGGTGCTGTTGGGCCACAGCTGAAACTCTCACAGGGATCCATAGCTGGTTTGCAAAGGGTACTCAGTGCTCATCAAACTGGGAGGGGGTATCAGTGGAGTCCAAGCTACACTTTGACCATTTTTTTTCATGACTTGGGTAAGAAGGTGGAAAGAACACTTATCTGATTTGCATATCATGAAAAAAATTCCAACTCCGACCAGAAAAAAATGCATGGAATACATAGTAGGAAGACAGAAATAAAAATTCAAACCAATCTTGATAGATCAGAGTTGAAAACAACAGTTTGAATTAAGGGGAAACAAATCAGATTGCCAGATACAAGATGTGCAATACCTGGCTTGGCAATGGTATTGGTGAAAAAGATTTTGGAAGAACAGATTGCAACTTTCTGTGAACCAGCAGTGAGTTGTGGCTGTGAAACAAAACAAATGAAATTCTCAGCCACATCAGTAGAAATTTAGTTTCCAAATCCTAAGAAGGCAATAGTTCCACCTGCGGTGCGTTGATCAGACCCTCCCTGCTTTGGGTATTCTGTTCTGTTCTCGGTACAGAACCACCTTTAAGGAAGCATTCAGGCTCTAAAAACTAAGTCTTATGCAGAGAGATTGATGGTGCTCAGAGCTCTGAGATGAGAGCAGGGGACGGTTGTTAAATATATCTGAAAGCGCGTCGCCCAGAAAGAGGCCAAGGTCTGTTCTCTTTTGTTCCAGCGTGCCAGGCACAGAGCAGCCCCGTCCCCTTTGAGCCTGCAGGCAGAGAGGACTCAGCCAGGCTTTCAGTCCTTAAAGTAACCAGACAAGCTGCAGGACTGATGCTTGCCCATGGAGGCGCCTAGGGCAGCACAACGGGCAAGGGTCAAGCAGCAGGTAGAAGCTGGCTGCAGGAGAGGTGGCCAGAAACTCGGTGTGCACTGACCGGGGAGACCACTAGAGGGCAGCAGAAGGACGCAGAAAGAGCTGCCCCCTTGCTGCTCCCCAAAGATCATCCAGAATTCTGCTGCTCAGGTCTGGTAGCCCAAAGCCGGTATCGATGGTTTCTCTTGGCAAGATTTTGCAAGTAGTTTGCCCTTGCCTCCTTGTGGGACTAGGACTCACCATCTCCCAGTTACTAGCCTGGTGCCTTTAACCACTGCACCAAACTGGCTCTCTCATAATTTATTACAAATCTGTATATTATTTATTAGTATTTAGTTATCACCAATGCTTTTCTGCTCACAGATCACAAGCAGCAGCATGTCAATACACAATAAATAATCGAAGAAAAAATGCTAAATAGATCAAGCCATAAAATACAGTCAACAGTCATGATATTATAGTCAGAAAACCGTAGCGTCGAGTGTCATCAAGGAACAAGAGGATGCATCCCATATTCAGGGACCTTCCTGCTCTCGCCTGGCCACCCCCTCCCCAAATTCACATTGGAAGTGCCCTGTTTTCAAAAATGAGGGCACAGTTCTTACATCAGGTAGGGGGCAGTCCAAAGGACCCTCCAAGTAGGGGATCGCACCTCCCAAGGAATGGGGATGGGGGCTCTTGGCGTTCTCTGACTTTCTTCTCTTCTTGCAGACGTTACCAAGCTAGGGAACATCGCCAAGAACCCAACAGTTCAACCCAGAGCTAGATATACTGTATTCTCCACTCTTGCCATGGGGATTAATTAATTAATTAAATTTATTTATTAAACTTGTCCTCACCCATCTCTCCCCAGTGAGGGACTCTGGGCGGCTCACAACATATTAAAACAATAAATATATATACAATTAAAATTTATAACAGCACATGTTTACAGAAATAAAAGGGGAAAAAAATTGCTAGTAAGTGCTCTCTATAGCAGAGGTTTTCAAAGTATTTCAGGCTGTGGAATCTCTTAGTTAAAAGAACTAAAAATCCCAGAAGCCCTGATCAAGAGGTAAGTTTTAGAGATAGAAAATGGGCAATAAAATGAAACTTCTGCTTGTTATTTATGCAAAGGTATGTATAGGTTATTTAAATTTCACAAAAAAGGATGCCCCAATTACTGTCCTAGTAATTTCCACCACTTATTATAAGTATAAACTGTTTATTGTAAATGCAAAATTAACATTTCCAATATACAGAAATTAAAACTTGAATGTCAAAATTACTTGGAAAATTAATGCTTTGACCAGACAAATGGCTTTCTGGAATGTGATTGGAATGTGATTGTTACTTTTAAAATGTAAAACTGGTTGCAGTTTCTGACTAATGCTTTCCATTTAAAACCGGACCTACCCTGCACGTTCTTTCTTTAGAGGCTGTATCATTTTTTGCGCACTTCTTGGAATGACCATGTGATGCAAAGTTGGGTGATCCCACAATTTTGGCGCAGTCCTGTAAAAAACAAAACAAAAAACAGCTCCTGAAGAAAACCCTGTAAACTTATTTATTATTAACAGAATAAAAGAGCTCACCATCCTGGTTGCCCTCTATATTTTAAAATGTTGGGCAGGTTTTGATTATGAGGCATACCAGCTGGACTTGCTCTCAGCTACTGTCGGTGCCACCACTGCCCGTCTGTCTCCGATTCCGACAGCCCAAGGAAGGAGGCGCAGCTTTCCGGCTTCCCCACAGTACTTAACATCACTTAACCTTTCAGATAATAGAGGGAAGGAAGGTCTGGCATGTTGCTGATGCCCCATAGATGGTGGGACATCTAATTAGTCAGCAATGGCCTTAATTAACATGCAAAAAAAAGGGGATTAGGCAGAATCTACCATGGTGACATATTCCCAAGTCACTCAGGAGTCTCAAACGTGTACCTGGACTGGCTGTTTTTCGACATCTCAAAATGGACAGTAGTTGACCTCCAACAGCCTGTGGAGGATACAGGTCTTTCTAATAGCCTCATCTCCATCATAGCTTCCTCTAACCTTATTTGGAAAGCTGCCTGAAGACCAAATGTGAACGAGCTTTCCTCAGTCCTGCAACACATGCTGCGTCTGCCCAGCCCCACTTTTCCTGATCCAACATTCACTTTAACTGGAAGGGCATCTCAGGCAATCACAATGGCCCTTGCCCTTACACATACACACACACACACACACACACACACACACACACATCTCCAACAGCATTTGCCTTTCATCATTATAGCTACCTGAAGAGCTGTTGGTGGGCCACCATTCACTTAACTTTTTAATTTTCTTATTAGCCCCTATCCTGCAGCCATCAAGATACACACGCTCTCTGTTTCCAGGAAAAAGCCTAAACAAGCAGCGAAAGGCTCCAGTCAGAGAGAGAACAAACAGAAAAATAAAAAAGTCTGGGTGATACGTAAACCAAAATTGGCAACCTGGAAATGGTCTTATACCAAGCCCAGATTTATTTGCTGGGGGATATTTAGGTAGATTCTCCTTCTGCCCAACTTGGAAAATGCCACTGCTGGTTGTCTACAGCAGTGTTTCTCAACCTTGGCCGCTTGAAGAGGTGTGGACTTCAGCTCCCAGAATTCCCCAGCCAGCATGGCTGGCTGGGGAATTCTGGGAGTTGAAGTCCACACCTCTTCAAGCGGCCAAGGTTGAGAAACACTGGTCTACAGGCACAGCACCTACAAATAATATTAAGCTGGCCAGAACAAGGGGCAACCTTGTGCTGGATTCCTGCCATTCCTTTATTATTCCACCCCTACCCCCATAATGCACAATTATTTTGGCCTTCTCGTGAGCTGTTTTTCAGATTCCTCTTTGGGGGAGATGCTTTAGAACAGGCCGGAATGTAAGCAGAGCAGCCATGACTTTTTTCATGCTTCACAGAAGCCCCACCACCACCATTCCCCCAAACCAGCTGCATTCTGTTGTGCTCTGAAGCACTTTCCCAAAATCGTTTTTGAAGCGTGCAAAACCTCAGCCAGGCAGAACTGTTTGCTGTCTGACTGTGCATTCGGTGATCTACAGGATCCCTTTGAAGCTACTCTTCCGTTCTGATTTTGTTCACAGTTGGGCAGCCTCAATTGTGACCCCCGGGCTGAAGGGGCAGGAGGCTCTCTGCCTCGTGCAAGACCGGCCGTCTTGCGCAACTTCCCAGCTTTCAGATGTAAAAAACAGCAAATGTTTAGCTATTGTAGAACCCACATTACAAAACATCCAGCAAATCTGCCCGTTGTTTTGTGAAGAAGAAGCCTGCTGTCATGTTTAGCCAATGTATGCAAGCAGTAATGACAATGTGTGATCCACATTAATGATGAGAATGAATGCAAAGGGAGTTCTGGCGTGGAAACCGGACTTCTCCTTCCTTTAAATTCGCGTTTGGTCTCCCTTCCTAGAGTGCTGGTTACTATCAACAGAAAATATTAGTTTTTTGCTTTCAGGAAAACCTGGAATATTTTTTCCATTCAAGCATCTCTTAGAGGTCTTGCCACTCCAGGCATATCCTGGGTTTCATCCAGCGAGCAATGCACATAAAAACAGGCGGAGTTTTGGTCGCACTGTTGTGGCTGCCATCTCGACATTTTTGACCACCGCCCTGAGGTCACCCCTGCAGCCGAGGCCTGCAGGACGTGGCCCTGGGGATGGTGGGGTCTGGCTGCCAGAAGCGGCCACGAACTGCCCATCCTCCCCACCTGGATGCCTCAGGTGGTGCCAGTTAGAGGGGCTGCATCCAGGCTTACATAAACCTGGTGACGCGACCAGACAGCCTGCATCCTTCTGTCGCACTTGTTTCACCAAAAGCATATTTTCATCCCAAAATAGCCTCCTCTGCTGAACATACAAAACAATCTGGCTAAAATTAAAACAGCCATTTGAATCTTTTGCTGCTCCTGCCTGGGGCTTTCTGTTCTCTGCCCACCCCATACCCTGGCCTCCCTTTCCTCATTTTACAAACTCACTGAAACAGAAACAAGCATTTTTGGTACACTGGCCTGGAGCTCAGTGCACCAGGAAGGCCACTTGTACAAGCTGAGCCCCCTCAAAAGCTCCCTCTGGAACACG
This sequence comes from Python bivittatus, assembly GCF_059951505.1. Lineage (NCBI taxonomy): Eukaryota > Metazoa > Chordata > Lepidosauria > Squamata > Pythonidae > Python > Python bivittatus. Next base: position 1,816,157 of record NW_028277070.1, on the reverse strand, counting down.
CAGCTAAGAATCAGTGTTTTGCCAAGAGATACTCAGGCAGCCAATGCTTTTCCAAACCAGTTGCTCATTAGACCAAAAGAATTCAAAACCATCTTGGGACAGGGGACATTCCTCCCTTTGCACCCAATTCTTGAGAGTTTTCTTTCGAAAGACCCTCTGCCATCGCCGTTTGCAAGGATAAATCCCGCCTGCTGTCTGAGCTGCCACAAAAGGATTTTGGTGGATGGAGCGAATCTCCTGCAAAGGTGGCTTGGGAATTTCAGCTTCTGATTTTGGTGCTGAGCACAGATCATACCCTGGGAGGCACTTCTCTAACATTTGCCCTGATTCTGGGCTCACCAATGTTATATTAGAGAAAATGTTTAAAGGCAATACATACTTTCACATTATTAGAAGCATTAATAATTAAGATTTAATATCTAACCCAGGTATCCAGGGGTGTCTGCAAGGGATGGTCAAAACAGTGCAATCAAAGCCATATTGACTTTTTTGACCATTCCTGCAGACATCCTTGAAGATGTCTTTCATAAGCAAGAAAAATGGCAGTTGGCGCCATTAAAAACCCTTAAAACGGCCAGTGAATAAATACAGCAGCAGGCCAAAAGAAGAGAATGCAAATATGTTGGAGAAACAACGCCAATCAATTAGGCAGTTAATTAAGGTTTTCAAAAACCTGAAGGTTGTCGTCAGAGCCTTAGCCAAGGGCTTCCAAAGGCGCCCCTTCCCCAAGGCTCTGCTTGGGTTAGATCTCTGTGGGAGAGGGGCCTCAGGCCCAAACATCCCTCCCCCTCAGGAATTCCCCCCAATGTTGAACTGAGAGCTCCCCTCCCATCACTCCTAAGCCAAGTCTGCATGGGACAAAATCTGCAGGTCGGTGGGCACGGGGTCACAATCAAAGCTGATGTAATGGTCTTTGGGAATGACCTTGGGAGACAAGAGGAAGAGCCACAGACTAAGCAACAATAATAGGCCGCTGAGCCCACAGAAGGGATGGGGAGAAGCAAACATCTCAGAAGGGACCCTCCCTAGTTTCTTGGACTGTAAAGGGGTGTGTGTGAGAGATGTACTTTCAGACCTGCGAGATTCTGTTCATGTAACGTTACAATAAAGTTAGAGTTAGTATTCCTGGGTGTGCTTCTCGTCTGGACTACCTTGCTGACACCCTCTTGTATGTGCACGTACAAAAGGGAAGGAGCTTCAGTCATGGTGCCAGACCCACCACTTTTCCAGTTTTGACAACCCTCCTCTGCAGTTGCCCCTCTTTTAAGCCTCATTTATTTCTTTGGGGAAATGGAGAACCAGTTGCTGCTGTCTTTGGGTTTTTCAAGAAGGTTCCCTCATTCCCCTCTTAGTCTTCTGTCTTCCAGGTGAAACATACAGGTGTGTCTCACAAACATTTAACCTGGTGGTTGAAATATCCATTTTCTGGGTTCATGCATTAAACTAACCAAAATTGTCTAGGTTTCCTTTCATTCTTGCCTTAGTGTGACATAACTGACCTGATTTCAGAAAGAGAGAATCTGTTTTCATGAATCAAAGCATTCATTCCAGAACTAGTTTTGCAGTTGCAATTATAGCATGAATGGTAACCATATTTAATTAATTAATTAATTTCAATCAGTTTACGTAGCCATCCATCTTGCAGCAGCAACTCTGGTTGGCTGATATGAATTAAAACTCAATTTAAAAAACGCACCGGTAACAGTAATAATAATGATACACCAAGAGTGGCGGCCAAGGACAACCGTCACAAGAGCATCATCTCACAGGCCCCATTTGCCTCCTGACAACCCCTGCCCAGGAACACAGCCACGTTTTTTTTTTCATACCTTTTGTAAAGGTATGAGTGACTTTCTGAGGGGCTCCTGATCTAGGAAAGGGTTCAACTGGCGCACCAGATGGAGTTGTGCAAAAGGCTTTCCAGACCACAGCAGACACCTGCTCTTCAAGCAGGGGTTGTGACTCCAGGAAGACCCCCAGATTGCGTGGAAGGGGGCAGTGCTATCCCATCCAAGGTCAGAGATGGAGTATCTCCAGATCTGGGTGTCCAAACGCCCACAGTCACTTGGTCTTGGTAGGGTTGAGTCAGAAATGGTTCCTCCCCATCCAAACCCACACAGCCTCCAGGCAATGGGACAGAAACGTGAGAGCCTCCCTTAGCTGGCCTAGGGTCATGATGATACTGGACCCCAAACTGGCAGATGACCTCACACAGCAGTTTCACATAGGTGTTGAAAAGGAGGGGGGAGAGTAGAACCCTACTGCGCCCCAAACAGGAGAGGCCGATCTTCCCCCCTCACAACCAACACCAACTGGAACTGGCTCCGGAGAAAGGAGAAGAGCCACCGTAAAAGGGTGCCCCAGTCCTCAACCCACAGAGCTGGCTCAGAAGGTGGTCAAAAGATCAAGGAGCACAAGGACGGATGCACCACCGCCATCATCAGGCTCAGAAAATGTGGATGAGCCCTGGCATCTCTGTGAGGAGGAGGAGGAGGAGTTGAGCATAACCAACCCAAATGCCCCGTGGCCCTGGAAGCAGAGACCTGGAGGGGCCCGGATCGCCCTCCAGCATTTTTTACAATGAAGGGCAGCGTCCAAATGGTGTTGCCTGACGTCGTCAGGAAAAAAACTGTCTTCGCCTGCCATCCCGGTCGCGAATTAGAAGTACCAATACGCACATGTCTTATTTTCACTGAACTACAGCAAAGGAAGGCTGGTCCTTGACAGAGAATGCATGATTTGAGCTCCAGAGCCCCTGTGCCCCCTATTCAGCTTGTTCCGAGCTGCTGTAAGTCATTCTGAGCCCTGCAAAGATTAAAGGGGGGGCGGGACTGTAAACCTCTAAAGGAAGAACAAAGTATTTTAATTTTCCTCTAGACTGAACCGTCACATGCCAAGCCTCCCAAAATGACCGTATCTTTGAGGTTGGCCCCTTCCTCTGCTCAGGAGCTTCACTGGTCTATCTGTCTGTCTGTCACTCAAGCCAGGATTCTAACATGAGGACAGCTGCCTGAGAAGACCTTAGATCAGTGTTGTCCAAACTTGGCCACTTTAAGATGAGTGGACTTCAACTCCCAGAATTCCCCAGCCAGCTGGCTGAGGAATTCTGGGAGTTGAAGTCCAGTCATCTTAAAGTGGCCAAGTTTGGACAACACTGCCTTAGATTATCCCCCTTCCACGCATGGCCATGCTGCAGGGCAGATGCAGCCTTGGGGGAACAGCCAACTGAGGGGAGAACGATGGTCTGTGGAGTCCGACGGGTAGCCACAGCGCCACATCTTATCCAGGTGCCAGCATGATGCCTCCTGGATGCCAGTCACTGACAGCCCTCGGGGCATAAGTATTATACTGGCAACTAATTGGTCTTAACCAAAAGCTGTCTATCTCTCAGCTCCAGCCTCAGGTGAATTTTAGCTCTTACACACCACCCAGAAAGGGAAGCCGCTAGAAAATGGGTGACTGCAGGGAGTGGTCAGAAAAGTCAAGCTGGTGACCGCAGCAGTGCAGCTGAAGATCCATTTGGCCCATGAAAAATGGGCAGAGATTTGATCACACCATCCCAGCACTTGGGGGAAAGCGATGTGGTATATAAAGGCTTTGCACAGACCTCCAGAGCCCTCTGGGGGGGAGCTGGCAGGACCACCGGCTTGCCTTCCCTCCCTCAGGGTGTCTTTTCTCTTGCTAAGACATCATGGCACCATCCCAAATGGCCGAACTGAAACCATTGATGACCTTTGAAGGAACATAACCCCATTTTCATCACCCCTATTCTAGTAGAGCCGGTGAGTTCAAGTAAAGGTGGCCTTTGTCAAACTGAGCTCAACTTCCTGGACAAGTCCGTGTTGTTTCTCTTAGCAATATTATGGAAGTGGTTTGGCACTGGCAGGGGCGTCCACAGGGGTGGTCAAAAAAAGAAGATGGCGGGCATCACTGGGTGATTGAAGCTCCGCCCATTTTTTATGTGTGTTGCAAAGGCAGAGCTTTGATTGCACCATCATGGCCGCCATTTTGGCTCTTTTGACCACACTCTACAGACACCCCTGGCCATGGGATGTTTTTTCAACTTCCCAGTACAAACTACAGCTCTGCAATTCCCTGGTGGGTTTCCATTCAAGGTCCAAGCCTGCTTTTTCAAATCAGCCAGGTTGGCTTGGTGCTACTGGCTGGCCGGGCGGTGAGTCAACAGCCGTGATGTGGAGGCTGGGCTGCTTTTCTGCCTCTTGGAGGCATCTGAGTGCATGTTCCCTTCTCCTTTCTTGCTGTTTTTGTTTTGTTTTATTTCATTTATTTCACCATTTTGGGATTTATATGGCTGCCCATATAAGCTGCAACACTGGGTGGCATACAGTATTTCAGTGTCCTAGTATCAGGCAAGCTGTAGAACAGTGTTCTTTATACATCTTCAATTAGACTAATAGCTGCTTATTTATTACGGACTGTCCGTGCACAGACAGAATTCCAGATCAAAGCATCTCGGACAGACGCCTCTTTGCCCTCTGAGTAAACCTATCCGGTAACGGGAAATCCCCTCTTTTCTGGGGATCAGAATCCACCGTCCATCTGCTCTTACCCTCTGGAATCTGCCTTCTTAGGTAGAATCCCCCTCTAAATCTCAACTTCTGAAAATGCTTCTTCGGGGTTTTTTTCTCATCAGCCGTATAGATGCATGATATAAATTGCCTTCCAGTCACTCTTGGTTCATACAGTTTTCCAGGCAGCATTTTTGGGATGGGTTTGCCCTGGCCTCCTTCGTCCTGGGGCTGAGAGAGAGGGACTGGCTGCGTGCCCAAGGCGGGACTAGGACGCAGCATCTCCCAGCTTCCAGTCGAATGCCTTTAACCACTGTGCCTGACAGCCTCTCTTAAGAGCACTGGGCTACTGAGATAGCCACGGGCCCTTGAAGGATAACATGACAACGCTTGACAGGCAGTGAAAGGTCCTGAAGACTTCAGTCCTTAAGGCATCAGTCACATGCTATCGTTTGCTGGGACAACAGGTCCCCTCACCAGAGCGGGTTTCAGCCAGTAACCCCGTGTTCTGCATTGCTCAAAATCCTGACAGCTCCTTACCTTGCAGTAACTCTGACAGAACTAGTGATCCGCTTCCTCTGGGTTGCTAGGCAAACCGGGAAATTTGGGGCAAATATGACTATCCTGTATCAGATAAGGGGTGCACCGAGGCCAGCATTCTCTTTCCCATAGATGCCCCCCAGCCCCTCTTGCTGCCTCCCAGCAACTGGTCTTCAGTGACATATTGTTTCTTAAGGTGGGCCTTCCACGGAGTCATGAATCCCTTCATTCTTTTCCATTACTACAGCTAATTTCCTTTTAATCCAGTGGCCATCACCACGCTGTGGCCAAGAGTTCTATGAACTAATTACAGTTTACAATTCTTTAAACAAGCAGGGTGTTTTTGCCTTTCGCAAACCTACTGCCAAAGCAAACAGAATGATTAAAGGAGAAGGGCAAACATGTCTTCCCATCACCGTTCTCCATGCCAACGTCCCACTTCTATAGACCTCTTCCAACAACCCCTCTTAGCTGTGCTTATTCCTCACAGAGAGCCCCAAATGGTAATTTTTTCCATGGGGAAGTTGCAGGGGCTTTCATTATTCTGTTTTGAGATGGGGCAATAAAAGACGAACGTAGAACGTTCCAAACGTGGCTGCACCAAACATGTTATAATAGCATTGTAATCTTCATGTTCTATTGGTGTTTCTCAACTTCGGCAACTTTAAGACGTGTGGACTTCCCCGTGCTGACTGGGGAAGTCTGAGAGCTGAAGTCCACACATCTTAAAGATGTCCAGGTTAAAAAAGCTGGATTCGTTCATACCCAGAGCAAGAGGCAGCGTGTAGCTACTTTGGGCCAACCTTGATAAAAAATAAGTATGCTCATATTGAGCTAGTCCTTAGATGGGAGGCTATGAAGGAGTAGCAGGAAGTTGAAAATCATCCCAGAAGAAGGGATGACAAACTGCTTCCATACTGCTGCCAAGAACACCACATTGGAGGTGTCCATGATGTCATCAGGGATCAAGTTTGGCATTTTTCCTGGCATTTGGCATTTGGCAAGGAATTTCCATGGAGCTCCATGGAGCTGCCCGTCCCAGGCTCTCTTTCTGAGCTGGTCACTGCCAAGTTGAGATTCCCTTCAGTGCAAAGGTGTCCACAGGGCATCGTCAAAAATCCAGGTGGCAGCCACAACAGGGCAGTCTGAACTCCACCTGTTTTTTGGGTGTGTCGGCCCTGCCTCAGTGCACATGCGCATTTGAAATTTTATTTCATGTTCTTGTTCGATCTGTCTCATTTTGCCCTCACGTCGAACCTTGAATGTAGTTGCCCACTTTGGAGTGATGCTGCCGAAGCTCTTTGCAATCCAGGGGGGCTTTTGCCATCCTGAAAACAAAGGTGCTTCACGTTTGGCCTGGACCGTGTCTGTCAGCACCTCCCTAAAGGAGCCACTTTTTTTTGTCTTGCATGGGTGGTAGTTGTGTGTGATCCTAAGAAAACATGCAAGAGGTGATGATGGGGCAGTTCTCCTGAGCCCTGTGGCTGCTGTGCAAGGTCAGAAAAAGATGTAATTTCTTTACGAAGCTTCCAGTAGGCATGGCAAGGGTGCCCACCCCAGATCTGAAGCACCTTTGCCCACTTCGAACTGATTCTTGCACAACCTGATTTGACCATAGGTGAAAAAGATTCACCTTTCTTTTCCTATGTGAGTGAAGGTTGCTACTCACTCCCAGATAAAGAGCATAAAGGGCTCTACAAAAAAGAGAAGGAGCATAGAAACATATTGATCCCCCCCCCCCCAATAATCTGGAGGAAGAAATAACTTCCAACAAAGTTGGTGGGATTGAGGCAAATATTTTGCTCCTCAAAAGCCCCCAACCCAGCCATACTGGAGCCAGAAATGGACTCCTGGGAACTTGGTGCCTTGTCGCTCTGAGCTTAGTTTGCTGTATAAACTAGGTTAATCAACTGGGCTCAAACAAACCTGGTGTAAGAAGAAACCGTGATTTCTCCCCTCCATCCAAAATAATGGAGGACATTTTGCTGGTAGATCTAAATGTTGGTAATCTGGACACAAACTTTTCCCTGTTTGATTGGAGTCAGCACTCCACTGGAGCCTCGCATCCAGTTGGATGCGGTTGTTTTCCTTTTCCTGTGACTCATAGTCCTCTTCTTAATGGCAATCAAGCCCTTTTGTGCTTTTCATTTGGGCAGGATTATCACATTTCCTAAGTAGCTAAAGCAATTTTGCCTTGAGCTCTTTGTTCTCCAAAAGACTCTTGCAGCTAATTACACCCGCCCTCCCCCAAAACTGGACATTTGTCCAGGGTGTTTCAAGGATGTGGAGCTGTCTTGTCACTTGGCAGCAACTCCTGTGTCTGGCAGGACACACAAATCCTTTTGCATTAAAGTTCCTTGCATACAAATGGAGATAAGTGCCACTGAGTCTCACTTTGCATAATTCCCATAGTGCAGCTTTCCCCAGATCATTAATGAGCAATAAGCACTTTCTCTCCCCCTCCTTTTTTTCTTCTTAGTAAAGAAAATTCCAGACATCTCCAAGTGAAAATCAAGTTGGATATTGGCCAAGGAGGACAGAGGAGGAGGAAACAATAAAAGGTGAATCTAAATGTCATCGGGACTGAATGAGAACCTGAGACTCAGGTAACAGAGCCAAAGATAGATTTAGTCCACTGGATATGCAAAAGAACACACACACACACACACACACACACACACACAGAGTGAGAGTGGCTAGACTGGAATGCCCATCAACCCCAGGCAATATGACTATTGGCTGTGGAGGATGGGAGTTGCAGTGATAACACACTGGGAGAAAGCATTCTTGAAACCCCCTGGACAGGTATCCAGTTCTGGGACACCGTATGACCCCCAGCAAAAAATGCTTCAGCCATTTGGGAAAGAAGTTCCTAAACTGAAGAGCAGAAAAGGAGTTGTCTGCTGTAGGGAGAGTCTCTTACGAAGCCAGCGACGGAGGCGTTCCGTGGGAAATGAGGAGAACCGTCCTTCCTCTCCACCGAAGGCCCCTGCCTGAATTGGAGGTCTATGAGGAGAGCTGACTTAGGCTTCAGGAAAAGCCTAATATGATAATGGCCATGTCTGGTCACCAACTGCTGTTCTGTTGAGGTGCCTCAAAAAGCAGGAGGGTACACAGCTCTGAAAAAGCCCTGCAAAATCACAAAGGCCTGGCGATTGTTTGTGACTCATTAGCTCAGGAGTTTCCCTGGGGATGTGACTTTAGTTTCACCGGTCACGTGTTTCACGTCACTTCCTTGAAAATGTGGCAAGCCAGACCAGATGGGCTGTGAGGTCCCCAACCCTGTACATCTGCTCCCCAATCCTGTCATGATGGAACCACTAGATGCAGAGGAATCCTCAGGGAGTCATTCAAAGCATCAAGATAGCAAGAGTCAAGATAGCAGCTGCAATGGTGTGATAGAAGGTCTGCCTGTTTTTTATGTGTGACACCCACAAAACAAAGGTGGACCCTCAACTGCACCATTGTGGCCACCATTTTGACTTTTTGGACTACATCCTGTGGACACACCTGATTAGATGAAAGATGAGCTCCATAGGGTTCCTCCTGCCTCTGAATTGCTTCATTCAAGATAGGAATTGTACGAACAGTTGTTTAGGAATTGCCATCCCCCTGACATTTATTAATTAAGCATGTCTCTGAAAGCGTGAAGATGATAACCGCAGCAAAGACTGAAGAACTGGTGAGTAGACTGGTCCTTCAGAACCTCTCTGGATAAGGAGAGGATGGGAGATCGCCCACATGTGCTCTGGGTGGCTGCTCCTCGTGAGGAGACAGAAGGACAGTGGTCTTCCACAGGTTTGAGCTCTGGGAGATGAAGGGATCAGCCATCACACTCACAACTGTGGTGGAGCCTTTTAAAGGACACTGGATATACAAAAGAAGTTGGTTAAAAGAAAAAAAGAAGTTGGTTAAAGCTTTGAAAATCAAAGTGGAAATACAAATGATAAACCAGTAAATCACCTGCATAATGACTTTTTACTGAGTTTACAAAAGAGTTTTGCTAAAGCCTTGAAGAAGCCTAAGGGATGAGAAAAAGAAAAATGGAAGAGAGATCAAATCCTACAACAACATCTGAATGAATTAAAGATCAAGATTGTCAGAAGTAAAAGGAGGGAATATACAGCTGGTTTGTTTGACCAAGGTTAAAATAAGGCATGTTTCTATAAAGCCCTGGTAACCCTTTACAGACTTTTTGCTGGCACCAGGGCTAAAAAGTTGATGATTTATGGATTTGCATATGAATAAGGGATGGATTATGGGATGAAGAGATACTTGTTTGTAACCTTATAGGGGGTGAAGAGTTATTAAGTTGGTTTATACTTCTTGTGATGAAGATCGGAAGTCACTTCTTTATATATTTCTTTTCTTTTTCTTTATCTTACTTTCTTTTTTTTCTTTTTCTTTCCTTGTACTTTTTATTCTTTCTTTCTATTTCTCCTTCTCTCTCTGAGTATAGTTTGTATTTACTTTTACTATTGTAATGAAAATCTTGAAGAATACGAAAGACCACCCTCAGCCACCACAGGCAAGTAGAGGTCAAGGTGTGGGTTGCTCCGTGTGGGTCGCTCTCCCCTGCTTCCTCTCTCGTCCTCCTGAAAATCTCTTAATCTTCCCAGTCCAGAGTCAGCAACTGGAGGGTCAGGATGAGGACCTGCCAGGGAGCCGCACCTATGGAGAGGACAATCCATGGCTGTGCTCAGAAGATGGCCTGTTATTCCTGAGTCACAAACAAGTTGCACGGGAGGCTGTTTTCCTCCCGTGCTGCCACAGCCACCGCGGCGGGCATTTCCCTGCTGTTTGCTTTCAGTCGCACGCCAGCAGAGGCGGATCAAGGCGCTGAGATGCCAAAACACTGGCAGGAAAAGTACAGCAATTGAGGAAAGTGACTGAATTACTGCAGCCAGGCAGTAATTCCACTGCCCAGGTCGGGCGGCTCGCGCTGCTTCAGAGAGACGGGGAAGCTCCTGCCTCCCGCCCACTCGAAAAAGGGACAGGGGTGTCCACTGGGGGGGGGGCAAACAATGAAATGAGCACAACAACCTCACGCGAATGCTGTGACTTGTGTACTTGCTGCAGATGCCAGGACGCTCGTAGATAATGATTGCTATACTGATGTGCGCATATGTGCGTGAGGCCATTCTGGCATCATGGCAGTTGGCTGGGGACTCCTCTGAAGCAGGGCGACATGCCCCTTTTCATGCCCATTTGTAGGAGTCCCAGTCCCTCCCCCAACCCTGCAAAAGCCCCAAATCCAGGAGAAGCAGAACGCCAAGGCTGAAGCCCCCTCGCTGCAAGTCTTGACGGACCCTCTAGGGGGCAGCGGCATCTCACGCCACCCGCCTCTTGCTGGCTGTCAGCACCACTGGTACAGCTGGTTTCTGGTGAGCCCGCAGTAGAGCATCTGAGAGCTGATGAGGCCCTACTTTTTCCAGGAACGGTCAGAAGCGGAATTAGAGCCGAGGCCCCGGCAGCGCTTCCGCAATCAGCCATGTCCTTCCTCCAGGCCGGGGAGGCTCCCAGGGACCTGTGGACTTGCATTATCTGGAGTGGGCCCTGGAGCGCCTGGCCCCACACTTCTTAGCCTTCTCCCCAGGCCTCATCCTGGACCGTGACTGACACAGCGTCACCTTGATGCTTCTGTTTTTACTGAGCAGGTGAACGGGAGGGCCCGGCAAAGGCGCTAACCCTGCCAAGGTAAGGTAAGAGGGTGAAGGGAGAGGAAGAGACAAGGAGGAGGCGCAGGTGATCTAGAGGGCATGGTGGAAAGGGGCAATGAACAAAAAAATGGGTGGCGCTTCCATCACCATCTTGACTCTTTTGACCATACTCCAGCGATACCTGTCAGCCTTGTGGGGTAGTCCAGACAGGAAGCACACCCAGGAGTACTAACTCTATCTTTGTTGTAAGGTTACATGAACAGAATCTCGCAGGTCTGAAAGCACATCGCTCCCCCCGCCCTTTACAGCCCAAGCAACTAGGGAGGGCCCCTTCTGAGATGTTTGCTTCACCCCATTCCTGCTGCAGGCTCAGCTGCCTTTTAGCTGACCGTTGTCCTGGCTCGGCTCTTCCCGTGTCTCCCAAGGTCACCCCGCCAACCTTCCCTCTCTGAGAGGAGAGATTGCGGACTGCTGTGGTTGCGGCCGGTTCCTGGGAGCTTTGCTGTGGCTGTACTAGTAGTAGGAACTTTCCTTTAAAGTGTGCTTGTAACTAAGCACAATACAGGCAAAGTAGTAAAATACGACACTGTGTAAACCAATATTAGCAATAAACAGTGTAGTAATCAATATAAAATGTTTCCTAGTACCAGCACAACTGTGACACAATGCTATTATAGTATAAAAACAAAGAGAATTTTGGCTTCCTAGAGGTCCTGAGAAAAGAAGTCTTTGAAGAGCCTTCTTCAGCTTCAGCGACTGGGCTCAGCGTCATTCAAGGGAGAGTCCGTTCCAGAGGCTACATGGGGAGAAGACCTAAAGCGCGAGGTGCCTACTTGAACCCAAGGGCAAAGTAACCCACCCTGATCTCAAGGCCAAGCCGAGCAGGCAGGAACGCCAGCGGCACGAAGCTGTTCCAACAGCTGGGTGCTTCTGGCTGTGCGGCCCAGAAGGTCAGGACCAGCCAGGGAAACGTCTGGCCCTGCCAAAGACCCACCAGTGTAGGGCCCGGCAAAAAGGAAGACCGAGGGGTGAGTCAGGAGAGCCCTACAGCTGTACCGAAAAGTGAAAAGAAAGTATCATCGGTGCCTAATGAACTCAGAGAAGATAAGAAGATTTTGTGATTAAGTCTATCAAACGCCACAGACAAATCTAGCGGTGCCAATGCTGGTCTGTAGTGTTTTGCCATCAGCAAATCACCGATGCCCTAATGGAGTGCCAACTCCGTAGAGCGGCCCACACAAAGCCCTGACTGAAATGGGGCAGTGAAGCTGTCAGCTGATAAACAGAAGGAACTGGGCGAGAGCAAATTGATACTCTTAGGTGAAAATGAAAGAAAAAACCCTGGAAGAAAACAAGAACATACTGAAACATCTAAATAAGTTTGTTTCCTCTTTTAAAAAAGATAAGCATGTTTTAGGGGACCTGGAAAAAATACATGCCATTAAAGAACAACTTACTAACCTAGTTTAAGAACATGGAAAGGAAGGAAGGAAGGAAGGCAGGCAGGCAGGCAGGCAGGCAGGCAGGCAGGCAGGCAGGGAGAACACATTGTATAGTGAGCCTCTGAGGCTATTTTCTCAGGAACAGGAGAAAATGAAGAACCAGAAAACTCAGACAAGTGGGAATGGCACACAAGCCTGGCATAGAAAAAGAAACCTGGAGCATTTCCATTTTGACCAAAATGTTATTCCCAAAGTCATCAGGGATAGGAGATGAACTTTTCATAGCAGCCTCCGGCAAAGATGAAGATGGAGGAGACCAGAACGCAGCAAAAACCTGCTTGCAGGACTTGGGACACAAAACGCTTGTCTCCCACGGTCCCCGGCCCCTCCTTCAGCCAGTGCCAGAAACTCCAGTCCAAATTACAGAGGTTGGCAATGGGGCCGGGCTGAGGCCACTGCAAAGTTGCTTCCCACTTCTCGCTCTTCTTGCCCTTCCCATCCACGCAGGGAAGGCGAGTCTCACCGGCCGGCTCCCACGCGGGCCCATCTGCCACCAGGGCCGCCCCCCAGCCCCTGTGCCCTCGCTTTCCTAGGCGATTGCCCTTCCCACACAGCTCCTTTGGACACCAACTAACACAGAGCCTTTCGAAGCTACAGTAACCAGATCAATGGGGTTGTGCTTTCATCCCCATTGTCCTCTGAAGGTCCATGGAAACTTTGCAGCAAGGAAGAACCGGTTGTTCAGCTTCATAGAGAGAAAGCAGCAACACACCCACATTGCCACGCAAAAGGAAAGGGAACATTTTCAGTGCTGTGGGCAGGGGGTGGGAAAGCCTCCCTGTTAGGCAGAGTTTCCATGAGAATGTGGCAGACGTGTACCTGGATTTCAACAAAGCGTACGACAACGTCTCCCGTGAGATACAAGTAGAGAAGATGGGGAAATGCGGGCTGGCCGACACTACGACTGGATTTATACCAAGCTGGTTGAGGGAAGTACTGAGTTGTGTCCTGCAAGTCTCTGTGCTAAGCCCTGTACGGTATATTATATTATAGATGAGTTGGTTGAGGGACAAGAAAATACAATTATCACATTTGGAGATTATACAAAGATTGGGGAAACTGGACAGTAACAAGAAACAGAACCATCTTGACTAGCTGGAACAGTGGGAAGAAATCACAACATTTCAGCAAGGACCAAGTCTTACGTTTGGAGATGAAAAAAGTCAAGCCATGGAAAGAGGCTACGATAGAGAGGCCGTCATCCAAACAGGGGAGAGGGGCCCTTCACAGAACAGGGAGCCTTCCAGCCCCCTGCACAGAAAAAGCAGTAGGAAATGGGCAAAGGTTTTGCCCCCTTATTGCCTACGGTATAAATAGGTGCTTCATCTGAAAGCAGGGTTCCCACTGGAATTTTTAACCTTAACCTCTGGAAGGTTTGATCTTCCTTCTAATAAAGATTAATATTATTCCTTCTCAGAAAGGTTAATATGAATCAGAAGTCTTGGATTCTTGTTCCTTAAGATTCACTTTTTCCCGTCCAGACTGCGGAGAGGGAAGTGTGGATGGGTGAGGCCGTACTGGGAGTGCCATACGCAACAGGGATCTGGGTGTTTTGGTGGGTCTCCGCCTGGAAGTGAGCCAACCGTAGGATGCAGCCACAAGAAAAGAGAGGAAAAGAAACCGCATCCCAGGCTAATATCGTGTCAAAAGAGAAGCCACGTTTCGCTCTGTGTTCTGCATTGGTCAGATCAGACCTAGAACGTTGTATTCCTGGCACCACGTTGTGTGAAGTACTTTACAAACTGGAGCCTGTCCAGAGGAAGGCAACTAAGAGGATGAGGGGCCTGGAAGGGAAAACAGAGGTGTTTTACTCTTGCTTTTCATGCAATTTCTCTAGCAATGCTTATCAGAGTACTAGAGCAATGTAAACGAATGCTTTAAGCCAAAACGTGTGAAGGCAGAGGGAAGCGTATGCATGAATGATCAAGGCTTGACCTTGGATGGGGTGGAAGCCAGAGGTCATGTTGTGCTAACAGATAAGGCCCTCCTACAGTCTTAGGGTTGGCCTTTCTCAAAAGCCTTCCCTGGGGAAGCATGTCGGAAGCAGGGAGGCTGCTCCCTCCCCCTGAATGCCTTTTGTCTGGAAATAAGTGCAGGAACACCGCACTCAGTCTGGGAGAAGGACTTCAAAGTAATCCGATGTGTTGGAATAAATCGGGGAAGCAATCTGCCGTTCTAAACTGTTTTCATCATGGATTGGAAGGGGAAACTAGCATTTATTTTCTCTGCACGCCAGTATTGCTCCCCTCTCCCCCCCTCTGCTTGTGCCCTTTGATACTGCAAATATACATCTTTTCACACCGTCTGCGTGGGGCTGGGAGAGAGAGAGACTTTCTTCAAGATGTGATATACATCTTATGCTCTGCTATCTCTTTAGCCAAAGGCAGGCGGCCATTTTATTGCACTGCAGCGATGTCCCCAAAGTGGGATTTAAAAAAATCTGCACCACTGTTGCCACCGTCTTGACTTTTTTCACCACACTCTGTGGACATTTATTTATTTATTTATTTATTTATTTATTTATTTATTAGATTTATCTCTGCCCATCTCCCCCTAATGGGGGGACTCTGGGCGGCTCCCAAAATCCGTTAAAACAATAAATATATCCAAAATTACATAAAACATGAAAACTATACAAAGCGCTACCAAAAAAGAAAAAGCCCAAGAGGCCGATGGTTCCAGAGCTGCAGACGACAGGCCTCTAGGGGGCTAGCCAACCCCGTATCTGATGACCTCCCTCCCCACCCCAGGCCAGGTGGCAGAGCCAGGTCTTCAAGCTCCTCTGAAAGACCGGGAGTGAGGGGGCCTGTCTCACCTCCGGGGGCAAGATGTTCCAAAGGGCAGGGGCTACAGCAGAGAAGGCCCGCCTTCTGGACCCTGCTAGTCAGAGTTCTTTTGCCGAGGGGGTCCGGAGCATGCCCCCCCCTGTATGATCGGGTGGGACGGGTTGAAATAGTGGGGGAGAGGCGGTCCCTCAGGTAGCCTGGCCCCATGCCATGTAGGGCTTTAAAGGTGATAACCAACACCTTGAATTGGACCCGGAAGCAAACCAGTACCCAATGCAGCTCACGGAGCAATGGTGTTATAGGGTCCTTCTTCAGACCCCAAAAATAGCTTGTGCGGCTGCATTCTGGACCAGCTGAAGCTTCCGGATACTCTTCAAGGGTAGCCCCATGTAGAGTGCATTGCAGTAGTCTACCTGGGAGATAACAAGGGCATGAGTGACCGTTTGAAGGGCATCCCAATCCAGGAAAGGGCGTAACTGGTGCACAACCCAGAGCTGTGCGAAAGCCCTCCTGGCCACGGCTGCCACCTGCTCTTTGAGCAGGAGCCGTGAGTCCAGGAGGACCCCCAAATTATGCACTGGGTCTGTCTGGGGCAGTGCTACCCCATCCAGGACCAACGATGACAACGTCCCGGATACAGAGGAGCCATTAACCCACAGCCACTCCATCTTACCAGGGTTCAGCCGAAGCCTGTTGTTCCCCATCCAGACCCTTACAGCCTCCAGGCACCGAGAAAGGGCAGTCACGGCATCACTTACTTCACCAGGGATGGAGATGTATAGCTGCGTATCATCAGCATACTGATGATACCTCATCCCATGATGACGGATGATGTCACCCAGCAGTTTCATGTAGATGCTGAAAAGGAGCGGAGAGAGAACCGAGCCCTGCGGCACCCCACAGAAGAGGGGCCGAGGATGGGACCTCTCGCTCCCTATCACCACTGATTGGGATCGGCCCCAAAGAAAGGAGGAGAACCA
Source organism: Python bivittatus (assembly GCF_059951505.1). Classification (NCBI taxonomy): domain Eukaryota; kingdom Metazoa; phylum Chordata; class Lepidosauria; order Squamata; family Pythonidae; genus Python; species Python bivittatus. The sequence goes on along the minus strand of NW_028277070.1, from coordinate 1,800,160 downwards.
GCACAAGACTGTGCCGCCCACCCCCATATCCCTGAGCCGTCCCAATAGGATACCGTGGTCGACGGTATCGAACGCCGCTGAGAGATCAAGGACAGCAAGGATGGTCACAGTTCCACCATCCTGCTCCTGCCAGAGATCATCCATAAGTGCGACCAATGCCGTTTCCGTTCCATAACCGGGCCTGAAACCTGACTGATAAGGGTCCAGATAATCCGTTTCTTCCAGAACCCTTTGGAGCTGTGATGCCACTACTTTCTCAACCACTTTCCCCAAAAAGGGGAGGTGGGAGACTGGACGAAAATTGTCCAGTATGGTAGGATCCAGAGAGGGCTTCTTGAGGAGAGGGTGCACCAACGCCTCTTTAAAGGGCGCTGGAAACACTCCCTCCTGCAAGGATGTATTAACTATCACCTGGATCCAACCGCATGTTACCTCCCAAGCTGCTTTCACCAGCCAGGAGGGACATGGGTCCAGATGACAAGTGGTGGCCCTCACAGTCTGGAGCATCCTGTCCACTTCCTCAGGAACAACAGGATCAAACCGTTCCCAGATAACTGGGCAAGAATGATCCCCTGGTATCTCCCCAGACCCCGCACCACACTCAGAGTCTAACTTGGAATGAATCCGAGCGATTTTGTTCTGCAGATGCTCTGAAAATTCCTCCGCGCATGATCAAGTCATATATGAGGGGGGCCTTGTTCTTAACCGACCTGGCCTTAAGCAGCAGCAGCCGGAGGCCAGGGTCCCTGTGGATCTGCTGACCAGGGCCTGGAACGAGCAAGGAGGGCCGGAACACGCCACCGGTAACACACACGAAGATGGCCCGCCCTCCAGCTCCCACCATATTGTCCCCTACCCGTCACCACCTCAATAGCATAGCCCATTGCATAGACCCTGAAGGTTTTGGGCCCAGGTGCCCCCAATCCTGGACCTCTGGAGTCCCTAATCTGGGGTAAAGCTCTTCCACAGGTGATCTTTTATGGTTTCACTGCTTTTAATGTTTTCATGCTTTTTGTTCTGTTTTTTGATTATTTGTTGAACTGTTCTTTCTGAACTTGGTTTGCCACCCAGAGTCACGTATGTGACATGGGCAGCTATATAAATTTACCAAATAAATAAATAAATAAATAAATAAATGCACTGTCTTGAGTACCTATAGGAAATATGGAATATACATTTAAGAAATAAAATGATAAATACATATCCGTGGGGAAGAGACCGAAGGGCAAAACCCTGAGGATGCCTGATGGAGACCCCCGGTCCAAAGGCTGAAAGCGTCCTCTAGTAAGTGAGATCCAACACAATTCTCCCTTCATCCTCATACATTTCAACTCAGTGGTGTCAACATTTCAGCCTGTCCCATCTTCTGTCAAACAGTGCTAAAGATAAGATTTCCTTAATAGCTAATATATTATTTAAATCATGTTTTCATACAAAGCACAGTTTTTATGTTTTAAAGGAAATATCATTATCTTAAGAATGGTTGTAAGATGGTGATGGTAATGTGGCTTGAGGGTTCTGTTGGACGAATTCCTTTAGGGCTTGAGAGACAGGATATGTGCTGGGGAGGGAAGAACTTCAATCCTTTTTGAATTAAAATTAAGTTCTTTTCTTACCCAAGATAGATTTGTTTTTCCAAAGGCTTGTTTTAGAATTCAAGAACAAACTCTGGGGAATTCCATCCAGTTCTGCATGTTCTGCTGTGGGTAAGGAATTTATAAAACCACTTGTAAGAGGAATGGCTTTTGTTCAACTTTTGCTTATGTGTTCTCAAGATCTCATGGAGAGATTCAAGTTATAAAGCAACATATGGATTTGGTCAAACAGAGGACATGTGAAAAATGGAGAATATAAAATCTTCTCGGGTACAGATCAACTCTTTCTCCAACCCACACAAAGTAACAGACAGAGGAGTCAATGCAGAACTATTTTTATCTGTTTTTTTTTCCTTTTACTTCAGAATAATTTGACATTTGTAATGATTGACGGTTTCAGGGATCGGTAGGCATTTAGTTTTCATTATGAGGAATTTCATCTTTTTTTGTTGGACTTAAGGGAATTCTGTTCCCATTGTGACAAATACTGTTCAGCTCCACTTACCAGGAAGGTGTGCATCGGCCACAATTCAATTTGGATCCGAGATTCAACATTCAAAGGAAACAAGATTCAATTCAAATCAATTTAAGATTCAATCTGATAAAAGAATCAACTACAGATTATCAGGAGGGTGTATTGAAACACATGCAGTAGCTTTATTTTTATTTCGGGAGGTGTTTGATAACAGTAAATTGAACTGAACTTGATGTTTATTTTTACTTTACAGTATTTTATTTTATTTTTGGCAAAATTGGATGAAAATCGCAAGGGCAGTCGGTCCTTCAGATGATATTCAGCATGCAAGGTTTCAGCCAAAGTTTCTCCTGCATTTTTTTTAGGACAGAGATAGCAGGGAGGAAGAAAGGATGTCAAAGCAGCCTCTAAATTATCCAGGGCAAAGAATATTAAAAAAAAGTTCAAAACCATCCAAAAGCTGTTCAAAAAGAGAGCTCTTTCTAAAAAAAACAAGGAGTCCACCATCTGCTAAACACTTGCAGTTATGGATTAGAAGATTTTCTTGCCTATCTTATAGGCCAGGGTTTCTCAACCTCAGCAACTTTAAGATGGGTGGACTTCAACTTCCAGAATTCCCCAGCCAGCATGGCTGGCTGGGGAATTCTGGGAGTTGAAGTCCACCCATCTTAAAGTTGTCGAGGTTGAGGAACTGCACTATAGGCAGCAGCACAAGCCTCTTCTGGAAATGGGAACAATTAAAAAAAAGTCTGAGATGTCTGTGTGTTATCATATGATGCTTTCTGCCTTATATGCAACAACTGCCTAATGTCAGGCACATTATTTCAGCCCCCCCCCCCGCCCCCCATGCAATGAAGATGACACTCAGAACCAGGCAGAAAGCAAACAGAAAGCAGTATTTGTTTTTCTTTTGGAAGGGATGAACGGGCAGAACGGACTAACAGAACTCATCGGCTGGACACAGAGATTAACAGGGACTAGACTACAAGTCAGAGGAACAGACAGAGTTAAGAACGGGTAGGTAGAAGAGAATATGGATTTGGGAAAAATAGAGGATTGCGTGAGACAAAATGTGTCCGATCAAAAAAAAAAGAACAGCAGAATACATCTCTCTCTCTCTCTCTCGCTTTCTCCATTCAGGTGAACCTGCCTAAACAAATTCTGGCCGAAGTGTTAGATACAAACAGAATAGCCCTTTGCCAAGCCCTGTGATAGGCACTGTTGGCAGAGGTGACAGCATCCATTGGCCTGCTACCCATGCAGTATCAAATAACATGTCACACCACTTCCTCCCCCCACCCCAGTCTCATCCCTTTATGGAAAGAATTTATGGAAAGAATGTCTGAGACTGCAAAACCCTACAGTCCAGGAAACTAGAGCAACTGCCTTCCAGTTTCTCTAGTTTCAGGGCCCTAATTTAATTGGATGCCTTAAAAACTTCATACGCCCCTAATTGGTAATATCAGTTACTGCTCCCTTGTTGGAATTTATCCCTTTCGGGTTTGAGAGACAGACAGAAGGTGGGCTGGGTGGGTGGATAGGAGTGAAGTAAAGAAATAAATGTTCACCAGATATGTGCTTCTCAACCCACACAGTATAAATACTTTCTATGAGGCATTTCCAGCATAGTTAGAACAAATTTTGCCCCTATTTCTGACCAGGCATGAGATGATCTGGAAGGCTAATTCTAGACTTTGCAGTGCGCTGGATTCTCAGTGCTTAAGTGAAAAGCACTGTTGAACAGTGTAAAAAGTTCAGTGGGGCAGCAGGGGTGTCTGCAAGGTATGGTAAAAAAAAGATCAGGATGGTGGCTATCATGGTGCAGTTGGAGCTCTGTTTTTTATGCGCATTGCATATGCAATGCGCATAAAAAATAGGCAGAGCTTCAACCGCACCATCATGGCCACCATCCTGACCTTTTCAATTCAGATCCTGTGGACACCCTTCTGGGGCAGGGAGCTCATCAACCCTACAAGAGGTGTTTGTGCCTCCTTGGCATGTTCTGTTGCCACGTTGAGACGGATCATGGTCCCACTAGAATGAGAGCCACCAAAACAGGTCCCACTTGTGCATCAGCAGAAATGCAGGAAGGATCTGCTCCCTGTGATTTCAGCTTTGTTTGTGTTCCATCTGGGAAAATCCCTTTTGACAGCTTGGATAGAGAGCTTCTAATTTCAGTCTGCAGCTCATTTTTCAGTTCAGTCCCTCAAGGAAAGGATTTTATGCTTGATGGATTCAAACTAAATTATTTCTGTTCCTGTGGCTTTGAAAAACTCTCCGAGGGGTCCGTCTGTGTGGTGGGAAGGGCAGGAGGCATGTCTGTACTTCATTCTCTGATCATTGCCCCTCTCCAAGTCTCCCTGCACTACACTCTTGCTTCAGAGGTTCCTGCTGAAAACTCAGTCCTCTTTCTTATTCCTGTCCGGGGATCCTCACAGAATTCTTGGAGCTGAAGTCCACCCATCTTAAAGATGCCAAGGCTGAGAAACACGGCCATAGACTAGCCCAGCTCTCCTCCTGTGTCTGCATTGGAGGCAATTTCCCCAAACGCCTTCCTGATTGGTAGACGGGTGACTGACAGAAAATCTACTGTTTGGATTTTAGAGCATCCTTCATAACTGTGGGAGAAATAGGAAGTACTAGAAAAGCCACAGGTTTGGGGCAACCATATTGAGTTCAGGCTTCCAAGCCCACTGCGTGTGTGGGGCTGGTGGTCATTCCTTCCCTTCTGTACTCTGAGGTAGAATTGTTGCTGTTGTTCTTGTTGACCTCTTCATTGCTCTCTTGGGGAAATTAGAGATTTCCCTCCCTCTCATGCTATTATTTATTTATTTGGAACATTGATAGGGCCACCCAACTGAAGCAGTGTGACTCTGGGCAGTGTACAAAATCATTAAACAAAAATTCAAAAGGAAAATAACACACGGCACTAGGGCAAACTAAAACAATTAAATGGTGATTAGAATTAAATACAATAAATCTCACCGACCAAGACCACTACTCATCCTGACCCAAGCACCTGAGGAAAAAGCCAGGTTTTAACTGCCTTTGTAAAAGTCTGCAGGGTTGGAGCTAACTGTATTTCTTTGGGGGGGGGTCATTCCAAAGGGCGAGGGCCACCATCAAGACTGTGTGCCTCCCGGGTTTCAGAGAAGGGAGCCTGAGTGGGCCTTCCCTGTTGGAGGGATGGGCAGAGACTCTTGAGAAAGGCAGTCATGCAGTCAACCTGGTCCTATGCCATATCTAACCATCTTCCTTTTTCTGTAGTAAATGGAACTTGTCAGAGGATCTGATTTAGTCAGATATGTCCATGGAGTCCCCAAGGCTGAAGAGTGTAGCTGTGAAGTTAACCAAGATATTCAGTTATTATTCTGCTCATAAAATGTTGGAGAAGGTTGCTAAAGTACTCTTTTAGCTTGATCCAGGAGGTCTCCTTCTGGACCTGGGAGGGAGCCACATGGCTCCGGTCTCAAGCTGCGTCACTAAGGTCTTCTTCACTCCTTCACTCCTGCTTCTCATATGCAAGAGATGGCCTTGGATCACAGCCCCCACTTCTGAATGACTGCCAACTCATCCTTCCTGGAGGGAGCGCTGTCTTCCTACTTCTGTTGAGAAGGAACACGATGCTCTTCCCCACCCACAAGCCTATAACCCCCACACCAACTTCCCCCAAAACAATGCCCTCTAGATGCATTGAGTGTCAGGTTTCGTGATCCAGTGGACACACAGAATGAGAGATTATATGGGAACTGATGTGCAACCCATCTGGAAGGCTTGAATTGGGGAAGACTGCTTAGACCATTGGAAAAATTAATCCATTTGATAGCTGGAGACTTTTCTTGCTTAAGTCGTTTTTTTAATGTCCTGTCTTAATTGTGATATGCTTCAGTGATATCTGACAACCTATCTTATATAACCTTCTTATCCATACTGGGCCTGTCAGATCTAGTCCCCAGGAATCGAGCATGCTGATCTCCAGCTCTTTCATTATATACAGAGCCCTTGAAAATGTGCAAGGAAAATGAAAGGCTTAAAGGCCTATTTCAACGTCTACTTAAGGCAAATCTCCTCCTCTCCTGTTGATTATGCTTTGGATCTTCATGTTTTGCATTGCAAATATGGCAACGGCTTAGCAGAGAACAGAAAATGTCCTTGCTTGTTACACGGCAGAATCGGTTCCTCTGCCTCCCATGGCCAAGGAGGGTTGCAGAGAAGGCTGGCAAGACTGCCTGCCCACCGGGCTGAGGGCTTTTCTTAACCAGGGGTCGGAATTAACGTGGCTGGCCTGGAGTTTCCTCCATTTTTCCCTGAACTTCCTCTTGTAATTGGAAAAGAGGACCGGTGGAGGTGGGATTCGGGCAGTTGCTCCTGGCCCTGATCAAGAGGAAAACTCACCAACTGCCCTGGAGATCTGAGCTGCTCCTGAGGAGGCAGCAGATGGGCATCCAGGGGGCCCAGGCTGCCCCACTGCCTTCCCAGCCGCCACCGGGAGCAATGAGCTGCCCTGATGCTCAGAGTTCTTTCTGGGAATCGGGGCCCAGCTCTTACATGGCACGGCTTCACCATCCAAGCACTGGACCTATTCAGTCAGAGGTGCACCATGAATGTTAGACGGGGAAAAAACAAAAGGGCAGTTCTGTAGTGAAGGCGTGGCCCATCCGGTACCCACACTGGCTACTGACAATGCAGCTCTCCCCACTCTCCACCCCCCACATTAATCTGTGCACATCTCCTCTGCTGCTGCTTGCCATGGAGGACCACAGAGCAGCACTCAGAGTCTTTCTGCATTTTCCTTCAGCCCCTTCTCACCTTGGTTGCTCTCTCTGGGCACCCTCTTGGCGTCAGTGACCTTCCTAAAATGCGAGACCCCGAACTGGATGCACTGTCTAGCCCAGTGCTTCTCGACCTTGGCAACGTTAGGACATGTGGACTTCAACCTGCTGGCTGGGGAATCCTGGGAGTGAAGTCCACACGCCTTAAAGATGGCAAGGTCGAGAAACACCCGGCTAGCCAGCACAGAGGAGGAAGGAGCTGTGGCTTCTCTTGAGCTTGGCCAGGATGCCTGCAGGGTGTGGTAAAAAAGGCCAGGATAGCAGGCACCACAGTGTGATTGGCGATCCACCTATTTTTACGTGTGTGATGTACACGCATTGTTGGAGAGCCCTTGCCTCCCGGGTGCAGGTGCGTGCACACATTACATCTATGGGGGCGGCCTCAGCGCTTTTCCGGCTGCCCAACTGGGCTGTTCTCCAGCGTGCGTAAAGGATGCCTCTTCTGCTGAGGGCCACCGGTGCCACTGCAGCTGCCCCCCCAGAGGCTGGGCAATGTTGTGCGTTTTCCATGTGGTTAGACCGCCCTGACATCCTTACATGGCATGATCCTTACACCTAGCCTCAGCGTAGTATTCGCAGTTCACAGGCCCTGTGCAGTGAGCGCTGTTTTCAGCAGCCGTATATTTTTAATCAATGGCTTTTAAGAGTTCCATATTGCAGGTCCACCCTGCGATCTGGGTCCAGAACAGCCCAGCTTGCACACTCCTGGACTTTCTGCCAGCTACCCCTCCCTCCGTCGCCAGTCCCTCCATGGGGTATTCACAAAAGATGCCAGTTTAAGTTGCTGAGGATAATTCATTGGGCTGTGTGTGTTGGCAGACCCAGTCCTTTGGAACATCTATTGCAGAATTTCTCCAACTTGGCAACTTTAAGACGTGTGGACTTCAACTCCCAGAATTCCGGAAGCCGAAGTCCACATGGCTTAAAGTTGCCAAGTTGGAGAAACACTGATCTATTGACTCACTCCTCTAGCCAGGCCAGCTGGTACTTCTTCATACTAAAATAGCCACACTGCAGTTAAGAGCTTTGTCACACCTGGTCCTCTGGAATCAGTTTCCACCAGAATTATGCCTGGTTTATTAACATTTTGGAAGGTTACTTTTTCAGGGGTCTTCTTGAGGGACTAAGCCTTTATTCTTACGCAGAAATGTACTGTTATTTAGACACACTCAGAACAAGTGTGATGGTGGGTGATGAAGGAGTTGGATGAGGAGCAGGGAGGCTCAGGTTCTAGCCCATCTTCAGACAGGGAGGCACCCGGGGGACTTTGGGCCAGTCACTCTCTTGCAGCTCATCCTACCTCACAGGGGGGTTGTTGTGGAGCCAAATGGGAAGTGGGAATACTATGCATACTGCATTGAGCTCCTGAACAAAAGGCAGGACATAACTCTAACAAATAAATAGATACAGTTTTAAATGCTACGGGCCATTTGGAATTTTAATTCTGATCTTAAATTGGATTCTAATGAATTATTGCATTTAATTTTTGATACTGTCTTTCATCTAGTTATAAGTGCATTTAAAAAAACCTACTGGCAAGATTATCCTAAATGTGGCTTGAACTCTCCTCTAAAATGGAAAGCAAGTTTAGGAAAAACACCAGTTAATAATCTTAGAAATGTCCAACCCCCTTGACTCATCTTTCATTTTCATGACTCAATGAACTTCAAACGGGGGATCTTGCTCTCACGATTTGCTACAACTATAACAGCTTCTGAAGATTAAGTAGATGAGTAAATTACACACAGAGTGAGAAATTATGCAAAGTTACTTAACATACATAATTCATACTGAGCTCTGCTTTTCTTGGACAGAGACCTGAATATTTATGACTCTTTCAAGGCCAGTGTGGTTTTGCTCAGCATTCTGGGAGAAGAAATCCTGCCCCATGAAAGAACACCAGTGTTGCCCCTCTACCCTAGAATCCTGGAATCTAGGGTTGGAAGGGACCTTGGAGGTCTTCTATCAGAACTGGCTGTGATGTTTGGTGCTGCTGGGTTAATGCATGCATTTGGCTTGGAGAGAGACCCTTGAAAGCTCACACACTCAGGAAGTTCTTCCTGATATCTAGGAAGTTCTTCCTGAACTTCCTTCCCTGCAGTTTTATCCTGCAGGGTCTGGTCCTGCCCTCTGGGGCAGCAGAGAATAAGTCCACTCCCTCTTCTACATGACAAATCCTCAGATATTTAGAGACTGCCATCCCATCTGGCCTCAGTCTTCTCTTCTGTAGACTAAATGCACCCAGATTCTTTAGCTTTTCTGTGTAGGGTTTCACCACTGTGGTAGCCCTCCTCTGGATTCACTTCAATTTGTCAGTTCCTTTTTGAACTGTGGTGCCCAGAACTGGGCACAGGTTCCCAAATGAAGTCTGAGCAAGGCAGAGTAGATGCACCTCAAGATCGCGTTTGCCTTTTTTGCAGCTTTGCCACCCTGCTGGCTGTCCTGTGCCAGCAATTACAAGTGCAGGAGGTCAGACTTAGATCAGAGTTCTTTATGGTAGCTATAGATCTCACTGCACTACAGGAATATGAGAGCTCAGGAAAAACAAAAAGGTTACTTCAGAAGCTAAAGCTCTGTGCAGAAAAATCCAAGATTCAGGAAAGCATCATTTAGCAATTGCATTGTGCTGGACCTCAAGATAGCATTTGCCTTTTTTGGCAGTTGCATTACATGGTAAGCTGAACAGCTGCAGTATAATGGCATTCTTACATATGCTAAAGACACATGCATTGCATTGTTTTGTTTTATTTTATATTTTTAGTTACTCAATTAAACATTCAATACTTTGAACAATAATTAAAATACAGAGTATAAAATTAAAAATGGGCAAAGGTGGCATTGTTCTTGAGTCAAATCAAGTCTGATTCTTAGTCAAACACTTGGCAAATGAATAACACGTGGAATCGTGGTTGGCAAGCAACTGGGGATTAGTAAAGTTCTTTCTGTACAGACACCACACAGACCTAGCGATTATCATCAGCGCTGCTGGATCAGGCAACTCTTAGACAAGCAGCGGCCACCCAGATGTCCTCAAGCAGCTCACAAGCGGGAGGCGGGGAAAGGCCATTGTCTCTCCACCAATGTTCTCCTGCAGCTGGAGGCATCTTACTCCCAACCTGGCCAAGACCCAAAAGCCTTCACCAGACTTATCCTCCATTGGAAGCCATCCATGTTGGTGACTCTCACCATGGATTCCACAGGTTTAAAAAGTACCTTCTTCGGTCTAAGCAAAAGAGTCCCATATTTTCTAACCCAGGGAGGTCTGCAGGGGATGACCAAAAAGTCAAGATGGCAGCCACAATGGTGCAATAGAAGCTCCACCCATTTTTTATGTGCAGCCGCCATCTTGATTTTCTAGCCATACCTGCGTATGCCTCTGCTCCAGCCTTTTCTTCTCCCCTCCTCAGGAGGCATTGTCTTCATCTTCTGCATTTTTTCATCTCTATTACCTTCTTTTTCAAATGTAGTGACCAAATTGGGCCCAGAACTCTGGATGTCCCACCCAGAAAATACCATCAAATGAATTGGGATTGTATTTTAATTCATTACTTTTACTGCCTGAAATAAAAAGTATCTGTCCATCTGATCATTCAAAACTTTGAACTGAGCCCCTTCTATATATGGGATCTGGGACAATTCCCTGTCTCCCTCCCCCGGCTCTTTTCAGAACAAATGAGCAGAAGATCTTGTGAATGGATGAGGGAGCATTTGACTCATGGCAGATGTTTTCCTGGAGGAAAAAAATCCGCATGGCCTGTTCTCTCTTGAGGTTATTAATATGGAACAGCATCCCTTGGAGGCATTTCTGTAGGCAAGCCAACTAGTGTGTCTTGGAGGTTGCATGAATGTGCTTCATGCAGGCAGCATTCGTTTGTGGGACCTTTTTAAAGACAAAATCATGTGACTTTTGTCTCCTGGCACCTTCTAACTCAATGGAAGAATCTGCTCTTCACTGGAAGAACAGTCTGACTTTGAAGCCAAGAAAAACATAGTTCCACTTTGCTGGGTCAAGAGGCTTGACTGTTGCTGCATCTGGGTGCCCTCCCAACCACATCTAACCCTTTGGCTGACATGGTTTTAGGTTCTCATCCCAAAGCAATCATAGAATCATAGAACTGAAGTTGGAAGGAACCTTGGAGAACTTCCGGGCAGGAATTCACTCCTACAGTAACTTCAACAGGCCATCTAGCCTTTTGAAGCAGCTCCCTTGAGAGTCCATCATCTCCCGAAGTCATCAATTCCACTGTTAAAGAGCTATTTCCATTAAGAAATTCTTCCTGCTGTCCAACCAAAATCGACTTCCTTGTAATTTAAACCACTCTGAGCAATTCTGCCCTTCTTACACATGACAGCCCTTCAGATGCCTGAAGAGAGCTATCATGTCTCCCTTCTGGTATCACATCTCCTTGTCTCCAGGCTAAAAAATATTAACACCTTTAACTATTCCTCCCAAGTTTTTTTCTTCCTGGCTGTTTATTGTCTTGCTTGCTCTGGACGCCCTCCAGTCTGTCAAAGTCCTCAGACATGGTGTCCAGAATTGGATGCCACCTTCTAGGTGCTCTGGGTGCCTTGCTGCATGGCTAGAATAAGGCGTTTTCTTGCCTTGAAAAGCGCATAGGTGCCAATGGTGGGCTTGTTTCAGAAGCAGTGAATAAGCATATTATGTAAAATATTAAGTGTCTTGACAATTCAGTGCTGCCAGATGGCAAATAATCCACCCTCTCTCGAGAGGCTGTTTATGTAGCTAGCAGTTTAATCACATGAGATCTTTGTTCTTCTTGGAATGGGTTTGGGCCCGGGGTGCCTCCACAGCTCTTTTGTACCCATCTGCAGGTTGGCCCCAGGATGAAGAGCTGGGCATGGCAGGAGGGACATTTGGAACTTCCTGAGCCAATACGGAATGAGGGAATGTTTCTCAGACTCTGTTATTGCTTGAGCTTCCTAGCTTACAGGCCAAAAATATTACTCCCATCCCACTCTATGTTTCTGCTTTCTCTTTCCTGGAGCAGAATCATACTCTACACACTCTCAGGAGCACTTTGTATTTGGTTAAAGGACTTTCAATTATTACAGCCCAACTATAATGCATATGTAAGGGGGGAAGGATATCTGTCACCGGGTGAGTGGAATGACTGGATTGGGAATTCTGGGAGTTGAAGTCCACACATCTTAAAGTTGCCAAGTCTGAAAAACACTGATTTAGACAATCCAAAACTGTGCAAAATGGCCGTTCTCCCAACCCACAACCATGGAAACATCTACCAGTTAGGCCCTGAGGCAAGCACAGACATGCAGCATGGAGGGAGCCAATAAAATTACTGCAGCCAGAATCCAGGATCCGTTGCACTCTAGGAAAGGCACCCCCCAATGTTGGTTTATGTAGGCTTTGGAAAATATGAGAAGGCAGCAGGACTATCACATGGAACAAGACCCTGGGCGTGGCTGATGTCCTGCCTAAGTTCATCTGGAACTCCAAACCTAGCCTGGGTGGGTATGTATGATGTGTGTAGGCTGGTGTGGGTCTTCCGGGCTTTGTGGCCGTGTTCTGGAAGTTTTGTTTCCTAACGTTTCGCCAGCATCTGTGACTGGCATCTTCAGAGTGAGGAGCACAGACAGGAGCAGTTCTCTCTGTGCCCAGCTCTGGGTGCCTTGGGCACAGAGAGAACTGCTCCTGTCTGTGCTCCTGCCCTCTGAAGATGCCGGTCACAGATGCTGGCGAAACGTTAGGAAACAAAACTTCCAGAACATGGCCACACAGCCCGGAAGACCCACACCAGCCTTCGTATGCCAGCCATGAAAGCCTTCGACAATACTATGATGTGTGTGTCTGAGACAGAATGAAGCTTTCATCTTCAAATGCATCTGTAAAGCTATTGTATTCACCTTGGGTAGACCATTTTAATCAGCCCATACAAATAGCCATGTTGTAACTAACCGGGAACTGTTGACTTTCTTCATCAAGTCAGTTGCACCTCCAGAATTAGGGCGTCTTGCCTCAACCATTTTCGCTCCATTCATAAATTAGCTACTTTCACCCCTGCAGAGTTCAGTTGACTGAAACGACAAACAGACATGATTCACATATATGCAAGAGTCAAATGGTGTTTTGGAAAAAGGAATCAATTAAGGACATGTTACGCCTGTGCTGTGGGATGCCTTGAAACAAGTAAGAAAAATATAACTCGAAATGTTTGGTGATTAAGGGAATGTTATATTTAATATCCTTTTCTTATGTAAAGCTTTAAGACTTCAGACAGAGTGTCTATCTGGTTACTTATTATCAGGCAATCTGGCATTCATGCATTTTTGCTTTTCAATCCATCTGTAAGATGGCCTCCCCCACTGGTCGCCTGTGGAAATATATTGCAGATGGTTACTAGGCATAAAATTAGCTTGCTGTGACCTCCCTGGGTGTCAAGTGGGCACCTGAGAAAGCTGAGGAGGGAAGAGGTGTAACCTTTGGCTGCTGATACTCAGTGTCTATCTGGCCCAAGACTTTCTTTACTTACCTTTGCAAGAGAGATTTCAATGACATGGCCAGTTCTAAGGGATAGTTAACCCAAGATAGATTACATTCCAGAATCTGAGACGGGGAGATCAGTACAGGCAGCCTTTGTGGCTTCGGCGTGGGCCTGACCAAAATTAAGACAAAATTAGAACTCTGCTGGATGGCCCAACCACCCTTGGTCAGAAACAGATTGGCACTCAACTTGGCACCCAACACTCCACAAATGAAAAACAGACCCAAAAGATCAAGAAGTCTCTACAGAATCCAGGCAGAGCTTGGTCTGCCTGCCACACTTAACTGGATCATGAAGAAGGAGGTAACAGGCATGCAAACAGGCAACTCAAAAAAACTTAGTTTTAGCCCCCATTGGCCCCAAGGTTGTTCAGAGCTAAAATAATTTCCCCTGAGTGGCTGTGTCATCCAAAGAGCTTTGTGGAGGACTAACAGTTCCTTTCCACTTCTGGAACAAAGTCCTACAGAGATCCCTACTTCTTTTTAGTTTCAACCCACCCTTGCCAATTGGAAGGTGGAAAGGGGGCCAAAAGGGGTGTGGGTGGGTAAGTTTCTCCCAAATCAATTACATCTAACTCTCTTAGCAGGGTTATTTTCCTCTAGCTCTGGCAGAGAGGAGAGGAAACTTGACAGTGAGTGCTCCACAGCTTCCTCTGGAAAATGGCCACTCACCAGTTATTAGGGTCAACAGAGACTCTGTGCTGGTGAATCCATTAACTGCAGGAGCAGCAAACCATGTTGTGGAAACATGGCCATATTGTACAAATCATATGAAATTAAACAGGTCTGGGACAGCAGTGTGGTGGCCAACAATGGTGCTACAATATCATTAGATGGGCCTGAAGGAGTCACCAGATTTTAAAAAGATTGTTTCTTAAAATATGTGGAATCTTGCAAAATCCAACAACAGATGTCACCAAATTTGGGCCAGTGTTAATAGTAGATAGGAAGAGAGAGAGAGAGAGAGATCATGACTCACCATCTGGCTAACCCAAGTTAAGCTTGAGAAACAAAACAGGATTGATCCTGGTTAGTAGTTGGATGAGAGACCACCAGGAAATTCCATGACTGTAGGATAGGCTGGGAAGTAAAAATACATCCTGGAAAAGGGCAGTGACCTGTATGGTTGCCAAGAGCACTTGAGAACCAGCATGGCAAGATGTTGGACTAGCACTGAGAGACGCAGGCTCCAGTCCTCCTTCAGGCCAGTTGTGTGCTCGCTCTCTCTCTCTCTCTCTCTCTCTCGCTCTCTCAGCCTAACCCACTTCACAAGGTTGTACATGGGAGAAATAGGAGGAGGGAGGACTAGATATGCTTCCTTGAGCCCCTGAAGAAAAGCCAGTCTAACCAATAAATAGGAAACCACATGGATGGCTCCATGACATCACCAGCACTTGAACTCGACTGGAACAAGACTTTATCCTTACAGTACAATTGCTGAATTTGTGGTTCTTGCTGTTTGACATTGCCTCAAAGCCTGGCTGATGCCAGCCTGACCTGAAAAGCTTGTTCATCCCTGCTGTACTTACCCCAAGAGCTGGGGATGATGGACCTTGTAGCCAGCCAACACATCCAGAGATTGCCAGCTGAAGCAGATGATAGAAGAGGTACCCCAGGCAAACTGGGTGGTGGGTGAGGGGACTGGAGCCACAGAGCTGCGCCACTGGCGGGTCGGGGATGAATCTTAGAAAATTAAGAGAGGTCCTCCCTCCACTTCTTGGCTCGAAAGGCGAGTTCCCCATCCTGCTCCTCCAGATTGCCGACCCGCCTGGCTCTGCGGCTCCGTCAAGATCACCCCTGTGCTCGGACTGCTCCCCGGCCCCGCCAGCTTCGGGCCCCGCGCCTGGCCCGCCGCCCCTTCAGTGGGCCACCAAGCCAGCGAGGAGCGTCTGTGGACGCCCCGGGCTCCGTAGGCGCCGGCGCTTCAGCACCAGGGCTGCGGACAGCGCCAGCGAGCAGGCGGGCGAGCCCAACGTCGCGACTCGGAGCTGTCTCGGCGCGCAGCTGCCCGGCGCGCCCGCCTGCCCGCTGGCGCTGTCCGCAGCCCTGGTGCTGAAGCGCCGGCGCCTACGGGGCCGCTTCCCGCGCGGGGGGAGAGTGCTTCGGCGGCGGCCACAGCGCCCCGCCCTCCGCCTTCCCGCCTTAAGAGACGCTTCGCTCCGCGGCCGCGCCGACCATGAGCTCCGCACCGCACCAGAGCGACTCCAAGGCGCCCCTGCGGCGAGCGGCGCGCGGCGGGAGCGGCAGGCGGGCACCCGGCCAGCCGCCGCCCCCGCCGCGGAGCCAGAGGCGGAACGGGCGCACCGCGGCGGCGGGAGAAGCGGAAAGCAGCCCCTGTCCGCCGCTCGCCGCCGAGCCCAGCGCCAGGAGGCCCCTCTGCCAGCCCGACGCCGCGGCCAACGGGAGCCTCGGGCGGCGCCAGCAGCAGCAGCAGCAGCAGCAGCAGCAGGCAGCGCTGCGGCGGGGGCGGCCGCGTCCCCAGGAGCCCGGGCAGGCGACCCCGCGCCTCGTGCGGAACCCCAGCCCGGAGGGTGAGCAGGACTGGGCGGCGCGGCGCTCAGACTGGGGAACCTCCGCGGGCGGTCCACGGGCCAGCCCCGAAGCGCTGCTGCCGGCCGGCGGCAAGAGCCCCGCGGCCAAGCCCGGCGTTGACGGCGACCCGCTGGTCCATCGGCTGCGCCCTGTCCTGAGCGCCGTCTTCGGCCAGGTAGGCGCTCGCCCCTCGCCTTCCTCCGCTGGGGTCGAAAACTCTGTTCTGGAAATGCGCTGCTTCGGGGCTGACAGGCATAAAACTTCTCTGAGTTATTCAGGGCCAGCTTTGGCCAGCTTGGGGAGCGTTTGTGTTCCAGGGTAACTGAAATTCTGGCCGGTACATCTGTAGGAAAGACAGGGGACAGAACCGGAAAAACGCACTAGTCCTCAAGGTCTACGGCCAGGCAAAATGGGGAAGGAAAAGTGGTCACCTGGCAGGAGCAGGAGCAGCTGGGTAGGATGTTAGGTGGCCCCATTAACTGAGTGTGGGCACCACCACCTTGGAGCTCCATGCCTCCTTCCTGGCCTTCAGTCTAGAGACTTGGGTGCCTGGTGCAAGAAAGATTTCACCCCCCAAAGGTGAGCGTTGACTGCCTTGTTGGTCTCCGAAGCTGGCCAGCCAGTGACCAGGCTGGGCTTTATGCGCCGCAGTGCTGGTCTTGGTGTCGCCTTCTTGCGTCTCCTGGGGGCAGGTGGTCTGGTACCTGTGGGAGCAGAGGCTACCCCACATATACGTGCATGCGCACACACACACACAGCGGCAGTATGCACACAACACAGCTATTCAGATCAGTTACTCAGTTACAAACCTAGCAGCACCATTTGTGTGGCATGCTAAACCTGGTTAATGTTAAGCTTGGCTACTTCTGTGGGGGTTTGTCCTGCAAACCCAGTCCGTTTGTTAGGTTAGGCTTTCGGAATGTGGGTTCATTCAGTCACCCTTATAGTCAGGCTGTGTGTGTGCAGCCAAGAGTGTACACACGCAATCTTGCAATCCCTGCCTAGCTGCTGGAGTGCTGCTCGCTCAGTGCCCTTCCGTTCCCGGAAGGCCTTCCCCAGCCATGTGCGCCTGCCTCCCACCCGCTGCTCCGCTTCTCCTCCAGGTTACCCCTTCAATGGCAAAGGGGGTGTGACTTTTAGCATTGTCCTCCTGTCTCATTTTCCTGTGTCCCCCGAGGGAAAAGCCAAGGCTGAGCAGCCCAGCCACTTGGCAGAGGGCAGGGGAGATATCTGGAACCCTTGCTTTATTTCCCGAGTTGTGCCCTTGCTCTGCTCCTGTGCGTGCAGTGAGTCACAAACACTTGGATGAGGGAAGACTCAGAAGGAGATTGACGGGTGTGCGAGCTCCATCAACCATCCTTCTGACCCAATTCAGAGGCCCTCCGAAGGGCAGGAAGAAGAGAGCCGGAGGAAGCGTGGGCAGGATGGTGACTGAAGGGCAGAGATGGGATTCCCCCGGCAGTGCCATTCATTCAGCCAGAAGAGGAGACTGAGGAAGAGGGGCTGGCTGAAATTTCCTGCACAGAGGGCTGGCATGACAGTGGCGCTCCTGAAAGGCCTCACGCTCAGCTAGTGGTGCAGTGCGGTTGGCGGGCCCATGACATGATAGGACTGTGATAGAGGCCAAAGAGTTAGAAAAAAATGCTTCTAAGTAGAAAACTGTAACCATTTCTCCCCTAGTGACTTTAAATGCCCCCCAACCATTGCTGTACTGAGACTGGATGATGCCAGAAGACCCTACCAGTCGCAGTGGGAAAAAGGCCCTCAAGGCAAGGTGGCCAATTCATCTGCCATATAGTTGGGAGAAGTGGGACTACATGCTGAACCTCAGGAATCACAGCCTCTACATAGCATAGCTCTTTTTTATGATCCCAAACCAGCTTTCATACACCATGGCATAAATGTGGCATATTAAAATGCAGCAGAAACATCATAAAATATAACATCCCATTTAAAGGCAGAGGTTCCTTTAGCATATCGAGACGGGCCCACAAGCTCAAACACAAAATTTGGCTACTTTGTAGTTGACATATCTTGGCCCTTTTTGGCTAAAAGGGTAGAAGCACAATATGGCAAGCTTCTGGGCACCCAGGCAAGTGCACTCATAGAAGTGGGATGGGCTCAAAACAGGAAGGCAAGTAGATGAGAGAGATGTCCTTCTGTGATCTGGAACCCTGTTTCATTCCCTGCACCGGTGCTTTAAAATCTGCAGCTCTGCTTTGCGGGGCCTCAAGCAGGTGCTCCCCAAAGGAAGGGGGTCCAATAGACCAGGGTTCCTCAACCTGAGCAACTTTAAGATGGGTGGACTTCAACTCCCAGAGTTCCTGAGCCAGCATGTCGAAATCCACCCATCTTAAAGTTGCCGAGGTTGAGAAACATTGCAATGGACTGGCTAGCAAGGTAAATGCCAAGTTGTCATTCTGGAGTTTCTCTTTTAAATATCCAAGACTCCAGTCTCTTTCAAGATAATGTAGAGGTAACCACTGACAGCAGAGAGAAAGAGCAGAAGACAAGGGTGGAACTCTCCTCTTTCTCATTCACTGAAGTCACTGTTTCTCATTCATATATTGCAGGAATGGGATGCAAGTCACAATCCGCAGCCACTAGTTGTGTCCTTTGTTGTGTTGTGTGGTTGTCCCAGGCATACTTCATCATGATTGGTGATGCTAGCAACCGAGGAGAAAGAGTAGGAGATGATCCAAAAGACAGTTCTCCCACCTGAGCGCTACTTGAAGGAGGAAGCAAAAGTCCCTAGAAACCAATGGTGGGTCCAGGTGAGACCCTTCTGGCCATCCCAAGAATCCTCAAATGATTTGCCAAAGCACGGAAGAGTCCCGGCATTTGCTTCCAGTTTCACTGTAGAAGAAATGTGGGCTCTGCTTGAACTCTTCTCTCCTTTTATTCCTATCTTACTAGAAAGACGACGTAACAACTTATTCCAGGAGTTGGAAAACTAATATTTTCCATCCCTGTAGCCCTTCCAATGGATTGGACTACAAATGCCATCATTTCTGGTGTTGCCTAGGGACCCCGCGGACTCTATTCTAGCCTATCTGGAGAGGACCCAGCTGGGAAAGGCAGCCACAGTGAGACAGGCAGACGGGGTGGATCAGGGACGCTTGATAACATTGCTAATAAAATAATGGCACCTCACATCCATGGCTGGGCAAGACTTTTGTAGAATGAATCAAAATGACAGAAGAAGCCTGCGCCCTAGAAGTCCTCTGGGATTTTTTATCAGACAAGATGTTAGAAAACACGTTTGAAAATTAGGGCAGGTGTCGAGGCCCCAGAGGTCTGCATCTGAATGTTGGTTCTAAGATGTGGTTGAGGGTTGAATGTGGAGTGTTGCTGGTATCTGGTTGCACCGAATCTTCGGAGGGAAGGAAATGGGTGTTCCCCAGGTGGGAAAGTGCCAAGGCTCGAGTCCCCTGCGTTCATCTTGCCTTGGGACACCTGGCGTGGGCAGAGGACCAAAGCCAGGAAACCTCACGGAGCAATATGGAGCTGCTCCCTCAGGTGGGGATTACAGGAAAGTTGAGGAGGCTGGATTGGAGGGAACAGAAGCAAGACAGAGAGTTTTCCTCTGCCTCTGCAGGGGAGACAGATGTTGTGGAATCTGCAAGCCTTTCTGGGGGGTGCTGCAAAGCAGCATCGAGCCCTTCACGACTGTCTTCGTTGCTCAGACTGCAGAGCTGCAGGGCAAAGCTGAAGCTTCTTTACAGGATGTGTCGTTTCAAGGTGAGCAAGCAGCTACTGAGCTGCGTGTTTTCCTGAGCCTCCCTTTGTTTGTGATGACACAGGAAAGGAGAGGTTGTGGGGCTCCAGGGAGAGACCAGAAGAGGAGGAGCCCTTCTCTGTTAGCAGGCAACTTTCCCCAACCTGATGCCCCCCTTCTGGCTGCAGAGGTCACTTTGGCTCAAGCACCCGGGGAAACGGGGCACGCAAGGAAAGGCACAGCCCAGGTCCGGCACTGGGGCTCCCGCTGCTCTTGGCACAGTGTGCTCGGTTTTCACTGCCACTGACTCTGGGCTCAAGCTGCAGTGTCGCATTAGATTAATAACCGGTTAGTGTGCATGCCTGGTGGAGTAATTGCTAAATCTTAGCCGGGCGGAGTGCTCTGCGGGAGAGGGGCCCAAAGCCAAGATGCAGCCGGCTGGCCGAGGTTGCCCAGTGGGAGCCAAGGTAAAGCGGATACTGCTGGAGCACTGAGAGAAGCGGAAGCCCCCCACCCACCCACCCACCCACCACCTGGGACTCAGGCTGCCTGCCCTCCTCTTCTGTCACCACCAGCCAGCCACGTCCCCCGGGCCGGCTGTGACCCTGAGGCCAGGCAAAGCTGCTCTCGAGGCACGCCTGCGGTGAGAGTATTACCGAAGCTTGGAGCAGACCAGCCCCTGTTGGTGGTTCGTCTGTCTGAAATGCAGCAGCTCAGGAGAGTGAAACTGAGTCCCTCTCCAAACACTGCCGGTCTCCTTGCAAAAGCTCAGCTTCTGGTGCAAGTTGCATTTCCGGTGGCACAGAGGAGGCTACGCTGGTTTGTGATGCTCAGCTTCTCGCGCTGGTGGATCCTTCCCACCAACTGGCGACGGAGACTGGTGTCAGTCCTTCCAGCTGCTTCACTGAGGCTGTAAAAACACTCTCGTTGTTGGTGGTCATCCCTGGCCGCCTGCAGAGTTGCAATATAAACGGAATCGCCTTTGGTTAGCAGGTCGGGTCACGTCCACCCAGCAGCACTGCTGCGATGGCGCAGGAAGGCCCCAGGAGAAAGGCGGTCTGCGACTTGTTAGACACGATTTGCTGGAGGCAGTCAGGGTCTCCTGCGGCATTTCTCTGGAGCCCGATTGTGTTGCTCTGGCCGTTGCTTATTTATTAGAAGAGCAACATTCCTGAATGCGTCACTTTGTAATTTATAGCAAGAAAGTTCCTCTTCAGAGGAGATCACAGTCTAGACGTTGACAGACGGGAGACAACAGTAGATCGAGGGAAGGAAAGCTTCTGTGTGCAGCTGTTGTACGTTCCCTTGTATCTGCCTCTAGGCGAGAGTATTCAAAAGAGCTGCACCCGGCCCAGGATGATGAGGAAAGGGCAGCAGAAATAGAACCAGCCGCCCTTCGGGAAGAAGCCGCATGGGCAATGAGCCCACTGCCAAACAACAAGGCCCCGGGTGCGGATACCGTTCCCGCAGAATTGCTGAGGCCTGTGCCACCCGCAGCCATCACAGCCTTGTGCCAGGAAGTTTGGGAAACGAACACATGGCTGCAGGATTGGAAATTATCAGTGTTCATTCCGTTGCCAAAAAAGGGCGACTCCAAGGACTGCTCCAGTTACCACACAATTGCCTCATGCCTCACACTAGCAAAATTCTCTGTAAGATCATACAACAATGCCTGGCGCTGGCCATTCAAAGGGAATTACCAGACTTCAAGCTGGCTTCAGAAGGGTTCGTGGCATTCGTGACCATATTGCAAATCTACGCTGGATCATGGAAAAATCTCAAGAATATCAAACGAACATCTACATCTGCTTTATTGACTACAAGAAAGCCTTCGACTGTGTCGATCATGACAAGCTGTGGAGAGCCCTAGAAGACCTGGGGGGCCAACATATCTGGTCAAATTGGTGCAGTCACTATACACAAATCAGAAAGCCACTGTGCGAACACCATATGGAAACACTGATTGGTTCAAGATACAGAAAGGAGCGCAGCAAGGTTGCATTCTTTCACCTTTCTTTTTCAACCGGTATGCCGAAGTGATCGTGAGGAAGCTGAAACTTGAAGAATCAACAATCGAAGATTGGAGGAAGGAACATCAACAATCTTCGATATGCTGACGACACAACTCTCCTCTCAGAAACCAAAGAAGGCCTGAAACATCTGATCAAAAGGATTAAAGAAATTTGGCCTCTTCCTGGACATCAAAAAGACCAGGCTCATGACCACTGTGAGGAATGGAAATGTCAAAATAGCAACTGATGGTGAAGAGTTCAAATGCGTGCAAGAATTCACTTTCCTAGGATTGTGGATTGATCAAAGCAGCGAATGCAGTCCAGAAATAAAGTGTTGAATCCCACTGGGTCCCACAGCAATGATGAGGATGAAGCGAGCATGGAAAAACAAGGACATCAGCCTGGCAACTAAGGCAGGTTAGTCTGCACTATCGTGTTTCCCACGGCTGCCTACGGCTGCGAAAGTTGGACTATGAAAAAACTAGACAGGAGGAAAATCGACTTGTTCGAGCCGTGGTGCTGGAGAAGGCTCCTGCGCATACCTTGGAAAGCGAAGGTGACAACAAGCAAGTTCTGGGGTGTATGAAGCCAGACGTATCGCTGGAAGGCGAAATCACAGCATTCCGCCTTACTTATTTCAGCCATGTCATGCAATCAAACTCACTGGAAAAGGCAGTTATGCTGGGAACGGTCAGCAGTAAAAGGAAGCGAGGCCACCAAAAAACACGGTGACTAGACACCATCAAGCCGACATCAGCCAGAGCATAAAACAACTGAAAAAAGTCGTACAAGATTGGAAGACGTGCAGAGAGCTGGTCCACAGAATTGCTGAGAATCGGACACGACTGAACGGAGAGCATCACCATCATCATCATCACCCCCTCTAGGCATCGCTCCGGAAAGCCCTCAGGTGTGGGTGCCTGATACACAGAACTTTGCGATGCGGATGTCTGCTTCCTAAGAATCCTACATTCTCTTTGTTTGAAATTCCCAAGTTCAGGGCTGCAAAAGTGGGCAGGCCTGAAGGATCATAGAACTGTAGAGCATGAGGGGGGTCTTGGGATTCTCTGCCCAGCGGTCTGCCTCCTGTATGAACCCCCTCCCTCTGGCAGCTCTCCCAAGCAGGGGGCCATCCGACACTTCCAGCAGAGTCCACCTCCCCCCCCCCCCGGCAATCTGGTGTTGGTGAACAGCTGCTCTTGCTAGGGACTTTTTCCTGGTGCCTGACCAAAGCCATGCCCTCGTCATTTAAGCCTCTTGTTTCTTGTCTTTTCTTCAAGACTTTTTACCATCTTGATTACTCGCTTCTGGGCACCCTCCAGTTGGTCAATATCTTTCCCAAAACGCAGTGCCCAGAACTGACACAATTTTCTAGGTGGGGTCCGGCCAATAGAGACTAGAGAAGAGCAATGATCTTGACTCTGTACTTCTGTGAATGTAACCTAGGATTGCATTTGGCTTTTTTGTAGCTGCATGACTCTGTTGGCTCATGCTTAGAGTACGATCCACAAAGATACCCATGCCCTGATACCCTAGGTGGTCTCCCCCATTGTGTACTCTTGACTATGATTTTTCCTACTGAAATGAAGGAGTCAAACATCTTTGCATAACATTGCATAGGTCTTTGCGTGTCCCCAGATTGAATCAATATAATTTGGTTTGATTATGCAAAATAAAATAATCCAAACTCTGCAGAATACTTGCATCATTTCTACACACTTCAGAAAACTTGGTGCAGAATGATTATCTTTCTTTCCCCCTTGTGTGTAGACTACCCACTGTTTTCTTTTGCGGCTCTGCAATTTGATGGTAATAGCTTTGATCAGCCGAGCAGGACTCTTATTTGGAGCATAACCTGGGGAGTAACATTAGTACAATGGCTGCAGAAATAGCACTGCCTTGATTAACACTTTGGTTTTCTCAAGAGAGCCACAGCACATGGGCTGTAAAGATAGATGGATAAGGGATGCAGGATTTCAGGGAGACATTTAGATGCCGAGACTTACGTGCATATGACACGCATGTACCAGTAAAGAGCCTCATGTTATTGATCTCCAGTTTTGAAGCCATCCAAGAAATGAATCTCCTCTCTCTGCACTAACTCCAGAGTGGATGCAGTTAATAACCACAGCCGTGTGCTGTTAGCAAGATGCCAGCACTGCCCCTAGGCCCTGCGACGGGAAGACCAGTTCTGCATTGTGTGGGAACAGCAAGGTGCTCCAAATTCGTTCTTAGGGAGGTTCCCCTGAGCCCAGTTTCTTCAGCTTTGCTTCTCTTGGCCTTGACAGGGAACATTTATTGCTCTCTGTCCCTCTGGATGACTCCAGGCAAGTGATCTTGCCATAGAAGTCCTGATGCTCTGCTTGTCTGCTTTTATGTTTGCAATGATGCTCTTCCCCAGCCTGGCACAGTTCCTACCAGCCGCTCTTAGGATCACTCCAATACCATCTGGCTCCAAGAAAGATGGATGAAATATCTGCCGGCTGGTCCCTCTTGGAAATCTCAGCAGCACTGTTTCCATCAAAGGAAGAACTCTTAGATGGCTCGGTTGCTCCCCAAACCCATTAGGCTTGGATACCCCTCATCCCATCTTCAAGCAAGCTGTTAGTCTCAGCTCCGCTGCCTCCTTGTGGCTCTCCTCCAGCCGCTCAGCTGTTTCTCTCCAGCCCCACTATATGGAGCTGGCCACCCAGGCACTCCTTTCTTTCTTCCTTGTTTAGCACAGGGATGGGAAACCAGAAGATTTTGGGGCTGGGTGCCCCCTAATCACAAAAACCACATGCAAGTTGTGACCCCAGAGCAAGAAAGGACAGCAGAGGGCCAATAACCCATAATAGGATCTGTTTAACTGCAGGCGATTGAATTAACTGCAACTGGCTGAGTTCACACAACATGGTGAGCCATCAACCATGGTTTATAGGCCCCAGTGGCTGGGTTGTACCGCCCAATGAGCCACACCAAACAACCCCATTATAGCTTGATGCGATGTGAACCAAGCCACTGTGGAGAAAGCAGGAGCCCCATTTTGACTTGATTTTCCCCTCCCTCCCCCCGCCCCCATTGAGCCTGCAACCCCTCAGACAGATACGCTGAAGGAATTCAGTCCTTGGTATAAAGAAAGTTCCCCTCCCTGGTTCACAAGTTATTTGTCCCATCCAAATTTCAGCCATTAAGATAGCCCATAAAATAAGAGATGGAATGGAGTTCTTACATTGAGCCATCAAAAACCGTAAGAATTCTACTAATCTGAGCATTGGGCCATTGAAGATGTCAGTCCTGGAATCCATCTTTTTGTTCTTCCAGCTGTGCTAAGCAGGGAGTGGGGTGGGGCATAACTCTAAGAGCAAATTCTCAGCAACTGCATTTCCCAGGACCCACAATCTTTAGATAGACTATAATAAGTTGTATATCATCCCCTATAATTAGAAATATATGTTTGCATATGTTTATTCCTATTATCCACTGTCAGTGATGACAAGGCAACAGAGTTTCTGGGGATCTCCACAGAGACATCCCCCCCCCTTGCTCTATGGCAACTTATTCATCCTGCTTGTGACTATTTGCCCCCTGAAGGTAGACCTTCCCCCCCCCCCCATAGAAAGGCAGTTTGGCCTTCCTCTGATTGTGACAGCTCATTGTAGGTTGCTAAGAGTTGACAAAGACTTGATGGCCTATAATCAATCATTCAATCTATCAGTGGGCACTCATGCCAGTGATGCCACAGGATTTCTTGTTCCCCAAGGGAGTGAAGCCTCCCTGGCCACTGGAGCTCCACAGGGGCACTTTGCATTCCCCTCATCTTAGAGAGGGCAAGAAGGAGGGCAGCTTTGGATGATGGATTTGGAGATGAGTTCCAGGTTCTGCCAGAAGGACCAATGAATCAACCCTGGACCAAATAAAAGCCGATGGCTCCCCTGAGGCACTGATCAGGAAGCAGAAACTCACATACTTTGGGTGTGGAGCGGATGATGGAGCAGAAAAAACCATGATGCTTGGGAGAAGCCTCCACAATAAACCACAATAATGCCCTAACGTTAACACATCTGCTGTGATGTCATCACACGCCCGCCGCCCGTACATACTTGCACCCCAACAGCTGCCTGAAGTACCTCAGTTGTGGAGTTTGCATGGTGATGTTTGGCCCTTTGTCCCCCTCTTGCCCCTCCCCCACTTGGACACCCAAGGTACAAATTTGAGGGACGTAGAAGAGGAAGACGACAGACAAGGTGGACAGACAGGATAAAAACAATTGCAGGAATGCCTTTGGAAGATCTCTACATTATTGCTATGGACAAGTTGAGGCGGTGAGCTTTGTCCATGCAGAAGCTGAATCTGGCTCAGTGGCACCTAACTCACTCACTACAACTTAATTAATATCTGCAGGGTTAGTCCGAGATCAAGTGGAATTTCAAGCAGGAAGTTCCTCGGGCACCCACGGCTCTCCCTTGCGATTCACGGGCCTTCTGCAAGGCCTGGCTTGCAAGGACGGCTCTCATCTCCACATTGGAGGCATTTGCCCTGCGAACATGCATTTTATTTACGTCGGGGAATGCTAGAATCCTGGAGCCGGAAGGCCATGAAGTGCAACCTGCGGCCAATAGCGGAACCCATAAGTCCAAGCACCCCAGGGAAACAGCTGCCCAGCCTCCACGTGACCACGTCTGGCCAAGAGGAGTCCACGACTTCTCAGCGCCACCGCTGCCAAATGGCTCTTTTAGGTTTCTGACGTTCAGCTGGAAGCTGCGTCCAGGTGCCACCTCTCTGTAAGCGAAACTCCGCTGCCTCCTCGCAGCTTTTAATTGACCGCCACCTGAAACGTGCCCACAGAAAGTGATCAAATATTTTCATCTCCGGCGGAAGAGTCTTCAGTGAGGTGCCCAGTGAAAAAAGTCAGGATGGCAGCCGTGGAAGTGCAGCTGAAACCCCACTTGCCTTTTATGTGTGTCACGCCTAAATCCAGGCAGAGCTTTGACTGCACCGGTGTGACCGTCACCTTGAATGTTCCGAATGTCATTTCGTGTGCCTCCCCAGTTCTGGTGCCTTCCCTGGCTCTCTTCTCCTCGGTTATGAGGGAAGTGAGGCCCATGGCAAAGCCATGGGCTGCCATGGCTGGCATCTTCCTTTCCTTAGGTGGGGAGCCGGACTCAACTTTGCGTGTGGCGCATAGCTGGGCTGCGCTGCCGGGCTTCCTTCTTGCCCTTGCGGCAATCCAGGGGCCAGAGGAAGAGGCCTGGCAGTCAGCTTCTCTGCGCATAGCAAAGCAGCCATGGGACAGGTGACAGTGAAACTGCCTGAGCTTTTCCAGAAACCGGTGTCTGCTCTCTAAAAGCAGTAACAAGGACCTCTCCTAGAAGAGCGCAGGCTTTCTGGCTGGCGGGGCTCTTAGGAAGCCAGTCTGGAGGGGCAAACTTTGCAGAGCCAAGGGCCACGTTCCTGGTCGATAATCGTGGCTTAGCTGTGCTGGCTGGTTTGAGGGTGGGTGGGTGAAGGGTTAGGGAGCGGGCCCTTTTTCCCCCTCATGCTAAGCTTCTTTGGGGCTTCCACTTCAGTCCTCCTGCTGGAAACAGCAGGAAACTGGGGCGGTGGTATTAGGAGTCTGTGGTCAAGGCCGATCTCTTCAGAGAGAGATCCGGCAGACAGTAGACGCTCTCTGTCCTTGCTCGCCTTAGGAGTATTTGTGTATGCCTGTGCTTACATAATATTGCATTATAACATTATAATTATAATATGATATTATAATATTACATAATTGTAGTATTATGATCTATCGGGGCCTCACAATAACTTGCAGCAAGTAAGACACAATAAAATCTAAATAACCACGGTTCAAGGCTTCCAGTACATAAAAAGCAGGGAGCGTGCATAATGGTTTGGATGAGAGAGGCGGACAGGTTGTCATCAGTATTTTGAACCCTGCCTGCAGGTATCTGATTTGCTAGCTATTAGAGGTGGCTACTTTTGAAAAGCAAAAGCTCTCTGAACTGGGATAAGCCCACAAGAAGTAATAAATATGTCCACCCGGTAAAATAAATGT
The DNA here is from genome assembly GCF_059951505.1 of Python bivittatus. Classification (NCBI taxonomy): domain Eukaryota; kingdom Metazoa; phylum Chordata; class Lepidosauria; order Squamata; family Pythonidae; genus Python; species Python bivittatus. The sequence goes on along the minus strand of NW_028277070.1, from coordinate 1,772,442 downwards.
CCATCGATTCGTGTGCTTGCAAAATTGCCAGCATTCATTTTCAGGCCTGTGGAACATCGTAGAAATGTCAGATGCAGCCCAGGCTTGTTTTCCTGGGAAGCAGAGCGGGCTACGGACACGGGGCCAGGCATTCCTTCCCTCACTGTGAGGAATGCCAGCGTGGGCTTCCTGGCCTCCTCGATCCTGTTCTCAGTCCAGCGTGGGGATTTTTTTTAAGATGTAAAAAGTATAATGGAGAAAAAACAGCCGCCTTCTACCAGGGAGGAAGAATTGCATGTTGATTACAGTGTCAGCAGCTGCCCAGGAAAACTTTCTGCCCTTGGATGGGCCAGAAGCAGCCTCTGCCGGAAGCCTTGTTGAATCCAGCTGCTCGATAAATAAACAGATAAATGGTTCCAGCTTCTGACCACAAGCTGGAGAGGAAATCATGGAAGGGACCTTGAGTCTCATCTTTTCCCACCCCCCACCTGGGGCAGGAGCCCACCCCCACAGCCTTCGCGAGAGACGGCTGTCCAGCCTCTGCTGAAACACCGCCAGCAAGGGAGAGTCCAGCATCTCCTGAGGCAGGAGACTGTTGAGCAGCTCTGAATGTTAGGAAATTCCTCCTGAAGCCGACTTGGTTGCAATTTTGAACCCCCGGATTGTTTTCCTGCCTTCTGTAACGACTCTGAAAAATTCCACCCCATCAGATTGACAGAGAGACAGTACTCAGGCTTCCTCCAGTCTTTCCTTCTGCAGGCTAAGTGTCCTCAACCCCTTCAACCATTCCTCATCACTTTTTCCTTCCTGACCCTCCTCATCTTGGTTGCTTTTCTCTGGACGGTCTCCAGCCTGCAACGTCCTTCCTAAATATGATGCCTGGAGCTGGGTGCAATCTTCTAGTTACAGTCTGAAAACAAGCCAGAACATAGAGGAAAAACAAACTCTCTTGATTTTGAAATTATAGTTCACTTGATTCAGCCCAATTTGCATTTTTTGCAGCTGCATCACAACATCGGCTTATGTTCAGTTTGTGATGCATCAACATACTCAGATCCATTTTGCATGCACTACCACGCCATCTAGTTCGCTGATCCTATTTTCATGCCTTTGAGTTTTTTCTATCCAAATGTAAGGTTTGTCATTGGATCCTGTTGAGATTCATCTTGCCGATTTCTACCCATTATTCCAGTTTGATGAGATCCTTCTGAAACTTGATACTGTCCTGTATGGTGCTTGCTATCCACGTACCTGCATGTTACCTGCATCTAAGCCATTTGTAAATATTTTGGACAGCCTAAGGCCTAGAGCAGAGCCCTCTGACCCACCACTCAACGCGTCCTTCCAGCCTGATATGAAGCTGGTTAATAATCGTTGGGTGAGAAGCCATTCCCAGTCTGGCTCGACCATCTCTGTATCCATCTAATGAGAGCACAGACCAGTCCTATTTGCCATCTTCTCCCCTAGAAACTCACACGAGGCTTTACTGTATTGAGTACTTTGATGACGTCCAGGTATGCTCATATGCAGGAGTGGGGGGGGGGGTTGCGGGCATAGGCTTTGATCATGCGGTTTCACCTTGACTTTGTTGACCCCCTGCAGATAGCCATGTAATGTAGGCGTGCCCCACAGTCTCAGCACTGCATGTCAACTCAAAATGCTCAGAGCTGACGAGGCCCAATCCTTTGCTTCCCGAGAGAAGACCATGAAGGACGAAAGCCGTGTTAGTCTGTGGTGGCAAAAAATCAGGAGGAGCCTGGTGGCTCCTTTTCTGACTAATACATATTATTCAAAGACAGAGGCTTTCGTGAGCTGCAGCTTTGCCACAGAAGACCAGGTTCACCTGCACCGCTAGGGGGAAGACCCCCCCCCCAATTTCCTTCCCTGGTTGACTGCTCTTCTTGGAGGGAGAGCGTCCCCATCTCTCAGAAAGCCAGTGGGGATCCATTCCAGCCAAGGACTGGGCAACTGAGTGGTCCTTTCTTCTGGGGGGGGGGGGGCTGTCTCTTGACCTGTCCTCTTGGCAGAGTATTTGTAGCGCGCACATGCGCACACGCGCGCACCCCTTCGGCTCTGCCTGAGTTTCTCAGAGCTCTGGAAGTGCAGCAGCAGCAGCTGTGAAAGAGGCAGCAATTGGCGAGTTTTCCTCCCATCTGCCTGGCGCCGTCAGGAACACTGCAGTAGACCGAATCTCACAATACATACATGTCAGAATGCCATACATGTCAAGGCACCTACATGTGAAATTAATCTGCCCCTCTACAGTGGAGGCTCCCCTAAAATGCCTTTGTGTTAGCCCACAGCAGTGAAACGCCACGCGGAACCACAGGACTCCTTTCAGAACAAGTGTCTTGCCAACGGCCTCAGTTTGTGGAGGCAAGGGCTCCTTTTGCCGGCTGCACGAAGTGGTTGTCAGAATGGGGCAGGGGGATCAGAGGAGAAAACCTTGCCAGCAGCAGCAGCAGCAGCAGCAGCAGCAGCAGCCGCCACCCCCAGCTGCCTCTCGGTGCCGCTGTGAGCAGCCTGGCACACTCAGGGGAAGACCGGCTGAGAACTGATGGGACAGCCCCACCTAGTGGCAGGTCAGCTCTGCACGAAAGGGGAGCATTCAAACTGGAATGGGGACGGTGTCCTAGGAGGACATCTGGATCTGAACATCGGCTTCTTTGGGGGGTCCTGGAGAAGCCATTCCCAGTCTGGCTGCAGGCAGCCAGAGCCAAGGGACACTGGCATCTTCCTGCTCGCTTCCCAGGCCGGCTCAGTCTCATCTTGTCACCGCCTTGATAAGATAAGCAGCCACTTCTGGGAAGGAAATCCATCCTGCCCTCCCACCCCACCCCCGTTGTGGCTGGAGGAGAAGGGGGGGGCGACCCGGTGGCAGCGCTCACGGTCTGCACCTTCAGTGGGCAGAGATCGTCTCCCCTGCCTGAGCAGCGCAAGAGCTGTGTGGGAAGCCGAATTGCTGGGATTCCTACAAGGCGACTCCAAGTAGGCAAAACCAGCCTCAGGGAGGGCAAAGCGGATTTTGAACTAGAGTTACCCGCTCCCCATATGCTGTGGGGTGGATGAAACCTGCCTTTGGTAAAATGCTATTCGTAAGCATAAACCAGGCTATGCTGCCATCTGAGAAATAGTTCTGTGCGTCTTTAAGACATGCGTTGTTCGAAAAGAAACACCGTGGAAAGGGAGCAATGGAAGATGACTTCACACAATAGTAGTCTCCCTCTTGGACAACCAGGTAGGAGCAGGGGCTCTTTCCACTCCCTTCCTGTCTCTGTCTAGAAGAACAGCGTTTCTCAGCCTTGGGAACTTGAAGATGTGTGGATTTCCACGCCCAGATTTCCGAAGCCAGCAACGCTTTAGAAGACATGGATCCATCTTGGCTCGTTGGACAGCTCAGTCTGCAGCCTGCGACTGATGTCCTGTGAGACGAGAACCAAGGCTCTGCTCCCATCACATACAGAGCACAGGGCCAGAGAGGTTGGGCCCTCTTGTCTTAATGCAGCAGCCTTGGTCACTGATTAGCCCGGGGTTTCTCAACCTTGGCCGCTTGAAGATGTGTGGACTTCAACGCCCAGAATTCCCCAGCCAGCCATGCTGGCTGGGGAATTCTGGGCGTTAAAGTCCACACATCTTCAGGCGGCCAAGGTTGAGAAACACTGCATTAGCCACATCTAGCAAACACTAAGCAGAGTTCCTGCCTCCCACCCCCAAGGTGCACCCTCCCCATCCTCAAAAAGAGTTGGAAGCTGAGCTGCGGTGATTTTCAACGCAGCAAGGACAGGATGAAGTGATCGGTCTTCCTTTCAGTTCTTCCGCAAGATGACTGGGCAGAGAATGGATGCTCCATCAGTGTCCTCCCCCAGCTGCACCCTTAGTTCACATTGCCTGCACTGGCTCAGGCATTTCCCAAAGATGCTAAGTGGTGGCAGTGAGGAGGGGAACAGGCAAAGTCCCCAGCAGCACAGTGGCTGAGCCTCCACGGGAAGGATGAAGAGAGATGCTCGAACACGGGAGCCAGGGGGCACATCAGATGAGGGGAGGCTGCACTTCCCCAAAATCTGAAAAACCTCCGCATCACCATTTTATGTTAGATACACCACAACTAAGCCTTAAATAAAACCGTTTAACTGCAGACACTGATAATAATAATTATTATTATTAGATTTTTATCCTGCCATTTTTATAAATAACTCAAGGCTGCGAACATATCCAATACTCCTTCCTCCTCCCATATTCCCCCCAGCAATGGCCCTGTGAGGTGGGCTGGGCCGAGAGACAGGGCCTGGCCCAAGGCCGGCCAGCCGGCTTTCCTGCCTAAGGCGGGACTAGGTCTCCTGGTTTGCAGGCCGGCGCCTTCACCGCTAGAGCAACCAGGCTCTCCAGGAGGAGAATGATGCGCTACTGCACAAGGGCTGCTTTTGGAGTGACTTTTGTGGGGCTGCCCCAAGTTGGGTGTGGGGAAACGTCTGCCTGCATCTCCTTTGGCTGTGAGCAAACAGCTGGGCCCCCATGGCCTGTTCCTCTCCCTCTCTCTCTCTCCTCCTTGAACAAGCGGATCCTCGGTTTCCTAAAACTGGCTCTGCGCTCCACCGGAATATCTGGCTGCAGGTTCAGGTCGGCCGCGGTGTGAGGGCAGGGCTCCTTGAGGGTCGTGAGTTTCCTCTCTGCAGCTCTCCAGGTGAGGGGAGGTCTCCCTCCTGGTCCCTCACTTCAGGGAATGCACCTGAACTGCCTTGCCTGGGCAAGGCGAGCAGAGGTGACGCAGCGTCCGCTGCGTTGGCCGAAAGACGCCTGTTCTTCCCTTTCGGTTGTGTGCTGCGGGGCGGGCTTGGCCTGGTGGTCCGGGGCCTCGAAGGCAGAGTCCTGCTACAGCCCCCTCGATTTCAGTCCCATCGGATCCACGTTAAGGCTTCTCAGAGCTTCAGGTGGGCACCGAAGGGAGCGCGAGATCCCTGCAAGCTGCTGCCAGGGCCGGGCGGTTGGGCAGGCAGGCGGGCGGCCTCTTTCCTTGCTGTCCTAATCCCTTTCCCAGTCACTTGCCAGAATTCCCCCTCCTCTTCTTCCTCCTCGCTCAGAGCCGATTGATCTGCTCGCTCTTCTTGATCTGCTCGCTCTTCGTTGGTGGCTTCACCCTCAATGTTCGTGCATACCTGCACGTCGGAGTGCGGGGGTGGGGACGGGGGGGGCGGCAACTCCTTGACCTCCCGGTCGAGTTCAGGGCGCTGCCCGCCTCCGGGACCCCGCTCACTGCTCGGAGGAGTCCGCCCGGCCTCCCCCCGCAGCGGCTCCCTCTCGGGGGCGGCTTTCCTCCAGCCCGGGAGCCCCCCCCCGCTCGGCCGCGAATGGAGAGGCCGAGCGGCGGGGAGGCAGCCGGACGCCCGATCCTGAGCAGGAGAATGGGGGGGGGGCGCGCGCTGTGCCCTTAATCTCCTCTCCCCTTCCGAGCCAGAGCAGCTCCCTCCCTTACAGCCGGGGGGGCGGGGGGCAGGGAGGGAGGGATCCGGGCTGCAAGCCGAAGTAGTTCAGACCGTTCACCCCGCGCTCTCCGCCTCTCCTTCCCCGTCTCGGTTCCCTCTTTCCCGTCTCGGTGGAGAAAGTGGGCTTAAAGTTGGGCGAAAGGAAGGGGCGGACGGAGGGCGGGAGGCAGGCAGGCCGGGCGGGCGGGCGGGTCCGCTCCGATGGGCTCGGCTGCCAGCGGCCCTTTCTAAGCCGGGAAGGCCGCCTCCGCGATGGGCAACTGCGTGAAGCCTCCCCTGCGAAGCCTCTCGCGGAAGGTACGTCCCCACGCGCCGCGCGCCCCTCGCCTCGAGAGCCGGCCCGGGGGCGGTGCGGGAGGCGCGGGCAGAAGCGCCTGCGAAGGGAGGCTGCCCAGCCCGCGGGTCTCGGGCGGCGGGCGAAAGGAGCCCCGGCGCCAGTGGGCAGGCACGCGGGGGGCTCCGGCCACGCAGACTCGTGTCCCGGGGCAGGGGGGTTGCGCGGGCGGGGGGGACCCTCGCCCCATTTAGCTTATCTGAATTGCGTTTCTCGCGGAGCCGCAGCGACTGGGGATGCGGGCTGCTAAGGAGAACTTCCTGGAGGGGGGCAAAGCCCCCTCCCCGTGTTCTGTAGGCGCCAGGGTGCTCCCTCTCCCTTCTACACATCCCTGCCTTGGTTTCTACAACACTAACCGCTGAAGCCGCCTCCGATGGCTGCAGCGTGACTTTTGCACGGGACGTGTGGACGCTCCCCAGCGGGGGACGCAGATGGAAATCATAAAGGAGTACCAAGATCACCGTGCCCGGCCGGGTCTTTGGCACCCAACTGCCTTGGGGTGCATTCCCCCACGAGTCCTCATATCGCGCTTGTTTCCTCACCACCCAGCGCAAGCAGCTGATCTGTGCACAAAGTAGTGCCCAGAGGGAGGAAGAAGGGTCTGTTTCCAATGGGAGCGCTTGAAGGAATCCCCCCTCCCTCCCCTCCCCTCCCCTCCGCGCCTGCCACGTGGATCTAGGTCAGTATACCTGTGCCGTTTCTTGCTTCCCGCTCAGTCCCTGCTTGATCTCAGAGAAAACCCTTCGGGAGCTCCAGGTGAGAGAGGTTGTGTGCATGCGCGTGTGTGCAAACACCTCCAACTCAAGAAGTCTGCTGAGGGAGAGATTTCCACAGGAAGTCATCAGTTTTGCTCAGGGCTCAGTGGAGCTTCCTTGTATAGGTTTAAGCTCCAAAGTGTTTCTGAATCGTTTGGGTGAACTAGCAGGTGTTACGGGGCAGATTTCCAACGGGGCTTGTGGCTTTAGCGAAGTTCTTGCTAGCCTGGCGCCCCGTGGTGCTCTAGGATGGCAATTCCCAGACAACTTGTGTTCTCTGGGAACTCGCAGCTGGATCACATCTGGAGGCAAGATTAGCTTCTCGGGGAGCATTAGCTGGTTTAGCCGCGTTATTGAGTTTGGTAGTTCGCTCTGTTTTTCTTGTACCTCCTTTGCAAATCATTTTAGCTACAGAGAATGCAACTGATAGGTTTCACAAAGAAACACAGCGACACCGCAGCATTTACTGACTTTCACAAAAGGCCCTTTTTTCTGAAGTGGGGCGAAGCTCTGAAGGAGGTAGTTTCTGAAGCAAGTAATCTGTTCCATTTGCGGCGGAGCGGCAGAATGGTCCCGGTCAGGGTGTCTGCGGGGGGTGATAAAAAACGTCCAGATGGCAGTTATAACAACGCAATTGAACCTCTGCCGATCTGGCTTCCATTGCCCCTCCGTGACCGCCATTCTGACTTTTTTGACCATAGCCTGTGGATACCCCGGTCCCTGTGAATGAAACCTTTAGCTTGGGCTGTTTGCTTCATTTGCATCTAGGATGGCTGTTATACAGGCAAACCACTTCCCTGCGCTGGTGAACATTAATATATGTAATAAGAACCAAGAAAAGGAAAACTGTCCAGTGCAAAGCTAAACAGCAGTAAAAGATAATTGGCCAGCGATGATGAGTTGTCAGATCTTATCTACAGAAACACTGATAACCTTCCGTGGAACCCCGAAGGCATTCCAGAACTGGGCTGCCCACTGCAAAGAAAAATAATCCTCCTTCTTGCAAGCCTGGTTGCTCTCAAAGGTGGCAGGGAAAAGGGGCCTCCGTGGGCCCGCAGAATCTGATCCTTCAAGGAACTGGGGAAGGTGCGGGTGTGTACGAGCAAGTGTTCTAGAGGAAAACGAGTGTATTAGTGCAAGTTCATGCACAAATGCATATGGCGTTAGTGACTGTGTGTGTGTGTGTGTAATAGGGAGGTGTATTGACCAGTGTTCCTTGGGCACCCCAACATACCATCTTATGGAGGCATTCTGGACATATGCTAACCAGAGTACTTCTGCCTCTCTTCCTGTGTGTTTGAGCATCCCCGCTGGTCTGAACAAGCGGACGCTGATATCATCTGGAATAACTGGTTTATGTGCACTTAGCAGTCAGTCAGCATGTTGCTCTGAATATCTGTGCCCGTGCATGTGTGTCCGTGTGTGTGTGTGTGAGAGAGAGAGAGATGCTAAGACAGGGAGAGTTGGGTTCTCCATTGTGACCAACTTCAGGGAAGCAGTCGGAAGGGAACGTGACTGCAAGGGAGAATGTCAGTTCAGCCACAAGGTGGGAAGGGACCCCTCCCCGGCAGGGCTCCCTAAAGGTGATGAAGGCTGGAAATGAGGAAAGAGTGTTCCCGCCAAAGCCCCAAAATGCCTTAAGGAGAGATGTCCAGCAGTGACAGCACTTGCCACTTCAATGCTTAAATAACGTCTCTACGGTCAGTGGAGAGTGGAGGCAACATGGTGTGGCTGGGGGTCTTTCTGGGCAATGTTCTGGCCCATTGCCAGGGGGGTAGACCAACAGCTGCTGGCTTTCCCAGGTGAATCTCAGATGGGTCAAGAGAGATGATAGGAAGAGTTGGCTGCAATGTCAAGACACGCAACATCTGGAGGAGGTTGAAGAATCTTTAATGTATATATTCCGGTATAACCTTCAGGCGTGCTGATACAGCACCATAACTAAGTTTATTTGCGGGGGTTTCAGCTCAGTTGCAAGGCTTCCTATTTCTTTTACTCTGGCCTCCTTCTGAGCAACCCAAGATAAAGTTTCATAAAGAATTAGCGTTAGAGATTATGTTCCAAAAGAGGATAAATATAATTTAAGACTCAAAAGCTCACACAAACTCTGGCTGTCTCTTCTTCTGCATCCCCTTGAAGTCCTTCTTGAAGAAGCTTTAAGTGCACCCCCAGGAACGCATGTGCAAAACCCCTCATCTTGGCACATTGATCAGGGAGCTAGGTCTCATTGGGGCACCTCTTCATGAGAAGTAAATCTGCGTTTGGTGGCTCCCATGTCCTCAAAACGCAGCCTACACAACCATGGGGCAGCACCCTCCCCATTGCTTTGTTCTTCCCTTCTCCACTGCAGTTTTAGAGATCTTGCTGGCACTGCCCAGAGAGGCTCCTGGTGCTTTGGATTTACAGAGGAGATAGCAGAGTGTTGAATGGGGGAGGGAGGGGGGGAGGGAGGGAGGATTTTGATTGAAATGTGTCTGTGTGTGCCTTCAAGTCAGTATTGACTCCTGGGGACTGCTTGGACAAGTCCCTGCAGTTTTCTTGGCAAGACTTTTGGAAGTGGTTTGCCCTTGCTTCCTTCTTAGGGCTGAGAGAGAGGGACTGGCCCAAGGTCACCTAGCAGGCTTTGTGCCTAAGGCAGGACTAGAACTCATGGTCTGCCTGTTTCCAGACTGGTGCCTTAACCACTACACCAAACTGGCTCTCTGACTGAAATGAAAATTATATAAAAAAATGCAGATGACCCCACCTGCGAGGAGGGTACCACAAATTCAACTGACCAAATGATAGAATCTAGAATCCTAGGGTTGGAAGGGGACCTTGGAGGTCTTGGAATTCCACCCCTGCCCTGGGCAAAATCCTCAGACCACACCAGGCAAAAGGCTGCCAACCTTTATTTGAAAGCCTCCCACGGTGGAGCACCCATGACTCCAGGAGGCAGACTCTCCCTTTGCTCCAGAGCAATCCTAGTCAGGAAATCCCACCTTAGTTCAAGTTTGGATCTTCCTCTGTAAGGCTCTTGTCCTACCCCTTCACGCTCTCCAAAACAAACCCACCCTGTCTTCCCTGTGACACCCCTTCGAGTATGGGACGTCTGCTATCACGTCTCCCCTGAGCCTTCTCTTCTTCAGGCTAAACTCACCCAGTTCCTTTACCCACCCTCCATAGGATTGATCCTCCAAGGCCCTCACCATCTTTGTTGCTTTTCTCTGCACTCTTTCTGGTGCCTCAGCATCCTTTTTGTATTGTGGCAACCAGAACTGGACAGTGTATTCCATGTGTGGTCTGCAGCACAAAGTCTACTGCCCAGTGACAGATTTGGGGGTGGGGGTGGAGTGGAGAGGCTGAGAAACCAGTAGACGACCTGAAATGGAAGGAGATGGTGATTTCAGTGCTGCTTCTTGCACTCTCTGCTTTCCCATTGCCAGAAGCGAGGGTGAGAAGATGCTGCTGTGTGTCCTTAGAGGTAGCATCTCTGGGAGTCTAAGGCCCCGGTAACCCCATGGTTGAGCAGAGACAATGGGTACCTGCTCCTTCCCATCACCAAGTATCAGATATCTGCTGCAGATTAGCCCCAGGGCCACCAGACCCAAGTTGCCCCTCTCTGCATAGCACTGATGTTCTCCTTGGTCCAATCTTTCCTCTTCAAAAGGATGCTGTCCAGCTGAACATGGTGCCAGAAATCCCCTCCAGCTGCTCAACTTGGGCTGCCCAATTGGGCAGATGGTCAGGGGAGGGTGCCCTATTCTCGGGGAACAGAGCCCACCTTATTTTGTTGAAGCATCTTTGTTGTGGATGGTGATCCTACCCTGGATGCTCTCCCTGCACCCAATGCCAGCGGCATTTGACCGAAGCGGGTCACTTCAGGCTGTGTTTCAAACAGAAGAAATGGCAGCACCATCAGGCAGGGTGTGTGTCCTGCAAGAAACTCTCATTGCCACTCAACATAGCCGTGCGTGCAAATCTGTGAGCGTCTGGGTCCGCGTTCTCAGCCCTGCCAGGAAGCATTCGGCCGTGCTGGGTGACGGCGCAGCAGCTTTTTAAGAGCAGCTCTCAAACGGGGCCGGAGGAACTTTAGGGGGGAAAAAAGCTCTCGGCCTCTCAGGAAAGCGGCAATAGGATGGTGAATGTTTATTGCATAAAATTCAGAGGTCCTCATGAGCACTGCTGCTTTTTATAGCTGCATGGGAATGTCAGAAAGGAACGTTTCCGCCAGAGCCCAGGGGGGCTCGGGGCTGGCTATATAAGGTGAGCCACTGGCTCTCTGGTGGGCCTGGAAGCATTGCTACTGGATTCCACTCTGGGCCCCGGAGGGCCTGCTGGAAAAGCTGCACCCCACATGACGGGGAGCAGGGCGCGTGGGTCTTGGCCTCAGGCGGGGGAGCCAGCAGGCGCTGTGCTGCACCCAGTGGGTTGAAGCCCAGGATGCATTTGGCTCCCGTGGAGCTATACCAGGCCATACCTGGCTGCTGCTGCTGCTGCTGCTGCTGAACTCGCTTCTTTCCTGTCTCCCTTGTCATGCACACAGCCTTACACACGCGCGCACACACAGTCCACCCTGTACACGGAATGCAAGGCTCCCTCGTTGCAAAGGAAGCTTCTGAAATTTCCATAGGGACAGCATCCCGGTTTCTCCTTTGCACAAGTCTTGAAATAAAACCCCCAAAGCTGAAGTTTGAGGGATTCTGAATTGCTGGTCAGCCTATGCACTGTTTCCTGTACATGGGCAGAGTGCAGCCCGACTGAAAGGACTCAATAAGTGGGTCCGGGAGCAGATACAGGGAGGGCATTTGTGGAGGTGGGGAGGGATCAGACCCACAAGCGGTTTGCATTTTCTGCCTTGGTACAGAAGTCTGTGTCCCCAAGTGTCCAGTCTGCAAAAGAAAGGCGAGGTGTGATCTCGATCACGGCACCACATCTTTCCCCACAGCAGGGAGGGACAGTCCGCGGCCCCTGAAGGCTTTTCTGATGGCAACAGATGAGGATCCTATGGGCAATCTCCCGCTATTTGCAGCGGGGGCATGTGAAAACTGTAGAGGAAGCCCTAACAAAGAAACCGGGAACTGTGGCACTTTCCCTCCCCAGGAACGTCGTGGGAGCCCCTGGCCAGTCCTGTCTTAGGCAGATAACATGAACTGCGAGCCTCTGTCCCTTAACACCTAAAGCAAACCCACCCCACAGGCTAAGGGAGAGCAGCTTCGCCTTCTCTGAAGGGTCTTCGCTACTGTCTCGGTCTTGAAGACAGCCATTGACACTCTTGGGAAGGGGGTTCCCCACCACACCTGCCATGCTGGGGGCTGCTGGGCCAGAGAAATCTGGGGAGGTGAGCATTCCTGTGAAGAAGCCCAGAGAAGCGCTCCAGGGCTAGAAACATCTCTGGCAAGCCGGGTCTGGCTGCTGTTTCAACCCACCACTTTGCCCGAAGCTTGATTTGAGGTCTGGCTTCATCCTTCAGTGGATCTGATTCTGGAAATGCAGGCCAGACTAAGCTGGGGCGCCCACCCTTCTCCAGATGAAGCTCCCACCTGCATGTAGGGGACATGAAGTGGATGGAAGAGATTGGCCAGCACAACATGATTAATTAACCAAGTATAGCTCGTGTAGTGGCTTCCTTTTAATAACTTCTCAGACCCCAGCATAGTAGCAATTCAATACAAGTTTTGAGGAGGCTTAGTGGCCTCACCCAAAACTTTGGGACTCCTGAGTTATGGCCCCCAGCACTAAATGGATTAGTCTAGGGACCTGCCATTGGGGTTAGTAGTAACAAGCAGTTGCCAGTGGCCTTCTTGCTGGCACACGCAGGTACCCAGACTCCTGGCCTCCTCCCTCTTCCAGTGGCAGAACTGGATCCAGGAGCGCCTTCTTCCAAGCTGCGCCTGTGGTCTGTCGGAGGGGTTGTGTGGGCTACCAAGAGGGCTTCTGATATCCACTGGGGGGAGGGGGCTGCTTCACTTTCGTCCCCTCTTAGAAGTGAACGTGTTCTGGCTGCTTCGGGGGTGGGAGCGTGGAACGGTGGCAGATACAAGGCTTCTTGGAGATAGAACATTCTGTGCCTGAAAGACGTGGCTGAACACAGGACTTGTGTCCTGGAATCACACAACCCGTCCTCTGAAACAGGCCTCAGTGGAGAGTGCTTCTGCGCCATTGCAAGCTGTAGGGTGGGTACTAGAGGCAGGGTGCCCTAATGAGCTGCGAGGAGCAGAGAGGTAACTTCCTCTGTTGTATTGTTTGCTTGCTGCTGATCGGGCCAAGAAGATCCACCATGAGGAGAAGGCATGCTATAAGGCTGTCCAGATGAGTGAGGAGGGGCCGTCAGCCGGCGAGCGCCAGGGCTCGCTCATGGCGCTGGCCCAGAACTGCGCCGTGATGCACAACCTGCTGGGGCCGGCCTGCATCTTCCTGAGGAAGGGATTCGCAGAAAACAGGCAGCCGGTATGTAAGTTGGATCCTCTCGGGACAGGCAGCCTGCCGAGGGCATGGCATCCCCTGCCCCCAGGGCTGGAGATGGGCAGGTGGCTGCTCCCAGGCCACGGAGACCATTCCTCTCTCCCAGCCTGGGCTGGACCAAGCCTGGCTCTTGCTGCGCTCCAGGAGGTGGTTCTCCAAGGAGCCGAACATCCGCTTAGTTGCATGGACACAGCACTGTGGCAGGTAGGGCATGGCAGGTTGATGCCCAGCTGAGCTCAGCTGGGAGGAGGACAAAGTGAGTTGATCGCCCTTGAGAGTGGGCATGGGGCTGGCAGAGTGGGAGAACCAGCTGACACTTGGGCGGTCTCCTGCGTGTGCCCCACCCCAGGGAACTTTGCAAGCCCACAGGGGCTCCAGGATGCCTGTTAGGGGATCGTGCTTCTTCATAGGCTAATGCATCGAGGGAGCTCTCCTGAATGTGCCCTAGAAGACATTTAACCCCGTGGCTCCTCTCAGCTGCTCTGCCAGGCAGCTGGCTGTGTTCAGCTCCAGCTCCGGGTGATCATTCCTGTTGTTGCCCTCGAGACCCTCGAGGGACCCTTACCGAAAGCCAGCAAATGGCTGCTGCTGATCTCCCACAGTTGCTGTCCTTCCTTCTCTCCTCCGCGGCATCTAGCTCACCTGCCAGACTGGCGAAAGAAAGGGGAGAAGGGGCTCTGGGGTGGGGAAGGGGCGTCTGGGCGGGCTTTGCTGTCTAGCTCAGCCTTCTTGTGCAAGCGTGGGCCACTTGGAGCCGCCCCGGGCTCGGGGCAGAAGCGTGGTCGGGGGACTCTGGCAGCCCCAGGCGTTCATTTGGGGGCAATACCAGGGCTCTGTCAGGCAAGGAGATTGGCGGGGGGCTGGGAATGACCTCTTGCCCGGGAGCTAGCAGCCTCCTACGGAAGAAGAGACGTTTCCCCCTTAAGCAGCGCATTTCCACCTCTGGCTTTGCTCCCACTCCGGGCAGCCACAGAGTTTTCTTCTGCTCTGGACAAGCCTCCCCCCGCCCCCAGCCTTGGCTGCTCCCTGACCTCGCGGAATCCTCCTTCCTTGTTTCCCCACGAGCCCCTCGTGTTTCATTCTCTGGGCCCCAGACCCCAGGTGCCCCCAGGCTAAGGCTGAGCCATCCCTGGGGCTCTGAAGAGCGAGGGCGGGGAGGCTGTAGCCAAAACGGGAGGGCGGGAGGAAGGGGTCGTAACTCCCGATCCCCCTTTCTGCCATCTTCTGTCCTTGGCAGTGACGGCGTTTATTCAAGTCCACTTGAACTGAATCGATGAGCCGTAGGAAGGGAGGGGGGCTTGGCTGGAAACATCCCCTTCGGTGGGTCTTGGCCAAATTCTCTGCTTGACCCGATGGCCACAGAAGAGCAAGACCCTACTGGGGGCTTTTAATTCCCTTTCCTCCCCTCCCCTCCCCTGTTAACGCACTTGGTGTATGCTCAGAAGCTGCCTGGGAAAGAGCCAGTTTTAATCCCAGGAACTTTTCCCTTCCAGGACAGAGAACTGCGTCCCGAAGAAATAGAAGGTAAGATGTTTTCCTCTTTTCTCCTGTTTAGAGGACTGTGAAAGGGAAAGAGAGCATTCATCTCAGAGTCCCCAGTTCTCATTTTTCCAATCTTTAGCTCTCTCCCACTTCCGCATCAGCTGGCAACTTTAAAAAAAAATGAAAATTCATAAGCATTTATGCTATCTCTCTCTCTCTCATCTATCTATCTCTGTCTAATCTATCTACCAATCTATCTTTGCAAGCAGTTATTCTGTATTTCCCACCCACTAATGCACACATATTAGATTACACTTTGCATTCTTACATAACTTCTGAGAAGTGCGAAAGCTGGAGAACCATCTTTGGATGGCATATTGATCTGGAAGTGTGAATTTGAATCAGCAGCAGGGAAGCGTCCGACTGGGGTGTCGGAAGAAGGATCCTGGCTCTGGGTTCCCCAGCTGGTGGTCTGAGCAGCGACCCGTCCCTGGGGGGGAGAGCAGGGAGATGCAGGGTGGGCCTTTAAAGATGCGCTTATTTAAAAGCGTGATGCTTTGAGTTGCCTTGAGTGGGATCATGCATGACTTCAGCTCTTTGTGGGGGGAGGCTGTAGAGAAGCAGAAAGACCTTTGCAAGGGAGGGGTCGTCACTCGGCCCCTTCTTCTCTCTCCCCAAAAGGGTGCCTACAGCCAGGCTGCTAGCTTCTTCACACTGGTGGGGAGGGCGGTAAGTTGTGGGCACTTCGCTATGGCCGAGGGTCCCACTGATTCCCCAGAAGGCTGCTTGAGGGAGAAGCACCGATCCCCCCAGGTGGCCCCTCCCCTCCTCTCCCCTCCCTCTCCCCCTCTTTGCAGGATCCCTGTTCACCTTCAGGCAGTTTTTGCGCTTGCAAATGACATCCCTGGGCTGCTGCCAAACTCCATATTCACCCTCTTGGGAAACGGCACCCACTCGGCGCATCCCTGGAAATAGACACGAGGCTGGAGGGTTCTCGGCTTCGCTGCAGTCGATTTCTCTAAAATGCAAGACGTCGGAGAGGGCTGGCGGGGAGCCGCAGGGACACGCGTGTTGCCACAGCTGGCTTCCCAGGCCCTGCCGGAGCTCCGGCCAGTAGCGGGGGGCGAAGAGAGCCCCTCCGGGGCCAGGCTTCGGGGGAGGCCGGGGGAAAGACCCGCCCCCGGCAGCCCCTCCCTCAACTGGCTTTGCCCCACAGAGCTGAGAGAAGCCTTCAGAGAGTTCGACCGAGACCGGGACGGCTACATCAACTGCCGGGACCTGGGGAACTGCATGCGCACCATGGGGTACATGCCGACCGAGATGGAGCTGATCGAGCTCTCCCAGCAGATCAACATGAACTGTGAGTGGCGGCCTCTGCCCGCTGCGGCCCCCGCCCCTCCCGGTGCCTTTCTCTCTCTGGCCCCCTCCTCCCGCTCCCCATCTGGCCGCCTTCTTGCACAGGCAGCGCCCCTGCTTGCGCCAGGCATGAGCGCCGCATGGCCAGGTGGGATCCGCACAACCGAAAGCCAGCCGTGGCCTTGAGGGTCAGCCTGCCAGTGCCACGCGTCCTTTAGCAGGGCCTGCCCTGATCGCTCACCTGCACTGCCGCCCTCGCTGGGCACACGCACGGCACGGCGTCCGTCCTCGGCCAGCTCAGGCGCTTCAGCAAGAACAGGAGAATCGCTTTGGCCAAGCGCTCTCTGGCGCGGTTCACACAATACGCTCAACCCTAAAACCGAGTTAGCAAAACATCATTCCAAAACTCACATTCAGGCTTAACGGGATGCACCGGTTTGGGTGAGGCGCACCAAAGCAATAACTGAATTCCTACAGTGCGCAGCACGACACAACTCATTTTGTGGACCTTACAGCACAGTGCTCCCTGCAGCCTCTCCATTATATGGAAGCAGGATATTTTGCGCTGGACCACGGCTAGAATATTTTTCGTACAAATTATTTAAACACTAAGTTTAATTATTTAAACACTAAGTTTAATTATTTAAAAACTAAGTCAAACCACAGCGTTTGCAACAGAGGGATACTTAATACCAAATTCATGGCTCACCGTGGAAATACATATGAATTGAGAATACTGTATAGCAGTGTTGTCCAAACTTGGCCACTTTAAGATGAGTGGACTTCAACTCCCAGAATTCCCCAGCCAGCTGGCTGGCTGGGGAATTCTGGGAGTTGAAGTCCACTCATCTTAAAGTGGCCAAGTTTGGACAATACTGCTGTATAGTATACAATATAGTATTAAATAGGGTGCAGAACCACAAAGTGCCTGTTCCATTTTAGCTTATAATCCCATGCTACATGAATCTCTGAATCTACAGCAAAGAGCGCGGCTGCGTTTTAGGTGGCATCACTCAAACCATCATTTTGAAATCATGGAAAGGGATAATTTACATTTTACTGCACTGGTTGGACCTCCCTCAAGTCCTGTGTTCAGTTCTGGGACATCATCATCATCATCATCATCATCATCATCATCATCATCATCATCATCATCATCTTATCCCACATGCTAAGGATTTAGAGCAATCGAAACAGCAACAGCAAGCTTATGCCTTTTGATAAAATCTGTTAAGTCAGACTCCCCCCGAGTTTTTTGTTAGTGTAGGCCGGTGCTTCTCGACCCTAGCGACTTGAAGATGTGTGGACTGCAACTCCCAGAATTCCCCAGCCAGCATGCTGGGAGTTCAAGTCCACATGTCTTAAAGCATGCTGGCTAGGGAATCCTGGGAGTTGTAGTCCACACATCTTCAAGTCGCTAGGGTGGAGAAGCGCTGCTTTAGAGCACAGAACGCAGAATCGGATTCCCGAGGATTGCTCGGAAAGTCTGACCCAAGAGGTGGTGGGCTCTGCTTCACGCGACGTGCTCCGGCAGAGGCTGGACCCCCGCCTGCCTGGGGTGCTTCTGCTTGGCTTCCTGCCCTGAGTGGGGCTGGGCCGAGGCGCTCCTTCCAGCCTGGGAGTCTGCAAACCGTGGGGGCGCCAGTTGGGGAGGAAGGTGGGGAATGCCCCCCTAGCCGCTCGCGCATCCTCCCGCTCACTCAGAGCAAGGCGACCAGAAGCACTCTCCCCCAAGCACGGCTCCCTCGGAAAGGCCAGATGGGAAGTGAACGTGACTCCCGCGCGCATCGCCGACTTTCCGCTTTGCTGCGTCTCTTCCAGGTCCCTTCCTCCAGGGCTCCTGCCTCCGCAGGCCGGCCCTGCTGGGGAACAGAAACCAGGCCATGTTGGCTTAAATCAGTTCCAGTTGGCCTAGCCACGACTGTCCAGTGATAGCCTTGCCCTTTCTCCCTAGAAGGGTAACCGCAACCGTTTTGTGGTGAAGCAGCCACGGCGAGGCAGCCGGAGAGTTTTAGGCTGGCTTAACAGTCCTCCGCTGCTGCCTTGAACCACCAGACGCCTTGTTCGGGAAGAAGCATCATTTTGTTTCGGGAAATAACCTACTATGTGAAAGTTACGCAAAAGAAGAAAACGACACACTTGTGCGCGTCCAGTCAGGCTGCCGTCTTGAAACGTAACAAGAAAGAAGAATTCCCGCGCTGAGAGCTGTAACGGTCCCCAGGCTGTGCGTGTGCATGTGCGTGCGTGCATGCCCAAGCCCGAACTGCCAGGCCGCGCCGTCTGCTCCTGCCCCAGTCAGCGGCCTTTGCCCGTTGCGCCCCTTGGCCGC
The DNA here is from genome assembly GCF_059951505.1 of Python bivittatus. NCBI lineage: Eukaryota > Metazoa > Chordata > Lepidosauria > Squamata > Pythonidae > Python > Python bivittatus. Next base: position 1,754,283 of record NW_028277070.1, on the reverse strand, counting down.
AGAATCCTGCCGCCTGCCCTGTGATCGGCCGTGAAAGGGGCAGCCGGCGCCGCAGGCATTCCTTCCCTCTGGCTGCTTGTCAGGCGTTTACGAGGACGTTTCCAGTCCCTCTGCAGAAAAATATTTTCCAACCTCCGCTCAGGCAAGCCAGCCGGGCATCCCACGCCAGGGGGCCTGGTGCCCGTCACAGCCGCAAATTTGACTGGGCTGGGAACGTTTCGGATCGTGAGTCAGCTCTGAATGCAGAGCTGCTTGTTTTCGCTCCGCGCTGGGCTGTGCACATACATCAGCCCCGATTTATTCCACTGAACTGGCGCGCTGGGAATGTAGGTTGCGTGAATGTGTGCAGCGTCAGGCAGAAGAAAGCAGGACGCCGAGTCTATTTCAATTAGGAAATCCAGATTGAAAATATGATTGGAAGAAATAACAGAGCCTTGCAGATTCAGGTCTACGGCTTATTTTAAGTGGGCACTGCCAGTCAGTCAACATTTGTGCTGTGGCTGCTTACGACATTCCGGTACGGACTCATCATAAGCCTAATGTTTTACATTCTTTTTTTCCAGTAGGAAGTTGCCGTCGAAAATACTTTTTCCCCTGCTGTCTGCGTAGATTAGGTTGTACTCTCAAGCGGCTGCAAAACAGCCGGGCGGTGGCCCCGACTGGCATCGCGGCCCGTCCATTTTGAGGTGTCAACTGTTTCTGTGCCCTTTCAGGCACAGGCCGAGCTGCATGGAGTCCCTCAGCGCATGCTGCCTTCTCAACTCGGTGTGGGGCCGCTTGTGCTCATTCCGTAGCGTCCAGATGGTGTGATCGGAGTCTGGGCTCAGCTGTAAATGCCTTCTGCACATTCTCCCTCCTTATGTCCCCAGTGGGCGGCCATGTAGATTTTGATGACTTTGTGGAACTGATGGGACCCAAGCTTCTGGCAGAGACAGCGGACATGATTGGGGTCAAGGAGCTGCGGGACGCCTTCAGGGAGGTGAGGAACCACTTGCTCTATTGCCTTGCAAAATCTGCCTCGCATTTCTGTTTCTTTCTTCCTCCTTGAGAGAGGCTTCTGTTTTCCTGCCTTATTCTTGGGGGACCCCAAGATTTCTCTCCAAATTCTCTTGGAGTTGTTTTTTTCTCTTACTTGATTGCTGGAAATGATGGCAGTGCTTCTGCTGTTGTCACTGCTTCTGTTCCATCCCCGTTTCCTTCCTGGCAGGGCGAGGCACGCTTCAGACTGAATCTCCAAAAAGGGCTTCATAGCACGTGGAATAGGGACGTGGCGCCTGTCCTGCAACACTTGAAAACGGGGGGCTGATCGAGATTGCTGCAGACAGGAGCCAGGTTCACTTTCCCCACACGCCAAAGCACTTTCTGGAGACCGTATCTGAAGAGCGGCGCAGCCCTGCTTCCTAGCTGCCATTGCTTCCACGCGGAACCCAGGAGAATCCCCTCCTGATCCCTCCCCTGGGAATTCCCTCTTCTTGGGTCCCAGTCCGAATGCGCAATTTGCACTTGCATTTTCATGCTGCTGTGGCACACCACTTTCAAGGGAAGCTCACTAAACGTGGGATGTAAAACAAAAGCGACTTTGGCCAAGCGGGCTGAGGTTGGGCTGGGAGCAGCTGCGAGTTCTGTGGAAAGCGTTTGGAAGACGAACCAACCCTGGTTCCCCCCGATGCCCTTTTGCAGTTCGATACCAATGGAGACGGAGAAATCAGTACTAACGAACTACGAGAAGCTATGAAGAAGCTCCTCGGGCAGCAAGTGGGACACCGAGATATAGAGGACATCATACGAGATGTCGACCTGAATGGAGATGGGCGAGTGGACTTCGAAGGTGAGGGGGAGCCTGTCCATCGGCCCCGGGGAGGGGAACCAGCAGCAGGGCTGGCTGCAGGTCAGGGCTGTTTGGTGAAGGACGTACTTCCTGTGCCGTTTTCTACAGCATGCAGAGGCACTTAAGAGGCACTCAGTAGAATCTAAAATGAGACCAAGGGCCCTTCCCCACGGCCATCGCTGCCACCCCGCACCCCCAGGTGCCCGGAACTCTTCTCACAACTGCCCACGAGGGACCTCCGCAAGCCGTGGTGAGGCTGCCGGAGACGAGCTGCACCCTCCGCCAGCCTCTAAGGGAGAGCAGAAAGGGGCCTCTGGCCAGCTACCCCCTGCCCCCTGACCTTACTGGGTTAGAGAAAGGAAACTGGCCTGGCTGTACAGGGCTGCCCAGGGATGGGGGATTTTGTTTGCCACCCAGAGTCCACTTGGGGAAGGTACGAAAGAGCTAGGAAGGGGAGGAAAAGGAAGGAAGGGAGGGAGGGAAAGGAAGGAAGGAAGGACCCATTTAGGTGAGAGATGGACAAGAGATCATGAGACAGAAGGAAGTGTGAGAAAGAAACTCAAATGAGTGAAAGAGGGGACAGAAAGAAACCTGAACAGGCTTTCAAGATTCTGTTACTTAATCCTATATCCTACAACAGTAAAGCAGCATTCCTTTACCTATTTTTTATAGATTTATCTTTTTTTTACAGATTTTTTCGGTTTTGTTTGCCACCCAGAGTCCATTAGGGTTGGGCGGCTATAATAAATTTGAATAAATACAATAAATAAATACATTCCTGGAATTCCCTCCCCCCAGCCTGTTTCTTCACCTGGCCTGTCTTGAAGGGCTGACATCAATCTGGAAAGCCTGTCCAGGTTTCTCTCCCTGCCCTCTTGTTAAAGTGAAGGTGGGCTATTTTGAGCTTCTTGGCATATCTCCTTCTACCTCTGGGCATGCAATCTCTTTTCCAGGTCTTCTTTGAGGGGCTCTTCCCTACCTTCCCCAAGGCCAGCTCTAAATTCCTTCACAGAAACACCCCTTTTGGAGCTCTGGAAGACTGCTGTAAGTCTGAATCGGTAATGTGGTCTAGATCAGCGTTTCTCAACCTTGGCCACTTTAAGATGTGCGGACTTCAACTCCCAGAATTCCCCAGCCAGCCTGGGGAATTCTGGGAGTTGAAGTCCGCACATCTTAAAGTGGCCAAGTTGGAAAAACACTGGTCTGGAAGGACCCGTGGTCGGTGGGAGAAGGCCACGTCCAGCACTCTCTCTTTGGCCTCTTCCCTTGTCTACAGAGTTTGTCAGGATGATGTCTCGCTGAAGACGGTTCTGGAGCTGAACAGAGACTCAGCACCGGAGGGTAGAAAAGGGCCTGCGTGGTGCACCGTGCCCTGAGCTCCTATGCAATGCTGGCTGCCACACTGACGGTGTGCCGCAGCGACCTGCCTCCCTGATCCAACTGGCCTGATGCTCCTTCCCCCTCCACACCGTGGAAGGTTCACGGTCTCCTGCGTCAGAAGCGCTCCTGGGGGGGTGACCTCAGGGAGGCAGCGGTGCGCCCGAAGCAGCCACAGAGTACTGGACGTCGACGTCTCCTCTTCCACCTCCTCGCCTGCTTTTGCTCTTCCAGCAGACCCCGCAAAGCAATGAGAAAGAGGGGCCCCCTCAAGCAGGGGCCAGACAGGATCAGCGCCTGACCCGGACCGTGCTCTGCACTTCTTTTCCTTGGCGAAAGAGCCTCGTGCCGAATGCCTCCTCTTGTCTCCTCTGTATCGCGTTGACTTATGCCTCCTGGAATGTTCTTCTGTCTCCCTACAGTCATGTTACGGAGTACCGATATGTGTTTGTGCAGAAAAACAAAGAAATAATACAGAGCAAATACTCTCGAGACTGGCCCCATTCCTGGTTTGCGAGGGGGAGGGACGGGGCTGTGTGGGGCAACCGGGATTCAAGCCCTGCAACCCTGCCACGGGGGGCTTCTAATGCCCCAAGGAAGCTGGATCTGGGAATCATTGCCCATTGGCAGGACCCCCTTATAGTTTGGCATAACGAAGGCAGCCCCTTTTCAAGGAGAGGGGCCAGGAGTGCGTGGCCCAACAGAGCCCTTGGTGCCACAGGCCACGTGTAAACATTGCAGCTCTGCAGCAGGGGGATGCCCAGGAGCGCGCTGCACCAGCTCCTCTTCGGTGGCTCTCGCTCTTTAGGAAACAGGCAAGGCGTTGTGGCCTTGAAACATGCCTCTGCTGCTCCTGATACCGGTGAGAGCATCCCACGTTTCTCGCTGGCACAAAACTCCGGACCGTGCTTGCCTTAGGACGCAGGGAATGTTTACCTGGTTTACTCTAGAGCAGGGTTTCTCAGCCTTGGCAATTTTAAGATGTGTGGACTTCAACTCCCAGAATCCCCCAGCCAACATGGAAATTCTGGGAGTTGAAGTCCACACACCTTAAAGTTGCCAAGGCTGAGAAACCCTGCTCTAGGCCCTCTGAGCTTCATTAGCAAGGCAGAGCAGCTCTCTGATGCCCCATGATGGTTCCTGCAGCTGCTCTCGTCTGCTTTGATGTCTTCTTTAAGCTCCAAACTGCTGCTGCTGCTGCTCTCTCTCGTCCCCACCCCCAGACACCCCCATGGCTCGGAGGAGTCAAGCGAAGGCAACCCCTTGCCCACAAGCCCAGGCACCCCCGGATCTGCCCAGTTCCCTGTCCACGTGGCTCTCCTCTTTCCTCTTTTGAAAAAAGTGAATGGGGAGGGAAGAGGGCACGAGGCACAGCCCAGCCTTGTCTTTGGGCGTCACGCACAGCGGCCTCCTAGATTGCAAAGGAAACTCAAGTGTGCACAGATAGGCAGGAAGGGAATGCTGGCGGGGGGCAGGGGGGCGATGTTACTTTGGAGCAACCTTGCCAGTTTGCACTCTGGCCACGCGGATCATGCCAGCTGGCCAACAAGCCATTTTGTGAGAGAACTGACAACGTGCTGTCGACTTCCCAAACTCACCCTCTGGCCCCCAAACCTATCTGGGCATCGTCTTCCCCAAGCGCCGGTGGGCTTTTATTCAGCCCAAATGGAGTGTCTGCAGGGGAGGTCAAAAAAGTCAGGTGCAGCTGGAGCTCCGCCTGTTCTGTCCGTGCACTGCTGCCATCCTGACCCTGAACCCAGACAAGAGAGGGCAGCTGCTGAGGGGGGGAGGACAGGCCTCTCCCCTGACTGGGCTGGCCGCTAATTGAGCCAGCCGAAGCCAGGTCCTTGAGGCACACACAAGGTACCTGAAAACAGGCGGAGCTTCCACTGCGCTGTTGTGGCCGCCATCTTGACTTTTTTGACCAAACACTGCAGACATCCCTGAAATGGGGCCACACCCATTTATGCCAAGACAGCAAACATGGCTGGAGCAATTGACTGTGGCTTGGATGCCGAAGCAGTTTTCTGTTCAGAACAGCAGGCAACTCACCAAGCGAGTGAAAAGATCGAAAAGGGCTTTTACAGATAGATAAAAGTAAAGTTAGCATGGAATGTAAAAACACACCTTCAGCAAGGGGCAGCACCTCGAATAGCTAAGCAGGGTGATATCTGGTGAATGCTTGGATGGGAGACCACCAGGATATCCGAGAGGGTAGGCTACACCAGGAAATCCAAACGCATGGCAGAGAGTGGCAGTGGCCAGGCCCTTCTGCACTGGTGCCAAGAAAACACTGTGGATCATGCATCCATGAAGGAAGACGTTGTCTTTATAAAAAGACGTGCGCGTGCACAAACACATGCATCCCTATTACATGCTCACTGAAATGTGACATTTCCTTGTAATGTCTGCATAATACCTTCAGCATAGACCAAACATATATTAAGTGTGATATAATGTAATCAGCGGGAATATTGTTCTGTTGGATGACTCAATACAGAACTACTGAAATCACTCAATACCGCACAACAGAATGAATTTAGATCAGTGCTTCTCAACCTCGGCAACTTTAAGATGTGTGGACGTCAGCTCCCAGAATCCCCCAGCCATGGGTGGCTGGGGGATTCTGGGAGTTGAAGTCCACACATCTTAAAGTTGCCAAGGTTGAGGAACGCTGATTTACACGAACACTGAAGCTGTTCAGAGGTTAAGATCACCCTGTGGCACAATCTGCCGGCTGCTGGATGACAAGTCCGGTGGGGAGGGGGGGAGGTTTTGACGGCGTTGACATCTCTTGCGGGGCTCAGCCATGGGGTGGCTTTCTTTCTGACTTCACATGCCTGCAAAAGGAAAATCACAACTTGCAGGGAGGTGGTTGAAAAGAAACCTTTAGTTCTTGCACAGCGTGTTCACACAACATGCTAAACTGTAATCGCAGGATAACAGAACGGTGGCTCTGTGCTAGGGCCCACCAATAAGCCGATCACGGGATTGCCTGGTTCCCACAACAGGCTGAACCCCAAAGATGCAAATCCATTAGCCTCCTCTCCCACGCTGTGTGGACCCCGCTTGTCCTGACAAACATCCTCCCCCCTCATCCCTGGCAGCTTGGCCTTGGCCCTTAGCACCTCTCATTAAATCTCGGGGGGGGGGGGTCAGGATCCAGTCCTTCCACCCCCTCCTGCTCCTCCCCTAGGAGAGGTTCCCTTGCTTCATTCACGCTCTGCAAACAGTGCTCATGGGGGGAGGCAGGCGAGGGGGGCGGTTTTCATGTACAGATGGATTTGGGGATTAAGCCTTCAGTCTAATAATCTCATTGCAGAGATTACTCCTTTCATCTCCCAGGCAGCCCAGAGGGGGCTTCCAACAGTCCGGGAGGCCACCGGGAGAAAGGCAAGAGCGGCTTCGGTCGGTCAGCATCCCGGCCCTTTGGGTCGGCTGTTTTTCTGGCCTGAGACATCTGGGGGAGGGACCGAATCTCTCTCGCTCTCTCTGCAGGAGCCTTTCCAGCCTCATGTTCTCCAGATGTGTAGGACGCGCAGCTGCCTTGAAGCCTCTCTGCCTAGGAAGTCTCAAGGAGGAGAGTGGCAGGTTGGAGACGGATGGTGCACGTGTTTGGAAAGGCTCCGTGCAGGGGGTGAAGGGCAGCCTGCCCCTGTCTGCATAATGCAGCGCTTCTCAAGCTTGGCAGCTTTAAGATATGTGGACTTCAACTCCCAGAATTCCCCAGCCAGCATGGCTGGCTGGGGAATTCTGGGAATTGAAGTCCACATATCTTAAAGTTGCCAAGCTTGAGAAACACTGGCAGGGTGGGTCAAACTGCTCTTAGATAGCAGCATCGCCAAACATCTGGATCTCTCAACAGGACTTTGCTTGCCCTCGCCTTGCTCCGGAAGAGAAAGTACCCCAAAATGTCTGGGATTAGAGCCCCCAGTTCCAGACGTTTCAAGCTGGAGCAGCTGCAGATGGCCACCTCCAAAATGCAGCATTCAGAAAGAGGAGGGGCCAGGGCTTGCCAACGGTGGTCTCCAGGAGGGGGCACGGTCACGGTCATCGAAGGACAGATCTGCTGGCCTTGTGTGTCCCAGAAGGTGCAATCCTGCTTTACCGTTCCTTGGGGTTTTTGCTAGAGAGAGAGAGATTTCTAAAATAGTGCTTTCAGTGCCAATGGCTTTTGATTTCATGCCACGGAGAGGGATTTTTAAGCACCGTAAACTTTTGATTTTGAAACACTGTTAGCTTTGGTGGAAACAATCAACAGAGCCAGAGCTGAAGTCAGGAGCCATTTGCAGTTGCCCTGTTGCCAAGGAACATAAATAAATAACTAGATTCTGCACACCACACAATGCACTGCATGCCACGTAAACAGCCCCCTTCCAGGTCTCCTTTTCTTCATAAAGTTGAAATATGGCAACTCTATTGCTCTCCACCTGGTGGACTAAGCCTTGTTGAGGCTCATGTACTATGCTTATAGATGAAGCTCGTTAATCTCCTATGATTTCTCACTTAACTTAAGCTCTTATTTGTCCAGATCAGCAGCCCTCCTTCAAAGCATTTAAATGCAGCTGAGAGCACATTATTAGATATGAATTGGAAGCAAAGTGCTGCGTTCTCCAAATGGGTGCATCAACTTGGCAGCTTGAATAAAGACCTTTCTGCCGTTCCAAGTAGGATCCAACCAAACCCACACGCTCCAGCGAAGTGCAGCAGACAATTGCAACGGGCAGTTTGTGGTTGGCTCGCCTGTTGTTCGGGTGGGTTATATTGGGTGGGTCGTCCTCTTAAACCATGATAACAGATGGATCTCTAAGCTCCCTTCCACCTAGATGTCCCCCTGATTTATTGGGTTGAGGGTAGCACGTTCTGTGAATGCGGCCATTGTGTTTTAGGAATTGGAGTTTTAGTGGGTTGTATGAAACCAGCCACAACTTTCCTTTCCCCTGTGGACATAAGCACAGAAAGGTGGGTTAGTGATAATGAGGTTGGGCTCCAGCACCTTTTTCCCTGTGGCCCTTCACTGCACGTTCATGACATTTTTCCTTCTGCCAGCAGTATTTTGCCAAAAAAGGTAAGGGAGGTGAAATAATGAAGAATTCAAGAAACTTATTTTTATTTTAAATATTTGTATGCCATTGTTCCATTGTAACTAAAATTCTTTTCACTTGTGGTGGGACGGAATGGATATTCCCACCACGGAGCAAGGAAACAGAACCCCCCCCCCCCACCTGCTCCTCAGATCCTGCTGGGCAAAGAGCAAAAAGCGACCCGCGTCATGACATTGTTGTGCAAAAGGTGCAGACTATGCCACTGACCCAAGCGATCCATGTTAGGTAATTGGCATCCTTTGTGCGATGGCATGATCGTGTGCCAGAACTGGTTCTCAGCCAAGGGAAGCCAAGCTGCTCTTCTGCTTCTGCTTTCTCCTCCCTTTGCTTACCTCTCTATGCCCCGTGGAGAGGACCTGCTCCTGGTCAGGCAACCAGACAAGTGAAGCATTTGCATTGCAGGGAACGCCAGTCGTGCCAGCCTGAAGAGGCAGAGTTTCTGCAAAAGGCAGAGCACACAATTCCTCCGCAAGGGAAGAATTAGCCCAGCAAGGAGTGTGTTGAGACTGATAAGGGCCCTTCTGGATGAGGGGTTGGACCTGACAAAGAACTGTGGTGATTCCAACCTCCCACCCTGATCGGATGACATCATTACTGCTATCTTGCAAAAGCAGTTTCTTCTCATTTTGTCCTTCTCAGAGCAGCAGTAATGATATTTTCTCAAAGCAGCTTGGCTGCACTTCCTTTCTCTGGATGGGTTGGGGGCTGTCTGTGCTCTCCTTCAGGTCGCTCACCTCCAAACTTCAGCTTCTTGCCTTAGCCAAGAAGCCAAGCTTCCAAGGAAGTCCAAAGGCAGGAAATGGTACAATGCTATATAAAAGAAAACCTGTTTCCCTTCTTTAAAGATGTGAAAGGAGAACAGGTTTCAGTATGAGCCAGGATGGGGGGACCAGTCTGACTGACAGCAGATGGTGCCTGGCTGACAGTTCCCTCAATTTAAATATTACATCCTCATAATGTCCCAATTTCTGAGAAGTGGAATTAGAAGGATTTTCATACCGAAAGACTCTTAGTCATAATCTTTCACCCTGATTTTTGAAAGTAATTTTTTAAAAAGGACAATCAGAGCATTTAAATTATATTCAGCTCTTGTAGTCCACTCTAATATTTCAGAATTCCAAAACCTCAGGTAAATACTGGATTGTTTTTAAAGTTGGCACATATCTTTTTTTTAAAAAAATCAAAACAATGAGTAGCGCATGGCTTGATGTGCTATCTGTATATAAGGAAGGGACAGTTTAACAGAGCTGGGAGCTGAGTCCAGAGACCGTCCAACCATAGTGAAGCCTACAGGTAAACTGGCCTTCTTCATCCTGGTGCCCTCTAGATGGGTTGTACTAGCATTATTTCCAGTCATCACAGCTATGTTGAAGGTAATAAGTTGAGGGCATCAGGATGGTTAAATATTTGCACTGGTCAAGCTGCGTCTGGACTGTCTGCAGATCTAGCTCTAGGCTATTGTGAAGGTGCAAGTGTGCCCAGAAGAAAATCATAATAGTGAAGGACATATAAATCAAGTCCTCTTACACACACTTGAAAAGGCTGAATAAATTTAGCCTGAAGAAAGTAATGAGAGATATGAAAGTAGACTTCAAATATCTGAAATGCTGTCCTGCAGAAGATGGAACAAGCTTGTTCTCTGTTGCTCCAAACTAGAGACAGGAGACAGAAGATGCATGGAAGTCAGCAAAAGATTAGGAAAAACTTCCCAAGAGAAAGATCGGGGAGGGCTCTCTCTTGGTGGAAGGAGAGGATGGTCGGTCTTCTACCTAGGATGCTATACAGTAGCGCTGGCCGACTTTGCAGGCCTTGCACTGAGCATTGCATTGGACTAGATGGTGTCCCCAGTCCCTTCCGCTTCTGTAATCTGACGAGGAGACTGGCTCAAAATTTGCAATGGGAGGAATTCTGTAGCACAGTTCTCGTAGATACACAGCTCCACCTAGCGCCTAGTTCTAACTGCCTAACTGCCTTCGTGAATCCATCTGACTGCTCAGAACCCTTTAATTGGGGTCACTCAGCTTTTGGATGTTGTTTAAATGCCAAAGGGACGCCTCTGAAGCAGGCCTGCCAGAGACCGAAGACCCCCTACAGCTTTGGCCAAGTTCTGCCAGGTTGCTGAGGACTCCTGAAACAGCATGGAGGGGCAGCCCAGCATAAGAGGGTCACATCTTCTGAGAGTCCCGCTGCAGCTGTCCCACCACCTCAGGTGTCCTTGGAAGTATCCAGAAGCAATGCTGGGCTTCTGCTTGAAGAAGCCATGAATGGACTGAACTCCACAGAATCTACCACAGCGAGGCAGGAACATAAATGGAAAGGAGGGAACGCTTTCTTCCGTTGCCAGGACAGTGACAGGGCAGTGAAGCCTGCCCAGCGGAGTAAATGGAAGGAGCCATCCACTATCATCTCCCCCATAGGAAAACCTGCAGAATAATTGAGTGCAAGATGTCAAAGCTCCAACATGGCTTTGAAGATGGCTCTCATTTGACCACTTTCATTCCCTTTGGGATCTGTTCATTCAAAATCAAGTCATCCCATCAGGACGTAGAACAAACATGAACAAAGTTAACTTACGTTTAGCAGTTTTCCACCAACTTGAAAGTATGTTATCACAAAAAACTGTACCAAAAAATCTTCACACATTATATAAAATACTGAAATGAACACACATCCAGTAATATATCCAGCTGGACCTGAATTACTTGCCATCTATTGGCAGTGAGGAGGGAGGTAGCAGATGGGATAGCACTGGGCCCAGTGTAGGAGCCAGTAGTCTTCAATGTTTTTATCAAAATTTGGAGGAGGAAGGAAGGCAGGCTTGTCAAAAGCGCAGATCAAGGGGTTAACAAATACTTTAGAAGACAGAAAAAGGAGAAAGAACAGAAGAGAGAACTAGATTGAAAATAACAGAATAAACTTGGCAAAGGCAAAGCTCTTTACATAGGAAACAGTTCAAATGCACAAATATGGGATGAGAGATCCTGGCTTGGTAATAGGCCACACAAAGAGGATTTTGGATTGGTAAACCACACGCTGAGTATGAGCCAGCAGTGTGATGTGGCTGTAAAAGAAAGTCAAATGCAATTTTGGGCTGCCTCATCAGAAGTATAATTTCCAAATCACAGAAAGTAAGCATGATGCACTATTCTACTTTGACGAAATCCTCAAGAACTCCTTAAGTTCTGTCCAGTTCTGAGCACTGCTCGACAGCCCTCTTCAAATGCTTGAAGGATGTTACATGGAGGCCCAGATTGCAAGAACACAATCATGGATTAAGACAGATTCTGATTTTCGAAAATTAGGAAGAAAAATGGCTCCAGTAGCAAGAGTGGTTTGACCATGAAGCGAAAGACCCAGAGAGGCCATGGGCTCCGGGTCCCTCAAGGATGCTTTAATTTGGATTCCTGCCTTGAGCAGGGAGCCCGACTGGATGGCCTCAATGGCCCCTTCCAACTGGAAGGATTCCCACAAGATCCCTGGGTTGTTGGTTGTCAGCTGCAGTTGCTGAAGTCGAGAAGCTGGACAACACGGGCCGGGGAAGGTTCCTCTGAGAAAGCAGGGAGTCAATTGCCCGAAGGAAATGCACTCTGCACATGCGCAAGTGCCAGCAGTAATAGTGCTTCTGTTTATTATGCCCTTACTTCTAGGCAAAGTACAGACACACAATAATCCATTACAACACAATCGGGGGACAGTATCATAATATAAAATATGGAGCCATAACGCACCATAATAAGCTCTATACAGTACCATGGCTGGCTGGGGAATTCTGGGAGTTAAACCACCTCTTAAAGTTGCCAAGTTGGAAAAATACTGCTCTATACGTTACTTATTTGTGCTTATTTTACATCAACTCAATCCGGGGAGCGCGAACCCAGCAGTGTTCCTCCGAGGGTAACCCTGCCACTCGGAGGCATCCTGGGCCCCATCACCCGGGAAATTCAGAGCGACGCCGGCAACGAGGGCGCCCCTACTCGAGGACAGGCGTGTACTGCCATGGCAACCGCCAGGCCTCTGAGCACCCGGCCATCCACTTCCGGCTTCCTGCCAGCACGACTTCCACAATCCACCGCGCTCAGGAGCCGCGCTGTAGCTTTCTAATTGGACAGCCTGCTTTGGGCTCTACCACTAGATCCGGGGATATGCCGGGAGGTAGTGTGGGGAAACGTTGCCAGGGAAACAGAGACATCGCGGTTCCTCCTTTCCCCTCCTCTGTGGCTTAATAAGCCTCGGGGAGCGGAGGCTTCCTGAAGAGAAGCGAATTCCGCGCCCCCATCAGAGCGCCGTGGAACGGGCCACCACCGCGCTCTGCCCCCAGAAAGGCGGGAAGCGTCGCCAATGGGCAAAACGTCCCCCAATCGGCTTCGCCCACTTGCGCTCTCAACGTACCTTGCTGCCATCCCCACGTCGCGCACCTATGGGCCGGCGGCCGTGCCGATATGCAAATAGAGGGGTTCCAGCAGCCAACGAGGCCGCGCGACCCGCGACGCCGCGCGGCGATTGGCCGGCGTCAGGCTAGCCGGCACGGCCAGCACGGTGGGATGCCCCCTTGCGGCTGAGGCGGCGGGAGGCATGTGCGAGAGGGGCAGCGGCGACGGCGGCGACGGCAACGGCAATCTCGGCGGCGGCGGCGGCGGGGCGGAGCCGCTGCCGAGCTGAGGCGCCAGCGCGGAAGGAGCCGGAGATGGCGGCCGCGGCCGGCGGGCCGCAGCTCCGCGCCGCCGGCCTCTTGGCCGCGGCGCTGCTGCTGCTGCTGCTGCAGCCGCCGCCTGGCAGCGTGGCCGGAGCCAGCCTGGCCGAGAACGTGATCTGGGCCGTGAACGCGGGCGGGGAGGCCCATGTGGACGTCCACGGCATCCACTTCCGGAAGGACCCCCTCGAGGGGCGGGTGGGACGAGGTGAGCTCGCCGCGCCCCTCCTGCCTGCCTGCCTCCCCCCCCGGCCGGCGGCCCCTCCGCCTCGCGGAGGCCCGCGGTCCTGCCCGGAGCCCAGGCGCGGGGCTGGTGTACCCGAGCGCGGCGGGCCGACGGTCGCGGAGCTCGGGTTTCTCCGCTTCGGGCTTGCGTGGGGCGGGGGCGGCCGGGGGCGTCCCGGGGCAGCTGCTGGGCTCGCTGTCGGAGGTCGGGGCGCGAGGCGGGGGCGGCTGCTGGTCCGGGGGCTAGGGCGACGCCGGCTGCGGCGGAGTTGCCTCGCGCAGGGCAGCGCATCTGGCTGTCGGGCGGCGCGGGAAGCGGGGCGGCCGCCCTCTCGGGGCGAGCTTCCAGAGGAGTTCGGGGCTGGCTTGGGGAGGGGAGGGGAGGGGAGGGGAGGGGAGGGGGCCTTTGGGCGCCTGACGGGCAGCGAAGTCGGTGCTCCAGCGAGTCTTTTCCCTCAGCAAAAGGGGGACGTCAAGCTCTGGGTAGAAGAGGGCGGCTTGTCAGCGGTGAGACTGTGCACGTCTGCCGGGCTGGACCAGAAGCCCTCACCGGGGAGCAGCGTCCCCGCCGTTAGTGCCCCAGGCGTGGGTGAAAAGGGTTATGCGGCGGTCTGCGTTATCGTGGCACAACGGCAGTTGTTACCGCTTGAGTGGTGGCCAAGAAAGTGAACTTGAAAACCCCCATCCCCGTTTTGCCACACCAGCGGACGCCTGGCTCTGCACTCTGCTGCCTGGAACTGAAGCTCGGCTTTCAGTGGGCACTCTTCCAGGGAAATGCTATGGGTAGAAGCCTCTCCGTGCAGGATTAGCCCCTCACCCCCCCCCCCCCCGCAGACGGGGCTGCTGATGCTAATTCAGGGTTGGGGTGAAAGAGGTTGAAAGAACATTGATGGCACACATGCTTAGAATAGCCCCAGGCACTGTGCAGATGTCATTAGCCAGGAGTAACGCAGCAGATCCCATTACCCAGAACAGCCATGCCCAGCTTTGGGGCTTCCAGCTGCGTTGGAGCACAAGTCCTGTGCGTAGTGTAGATCCCAGTCCTGTTTGTTCCTTTTGTTGATTCTGTCATTCTTATCCCGGCCTCTGCTCCTTCCCACCCGGCTCCAAGCTCCAGGGAAATCTTGGGTTCATCTCACATGACACTTCTGCCTTGCTGTCTTGATGTGAATTCCAATGCATCTCCTGCAGGCAAGCAAAAATTTAAGCCCTGAAACCTTCTTCTTTGCAGCTCTCTGGGATACAGAAGGGAAGGTCAGGATGGGTGAAGGGTAGCCCGGGTGTTCTGACCTTGCTGGGTTTCCCCCTCTCCTCACTGCAGTGGCCTGTTCTCTTTCTTCAGAGCGTCCTTCACTGATCTGCTTCTCTTTTCTTCACCATTTCCCAACACCTCAGTTTTTACAGTTCCTCCCCCTTGTCCTGTCTGTCTCTCTCTCTCTTATTGTGGCTGGATTTTGTTGCTTCGGTGATTAACTCTGGGTCTCTGGGTTCTTTTGACAAGTCATTATAATCTGCTTTCCTCTTGGGAATGGTAAACTGCAAATGTGGGGATCTTGAATTTGAGCACACGGTCTGTTCTCCTTTTGATTGGTATGTGATGGGGTGGGGACAGCCTGTCAGATGTGTAGGTCTGATGGAGGTAGCTGTGGTTTCTGTTCAAACAAACAACCACAGCAATTCCAGGTGCTTTTTTAAGGAGCTGTGTGTGGTTTCAGTGAACCAGAAGTTGTTTCTTTTTTACCTTCTTCTCTTATAAAGTGCTGCAATAATTTTTGCTGCTTGCTCTTTCTACATTGCTTGTTTTTTTCGTTCTGCACTGTACTGGTTTTTTTTAGTCTCTTTCTTTGGGCTGGTGGAGAGTGGAAGAGGTTGAGCCACTGCACAGTTGCTAGACATTTTCATCACTTTGTACTTCAGCGGTTCCAAAAGTTTTCTTCCTAAGTTTAACTCAACTCTCTCAGCTTCTTCACAATGCTCATTTCTGGGCCTGTTAATTGTTAAGCAGCTTGCCTGTTCTAGGTAGAATGACTGAATTCTACAGGGTTATACTGGAAGGACACAGTACTCTGACACAATGCTGCAGTTCTTGGTTGCACATTTCCAGAAGTACTTTCACTGATAGGGGAAGGGGGCATGATGAGTAAAACCTTAGTGGATTGTGTGGTTCTGCAAAACAGATCATAATCTTCAGTAATGCCTATTATCTTCCGGGGGTGTTTACAGATATGGAATGTGATTTTGCTGCATAAGCTGAAGCACTGTAGATTCTTTTAGTGGTATTGAGTGAGATGTCAGAAATTTTAGCCCTGGGCCCTGTTGTTTTTAAAAACTACAGTTTATGAACTATTTGCATGGAGAAGACAATTCTTAACAGATTTGCAGTTGACAGAGAATTAAGTGGGATAGTTAATATCCTAATATTCAAAACCATCTTAGTACATTAGAGAAATAATCTGAAAATAACAGAATAATTCCTATGACGAGAGATTGAAGGATTTGAAAGGATTAACATTGAGAAGGGAAGACTGAAGGTGGAGCTGATAGCCCTCTTCAAATACCTGAAATCACGTCACATGGGAGAAGGTCAAAATCTTGTTTTCTTTCTTTGCATAGTTCTGGACGTGAAATAATGGATTTAGATTATAGGAAGGCAGATTCTGAATGTTAGAAGAAATTTCTCAAGAGTTGAGGAGGGAGTTGGATTCAGTGGTCTTAGGGCTCCTTTAAAGTTTTGATTCTCTGATCTTGCCCTTGTGATCACGCTGCAGACATACGACATTTCAAATTTCTTCAATCTCTCGTCATAGGAATTATTCTGTTATTTTCAGATTATTTCTCTAATGTACCTAGATGGTTTTGCATTTTAGGATATTAACTATCCCACTTAATTCTCTGTCAACTGCAAATCTGTTAAGAATTGTCTTCTCCATGCAAATAGTTCATAAACTGTAGTTTTTAAAAACGACAGGGCCCAGGGCTAAAATTTCTGACATCTCACTCAATGTATGGCTATGTAACTGAATTATCATCAGACTTAATTATACTAAGCAAAATCCAGTTTTCTCATTCAAAATCAATGTGTGAGATATATTACACTGAACCTCCACTTCAGGCATTTTCTGTATTGCCTTCACATTTTCAAATTGTCCTCTGATGTCAAAACGAAGATTCTTTGGATGTTCAATTCCCATGCAAGTGTTTAGATTCTCTATGTTAGCTGTAATTTAAGGTGTCAATACACTTGGAAGTCGCCGGTTTGGGAAACCTTGGCTTGCAAAATCTGGACTTTGCCACAAATCTATAAAAAGTATTTCAGGTTCAAGCTGGCTGCAATATTCTGTCCTCTTGTGGTTACAGGCTGTTGGATTTATGTGTGCATGCTGTCTGTGTTTCGTCGTTGTATTCAGTCAAACCCTCAAGGAGTTTGGCTTTTGCAAAGGAGGCTGTGGGAGAAGATCTGGCTGGATACTGTGGGAGGATATGTCCCAAATGCCTCTTCCCCGGAAGCTGGTGAACATGGCCTTTTCCCCCAGTCTGCTTCCCACTCCCTGCCTCATTTAGCTGTGCTGAATGTTTGGAAGTCCAGTGTGCTTTCTGGGACACTAGCTGTGAGTAAAGGGAATTTTCAGTTGCTTTGTTTCCCAAATTTATATGCTACTTTCCCCTGGTTTGTAATTTGGAGCAGTAAAAGAAACAAAGTGAAACAGGAAAGAATGGCGACTCCTCCGTGCTGTTGTGTATGGAAAATGTGCTGCCAAGGAGGAGTGACAGAGGAGTGGGCCACGTTCAGGCTTGCGGTGGGCCCAGAGAGTCTCACATTTCCTCAGATGCAGCCGGGTGGGCAGTGCCATCCCTTTGTCCCAAGAAAGAGATGGCCTTGGGGCCATGCAGGTCCGTCAACAACACTTTGCAGCTCCGTTTCTCTCACAGATACTCCCGAGCTGGAGACAGTATTAACTGCCATCCTTTGCCAAGGCTGTTTTGCTGAGCTTTTCTGGAGAGGAAGCCCAGGCAAAGACCCAAGCCTGAGGCTCGAGCTGTGCACATATTCCACGTAGGGACTTCTTGTGGGCATTTTGCATTGCACTCAAAATTAAAAGCCAAAAAATACTCAGACGTGGTGCTGAGATGGGGGTTGGTTTAATCCCCCTTTCCCCTATATATTATATTATTTTACAGTAAAGTGTATTTAAACTGTAAAGTAAAACAGTGTTCTCAAACTGGTTCAGAGCACTGTCTAGCTGAGAGAAAGAAAGGGCTTTACTGAGTTGTATCCTGACCACCTGATGATTATATCTACTTCGCGTTCATGAATATTCCCCATATTTATTTTTTCCTGGATGAAACTATCTAGAGTTCTGAATACAAGGGTGTATTTTCTATGTTAATTCCTTGCATCTACCTCCTGAATCCTTTCTTTTCTAACTTCCTGCCTAGAATCATAGTATCACCAGAGCTAGAAAGGGGTCCTTAGTTTAAGTCTCTGCTTGGTGCAGGATCTGCTACGGCATCGGAGACAGATCTGAACACCTTTCAGGGAAGGGAACAGGCCACCTCATGAGGCAACCCATTCCTCTGTTACGGCTTTTACCATCATATCCAGCCTGAGTCTGCTTGCCTGTAGTTCCAGCCGCTTGGTTCTGGTCTTACATCTCTGAAGAGGCTCTCGTGCCTCTCCCAGCCTTCTCTTCTGCACGCTAAACTTACCCACTTCCTTCATTCCTTCACCTTTGCCAGATTTGGTTTCCAGAGCCTTCACCGCATTGACAGCCGTCCTCTGAACACACTCCAGTTTGTCAACGTCCCGTTTAGACTGGGGGGCCAGAATTGGACACAGAAGTCCAAGTGGGGCCTGAGCAAGTCGGAGTGGAGTGGGACAACTGCTTCCCGTGCTCTGAAGCTCACTCACCCACTCGTTACCAATCACCTCCTGGTTTTGGCAAAGTGTTCTTGATTTAGCAGCCTAGTTTAGGAGGGAAGAAAATGCTCCTATGTTTTTGTTAAGCTACTAAAAGCAGGAAGTCCTTTCTGATCTGCCACATATCACTGGGAGATAGGCCAGTAGATTCTGAGCCAAATGTCACTGGCAGAGCTCTTGAGTTACCTTGTGACCCACTTGGTTTGAGCCTGCTGATGTGTTTCAAGTTAGCTATGTGTATTTGTGATCTCTGCGTGTGCCCTTCGATCAGGGAGTTCTTTCTTTAAAGTCTGGGAGAAGGAGAAGTGGAGGGAAGGGGAAGCTAAACACTTAAATGTGGGGGAGGAACTTTGGGGCTACATTCACATGAGCAAAGGTAAGCTGCAAAATGCTTAGGGAATGTTCCTATTTTATTTATGTATTGGAATGCAGCTTCTGACTATGGCATGAAATTGCCAATCTTGCGATCCAACCCTGAGGATCAAATTCTCTACCAAACGGAACGCTACAATGAGGAAACGTTTGGATACGAGGTCCCTATCAAGGAAGAGGGCGACTATGTCCTTGTACTGAAGTTCGCTGAAGTCTATTTTGCACAGTCCCAGCAGAAGGTAAAAAAGTGATGTCATCCTGGGAGGACAATCCAAGTTAGCCTTTTTTGTGAATGAACAAAAGCATCCTTTGAAAGGCATCAGATAAAGGTTGGTGGAGCTGGAGGGTGCATTCCAAGAGGTATGGGTTGGGGTACTCTCCTTGCCGTTTCCAGCATGCAGCTTATTTTCCCCTGAACTTTGAGGAGGTACACTTTTGGGCTGTGGAGGGGGAACAAACTGACCATAAATGTTAGCTCTAACTCTTCTTATACATAAAGGCACTTGTCTTGCTTATTTTACCCGTGATTGGATGTACCATTCTGCCTAAATAAGAGTTCCAGATATTGGCACCCTTTCAAGATAAGGCACAACATGAATAAAGTAGCATTTCTGTTGGCTCAACATTTACTGAAAAAATAACACACAGTCATCTCAAGGAATATAGGAGGGTGGCGGTTCCATTCTTCGTGAGGAGAATTTTAAGTAGCTTGAAAACTTGCCTCTACTGTGCCGGGGCCTACTTTTCTATGCACTGTTAGCAGTTCTGTCTTCTTTTCATCTCACAGGTTTTTGATGTGCGTTTGAATGGCCATGTGGTGGTGAAGGACTTGGACATCTTTGACAGAGTTGGACACAGCACAGCCCATGATGAGATTATTCCCATCAGCATCAAGAAGGGGAAGCTGAGTGTCCAGGGAGAGGTTTCTACATTCACAGGGAAGCTTAACATTGAGTTTGTCAAGGTAAAAAACCTGCGTGGGTGCCCTCTCTCTCTCCATTGCAGAAGTATGGGAGCAGCAATAAGGCAAATTTACTAAGCCCCTTCTCCCCTTCAGAAGATAGGCCATGTCACTATCCTACACAGGCAGAGGAGCCTGAAAAACCCATGTCTATTTCATGTAGGAGCAAGTTTTATCCCAAGAGTGAGGGGCCATTAGAGCAGGAAAGACGTACAGACTTTTCTTCAGCCAGGAGCTGCTGTTCATTTATTTTAGGGAAGGGCAAAAGGTTGCTCCTGCAGTGCTGCTGCCTTCACGCCAGAGTCTTGCAGAGACTCTGCATCAACAGGCACCTTTCAAGACACGGGTGCCTTAATGATGCGTGTTTTACTGTTGACTAATCATCTTGCTTCTCTGCTCTGTCAGGTCTGTGACTTAAAACTGTGATGCTCAGTTTTAAAAATAATTCAAAACTCATTTTGCAGACTGAATGTGGTTCAGTGAATCTTCCAGATTCATATTCAGAGTTTGAAACATCTTCCCTCTCCTGAGTGGACAATCAAATAATGTAAGATACGAGGTCCTAATGTGATCATCTCCAGGCATGTTTACTTGCATGTTGTGGAAATCAAGCACTTGGTACCTACCACTTGTGCTTCCAAAACATTTTGAGCATTCCATTTCCAAAATAAGGTCTTACTTCAGACCCTTACACATTCAAAGGCTTGCCTGGGGACTGCAGGAGCCAAGGGCAGTGTGTTTTGGCCAGTGACATAGGACAAGAAGTTGTACCCTCTGTCCCATACAAAGTCTATCATTGGTCTTCATCTGTTGGCCAAAAGAACATCTGCCTCTGTTACTTCTACTGAGATTTGCAAAGCTGCAGTAAAGCAAGCTTTGTTCCTGCAGATGGCCAAGGGATTATGGTCTCTTGGGTTGTGTGCATAAATGTGCACGACCACGTACACATGTATGTCATGATATATTGTAACCTTCCTTGATGATTATCCAGTTGAAAAGCGGGATACAGCTCTTTTAAAAAACTTTGGGATTTGCTTGAACGCATAGAATTTTTTTGGAACTAATGGGACATCTAAAGTACACCCAGTCTGAATCCCACTCAGTGGAGTGTGAAATGTTTGCCTATAATGGAGTTTTGGGCTTGGCCTGAGGGAGGGCAGGGAGGGCAGTTGAAGTAGTTGAAGTTCTGTACTTAGGAAAGTCTAGGAGGTACTTGGCTGGGAATCCAAATTAGCCTCCGCCACATCTCTGCTTCAAGTATTCACAGGGGATTAACTGGAGGGCTGATATAAGGTCCTGTCCATCAGCACAGCATCCTCTCTTCCAGTGGTGTCTTATACCTCTGGACCACAGTGTGGGCTGGCCTGATCTGTGAACTACCCTACAGAGCTGCCATAAGGCCCCCTCATGCAGCCCCAAATGTAAACAGTTTCTAAAAGTAGACTCTTTCAAAGAAACTAATGGTAAAGAAAGAAGTTACCTCTCTTTTGCTTTCCATAGGGGTACTATGATAATCCAAAAATCTGTGCACTGTATGTCCTCGCGGGAACAGTGGATGGTGAGTAATTCCTTTGTTAGCATCGTCCTCATGTTTCTTCTTTGAATGCCCAGCCAAATGACAAGGGATCCTGTCTCTGTCTTATGAGAGGCCAAAGAACAGCTCTAGGTCACACAGCTTCTGTCTCTGGTTGTTGCGTTCCAGGGCTGCTAATGATCACAAATCTGGGTTGGCCAAATTTTATAAGGAAGTAAGAAGTAAGATGAAAGTTTTTTTAATTGCTGAGTGAAGAACTGGAATATCCAATTTTGGGGAATCAGTGGGTCCAGATGTTATGAAAAGTAAAATATAAGAAATACGTTTAAAAAGGAAACTTAATTCATCAGAAAACATTGCTTTGTGTTTATAGGATCCATCAAATAATGTTTGAAAAGGGATGGATCTTAATTTTGTGAACTTGGCATTGGAAGAAATTTGAGGGTTCTTCAGTTCATGATGTGGTCTTGTCCAACTGTACTCTCATTTTGGTTTCAAATCATTAGTTATATAAGTACAATTTTGGGAAGAAATATAACTTGGAGCACAGCAGAGAAAATAATGTTGTGTAGATGGAAAACAATTCCTGATGTTAAGAAATGGATTCAGTGTATGAGTCTGTTATTTATTTTTGAAGTCTCCGTTCTAAAAAGGAAAAGATGAAGTCATGTTTTGATATGGTCTATTATTAATGATAAACTTAAGCACTGAATTAATTTTATATTGCTACCAATAGTTACTATACAGATTTTCTCTCTCTCTCTCTGTTAATTAGTTTTCTCTTTGTCTCATGTAATTTATTTTAATCTAGCTAGGGTTTTATCTTCACTGTTTAACTACTGTTTATCTTTTTTTCCCTGTTGGTGCTGTATTTTTTGTATTTCACTATTAAATTTTTTTAAAAATTGGTTGGCTCAACTAGCCTTGTTCACCAATGATGGAGAAGAGGGTTCACTCCAACTCTTCTTGCTAGAAGGCAGGGCTTAAAATGTCTTCCTGTCTTGTGGAGGAATCTTTAGCTCTCCCTTTGAGGAGGAAGTAGGAACTTCCCCCTAGCTCTGTTTTTAGGGCCAAGAAAGAGGGGAAGAAAGCAGAATAGTGTGTGGTTGGACGCAAGGCATAATACTACACAAGCCAAACTGTATGCTGATCAGAGGCCACAGTGAAGAGTCTATATGGTAGTAGTTACCTAGAAGACTGGAGCAGGGAAGAATAAATCCAAAATCAGCTGAAGCTGAGCAAGTGGAGGAGGCATCTGGCATAGCAATTAACCTTGCAGAAGGTCAGGATCAGATCAGTATACAAGGCAGCAGGCAGTGCAATGCGGAGCTAAAGTAATTGTTATGGTTAGCAGAGAAGGCACAGGCCAGCCTATTAGGCCCCAAAGGGCATCTCAGGTCCTCCATTGAGCCCTGTCTACTCAGAGAGGACATGGGAACCCTAGGCAGCCTCAGATGAGTCAGTCTCCATGGCTGAGTTCTCTGTGACTCTAGAACAGAGGCTGCTCCAGCTCAAGCAGGAAGAGAGGACAATGAGCTGCCACTGCTTCCAGAAACACTCAAGCAAATCTTGTAAGCAAATTTTCCTGCTTCCTCATAATTTTCATATTCACACAGGAAGGGGAGAAGTGAACAGTGAAACACACAAACAGTTGCAAAGAGAATAAATGCATAAGGGAGGTGGGTATCCATCTCAGCCGTGTCAGAGGCAGAGATAGGCGTTCCCTCAAGCTTGGTATTTTCAATTATCACTGCCTGAAGTGATAAGGAAGAATTCTTGTACCCACAAGGAGACAGAGGAGATAAGTTTAGATAACTTATATGACTAAGTTATCTAAAGCCCATTTCTTGTAGAATTTGGATCAAGAGGAAGGTCAACTTTTAGATGATGGGTGACTTCACACAATCTTCTTTTTCCCATCAGAGACTGTTTAATACTGATTTATTCCTGGTGTTACTTGATAAGTCAATAAAAGTGCTTAACTCTTATCAGGCACTGAGTCTTCAGGATGGAGAATTAAGAGGAAAAGCCACTGTATCAGTTTTACTAATCTCGGTGAACCTTTTAGAGGCTTGTTTGCACATCCTGATCAGACCGTCTTACTGGAAGTTCCTCAGATTTGTTGGCCTCAGCACCCAGAGTATTATTCAAAATGATGGTAGCCCTTGTGGGACACCCCAGGATTCACTGTTCCAAAAAGTGTCCACATTTATAATCTGGATGATTTGATTATTGGATTGTCCTCAACAGAGAAAGCAGTGAGCAGCCCCAACACCCTCAAACAAATCCTGCACCTGGGAATCACCATCAACACAGAGGAAATAAAACTATTCCAGTCTCAGGAGCATGCCCTTAAGTTTCAAAGGACTGTGAGGGTGACTTTAAGGTCCAAGAGCCTTGCCCTCAAGATCGCAAAGTGTGACAGCCACAGCTCTGGACTCAGTATCATGGGCCCGATTTTGTTCCAAGACCAGATTGCCCTCCGATTCCTCTATCTAGAATGGTGCCAAGCAAGGCACTTGCTATTCCCTTCCAACTTGCCACAGGAAATGGATGTCTAATGGAGGGAGGAGCAGTGCTGGAATCATGGACCTATCATGAGGGGCACTGCTTATCAACTGGGGACTGAGGGCTATATAGCTGGCTCTGAAAGCATGACCAAACCAGGGCAGCGGGCAGCACCAACTGGAGCAGATGGAATCTATTATGAAAGCCTGGGCAAACAATTATGGTGGGTCCAAATCAGGGAGCCTTGTGAAGGAAGCCACAAGGCTAACCACATGGACATCTCTCTGTATCAGCTGAATACCTAAGAGTATCCTTGAACACCACTGCCAGCTGGCTGAGTTGTCAGCTGTTGTTGCCGGAAGGAGGGGTCTGGACCTGGAGATTTTTCACAACATCTCAGCAAGATGGGATCCCTCCACATTGGCTTGTTTGTGATAGTGGGCAATAGACAAGCCAAGCGCTTTTTCTCTAGTTTCAAGGGGATTCAAAACCCTGGTGGCACCATGGCCAGAAGGACCACTCTGTCCATTCCCATTGATACTAGCGCTCTCCAAAGTGGTGTCTAAGGTGCAAACACTCAAGGCACGGGTAATTCTAATCGTGCCATTCTGGCCTAGGAGACTGTGACTTTCCACTGTAGTGGAGGTGAGTGAGGAGTCCAAAACGCCTGGACCTCTTGCCTCAAAGCCAGTATCAGATTGGCTGTGTTTATGTGCTGGTAATCAAATGGAAACATCCGAGTTCCAGCTCTCCAGTAGAAGCCATCTTGGCTTCAAGATACTGAACCACCCCAAAAATCTGTAATCTGACTTGTATGCTTTTAAACAGTGGCACAAAGATGTATGGCTCCAGCAGCAGGGATAACAGAACTACTGGGTCCTTGAAGGCAGGACCGGGGAGGTGTCGAGTAACTGTTACACCATACTGAGGCAGCCACCTTGGGCTCCGTCATCTTGATAACTAAGGACATCTCTCTCTGGCCATCCTCGTGTGCCACTTCCTTAGCTGTGCGAGCCCCCTGTCATTGTGTATTCACCGTTTCCTCTTATGAGGCCTGTCTTTGGTTCTTAGGGCTCCAACCGTTGTTCCCTGCCAGCCCATCTGACAGATACCCTTAACATCCTCAGACAGCCTTTTGGGTCACCTCACCATGGCTAGTGGGTTGGAAAACTAGGAGTTTTCTCTAGGGGAGGGGATCTTGTCTTCTCGATGAAGACTGCATAGTACTAAGACTGAATGCCCAAGGCTGATTCGAAATTCCACTGAGCACAAGAGATTGCATGCTGCAAATTCTGTCCAGACCCTTCCCACCCTAGGGAGCAAACCTGGCACAAGCCAAGGTTGAGTGACAATATAATTTTGATAACGGTAGCTGGATTTACCTTCTAATACTTTCCTGGTCACCAAAAGGTAGGAATTAGTCCCACACTGCTAGTGGAACACAGAGATAGTTCTAGCTCTTACAGGTTTAACTTTTTCTTTGCTAACTGCTACGTGTTGTTCTTCCTTTTCCCCATGCCAGTGGAAAGGTTTTCTATTGTTAGAGTACATTATTCAGTAAACTTGTTGAACTAGATTCAGCTGAAGTCAATGCATGTCACCTAAGGAAGGGTTTTCCCACAGGAGACAGGAAAATGTCTTAAGCTCTGCCTTCTGGCCGAAGAGGTGGAGTTAACCCTTTACTCTTGGGTCCATCTTTTAGTAATTAGAAAGGTACTCTTTGGTGAGTCCAGCTGAGGGGGTTCAGGTATAATTGATCAGTAAAAAACCCTGGGATGCCCCATCCCACTTCCCCAAATACAGGCTGTTCTCTTGCTGCCAAGAGCTGTTTGTCTCATCTCCTACGTAATGCCGTTCAGCATGTGCTAGTTTGCACGGCAATCCTTCAGTTTTTCTAGGACTCAAAAGAAATTTGACCAGAAAGGAACTCCTCCTACCCTACCTGCGGCAGTTTTCCTTTTACTAAGTTTTTACAGTGGCCTGCCAGTCCTGCTGCAGGAGACACAGTCTGTAGGCAGGCTTTAGCAAAGGATGTGTCGAGCTGAGTGTGTCGCCACTTGCTGTTTAGCCTGCTAAGCCAGAGAACTCCTGGGGCAGGGAAGGTTGGGTGCTGCCATCTGCGAGCGATCGCTTCCAACTGGCTGCTCTCCTCTGGGTAGCAGAGGAGTTCATGTGGGCAGGGGGCCGAGTGTAGGTGCTCAGGCTGCTCTGACCAGCGTCAGCCCACTAGGCCGTTGGAAACATCCACAGGAAATGGAGGGCAGGATGGGGTGCGTGGGGTTAGGTTCCTCTAATGCCCAGGGCCGGCGCCCCAGCCTTTCTTTCCAGAAAAAAAAGGGAGCTTGTAATGGGCTGGCAATACTAACCCTTTGCATTCTATGGAGAGGCAAGCAAGTTCATATATACCCTCAGTGGGATTCCACACTGGCTTTGATGATGTTTCATATGTGCATTAAGCATCAAAAATACAGGTTTCAGTTGTAATGAGTGATTGTGGCCTTGTGTCTCCATAGTGCTAAACCCATCCTCCTGCCTCCCCACAATTTCTCTGTTTTATACTATGGTATAGACTATGGCATTGTTTTCCTTTCATTCTGCAGATGTTCCAAAGCTTCAGCCTCACCCAGGCCTGGAAAAAAAAGAGGAGGAGGAAGATGAAGAGGAGTACGAAGAAGGGTCCAGCCCTAAAAAGCAGACCAATAAGAACCGGGTCCAATCAGGCCCCCGCACACCAAACCCCTATGCCTCGGACAACAGCAGCCTCATGTTCCCGATCTTAGTGGCCTTTGGCGTCTTCATTCCAACCCTATTCTGCCTTTGCAGGTTGTGAAAAAGACAGCAAGCACAGTGGTCTGCAAGCCAGGGAGGAGGAGTTGGGCCGGATGCGGAGTCTGTCCTGGCTTCTCCATATTGCTCATAATTTAAGGAAAATAATGGCTTGTTAAGGAGCAGCAGGTACAATAAAGGGAGAGTTTGCCTCCCCCTCAGCAGAACTTTGGGTCTTGGCCAGCTGTGTGCCCCAAGCAGGACCTTTCCTGTCCAGAAAGTCTTGAAGCAGAACCTGGATATTTTGGGCAGTGAATCCTGTGACGAGCAAGATGGAGTCAAAAGGGGAGGGAGGAGGAAACAGGAGGGCACAGAACCCAAAGGTTGGCTGAAAAGAAAAGCAGACTTGGCCACTGACCACCCTTGCTGGAATGATTCACAGGTGTGGAGTCGGGGGTGGGTGGACATCCGCTAGAGTGTTTGTAACTCAGCACATGGTACTTCTTTTCTTTCCTGAACAAGAAGACTCACCCTTATGGATTGATCTTTGGTAAAATGCTATTGGTTATGGAACAGGTTGAACAGGTTATCTAGGTCACCTGCTCTGCCAGGCATTCTGAGAAGATTACACTTTCAGGCAGGTGGTTTCCCTGGTCCTGACAATTCTGGCAGAAGTCTTGGATTATCTTTGGAGAATTCCCTCTCACTCCCTTGTGTAACTTTAATCTGGTTTCTTCCCCCACCCCCAGCCCATGCCATGCTTTCACTCCTAGGACTTATTCCTCTCCCCATTCCATGTTACATGGCAAAAGCCTGACAGGTAGAAGCTGGCCTTCCAGAGGAGGTGTAGGAAGTTTTCCTGAAGGCCTTCAGTTTTTCTTGTGCCTGGAGACTTTCCACAATCTAAGAGGATGTCTTCTTTTTTCTGCTTAAGAAGTCCAGGGCAAGGAAATCTCAAAAGCTGTCATGTCCTTGAGCTTCTTGAGTGGTTAAGTTCTTTTAGGCTCAGTTTCAAGGCAACTTTTGAAAGAGATGCATGCCCCTCGAAGGGATCCTGTTGACTGTTCCTTTCTCAGTTCTTTCTGTGGGTGCAATCTGAAGTGATCTTAAAAGGTACTCAATGCCATGGAATGCAGATTGTAAGGTAGCAAATACAGGGTTGCTTGACTATCTACAACCTAGAGAAAGATTCCCTCCTTAGGTTGTTGTGACTACTGTTGTTATCTTTTCTAAATACTTACAGGGATCTAAGGAGTATTTCTCTCTCTCTCGATGTGGCTTTCTGGTTTTCCATTGCTATAGTTATATAGTGGAATCTGGGGGAAACAAGGCAGAGTAGAAGTCATTTTCCTCAATGGCCTTTTCATACAGAGCAAGCATTACCGAATGGCTGTGCTTGTACATCAGTCCCAGTTGATATTCAGCTCATGGTGATTGCAGCCCCACTGCACCCCTGCTCTGCCATAGCTCTTCCTCCATATGCCTAACCCACTCCCTTTGGTCATTTTGCCTATGCCGTCCTGTGTGATGGTTATGGCCTTTCTTGGGCCTTCGTCTTCTCCCCCACCGTAATTCCCTTGCATGTTCTCACATAGTTAAAAAGTGTCATATGATGTCAAATCATACCGTGGATGACTTTTTCTTACTTTGGTGATCCTGCTGCCAGTTGCAAGAGTGGTCCAGATTGAAGATGTCAGTCTTCACCAGCAAATTTCACCTTTCTTCTCAGAAGATTGAAATGTTTAATGTTTGTTCCTACAACCTGTCCTGTTTTTCCAGTTTCAGCGTGCTTAATTTTAAGGCACTTGCCTGGTTTCTTTCTAGGTACAATCTCAACAAGGAAATGACTGCTTTACACAGCCATTTTCTTTTCATACTGTTAGTAAACATATTAAACTCAGACAGCTAATCTCTTTCTCCACATGGCCCAGAAAATCGTCTTCCTCTCTGGACTTGGCCTCCTTTTGGACATTTGGCCCCAAAGTAAATTCTTCTTTTCTTCATTTTATTTATTTATATATATTTCTATTAGAGGGTAGTGTTATGCCCCCATGCATTTAACATTCATTTCTTCAGGAATAAAATCCATTTGGCTGAAAATGCTGCCAGGGATTTGCAACAGTCCTCAGCTTGAAAGCTTCCATTTGCTCTTTCTCCTCATGGCTGTAAACTTTCTTTGACGGAGGTCCACATTTGATAGATATAAATTTCATAGCTGCTATTGGTGAAGTGACTTCTGGGTTACGCTACGTGAGATGGTTGATACGTGCTAGCAAAATATGGCAACAGATACAGCTAGGGAAACGGCACACCTTCACTGTCTCACACAGGTTACCCAGAAGTAATTTCACCAAGTCCCATATTCTTTTAATCTCAACTCGGAAGAATTTGATTCGGAAGCTGTTTAGATGTTGCAGGTCCAGACAGATTACTCTGTTCTTCAAAGGAAGTGGATGTTATGTGAGCTCAGGTACCTAGCCATGAGGACAAGGGCTGCTTTTATCTTGATACTGATACATTTTTGAGTCCTTAATCTTTAAACAAAAGCCCTTGTGGCTGTTTATTTAGGGGCTGGTTTATATTTTGCAAGTAAACAGAACAGATAGGTTGCCTTGCCTCGCTCATACCCTAATTTGTCCCACTTGATTTGTAAGAATGCACGTTTCCTCCACAAACTGAAGCAAATGGAACATAGAGGATGACCAAGTGGGCTATTGTGAGGGCTCATTTCCATTCCCTTTGCTCTCCAGGGGTAGAGGAGGCAAACGGTTACTGATTATCTTCCGAAACAATTGTACTTCCTATCTTCTCCATTTTAGAGAGCTCTAAATCCCTCCAGGAAAAGAGAGGGCTTGTTTCTAGACTGGAAGCTCTATCCCCACCAAAGTCTTTTACACAACTGAAATTCTGCATTTCTGAGTCTTGGGGTGTAAAAAATGACAACTCTTTATCCTCATAAGAACATTTGACTCGAATCACATGCTAGTAAGAGTAGCTTTATCCCTATTTTTATATATGGAGAGAACATGGCCCTAATTTCCCCTTGGAATTTGGTTGCTTTGATTGTGACAAGGCATCCCAGTAGTTTCTTTCTTAGAGGAAATTGCAGGAATGTAAAAATTTGAATCTGTATTTGTGTTGCTTCTGCCTTTTAAACTTTTCCAGTTTAAACTCACCCTAACCCTGTGAGCTGGCAGGCTTTGCATGTCAAGAAGTCTCTTTTTAAGGAACTTGTGTTTTCTAAATATTTTGGGTGAGAAAGGGCCCTTGGAGCCCCACAGTCTTCACACTTGCAGAACGTGGAGAAGGTCAACCTTTACATTTTACTTCCTGCTCTGAGATGTCACTAACAGTGTGGGCACGTGTGAGGGCTTGGTCTTTCATTCTTTTATAGTCTGAAAATCAAAAACCGGGTAATCTGTCAAGAGCCTTGCAGAGTGGCCCTCCACAAAGCACATTGAAACATCAGCCATAGAACAGAAGCTGTTTTCCTCCCGCTCCAGGGATCTTGCCATTACGACTCTCTGGTTGGGTGTGAGGGACATAGACCCTTTTGGGATCTATAGAAGTGTTAAGACTGCTGTGATCTGCACACAAACAGTGTTGGTTCAGAGGGTCGGTGGTCAAATGGCTTATGTTGCCTTGGCATCTTGATTTAGGGGCTGTGGTCCTTTGGGCTCTTCCACCTAAGCTGGAAATCTTGTGTTTGCAGTGTAGGGTTTGAGCAAATGGCAACATGAATAGATGAGAGCGATTCTTTGCCTGCCAGATGCCAAAAAGTGCTAAAGGTTTTGACTGTTGCCTGCTGTGAGAAGGGACAGTGTTCTGGGTTCATTTATGCTGATGCAGTAGCATTATTGGGGCACGATGGTATCAGGCTGCCCTTTTCTGGAATGGTTTTATTTTTTGACCTACATCTACATTTTACTTGCACAAATAGAAATCCCTCTCCCCCAGCCAGTAGGGAGAGTAAATGGTTGCTTTATAGTCCCTGAGATCCCATCAGAAAAATACTGTTGAAAGAAGTTCCTGTTTTAATGCAGCAACTCCATCCAGAACATCCAGAACACAGAAGAGGAAGCCTGTGGATCAGGCATCATAGTTTACATTTTTTAAGAGAGAAAAGGGGCCATTTGAGGAGCCTTGGGAAAGGTCTGCATCATCAGCAGTGAATCCCAAAGGTAAAGCTGTGCTTGGACTTAACAAGTATTGTATTGGATGTAGACCGAGACTTGCTAAAAATGCGTTCAATATAAGTTGGAAAGATCAGGTGCTGCAACTTGCAAAAAAGAAAGTCTAAGTAAACTGTTGGGCCTCCCTGGTCCCAAAGCAAAAAGTAGAGTTGGGGGTTGTTGCTGTGCGAAACTGTGTCCTAAAGATCTACAGGTCACCAGAACCTGTAGCTTGCTTTTGAAAAGCCCCAAGACAGCAAGGCCGTAGAAATGTCTGCTTGAGAATTTTGTGTGGGCTTTGAATGCCAGTCTTCCTTCAGGAGCTTGAGGCGTGGAATGATCCCTGTTGGCACACGATGCCTGCTAGCACCTTAATGTTGCTTCCTAGGAAGCAGAACAGCTGAGGAAGGTGGTGATAAAGGGAGCGTTGGCAGCCAACCTCCTTCCGATGCCTTTGGGCTGCCCGGAGGCTCCAAATTCTCAAGCCGTGCTTGTGTGGGGATCCAAGAGTGGTGCTTAGCTTCCAAATCATTCTTTGGCCAGGGCTGTGGGTGCCCTTCGGTTGGTTTTTTGAACCATGAGTTAACTCCCTGGTTAAAGGTGTGGGAAGTTATTGGGGTGCCTTTGGGGAGTGCCTTGTGAGATTTTTTAGTTCCCCCAGGGAAAGGGCCTGACTTTTTTTTTTTTTTTGAACTTCACTTCCGAAGCAAATAGGAGTCAGGTCACCTTATCGCGATCAGAGTTTGTGTGGAGATAACCCTTGTTATCAGTGGAGTAACGAGGCAGATGCAGGTTCTGAGAGCTGCTGTCTCAGCTGTCAGATGATTGAGGCCCCCACCCTTTATTGTACCACTGTGGATGCTTTCCTTCTTTCTGTTCGTGGCCCTGCTTGCTGAGAAGGCATTGACGTGGCCTCTTAGGACCGCCTAGATCTTTGCTTCCAGGTTACAAACCTAAATTGGGTGGAATCTGGCCTTGCCGCTGGTTCGTCCTTCGTAACTTCGAACTCGGTCCACGATTCCAAAGCAGGGCGGTGCGTGCAGCTGTCCTCTACTTTGCGTCTTTAATACTTGGCAGTGCTGCTTCTTGTTACTGGGACGTGTGTAGGCGTGCATTTAGTATTGAGCTTGGGCGAGGGGTAAAAAGCACATATGACTTGTCTGACTACATCGGCTTTGCAAAAGATTTCTTTTCCTGGGGAAGTGAAATAGGTGTGGGTGAGTTCTGCATTAATTCTTCCCTCCACCCCATTTTTTGGTACATTTAGCTGTTTGTTTTATACATTTTGTTGGTTTCTATTTTTGTTTTCTCCCAGGATGTCTGGTTGAGGGAAATATTCTGAAATCTACTGCCTGGCAGTTTTAACCAGCAGTGTGTTAAAAAAATTAAATAAAACAAAATTATATTGTCACTTAAATGAACCTGTGTTTTTATTTTTTGAATGGGAAAATGAAGGTCTCGGCTTGAAACTCCTCTACAGCTGGCACCTAACTTAAAACCGTGGAACCATGACAAAGAATCCTTCGCAAGGCTGGCGGTTGTATTCTTGCCTCTTTATTATTAGATTTGTTCTTACAAGTACAAAAAACAGGGTTAATGGTTTAAAAAATACTTTTCTCACTGTCTTAATACGGCATATTTTAACTTAACAAGATCTGCTTTCTGCAAACGGCCCACAGGCGGGTGAAATTCTCACAACTGTTAACAGATCCAGTTAGGACATTCTCAACCTCGGCAACTTTTAAGCTCTGTGGCCTTCAGCTCCCAGAATACCCCACACAGCTGTCTGGGGGATTCTGGGAGTTGAAGGCCACACCTCTTGACGTTGCCAAGGTTGAGAAGCGCTGCCCTAAAGAAACCGTATCCAGAGGCAACGTGCTGCCAGTGGCGGAAACCTATTTGGGGAGTGCCTCTAATTGGGCCGTTGGATGCAACCGGTAAACCAGGCTGGCCCGCCGCCGGCCGGCCTTCCCGCAGAGGCCGGCCCGAAGGGGCCCGCAGCCCTTTCTCCCCCAGGAGCTCGGCTCCTCTGCGAGAGTTAGGCTTGTGGATTTACGAGCCGTATCGGCCGCTCTAATCGAAGCTGGCTCCGAGCGGCCTACACCGCCACCTGCCCCCCGAGACCGCAGGCACCCGGCGCGGGACTGGCCCCTTCTGCACTGAGGTGCCACCCGGAGGGTAGCGCGGGGGCGGGGCCCGTGTCCACGGGCCACCCGCCCTCCCTCCTCTCGGGGGCGGTGCCGCCCTGTTGCTAGGCCGCGCGTCCCGCCCCTTGGCTGCCATGGCTACCGGCGGGCCAGAGGGAGAGGCGGCGGCCATCTTGGCGGCGGCGGGGCCGGCCCGGCGATGAGCGGCTCGAAACCAAGGGTGGCCCCGGCCGGGCCCGGCGGGGCACTGAGCCGCCTGCGCGGGCAAAGGAGCTCCGGGGCGGCATCTCCCGCCGCGCCGCCGCCGCGGGCCGCCCTGCCGCCGCCGCGGACGGAGGCGGAGCTGCTGGCGCTGGAGGCGGTGCGGCCCGAGCACGTCCTGGGACTCAGCCGCGTCACGGAGCGTGAGTAGCGCCCGCCGCCCTCCCGCCGCGGGGCCCCCTTTCCTTCGCCGGGGCGCTTCCGCGCGTCCCGGCCCGGCCGGCTCTCGGGGAGCGCGGCGCCGAGCCCCAGCCCCGCCCCGGAAGCGCGAGCGACCCCGCGGCTCGGACGCCCCGGCGCCGTCCCCGCAGGGGCGCGCCCCTCTCCGGCCCGGGGCCGCGGCCCTTCCTCGGCCTCCTCGAAGACCCGGCAGCGGCTGAGGCTCCGCGGGGCAGGCCGAGCCTGGGAGCGGTGAAGGGCTCGACCGCGGAGCCGCCTTCCGACAGCCGAGGTTCCTCGCTTTGCGCCCCCTCCGGCCCCATAGCCCCGGCCCGTTTGAGCCTCTGGGGTCTCCGAGTCGATCGCTAATTTTCGGATCCTTTCTCTCCCTCCCTCTCTCTCTCTCTCTCTCCCTCCCCTCCGGCCCTGGATAGTTTTCGGCCCTTGCGTTAGCCTTCTCGCCAGTTCTAGACGGGCTTTCCCTTTGGAAGGTTTTCATTCTTTAGCCAGTTGCTCTAAAAACTGGGGCCTGTCTCTGTCCCGCTGCCTGGTCCCAGTGGATCAGTTTGTCGTGCTGGGAGAAATCTGTCACCCCAGGAGTAAAGGAACGCGTATGGCCTTTATGTGTGTGTCTCCACAGAAAAATCAAGAAAACTGGTATCGCACGAACAGGGCATTAAACCCCCTGTGCCTGCAGCTGGGCACGCTCGAAACGTGTGATGGTGAGTCATTGTAGCCTTGCATGGCCAGGCAAACGAGGGTTGGGGATTTCCAGGCTTCCGGTCTACTTAATATTTATGAGACCTTGGTGGTTTGAGCAAGCGGCTCACCCCCCCTTTGCCCCCTATCCAGGTTGGCCCCACCACGCTCCTTCTTCATGCATAAACACACCACAGAAAGGCAGAAGTGCCCTGGTTGCCCTCTCGATGTCAAAGTTGCTCAACAGCTCTAGTTTTTTGAAAGGTACGGCCCTCTACCGCTGCATGTTGGGCAACAGCCGCCTTGAGTCTCACACTCTAGGTACAACCCAGATCCAATGGTCCCTCACAGTTGTGCCTCGACCTCACAGTTGTGTTGCTCAAGTTTGGTTTGGGCAGCATTGTTTGCTTGCTTGTCCTGCACACCCTTGGCAATACCAGTGGCACCACCAGCCAGGGCACACACAGCCCACCGAGGATCAGTAGTAGTAACAGAAGAATGCAGCCCATCTTGGTCATCCGCTTCAGCTGGATCTTACTGAACTTCAGTTTTGTTCCAGCACTCTTGCCATTATTTTTCATGATGTGGGCAGTCTACCTCTGCATTAGCCCAAGCTTGTCAATTCCATGGAGTTGGTCATCGCTTGTGACTTTGGCCAGCACCTCTTTTTGCCCATCGCTTAGCGTTACAACAAAGACAATGTATTCTGTCTATTTCATTTTGCTGCTCGTTCCAACTCCTGGATTGATTTCAGTATCTCATAATGAACCAAAAATGGGGCAGGGCGGTCAAACTTGCTCCAGTCAGTTAGTACTCAGCTGAATGCTCCCATCAGATTCAGAGTACATTAGTTTGCCACTGATCAGGAGGTCATACGTAGTTGCATTAGCCAGCACAGTAGCGTCAAAGTCTGTCTTGTCAGTACTCATCATCAAACGTTTGGATTGCCTTTGCCCATCCAGAAGAAAGATTGGGTAGAAGTCCACACAATCCAGTGGCATGATTTACTTCAAAGACTCACAAGAGATGATCCCATAGTACTACTCCTTGAAGTTGCGCATAGCCTTGTAGGCACAGCTGGTTTTGAGCTGGGTGAAGTTGACATCCATGTCAACAATTGGGTAGCAAACGCTGTTGAGCAATGCATAAATGTTGTATAGCCACACGTGGTTAAACAGTGCAGGAGTATGCTGCTGGTTAGTGGCCTTTCTGGTCTGGAAACTAATGAGGATCCAGCGAGGCTTTTCTGTGCTGATTTTCACACCCAAATACCATGAGAGAGGGGTGGCTTGTGGTATGGCATAGGTGTCGCACTGCGTGGCACAGAATGCCACTGGCACCTTCGCCTTGCTTTCATTCTGCTTCATGAGAAGGCTCTTGTTCTCAAGGGGTGGTATAACATGAGGCATGAACCAAGGCAGCTTAGTGAACATAATCTTTGTCACATCGGTGCCCTGAAAGAGGATCTGCATCACCCTTTCAGCCTAGCAGGAGGGACTGCTTGTTCCTGTCTACAACTTCTGTGCAGTCTTTGCAGAAGCTGAAAAGGTGTCTCAACAGCACTGTGAAAGACAGCGTGCCAACAGGGTTCAGTCTGGCGATGATCAGCTGTCTTCAGGCTTTGAAGCAGAGGTTTGCAGCCATGGCCACAGTTGTATCTTTTTGCTGGGACGTGTTGAAACCTTCAGCCTTCAAGAAATCATTGCCATAGGTCAACATTCCTTTCATCATTGTGGCCTGCCCGGGATTCATAATATTTTTGATCTCAGTGTTGTTCACAAGATACCAGATCTGACTGAACATGTGAAGGGGATGAGTTTGTTTATGAGCGCCACCAGCATTGCTACTGTATACGCTTCATCACTGGTTGATGTAAGTGTGTCCTCAACAAGTAGGTAGACAGCTCATGAAGACATCTTGGTTTTGTATGTCCATCTGGATTGTCTTGCCACTGTTGGTGGCAGCAGGGTTCTGGGGTTCATACTTTCAAAATTCGTAGCTTTCAGTGCTCTTGTTGACTAGCACCACCTCAACAATTTCCAATGTCACTCCCTACACTAACCTTCACAATAGGTTACAATGTGATATCACCAAAAAAAAGACCCTTCTTTAATTGCTAGGTGGACCACTACACGATTGTGCCCAGGACGGGAATATTATTAAACAGATGGTTCGGGCCGAGCAACAACCCTTGTCTCCCTTGCTGGAACACAGTGTTTTAAATTCAGCTCCATGATGTGACAATTTATATCGGGCATCATCGATCCAGCAGTAGAGCGGCTTTTCTGGCTGAGCTCAGCCACTCCAGCTGTTTTAAGTACTTGAGAGACTTCTCTGACCTAACCTTTTTTTTGGCTCTGGAAGTGCCTGTACAACAGCCATCACAACATACTTTGCTTTTACTACATGAATGATTTGTTTCATCACAGACACTGTTGTGGCACCAGCCTTTGCAACATGTCATGTTCTTTATGGTGTCCTTATTGGCACTGATAAAGTTTCCTGCAGTGCCGACAGCTTGTGTGATACTGCTAAGACTGAGTATCTGGTTAAACTGTCTCTGACAACGAATCTTTGCTGCCTTTTGGCAAGCTGGCAGATGTTGCCCACAAAGACAAACAAAGAGGCAAACTGTCTCGCCATGGAGGCTTAATTGCACAGCATCTTGGTTGGTCAGCTACATGCGCATTCTCTGGACGTTACCAGCGGGAGTGATTGGTAGATAAACAAGATTGTTTGCATCCTCCATGATTTTGTAGCCTCAACTGAGAGGTCATCTGATGATACTCAAATATACATCTCTACCCAAAGTTGAGCAAGTGATACTGTTCAGATGCTGGCTCAGTGCCTGGAGGCTGTACAGGGAGAAACTGGCTGTGACTCAATCCTAGCAAGATGGAATGGTGGTTTCATTCATTTTTCACGTGTATATTATTTAATTATATACTTGCTTTTCAAATCTTAACAGCAAAAATAATATTCCAAATCTCTCTGGTCTCCCAATCCATTTAAAACTTTCTTAAATCAAAATCACATTTCCAAATGTGATTAGAAAGTGAGTTTGGCTGGCTTAGTGTCCTTATTAAAGACTCTGCCACTGCTGAGAGCAAAGATGTTGTCTCCCTCGGCTCCTGGTGCTCAAACCCACAGGAGACCACTGTTTTATGGTCTCACAAGGAGCTGCCATTCAGAGCACTTGTGGGCAATCTCCCAATTCTCTTCTCTGGAGAGATTCGAAAGAGTGGTCTACTCACCAGTGTTTAGTTCTTCACAGCAGTGATCATCTCCACTCATTCGTGGAGACCTCTTCAGTCTGCTATGACTCATACCGGAAGCCACGAGCTTATGGTCTTCCAACAACAGGCAAATTTGCTCCCTATAGGCAGCGAGCCCCTGGATTTCAGTAGTGAGTGTGGCTGCCTTTGCATCATCCCCTTCCCTTCTGGCCTGCTCCAAGTATTCTGATTATAATTCAAAACAGCGTCAACTGTCATTTTTAATAGGGTTGGATGTGATAGGTTTTGTTCGCTAAGTGGCGTAAAGCTGTGTTGCTTCATGAGCTCTACGTCGAGGCCCTGGCCTGGATCCACTACCAGCATTGGCTGATCTTGACAAAATGTAGTGGAGCCCAAAGGCGCAGGAAGCGCTGATTTCACAGCCCCCGCTTTACAAAACAGGGCCACAATTGGGTTGAAGTTCACCTCAGCTGCAATCTGTGCTGAAGGGCACTCCTGGGCATCAGTCGCTTTCCATGTCTGCAGCTCTGTAGCAGCGAGCTGCTGGTAATCAGGCTGAACAGCTTAGCTTCCTTGGTTTGTAAAGTCACAAAGATGGTCCCTGCGCACCAGGTACCCCTGGGTCAGTGCATCATGCTCCTCTTTGCTCTTTAGTTTTGTCCACATTATGTTGGCTACTTGTGCTTTAATTAAATTTATGCTTTTACGGTACAAAAGCAATCAAAGCCACAGAAGTACTTGCCATCACATGCTTGACTTGTAAAGTCAGTTATCACAAAGTTTGTCCTGAAGAACGCATAAACTCGAAAATGGCATATCGCCTCCAGTGAATGTGTTGTGGCTTGTTCGCAAGTTCTTGCTGTCCAGGATGAACAGGACAAGCAGATTCGCATTATTGCAAATCGCCTGCTTGGGAATATGGAAGTAGTTCTAGATAAGGTAGAAACAATCCGCACCTGCGTGGCACCCCAAAAGAAGTATTTTTTGATGGGTCCCTGTTTCTCAAGCATGACGTTGAACACCATGATGCTCCACTCTTTTGGGTTCAAACTCTCCACTGGAATGGTATCTTCAGAAGAACTGTGAAACATAGCTACTTCTTTTCTGGGATTGGCCTCAGCCCAGTCATGGAGAAACTGGTACTTCTTTTGACCAAGGGATTTCGAATAGAGGTGGTCAAACTTAAGATAGCTCTTCTTGATAAATAGGTTCAGCAAAAGATTTGTTTTCCCATACCCCGATAGGTGTCAGATAACACAGTGAATGCAGATACCTGGTTTGAACTCCCACCTGAAGATCTCGGTGAACTCAGTCCTGACATCCTTTGGGAGCTCCCCATTGATGGCCACCCTCGTCAATCAGTGGGTGGGATGCCCAAATATCTTGAAGTAGGGTTGGGCTTTGCCTTGATCTTGGAAACTGGCTCAGTAGCATTCTTTCATGTCAATGATGACATCTCTTTTGTCATAGGCCATGAAGTTTCATAGACTGCTGTGACTGTGCTCTACGCAAACCTTCTGGATGTCTTCTAGAAGAGAGGCTGGCGTAGACATCCAGCTGTTGCATTCTCTGACAACTATACTGACTACATGGTTAACCCCAAAGGCCCTTTTGGCCAAAGGTTCATCCCCCAGGGCTTCACAGGCCTCTTAGAGTCTCATGTGGGCCTCCTGGTCAATGCTCAGCTGTTTGCCCTGGACCCCAAGGAGCCAGATTGCTCTTTTTGTGTGGCTTCTCTGATGGCTTCCCAAACATCGCCTTCATAGCAGCAGACCTGCTGGGAGTGGGGAAGTGGAGGTTTTGGGGCCAGGTGTGGCCATTGTGGATGATGAGCTTGACATGTGTATGTTCACACTGGCATTTGCCCCTGTTATAGACATCCTCACCAGTGGTATCTTTCAGGATGATTGTCTGCTTAACTATCGTCTCATGCTTAGCCACATTGGTGACCATGGCACCTGTATTGTAGACCTGCTGTTCCCACTCCTGTATTTTCTGACATCTGGTAGGAGTGAGGTGTGAGGAGTGGTGAGATGCTGTCTGAGCCCAGGACCGATGACATCAGCGGGAGGTGCAGTCCTGGCACAGTGATGTCTGTTGGGTCAGGAAGAGTTGGAAGTTATTAAATGTCTGAACAGCAGCATTCTGGACATTTTAAAAAGATTCAGATAATTTGGAATGTGTATAGAAAAGGGCAAGAAGGATGATCAGAGGGCTTGAAGGGAGAATTAAAATTTAGCCTTAGGAACATTTAGTCTTGAGAAGGGAAGATGGTGCTTATTTGATAGCCCTTCTCCAAGGTATCATAAGCCAAGACTTGTGTCTTCTTCCAGCATGCAGGACAAGGAATATTAGATGTAAATTACAGGAAGGTAGATTCTGATTGAATATTAGAAGAATATTAGAAGAAACTCCCCAATGGCAAGTGCAGGAAACAGTGAAGCTGGAATTCATTAGGCTGTTGAACCCAATTTCTTACTGTTGAAACAAATTCTAGGATTTTTTATCTCACAATGTGTGAACTAGGTATTCAGTACAGAGATGTCATTCCTTTGTTTTTACTCACTCTCTCTAAAGCAGTTCTCACCTCTGTTTACCACATCCCTCTTTTTTCCTCCACAAATAAGACTTTACTCAAAAAAATTAGATAAAGGAAATTATGATCCACAGTTCTTTGTACATAGGTTGTACATGAGTTAGGTTGCACTTATTTACATTTAAGTAGACTGCTTGTTTTAATTCCCTGTTGACCAGTTGTAAGTGTTCTTTTACATTTCTTCTGTCTCACTCACCTAAATAATTTGGTGCCATTAGTAAGCTTGACAATTATGTTGCTCAGTTCTAAATCCAAAGCTTTCTAGGAAGTAGAATCCCTGGTGCGGTGCTTGTGTGTCTCCATGACTTACATCCTTCCACTTATTCCTGTTGTGAGGAAAATGAGGAAAATATATCTTTGGGTGAATCTTTGGGTAAAAGAAGCAAGTTTTTGGAGGCCTCAGATGAATGGGATCGCCTTAATAAAACTGAAACATAAAGGAATGTGCAGCACCCTTGAGGTTGGTATGAACTAGGCTGATTGTAAACCCCTTATCACAAACACCCCCATAGCAATGTAAGAGAGGATGTCTTCTTCCTGGCAGTTGGCACCTTGAACAATTTGTTTCTTCCCCTCTGACACTATTGCTTTCCTTATAGAGAGCAGTTGTTCTATCCTTGTAGATAGCAGCCAAGAACGGGGACAGAAAGTAACTTGAGAAGTATTGCTCATTTAGGTATGCCTGCATCATCGTATGAATATGTATACGTATGTGCTCTTTTCCCTTCCCCTTTCTTGTAGAACTGTATAAATGTCAGGGCGTCCATTTTGCCTGCGGGGGAGTGTCTCCCACTAACCTTTGGTGGGGTCCCCCTTCAGCGCGTACTGCCTAATAAACACTGCGGTGAAGCCTTGATTGTTTTGCCTTTGTGTCCTGCGTTTTGATTCCACACTGTGCTCTGCTCTGCCTCCCGTGCTTTAATCGGGCGCCTCTCTTGACCACTGCTCAGGAGCCTCGGGTGAGAGGCTTCCCCAGTATTGTCTGCTGTGGTGGGAAGCAGCGCTTCCTTGTCCTGATTGCAAAGACCCTTCTGTTGGTAGGGCCAGGCAACTTCTCTGTTGCCACCCGAGGGCTGAATCCTCAGTGTTGCTTCTCAATATCACTTCTGTTTTCCTCTCTTCTAGATTACCTTTGCCGACCCGAAGACAACATCTACAATATCGACTTCACCAAGTTTAAAATCCGGGACCTAGAGACTGGGACAGTGCTATTTGAAATTGCCAAACCTTCAACTTTAGGTAAGCTTGGTGTAAAGAAATGGGACGATGTTATGAATCGCAAAACCCAACTAACAGTTAAAAGTGCCTGGGAGGATGTCTTGCTTCCAACTGCAGTGATTTATGATTTTGAAAACTTAACCCGGGATTTGAGTCCTCTCCTGCAATGGTCCAGTTTTTTCCATATTGCTGTTGTCAAGCAATTTGGGTTCCTCTGGAGCTCCAGGCATAGGCTGCCATAGCTCAATTTATCAAACTAAGAAATTACTGGAGTTGGTGTTGCCCTTTTCGCCATTACTTCAGGAACTGTTTCTCAGGTGGCAGTTCTATTAGGTCTTCCGGGACTGACGACTCTCTTTTTTTAATTGCAAACGTGCTTCCTGAGGTTCGTCTAACACCATTTTTGTGTGTTAAGCAAATATTGGTAAATTCCCTAGTTATCTTCTTTCCTGAGTTTGTGTACTCTACCTGTAAAAATGTGTAGTGGTGGGTTTGTGTTTGCTTTTCCTTCTGGTCCTTCTCCCCCCTTTATTTAGTCCGAATATTGCTGAAGAAGTTTTGGTCTGGAAATCGGGGACAGGGCACCTGAAGTTATTTATTTATTGTTTAAATTGATTTACATAGCCGCCCATCTCAGTACATGACTCCTAGATGACTCCGGGTGGCTCACAACATTAAAACAAAAAAAATACAAATACAAAATAAAACAAGGAATAAAACACACAGTAGCTGAAGAATCGCAAGAAAATCCTCAGCATAGCCAGGAAACGGACTCTGTCACACACCCGAGGCCCCAGGCTCGAGCCCAGAACCAGGCCTTCAAGGCCCTGCGGAGGACCAGCAGGGTTGGGGCCAACCTAATCTCTGAAGTGATGATGTTCCAGAAGGCAGATGTCATGGCAGAAAAGGCTCTCCTACAGGGCCCTGCCAGCCAACACTGCTTGGCCGATGGTAACCGTAGCATGCCCCTCCTGCCAGATCAGATAGGATGGGTGGAGACAACTGGGAAGAGACAGTCCCGTAGCATAAATAACCCGGCCCCAAGCCGTGTAGGGCTTCAAAGGTAACTACCAGCACCTTGAATTGCACCTGGAAGCAAACTGGCAGCCAGTGCAGCTTGTGGAGCAGTGGTGTCACGCGGGCCGAATAACCGGCGCCATTAACTGCCCACGCAGCCCCATGTAGAGTACGTTGCAGTAATCCAGTCCGACATTATGCAGATGTTCTTGATCTCTTCCTCACCTTTTCCTTCACCATTGGCCCTGCTGGCTGGAACTGCTTAGGTCCCCCCCCTCATCCTCAGTGACACCATTCAAGCATTCTTGGGGTGTTCGGTGTCCTTAAGCGGGCTTCTCTGGGAGAACTTTCTGTCTGAATACGGGTTCCATGCATTATTCCAAATGCCGCAAAGGCATCTGTCACAGCACTTTGGTTTGTTAACCCAGATCACATTTAGGTTTGTGTTAGCTTGGTCCAGCAAGGCTGTGTCAGAAATTCTGCTTTGATACTTGCTGCTGTGCAGTTCCTGCTCCTGACCTTGGTTCTGGCTGCATTACAGAGTCGGCCCCAGAAAGCCTAAGACCAGAAGTGCAGGCGGTGGCCGTGGGGTTTTCCTGGAGAGGCCCCACTTCCAGAAGGGCACAACTCAGGCATGCTTCAGGCTGATGAGACGCCCACACAGCCAACCTCGTGAATTCAATATCAATCAATCAGTATCAGTTTTATTGATTAGTCTTGCAACCATATCAACACCTCCTGAATTCTTTACCTGTTAATTCCTGCAGAGCAAGAGGAGGAAGAGTGTGACCTTGGGGAGGTGGACACCAGCGCCGGACGCTTTGTTCGCTATCAGTTCACTCCTGCCTTCCTGCGTCTCCGGACAGTTGGGGCAACGTGAGTCTGGGCAAAAGCTGATGGGGTGGAGAGACCACAGTGCTGCTGTGGCTGCCTCAGCACCAGCCACCGAAGCATAACCAAATGTGTCTGGATTAGTGAAATCAGCACTTAATTAATTAATTAATGGATTAATTAATTCAGCACTCCTAGATGAGTATTTAAGGAGAAAGAAAAAAAATTCCAAAGTGAAGTCTGGAATTTTGCAGTTTGTATGAATCAAATGAAAGATACCTGCTGTGTTTATTCTTTTTGCCAAATTTGTTCCACTAATTTGAATTCTTAGTTGCGCTGTACCTGAAGCCCTGATCCTTGGTCACTGGGTATCCTCCTCCTAGTCCAGCATTTCTTTGCAACCAGAGGGAGAGAAATACTGATTTATGTTTTTAAACCCTGGAAATAGATTCTTCTAAGAGTTACAATCCGTGCGGGTTTCTGTCATCCTGCAGCTGGGCCCTCCTCCTAGGTCACTCATGCTGCCTCGCCAGCATAAGTGCCATCTCTAGGGCAGAACTCCAGAGCCACCTTCCTTGTCCTGTGCATGTTAGGAGATGGCTGGATGCTCCAGCGGTTGCCCATTTTTCTCTCTGCAGGGTGGAGTTCACAGTGGGAGACAAGCCAGTATCAAACTTCCGGATGATTGAGAGGCATTACTTCAGAGACCGTCTTCTCAAGAATTTTGACTTTGATTTTGGCTTCTGCATCCCCTGCAGCAGGAACACTTGTGAGCACATATACGAGTTCCCCCAACTTTCAGAGGATCTCAGTAAGTATCTCTTGGGGCTCGGTCGGGTCGACAGCCCACGGATGGAGGGCAGCACCCCGGATGAGTCCCCGAGGCCCAAGTGGACCTCTCTGTAATAGGCTCCTTGTGAGCACCAGCTTCCCACAGTGGCAGCCAGAGAATTTCGGTCCTTTCGATGATCTTTCCATAGCCATTCTTGGCCCCTGAGGTAGACAGAAGATAAATCCCTTTACTTTAATTA
Organism: Python bivittatus; assembly: GCF_059951505.1. Lineage (NCBI taxonomy): Eukaryota > Metazoa > Chordata > Lepidosauria > Squamata > Pythonidae > Python > Python bivittatus. The sequence goes on along the minus strand of NW_028277070.1, from coordinate 1,710,632 downwards.
ATCTGAAGCCCACAGATCCTCTTGCTGCGTCCTGCTCCCCAGAGTTTTTCAGGCTTCCACTGCAGAGGCAGAGTTGGGGCCTTCTCTGCGGGCTGGCGGGGGGGGGGGGGGCGTTTCTGGGCTGAGGCTGACCGTTCTCCTCTCTTCTGTCTGTACAGTACGTTTGATGGTCGAGAACCCCTACGAGACTCGCTCGGACAGCTTCTACTTTGTGGACAACAAGCTGATCATGCACAACAAGGCCGATTACGCCTACAATGGTGGGCAGTAGCCCTTCCAGCACCGCCTGTGGAAGGGCAGCAAGGGCAGCATGGAAACGGGGAGGGGCCTCTTCTGGGACAGTAAAGGAATTCTCCGGGCCCTCGCCCGTTGTCCCTCGCTCCATCTCGGCTTGGCTTCCATCGGCGTCCTGGTCCCGTGACAAGCCAGGCGGGGACCCTTCCAATTGAGCAGGCGTGGCTAGAGTTCCCTTCCTAACGCATCTGCCACCCAGAGAGCTGTGCAGGCAGGTTGGTGCGGGCGCCTCTTGCTCACGCCATTGCCTCCCGACCTGCTTTCTGCCTGGGCTGGCGTTCCTTGTCGTGGGTTTTTTCCTCCTCCCTGGGGTCGGAGGTGCCTGGGGAGGGTCCCCAGGGGGAGAGGGCAGAGCGCTGCAGTGTTTTTCCATGGGCCTGCTAGAACAGCAGCGATCCATAAAGGCCCGACCTGTATTGTATGAATTAGCGGTGCCCTCCGGCCAGAGGGACAGAAGCCTGGCCCTGCTGCTCCTCCTGGCAGCCCTCATCGTGGGGGTGGGAGAGGTCCTGATCTCCCCACTTCCCTCCCCGGGTCTCGTTTTTGCCTTGTTTCCAAGGGGCTGGAGGGCAAAAACTGCAGGTGGGAATTTCCTCTGTGGTCTGGTTGGCCCCTCTGGCAAGGTGCTGCAGACGCTGCTTTGGCAGAGCCTCTGCGTTTGGCAGAAGGGCTGGGGCCTCTGCGGAGGGACGTGGGCCTCCCACGGCAGCAAGGCCCCAAAGGGTGGGGGCTCCAGGGGGCAACGGCTTAGTCCAAGGGGAGGTTTTAGCTGCCCCTCAGCGAAAGAGCTTCAGGTGCAGGACTGTTTTACGAAAGGGGTTGGTGCTCGTGACGGACCCTGGGGGATGAGGCTGCCCACAGCTTTCCCTGGCAAAGTGCCTTTCGCCAAGGACTTTCTTCCCGATCCCAGCGGTTCAGCGCCAGGTGCCTTTGCAACCACCCCCTGCTGCGCAGGCTTCCCCAGGCAGCTCTTCGGATGGGCTGTTTTCCCGAGCGGATCCCGGGAGCTGCTCTGCAATAACCGATCCCCCTGCCGTCCCCTCCTTCCACCCGGAGAGCGGAAGCTTTTCCTCTGTGCCTTCCTTGGGATCACTGTCCCAGCAATAAGCGGGAGGGAATGAGTGTGTGTTGTGTGTGTCGTGTGTGTGCGTGTGAGAGAGAGAACGGGATGCTTTGCTGGGTGAGAGGGAACCAACTGATGCCCAAAGCGCAGGATCCAAAGTGCATCTGGTCGCCCTCTGGCACCCTTGAGTTCTCCCGGAGCTGAGCTGCCCTCTGCGCCCGCCTCCCCCCGCTTCCCTTTGGAGTCTGGCCTGACCCGCTGTGGTCTGCTGATCTCTCCCAGGGCTGCTGCTGCGTTTCTGCCACACCAGCTGGGCAGGCAGGGATGAAGTGGGGTGGGTGGGTTGCAGTTTCTGCCATGCCGACCAAAGGGGGCAGGCGAAGGAGGGGGCCGCTGCCATTCAAAAGTGGGGCGTGGCTCGCAGGTGGCAGTGGAGCGATTAGCCATCCAGGAGGCCCTTTGGCCTGAGCACTGCAGGGGCCTGGCCCCTTGCTGAGCCGGTGGCTTCTAAACCTGCCTCAGGATGGTAAAACTGGCTCGCCGTTGGGATGGCCGCTCCTGTTTCCTTTTCAGCCCACGAGGGAAGCGAAAGACAGGAGACCCCCTTTAGACGCGTCCTGCCTTGGAAGGGAGGACCATCTCCGGGGAGACCTGCTCTCGGCCCTCAGTGGTGGCCTCGGCCGCCTCGTGGCAACTGGTAGCCGTCCGGTCCCAAGCGTGCCCCACCCACCCCGAGTGTTGCTGGCCCCGTGGCTGTGAACCTCCGCCCGAGCATCTCTGGTAGGGTTCTGTTGCGGGAACCGATCGGAGCTTCAGGGCCCAGCAGTCTCTGGTTCTCTGGAATTTTGTATGCAGTGACGTTAAGAGGTTGGCGTTCAGGGTAACAGCGTGATTAATTTCCAAGGGAGGGGGCAGATTCAGCACCGGGGCCGACATAACCCCTCCCCTCCCCCCGCCCCCGCCGGTGGCTCTGAATTGGCCGCCGGCATTTGTGAGTTGTTCGGCGCAGCGGCTCTCCCCGTCCGCGGATCCTTGGGGCGGCCAGCGTGCGCCCTGCGACACGTGTCAATGGACAGGAAAGGGTTCGTAGTTTTTCCATTTTCCTGCCGAGTATTTTTCGATAGAGAGCGGCGGAAGCGTTGAAAGCCCCTGCGTGAGTTCCCTGAATAGTATCAGCACCATCATGCTATGTCTATTTTATATCTCTCCTTGATCTGCAGTAAACTAGCTGACCGATTTGTATAAAATGTTATTTTGTCTCAAGCAATAGTAATTAAAAAAACTACATTCCATTCCGGTCTTGCTTCATGAGGGGGGCGGGAGGCTCCACTAAGCTCAGAGGACGCGCCTGGAAACGGATCCTGAAGACGCGGCCTCGGGGGGGGGGCGCAGCCGGCGGCGCCGGACCCACGGGAGGAGCGCCGGGGCCCCGCGCCCGCGGGGTGAGCGTTTGTCCCAAGAGGCGGTTGGGAGCCGCCGCCCCCGCCCGGCTCTCCGTCTCCAGGAATGCGGCCCGCGAGACCAGCGGAGGGGAGGGGAGCGGGGCCGGCGGGGGCCCAGCCGCGCGGCTTCTCCGCTCCGCTCCCCGGACTGCTCCGCGCAGGGCAGGAGCCGGCGGCCGCGGACAGAGCCCCCCCCTCCGGGGCGGGACGCAGCTGGCCCGAGCCGCCTCCGCGGCCCGCCTCGCGCCGCCCGGCCTGCGCGCCCCCGGGGCGTCGCTCCAAGGGGCGCGGGCAGCCTCGGCGAGCCCGGCCGGGGCCGGCCCCCTTCCCGGCGCCCCGCCCGCCCCGGGCTCGTCACGGGCGCTCCGCCCGCCCATCCGCCCGTCCGCGGCCAGCCCCCTGGCGCAGCCCGGCCCTCCGGGGGCGGCGACGGCGGCGGCGGCGGCGGCGGGAGCGATGGCGGCCCTTCTGGCGGCGGCGCGGCGCGGCGCCCTTGCTGCCCGCGGAGGTCGGCGGGGCGGGGCGGGGCGGCGGCGGCGGGCGGCGGGGGACCCCTCCGGGCGGGCCGGCCACCCCCGCTCCGGGGCAGTCCATCGGCGGGGGCGCGGGCGGCGGGGGCGTCGGGGCGGCTCCCCGGGCGCCCCCCGAGCCGGCCCGCGCGCTGAGCTGCCCCTCCGCCCGCAGCCCGGCTCCTGCACGCGCAGCTGCCCGAGACGCACCGGATGCTGCGGGAGACCTGCCGGGACTTCGCGGAGAAGGAGCTGGCGCCCGTGGCCGCGCGGCTGGACCGCGAGCACCGCTTCCCCGCGGAACAGGTCGGCGCGGGGGGGGGGCGGGGGGCGGGCCGCGGAGGCCGCGCGGCCCCGTCGGCGCGTCGAGTCTCCGCTGCCCGCGCGCAGCCCCGGCGCTGGCGCAGGCGGCGGCGGCTTTTGTCGGGGCGCTTCGAGGTCCGACGGCCGGCGGCGCTGCAGGGCCGGCGTCGCTCGCGCGCGCGCTTCCCTGGGCGGAGCTGCCCCCCGTGCGGGGCAGGCGCAGGTCGCGGAGGCGCCGGAACCCGTCGCGGAGTCCGTCCCGTCCAGTGCGCGAGTCCAGCGTTGACTTGGTCAGCCTTTCCTCTCGGCTGTTTCCGATGCGCTTTTATCTGCGTCCCGCCAACCATCCGAAGTAGGCGCGTCATTTTCCGAAAAGCGAAACAGCGCAACTCTGCTTCGCAAAAAAATGGAAATTTCCAGCCACCTTGGGCCGTTTTCTGTCTCTCAAGCTGCTGCAGACTCAAGAGCCTTTGCGCTGCTTCTGTTGTATTGCGTGTCCTTGTTGAACTTACTCGTAAGTTGCTACGAGCAACGCCTTTCAGGGAAGAAGGAAGGGAATAAACTCTGTAGCTTGAGGGCACCTTTGCGCACTTGGCACCATTACGAAGCAGCTAGAGAACAGAAGGGCAAGGGCAGACTTAATCAACAACCCCTAAATTGCTTTAGTTGGGTTTTCAAACTGGGACTAATTAACATGGCCTCAATCCCTTTTGTAACCTCATTTCCCCCCCCTCCCGCTTCCAGATTAAGAAAATGGGGGCCCTCGGACTCCTAGCAATGGCAGTGCCCGAAAAGTACAAAGGAGCTGGCTTGGATTGCTTGGCCTACACCGTCGCCGTGGAGGAGATCAGCCGCGGCTGCGCTTCCACCGGGGTGGTCATGAGCGTCAACAACGTAGGCGCTGGCATCGTTCCTTTGCCCAGCCTCCCGCCCCGCCCCCTTTGGCCCAGCTCTGCTGGGAGGGGGGTCGCTCCCTGCTCCCCAGAGGTCCAGAAGTGGTGGCTCCCACAGTAGTGACTTACGGGGATCCTTTCTGTTTCTTCAGTCGCTCTATTTAGGACCGATTTTGAAGTTTGGGTCGGAAGAGCAGAAGGAGAAATGGATTGCTCCTTTCACCAGCGGGGATAAAATAGGGTGCTTTGCCCTAAGTGAACCAGGTAATTTGGGTGTCTGAGAGCTGCCCCCAGGCAACCCTTTCCTTTTAGTGTGTGTGTAGGGTGTTACGTGACAAACAGCCATGGGAGGCGGCCTCTCTCTCTCTGTGCAGCTGGGGCAGAGCCACCCCCCCCCCAAATTCTTGCCTGGGTCTTTGCAGTTAGAAACCCCTCAGAAAGGAGAGCGGCACCTTGTCACCTGTGCATCACCTGTGCCCTGACACGCGGCTCTAAACCGCCTGCCTGGCTGTGGTGGATGGCTCTGCTTTGCTCAGCTCTGAGCATAAGCTTTTAGAAAAACCGTAGACTGAACTTAAGAGAACCAGAGCTGCTGTTTGCTGGAAGCTCCCTGCCTTGCGCGACTTCTGTTTTGCATAATTACTTCCCAGGAGTTGTGTGTTTTCTAACATTTAGCCACGTTCTGCCTACCCGCAGTTGCTCGCAAGGCAGTAAGGGGCTCCCGGGGGAGGCTGTGCCCCACAAGCCCCAGGCACAGTTCAGATGCTGCTGAAATACCACCGCCTCCATGTTCACCTGGCAAAGCTACCGGCTGAGCCAGGTGGGAGTTCCACAGAGTGTCATGGCGGGTTCTGCTTTTGCCTGCATCAAAACTGAATGAGTGCCAGGGAGCTGTATGGGGCTGTCCAACTGGTGTAGACCAGGCAGTGCTCGCTGGAGGCAGGGAAGGGGGAAGAGCGAAAGGCAAGCCTTCCCCGTCCACGTGCCCCTGCAGAGTGGCAGAGCTCTTGCCTCCAGATCGTCTTTTTCTTGCCAAGGAAATGGCAGCGACGCTGGAGCTGCATCTACAGTGGCTCAGCTTGTTGGGGACGAGTGGGTGTTGAATGGCACCAAAGCCTGGATCACCAACGCCTGGGACGCTTCTGCCACCGTGGTGTTTGCCACCACAGACAAATCCCTGAAGCACAAGGTAGGCACTGGGCCTCGGCCATGCCGGGCAAGCAGGTGGTCTCTGCATAGTGAGAAAAAGTCCTCTGGAAACGCCTCCAGGAGGATGAGGAGCAGCGGCTGAAAGAGCTGAACCTCGGCAGAGAAGATGAAGGGGAGACCAAAGTGGTCATCAACATCCAAAGGAAGGCATGACCAGAAGAAAGCGGTGGGAATTGAAAGTGGAGGTTCTCCTAAACTTTGGGAGAAACTTCCCAGTGATGATTGCCACTGGACAGAGGACCCGAGGGCCCGTTGGTGTCCCAGTCATGCCCTGAGCTAGAAGTAGAACAGGTGACCTTCCTCAAGTGATGCACCATCTCCTTGGCCTCTTTGTTCCTTCTCTGTTCCCCAAGTCCTGCTGGGCAGCAAAAAGAGATGGTTGTGGCTTTCAGGCTTCTGAGCAGATGCTCGGAAAGGCTGCTGTTTGTTGCAGGGCATCAGCGCCTTCCTTGTTCCCATGCCATCCCCGGGCCTCTCGCTGGGAAAGAAGGAGGACAAGCTGGGGATCAGAGCTTCCTCCACCGCCAACCTCATTTTTGAAGACTGCCGCATTCCCAAGGACAACCTCCTGGGGAAGCAGGGAATGGGCTTCAAGATTGCCATGGTGAGTGCAGGGTGGAGGGGTGACCTACTTGGCCGAGACCGCAGAACGAGGCTCCTCACCCCATTTCCTCCTCCTCTTCTCAGCAAACCTTGGACTCTGGCCGGATTGGAATTGCTTCCCAGGCCTTGGGAATTGCCCAGGCAGCTTTAGATTGTGCCGTGGATTACGCCGAGAAGAGGATGGCTTTTGGGCATCCCATCACCAAGCTGCAGGCCATTCAGGTATGGGGGGAGCAGGAATGGGACCCCCTCCCCCTTCTTGCTGCTGTTGCTCTCCTTCAAGAGGTTCTGTTTCGGAGTCACAGAATATGTGACCTGTGAAGTCCTTCTGGGGCTCAAACTACAAAAGCCAGCCGGCTCCCCCTGCCCAGTTCGGAGCTCCGGCCCATGACCCTCTCGGTGGGACAGAGCAGAAGACACCGTGGCCGCCTCCCCTGCTTCATGGAACATGCCCCTGCTCCACCCCCTTGAAGCAGAAGGACCCCGAAGGACGTGCGCAGGCTGTTTCTGTTGCGCAGGGCTCTGCCTGGGCCTTCCAAGGGCCGCCTGGCTCTCCTTCATGGCATCCAGAATCTCAGGCACTGGAGCAGCCACCTTCCCGTCTGCTAAGTGGGGCCGTCTGCTAGCCAGAAATGATGCAGGATTAGACTCCTGTGGATTAGTAGGCGTGGATGATCTGCAAGAGGCCTTACCCGCTGGGTGTTCTGTGTCTGTAGTTTAAGCTAGCTGATATGGCCGTGGCGCTGGAGGCGGCTCGCCTGCTGACCTGGAGAGCAGCCACGCAGAGTGACAGTGGAGAGCCCTACACAAAGGTAATCTCTATCTTCACTGGCAGTGAACGTCTTCCAAGTAGCCTAGAAAAATACACAGGAGCACTCGCGGTCTTTTGAAAGGTGATTAGCATCTGTAGAGTAGATGTTGGGGCACCTGCAGACCTTCAGAATTAAAGAACATCTTTTAAAAATGGCTGGCATCTCATGAGAATGCCAACATTTTGCAAGCTTACAAAAAGGAATAGGTGGGATCTCAGGGATGGAGTTGTCAGAATTGTAAAAAAATTAAAAATTGGGAGGCGGTACCTGATGCTCCTTGGCGTAAAGGCCGCCTGGTCTCCGCAAGGAAAGCGCTGCTGGGATTAGCAGGCCTTCCATCCTGCGAGGAAAGCCGGCCGGCCAGCTGGCCTGGGGTCTGGCAGCCCCACTAGCAGCAGATGCCCCTAGAGGGGGCCTCCTTGGGAGTGTGGTGCCAGGCAGCTTCTCTGCTCCTTCTCCACAGGAAGCGGCAATGGCCAAGCTGTCGGCATCCGAGGCAGCAACGTTCATCTCCCACCAGGTACGTTTCTCCCAATGGTTCGCGAGGTCTGATTTCTTCAGGAAAGGTGGGACGGCAAAAGGTGAATCGTGTTTCTATCTTAGTAAGGATAGAAGAGCCCTGCAAAGCCTGTTGATTAAATGATGGGCAGACTGACCCAGTTTGTGGAGAGCTGCCTCCGTTTCCGCACGTGCCAGCACCCGTGCTTTTATTTCAGGCTATCCAGATCCTGGGAGGGATGGGCTACGTGACGGAGATGCCAGCCGAGCGCCACTACCGAGATGCTCGCATCACTGAGATCTATGAAGGAACCAGTGAAATCCAGAGGCTGGTGATTGCGGGGCAGCTGCTGAAGGCCTATCGCGGCTGAAGAGGAGGTCTGCTGCAGGGGCCTCAAGGACAGGTCACACCTTAGGTCAGGGGCTGGATTAAACGTGGGGAATCGCCCCCTCTGCTCATCTCACAAAAGGCAAAGGCCTGAGCACCCAACTGCTTTGATCATCAAGTCTCTGGCGGAGGTTGAGCACTTACAAGAGGGTGCCTTGAATAACCAGGGGAGGAATGACCATCAGAAAACAGGGATGTGCGAGAGCCTCGGGTCCCATGATTGTCAAGGTACACTACCAGCCGTTTACTGGTCCTCTAGTCCCTAGGTAAGGTCTACTCTACCATGGACCACATGAATTCCAGCGGAGTGAGATCTGCTCAGGTGAAACTACTCTGTCTTCAGCGGCATCTGCAAGAAAGCAGATTGTTGGGAAACGATCGGGGAGACAAGATGAATAACAGAGTTAAGGGAGGGTCAGGAAGCAACCCTGGATCAGCTACTGAAGTGAATCTTGAAAAGGAGCTGGTGTTAGTGGCAGACGATAAATCGTAGCCTCGAGTCCAAGTGCCTTGTTTGTGCCCCAAAGCCAAGTCCTCCTCCACCCGCAGATGCGGATTCCCAAGAAGACACCTTACGGATAGAGTCAAAATCAGCTATTAAATTTGAGCATCAACAACTTGCTGTATCTTTTGGTTTAATTACAGTCCTTTGTTGAATACACATTCAAAGTGCAGGCCTTCTGCTTGATAGAATGCTAAAGAGGCCTTGGAGCCACCAAGTCCTACCAACTGCTCAGGGCCTACCTGGAGGAACTTCCCAAAGAAATGGCTGTCTAGCTTCTGCTGTGGGAGACCTGATCCTCCTGGGTCTTGGTTCCCCTTTCAAACTGGTGTCCCTGTCAAGCATTTTGTCTGACATTCAACTGGAATCCCTCTGAAATTTAAGTCCATTAATTTGTTACAGAAAACAGCCTGTATTTCCTTTTTGTTCGGGTATCTGAAGAGGAGTGTGACCTCCTAGCCCTTTTGAGGCTGCACCTTCTCTGCAAAAGGGCCACCATGTCCTTGGAAAGAAACAGCCACATGGGGTGGGGAGGGGAGTGAACCTATACAATTTGCTTCCCCACCATGTTCTTTGCTTTGTTCAGGCACACTTGCAAAACCTGGTTGCCCATGACTGCTGTGAGCTGGGTCTTGGCCCTCTTGTTCTCAGTGACACAGAGTCCCCTCCTCCCCCCACTTTCTAAAAAATCACCGTAAGGAAATACTCATGAGCCACCCCAACAGGGTGGGAGGGATGGCACCATAGTCTCCAGACTCCCTTCCGAGATGACAGAAACTTCCTTGCTGGAAATCCAGGACTGCTAGTTGATGTTCACGTGCTCGGCATGAGTTTCTGCCATGGACATAATTACAAGAGGTTTCGTGTATCTAAACAGTCACGTTCATCAATCTGCTGCCTTCCAAATCCATTCCCAGATTCTTCCAGACAAGGTGGGCTGACCTAATGGTTATAACTATGCAGCAGCAACAGCAGCTCAAAGAGGGGCATCAGGTTTCTGGCTGGTTACTGTAGTCCAGCGTTTTTCAAACTTGGCAACTTTTAAGATGTGTGGACTGCGGCTCCCAGAATCCCCCAGCCAGCATGCTCCCAGAATTCTGGGAGCTGAAGTCCAGACACGTTAAAGTTGCCAGGTTTGAAAAACACTGCTGCAGTCCAAAGCAGCATCGTTTAATGAGGGTGCTCTGGCACCACTTCCAGCTTGGCACTAAGAGGTGGTATCAAGGTTACTCTGGTTTGAATAAAGCTATGAGTTCCTCTGTCAGGGAGTCATTTTAACAAATGGTGGTGCTTCACCTTGTCTTAGAAGCTTCCAAAGCTGGTGATCATTAACTGCCTTTGAACCGACTGAGACCCAACTCCGAATGACAACGTATGGCTTCCCGTGAGAAGTTCCCTCTGTTCACCTGCCAATTGTAATGCCAGGCACTCAAACCTCTGGCAACAGCATCCTGAAGAGGAATTAGAGATGGAAACCCTAACCCTTCTTCTGCCTCCTTGCTCCTGGGGCCTCCTCACATAGCAATTTCCACTTTCCAACAAGTTTTCTCTCAGTTATGTCATTTTAGCTGCAAGTAATTCATGTGTGCCTCACCAAACAGGATGGCATTGCTTTAAGGGAGTCAACTGTGAGCTGAGAATCTACAACCTGCAATCAACATTGTTCAGCCTGCCAGACTCACATTTCACTTTTCAATGAGCAAATCATTTCTCAGTAGGGGTGCATTTCCTTGATGCAAACTCAATTCATGGTTAACAGCAGAACAATTTACTATAGCCTTCTGCCAGAATGCTTTTCCAACTTCCTGGGATTCTCTCACCCAAGTTCTAAACTTCTTCAAGATCAGCCATGTTGTTGCAACAAAGGAAGAATTTGGAAGGAGGTGGGGGAGCCTCTCTCAGGAAGAGGGAACAGGCTGATACCTACCTGGAGTCAGGTCACCATATTCCCAGAGCTGAGGGTCCCAGCTGATGCTGAAGGCCCGCCTCACCAGTTACCAGAGTGGTTGAATGGTTAAGGTGTTGAACTGGGAGTGGGGAAACAGGTTCTAATACCCCCTCAGCAACAGAAGCTCCTTAGGGGACTTGGATCACTCCCAACCTATCAGTCCAAAAGAGTGGTATAATGGTGAAGGGGTTGGACTAGGAGCAGGGAGACTCAAGTCTCTGGATGCTTGCTGGAATTTGGAGATGGCCATATCCTTGGATAGGACTGCACTTGAGTGGCCTCTCCTGCCACAGTAATTCAGAGCTGCTCCTTGGTAAACCACCATCTTTGTAAACCACCACTGGGGAATGAGGTGGTAAAGGAGCCACCTAGAAAGATACTGGTAGAAGACAAAAAATAGAATGAATATGACAAAGCATGGGTAAGAGCCCAGATTCAAGTGTACACTGTAGGAGTAACGGTGAAATGTCAGCATCTCTCCTCTTACTGCATCTGAACCAACAGCCCACTTTAAAACGACCCCACCTCTTTGGAGAAGGATGGCCCTGAGGAACATCTGTTGAACCATTATGCATCTGGCATTCAGCAGATGCTAGTTGGGAGTTAGCTGGGACACCAGTTGAGGTGAAGAAGGGCTCATCTTGTGGTTACCTGGGATGAGTTTACATTTGTTAGTCCTGAGGAAGTGGATCTCTATCCCCGGGACATCAACTCCACTTCCTATGGGTTAGATCCCTGCCTTTTCTGATTGGTGGAAGCCTCCAGAGAGGTGATAGAAAGTTGGGTTAGAGCAGTGGAAAATGCATCCTTGAGGGAAGAGGTTGGTGCTGCCAACTTTGAAAGTGGTGGCGCACTCCCTATTCACTTAAACATCAACCTGTTTGATTTGGAGAATTATCGACCAGTCTCTAATGCTCCATTCACAGTGAAAGTTCTTGAGAAGGTTGTGGGTCTGTAACTTGTGGAGGGTCCTGGAGGAAATGGATTTTCAGTCAGTTTTGGGAAATGATAAACTACACTGATCACTCTTTTTGATGACCTGTGTTCTTCCCTGAGCTTTCAGCAGGCTTTGATTCAGTCAGTCACAGCATCATTCTAGGCTGTCTCCTGTGGTTGGGAACGGGTGGCACATTTTTACAGTGCTTCTCCTTCCTCTAGCTGAATCCAGCTAATGGTGGTGGGAGAGGTTGAGTCCCAAGGCCCTCTGTTGTGGGTGGCTGCAGTGCTTGATACCCTGTCTTCTATTATTTAACATCTATATGAAGCCACTGGGGCAGGTCATTTCTTGACACAGGATTAGGTATCATCAGTATTCAGTATATCCTGGCATCAAGCCACAGGGGAGTGACCAGAAGCCAGTAAGATGGAATTGCTTTGGATTCCAAGACCATCTGAATCCGGGGATATTCCATCATTGGTTGTGGAAGGGTTGCACTCCCTCATTTGGAACTGGTTAATAAGAATCTTCTTGGACTCAGGGCTCCTGCTCAAAGTACAGGTGGCAGCTGCAGCCAAGAGGGCTGTTGCACAACTGCATCTTGTATGCGTGTTTCTGGATCAGGCGGCCTTGTGCACTTTCATCATGCCTTGGTTCTCTCTTGGTTGGATTGCTGCAATGCACTCTACATGGGGTTACCCTAGAAGGCCAACCCAGAAGCTAAAGCTGGTTCTGAATGGCTTAAGTAGCTATGGAAGTTCTTTGTTTTACCGAAGTAACACTATTTTGAGAGCTACACTGGTTGCCAGATCTTGATGCAATTCAAGGTGCTAGTTATCACCTTTAAAACCCTATATGGCACCTTCGGACCTGGGTATCCTTGAGACTGCCTGCTCCCTTCCAAATTGGGCAGGAAGAGTTCTCTTAAGACCCCTCCCTTCAGGGGCCTTCTCAGTTGCTGCCCCCAGCCTATGGAAAATAATTCCCCTGAGATTAAAGCAGCTCTGACTGTCCGAGAATTTAGGAAGCTACTAAGACTCGGTTGTTCCAGAAAGCCTTGGGGACTGAAGCGGATATGGCCCCACTTCAGTTTCTGATCATTTATATTGGGAGAGCGTTTCCTCGGTGCAATAAGATTAATGATTGTTAAGTGTTGTTTTAACTCTTGTTACTGATATAGATTATATATCTCTTAGAATCAGTTGCCACTGAAGCAGTAAGCAACTCTAAGTAATACGTAATAATTTTTTAAAAAATCATAATAAAGATATTGCAGGAAAAATTAGTCTTTAAGATAGGAATAAAAAGAAAGTTAAAAAAGGTACCATTCCAGGATTAACAACAAGAGAAGTAGCACAAGCGTGTGATCCTATTTTTGCCCACCGCAAGTTGAAGACATCAGCAGATGGAGAGGCAATCCAACCAAGAGCCCAAGCAGCATTCAGGTCAGGCAGCTGAGGATCACCTCTCCATCTGTCTTAGACTCTCTGTGTCTGCCTCTCACACAAACCGAGGACCTCACCGTACAGCTACAGTTACAGCACAGGGGGGGAAAGAGTATGTGCTTCTGAATCAATAAAAATATTTAACAAAAAGCAAGTCAACAAAATGTGCTCCTCCTCTTCCTCCTCAGCTGTCCAAATGTGACTGCATGGCACAGAGTATCTTTGAGACTCATCTAGCAGGTTCTTCCCAAATTGCTGATGTAACAGGGCCCAGACAACACCTTGGACAGCCCTCCTGCCCAAGTCTTAAAACACAAGAGTGGGATTAGAAAGAGTTGGAGATTTGCTGAAATTGGCCTCTCCAGGTTTACAGGAAGGCCTGGCTACAGAACAGAAACTGCCTTGGTTGCCTCATGGGGTGGCCTGTGCTGGGAAGGAGAGGGGCACTGTGATCTTATCGGTCCTCCTGGGCCTCCCAGTGGCTATCGTGACTGGCAACCATGGTGTCTTTCTGGACAGGCTGTCAGAATCGGCATTCTGAACCAGTGCTTGGACAGGGCAACGGACTGGGCAAGGGCAATAAACAGAGACCCAGTCCAGACAAGACAGAGACCCTGAAGTGTCTTGCTCCTGAAGATGTCTCTGACTGGCAGAGCCGTCTCCACTGGCTCTCGCGTTGCCCGTCCCAGCTGGCAACTGCTCGTGCCTTTGATCAGCTTTCCTTAGGAAAAGGCCCTCTGTTCTGCACTGGAGAACAGCCTTCTGCAAAACTGGGCCTCCGAACAAACCAAAGCCCCTGTTAAAATTAGGACAGAATAAAAACATATGAATCTTGCCTAGAGAGTCGGGGAATTTAAGTAACAAAAAAATCCACCAGTTTCTAGTCACTTTACAGCAAGGGTGGGAGAACACGAAGTGAGCGATTGTTTCCTCCCACAGAGCAAACTCAAAGCAGAAAATGTGAACAGCTTTCAATAGGAAGTAAAATATGTAATTTATATAACACAACCCAGCATCAACTGCCTTTATAAAAATTTTACCTCCCTCTTGTTCTCTCTCTCTAGTATTGATGAAGGGATCAAAAATTATAAAACATTTTTAAATGGATTTGAAGAAACTAGGCACTGATAATTAGTTCCTCAATTACATATAATTTCTACACATCTCATTAAATAAATTAGAACCACAAGCACAAATTAATATATACTTTATAAGATGCTGGGATGTTAATTATAGTACAATTATAGCATCCACTTTGGAGCTGCTTTTTTAATGGACTTGTAAAAATATGACTTTTAAAAAGTATGGTTTAAAAATATGCATACATTGGGAACATTTTATAGAAAGGCATGGTCTGAGCAGAGCAAAATAAACATCACATATGCGCTTCCCATGCAGCTGAAAATCCTGGTCACCATAACCCAACACATCTCAAGGGCCTGGAGCGAGGGGGGCCGATCTACCCAGAGACGCCCTTCGTGCGCAGGCTTTCCGGCTGCCTCCGGGCCCTTAATGAATTCCTGCTGCCCAGAGTGGACAGAAGTGCTTCCCACATGCCAATCCCCTGGCCATTAAAGCCAGTCAAGAAAGGCCCAACAAATTATTACCAAGGCTTCAAAACGTCCCTCAGACTTTCTTATAACCTGCATCTTACACCAATTCTCCATGGAAATGAGTAAATTCTCCTAGGAGCACCAAAAATATTTTTAAGACAAGGAGTGATTACATCAAACTGTTGTTTAGTTGATAACAAGAAAATTAACTCTGATAATCGAAAAATGATTGAAAGTGACAAGAGCTTTCGAATGAGAAAAGCTCTTGGGATTCCAGTGAGCAGTTTCAAAATCCAGCCCCAGCATCTCAGGCCGCCGCTCCCTCCTCTGCCACCAGACACCCAAGAGCCGTATTCTCCACCGTTTGGTAGTCCAGGGCGGTTTGTGGGGAGGAGGGGGTGCAGAGATTCAGCCTACAAAATTGGTGGCCTGGATGCATGAGGTGAATTTTGTTCCCTTAATAAAAACCTTGCCTCTCTGCAGGCGAGCAACCTGAAAATGTCTTCATCACTGTGTCACATATGTAAATGCACACAGATACACACTGCTAATGAAAGCTTTAAGAGAGTCTGTATTTGGAAGTGAATCCCTGCCCTATGAACTGAACAAATGCAAAATAAACTTTCTTTTAAAGGCGGTTCCTTTTCCAAAGGTCTGTGCTCTTCAAATAGTAAAATCGTAAAAAACAAGCTTGCATATGTAAGATTGAAGAACTACAACTAAAGTGTAAAGCAAGCAAACATCAAGATGAAGCAGACTTCGGCCTGAGGAGTCTAGTGTGAGAAACGTGCAGATATTCTTAGGATCAATTCCAATCAGCCAACCAAACCAAACTGTGAGACTTCAATACACCGTACAAAAGCTAGATTTGTCTGGAAATTACAGTAGTCCTCAATTTGTCTGGACAGAAAACTACACCAAAAATTTCAACATGCTTCAGACAGACTGCTTGACCAGGACCCTGTGTAAAGACAACAGAAGCAGCCACCTTTATAAAGTCAAGCAAATCTTAGTCTGGTCAGGGCTTGGTTAGAAGTAAAGTTGCCTGTAGTTCCAGGATGGAGAAAACATGAAATATACATGTAGAAAAGAAATCAAAAGGGGCTTCCTTAATTTAAGAACTTGTGATCCTGTATCACTTCTCAAGGTGTCTTCTAACCTGTAAACATGGAGGAGCTCTACTGGATCAGAGTGAATGGTGTCCACAATGCCATTTCCTAGAGAAGCCCAACCAGATGCTTCTGGGAAGCTCTCAAGTTGGACATGAAGGCAACAGTATTGGGGAACTGAGAAAGGAAACACTGAGGGAGAGCAGCATGTAAGGAGAAGACTGTCCAGGCAGGACTGAAGAACAAAGACCACCTCAGGTCCAACTCCTTAAAAACAAGCCTAATAAAGGCATGTTACCTACTGAGATTTGAAATTTCACAGGCACAGACCTTTCAAATAGAAAACCAGAAACTTTTCTTTTGATCAGAAAGAGATAATTATCCTGGGAAACTTTGAAACAGCTGATCTGTAACAGTTAACACAACAGAACCTGGACAATTTGTTTAGAAAAGTCCTTGTTTTAAGAGACTCCCAGGTACAAAGTAGTCATCATAAACGTTGACCAATCACAACAGCAGAGGATGGGGTCCCCCCCTTTTAAACACTGGGTAATGGGGGGAAATACAACACACTAATGAAACAATGCAAAAGAAATTACCAAAAAATAGAAAATAGAAAAAATGTATTTACAAGTCATACATTACTATGATCAGAACACACAAAGACAACAGCTGCTATAATACATGCATTAGGTCAAGAAGAGAGCTACTAAAAACTGTAATGGACAAGTTGTAAAAAACAAACCCACAAACAAAACGGGGCAGGAAGGAAAAGGCTTCAGCATTCTTCCTCCCCTAAGTTTGCTACATTGATTGCAAATCAAAAAATCCCCTAAAATCCAGGAGGACACTCAGTACAACATACTACACTTAAAAAAAAAAACAAAAACAAAAACTGAAGCTTCACTCATGGAGGGGAACAAGGAGAGGCATCAGCCTATTTGCAGATCCATATACAAGAAAGCCATTGTCAACTGTTCTACATGCTAAAAATTACAGCAAGCCCCTGTCAGCTACGAAGCATGATCCTAGCAGATTTTACCCTTGCAGTGTGGTGTGTGTGTGTGTCTGTGTGTGTGTTCACACACATATATATGCTATATGTGCATGCCCGTATGGATGTACAAAAGGAGGATGAGTGTAGGAGTGTGTGTGCGTGTGTGTGTCATGTGTCGTGCTCTTATTCACTGCATTATGGTATCAGGGTGGAAATGTAACTTGTTACAACGAAGTTTTCATCTGGTGTACGGCAAGAAGTCACTCAATGTCTGTGGATTTCGTAGGTCGTCTCACACCACAGAAAATATAAACGGAAAAGGAAAAAAAAGAGTACAGTGAGAGAAGAAATTTTGTCTCAGTTCTTTCTGAAACTGGAGTCCAACAGAAAAACTGGTTCCAAAGTACTGCTGGGGTTTTCCAAGAAACTCCAAGTGCTGTGGCCATTTTTCCTTGTAGTGTTCACAAGTTCCTCAACGACTCTGAGCCGTTTTCTTACAAAGTCTGTCTCTTCCTCCTCTCAGGAACACCTGATGGTCTGGCACTAATCTGTAAACAGGAGAGGAAGGAAGGGAGGGGAAGGAAGCCGGGGCGCGTGGCTGCCGTGGCAAACCCTCTCCAGTTGCAAGGAAGGAGGCCCCTACGGCTTTGCACTCTCCTCCTTGTAATACAGCAAGTCCATCTGTACAAGTTCCACAAACTGGCAATTCTCCTAAGTACCAGCCCAGCCTCAGGCACGGTCAACCAAGCTGTGAGCGAAAAAAGGACCAGGCAGAAGTTCGGTCACTTTCCATCTGCTCCATCATACCTCTAAGAAACGCGAGCTGCTGGACTTTGAATGGAACGGCTCCGACCACATGCGACGCAGATCACCCTAGGAGAGAGAGAATATTCTGATTGTGAGCCGCCCAGAGTCGCCTCTGGGGGAGATGGGCGGCATATACATTTAATAAACAAACGAACAAACAAACAAATAATAAATAAATAAATAAATAAAGACAGTGGGAGTCCATCCGGTGGGTGTGGGAAGAACTTGGAGCCACGTCACCGGCCTGCTACCTTCGGGGCGCCTTAGCTACAGAGCGAATGGAGGCAAGACGGAAGAGGGGAGGGCGCTTGAGGAGCATCTTAGGAGCTGCGCTGAGGATCCTGCCTGATTTCTGGGAATTCCGGCTGACCGGATGCCTCTCGGGCACTGCCCGGGCTCCATCTGTGACAGTTGCATCTCTTCCACTGCTTTTTACCGAGCCTCCCAACTCTGCCAGCCTGGCTCAGTTGATAAACCTTCAGCTGGACTCAGTGCTCACATCACATAAATGCAATCCAATAGTTCATTCCACTAGAAGAAAACTTGTTTTGAGAGAGCAAAAACAATTACCTGCTTTGCACCATGAACGCAAGGCCTGGCATTTCCCCATCAGCTGCTAGCATTTGAAAACTGTCGTCCATTGAAGGCAGTTTGCTCCCGAACCCCAGCTCACTGTCTGCTTCTTGTCACCCTGGGGCACCCCAGCTCACTGTCTGCTTCTTGTCACCCTGGGGCACCCCAGCTCACTGTCTGCTTCTTGTCCCAACCCAAAGTCCTGATGCCTAACTGTAAAGCACTCCACAGCTTAGAAACACGGGCAGTCCTAAAGGACCGTCCATACCCTCTTTGGAGACCCTACTCCTGCTAGAAACAGAGCAGAAGGCAGCATGGCCTCCTCAGTGATGTCACCCAACCTGAAGAACACTGTTCTAACACACTGGAGTAATTATAATGTGAGGCAAATGATCTCTAAATTTCAAGCAAGCAGGAGTCTAGTGGGGAACTCAAATAAGGAGAGCAAAGAGCAAGAAAGGAGTGGAAGAACCAAGCAGAGGGAGTGACTGCTGACAGAGAACTCCAGACCGCCTGCTGCTTTGATTGCCCATTGTGTGTAACTGGAGTGCTGCTTTCTGTTGACCTAGCTGAGGCAGCCTCAGAAGACATATAAGGAAGCCAGCTGCCAAGAAAGCTCATTGAGCAAACAAACAGGAAGAGAAACAAAAGTCTACCAGGGGAGTTCAGCTGAAGAGGGAAGAGGGGAAAGGGAGTAGAAGAAACAAAGACAGAAAGAGATGGCTGACCTGTGTCTTGACTGTTGCTAATTGCACTGCACTGCTGAATGCCCACTGGAGCAGTGCTTGCTACTGACCTAGTTGAGGCAGTTTCAGATGACATATAAGGAAGCTTCCTAGATAGCAAGCTCACTGAGTGAGGCAAACAGGACTTTGGCAAGTCAAGGAGGTGGCACTTTTGTCTTGTGGTTGCTATTCATCAGAGGAGTAAGAAGATGTAAAGAACTGCTCTTGGGACTTGTAAGGCATGTGCCATATCTGTTCTCTTCCCCAAAGAAGACAAAAATCTCATACACTACTACATATATAGTTGATTGCTGTCTTGGAAAATGACTGGTTGGAGGCAAAACTGGCTTTTATCTTTGAATCATTACATCAAACTCAGGAAATGCTTTCAGAGGGACAACAGTAACAAGAATGCTTCTAGAAGACAGAAAAAAAAAGGCCCAAGCGGAGGGGACCAAGAAATGGAGGACTGTGCTGCAACGGCCCAAGCTATCAAGAAGAGCTCTTATTCTCTGGAGCTTAAGAAGACACTCCAGGGCCTTATCCATGAGGACACCACTGAATAAAGAGCGCCTGCCGCAAACCTCAGAGCCTGAATAAGAGGATTCTGCAGGCCCTGCACAGCAAAGGAGTCTTGCCTCTGCCTTGATGGAGAGGAAACAACGGGTGGTGGGGATCAGAGACTCTCTACTGAGAGGGGCAGAAGCAACAATCTGTCAGCTGGACTGTCCTCTCAGGAGAAATGTGCTGCCTTCCTGCGGCTCACATATGGGATGTGATGCAAAGATTCTCACTGACAAATACAGAGGTAGTCTTCGGGTAATGGGACCAGAACTTCTGTCGCTAAGCGATGCAGTCGTAAAGCATGTCATCTTCACTTAGCAATGGCAATCCCAGCAGTCCCCACTGCCATTGTTAAGTGAGGTTTGCAGGTCGTTAAGCAAGGACCTCCTTGCAATTTCCTGCCGGCTTCCCACAAGCAAAGTCAATGGGGAAGCTGGCAGGAAGTTGCAAGTCCCAGGTGGCTGGCAAGCAGGCTGGCAGGTAGGTAAGTGGTTGCTGCCAGGTGGGGGAGGGCACGCGAGGGGCCAGTGTGATGCAAGCATGGTGGGGCTTGGGGTGGCTGCTGTCAGGTGTGGGAGTCTTACCAGAGTGACCTGCAACCTTTCCTGCCGGCTTCCCCATTGACTTTGCTTGTGGGAAGCTGGCAGGGAAGGTTGCAAATGGTGATCATGTGACCATGGGACACTGCTAAGTGCAAGCACACAGATCACACTCACATGACTGCAGGGGTGCTGTGACAGCTGGAACTTCAAGGACCAGTTTTAAGTATGACTAGTTCAGTGCTGTTGTAACTTTGAACAGTCGCTGAACGAGTGGCCATTAAGGACTACCTGTACTTCACACAACAAAAATGATACAGAATTGAAGGCACTGCAAGGGATTATTCTGAGCAGGAAGCTGAAGGAGGTAAAGGCACAGGGGATGTTTTTCTTTATTCCTTCCTATCAAAGGATGTGGCCCAGGAAGGGAGAAAAGAATGGAGCAGCTGGCTGTGCAGATGGTCCCAACAGACCACCTTGGGATCTTTCACAATAGGACATATTTCTGAGATCAGGGACTCCAGACAAGAGATGGACTTGGAAGAATACCTTTGATTGAAAGGCAGCTTGTTAGCCTGAACCAGAAGGCTGTATACTGAATCCTGTGTGGAAGTGAAAAGAGAGCAGAACATAACACAACACAACGTACTGGGAATGGACGTGGGCAGAGATATATGGGATGTGAAGCCTCCAATGGGAAGCACATTAAGTAAGTTCTGTGACTCAAGGATTCCAGTTCTCTGTACAAATGCACAGAACATGGGGAGAAAGAAGAACTAGAAGCTTTAATGCAGGAAGGTGAATAAGGAGGCATCACTGAAGCAAAATTCAAGGATGGAATGCAAGGACTGAAATCAGAGCACTTCCGTCTCTTCCTGTATGCTAGAGGAAACAAATGGGGTCTCGACAGCTTTGCTAAAGCTCAGGAGAAACAGAGTTGGCTGAGTCTCCATGGGAAGGGAGTTCCTAAATGTGGGAGCACTACTCAAAGTCCCCAAAGTAGCCTTTGGCTACTTCCAAAGCCCTGTGAGAACACAATCACATATAGGGTAGTGTTTCTCAACTTCTGCAACTGTAAGATGTGTGGATGTCAATTCCCAGAATTCCTCAGCCAGATATGACCTGGAGGGAGTCGGCCCTGGATTGGAGAGGCAATGAATATTGACGGAAGGCAGTCCATCAAATAACCAGACCTGGAACCATGTAGGGGCTTTGACATGACATCCAACATCTTGAATCACACTCAGAAGCCAACTGGCAGCCACTGCAAGTCCATAAGCAGTAGGGTCACGTGGGTATCCTGGGATACACCCATCACTGTCCAGGCAACAGCATTCTATAAGAGCTGCAGCTTCCGAATGTTCAAGAGCAGTCCCACGTAGAGCTCACCACAGTAATCCAAATAGGAAGGGCCTAGAAGCACTGCCCAGTCCAGGAATGGCACAATGGGCACACAAACATCACTGTGCGAAAGCTGGTCATAGGTGCCACCTGATTGAGCAGGACCTGAGAGTCTAGGAGGACTCTAGGAGGACTCCCAAATGGCAAACTGCTTCTCAGTGGAGGAGTACAACTCCATTCAGAATCAAAAATGATATTTATCTAGAATTGTTTGGCCCACAAACCCAAAGCCACTCCATCTTGGAGGGATTCAGTATGAGTTTGTTCTCCCTTCCTCCAGACACTGATAACCTCCAGGTACTGGGGTGTTTCTACTGCATCATGCGTTTGGCCCTGGGCTACGATGTATAGATGGGTATCCTCAGCATATGATGCCAGATCCCAAGCCAGGGGATGAACTACTCCATCAGCTTGATGTTAGAAAGGAGTGGAGAGAGGAGAGGTCCACAAAACTTCAGGGCAGAGCTCTCCCACCACTACTGACTGGAACTGCTCCTTCAGAAAGGAGAACCACTGCAAAAGTGTGCCCCCCCAGTCCTTCAGAGATGTCCAGAAGGACACCATGGTAGATGGTGTCAAAAGCTACTGAGAGGTCAAAAAGAACTAGGAGGGGTGGATTCCCCTAACCCTGATCTCATAATTTATAAGCCATCCACTGCAATTTTTGTGCTGTTTCCTGCCCTGCAACTTGAAATATACTAATTACTGTAATTATAATTCCTAGACTGCTACAAAGTCAGACTCTTCCAGTGGGTCTCCCCACAGGGTCTTCGTCCCGTCCCGCTTACCTTTAAATAGGCCATAGTGAGGAGTGGCAGCAAGGTGAAGGGCACCAGGTACAGCAGGGCCGGCTGGGCCGCCCGGTGGATGCGAGATGCCACCGTCGCTGTTAAGAGCCCTGCGAAGGAAGGCGAGAGAACGTGACAGGCTTCTTCTAGAAGATGCCACTGCTTGCTTGCTTATTTATTTATTTATATGTCAAATTCGCCACCGCCCATCTCGATGAAACGACTCTGGGTGGTTTACACGTTTTACTCATCAGCCTGAACCCCCACAGAAATATACTATCCCTAGAAGGCATGGGGCGGAAGGAAGGATGTCGTTGCACTAACCTTTGGAAATTGGTGGGAAAGCAGAGTGAGCAAACAGAATTATTTCTAAACCATCAAAGGCCACGAATCATTTGTGCAACTGCTCTGCAACCAAGCAGGATGCCTGCTGAGTGCTCCTCCCAAGAGGCCCTCAGCTCCTTGCTCCTTCCTCACCTCCACTCAGCCTAAACTTCATCTTAATTTACAAGAAAACCAAACCTGAACTCTGTAACTATGCTGCAAACATGCATCAAGCCATGTCTGGGTTTTCTTGACCGAGTCTAGATTTTAGGAAGGACTTCTGGTTAAGATGGCGATGTGAGAAAGTGTGCCTTGCAATAGCTCCTTGGAGAAAAAAGCCCTTCCAACTTCATTCTTCTAATTTTATTTCAGAGGAAGTGATTAAAGGCTATATCAGAGAAAAAAAGTTAGGGGAGTGGACCCAACCTGACCTTGGAAGATAAATGTTGTCACTGCAATAAATAAAAAGGTACTCTTGGAAAATGCCAATTAAAGATTAAAAAGCTTCTGAGAGCTAATGATGGCTCTAGGACTGTACACTTCTCAGCCAGTTAGCCTCTATGTATATGCTAAAGCAAATTAAAAGATAGAGCTATATTTAGGAAACCTGGTGTTAAAAAAAAAGTTAGATAAAAATTTCAGGCTATTTTACCTCATGAAGGCCATTACTCTATTTGGAATGTCAAGCTTAAATCCTGTTCCATGTTCGGTTAAAAGGTTTACAAAGGACATTCCCCATGAACTTTAAGTCTGCTAATTTGATCATATAAACCTCAGTCCAGGTCTTCTGAGGTAGATTCCAGGAGAAGGTCTGTTTTTCCAAGGTCAAATACCAAGCAAGCGCTTAGCCTCAGGTATCAAACCAACTCGCTCTCCAGAGCACCATTCGTAACATCTCACTGTTTTTAAAAAAATAATATACTGCAGAAATACAAAGCTTACTACTTTCACAGTATTCTTAGTCCTGCACTGCACTTTCCTTTCAGACTCCCACCTCTTTCCAAAACCTTTTAAACTGTCTGTCCCACTTACGCTCACAAAGAACGGCCCCCTGCTTACTCTGGCCAAATAATCACAGCTGTGAGCAGCTAAGGGGGGAAGCCCAGCGGCTGACCCAGACGGGGCCACCCTCGCAGGCTATCAGCAACTTTGGACTAAAAATGGACAGTGTGTGCCTTTACAATTACAAAGATGCCATCTGTCCATTATACGGTGGTCTGAAGACCCTGTATCTGAACTGCCAGAAGTCCCATTTGGAAACTATTTCAAAATTCACACTGCATATATTATGTTTATGAGAGTCAGTCTGGTGCAGCAGTTAAGGCACCAGGCTGGACACCGGGAGGCCGGGAGTTCTAATCCCGCCTTGGGCACGAAGCCAGCTGGGTGACCCTGGGCCAGTCCCTCTCTCTCAACCCTGGGAAGGAGGCCAGGGCAAACCACTTTCTGAAAAAACTTGCCAAGAAAACTGCAGGGACTGGTCCAGGCAGTCACCAGGAGTCAAAAACTGACTCAAAGGCATAAAAATAGATACATATGTACATACAGTACATACTAGTTTATATGTTTAATTCTCCATTTTCCCTTACTTCTACATAAACTGTGTCAATAAGTTAATTGTATAACATGAATATGTATGTAAGGTAAGTTTTGATTAGTATGTAACTGTTTTAAGAATTTGTACTACCGCCCCTTTTCTTTGTGCATACAAAATAGAACTTTGAAAAGAATCATAAACCACTCCAAATTATGAGCAACAGCAAAACCAAACGAATGGTTTGCAAGAGAGCTTCAGGAAAATACCACAGAGACTGTTAGGAGTTTTGTAAGCAAAGGATATATTATCCTTTCCATGGAGAGATCCAATGAACACCACACACACACACACACGTTTCCATGGTTGTCATAGACTTTTCTAGTTGTCCTTTACTCTTACCTACAAAGTATCCAATGAGAGTGCAATGGAAGTAGGAGACTTTTTGCATACGACCAGAAATGTTCCCAGGACCTGGGGTGCCACAGGAATCACCGTTAGCTTGCTTTTTGTAGTTGTCGTAACGGAGAACAAAGCAAAGCAGGAGGCCTGGCATCACAATATCTCCAATTCCCAGCATAGAAAAATGACTGCCTGTAGAACTGCAAAAGAACGAGCAGGGTTAGCCCCCCAGCACCAGTCCTTCCCTCTGGGCCAGCATCAGCAGTGCACAGACCCGGTAAGCCAGGTTGGTTAATGGAAAGCTGATCCTAACTATGCCCTCCCAGTTAGGTTCTCTATTTTATAAAGGCAATTATATCACAAAATAGTTTCCAAAGTTGAAATGTGAAGGACAGGAGATAATGAAGCTTAATCCTACCTTGGAAAGACAAGTTTACCAGGCAGTGACAAGCGGGGGACATCTCGACCAACATTGGGTCCGAGATGAAGCTTCCGAGATAAAACATCAAGAGGGTTATCTGCCGGTTGTGTGGCCACTTTCACCATAACATTGCTATTGAAGATGTAGGCAGAAAAGAAGACCTGGAGAGGGGGAAAAGTGAGTTGGAAGGGTTTTCAAAAACCCCATCCCCATCAACCATCCTGAGACCCACAGCAGTCACAAAGACCAAGACAGGGAGGCAAAAAGTGGGTTTGCAGATGTATCTGCCAGATCTCAGTGGCATGCCATAGCAGCCTCGTTGCCAGTGAGAAAGACATACACCAATGTTTTGTGGCCAAATTAAATAGTGACACCTTTGTCTATTTGCACCATTCAGCTCTACCTATGACTTGGTAATCCTTCCTTAATAAAAAAAAACTGAACTAGATAGCAGTGAACAAGGAAGCAGGAGGCACGTCCAGGTTAGCTACCTTTCTTCTCTGAGGAACTCTGAAAGAGCCCTCCCTCAACCTCAAGGCATGTCTTCATAGCAAGGCAGCGCTGCAAAACTCAGTAGCAAACTAGAGACTGTGCTAGATATTTCACCCTGAAATAACCAATCCCTGTTGAAGGTCTGTCCAGGAAATAAGTGGCATTTGCCCTCTTTGGGCATTAATCACTGATGTTGTCTGGATATTTGGTTCCTAGAAGGTGAGGCCTGCCTGCCCACTCAGGGTGGCCCTAGGGTCCAGGAAGGAGAGTAAGGAAGATGACCTTGATGGAGATATGCAGGAACCGTTGCCAGGCAAAGGGAGCTGAAGCATTTTTTAGATCCAGAACAATCAGATAATATTCAGAAGGATTTCAGGCAGGCGGCACCTAATCCACTGAGCTATAAGGAGGAGGAGATCCAGCAAATCAGACGTGTAAGATCCTGTTATTACAGCCCATCTCAATACAAGGAGTTTTAGCCTTCCTGTGATTTCCTGGCCTGCTCTACTGAGTGGGGCTGAAAGGCAAGGACTCACTGGTCATGTCCTTTGGTCTCTGATAGCACGAAAAAGGAGCAGCCACCAAGGTGATTTTTCAATATTACTGTTTCCCCCACCCCAGAAGCTCCAACAGCTTTCCCTTCCATGAAGTCACAGCTGCTGATACTGCACGCCTAATATGGTCTTTCAAGCTCAAAGGAAAGAATAAATGAATAAATGGAAGAACACACATTTAGAATTAGAATATTTTAGATTTTCATGGTGAGCCTAGTTTATGATGTAAATCGTACAGCAACTTATTATTTCCAAAACTCTGAAGTGCATTAAGATGTATATTTAGTCTCCTAAGGAAAAATGCAGATTCTTCCATAGCTCTTCCTGGTTGAAGTGAACATGAAAGCCCAGAGGAATGTATACAGGAGAAGAAAAAAAAGAACATACATTTTATATAAAAGAAAGGATATTTTTGAAAGGTCACGGTTGATAAATGCAAAAACACACTAGAATATAATGCCTGTAGATGCATTACACCACATTCAATGAAAGTAGCTTGCGATGTCAAATTCTGCAAGCCAATTTCCAATGCTGGAACAATACTGTGCTTGTGGTATTGTCTATATATATAGATTTATATATATATTTAAAAAAAAAACTCACCCAAAAGACATCATAAATTAATAGCCCCGATAGCAGCAGACAGGAGACCTTAAGGCTCGGCAGCCGGACAAAGGCAATCATTGCAACACAGAGGCCCATTGCCAGAGCTACAAAGAAGAAATGCAATCAGAACTGCATTATTAGGCAGAACAACTGGTATTGAAATCTTTAATGGAGAAAGAACTCTAGTGGTCTAGGGTAGCAATATGTCAAGAAATCAATATGACGTGGTTGTTGAACCAGGAGTAGGGAAACCCAAGCACAGTAACTCCCCGAGGGGCTTTTGGGCCAGGCACCCTCTCCCAGAGCAATCAACCTCACAGGGGGCTTGTTGTGGGGAAGAACAGGAGGAAGAAGCACTTAGGTACGCTGCCTTGAGCTCCTGTATGAAACATGAGACACACAGTGTAGGAAACAAACTCTGAATTAAAGCAACAACTAAGATACCAAGCTCAGAACTGGGGAAATTTACCAGGATCTACTCAATGCCTCACTTCCCAGCATTCATCTAGATTAGTGCTGCAGCTGTGAGACAGTTAAACATTTCAACAGCCAAATATTAGACAAAACCGTATCTTTTCAAGCACTGCTGCCAAACAGGAGATTTAACCGAAAGGCCCACAGCCCTCACTGGGCCCCAGCTGAGGCTCCTCTTCATCCGCTGACACTCCTCTCCTCGCCAGCCCGATGTGAGGCAGCGCTGCAGTTCGACACTCGAATGGGGCTGCCCATTTGGGAAGATGGGATGAGGAAGGTGCAGCCCCAAGGGTCCGCGTCATCTCCTTCCCAGGCAGCCCACCTCTGAAGGAGGAAGCAGCTGGAGGGGACCTCCTCAGGAGAGCCTTTCTGCTGCGAAGGCGTTTGTCTTGCCTGGCAGCTACTTTCAAAAGCTTGGGGTACCAGGCTATCACCCTGCTTATTTTCTAGGGGCATTAATTTTTTTTCCTCTTTGGTGGTGCGATTATACAAGCCACTTGTCATGGCTTGTATAAAGCATAGTTTAGTCAAGACAAACATATTTAACTGCTGACAAACCAAGTGCATTCCTAAGGCCCCATCCCCGATGCCTCTGCAATCTTAGTCCCTAGGCACACAAGCAGTTGCCTCAAACAGGCAAGAAAGTCCTTTGTTCAAGCTTATTTTAATAATCTGTCAATTTAGAAAGCTTTCCAGTTATGCAAAGTGCTCGTGGAAAATACACTTTTTCATTACTTATTAAGTCACAGAGGGTTTCCTTGAGTCAGTCAGGAGTGCCGCTCTGGATGATGTTTTAAACACCCTTAAACATTTCAATTAAAAACCAAGCCTTTCAGAATCCCTTAAGAGCAAGTCAAGCTGCTGGTTCAACACTTTCAAAATGAATTTTAAATCCCACTCTCAGTATTAGCAGTTCTCTCGCACAAATCTTCTGTTTCTCCAGTTCTGTGCTTTGCTACTTTGCAAGCCAAACATTTAAATCTGTGATCTTTGCAACCAAGTCATTCCCAACCGCTAACGTATTTCAGCACTTTCACGTAGACGACTAGAAAAACATGGCAGCATGGCAGGATGCTGGAGAGGATGGTGAAGGCCATCCTAGTTAATCCCTTGCTTTATGCACAAAATCGGACAGCTAGTGCATCTTAAAGAGGTACCTATCCAGCCTCTGCTTGAAGATTTGGAGCTGTGGATAAATGGCTCCATTGTTAGACTCCTCATGACATGGAAGGTTCTCATGATTTTCAATTTTCAGAACCAGTTAACAAGTCCTTGGTCTTTATGGGACACTACAAGAATCTGTCCCATAAAGGGCTGTGTGTACCCTTGGCTTTCTGTTCACTAGACTAAAGCCAGACAGTTATTTCACTTCTTCTCGTAAAACTTACCTCCTATACTGCTATCTTTATCTTTATCCTCTGCATTCATTTAAATTCGTCAACACCATTTTTAAACTGCAGCAGTGGGTACCAGAACAGATACAATTACAAGATATTTATCTTTGTTTATAAAATTGAACAATGCCTTCAATGTGCAGAAAAGAAATGAACATTATATGTGAAGGAAATACACATATTCAGAGTTCCAATAATTTGAAGATGAGAGTCTATTCAAAAGGATGTGGGTAAAATATAAGGAAAGGGAAACAAAACAATACAATTGCGGTATCAGTCACAAAGTCAAGCAGAAGAACTGCATAATGTCTTCCTGGACAAAAGAACAGAACTTTCAGGAGGAGAGAGACAGGGATAATGGGAGATGTCAATTATTTGCCATTTGTTGGAAAGCTAGCTCATGTATGATTGCAAAGTCCTTACAATTTCTCAGTGTCTTGCTGACTTTTGTTTTCCAGAAGGCTAGAGAAAAGTTTGAGAGCCAGTTTGATGTAGTGGTTAAGGCATCAGGCCAGAAACCGGGAGACTATGAGTTCTAGTCCCACCTAGGCACAAAGCCAGCTGGGTGACCTTGGGCCACTCACTTTCTCTCAGCCCTAGGAAGGAGGCAATGGCACAACACTTCTGAAAAATGTTGCCAAGAAAACTGCAGAGACTTGTCCAGGCAGTCTCCAAGAATCGGACACAATTAAACAGTTAAAAAGAAAGAGAAAAAAGACAAGGGTATTCCTTCTCCTTGAGCTGATCCTAACCAAAAGGAAGAGCTGGCTGAAGAGGAAAAAGCAGTGGAAATCTTGGCAGAAATGATCACATCATCTTGGGGTTCAAGATATTACAGAAAGAGAATCTGGAGCAGAGTCAAGCATGCACACTAAACTTCAGGAGACCAACAAGCTTAGAGAAGTACTAGGCAGAGTCCCGTGGACAAAAATCCTCAGGTCAAAGGGAGCGCGAGGGAATTCTCCAAACTAAGATCCTGAAAGTAAGACAGCACCCCATTCCAGGGAGGAAAAAACCAGTGGGCAGCATAAGAAGCCACTGTGGATGCACAAGGAGCTTCTGATTGAGCTAAGAGCCAAAAGGACAATAGAGGAAATGGAAGAGGGGTGTATTCCCCCAGGAAGTGTACCAGACGGTAGTTAATATCTGCAGAAAGGAAGTCGGAAACACTGAAGTGCCAAAGGAGCATAGGCTCGCAAGGGAAGTTGAAAGCAATAAAAAGGGCCTTTTGGCTCTATCGGTAGTAGAAGCAAGGAGGGGGAAGGGGTGGGCCCACTTGCTAAGAGAGGATGGTAAGGGGGGGAGCGGGCAGAATTCCCACTTTGCTTCCATCTTCTCCTCCGGGGGAACTGCATTCGCATGGCTCTAAGTAGAACTGTGGGCAAAAGGAGGGAATGGTAAAGAAAGGGGAGTAAGAGGTGTTTAGGACGCACTGACGACTGCGAACGGGTTTAGGGCTCCAAAATCAGATCAACTGCATTCAAGAGTCACAAAGGAACCTGTGGATGTTGTCTTGGAACACTTTTTGGTGGTATCTGAGAAATCACGGAAGACAGATATAGTGTCAGAGGATCGAAGGGCAAAAGTTGTCCCTACCTTCCAAAAGGGGGAAAAAGAGCAGAGAGCAACACACCATTCAGCTTGATGTTCCTCCTGGGCAAAACTCTGCAATGGATGACTAAGCAGTTGGTTTGTGAGCAATGAGAAAAGAATTTATTGCTTGGCAAAAGCCAGCATGGGTTTACAAAAAATAAATCACGCCAAACCAACCTGATCTCCTTTTCTGATAGTGACCAGTACAGCTGACTGCAGGAATGCAGTACACTCAATGTATTTTAACTTTTGGAAAGCATTCAGTAAAGTCTTCCATGTGATTCCGGTAGAGAAGACGGCAAAATGTAGGCTGGACTATTCTATCAGAAAATAGAACAGAACTGGTTGAATAATCATACCTAATGAGAGTATATATCAATGGTTCCATGTCAAGCTGGAAAGAATGGAACAGCACAGGCAACTCTGGGATGAAGCAGTTTTTAAGTCCAGAAAAATGATAACATTTGGAAGCAACTCAGATAGATACTTCCCTAGTTCACTGAACTATAAGGAGGAGGAAGAGGTCCAGCACAATCAGACCTGCAAGATTCTGTTATTATAGGCATTCTCAACAAAAGTAGTTTTAGCCTTTCTGTGGAGTTGGTTTCTTGGTTTGGTCTGCCTAGCGGGGCTGACATCGTATTTATAAATGACTTAGATGAGAGGTTAGAAAACACAATTATTAGAATTGCAGTAACAGAAAGATAGCAAATATCTTAGAGAACAGTAAGTTGGAACACTGGGCAAACACAAGCCAGATAAATTTCAACAAGGACAAATGAAGAGTCTTACATTCTGCTATGAAAAATCAAATGCATGATGGGCGAGGGAGCCCTAATCAACAGTTGTACATGCAAAAAGGATCTTGGTATCTTGGTGGATCACTAGCTGACTGTGAGTCAATAATGAGAGGCAACTATTAAAAAAAGCAAAGGTGATCCTGGGCTGCTTCAACAGAAATACAGTAGCAACATCAAGGGAAGTCAGGTTTCCTTTCTGTTTTCCATTGGGCCAGACTGCTTCTAGAACATTACATTCTATTCTGGGCACGGATTTTGGAAATGACAACGAGAAGCTGAAGTGTTTTTGGAGGACAGCAAACAAGTCTATAAGAGGCATGCAAGTCAAAGCAGATGGGGAGTGCGTGGAGACACTGGGCAGTGCCTGGAGAAGAAAAGACTAAAGGGAAATACAATCACTGTCTGCAAGTATCTGAAGGGCTGCCATACAGAAGGTGCGGCAGAATTATTCAGAGTTGTCCAGAATACAGAAACAATGGGTTTAGATTGCAAGGAAGGAGATTTCAGTTGAATAGTGTTTAACAATGGAATGGACTGCCTTGAGATGTGATGGACTTTCCTTTGCTGGAGATGTTTAAACACAGGCTGGAAGGCCACCTGCTGGGGATGCTGTAGCAGTGGATGACTAGATGATCTCCAAGGTCCCACCCAACCCTTATGCTCTATGATTCTACAATATTATAGATGTTCATTTAGAGATAGTGCTTCACTGAATGTGCTGGAGCCGCTTTCCACTCACAGCTGGTCCTTGTTGCATCAAGCAAGTCCAGGCCCTGAGGGGTTCATCACACCACGTGGGTATCAGATGGGATAAAAGTGTACAATAAAACAGCAGTATTTACCCAGAAAAAAGGGGGCTGCTCTCAATGCCTGAAATTCTTATTCTCTGATGAAAGAACCAACCAGGCCAAAGAGCAGATAAAGAACCAACCCCCAAAGGAATACAGAAGCATGCTACGCTTCTTCACATTAGGCGACTGGTCTCCAGGGGTTATTTTAATGTCAGAATGTTACACCAGCATCAAAAATAAGCCCTCCCAAACTATTTGCCTATAGAAACAAATTTACTAGCCAGCTGAGATAAGATGGATGAGGGATGGAGAACTGTCTTTCCATTGTGTCCATTTATTCCTTATGTTGGGTCAAAAGAAGACTCACTTGCCTACAGGTAACCAGGATAACACTTATACACAAGGTTAAGTCATAACTAGCTAGAAATCCAAACCAACACAAAGTCACTAAGTGCTTGGTTCAGCTACAGGAGTTTAGATGAAAAATGCCGTATCACAGTCTTCTCCAAATTTCTGAAAGCCGAGCCGTGCCTTTTTCTGCATCCAAAATGTAGGCACGGCTCGGCTTTCAGAATCTTCAGAATTTCAGCATCCAAAATCTATTCTGAAAGTGAAGAATGAAGGCAGTGTACCACAAGCACAGCTACTTCTTTTGTATGAGCTAGAAGGGCATTTTCTGCACTCTGAACTGTGACTGAAGCAAAGGCTCAGCAGGCAGCTTTCAGGAGGAGATTCTGGCTGCTCCTCTGCATCAAGTAGTCCAAGGGTTGTACCCATACTCAGTATCTGAATTGTTTCAGATTCAAAATATCCTTTTTTGATCAATTTGCAAGCGTTTTGAGTTCAGAATAGTGTGTCTCCGATGGTGTGTCTCAGACTTGAAACAGAACAGGTCTGTGTTTGAAATACTTTGAGAATGAGACAAGTAGCCAGGGACTTCTGGGAGTTGAAGTCCACATATCTTAAAAGCTGCCGAGGTTGAGATCTAGATGACCCCATTACAGCTAACGTAGAACAAACAAACAAATCAAGTGAAGGTGGATGTGTGCAGAGATTGTGAAGTTCTTTGAACCCAATTACTTTATTCCAATTCAGGAACGAATGCCATATGGAATACACCACTCCATGGGAAAGGTGAGGCCCTCTGGGAAAAAAATTCAGGAAGGTTTGATCCTTCTCAAGCAACCCACTTTATACATGCTGCACTTACCATCCATGAGAAGCCAGTGCCCAGTTAAGACCCAGATGAGGACGAGCATCACAGAGAGAGAGAAGGAGAGCAGCTCAGCAGCGGTGAAACGCCCACAGCAGCCAAAGGAAATCCTGGAAAAGATCACCACAAGTTCAAGCAGGACGAGAGAAAACACCTCCAACTCTCCCTTGGATGGACTTCGAGGGCACCAGAGCACAAGAAAGCTGTCAAGGTGACCAAAGATCTGTCCCCAAAAAAGCGCTAAAGGGAACACCAAAACTCTTCTCAAATCAGCCACTAGATTTCTGCCTTTCAGAAACTAGCCATGTAGTAGAAGGCATGTAATAAATATGACAGGACAACGATGCCATACTTTCAGTCTAAAACAAAGTACAATAAAAACCCGCAGCGAAGCTATTAAAATGACTAGAGCAATTTGTAAGGATAAACTGAAGTGCCCTTTTCTATTTCAGTTGTCTTGAATTATTTCAGTTTTCAACCAGATATAAAATAAACAATACAAAATTAATCACAAAACCGATGTTGTACCCACTGAGCTAGGTGTTAATAATATAAAATATATTTGCCATAAAATACCTATGAGACTACAATCCATAAACTACAAAGTTCAAGTGAATAACTATGAATCTAAAATCTATATACTACTATAATATTGATACTATAAAATAACTATAAACAAATCTAGAATTCTAAAATCTGTAAGCCTCTATAAAATTTATGAAAATCATATGACTTTAACTTAGATAATGTGTAACCAAATTTAAAAATTAAAAAAGACTTAAAACAACAGAGTCACAGAGCTTAGCTGCTAAGATCAAAATTTAAAAACAGAATTTCTAGTCCAATTAACATTAACTGGATATCAATTCGTGCTGTATTTTATACACTGCCACAGTTGGCTACATTATAAGTAATGAAAGAATTATCATCCAAAAATATGGATACAGAACTGGTTTGTACAGCCTGTTAACTTTACAAGTAATGAATGAATAAGGGCTGTCTCCATTATGTGTACACATGAGGAGAGCATGTTCAACAGCTTCTCCTTGGCCATTACTAAGAGAGAGGGCTTAATTTCCTTTCCAAATAAAAGAGTTATTTCAAAGATTCTATCACTGAGCCTTCTGTTGTAGGTGGAAGAGAATTTTATCAGCTTGCAGCAATCTTGGGAATAGTCTTATAAACAGGGCCAGGGAATCTGTCATACATCTCCCACTTCAGGGTGGTCTTCTATTCATGAAGAGAACCATTTCAGGAGAGTGCACTGATCCAGTCGGTCATGTATACTGGGGTATTTTTCCTAAATTGAAAAGCCGGTGCTAAATAATTGTGTAAAACTGTAGTAGTTATTCTCTCCCTAAAGGCATGGCAACTAAAAGATGCCCCATCACAAGGAGAGGGTTTGTTCAGGGTGCCACCTGCTTGTGAAATAAAGCAGGAATGGACCAGAAGATGGGCTTTTGGGTTGTGGCCCCAACACGACTGAATATGTGCCCCTGGGAATTGTTCATCTTTCCCCTGGACTCCAGGAAACTCCTGAAACCCTTCCTTTTTAAGTGGGCCTTTAATACTTTTGATGTCTAGAGGAGGAGGGTGGCCATTTTTTATTCAAGTAGTTAACTATTTTTACTTATGCTGTTATATTGTAAGATTGTTTTATAAAAATTCTTCTCCATAACAATGTTGTAAGATTGGGCCACCATGGATGGATGGATGGATGGGTGGGTTGATGGATGGGTAGGTGGGTGGAGAGAGAGCGGGAGAGAGAGAGTAGTAGTCCTCAACTTGCACCATTCATTTAATGACTGAAGTTACGACAGCATTGAAAAACATGATTTACAACTGGTCTTCGCACTTATGACTACTCCAGCATCCCCATGGCCACGTGACCAAAATTTAGGCACTTGGCAACCAGCATGTATTTACAAAGGTTGCAGCATCCTGGGGTCATGTGATCACCATTTGCAACCTTCCCAGGGGGCTTCTGACAAGCAAAGTCAATGGGGGAAGCCAGATTCGCTTAACAACCGTGTGATTTGCTTAACAGCTGCAGCAAAAAGGTTGTAAAATTAGGCCTGACTCACTTAACAACAACATCACTTAGCAATGGAAGTTCCGGTCCCAATTGTGGTTGTTAAGTCAAGGTCTACCTGTAGGTAGATAGATTATAGTTCTGTTTGTTTCAGTATTATTTGCCCACCAGCAGTGTCCTACATTACCAGGGAAAAGAAAGTCTGGGTTTCCTTGTCTGATACCAAAAAAAGCTCCCTTTTGAAAGATAGCGCATGGTACCATCTCCACACACAGAAGAAGCATGAAAAGCCCCTGCAGAACTCATTGCCAAGTCACTTCATTACCAGCGTAACAATGCCATCTTGTTGAAGCAACCACAGGATCTCTTAACTACACAGAAGTCAAACAAAATTCCTTAACTCCTTACTTGTTTTGAGGTGAACAAGGTCGTGTTAAATACTGGCACATCGGGAGCAGGAGGAAAGCAAAGGCTATTGTTGCAAGGACTAAAGAGA
Organism: Python bivittatus; assembly: GCF_059951505.1. Classification (NCBI taxonomy): domain Eukaryota; kingdom Metazoa; phylum Chordata; class Lepidosauria; order Squamata; family Pythonidae; genus Python; species Python bivittatus. Next base: position 1,675,604 of record NW_028277070.1, on the reverse strand, counting down.
AACAGAAAGAGAAAAAATGCCATTACCACAGAAGTGCAAAAACATCAGTGCAACCCAAGAAAAGCGAATACCCACAACTAACTCAGAGATGGCACATTTAGTTTTTAAAGAGTCCTACTTTTTGATGGAGGATATTGGTACCCTCGATATTTGCTCTCAAATATATTAGCATCATGAAACAAATATTTTCTTAAAGGGAGAACCACGTGTGATGTTTGGCAGAACTCAGAAAATTGTCCCTCCTATACTAGAGGCTGTGTTCTTATATTGGGCCCAAGTTTCAGCACGCAGATGTGCAGTCATTAATACGCAGCTGGAGAAGTTTAGCAATGCTAAACATGATGTCCTGTTATAAATTTTAATTGTATATTTATTTATTGTTTTAATATGTTCTGAGCCACCCAGAGTCCCCCGCATTGGGGGAGATGGGTGGGGACAAGATAGATAGAAAGATAGAAAGATAGATAGAAAGATAGAAAGATAGATAGATAGATGCTGTCAGCACATTTTGACTCTAGCCCTCCAAGTTCTCCTCTGCAGCCCCAGTGAAAGAAATAGGCACCTGGGGCTGTTGCTGGGTTTCTAATTGCTTAAATATAGTTTTGGAAAAAGAGCTTCCCAGCAGATTATGTTTTACTGTTATTTATTTCATTTTGTTTTATTCTAGAGGTTTATACCCACCCTTCAATTTCATGGTGGTTACAAAAAAAACATTACTACAGTAAAAAGGTAAAACAGAATTAATCAATGTAATTTATAAAAAGCTGCATAAAAACATCAGAAGTATAATAAACACAAAATCAGCAGAAATAGATCAGATCAGGCACTGGTGGGGGGGTTAGTATTGTTCTGTTCAGTATTACCCAAACACAAGGGCTGACAATTTGGTTCTGCCCAAATATTTCATGCTGCAACTCCCAGTATGCAACTGACTACTGGCCATGCTGGCTGGGGTTTATAACATAAATACATTTATTCAGTCCTCTTGGATACACATACAAGGCTGAACAGACTTTTGCCAAACTTTAGACTAGGTTTTTCAAACTGTTCCATGGAACCTTAAGATTCTCTGAGTGACATAAGGGCAAAGAGAGACAGTTTGGTTAGAAAGCAGGGGACAGCAAGTTCTAGTCCTGCCTTAAGACAGGAAAGCCGGCTGGGTGACTTTGGGCCAGTCCCACTCTTCTCAGCCCAACTCACCCCACAGGGTTGTTGCTATGGGGAAAATAGGAGGAGGAAGGAGTCTTAGGTATGGTCGCCACCTTGAGTTATTTATAAAAATAAGAAGAGTTTACTCAAATACAGCCAATTTATATCACTAATGCTGTACTTCTTGATCAGGGTTTCCAGAAAATCAGTTCTCAGCTAATAGTTTCTGCGGCATGAAAAAGTCTGAAAACCCCTGCTTGAGACAACCACCCACAAAGACAGCTCTGTTTCCAGGATGAGCCCTCACCTGCTGTGCATATTGTAAAAACCACCTGAACTGAGTCAAAGAAGAAGAACATAACCAGGAGAGACACGGATGCCCCAATGGGTAGGAAGAGTGCCTGTGTCGAGTCAATGGTCTGGATACCTACAGGGTAGAAGAAAGAGAGGCCGTGAGTCTTTGGCATCACACAATATCCATGTATAGAACAGCATCAGCCTCTAGGGTCTTGGTGGCACACATACAAATCAAACTGAAGTGACAAACTAGAAGCATGTGTTTTTTGAAATGCAAATAGCAAGTGTTGAGGGGGGGGTGAGAAAGAAGAGATGCAATTGCTATCAAAATCAGAGCCCACTGTTACAGTCCCCAAAGGGAAAGAGACCAGTATTCCAACTTTAGGCCACTGGTACTCTAAATTATTAGAAATAGAAAAAATCATGGATACAATACATAAAGTATAGAGTATCAGACAAAACATCTATTTTAATACAACCTGGGAAGATTTTATTCATTTTGATACAAATTCAGAATCAATTAAAAGACACTTGTCCTCAACAATAATGTGGATTTGGGGAGCTGAAGATGAATGATCATTTTGAAGGGGAGGATTTAAAGAGGGCGTCACGATTCAATCTATTCTACTCTATTCAGTTATTTGAAGTCCCTGATTATTTTTATGCTAATCTGCTGATTGGTAATGTAGTTCCAATGCTTTTATTTAAAATTCTAATAATTAAAAAAATAAAAACTCACAGCCCATTAGGAGACAGTTTAATACTTGCACTAACTTATTTATATATCACCAACATCTCTTAACCTGCAAACTTAAAAATATTAAAAATGGAAAGAACCCCATTACATTTCATAGGCCTTCCTTCCAAGAAAAGATGCACTTATAGCTTATACTACTTGTATAAACTTATACTACTTATAGCTTCCAAGATCAGATTAATTTTCTTAAAATATTTCACCTATATTTTATGGACAACAGAATTGCTATTTCAAAATGAAATAATTGTTATTAACATACACTAGGAATGCTTAATTCTAGGTTGATCCTATTAGTGCAGGGCAAATCTAATTATTACAAGGAAAGATAGTAAAAGATTTGCAAAATCTTGATATTAAGTTTTACATTTCTTTTTCATGCTAGGTAATTTGAGTAGGTCAAATCTTTTTTTTTTTTTAATCCCCAACATGCACCTAAATTGTGTCATTCATTACAGGTGAGTTTTAATTTTTTAAATAGAATTTTAAATAAAAACATTAAAACTACAACATTACCAGTTAACAGATTACAATAAAAATAAGCAGGGACTTCAAATAATTGAATAGAATGGAATAGATTGAATCGTGACACCCTCTTTAAATCCTCCCCTTTTTCATCTTCAGCTCCCACCATGCAATAATTTTAAGATTTACTGTCTAGACCACTAACACCAGAAACAGATGACAGAATGCCACTGGACAAACGAGTTACTCTCCCCACTAAGAGATAAGCTTTCACTGATCTCACAATCCCAGAGGACTTAACTCACAGTCTAGATCCTCCTAAAAACATCTAATCAGGAGCTTCTGAGACTTGTTTTCACTGCAGTTGCTTCTGCAGATGCTGTTCTGAAACTTACACAAGTAAATAATAACATGATGAGCCATCAACTAATTTTACTTCTAACATTTTATTTGGAATTTATGACTGTTGCCCTCCCTTTTTTTAATTTTCCCCTTTTCCTAAATAACCTCATTCTTATATCTTCCTGTACGCCAGCACTATTTAAAAAGAAATGTCTTACTGAGCTACTTCTTGTCTTATGATATTGCATAAAACCATGTTCTGTGCTTCTCACTTTGGACAAGAAATTCTAAAGCACTTTCCTTTTTTACATACTTTTTCGTAGAGCTGGGCAGAATGGAGGGGTCCTTGAAAAAAGGCCGAAGACCTCCTAACCCAACTGAAAAGATTGGTTGTAGTCAAAAAATACCTTGGGGTGGAACCTATCTTTAATTCCCATTGGGAAAGTCCAGTAACGGAAGATTTTTCAACATCCCTTTTTTGCAGAAAGGACACCCAGCTCTCATTTCTTTCCATGGGGCCACACAGAGAGCTGGATTAGCCTGTTGTGGGAAGTGGCTCGTGCTAATTGCAGTCTACCCCCAAAAAGGAACTTGCTATCCTGTTGTCTTCCCTGCCGAAAGTCGGCTTTCTGCCTTACTGTTATTGGTGCTGCTGCCATTGAAGGACCCTGCCGAGCTGCTACTGTCCTTTTCCTTGTCTTGATTCTCAAAGTCCATGTTCAGGGACCTGCAGAAAACAAACACGTGCAAAATATCTGCTTCCCATCTGGAAGGGGCATAACTGTTCACAGCTTTGATATCCCTGAATGGAACGTCTGTGCAGTCAAAACATCTGTTTCTTAATTCATACTCGCTTTTTGGCAGAATATTCCAATTGCCTTACAAAAATAAAATAGTAAATGCAATAACAAAAATCAGTTATGCAGAAAAGTATGAAATACTAGCAGTGTAAATGCTAGCAATCCCAGAATCTAACCTAGCAGCATCATTCATTAAAAAATCCTTATGCACAAGAGTTATTTTTGTTTTTATTTAAGATTTGTAACTTTTTGAAGACATTTTTCTAGGTTCATTGTACAGAAAAGGGAAGCAAAACAATAAACTAAAATATATTAAAACATTATTAATAATATCAGCTTATAAAATCAATATAAGGCCAGTTTCAAGTTTCAGTTTCTAGATTCAGTTAGGATCAGCTATACATTCCCAGGGAGATCATTCTGTAGCTGAGCAACTTTAATAAAAAGCATGCTTTTTCTCAGACCACTTGCAAAACAAGCTTATCTCAGATGGTGGGACAACAACCTCTTAACAGACAGGTACTGGAATCCAATAAGATTTTCATCAGATCTAGTGCCCACCTATCCAGATTCATAAAATATTTGAAGAGGCATCTGAAGTTACTCTAAATATTTGGCCAAATTAACAGCCACACCATTGAATTTTGCTCCTAAACTGCAGTTTATCATTAACATTTAGTATCAAATCAAATCAGACAACCCCTGGATGTGATCTTCTCTAACGTTTCATGAAGGTAAAAGATACTGACCAAGCTGCCACACTATAAATGTCTACAAAGTTGTTCATGGGCTTGAGTTTCAGTACAGCTCTCCAAGCCCAATTCTTCTTCAGCACCATGAAAGGAACAGAGCAGAGTTCCTTTCCATAGTCAGCACCTGTCCTATTGCAGAGTTTCCAGTGCTATAGATGATCTACTGCTTCCCTCACCCATTTTTGTTCCTTTCGGTTCCTTCAGAAGGGAGATGGCAAGAACTCTTTCCCTGGTCTTGCTCTGAATTCCAGTACATTGCCCAATCCAGCACCCATCTTTCTTTGCAAGTAAGCTCTTACTTGTATCCAAAATGCTATAGGCACCTATCCATCTAGGTGTCGATGATATCGATTTGAATGTTTCAACTAAACTTTCACTCTCTACTCCAAATGTTTGGGCTGTTATTGGGGACTCCAAGTATTTCCACTTCCCTTTCACTCACTTGAAAGGAGTTTGAAGTAGAATACCTAGAACTACAGGAAGCAGCATCTGTTCTTCTTGTTTTTGGTGATGGTACTTAGCAAAAAAAAAGCATAAAATATAACTGGCAGCTAGATGGAGAGTCTGTTGAACAAGGAAATTCAACAGAGTCAACTTTACCAACACAGAGTCATGGGCAAATCATCTTAAAAGAAGCTCAGTGAAGGTTGAAGCAAGTACCAAAAATTATATAAATTATTTAATTACAATTACCCAGGTACCCTGACCCCCTTATTGAAAGTATTTGGGGAAAAACAGTCCCAATACTGATCTATGGCACAGAATTGTGGGGCCTTACAAAAGCTACCTCACTTGAACAAGTTCAGACCTGTTTTTTAAGAAACATACTGGGAACTGACAAGAACACGCAGCCCCTGCAGTCAGAGCAGAAACAGGTATTCACACCATACACAGCCACTCAACAATCAAAGGTTTTACCTATTGGCAGAGGATCCATTCAATGGACCCTGATAGGCTACCCAAAATAGGTTTAGCTGAACAGATAAGTATGGCTCAACCCACTTCCTGGGTAAGCCGACTTACTAAAGTTATTTTACAGCATGGGTTTTCCACCCAATATTTATTCTCAACTGCCTCCCAGGCAAAGACAATTTTAAACAGAGAGTCCCAAACAGACATTGAGTTATTGGCAAAAAAATAGATTTTTATATTGGTTGGCTAAGAACAAAACCCCTTTCCAAACCGAAAAAAAACTGTCAAAGAGTTTGATGCAATTCTTAAGAAGGGCCTAATCTAGACCAAGATTTGAGCTGTTGGATTCCGTGGCCAAATACGGGCGCTTCCATCACTTGCCATACCATGAGAGGACATGTAAATGGGGTGCCCCAGCCATCAAAGATATTGCTCATCTTTTATTTTATTGTCCACCTCATGCCTCTTTTAGGCTTAGATATTTAAAATCCCCACTTGAAAGAACAGCCCAGGGACCTGAATCGCAGATTGTCTTATTTCCCCTGGTTTCTAACATATACATTGTTAGCAGAACTGCTAAGTTTATAGACAAGGCAGTTCAGCTAAGAATCCGTTATATCAAACAGATTGGGGTATCATGTAAAGGCGATCTATTTATCTGAATGTTGATTCTTTGTATTTAGCACATATGTATTTTATTACTGTGTTTTCTTTTATCTATTTTATATTGGAGACATACCTTGAATTTTACCTTTATTTTTATTTTTTTAAAATATGGTCATAAGACTAATCAATCAATAATCTCTCTCTCTCTTTTCTGTAAGCTTCAGTAGATCACAGATGATAATTTTAAAACATTTCAATTCTTCCTCAAAGAAGAATCTAATCTCTGTGAATTTAACAAAAACCACACTGAAGAAGAGCAGCAACTGCACAATACTTGTTTTATTTTTAGATTTCTCAGTCTTCTGTAACAGCTCTGGAGTTTTTGCTTATTTTTTTATTTAGAAATTCAAGGAACGCGTTACTCTTTCCTTGAATTATCTTGAATGTTCCAGATAGAAGAGCCAGATTACAACTTTTTATTGCAAGTTGGATTAAGGTGAGCCTTAAGAAGAATAAATTGACAAATGCTTTAATTTTCACCTTTAAATAATGTTTTCGCAAGTCACAATCAAAGTAATTGTTTCTTCACTTAACCTTTTTTTCATACCTTCCATGAAAGCTTTCAGGAACAAGTAGCATGTTAAGTGACCTGCTCTCCAGCTCTGGCCTGCTTTGCAACTACGCATTTCAGGAAAACAGCACCAATATACATTCAGCAGTCTGTGACTTGCTGGGGGGGGGCGGGGGGAGTGGCAATACACAAAAGCCAACGACCTTACCTGAAGCTGCCGTAAACAATGAGAAGAATGGAAATTAGGAACGTAGATACTTGACTAGAATCCACGAGGGAGTAAGCCCTGGAACGCAAGAGAGAGACACACAACATGTTACAATAATGAAGCACTCCAATTTAAAATCTGATCATTCCAAAACTGGACAAAGGGCTTTTAGAAAATTCAGAATAAGCCTAAAGTATCTGTCACAAGATGTAACTTGTCTACTTACTTGCCTTCTCAACATTCACCCATTTACAGGACATCGTGGCCCCCAAACACGAGCATCCCAGGTAAACTAAGAACACACTGTTGCTGGAGCAGACAGGCAGCAAAGGGGATCACAGCCTATGAAGACTGAAGAAGCTGGGAATGTTCAACCTTGGGAAGACAGGGAGGAGCGGTGCGGATATGGCAGTTGGCTCAAGTGCCTTAAAGGATGCCATGTAGAAGAAAGTCAAGATCTACTCTCTGTCTTTCCAGAGTACAGAGGGAAAAAAGGAAGAGGATCATTAAGTGTTATGGGGAAACAATCCTACTATATAAAAGCAACAGGACCAATGTTGGGCTCCCTCTTTTTTGTTGTGTAGGCAGAGGCTGGCATTGCACATGCTTTAATTTGAATTCTTACACTAAATAAGAAGCTGAACACAATGGCCTAAATGGCCTTTTTCCAGCTGTACAATTTCATGATTCAGAATATAAACTGGGTCACAATATGGAAGACTTATGCAATTGGCTTAAGGTTGGACTTCAACAGCACAAGACTTATTTTTCCAGCATCTTCAATCGCAAAAGGAAATAATGCTGAAAATTGTAATTCTTCCACATGCCAAGTAATATTTCTGTTTTGTTCTTCAATTCAATATCCCCAGGGTGATTCACAATAACTCATTAATACAGAATAATCAATAAGAAAATGTACAACACTAAAAGCATTCTCAGCAGGAAGACAAGAACATCAGGAGCCTCACTTTCAGTAGCTGTTCAGCCTATGCAGTGGGATACAAACCAAAGGCTGTTCTATCTATAGAAATACTCCAAAGCTATTTTCAAAATCCATTCAATGTTGTAAATTGAGATCTAAAGACATAACAAGTAACCCTGGCAGCATTCCTTTTGCATCCTACAGAGCAGGTGGAACTGAAATGGGGGGCGGGGGGGGAGAAGGGGAATTAAGAGCAAAAGGATGCTTTCAGCCTTGCAGACATCCACTTTATGTTTTAAAAATGGGTTCCAGCTGCAATATAGACCACCAGCCAATGGAACTTGCATATTTCTGTTTCGACCTATTTCTGTTACAGTGGGAACATTATGTTTAATTATTTATGTACAGGTAGTCCTCAGTTAACGATGGTAATTAGGACTGGAATTTCCATCACTAAGTGATGCAGTCATAAAGCGTGACATCGCATGAACACACCACTTAGCAACGGCAATCCCAGCATTCCCTCCTGCCGTCATTAAGCAAGGATTGCGGGTTGTTAAGCGAGGACCTCCTCATGACTCCATGCCGGCTTCCAACAAGCAAAGTTAATGGGGAAGCCAGCAGGAGGTCACAAGTCTCAGGTGGCTCGCAAGCAGGCCAGAGGGTGGGCGAGTGGCTGCTGTGGCCCAGCACAAGTGCAGCCACACCAGGGTGACTGCTGCCAGGGGCAGGAGGGTACGCAAACTGCCCTGCACTCCACCATCCCTGCAGCCCCCAACTGATCTATGTCGTCTTCCTCCTACTGCTGAGGTGCACCCAATCTGGCCCTTTGCAAGGCAGCTGGTGGCCATGCATGGCCTTCCAAATCCTCACAAGAACTCCAAAGGCCTCACACAACTTTGAGATGGCCATGCGTGGCCTCAGGAAGGCCTTGCATGGCCAGCAGCTACTTCATGAAGGACCAGGTGGGCATGCCTTATCAGCAGCAGGAGGAAGATGGCGAAGGTCAGCTGGGGGCGGCAGGGACAGTGGAGTGCAAGCAACCAAAAGGACAGAGATGGGGGGGAGACATGCGGGTGGGGGGAAGCTGAAGCACCTCTGCAGTCCTAAATGCAGGCAGGCTGCCAAGCACCCGAATTTTGATCACTGTGGGGGCGCTGCAATAGCCGTAACTTCGAGGACTGGGTGTTAGTACCATTTGTTCAGCCCCACTGTAACTTCAAATGGTTTCTGAATAAATGATCATTAAACAATGACCACCTGTATACTGTGTTCAGAATTATAACATGAAGACCATAACCAGAATACAGGCAATCTCTATTAATGACTGGCGTGAATAGAGTAACTCTCCTCTCTTCAATAAGGCATCAGTAGGTCCCACAACATCCCAGATTCCCTTGGTGCCTGGAGGCCCTCTGCTGCTACTTTTTGTGTTTAAAATGTGCAGGTCAGGGAAGGTGTGTGGGGGTGCAGCATAGGAAGGGTGCATGAGTGGCTGATGCAGCGCAAGTGCAGAGGGGCTGGGGGAGGGAGCCAGCGACCTGCGATCTTTCTGCCAGCTTCCCCTTTGACCTTCTGGGGAAGCCGGCATGGAAGGTTGCAAATAGTGATCATGTGATTGCGGGCCACCAGTCGTAAGTGTGAATGGGTTGTCAAATACCCAGACCATAATCACGTGACCACCGGGGTGCTGGGACGGCTACAACTTCGAGAACCAGTCGTAAGTCTGTTTTTCAGCATTATCGTAACTTCAAACTGTTGCTGAACGAATGGTCATTAAGTCAAGGACTACCTGTATAGGTCGTTTGGTGTGCTGCAGTTTTGTGTATGCTGCATCATCAATGATGGTGTGTTGCATCATTTTCATTTTCCTAGAATGCTTTTCAGCCTAGTAAAATGAGGCCATGGTAAGGGCAGCTGGGAGAAACACATAGAAGAGTGCCCACACATGTATGTAAGAAACAGATGGAGGAATATATCAACAGAGATAAGTGACCCTTAGGAGTAGACATTTTCATAGGGAAAGTACATAGCTAAATGTAGGATTGTTGTACAAAGTACATGGTGACCTATCTTCCTAATACAAAAATTTTAAATGACACATGGACTCTAGAAGCCCATTGCTTTATTGTTTTTAAAATATCTCAGAATTTTTTTAACTGCGTTTCTGTAAGGCGAAGGGAGTGGGCAGCAACCCACATTCCAGATAAATGAAACCAGGGTGCAAGGTAACCAAGGGCTCCAAGTAGCCATCTCTGAACTGCCCTATGTTTTGCGCATGCTGTGGAAGATATGCCGGGGGGAGACTGTCGAGCTCCCATTGGCTGAATCTTCCTAGACACTAGAGATGACGCAGCTCGCAATGTATGCGTTTAGACATGTTCTCTTTCACCCCTTTGACAGTGCTAGGTGATTAATATAGTGAATATTCATGAAAACAACATTAAAGCATAACTGTTATAAAAATTATAAGCTAAAACATTAACATTAAAAAAATCTGGAGAATATTTTTTCAGTCCCCCTCTTCAAGGGAGAACGCAGGCTTTAACTTCAACAGTATTTTTTTTTTTTTATAATATGAGCTCTGACACAGAATAAAATGAATTAGTTGTTGATGCTAACTGTGTCCATATAGGGATTTATAAAAAGTACTCTACTGTATAAATACAAATGCAATGGAAACTAATAAAAAAAAGTACAAATGCATACAACAGCAGGATCAAGAGTCACAAAATTAGCAGCAAAGAAAGAAAAGGGGAAAAAATTATGTTACACGCAGAAGTCCAAAACCTTTGATCATATGTTTGCAAATCACTTTCTCTGCCCCTTGGTCCCCCCACCCCCACAAAAAGGCTAATCAAACACTGACACATATCAGCAACCTGTTTCTGCAAATCAACTACAGGTTACTCTTTCCCGTACAGTATTGTATAAAAGAACTTTTGGCCAGATCCTATGCCTGAAAAATTCACAGCTCAGTATCTTTAGAAACAGCAAGTCGTCCTTTCCATAACTTAACAGAAATTCTGCTTTCCATTTCTCACGCTGTGTGCTAGAAGCAGCTGCTTCGTTGCATTTTCTGCATTCCTGCCCTGTGAAACTCTTGCTTACAACCTGTCTCCCATACGCATGACCAACTAGACAAATGAAGCTGAAGAGTCTTGCTGTACGGATGAGACAGTGGAAGTGTATATACTAGTTAAATCAGACTTCCCTAAGCTCACAACATCCAGATGGGATGGAACTTGATTCCCATCATCCTTAGCCACTGCTGCCACTAGGGATAAAGTTGCAGTTCAATATATCTAAAGGGCACCACTTGGAGAAGGTTGTTTGGCATTATGAAGCATTTTTGAATGCTTAGTTGGGCCTGCAGAAAATGGATGGGTTCCACGTGAACAAGAATAAAAGCAGACCATGAATGTTTTGTATCAAAAGAACATAATGCTTTTTAAACGTCTGCTCAGTAACATTAATGGAGGTGCTTTGGGAAGAATTCTCCCTAGGAAATGTATGTGGATTGCTTTTATGGGGAAAGTTAGAATGGTATATACAACCCACTTCCTTTTTTTTAGTTCTCAGATCAGAGACGGAAGTTACTATATGTAGCCATCTAAAGTGCAAATAGCCCATGAGTTCAATACCCGATACAGGGTTTGAACCCCACAGATGACGAGGGGGCTACATACACCTGATAAGTATGCATTTCTCTCCCAAAATATGCAATAAGGGCCCTAATATGATTTCAAAAGGAAATCAGAAGTCATGGAGTTTTTTGGTGAGAAGGGTAACGTGAATTAGGATGGTGTGTGTGTACATTTGGAGGGAACGATCTTGAAAAGGGGAAGGAGCTGTGTATATTCTGGGATGGGTGACGGGGTGGAAGGAGGGAGTATGAGTGTATGTGTGTTGCATATTTATATACACAGAGTCATATACACAACAAAAAAACAACTGGCTGACAGAAAGAAGCAGGACAGAAAAGATGAGTTGGCAGCAGAAAAGAAAACGATTGTACTGAGAGATAGCTGAACAGTAATTTATTCAAGCAATAAATCTGTGGGAAATTAATTTGGGGAACAATTCATTTAAGATAAATTAATTTCCAAATGATGTGGGGAAATTAACTGGCTTGTTTTCTGTGAAACGAGTGCTCGGTTGGGGGAGATAACCCGTTTCAAAGCAATGGAGTAATTCTGGAACTGAGTCACACCTGCCTTATTGTCAGACTTGTGAACTTCTGCTGCCTCAGAGTCTGACTTCTATGAAATGAGCATTTTTATTGTAGGTGTCAAATACGCAACTTGGTACTGTCTTTTGATCAGTTTTTCTTCTGTGAAAAGGTTTATTTGCCTCAATGTTTATTACTGCTGCAAGTTTTGTTCACACCAGCAATTTTTATAATACACTATAAAAATTCAAATCAGGTCTAGAATAATGTCAGACCATTTGTTAACTTAAATAAATCTGCACATCAAGTTCCAAAATAAATTTCTTTTTTAACCCATGGAAGGAAATGTAAAAACAAAAACATTGTTAACGGAAAGCCTATTTTCGTATTTTCTTCTAGTGGTCTTATCCCCAAAGTGACATTTCTCATTAAAGTTCCGCATGCTGTAACCTCATAAACACCGACGTCATAATTTGCTGTCATGCACTGATCAGTCAATCTGGTTTCAGTTTGAACTGCTTGGAGTGAATCCTAAGGATCCTTCCTTCTGCACCAGACTGCAACTTTTTGCATCATGAAAAGTGTATCTCAGATCAGGAGTCTGAAGTTCATTTTTGTATGTTTCCTTTAAAAAACAAAACAAACAGTTAACACAATTTCTAGAGATGAATAATTCTCCACTCTTAAGCAAAGCAGGGCCCCTACTTATCAAGACTTTGTATCTCTATGCAGTTTTCAGAAAGATGGAAACTTTTCTATAAGCGGCATCATCACAGCTCCCTCCCACTATTAGCAGGCAGCTAGTGAAAGACGACCAACCTGCTAGGAAATGTGTGCTTCAGGGTCTGTGGCGCAATGTGTTCACGTGCAGAATGTGGCAACCGAGTCCCCCTCTGGCCAGACGACCTCTAAACTAAAGCTAGATGTATCTGGCACAATACACATTTGAAGGGGGATTTTGGGGGGGGGGGGTTTAAGGGCTGAGCTGACAACATTAGACCCGCCAAGGGTCATTCCAAAGAACTGAGCAGCAATCCAAGAATCACACAGATGATTCTGTATCTCCTGCACGCACTGGACTCAGAATATAAAACAGGCAAAAAGCAGCTGCTTCTGAAGGTATATGCTCAAATGCTTGATGTGAAAGCAGAGTGTTGCAATTAAACTGCGGATCCTCAACACTGGAGGAGGGAACTATCCTTTCTCTGTAACCAGACAAAAAGGTGGCATAACTCATTTTTATCAGTCTGCAGCAAGGAGGCATTAAGAAAAAACTGAGTCTGCGGAAACGCACAGCCTTCTGGAAGCAAAGCAATCGCTCCGATGGGGCAACACCTGATCCTGGGCCGCCCATGAATTAAAGGTTGGCTAAGGCACGAAGAAGCAGGTACAACAAAGGGTGACCAAGCAATCGCGCACCCCAGGGAACAGGCAGAAAGAAAACCTTCTAAGGCTGCAATGAAAACAAGCCTGAGAAAGCCATACTAATTAATTACTCATTCACACGTAGCGCTAAATCAGAATCATTTAAGCCATGGTTGCTGAATACTAACCGGATTCACATATCGTACTAAGCCACAGCTTGGGGGTGGGGAGGGGAGGATGTTTCACATCGTGCTAAATAAAACAAGCAAACCTTGAAAACCTTGAAGAGAGCCAGCTTGGCCTAGCGGTGAAGGCTCCTGGCTCAAAAGCGGGAGACGGTGAGTTCCTTAGGCCTGAAAGCTGGCTGGAGACTTTGAGCCAGTCCCTCTCCCCCAGCCCAGCCCAGCCCAGCCCAGCCCAGCCCAGCCCAGCCCAGCCCAGCCCAGCTCACAGGGTTGTCGTGGGGGAAACAGGAGGAGGAAGCAGTATTAGGTATGTTTGCCGCCTTGAATTATTTATAAAAATAAGAAAGGTGGGATAAAAAAACCCCCCAAACCTCACCATAACACAGCATTAAGTATGAGCCTGGTGATTCTCAAAATTCTGCCTCAAGAAAGCTTGCGATTGACATAAATATATTTTACATTAATTGTTTTATTTTGTTATTGCTAATAAATCCTTTAAATCTTTAAGATGACACAAAAGTCTTATTTTTCAGCTGATAATCCATGCTCTGAAAAGCCATCCAGGCTCTTATTGGGCCTTTTGTTTTTTGCCTTGTTTACCTACACAACCACGCAGGGATCTATATAACAATTTTATGAAAGATGTTTCCACATGCTAATAGAAATTGCAGAAAGAAATTGCAGAAAGTATCATTTTAAGAGATATGAATGGAGTTCTAATTGAATTTAGATAAACCGAGGGAAACTCCCCAAAAGGTTTTCCAATAGATGGACATGTTGGCTTTGATGGATGCTTGGAGACCAAAAAAAAAAAAAAAAATAGAAAGAGATTACAGGTTTTTCTCAGCTAGACATCAAATGTATTCAAGAATCTATGTGTGTTGGATCTCCAAGGGTCTCACATCATTTATTAAGGAAGCGCAGATCTGCTCAATGACATACACAGACCAATTTTAGTAATCCAATTTTAATATCACGGTTCCAAGGAGAAAAACTGCCCTTTAGATGGAGGATGAATGATACACTACTACAAGAAGGAATATTACAGAAATGTAAAGAAGAATTAAAATGCTTCCTCAAAATAAATACAACTCTAGGGATGTCAGAGACAATCTTATGGGAGACAAATAAAGCTTACGTGAGAGGAGTTCTTGTAAGACAGAATGAGTCTAAAAGAAGAATTCAAAACTTTGGTGGAAAGTATATATTAACGGTAAACAGCAAAGATCACAGTGAATGGAATACTCTCTGCAAGCTTCTCAATATGTAAAGGCACACGGCCACTTTCTCCTTTATTATTAATAATTGCTTTGGAAGTCCTGGCAGACAAGATCCAAAAAGATAAACAAATCATCGGGATCAAAATTCAAGCAGAGGAATACAAGATGAAATGCTATGCAGAAAATACATTACTAACAATTATGCAACTGCAAAGCTGTATATGACAGTTGATGAAAATAATCAAAGATTTTGGCTGCCTTTCGGGATACAAAATCAATGAAAAGAAAACTAAGATAAAAACAAGGCATTTAACTTTCGAGGAAAAAGACTTTGTGAAAAAGCAGACTGGCTGTGAGACAACAAAATACCTAATGAAATATCTAGCACTTTATTTGACAGGATGCAATAAAGATACATTTCAAAACATTTACAACAAATTATAGAAATAAATAAGACACTGAAAGGAGGAAAAGTTTAAAACTTTCTTGGCTAGGACTCTTTGAGACAAAAACCACAAAAATATCACTCAAGATGAATTTCTTATTCCAAATGGCACAATTCCAATTTTAGGCAAAAATTTGCAGGACAGGCAAAGAGCGATTAATAGATTTATATGGAGTGGGGGGGGGTAACAGGAATAAGATTCAAAACCTTGCAAGACTCACAGATCAAGTTGTTGTTATGGATAGCGGTATGGATAGAATTTCTGAATAGTAGAACATCAATTATAGAACAAACAGGGCTAGCTAATGGACTTCATAGGAATCTACGGTATAAAGAAACAAAAGAAAATATTCTGAAGGGACATAAGATAACGTTTGTTAAAAATCAGGAATCTTTTAAAAGAAGGGAAAAAAATGATTTCACCATTAGCATCACCATCAAATGTTTTTTACCCTAACAACAACTTACTTACTCTAAGGCCAACATGGTACCTTCCAATTCAAGAAAGAAATTAAAGACACAACAAGAATTGTTCCATGAACAAAGGAACCTATCATGGTTAATGTATTTGCAAATAACTGAAAAGATAAAAGTGATCTTTAAAAAGGAAGGACTTTGAGAAAGATGACAGAATTTGAAACATATAAAACTAAGATCATTTATTAGGTTGTATCTATAAACTGTTACTGAAATATGATACAGAGACAGGACCAAAAAAATGTATGATAAAATGGATGCAAAATTTCAAAGAAGTAATTACAGTGGATCAACGGGAAAAGCTATAATTTAAGGGGAAACTGGTATGAAATATTTCACAGGTAGTATATAATTCAGTCAAAAATTGCCAAATGGATAAATCATATAACAATAAATGCAGGAAACGTAACAAAGAAGGAACATCTTATCATACGTGGTGGTCATGAAAAAAATTCAAAAGTAGTAGAAAGAAATGCACTGAAACATTCAGGGAATTTTGAAAATAAAATATGAATGAAATGAGAAATGCTTTTATTAGGAATAATTCCAGAGAGTACAAATGAAAAGTATCATAATTTACGGAAATATATTCTGATGGCAGTAAGAATCAATTTTGTACAATATCGGGAAAGAGAAACTTTGCCAACTATACAAGATTGGGAAACTAAAATTGTAGAATATGTGACAATGAATAACTTGACTTATATATTCACAACAGAAATCAAACCAAATTTAAGCAGGAATGGCTCCCTTACATATAACATGTTAGGAAGACAAGCTAAGACATTTAGAATATGGCTTTTGATGAAAACAGATTAAAAAACAAAAAAAAATATTTAAATAGATATAATAAACAACAACTGTAAAAGTTTAAAGCAAAGTATAAATATTTGGGTAATAGTGATTGGGTGACGAATGAAAGGAAAGGGCAGAGTGCACTATTGAATGCTTCCTTCTACAATGTAGAAATGTATTTTTATTATACTATATTTTTACTTTTTGCATCTCTCTTTTTAATCTATTTTTGTAAAGTCTCATACAAATGAATGAATGATGCTACCCCTGATTTAGCATAAACTATGGATATGAGATTTGGCTGACACAATGGACAGCCAGGATTAAAGCCACAAGAAGTGAGACGGGAAACCCCTCGGCCTGCCCTCGCCCCTTGACGTTCTTATTTAAGCCTTCCCTGCCTGTGGGAGGGTGAAAGCAGAGAGCAACTGAAATGTCTGGAGCAGTACATTATCTTCTTGCCTTCTGGCTCTGCGCTCAGGACCTGGAAAGGGGGGCTAAACAGACTCCAGATGTTCCTGTTAGAAGCATGTTTTCAACTACACTCCAAGACACATTCCATCTTCAATGCAACTTATCCTACGTCCAGGTTTGGATGCCACACCAAGCACAAGAGCCTCATCTTTGGCTTCAACAATGCACAAAGCAGTTCACTGAGGGGGAAAAAAAACCACGAAACATAAATGGTCCCCTACCTGCTCACCTGGAGAAAATTATCTTAGCTGCCAATTAGCTATTTACACCCCTGTCGCAATTATTATTCCAAGTCCCCTTTCAATATATTGAACAAGCAATGTGGAGCTTTGCATTCTGGTTCTTCCTAAGAAGAGAAATCCACACCTCCTAAGGAGATAGCAGCTGGAAGACCTGAACCACCTCCAGCCTTAGCCTGCATTCTTGAATTAAATGGATTAGGACCTCCAGTACATTACTGCATTAAAGATCTATCCAGAGACACTTTTGGTGACTCCTTCCATCTCCCTCTGCCTGTACCTTGGATCAACACATGAGAGCAACTTTTTCAAAACCTCTCATCTGATGATCCAGAAACCAAATAACATTAAATATACCCCTGAACTGAGCTTGTCTTCTAGTGACTGCATTTGTGCCATTTTCTTTATGCAATAAATCATTTAAATCTCTATAGAGAGCAAATGAGTCAGAGATTTAGATAGAGATAAATAACACCAGAGTTTGAAGTTTGTTTCTAAGCAGAGTGATCCAACATGCGATGAGCAAATGAGAAAAAGTAATCACCCCCACTTCAATCAAAATCCCTCCAACTCCAGCTCAATCAACTCTGTTTCTAAATGTGAATTGGTTGGACTCATAGCTTATACAGTCAGGACACTCTTCCTAATGTCTAACCTGAACCTACTTCCTTTAGTTTTAACCCACTAGTTCTGTCCCTGCCCTCTGGGGCAACAGAGAATAAATCCATTGCCTCTTCTATATGACAGTCCTTTATCATATCATCCTTAGTTATATTTGCTGAATGCTAAACAAAACTAGAACCTTACTGTTCCTCATAGGACTTGATTTTCAAACACATCACCTTAATGGTAGTCCTCTTTTGAACATGTTCCAATTTGTCACGGTCCTTTTTGAACTGAGGTGCCAGCACACCATATGGATCTGCCCAGGGCAGAGTAGAGTGGAACAACAATTTCTGTGCTCCTGTTAATGCACCCCAAAATAGCAATTTGCCTTTTTAGCAGCTGTATCCCACTGCTAGCTCATGGTCAACAAGAACTCCCAGATCCCTTTCACATGTACTACTGCCTAGCCAGGTCTCCCACCCATCCACCTATCTACCCAACTTGTGCCTTACATTTTTTCCTACCCAAACTTTACACTTCTGTAAATATTCCATCCTTTTCATTTCAGTTTACTGCACAAGCCTGTCTAGGTCTTTATGAATCTTCTTTTTCCCTTTTCATTCCTCGTAGTTTGGTGTCACCCCTCAATCCCCTCCTCCAGGTCATTAATAAAAATGTTGAATCGTGCAGGGCCTGGAACAGAGTTCTAAGACATTCTTCTTCGAGTTGACAGATCTGTAGTTCCCTGAGTCCTTTGTCCTCTTTTTGAAGATGGGGATCACATTTACTTTCCTCCAGTCTTCTGGGTCCTCACCAGTCTTCCAGGAATTCTCAATGAATACCAAGAAAGGTTCCACAAACATCTTTGCTACTTCCTTAAATACTCTGGGATGAAATCTGTCTTGCCTGGAGACTTGAATTTGTTTAAATATACCCTCTTTTGACTTTCATTTGTCTATCCCAGTGTTTTTCAACTTAGCAATTTCTAGGTACATAGACTTCAAATCCCAGAATTCCACAGCCAGCATGGCCATTGATGAGAAATATGGGAGTTGAAATCCAAACACCTGGAAGCTGTCAAGGTTGGGAAACAGTGGTCTATCCTAAATTACGCTTCCCCTTTTCCCCCAGTGATATAACAATGACTAGCTAGGGTTTCATTTCCTTTAAGAGAAGACAGAACATAAAAGTTTAGAAATTCTGCCTTCTCACTATCACCCATTACTGATTCACTACTGTCTCCTCACAGTGGATATCCTCTTTGGCTTTCCTTTTATTTCTAACATACTAAAAGAATCCTTCTGTGTTATTTTTCCCAGGGAGCAGACTTACCCAGTGATCTAGGAACAGTTTGACCCTGTTGGACCTGAGGAAGTGGACAGGGTCCTCAGGGCTGCTAGCGCGGTCACCTGTGCATTAGATCCTTGTCCTTCCTGGTTGGTTAAAGCCTCCAGGGAGGTGACATTGGGGTGGGTACTAGCAGTGGTCAATTCATCCTTGCAAGAGGAGGTAGTCCCGACACCTTTGAAAGAGGCCCTGGTCTACCCCATTCCTCAAGAAGCCATCACTAGATCCCACCCTTCTGGACAACTTTTGTCCAGTTTCCCACCTTCCCTTTTGGGGTAAGGTTGTGGAAAAGGTGGTCACGTGACAGCTTCAGAGGTCCCTGGAGGAAATGGATTATCTGGACCCCTTTCAGACAGGTTTCAGGCCCGGTTATGGGACAGAAACAGCATTGGTCACACTTTCAGATGATCTCTGGTGAGAGCGGGATGGGGTAGTGTGTCCATCCTCACTCTTCCTGACCTCTTGGTGGCCTTTGATACCATCAACCACGGTATCCTTTTGAGTTAGCTGTGGGAGTTGGGGCTGGGCAGCAGAGTTTTGTGCTGGTTCAGCTCTTTCCTCAATGGCTGACACCAATTGATGTGGATAGGGAGCGAGAGATCCAGCTCGCAGTCCCTACTTTGTGGGGTGCCTCAGGGTTCGGTGCTCTCGCCTCTCCTATGTAACATTAGCCGCTGGGTGAAATCATCCGGCACCGTGAGATGAGGTATCATCAGTAAGCTGATGATACTCAACAATATATCTCCATCCCAGGCGACCTAAGTGATGCTGTCTCTACCCTTTTGCGATGCCTAGAGGCTGTAGGGGCCTGGATGGGGGACATTTTTTATACTGTATTTGAATGAATGTTATCTTTGCTGTAAACCACCCAGAGTAGTTTCAACAAGATAGGCAGTGACAAATTTGATAAATACATAATAAAACAGGCTTCAACTGAACCCCTAGTAAGACGGAGTGGCTGTAGATATGGGGAGCCTCAAGATCTAGAAGCTTATCATCTCTGGTTCTAGGTGGGGTTGCACGACCCCAGACAAATCTGGTGCATAATCTGGGGGTCCTCCTAGACTCATGATTCCTGTTGGAAGAGCAGGTGGCAGTCATGGCTAGGAGGGCCTTCGCACAGCTTCATGTTGTGCATCAGTTATGCCCCATCCTGGATCAGGAGGCCCTCCGTACGGTCACTCATGCCCTGGTCATCTCCTGTATGGATTACTGCAATGCACTCTACATGGGGCTACCCTTGAAGAGTATCCAGAAGCTACAGCTGGCACAAAATGCAGCCACGTGGACAGTTTTGAATGCCCCAGGGGTCACATATAACACCTCTGCTATGTGAACTGCACTGGTTGCCAGTTTGCTTCCAGGTCCAATTCAAGGTGTTGGTTATTATCTTTAAAGCCCTTCATGGCACAGGACCAGGTTATCTGAGGAGCTGTCTCGCCCCCCATTATATCATCCCGTCTCACCTGGTTCAGCAGGAAGGGGCATGTTGCGGACCCCGCCAGTCAAGAAATTCCAGCTGGCAGGGTCTAGGAAGAGGGCCTTTTCTGCCGTGGTCCCCGCCCTGTGGAAGAGCTTGCCACTCGAGTGTGGGCTGCCCCCACTCTCCTGGCCTTCCAAAAAAGGTATAAAAACATGGCTGTGCCAGATGGCCTGGGGGCCTGATGGGGGCTCGCATTGCTAGAACTGGCTCATGGGATGATTGATACTGCTTCCCCCATCTTCTTGATTTGTATACTGCTTTTATAGATTTGTGATTTGTAATTTAATCGGGAGATATTTATATTTTTATTGTCTTGGTTTTTAATTGTAAGCCGCCCAGAGTCTCTGGGGGAGATGGACGGCATATAAATTTAATAATAAATAAATAAATAAATAAATAAATAAATTTTTGGTGTCTCTTACACACTTCTGTTCATTCTGAGCTTTGGCCTATTCTGATGCAGCTCCTAGTTTCTGGAGACTACCTTGTAGTCTTCTTTGGCTGTGTTCTTCTCCTTCCACTCCCTGCTTCTCTTCATCATGTCAGTAAGCCCTACATATTTCCATGCTGAGCTCTTTAGGGTTCTCTCCTCTTCCTTCTTGCAGGGATTGTTTGCAATTGTGCCTTCGGTACTTCTTTCTATAGGATTTTCTTTCCTTTCTGGATGTATTTCTCTTTGAAAGTAGGATTTCAAGCTGTTGTGTCCAAACTACATGGAGTTCATCAAAAACTGCTTTTCTGAAGTTCTACAAGTTTAGTTACTCCTCCTCCAGACATCACAAATTCAAGGATAATACGACCACTTTCTCCTAAGGTTCCAATTACCATTACGTCTTCAGCCAATTCCTCCTGGGTGGTGAGGATTAAGTCCAAGATTGCAGACCCATTTTCATCTACCTTCTCCTCTTCATCTTATTCCCTGCTCAGTACTGAACTAAGCATTCCCTGCATGCTCTACTCCCATCATATACTGCTCTTACCACATTCAACAACCAACCTTCAACTCCATATTCATGCAGAACATTTCCACGTCCTGGTTTCAGCAGAAGGAGCAAATGCCCATGGAACTGGCAGGCAAGCTACAGGCACCATGCAAGCAACTGTGTGTGAGCCTGACAGAGGTGCTAGGGAGAAAACAGAGACTGAGGAGGGGGCTTGGTAGAAGATGCACAGACCAGGAAGCAAGGAGAGCCAAGAAGAGTGTGCTTATATGAGCAACTGGAACAGTACACTTCCAGAGAGGTGTGTGAAGGTGTCAGGGGAGCTTGGCTGGCAAAACAGCAACAGGAGGGCAAAGATGAGGCATGAGGAGACTACTAGTGTAGGCAGATGGGAGAAACAACAGGAGTGGAGTTGGGAAGTAGAACAAAGAGCATGTGTGCACATGACAGCTTACTGGGGGCTGAAGAGTGGGTCAGGCAATCCATAATCAGAAAGCACACCATGTCTTGAAAAGTACCAATGGAAGAGCCCAAGACTTGGTCAAATACATAGGAATCAGGAGCAAGGAAACATGAAGTACAAAGCCAAATGCCAAAGTTACTGCCAGCAATGGGAGGCAGTCCCTGCGTGGTTTAAATCCTCTCCCTGCTGAGTGCGCACAGCTGAAGCTTCCCTGGCTCAGCAGCTGCCAATAATGAAGTGCTTGGCTTGCTTTCAGAGTCAGCAACTTGCCGCTTACTCACAAGGTGCTTACTCTGACAGGACACAGGACTCTCAGCCGGGAGTCTTCCCCACTGCTTGGCACTCATGCTGGCCAAAGAAGGATCAGTGTTGGCCAAGGAGGGACCTGAGGCGGCGTCAGTGCTGGCAGAGGAAGGGTCTGCCATTGCTCAATCTGCAGGCACAATACCCAGCAGGACCTGATCTGTTTGCATTTCGCAGCTTGGCCCTAAGGCCATGACAAACATTCCCCAACTCAAGCCAATTCACTTTATCATACTTTTCTCAAATACGGAAAAGCACAATAAGCTCTGTTTTTCATATTCATACAGCTCTGAATAACTTGCTGAAGATCAAATACCTGGTCTGCACACCTTCTGCCTGACATTGCACTTCCCGATTTCTTCTCAGTTTTACTTTTCATGACTTTTCAATGAGAATTCTGCCAAAACCTTTCATAGGCACACTTAACCAATTAATCACTCTGCAGCTTTTGCATTCACCCTTGCTTTCTTTTCTTTTGTATACCAGCATTCTTCCAAACATCATTTTCACACACGCACTGAACAAGTTGCACAGCCATTCCATGAGCAAGCCACATTTCTCAGGTATACTATCTTCACCTGCAGTCTCAAGTATTTCAGACTCTATTTATATGGTTATCTATGACTGCCTTATCATTTTTTTCTTGGGCACTCACATGTACAGTATCTGTTTCAATTCCATACTTCAACATATCAGTATCCATTCCAAAGAAAACTCTAAAATACTCCTCCTACTTTGCCCTCATTTTAGTTTCATCCCAAATAGCTTCACCACTTTTATTTTTAATTCTACTCACTTTGCTGAAGGCTCCTTGTTTAGGCTTCTTCGCCCAATTTCCAGAACGTTTTTTCTATTTCCATCAACATCACTCTGCATTTTCAATGCCTCTTTTAACCATTCTGTGTTCTCTTTGACTATACTCTTTGCAACTATGCATAATGAATTTTAGTGAGATAGAGAAGCATGAACTAGGTTACATGCAGCATTCCCTGCTAATAGTAAGGACAGTACTTCTCTGTTTGGCACCTTTTGGCCAGTAGGTCTCAAGCGCAACTAAAGCAGAATTTTACCCAAGCATCCTCATGCTGTTCTATGCAATCTACTTGCAATATCACAATATATTTTTTATTTATTTATTAAATTTGTATGCCGCCCATCTCCCCCAATGGGTGACTCAGGGCGGCTCACAATTAAAACCAAAAACCCAAGCCATTAAAAAAACAATACCATATAAATAATTAAAATTAATCAATTAAAATCCAACTATAAAAAACCCCTATATATAAATACTATATACTAATAATATACTTGCTAATATAATATACTTGCTACTTGCAATATCACTGCCCATATCCCATCAATTCAGAGATACATACAGTATTCTGATACCCTTGTTAGTTAATGCAAACAATTAACTGTACTGGGTATGTTCAAATAGAGACTGGATAGTAAATTGGACTTCTGCACTGAAAGAGAGTTGGGTTCAGTGGTTTCAATGGCCCTTGTCAACACTCTAACTAGTCCTGTTGCAGATAAATAGTTTTATAAGTTGGCTTCAATTAAATGTGGTTTAGTTATAACTGCCAGTTGTTACAAGATTACTGTATAACTTTCTTCAAAATTGGCTCATCCATGAAATGCACTGCCAAAATTCAGAAGGAACCAAATCCAGAAGTCTGCTGAGAAAATTCTGGTTGGAGAGAGACAGAATCAAATTTAATTGAATTTCAACCGAGAAAAATCTCATTAACATTTTTGTAGCAGTTTTAATTTGGGAAAATGTCAGATCCATGGTTGTATAAACAGAAAAAAGTATTATTTATTCAATTTATGCTCACAGTCAAGGAAGCCAATAAAATTTAAGAGCATAATACAAGATCTAAAGCTAAGTAGTTTGAGGTGGGTGGCTATAGAAATTGCATAAATAAATAAAGTATTACTGATACTGAATTAAAATAGAACTGTTCAACTTGGGAAGTAGAATACTTCTTTACAAAACAGTGAGGGCCAAATGGAACTCTGAAGGCGTTCACAGCCTTGGAGCAGTACAGAGAAAGCTTATCATCATGCCAAACAGACAAGCTACCGATAACAGACCACCTTCAAAAGGGCTGCTCCTGGGAGTCTTACTTTTGGAAAGATGCATTATGCGAGGCAAAGGAAATACATGCCCTAGAAGATAACGCTTCCCTATTGCATGCTGCTTGAATATTACGAACACAATCGGACCGTATGACAAAAAATGGGAACAGAGCTGCAGTAATCCAGATTTAAAGAAGAAAAGGTGATTCAGTGTGCATGTGAACATGTATGTTGTACCTACTGCAACTCCTTAAAGATGCTGCATGTTACCGGGACTTACGTTGCAGCAGCCATGGGATTTCAGGAAAAAGCACATTTCATTTAAGGAAGTGCAACAGGTATGACGTGTACTCTCACATACACTCCAGATCAGCCTTTTTTTTTTTTGAATCCTGATTGCTACACGTTCCCAGCAAAAATGCTCCCAATTCACAGGCAATAATTTTTCTTAGCCATGCTATTCAAAGAAGTCATGATGGGGCTGGCGGGGGGGGGGGCGGTTGGGGAAAAATATTGAAATTATGTATCCAAATAGTACATATTATGTAAATCGAAAATAAAGTGTGTATTTAAATAATAATTACAAAGAAACCTGGTGTTCAAAATTAAAGTGAAATCAGCATCTCTTAGTTATTACCTATTAGGAAAACATCATAGAAATAAAAACAATCAACAGTATAAATAAACTCTTCTAAAGTTTAGAACTTTTTAATTTAGTTTAGAACCAGTTTAGTTTAGAAAGCTCTAAACTTTTGTTTAGAGTTTTTTAGACTCCTTTAGAAAGTTTAGGGGACGCGGTGGCGCAGCGGCTTAATGACGCTGAAAGTTGCCGGCCAGAAATGGCTGACGCTTCGGCGGTTCGAGTCCAGCCTTCGCGTTAAACAGGGTGAGCTCCTGTTTCCTCCCCAGTTCCTGTCAACCCAACAGTTCGAAAACTTACGTGAGTAGATAAATGGGGACTCTCACTCCGGTGGGAGGAAAAATGCTGGCGGCGCCTTGCAAAAAAGGAGTTGGGAGCAGTTGCAGGTAAGCGCGAAAAACCGCGCGCGCCCGAAAAGGCGCGAAGCAACGGAAACCCCGCCTCCTGCGCTCGCCAGCTGGGCTCTGCCCTAGGAAGGAGGCTCTGGCAAACCACTTCCGAAAACACTTCCCTTGAAAACTGCAAGGACTCGTCCAAGCAGTCACTGCAGGGTCAGCAATGACTGAGCGCAGACAAAAAAAAAAAAAGAAAGTTTAGCTTTCCAAACAAGAAACATAAAATATACAAAATGAAATGTTAAAATGGAAAAGCAATTCAAATTCACATTGCAAAGAAATACATACATACAGATCCAGAGATCACATAATCTGAGTGAAAACTCATTACTGTTATTACAATTAGTCAAAGACCAGTCGAGACATAAAACATTTACTCTTGTCACTGAGGTTTCATTCAGTCAACACGTTCCCTATGGTTTGTAATTTGTCATGAAGACATCACACGCCTGTTCAGCCCCGCACGGCAGCAAGATTGTTCAGCGCTTGCTTTGGGATCCTCCTGTCTTCTGACAGCCATCTGCAAATGCAGCTAACCAGAGAACCGTGCTCTACATATTTTCCAAACCTACCTCCACTGTGGGTTCTCCTGAAATAGGTCAATCTGATGTATGAGGAGAGCATTCTATTGAACCATCTCTTCATCATGTGCCAGCTGAGCTAAACCATTGATTGCCTATGCAGATTACAAGCATGGGAAACACAATGAAGATACAAAAGCAGTAAGAGGCAAGTACAAGGGAATTCAATTACACACAAGCACAGTCAATATGCAAATACCACTATGACAAAGGAAACCCTCATAAGTAAACCTAATGTGCAGCTGTAAATGAAGCCTGTCTTACAGGCCAACTGCAAAACAATGGTAGGAGAACCATGACAACTGCAGATTCAGGTGGCTCTTTTTCTAAAAGCAGAGAGTCCCTTCACTCCTGGTGACTGCATGAGTGTGGTTATGTCATTTCTTTGCAACAGCAATGAAGTGGTTGCCACTGTCTGTCTAGGAAGTCTAATCTGTAGACCTGGTATTGCTCACTGAAGTACTACCCGGCTTGATTAGCTTTCCTGAAATCGTGCAAGATCAGACTAGCCCCCCAAGTCTCATCAAGTGTTACTCATCTAGAAAATGTGGTCTTATTTGCTAGATTTTTTAAAACTTGCCAAGGTCAGCTATGTGCTGCAACTTAGTTCTACGTATGCAGGAACCTCAAACAAATCAGCCACCCTGTATAATTAATTATTTGCCACTTTGAGACAGTGACGGACACAAAACTTGTTTCTTTTTTTTGCCTATAAAAGATGCAGGAAGAAGTGATCCAGAAAGCAATATTCCGAGAAATGTAGAAGGAACAGCTGTGTGCAATGGGACAATCTCACCTCAATCCTGAGCTCACAGCCACCTATATTTGACCAGTCCCTTTCTTTCAGTGTCGGCAAAATGCTCAGACAGCTATAGTTTCCAAGCAACAACTGCAGATAGCTCAAAAACACACCAGAAATACAAAGGGAACTGTCGGTCTTTCTATTCACCTATTCTATTGCTCTGCCAACACATCCCAAATGAAAGCACAGATGGTCAGAAACTGCACAGGAGGCAGGTTCTTTCAATTTTACCTGTAAGAGTGGAAAAGAAGCTATCTAGATAGCTGCAACTTACGCCTGTTATTTCTGGTCTTAGTTTCTGTGGCCACAGAAAATATTTCTGGACCATCTTTCCTATGGGTTCCCTTTATGTTCTTGAACGTGGCTATCATGGCTCCCTTCAATCTTCTTTTCTCCAGATAGAACATCCCAGGTTCCTTCAGCCTGTCCTCATATGGCATATCCTCAAGTCCTTGTATGATTTTGATTGCCTTCTCCAGCCTGACAATATTCTTCTGGAACTGTGGTGTCCAGAACTCCAGTGTGGTCTTACCAGTCCCAAGTGGAGAGGAATAATGACTTCACATTTCTTTGATGCAATGCTTCTTCTAACAAAGCTCCAAATTGTGTCAGACACTCTAGCAGCTGTCTCATATGGCTGATTTATGTTCAGCTTGTTGTTAACACTGAATCCTTCTCAGATGTAGTGTTTCCAAGCCATGAATCCTCCATCTTTATGTGAATCTAAAGTGTTTTGCCGTAAATTATCTTACATTTCATTCTGTTTTCCTTGGGTGTTGGCTGTTTGTGTGCCACCCACAAATTTGATAAGGATTGCAATGTATCTTATCATCCCCATTGATTACTACTCTCCCAACCTGATGCAGAGCCATTAGCACTGATTCTCTAAGTGCAGTCTGCCAACCAGTTATGGATCCATCTTATTTTAGTGCCATCCAAACCACACTTCAACAGGTTTTTAATGAGATTATCATGTGGAACCTTGTCAAAATCTAGATTATATCCATGGCATTATCCTTGTCCACTAGAATACTCACCCCATCAAAGGAGGGGTGTCTCACATGATCTATTTTTGACATGTTGGCTCTTAACAAGCATAGCATTCTCTTTTAAGATGCTTAAAAATGGCCTGCTTTATAAGCTGTCCTAATATCTTTCCAGGGATCTCTATTCTCCCTATTTCCCATATTCTGCATATTGGTATAGAAACATCTGAGGTTTTGAGTACCATCTACAGTATTGGTGTCCTGAAAAATCTAAGTCCCCATCTTGGCTGCCCATTTCTCCCTTTGTGATATACTTTCCTGCTCCCAGTCCTTGGCTGCATATTTGGTTCTGGGCCTTTGCCACCCTGCCCCTTTCTTCTAGTTTAATGCTCTCCTGATGAGACTGACAAGATGCTGCCAAACACTTCCTTTCCAGTTTTTATAAGATAAAAGGAAACTTTTGTGATGGTTCCAGGATCCTGTTTTCTACTAAAATGACTGATGGGGGGAAAAAAACTACCTGTACTCCTAGTTCCTTCACATTTGTACCCAAGGTCTTGTAGTCTCCAGAGATTATTTTAAGAACTCTTCTGGATGTATCATTTATCCCCAAATGGATTAAGAGGAAAGGATAATGGTTGGTAGGTTTGAATAATCTTGGTAACCTCTCTATTGCATCCCCTATATGACATATGACAGATAATACACCTCCTACAATGTCATACCAAGTCTGCACATAGCCACCTTGGTTCTGCTTAACATGGAATCATCTAACAAATCTCCAAATGAATTATATTTATTTTTGGCTGGCTAATTTTCCTAATAGATGGAGGGAATGCTGTGGACATAATAAATCTTAACTTCAGCAAAGCATTTATGCCATGCAAACCTTTAGATTGATACAAACAGAAAGCAAGGCCATTACAAGTCTGAGAGCTCTTATTGGCACATTGTAAAACTTTGGACCATTGTCCAGGTAAGGGTAGACTATTTGGATAGTAAGAACAAGGCTTGGAGAGTTCAAAAATACAGTTTCCTTTATAAATTATACCAGCACAGCAAGGCTGCTGGTTTGAAGAATCTGGAGGCAGGAACACTAAATAATCCAAAAAGTTGTGAGTCACTTTGTGAGTCAAGTTGTGAGCTAGTCAGAGAATTCCATGAAAATTAGTTCAGAAATAAAAGCTAAAGGTGCAACTGCAGAGCAACAAGCAGGATGAACTTGGAATGGGTGTCACAGGAATGCAGAGAAAAAGAAGTTGAGCTGTTTCCAACAATAGGAGGGGGTCTGGAGGATGCTCTTATATAGCCAAAGTATTTAAATAGAGGAGTTGCCCCCTCTCAAGGAGTCATTCTGATCACTGCTGCTTAGCCCTATTTACTGATGGTATGATTTAGGGCTTGGTACTCTCCCAAGGTCAGGCTTAGACTCTGAATCAACAGCTACCTGCATTAAGTCATCCTCATCACTTATCTGACAGCCTGTTGCTTCCTGAACTGCAGACTTGGAGTCCACCAGATTCTTCTCTTCAGCTTCACAATCAGAAGACATTTGACAAAGTAACCCATTTTCATGTTGAATGGTAAGCTAGTGAAATGAAAGGCTGGAGGCATGACAATTACTTTAAAATTCAAAAACAGTGCTCAAATAATGTTCATTAATTGATCCTTATCAAATTTGAGAGATATATTCAATGGGGTGCCACAAAGATCAGTCCTACTCTATTTTTTAATATTTTCATCAGTGATGAAGTAGAGGCAATGCTTATCAAATCTGCAAATGATACAAAATTGGGTAAAACAGTTAATCTCTAGAAGACACAAAAGGCATTCAAAACTATTTCAACAAGTTGGAGAAATCAGCTGAAAGTAACAGAATGAAACTTAACCAATGCAGATGAAAAGTTCTTAATATAGGTAGTCCCCATTTACGAATTACTTCTGTTCCCAAGATCTGTCCTTAAGTCAAATTTGTATGTAAGCTGGAACAGTATTATTGCATAATATTGTATAAGTAGTATTGTGTAATGAACTCAAACCATTCTGTATTTAACTCGAATTTTGCTATAATAGGCTCCACTCTTAACTATGGGTCGTCTGTAACCCGGGCATTCTTAATCCGGGACTAGTAAATAAAACTTAAATGTAAAGCTATAATATTGAAGATACCTGGCTTAGTAATCTCAGAGTAGCTGAAACATGATCTAGTTCTGGGGAACATTTCCCTCAGTTATATCCCTATAACAAGACAGACAGATCACTTTCTCATAACAGTGGGGTTAACTGGAGCCACCTACCACCCCAGGGAGGAAGAGGCAATTAAGATGGACTACTGTGAGTGCCTAATGGATCTGCAGGCATTTTAGACACTACTTGGAGATTTTCCCAACAATCTGGAGGGCAGTTCTACTGAGTGCCTTGTTTACCTCTAGACTACAGAGGCGCACAAGACACTGAACAGGATTGCCCTTGAGTAGCCTCTCCACCATCCTCGCCCCACCAACTTAGTCCATTTCCCTGATTTTCTGAGAAGCTTTGAGAAATAAAACAGGTGAAAACCACTGGCAATAAACAAGAAAGAATGTGACTAAAAACATCTATGAGCTCAAATCTGAGCCTATGCTGTGGCAATAAGGGTGGCAAAACAGAATTACTTCACTGCTCTTGCTGCATCTGTGGAATGTTGGCCAGCTGCACTATTTAGAATGTTCCAATCCCTAGTAAGAAAAGACAGATTCGAAGAACCTATTAGGTTAAATTGCAATAATCTGCCCAAGCACTTTCTGAATAAAATTGTTCCCATTCTGGCTCAGAGCAAAGCTAAATGGACAGAATCTAGTGAGATGACAGAGGTGACACTCTGTGGAAGGTTTCTGAGCCTGTGGATCTTGAGGAAATGGACAGCATTCTCTGTGATCTCAGTTCTGCCACCTGTGTACTGGATACCTGTTTACCTGGCTACTGAAAGCAGCTAGGGTTGAGAGCTGGATTGGAGCTGTAACAAATGGTTCTTTGAAAGAAGGTGAGGTCCCAGCAACTCTGGTCTGCTCACTCTGCAGGAGACAGGCCTGCATGCAGCATACCATCCCCTCCCCAATCTTCTCTTCTTAGGGAAGGTCACTGAAAAGGCAGTGTGACTGCAATTATAGAAAATTCTGGAGAAAATTTATTATTTGATCTATGGCAGTCTGGCTTCAGAGCTGCATATGGGAGGGAAACTGCACTGGTCACTCTCATGGGTGACCTGTGGAAGGACTGGGAGCACATCATGGCTCGGTCCTTTTCCCTATCCTGTTTAACATCTCCATGAAACTGCTGGGAGAGTCATCTACTGGTTTGGGGCGAGGCATCATTAATATGCTAATGATACCTCGTTGTACATATCCACCCTAGCCCCAATGGGAGCTGCAATAAAAGTCATGATTCGATGCCTGGAGGCTGTCAGGATCTAGATGGGGAAAAACCCAAGCAAGATAATGGCTGTTAATTCAGAAGCTTTCTGATTCCAGGACTGGAAAACCTGTTCTCTTTCATTCTAGAACACAATACATGGAATGATGGATTTAAGTTATAGAGAGGCAGGCTCCAACTGAACATCAGAGAAAAGACTTTCTAACAATAAGAACTCCATAGTAGAACCACTTATTCACCCTTTCAACAGCTTCAATGAACTCTTTCAATTCTAGGATTCTATGATTAAGCATAAGAAAGTGCACATTTGTGTGTTACAACATACTATGTTTTAAAAGCACAATCTATATAAATATTTCATCAGGTGAGTTTTTGTTAGCTCTTCCAATTCCAAAATTCCTAACTCACTTGCCTCCTTCTCAGTGGACTTTGATTACCTGTCCCATCAGGCTGTGGCAGAGGGACATGCTAAGAACTCTATAGCGCTAAGAACTGGTACCTAAGACTCATTTGTCTTCTTCCTGTTCCTCCCATCTTGTGTCTTTTCAGATTATAAACCTATGGGCAAGAAATATCACTTTGTATTGTTCTGTAAGCCTCACTTTTTTTTTCTTACTGAGGTGTGATACTAAACAAAGAAAGAATTTTTTAAAAAATGAAAGAACAGAAACAGAAAAACACAGTTAAAATAATAAGCCAGCAATTTGAAACAATTTTTAAAACCATGAACAGATTAAATCCTGCTACAGGTTTTTTTCTGCTAGAAAAAAATGAGGGCCTAAAAAAATGCTCAATGTACTTCTTTGGATAAGGAGTATAAGACAGCATAAACAGAAAGGCTCTCTTAGAAATCTCAGCCAATTATATCTCAGAAAAACTATTACTTTAGAAATGTGAATACTGCCCTTCATCAATGCTAAGATGGTTTACAATATATTAAAACAACATATAGCATGTAACAAAACACTGAAACAATATTGCACTTATCTCACATAAAATGCGTGGAAGAAAATAAAAGCATGTCTCCCCATTACCTAAATGTTAACAAAGAAGATGTTCAAGATTTTAGGGAAATACTGTAGTTTCATAGATGGTGCATAGCAGCCAAAAACATTCCTTTCTGGTTCCCATCTGTTTCATCTTAAAGAGCAGGGGAGCCAGAATGGAAAGCAACTACTAAGTGTTGTTAATACATCAACAAGTTTATATGGCAGTAGGTACACCTTCTCTAAGTCCTGTAGGCACTGGCACCTGGAACTGGGCACGTAAATGGACTGGCAGCCAGTGAACAAACTTAAAAATGAAATGGTTGTTCCAATGAACAACAATCTCTGTTTAATTCCACAACCATATATTTTTATTAAGTTCAGTTTTAGGACTGTCAAAAAGCAATATCATATATAAACACTGAAACAAATCACAAATTGCTAAATGTTTCCCTTTCCAAAAGAGATTGCACCAGAGTATAAGCCAGAAAAACTAAAAATGAAGCCCATCCAGGACAGTTGAGCACCAACTTCCATAAATTAAGAAATTATGGGTGGAGCCTCCATCTTGCTTATTTTATTTAAAATATTAAACATCTCAAAGCAGTTTTGCTGGGACTGAGCTATACCTTCTGCTTAGCAATTTCATCAAATGTTAGAAGATACAAGCTGCATAAAAAGTCAATCGATCAAGTAGCAATCCCCTGGAGCAATTTCTGGAAACAACTCTGCACTTTTAGGATTAGTACAACTTTACCAGTTCCCAAATCAACCCAGGATATTTCAGGCACAGGTAGCAAAAAACAAAGAGTGGATGAACAGATACAGTTCCAGATCACACAGCTTTCCTATTAGGACCACAAATGCAGTCCCTGCATTCAGGAGATTTACCTCATTGAAGGTGGCCAGCAGTTATTGCAATATTCAGCCGCCCTTTTAAGGAGCAGTCACACAACTGCCTCTTTTAAAGTATGATCACTTCATACAAGACAGCATTAATTAATATCCGGGCTTGGTTAGTCAATACTATGCTATTAGAGATACCCTGAAAGACAAACGTTTCAGCTACCAGAAACAGGGCACCAAGCACCAGGTCTACATTTTCAGGACACAACAAATGGATAAACAGCAAGCCTACTGACAGGCTGGGAAGAAAAGAGAGTCAGTGCTGTAGGGATGAAGTCAGGAAAGCTAAAACTTAAGGTAATAACAACATAAATATAATAAGCCAGGGGTGTGGGGGGAGAGGGTATGTCCAAAATAAGAGTCAAGGAAGCAGCTGGTCTGTTCGCAGAAGAAGTGAGGAAGTGATAATAGAGAGCAGGCGAGGGAGAATTGCATAGTACTTTTCTTGCATTTCTCTTCTCTCAGAAAAGGAGATAGCTCTTTTTAACTTCCTTGCACAAAGGAAGGGAATCTAGCCCAGAACTGATTTTTACCCTTAACAAGTTGGTCTCTTGGACCAGACAAATTACACCCCAGGATGCTGAAGAAGCTAGCAGAAGTGATTGAAGAACCATCTCTGAAAACTCTTGGAGAACTGGTGAGGTGCCAGAAGACGAGAAGAGCAAACATGGTCCCGCTATTCGAGAAGAGGAAGTGGAGGCCTGGGAAACCGCAGCTACACCAGGCAGAGTACTAGAATGCACCATCAGCAGTAAGTCTGTGAGCACGGAGCCAGCAGCCAGCATGGGTTTTTCAACAAAAAACATGTAAGCCTAAATGTATATCCTTCCATAATAATGGGTCAAGGTAGTGTACCTCAGTGCAATGCTTGACAAAAATCTCCCATGGTATGGGTAGCTCAGACAGGATCATGGTCAAGTGGATGTGCAACTGGTTTATACCACTGCACCCAAAGAGTGCTTATAAATGCTTCTTCATCATACTGGAAGACAGTACTAAGCATCCCCCAGGGCTCCATCGCTGCCCAGTAAAACTTATTTACAAGTAACAGACAATGGAATGGAAGTGTTGCTTATCAGTGACCAAGCTGGAGAACTGGATAATACCCCACATGCTTGAACATAATTTAACAGTAAGAACTATAAAAGTCCTGCATCTGGGAGGAAAATTAAAATGCACTGGTATAACACTGGAGAAATGTGGCATGGCAGCCTAGTGTGTAAGAAGTATCCAGGAGTACTAGCAGACCACCGGCAGAACATGAGCAACCAGTGTGAAGCAACCAGTGTGAAGCAACCAGTGATCCAATGCTATCTTGGGCTTCATTAACCGAAACACTACAACCAAATCATGGGAGGAAACACTGTACTCTGCACTGGTTGACCACAGCCCAGTGGGTCCCATTTTTGGCAGCACACATCAAACGGGACATGGAAAAGTTAGAATGGGTTTAGGAGGGCTAGCAGGATGATAAAGGGCTGGGAAAAAAGCCCTATGAGAAAAACCTAAAGGAACTGCATGTTCAGGTTGCAAACAGAAAGACTGAGACCTGTTAGAGGTCTACAATTATCTAAAAGACTACCCTGTGTCTTATCGAAGGAACAGACCTATGCGCTGTTGAGAGCAAAACAAGAACAGAGTTGAAATTAATAGAAAGAGATTCAGGCTGAATACGAGGGAGGCTTTCAAACATCGGCTATAATAAAAATAAATAATAATTTATTAAATTTATACACCACCCAACTCCCAGTGACAGGCTATACCTATATGGATGCTTTAGTGCAATGATCTTCAATCTTTTTTTATCAGCACCCAGTTTTTCAATATTTTTATACCTGCAATAAGCTTATCACCCACACATACAATTTTAGTTTTTATAACCTTTTTATAAATTGTTACTGTCATTCAACTGTTACATTTTGCTCTTGTTAATATATATTATTTATAAAAATATATCCAAAATGTGTTTCTTTTATAAAAAGACTACTGACTGTACTGAAACCTGATTCAGTTAGATACAAAGTTGGAAAACCAGTAGCATTAATGAAAGCTGGCTCCATAATTGTGGGTAAAGAGCATCTTCTTGTTCTGCTGGAATTGTAAATTTCCACCTTGAATAAAACAGGCTTTCATTCGTCATTGTGGCACAATTGCAAAATTATCTCTTGACACATTTACCCTGAGTGTATTTACCACCAGCCTTTAAATTTATTAGGCCGCTGAACTGAGTCACCATGTCAATTCTCAGAGCCCACTAAGTGGCTTCTAAATTTGTCAGCAATTTTAAGCTCCTTGAGAATAGTTCTGAGAACTGACAGAATTCTTTCTGCAAGATCTTTTGCCTGAATACAGTCAATGCAGAGATAAACATCAGTAAGTATAACTAGCTAAATTTGAAATTAATCTCATTAAGCTTTTTAGATACTCCTGTCATATAAAGCATATTTTTTCATTTTTAAACATTTTCTACAGATGCCAATTTTGTTTTCATTATCATAGAAAAGATAGAATTCAAATACATTTTTGAATAATTCTACTAAATGTGTCAAACAATCGCTTTGAGAAAGCTACGAAACATCTGGATGTAATAACAAATGATCAAAATGCTTATCATTATCTTGACAAAGTAGTTGAAACAGCTGATGATTCTTGAAATTAGTTTCAATTTTATTTACTGCATTTACCCATAAAGCATTGATTTAGGTATCAACCTAAACATTTGGCAACAAGATGTCTGTGAATTACACACTGAGTGCAAAAAACTTCTAGAACTTCCTTCTTCAAAACTGCCATAAATCCATAGTATGTTCCTATCACTGCTGAAGCTCTGCGCAAACAATAATGTTTGTCAGTGGAATACTGTTTTTTTCAAAGGGTACATTTAAAGTGGCGACACTGATTCTCTTTTTGTAAAAAATATTCCGGATTTTTAAAAATTACAGATTAGAGCCCTACATGGAAAGAGAAAGCTAGTTTTAGAAAAGGCCAAGGAACGAGACATTACTGATCCACACTGAATAACTGAAAAAGCCAAAGAAGTCAATATGTGCTTCAATGACTATAGAAAAGCCTTCGAGTGCATTAACCCTGTTAAACTGTCATTGTTCTCATGCAAAATCTATACGTAGGACAGGTGGCCATTATCCAGATGGAACATGATGAAACAGACCAGCTTCAAGGCAGCAAAGGAGTGAGACAAAACTGTCAACTCTCTCCTTATTTATTCAATCTATGTTGAGGGAAGCCGGACTGGAAGATGAGCATGGATTTAAAATCAGAGGAAGAAACATCAATAACCCATACTGCTCTGATGTCCCTACTTTGTTAGCTGAAAATGCAAATGCTCTAGAAGGTCTAGTAATGAAAGTCAAGGAGCATGGTGAAAAAAAAGGGACTACAATTAAATATAAAAATGACTAATCACTCTAATGACAACTGGGCATTAGTACAGCAACCAGCTTCAGAACTGATTAATGAAGAGACTGAAGTGGCAGACAGTTTCTGCCCTTTGAGACTGACCATCAACAATAAAGGATCCAGCAGCCAAGGAATAAACCACAGATGAGCACTTTGTACCATAGCAATAAAAGCTTCGGGAAGGATATTCAGATGCCATGAGATGTCTAAAGCTACAAAGATTAGAACCATTCAAAGAAGTTTCTCCCATGACACACTATGAAAGCAGAAGTTGGACGAGAGAGGGGGAGGGGGGAGGGGGAAGAGGGAAAGGGAGAGAGAGAGAGAGAGAAAACGAACTCCGGTCAGTCACTCACGCCCTGGTCATCCTTTGGCTAGACTACTGCAACGCACTCTACATGCGGCTACCTTTGAAGAGTATCCGGAAGCTGGTCCAAAACGCAGCCGCGTGGACAATTTTGAGTGCCCCAAGAATGGTGCATATAACACCTTTACTATGCAAGCTGCATTAGGTCCCAGTCTGCTTCTGGGTCCAATTCAGTGTTGGTTATCACCTTTAAAGCCCTACATGGCGTGGGTCCAAGTTACCTGAGGGACTGTCTCACCCCCATCACATCAACCCATCCCACCTGGTCAGGCAGAGAGGACATGCTGAGGGTCCCATCGGTGAGAGAATGTCAACTGGAGGGGCCCAGGAGGAGAGCCTTCTCTGCCGTTGCCCCCGCCCTTTGGAACGTTCTCCCCCAGAGGTGTGGCATGCCCCCGGCCTTCCGGAAAGAATTAGACCTGGCTCTGCCAGCTTGCGCAGAGTGATAATAACCTTACCCAATCCTGGGGGTGGCTAGTGCCTTGATGACGTTCCCTGAGTGACTGCCAATTATTCTTGGATCTATTTATTACTGTAATTTTGTCATTTTAATTGATCTTAACTGTTTTGTAAACCGCCCAGAGTCGTTCAACGAGATGGGCAGTGACAAATTTGATAAATGTATGTATGTATGTATGTATGTATGTATGTATGTATGTATGAATGAATGAATGAATGAATGAATGAATGAATGAATACCAACACCTTTAAACTCTGGTGCTGGAGAAGACTTTTAAGCATACAATGGAAAGTCAGGAAAATCAACATGTACAGTACATCATAGAACAAATCAATCCAGAATTTTCATTTGAGGTGCAAATGAACAGGCTTAAATTATCATATTTTGGACCCATTACATGAAGGCCCAGCTTCCTTGATAAGTTGCTAGGAAAATCTGAAGAAAAGAATTATCAAGGTGGATGGACTCAATTACACCAGTAATGAATGCACCTCTGAGAAACCTAGAAGGCCAAGTTGCAGACAGATCACCCTGGAGAGAATCTATCAATGTGGTCACTAAGAACTGACATAGATTTGAAGGCATTTAATCAATCAATCAATCAATCAATCAATCAATCAATCAATCTGTCTTCTTGCAATACAGTTATCATCAAAGTACCATATGCAGTAAGCCATTACTGGAGCTCTGCTGTTCGTAACTGTAGATTTGTCCAACTGCAGGAAGATTGTTTTGTTTTGTTTTGACGAAGCTCAATATTATTACTCTTTTTTTCAATGTACCTCTGCACAGCTGTATTACTAACTGGCTTGAATTTCAAAATCTCAGTTTGATCTTAATGCATTACTGTGAAAACTTCCAGCAAGGCTAGCATTATTAAAATGTCCTCTACTGTGTAGTTTACTGCACTTAACGATAATTCTTGAAATACAGTAAGATGCAATACATTCATTTATGGCCTTTTCAGTACCTTCTTAAATACTATGTTGACTGTTAGATGTTTATTAGCATTTCGAGGTAGACCAGGTCAGGCAACAGACACTGCAAAAAGTACAGTGGTACCTCGGGTCACGAACACTTCTGTTCACGACCAATTCGGGTCACAAACAGCTCCGTTCGCAAAATTTTGCTTCCGTTTGCGAACGCCGGATCGGGTGACGAACAGGATCCGCGGCCATTTTCCCTACCGTGACACGTGGTCGTGGCTTCCTGTAGGGAGGGGGACTCTCCCTCCCAGCAATAACCACCTCTCCACCCGCCTTCCTGTCCTCCATGCCAGAAGTCGCGTCGAGCAAGGTTAGCGTTCTCTCTCTTCGTACTGTACTTTGTGTCATATTTTTGTGGTTTAAAAAAAAAAATACATATGGTTCAGAACGGATTAACCGTAATTACATTGAACCTTATGGGAAAATTTGATTCGGGTCGCAACCAAAATCGGTTGGCGACCAAATTCAGAGGGGTCAGAACGGATTAACCGTATTTACACTGAACCTTATGGGAAAATTTGATTCGGGTCGCGACCAATTCGGGTTGCGACCAGAGTCGTGGAACGAATTAAGTTCGTGAACCAAGGTACCACTGTACTAGAACTCTACTTTATAGGCTATAATAATAGAATAGTGACAGCATTTCTCCTTCCCTCCCTCTTATCCCAAAGAGAGTCAAGGCAGGGCAGTCTTGCGTTTCATTCTCAAACCCCCGTTTTCCTAGGCTAAATTCAGATTTTTCTAATGGTTGTTTCAAGGCCATCATTGTACTCCTCTACAATTAAATAATCCATGAAGATGTTTCAAATAAGCCAAGCCTTTCTCCTTGTCTGGATATATCACTTGAAGATGAGGAAGCACATGAGATGGTTTCACAGCTTGATTTGAAAAGGTCTGTTGGCATAGTAAACATTTCAAATGGCATTTATTAATAGAGGACTCAAATCCAAGCATCAAACAGTTTGAGGAATCACAACATGGAGGCATAATTTCACAATTAGGGGCAACTGCATTAAAAAAAAAACCACTTTATAATAATCACAGCAAATTAATAAATGCACAAAAATTAACCTAATTCTGATCAATAAACAGCAACATTACAATATGTGCTTGGCTCATAAGCTCTGAAGTTACTGACGTCAGTAATCGATTTACCAACCAGTAAATATAAACAGCACTAAATGCAATGCACCAAATATGAATAAAATGACAGCGCATTTGTACAAAAATAGAAGCAAGGAATACCATGTGCTTTTAAAATTACAAATAGGTGGTTTTGTGTGTGTGCATGCACACATGGGCACCCTCAAATCAGTCTGGATTCCTGGCAACTGCCTACACAAACTGGATAGTTTTCTTGGCAACATTCGCAGAAGTGGTTGGCCCTGGCCTTCTTCCTATGGCTGAGAAAGGGGGACTGGCCGAAAGTCACCCAGTTGGCCTTGTGCTTACAGGAGGACTAGCACTCACAATCTCCCATCTTCTAGCCTGGAGCCTTTAACCACTGTATAAACTGACTCTCACGACTGGGTGACTATGACCTTTATTTCCTTCATTTCCTTTAACAAATGAAAAAACAAACACCTACACCCAGCCTAAAGATAGTTACCTTAGTAAATTCCTGCTCTATACAGGGCGCTGGACTAGACAACTTTCAAAATCCTATGATCACATTTTCAGGTTTCAACAACCCTGTATAAGCTATTGGGAGTAGAGCATCACATAATGCTAATAAATAAATACAGGTAGACCTCAACTTACAACAGCAATTGGGACCAAAATTTCCATCGCTAAGTGATGAGGTCATAAAGTATGACCTCATCATTTAGCAATGGCAATCCCTGCAGACCGGGTTGCCATTGTTAACTGAATCCCACGGTCATTAGGCAAGGCAACTTCCTGCCAGCTTCCCACAACCAAAATCAGTGAGGAAGCCGGCAGGAAGTTGCAAGTCCCAGGCCCGCAGGCAGGTAAGTGGGGGGTGCGTGGAGGGTTTGGAACAGTGTGTGAGAGGCACAGGAATGGTTCACAAGGGTGCAAAGGGGTGCATGAGAGTGCTACACAGGTCAGGAAGGTGCACGAGGGTGCAAGAAGGTGCGTGAGAGGCACCGCCTGGGTCAGGGAGGGTGCACGAGGCACCGCACGGGTCAGATGTGCACGAGTACAGGGAGGGTCGGGGAGAGGGTATGGGGGTGCATGAGTGGCTGGCGCCAGTGCAGAGGGGCTGGGGGAGGGTGCATGGGGGAGGGAGACTTACCCCAGTGACCTGCAACCCTCCCTGCCAGCCTCCCCCGTTGACTTTCTGGGGAAGCCAGCAGGGAAGGTTTCAGATGATGATCGCATGATCGCAGGGCACTTGGCAACTGGTCATAAGTGCAAATGGGTTGCCAAGCACCCAAGTCACAATCACATGACTGCAGGGGTGCTGGGACAGCCAGAACTCCGAGGACTAGTCATAACCACCATTTGTGCAGAGCCGTTATAACTTGGAACGGTCACTGACCAAATGGTCATCGGTTGAGGACTACCTGTAAATCCATACAAATATGCAGAGTCAAGATCAACATAATCCACAACTTAAACTGCAAACACACCAACCACCATGCTAAGTTGATTACAGTGTTCTCTATTTCAGTTTTCAAACTGTTTTACAATTCTTCTCAATTGCTTTTTGATAACATAAAATCTGAAAAGGAGTTAGTTCTGTTCCTGCCATGCAGCCAGGTGGGCAATAAAAAAATAAGGTTCTCAGAGAAAAATACACATATAAGGATGGTAGGAAAGACAACAGGTCCCCCTCACTCTATTTGGAATTATAACAATTTCTTTAGGTTTATTCATGGCAACTCTATGGAAACCATAAAAGGCACTGGTTCTACAAAATTTGGACTGATCTCACTAAATAGCCATTATTTGTGACCAATACTATCTGCCCACCCCAACTCTCTTACCCAACAGAGAGAATCTCCTTTCTCTAAATTTGAATGAATTTTTCAACAGATACAAAAAACAAGTTGCACTCCCAGCAAATGGGGTACATTTTTCTAATCTCTTGAAGTTTTAATTTTCAAGCTACTGAATGGATATAATCTGAATTAAGTAATATGAACACAATTGTTTTCTTTGTATTTCTTCTTGTTTTTATTTGCAAGATTAATTTATCCACTGAGGAAGTGTTATTGTACTAGCAGTTTGTAGACACTACAGCATAAGCCTCAATCCTACTTTCTGTGGCAAGTGCTTGTTCAGTTGTTTTAAATGCTGCTTTTAGTCACATTATCAGTGTTGTTTGGAAACTTTATGGTGCTTTTTAAATCCCACTTCCCAGTTTGTCAAACTTCTGAACAGATGAAGCAGACTCTTAGCCAATACTTTCACATCTGATCAAGTTTTAAGTGTTAGGTTTTAATAAATTTTACAGATCTTACCAATTTGATTCCATTTATTGGTTTTGTTAAAATGTGTATCTTAAATTTGCTTTAGTATCTCCCAACTGTTCTTTTATCTATTCTCCTATCATATGGTTAATTTCCTTAGTTTTAATTGAAAAGTTTTATTAAATAACTACTGTATATGCAAATACATTATCTTTAAATTATGCTTTGCACTTCTATACACTGTATTTTTTTTAAAGTGTGGAAAATTTGATATTATAAACTTCTTCTTGCCAACTGCATATATTCCATGGTAGTGTTCTGAGTGGGAGTTGTAATGAGGCAAATGCACATCTACTCGGGATGTGACAGGTTGGCTGCTCTGGGCCCCGTGAGGAGACATCTAACCCTAACCCTGAAATCCCTCTTGGACACTCATACAACTCTTGGGAGGGTCTGCTGGCAACCACTGCCACCAGCTACTTTGCCCCAGAGGCACCTTCTCTGAAGCTAAATTACTCAGGAGGAGCTGTCTCCTCCCCTCTTTCTTTTCTAGTTTGTACTTAACTGAGGAGGGGAGATACATTCAAGTATTTTCAGAATGAGACTGCTGATTAAGTTCAAATCCAAGTCTTCATTCTACATATCAAGATTATGGAACTAGAAAAGAGTATTGCTCATTTAGGTATGCCTGCATCATCATATGAATATGTATGCGTATGTGTTCTTTTTCCCTTCCTCTTCTTGTAGAACTGTATAAATATCAGGGCATCCATTTTGCCTACGGGGGAGTGTCTCCCACTAACCTTTGGTGGAGTCCCCCTCTAGCGTGTACTGCCTAATCAACACTGCGGTGAAGCCTTGATTATTTTGCCTTTGTGTCCTGCGTTTTGATTCCACAGTGGGGCTAGAACTACCGGTGCCTGGTGCCTTAACCACTACACCAAACTGGCTCTCCCTATCTCCTTTTAAAGACCCACCTGAGAGAGAAATCTTCTTCCCCGATTGGCTTTAGTGTTTGATCTTCCCAGGCTTTGATTCTGCTACCTAGACAAACAGCTTAAGATCTAAAACTGACAGATCACGTTTAGTTTTTAAATTTTCAGAGGTATGTACGCACTCCATGATGCAATGAGCCTTGGACACCTCCCTTGCAGTCTTCCTGATATAATTTGGATTCATTGTTTCTTTTACCGTTTTTTTATCAGCTACAGTGGAACCTTGGTTTACGAACTTAATTCATTCCGTGACTCTGGTCGCACCCCGAATTGGTCACAACCTGAAGGAAATTTCCCCATAAGGTTCAATGTAATTACCGTTAATCCATTCTGGCGTGGAGGACAGGGAGGCGGCTATTGCTTGGAGGGAGAGTCCCCCTCCCTACGACCACGTGTCAGGGGCGGAAAATGGCCGTGGACCACGTGTCAGGGGCGGAAAAATGGCCGTGGACGTGTCGGGGCGGAAAAATGGCTGTGGACCACGTGTCAGGGGCGGAAAAATGGCCGTGGACCACGTGTCAGGGGCGGAAAAATGGCCGCAGACCGTGTCATGGGAGGGAAAATGGCCACGTATCCTGTTCGTACCCCGAGGCGGAGTTCGCAAACCAAGGTAAATTTTTGCGGCCGGAGCTGGTCGTAACCCGAAAAGTTCGTTAACAGAGGCGTTCGTAACCTGAGGTACCACTGTATTTTCTCTGAGTACTAAAATTTTATATTCCAAAGATTTAATTTTAATGTTTCATTCTGCCACTCAGTCTTGGTTTAATTCTTTGATTGGATCTGATCTAGTTCTAAAATTCTTATTTCCCACAGTAAGACTCTAAGACTTTCAACTCCCTTACACATTTCATCTCTTACATATACTTTATTGGAAGATTTGGATGTACGGCCTTTTACATAATCTCTTTTTCACTATTTTTTATACAAATTGCAGCAGTGGTTTTAAAAATCTTTGAGCCAACCTGCCATGTTGTGGCAGTGATAACATACACATACCGTAATCTGGATTATACATGAAAGTATCGTTCTGCAACTCCCAATTCAGTCTACCATAACTAAGGTCAGTTTCATGAAATGTCTTCCATTCTCAGTTACTAAGTTACTGGCTTTCTGGGGATGATCTTGCACCTGTTAAAATGACCACGAGCATCAAAGTGTTTCAATGAAATTTTTTTTTAATGCTGGGCCATTTGCTTGAGAGTACAGCTAACTGAAGAAATTTTCAACCTTTTTCAGCAGGTGAACACTTGGAATCTTGAGAAAATCTCATGGACACTCTTACAAAACAGCTGCCAAGAGGACAATACCCATTAAGAACAGAAATAACATAACTAGTCTCGCCACAAATATTATTTGGGCATTTCATGAATGTAAAAGTACAAATCTCGGTAGGTTCAGTATGGGGAGGAGGGGGCGTGGCAAGATGGTGAAGTGAAAAGCAGTTAACTATTGGAGTGCTCCAGCAAATTTTATTTTTATTTTATACTATCTGACTAAATTCTTTTTTAAGTACCTGACCTTGCACACAGCTGTATACGACTACCCTTCAAACATAACTGGGTGAGAATTGTCTATAATTTACTGCCAAGCGCAGATAATAGCATGGGGAAGAGGAAGAAATGACAAAGAATGAATTCCAGCACACAAGCACTGACGAAACCATCCAAGCAACAAAAAAATAGACTGTCTTATAGAACTTAAAAGGAGAGTGGCCGAATATGAGAATGTAAGTAGCCAGGCATATGTATTGAACCTTGACCCAACTAGCTCAGGCTCTGACAAAAATCAAAGTATTGCTTCAGACAGTAATTTGACCCTGTCTCCAGATTGGACCTTGAATTAGATATCAGACCACGTAATCCACAGAAATATTACCAGCTTCAGGTAGAGAAATTATAAGAAATGAAGAGTGTGTGAAAATGCCAGGCTCAATAACGAAAGAAAGGTGGGCACTAGACGTGCCTAGGCAAAGATTTTAAGGCTAGGCTTCACGCACATGCAGTTGGGTGCTGGAAAAAATTCCCATCTACAGCCTGATCTCATGTGCCTCAGTTCATGGTGAGTTTGACTGTTGGAATTGTTCATCTCTGCTTGGTTTTGACCACATACTCTGCCTTGCCTTTCAATCTTTGACTATCATGCCATGTCTGTCTCTTGGAATCTGGATCTCTGCTTCACTCTAATCTCACTCCAGCTTCCCCTTTGAATCCAATTTGCTGGCAGGAACCTTGTGCATGATT
The DNA here is from genome assembly GCF_059951505.1 of Python bivittatus. NCBI lineage: Eukaryota > Metazoa > Chordata > Lepidosauria > Squamata > Pythonidae > Python > Python bivittatus. The sequence continues at coordinate 1,630,681 of NW_028277070.1, read as the reverse complement.
TATTGTAACAACCTATCTTTGCAAATTAAGTGAGAGCATCTTGCTAATTTACAATGGTTGTAAAACTGGAAGGCCAGGATAAATTGTCTATTCCAGACTAGAGGCTACTGACAGACGTTGGACATCTAGTAATACAAATCATGGGAAATACATTTTCTCCTAAATTTAAGCCCTGCTAACATGGAATGAACTTGCATTCTGCAGACATAAAGTGTTTCATTATAAGTACTTTTTAGTAAAGAGCAAATTGTTTTTGTTTTGTTTTTTTTTGTGGTAAGGAAAGCAAGATATTGTAAGAGACGTGATGACAGGAATCATTTCAGGCAAGCCACATTTTTTTGCCTTAAATCTTAGCACATTTGTTTTCAATAATCTGTTCACAGGCAGTTGGAGATACCTATCTTCATTTTGGAACACTGTCTTTAGAAATCAGAATTCTCTGGGGTAATCTGGACTCAATACTGACAAATTCACATTCTCAGTTAAAATGAGGAAAGACTCTTGACGTATAGTTAATAAGAGAAGAACACTACTTTGAAACATTCAAAACTTGTTTAAAAATATGTATTTCTGTCAAAAGGTATACAGATCTTAATCATTTTGATGGAAGAGCATGAAGTTTCTTCTCCCAACATATTCTCTGAATAGTATTTTCTTTCACAAAAGATAGGTTGACTATACTAATTTGATCTTATTTTTATGTCAACATTTTCTTTATTCATTGTAATCATTTCAAACCTCAGATGATGCATTCATTAATCATTATGTTACGGACTTCCAGGGGAGGCATGGCGAACTGAAGATGTCTCTGCAAAAGTAAAGCCAATGACTGCGGCAAAGACCAAAGAACTGGTGAGTACATGGGTTCTTCAGAACCTCTCCAGATAAGGAGAGGATGGGAGATCACCCACATGTGCTCCAGGATGGCTGCTCCTCATGAGAAGACCGCAGGACAGCAGTCCTCCATAGGTTTGAGCACTGCGAGACAGAGAGATCAGCCATCTTGCTCGCAACCAAGGTGGAACTTTTTAAAGGACACTAAGTTCAGTAGCCTCACTTTCTAATCACTTTTGGAAATTGCCTATTAACCATCTTAAAATTATTAGAGACCTTCAGAATGACAAGTTTGAAAAGTCTTAATCGGGTGAGTTTAGCTTCAACTCTGAACAAAAGAAAAATTAATTACAAGCTTAAGAACTTAAAGAATTTGAAATAAACAGCAAAAAGCTAAATAGGATTTTGACCTAAGAAAGTTTAAAATGAATTAAGGGTCCAGTTAAATTTGGAATATTGATTTTTACTATAAGATTTTGGAATTAACTATAAAAAATAAATAGCTTCTCAGGGGAACCAGAGTTATTTTGGCTATCTTGGCTCATAACAAGGATAAGCAACTTTACGATTTTAGGAACTGCACACTAGAGGGGACTAAAGATTCTAAGTAGAATGAAAAAAAAATACAAGTCAGCTTTGGATGTTGGTTAATTGGGACTTACAAAATGACACAAAACACCATAACATTGAAAATATTAAAGGAGCTCTCTGAAGAATGGAGCCAGAAATGAGTAACTACAATATCAACAGTGTCAGTAATGATGTCTGATTCTATGGACAGATTATGTCCAAAAGATGTCAATGAGGGAATGACATATGTGGAGCAAATTTGAGCTGATACCACAGAGAAAGTACTGAACGTGGAACTACAAATGACAGGCCAAGAGAATGATTTGGAAAAGGACGCTTTATGTGAGGGTCTGGATGGGGAACAAGCTTCAACTGAACCCTGGCAAGACCGAGTGGCTTTGGGTTTGGGGTCCTGTTGGTTCTGGGACTATACCATCTTTGGTTCTGGATGGGGTGGCACTGCCCCAGACAGACCTGGTGCGCAATCTGGGGGTCCTCCTAGACTCGCGATTCCTGCTCAAAGAGCAGGCTGCAGTAATAGCTAGGAGGGCCTTTGCACAGCTTTGTGTTGTGCGCCAATTGGGAAGCTCTGCTCACAGTCATTCATGCCTAGTCACCTCCAGATTGGACTACTGTAATGCGCTCTACATGGGGCTACACTTGGAGAGTATCCAGAAGCTTCAACTGGTGCAGAATGCAGTGGCGTGGGCAGTTATGTGTGCTCCTAGAAGAGCAGATATTACACCACTGCTTCTGAGTTGCATTGGCTGCAAGTTTGCTTCTGGGTCCAATTCAAGGTACTGGTTTTTGACCTTTAAAGCCCTTCGTGGCATGGGGCCGGGTTATCTGAGGGACCGCTTCTCCCAGTTACATCAGCCCATCCCATTAGATCTGGCAGGGAAGGTATGCTACACATTCCAACGGCCAGAGACTTGCATTTGGCAGGTCCCAGGAGGCAGGCCCTCCCTGCCTTGGCTCCCTTCTTGTGGAACATTCTCCCGTCTGAATTTAGGCTCGTCCCTTCCCTGCTGTCATTTAGGAAGTCCCTCAAGATTTGATTGTGTCATTAGGCCTGGGGGTCTTTGGAAACTGGAGACATTCTTAGATGGCTCCACTGTAACTGATATTCTGCTCTCTCTGTGGGGTTTGTATATTTTAAAATTTTTGATGTTTTCATTTTAATAATCACTTTTTATCTTTTATAATGATTGTTTTTAACCATTTGTTATTTTACTTCATTGTTGTATGCCATCCAGAGTTGCTTTGTGTGAGATGGATGGCTATATAAATGTGATAGACAGATAGACAGACAGACAGACAGAGATCTAAAGATTAAGACTGTTAGAAGTAAAAGGAAGGAATATAAAGTTGGTTTATTTGATCAAGGTTAAAACAAGAAATTTATTTGCAAAGTTCTGGCAACCCTTTGCAGACTTTTTGCTGACACCAGGATTGAAAAGTTGATGCTTTATGAATTGCTTATAGATAAGGGATGGGATATGGGATGAAGAGATATCTGTTTGTAACCTTATAGGTGGTGAAGAATTACTAAATTTGTTTATACTTCTTGTAATGAAGGCTGGAAGTCACTTCTTTATATATTTCTTTTCTTTTTCTTTATCAATTTTTTCTCTTTTCTCTTTCTTCTTTTTTCTTGTACTTCTTATTCTTTCTTACTATTCTTTTTTCTTTAAGTTTAGTTTGTATTAGTTTTTAGTATTATAATCAAAATCCTTAATAAAAAATTATATATCACTGATCATTCTTACGTTATATGTACATAAGAATATTACATATAAATAAGTATAATTACCAAGCACCAATTATGGGCAATAAAGTAGCAGATCAGTACTTTGTTTTCCAAGTACAAGTGTGCATCATGCTGGTATGGAATTCTCTAAAGAGTATCTGATTACTTTTCAACGTATGCATTATATTTATTTATTGAGCTTGCTATACTGCTAACCACTGTTTCTCAGCAGCCTGCATTAAAATAAAATTAATATTTTTGGATTTATTTGTTTTATTTTACCCATACTATTTAGTAAAAAAAACAATAACCCATAAGCACTTCGTTCAGATTCCTGCTGTTCTGTATAGAATACATTTTATAGAAATGTAATCCATAAAAAGTATGCTTCTGTGCTAGTAAAACTTTATTAGGTGAGGAACAACAAATTTTAAAATACAATTATTTTGAAGAAAGTATAAATATATGCTGATAAAAGGACTGTCAAGGACCATACCTGATCACTTCTAATAAACATGCCATGCTATCTATCTGCACAGTCTTCAAAGACCATTACAGTGCTCTCAACTTGGATGTAACCAAGGCCTAACTAAGGCAAGATTCTCACTGTTGAAAGGGAATGGACAGTGGACAAGGGGTGCACCAAGCTTTGTGTAGCATACTCTTTGCATCCTCAGATAGAGCCACAACTGTCAACCTAAGCTAATAAAGGGCATTCTGTACCACAGAAACAATCTAGAGTTCAAACAATAAATAACTCTTTTCCTATAAACATGTATCTGATTATGAAGTCACATATATACATATTTGTTCTCCATAGTCCAGCATTCACTTGCAGATAATCTGAACCATTTTTCTCTATAAAAAACTTTTAATATTCATACCATATAGTACACATACTATATTTATCCCAAAGGAAAACAGCCCTGAATTTAAGACAACCCTCCTGTACATTAACAAAAAAAGTTATAAACACATTTTTAAAAATTCTGTACACTGTCCAATTTCCCTTCCTTGTTAGCTAGGGTTGCCAGCTCCCAGTGAAATCTATCCTGTATAGTTGTTCTTTTTGCAACAATTGTGAATATGTGATCCATCTAGATAGATAGATAGATAGATAGATAGATAGATAGATAGATAGATAGATAGATAGATAGACAGACAGACAGACAGACAGACAGACAGACAGACATGCATACATGTATATGTTTGGCCAGTCCACGCACACACAGACACGCTGGCCAAACGCCGCACACACACCCAAAAAAGGACCAGGACAAAAAATTAACTGAAATGACTGACTGAAATAAATTAGTTTAAAATAAGGCATGGCATTTGTAAAATGAATTGAGCTCCATCAGCAAATACAAATATTCTCTCACATACAATCTCTCTTTTGTACATACAAGTTCATGAACATACAAACTGTAGAAATTATGCTAAGCAAACATGAAGCTCTGTATTACTGTGTAGTAAGTCCCACAGAACACATAAATATGCAATTCTCCTGGGGATAAACGCAGCTCTATCAGTATGAATGGTGGGTAAAACTGGGGAAGATATCCTTGGGTTACTGATCTGGTTTTCCTTTATTCTCCTCCTGTCCTTCGCTTGATATAGAAGATAAATATCTATAATGAAAAAGCTCCAATGCCATGTTCTGGCATTACAAGAAGGGTTAAAAGTCACTATGCAAACAATGTGAAAGAATCCTGCCCCTTTCAAGCCCCACTGGCAGAGCTTAATCTTCAAATATATTCCCCTGCTTGCTTTCGTTGTTACCATCTCATAACCATCATTCCTTTCAGCAACGGCTTCCATTATCAGTGAATACAAAAGGGTTACCACCACCACCACCCCAAGTAAGGCAATTCAACCGTTTAGAATAATTATTGAATTATCAAAATGTAGTGTTTTTCTCTATTAATTAAATTTAAAATGTACATGATGCTATTACATTTTAACTTGCTCATAATTCTGGATACAAATTGTTACAAAGATTCCTATCTCTTATACCTTATAGAATGATTTGCTCCTTTACATTGTTGGTTTACAAATTTAATTAATAATAATATTCAAGCAATGATTTTATCAGAAACTTTCTGATGCAATGCTATAGACCAGATCTTATCATACCATCCACTGGAACGTTATCTAGATATTTCCATTGCTTAGCAATAATTAATGTGGCTGCTAAAAGCAGAAATCTGATACATTTTTTATTTTGCAATTTTCGTCCATCAAAAATATATAATAAACCTAAAAACCTTTTCCAAAAATCTGAAGCTTTATCACACTCCCATCAAAGAATGTTCATTTTACTATACAGCCTTGCTAACAATTCATTATTTACAAGATGTTTATGAGACTCTTATTGGAGTTTGGTGCCACTGATTTAAGATCTTTTGTGTGCTCAGAACTCATAATATGGAAAGGGCCTACCATATGTTTGAATCAAAAGCATATGAACTTCTGAAAAAAACGCATCAGACTAATGGCACCTCTAACAGGCTAGCAAAGAAGCCAGGGTTCATTGGAATAAAAATGGAAACTACTGAGTTATTAATAAGCAAACCATCTGCGTGCATCCACAGTACCATAAGTGTTTTCATCAAATAGAATTCTCCCTAATCAGCGTAAAGATCCAGGCAAGACCAGTGATTAATATTCATTTTCTAAACTGAGGCAACAGTCTGCAGTTTGCAAACCGAGTAGGAACCGCGCTCCAGAACCTCCAGCACTTACCGTCAACTGCTACAGAAGGCAGGACCCCAGAGAAGCAAGAGGGCTGTCCGAAACGGATGCCCAGATATTGGAAGTTGATGATCCAGTAAAAAATACAAAAACTGAGTTCAATTAAAAGGAACAAACCAGCAGCATAAATATGATTTCTGTGATCAAACGTTACAAATATGAGATAATTCAAGCCTTTCACTTACCACGGCAATTGCAAACTTTAACAAGAATAGGCAACCGGCATTGTAGCCCAGCGGACTACAAACAGAACCAACCGGTCAGTCTTACGCCAAATAAGGTTGGATGATTATTGCAGTATCACTCATGTATTTTTCTGCTTGTTACACTTCACTAATACATTTTTTTTTTAAAAAGGAGAAGTCATCAACTGTGGAGCTTTGTTGTGACATGTACAACTTGACTTCTTATACCAAATAATAAACTGAATCCTCAAGCAGTGTTGCTTGGTGCTTTGTTTTTAATTTCAGAAAATGCAACAATACTTATAGCTGCAGATTTGAAGTTAAAATTTCAGAAAGGGGAATTGCAAAGAAACAAGTAGAGAACTACCTTATTTGTATTTGGAAACCACATTGCCATGGTCAGATCTGAGACTCCAAAGAGCTGTTTAAGCAATTTCACTCAGATCTAGTGTTCAGAACGATCCACGTTTAGAATGAACCTATCGCGTCATATCAAATGGCTTCTGAAACACATTTTTTGCATTTCAAGTGAAAGGAGTCATTTCTTTCTGAGGAGCTTACCAATAGTTCCTTTGCTCCTCATAAACATATGAAAGCACAGAAACTACGGTTTCTGCATAAGCCTGTCTCACACTCTTCTGCTAGACCCATACGGGACTCCTGGCCTGTTGCTCTCCTAAAAAACAGGGCCTGAAATCCAAGTCTGAGATTCGTTCCCATGTTTGCTTTGTTGGTTAAGTAGCAGATTCAGGCCCAGGCTCAGAGTTAGCAGGACGCTTTTGCTTCCCTTGGGGATTACCTGGCTGTTCCTGCTGATGAGAAGAGACAAGCACAGACAATCTGGCAGCACTCTGATTTATTCAAAGGTAGCCACATACAAAATTAACTGTTTTTGCTGAACTAGTCATCCCTTAGAGCAGAACACTGAACAGGACAACTGCAGCAATTAAAGAGTTTTCAGAAAAAGGAACATGTGGCATTCCAAGGACTACTGTTAATGGAGACTAGTTCTCCTGCAGATAAAAGCGAAGCCCGAATTCTTCCCAGGCATATTCAAACTTAATAAAACGTCTAGTAGGTCTGGAGATACTGAAGCTTACAGAGACAGAATCCAACTGTGTCCAGTAGGACTAATCCATTCTCCATTTACTTTAAAAACTGCACCGTCACAAAGCCAGCCTATAAACAGACTACTAGGACAGCTTTTAAACTATTCAGAACAGAAGCTGAACATAAGATATCAGCATAGCCTAATATAAAACCCATCATAGTTAAACATTTAAGCCAGTTATGAGCACAACTATAACGTATGATACTATAACAACTGTATCATACATAAGCTTGGTTTAAGCATTAGGAATTCATTACGGGTACATACAAAATTAGAAATGTGATTTATTTCAAGCCTGAAATAATACAGGCCAATTAAATATGCTCCATTGGAACAAACTTGAAACCTCATGAAAAATATATCTGGTGTATTTATTTCAAGCTCAAAACAAGACAGTCAACTTTTAAGATATTTGCTGATATCAAAAATTTTGGAATAACACTGCTCAAAACAGCCAAGCTTGTTTTGAGATCATATTCTATTTCTAACTCATAATACACAAAACAGCTCTTATGAGGCTGAAATATTTTGAGGTGTTAAACATACTCTATGTAACTATGTATCTGAAATCCACTTAAATTTTAGATATTATCATTTTGTAATTTTAGATGTTATTATATTTTATATAATTTTAGTGTCTATTTTATAACTTACATATAGACTGTATCCTGGACCTCCTTCACTCATAGATGCTAGTTATTTTAACTTTGTTTTAAACTGGATTTCGTTTATTATTTATTAAAATAGATAGATACAGACAGATATTCACAGAGTGCTCTGCTTGTACTGGTAAGACCACAATAAAATTGATTGATTGAACCCATGTTTTTTTTTCTCAATATATGAATAAAGCAACATACACTAACCATCCCAAATGCTCTCACCTTCATTCTTTTTTATCTCATGTAAACTGGAAGCATTCATTTCTAATTTTAAAATTAACTACATCCCAGTGACATCCCAAATCCAAGGAACTCTGATTAATTTAAGGCTAGAACTAGGTACTTGCTAATCTCATGCAAGATAGCATAGAAAGCAAGCTGTACAGTCCTAAAACAATGGATTGCAATGTCTTTGCTCATTATTGGCCACAGATCCTAATTTTTATCAGGGAAAATGTTCCTTCACACAAGACTACCTCCATCTTGGAAGCAAACAATGGATGGGCTCATGCATTACATTAGGTGGGAACATGGGTTGTCTGGTTTTAGCTCAGCATGATATTTAAACTCAATTTATTAGGTTTTGCAAACCAGGGTTTATGGCTCAGCATTATATGGTAAATTAAGCAGCTATGGCTTATTCAACAAATTATGGATAAAACAAACCTAATTCAAAAGTGAAATCCCAGTTTGGCTCAGAACAAGGCAGATTTACATTTCAGTTCAGACAGCAATGGAAATGCTACCATCAATGTCAAAAGGATTCAAGATGGCAGCCTATCATACAACATAGTAATCCCGAAACTTCAGTTAAAAAGCATGTGGAAGATTAAAATTATACCACAAGTTCCCACTTCTTCTGCAAATATTGCCAATGATTTAAATCTCAAAAAAGAAGATGACAAGTATCTGGATGCTACTTCTGAAGAATCTAATATGAAACACAGACCAGTATTCCTAATTTTCTTAAAAAAAAAAAAAGATTGTTTCTGTATTTCAGAAAGCATCAATTTTAGAGGAAGAGTCCCCAAACTTATAATCATTATGTTAATGCCACAAGCTATGTTTAATTATATCTGGCATAAAAAACAATGCAAGTCATATATTTCAATGTAGTAAAGATTTTATACATTCATTTTCAATAATTACATCATCAGAGTTCATCCCACCAGCAATCAATTACTCCCCACTGATTGTCCACCCATACATGCCATACACATCAGACCTTTAGTGTATGCCTGAACTGGAAGTGATGTTTTGCAAGCACAAACCTCAAGAGTTCCTTCTGTAAGATTCAGATGAAAGCAGCAATTCATTTATTTATTTATTAAATTTATAGGCCACCCATCTCCCCAGAGGGCAACTCTGGGCAGCTCTCAATTAAAATCCAAAACAGTAAAAACAATTTAAAACATAAATATCCGTACTGAAATTAGCTGATAACAATTCAATATAAATAATTCAAGATGATGGGGGGAGCAATATCAATTATCCCACCAGCCAATTCCAACAATGCGAGCCCCCATCAGGCCCCCAGGCCATCCGGCACAGCCAAGATTTCACACTCTTCCGGAAGGCCAGGAGAGTGGGGGCAGACCTCACGTCAAGTGATGAGCCAATCCAAAGGGTGGGGGCCATGGCAGAAAAGGCCCTCTTCCTAGGCCCCACCAGCCAAAGTACCGTGACTGGCGGAGTCTGCAACATGCCCCTTCTGTCGGACCAAGTGGGGCGGGCTGATATAACAGGGGCGAGATGGCTCCTCAGACAACCTGGTCCTGTGCCATGAAGGGCTTTAAAGGTGATAACCAACACCTTGAATTGGACCCGGAAGCAAACCGGCAACCAATGCTGCTCGCATGACAGAGGTGTTATATGTGCCCCCCCGGGGGTGTTCAAAACTGCCCACGCTGTATTTTGTGCCAGCTGTAGCTTTCGAATACCCTTCAAGGGTAGCCCCACGTAGAGCACATTGCAGTAATCCAAACGGGAGGTGGCCAGGGCATGAGTTGCCATGCAGATACAAAAATGATACAAGAATTCCAGCAAGTGAACTGTGTTCAATTTACAACCAATGCATTTATTTATTTATTTGTTTGTTTGTTTTATTCAATTATTCAACAGCTATGTGTACATGAGTCTCTCTCAAGTCTGCAGCATATCAGAGAGGAGAGGGGTATCTTCACTAATAAAGGGAACGTCTCCACCTGTAGGGGCCTGAATCACCAATCTGGAAGCCAACTGTTACAACTTATGCAATATTATCCCATTCTACAGTTTAATATACTAATTTACATGAAGATGTAGTAATCCACAAAGTCTTTTCTACCCATGACAGGTATGTCCTCTCTCTCTAAGTGTGTTAAATTGGAAAGTAACAAAACAAACTACTTTGGCCATTAGGATTATTTGTCTTCTCCTCCTTAATCAACCCTACTTTCCCATCAGATGAAGTGAATGCTTAAGCTCTAATACATTAGTAACTTTTAAAAGTGTTATAAGGTTCTTTTTGCAATAACAGACTTTTAACAGCTTGATGACATCTAAATTGGGCTTACTATGGTGACTGCCAACCATAAATCTGTTCTGATGGCAAAGTAAGTATAATTAAAGTGCATTTAGGGTGAGTGAAGCAGCAATACATCCAATAACCAACTCCAGGAGTCCCCAACCTTTTTAGGCTGGTGGGCACATCTGGAATTTTGAAAGCATCTTATGAGAACTTGCATAATGTGGTTGCTATAAGCAAGCACTGCCCATCACAAAACTCCCATTGAGCTAAAGGCAAGCTGTTGAGGTTGCTCCTCACCAATGCCTGCAGCTTCTGTACTTCTCCAGCCACTGTTTTTCTGGGCAGGTGGGCTTACTCCCAAACAAAACTCTAGGCAGCAGCCACTTATCATTTTTATTTGCTAAAAATGCTTCTGCAGTGGTTACAGGCCCAAAGGAATTCTTGGAGACTGAGATTATGACTGAAGCTGATGTTCTGCTTTGCAGTACACTAGCTTTCGTTTGTTTTTGTTTTTTGTTTTAATTAAAAGAATCTTAAAATCAGGTGGGGCAGAGAGCTTGGCAAACACCCAATGTCATTTGCATCCAAAGGCACCACACTGACATTAAGCAGCGAAGTAATGAGTGTAATACAAGTTAAATTTGAGAAACAGAATGCTTACAGTATTCTATGTTTTAGGCAATATTCTTCATGCCTGTGAGATGTTCAGAAGTTGGGCTACAACTACAAGAGCCAGATTCAAGCTCACACTCAACCACAGAAGCTCTCTGGTGGACTTTAGGACTCAGCCTCTCAACATAATCTCCCTCACAGGGTTCTTGCTGTAAAGGCAAACACTAAGGAGCATGAATTTATGCGTGCAACTCATAGGGCACGTTATAAGCTAAAGCTTCTTCACTTCTTTAAAACAACAGCTTAGGGGAAATATTTTGTTGAGTTTAGACATAATTGTCAGCCCTACAAGGTAGATCAGATCTGACTCCACAGAAAGACTAGAATATACTACAGTGGTACCTCGGGATACGAACGCCTCTACTAACGAACGTTTTGGGTTACGACCAGCTTCGGCAGGAAAAAATTACCTTGGGATACGAACTCGCCTCAACTTACAAACTGGATCCGCGGCCATTTTCCCTGCTGCCACGCGGTCGTGGCTTTCTGTGGGCGAGGTCGCGGTAGCAAGGAGACGTTTGGTGAGGTTTGTGGTGTGTTTTGCGGTGTTTCGCGAAGGTTTTTGGTGTGCGTGTTAGCATGGCTCCAAAGAAAATGCAGAGCAGGCTTGGCGGGAGTAAGGCTCTGAAGAGAAAATTGCCTCGGGTTGCGACCAAATTCGGGCGGAGGGCGGAACGGATTAACCAGATTTACATTGAACCCTATGGGGAAATTTGCCTCAGGTTGCGACCAAATTTGGGCGGAGGGTGGAACAGATTAACCGGATTTACATTGAACCCTATGGGAAACTTTACCTCGACTTGAGACCAACTCGAGTTGCAACCAGAGTCACGGAACGGATTAAGTTCGTATCCCGAGGTACCACTGTATATTGAGATAGGCTACAGTAATCTTACAAGTCCTATGTTTTACCTTCTCTCCCTCTTATACCTCACTGAGTCAGGGAGGAACCAACTCAAGTCTCTTCCTAACACTCACTCCTTAAGGAATGCTTCTGGCCTTGTTGTTTCTGTAATGGCTTCTGAATATTCCCTTCAAGGCCATCTCCATGGCTCTCTACAATAAGACAGGATTTATTACAGTCACAAACCGGGGTTCAAAACAAAACACATTAAAAATAAGAATTAAAGCACAAAACAGAGCAAGAATGTTACAATTGGCACCAATTTAATTGATGGGCAGTAAGAGCACATCTAATTTTACAGGCAATATAACAGAATTTGACTACATTCAAGGAAACTAAGTCATACTGATCTGATAATAGTAACTGTACAGGGGCACAGTCTTAGCTCATAGAGAACTTTTTTATATCAGCCCTCCAAAACTGCTGTGTGAAGAGTATTAAAGCATACTAAAGTTAGTGCTCTTTGGAATTTGGAGACAATTATGTGATGTAAGCATCTTGCTGGTTTGAAAAAAGGGGGCTTGATTGCTCAGAAAAACATTCTTGGGCAAAGCAGACTGGTCCTGGTAGGCTTCTAGATCTTTAATACATTGTTTACAGGTAGTCCTCATTTAGCAACCACAATTGGGACCAGCAACTTGGTCATTAAGTGAAGCGGCCACTAAGTGAAACTGAAACTGTGCTTATGATCTTACTTCAAGCTTTCCTTTGCTTTACAGACCTGCGAAGCTTGTAAATGCGAAGACTGGCCGTAAAGTTACCTTTTTGTCACCGTTGTAACTGTGAACAATTGCTAAACAAGGCAGTTGCTGAATGAGAACTACCTGTATTTCCACTAAGTGCATACTCATAACTCATAATTAAGGACACCTCCCTAGAAATGCCAAGACTTTAGCTTTTTTGTAAAATTGTCTCAGTCAGTCCTGATTCACAACTGTCCTTAATATGGAAAGAACTCAAGCCTATGAGAAAAAGCAGTAACTTCAGCCAGTATGCTACGATGCAAGTCCATGTATCCATTTTGACGTGTCACCCCTGCCTCCCTAATAGAATAGAATAGAACAATAACTTTATTGTCATTCCACTATACACCAAGTGCATAATAAAATGAAATTCCATTGCAGTTGGCTCACAATTACAATCAGTAATCAGTTCCAATACGTTTGGAAAACAAGGGACTACCTGGAGTATAACCGTTAGGAATTTAGAAAGGGCTAAAAGAAATATAAGGTTCCAACTGGGCACTGAACAGTAATTACATGTGAGCCTTATCTATAATAATATACCAATAAAAGTAAAGTTCCAAGGAAAGCTTTGGGTTTTTTTAAGTATGGCATTAACCTATAACAACACCATGATATACATCTACCCAGAATTAGACATACATCCATGTACCTGTATACGGGTTCAGATGCGGGATATTTTAATTTTAAGTACCCTCTCCAAAAAAAGAATTACTTATCCAGAAGATATAAGATCTTGCACTTCTTCATGGAGTTGGGCCCTAGGGATAAGATAGGGCTAATGCTGGTGTACTATCTGCATCCTTACAAGGTAGTGGCCTTCATAAGCTCCTGGATGTCATCTCAGGGTGATGTTGGAGCTCTTAAAACATTATCCTAGGGGAATCTCTATGACCTGAGAGGGAGCTCTGGTATAGGTCATAAGTCCATGGCTTCCATGGTGACCATGGGCCTATCTCAAGTAATATCAGCTTCAAAGCACATGGGAGGGCAAATAGCAGATGAGATTAATGGATAACATTAAATGGATAACATAAATATCTGTCCTTTGCTGTGGTCAGATCAATTCCTTGCCATATTGTACTTCTCAACTACCTTTCAGATGGTCCATCTGAGACACAGGATGGATTCAGAAGGATTCCTGAGGGCATGCAGGCAATATAAATTGAATTATAAATTGAATAAATAATAAATAAATAAATAAATCCCAATCAATTTGGAAGTCAGCTCCATCTCATGCCTGCTGCACCTCTGGAAAACAGAAGCCACCAAAGCAATTTGTAAAATCCCTCCTGCAAAACCCCTGTCCATTTGATGATCCCAAGCAGCTCTTTGGTTTACCAAGAAAATTAAGCTAAGGGAAATTAACTGATTGAAAACACACCTTGAGCAAAAGGGAGGGAAAATTGAATGTGATTAATCAAGCACTGGTAAGAAGTCATCTTCAAGCCCACATGGTGGCAAAGCATCAATTTTTCTCCACACAGACTCCAGCAGCCATGCTCAAAGTTACCCAAACTCTTTTGGATAGGCTAAGACACTTGCAGGCTTGCCAGATGATTCTGTGGGTTTCCTGGCAGATAAATTCACTTGCATCCACTCTGGGCTGAGAGCCGGCTGGAGAAAATCCAATGTGGTGAGCAAGACTGGATCTCATCCTGCTGTCTGGGAATCTTTTGAGCTTATTACACCTGAGGAAATGTAGGGTCTCTGTGGAATGAGTTTTACATCCATGCTTTTCTTAGCTCCATTTTGCTGTTCAATAGTAAGTGGCTGAACAGAGAAATTATCAATTTTCTAACCCTAACCCTAACCTAACCCTTTGAGAGAACACATGATTACACCAGGAGGTGGTTACGCACTGTTTCTTAAAGCAACCTTCCCTAGATCTAGCCATTTTTTATAATCTCCAAGCTCTCCTTTTGGAGGAAGATTGTTGACAAGATGGTGACAACTTAGCTTCAGATGATCCTGGAAGAAACAGATTATCTGGATTCCTACCAATCAGTACTGAAACCTGGTCATGGAACAGAAACAGAATTGGTCACCCTAGTGGGTGACCTCTGCAAAGACTTCAATGGAGATGGATCCTCCTGTTCCTTTACACCTCTGGGTAACTTTCAATACCATTGGCCATGGTATCCTGCTGAACTCTTTGCAGGATTTGGAGGTACTAATCTTCAATGGCTCCCCTTCTTCATGAAGGGAAGGTTCCAACCTGTAATCATGGGAGGCAGCACTCAACATCATAGTTGCTGTAATATGGGATACCACAGGGCTTGCTGCTCACACCCATGTTATTTAACATCTCTATGAAGCTGTTGAGGGAAGTCATCCACCAGTTTCAGGTGAGCAGCCATCAGTATGCTGATCATACTCAACTGTATCCTGTCATCCTGGGATGAGCCTGGGATGCCATGGAAAGCTTGAACTGATAGCTGGAGGCTGTCAGGGTTTGGATGGGGCAAAATAAACTCATTAAATGCTGGAGTTAAATTAACTCCAAAACTGAGTTGCTATATGTAAATAAGTGTCCAGAAACATTGGTTCCAATAGTCAGTCTGAATGGAGACATGCTCCCTCCAAAGGAATTGGTTTATGAGCTGGGAGCCCTCTTGGGGGCCATGGTAAGGGGGCCTTTTGCTCAGGTCCCTCAGGTGTGCCAGCTGTGACTCAACTGGACCAGGATGCCTTAGCAATAGGAACCTATGCTTTTATCACAATCCAGCTGATGGCTGTAATGTACATTACATGGGGCAGCCCTTGGAAATGACCCAGAACTGCAGCTGATCCAGAACATAGCACTGAGACTACTGGTGCGTTAACTGCACCACCGCAATGTAATGTCTTCTCTAAAATCACTGCACTGGCTGCCAGTAGAATGTTGGGCCCAAGTCAAAGTGTCATTATTACTTCTATGTGATAGAGCACCAGGATACATAAGGTACCTCCTTGCCAGGATGGAAACTTCAGAAGGCTCATTAAGAGCCCCCCCTCCCATCAGAGGTTAGGTAGACAAGAACAGACACTAGGCCTTTCCTGTGTGGCCCCCACACTTTGGAAATCTCAACCCCCAGTGGCTACCTAGCCCCTCTCTCACGGTATTTCGAAAAATGGCCGAATTGGTCCTATCCCACTGAGCCTTTTACTTTAATTTACCAGAAGCATTTGGGGGAGGTATTTTGTATTTATACAGTGTTTTTTATTCTTTCATATTTGTACTCTGTTATGACTTGCCCAGAGTCCCCTGATTGGGACAAGATATAAAAACTGTAAATCAGTAAGTTTCAGCTAAAGTCTAATAGCTTAATACTGAACAGAAAGTTGATGACACTTGGTTGATCGTGTTTGAATTTGCTTCAATTGTCATTTTCAGTCACATAATAATCTTGATGTAAAACAATGTACAAAAATGCAATTTCAACAATGAACCGACTGTCATCATCAAGCAAGTACAAACAACAGTCTGTTAATCATGGACTGATTTCTATAAGAGTTATAGGTTTCCTGCAAACTGGAATCAAAATGACAGTGATACAAGTCCTCCTTTCTGATTTGGAAGCAAATGTTTGCTTGTCATAAACATAGCTTTTCCAATTTGGATATTATACCTACTGAAAAAAAAAGCAATAGAGGTAACAAGATTCCACTAGGAAAGGAGAAACACAACATGAACACTTAAAATCTGAACCTGAACACTGCGACATGCCCACAGCCACCAAATGCAATTTCTAATTAAAAGAGCAATTTGAACCAGATTTTCTCTATCCAAACTGCCACTATACTATAGCTTGGGAATTCTCACCTCTTGGAGCAATCGCTACAAAATTCAGATTGCAGTCCTAAGCATACTGACACAAAATTAAGAACTTAAGAGTCTACTAGATCAGGTCAACTACCATCTAACTCAGCATTCCATATAAGCCAGTGGCCAATCAGATGGATTTGGGATGCTCACAAGCAAAACAGTCCTTTTGCTTCCTTAGCAGCTGGTATTTAAGATCAGCTGGCCGTGACTTTTGGAAACAGAACATAGCCATAAATAATAATCATTAATAACTGATCCTCTGTGAATTGATCCAACCCCCTAAACTGGCCACATCACATCAGAAAACAGCTTCTATACTTTTAACCATGTATTATGTAAATGGACCCTTCTTTTTAATAGTATTGAATTTCCCTGTCTTTAGTTTCAACAGATAACCCCATGCCTTAATATTGCTAGAGGGAGAAAAAATATGTTCATATCTTCCATAATTTGCATGATTTTATCTTTATCATATCTTATCATCACTCCAAGGCCCTTGTCTTTCTTCACTGGGAAGCTGCTCCAGCCCCTTAATCATTTTGGATGCCTTTGTTGTATTTTTTTCAATGACACAATATCCTTTTTTTCAGGTATGGTGACCAGGACTGCACATACTATTCCAAGTATGGTCCAACCATATTATAGTGGCTGGTTTAGTTTTGGTTCTTTTCTTAAGAATTTATAGCTTGGAACTTAACTTTTCACAGCACCCACACTCTGGCCTAATAATTATCTTGAGTTATCCACTATGACTTCAAGGATTTTTCCTTATCACTCACCACCAGCTCAGATCCCATCAATGTACATGTGAAATTTGGATTTTTTTGTGCCAACCTGATCCTTTTTGCAGCTGCATTGAACTGCATCTTTCATTTTGACAAGTATTCATTCAGTTTGAAGAGATCCTTTTGAAGTTCCCAGAATCTTCTTTTGATGTTACAACTGGTATCATTGGCAAACCTGGCCAACTCACTACTCAATCCTAAGTCTAAATAAATTAAAACTATAGACTGAACATTGTCCATTTTGAGCATCTATGACAACACCTGCTCTTTTATTGAATAGTTTTAAGACTGTACAGGAGCTTTGGATGAGGAACATCAACAAAAGCTTTTTGAAGCATCAGATATCCAATGTCTGTTGAATATAACTGATCCAAGTACTTGTTGACATCTCTGCAGAAGCCATGTTGGTTCTTTAGCAGCAAGGCTTGTTCTTCTGTATGTTTAATTATTGTCTCTTCAATAATTTTTATCATTTACTGAGAATGGACATTACAGGACAGTCCATCCTGTCTTCTCCCTTAATTCTCTTTTAAAAACTGGAGTTATGTTAACTATTTTCTAGTTCTCAGGAACAGATGTCAACTTTAAACAGAAGTATTTCTGTTAGAAGAAGAATTCCACATTTTAGTTCTTTAAGAACTCTCAAATGTATATTGTTGTGATTCTTTTTGTCAATTAGTTGTCATGGAAGTCAGAAGGACTGAAATCTGAGTTAGGATGTTGGCTCTAGGACAGTTTAATTGGCATGTGATCTGTAATGGCCGAAACATAAAATGTCAAGCCAATATTCTTTTAAATGTTTAGTTCCTTAATCTCAATTCACCCACAATTTACTCTAATTCAGGCCAGTAGTGTCACTGGAACACAAGCACCCAGCCTAATTCCAAAGCCTACATTCTACTGTAGTGAATTTTCAGCCATGTGGCATCAGCCTAATCTTACAAAAAGTTCACCAAAGGAATATGAAAAAGCACCACTTAACAAAGGCATCCGCACGTTATGCTTCATGCTTTACTGCTTTATGTGATTTTACTGAGTCTTATGTATGAATACTTACTTCCCAACCACACTTAGGAGCAAGGTGCAATATTATGCCCATTCACTTACAAATGAAGCCCACTAGATCCTAGCTGTTTTCACACATTATGCTAAACAACACACCATGATTTACGAAGTACTATCAGTTGTACTATTTATCTGATTTTGATATTTTAACAGGAATATTCTAAACTAAAACTACTGGGAATCTTGTTGGACCACAGCAGTAAATAAATAATAGTTAAAATAAAACCACTTTATAGCTTAATGTGCAGTATGAATCATGCCTCTGCAGGAGTTCATCATAAGAAGGCATTAACAGAAAGGACAGGGCTGCCTTTTCTCACCACTATGATTTTGGGGGGATATCAGGCCAAAAGCCATTGCAAGACACTTGCAAAGCTCGAGCACCTTTTATTCCCACTCATCACACAAGCAAGACTTTGAGCAAGGCTACCACCACAACTAGACAAATTGTTAGGAGCCCACATCAGCATGACCATAAAAAAGCCATTCAAGGACATCGCGGGATTTGCCTTCTCTCTTAAATCCACTCCCCCACTGAAAACGTGCTTCTCCACAACTCCGTCTTTTTCTCCATGCAAATAAACATGCTCCTCACAGAAGGGCTGGAGGGTACCTTAGAGATTACCGCAAAAGGTGTGCTTGGGTGTTCCCCAAGAACAAAGGGATGAACACGCGCAGACATCCCCGTGTCAGTGTGCCGACAGGATGCCCTGCTGCTTAAAGCCTAAACGGATTACAGCGCCGAGTTTCTGTTGCAGCACCCGGGACTCCATCGGAGGCCAGGCCGATGGGACCAGGATCCTGTTTCGCAACAAGGCCCGCACGGCTCCTTCGCCTTCCACCTCTCCCATCCGGCGGAGCAGCCAGACCTGAGTTACAGCTCCCTAATCGGCAAGTTTTCCAGCCAAGAGAAGGCCCCGAATCAGCTCCCCGGCTGATCGGAGGGGCACCGCTCATCCCCAAGACCTTGCGCCGCGACCGGCTCCCCAACAAGGCTAGCGCGACCCTGGGCGGCCTGGGCCCGCGAGAGCGGGGGAAGGGGCCGGCCCCTCTGCTCGGGGGACAAAAGCTCCCAAGTCCGGCGGCAGCCCGGCCGCCCCCCAGCCGGCCGGGCCCCGCAGGCGGAGCGCGGCGCCCCCGGAGCTCCGCCGCGGTCCGAGCGGGGAGGCTCGGCGGCCGGGCGCTTCGCGGAGGGGCCCCGGGCGCGCGAGGGGCCCGGACTGAAGCGGCGGCGGCGGCGGCTCACCAGGAGTAGGTCTGCTCCGCCATGGCGCCGGCCGCTCTCCCGTCCTCCACCGCGGCGTCGTCCTCCCGCTCCCGCTCTCGGCTCCCTCCGCGTCTCGCGCCTCAGCGGCGGCCCGGCTGCGGCTCCCGGCCCATCCTGGCGGCGATGGCGGCGGCGGGGTCTGGAAAGGCGGTCCCCGCCCAGGCGGAGGCGGCGGCGCCGGCGATGCCTCAGCGGCGGCCGCGCCGCACAAACCCAGCTGCGCTCCAGCGCCGGCGGACGAGTCTCATAACCGAGGAGGAGGAGGGCGCGGCGGCGGCGGCGGCGGGAGCGGAGCGGGCCGGGGCGAGCGCCGGAGGGGAGGCCGCTCGCTCGCTCTCGCGCGGAGGGGGCGGGGCTTGGCGGGCGCGGGGCGGGGCGGGGCGGGGCGGCGGCGCGTCGCCCGCTTACGCACCCCCGCGCGAGCCGGCGGCGCGTCACGTGGCCCAACAGGCTCACGTGCCCCGGCGCACTCGCATCGGGGAGAGCGAGCGGCGCCAGGCAGAGAGGGGGACGGGCTAGGAGGCCCCGTTCACCCAGCTGCGCGTGCGCCCCGAGGGGAGCCCGGCTTGGCGGCGCTACTGCGCCTGCGTGGACTTGTCCGGGAGCGCCCGCGGGGGGCCGGGGCCGGGGCCGGGTCGAGCCCGCGACCGTGCCGCTTGGCGCGGGAAGCAGCGGGGCTGCAGCAGCCCTCGCCCTCCGGACAGCCTTCTCGACCGCAGCCGCTGTAGCTGCCGAGCGATCTTCGGCGGCCGCCCCGCGTCAAGCGCCGTGCACGGGGGCGGACCGGGAGAGGGGCTTTCCGGAGAGGCCTCGACTGGCAGGTCGGACGAAGCTGTGCAAAGCCCCCCGGCTACAGCCGCCGCCTTTCTCGGCGGGCGTGGCGAGCCCGAAGCGCAAGGAGCGAGGCCGCGGCTGGCCCGGAGGCGCTCAGGCCGCCCGGCGCGCTTCCCGGCCCCCGCCTGCCGCTGGCGGAGCCCGGCCCAGCCCGGGTGCCCCGCGAGGCGCCGTCGCCAGCAGGGCCGGCGCAGCGGAGACCCAGCTCGGAGCAGCCCCTGCTTGCCCGCCGGCTGCCCCGGACGCCCTTCGCGGCAGCCCGGCGGCCGCTTCGGGCCGTCCTCCCGTGCAGCCTCCTGGTCGCTCTCCGGCAAGGGTGCCGTGAGGCCGAGAAACGTTAGTGTGGCTTTGGCTTCACAGCGCAGGCTTGAATGTGAGCTCTGAGCCGTGTGGGGTAAGTATGGCACGGGACACCCCGGCGCGCTGTGGAAATCCATCACATCTCCCATCGCTGCATTTTACTTGTTTGTCCGATAGACAGATTTATATCCGCCCCGCGCTATTTCTTACATCACGAGCTCTGTGAGGGCTTCCACAGCGCCCAGCCTGTTTTTCCCACAACGGTCCGGGAGGTGAGCTGGGCTGGGCTGGCCCAGAGGCCCTCGGGGAGCCTCAGTGGCTGACGGTGGACTTCGCTGTGAGAAAGCATCTGCCTAATATTGTCATATAGTATTTTCCCTTGTCTCACGACGCTGAAGATGTAATTGTAAAAGCAGCAGGATTAAAAGAAAAGCGGGTTGGGAGAGAAGAATCCCACTAGAAGAGAGAGAGAATGGCAACAAATGGAAGGCCACACAGTGGGTCTATCCCTTTGATTTGAAAAACACTTAACAGGTTTGTTTTAACTTGCACACTGTTAAAAGCATCTGATTTGTTGTCGTACTTAGAATTTCAACTTTTGTCAGCCGGCAGATAGACGTAACGTGCCTCAAATAGGTCTGGAAAAATTATTCCCTGTTCTGCTGTCAGCCCCTATCCCATGCCATCTGTGAAGTGATCTCATTGACCAGCTGAGTGTGTCCCTCCACTGCCCAACAATACACGCAGAGAAGTGCAGCCCCCAGCAGGGGAGAACGTGCTTGTGCCTGACATGGAACATCTCCTCCTCGTAGTCCTGTCCAGACATTCATCCAAGCCTATGAGAACAAATAGAGCATCGCTCAAGGGGCCCCACTCCAGCGTCTTCCATGCATGTCTTTTCTTGCCCACCTTGAGCAACCAGGATGGCAGGCCTACCTCCTTTCTAGAAAGAAACAGGAGGAGCAAAGTAAATGGTGTTTTCATATCCACAAAGAACGTCATCCAGATGTTTTAGCCTTGGAACTCTGCCTTGACAAAAACAAGGGAAGGGACAGATTTGAACTGAATTAGAAAAATTCACCAGCCAAGCTCACAACCCATCAGATAACTCATAAGTTACAGTCATATGGTAACTCTGGTGTAGTGGTTTGGTCTAGTGGTGAACACTAGAAAGCAGGAGACAGTGAGTTCTAGTCCTGCCTTAGGCATGAAAGCCAGCTGGGTGACTTTGGGCCAGTCCTCCTCTCAGCCCAACTCACCTCACAGGGTTGTTGTGGGGAAAATAGGAGGAGGAAGGAGTATTAGGTATGTTCGCTGCCTTGAGTTACCTATGAAAATAATAAAGGGATAAAAAAATATTTTAAAAAACCTTCATTTACCTGGAAGTAAGGCTACAGTTCACTTTTTCTTTATTCCTGAAAGAAGAACCACAAGGTTGAAAAGTGCCACCCCTGCTCAGTGCTGGAATCTAAATGAAACCTCATGAACAAATGGCTGTCTTACCTCTTCCGGAATCCATACAGTGAGGGAATCCCACCCCCTTCGTTGGTCAAACAGCTTCTTGCCACTAAGAAGCTGATCCTGCTACTCACCAGGAGCCTGCACTCCTATAAACCCAATATTCCATGCCCTGCATTCTGAGACCCAAAAAAAAAAAATAGGCCTTGGCCTGTGGGGTACCCATAACTATCACCTTCCCCCTCCCTGCCATCTTTTCTCCAACTAAAACGTTCAGTTCCCTCAGTCTTGCTTCATTACTTTCTGTCCGAGATCATTCTCCTTCGTGAACTGGTTCCAATATGGACACTTTCACACAAGGATTGTGTTCCAGTTCAAAATTGCCTGTGGACCTGCTGGATTTCATGACATTGCTCTATTTTGAGAGCCAAGGCAGTTCTTCCTGTCTCTGATCTGCTTGAAGCCAAACTGCTCTTTTCTTTTGCAAGGCTGGAGCTGGTGAACAAAGTGATCTGCCCCAGTGAGAAAGCTTGCCTCTCCCTGCCCCTGAGCTCATTGCAAAGCAGGAGCTAAACCAGAAAAAGAAGCAGCCTGCCTTTTTGGAAGAGACATCTTGTCCACTCGGTGCCTTTTGCCTGCGTTCCCATGTGCCCAGGAAGAATTGTAAGAATCTGCAAACTTCAGAAAAGCCCAAATCAATCCCAGCTGCAATTTACAGTACAGTGGAATTCCTGCAGCCTCTCTCTATTATGTAGGACCCATCTTCCACACAGCAGCCATCCTAGCAAAACACAGTATGGGTTATGGGGGGGAGCAGTTTGGTGAGAGGGGGTGTTGTGTGTTTATTTGTTTAGGGGAAATTTCAAGGCTGGGCAGTGTTTGAATTACATTTTTGGACTCTTCCATTGTTCAGTAGGAGGGCATGCTGGCTCATAATGATTTCAACATGTTTCCTGCTTTTCAGCAGCAGTGAAGACCGTTGCAGGCCAATTGCAAACTGCTTTGAGGCTGGGGAATGAAAATTATTGGGGGTGGAAGTGCCCTGTGCTGGACTCAAGATGGGAATAGCCTATGCAGAATACAGTAGAAAAAAAAACATATTTACCAAAAGGGGGATAAAGTGAGCACTTTCTTGAAAATTCAAGAATGGAATAGCATTGTCATTGAGTTATGTCATACCTTGTAGCTGTCCCTACGCAACTGTTAGTGTGAGGTTTACTTAATGTTTGCTTTATGAAGGAACACAGTTGGCTGAATCTCTAGAGTTTGTTCAGCCACAAAACAGCTCACCACCAATGATTTATGTGAATCAGTCACTCCTAGACTAAAATCCTTATTTCAGAGAAACCCATCTTATCTGCTGCCCATTTCCTTCCCTAGGACAGTGGAACTAACCCCCTCACACAAGCATGTTCTTAAGGTATCTTCCAAATAATTAAGGTGGTCAGTTGTCATCAGTTAAGCTGAACTGAGGAATCAAGGAAAGTTGAAGGTTGGGGACAGAATCCAACATCTCTGGAGGGGGGTTGTTTTAATAAATTTCATTTATTTTATACTTATACAATTAACAAAACGTTAATCTTAATGAAAAAATAAAAAAGAATCCTATATCTTTGTTTTCAAGTGGTTGGGTTGGCACACACTAAGCTATGATTGTTTTAACTGTAGTTTGTTGAACAAGCCACAGAGGTTCACATAGAACACTAAGCCATATATGATGGTTCTGAACCCCAGTGGGCAGAAACTAGCACATGTGAACTTAGAATTCAGCAACCACGTTGTGGCTTCTTGCTCTGTAGGAATCCAGTTGAGTTCAAGAAGAGTTGGAGTCAGAGAGGAAGTCTTAGTGTCTTGCTAGTTACATCTTGCAATCCCCCGTATTTGCACACCCTCACACCTGTTGGAACTCTGCAGCAGCTCAGATGTCTGAGAACTGAACCTGGGGCTTCAGACTTCTCTTCCAGTCCTTCACAGCTTTAACATGAAAGAAAAGAATGAATTTGCCAGGAGGATTTGCAGAGATGCTATCCTTTGGGGAAAAGTCCAGCAAAGAGCAAATAGCTTGGCAGCATTTAAAGTAAATGAGGCAATTCCACTCATTATCTTTATGATAATAATAGTAATTACATCATTAACCTTCCTAGCAACTTTCCCAAGAGAGCTGAGAAGTTCTGTAATGCACATTCATCATAATGATATGGTGGCCTTAGGCTACAATCTTCAAACCACTTACTCTGAAGTAGTCTAATAGAGTCCCTTGGGTACCTTTCAAGAGTAAGAGACCGGGGGGGGGGGGTATTGGCTTCTTTGGGTTAGAAATGGGCCTACCTGCTGAGAAAAAGGACCAGGGAAGCACCCACCCGCTTGGAGCTTGTCCTGAGGCACCCATTGAGCAAATGGTAGAGCCCTGTGTATGAGCATGTTTGTGACATGCTTGCAGGACTCCACATGTCGGCATGAGCCTCGGAAGGGGAGGAGGGGCCTCCGTTCTCATGCAAGACTTTGTGTCAGTTGTGGGAATGTGCGGAGGCAGGTGTCTCTCCCCACATCTGCAGCTCAATATGTGTGGGGACTTGTGCTCAGTTTTATCGCTACTTCTGTCTCCCACTTGGGAGGTGAGGTGTGGGGAGACCTTCCCTGCATTCAGACAAGGACAGGAGAGGATGCCTCCCCCCAAGCCTCTTCCCCCCCCCCCACCGTCAGAGCTGGACAGGGCATTGGCGTGATGCTTTGGGCTCCACAGAGGCTCCTTGCCCAGTGGACCAACTTGACGTACATGCTACTAGTTCCCAACTCTCATGTAGCCTACTAAGAGAAAAGAAACCACTCTACCATTTTACGAAGTGGAAGGTTCTTACCTAAAATAACTAGGCAAATGGTTGGTCATTTTGCCCAATGGATTTCAAAGGTAGCAACAGAACCAATACAGTGGTACCTCGGGATATGAACTTAATCCGTTCCGTGACTCTGGGCGTATCCCGAGTTGGTCGTAACCCGATGCAAATTTCCCCATAGGGATCAATGTAAATCCGGTTAATCTGTTCCGCCCTCTGACTTTGGTCGCACCCCGAAGCAAATTTTCCCATAAGGTTCAATGTAATTACCATTAATCCGTTCTGGTGTCCGCGGACCACGTGTCAGGGGCGGGAGAATGGCCGGGCGCCGCGCCGCGGGAAAAAGGCCGGTCACGGCGGGAGAACGGCGCGGTGGGAGAACGGCCGCGCAGCGGGGCGGGAGAACGGCCGGGCGCCGTGCCGCGCGGCAGGAAAATGGCCGCGGACCACATGTCGGGCGGAAAAATGGCCGCGGACCACGTGTCAGGGCAGAAAAATGGCCGTACCCCGAGGCGGAGTTCGCACATCGAGGTAAATTTTTGCGGCCAGAGCCGCAAACCTGAAAAGTTCGTTAGTAGAGGCGTTCGTATCCCGAGGTACCACTGTATTGTAACGTTTACTATAAATAGCTTTAAAGAGAATAAATGCAGTTAACAAGAAATCACTCCTCCAGTTTGATACAGTCATAACATTTGAAAATCTGAACTATAAAAATGTTTAAAATGCCTGGGGGGAAAGGAGCAGCTTAGCTTTGCACCAGAAGGATAGCGATGGGAATTCCGGGAGTTGAAGTTCACACGTTTTAACGTTATCAAGGTTGGAAAACGCTGATCTAGACAGAGGGCTACGGAATACAGGTTCAAGAACGAATTCCGTTCCCAAGATGTGTCCTGGAAAAGGTGCTCCCAGATCCTTCTGGTCTGCCAGCTGCACCTCACAAAAGCTTCTGCCTTGTAATAAATGTGTTCTTTGGAAAAGGTGCTTCCAGATTCCTGATCTTTTTGCCACCCTAGACAGGAAAAGGGGAGGTTTCTGTTGCAGGAGGAGTGTGAGCACAAGATCATCGTCCTGGCACAAGCGGAGCAAGAAATCCAACGTTGCTGGGGCTGGCAGGCCGGGTAGGATGGGAATTGTGTGCCAGTGCCCCCAGCAGGCCACAAGTCGGGCAAAGCTGGGTTTTTCTTTCTGCTTTTCTCGGACGGCCCGCACTCCTGCAAGCTGAAAGGTGCCCCTCACTTTGTGACACTCTTACGGTTTCTGCAAGCACGCGATGAGCTTGGGTTCCTCTTTCCCAAAAGGCTAAAGAAAGCCTTTTGCTTCTTTTTTATTCTAGTTTAAGTCCCTGCTGTCCCCTCAGAAGGAGAATCGGTTAGGGATCTCCCCTGGCCCCAAATTATGCTGCTTAGCCCTTGGGGTAAGAATTCTTGCATTGGGCAAGAATTATATAAATCTATACTTTGGTTAAAGTTTTCAATTTTTAAATTTAGATTAATAATTTTCCCTTTTCTAGTTCCTGCATTTCTGACATGAGATGGGCCCGTGGGGTCTCTTCCTTCAGCTAAGGAGAGCGGAAAGGTCTCTCTACAGGCAAAACCTGTTCGTGGCTTGACGCTTCCGATCAGATTGATCCAATCAGCAGCACCCAAGAGCTCCCCAGCTTTCAGAGGGAGAGATGATGTTTTGTTTCAGATGGCAGTTTTGTGGAGAATTTTGAACAAAGAGAAAGATTGAGTCAAGTGCACTTAAACTTTATTAAAATAATGAAAATATTAACCAGCATGTTTCAACTGTGTCTTCCTTTGGGGTTGCAACCTAATGTTAACAAATAGTATTATTTGGAAGGCTTTCACCTGGACTTTGGGGGGCCTTCCAGCCATTGCTTAAGCTGCGGGGGGGGGGGGGCAACTGATATAGAAGCTGCCTAGAAGTAGGTGGGATTTTGAGAATGCTTTTTTCAATTATAGAATAAATGACAAAAATAAAGTATAGATCAATTCCAATGCTAACTAAATTTATGAAATACATTTTATAAACTCTCTTTAACAATATTCACCTTTTGTCCTATTGAAAAACATAATTTTTAATGGCGACATCCCTACTAATTCACATTTTTGGATAGAATAAGGGTAAATAACCTGTAAACAGGCCGGTTAGCTTTGACTGTTATCTGCTACAAAGATATCTTTAAAAATCCAGAAATCTTAGGAACAGATTATATCCGATGGTCTTGGAATTGCTGGGTACTGCAAGGGGACTGTGTCACACCAACACAACTGCTTATCACAATGGGTTATTTGGTCAGGTACTCTGTTGCGGACAATGAGTAAATCATGTCAGAGACATCCCCAGGAGGTCATAAAAGTCAGCATGGCATCTGCAGCTCTGTGAGTGAAGACCTGCCCCCTTTTACACCAGCCATGTGTGCATAAAAGGGGGGAAACCTTTGGCCGGGCCGTTTGCAGTGGCCATCTTCCCCCGCAGATTCTTTAACCTACAAACTCATGCCATATCCATGTCAATTAAGATTTAAAAGGAGCTGCATCCGAATTAGAAATACCTCCAAAACAGATGATTAGGGCATTTATACTTTCTCTTCAAGGCCTATAAAATAGCATGTTGCGGTATCGTCAGACGATGGGCTTTAATTCAAATGCCAGATTACGTTTGGCAAAAATTAGTTGGCGAAAATATATACATATAAAAAACTGATAAAAATCTAATAATAAAATTATATGAAATATCAGCTGATATGTACATGTATGTTGGCACGTATGGAGAATCTGCAATTGTGCGAGAATGTTTTGGATTCTGAGAGAGAGAATATTAGGAGGCTTAGAAATTTGATCAAGCTGTTTTTAGTCATTTGAGTGGGCAACTTCAACAGAAAGGAAATATGCTTCCACTGCATTTCTGAAGCAGAATTTTGCAGGAGCCAAAGATAACCTTTCAATGCATTTGATGGAATAAGCAGATGCTTGGAAAGGATGTACTGCTTTGCTTGGGGCCCGGCCCGGCCCACCCCCTCCAGGTTTTCTTCCCGGTGAACAGACACGGATCTGTTTCTATCCCTTTTCCCATCAAGCTATTCAGAGGCAGACCTGAAATGTAAAAACAAACAGCAGTCAGTACCGGTAGCATAAGATAGAAATTTGACCGTGGCATCACCGGCCCCTTTCCTAGAGGCTGACTTCCTGGCCTCTTCAATGGTCCCCTCCAAGTCCAAGATCCTATTATTCCAAAGGCAGATCCCAAATAAGCAAGATCCTAACAGTAAGAGCAATTTGAAAGTGGAGCCAGAGGCCTGCAGTTCCTTGGCTGGACATGTTGGCTGCACAGCCATCAATCTGGGGATGCCTTAACCTTGGATGCAGCCTGGAGCAGGGGAGCCCAGGAAAAAGTGCAGCTCCCTTAAGGAGTCCCGCATTGGACCTGAAGCACCTTTGCCCACTTGCGATCCAAATATGGGCACCACTCAGTCCACCTACAGAGAACAATCCTCTTTTCTCTGAATTAGCAGCACCGCATCATGCGAGAAGTATATGTTCAAGAACCCATTGCAAACTCATAATCTGTTTGTTAGCTTCGGGCTTGGTGCAAGATCAAGCCCATTCCAAGGAAGAAACCCTAGTTTACCAACCAAAGAGGAGGCAATTGCAGATTACACTACGCTAACAAAACAAACATAAAAGACGCTCTGGTTTAGCACACAGCTAGTGCCATCAAGCCTCAATCTTCTGCGAACCTAGCAAGTTTCCTTATGCCACAAGCAGCACATAAACATGCTAGCCCCTTGTCCGCAAATAAGGTGTCCGGTCCTAGATAATCATTGCTCCTCCGGCCAAACATGGCTGAGCCCACTGAGTTGGAGCTGTACCATTGCACAAGGTGAGTGGTTATCGTTACATAGTGTCTTTAAATTGTTCCACGCTAAGGTTGCCAAAGGCCGCGTATACCACCCCCATTATAGGCAAGAAGGCACCGAGACACAGCTTGCCACAGTCACCTTCTCAGTGCCATCCCCCTCTTCAACTCCTCTATATTAGCGGATTTTAGGGTTACCAACTTTACTATATGAAGAAAGAGAGTGTGCATTGCATACTGTGGTACACAGAATCTAGTTACTTGTGTTTTTCTGCAACAGCGAAAGGGCAGATGGCCCCTTCGTTCAGTTCTTGTTCTGTTGGCCATTTCCACCAAACCCAAAGTTTCCACCCAAAAGTTTCTGCCCTTCAGAAATCCCTACCTATGGCATGAAATCAAAAGATTTGAAGAGAGAGATAAGCGAACACTGGTTTAGGCTGCCCCTAAACTGCCTAAACCAGTGTTCACTTATCTCTCTCTTCAAAATCTCTCCAGCAAACAAACCCCAAGAGGCCGATTCAAGGTGGGAGCTCATGGCCAGCAGACCTCTCTTTATATCCCTATTGGCCATGCCCCTCCTCCCTGCACCAATCAGGGGGCAGCCCTGGCCACGCCCTCTGCTGGAGAATTGCCCCCCATAAGCCTCCTGGGTGGGAATTACGGTGCCCCCAACCTGGGTGGGAGGATTCTCTGGAAGTTTGGGGTAGTCCCGCGGCATCCTAAGATATGTGGGGTTCCTGAAAACGTTAACACCGCAGAAGCACACAAGCTTTTGTTTATTGTTTTCATCTTAATTAGTGGGCAGAGGGCGGCTTGGCATTAAAATATCCCGTTTGCCTTCGCAAGCTAAGCCTAGTCCTTCTGGCGACCGGTCAAGGAAGCTTTATTGTACCATAAATTGGTTATTAATAATAATCATAATATTCATTACGAGCCTCTACTAAGCCATTGCACAGATCAAAAGAAAAGCATGATTATTACGAAATTCCAACCCATCATATTAGTTCACAAGTTAATCATCAACCAGTAAAACCAATATTTAGGACCAAAACAAATCAAACACGTCTTCTTACTAGTCTTCAAGGTGCCTTCGGACTTTGTGATGTGTTTATTTTGACATGTCTCTGGGTTGCCTTTGGGGACAGTAAAAGCACAGTTATGCAGCTCTGAGAAAACAAGTAGCTCAGCCCTGTGCCCCTTCCACGGACCTGGAGCTGAGGGATCGTGATTTTTCTGTGTGACAGAAGCAGGGTGAAGCGCGATCAGACGTGCTTTCCCAGCCTTCCTGCGGGCACTTATGCTCGGAGTAAAGCTGTTCCCTCCCTCCCCTCCCCTCCCCTCCCCTCCCCTACAAGAGAAAAGAGGTTGCAAAGGAAGGAGAAGGTCTACAAAGTGGCCCTCCAGCTCAAAGGTCCCCTGACGAGGCAGGCAAGGAAGACACACCAGGCAGGGAGCAGAGGGTGGGACCCCAGCACCTGTTCCTTCAACGGGGTCCTGCTGGAGATGGCTCTCCATTCGTTCGGAGGAAGGCTCTGGAGGGCCCACCTGAGTCCTCCAGCTTCCATGGAGCTTCCTAGATGAGGCCCCTCAACTTCTCACCTTGACTGGAAGCTCCTTCTCCCCCAATTGCAAGAAGATGGCTGCTGTGGGGTGCTTGTATGCCTTCTCTCCACGAACCTTCCTTCTCTCGCTTTCTCTCCCCCATTTTTGCTCTCCCTCCCTCCTAACGCACTTTGTGAACTGCTGTCGCAATGCCGAAGTCCAAAGTTCAGTTACTTGCCTAAGCACACAGATAAATATGAACCTTGGAGAATTTGCATTGCTCCAATGTAAACAGAGAGGCGAGGGTCCCTTTATCAGTGCTGGCTCAGGACAGTTGTGGGGGGTCTGAGGCAGCTAATTTTTTTTTTTTTGGTCTTGGGGAAATTTGGGGGGGTTGCAGAGAGAAGATCTGCGGCCATTTCTACTCTGCTGACGGCTGGACGTGTGACTTCAGAAACATGATGTAGCCCCAGAAAGGAGCTTTGTAGCCAAAGGTGTTGAAAGCGCAGGTCCTAGAAGAGGAGGAAAGTCGGGACCATGGTCTCCAAACTGACGCACCTTCAGGTGGAACTGCTGGCAGCCCTGCTGGAATCTGGGCTAAGCAAGGAGACCTTGATCAAAGCCCTGGCGGAGTCGGATCCCCACCACGGGGAGAGCCAGCAGCCCGCCGGAGCCCTCCAGGCAGAGAAGGGGGACCCTTGCCCCGAAATCTCGTGCCTCCCCAATGGAATGGGGGAGTCAAGGATGTCGGAAGAGGAAACCTCTGATGATGGGGAAGACTTCACTCCTCCGATCATGAAGGAACTGGAAAACCTGAGTCCAGAAGAAGCTGCTCACCAGAAAGCCGTGGTGGACAGATTATTACAGTAAGGGCACTTCCTGCCTCTTGTCCTCTTCTCGCCCCTCTCTTTCCCCTCCTCCATGGCTCTGTCTTCTTTCTCACTCACTTCGTGCCCCCTTTCCCCAACTAGGTTCCCTCTGAAGGATGTGTTGGCTGTGGATGATGGAAGCTGCAGTCCAACGCATACGGAGGGTGGCCACGTCAGAGAAAGATGACCTCAGTAGTAGTTTCGATCACAACTAAGCTAAAATTCAGAGGTCTATCCCAATGCCGAACGAGATACAGCTTCTACCGTTCCGTGAAATCACGAAAGAGGGTGGGGAAAACAATGAACATTTCAGGCACATCTGGGAAAGGATCCTTTCTCAGTCAGAGCAGAAAAAACTTCCATATTCTGGTCTATTGAGCCCCCATTTCAAATATTGCTTGGAGGGAACTGGGCGCAGGAACCCCATAAAACCAAATGGGAGCAAGCCGTTTATGAATGTCGGTGCTGTAAAGGAACTGTGTTTATGGCAGAAGTACCTTCCACATGTATTAATTGGAACCCGTGGCACAACACAGTGAGTTGCACAAACACACAACCTACAAGCCATTTTGCTCTGCGCCTAACCAGCTTAAAAACTGTTGGTTGCACTCTTGGAGGGGCAATCAGGTATACAATTCCACTGCAATTAATTCGTCTTTGTATGAGGACCTCCTGCTCTTTGCAACAAGTTTCGGGGAACGCATTTTGCTGCATGACATTAGCACCATGACCGCTCCCCCAAAGTCATGCCTCCTGACGCTTTCTGCACCAAATGTGACTTTTTCTGGCAAACCCCTCTGATTTGCACCTTCCCCATCCTAAGCTTTAGTTCTCCTGGAATGTAATGCAATGGCTGTTTTCTAACTCTGTTTTATGCTGTTTTTTCCTTCTTTTCTAAACGGCTCTCCAATTTCGGGAGTTTGCTAAAGGGTGGGTCATAGGCCCACCTGGACAAAGGGTGAGGAATCTCACTTGGTGTATTTTATACAAGGCTCAGTTGGAAAATGTGAAGCCCGAATGAGCCCATCCAGATCCGACTCCAGATCTTTGCGGGCCAGCGGTCTGTTTCCACACCGGGGGGCAGGGGGGAGATGAGGATGAATGCAGACACCCTTCTTCTAGAAGGAAAGGAATAGAAAGATCACAGGGATGTGCTGGGAAGGGAGTGTTAAAACCAAGCACCATCTCTTGCCAGATGCACTCAGGGGTCCGAAGCTGTTCTGCCCTGTAAACTGATAGAGCTCCCTTCTCTAGCAAACGACAAGAACGCACTAGGTTGAATCCTTACCTGTGGGGTGAAGCAGAGAGGCCCCTGGGCTTCTTCCTCTCCCTCTTCTTCCTCTGCTGCTGCTAAGAAGACTTTCCCCAGCTCTTCTTCCTTTGCTAACTTCCCTTCTCGGGTTCAGCTTCCAAGCTACCTTGCCCTTCAGATGACCCCTTCTTCTCGTCCCCCAACTCTCCCTGACTCTGCGCTGAGATCTAGGGTCAGCTTGGTTTCCAGAGTTTCAGGACTGGACTGGTTACTAATTATCCAGTGGCTTTATTATTTCTCTTTTGTCTTATACATTTATAAACGAAAAGGCTCAGATAAGCCTTTTGATCATTAACTTCTGATGATTTATCAGGTGTCTCTTCTTGGAGGAAGGCACAGAAGCCAGAGAACACCTGTTCTGCAATCTGTCCTGGGAAGCCGGGATGGCAGAAGGGGAAGAGGAAAGGGAACAGGGGTCTCTGGCTGCGTTAGCACTGGGCTGGGGGTTCACGCGGGTTGGATGCCCAGTGTTCAGTGAGGGCATTGGGACCAGTTTGGCAGAAATATGCCCAGCTACAACAGTATTGACACTCTGATCTGGCATTATCTCAGAATTCAAAACATCTCACATACATTTATGGGTTAACTCATCATACTAAACTAGGATCTAGCTGAGTTCTCGTAAAGCCATAAATGATGGCTTTATTTATTTATTAGAAAAACCACAGTGACTGACTTCATCAGGTCTCCCCAAATCAAGCAGGACACATTATAACTTAAGGCATGGTGTGGACCGGGCCTCTCTTTCAGTAATCAGCCTTCGTATCTCCCCCCACCCCCCACCCCCCAGGAAACTGGACCAACCTCACCGTCCTCCCTTCAACTGCAGGACTAATGGAAACCTGCGGGGCACATCATCTACAGCTGGTTTCGTTCTCTGCAGAGAACATGAGGCCCTCCAGAGCCCCCTCGGGGCCA
Source organism: Python bivittatus (assembly GCF_059951505.1). Lineage (NCBI taxonomy): Eukaryota > Metazoa > Chordata > Lepidosauria > Squamata > Pythonidae > Python > Python bivittatus. The sequence goes on along the minus strand of NW_028277070.1, from coordinate 1,597,134 downwards.
AAGCAACCCTTTCTCTCCCTCCTTTTCTTGTCTCCTTAGAGAGCATTCAGAAAAAGCTCCAGGCATTAAGACACTTGGGAAGACCATGCTCAGAGGTTCTGGAGGGGACACCTAGAATATAGGTCAGAAAGAGTCTGGTAGCAACTTTTAGAGTAACACATTTTGTTAGGAAGTGCGATATGCCTTATCATAAAACCAGTGAGCCTTAAAAGGTATTATTTGGGGCTACCACAGGCTAAGATGATTCTCTTCCTGCAATCTCTCCCAGGGAATATGGGTGCCCTCTGTCCTTTTGGGTAACTCCCTACCTGCCTGTGGTTCTTCGGCTGTCAGGGTTCTCCCCAGGGACGGCATTTCCTCATCATAAACCATCTGGCCACTTGGCTACAAGAAAAGTCACCTTCCCATTATAATAGGTATCCCATACTTGCCTCCCTGGGATACCTATTATAATTTCCCATAGCCCAAATCATGATTCCTCATCTGTGTTTTAGCCCGGGGAAGGGGATTTGGGAGGAAGTAGCCAAGAACATAAGTCTGCAACTGGATCCACACCATAATATTAACCCATGGCTTGCTAAATCAAGGTTGATTTGAAGATTCACAATTACCTGGATCACACATCATATTAAATGGGGGATGGACAAGTAATGGCTTGAGGGCCACGTGAGCCCCTCTGCTGCCTTTTTCAGCCCCAGAGCCCCAAATACAGCATTGACAGAAGACTTTTCAAAGAATCCTAGGGCCTGAAGGGACTTTAGTGGTTATTTAGTCCAACCCCTCTCCACATGCAGGATTTGCTAAAGCATTTCTGGCCGACAGCCATCCAGCCTGGGTCCAAAAACCTCCAGTGTAGGGGAACGTGCCCCTCCAAGAGGCAAACTGTCAGGAAATAGCTCCTCATATCTAACCTGAATCTACTTTCCCGTAGTTTCAGCCCATTGGCTCCAGACCTCTGGGCCACAGAGAATGCAATGAATCCCTAACCATGTGCCAAGCCTTCCAATGCCTGAAGGCAGCTATCCCATCTCCTCTTGGTCACCTCTTCTGCAGACCCAGAAGCAGAAGAGGTGACCAGGAAGCAGAAGAGGTTAACCTTTGCACACTGTGTGAACGTAGCCTCGAGGGCAAGATCAAAGGGACCTGCAGCAATGTGAACCAGCTCCAAGACTCGCGAGGCGTCCTCCGCTGATCGATTCACTGACCAGATTCGTATCCCACCAGGAGTATCCACAGGGTGTAGTCAGGGAAGTCAAGATGGCAGCCACCATGGAATGGCTGATGCGCTGCCTGCTTTTGTGCGCAACATGCATAAAACCAGGCAGAGCTTCTACCACACTATCACAGCCATCGTCTTTGCTTCTCTGACCACCCCCTGCGTACACCCCTGTGTCCTGCCAAACCCAGCCACTTTGACCCCAAAGCGCCATTTTGCATTTGGCTCAGCCCCTAGCCAGTACTCTGTGTCTACCTCTCCTGGAGATAACAACAACAGCACAACAACAGTGGGACCCTGGTGCAATACCAAAGGGATTCACCAGATAATTAGGCATTGTAAACTTACTGGACTTGACACTCCTAATTTCGCAAAAGACTAGTCTATTTGGAATAGCATAGATTTTATGGCAATACATCCACGACTCTTAGGTCCTTGGCTAGGAGCTGGATCATTGGAGTCAATCCCAATCGATTAGATACTCATTTGGATCCCTAGGAAAGCATTCAATAAAATAAAAGAGATCCTGCAAGGCTGAAACTGACCTTTTTCACTCTCTTCTCAAGGGATCAAAAGTGTGAGTCTGTAATACCAGGAGTCTGATACAAATCTAGTTTTAGCTCCAATGAACTAAAAAATGGGATTCTTTATGTGTTATTTAAGAGCCCCTGTTTGAAAACCTTTAGTGCATATGAATCTGATTGCACTGATTTTAATTAATTTACACGTTTGTGCGTCCGACTCTAATAATAGTACTCTTCATAAGCGCATGTTTTCAGCAGAGGTAGTTCCTGTGCAAAGGAGCTAAGAGGAGATGCTCCCCTTCTCCTCCAGCTCTCTTCCCCTCTCTCCCCTCTTCTCAACTCCTTGTGGCTTCATAAACAACTCTGTCTCATTTTCATGGCCGCAGATGACTTCTCCCGGGAAGGCTTTTCACTTTCCCAGTCCAGCCTACGTTCCCCAGAGGTCCTGGCGCTTTTCTACCCAAGAACTCAGTAGCCCTAATTCTGCTCACCTTCCCTGGCTAGTAAGATGGTCACAGCCACTTTGGGGGGGAAACCCTGAAATAACTGGCAGGGTGAGGAATAGAAGGGGGCCGTTACAACCCAGCAGTCAACAGAAGCCGTGCCCACAAGTCTGCCCACTTTTCTGCCCCTGCTGGCATTCCAGATCCACCTTGTCTTGTTCCAGGGCCATTTCTGGACCACATCCAGGCCGTTTTACTGCCCTTCAGGGAACACATTGTTCTCTCTATCTAGTAAGGGAGGAGAGAGTAAACAGGGACTCCATTCCGTCCTATTAATTTGCTCCGCTTGTTGAAGCACATGGACTTTGGCCTGAGGAAGTGTACTGATAACGCCAGAGACGCAGATTGTGAGGTGGCCCTTGCACAGCTGAATAGCAGCTCTTCCAGCCCCTCCCTGAAGGGAAAGGTGTGGGTGTGGGTGTGCTTGCAAGGGAGCAACACGTCTCCTTCTCCTGAAGTTTGTTCTCTCCGTGGAAGTCCTGAAGTACATCTGGGCTCCTCCAGAACTTCCACCGACAGAGCTTGCTCGGCATATCCTTTGACCCTGGAACACGCAGCCAAGGAAACAGAGGATGTGTTGGGGGGCACGGAGCACCCAACAGGGTCCCCCGCCAAACCTCTAAACTGGGGAGGGCGGTAATGGGATTTGAAAAAGGTCGACCCCCTCGCTAGCTGGAGCTGTACACAAATGCCCAACGGATAGGCGGGGGTTAAAACACGGGTCAAGCACCAAACCCTTTAGAAGGGAGGCTGCTACTTCCTGAAAGAACATACCAAGCAAAATCTCTTTGAAATGCAAACCGAAAAGAAATTGGAGGTGGGGGGGGGAGTGGAATTCCATTCCAGGAATAAGGAAACCCATTTAGGCAACTAGAATCATGTTCTTTGAAATGGAAGTGGGGTATCGGTGCCCTTCCCCCCTTTTTCTTTGCAGATAATGGGGCCCGAGTCTGAAAATTGCGACATCTCTTGTGCTGCCTCGGTCAGCGCAGAATCCAGCCTAGGCCAGGCAGGGCCAAGTCCAGCCAGGACAAAACACATCGCTGCACACAACTCTTACCTTCCTCCTGCCCGTCTCCCCAACCCCAACACGCTCCACGAAAGCAAGGGAGATGTCAGCTCCAGGGTCAAAGGCCAGCGGGAACAGAGCAGCCTTGGCACGCCTCGCGGTCTTGAGTCCGGCTTGGTCCTCTGCAAGGAGCCCCAGGGTGGTTTCCCAAGAATCAAAGGTCCAGCTGGCCTGGGCTAAGCCAGGGACGCCCAAGCCTGCCTTGGCTCTGCACTGGGGAAGCAGGGCTGGAGGATGGGAGGACATCTGGAGGTGGAGGAGAACGAAAAGCCGAGCGGAATAGCTAAGCCGGAGAGGTGATGATGGGAGGAACGTGGAGCCGTCCCCCCCACACCCCTGAATGCTGAATTCCCTGTTCTGAGGATTGGGTTTTCTTTTAATGCTAACAACTTGATATTTACTTTCCATTTAAATTTGAGATGCTGCTATAAATTATCAACCAGGCTCTTGTTCCCTTTGAGTTGATAACTAACTACCTGGGTTACTTATTGTTCAGGAAACAAAAGGGAGGTGAGAAAACCCTTCAGGAGTAACCTCAGGACTGGGCAAAAGAGGGAACTTGAACCCCAGTGGTGACCCCCATAGGGAAAAGCGGTGCAGCCACAGGCTGGAGGTTAGTGGCTGAAGCCTGTGGGCAGGAGGGGGCCCGGGGACCACTCCTCAGCCGCCCCACCTCCAGGAGCCATCCTGCAGAGAGAGGCTCACCAGAGCAGAATCAGCAGATGCTGGTGGGAAATCAGGGCCACCTTCCGAACATCTGGGTTTCCTCGTTCAGGAAGGACCATCTTGTCTCCCCAGCCCTGCCCCACATTAGAAGGCCCAGCCATGACATGGTCTGACTGCTCTTTCCAGCCTCCCCTTCAAGGCTTGAGAACAGAGAAGAAACTGTTGCTCCAGAAAACTGTTACCCCCAAGTACCCCCCATGTGGGATTGCACCAAGGTAACTGAGATCATTCTGGGGACACGTGGGCACATTTTATGCTTTTATTTTCTTTCACTCAACTTTATTTCTGATTTTCTTCAGTTGCATTATGGGACAATTAAATATTGGATTTTTTCTCCAGAATTAAATAAGCCACTGTGGCTACCTTAAACTCATTTATCTCTTTATTTCATATATATATAAAATCCCTCTCACCCCTATGGGTGTTCTGTGTCTGCCTCACTCTCGGGTCTTCTACCAGAAACTTGGGAGTTGGAGGGTTCTGCGCAGTATCTTAACTGTTCCTAGCACTGCGCTCTTCTGGACAGAGAGCTCTGAGGTTGCTCCTGGGACCTGTTGGAGCCCCTCTCCCAGGTTAGGAGTCACAGCCCCGAGTGCTCCTACCACACCGGGACCATTATGACCTTTACTCTCCATATCCTCTCTAGGGCTTGTTACTTCTCCAGCTTCTCATGCTCCTTCTTCCTGATGTTGCTATGACTTGGCACTGCCACATCTATCTCCATCACTGTCTTCTGCTCCTTGTCTACTACCACAATGTCTGGTTAATTGGCCAGGACCTGCCTGCCCGTCTGGATCTGGAAGTCCCACAGGATCTTAGCCCTGTTATTCTCCATGACCTTCGGTGGAACCTCCCGTCTGGACTTGGGAGGGTCTAGCCCACACACTGTGCAGGTGTTCCTGTACACAATGCCAGTTGCTTGTTTGTGTCATTAAGTACGCTGTTCCTGCCCGCATCTTACACCCTGCCACTTTGCATTTATTTTATTTTTTATTATTTCATTTCATTTTATGCATTTTTATTAAATGTTTTCACATAAGTAAAAGATAACCATGAAATTATATAGAATGAAATTAAGGAAAAAAGAGATAAAAGATAAAAGAATAAGTAGAAAAGACAGTGCAGGTAGAAAGAAAAGATATATAAAGAAGCGACTTCCAATCTTCTTCACAGCAGTTATCAACAAATTCATTATATCTCCTCCCTCTTTAAAGTTACAACTTACTCTGGGTTTGATATGGTCAATTGACTAATTAATAAAGTATACTTTAAAGTTACAACATGGTTCTCTTCCCATATTCAACCCTCTTTAATTAGCAAATCCATAAATCACCAATTCGTTTTTTTCCATTTTCAGCAAAACGTCCATAAGAGATTTCCAGTCTTATATAAAAGTACTTGTTGTCTTATCTCTGATCAAACAGGTCAGTTTTGCCATTTCCACAAGTTCTGCCATCTTCATGATCTACTCCTCCATTGTGGGTATTTCAGTATTTTTCCATCTTTGTGCATATAATAGTCTCGCTATCTCTTTATCTCTTAAAAATTTGTTGTACAGCTCTCTGCCAAAATCTCTTGATACCAGTTAACAGCAACAACAGCAACAAAATCAAAACAGACTTTAAAATCCACAAATGTGATGCATTTGAGGGCCTTTTAATTGCTAGTGAGGAGATGAATCCCTTTGCATTTGCCTCTGTCGCTGGATGTTGTCCCTTATTCCAACTCGTCAAAACCCTCCTGAACCTTGATACTGTCATCTAAACCATTGTTTCTCAACCTCGGCAACTTTAAGATGTGTGGACTTCAACTCCCAGAATTCTGAGAGTTGAAGTCCACACATCTTAAAGTCGCCAAGGTTGAGAAACACTGATCTAAACTCTTCAGTATTCCCACATCTTGGTTGTGTGGTTTGCAAATGCAACCACCATATTTTCTAACCCTTCCTCCAAGTCACTTATAAATATGTTAAACGGAGGTCCTAGAATGGATCCCTGCCACTCCATTCTTTTCTCATTGCTCACAAACCAACTGCTTAGTCATCTGTTGTAGAGTTTTGCCCAGGAGGAACATCAAGCTGAATGGTGTGTTGCTCTCCACGTCCTCTTTTTCCCCCTTTTGGAAGGTACAGATAACCAAGGCAACATCCACAGGTTCCTTTGTGACTCTTGGATGCAGCTGATCTGATTTTGGAGCCCTAAACCCGTTCGCAGTCGTCAGTGCGTCCTAAACACCTCTTACTCCCCTTTCTTTACCATTCCCTCCTTTTGCCCACAGTTCTACTTAGAGCCATGCGAATGCAGTTCCCCCGGAGGAGAAGACGGAAGCAAAGTGGGAATTCTGCCCTTTCCCCTTCTTACCATCCTCTCTTAGCAAGGGGGCCCACCCCTTCCCCCTCCTTGCTTCTACTACCGATAGAGCCAAAAGGCCCTTTTTATTGCTTTCAACTTCCCTTGCGAGCCTATGCTCCTTTGGCACTTCAGTGTTTCCGACTTCCTTTCTGCAGATATTAACTACCGTCTGGTACACTTCCTGGGGGAATACACCCCTCTTCCATTTCCTCTATTGTCCTTTTGGCTCTTAGCTCAATCAGAAGCTCCTTGTGCATCCACAGTGGCTTCTTATGCTGCCCACTGGTTTTTTCCTCCCTGGAATGGGGTGCTGTCTTACTTTCAGGATCTTAGTTTGGAGAATTCCCTCGCGCTCCCTTTGACCTGAGGATTTTTGTCCACGGGACTCTGCCTAGTACTTCTCTAAGCTTGTTGGTCTCCTGAAGTCTAGTGTGCATGCTTGACTGCTCCAGATTTGTGTTTCTCATAGGTCTTGGCTTCCCTTCACCATCTTGGTAGCCCTCCTTTGAACTCACCTCAATTTGTGACTGTCCTTTTTGAACTCTGCTGCCCAGAATTGGGTGCAGGACTCTAAATGGGGTCTGACCAGGGCAAAGTAGAGTGAAACAGTTACTTCCCATGGTCTATATTCCTGATATTGCAACCCAAGATAGCATTTATTTTTTCGGCAGCTGCATCATGCCGTTGGCTCATGTTCAACTTGTCCACGAGGATCCTCAGATCCCTTTCACGTGTACTGCTGCCAAGCCAGGTCTCCCCCACCCTGTATTGTGCCCTTCATTTCTCCTACTCAGATGCAGAATTTTACATTTCTCCCTGTTCAGTTCCATCCTATTTGGCGGTTCACTGTTTCTCAAAGCCTGGCTTGGTCACCTTGCAAGGCCCAAGCTGCTTGGAGGATCCTATATTCCTGTCTGTGCAAATAGCTTTTGTTTCATGATGGATATGGGGGTGGGGGGAGTGCGTATGCGCCAAATCCTAGTGTTTCTCCGGGCTCTCCTGCTTCTGCCACAGGAGAAAAAAAAGAAAAGTTTGGTTGGAAGGAGCACGTTCTCCTGGGATTCGGCACTTTGGTAACCCTGCTGTCAGGGACGTGAGTGGAACGGGAGACCAGCACTGCATCAGAATGCGCCCAGGAGTAGGCCTGCCATGTGACCCAGAGAGCCAGGGAGGATGCGCTTGTTCACACAGCACCCAGTTTTTACCTTGTTCTCCCCCTATTTTCAACGCAGCACCATTTTCATTTATTGCAGGAAAAACAGACAAGCCATCATGCAGGGCTACTCAGATGCAATGGTTCTGAGCAGGAAACAACGTGTGCAAAAGTGTATCAGTGTGAGAGTGAAGTTGCAAGGCAGGAAGCCGAGAGGGGCCAAGCAGGCAGGACTCTCTGGGGAGACGGCGCAGGGCCTCCATCTTCCAGTCTGGGAAAAGGGCTGGAGAAGGAGGTGGAAAACGGAAACCCTGGGAGCACATACACACCCACACAGTGGCACCCACATGCACACATGGTGGGGTGCCTGTGTTTGGGATAAGCTGAATTTCTGCTGAACTCCGGCTTCTCCTCAAAGGGTTGAGCCTCTGAAGAGTCGTGCATCAAGTTGTACCGACGTGAAGCTTGGCATGAAAGATCCCTTTGCTGTTCACTGTGAACTAGAAGTTGTGCTCGCTGAGGCTTGACTGGGTTTGCACAATTCACTGTAAGGGGAAGAAGGAATCACCTTGAGGAACAGGAGGAAGAGCTACCCCCAAGACAAGGGTCAGAGAAAAGAAATCTGAACCTGGGCCAGAATGGTAACCTGAGAATGGGTCTCTGGCAAGACCCTCCCTGGTTCTCGCAAAGATAAAGGAAGGGAGGGGGAAGCGCATTCAGACTTGTGAGATTCTGTTACTGTAACCTCAGGATAAAAGTAGTCTTAGCATGCTTCCTAGTCATGACATTCGCGGGGCTAAAAGAGGGCTTGGGGACGCAGCCAGCGTCTTCACACTTTGCAGGAATCAGAGACCATCGTGTTATGCCCTAAGAAGCTTCATTCATTTGGAGGCAGCACGTTGTGTGAACCCAGCACTTCTGGATTGTGCCTCAAGAGTCACCGGGGCCAAAGGACCCCTCCCTCAGGCAGGTGCTTTCGGTCTCTTCCAGGGAGGATCCCTGGAGGGTGGCAAAGATGGTGAAGTCCTACCTCCAGCAGCACAACATCCCCCAGCGGGAGGTGGTGGACACGACGGGCTTGAACCAGTCCCACCTCTCCCAGCATCTCAACAAGGGCACGCCCATGAAGACCCAGAAGAGAGCGGCCCTGTACACTTGGTACGTTCGCAAGCAGCGAGAGGTGGCCCAGCGTAAGTACAGCAACTGCCCGCGTGCCCCTCCCCAAGACCCCTCCCCTCCCTGCAGACCAGGCCCTGGCCCGGATTCTGGGAGGTGCCTCTGCTCCAAGCCCACGTTGGAAGCAGCTTCCCCGGAGGCGTCGCGCCTCTGAGCACAATTTCCCAGCCAGAGGAGATGGTGTCCTAGGCAGGCAACCCTGAGACCGGGCCAGTCTTCCTCCTTCCGGGCTGAGGGCTGCCTGGGCAGGGGGCGATGCGGAAGCGGTGGGAAGAAGAAGAGGTGGGCTTGGGGAGGGCTAATTGTTTAGTCCATGAGATACTCTAAGGCTCGTAAGCCATTCTGCCTTGGATTTTCACTGACAATTTTCAGCAGGACACGGCTAGATGTTAGCCACAGTCAGAGGGGGCTCTGAAGCATCTGCAAAAGTTTGGGGGATTTAGTATTATGATGGTTGGTCGCAGAGTCATCTGGATGTTTAGACTGGATTTGGCATTTTTATCCACTTCTCAAGTCCTTCCCAAGGACCTGGGATAGGCAGATGTGGTTGTTCTTATCAGCCCCTCTTGGGTTACAAGCTGTGCAGAAAATGTTTCCTGTGGAAATGTAGCAACATGTCACCCTGTGGGTCTGAAATCCTGATCCCTGCAAATTTGGGGGGGGGGGTGTCTATGAGTGTCACTGTGGAAGTCTGCACCCCCAAAAAGGAGATGGGGTCAAGACAGAGGAATAGGCAGCAAAGCCATGGCAATTAGGTTTAATTTAATTTAATTTAATTTAATTTAATTTAATTTAATTGTACATATACATGGAATTAATTAAAAAGAGCTAATATGGTGACTTCCTAAACATTTAATTATATCCTCCTTCCATCATGTACATGTTTAAAATTTCATAGCAATTTTGGGAGGGACTTTTTTGACATTGGTCATACACTGCAAGATGATGGATTTTGGAGGTGGGATCTAAATCAGGGCTCTGAGATGTCTGAGTTCAGTTCCCATTATTCCCAACCAGCAACGGCCTTTGGTCACGGAGGGCAATAGTTTGGGGAAAGTTATTTGAAAATGGAAGGGGCAAGAAGACAGTGCCTCAACTCTCAGGCCCAAGAAAACACGCGAAGGCCTTTTCTGCTTCCTTCCCCAGTAGCAATAGCTTAGTTTCCAGTCCTCGACAGCTGATGCTCCCTTCAGAGTTCTCTGAGGAGTGCAGCCCTCTTTTTGCCCTTCCAGAATTCACCCATGCTGGCCAGGGTCTCATGGTGGAGGACCCTGTGGGAGACGACCTTCCGGCCAAGAAGGGCAGAAGGAACCGCTTCAAGTGGGGCCCAGCGTCACAGCAAATCCTCTTTCAAGCCTATGAGAGGCAGAAGAACCCTAGCAAGGAAGAACGGGAGGCTCTAGTAGAGGAGTGCAACAGGTACCGGGCGAGAAGGGCGCTGCCTTGAACCTTCCTGTGGCCGCTTGTCCTGGGAAGGCCGCCTCAGGACAAGACCTTGGGGTCCCGCTTGTGAGCCTCCCAGGCCAGCACGGGAAAGGGCGTGCCAGATGGGTGGCCCCTTGATCCAGCGCCACAAGACAGGGTCCTTCTGTTCTTCTCAGTCAGGACGTGAATTCAGCCACCCTGGGCCAAGTTCAGTAGCCCCCCGGATCCCCGTTGGGAGGGACAGCTGAAGTTTCACTGATTTCCCTCCGGACAATCTGGTCCAGATGAAAAGGGAGTGGGTGCCTCTTTACCCTTCCATCTCTATTTTGTTCCAATTAAACAAATAACCAAACCTGAACTCCAATAACTTGATGCTAAAAATGGAACAGCGCTGAGAGATTCAGCACAGTCATAGTTAGACTACAGTGCAGCTGCCGAGAATAAATATATGAGAACTTCCCTGGGCTATTCATGGTAAAAGCTTTCAAACTTCCTCTCTGGAGAAGCATTTCTACGAGGATTTGTCTGTTCAAAAGACCTGAATCTTGCAAAAAGTGCTGGATTCCTACCGAAGCGTTTTGGGGTCCGTCGGCACCTGGTGTGGACTCTGCCAGCTCTGGCACGCAGTTGCAACTCTCTGCAACTGCATGTTGGGCTGAACAAGCCATCTTTCAGGATGGTGGTCACCATGATGTATGCAAGTAATGCACAACATCTCTTGAACCTGGTTTACCTATCAACTAAGCCATAATATGGTCCGCTGGGTTTGGCTTAGTATGTTAGGTAAACCCAGCAATTCTGGTTTATGAATCATATATATGGTTTAGTACAACTGTATACTTGGTCAATAAATCTTGGAAAGGAAAATCATGATTTTCTCCGACACAGAAACCTAATCGCTTGCTGGGTTCATGTATCACCTTAACCAAAACTAAACAAGTCATGTTATTGCTTTACTCCTGTTGAATGAACTCAGCCACCATAGCCGAGGGTGCTTAATGTGCTGTGAACCGTGATAATTCTGCCTTAAGCACCCCAGGCCAAGGCTCCCAACCGCAACATATTCTTGGAGATCACTGAAGGTCACTTTAGCTTTTCCCAACCTCCAAATGTTTGGGGACCCGAGCTTCCAGAATTCCCATTCGGCGTGCTGGGAATTCCGGCTGTGCCACGTCGGGAGCATTTCAGACTGGGGAGGCCCCGTGGTTGCCCCAGACCTGACCAGGCCATGCCCTTTCTCGGCAGGGCAGAGTGCCTTCAGCGCGGCGTCTCTCCGTCCCAGGCCCAAGGGCTGGGCTCCAACCTGGTGACCGAGGTGAGGGTTTACAACTGGTTCGCCAACCGCCGGAAAGAGGAGGCCTTCCGGCACAAGCTTGCCATGGACAGCTACAACAGCCCCCAGGCCGGCTCCGTCCCCACCTTGACCTCTCACGGCTCCTCCTCCCTCCAGCCAGCGACTGCTCTCTCCCCAGGCAAAGTCCATGGTGAGTGCCAGACGGGAGGGGGGGGGGCAGTAGGAGCCCCCAGGGAGGTGTCAGCGACTAGGAGGTCTGTACGTGTGTATGCCTATTTAAGCGAGACAGGAAGACCCTGGACCTTCGCTGCCCTGGAGCATCTTTGTTTCCTGCAGTTCCGCCTTGTGGCCTCAGGTTCTGCCATGCTCTTTGTAGAGCGGGGAGGGGGAGGTTGGGCCTCCTGAGGGGGTGACACACTTCCCATATAGAGAATAAAACCTACGGAGTGCCCGGTGCTTAGTCTCCAAATACTGCTTGCGCCTTGCTGACAAAGGAAACACGGGTAGGGCAGCATGGCCAACGGGGTGGCAGAAAACACCTTCCCCGGCTGGCCTTCTGGGAGGTGGGTGTTTTGCAACTGGCCATGCTCACCAAGGCAGCTGTTTTGTGAGTGCCCTCACTAGAGCCGGAATGCCACCTGTGTTCCCTGGCCCTGCCATAGCGTTCCCTCTGCTCCAGTTTAAGGCCTCGCTCTTCTGGGGCAGAAGGCCCACCCGGAATTCAGACGACATGTCGTCAAAGGCACCCTCATAAAATGGCCAGCGGTGGGCCTGGACAGCCACAGAAATCCAACTGGGGAGGACTCCTTCTGCCTCTCCCTCCATTTAGCCCTGCAAGATGATGCTCTTCACCACCCTGACTTATCCTCCCAGCAGAAGGCATGCTGGTTGTCCCCCAGGGCCCACTTTGCTCCTCTGCCCCCACTTTCTAGCACTTGTCCTGGCACAGCCCTGAGTTTCAGCCTCCCAACATTCGTGTTTCCAAGCATGCTGCTGTGCTCTGTGTGGGACCCCGAAGGAATCTACGATGCTATCAGCTCCACTAGGTTGACCAGACCAGAAAACCCACTCCATGGGAAGACTAGAACTAGGCTCTGTTGAGGATGGCTCTGGTGACAGAACCGTGCAAGCCTGATTGTGCTTTACCTCCCCTCCTTCTTATGCCCCAGTGAATCAGGGGGGCATCTGCCTGAGTCGCTTCCAAATCCTCTCTCGCCCCTCAGGACTCAAGGAATGTGCAAAAGCAACAGACTTCAGGCACCACAAAGATTGCTGGCATGCCTGTCCAAGTTGACTGGCCCAATAACCCCATCGGATGCATCTCGCTGCTCACGTCTGCTTGATGCATCTGGCGCAAGGCAGAGGGAAGAATTTCCCTCTGGACTGCACTAGACTGGTTCTGAGACGTTGAGTAAACGTGTCCATAGAGAAATATCAAATAGGAGCAGAGGTTCCTCCTGCTCATAGGCCATCTTGTGGTGGAGTTGGCTTGAGGGTTAAATGAAGGCTTATTTTGCTCGCTGTTTTCAGACCCAGAAAAGCTGCGCCCGCAGATTTTGCTCTTTTGCTGCTGACTTTTAGTGGTGCAAGCTGGTGCTGCTTGCATTCACTGACCAGTGGAGTTCCTTGTGCAATGCCCTTGGATATTGGGTGCCCATAGGAAGGGCCTGGACCCTCATGGGTCTTCCAACCCTGGCTGAGGGCCTTCAGGGCCCCTGCTGACCTGGGCCACAAGCAGAGCAGCAATGGGCTATCTTTCGGGAGAGGGGCCTCGGGTCTGCCCTTTCACTTCCTCTGAAGGGAAAACCCTCTTTGCACAGGGGCTTCTGAATCCCAGCTGCAGACCGCCCTGCCCTGGGAGCTCTGGGGCAGAGGGGATGAGCGGGGGCGTTGCTGTGGCCCGGCTTTTTTGACCGCGGCAAGGGAAGTGCGTCTCGGTGCGATCAGCCTGAGGACCCGCTGCTGGAATGATTTCCCGGCCTTCTTGTCCCCGTTGTCGTTGCAGAGCCGTCTCCCCTCCAGCAGCAGCAGCAGCAGCAGCAGCAGCAGCAAGGTCTCTCCTTCTCAGACCCGGGCATGAGGTACAGCCAGCAGCCAGTCAGCGAGACCGAGACCTCCAACAGCAGCCAGCACAATCCCATTGCGACCACCCAGACCATCCTGCACCAAGCCTCCTCCCCAAGCCTCTGCTCCACCGGATCTGGCTCAGGGCCAGACACCAAGCTGGTGAGTGAATGGTGGGTGCCAGAAGGGAGACAATCCGGCTGGATTCTCAGAGCCTGCCAGGGAGCAAAGGCATGCACCCTACCACCAAGGAGAAGGACCCCTTGCAGTTTCTGCCATCCTTTGAGGGTGCATTTTGAGCGCTTCCCCATCCTGGTATGTTCCAGCTACAGTGGCCCAGTAAGGCAGATTGTTAAAGGAGTGTTACCTTTGTTTATATCCAAGCTGGGTGCTGACTCTAGTGTAGCTTAATAGGAGAAGGAGTAGCCAGGGTCAAGACTCACCAGATCAAGCAAAAGATGGTAGAGACCCTTGGCTTGGAGCTCTTTGGGCAACAGTGTGGCCCCCAAGAGCCGGCTGAGCTCCAAAGAGCACTTAGACCTTCTGGCTTCCTTCCTGTCCTACAGATCTCTGCTTCAGGGGGCTCGCTCCCGCCCGTCAGTACCCTGACGGCGCTGCACAGCCTGGAGCAAAACCCACATGCTCTAAGCCATCAAACGCAGAACCTCATCATGGCCTCGCTCCCAGGGGTCATGGCCATTGGCCCCGGAGACACGCCTTCACTCGCGCCGACATTCACCAACACGGGGGCCTCCACCCTAGTCATTGGTAAGTGAAGAGGCATCAGGTGGGGAGAGTGGGTTCCTTATGGGCATCGTGAAAGGAACTGACACCTGCGGGTGTGCCGAGCAGCTCACTTGTGTGGCGCCATGCCCTTCTCTGCTCAGCTTGGGCCTTCCTTTCTAAATGAGAGGCGCTTCCCAGAGTGTGAGGCCTTCCAGCTGTGGGGATATTTTTGGGTGGAAAATATTATGGCCAGAGCATGGGAGGGCCACTTTGCTCAGCGTTCACCCAAAGGAACCAGTGGGGTAGTCAAAGAGTGCGTGTGGCTGGATTCATACATTCCATACAGACACAGTTCATCTGAACCAACATTTGAATAAGTTCATGTGCATAACAGAAAGCCATAAACCATGGTTTGTAAATCAAAACAGCTGGGCTTGTAGGGCACACTAAGAAAAGCCGTACAATGTTTCAGCTCAATGGCTCTCAAGGTTCTCAAACTATGCTAAGCCAGTTTGCATGGTTGGTTGAACAAGCCATAATGTGGCCAAGTTTGCCCATAACAGTAAGCTAGTCATCACGTTTTGCAAAAAAAGACTCTGCTAGGCCAAAACCAAACAAATGACATTCTGGTTAGTAAGACGCAAGAGCCCATCCAGTTGTGTGTGGGCGCACATGCAGGGTGTGAATACATGTCTGTGGGTAGTCACTAGGGTTTTGACAGACAGACACACACCTAGGTGCCGCAATCTGACAAGCTGTGTGTTGTTGCTGCCAAGCTGGTTTTACGCTCCCCTGTCTCCCAGGTCTCGCTTCTACCCAAGCACAGAGTGTGCCTGTGATCAACAACATGGGGAGCAGCCTCACTACCCTCCAGCCCGTGCAGTTCTCCCAGCAGCTGCACCCGTCCTACCAGCAACCAATTATGCAGCAAGTCCAGGGCCACCTCAACCAGAGCCCCTTCATGGCCACCATGGCCCAGATCCAAGCTCCTCATGGTAGGTTGGGAAGTGAGGGGGGCAATCCAGGGCATTCTCCACACCAGGCACCCCCAGATGGGGGCGTGCCTTGATCCCAGCATGGGTGGTACTGCCCGATGCAGCTCTGAGAAAGGGTTAGTCCGACTGATAAGAATCGGGACAGGCCTAGTGGGGATCCACTTAGCGCCTGTGAAAGCTCCCCAGGCCTGGGCACAATATTCCCCCAACCCTGGAGACGAAGGCAGGGAGAGGGTGCGTGGCAGTGACCGTCCCTTCCCACCAGGCTCGCTCGACTAGCACTTATGGAAGGAGGACGGCCACAAGGTTCTGTCACTGAAGCCTATCTCAATAGAGTGTAGTTCCTCCGTGGAGTTGGTTTTCTGGTCCGGTGTACCCAGCGGGGCTGCAGAACCTGGCTCTGTCCCCAGGCCCTGGGCCAGAGCGGGGGATGCACCCCTTGTGTGACGTTCTGGCCTTTTAAAGGATTGCTGACTTTTGCCGCGTGTTCTTTTTTCATGACATAATTATTGGTTTTTACTGTGTTTTTTATTATTGTATTTTGTAAGCTGCGCAGTGTCATAACAGATTCTCAGTGCTCTATAAATCTCAAAAGTAAGTAAGTAAATAAGTAAGGAGAGGGCCAGTCCGGTGCAGCGGTTAAGGCACCAGGCGGGAGGCCAGGATTTCTAGCCCCGCCTTGGGCACGAAGCCGGCTGGGTGACCCTGGGCCGGTCCCTCTCTCTCAGCCCTGGGAAGGAGGCGGCCAGGGCAACCCACTTCCAAAGTCTTGGCAAGAAAACTGCAGGGGCTGGTCCAGGCAGTCCCCAGGAGTCAATACTGACTCAAAGGCACCGAAGAAAAAAGCAAGCAAGCAAATAAATAAATAAAATAAATGTATAAGCTTGAGTTTCTTCAAGGTGGTGTGGAGAAATAAATCCTTTAAATAAAATAAATGGGATAAAGGAAAGATATTTTTTTCCAGATCAGACTTGAACTGGCCAACTGGCCAGTCTCAAGTGCATTATTTTAGGAGAGGTCCAGACAATAATGTCTGTTAGACAAACCTTGCTGGGTTTTCATTTTTTTCTTATTCCAAATATCCATTATGGATGGAAAAATAGAATTGAATCCTCAAGCCAGAGACATCCAAGATCACCTTGGAGCTGATAAAAAGGAGGACTTCCCCAGCTTGTCCCTCAGGGTCGCCATTGCTCATGGTGCTTTCTTCATCTCCATTACTCCTAGCTCTCTATAGCCACAAGCCAGAGGTGACTCAATATGCCCACACCAGTCTTCTGCCCCAGACCATGGTGATAACAGACACGGCAAACCTCAGCACCTTGGCCAGCCTGACGCCAACCAAACAGGTGAGGGGGGACTGTGGGGAGGACACGGCTGAAAGGATCCCAGAGGCCCACCACACAGGGGGCTCCAAGCCGTGAGAGAACGAGCGGAGCCGAGCCATGCTGCGTCTGCTTCTGTATCCACATCAGGTCAACCTGAGTCTTAGAGGCAAATCTCTCTGGGGGAAACTTCTCCTGCAGTGCTTCTGTGGAACAAGAGGCTAGTGAAGACAGGAGACTAGACTAGGCATGCCAGAACAGCTTTCGAAATTGATCAAATTCATTGGCAATTGTTCCTTCCTCCTCATACACATGGGGCAACTTGTAGTGGAACAACAGTTATAACTGTATCATCGCAGGCTTTGAATATCTCAAGACTCCAGCAGTTTAGGTGGCATTCTTGCCCACTTCTCCCATCCAAGGAAGAGGGGTGGAAAGGGAAAGACTAGCACTGGAAGGCAGGGTTTCTCAACTTTGGCAACGTTAAGATGTATGGACTTCAGCTCCCAGAATTCCCCAGCCAGCGTGGACTTCAACTCATCTTAAAGTTGCCAAGGTTGAGAAACACTGCTGTAAGGCAATGACTGGTTACACAGCGGTGTCAATGGGAATGAGAGACCATGGGTTGAGTTTTCGGGACAGTGGGATGCCAGCATGAGATAGGTTGCACCTCACAAGAACTGTGAAAAATATGTTTCCCCAAAGCTTGCCTAGGAGGGCTTTAAACTGAATTGTGGGTTGTGTGGAATTGAAAACTCTAAAGGAAAGACCTCAGATACAGACTTAAGCATTGCAGAAGTGGGGGTGCTGTTGAATGGGGGCCTCTTAAACCTCTCAGTGAAAAAGCAAAAAGAACATTGGCTGAAAAAGGTCATGGCCATCCTTGTCTGTATATTAATGCTCAGAGGATGGGAAATAAACAGGCCTGAACTTGAGCTTGAACTCTAAGTATAGGGGGAGAAAACAGAAACCCAGTGGGGTAACTCCCATGATTGGAATGGAATGGAAGGGGAGAGTGCAATTTGCTAAAAAGGAACAGAAGCAATGGGAAAGGAAAGGAAAAACACTGTACGTTAAGAGCGTCTTTACCTGTTGGGAAATCCAAGGGAATTAATTTGGCAGCACAGCCGAGAGGACCTGGGTTAAAATCAATGGCAGAAGAAATCAAAGCAACATTATTGCTGGTGTCAACTATTTGCCAGCCAGCCAAGAAGGGCTTTCTAAAAACAAACTGCAGATGCCAAAATCAGATTGCAAATGGCAAAGGCACGAAGGGCCGTGAACGGGGGACTTCAGTTCCTCCAGCGTTGCTTGGTCCTTCCAAGACATTCTGAGCTTGTCTTGCTGGCCACTTGGGAGAGTCCAGGAAGGCACAAGAGGTCCAGCCATCCTGGACTCCATGCTAATCAAGAAGGAAGGCTTAGCTGAGGAAACGGAAGCAGCAGGAACATTGATGGAAATGGGCCGTGTAATGCTGGTTCCTGGTTTTAAGAGAAAATAAATCTGAGTCTAGTCAAATGCGTGTCTTGGACTTTAAAGAATTCTGAATTTGAATTCTGATCAAAATAGAGCAGTGAAAAATGGGATCCGTGGCAGAACAGAGAAATGGGAAGAGGAGTTCAAGATGAGTAGCTGTACCTAAAGGAGGAGATAGATAAAGGAGTGCCATTACAAATAAATCAAAGGAACGAAATAGAGAACAAGAGAACAGCCACACAAAGTATGAATGAAGATCTGAAAACAAAAAAGACGCTGACAGGTAATGGAAAGAAAGTTGGGTCACCAGGGAAGAGCGTAGCCAGACAGCCAGCAGTGAGAGGAAAGTGAACAGTCTGAATGAGATGAGGGTTAGTGGCGATGCTAGCAACGTAAAAGGCTAGTTCAGGTATGTTCAAATAAAGGAACTAGGAAATGATAAATTTAACAGCTGCTCAATGAAGAACTCAGAATGCTGACAGATAACGAAAAGCCTCATCAGTCTTCTTCAACAAACAGGAGTATGAAAATGTGAGGAGCAGGGTGGGCTATAAAGAGACAGGATGAAGCTCACAATGTACAGAAGTTTTTTAGATGTTTTTTAGAAGCCCACGGTGTATAGATGTTTTATAGTCGGATTTTAATTAATTCACTTTAATTATTTATATGGTATTGTTTTTGAATGGCTTGGGGTTTTGGTTTTAATTGTGAGCTGCCCAGAGTCACCCATTGGCGGAGATGGGTGGCATACTAAATAAATAAGGAAGGAAGGAAGGAAGGAAGGAAGGAAGGAAGGAAGGAAGGAAGGAAGGAAGGAAGGAAGGAAGGAAGGAAGGAAGGAAGGAAGGTTGATAAACAACGTATGAGTTTCAATCTCTAGGACCAAACAGATTGCATCCCCAGATAGAGGGACTGTCACTCTGCAAGATCCAAAGCATTTCATTTCAACGCTTTGGATCCATTTTAGTTTCTAAGCGAAGCCTGGCCAACAATTGCCACTGTTATTGAATCGAAATGTCCCATCTTCTACTGCAACGCTTCTAGCAGGCAGCACGGGCGTGCTTTGTAACTGCCTGTGCTTTTTCATATGCTTTTCCCCCAGATCTTCACATCCGACTCGGACACCCACACGGAATCTGGGATCCCCACGCCACCCGGCCAGTCCTCAGTCCACTTGCAGGGCCAGGAAGGCTCCATTCAGCAGCACCTTCAGTCGGGCGCCCGCCTGACCTCCAGCCCTGCTGGTAAGGGGCTGCTATTTGCAACCTTGTGCTAGGAGTTGTTCCATTTCTTGGTAGATCCCAAAACATTTCACTCATAGCCCCTACTTATGGGTCTATCAACGTAAGCTTCCATACTGGAGCCAACAAAATTTTCCATTTCATAAGTGTATGAAAGTACTAAGATATTTTTAAAGCTGTGTGATGTTTTTTAATCTGCTCTTCTCAATCCAACTTAACACCTTAAACCAGTGTTTCTCAACCTCAGCAACTTTAAGATGGGTGGACTTCAACTCCCAGAACTCCCCAGCCAGCCATGCTGGCTAGGGAATTCTGGGAGTTGAAGCCCACCCATTTTAAACTCGGCAAGGTTGAGAAACACTGCCTTAAAGTGTAGTCATGCAGCACAAGGACCCAACAGCTGCCTTTGCGGAAATTTTTTGTGGCTAACCTGTGGAACCCCAGCCATCTGTGCGTGTACACGCAGCCATTTCATCTTGTATGAGGGTGCACAAACATGTACAGATAGCTGGGGAAGATCTGCAGCGGCAAGGCATCCCAAAACCCTATGGCATTACAGGTAGTCCTCAACTTACAAACATTTGTTTAGCGACTGTTTGAAGTTACAACAGGTTGAGAAAAGTGACTTGCTACTGGTCCTTGCACTTGCAACCACTGCAGCGTCCCCACGGTCACATGATCAAAATTTGGATGCTTGGCAACCAGCACGTATATATGATGGTTGCAGCGTTCCAGGGTCATATGATCGCCATTTGTGACCTTCCCAGCCAGCTTCCGACAAGCAAAATCAATGGGGAACTGCATGATTTGCTTAACGACCGCTGCAAAACATGCCATAAAATCAGGTGTGGTCATGTGATGCCTTGCTTAATGAACGCACTGCTTAACAATGAATTTTCCAGTCCCTCTTGTGGTCGTAAGTCGAGGGTTACCTGCACAGCTTTGAGGAGAGATGCATTGCTCTGGCAGTGTACTGTGGTGGAGTCCTCTCCCTTCAAAATGCCCCCCAGGGCCCTAAAACAAATGCAAACGGGTAAGCTTTGCGTTCACCTGCCTGTGATATAAGGTGGGGACAGGAATCCTGCTTTGTTCCTTGAGGATTCACTTGGCGCTGGAGCACCATCCCAGAAGAGTCACTGTCACCTGCAAGAGTGGGAGGGGTATCTCTGCTATGATGCCACCAACAGTCAGCCATGAACTCTGTTAGGAATAAAACCTGCTGCCTATCACAGGTGTTTTTAAAATAATCGCTTCCTGTTTTTTAATTAGCTGATCAAATGTGACTTTGATACTGTGGGGGTGGCTCAGGAAGGAACGAAATGAAAAGCTCTTCGTGCTCATGTGCCGTTTGTGCTCCCCCATCCCCTTCTTCCCCAAAGCAGCCTCCTCCGGCAGCTTGGTGCTTTACCAGAGCTCCGATTCCACCAACGGCCACTTGCTGCCCTCCGCCCATGGCGTGATAGAGACCTTCATCTCCACCCAAATGGCTTCTTCCACGCAATAACCGGCTGGCCACTGGACAATCAGCAGCCACTGCCTGAAGCACGAGGGGCCTCTCCCACGCCCGCTCCCGGGAGGGAAGGCCAGTCCGTGCCCACGGCCGCCGCCTCCGCCATTACCGGCACGCTCCTTTCCCCCCCGCACTGTAATTTCAGAGCTCCAAGCAAAAATATGCGCCAAGCAACAGAAAGGAAGAGCTGGAAAAAGTAGACAGGAAAGGCTTTCAGCGGACAACGTTCTTTGACCTGAGGCTGAGCTGTCCTCAGAGGAAGGCTGCCGAGGGACGCGTGGTGGCACAGCAGAAGTGGGGGGCCCCTTCTCCCCTTCACATGGGCCCCCAGAGCAAGTCTTGGAGGAGGGGAGAGCAGAGGTGCCCATAGGCCAAGGAACAAAGAAAAGGAAGCATTCATCCTCTCATAAGGGGTGTAGAACAGGGCCCAGACCTAGGGTGCTGAACCCTGGGAAAACGTGTGGCCATTGCTGTCCAACCAGATTCCAGTTAGCTATGGCTGCAGTGAGCTCCCGGATGGCTCTCAGCCCACAAGCAGCACCTCAGTCCCGGCCCTGGGTGGAAACTGCAAGGAGAGCGGCCACAATGCAAGAGGTCTGAACCAGGCAGGTGATACGTCTCAGATCTTCTGCATGCTTGCACGCTGGTGCAAGGAACTAGGAGACTCGGCTCTTGCAGCAATCAAGCGTGACAGCTGCATCCTGCCACCAAACCATCTTAGACAGAATACAGAGGAACTATTTTCAAATTTAAATGAAAAGATGCACTCTTAATAGACATAAGGGTCTAGCTAAGTAAAACATGGACGCTGAGTTCAAATGCAGAAGGTACTGGAATCTAAGAGACTCATCTCCCGTTTTAGAAATAAAGAAACCAAATAGCCTGCCCTCATAATGTTAGTGAAAACAACAGTAAATCCCACATCCAAAAAAGGACGAGCATCATTTCTACAAATCGCCTAGGAACCAGGGGCCTTTGTTGCTGCTGCCTCAAGCCAAAGAATGCGATCCGAGACAACCTGCATCCTGTCAGCTCTTCTCCACCGGCATCGGATGTGTCTCAACCCTCCTTTCCTGGATTCAGACACCCCCAAGTGCTAGGTTAGTTATGTAACACAGCCTCTGACTGGGCATAACCTGAACCAGTGGCAGAAACAGGAATTTCAGGAATTATTTTTGAAGGACAACGTATTAGCTGCTTTATTCAAAAAAATATTTTTGAAGGACAAAGTATTAGCTGCTTGCTTTTTTCCACTGATTGCTCATCTTGAAAACAGACATTGGAGACACCTGAGCAGTGGCCAGAGGCAGCACGAAGGCCATGTACGCCTGCCCTCAAAAGCAGCAACTTAGACATGGCCAATGATGCCACTTCTCAAAACCCAAAATTCAAATTTTCTTCACAGTGAATGTTTGGGGGTCTGCTAGCTTTACTCTTGGCCTCAGTGGAGATCAGTTTCTCCAAACAAAACAGGGAAAGCCAAGACCTCTCTGTTGCTAGGAGAGCCACAAATTGTTCGCATTTAAGGAGCTGGAAGCAAAAGCCAGAGGGAAAAATACTGGCCAAGCCTGAGCGAAAAGGAAAATGAGAAATTAACTAGGCATAAGAAGAGTTAGTCTACCCATCACGCTGTTGTCCCTGCTTATTTTAGGGTCAAATAATTTTTTTACTGGGCTTTTGAATCTCGTAAATCCGCAGCAAAGCTATTCCATCTGGCTATCTCAAGCTCCAGGGCTGCCCTTAGGCCCCAGAGTACTCTGGAGATTCAACTCTTAGAATCAAGTGCCTCTTCAGCTCTGTCTTGTAAATATATTTAATTTTTGGTCAATCAAACAGGGGAGATGTTGTATCTACAATATTGTTATGTGTATTGGCTGTTTATAAAATAAGCATCTCACAGAAACCAGAGCCATGTGTCTGGAGGGGGGATGTGCAAAAGCAGAGTCATGTTATTATTCAGATAGACAAGGTCGGAAAGCAGAGAAGTTGCTGCTGCTGCTCCTGAAAAGGCAGCCCACAAAGGTGGTCATCCGTGCCACACCGGTCATACCTGCCACGTCCTGCAGCTCCGAGAGCCACTTAGCTTGTCTGAGAAAGCGACAGCCACAGGGGCCCACCTTGATGGGATGCAAGGAACGCCAGCCCGCTCTTCCTCCAGGATTTGTAACGGCTACCCCAGAAGCCAAGCAGCCCTCCTGATCTATCCCACCCCACAAGCTGCCCAGAAAGCAGAGTCTGTCGTTGGAGCTGCTGTTCTCCATCGCTGAGCATCCCTTCTTTTTCACAGACTCTGAAGTTTCTGAGGCCAAACTCAGGAGCCACCTCCCCTCTGGAAGTAACTCTCACTGGCAAATAAGTATGGGAGGGATCTTCATTCTGTTCCTGCTTCTGTTTTCCTCCATTTCTTCTTCTTCTTCTTCCTCTGCACCGTGTCTGTCCAACTGACAGTCTCTGTGCTCTCATGGGCCCTGCTGGGACATGAGGGGCCCTCAGACCCAAGGATGGTCTGGCTGTTACCTCCTGCTTCGATGGCCTCTTGCTGGCCACCCTCCTCTCTTTCCCCTTTCTTCTTCTTCTTCTTCTTGATGTTTTTCCACCTAGCCTCTGTTGCCCGGCGACTCTGGCCCTGGTCGGAGTCCTGGACCGCTGGTGGTGGCAGGCCACTTTGCTTCAGAATGTCTGCTGCCGTCACTGCAGCTTCTTGGCATCTCTGCCATTCTGGGTCACTTTCCAGGTCACTGGAAGAATTACAAGCAACACTGGGGAATGAAGCACAATTACATTTTCTCCCATACTCAGCAAACATATATACTCTTATTAATAGGTTATGATTCTGAGGCTGGAAGATTATGGAAGATTTGGATATACACAAGGATATCTGAATCAAACCATATTTATAGGCTGGAAGACCAGCTATTCCATTTCTTCATGGGTGAGTCATGCTGGCTTATCCTTAACCATGTTATTCAATCAATATTTAGGTTTGCACAACACATCATTTCATGAGCTGAGTTTGCACAATATGCTTGCTTAAATGTGCTTGTTATGCCACGTGAACACAATCACCATGTCATGCAAACCCAGTCCAGTGTAAATCCTACCTTGCTACGCTAAGCAAATTGTACTGCTTGAGTTCACACAACCCTCTGAGCCATGGCTTAAAAATTACCAAGGCTATCTTCATTCAGTGAAAGACCGTGGCTTGGCAGAGGCCCGAACCCAGGGAGACCAGGCACTCTTCAGCCGGCAGGTCGCCAAAGCCCAGACCCTGAGCCAGCCTCAAAGGGTGGCCAAGGCCATCTGCAGGCCGGGGGGCTCGCGTGCGTGGCAGGAGCCGAGGTCTTCATCCACTGCATCCTTTCAAGCCAGAGCCCTCCCCTCCCGCCCATTTGCGTCCTCACCTGGAGCTGGAGTGCCGCAGTGCCGGCCTTTTCCAAGGGGCAGATTCGGGCTCCCCACCGGCTCCTGGCACAGAAGAGGAAAAGAGGCGAAAGCCTGCGCCATTTCAGGAGGGAGGAGAGGAAAGGACTCGTGTGAGCTGGCTGCTCGGGCTAGGCTGGGCACCCTTAAGGCTATTTTCTAGCGTTCAGCTGCTGCCCAAAAGAGCAAGAAGGGAGGCTCCCGGGAGCCGAGCTTCATACAGCCCACCTTGCAAGCGCCAATCTCTCTGGTGCCTGAAGATGGACCCCTGGACAGGGGAGCACCTGTCACCCCAGGTCACTCAGGAGGCTCAATCCCAATTTGGGACTAAGTGGGGCCTCCATCCAGCTTCAGAGCTCCTGACCCAGCTGGCTGAACGTACAGGGCCAGTTAGCCCCAGGGAGTTTCCCTGGGTGGGCAGCTCACCATCGTCTTCCTCCAGGGAGGCTCTGTTCTCATGTTGTGTGGGTCGTAACGGCCACGTCGAGGTGGTTATCAAGCTAAAAGGAAAAGCAAGATCAGCGCAAAGGAAAAAGGGAGGAAGCCGTGGCTGCCTTTAAGAGTGGTACCAAAGAAGGCTAGCAGTGAGTTTTCTTCCATCATCTCCGGTCTGAAAAAATGCCATGCTTTGCCTAGCTCTCCAACATGGCGCTTGCTGACCATTAACACCACCAGCTGGCCCAGATTCCCAGAAAAGCGAAGGCCAGGCCCATGACCTTGGCCTCATACCCCAGGCATACAAGGCCAGGCAAGCAGACAGCATTCTGTCCCACGGCTTTACGGGACACTGGCCGACTCCCACTTTCCACAGAGCAGTACTGCAGATGGAAACAGGAAAATGCCAAAGTCACAAGCATCCAGAGATGTCTTTGGAACCTGTTTTCCCCTTCTCCCACACCTACATCCCACAGGGATGTAGAAATCCAGGACTTTAGCAAGACTGATTTAGAAGTAACATACCTTCTCACTAAGACAAAAGCTCATTGTTAAAGTCAGTTCTTATTTTGTTAAAGAAAGAGTTTCAAAAAGGAAAACTAAGGTTAATAAGCTCTCATCTCGTTTCCACACATCCAAACACATCCGTTCAGGTCACTTAACAGAATATTTTTCCTTTGATCACATTAATTCAGAATGTTGCATACTTTCCTCCAAATTCACCTCTGGTTCTTCCACTGTCCCCATTCACTGAAGCGTAACATGCAAATACCTCCAACCTATGGATTCCTACTTTCATATGCAACCACCGCAACCTAGATGACACTAATGCATGCTTCCAGACATGCATTTTAGCCCTTCTATTAATAAAAAAACCTACATCTTCACTTCGTCAACTCAATAGACCAGATCTATTACATCATGTTATTTCCTCCTAGCTTCAGAAACCCATGGCATATCTACAGGAGTCCTTGTTTAGCACTCACAATGGGGACCGGCAACTTGGTCATTAAGCGAAGTGGTCACTAAGTGAAAACGCAACTGTGCTGATGATCTTACTTCAGCTTTCCTTTGCTTTTCAGAACTGCGAAGGTCATAAATGAGAGGACTGGCTGTAAAATTACTTTTTCATCACCATGATAACTGCGAATGAGGCAGTTGCTAAACAAGAACTACCTGTATTTTTCTTTCCTTTCTTTCAGTTGTTACTTCAAGCTCTCTGCCATTCTCTCCTCTTACATGCCAAGTCACCATCTCCCTTACGCCACGGTCACTGGATGGGTCCACAGATATTGACCTCTAGTACCCACCAAGGCTTTCAAGGAACATGTTTAGTAAAGGAGTGAATGTGTAAGCAGCCTTGGTTGTATCCATGCAACATGAAGCATTCCCTGCCAAGGACACCACCACCCAGGTTGGGACATTTGGGATACAAGCACATAGTGGAGCTTTACCCCAAGGCTGTTTATACAATTCTATGCAAATCAGGATCTCTAATCTAGAAACTGCTTTCCAAGCCAACAATACTGGTTCCTGCATATCACCAACTGGGAGGTATCTGCAGTATATTGACAGACACTTGGAGTGTGAAATGTAAAATGTACTATTCAGAATTCTCTAGGAAAAGTTCCCACTAGGCCACACCAAAGGGAAAATGTTAATAACATGCTTGTTCCTACTTGTCCAAGATTGTGTCCAGTTTCTTTGCAACATGTGCTCGAAATTCTGGCGTGGTCTGCAGTTCATTCCCATCCTGCCCACGATTGCAGATCTTCTCTCTGTTTCAGAAGAACAAATGTTCGGTTATTTTCTTGGAGCATTCTCTTTGCCGTAAGAGTAACTTCCGGAAGACGTACATCAGGTAGTTGCAAGTCAGGCAGTTAACCCTGAACAGAATTATTTAGGTGTATTTGGTGATCACTGAGAATGCTGGCAACTACAGTTCATAATGTCACCCCTAAAATATCAGGGGTGGGACAGATGATTAGCATGAACTACAGCTCCCAGCACTCTCTGCAATGATTCTGCTGGTTGGAATGCTGGGAGCTGAAGTCCACGCTCCTGGGAGGGTGTTCCTGGAAAGCTGTGGGAGAAAAAACACCGTATCTGCTTCTTACAGCCTGATTTGGGATTCATTTGTCTGCTTTCAGTGTAGTAGATCTCTAATATCTAGATGAGAACTGCATACGACAACTCGCAAGAAATCATCACTAATTCAGTGAAGGAATAAGCACTGCCTGCACCAAGAGCAGGCATATTTTTCTTCAGGAGCTGTGCTCTCTCCCCCATCACCCTTTCTGACATTGGAGGAGTTATGATAATCACATCACCAGAGGGCAGGGACTGAAACTTTTGATTCTTGCCTTTGGAAAACCAGCATGTCAGGAATCAAGGATTTCCGCCTATTCTCAGTGTGTTACTCTTCCACAAGCACAGCTTTCTCTTACTTGTGGGAGGGAAACTGTGATCTGCAATGGAGGGAAGGGGGTGCCACTGTTTAATTCAGATTTATTTCTAGTAGATGCAATTTGGGACAGTTTAATTACCTGATGCTGGATGCAGCCGCTTGCTGGTTCCTTGTCCAACAGTTATCTGAAACAAAAATCCAGGTTAGAAAAAACTTCAAGACGAAATCACAATACTTGTGACTGAAGTATCTGACAGAAGGACCAGCTTAGCTAACCATGGGAATGCAGTGGACACAGCGTAGCTCAGCTTCATCAAAGCTTCTGACAAAGTCTCCCGTGAGATCCAAGTAGAGAAGTTAGTAAAACAGGAGTCAGGCGATGGACAGATACTGGATACATACAGAGCTGGCTGAACCTGCATTAATGGCTCTGTATTGAGCTGGAGGGAAGTGTCAAGTAGAGGACTGCAAGGCTTGGACAAGGAACTAGAAAAAATTATCATCAATTTACAGATAACAAAAAGACAGCGGGGCTACACTGAGCAAAGCCCAGCAAGATGAATTTAAACAGAGACAAAGGCAAGCCCCTACATCTGAACAGGAAAAAATAAAGGTAAAAAAAGAATACAGGATAGGCGAACCAGAAATGTGAAAGGGATCTGGGTGTCTTGGTGCATCACAAGTTGAATGTGAGCCAACAGTGTGATAGTGCTGCAAGAAAGGAAAATGCAGTTTTAGGCTGTACCAACAGAAGGTAAAAAGAGGTAAACATTCCTTTCTGTCCTGTGCTGATCAGATTGCACCTAGTATCTGGTATCTGGTTCTGGATACAGGTAATCCTCACTTACTGACTGCTCATTCAGCAGTTCGAAGTTATGACAGCCCTGAAAAATGGGATTTACAACTGGTCCTCAAAGTTGAGGCTATCACAGCACCCCTGTAGTCACATGATCACCATTTGCGACCTTTACTGCTGGCTTCTGACAAGGAAGTTCATGGGGAAGCTGGCAGGAGGTCCTAAGTCATGGCCACGCAACGTCACGCTTAATGGCTGCGGGTGATTTGCTTAGCAACTGCAGCCAGAACTGATGTTGTAAGTCAGCATGGTCAGTTGTTTAACTTTATGACCATGTCACTTAGTGACAGAGTTGCCAGTCCCAATTGTGGTTGGTAAGTAAGGACTACTTGCACTGCATTTTAGGAGACACATTTGCATAGTGGAGGAGGGAAACAACCAAGATTAGGTAATTGAAGATGAGGAATAGAAAGTGTTAGGTAGAAGAGAACTCTGGAGATCACTGTCTTCAAATACCTGAAGGGCTGCCATGTACAAGACAGGGTAGAATCGTTCAGAGTTGTTCCGGGAGACAGGAAATGAAACAAGTAATTCAAAGCTGCCCAGAGTCGTTAGGAGTTGGGGAGCATAGAAGTTTAATAAATTATTATTATTAAATTAAAAGGAAGAAATAAATTAAAAGGAAAATGTTTTCATTTCATTCTTCATTTTTCATGAGAAAAATTTCCTGACTGCAAGAGCTGCTCAACAATGAAATAGATTGCCTTGGGGATGGTGGACTGTGCTGGATGGGTTTAAACTGAGGCTGGATGGCCATTTGTTGGTGTAGTAGTGGATTCTAGCATCAGGGAAGGGTTAGATGAACTCCCAGATCCCTTCCAACCCCCATATGAACAAAATACCTTTTCATGGAGGATCACATACAGGATCTGGCTACCCCTCTGCCAATCAACTACTCTTTTCATAGCCAGTGGAATTCTAGACCCCTCATCCTACCAAGCTCCGTTCTCAGTCATCATACTGGCAGGGGGAGAGAGGCAGTTCGTTCCCTTTGGTTATGGCTACATTCATCATCCAGTGCAGAAACACATTCTCCATGCTCATGTTGGGGAATGTGTGGCTCTGCCCACTTCTGTAACCTCCAACCTTTTGGGGGAGAGTGCCACAATGCAGATCCAATTTTAAAAAGTGGGTCCTGCTGATGCAAAGCTTGACTAACTCAATTCCACACAATATTTAATGGGTGTTTCAATACAAAATGATACCTTAATGTAGCCAAGAAGTCCTTGGAGTCTCCTTTTAAGGAGTCCTGTTTAAGCATTGGCAAGTTCTACACATTAGCACAGGCTAAAATAGGACTGGCTAACTGTTGGTTCAGCATGCGGTGAGAATCTAGTTATCATCTAAATATGAACCAGTCTTAGCAAGTTATGACAATGCAGTCGCTGTGCTTTGCTAGCTGGAATTTAACCTGTTGTGAGTCCTGCTGTAAGCCGTGGTTTATAAACCACAGTCACATCACATGAAGGCAAAACAGTTTATAACTCAGCACAAAGTGTAAAACAGTCACAGTTCCAAATGGCTGTAAGAAATGGAGGGGCAAGTGATGCAGAGAAGTAGAAAGGATACTGCAGGTACGGCAGCAGCAACACAGTTGGGTGTTGAATCAGCAAGAATGGCTCGTGCATAAAGAGAACCCTAACTCTGCTGCACAAGCTTGGAAAAGGTGCCCTCACCCCAAATTTCTCTCCACAATTTACTGCTGAATTCCTTGATCTTAAGATCTTCTCTGGACGCCTCAACATTAGATCATACAACTTCAAGACAGGCGAGACCTGCCGGTGCTGGGTGAGGCTTCCTCCACAGTGATGCCGAAACAAGCTCTGCAGAGGAATTCTCCCCCCCCCCCCGCCCCCCTGGGCGGCAGTAACAGCACCACTCCTGTTTTTTAAATCAGTTCAAAGCTACAAGAATTTGCTTGCATTAGACTCGTTTCACAGAGGCCTGCTCATGTGACACAGCCCTCCTCACGCTGTCAGTTGACCCACTTTTATGAACTGTCAGCACATAATATGGGACGGCTGGATTTTTTGCACGTCAGACATTTTTTCAGTCCTCTCAGTCAGCATAAGGAAGACCGCTGCTTCCTGCCCCGGCTTTTTGTATAAATATTTAAATACATCAGCGACACAATCAGGATCAGCATCCCTGCAAACAGGTCTTGGCAGCAGGGGGCTGTGCATCCCCATCCATTTCTGCCCATTTTCCCACACCCCCCCCGCCTGTCCGGGGGTGTCTGGAAATGAGAACACGGGCAGAGATGACAGCCCCAGACCTGCCCCATTCCCACAGACTTGGGTCGTCTCTAGGACACGGTCCAGAGCTCAGAAGAGGCAAAGCCGGTCCCCTCCCTGGTCGGCACTCGATGCAAGCAGCTGATCCGGGGCAGCCACCAAGCCCCACCCCGGACGCCCCTCGGATGGGAGCAAATCGCGCCCACAGAGCTGCGCGGGGTCTGTTACCCGAAGTCCCTCCCGCGGAGCCCAGCCAAGCCCGCTGCACAAACGCGGCCGCAGCGCGGTGATGGGCTCTGAGTCCCCCTTCTTACATTACTGTATTTATAATAGATAATTTATATTATATTATATAACATGTATACATAGTGCCTGTGTGTGTGTGTGTGTATAAAACACGTAATATGTATATTTTATCGCGCGCGCGCGCACACACACACACACACACGCAGGCCTCCCTGGATCCATCCGGGCAGCGACCGCAGCGTTTCGCCCGCTTCCGTCCTTCCTTCGCCTCCCCGGGCGCGCACCTAAGAGGAAGCCCCGCCGCCGCGGCTAATCCCGCTGGTCCGAAGACGGTGGCGCTGGAAAGGCTCGGGCCGCCTCTCGGGGACGCCCGGGGCCGGCGCGGCACGGAGGCTTCCTTGGCAACCGGGGCCGTCGCCACGAGCCGCCGGACGGATCGGAGGCGCCTTGCCGGACGCCGCGGAGGAGCCTCGGGGTCCGCTCGGAGGCCAGGAAGCCCTACCGCCTGGAGCCAGGGCGGCCGCTCGCCCGAGCGCCGGATCCCAGGCCGCCTCCCGCAGGCGCTCCCAGGCCGCCGCCTCTTCCTCGCTGTCGCCGTCGCTCGCGTCGCGCCTGGGCGCCGCCATCCCGAAGCCGTCCTGGCCGCAGAGCACTCTGGGGGTTGTAGTCCGGCGGCCGCTGAGGCGCCCCGGCGGCGGGGCAGAGCGAGTCCGAGACGTTCAGCCTCCGCGCGGGCTCTGGGCCACGAAAACCCGCTGCGCTCCGGGCCGCTCAGGCCGCGCGGGCGGCTCGATCGCCCCGGCCCTTTCCACAGCCGGAACCGTCGTGGAGGCGCGTGGCAGCGCCGGGGGAAGGGAGCGCTTCCGGTGCAGGCCTCACTTCCGGCTAGGAGAGGAAACAAGTATACGCCGTCCGGGGAGAGCGGCGACTGTGGCCCCTTCCGGTGAGCGGGAGGCCGGGCAGGCCGAGGGGCACCGTGGGGGGGGGGGGGCGTCAGGCGCGGCGGCTCCCGCGTTGGGCCAGGCGGCCGAGGGGGCGCCGGGAGGGCCGCGTGGGCGGGAGAGCGGGGCATTTGGGCGGCGGGCCGTGGGGCAGCGGAGGAGCGCCCGCCGATCCCCCTGAAGCCGGTGGGGGGAAGGTAGCCGTCCCCGCGAGTTCGGAGCTGAGCAGAGGGAAGGGTCCTGCGGGCGCGAGGCGGTTGGCCCGAGGTGAGGCTGCCGTGGGAAGGGCGGCTTGTTATTGGGGGTCCCGAGCGGAGGGGCGGGGCGGGGAAATGACGCTTCCAGAAGGGTGTTTAGGGCCGATCCGGGCTTCGGTCAGGTTTTTGAACTTGCCGATATGGTGTGTGTATGTAATACACCTATTATATTTATGTATATGTATGTATGTATCACTGTCATTCGATCATAAACAAGCCTAAAAAGTGCGTTGTGCAGACAGCTGATGAAAATCACTTTCCTAAACTACTAGGACGAGCGTCTCACGAAGCTGGTTGGTGGGAGATTCAAGGAGGCGCTGCTTTTCACTACGTGGAACTCAAGAAGTGGTGGCTTTGAAAGGAAATTAATTAAGGCTGTTTGTAACTATTCGTCTTGACTGATGGCTGTATATGGACTTCCAGGGGCATCAGTACCGGGGCAGACAGGCTTTCGGGGTTGATCCAGGGTAGCCCTTCATGTGTTTTGGTTCCATATGTGGGAAATGTTTTGCAAGTAATCATATTAACTTTTTAGAATATTGTGCAATTTATGACACAGCTGAAAGGATACTTTGGATTCCTAATACTCACTTTTGCAAAGAAATTTTAAAATTCCATTTGCTGTTTATGTAAAAAATATTTTTAAAATATTATTTTTTGTTTTCCATGTATTGTGAGCCACCCAGAGCCATTGTGGAATCAGGTGGTGCCTAAATTGAACAAATAAATATTTGAGCACTATGCATTTTCAGAATAAGAATTTTAGACCTTTGTGTGAACAGCCATCTAAGATTTTTCCAGTCTTATACTAAAAGTTTGCTTGCTTCTAGTGAGTTGTACGGGGATCACTCAATACAATGTTTTGCTGCTGGTAAGTAGGCAAGTGCCTATATTACTGTACATGGTTAGTGTAAAAATTACATTTGAAGAATAATACCACCCTACCTCCTTTTCCTTGTATTTTTTTTTAAACTAAGCTCCAGTGAAAAAATTGAGCTTATTTCCAAATACATAAGCTTTAAGACTCATTGCCTGAAGGGCTATAATTAATGTACCAAGCCATCAAATAATATTAACATGGATATAGAGATTTTGCACTGAGAGCTTCAAACCTAAAGGCAAAGCATTTAAATTAAATATTTAATTTTTAAAAAATTATTTCCCATCTAAGTTGAGAGAATAATTTTTTTTTGTGAAGTAGGAAGCATAAGATATGAAAATTGGTGCTAACCTTTGCCTACAGTATTGCCTTTTTTTCATTCAAATTGCACACTTTGACGTCACTAAAGAGAGCCCAGAGCTAGCAAAGCTGGATCTGTTAGATGCTTGTTAACAGATTGTGGCGCTGTCCTTTGGGGACATTCTGCTGCATGATGTAATTGAATGAAAAAAAAATCTGTTGAAATAGAGGTCTTCTCTTTCCCCACTTGTGTTTGGATGCTATGGGCATGAAGTCTCCCTGGATTCCTTGTGGTTTTGCGTTGCTGTGTGTGAACATAACTTTTTCATCAGAGCTGAGAGGAGATATAGAGGTCTTCTTAGCTGCTTTTGTTTTTCTTGGAAGGATTTGCATAGGAAGTGAGCATAGATTCTGTCAGGTGAGTAAGGCCAGAGGAAGAGATTATTATTATTCATTTGAATGTACTAGCTAAGATGAAGGAAGTGTTTTCTCAGTCCTTTTTCTAACACATCCCCAAGTATTTTGTGATTTTACAAGGGCTTCAGGTTTAACCTGGATGTTACTTAACTAAGATTTGATCAGTACTTTTGAGTAGCAGCCTTGTTTCAGGTGATGTATCAAATGCCAAGGGCACCCTTGTTTAAATTGGGGGGTTCTTGTGTATTGCCGTAGGGGAGACTGGGAGCACACTTGTGTTTTATACGTGAAAACTAAAACAAAATATGTCTTGCGGTTCCTCTCATACCGAGCAGGATTACTAGCGCTACAACACGTCAGTAGGGTAAAACTAACCTGTTTCATGACGGTCTAATCCCAGCTCACATTTCCTATTAGTGGGTGAACAGTCCAACCCTTGGTGAATTCTGCTTCACAACAATAGGAAGAACTGACATCAAAAGATCAAAAAGCAACATTGCTATGTTGTTTTTATCCTGTGAGTTAGAGAAGTTCTGTGGTCAGTTTTGCCCTTTGTGGTGATGAGCCAAGAATCTTAATGATCACAGGGAGCATCTCAGCCCCAAATAGGAATGGGGAGGGAGTCAGCTTAGCTGTAATTGGCATAATACTGTCTTCCGTTGGATCTGCTTCTTTGGATATGAGAGGTTGAAGTTACAGATTAGGTGTAGTGATCCGTACAGACCCTTAAAAATGAACTGTAGGCCCTTTTGTGGCATCTGTTCATTTCACGGAGTTAGTCCGGCAAACTGCTTGTATTTGATCCCAGGTATCAAGGGAGACAGATTTTCCCCCCTATTATAGCTCTCTTCCAGTGATCTTTTACATTTTCATGCTGTTGAACTGAAAAACATAATATGTGTCTAGCATAAATGCATTTTCTTCTGTAGACAGACAAGACAACAGATTTAAGCAGTAATTCAAAAAACTTTAGCAGCATTTTGGCTTTCTTCTTGAGGGGCATTGTTGAAGGAGAACTCTGTTACTCTGTGGTGGTAAAAAATCAGTTCTGGGAGCACTTTTTCTGACTCTCACATTTTATTAAAAAGATAGAAGCTTTTGTGAGCTGCAGCTGCCTTCATGAGAGGCATTGAGTATGTAAGACATTGGTCTAGCCCACATCCTACGCATCACTCAAGCCACCCTTTGGATCCGATGAGGAGAGCTGCTGCAGCTCACAAAAGGTTCTGCCTTTTAATAAAATTGGCTCGTTGGGAAAGGTGCTCCCAGGCGCCTCCTGATTTCTTGATATGCAGTTTCATCTTAAATCTTTGCCCCAGGATTGGTGTGTGATTAATACAGAGTTTTAAAAGCCTTTGTGCCAGAGGAAAATCAATAGAGATTGGCTTAGAAAAGTATAAAAGCTATTAATTAACTAATGTTAATGCAGATAGTGAAGAGTCCTTAAAGTTATGTTTAAGTCTGTTTCAAGTGTAATTCTTAAGAATGCAGTGTTTATACATGTTGTACAATTTCAGAAACAGTTATTGAGAAACACTTGGCTTTCAGGTTCTTTCAGTCCTTCTAGATGTAATAACTTCTATCACGAAACTCAGGTCTGACAGAGGCATCTGTCACTATAGAAATTCCTACGAGGAATTTTCTCAAGCCAGAAAAATACAAAGAGGGCAGCCTATAATTTAGTACCACATTCTTCTCAATTTAGTCTATTTTCCCCCTATTTAAATATATATTTCCTGCTAGAATAATGTTAAGAGCTATTTACCACCTGAGCACTGTGTTGCAGCATAACTTGTGTGGATTTAAAATAATTGAAATGTTCTAACATTCATCTCAGGCTAGGAGACTGCTAATTCCTTTTGTGCAACTGATTATTCCATCTCTGCTCTTCCATTGGCTGAATTAAATAAATTCAAGACTCCTGGAGCCAAGAACTCTGTTTTCTGGCTGTTCAGGTTTAGCATCCTGAAACCTCTTTAGGCCAGGCCAGGCCAGGCCAGGCCAGTTCAAAATACAGGCTCACCTCATTGCACTCCCAGTGAGAGTCAGCCCAGGAACTTTTCCTGTCTCCCTAACAGAAGGTAGGAGATGTCTCATGTTTTCTTTCTGTCTACCCTCATGGCAAGCCTGCCCTTTCAAGGACAAGAAGGGAGAACCTCCGTAACTTTCCCAGCCCATTAGGAGACAGATTTCTGGGAATCTGAACACTTTAACTGGAGTTGGCTCCTTCCTGTATGAACTGTCCAGTATGTTGGCATTTTGGGTTGCTCCTTCAGAGATCCAGAGTGCCACCTCCGGGTCTCTCTTTGTTCCTCTGATGATCTGAGCTCCTTCCTGTTCTCCTGCTATCCTTCTTTCAGTTGCTGACTGGTCATCCTGCCTAACAAGTTACTTGCCAAACTCTTTCTGTAAAGATTTGTACGCATTTTATTGAATGCTAGAAATCCCAGGGAATTTTTCATGCTTCTTCATTAAACCTATATTTTGGCTTTGCTCTGTTACAAATAAGCTGTTCTGGGTTCTCTGGAAAGGGCAGCACGTAGATATATAATTTTTATTTATTACATATTTATATATTTATACACATTTATATAGACGCATACAATGAACTTTAACAATTGTTCAGAAACTCCTTTGTTCGATGTTGCGGCAGAAATTAGCCTGAATGAAAAGCACACACAGGATTCTTATTCTCATATTAAGACTTGATTGTTTCTTAATCTGCCAGGATTTCTCTTGCCTGTTCTGAAGTCGACGATCTGTCATCATTGCACAACAGTAGCCTCTAGTGGTATCTTCTCCTTGTGGGCATAATTAGCAAAATAATCTAATGGTGTTTTTGAATTATTATTGTTATTTGTTTTGGCAGGATTCAGCTCCACACAGACTTCTTGACGGGTCCAAATTGGAAGCCAAAAATGGCCAGCAAAGGATCTGCGGCTTCAGCTTCCACAGAAAGTTCCAGTGCTGGTGGGACCAGTGGGAACAGCAGCAATGGGGACAGTACAGGCCAGGACAGCACATTTGAATGCAACATCTGTTTGGACACTGCCAAGGATGCTGTGATCAGTCTGTGTGGGCACCTCTTCTGGTCAGTATCACTCCTAGTGTTCAGCAGAGAAATATTTAAAATCCCGCCTCCTGAGAAGGCTCTTGACTCCCTCTTGCTTCTTCCTTCCTTGCATCATCCTTACTAGGCAGGTGAGAGCTGTAAAGCTCAAGTCTTAAAACTCATTATTGACCCCACATGGAGCAGTTGACCTTCTCCCCATAGTGAGTGTTGGCACTGTTTAATCCTTGAGAATGCATCAAGGGGTGAAGCTGTGGAAGGAGTGGGCTAAGGAAAGAGAAGGGGTTTCTGTGATCAATCCCAGCTGGGGTTCAAGAGGTAGCCCATTTGCTGTGCCCAGAGAACTGATGGAATTGTGTCTCCTTCATAGCCCACCTTTGCCCCTCTCAGGGTTCAGTTTTGTGATGATTATATTGAGGACTGGCTGCTATGGAGTTTCAGTCTTTGGGAAAATCACTCCTGGTTCAAGAGCCCTTGAAAGCAGAAGAGCAACTTTTGCTGCTGGACGGCTGGGTGTCAGTTGTTGCAAAGGGAGCTGAAATGTGGGGACTCGGGGTGGGGCAGGCACAGACATGCACAGATGGTGGACCTGTCTGTAAATGACTAGAGGACCTGCTCTGCTTCTAGGAGCCCCTCAACCCATCTCATTCAGCATGATCTATTTCTCCAAGGCCCCTGGCAAAGTGAGGCTTTCATAACTAAGGTCTTTGGAGATGCTGGCAATTGAGCCTGTGGCTTTCTGCTTGCAAAACGTGGGTTTCGTCAATGAGCTATGAGCTGCCATCCTGTGCTCCTGACTGGGTGATTGGATGGCATGTTGACTGCTGCTGGTTAGTGACTGGATTTCCACGCTGTGCTAAAGCATAATTTGACTTGATTGGATTTGACAGCATGTTGTGCAAATCCAGCTGTTGTGGCTTGTAAACCATGTTTAAGTGAGCTAATTGCTTTTCATTCATCCATGATTAAACTGTGACTAAATGTGTGAAATTGGGGCAGCATTGGCAGTACTGGGGTAGGTAGGCCAGTGGCTGAAATTAGAATAAGGTGGCTTCCTGCATTCCTTCTCTGTCACATCCTCACAGGTAGCTTTGCTGAGACCTGAATTTCAGATGTTGCTTAGCTGCAGCCAAGAAGCTTTGGACAGCATCCCCACAATTGTTCACTCTGAATTAATGTTTCAGCTTAAATTTGTCTCTTGTCTTGTTTAAAATAAAATTTGTTGAATTTAAAGCAGATAGAATGAACCACTTTGCCTTATACCCAAGCTCCAAACCCAGCCACATAATCTAGACCTTCTCTTTCTCAGTGTAATGACCATGAGCTTCACCCACTGTCATTAAGGTGTGGAGACGACAATGGGCCAAGCTCTTGGGTTACAAAGACAGGAGTTCCTGGAGGGCATTTTTAACATGGGCAGGTTCTGCCAGGGTGTAACATTTCACATAAATGTAAAAACATCTTATCTTAGCTAATCCAGGGTTTCCATAAGTAGTACATGCAGTTAACAGGGGTGGAAATATTGTAGTGGCATCAGTGAAGCAGCTGTAGGTAATGTGAGAATGCATCCGAGATTCTTTCCACAGCTGGATCCAGTATTTGAGACCTCCTGTTTTCTGCGACTTGACAGAGCAAGAAATCCTTTCCTTTCTTTCTGAGCGTGCTGTTATTTAGTTACTCAGGCTGCGTATTGCACTGCATTTACTGGGGGCGGAACTTGCTTTTCGTTCATGTTCTTTTCCTTATTCTACAGAATTCAATTAATACAGAATTTATTATGCAGAATTCAATTCATGCTTGCTTAGTAAGGGGAGTTTCACTTTACAGTCACTTAGTCCAAGACATCTATATGCTGGATGGCATAAGTGGGGAGACCAGTAATTAAAAAAGAAAAGGGAAATCCTGCTTTTGCTGCTGCCTTTTTAAACACTGTGGCTGTGTTGCCTGAGACTCAGATCTGCACAGCTAGGTTCTGGGCTCCTGGTTGCTCACATCTAATGAGTGTATGTTGATCTTTCTTCCCACTGCCACCTCTGCTGACATTCTGCTCTATGAACAAATCATGCTGGGAATCCCTCCAGTTGGCCGTGTTTACACCAGGTAAGGCTGGTTCTCCTTTGCTTTGTCTTTCATCAGCTTTTGTTACCCAATCCGCCTGCTTGGTTTCCCAAGGGACCCTGGGAAGATACAATATGCCTTTTCATTTCTAAATAGATTGTGTGACCTCCCCAAGGCAACTCTATTTGGTAATTAGTGTTAACATGCAATTGTTGGCAATCTTCTGTTTTGGGGCGTTGTGGGAAAGGGAGGCGAGTGGCAGCGAGATGGCGCTCTTTAGTAATGATGAGGACATGTTCTGTCTATCCTTTCTGTCACCCTGTGAGGTAGGTTAGATTAATATATCTCAGGTCACAGGTTAGATGGTTTTAGGGGACACCTTTTAGAATTTATGGTGGGCTTAAGTCACATTTCCCACTCTGAGCCCTACAACAGGGTAGACCACACGGTGCTTTAAAAGACATTGGATCTTTTGAGATTTTGATGCTGTCACATAAGGATCTTGTAAACTTTCTGATAAGGAGGATAGGATACTGAGATTGCTAGTGTCTCTGGATATTTTAACCTCTTTTAATTTGTACCGTCTGATGCCTGTGCCTGAAAAGGTGCCGACCCATCTCCTGTTGAATGGTGAAATACTTAGGGGAGAGTTAATGCTTGCTTTCCTCCTCTCCATAATCCCAACAGTGTAAAATCATGGAACTATTAAGACTCTGTCCAGAGTTCAGGATTATTCTAAAATGTCGGGAGCTCTGTGGGAGGGGAAAATGCTGGACACTTTGGGCTCCTCCAAACAGTCCAGGTAGTCTTCATTTAGCGACTGCCTCAGACAGCGATCGTTCGCAGTTACAATGGTGATGAAAAAGTAACTTTGCGACTAATGTCCGCATTTAGACCTTCCCAGCGTCTCTTAGTCACTGTTCACCATTACGGTCAGGTAGTACCTGTTGTCCTGTGCCTGACCCATTTTTTTTTTGTCCCCCCCCAGCCCCTCCTAGAGCTGAGAGATTGCCTAAAGGAGAGAGATCTTCCTGAGCTGCTTTTCTATGCAGTGCAGGGCCTCCCTAAAAAGTGCTAAGGGCAAGTTAACAAGCTCAGCTCTGTGACCTTCATTAGTTGATTGGAATGAGCTGTTGGTCGCTGCTGCCTGAAATTGACAAGAACCTAATCAGTTTCACAGGAAAGGCTTTTGTTTGCCTCCTAAACACCAGGCGTTCCCTTTCTGTGTGTATTCCCCACTGTGTGCCTGCTTATTCTCTTGTACTCCCTTCCTCTCCAATGAATGTAAATACAAACATTAACTCCCTTCTTGCTAATTATCCCCGGCCAGGATGAGCCTTCCGAAGGATGGGGGAGTGGGGAAAAAGGGCTATAAAATTTGCCCTTTTACCCAGCTTCCTCATGAGTCAAGTTCTGGAAACCTTCTCCGCCACTTGGGCTCACCCAGCTGTTTGGGGTCATATTTTTCTGTGGCTGTAAAGCAAAGAAACCTGAAGTAAAATTGTAAGCACACGCACAGCCATGTGATTTTTTACTTAGTAACTGCTTCACTTAACAACCGAGTTGCCAGTCCCAGTTGCACTCACTAAATGAAA
This sequence comes from Python bivittatus, assembly GCF_059951505.1. Taxonomy (NCBI): domain Eukaryota; kingdom Metazoa; phylum Chordata; class Lepidosauria; order Squamata; family Pythonidae; genus Python; species Python bivittatus. The sequence continues at coordinate 1,557,244 of NW_028277070.1, read as the reverse complement.
CTTGCAGAGTCAATAGGCAGCATATTTGCGGCATTCCATCATTTTGTTTTTTACTCGTTCGGTAGATTTAGGATTCCAAAGTGACTCTGGGTGGCTCCTAAATGATTATGCTTAAAATAGAAAAAACAAGAAAAAGAACGTAAGAGTCCGGACCAATGGCACAACTAGCAACCACCCCAGAGTTCAACAACCCCCCTACCCAGAGGTCTGGGAGATGCAGGCTGTTCTTCGGTCGGCTGTCCAGGTTTTCACCGGATGCTATTCCTCTTTTCTGCCTTTCAGTGGCTAGAGACCAGGCCAAACAGACAGGTGTGTCCTGTATGTAAAGCAGGAATCAGCCGTGATAAAGTTATCCCACTGTATGGAAGGGGCAGCACTGGACAACAGGACCCCAGGTAAGAAGGCCTCTTGGGAGAACCACCTTTTGTTTTCAAGCTCTAGTCAAGTGGAATTCATGAAAGAAAACCTGTCTGGGTGTTCTTGGATCAGGTTACGTCTTCAGGTTTCTGCAGTCTTTTCCTACCTGTAAAAATCTCACCGTTCGAATGTTTGTTACTAGTAATAGGTTGCTCCGTGTGCTTCCCGTTCCCTGCCACAGCATTCATGTGTAGCTTAATGTGATGCAGCTGGAGACTGAAAATAGCATTCCACATTTCTTCATTTTGCTGTGTCCTACCAGGAGGCTCACAGGCCAAGAATCTGTCAAGCAAAGATCATCAAACTTGGTCCTGGGGATTTCTCCTCCCCTCCTATCCCTACCTTCGGAATAGTAGGATAGACAAGAAACAACCTTCTGGACATTTTAAGGATTAACAAATTTAGCATTATATAAGCTTAAGAGGAGGATGAGATGGTTAGATAACATCACTGAAGCAATGAGCATGAAACTGAGCAAACTCAGGGAGGCAGTGAAGGACAGGAAGGCCTGGCGCAATATGGTTCATGGGGTCACGAAGAGTCGGACACGACTTAACGACTGAACAACAACAACAAAGCTTAAGAGGTCACAGTCCAAATCTGCCATAGACAGCTGCATTACTGAACAGCAGAAGCCTTGTTTGGAACTTAGAAATAATGATTAAAAAAAACTCATGTCCAGGAGGATTTTGCCTTTTTAGGACTTTATTGAGATTATTTCAGAAGACAATTAGTAATGGTAGAGGCGTTTTCTTGAATGGCTGTTTGCTTGTCACCGCTCATATGTAGTGGTGATGCCTGTCCGGGGTTTTCGTGACCAGGGTCTGCTGAAACATGGAGGGTCTCCTAGCAGATGCTCCAATAAGTTTGGAAGCTTCTGCATAACGAGTGAGCCTTGCGTGGGTTTCTGTGCATCTCCAATACAGATAGTCCCCTATTTACGAACAGGTTACATTCCAAGAGGCTGTTCGTAAGTCCGTTTTGTTCGTAAGTCCAACCAAGTCAAAAGTAAAAAAAAAGAGGCAAGAGGCAGGGCAGCGGTGTGGGCAGAGGCTCCCTATCTTCTGCTGCCAATGAGTCACCAGGTGAGGCAGGAGAGGGGGTGGCAGCGGAGGAGAGGGGAGCCGGTGGGGCGTGGCATGCTCTGTTGTTGGATGAGGCAGGAGACCTCCACCCCCTCTCCCCTGTCCTCTGCCACTGCCCCCTCTCCTGCCTCACCCAGCAATGGAGTGCGTAAACTAACCCTTTCTGGGAACTTTGATTCCAGTGCAAACCTCTAATGCTGTCAGGCCCAGCCCAAGAAAAACAGTGAAACAGTCTAGTCCAGTAGAGTTCCTTTGTTTGCTTACACCTTATAGACAGAATCTTGCCAAACTAAATCTCTACTACAGCAACTAGTGGAAATACCCTGGGAGAGTCTAGGGAGGGGCTGTCCTGAACCTCTTTCGCTTCTCACGCTCCCCCTACAGACTACACTGCCTCTTGCCCCCTCCCCCCTCCTGGAATGCGCCCCCTCCTCCTTGTTAGCCTTGATCGCCACATCGCCCTCCTCCTAGTACATACATTCAGTCACAAATGCAAACAGAAGGCAGGAAAAGGTGGGAAAGGGTTACTTTGGAGTGCGCTGCAAACTAACCCTTTCCTGCCTTCTCTCGACTTCTGGTTCCAACTCCCAGTTCTGACTTCTGGGTCCATCTTGTTCGTATCGGTGAAAGTTTGCAACACAAAGGTTCGCAAGTAGGGGACTGTCTGTGAGCCCATTTTCAGGACTTCTGTGTCCACCCTGCTCCCTGGTTTCCCTGTGATTGGCTCTGCAGCGGCAATACCTACAACTCTTACGCAGGATGTGCAGAATGTCATGATGTTTTTTCCAATTTTCGGCAAATTGCCTAAAAAGGTTGCCAATCCCTGCTCTGCAGTGGCCCCAGGAAAAGTGGGAGGATGATCGGACATGTCCGATGGGGGAGACAGACGATTGGAAGATGAGTTCTTTCACTGGATCGCTTTCACTAGGGAGACATTTGCGGGAGAAATGTGGATCAGGATATATCCCATTTTGGGTGGGGGGGCACTTTCTTCTGGATTTTCTGCTAATGTATCATTGGCAGTAGTAGCCCAGTAACTTTGGCGTTCCATCACCAAGCAGTTTTCTTCTTCTTCTGCTGTTCAGAACATTACACCGGCTGGCAGTGCTTTCCAACCACAGGGATGGACTTGCTTCAGAGCAGCAGGCTGGCTCTGAAGATGAAAAGGGGGAATTGGGACCTATAGGGAGTGGGAGGCTGTGGGCCCGAGCAACATCCTCATTAAGCCCCAAAATGGATGTTATCTTGCAGGGAGAAAACGCCACCACGGCCTCAAGGGCAGAGGCCCGAGCCAGAAAACAGAGGGGTAAGTAACAGAGAATTTGGGAGAGCCTTGTGCTTCTCAGAATTATAGAGTAAAAATGCACCAAGGCTGAACTATTGGAGGATGGGAGGAGCTTGGGAGACCTTTCATACTTGTCCGCTTCAGGTCTTTGTAAGCCAAGATAAATGTGACAAATATTGGATGCCCATTTGTATATAGACTTCTGGTAGAAATAATATTGTGGTGTAGATTTTACAAACTTCCAGCTCCCATGTAACTACCCTTAAAATATGGTTGCTATCAAGTTAGTCTGAATTGCAGGAGGTGCAGCCAGATGTGTAAAAAGAGACCATGAATGCCAGTTTTATAAATAGTAAACTCTGCCTAGTGGAGAAAAGGGGCCATTTCCAGCATTTCATCGCTCTGAGTTGGTGAGCATGCGTGACCTGACGAAAGAATTGCATATTTCCACGCAAGTCGGCTGGAGCCCCCAGAGGCTCTCCATGGGCCTCCTCTCATCAGACAAACAGCTCTGCTGGGTGTGATTAAGCAACGCTTCTGTTTTACGTTCCCCGGAGAGCCATTGCCTTGCTGAATGTGGAGGGTGCCTTTTCAGCATGCCCCGCTGTAGCGACTGAAGCTCCCATGGCAAAGTGCACATGCTGCTTTGCCCAGCGTGGAGCTGAACTCTGATCCCTGGGGCTCTTTTTGCTATGGGGACAGGCTCAGATAGTTTTTGTGACCTGTGACCCACAAAGAATTATCCTGTTCATCTTTTGAAGTCTTGGGAGGACTAAAATGCTACCTATTTGCTAGATTTAAATTGGAAACGTGGTTCGTTCTTGTACCCAAAAAGGGTTTCCTTGAGAGCATATGAGAATAATCTAACAAAGCCCTGAAAATCAGGAGTCTGGCAGCACTTTTCCTGGCTAGCAAATTCTATTAAAGGCATGAACTTTCATGAGCTGAAGCTCAAGAATCAGAAAGCATCTACAGCAACTTTTCTGATGACCCCATTTAATGAGATAAAATAAAATTTAATAAAATGTGTTCATTGAAAAAGGTACTACAGATTCCTTAAGTTTTGCTACCAGTGGACTAACATGGTTCTCCTCCTACAAAGCCTTGAACGAATCTCCTGTCACTGTATTTATGCAGAAGTCCTTAGTGCTTCTCCTCCCCCCCAAGTTGAAAAGTTTCAGAATAACAGTGGCCAAGGTGCAGGTCCTTCCACTCCAGTGTGGCCTTGCAGAGGTGAGATTTTATCCAGATGCATCAATGGCAGAAAAGAATTGCCATCTGAGTGGAAGGAGGCAAGGCCGGAGAAGCACTGATGGCGTTCCCTAGTTGGGTGATGAAATGTCTGCAAGAAAACAGCCAAGCTCAGAGAGCACCGAGGACTCCACAGTTCATCCCTGAGCTACATTTATTCTCTTCTGTTGGAAGGGAAATGGAGCCAGGTCTATAGAGTTGTCTGGTCTGGGAGTGCTACTTTCAGCTCACAATGTTCTCATGGCACATAGCTGGAAGTCCCTGAGAGAGATTGCAATCAGTCAGGGTTACAACTTGTGAACTAGGACATATATGCACACTGACCTTTTTTTTCCCTTTCTTCCAGGGTTTCCAGGGGTTTGGGTTTGGTGATGGAGGCTTCCAAATGTCATTTGGAATTGGAGCGTTTCCGTTTGGCATATTTGCTACCGCCTTCAATATAAATGATGGTCGTCCCCCACCAGGTATGGAACATCTGAGTTTTGAATTTAAAAAAAATCAGCCTGGGCTGGCATTGCTCCATTGAGCTTTTGTTGCTGTGCAACCAAGGATGCTGATCTTTTTTGCTTAACTATTCATCCGTGAACCAGTGCACCTCTACCCACCGTGCCTGAGGAGCATCTGTACTGTATGTGACGCTCTTCAGAGTCACTGCATTGGATGAGTCGTAGCTGGCTTTGGAGAACAGGGACGTCTCCTTTGGGAGGTCTTTGCAAAAACTGGGAGATTTTGTGGCCTTCCTGAACAGCTACGGCACACAGAAGCCTGGTGTTAGAATGGCCTCTTCAGGGCAACGTCCTGCCAGGACAGGAATCCATGTGAAAACATTCTCAGCAGGTGGTCATCTTGCTTCCTCTTGAATATATCCAGGGAAGGGACACTCATTACCTCTCTGGCTCATTGGCTGAACTCTTCAATGGGTCTTAAGACATTTTTCCGACATTCAACTGGAATCTGCCTTCCAGTGATTTAAGACCTTTTTACAATAGTACTATGTTCAACTTCCTGTTTCTTCATTTAAACCAAATCTGAACCTCCTCCTGGGTTCTACTAAGGCAGGTCTCCACAAACTGGTTTACCCAGGTTAGGAATCACAGGGACTATGGAAGGCTATGTTGAGGAAAGTGATCTTTTCTGTCCACCATGAAGCAGAGAACAGCATTCTCTAACAGTATTCGCTAATAGCAAAGAAATATTTTTGCCTTTCATTCTTCTCCCAAATCAACAGCTTTAGATGGGTTGAGTGTTTCTAAAAGAATAAATGAGCAGTGGGCACCTACTGGACACATCTATCCCTTGGAAGGACTCTTCCTAGTCCTTCTGAAGGGCACCTGTTTCTAAGAAGACAAGACAGTTGTAGGAATTATCCATTAAAAGGATTCTGGGAAGCTTTCTAATACAAAAGCTTTAGAGCCTGATTCCACACTTAGTGCTCCAACTCTGGAAAAATGTAAGGTTCTGTTTGTACATTCTGAAAGAAAGGAGATACCAACCGCAGGTTTTGTTTTCTCTTCCCTTAGCTGTTCCAGGGACTCCTCAGTATGTGGATGAGCAGTTTCTGTCCCGCCTCTTCCTGTTCGTGGCTCTGGTCATCATGTTCTGGCTCCTGATAGCTTAACTTGGCTCCGTACCTGATATTCCACCATGGTTTGTGGAGCTCCGAACTAGTCACAGACTGCTGCTTGTCTCCTGGTCTGCCTCTTGGTGTCTCATTCTTCAGCTAATGATGGGCTCCTAAAAGCCACCGGTGTCTTCATCTGAGGAGGAGCCTCACTCACTTTGCCAGAGTTACAGAATTAAAGTTTTTAAAAAGTTTCTGAAACTCCGCTGTATCTCCCACAGCAAGGACCTGGCTGGAACTGTGACCCTAGCTTTGAGCTCCATACCTCAATGGGGAGTTGAGTTGTTTGAATCTTGTGCCAAACAGCTGGGAGAGATGCTGGCTCCAGAAGGAATCAGGCATGGTGGCTAGCAATGGAAACTCTTGCCATTTATCCCAGTAGCTTGTTCTCAAGAACAGCGAGAGGAAGGAGATCAGTGGACTTCAGAACCCAGCTGCACATCTTGCTCAAAAGCCAACTGACTCCAGGTAATATCTCTATAAATAAGACATCTGGCTGAAGAGGGTTCTGTCCCATTCCTGCTGTTACATACCCAAGTGATAAAAGACCATCCATCTTTGGTTTTCCAGCTATCACAAAAGTAAAAGGATAAAAGACTCTTTAACCTAAAATGGTAGCATACATAAATTTACTGGAATCAACTGGGGGGGGGCTCTCTCATCTCAGGGTTTGGGGGGGCTGTTGGCTATCATGCAGCACACTTCCTCACTGATAAAAGCAGTGTTTTAAAGGGTTTGTAGCAGCCATCCACTCTTAATTTAGGTAGACATAGTTCCAGCTGTGGTTCTTATTTATACTGTATACATCTCTCCTTCCTGAAATGTGCAGAGACATTTTTTTTCATATTTGGGAATAGGCTAACTGGGAGGAGCATAGGACAGTCTCTTGCAGGGGTAATTCACTGAGTATTTTATGCCTCCCCACCTCACAATTATGATTATTACATAGTGGGAATAAGTCTGTAGATTTTTGATAGTACAAGAAATTCTGCTTAAGCAGTTTGCGTGTGTGAGCTTTTTCAAATTACCAAAGAAAATGATTTTTTGAAGGGTAATCATGGGCCCAATGCAGCAGTAGTTTGAACAGCGCTTTAGTAGCAGAGCATCCCAAACAATGGTACTTGGTGGCTTTGGAGAACTCTTTACAGAGGGGGCACAGGAGGAATAGTGCTTCAAAATAAGTTGTGGTTGAATCTTTTGCATCCAGAGGATGCAAAACTCTCACTTGGATGACTGCTGATTCTCTTGCAAGGGTGCCTCTCAGAGACTTCTACTCTATTTTATTTTGCAATCCTTTTCATCTTCTCCTGGATGTTGACAAAGACTTGCTGGCCAAACCCCACTGGCATTGTGGCAGGGAGGGTTATTTTTCTGTGGATTTGATGATGGGGGTGAGGCTGGAAATCTCAGGAGCGTCACGGCCATTTCCTTTCACAGAAGTGAGATACCACATGTGAATGATCTTGTACCCCAAATTCTGTCCTGGCTCTTCCCTGCGTGACTTGGTCAGGAGACAGACCTAGCTTTTAGCAACAAAAACATACTTGGTAGCAGGAGGGATCCCTCCCTTGAAGATCCGAGTGCCACCTACTGTCAACAGAGAACATTCAGTTGCATTTTAATCTAGGAAAGATATCTTTTATTTCTCCCCCTGCCCCCTTTCCTAGAAACTGCAGCATACCAGAAAAGCTGTATTGCTGAAATCAACCTTATGAAACGGTCAGATAGCTGGGATAGTGGGAAAGGAATTGAGGTGTTGAATTGTCTTACTTTGGCCCCTGCTCGCTTGGGTGTGCTGGCCAAGGTCCACTGCCTTTTGGGGGGATCCTTCTGTCTTGCCTGTGTTTTGGGGAACAGTGGTGTGGCATTGAAAGACTAAATGTTTTGCTTTGCAAACTTTCTGGTGTAATTGCTGAAGCTGATTGTGGCAGATTCTGTGCTTCCTCTGTTCCAGGGAGCCACTGGCCTGCCGACGTTTCTGTTTGATAAGCAGACCCATCCTGGGCTTCCTCTGGTCTTAAAGGGTCGCCCGCCCATACTCTTTGTATTCCCTTTTTCCTCCGCACCACCTATTTAGATTCCACTTGGCTTGTGGTTAGCGAAGTATGGTACCACTGTGCAACACTGCTGTTCACTAATTTTCACTGTTGTGAAAGTCAGAATAAACACCTTTTTACATTATCTTAAGGCTGCGTGGAGTTCATTTCCTGCCCAATTCTTTGGAGGGGCGCCCCCACCAGAAAGGGCGGGGGAAAGGGCCGCACGCGGGCAGCTAGGCTCTTTGGTCATCGCCGGGCGGGGCGGGGCGTGCTGGCCGCGATTCTCTCGGACCCTTCCTCCTCCTCCTCCTCCTCCTCCCCGGCCTAGCCTGACTCCGCACCCCGCGGCTGGGCCGCAGCGCCAGTTATGCGCCCGGACTGGGTCGCACAGGCCCCGCGACGGCTGCGCCAGGTTCGCTGCCGCGGCATTAAGGCTGCGGGCGGCCGAGGCCCTTTCCCTCCCATCCTCCCTCGCTTGCCGCCGGCCAGGTGGAGCGGCGGCGTCGAAGCCACCGCGGCCCGATTCGCGGCGGAGGCGAAAGCGACCCCCCGCTTCCGCGCTGCCTCGTGGCTGGGCACGGCCAGCAGAAGGGAGCCTTTCCGGCACGACGCGGAACCCGGGATTTGCGGGCTCCGCGAAGGCGCACGAGCTCCTCAGCAGGACCGCGAGCGGCAGCGGCCCCAGGTGCCTCCCTTCCCTGCACCCTCCGGGCATCTGTCGAGCGCGTTCCCACGACGCGCTTATCCTAAGGCCAACCTGGCGTTTTCTGGCTTCGCCCTATGAATCCCCGGAACTGAAAGCGAGCTCCGGAGGGGTCTGCACGACGCGTTCCGTTCGGGGAAAACCAAGCGAGCCCAGCGAAGCCCCGGTTCAGCCGCCTTGGCTGCTCGAGTCTCTGCAACCCCTCTCAAGAACCACGGTCGGCCGCATCTGCGGCCACGTGCGGCGGCGGGAGCGGCAGGCGCCGATTGGCTCCCCGGGTGGACGAGGGGCGGGGATAGAACGGCGCAGAGAGAAGTTGAAATGGAGGAGGCGGGCGGCGAGGGCTCGCTCCGCGGCCCCATTGGTCGGAAGCGGTGGGCGGGGAAGCGGGGCCGGGCCGGCGCGAGACCCGTCATTGGCCGCGGGCGGGCAGGCAGGGGCGGGGCGGGCGCGGCCGGAGGTCCAGGTGCGACGTCGCTCGCGGTGTCCGCTGCGCTGGCGCGGGGGATGCGGCTCCCGCCTTCGCAGGGGCGGTGACGTCACGCGCGCGCGGGTCGCTGAGGCGGCGCTCGGAGGCCATGGACGGCGGAGGCGCCGCGCCGGCGGGTAAGCAGCGTCTGCGGGAGGCCCGGCTGGCGCGTCGCCCGGCGCCCGGCCTCCAGGTGTCCCGGCGGGGCGCGTGGCCGCAGTCCGGCCCCGCTCGGGCTCGGCGGCCTTGGACTCCTCTGCGCGGCCCGGTGGCGAAGCGGTTTCCAAGGCGGGGCGGGGGGCTCTGGCTCCCTGAGGGGCCTTGCCCGCCGCGGACGGGGGCTGCCGCGGGGGCGGGCGCACGGTCCCTGGCTCGGGGGCGGGGAGGGGGCGCGGAGAGACCCGACAGAAAGCAGCTCCTTTCCGGTGTCCTGCTGGGGAGCGGGGCCGGGACTCAGTCGCGCGGTGCTCGGAGGGCGTCTGTATGCGGAGGGGGGTGGCGAATGAAGCTGGCCTGCCGCCCGACCCTCAGTTAACCTGCCCTGAAAGCGGGCAGGTGCCGTCGCGTCTGCTCCTGCTGACGGGGCCCTCTGGGCAGCGCCGCAGGGGAGCCCCGCCGGTGTGTTTGGAGGCCCGGCTTAGCGCATCCTGTCGCGCCGGTGGCTGCCCCGCTGCGGTGCTTCCCAGCCTGGCGACTTGAAGACTTGTGGACTTCAACTCCCGGAATGCTGGCTGGGGAATTCTTGAACCCCGCGCATCTTAAAGTCGCCGCGGTTGAGGAACACCGTCCTGGTGGAAAATGCGTGTAGCTCAGGTTGAATTGCTGGGTTCTTGGTGTTCTCTAAGCTTGCTTCTGCTCCTGCAGGCGGTTCATGGCCAGGGCAAGTAACGTCATCGGGCAGTTGGTGCTCTCTCTGAGCACCACAACCCAACACCAGTGGTCATTGGCAGAAACCTTGGCTGTTAACTCAGTAAGCTTGAAAACCATTGATGTTTGAAGTGGCATCTTGTTAGATATAAATGCAGACCGCATGGCCCAAGTTATTCTGTAGCCTTACTTGATTACTCAGAGTTCTTTGGAAAGTAGCTCAGTGTTGACTGAAACTCTGAAATGTTTTCATGCTCAGTAATTATTTTCCACCTTATCCCGATTCTATACTGTTGTGTGACTTTGAACACATGTGATCATTTTTACGGCTGTACAGTACAAGTTTTTGCCTAAGACTTCTTGAAATAATTCAGATGTTAGAGGTCTAATTATTCTAGACACTTTGTAATGTTTCAGTATTCTGTTCTGTTTGACGGTCCATGCTGTGTGAACCCTCCAGGGAGCTGACTGAGCTTGCAAAGAGGACGTGCTAACAGGAGTTTGGTAGTGGGGTTCAACAGGAAGAGTACAGGAGAGTAACCAGGAAGGACTGTATGCTATGAAAAAGCCATTGCCTGGATATGATTGCGAGGGGTATGCTGTAGAGCTGTTTGATTGCCCACTCTGGGTGATTAAATGACTGCTTCCTGCTGAGGAAGCAGAGGCTACTGGAAAGACTGCAGGTGGAATATAAAGTAGGCAGTTTCCAAGAAATGAGCTCACTGAGTGAGTGAATAAAAAAGCTTAAAGGATTTGGGCAGGAGAGATAACAACAGTAAGTATTTTGCCAATTTGCAAAGCTGAGAAGGAAGCAGGAAGAAATAGATGCCTTTCTCCTGGTGTACCTTAAGAAACAGAAGTAATAATCAGGGAACATGACACCACAACCATGATCTCTAATATTTATGGCATGTTTCTTTTCCTTCCTGAATATAGTCTGGTGTGTATTTTGCAGCAAATGCAACTTTATAGTAGTTCATGAACAAAAATGCACCAGGATTGGAACAATGAACAAAGATTCATTTGGCCAAATAAAAAGTCTATAATAGCAGCTGATGGAGGAAGCAACTCTCCATAGACTACAGCAAGGAAAGAAGACACATCTCTACTGGTGGAACCTAGAAAGAGCTTTAAGGTTCATGCAGGACAGACAAGCTTTGGGCTTTTAGCGAAAGAAAAAGAAACCCTGAATGACAGAGTTGATCTCTAAAGAGCACAGGGTACACTACTGAGCCCTGCCCAGAGAAGAGCTGTAATAGTTAACAATTGACTACTACAAGGAACAGAAACAAATGTGTGCTAACCATACCACTGGCTCATGAACTCAGCCAGGAGCATGGGTAGCATGAAAGGTTGCAGGGTAACTTCCAAGATGTAGCAAGTCCCCCAACAGTTCTCTATGTCTGCTAATCCAGCAGGACAGATGATGTTACCAAGGACAGCTACAGCAATATTATAATTACATGGCATGAGAGACTCTGCAGTTCCAGGCTGCTCTTTACTGGAGACCTTTCTTTTCCATCTTTTGGGGTTTTCTATCTTTGTTGAGTTAGTTTATACAGTCACACTGTCTGCTCCTGTCTTCCATTTTATGCTTGCAGGAATTGTTTGGAATTGTGCCTTTAATATTTCCGGTTTTGGGAATGCCTGCCCATCTTGAACTCCTTTTCTTGCTTCTCCTGCCATGAAACCCTACTTATTATTGCTCCGAGTTGATCAGAAAGTGCCTTCCCGAAGCACCTAGAATGACATTGCCAAGATGACCAGGCTTGTGGGGCAGGACACCAGCTAATGAGTTAAAGTTAGGGAAGGCAGATTCTGACCAAATATTAGGGAAAGCTTTGAGAAAGCAGGTCAGCGGTTGAGTCATCCTCTGACGCAGAGGACGCACTTCTCTTTTCTGACTGTTTTCAGCTCCAAGACAAGCATCTCTTGGAGATACATTCATTTGAATTCCCGTCTCTTTCAAGTACGTCTAAATTTTTTTGCCAGAGAAGAAGCAAGAAGGAATATATGGCCACCTCATTCTGAATGTTACATTTGCTTCTATAGAGCTGTGTCAAAACTTAAGCTCAAAGTACCTTCGGGTATTCAGACACATTTAAAATATTTACATAATACTGTCACATAGCGATAGTCTCATGCTTGAGCTGTAAAGAAAATCAAGTAGAAAATAGGTATAATAAGAAAGAAAGACCGGTAATTACAGTGAAAGAAAATGTTGCAAACAATTTGCTGCACTACACAAAGTAGTCCATCCTTTAAAAGCTGAGCAAGCAAAATCTACTGCTAATAAAATCACTGTAATGGTATGTGGGAAAGACCTTGAGAGATGGAGCAAAGAGACGCTGCCTACGGAAGGGTCAGATAAGAGGCAGCTGAGCCCACAGCTGGAAACTGGGCAGGACAAGAGGCTCAGAAGGGACCCTCCCTAGTTTCTCGGGCTGTAAAGGAGACTTTACAAGAGAATTGTACTTTCAGATTTAGTGGATCCTGCCTTGAGCAGAAAGTTGGATTAGATAATGTCTAATGTTGTGTGGGAGTCACACAGATCTCTGGGGGGAGATCATTCCAGAGACAGGAATTGCAACAGGGTAGGTATGCTTCCTGGGTCCTGCAAGATAACTTTGTTTAATTTATGGTAACAAGGCACACCCATCCTGCTGGACCAAACTAGACAGGCAGAGAACTGGGGATAAGCAGTTCCTTAGATAGCCAGGCCCCAGGCCATGAAGGGGTTTAAAGGTGATAACAGGAACCTTGAATTACACCCAGAAGCCAACTGCAGCAGGTTCACATGGGCATAACATAGTGCCCCCATCATTGCCCGTGCTGCTGCATTCTGGAACAGCTGTATCTTCTGAAAGGTCTTCAAGGGCAGCCTCATGTAGAGTATGTTACAGTAATTCAGTTGTGAGATGGGATTACCAGGGCATGAAGGGCCTCCTGGTCTAGGAAAGAGCGCAGACTGGCACACAAGATGTATTTGTGCAAAGTCCTCTTGGCCATAGTTTCCACTTGCTCTGTGAGAGGGCCCCCAGACTGCACACAAGTTTCAAATGGGGAAGTGCAACCCCATGGAGAGTCAATGATAGTATACCTCCAGATCCAGAGGGCCCAAGCAGAGCTACTGGCCTTGTCAGTATTGAGCCTGAGTCTGTTCTCCCCATCCAGACCAGTACAGCCTCCAGACAACAGGTCAGGGGTTTGCCTGCATTGCTCAGCCAGCCAGGGGTCAAGATGTATAACTGGGTATTATCCAGATGTTGATGATGCCTGACCCCAGACTGGTGGATGATTCATCTGTTGGTTTTATGTAGATGTAAAACAGAAAGGGAGAGGGTGTTGAACCCTCTGGCACCCCACAAATGAGGGGCCCTGGGTGCATTGTCTCTCCACCTGATAACACTGATTGGAGCCAGCTGCAAGAAAGGAGAACCACTGTAAAACAGTGCCTCCAACCACTAAAGGCGGTCCAAAAGGATACAGCGGTTGACAATATCAAAAGCCGCTGAGAGATCAAGGAGCACGAGGATGAATGTGCCACCTTCCTCTTGGCTCTGCCACACGTCATCAACAAGTGCAACCAATGCCATCTCTGTTCTAAACTATGTCCTGAAACTTGACTGAAATGGGTCCAGTTAATCTGCTTCCTCTAGGGTCCCCTGGAGCTGAAGCCCAACCACCCCCTTCACCAACTTCCCTAAAAGGGGAAGGTTGGAGACTGGACAATAGTTGTCCAGGACCATTGAGTCCAGTGATACCTTCTTGAGGAGTGGAAACACCACAGCCCCTCTCAAAGAAACTGATACCACCACATGGACCCAACCACAGGTCACCTCCCAGATGGCCTTGACCATCTAGATCTAACAATAAGTGGCCAGGCTAACAGACTGGAGAACCCTGTCCACTTCCTTGAGATCAGAGGGCCAAACTATGCAAGGCCTTGCCCCAGACACCTCAACTGGACCCATCCAGTCACAATCTACCTCTGAGCAAATCCAAGTGACTATCTGCTAAATAGCGAGAATATACCTCTTAATGCCCCTGCAGGTGTTCCTGCATCCCATCCCTCAGCAGGGAACAGATGGCCCTAAACAGGGCCCCTGGACAGCTATTACATCAGCTAGGGCCATCCATCTGTAAGGGCAGAGAAAAAAAAGTTTGAGGTAACCCTGAATATGGGCTCTTTCCCGTGTTCAGTCAGACTCATCCCAGTTTTTGCCTCCAGCGGCGCTCCAGGCACCTCCTCTTTTGCTTCATTTTCTGAAGCTCCTCAGGAGACCAAGGTGTACCCCAGGATCTGCACAGAGAGAGAGGCTGCATAGGGGTAATCCAGTCTAAAGCCCCAGCCACATGCCATTCCAGGTCATGACCAGATCACAACTGAACTGCTCCAAGACAAAAACTAGGTCTAATGTGCAGGCTCCGGTATGTGTTGAGCCCCTGATGACCTGTGACAGGTCCACGGTGGCCAGAAACGCCTGAACTACCCTGGACTCAACATTGCTGAATGGCAGATTGAAGTCCCTGAAAACCATAAACCTTGTGGTCTTTATTGCCTTGCGGTCTTTATTGCCAGTCCAGCACTGGAGTCCAGCAGCTCAGGCAGAGTAGATGCTGTGCAGCAGGGAGGGTGGTACGACAGCAACAATCCCATCTAATCCTTAGAGCCCAACTTCAACCGGAGTGTCTCACACCTGGTTATCTGCCAACCCACTTTCCGTCCACTGGAGGTACAGCTGGTGCCAGACCCAAAACCCAGATGAGCACATCTCAAGAGAGGGGAATACCCCACCCCACAGGTTTAGGCGATGGAAGCCGGGTTGTCTGCCTCATCCACTATCAACTTTATTACATGCTGATCTGGCGTTCAACAGCCAGAGCCCAGGGCTACCAAGGATCCGATAACCTGGCCCCAAGGGGAAATCCTATGGGCTGGACGTTGGGATTGCTCTTAAACAGCATGCCCAGTGTTCTCAAGAGGGACCCACTCATACGATCCCACCATATCTCCCTTTACCCATCATGGTCTCGATGTTCAAGCCTGCCCCCCTCAGATCCCTCCTACCCCTCATTCTCCTCTTCAGGTCAAGGCAGCCATTCATCCCACCCATTCACCCCAGTACTCACACCCATGCTCACGTTCCCCTGGGTCTTCACAATGGCCCAGTGACCCTGCCTTAGGCTGTGCCTGCCCTTGGGACTCAGCAACCCAAGGAGTGAATTGGGAGATTTCCCTAGAAACAGATAGGAGAGCCAGTTTTAACAGGCTAGAAGGCCAAGGTGCTTGGCCCTAAGTCCAAGAGAAGGAGCTGGTGAGATGGCATGCAGCCCCACTCCAGAAGATATGCTACAAACCAGATTGGGTAGAATGCTGCAAAGCTGAGTTCTTAAGGTCTGTTATTTAGAAAAAAGATTCAGAGATTAAAAAAAAACAACTTTAGGGGAAGATGTAATACTAAACCTGAACTTTTGGAACCAAGCTAAACACTTGCCCTTGTTTGTTCTGAAAGGGCTGTTTTAGGTGATCCAGTGTATTGAAGGAAAAGTAACTTGGCCAGTAACTGAAAATAATCAGAATCATGACAACAATAATAATGCCTTTAAAATATACAGTTTTCACATCACAGTTGAAAGATGAGCAACCTTTGAAGGTTCAGTGGCTGCAATTTAGCTTTTTCACCTGTGGGGGTGGGGGCACAAGAGGGTGCCTTGGAAGGCACCAACATGACTGAAGCCTCCAACTGCTGCTTCTGCAAGTCCCAGCATCCTTGTCCCAGAAGAGGGCCTATTCGTTTGTGCCCTGAGTAAGACCTCTAAATTGATTTGTTTGATGAACCATTTGTTTTGTTGGTTATCCATGGCATTCTCAGAAGTCTTCTCCGACGCCAGAGTTCAAAAGCATCAATACTCTTTCTGTGCTGTTTCTCCAGAGATCCTTTCACATCCATGGAATCTCACAAGGAGAGCCACTGGCTGCATGATTCTGATTTTTGTAAGTGTAGACCCATCCTGGGATCTGAATATCTTTCCTAAGGCCTTCATTGCTATTTTACCAAGTACCAGTCTGTGCCATATTTCTTGACTGCTGATTCCTTTACCACTGATAGTCGATCCTAAAAGTCAGAAGCTATCTGCCGTTTCAGTATTTTCATTGTCAGTCTTAAGGGTGGTTGTTGTACCGGTTGTCGTTAGTTTGGTCTTCTTTATATTTAATTTTAGTCTTATTCTTTTCACTGTGCTCCTTCAGTGTCATCACTAGAGTCTGTAGATCGTTTGCCTTTTTAGCTATCAGAGAATTATCATCAGCACAGCACAATTATTAAAGTTTCTTCCTCCAGTTTTAAAACCATGCTCATCTTCCAATCCAGCCTCCTTCAGTAGGTATTCAGCATATAATATCTAGTCTATATGAAGGTAATTGAAGTTTCACAGTATTGTAAGAACTTTTCCTTTGCAGGCCTCCCCAACCTTTAGCATCTCAGGATCCCCTTCCGCATTTTGACCAGACACACAACAGCATCTCCCAAGACCTAATTTATCTCTAAGGTCAGCTATTGCCATCTTGAGTGATTCTGCAGAGGAATCTGATCTTCCGGGGTATTAGATTGATACCCTCCTTGCTAGAAAGAGGAATCTCTCTCCCAAGGTACCCTTTTCCACCTGAAGTGTGGATCCAGGATCATCTGCATCTCGTTAATGATGTTTCTGTTATACGGATTCTATCTGTGTTTGCTTAGTAACTAAGTGACCAACATTCCTTCTAATCTGAGACCTAAAGCAGTGTGAGGGCATCATTATCTTGATCGCAAGTCACCTAAATGTTATCAGATCTAAATCCTATGGAAGGAAAGCCTCACTGGGATATTTGGTTTTGCACTTAAAAATTGGAACAAAATCAGAGAGACAGGGCCCTTTGTAGCTGGTAATTTTCTCCAGCCCATTTCTCTTGATTGAATAAAAGGTTGCACAAAAATAAATCACAAAGAGAGATGCACTTGCACATTTATGAGCCAAATTATCTAATATTAAATAGAAGCCTAATGGGGAGTTTCATTCACTGAATCCAGTTTGGTCTTTAGTCAGAATATTATTTTCACTAGGCTAGCTTTCTAGTTGTTCAGTAGCTGCAGTATTAATGAATTGGTCTGTACCTTAAAGGAAGTGTGCATTTCCCTTTCTGAGAAATGGTCTGCTAGTATTCCAATTCTAGGGAAAATCCCTAGTTGAATTAATATAATCCAGCCCAAATGGGTAATTAGCTGTTAATATTGTAGCACAGAAAATAGTTTTCCTCTGAAATTGTCTACAGGCTGAATTCTCACAGCTCCATTTTGCATAGCCAAGGCTCTGTCTGATGAATTTATGGCATAACAAAGGATTTAATGGGGCTTCCTGCTTCACAGCTCTTCCTCCTATTCACCCTGTTAAATTAGCATGGAAGGAGACAAGTCTGGAGGGAACCTAGCAGAAGGCTTTTGTCTGAACCAGCAAAGCAAGCTGGCATGGTGGACATAGATATTTTAGGAATTTGTTGAAGCAATGTTCCCCTGTAGATCCAGCATCACACTAGCCAGAATGCATTTATTGAATGCAAACAAATGAGAGCTATCTGCAGTGATCAGAGAACTCAGTTTTCAAAGCCATTTTTTTCTCAGGTCATCCTTGACAGTGTGGTTGAGCTCAAACAATGCCCTAAATTGGGCAGGGTTGGGTTTCAGCGTTTAGTGATTGTGATCCAGAGAACAGTTTTCCTGGCCTTTCGCTGGCAACTGTGGCTCGCATTTTCAGAGGCAGGAAATTTGTTCCCTACACTATGGTCACTAAACCCTGAAGCCCAACACTGCCGAACAGATACCGGCCGTGAAAGCCTACACCAATATAATGCCTTGAATTCCTTAGAAGCTGAAGGGTAGAAATGCAACCAGTGCATAAATGTGGAACTTTGGGAACCAGAACTTCAATATGGGCAGTTTTGTCAGCAATAATTTTCTTTTGGCAGTACTGTGTTTTCAAAATTCAGTAGAGAGGTTGTAATTCCAGTTGCTAATCATGGGCTAGAGTAGTTCAAGAGACTGCCGCCAAAGGTAATTTTTTTCTTTGGCTTGACAGTAACATAGAAATCTGGGCATTTCAACTGAAGTTGGTGATTGCCAGGGGAATCAAGCTGTGTGAGGAGACAGTCCAAGTCATTGTCATAAGTGAAGCGTCTTGGCTATTTGCTCCTTTATAAGAACCTGTGAAGCCCAGAATTGATGGAGTAAGTCTTTCTTGGCTGCCTGTTTGTTTAAACAACTGTTTTACACCCCTTTGTTATGCTGCCTCATGACGAAGCAATGGTATGTATGGATTTGGGCAAGGTTCCTCAAATTCGAGGAGATTTAGCCTATGCAGTTGGGCTTCTTGGAGACCCAATTGTGATGAATACTAGTTGTTGAGAAAGGGGCTTCTTGCCTTCATCTCCTGCTTGCAGAGTCCCCAGGAACACCTGGCTGGCTGTGTAGGAAGCAGGTTGTAGAATAGCCACACATATTGGGCTTTTCCTAATGGTTCAAATGCTGCATTTCTTCATATCCTGTTCCCATATATCTGCTAGTGAAACAGCATCTGCTGAACTGTCCGTTCTTTGTGCTCAATGTAGGTGAAGAAGACTGGAAGTGCCTGGGATGTGGCAATAGCATTGCAACTGGTCAACGCCTCTTCAAGACTGTTAATGAAACTTGGCATATTTCCTGTTTCCGGTAGGTCAAAGAGGTCCTGTTGTTCCTTCTTGGTTGCCTAAGGCTTGAATTCTGTGCTGGACTATAGAAATTCAGAGCATGTGGCTCATTAGGGGTATTGCCAGTATGTATGTGTATCTGTATTTATTTATCAGTCATTTTTATATGGCCCTCCCTGTCATGTGAGGCGACTCTGGGTGGCATACAAATAGACCATAAAAAACAATTTTAAAAACATACAAAAACTAATATCATGAAAGGACTAAGAGAGAGCATCAAATTATAAACAATGGAGCCACCTCATCAGATTACCATTCCCTTGCAACCCCTGGTGTAGTCTGTCCCTCCCCTAGTACAGTAAAACCTCAGTTTAAAGAACCATTTGAGAGGAAAGGTATCTGGTAAATTTGAAGTTAGGTAATAATTTATGTCATCTGCATACATTTACATAACTTACATAGTTACATAGTTTATTATTTATATCATGTGTTGTTTTAAGACTTTTTTCAATGATGCCAATGATGTAGAAATGCCAACTGCATAATTACAAATAGAGGCAAAGTCACCTATGTAACTCTGCTGATGATATAAATGATATCATTGCCCAGATTCCTTTAGAAACAATGAACCATTGTTTGGTGATGAAGCCTGGAGCAAAATTATGTCTGTGGCATCTGAAGTCTGGAGAGTGGATGTCTTACTATTTTCTTTTCCTCTTTGTGAAAAACAAAATGTAATCTAAACATTTATAGAGATTTTTATTTTACTTTTGTATCCCCTACCTTGTCTTTACTGTATATTATTATACTGATAATCTGATTCTATTTGGGGGTAATTTTACTATTTACTCTTTTGGTCATTTTTCATTGCACAGCGAGATAAATCACAGGATATATTTATTATTATTTATTTATTATTAAAGTCAATTGGCTTCACCCTGTGATGGTCAGATCCCATTTTGAGTACTGTGTTCTGTTCTGGGTACCGCTCTGTAAGAAGAATTCAGACCGGCTGGAGTGAGTTCAGAGAAGGGAAGTAAGGATGATGGGGGAATAGAAACAAAAGCCTGGGAAGAAAGATTGACAGAATAGACATGTAATAGATATATTTAACATATTTGTTAAATGAGTGAGTGAACAAATGTATGTATGTATGTAATGTCTGCTCTTGAAGAAAGACAACTGAGTGGGACTTGATAAGACTCAAGTATCTGAAAAGCAGCATGCAGATCAGGATCTCTTCTCTATCATGCCAAGTTCAGGACCTGGAAAACAGTTTGAAGTTAGATGGAAAGCAAAGTCTGATTAAATTCCAAGAAAAAAATTGTAACACAATCAAGTACAAGAACCACCAAGCCAGAGAGTTGGTGACCGCCCTTCTCCGAGCAGAAGCCCAGCAGGTGTTGTCAGGATGCCTGAATTTGGATTCCCACCCTGAGCCGGGGGGGACTCAAGGATCTCAGCGGCCCCCTCTGATTCTGTGAATTACAAACCAGGGTAAACGGCCAGGGTGGAGAAGGGGGCTGGCCAAGCCAGTCCAGCAAGTAACAGCCATGGTGCAATTCTCCCCCTCTGACGCTCACTGCACGCTGCCTTCAGCAGTTCTGTTTGCCTCGGCAGGTGTGCCTTTGTTTGTGCTAGAGAGAGATTTTTCAGCCTGGGGCTTGGAAGAGGTGGAAACAAGGGTGTCTGGAGGGTATGGTCCAAAAAGTTAAGATGGGTCAAAAGCTTCTCCTGTGTTTTATTTCCTTGTCAGAGATCTACTGTTTGGCCTGCATGTATGGGCCTGGAAGGAATCCCCACATGAATGGTCGAGGTGCTTTTGGGAACGCTTTTGGAGGGGGGCCCCTCTTGCTGCTTTGGGAAAGTCTTTCCATGAGAAGGGGAGGCTTTTTTCCCAAAAAAAAAGAAAAATAAATCGGGAAATGGTTTCTTCTTGATATTCAGATCCAGTTATGTTTCGCTGGTTTTGTGTGTTGCTGTTTTAAATAAGTTGTGTGTCACCTCTAACATCCTGTAGATTAAAAGGTAGAACAAGGAAGAAGGAGGTGACCAGTGTGTAGTGGTTGAAGCAGTGGACCAGGTCTGCTTCATAGAAGCTCCCTGGGTGGCTTTGGGCCAGTCATCCTTAGCCCATCCTACCTCACAGGGCGATGGGGAAATGGGAGGAGGGAGCACTGTGGATGCTGCCTTGAACGCCTGGAGGAGGCAGCCTTTAAAGCTAACAAATGAAATAAAGACCCAACGCTCCAAGCAGTGAGCGGAGGCTCGGAGGGTGGGGCTGTTTGACAGGAGCTGATTGAGCTGGCTGTGTCAGGTGAGCTGGAAGCAGCTTTATCCCCCACAGACACACTCTCCCTCTGGCGCATGACTCTCTGCCCCAACCGGGGCTGCTTCCCCGGTTTAAGGCTGGTTCTGTCCCAGGTCATCTTGGCTGGAGGGAGGGAGGAAGGTTGAATCTGGCACCATCTGCGTGTGTTCCTTTGTCATTGGAGTGGAAATGACTTGATTTTTCCTCTGGTGGACTTAATTGTGGAGGGCCAGTGTCCACTTCAGCCTCAGATGCATCAACAAAAGGTGGATGCCAAGTGCTTGTATCCAAGGCTGAGCACCCTGCAGTTGGACCCGTTGGTACTTGCTTTCTGGCCAGCTGTCCATGTCAGAACAGCAACATTTTACATTTGAAACTTTAGTTGATGAAACGTCTTTCTCCCTGCACGCCCAGGAACAAAATAATTTTCCTTCCTCAAGAAGGCCTCTTTTTTTTAAAAATGCCCCGATTCCTTCTGCGGCTGAGCGAACACTCCTGTGCCAAATTTTTGAGAGGCTGCTGTGGGTGAAAAACCTCTGGCAGCTTGTAGCCTCAAGTTCCAACAACATGAAGGCTGTTGACAGGCTTCCTGTGAATTAGCTAACTCCTTGGCCTGCTGTGCAGTTGTGCTGGTATGTGACTGGCCATCCTCCAGGCATGCATAACTCTCTTTGCTCAGCACGCACGCACGCACGCACAGTTTGGGCTGAATCTCCCTGCCTCTCATTTGGGCCCAGATTTTTCTCACTTTGCCTCTTGATATCCATGACCTTGAAACCAGCCATAAGGGGACATAGTAGCCTTTGTGCAAGGCTACTGCTATGACCTGCTGCTGCTTCTCTGCAGCTCTGCAAATCTTGGAGCCCTCTTCAGCAGCTGCATGATTTCTCCACAGCATGCATTAATGCTGCCCTCATTACATTAAACTGTGGGGTGGAGGTGCCTGACAAGGGGATGTTGCTAGGAAGTGCCCTGCCCGCTGGGCACCAGTTCACCATTGCTGTGCACCGGACGGGACCTGGCTGGAACAGGATCTGGCCTGGAGCCGATAGCAGAACAATTGCCAGTTGACCGAGGGCTGGTGGAGTGCTGTTAATATGGCCTGTGGTTGAACACAAACAATGACTTGGTGGGCTCCCCTACCAATCCAATACCAATCCGGGAAAGGGTTATCCCTCTCAGGAGGAAGGACAAGACTAACTTTAGCCCAGGCAGACCTTTGGGTCACTTTTTGACTTAATGTCTTCATACAGGAACCTGTGATGCCCCCGCCCCCAGGCTCTTGAGCCCATTTACTGTCCTGCAAGCTCAGCAGCTGATGATACCATTTTATTTTTAGTTTGAAGTATGACCAGTTTTGCTCCCCTTTGTTTGTAATCAGTTGTTTTTCTGTAAGTAGAGGTTACTTGTCCAAATGTAGTCACGGAGTAGCCTCTTGACAATCCTACTAGGAATGGCTGGTCTTTCCCCCTGCTGCCTCTTGGGAGCCCTCCATAGTTTTCATGTTTGCAGGGCAACGGGGTTTAGCCCTTGCTTGTTCTCTCCTTGCATCCTCAACGTCTTCACAGGAGCATTTGGGGGAGGGGTGCAGGCGGTCTGCAAGACTCTCTCCACTGGCATTTGAAAACCTCCAAGAAGCAAACAGTTGATTGCAGTGCGTTGCCCAGGTGGCAGCAGCAGCAGCAGCAGCAGCAGCAGCGCTGGGCATTCCTGTGACTGCAAGTGAGGGTCTGTGTCAAAGAGCACCCAATCTTGGCCCGAGTCGGAATTGCTGAGTGTTGGATTGATATGAGTTGTAGATCCCAGGATAAATCCCTACTTCCTCCCACTCCCAATCTGTAGTTGACATTTTCCATCACTCTGTGACCAGAAGCAATTTCTTTTGAATGACAAATTTGTAAGAGAGGTTAGGGGCGAAAGCCTTGGTGGGGGGAGGTTTCCTCCTTCCCAAATCCCCATTTTGTGTACTTAGTGCTGTCTGGGCTGGGTAGTTCTGCTGGATGGCAGTTTCCGCCTTCCTTCACCCTGTGGGGCCACGCTGCCTTTAGAGAAGTTTGGGGGAGAGGATTCTGGCGACACAGGCTCCTCTTGTGCCTGGGGAGGGCTGGGAATGCCTGGCTGACCATTGTCCATCCCTTCGAAAGCGTGTTTTTCTCTTGGGGTTACGAGCATGCCAAGGGGCCAGTAAGCCAGATCTGTGGGTTACGCTCTGCTTGTCTTCCCCCACTTTCTGTCCCTATGAGAGCAGGTTCTGCATACGGATCAAGAACGCGCCGGTGGCCTTTCTCTCAGGCGAGGGCCGTAGGTCGCAGTCTGCTGGTTTGTCCTGCTCTTTTCTTCTCAAGCCTACCTCCTGCAGGAAGAAAACCAAGTCTCCCTCCCCTGGAGAAAATGTTAGTTAGCACCCTATCTCTGTCTCTCAGACCACTGCTCTGATTTATCGGCACCTGTCCACGTAGCAAAGGACATAGGACGCCACTCCTTCTACTGAGTTTTCCTAAGCTTGATTAATAAGAGCTCATCTTTTGCAAACTAAGTATTTAGTATTTTTTTTATTAAGTTTTATTAAGTATTTCATTTTAATGTTTAGGGAGCATTTACTTCCTTTAAGGGAAAAGGGAATATTGGACTCTGCTGTAGAAGAAATGTGAATCTTCCCCCAAAGAATGAATGCATGAAGGGATTGGCTTTAAACTGAGACTTCTTATCTGAAAGGCTAAAGACCCATGTCCCTTAAAAATTGGGAGTTGTTCATAAAGACATCTATATTTTTCTGGGTGTGAAGTGAGGTAGAATGGTTGTGTTTTGTTTACAACAAATGATGGGGGGCAGAAATTGTGGTCCCTCTCCCCAGGGTACCATTGCTTTGCTTTGTTCGTTTCTATGGTCTGGGCCTGCTCCTGGAAGTAAGCTGGGTTGGGTAGACCTACAACTCTGTGGAAACAAACAACGGAGCCTTCTTTATGGTTTCCTTCCCACTCTGTCCTCCCCCATTCCTGCAGGCAGCACCTCCCTCCCGCCTGGCTCCTCCTGCAGCAGTTAATGTATTACTAAAGGACCGCAAGGAATGTGGCCCTGGCCTCCGTCTCAGGCTTTCCTCGGGACCAGCCCTCTCCTCTGGGCGCTGCCACCTGCTTAATCTCAGCCACGTTCCCTTGAAGAGGCACGTCAGCAGGAAGGGCACTGCCAAGCCCCAGATTTGTTCTGTGCTTGGGAGGAGGTCATGAGTCTTGAAAACAGAGGGTTCTAAACTGGCTGATGCAGAGGGTGGGGTCTGCCATTTTGCAGCTGGGGGCCCCAGGCAGACCATGCGTAGCCTAGTGCAAGGGTGCGCAAACTTTTTTTGTGCTGAGCGGGGCCCTGAAGCTGCCTTTCCAATAGGGGATTTATGATGAAAACCGAATGGGATTTCGTTGCACTAAATTATTCCCCACTACTTTTCCTTTTCCATTACATTAACTGCTCACATTGGACTCCTTTTGGAAAGGAAGTACTGTATTCAAGGTCAGCCCTCGACAGGCTGGATGGTCTCCAAATGCGTGGACTCCTAGAATTCTCAGGAGCGGCCAAGCTGGCTGCCGGTTCTAGCAACTGAAGTCTACACATCTTGGAGAAGAGACCCAGTTGCCTCAGGGACGGTGGGATCAGGGAAAGGCATTCCTCAGTGCTGTCATTGGACTACAGTGCCCAGAAGTCTTTGTAATGGGGAGGTTGCCTTTAAAAACGGAATAGCATAGCATAGCCCATCTCCCTTGATCTGGATGTCTTCTGGATGTGTTGGTAAATATGTTTGTAAATACAGTAAATAAATGTTCAGCCAAGACCATCCTGGATTTGAAGTCCACATCCCCGGAGGGGGCCCACATTGCGCAAGGCTGATTCAAACACTTCATTGAAAAAATTGCGATCAGGCAGCCCCCTTGAAAAAGCTCTTCTTACTGTCGGAAGTTGGTGAAGCTTAACCGGGCCGAAGTAGCTCAGATGTGAAGAGAAGTGTCCTAAATTCAGGTACGTGAATCTCTCTTCTAGGCTGCATTTTATCAGGGCTGCCGTATCCCCAGCAGAGCGATAGCGTCCTCTTTCCCTTCATTGGTGCTAAATACCTTCGGCTGGAAAGGATGACATTGGTTGACTCCTTGCCAGAACCTGATTCAGAAGAGACCTGGGTTTGATAAGACATTTCCTGTTTAAAGGAATATCCTGAATCCTTAGTTTGGCTTTAAGGGAGTGTCCAAATGGAATTGCTTAACAGCAGTTGGCTCAGTTGAGCACTTTATATTTTCCACGATTCAGAATTACTAAATAACACAGTGAAAAAGGAAGGAGAGCACAGAAATTTAGGGTTGAGAGCCAGCTACTGTGCGTAGATCATTGTCAGGCAGAGGCAATTTCCACCTGTCTCCTTGCTGATGAGGCAGGATTATCTCTTCCCCTTGCACACGCCCCACGCATTCGAGGGGGTGAGTGGTTTGTTTACGGAGTGCAAGCTGACATTCAGAAGAGGACGGGATGGGAAAGGCTGATATGGAAAAAAGGCATACGTTCCTAGACACAAACTCATCCCAGTTTGGCTGTTTCCAGTGTACCCCCACCCCGCAGATGGGCAGCCCCAGGGTTTACACCCGAATCTCAGATGGATTTGCACTTTGCTCATGGCTTTAAAGCCTAACCAAGAGGGATCCTGGGAACCCTTCCCCAGAATGCAGTTCTTGGGAATCTTGAGCTCAGCTGGGGTTGCTCTGCCTGGTGTTGAGACTCCCATACCCAGGATCCGTAGGCCATGCTGGCTAAGAATTGTGGGAATCGCATAGTCCTGGCCTAGCAGGTTGGGGAAGACTGCCTGCTCTACCCAGGATCATGGCTGAAAGGCCCAGCCTGCCTTTTTCCTCAAAGGAACTTAACACCTTAACTAACTTGGCGATCAGTTCTGGGTTCCAGAGCAGGATAGGCAGTCAGGGCCCTTGGGGCCCAGTCGAGGGCTGTGCACCCGCCGCTGCAGGGAATGGCTAATTTAGGGGCAAGGGGGTTAATTGGTCAGTCAGGAGCCCTTGTGCAGCTCCCACTTGTTTTAGCTGGAATTCTGCAGGGCAGCTGCTGCCGGTGGTACCCCAAGTTTAAGCAGCTGTCTCCTCCCTTCTGTCCAGCTCAGTTGGCTTCAGAGTTGTTTTTTTGGCAACAACACAGCCATAGGTTGCCACTGCTTTCTTCCAGGATGCGTTTTCCATTTCCCGGCCTACAGCCATGGGATTCCCTGATAGTTTTCCGTCTAAACGTTAACCCATGCTAGCCACGCATAGCCTTTTTTGAGTTAAAAACAACATCATTATGTGCTGATTAGTGGGAAATAGCTGTTATTTTGTTTTTATAGTTTGAGCAGCAGAACCCTGCTTTACAGTATAAGTGAGGAATCTCCAGATTGACCTTCTGATGTGTCCCACATGGCTGGCTGGCACATTCTCTTCTCAGCCCTGTTTCTCACTAGAAAGTAGATCCTAATTTTATAAAATGCCTAGTTAGGATTCGACTGCGAAGTTTTACCCTCTTTTATGTGTACCCCTTCCCTGAAAATCCTTTGATGATAAAATGAGACTTTAAAAAACGTTTCTATTGATACTATTGTTGGTTTTCTGACAAATTAACAATAAAAAAAATGAAGCAAGTGAAATAACTGAAATAAATTTCAGTTCACCATTTCCTGGCCATGTAGTATTGAGGGTGGTTGCTAGCAAAAACCCTCTGGGTAATAACCAATCTGACAAGAGATAAAATCAAACATTTTTTTTAAATGTAAGAACCCTTTTCAGTGTAGGTGGTATTATAATGCCAACATTCTATGTTGGAGGAGCTAAATACAAAGCTGTTCAGATCATAGAAATACAGCAGTTTTAAAAGGGAATTCCAAAAGAAAATCCAGTGTTCCAGACAGGCCATATGATGGTGCTCATCTGCTAGAGAAAAACTTGCAATAAAGAGATTAGAGTGGGATTCCAAATTCTTATTCAAAATCATTAAAAACTCTAAAGAAAAATGTACTCATTTCACAATGTGAGATATGCATAACAGGCTGAATGCATACAGTTACTCAGTTTGCACCGAGAAATAAAAAGCAGAAGAGTTATGCAGGCAAAGTTCTCCTGATCATCTTAAATAAAAGTGTTCTTTGAGGTAACGTGGGCAAAAGCTGTTTAGTGCTTTGAAATGATAAACAGCAGTTGACATTTTGTCTGAAAACCTATGGATGGAAAGTACAACTGTTTGAACACAGGCACAATATTGTATCTAAGCGTAGTCCCTGTTACCAGTCTGGCCACATTTTGAACTACCTGAATTTTCTGAACCGTATGCAACGGTCGCCTTACGTAGAGCGTGCAGCAGTGGTTCGGTCTGGAGTTCACCAGTTCATGCGCAACTGCTTTGGAGTTCTTCAAGAAATGGGCAGAGCTACTGTAGTAGTCTCAGCTGGTGAAAAGGAGTGATGGCTAGTATATCTGTGCTTTCTGGAGGCAGTATAATCCCATCCAGAATAGGAGAGTCCATCCACTTCCAGATCATGACCTTCACAATGATCACTTTTGCCTTGCTTGGATTCAGTTCTAATTTATTACCTCTTATCAGCCTCTCTTTGGCCATGCAGCACTTCAGATTCTTAAAAGTGCTTCATAGGGTGTAGTGACCCTCAAGTAGCATCTGCTGGCAACTCTGCAAAGCAGTTTTATCTTTTTCTTAGATCACATGGCTGTCCCGTGCAGCCACTACATGATCTCAGGAAAAGATAGGTTAAGGAGTTTCCAACGGGTACTACTAGAGTGTCTCTACACACACTGAAACACCTTTTTGAATCTTAAGCACTGCATAGCCCTATTGTCGTAGGCGTTTAAGATTACTTGATGACAATAACATGGAGAAATAAGTTAGAGTGTCAAGAGCATCTTGATAACACCAAGATGACCTCACTCAGTAGTTTCATATCAATGACAAAGTGGCTCCAAAGAGGGAGTTTATGTAAATTTTGAGGAGCAACTGTGTCACCAGGTATCATTTGAGATCTAACTAAAGGATAGGAATGGAATTAGTGCAGTGCAGTGCCTCAATTCCCAAATCCCTCAGTCAATAAATCTAGAAGATACCATGGTATCAAAAGTCATGGAGAGATTCAGAAAAACCCAACCGTCACACTCTCTGAGACAGTTCCATAGTGAAGGTCATCTGTCAGGCTGACCAAGCCCATTTCAACCCTATAGCCTACTTTAGAGCCTGCTTAAAATGGGTCTAGATAACCTGTTTGCTCCAAAGTACCTGAAGCTGACTTGCTACCACCTTCTCCATCATCTTTCCCAACCTAGGGAAGTTGGAGACTGGCCTATAATTTTCCCCCATTGAGGGATCCAAGGTAAGAAGAAGAAGACTTAAGAAGAAGTCCAAATGTTGCCAGTTTTAAACAAGGAGCTGCCCTGCCTTTCCTCAGTGAGGCACTGAAGAGCTCAGCCAGACAAGTTCCCATAGCAAGCTTGCACAATGAAATCAGCTGTGTTGGGCAACAATCCAAAGAGCAGAATCAATACCAAAAGGACAATAGTTTTTGTGCAACTCTTGAGCCAGGGAGCAGCATGTAACACCCAGTTGGTCAACACACCATTTCATGTCTATTTTGTCTCTCCCCAGTACATACATTCTTTTTATCCTTCTGTTGCACTTCAGACCAAGGCATCTTGTGAGCCCTGGGCAGAGCTGGAACTTCTATTTCCTTTCAAAATGTGACAAAATGTGCCTTTGCATTCTTGCTGGGAGGAGGGGTGCCTGATGACAAATTTCTACACTTTGAAAGCTTATATGTATTTTAAAGCAAGGGTAGCTCATTTTTTGCTGCTGGGGCCCACCCTGTTTATCTGTTGTTTTTAAATTATTCCCATGCAAGGGGTATGGCAAATCTCCTTTCCACGTTGAGGATCAACAGTTGGCATCTCACTTTCATGGTTGCGTTGGTAAATCCTTAACGTGCAGCTGGAAATACCAAAAATTTGACCAGATGTTTCAGCCACAAGGTTTGCAGTTCAAAATCTGCCTCAGAGTGGAAATGGTAGCCTGGGTGCTGCAGTTGGTGATAGGTGGTACATGTGTCAGATTCCTTCCTGCCTTCAGGGACAAAGAAAATGATTGGTTCCCAGCTGTGAGAACCTGAAGGCCATAGTCCTATTCCTCTCCTTCCTGCCCTAAGTGATTTACTGTCTTGATCTGAAGGCAAGTCGCAGTCTTCTTTATTTACTTTTTGCAGTTCTGTGCTGTCCTTTGAGGAAGCTGTCAGTATGACAGCACATAGAGAAAAGTCTAAACCAACCGGCACTGTAGTAGTGATGTGTGGTGTTGTGCTGTACAGTAGAGAAACTTCTTCCTGTCTCAGGAATGGAATGAGAAGAGGAGCAGGACCCAAATATGTAGAACTCAGCTCCTCTGGCAGAACATTCTAACCATGCCAGCCTGATCATTCATGGGGGTGGTCCAGTTGTCTTCTGGAATGACAGGATTGGCATGATCCGGGGGGGGAAAGGCAACATTTAAGTGTTCCCCAGGACTGAATTTTGTATGTAACAATTGCCTGATTAAGCTGAAAAGCAGGAGGTTCAAGACAATAATAAATCCTTATCCATGTACCCACACAGATAATCTCTGAAATCCATTACTGGGTGATGTCCATGGCCATGGATGACTTTAAAAAGAAGAGAGACTAATTTCTGGAGGATAAGACTATTCATGGCCACTGGTGGCTGTATTTTTCTTCCAGAATTGGAGGCAGCAGTTGAATTTGCGTTGAGAAGTGCTGTGTATCTGTGTTTGGGGCTTCCTGGAGGGCATCTGATTGGCCACTGTGACTGGACCATGTGGAAGTTTGGACTGATGAATCAATGCGGCCATAGTCGCCCTCAGCATTTGTTTAGCACTTGGAAGGATCCGATCCATGATGTGTGGCAGATATGACTAATAAATATGAGTTTTTACATAAAATTCAAATAGACATTAAATGTTTGGAGACTTCCCAATATTATCCCTGTGATTAACATTTAACAGGTAATGGAAACGCAAGGCATGAATCTCAAAGCAACTGAGACCCTGTTCCTGTAATAAAGTTCTCAGAGTTGCTCACAACAAGAAATAAAGCAAGTAGAATTTCAATAACAATAAAAAGCAGTCACCATAGAAAAGCAAAGTCTTGAAGCATAAAAATAGCCTAAAGCTAAGGCAGATTCAGAAGCCTGCAAAGCAAAAAAAACACCACCACCAAAAAGGTGTATTTGTCTAGTATAGAAATGAAGCAGTCTAGGTGCTAATGAGATTCTCCAGGGAAGATATTGCAGAATTGGGGCACCATAGAACTGAAAAGACCCTTACCGATCGTCTCCTGCATCTCATTTGGCCTTTAGGAAGGCCTCTAAAAAGCTCCCAGCCAGTTTGGGTGAATGCAAGCAGGGGAAAGATTCTGTACTATGAAGAACCTTGAAGATTCAAATCAACCTCTTGAATTGCCTTGGAAAAGATATTCTAAGATTCAGTGCAGTTGGAGGAGCCCTGGAATGATGCTCTGATCTCCCATTCCCAGTTAGCTGTCTCCCAGCCCTATTCTGACTGAACTAAGATTTTGGAATGGTTTTGAAAACTGGTTCCAAATATAATGCATTGCAGTAGTCAAGATAGGAAATTCCCAACACATGGATCACTGAAACAACAGTACGGTATCCCTGACCCAAGAGGGTTGTAGCTGGTATTTTCACTTATTCTAGTAAAAGAGTCAAATTCATAAGGCTCCTACAGATGCTCCAATGACAAAGACAAATCATGAGCGCTTCCTGGATTATGTGCTTCATTTTGCAAGAGGTGGAGGACTGCAGCTTTCCACATAATAGTTTGAATATCAGTTATTAGGCAAATAAGCTATCTACTAAATACTTTGTCTGGGATAAGTGTGAGTTTATTGGTCCTCATTCAATCCTTTGCTATTTGGGGAACTAATTTAAACTTTTCTGCCACCTTATGTGCATTTGATGAAAAGTAGAAGTCAAGTTGATGGTATGTACTCAGGAAGTACCTAGCATGAAGATAAAACTAGTCATGTGAGGACTCAAAATATGAATGCCAAGAGTTAAGAAGCCTTCTAGTACCACCTTCTGAAATTAGCTATTCAAATAATATTGGAACCATCCAGAAATAGTTCCTCTGGCTCCAACTCACTTAGGCTTTCCAGAAGGGTATGATGGTGTCAGCCGTCTCAGATAAACCAGACAGGAAACACAACCAGATGAGCTACTTCTACTTTACTGATAGTCTACATTAACAGAATTTTGCAAGTCTGAAAGTATAGGTCTCCCACCATCCCTATTTACCGTTTGATCAGTTAGGGCGGGTCCTTTCTAAGTTTCTTTCTCTGCTCATTACCCAGCTGCAGGCTCCTCCCCCTTTTATCGGATCGTTCCCTAGGCAGCATCTCTCCACGCCCCCCGGGTCTTCCAAGGTCATTCTCACATTCCATTACAGATGGTCAATGGTGTCAAGAGCTACTGAGAGCTAGCAGGATTATGTTTCCTCTGCCTCCTGGCAAAGGTTTCCGCACTGGGACAACAACATTCAGAAAAACTGCATCTGGAAAGCCAGTGCCATCTAAGGGTGCCACCAACCATTTGCTGAATATTTGGAGGCATCAGTGAGGAGTAGCTGGGATTGCTGTCTCTCCCAGAGAAGCATTTCTGAACTATGACAGGAAGAGTGAGCTTGCATTGATTGGTGGACTTTGCCAAGCATTTTCTCCACATTCTAGGGCTGTAATAATTCCAACTAAAACAAAACTGGATCACGCAGGCTTTGATCTGCATTAATTGTGATAGCCTATTTGTGATAGCTACTGGATTTTATCCTTGAAACATCTAACAAGGATCTGACAGTGTCCTGATAAAGGTTACTTCATGCCTTCTGTCAGACCAGCTTAGGAACCTCCAGAATATTCTTGGGAAGCAGCAAAGTTGCAGCCACAATGAAAATAATGCTGCGTTGGAGGGATTTCCAGGTGAGGAATCGCGAGTTAGCATGTCTCTGAACGACCGGAGGCAATGTCACGGCCATGGCTGAAGAACCAGCGAGTAGACGGGTTTCACATGACCTCTCTGGATAAGAGGAAGATGGGAGACTGCCCACTTGTGCTCCGGATGGCTGCTCCTTGCGAGAAGATCGCAGGATAGCAGCTTCCCATGAGTTTGAGCACCGGAAGATGAAGGGAAGCTATCATGCTCTCAACCACGGTGAAGCTTTATAAAGGACACTGGGTTCACTAACCTTACTTACTAATAACTTTTGAAAATTACTTATTTAACTATCTTAAGGCTATTAGAGATCTTCAAAATGACAGGTTTGCAAAGCCACCTGGTGAGTTTACCTTCATTCCAGAATAAAAGAAAAATTAACAATAAGCTTAAGAATTTAAAGAATTTGAAATAAACAGCAAAATGCTAAATAAGACTTTAATCTAAGAAAGTTATAAATGAATTAAGGGATCAGACAAATTTGGAATATTAGGACTTTTGATATAAGATTTTGGAAATAATTATATAAATATATAGCACCTTCATGGGAACTAAATTGTTTAGTCTATGTTAAGTCATAACAGAAATTTGAGAATTTCAGAATTTGGACACTAGAGGAGACTAAAGATTCCAGACATAGAAGGGGAAAAAAAGAGGCTTGCCTTTGGTCAGCACTGAGACAGAATAACAGAAAATGTATGCCATTTGAAATACTCCAGGAGATATTTGAAGAATGGGGGACAGAAACTAGCAGCTGCAATGTCAGGAATGATGTCTGCTTCTATGGATAGACTATGTCCAAAAGATGTTAAAGAAGAAGTGACAGATGTAAAAGAGAATAACTTGGAAGATCTCCAGGATAAAGAGCTGAAACAAACCTCATCTGATGTAGAAATATCAGAATATAAAGAAATTGTTGAAATACTGGAAAATTTAAAAAATTGTGGATTATAAGATAGAGATGACAGTTAAAGTGGAAATACGAATGACAAGCCAAGAGAATGACCTGGAAAATGACTGCTTACTGGATTTACAAAAGAGGTTTGTTCAAGCCTCGAAGAAGTTTTGAGGTGGGAAAAAGAAAAACTGAAGAGAGATCGAATCCTACGACAACATCTGAATGAACAATCAAGATTGCTAGAAACAAAAGAGTACGAAGTTGGTTGGTTTGACCAAGGTTAAACTAAGACATGTTTCTATAAAATTCTGGGAACCCTTATGGACTTTTTGCTGACACCAGGACCGAAATGTTAATGATTTATGGATTTGCATATGGATAAGGGATGGGTTATGGGAAGAAGAGATACTTGCATGTAACCTTATTGGAGGTGAAGAATTACTAAGTTTGTACTTGTTGTGAAGAAGATCAAAAGTCACTTCTTTAAATATTTTTCTTTTTCTTCTTTTTTCCTCCTCTTTTTTTCTTTTCTCTTGCACTTTCTATTCTCCCTTTCTTTGTTTTTCTTTTCCTTTCTGAGTTTAGTTTGTATTGTCTTTTATTACTGTTTTTTTAAAAAAACATTTAAATAAAAATTATTAAAAAAAGAAAAAGAAAAAAATGCTGCTTTGCTGCTATTTGTATGGCAGAGAATAGGCGTAACAGTAGATGTGGCTGTGGGCTTGATTTTGCATCTTTTGTCTTTGAGGCAGGTTTCTCTTTTGCAAGAGCTTTATGCCCTCCAGGATTTCCGTGGCTACAATTCCACCCTTTGCAGATCAGTTATTATCTGCTGCTGATCATTTTAACTATCCACCTCTCTTCTGGAGAAAGCTCCTCCTCTTCCACCCCTGCGGGAGAACTGCAAAGGGAGGAAACTTGGTGGCTCAGTCAGTCTTGACATCTTGGTCAGGCTCTGTCCAAGTACGATGGTTCTCTTGCAAGATTCCTAGTTGAGCTGCCTTGTGGACAGTTCCAGGGAAGGAGACCATGAGAGCTGGGGCAAGTCTACCAAGGAACCGCTGGGCCAGGATCTGGCATTCCTGTGCTAGCACCTGAAACAGCAGGAGCTGAAGTGCACCCTTGCTGTGGCCGTATCAGCTGAGTAGAAGCAGTTGGACAGGTTTGCTGCTAAGCTGGTTTAGCCAGTGCTCTGGAGATGGGAAGCTACTTGTCTGCCTCGGCTTATGTCACTCCAAGGAAGCCCTTTTGGTAAGTCTTGGCCATCTATCCTCCTGTTTGCCTTGTCTGCCCAGTAGACATTGTTTGTGAAGAGAGGCAACAGTCTGGGAGCCCTGCCTTCAATCAGTCTTCCTTCTTCCTAGCTTGGAAGTTGGGTAAAGGGATGATAATTGCAGGTGTCTTTGTCTGTTTCACTCTATGGTAGGATTTTCTGTCCATATGGCAGATACAACATGGAAAGTAAGACTACAGGTAGTCCTCGACTTGCAGCCACAATAGGGACCAGAAAATTTGTCGTTAAGTGGTGTGGTGGTTAAGCAAGGTGTCATGTGACTGCACCTGATTTTACAGCATTTTTTGCAGTGGTCGTTAAGTGAAACATGTGGTTGTTAAACTAATCACATGGTCATTAAGTGAATCATGCAGTTCCCCATTGGTTTTGCTTGTCATAAGCCAGCTGGGAAGGTCTCAGATGGTGATCACATGACCCCGGTATGCAGCAACCATTGTAAATACATGCCAGTTGCAAAGCGCCTGAATTTTGACTACTTGATCATGGGGATGCTGCAATGGTTGTAAGTGCGAGGACCGGTCGTAAGTGACTTTTTTCAGCGCCATTATAAGTTCAAATGGTCATTAAATGAGTGGTCACAAGTCGAGGACTATGTGTAATTTATTACTGAAGAGGAAGTTGTAATTTTATACATGATCTCGGTAGTTTATTGGAATATAACACTGATAATGTCTATTATTCCTGGCCTGGTGGTAGGCATCAGCAGTTAGTGGTACATAGTGCCTATGAGTGCCAAAGTGTCTATAAATCCCTCCCCTTATGAGCTTCAGGTTGTTGGAAGGTAAAAATGGTGGGAAACTGCACTCTTTCTTTGGAAGTATGTCTAACAATCTGGAAAAAAGATAAAGGTGAGCTGAGATGGTGAAGAGCATTTTTGGTACTAGAGGGAGTGGCAGTGAGCAGTTTTACTAGTTGACTTTGTGGTCATCAAGATATTTGTGAATGATCTTCCCAACGTGGCAGCCATTCAGTGAAGGTGCCCATGTCTTATTCTCAAAATTCTACAAGTTCTCACCCATCTCCACAGATTGCCTTTCCCTGGTATAGATCAGCTTATAAAGAACTACGGATGGTCAGAAGCTGTCGATCGGCTATCAGGCTGCATCTTTCAGCATAGGCAACCAAAAGAACACCCACTGGTTTTCTTTAGGTGTACAGTATTTAGAATCTGGTTTTAAAACTTAATGTGCTGTTTTGTCAGTGCTATGTAGATTGCAAAATACGTAGGAGATTTGACTCAGTTCATGACACTTTCTAGATAGAGGTGATCTTGTCCGGCTTTTATGCAACAATAGAACCTCGTTTTAAAATAAATGAAAAATGTCATTGAGCATAAGGAAAGAGTGATATCTGGGGCCTATTTCCAAAATGCACTCCTGGAAGCTGCAAGTAAACTTAAAGGGGCCTAAACAATGCGATGTCCCCTTGCGTGAATTTTGCTGTAGATTCTAGGAAGAACAGAAAAAGAAGTAGGTGGGGACTGTTTCTGTCTTTCAGATAGTGTGGGACACGATAATGGCTTTTTTCCCAGTGGGAATTCCAAAACTCACTTGGTAGGCACAGATGCTGCATGGGAGTCTGTGCTAGTGAACTCATGCATAAAATGCTTTGGTACCACTTTACAGACCCCTCTCCCTGCCTGCCATGAAATCTGGATCAACTTCCCAGTTCTCTTACCAGCGAGAGCCAGAAACAAATGCAAAGAGTTTCAGAATGGCACATTTTCAGCTGGTGTCAGATTTCATGTTCAGTTGCACGATGAACAAATTGGGCGGGTGGAGCTATCTGTGGAAAGGCATACCAGTTGGGTGAAGACAGCATGGTCCTGCTAGCACCAGCATGTCTCCTGCTTGGGAAGGTTTCAAGAGTCCGCAACTAGAAGCCAAAGTACTTTCTCCCATGGAACAACTGGTCTTTGCTGCAAAGGCAGTGAGCTTTTGGGGAGGATAAAGATAGTTTTGAAATCTTGCCAAGGGTCAGGTGCCAGTGGTGTTTGTCACAAAGTGTTCAGAGTCACTGCAAGAATACAGTGTGTCTCCGTTTGCGGGGGGGGTGTCTTTGGTGTTTTCTTGCTCAGTGATAGCTAAGAGTTCTCCGGTCTCTTTCCTTGCTGCTCAGGTAACTACAGCTGCTTCAGGGAGCTCTTTTAATACGGCACAGACTCCAAGCAATTTTCATCGTGGTCCGTCTTCCAAAAGATGTTTCTTGGTTCAAGCAGATGGAAATGTGCCGTCATTATTTTCATGAAGCCTCACTTTGCCTCTGGTTGGAAGAAACCAAACTCTAACTGGGGTTTTCTTGTCGGGTTTCTACTTCATTGTCTCTTTCCTAAGCTGAAGAGGTGGGAATATGTGCAGGCTTCCTGTATTAAAATCAAGCAACATTAACTGAAGGTCAGATTAGTATGTAGGATTAATCTTAATTTTCAAAGTAGCCAATAACAGATGGTTGGAGGTGAGTGAGCCTTTCTGCAGCTACAACTTGGCTCTGATGAGCATTACAGCCTCATCTCTACAGTTGAGCATTGGTCATCTTTTTAGCAGTTTCAGAAGGTCTGGAGAAAAGAATGGACAGCACCAAATGCTGGAGACCTTAAATTTGCCAAATGTAGCTGGAATATTCCAGTTCATCCTTAGAAGCTATTTAGTCTATTTCTCTTTGGAGGAATAGTCTGCACTGTATTGTTTCAGAACAGCAATCTAACGGTATCTTAGTTTTGCTCTGAAAAAACCTGAAGAGATAGAAGAATAATAAAAGTTGGAAAGAAATACGCACTTGGGGAATTGCTTCTCTTTTCTACAGATTATGATGACTGTGTCATCCTGTAGTCCATCTTCTGTTGTGGTTTCTCGGGAATAAGGCAAGATACCTTCAGAACTAGATTCTAGCTTGACTGTAGCATTTCAGCTGTTGCTTTGAAGGATGTGTAGCAATTGTGGTGGAGGGAAGCAGTGATGCTGAGAACATTACCCCTCCAATATCACACAAGGGTAGACTTGAGTCAGAGGTGAAGGACGCACAGAGTAGCCTTGCTGCTCTTCAGCCCACATGTGATAATGGGTTTTGAGGTTCTTTAGGAGAGCACCAGGTTAGAGTTACTCCTTCCCCTGATCCAAGGAAGCAGTTTAAAAGGAGAGAGGTGTCATGAACGTAGCAATCATCTAGTCAGTTCAGGACACGCTCTGAAAATTTCATCACTACAGATAATACATAACTGGGTCCAAAGGGTGTTGGCCTCTTCTTACACATGTCACTAAATCCTAGAAGGTCTGACAACTGAATGACCACTATTGAGGTTTTTTTCTATACATTGAATCAAGTTAAGAGATGGGTTACCAGAATGGTGAAGGTTCTGGAACCCAAGCGCTATGCGGAATGGTTAAAGGAGCTGGATGGATATGCTTCGTCTGTAGAAGAGACAACCGAGGGGAGATATGATAGGAGAGTCTTCAGATATTTGAAGGCCTTTTGTATAAAAGAGGGAGTGGGTATGTTCTCTATTACCCAGAGGGCAGGACCAGAACCATTGGGTTGAAACTGCAAAGGACGAGGCTCAGGCTGGACATCAGGAGAAGCTTCCTGACTGTAAAAGCCATCAACCAGCGCCACATGAAGCGGTGAGCTGTCCTTGATTCCAGTCTTGAAATGGAGGCTAGATAGTCATCTGTCAGAAATACCGTAGTGGATCCTGTACTAACTTCCTTCCACCCTTTTATTCTTGTCAGCACTGTGTGGACCCAGGCTGAAGATGCTTCTCTGGCACAGTTAATCATTTTTTTCTCAAATAGGTACAAGAAGATCTAATTTGCCACTGCTGATCCAAAGATGTTTGCAGGCAGAGCCAATCTCATGCACCCTCCCCAACCTCACTGAGATTGCACTGTGCCTCCCCACCCAGCAGCAGCCACCACATGCCCCACCACACTCATGGTGTGCCTCCCCAGGCACCTGCGCATCCCTTGTTTCTTTGCCCACCTGGCAGCAGCCGTTTACCCCCTGCCAGCCTGCTTGCGAGCTGCCTGGGACTTGCAACTTCCTGCCAGCTTCCCCACTGACTTTGGTTGTTGGAAGCTGGCAGGACGTTGCAAGGAGGTGCTAGCTTAATGACCCACAATCCTCACTTAATGATGGCAACGAGGTCTGCAGGGATTGCTGCATTGCTAAGCGATGCAATCGCGGGATGCTGCACTTTACAACTGCATCAGTTAGTGACAGAAATTTCTATCCAAATTGTCGTCGTAAGTCAAGGACTACCTGTACTGCAAAAGGAAAAGAGGAACAGGAGGGCAAGATGGAACATCTGACTGTTAAAAAAATCTTTGCAGCCAGATAGCATGCCTTCTCCCATCCTAGTCCAGGAGCCTTGGTGGACAGGCTTGTCATTGGGCCTCAGTTCAGGGTCACAGCTGCTGTTGGACTCAGAGGGAGGCAGAGCTCTGCCTTTTGCGCCCACCTGAGTTAGCTTCCACATTGGGTCTTAAGGGGCCTGTCCCCCAGTTGTTCTCAGGGCTGTGCAGTGCAGCTGAGGCTTAGCCTGGCAGCCTGGGGAGAACCAAGTCCTTCTGGCTTTTCAGTCTGTTCTCAGCTATGCTTGATGGTCCCACCTTGAGAGTGGACCCAGTTATCTGGAGAGAGATGGCAGAGCTGCCAGTCCCTCTTAGTATAACCTGGCCCTGGCCAGCTGTCGCAGGCTTGACAAGGTTGTCTTGCTGTCCATTTGCTCTTGAGTATGTCTGCCAGAACAGTACTGCTGTGTCACTCTCTGTTAGCTGCTGGCATTACTGCTGTTGGCTCTTACGCCTCTGCCCTATTTTCTCTGCGATTTAGCAAATAAAACATCCAGCACTCTTTCTTTTCCCTGCCAGTTGTTCTGAGTGCCAGGACCTCCTCACCAACTGGTACTACGAGAAGGATGCCAAGCTGTACTGCCCCAAGGACTACTGGCGGAAGTTTGGAGAGTCTTGCCACGGCTGCTCGCTGCTGATGACGGGGCCCGTCATGGTAAGGTCTTCTCCTGTCCCTCCCTTGCCTTGGCTAGCTGGTGCTCCTGGCTTCCCTTTTGTAGAGAGGAGTTGCCTTTCGAAGCCCTGATGATGGGATCGGCGGGCTTCTCTCCTAGAAGGGGGCGTAAACACATGTCTTCTGGCAAGTGGGGAGGGGGCTTCCAGGAAATAGCGGCATTGTTAAGACATCTAGGCCAGACTCTCAACACTGGGCTTTTTAACCAAAAATTGCTTTATTTTATGAGTCACAGGTCCAGATTTTTGGCCCTTTCAAGGGTTGGGTGCCTGACTGGGGGAAGGGACGCGTGGAAGTCAAGGAGTAAGGCGTTCATTTCATCCCTTAACCCCTCCCATGAAGGCTGGAAAGGCTGGAAGAATGGCTTTTTAGGGTCCTGAGGTCAGGCTTCCTATTTGGGTGGGCCTGGAGGGCCGTGCTGGGTAGGAGCATGATGCCAGGGGGTGTGGCAAGGCAAGATCACTTGCATGGTGGGGAGCACGGTTTCTTATTTCTTCCTGGGCTTGGGAGTATTTTTATTTTTAAATAATGCTAATCCCATTTAAGGGACTTTGCTATTGTCTTCATGTATTTCCTGTCTCAAAGTGGTGAGAAACTGCAGCCCATTTCAGACCTAGTGACCCCAGTGGACTCTGCGGCCTGAATTCATGTATGACACCATCTGAGTGTTGAAACCTGGTGGTGGCCACCAGAGGGCCCTCTTGGGCTGGAGGGGGGCCCTATTTTGCTCCTGTGCTGGCCTTGCTGGCCTTGTGGGTTGAGATCTTTGCCTGATGCCTGGGGAAGGCTGCAGTGCAGAGGACGCCCCTTCCTTGCTGTACACAAAGCAGGCAGATGCTTTCCTTAAGGGAACGGCCATCTCTTTGATGAACAGGGCTTTGTTTACTTCCTTTTGAGAAAATGGGTGTTTTCACTGATGTGATGGGCAAAGCTGGGATTTCCCACATTTTCTAATGGGGGATGAGTCTCTTGGGTTATTCATTTTCTTCTTCAAAGTAGCTGGAAGCTGAGCAACTATTTTTTGCAGTTGAGAGAGGGGGCAGGGGGCAGCTCTAGGCTCTGGGCTCCCAGGTTTTCTAGCTTTGCTTTGCCCTGAGGAAGAGGGCAGCTTCCTTCACAAGGGGGAGAAGGGGAAGAGAGCACCTCCGCTGTCCTGTGGAGGAGTCCTGAAGGCACAGTATGGCAAGCAAGAAATACTGCCAAGGACAGGTCTGTAGCTGGCTTGGCTTACGGTCTCCCTCCCAGATTCCTGCAGTCCGTATGACATTATTTGGTGAGCAAGAAGTCTGATTAAAACCAAACAGAGCCTTGCAAGGTAATTTCCCCCAGACAGTTCCCGAGATTTTCCTTCCCTGAATCATCCAACCGCCGGTTTTTGTCCTGGCTTGTTGATCCTGCCTCTGTTTCCCAACCAGCAGCAACCGCCCTGTGGTTTGGCTCCTCATTTCCTGCTCTGAATTGGGATTACCCCTCGCCTTAGCCCAGCTTCTCCTTCCTGGAACCGAAGGGTACTGAGGGGCCAACTTGCTCCTTGCTCTCTTCTCACCTGGAGCACTGTTCTCCCATCATGTACTCGGTTTTGATAACTTCCAAGGCTGCAGAAGGATTCATTGATCCTGAGATATCTCTGAAGCTGGGATTTCAGACTGTGATAAAATTCTGGTTTGACGGCACTACAGAGTCTGTTTTCAGGAAAAGGGCAAAAGCATCATTGGGATTTCATTCAGTGGTAGGGTTCCTAAAGCTTCCTCACTTTTCTTCTTTATCATCCTGCACATCCCTTTTCTTGCAGGTGGCTGGGGAATACAAGTACCACCCAGAATGCTTTGCATGTATGAGATGTAAAGTGATCATTGAAGATGGTGACACGTATGCTTTGGTGCAGCACTCGGCTCTTTACTGGTGAGGAGGAGCAGCAATGCTCGGCTGTGGGTTTGGATGGCTCTTTGGGACAGGGAGGTTCCTCTGGTCTGCACTTGGCCCTCATCTGTCCTGACACCAAAGAAGTGAGAGTGGGAAGAGATGTTTGAGGTTTTCCCCTTTGCATTCCCCCAGGGAGGGAAGGGGACTTGAGTGCAGTCCCATTCTGCTGGGATTTAGGAGCATTGTAAAATCAGTGGATCTTCAGGGCACCAGGTAAGGGAAGATTGCACGAGACGGTTCTGCTTTTCTTCTCTCTGGACAATCTTTCATATCCATGTTCCGGGGTGGAAGAGGCCCTGCCAGCGTATAGGATTTGGGAACAGGAATCAGAAGACCTGTGCTGTTTTTAGGAGGCAGTGGTTAGTTCACTGGCCAACTGCCATGAGCTGCATGTGCAACCCAGATCTCTGAGTGCCCGCTAAAGGGGAAGGCTAGACGGTTGATGACAGTCCTCCTGTTGTCTTGGAACTCCTTTGAAACAGAAGTGGAAAATAGACCATGTGCTTTCCTGCTGGTCAGCCAAGCTCCTCCTTGGATCTATAGCTTGGGATCTTGATGCATTCCCAGCTCCTGGCCACCATGGTCCTACTTGGGGAGATAACCATGGGGCAGTGGAGTGTTGGAGGGTCAAAGAGTGAATGGTGGTAGCAACAGCTGTCCAAATATAGACCTTGTCTTTGCAGCCAGTAGCACTGTAGGGGAGGGGAAGGCTTTAGATGGGCTGCTTTGTAGCTGACAACCTGGGTGTGGAGACCATACATGGCCTCTTCAGCCCTCTGGTCTAAACTTACAGCAAAATTCTGCTCTCCTTTTTCAGTGGCAAATGTCATAACCAGTTTGTGCTGACACCAATGATCGAAAGACTGTCAACAGAGTCTTTGTGTGAACAGCTGCCGTACACTCTGACGCTCATCTCCATGCCTGCAGCCACTGATGGCAAAAGGGGGTTCACTGTGGCTGTGGAAGGGGGCTGCTCACCCTATGCTGCTACTGTTGAAGTGAAAGAGTGAGTATGATGCTCTTGTAGCTGTGAGATGCATGGGGTTTTGCTCTAATATAGGAATTTAGGAATCCAAATCCACAGACATGTGGCTTTGCATTTTCATTCAAGCTTTTGGCATGGGTATGGCACCTGCATAGCTCTGGGCATCTTGAGTGGCGATCTTCATTGAGAAAGGAGCCTCTCTTGATCCTCCTGGATTTCTCAGTGGCATTAATGCCATTGGCCAAGGTGCCTTCCTCTGCAGCTTGAAGATTGGAGGCATCGTGTTGAAATGGTTCCATTCCTGAATCCTTCCGAAAAGATTCCTCAAAAGGTCTCAAGAAATGCAATATATTTTCAACACATTACCATTGTTAACTGATAAGGCATGTGTAATCTGTCTCACATGTAATCTGCTTCTGTATAATCAACTAGTCTTCCCTTTCCCTCAGCTTCTTCCCAGTTTCAGTCTTACATCAGTCTGTGCATCTGATGAAGTGAGCTGTAATGCATGAAAGCTTCTAACTTTTAATAAAATTTCTTAGTTGGAAAAAGTGATGCTGGTCTCCTCTGACAAAAGGCTTCAGAGTAGAACAGTTTCAGTGAAAGATAACAAGGATGACCAAGGGATTGCAAAAAAAAACCAAGAACCAAAACCCTACAAAGAACCACGTGTGCTTAGTCTTGAGAAGACTAAATGGTGACTAATTCTTCTCAAATATTTGGAAGGACGCCATAAGAAAAGGGTCAGGACTCGTTCTTGGTCACTCCAGAGTAAAGGACACTGAATCACTTATAGAAAAGCAGATTCAAATCATTAGGAAAAGTCTCCTAATGGTAAGAGTAGCCTGACCGCAGAACCAATGCTTTAGGGTGCAGGTGGATGCCCTGCACAGGTTGAAGAGATAATTTTTGGTAAGGAGTGAAATTGGATTTCTCTGCTGACCAAGGGATTGCATTTGCCAGCCTGAATGGCCACTTTCAACTCCATGATCCTGTTATTCCAAAAGAGGGGGAAAAAATGTGTGGTGGAGCATATTATAGCACCCTTCATGTACACTAAGAAATATGCAAATATGCAAGAGAATTCTTGGAAGCCTGGTATTCAGACAAGGCAGCAATTAACAGACACATAACAGCATCTACACACTATTCAAAAGAGACAAAAGACCAGAAGATCACCTCACCAGCATTCAATTACCAGCAATCATCACCCAGATAAGCAAAGGTCACCACCAGGCACACAATCAAGCAGCAGACATATGCTAATCAAAGAACTCCCAGAGGAACAAAACGAAACCCCCACCCCCACTGGCAAGGCAGCCCACAGCACATAAATAGAGAGCAAACCCCAGCCCATTTTAGCACTGAAGATGTTACCTAGCCGGGTAATGAAACGTTTGCAAGAAAAGAACCAAGCTCAGAGAACCCCAAGGACTCCACACTAAGAAATCTTGTTCTGTATCACCTAAGAGTGCAGAAGGCAAGGTTAATTATTTAAATTACAAGAATTATAGGGCTTGTGTTGGTTGGTCTCATTTATTTTTTGTGGCAATTTTGGAATTTAGAAGTTGCATCCTAGATTCCTGACCTATAGTCAAAACTTTTGCATATGATTTAATCTTGGGTGCAGCAAACATCCCAGTGAGATTGTTCCCCAGGTGAATGTTTCTCTTTGACTGCTTGCAGGATAGGGGTGGGATGAGTCCAGCCTGCTTACAGTCAGATTCTGGGATTCTGCTTTGCTTTGCTTTCCTTCCACCACCTTCATTAATCCCTCCTGGAAGTCAAGCATGCTTCCCTCCCAGCTGGACGTGCTTGAATGTCCTAACTGCTAGGAATTGGGACTCTTGGAGAAATATGACACCCTATAGAAAAATCATGTGACTTTTCAATAGTAATGCACTCAGCGTCAAATTGAGCACAGTGGGATATGAATGCAATAAATCAATAAGTATGTTCTATAGCAAGGAGCTGTGGGACTTGGAGAAGCCACGGATGCTTCATTTTGCAGACATGGAGGTGAAGATGGCAGATGTAAAACAGGTGGCTTTCTAGGATATGACCACAGCTTTTTGGTAGGTCTACTTTGAAGACCTGCAAAATTTCAGCCCTTCTGGAGCAAGCAGAAATATGCATCTACATCCTTAGCTTGGTATTGGCTTACAGATAGTCCTCAATTAACAACCATTCATTCAGCGATCACCTGAAGTTACGCCGGCACTGAACAAATGGTAGTTATGACCGGTCCTTGAAGTTCCAGCTGTTGCAGTGC
Organism: Python bivittatus; assembly: GCF_059951505.1. NCBI lineage: Eukaryota > Metazoa > Chordata > Lepidosauria > Squamata > Pythonidae > Python > Python bivittatus. The sequence goes on along the minus strand of NW_028277070.1, from coordinate 1,513,020 downwards.
CCCTGTGGTCACATGATCAAAATTTGTGCACCTGGCAGCCCACCTCCATTTACAACTGTAGCATGTTTCAATTCCCCTTACCTGCCTCTCTCTCCCTCATCTCTGTCCTTTTGGCCGCCTTGCACTCCACCACAGCTGCCCCTCCTGCTGCCAACTGACCTCCATCTTCTTCCTCCCACTGCAGTGCTGATGAGGTGCGCCCGGCTGAGGCAGCTGCTGGCCCTTTGTGAGGCCTCCGTGCGGCCTCCCAAGGCTTCAAGGAGGCCATGCAAGGGTTAGGGTAAGGGTCAGCAGCCTCGTCAGCAGCGGGAGGAAGAAGACAGCAAAGGCCAGCTGGGGGCAGCAGGGGTAGGTGGTGGTGGAGTGCAGGGTGGTCAAAAGGGCAGAGATGGGGGGACAGACAGGCAGTAGGGGAAAGTTGAAGCACACCCTGCGGTTGTAAGTACAGGCAGGCTGCCAAGCACCAAATTTTGATCACGTGACTATGGCGCTGCTGCAACAGCTGGAACTTCAAGGACCAGTTGTAACTACCATTCAGCGCTGTCATAACTTCAAACAGTCGCTGAACAAATGGTCATTAAGCAAGGACTACCTGTACTTTTTCCTAGGAGGAAATGCTTGCTGTGGTGTCCTTCCTTCAGAGGTGGCTTGCATTGCTTGAACCTTTTCCTCTCCCTCTTTGCTATGTGCTCTTTCACAGAGTCTCATGGAGGAGGCAAATTCTTCTGATCTCATGTAATGTTTTGCTCTTTGTTCAGAGTCAACCGAACGCACATAAGTCCTGATGTCCAAAATGCCATTCACCCTGGAGACAAGATCTTGGAGATCAACGGAAACCCAGTTCGCACACTGCAAACTGAAGAGGTATGTTCTGTACACCCTTCCTTATTTCCTGCTGTCTCATGACTTGAGGAGGGGACTGAAAGCCTCTTGGGGCAGGAGCTGAGTTTTGGAGCACCTGCTAAGTTCTCAGCCTCTCTAAGTAATTGTGAAAGATCTTTCTTTCTCTGAAAACACGAAGAGGTGCTGACAGAGAAAAGAACAGGCTGGCTCTTGAGGGATTTGTCGGATCCTTCAATTAAAGAAGACTTTAATTCCTCCTTAGGGTAGCATTTTAAAACAAAAATAGGGGTTTCATATTCTTGTCTTCCTGAGTGCAAGTTGAAAGACTTGCATATTTTGATTTTCATCTCAGCTGTATATGACATATATAAAGGAGCCCTAATTAGGACAAGCTGCTTAAACAGCTAAGACATCTTAATTGAACTCAGCTCAACTGCTTCTTAAGAAAATGAGCAGGCAAAGAAATGCCTCCTTCATCCAACCCTACCCCATCTGTAATAGCAACACCTTTCCTCTTTGATGTAGGAAGAATGTGAATGTGTTGTTTTGGAAACCTTTTCCCAGCATGGCACAAATCCCTGAACTCTTGTTTTTAATTCTCAGGTCAAGGAACTGATTCACAAGACAAATCAAATTCTTCAGCTGTTAATTGAGCATGACCCGGTCTCTCAGCGCTTGGACCGGTTGCGTCTGGACTCTCGGCTGTCGGGGTGCAATAAAAAGTCCTCATCCTGTTCAATTTCTGCCCTGGAGCTCAAGGAGAATCTGGAAGGAACACTGCGACGTCGCTCCCTCAGGTAGCATACCAGGACTCCAGAATTGCCTGCTAATCTCCGGCTAGTGTTACCGGCTTGGTAAGGTGGAACACAAAGCAAGTGCTGGCCCTCTGGCTATAACAGTCCTTTGAGGTAGCCAGGCCAGGAAACTGACTCCACAAGTTTGACTGGAACTCTACTTATCGACATGAGCTCTAGTAACAGAATTTTGAAAGCCTGATTGTGTTTCCCTTCCCTCCCTCTTATACCCCAGGGAGTCAGGGTGGTGCCAGTCTGAGTTTCTTCCTAATGTTTGTTTCTTCCCAACATGTTTAAATCATGTTGCTGTACGTGTTGTTGAAACTGTCTCTGCATAGTTTCTCCAAGGCCATATCTGTGACTCTCTACGAGCTAGGTGCTTTTCCTATTTGGTGGCACCACCATCTGCCTCTGCTGATCACTGCTTAGCCCACTGTTGATTTGGTCTTATGGCTCTCCACTTTGATTGTAAACTACCAGGGGACTGGTAGTCAGTTATATGTAAAGTGTAAGACATAACTGAAATAGGCTGGATACCATCCCCTCAATTACATGTTTCCTGACACAGTAGCTTTGACCAGAATGTCTCTGTAGTGGCTGAGCTACAAGGTGAAAGATAGGCGGCGGTGGAGTGCAGGGTGGTCAAAAGGGCAGAGATGGGGGGAAGTTGAAGCACACCCTGTGGTTGTAAATGCTTTCTCTCAGAAACCCTCTGGATTTACACCCCCTTGTCCTACTGTCCTGCCTTGGAATACAGTGGTACCTCGGTTCACGAACTTAATTCGTTCCACGATTCTGGTCGCGAGCCGAATTGGTCGCGACCCGAATCAAATTTTCCCATAAGGTTCAATGTAAATAAGGTTAATCCGTTTGAACCATATGTATTTTTTTTTTAACCACAAAAATATGAAACAAAGTACAGTACAGTACAGTATGAAGAGAGGGAACACTAACCTTGCTTGAGGCGACACCAAAAAGCTTCACAGCAAGTATCTGTCTGCGACCATGATCTCGCCTAGAGGAAGCCACGATCACGTGTCAGAGCAGGGAAGATGGCCGCGGGTCGTATCCATCACCCTATGCGGAGTTCGCGAACGGAAGCAAAAATTTGCAAAAGCTGCTGTTCGCGAACCAAATTGTTCGTGAACAGAAGCATTCGTGAACTGAGGTATTACTGTACCTACTTGTTACTGCTGCCGTTATCTGTCTTGCAGCGAATGCTTTTACCTGGTGTCGCTCCCTCTGATCCTGATGTGTGAGATAGATAGGGATCCATCAGCCTAGGCACCTTACTGGCAAATAGAAGAAAAATAGATGAGAAAAATGAGATAAATTCTCTAGCACCACCCCTTGGTCCTTTGACAACTGGACTAGGAAAATCCCCCTTCCCTACTTCAGGAGTTAGATCAAAGTCACAAGGTATAATTAAAATCAATATTAAGAAAAGAAAAATATATAGCAATTACTTTATCTGTAAGTGGTCACATGTAAGAACAGTTGGTGGCAGAGGAAATTTAAAAAATGCTGTTTGAATTACAAACCCCACCTTTAAGGAATTTCTTGTAAACTTGGAGAAGGTTATAAGATGGGATGGATTTTTTGACTCCCTCCCTGCAGACTCCTCCATACGACTGCCCATCACACTCCATCACATGTTACCAGAGAGAGCTCTCTGACTCCCCAAAGGAAGCAAGCCATCCTGGCCACGAGTGTTAGCTTCAACTCCCAGAATCCCCAGTCAGCATAGTTGGACTGGACCTCTTCAAGTGTGCCAAGCCCCAAGAGCAATGCCACTCATTTATTATTTGTCTCGTCATCCAAACCGCTCTTAGCATTGCGTATACCACCATGAAGCTCAAATTACAGGCTGAAGCTTTAGATGAAACCTGAAGGCCAGGGACTGGAATAATAATGGGGGAAGGGAAAGTTACCTGAAGACCCAGCAGGAATAGTGTGGTGTCAGAGTTAAGTGTGGGAGTAGGACTAGAAAGACTCAGCTTCAAGTCCACCCTCTGTCCTGCAAGCTCCCTGGGTGACTTTGGGCCGCTCGTGATCTTCCAGCCCAACTCGCCCCATTAGGTTGTTGTAAGGAACTCTGTAAGAGGGATGCTGTGTAGGGTAGTTGGCTGTGCATAAAGCATGTAGCTCATGTATTATCACATACAGGATATCCCACCAAGCAGAACAGCAGAACACTACTGGTTGGTTGTCACCTACATCTCACAGCTCAAGCCACAAAAATGCATTACTAAGCTTCAGCCCATACCTGACAATAACTCTGCACTTTCTCAGGCCCTGGGTGACAGGCCCATACTTGCATGCAGACAATACCCAACCTGAAGCAGATTCTCACAAGCCACAAGAAGCAACAAGACAGTGATGCTGACGTGGGAACCAGACCCTCCAACAAATCCAGGTGTCTAGCTTGCCTCCACATCTACACCAACAGCACCATCACAGATTCCAACAGTTTCACAAATAAGACTAGATGCACACAAGAGCACATGCTTTTCTTCCAATGCCATCATCTGCCAGCGGTGCTCCTCTGGATTCTGTGTAGGACAGACAGGCCAGCTGTTTTGGAACAAAGAAATTTTATACCACCACAGTTGAGCACAAGACCAGTGAACTCACATGCATCAACAAGTTTCAGTTTATTTCAGAAGGTTTCAACATACACAATCAATGTTTAACACATCACAGCTGTTAACTCTTACGGTTCTTATAATCTGTCTGATGTGTAATCTGCCTAACCATTCTGTCCTCTCCTCCCTTTTCCCCCCACCTCATCTCAGTTTAAACCCTACATTAGTCAAGCCAGTCCATGCATCTGATGAAGTAAGCTGCAGCTCACGAAAGTTTGTACCTTTGGTTAGTCTGAAAAGGTGCTACCAGACTTTCTGATTTTTGGCTACCCTAGGCTAATGTGAATCTCCTCCTACAAGGACAATACAGAAAATCCTAAAGCAAATTGCTGTTAAGGAGCAAGACCCACCCCCAGTCTACTTTTTCTGGACTGATAGGGTAGAGATATTTAGTAATCAATTAACTAATTGGATCTATTCCTTCTGTAGAGTATTGGACAGTTTAGGAATTGCTTTGGGCAAAATAACATATATGCAAAAGGTTAAAAAGAGGGGGGGATTTGTTTGGTAGCCTAGATCCTGGTCCATCCTACTCCTCCATGGAGCCAATTCTTCAGCTTCTTGAATCAGTTGAGGGTGATGAGATTGGTGGGGAGGGGTATGTTGTTGGCTAAATGTGCTCCTCTTGTCCAGAAGCCAGCCTGGCTGAGGCTTTCCTCACTGGAAAGAGAGCACTGAGGCTGCAGATGGTACTTAGAGTCCTGTCAAAGACATAAACTTTTGAATGTGTTGTATTCCAGGCGAAGCAACAGCATTTCCAAGTCCCCTGGTCCCAGCTCCCCCAAGGAACCGCTCATCCTGAGCCGCGATATCAGTCGTTCGGAATCACTTCGCTCTTCCACTAGCTGTTCCCAGCAGATCTTCCGCCCCTGTGACCTGATCCATGGGGAGGTCCTGGGCAAAGGTTTCTTTGGTCAAGCAATCAAGGTGAGAAAGCCAGCTTGCCAGCCCCCTCTCCCAACACCCAGGCTTCACATGTTAATTTCATCCCCCCCCCAAATCCTCAGGAGCCTTGGAGAGGTGGCCCCTGAAGTTGAGTGAATTATAGAATTCACTACATACAGAACTGTACATATAGAATTTGCCAGTTCCAGATTTCTGCCATTGCATCTGGGTGGCAGTAGGTTGGGGAGGCTTGGTCTTGTGTGGTGGTTAGGGCAGGAGCTTTTCATCATGGAGGGAGGCCTACAAGGAAGATTATTGAAGTGAAGCACTACTGTGGGATTATAAAGAGGGAGGAGGGAGAACCTCATTGCTGGGGAGAAGGAGGGTGGATAGCAACTCTCTCCTCTGGCTGGGGTTGGGGCATCTTCGGTCAAAACAAAGATGGCTGGAGATGGGATGGAAGCCTTACCCAGAGCCTGCTTTCCTCCCTTCTTTGAGGCTCCGAGGTAACCCCTAGAACAGCATGCATGCATGTCTCAGGATTGTTTTGAAAACCACACCAACATTCAAAAAATGCACTGATATTGGGCTTAGTGTGCATTTGCATGCAGGATGACATCTAAAAGCTTACTGACTGCTAGAAAACATGTGATTCAAAGAGGGATGGTGGGACTGTCGTGGAATATGATACATGGAGTCTGTGAAAGAATTGAAGAAGCCTGCAGGACTGGCTTGAACCATCTGGTTAAGAAAATGCCAGATGTTTTGCGTCTAGCCTGTAAGGTTTGCCCCGTTCGACAGGGAGGTTCGACAGAGAAACTCCCGTGACACGTGTGGTTCACAAAAGAGGTTTACTCATGCGTAACGTAGCAGTCACAAGCAAAGCCAGGACTGGCTTGGTACATTTACATTACTCCTTTATAGTTGTCTCAATCCCCCCGCAGGCCCCGTTGCTAGGTTACATATTACCAATTAGCTTGCAGATTGCCCCCTGTAATCCCCCCCTTCTACTGGAATGGCCGGTTCAGCCCAGTTCTCTTGTTTCTTTGATTGTTGTTGCCTGTGGCGTGGTCGTTGCCTTCGTTGGGGCTTCTGTCGCGCGCCCAGCCGGGAGCATCCCCTCGCGCGCTGATCTCTTCCTCAATTCCGCGGCTCTCTCCTTTGTCTATAGCGCCCGCGGCCCAACGGCATCCAACGGCATCCGCTCCAGATTAGTGAAGTGGTGCCAGGCGGCCCATTCATTAGCTTTCGGTTTCGCATTTCCTCTTTCTGCGCTGGCGCTCGAGCGGTGAAATTGACTAAAGCGTGGCTGGGCAAGTTCCTAGGCGTGCGGTGCAGGCTGAACCTGACATAGCCAAGGAAAGTTTATTGCTGAGCTGCTGGTTTAGGTTCTAGTGAATTCTCTCAGAAGAAGAGCTACCTACAAGTCTAACCTGTTGCAGGAATATGGGACATTGGGGTGGCAACAGTTCTTGGATCGCGGGCTGTGTTAAGCTGTCTGGGGAACGTTGAAGGCCCCATCCCTAAAGCGGGCAGTGCCAGAGTGTAGAATCTGCAAGGTGTTCCCAATTCTAGTCCAGCTGTTACTACATAAAGGTCACATTGTGTGATCATTAGTGAATGCATCAGTCATTTCTCATTATGTGTAAGGATTATACCTTACACCCACTCCTCGTTTAGTCACTACCTTGGTTAGCAACCATTTGCATATACGACGGTGATAAAAATTCATTTTCCGACCAATGCACGCATTTATGACCAAATTTCATGTGCACGCCTGTATGAGATATCATATGAGATATGAGATATGTATGAGAGAACTTTAGCTGAATGAGACGGCAGGAACCAGTGATCTTTGCAGCAGCTTCTCTCTTAGTCATGTGTTCACTTAGCAACCATTTAACTGAACCGCCTGGTGGTTGGAGCAGGACCCGGTTGCTAAACAAGGAGTGGTGTAGTTCTGTTAATAAACAGAGCAGAAGAATAGATCTGGGGCAGTTGTACTGCTAATGAAACATGGGAGTCCTTCCACATGGATGTCAGCTTGATAGCAGGTTGACACCTGTCTCCCAACATCAGTGGCCTGTTGGCTCCTCCAGCAAATATTCAACTTACATAATTAATCATTTCACTTTTAGTGTTTTTGCTAGGGTTTGAAAGGAATTTTCCCCACATTAGAAAAAGGGAGTAGCATATGCAAACCCAGGTGAGGTGTGTCTTGGGGTCACTCGCCAAGCGGCTGCTGAATCCACCCCCCGCTGGGCACCCGGGGCTTCTGGGGTTGAGATGTGTGGCGGTGGCCGTGGGCTCGCCTTCATGCTGCCTTTTCTCTTTCCTCATCAGTAAGCCTGGTGCGGCTGTGGCTCCTGCTTTGGGTAGCCGATAGCAAATCCAGGTAAGCCCGAGGTCCCTCTGCAGCATGGCTCTTCCTGGGGTTCTCAGCATGGCTGACAGTCCCTGCCTCGTGTTTGTCTGCACCCCGTAATGCCACTCCCCGTCCCATAAACCCCTGTAAGCTTAAGGGCAGAGCAGACGGTGTTGTCTCGGGAGAGCCTTTCTGCAGATGCCGCGTCCCAGGCTTGTCTTGGACCTGGCTCCAGATCACACCGTCCGGCTGGCCATGATTTGGGGCCAGTTCCTGCCATTGCCAGGTTTCCTCGGGCTTCTGTCATCTCTTTGGACGCGGTGTCAGGTTTGACTGCTTGGCTTCGAGAGAGAGGCTGGCGGCTGCTGCTTGCTCCCCATCTAGCTCTCGGAATTCGGCTGTCAGCCCTGGGCAGGCACCATCGCTGTGGTCGCCCGCCTCTTGCGTTCCTTGGCTGACCTTCAGGAAGGAGGGAGAATGCCCAGGGAGACTGGAAGAGTGGTCCAAGGAGAGCTGAGCATGGCTGGGGTTGGCGGATGGGAGGGCAGGGACCAGGAATGGCAGCTGTCCAACGGGGAAGGAACAAAATAGACTCTATTTTAGGGGACCAACCCTGGAAGGAGGTTAATTTAAAAAATGTACGGTAATTATAAACAGTGCGATAAAATTCAACACATACGTATAAGAGTTAAAAAGGGAAATGAGCAGTTTACAAAAACACATATTAATAATTCCCTAATATTCCTCCCACACATCTCACATGAAATAATTTTGGTTCCCCGGTTAGCGTAAGATATATAATCAGCCCATGTATTTGAGAAGGCTTTAACTTTAATTTGGCCAGCACGTGGGTGAAGAGTGTAGGTCAATTTCTCAGCCGTAGCGATGTGCCAAACATTCTGGTGTCAAAAGCTCCAACTTCATAGTTTTTACCTTTCCAGTGTTTACCTAGGGACATTCTAGCAGCAGTTAACAAAAATACCACTAATTCTTTAGAGTAAATATTTGAATTAGACCTATATAAATAATAAATATAATGAATAAAATATATTCAGCAAAGCAAGTTGTGAACACACATTAATTTTGATTTATAACTTTACCAATCTCCAAAAGCACTTCAGACCAGAAGGAAAAGACACGGGAACACAACCACTGTGGGAAATAAGTGGAAATAAGTTCACTTTTCCTCACAACTGTTCCAACAAAGGGAAGAGCTTTTTATGTTCTTGCATGCTAGTTTATATAGAATCATACACCATCTATGCCAGGGTTTCTCAGCCTCGGCAACTTTAAGGTGTGTGGACTTCAACTCCCAGAATTCCCCTGTCAGCCTCTCCTGGGAGTTGAAGTCCACATATCTTAAAGTCGCTGAGGTTGAGAAACACTGCTCTAGAATGTGTCCATGATTCTAGAATTAAACTCCCACTTAAGATAGAGTTTAAGAAGTCGCTGATGTTGGAATTAAGGTATCTCCCAGTTTCTTATAAAACAAAGCTATAAAGCTGTCTGGGCCAGGTGATTTATGACTCCTCAAATTTGAGATTACGTCATTTATCCCTTTTATGAAGGGGGAGTTTAACTCTTCCCTATGACTGTCTTCAAGTGGTAAGATATTACAGCTACTTAAATAATTACTAATTTCCTTATTATTCATAGGGTCTGTGGTATATAAAGTTGAATAAAAATAAACAAAAGAATTAAAGATTTCTTGCCTACTAGCTAGTCTACTGCCACCAGCATCTCTAATCGAACATATGGCTCAGATACTGGGGCATGAGCAGATAGGCTAATAGACCCAATATTGGCTGAAACTATTGAAACATTCAAAGAATCAGAAATTAATATATAATTTATAATACAGATTCTAGAATATGTCTTGAATCTTGGGCAGTAATATGTATAATCTCTAGCTTTTGGATTATTTTCCTCCAGACATCAATTAGAGAAAATTGAGTAAAAAGCTTAATTAACTATTTATGTTTTTGTCTGCAGGGTATATTTTTTGCCATATTTTTATCTAATTTGACCTCTGCAACATAATTAAAGTTTCTGCCTATAACAATATAAAAGTTTGACAATTTAGAGAACGTAAAATCTAGAAATTTATGTGAGTTTTGATAAGGGCAATGAATGGAAGCCAAAGTATATAGGCCTTGTTATTATAAATACTTTTCATGAATGTGAATCGACCCTTGGGGTCTTTCTTGACTTTAACATTTTGCAGGTTGAAAGTGTTAGTTAAAATTAAAGCGACTCCCCTAACTTCTCTCGTTATGAATTGCAGGATGGAAAAAAAATATCCTTTTAATTTATATCCCAGCCATGTGTTCCTTGTAAAAAAAGTAATGGCGGGGTTTTCTCTAAATATTGCTTTAAGTACTCTCTTATATTTCATTTCAAATATATTTCATTATATTTCATTCACCCTAACCCTAACCCCATACGCCTAATATTACATGAGTAGGCCTTAAACTTTGCCTCACTTTGCATTTGTAGTCAATCCTTTGATTCTGTTCCCTTAAATGAAGTGCACCCAGCTAACTGGTCTGCTATAGAACCTTCCACCCTGGAGTCTCTACCCAGTGAAATTGTCTTATCAAACTGGGGCAAACAAATGTTATCAGTTGTAGTTGGTAATCTAAATATAGTATCCCCTAGTTCTAGAGAAGACGTTTGTGTCAGAGCGTGGTGGCTTATCACGTCTACCATTGCTAGCATTGGAGGTACCTCTTGTGTGCTATGATGTAAATCAGAGTCTTTAAAATAAACTCTTAGATAAGAAGGTTCCAACTGATATAGTTGGTTAATTTTCCCCAGAGGGTCTTCAATAAAATCAGTTGAAAACCTATGATATGAGGGTGATTTAGTTAAGAGGTCATACCTAATCATCACATCACAAACGCTTTGTTCAAACTGGAGAACAGGCTTTTGTGGTGAATGTTCATATATGTTGAGGGTCTCAGTCCTTTGTAAGGAATTTTGAGATGAGCTTAAACCTCTCTTAATTGTCTGGGGTAGGTCCTCAACATGAAGTGTAAAAAGGACATTCATCCACTAGGGAGAATTAAGAGGAGTTATTTGGGGTACCATGACTTGGTTCCCAATTTCCCTAAGGGCCTTCCCCTTCTGTAGAGCAGGGTCCAAATGAGAGGTATGGGTCTCAGAGGGTTTTCTCACACCACTGACTGGCCTTGTTGAGATAGAGAGTGCTTGGAGCTGTCTTCCTATAATTAACTTTCCACAAAGTTAATTAGGGGGAAAGAATCTTGTAGCGACGCTACACCTACTTGCATGCTGTGTTCAGAAAGATAAACTGGGGCCAGGTCACCTTCTGTACCCATATCTTTTCTTTGAGATCTTGAATTCTCTTTAACTGGCATAGGGGTGAGTAAAGCAGGCAGTTGTCTTTCCTTTTCTGACTTTGGCTTTAAAACGCCATTCTGGATTGACTCGGTTATTTTGTGAATCTGTTAGAGCTGCCAAAGGTTTTGCTGTCTCCCAAATCTGCAACATTGCATGTCTGAGATTTTATATCCTGTCTGCTCGCCTTTTGGCATCTCGCTGAACAAGGTAATCAATTCTTGCTCGAATGGACTGAGCGCAGATTCTTCAGCCCATAGCAAAAGGAGAGGAGTGATTGGCATTCGCCATCCATCCCCGCTAGACGTTTTGTATAAATCCAGGAGTAAATGCCTATCTCTGTCCAAGAGTGCTCTCACATTGCTGTCAATAAAGACTCGCACGGGGGTAATTCCAAAGGATCCCAGATAGGTTCTCATCCTTAACAGCACTGTTGGAATAGCCAGGTGGTTAATCCTTTTTCTGCCATTATAGCTAGGAAGCCAGGTGGTCCTATTAATACCAGTGGCTTGCAGTTGGCAATGAAGAAGTTGGCTTAAAGAAAGTTTACTAGATTCTTTAGAATACTGTCTCCTGGCATTGATGTCGTTACTCGCCATGTATAGAATGGTTTCCTTGTGTTGATAGGGAGGAGCACAGTCTCTATTATTACCAATACTTTTTGCCATTAAGGAGTTTTGGTTAAAGTCAAATCATCTTATTATATTCTTAGCAATAGTTTCTGTAAGCCCATCAAAGGATCTTTTTAACTCTTCTATTTTTGTTGAAATTGCAGTTATTTGTGTATTTTACAGTTTGGGCAGTTGAAAGTCAGCTTTTCGACACTGTGTAATACAAGCTATAATATTAGGAGAAATATCATCTAAGTCATTTGAGTCTGAGACATTTATATTATTTTTAATATAAACAGATGACTTACCACTAGTTGCATTATCTCAAAGGTTTTTCTTCTGAACTTGCTTTTCTTATGTATATGGTGATTGTTCATCTCTCATTATTACTTCAGCTGTAGAATGAATAATTTTCACCTTTTCGACTGCCTTAACTGGTCTCAGGGTCCTGCATTTTCTTTTTTCCCATGCTGAAGCAGAGTAAATTGTTTTAAGACTAAATTTTCTTTCTTGGCTAAGCAAGGGAGAGATTCAGCTAAACAGAGACCCCTTTATTACCTCTCCTCTCCTCTCCTCTCCTCTCCTCTCCTCTCCTCTCCTCTCCTCTCCTCTCCTCTCCTCTCCTCTCCTCTCCTCTCCTCTCCTCTCCTCTCCTCTCCACTTCACTTCACTTCACTTCACTTCACTTCACTTCACTTCACTTCTAGGCTTTGCGGAGGCTATGGTGACATCTATGCTTCTTTTTCGAACTCTGGGAGATAAACTACACTACTGTATAATTCCAGGCCCAGGATCCCAAACAAAGTTCGTGTCTTCATGGGAGTATCCCAGTCCCCTGGATGGGAGTTAATGTGTGGCTGTGAGGCAAGGTGATTTGCCCTGATGGACTTGGGATGAGGCTGGACTAACAGGGACCTTGGCCTGTTCTTAGCTTCTTAAACATCCTGCTGTACAGCAGCAGTTCACACTACAGTATAATATTTTGTGCTGGGCCCCTCTGCTTAACCATGGATGGGCCTCTGCAGTTTGATTGCTAAGCCGTCATGCCTGGAGATCATTTGTGGGCAGTAGAAGGGAAGCAAAAATGTCCTTGCTGCCCACCTCAAGTTATGTGTTCACATCCTAGTTTGAAACGCCTTGGGCAGTCCAGGGTGTTACTTAGACATGAACGTCTTGTTTGTGTGAGGCCCACGTAGGTACGGCTGCCCGGTGAAAACGAAGCCCAGCAAGGCGCAGCCTGCTGAAGGGTCCCCTCCCCTCCCGGGCTGTTGATGCTTGTCTGCCTTGTTGACTCCAGGGCCTGGCTGGCGAGTTGCCATGCCTGACCTTGGATATGAAGGCCCAACTAAAGCGCACCAGGCTGCAGAGTACGCTAAGCCTTTTTGTGGTTTAAGCAGAGTCTTCTACCTTGTCATAACTTGTGACAGCTTTCCAAACCAGCACAGAGCTTGCCTTTTGGTCTCCACCAGCTTTATATTTCCGGGCCAAAAATATCACAGTTACAGTTGCTGCAGCTTGATGATTAAGAAGCAGAGCACAAGGAAGAGTTCCTTGTGAAGATCTTGACTCTCCTACAGACTTTCCCAGCTTGTGTTATAGGGAGTTAAAAGGAAAAAAAGCGTAACCACATGGGCACTGTGAATGTAAATAAGATGTGTTAACTCAACATTGCCAAGACGCTATTGGGCAAAAGGTCAGAGACTTCTCCCCCAGTGCTAGATAGGTTTTTCTGGCTAATGAAATTTGTGGGATGTGTTGGTACACAAATACATTTGAATCGAAGGCTCCTTCAACATAATTACTTTTGCAAAATGCTCAGGCTGATTTGGATCAGCTTACTAGAAGGCACTTGGCTTGCAAAAGCTTCTGGGTACCCCTGTCCTTCTGCAGGAAAGAGGGAGGGAGGGAAGTGAGCAATCGGTTACCTGGTGGGGCAACAGAGAACTCGAATAGCCAGGTTTTCCTTCCATAGATTGTCATGGCATGTTGCAAAGGCTGCTTTCAAAAGCCAGATGCTGCCTGTGTGGCTCCCGATCTCCTGCAGGGCTTGCTGGAGTTCTCTGGCCAGTTTGGCCCCTGGTTGGGCAGACTCAGCCAAGAGGAGCTCATAGACGTCAAATAATAGTGCTCCAAGTATACATATACATGCATTTCCATGCACCTGTTATGAGGGCCATTGCCCTTGGGATCCTAGCATGAAAAGTACCCCCATGTGTAGATGGTAGAAAAGGGGAGTTTCTAAGTGGAAAGCAAATTATTTGTGCCTTTGTGGGTATGAAGGCATCTGTGCACCACACGAGCCAAGGGTTAGCATTATATTTATTTAGGACTATTTTATACTGTAATTTTAATTGATTTTAACCGCCTTGTAAACCTCCCAGAGTCATTTTTTAATGAGATGAGCAGTGACAAATTTGATAGATAGATAGATAGATAGATAGATAGATAGATAGATAGATAGATAGATAGATAGATAGATAGATAGATAGATTAGAGAAAGAGAGAGAGAAAGAGAGAGAGAGAGAGAGAAAGAAAGAAAGAAAGAAAGAAAGAAAGAAAGAAAGAAAGAAAGAAAGAAAGAAAGAAAGAAAGAAAGAAAGAAAGAAAGAAAAGGCCTCTATGTGCCCAGAGTCACGGTGAAACTGTTTCAGTACAACACGGATACTAGTGCTTGCTGGTGAAGCCTGCCTGGAAGGAGGTGCAGAGCATGTTTGATTTTCCAGCTTGAAAAAATGTGAAGTCTTGTTTGCTCAGTCAGGGCAACAATTTGTTGAAGGGCAGAAAGGAATAAGCCCTCCCCAAAAGCAAGCCCACACTGGATTTTCCAGACAAAGATCATGTTGAATCTCTCACTCGCTTGTCACTTGGCCTGCAGCCATAGCGAGGGTCAGTGGCTGGAGATCTTAACTCCACCGTAGACCAACACTTTCAAATCTTGGAGGAGCAGGAAGAAGCCTGGTCACAGTAGGAAATAATGTGATGTGGCATCTCTGGGAGGGAAGAGCGTCTTCACCTTCCAAGCTTGATTTCCTTCCTTTCTCACACCTGCCTGTGGCTGGGCTCTTTTCCCAGAGCTCCAGGCAGAATTCGAGAAAGCGATTCAGCATGGCAAAGTCAGAAGAACTCCTGTTCTCCTCCAGTTACACTTCTTAACACAGAGGTAATACTATTCTGTTCATCAGGTGACTCATAAAGCCACAGGAAAGGTGATGGTGATGAAGGAATTGATTCGCTGTGATGAAGAAACACAGAAGACCTTCCTGACAGAGGTAAGCATCATTTCTCATGAAGGTGTGCAGGCAATGGACAGCACTTCCCTTTCAACAGCCTAATGGCTTCCAACCCCACTGTGTGTGGGGTCCACCAGAGGAAGAGCAAGTTAGTTCTTGGACATCCGCTGACTTTTTGGTACCCTGTGACACATCAGAGTTAGTTATTTTGGTTTTAAAAGTCGGGTTCCTGGGGGAGAGGCAATGGCCTTGGTTTATTCCAGGTTTCTCTGTCTTACAGGTGAAGGTGATGCGCAGCTTAGAGCATCCCAATGTCCTGAAGTTCATTGGGGTGTTGTACAAGGACAAGAAATTGAATCTTCTCACAGAGTACATTGAAGGGGGGACTCTGAAGGACTTCCTCCGAAACGTGGTGGGTTCCATCTCTTACAACATCAGTAAGCAGTGGCAAGGGGACACTTGATCCTTCTGAAAGAAACAACTAAGACCCTTTCTCTAAAACTTCACAAAATGTAGTCCCACTCCATGGTTGGGCTCATGTATCATGAAAAACTATGCTTGGTTTCTGGCTTGAACATGCCAGTGGTGACTTTTTCAACAAACCATGGGTTAGCCTGATGCGTGAAGCCCACCGGTACCTAATAATTGCTTTGTTCCCATTCAGATTATTCATTCTAGAACATGGGTAACCACCTTTCTGGGCTGTGTGACATTTGATAGCAAGTCCTGGACCTCCCTACAAAATGGTTGACATAGTTGGCATCAACAGTCACAAAATACCCACTTACAAAGGGTGAATTGAGTCCTTTGCTCTCTGCCACCCCTCTTGACCACAAGAGTATTGCCTCCAGTCCATTTGCCCTGGGCCTTGCATGTGCCCTTACAGAGACTACGGAAGATGGCCTTGATGGAGGGGCTGTTGCCTAGGCACAAGGGGCAAAACATGTTTAAGTCCAGAACAACAATATAACATTCAGCAGCGGCTCAGGCAGACACCTCTCTGATTCACTGGCAAGATCCCATTATTATAACCAATCTCAATAAAAAATAGTGCTAACTTTTCAGGGAGCTGACTTTCTGTTTGGTCTGCCTAGTGCAATGTTGTTCAAACTTGGCCACTTTAAGATGAGTGGACTTCAACTCCCAGAATTCCCCAGCCAGCCATGCTGGGGAATTCTGGGAGTTGAAGTCCACTCATTTTAAAGTGGCCAAGTTTGGACAACACTGGCCTAGTGGGACTGACATCGGTTTTGCAAGCCTAGTTGTGCTGTATTTTCACCACCTCCTTAAAGTGCAGCAGATCTCCCTGAGCTGCTTTCAAATGTTATCTCGCTGTTTGGACTTAAAAAATGTTCCAGCCCTTTTTACCTAGGTAATGGTTTCTGCGTTTTTCCTTCAAGGTCATCTTGTGTATTCCCCCCACAGCCCTAGTTTTTTTCCTTGTTTTCTAAAACCCCGGGGGGCTCATTTGGAGCCCAGAAACATTCCTGGCAAAAAAATGGTTCTGGACATACAGTACATTCTTGCTTTGCAGCCTGCCAGGTTATCGTTTAAATGTTTTAAGGAAGAGAATGGGATTCCCAGCATGGGCTGAAGGAACTTTCTGCAGGCACGTTGGGAAGGGCAGTGTTGTGCAGAAAATCCAGCTTCGTGCCCCGTTCTGCATCCTGCCCTACACATCAGTATCAGCTTGCCAATTTTTAAATGCCCACCGCTGCTGTGATGGCAGAACCCTTGGCATCCCTCTCTGCCCTCAAGGCAAGTTAACAGAGGGATCCTTTTTCCCTTGCAGGACCCATTTCCCTGGGAACAGAAGGTCAGCTTTGCAAAAGGAATTGCCTCTGGAATGGTGAGCCGCCCTCCTGGGCCTTGGGAAGGGGATGTCTGGGGGCAAAGGATGAACTGTGTATGTGAGAGGGTGTGGATTGCCAGTTCGTTCAGCTGCAGTCTGAAGGTTTGCCCAAACTATAGAATGTCCCGGGGGAGCGTCAGAGATTTAGTCAGTCATGTGTTTTCCAAAGCAAGAGTGGCACAAGAGTTGGTTGCTTTATTGTATCTTTCTTCAAAGTTTGTTTATTTATTTTATTTATTTATTAAATTTTTTCAACCGCCCATCTCCCCCCAATGGGGGAACTCTGGGCGATTCACAATAAACATTAGAACATAAAATATATAGACACATAAAACCATAAATTAAAACATAACTAAAAAAAAGGAGAGACCAAGGGGATGAAAAACTGAGGCTGAAGGCCGCGGCCTCTATGGGGCTAGCCATCCCCATGCTTGAGGTATTCTCACCCCACCCCAGACCAGGTGGCAGAACCAGATTGTCAAAACCTTACGGAAGGCCAGGAGTGTGGGGGCTAATCGCATCTCTGGGGGCAGGATGTTCCAAAGAGCAGGGGCTACCGCAGAGAAGGCCCGCCTTCTGGACCCCGCCAGTCGAAGTACTTTCACTGAGGGGGTCCGAAGCATGCCCTCTCTGTGTGATTGGGTGGGACGGGTTGAAGTCATAGGGGAGAGGCGGTCCCTTAGATAACCTGGTCCCATGCCATGTAGTTCAAAGCATGAATAATGAGATCGCCTCTCATTTTATCCCTACCATAATCTCATGAGGTAGGTTGGGTCAAATGGGGGCTAGAACCCGAGTTCGCCATCTCAGTCCATCGCCTTAACGCCCACAGCTTCCTTTGCCAGCCCGGGGTGAAAGTGCTCTTGAAAGGGTAGCCGTGGGGCTCTCCCTTGGGGCAAGGATTGCTGCCCTCCTCTGGGCGTCCGTCCCCCCGAGGGATGGCCTCAGGGGTGGAAGTAGCTGCTTGGGCTGGGCTGCTCCAGCCTCTCGGTCTGCTCAGTCGCTGGCAGCGGCGAGCACCAAAGGCTCCTGTGTGTCAGCGGCCGCAGCTGAGGGGTCAGTGCGGCTGGCTGCACGTTGGGACTAACAATGCCTCGTCTTCCGCCCTGCTTCTCCCATCTGCAGGCTTACCTGCACTCCATGCGCATCATCCACCGAGATCTGAACTCCCACAACTGCCTGATCAAACTGGTGAGCACTCGTTTCTTTTGGGGCGCCTTTGGCTAGGCCTGCTTCCTTGCGCACTTGCCGCAGTCATAAGGGACTGGCTTTTGGGGCCCAGCACCTTAGGGGGTGCTTTGGGGTCCAGCGACTTCCCCTAGGAGAGCAGCTCAGGTTGAACTTGCACGATGCTCTCACAGTGGGAAAACTCACCTAACAACACGGCAACCGTTAGAGAGGAGCCAGTGATTGTTTTCTCAACCCATCATCAGTATCCTTGAGAATATTGCGGCTTGTGGAACATACAGTTTATGAATCCAAGGCCATTCATTGATGTAACAGCTCCAGGAAGATATGAATGATGAGCATCAGAGGTCATCCTTTGCTCTTCCAGGGTCCCAGACTTGTATCCCCTTCTTGTTTTTTTAGTTGTTTTAATGCAAACAAAATTTGTAAAACTCTTTGAGTACCAAGGAATGGAGAAGGCCTAAACTGGAGGTTTCTTAATTGCTTTGTGTGCATCTTGGAGGACGCAAATGTAATTTAAATACAGTTGAAAAACCTTTATGCCTGAGAACTAAAGAACTGGGAGCAGGTCAAAAAGGTTTGCGGGGCTGGGGCAGCTTCGGCTTCCAGGAGGCGGGAGCCGTTTGGAGAAGGGCCAGGAAAGCTCTTGGGCCCCTGAGCCCTGCCGATGCCAGTTGCAGTAAATGCGTTGCTCAGGCCCTGGTCCAGCGGTGTCTGCCCAGAAACGTTTTCTGAGAATTCGTGCTTCCTCTGCCATAACTGGTCCAGAGCTTCCCCAAAGGGCTTTCTAATCCTCATGGACTTTGCTTCACCTTTGGCCCAGGACAATACGGTGGTGGTTGCTGACTTTGGCCTCTCCCGGCTGATTGTGGAGGAAAGGAACAAGCCCTCCCTGGAAAAGCCACTGGCCAAGAAGCGCACGCTGCGCAAGAGTGACCGGAGAAAGCGCTACACGGTGGTTGGGAACCCCTACTGGATGGCCCCAGAGATGCTAAACGGTAGGAGCCCCCTGCCCCTGGCGTCACAGAGGAGTCAGCAGAGCTTCTCGCCATTGCAGAGCCCAACTGCCAGGTCAAAGTGTCTCTTTCGGTTGTGTGCATTTTGCAACGGGCCTGTCCTGCCACGGGCTCTGCAGTGGTGTGTGGGAATGGCCTTGGGAGACAGGAGGAAGAGCCGCAGCCTGGGCAACAGTCTGGCAGCCCACAGAAGGAACGGGGGCAGAGAGAGTGGCCCGGAAGGGACCCTCCCTAGTTTTCTGGAAAGTAAAAGGAAAGGAGGGGAGAAATGCTTTCCGGCTTGCCAGATTCTGTTGCTGTAACCTTACGATAAAGGTCGTGTGCGTACTCACGGTTGGTACTTCTAACCGGGACTACCTCGAAGGGCTGACAGGCTCCTGCTCCCCTTCTCCTCATTCTGTCCCCCCCATTTGATGGGGGAAACACATCCACATGCTGGCTGTCGGCCTGATGTTCTTTCGTGGGTCGGACTCCTGGAAGGGGTGCCCGGGTGCTGGTGGGGAAGCCCCCTCTCCCCCTCCTCCCATTACAGGCTGCATGGAGGCATCCCCCGAAGGCTCCGAGAGCTCTTTGGCAGCTGGATGCAGATGTGATGCTTGCACACACCCCGTAGGACAAGACACACCTGCTCTTCCGTGCTCCCTCCTGTGTCCAGTTGCCCCAGCACCCACATGGGCTCTTGTCCCCGCTGCCTCTGTTTTAATGACGCGTCTGCTCCTGGCGGCTGTTTCATTTCTTGCAGGGCAGAGCTACGACGAGACGGTCGATATCTTCTCCTTTGGGATAGTGCTCTGTGAGGTAAGCCCAGCCCGTTGGGGGGCCGAGGGGGGCCTCGAGCATCGGTCCTGCCCAGGCAAACGCACTTTGGGGGATGCACTGTCAGGCTAGAGGCAAAGGGCGAGTGTGGGTTGCCCTGCCCTTCGGACTGTTCAGAGGAGGGTTTGGTGGCCAGCTGTGAGATAAGGGTTGGCCTCTGGTCTGGGCTGTTCGACTGAGTTGCAGGCTTGCTGTTCCTCTCCAAGGGCTGGCCAGTGGTTGCCCAGGGCTCCTGGCCTTTTGTCCCACCTTTTCAAACCATCAGTCTTTCTTGTGTGGACGGCAGTTCAGAGCAGCTTGGTCAGCGGGCCCAAGGCAGCGGTCGTGGGGGCAAGTTTTCTCCCCGTGCCAGGAAGGCAGGAGGAGAAGCAAAGCCCCTCTGGGACCCCGGGCCGAGGGACGCTTTCCTCTGACAGGTTTATTGGGGGTTCTCTCAGAGATAACGTAGAACTGCACCTGCAGCACACAAATAGGAGTTTTTCCATTTCCATACTTTTCTTATAAAGAGATTGTAAGAAATTATATTTCTTACAATTTTTAATCTAACCCATTACCTAGCAACTCTGTAACTTTGTATAAATAGCATCTTTCTGTATCAGAGATAACAAACCGACAGTTTTTTACCACGGTTTATTTTTCGTCAATAAAAGCATCAGGTCTTTCCATGTCTCCAAAAAAAAAACCAAAAACCTGGTTTGGATCGTCCTTTTCAGAGGTGTAACAAATGGGCCAATTTTTCTGTCCACACAATACATCAAAGCTTGTACTGATTCCTGCTTCCAATTTTTTGTTACCACCGTTCTTGCCACGAATGAGGTGTGTGTGTGTGAGGGGGGCAGCCATACAGATCCACTAAATAAATAAATGGTCAGCATATAAATACGCCATCAGCTCTTTAGATTGTATTTGCTTGTCACCTGCAGTGAATATTTCCAACAAAGCTAGCAGTGGGTCCATTTTGAATTCCTGTTTGATTATTTTAACAATTTTTGTAAATACTAACCACCCCAAACCTGCAATTTCTAAGCCCTAAGCTAGCTAGCTAGTTTGTTTGTATGCCACCTTTATATATCCACCATAAATGAAAACATGCATCTATTTTTGTGGCAGTTATTCCAGCAAAGCGTTGATCTAATTTTCTCTTCCTGCGGGGAAAGGATGAGAAAATAATAGGCCTGGAAATTCAAATCTCGTGATAGTTTGAAGGTTGTTTTCTCAAACGGAGTCCAGTCCAGCTAATGGCCAAATCTCGTGCTCCAATAAGAGAGCATATATTCCGACGGAGGGAAGTTGCACAGCCCTGAGCCGTGCGTGTCAGTAGGGACGGCTGTGGCGACTCATCTGCTTAGCAGAAGCCAGGATAGGGGGAATAAATATTGTGGCGCACAGTGCGAGCTGCCAAGAGGGACCCTCCTTTTCCCACCAAGCCTTGGGGTACTCGGGCACTTGCAGGTTGCCTCACAGGTAGGCCGCGGGCTCTTTCTTGAGGAACAGGAGGGTCAGCGGAGGCCCTGCGTCCGGGGCCTGCAGGGGCTGGTGTGGAACGGCTCTGCCTGTCTCAGATCATAGGACAAGTGTACGCGGACCCAGACTGCCTCCCTCGCACACTGGATTTTGGCCTCAACGTGAAGCTGTTCTGGGAAAAGTTTGTTCCTGTGGACTGTCCCCCTGCCTTTTTCCCTCTGGCAGCCATCTGCTGCAGGCTGGAGCCGGAGAGCAGGTCAGTCTCGGGGGGGGGCGCCTCCTTCTCTGCCACGGCCCATTTCGGTGCTGAGAGCAAGCGGCTCGGGGGAGGGTGGTGGCCGGCAGGGCGGCCACGTTGCTGTATGTCGCCAGTTCACCACGTGCCCCTTGTTCTCTGGTGGACTCACAGCAGAATGGGAGCTCTTGGGTCCTGGGCCTGGTTCTCTTCGGTGGCTTAAGAGGCCGGGGCAGAAACAGTCATTATCCAGGAGAAGAACGTGGCCTAGACTGGGAAGTAGGGCCAGCTCCTTTTCTGACAAATGCTTGCAATTATGTTTGGAAGCCTGCTGGTGCCTGTCCTCTGGAGGGCCGCATTCCTACTCTCTCCTCCTGCCGCATCTCTTCCTAGGCCCCCGTTTTCCAAACTGGAGGATTCTTTTGAAGCCCTTTCTTTGTACCTGGGGGAACTGGGCATCCCTCTCCCTTCTGAACTGGAGGAACTGGACCACAGTGTGAGTGTGCAGTTTGGCCTGATTCGGGACAAGCTGTCGGGCAATCTCACATAGTCCCCCCACGCCCACCACTCCGCCATCGCTGCGCATCTCTCCACGGATTGTCCTGGTGGCAGCAGAAAGAACTCCATTCCAGCCCTTTGGAGGGGACAGGAAGGTGCCTCCTGCCTCCAACACCTTCACCTCCCGTGGATTGTGGCACTTCCTGAAAGCATCGCCCCGTCCTCCATGCTACTTGCTTCTTAATACAGATGCTCTAGCTTTGGAAACACAATTCCCAAGAGTCTGGGTGTGGGCCTGCCTTCCAACTCAATACACTACAGGTTGTGAAGCCGCCTGGTTGTGCTCACATAGCAGAGACAGAGCCTCGATGCAACCTTGGGGTTGCCTTTGACTGCGGCTCCCTGCTAGACCAAGCAATCGGAGGGCAGCCTCAACTCCCTGCACAGACCTCTACAGATGGGACTGTTGAAGTTTGCAGAGTTTGTCTCACAAGGACAGCTGTAAACAACGATCTCTGGCCAAAGAAATGTTCATGCACTACATGGATAGGACATGGTATTTCATGTCTACCTTGTTGGACGAAGCAGCTGTGGCGCACATGTCACAGGGCCATAGGCTTGGGGTGGGGGCTGGCTTCCACTTAGGAGATCAGCAGCTTCCCCATTTGGGGGAGGGGTTGGTTCATTGTGGGATAGTTGAGATGGATCCCTGGAAGTAAGTGCTTATACTCAAACTTATATGTAGCTGACCAGGAGTAGAGTTATCAACTTGGGCCACAGATCTGAAAGACTGGCACATTATAGTCACTACCTCTGTCCTCCATTTCAGGCCTCTCCCCTTTCAGAGAAAGAAACACTTGGCTTGGGGCCGTCGTGCCCCACATTCTTCTGGACGTAGAGAGGAAGCTGCGCTGGTTGCATCTCTCCCCTCTGCAAAATATATTAAGTGCTACTTAAGGGTTGGCAACATATGGACCACCAGATATTGAGCAACTCCCAGCAGCTGTGGCCACAAGTCCAAGAGTGAAGAATGCTGGGAGTTGTAGTTTAGTGGTATCTGGAGGGTCTCCAATCCCCCTCACACTACCAAAACGCAAAATGTTGGACCCATATATGGTAGGTTTAGGCAGTTGCTCCAGATCCAATGCATTTAGACCAGATTTTTTTGTTGTTCCTAAAAAGTGTGTGTGCACGTGTGTATAAATGGGCTAGTTCCAGGAAGGAGAAACCTGGATCATGTGTTCAAGAGATTCCACACATTCCTGTAATTGCACAGCAAATTTTTGTCTAAATTAAAAGCAATAAAGTTTGTTTTACAAAGCTGAAAATCGATGGCAGTTGTTGAAGCAAAGTTAGAAGCTGGCCACCCGAGGGCGTGTTGGTGGGTCTGGTCCATTTCCCACTCTCGGGTGAGAGTTCCTGCACTGTAAAGAACAAGAGCACCCAACTCCTGTGGTGCAGCTGCAAGGCAGCGGGTGAGTCTGCAGCTGGGCTGGCAATGCCTGTGCTGGGCGAGCCCACTCGCCCAAGAGGAAAGCTGCTTTTAAGTGGGTCTAACATCTCTCACTCCTAAAAGCTGTCCACCCGTGTTCCCTTTTGACTCCACACCAATTCTCAAGGGGAGAAAATAGAACTGCTCCTGACCAGGAAACCTAGGTGGCTGGGCCGGGGGGTGTTCTTTGGTGACTTTTTAAGGACTCGAGTCTGCCGGAACTTCAGAAGCATTGGGGGAGAGACTTGGGGGGCCTGGGCAGTTGGAGCAAATGCCAACCCTTTTGATGGGGGGGGGAGGTCTGGGCCTGGGTGAATAATGGCAGAACTGAGAGCAGCCTGGCAGTTGGAGAGCGAAGGGAGGAGGTGTGCCCCTGAGATGCAGCACGGTGAATCCCACCAAATACGACACTACTTACAACCTGAATAGTTTTATTTTGTATGCATGAGGTATTTAAAACACTTACAAATAAATGGTATTCAAAGGCATTTAAAACATTTTTAAAAACCTCTAACCTGCATTAACAGAACTTGTAAGAAATCTCCACTTTTGGCATCCGAGTCCCAGTTCCCTCCCTCAAGGGATAAAAGGTTAAAAAAAACAGCACGGCTGGCATTTCCTTGCTGGCATGAGGCACGCCATTTTAGCCCTCCCCAAAGCCCTTCTGGGTGTGATCTCCGTCGCCAGCCCTTGCCTTCGGCCCTGCCCTCCCTGGCCACCTTCCACCCCAGGGAGCAGGCAGACTTGGGATTGATTTCTGAAGGGCTGGCAGTGCCACTGCTGCTGCGTCAATCCCTTTCTTGGGAAATGCCCCTCTGCTGGAAGCCCATTAAAAGCGGCTGGGACTGGCTGCAAGCCCTCTGGGCTATACGCCTCTGTGCCTGCTGAACTCAGATGCGGTTTGGGGCCTGGCGAGGGGAGAAAGGGGCGCCAATCTCTGCAGCTGCTTCTCTTCCTCCTTGGGGTGCCAAAGCATTTAGGTCGTACCAGAATTTGCCCCTTGCCCCGGGCCCTCCAAGACAGGCCTGCATGAGAACCCACAGAGCGGAAGAGACTCTACTCGAGAGCTTGGCCCACCCCACCTGGGAGCATTAGGGGGCCCTCAAGACGGTGATTGCGAAGGAACTTGGAACCCACCCATGGCTGAAGGAAAACGCTGTCGGGCTGCAGCCAAATTGCTCGTGCAGCTTTTTCAGCAGCATCAGTGTGCACAAGATCAAATCCTTGCAAACACTCTCTTTTTTCAATAAAGCTCCCCACTCTTGCATTACCCTGCTCAAGGAATTTGCAGGCCCCACGACTGAAGAAAACGATTCCTCTAACAGAGGCAAAAGTCAGTCTGGGTCCCTTGTACCAGATGGACCTTCCACATAGTGGCCACTGGCTCGAGTGGCTGCCACGCCGGTCTTTCTGCTCCAATGAGCTAGCTGTGATCCATATGGCGTTTTGTCTGTCCCGGTGGCCTGCCTTCAAGTGGAAAAGCAAAATACAAATGGATTCTCGGGTTAAATGGAGAGGCAAAGAGGGGTCCACCTCAGAGGTCCCGCGGGGCGTCTCTTCCTCAAGCCCCCGGAGTGCCTGCCTGGCCCATGAGAGGAGTGTCCCCGCCCTGCGTTTCCTCCACTGGAGTCGGATTGGCGTGCACCACAATGACGTTCTCCTCCACAAGCTCGCAGGCTGGGTTGCTGAAAGCCGAGAGGGGCAGAGTAATCCGCTGCATTTCACGCTCAGTGGCTTTCCGCTCCCGCCGCTCTTTCAGATCTTTACCCCTGAAAGAGAGCAAACAGATGGGCTCGTTTGTGTGTGCGCGTACCTACAACTTACGCAGGTGTTGTTCTTCCCCAAGCCAAGGCAGGAAACCCTAACCGCCTCACGGCACTGGCGCCCCAAGCTGCTTGCTCCGGCCCAGAGCCACGTGAGATCCCACCGCGTCTCTACCACGGGCCATGGAGCAGGTGGCTTTTGCCCTCTACGGCCACTGGAGAGGCGGCTACGGCCACTGCTAAGGCCACACGCTGGCCTGGAAACGCTTTTCTCTACTCCACAAAGGCCATTCTAGGATCGCCTCCACCAGCTCATGGAACCTAAAATGCTTCAGGCAACACTCTTAGCTACATGAAGAATGAGAAGCAAAAAGAGGCCCATCTTTTGTAGGAATAAGGCAGGAACAGCTCCAAAAAATTCAGTCCTGCGTGGTCAATGGGGGATGCCCACAACCCACTGAATTTAATGGAAAACGAGTTTTGATTTGCTCATTTGCTCAACTGTAGTAGTTGCCTCTCCTCCCCCTTCACCATCTGTGGTGCTCTGCACAGACCCCCCCCCCCCCAATTTGGAGATCCCTCTCCAGGACAGACTTGCTGGACGCATTTCAAATTCTGAGAGCACGTTGTAGGTGCGCTCACAAAATGGCTGCGGGGCAGTGGACGGCTTGCCGATCTCCAAAAGTTCTGTCAGAAGTGCAGAGCGGAGCAGAGCAGAGCAGAGCAGAGCGACACACGCCCCCGGGCTAAGAAAGGCCTAAAGCAAGCAGGCGAAGCACAAGCTGCATCTTCTACCCCAGCAGAACGGATGAAGCTCAGGAGCAAACCTCTCGGTTGAGCATTAAGAACAGGACAGAGGCGGGTTTGAGCCCCAAATGCAAAACCGTAAAGCACACAAGGAAACTGTGTTACAAAAGGTGCGTCAGTGCGTGCACGGGCAAACAGACCACTAAGACAGGAAAGGAGACACGCACACGCACACCGCAACCCTGCTGCCTCGCTTCCTTTCTGGACAGGAGGGATGAGGCTGGGATTCGCTGGAACCCAAAGGGGACACTGAGGCTGGAGCGTCCCATTTATTCCTTCTTAATTAAAAGGCCCCCCCACCCCACCCCACCCCCCTGCCCCGCCCCGCCCCAACAGGCACAAAGGGCTCCGGCCCAGTACTTGCCTCTTGTACACATAGCCCACAACAATTCCTACTCCAATGCCAATGAGGACTACCACCATGATAACGCCCAACACGTAGCCTGTGGTGGGGAGAAAAAGCAGCGAGGCCATTAGTGCCCCCATCCGGGCCCGGGCACCTTCTAGGTTGCTCCCCCCCCCCGCAAACCTGCGCCTGGGGCACCCGCTGTCCAAGCAGCTAACCCGGGTTGGCTGTCAGTCTTTGCTCCTCCGAGGGCGGAACAGGGCCGGAGCCCCGGGGCTGCTTCCCAGGGACAAAGCAGCATCGCCGGCCGTTCTGCGGGGGGGGGCGGCTGTGTCTTCCTCCTCCCCGCCCCTGCACACCACGCAGCGCAGATCCAGGACCCCGGAAGCGTTCTCACGATCCCGGGAAGGGGGGCCCGGAGGGGCGCCAGCGCAGCACGACCCCCGCCCCGGAGCCCGACGGGGCCGCGCCTCCTCACCCAGCGTGCCCAGGTCCTTCTTCTCGCTCGGCCTCATCTTGACCCGCTGGCTGATCCCCACGACCGGCTGCACCGCGGCCGGCTCGCCCCGGGCGGGCTCGAAGGCTTCGGGCGCCTCCTCAGCGGCTGCCGTCCGGGCGGGAAGGGCCGGCGAGGCCGGCGTGGCGGCGGTGGCACCTGGCGAGGAGGAAGGCGGGCAGCAGCTGCGGCGAGGCTCGCGGCCTCCGCACCCCCCGACGGCCGGCCCGGTCCGCGCCCCCTCCCCTCCCCTCCCCTCCCCCGCCGGCGGCCCAGGCTGCGCGGGAGCCGAGCGCAGCGCCACGGCGGAGGGGCCCCGACGGACTTCAGCCAGCCCGACCGGCGGGGAGGGCCAGGCTGCCGGGCCGGGCCCCATCCACCCGGTCCCCGCTGGGCCCGGCGGCGGGAGTCCCGGGACGCCGGGGGCGCCGCGCCGGGGCGAGCACGAAGAGGGTGGAGCTCCTCCGGGAGGCCGCCCCGCCCAGCGGGAAGGGCAGCCCACGTGCCGGGGGCGGGGCCGGGTTGTTTACTCGCGGAGCAGCGCGGCTGCGGGGTGACGTCACCCCGAGGGGCCCGTCAGGAGCCCGCGCGCGAGCCCGGAGACAGCGCGCGCCAATCGCCAGGCGCGGAGGGCGGGGCGCCCGGAGGAAAACATCCGCCGCCCAGCGCCGCGCGGAGGACGCGGCGCGCGTGCTCGGGCGGCCGCGGCGGGCCCCTGCCTCCGGCGAGCCCCCGGCGCGGGCACGGCGCGCCTGCGGCTCCCCGCGCAGCTCCGCCCGCCGCCCCGGCCCAGCGGCCCCGCGCCCCCGGAGCCCGCGCCGCGCCGGCCCCGAGTCGCGCTCCGCCCGCCCGCCCGCCCGCCGGGCGCCGTGCCCGGGGTCCCCGCGCACCTTCCGCCGCGGAGCCGAGGCGCAGCAGTAGCAGCAGCAGCGGCAGCAGCGGCGCCGGCAGCCCGGCAGCCTCCATCGGGCGGGCGGCGAGGCCAGCGGCGCCCGACGCCGCTCCGCCAGCCCGCAGCGCGGCTCGCCCTCCGCCGCCTCCTCCTCCTCCTCCCGCGGAGTGCGCAGACGCCTCGACGCCCCCGAGGCCGCCCTCCCGGCGAGCGGCAGCCAGCCGACTGGCGCGGCCGCGGCTCCCATCCTCCTCCGCCGGCGAGGGCCGGCCCATCTGGAACGGCCCCAGCGGGCGGGGCGCGGCGCGGCGCCGACGGGGAGGCTCCGGAGCAGCCCCGCCTCGCGCGGGGGGGGAGCGGCGCGGCGCTGGGCGGGGGGGCGGCTCGGCGCCCGGCCCCTCCGCGGCGGAGCGAGACGGAGCCGGTCGCGGGCGCGTGGGGCTGGCTGCCGCCGCCGCCGAGGCGGGCGCGCCGCTGGTCCTCGCCGGCCCGGGGACTGCGCTTGCCGGAGCCGGGCGCCCCGAGAAGCCGGGCGCGGGCAGCTTTCCTGTGCCTCCCGGCGGTGCGGCGGGTCGCCTTGGAGCGGAGCCCCGTCCGGAGCGCTCCCGGGGCAGCGAAAGGCGCCGGGCCTGCTGTCTTGCGAAGTCAGGCCGTGCTCGCCGAGCACCTGAGGCCGCAAGGAAGCCTGCTTTCGTGCGGCTTGGTTTGTTGCGGCCCGTCGTCTGCCGTTTCCAGCAGAGCGGGCCGCGTGCAGCCGGCAGGCCGCGCGCCTTCGGCGAGCACAGGCGTGGCTGAGCTCCCCCCGTTCCGACCCAGGCCTTGTGCGAATATGGCCGGAGGGGTCGCGGGATCACAGCCCCCAGTGGGGCTTGGGGAAAACAGGAGCTTCCCAGAGCCGCGCCTGTGTCTCGCATTGGTGCCCCAAGACGTGCCGCTCTTTGGCAAAGGCCTGGTGAGAAGGGTGCGAGCTGGGCGTGGGGATTGACGACACCCCCTTCTGCGCTGTGTGGCGGATGCTGGGGCGACGGTGTTTCAGCCCCAGGGAGAGGGAGGGGACCAGAGTGAGTGGCAGAGGAGAGGGAGGCAGGAGCACAAGAACTGGAATCCTGCACAAACATAACTCAAGCACATAATTACCAGCACAGGGAAGTTACCATTTGGATCAGGTGCCATTTTATCTGTGTGATTTGTGGGAGCCGGGTACGCTGCCCTCCTTGCCCGGCACACAGATGCCTCCTGTGCTGCTTGTAGAGGAAGCGTCTTCAAGACATTGCCTTCATCTCATCCCCAGCCTGCTTCTGAGGCAGCCCACGATGGTTCAGATGTTCTTGTGTGGAAATGGTTCCTCCTCCTACCCGTGCAAGACCTTCTGTGTGGACAATCTAGGGCGCGTGGAAGAAGAGCCTGGTGTTGATGTCGCCTGGCTCTCTGTGTCTGGCTCAGCCGGAGCAATCTCTGGGCACTGGGCTTGTTCTGCAAACTTTCTCTTGGTGTGTTAGAGGAGACTGCCACCAACGTGGAGGGTTTTAGAAAAGGGGGTGTTGGACAAAGTCATGCAATGGCTACTAGTCCGATGGCTATTTGCCACCTACGGTATTGATGCAGGGCAACTGACAGGAGGGTGTTAGCACCCGTGCCCTGCTGGGTGAAGATGCCGGAGTCAAACCCAGCACCATTCTTTCTCAGGTCCTGCTTAGGATGTTCCTTCTTTAGAACTCGTACTTGGAGGGGTTCTGCTTGGCGGCCCCCTTTTCAACCCAGGTGCTGACGTGTTTTGAACTGGCCGAGCGTAGCTAAGATTTCACTTCTCTATCCATAGCAGGTTATCAAATGCCTCAGAGGTGGAAACAGGGACAAACTCTCCTGGTCACTGAGAAAACAGGAGAGAGTCAAGGAGAAAGCGCCCGGTCACCTTCCTTTGTGCCAAGACCCAGCTGTGTGCACTCACAGGCTCTTTCTTGGATGCCCTGGGGAGTGAGGCACTGGCTCACTGACACGAACGTCTCACCCACCAAAGAGCCGTTTTCTTAAGGCTGATGAACGTCCACACATTCTTGGCTGGTTGCTTTCTGCCACGGAGACAGGAGCACTCAGTACAGCCTCGTTTGCCAAATGTCATCCTCGGGCCTTTGGCAGGCTGGAGCTCTCTAAACATAACTACTGTTTCCTGTGCCAAGCAAGCTTTTAGCCTGCCCGTTCAGGGCCGCCTAGGCCCCAGGAATCTTTTCCCACCTTACTGAGGGATGGAATCCGAGGTGTAATTCGGCAGGCCAAGCAGAGGTCCTACAACCCCGAGCCCTCTCCAGATGGGAATCTCTGTGGGAGGTTGCCAAGATCTTGCGTGCAGGGCAGGACATCCCCAGTTTGGTGGATGAATGATCTGGCTTGGTTGGCAACAGCTTTCAGGCTCCCTGTCCTGCTGTCCTTCACTGGTGACCACCCCTGCCCCCGTTGTAGGTTTCCCATCCCTAGCCTAGCCCAGCCTTCCAGGAAACTGAAGTGCTGACCAGGTTTTCAGAGAGCCCTGAGGTTAACGGCCTATTTATAAGAAGGCAGAGGAAGAATGCCAATGGGCGTCCTAGAGCGGGCAGCTG
Organism: Python bivittatus; assembly: GCF_059951505.1. Classification (NCBI taxonomy): domain Eukaryota; kingdom Metazoa; phylum Chordata; class Lepidosauria; order Squamata; family Pythonidae; genus Python; species Python bivittatus. Next base: position 1,482,828 of record NW_028277070.1, on the reverse strand, counting down.
CTTGTTGAGGACAGGAGTGCAGGATGTCACGCTTCACCCACGCAAGTAGCCTCTGCTTGTCTTTCCCCGTTTTGGAGTGGTGTTTTTCACTTCTGCCAGCACAATCTGTGCAAATGTACGTTTAGGGGTGGGGGACTCCCTGCTAAGCCCCACATCGTTGGCAAATCCAAGAAGTGGGAACCATGTGGACTTCAGAAAGGCACCTTTAATGCCGGTCAGGGTAAAAATAGAATTTTAAAAGGTGTAAGAGTGGATATCCAGGCAGACTTACAGGGAGTTAGTTACCTGAAGCAGCGACTCTGAAATGTTTCCTCCCCGTGTCCCCAGCGCCGGGCTGGGTGCCCCTGAACTCCCCCTGGTTCCCGGCGTCTCTGCTGCAGAGAGCACCCCCCCACCGCCCCAGTCCTTGGGCGCTGGGCCACTTGCCCTTGACGGCAGAAAGCTGAGAGGCCTCCCTGTGCCAGAAAGCCACCCCTCTCGCTTCTCTGGCCCTCCCATGAGTGCAGGAGGAGGGGAGATGGGTCTTGGGGTGCCACTTCTCCCACAGAGTGGCTGAAGAGCTGTCTCCCTGCTGCATTTCCCACAGGGAAAGGCGGAGGGGTGGAAATACTTTTTCATCCCTCACTCCTGTGGCAGCTGTACTGGGGGGGTGCCAGGGCAGAGCCCCAAGGCACGGCTGAGCCCTGCCCCAGCTCTGAAGCCTTAAGGGGAGGGGTGGAAGCACATGCCCGGTGCTCCTCTGGCATGCCTCTGGTGGGGCGCCCCCCTCGCCCCGGCCTTGGAGAGAAGCAGTGCTCGGGCTGTACAGCCGCCCCCCCCCCCCCCCGCAAAGGCCTTCTTGATGAGTGCCCAGCGGAAGGCCGCTGGTCCCGCGCATCGGCTGCCCCCGGGCCCCAGCAGGGCAGCCTCCCCACGGGCGCGCTGGCTGCAGAGAGGAAGCCCCCCCCCGCTGCTGCTCCGTTGCTCTTCTCTGGAGGCGGCTCCGCGGGGCTGGGGGGCAGAGGAGCCCCCCGCGTCGTGGCCGAGGCAGAGAAGGGTCGCGGTGGGCCATAGCCCCGCCCCGCGAGAGACCCTCCCGCCGCGAGCAGCTCCGGCCAGCCTCGAGGGGGCCGCTGGCAAGGGGAACTGGCGGCTGGAAGCGGCGGCGGGGGGACGGAGGGAGGCGGGTTGCGGCAAAGCTCGTTTCCCCCCGGAGCGGAATGAGGCCTTTCTCTCCCCGGCCTCGCTCAGGGCCTCGGCGCTTTCCCCGCCGTCCCCCCGCCCGTGGGAGGGCGGCTTCTGCCAAAGGCGATGCGGCGGGGCGGGAGAGGCCGAGGCGCAGCCCGGCCGGCCCGCCCCCCGCAAGAATCCGTTTGCTTTGCCGAATGGCGGCCGCCTCTGCGGGGGGGGGGACTCGTCAGCTTCCCGAAGCCCCGCGGAGGAGGCCCTCCCGGAGCCGAGCGGCGGGGCAGGCGCGGGGCCGCGGCGCTCGCGAGGAGACTCAGCCGGCGGGCGCTGCTGGGCACCGTCCGGGCCGCGGCGTCCGCCGGCGAGAGACCGGCCGGGGGGCAGAGCGGGAGCCGCCTCTGAACCTGGGCTGGACGCGGGGAGGGCGCGCCGCAGGTGCCCCCGCGCTCGGAGAAAGCGTGGCCGTCGGCGGAGAGAAGTCGCCGCTGCCCCTCCCCGCTTCGATCCGGGCCCGGATCCGAGGTTCGGGCGAGGGCCGAGAGGGCGCCCTGAGTAGTGGCGAGCCCGCACGGCCACCGGCGTGGCGGCCGCGGCGCTGTTCGCGCTTCGACGCGCACGGACACGCGCAGCCCAGCAGCCCCGCGGGGAGCAGCCTTTCCGTCGCGGCCTCGGCCAGAGCCTGGATCGCCTCCGCGTGCGCGGCCGGCCCGCGTGGCTCGGGGTGCTCGGCCGACGGGCGGGGGCAGCCGCCCTCCGCGTTTTGCAGCCACCGGCCCCCGAAGCCCGGGGCTGGCCGCCGCCGCCGCCCCTTCCCGGGGCGCCCAAGCAGAGGGGCGCCCCTCCGGTCCCCGGCCGCGCCGCAGACGTGATCCCGGAGCGCTGCTCGCGTCCCCGAGGCTGCGTGCCGCTTCGCCCCCGCCCACCGCCGGGGATGGGGAGCCGCTTAAACGCCGCCCCGGCCATCTTGGCTCTTCGCGTCGCGCTCGGGCTGCCTCTGGGGCTCCGGGCGGAGCAGCAGCAACCGTGTCGGAGGGGGGCCGCGCCCGTGAACCACTTCCGGAGGGAACGCTGGCGGCCTCACCCGCGCCGTCTTCCCGCTGAGGTGCCAGGCGGGCCTTGGCACTGCCGATGAACCGCCCTCTCGTCCGTCAGAGGCCCTCGGAGGGGCCGTGGGGGCCAAGCGCAGGCTCTGGGGCGGAAGGGCTTCCTCCCCGTAGCGTCCGCGCGTGCGGTCAGTTCCGTTCGTTCCCGAGAGCAGCAGGTGGGCGCCCGGGTGCCGGGGCACTGGGAGGTCTTTCTGACCAACTTCTCTAACCTGGTTAGGTAAGGGCCGACAGGAGGGCGGCATGGTCTGCCGTCCCCTCATCCTCGCCTGTTACTGAGCAGGGGAGCAACCCCATGGCCAGCAACGCGTTATTTCCTTCTAAATGGGAAGGCATCGCTATCTATTGACAGGCCAGGACTGTCTAAGACCGGGGGGGGGCAATGGAGGCGCTGCATCTGCCTCATCTGGATTTCAGAGGGGAAGCCACAAATCGGCTCAGCCCCCCCGCCCCCCCTTTCTAATATTGGCTAATCATACTTACTTTGGCTGCAACCTGTGATGTACGTTGCTTAGCGAAGGTTTTCCTTGAGATATTAAAGTCTGAAGTTAAAATAAAAACGCTTCAATCGCTCATCAAATTTTATTCACACAAACAAAGGAGATGCAACGGAAGTCGGCCCTGGAACTGGAGGTCGTGGGGCTGGATGGAGTGGAACTGGCGCACCATAAATCCTAGCAAGGTGGAGGCACAGGTTCACCAGAAGCCCGTGGGCTCCACAAGCACCTCCATCTTTAACTCTGGGTGGGACGGCGCCACCTCGGGAGTGGACGTGCGATCCGTGAGTCTGTTGGGCTTGCGGCCTTGGTTGGACTTCTGCTCTTCGTGGGGCTGCCCTCGCAGAAGGTCCAGAAACCGCAGTGGTGAAAAGTTCAGCAGCCTGCTTGCCAACGGGGAAGTTGGTGCAGCAGGAGGACCCTGATGCTGTGGGAGCTGCCCCAGTTGCTGGCTGGCTTCTGGGCTCAATTCAAGGGATGGGTAAAGCCGCAGATGGATCAAGTCCCTGCTACCTTCTGGACCGTCTACTCCAAGCAGACCCCGCCTGCTCGGTAAGTGCTGCCCCTCCCCAGAAATGGAGCAGACTGACCTCAGTGGGGGCGCTAGGAGGAGATGCCCCCAAAGTTTGGTCTTCCATGGAGCTGGGGGGGGCATAACAGGAGGCAGCTCTTGTGATGGATGGCAACTGGATGCTGCTACCTTAGTCATGGGTTTATGCGGCACTGGCGTTTTTATGACCCATAAGCTGCCTGGAATCCTTTGGGGAGGCAGCACACAAGTGGGTACACAAATAAATGATGCGTGTGTGCATTCCCCCTGTATATCTTTGTATCTACAGCAAAGAATTCGTTGAGCCTAAGGAAGTGATAGGCGGCAACTGCGTTAAGCAACATCGAACGCAAGAGACCGTCCCAAAGGGACCGAAGACAGAGGGCATCTCGAGATGTGGCTTTGCATTGTTTTCAGGAAGTTCTGCAAACTCTGCTGTCTAATCCTCACAAAAAGGAGAAGCACAAAATCTACGCACACCCACTTCTTTTCCATTTCCTGGGCTTCACCTCTCTGCCCCAGCTCCACTGCCTGCATAGCTCCATGCTTGAAGTGCTCTCTGTAAAGCAAGCAAACCAAAGGAGATTCTTGTAGGAATCAGAAACCATCAGAAACCATGGTTCCCTGCATTGCCACGTCCCCTCGTGCAGCTCCTCAGCCTGGGAGAGTTGCATCTGGCGTTTTCTTCGTCCAAAGGAAGACACTGGATGCTAAACCATCACGCAGTTGGTTTGGTCGTGTGCACCCAGCCACTGCGCGTTGTTTTAACCTAGCCTCTGAGTAGAATGAGGATCCAGCACTAACTTGGAAATCCAGGTGCTAAATTGCTGTTTGTACCAGAAGACTTGAATTTCTGGCTACTCTTTTCAGAGCTGTTGGACTCATCCCCACGACCATCCATTCTCAGCCGAATTGCTTATCTGTGGCTGCAAAATGAAGCTGTAGAGTAAGTCCCAATAGCTGTGTTCACACAATAGGCTTACCCAAGGTGAGCTTAACCATGATTTCCCATAACGTAGTCAAAAGTGGCTAGCTAGTTTATGGCCCAGTACGAGCAGGGCTCTTTAATTTTGCAGGATTTACCTTTTCTGGGAAGACGTGCCAAAGATGGTGCTGCAAACTGGCTGGGCAGTCCCATGGCGTTCAGAGTGTGACCGTCGCCACCGTGCCTGGGCCGGCTGGCAGAGGAGTAGAAGCAGCAGCTGTTAACTTCCCACCCTGCTTTCCGCGCCCTGCCCTGGGCTGCTCTGTGACTTGGGCAGCCTGGCTCTCTCCCACGAGGGGTGCCCGAGCCCAGCTGGCAGTTCCACACACTGAACGAAAGCTGGGATTGCTTCCACACCTCTCGCTCACACCGAGTGGCGCAAAAGCAGCAGTAATCCAGGCCACCAGAACAGACTGCAATATGGCCTTATGGAAGGCAGCCACTAGGAGGGAGGCACAGTGGGCTCCCTATCCTGGCTGCGCTGCTGTCTTTTCACGCTGCCTGCCTGCCTGCCTGCCACCCCAACCTCGCCACCTTTCATAAGCTTGCATTAACTTACACCCACCACCCAACTTCACCAAGCTCAGCTCGGCTCAGCTCTGACTTTGCCGCTCAGGCTCCTGCAGGAGAGAGAGAAGGGAACAGGCCAAGGCGTCCACTCCTTCCCGCTTGGAAGTGGGAAACTGAGCTCAGCAAAGGGCCCCAAAGTGCCAGAGGCAGCTCCCTGGAGGCAGGGTGGCGTTGGCGTCTGCGTCCCTCTGAGCGAACAAGATCCTGATTCTCTTGAGGCCCCTTCTTGTGGCGCGAGTCGGCTGGAAGGCAGACCATCCTCCCGGCCCAGAACAAACCTTGCCTTGCTCCTCTTAATCAGGACAAGGCCCTCTGGCTCTGTTTCCTGGGGCCTCACGCGACCCTTCCCTTCCCTTCCCTCCCCAGCAACAGGACATTTGCATCTGGCTTCACCTCCGGGAGCCGTTTGAAGCCGGTTTGCAAGCCGTGGTTAAAGCTAGTCCTGCTGCTGTTGACCTCAGCGCTGTGGGAAGGAGTGACGCGGAAGGGAACCGAGTTAGGCGATGGAACTGCAGTCCCCAGCGAGGGCCAGCTGAAGTTACTCCAAAAGGGGGGGGGGGACACGTTTCTGGCCATCGGGCTCTTGATGGCAACTAGTCTTGAGGGCTGCATACATTCCCATGGAATCAGACAACAAACCTTAAATGTCCGATGGCATGGAGCAACTGGGCAAGGGGATGGGCAGACCTAAAGGGTCTGATCTAACTGGGCTCTGCTTATGTTCCCATGGACAAACATAAACATATAGGAGGGAGAGTGAGCCCCAAAAGATAGAGATCAGAAATGGCATCTTCACACCAGGACAATCTCTCTTCTGCAATCAAAGTATACAAACACCTTTCAATCCCTGTGCCAAACAAATAAAAATAAATGTAAAAATTAAAAAAGACAAAAGAAAGTTTATAAAGTAACATTCTAACTTCTTTAATGCAGTCCAATCCAATGATTATTTTCTGCTTTGAAATCACTCTGTGAACTCTGTATTTATTTGCACAGGAGGTTGGTGGTACAAAAAAACGTATTATCTCATTGAAAATGTTAAAACTTCTGGAGGTCTTTATGCATCAACCAACCAAGAGTGCATTCTTACCTTCTTCTGAAATTTAAGCTTATTTCTCCCTCCCCCAACTTTCTTTCACTTTGCATAACTATATTATCCCATAGACTTAAAAACAATCAACTAGCCAAGTTTTTAATTATGATACATCTAAAAAAAATTAATCCTATCCTAACATGACTGCTGCTTTAAGAGCTCTCTGTATAATTGCCCTGGAAGGCGTCTCAGTAGCAAATCACTACAACAGGTCCTAAAATCATAAATGTAATAATAATAACCATAATTATAAGAGAGAGACAGGAAACCAATGGCCAAGTGTTGAGGATCAGAAAAACAAGCCAACAACACAACTGAGGAGACGTCCCTGCACAGGGAAGCAGGAGCGGCGCCCGAGTAGCGGCTGCTCCCTTACGGGGGTCTCGTGCAGGCAAGCTTTCCGGCCAGCTCAAGAATTTGGTGGCATCTTTTTCCCACGACATCTCTCTGCTTCTTGAGAACTGCCCTGTCTTCTTTAAAGGAAAAACGTGGTTTGTTTTTAATGGCCTCCCGTGGATTTTCCTTTCAAAGAAAACAGCAATTCTACCTACTGGATACCACCGGGTCCGCATGGATGAGCAGACACCTTTGCTAACGTGTGAATCCTGAGCAGAGAGAACAGCTGCAGGGCAGAGGAGCGTCTGGCTCTCTGCCGGCTGAACTAGGACGTCTCAAGACTCTGGATCCGGCCCTCTGGCTTTTGTGTTGTTCACGTGGTTCCCGAGCTGGGTCTCTGACGAGGTGCTGCCCCAGATCTGCCAGCCTGCCACCAAAGATCCCCCACCACCCATTCACCATCATGCAGGGACCCTGCAGATTGTCAGCTGAAAACCATCTTCGTCCAGGGAAGGGTTTGGAGAGAAAAGAAAGGGGCAGGGTGGGAACCTAAAAGGAATTTAAGTAAGCCTCTCCCCACTCTAAAACTGGATCTGGTATCTCACAGCCATCTTCTATATAAAAAAAACAGGCCGCTGCTTGCTTAAGAGCAAAGACGCCTCACTTTCCATCCGGCCCCACCGGCTGCTGGTCGGCTTCTGGGTCCACCAGAGACGAGGCAAAGGCAGACTGAACAATCTGAAACCCAAACGACTCCAGGAGAGACATGTTCTGTTGGGGAGAGAAGGGGGACCCCAAGGCGGAGGCCAAGTCCCCTAAGGGGGCGCCCAAGGAGCGGACGTGAACTTTTTGTATGTGTTTGTTGAGATAGGACTTGGATCTGAAAAAGCTGCCACATTCAGGACAGGGGTACTTCTTGTCACCCTCTGACTCCAATTTATTTTTGGCGACCACCATGTCGCAGGAGAAGGAACCGTTGGCGTTCTGTTTCTCGGGAGTCTTGAGGTCGCTGGCGTCAGAGAGATCTCCGTAGGAATCTGAGCTCTCAATCTGGTCCGAATGTGAGCATTTCTGGCCTTCTAGGGAGAGAAAGAAACGGCAGTTTTCAAACCCGAAGGCGGCCACCCATTTCCCAGGGACGTTCCTTCTACGTTCTCTCCCATGCAGTCAGCGCACGTCTAGCTGAGAAGAGCAGCCGCGGCTACCAGAACTACCCCAGAGCATCAGGCCCTGAGGGGCACGCGATGGCCGCAAGAGGCGCCTCGGTTAATCGGCCTGGTTCGGGTACGGGGCTAATTCCAAACCCGAGCTAATCGTCTTTCGCGATTGCCCTGCCATCAACATATAAAAAACATCCCGCAGCAAAAAGCCTTTGTGTGTTTCAAGGAGCCCCGCAAAGTTTGTAATTCCTGTGATTTATCTACTGCAGCTGCTCACCCCTCTGTGAACCAGGATGCCCTCATGGTGTGAAAGTGCAAGAGAAAACAAGAACACCCCCAAGTTTACAATAGAGAAGCCGGCGTCCACCAAGCCTTGGCCACGGAGAAACGGAGCATTCCGGGCCAAGCTATTAGGAAAAGCTACGGGTGGCAGCTGGATGTCGCCTGCGGACCCCTAAGGCACAGCCACTTGGAAGTCGAGCATCACGGGGAGATCCAGCAGCAGCTCCACCCTCTAGGCTCCACCCACTCAGGGGGATAAACCCAGACCTTGCCCCCCACCATCTCTGCCACCCACAGAATAGAAAACAGGCCGAATTGCCCTTCCCACCCTACAACTGCACCCCTTTGCCATGTTTGGAAAGGCCCAGACAGGCACACGGAAGCCTTACTTTCCTCTTCCAGCTATCACACCAAGCTGGGTTCCTCTACACGCAACTGTCTAGGGGTCAGATAGTTTGCGTGTTGGGGAACCCAGCCATTGTCTTCGTATGTTAAGTCATCCTATGCAGTTAAGTCATTATAGAGTGTATTTCTTTGGGTACAGCATGTGATGTGTGAACGCAGCACCTGTGTTTGGTGAACCCTGGCTTGAACGAACGTGGCCAAACTAGGAAGTGGCTACACTACGCTGGGGGCCCCTGCCAGACTGGTCCAACACTGTTGGCAGAACCGAGGGCAGGGCTGGAGACGCTTTCAGGAAAGGGATCCCTCCGGGACACCCTGCCCCAGGAGCAGCAGGTCTGTGGAAGAGCCCCGGGAGCAATTTGTTTGCGCCCAAAGGATAGCATCACACGTGAACGAAACCTTAAAACACACATTGATCTAGTCACATTTGGCCTAAGCCAGTAGACAACCTCAAAGGTGGGTGGGGATACCATGCCGACCAGAGATGATTCAGAGCCCCTGCTCCACATGGGGGACATTGGGGAGGCAAATGAGAAGGACACAGAAGCGGGCAAGGACTCTCAGAAGAACATCCTAGGGGCTACACACGTCCAACTTCTAGTCACTTTCTTCAGCAAGCAAAACCAGACTCCCCCAGCCAGACCCCACAGAAGGGGCTCGATCCAAGTGCATGCATGACAAGGTGATGATGAGGAAGGTCCATTATCCCCCTAGGAATAAAAGCCCTGGTGGGCTACCACGCCTGGAAGATCTGGTGGCCACTCGAAGCATCGTGCAACTGTCTTCTCAGCCTTCAGAGGCCGGGACCCTATTCCACTCTCACCAGGCTTTGCCTGCCTTCAATGGCTAGCAGGGCCTGCACTCAGAAGCATCCCTGCGTCTCAAAACGAGACGAGCCGGAGCCGCACCTTCTCCCCAACATCCACAGCCTAGTGCTGCCTGAGGGGCCACCAGGCTTGTCCATCTGAAGGCTGAGCTGTCGGCATGCTGAGCACCCTTCCCTCACCCAGCCTTCTCCATAGATGTGCGCCAGGCTATGGCTCTCGTATTTCTCTGACATAATGAGAAGGCTGCCACGAGGTCTGAAGCATGCATGAAGGGAGGAGGAGGAGAATTAAGCCCCCTCTCACCCTCCCACGTGGCAGCCTGGGCTTCCTTGGCCAGAACACTACGCAGAACGCCAGAGGTCTCTTTCAACACCCCGCTAAAAGTTTTTGAGGCTCCAGGGTACTTATTCAGAAAATGCAGTTTCTCCAGGAAGTCCTGGGCTCCCAGCCGTGGGGTGGGCAGACTCTGTGTCTGGAAAATGTCAGTGGCTCATTGTGAGGAAAACATTGATCTGAGGGTCCGAAAGACAACGTCAGAACCGCTCACTTCCCAAACAGCCTCTCCATGCAATGAACACCCAACCTAGGGGACACGCTGCTGGAGGAGGGAGTGATGCCCCAGGTCCTAGGCGGACTTAAGAGTGGGAGCAGCTGATCTGCGTCTCTTCTGCATGACAGCGAGACAGACCCCCCCCCCCATTCAGAGACAGCGGTATCTCAGCATCCCCGTTTGGCCTTACAGAGCCTGTGGGTGCTCTTGACTCCCTGGGCATGGCCTGGCCGCCTCCTTTCGCCTGCACGTCCTCCCTACGGCATTTGTTCTGTCCTGTCCTCACCCGCAGCCTGCGTCGCTCAGCCACGGCCCCGGCCCCTGGCCGCCCTCCCCCGCCTCCCCGCCCCTCCCCCGCCACAGTCCTACGCCACGATCGGGGGAGGGGTCGCTTGCCTTTGATGCCATAGGTCCTGACGCTGTGGAACGCCGCTCCCCCATTCGGAATGGGCTCCGGGTGCCTGGAGACCTGGGGAAGGGGAACACCGTGGTGGGTTTTAACATGGACCTTTAAGTAGGAGGCAGAGGAGAAACCTAAACAAGACAAAAGGAGATGAGATCCTGCCACCAGCACCGACGCGCCTCTGCCTTTCTCCCCTCGGACCTCTCCGGCCGCTCCCAGAACTGGCGCGATGGGGCTCCTGGAAGAGGCAGCGACCCGCAAAGGGTGCCCTCTCCGTTGCCCCCACCGGTGGGGAAAGACTGCCCAGAAGTGACGAGAACTTCCAGGCCAGGAGATGCTGCGGCAAGAACACGCCAGGACTCTAGAATCCACCTCAAAGCTGTTTCCCTTCCAGGAAATCCCACGCCAGGAATACCTTGGAACAACCAAGTCTACCCTGCTCCTGAAGGAATCTACAATATCTGGTTTGTAGTCCAGAACAGGCCAAAAGAAGTGAGAAACTTTGGCCAATACATCAAGACTGGCACCGAGGACCTCTTTCTTCTGGTAGGACAGGACGGGAAGACGAAAATCCTCCTGGAGAGGCGAGATCTGCCATCCCTAACTTGGGTCCCACCAGACATGATAGGAGAGCACCTCTGGACCTCCTCACCGGCGTAGCTGCGCTCCTGACACGTCAGGTGAGGAATGGCGGGGCTGAGACTTGGGACACTCCACAGAGAGCCTGAGACCATCTTCTCAAGATGGGTGTTGGTCAAATGCCGCTAGACCGCTCCCTTAGGAAGAGTTGCCCCTTAAAGGACTCACGCCCCCACCCCCACAGAGCAGGGCATTTCTCATGGTGACAGTATGTGTCCTCCCGAGGTCAGATAGGTCTCTCGTGCCGCCCTGTCCCCATTTCCCTGCACCTCCAGGGGGTCTCCTCTCAACGCCACTGCCTGAGACCCTTAATTAGAGGGGCTGAACCCAGGTCCTTCTACCCCCCAAGGCTCACCACTACCGTGCCATTCTCAGCTCTTTGCATTTCATCACTTTCTTTAGTTACATAAAGTTACTCTTGACAGACTGATGCTTCTAAAACTTCCAGGGCACCAGAAACCTCAACAGCAGCTGCAGAGCTGTCTGGATTAAATAAGATGGTGTTATCTGGCACTTTTTACCCAGAAAAGCTGCGATTCTGCAGAAAGGCTTCGCGCAGCTGCGGGTTTCACAAGCACAGAACCCCAGTACATCTGCACACCAGCAAAATCTCCGGTCTGCTAGCGATCGTTCCACAAATTCTGGGTTTGGCTGGAACTGACTTGGAATTGACCTCTACTTTGAAGGCAACCGGGGTGGCCCGCAATGTATGTAACAGAACGCAGATAAAGATGCAGATTAAAAGACAGGATCACAATAGAAAACCGAGAGAAGAAAATGGGGAGGGGGTGTCAGCCAGAAGATGCCGCAGTCACAGGAAAGGGGGCAGGAAAGAGTTACGCGCACACCCCGCTCTGGTGAGAAAGCAACCCTTGATGCTCCTTTGGCCGAAACGCCTCACGCCCTGACGGCTTTATCAACCAGGCCTCCTTATGGCACCAGAAGACCTTTACCTATTTCATGGAAGAAGAACGCAGATTTAGGCCCAAGGAGAAGCTGGACTGTCCAGTGGTCTGTTCAACAAAGGTGTCAGATAAAGTGTGGAAAGTGGTCGAGGAGACCAACACTTAAAAAGAGGTAGAGCAAAGTAAAATCGTTCTGGAAGTGGATGAAGAGGGCTAAACAGGGAGTCTCTGGCAGAACAGCCGCAGCCACGGACGGTGTCAGCGGAGACGTATTAAAACACGGAGGAGGTTCGCGTGTGGAGCAGCCGGGTCTTGCTTACAGGGCACGTGAAGGCTACGTCTGCGCCCGACCATTGGAAGAACGCTGTTCTCCTTCTCCAACATGAAGGAACGGGGGGCGAGAGGGAACGCATGAACGACAGGGAAGGTGCTTGGCAGAATTCTGATGAAAGGGGGCAAGAGATGTAAACTTGAGAGCCCGATGGCCAGAAGCATGTCCCCCCGCCTTTGGAGTAACTTCAGCTGGCCCTCGCTGGGGACTGCAGTTCCATCGCCTAACTCGGTTCCCTTCCGCGTCACTCCTTCCCACAGCGCTGAGGTCAACAGCAGCAGGACTAGCTTTAACCACGGCTTGCAAACCGGCTTCAAACGGCTCCCGGAGGTGACGCCACGATGCAAATGTCCTGTTGCTGGGGAGGGGAGGGAAGGGAAGGGTCGCATGAGGCCCCAGGAAACAGAGCCAGAGGGCCTTGTCCTGATTAAGAGGAGCAAGGCAAGGTTTGTTCTGGGCCGGGAGGATGGTCTGCCTTCCAGCCGACTCGCGCCACAAGAAGGGGCCTCAAGAGAATCAGGATCTTGTTCGCTCAGAGGGACGCAGACGCCAACGCCACCCTGCCTCCAGGGAGCTGCCTCTGGCACTTTGGGGCCCTTTGCTGAGCTCAGTTTCCCACTTCCAAGCGGGAAGGAGTGGATGCCTTGGCACGTTCCCTTCTTTCTCTCCCACAGGAGCCCAGGTCTACGCAGTGTAGCTTCATGCTGGGCAGGGATTTTGCTCTTCAACAGGCCATTGAGAAATGTATGAACGTGAGAAAGTTTACTGCACGTTGGCTGATTTTGAGGAAGGTTTGGATTATGGAACGTTGTGTGGAAATGGGGCTGAAGCTTGGTTGCAGAATGGGAAAAGAGGCACGTATGGAGGAATTTTGTGAGTGTGAGAATAAAGTCGATGCTTAGTGAATGGTTCGACAACATGCACGGAATAGGAGTACGTAGGATGTGGTCAGTCTCAAAAAATTAAAGTTTCTCAAAAGTAGCTCAGGGGAGGCGAATAATACTAACGGGCTGACCATGTTTTACACGGAAGGGAGAACCGGGTCTCAATAGAAAATATACGTAGCTCAGGGTTGAACTGTGGTGTCCTTGGGGTTCTCTGAGCTTGGTTGTTTTCTTGCAAACATTTCGTTACCCGGCTAGGTCACATCAGAGAGCAAACCTCACTCCATTCTAGCGTTGGAGATGTGACCTAGCCGGGTAACAAAATGTTTGCAAGCAAACAACCAAGCTCAGAGGACCCCACGGATGCCACAGAACTGGGTCTGTCCGAAGATGCATAAAAGCGAATCGAACGCTGTGGGGACGGTTTCTAAAGAAACTTGTCCGATGGAAGAAGAGGAGATCAGCCAGAATGAGCAAATGGGTGCTGAATGAAGGTGGACGGAATAGAGAAGTTGGGCCGGTAGGAGAGCAGTGTGTCGAGGGGTCTGGCCAAAGAGCAGGAAAGAACGAAGAACTGGCCAAGTGCATCTCTGGCGGAAAAGGGGCTGAGAGAGCTGGGCCGGCTGCAGAGCAGGGATTCTGGCCGGGAGAGCGGCTGCGCAGGGCCGTTTTCACTCCCGCAGCCTGCTGTTTTAATGGGACTGTCTTATCCTCAGAAACGTTTAGACCAGGGTTTCTCAACCTCAGCGGCTTTGGGGAATTCTGGGAGTTGAAGTCCACCCATCTTAAAGCCGCTGAGGTTGAGAAACCCTGGTTTAGACAATTACGTTTTCCTAATGCTTTCCCCCTCTTTAATACTGATTGGCTGTTTAGTGTTTCTTGCAGAACTTACTTCATGGTTTCAAATGGCCTTGCGTGCTTTTATGCTGCCCATTCAAAACGCTGCTCATGGGGATGTGCTAAATACAGTAAGCAAGTAAAGAAATGCCATAAGCCGCTGTTTCTCCTGCTGCAGGGGGAACCTGTTTTCTCTACAAAAGCTCTCTGTGCAAGGAAAAAGCCTCAATTTGCCCGCTCAGTGCAGTGGCATCCATTGCAGCATGGGAGCATCCCAGACGGGAGCTGTGGGGCGGGGTGGGGCTTGGGGGTCTCGGGACAGAGGCTGGACCTGGACCCCACCCTCCTGAATCTGCAGTTCCAGGAAGTCCCAGCCAGCCAGTCCAAACAGGGCTGGAGGAAAGTTTCCATTCTGTGCATCAGCCTACGGAAACCACGTGTGTGTGCGTGCGCGCATGTGCAAAACATGTTGCTTAATACTAGAGGAGAGCTGTGAGCTGCAAACTGGCTGGGTGGGGACAATCGCACTTCCGGGTGGGGCAACTTCAAGGCATTTGAGGGTTTTGTCTTTTTAACCGTGACTTGCCCTGCAGTTTTCCTGTATTCCCAAGCTCGCACTGGAAGGAAGCCACCAACAATCCTGGTTGGAGGGCTTGCAAACGCGGGACGGAGGGTTGCCTATTCTGCCCAGATAATCGGCAGCCTCCCCTCCTCCAGGGCATGTGGCTGGGCTCAAGGCCTCGGGGCCCTCCCTGGCGGAATCCAAGCGGGTGAGGGTGGTGGGCACAGACCGGGCATTCCTGTTTTGTCATCTGCAGTGGCTTCTGTGTGAAATGGGGTGGGTCTGACCGTGCTTTAAATGCAATGGCTGGGAGGAGGACTTCCTCTCGCAGAGTGAGGCCACCTAAACACACAATCTGGTGTGACCCACAAGGCAAATAAACCTGGCTTGTGAAACAGACCTGCGCCACATTTCTGGCCAAGAGACCTCCTTCAGTGAGGTAAGAGAGGGGAACGGGAGGAAAATAAAATCCGCAGGAGAACCAGACCCCCAAATCAGATCCCTGCCCAGGAAGCACATTAAGCTGAGGCTAAAGGAGGAGGAGCCCAACTGGGAGACCCTGGTCAAGGCGCCGTGGAAGCAGCTCAAAGCCCCTGGTGGGGGGGACACAGGCGCCGTCTCCAGTGCCCCCTCCAGCCGCAGCAGCCCCCCTTCCCGATCCTTCTGGGGCCCCTTGCACCAAGCCTCCACTTGCCGTCACTCTTTCAGCAGCTCCAGTATGATGGAGGCTGTTCTTCTGCCTCAGCTGAGGAGGAACTGACCTGGGGGCCCCGCAGAGCCCTCCCCATAGACAAAGCACAACGCTCCTGCAGGCTGCCAGATTCAGCCGAGCCCCACGCCATTGGGAGCCAGCAGCCGGGCCCAAATGCAGAGCAGCAGCTGGAGGCAGCTGGACCATGGACTTGCCAGTCTTTGGGCTGGCCCTCCCATCCCCAGGCAGGTCGCCAGGTGTGCCAACTCACCTCTGTGGGGCACAGTGCTGGAAGAGGCTCTGGGCCTTCCCTGCAGCCAAGGGAAGTGGGGCAACCAGGGGCACAACACCTAGTCCGGAGCTGGCATCGGAGGGGCCGGAGCCGGGTGGGCCCACAGGAGGAGCCTGTTCCTCAACTCAAGCGGCCGAGGCTCTGCGGGGCTCCCTTGGGGTGTTTGGCCTCAGAGGGGGGTCCAAACTGGTGGGGCAGCCAAGGGGGCCACGCTTCGCCTGCAAGGTCCAGCCCACTGCCCTTCCTCAACCAGAAAGCCAGAGGGACAAGAGGCCGCGAGGCAGAGGCTGGCCAGCCCTAGTTCAGCAGAGCCTGGGCGCCTCGGCCCCCCGGCATGGCTTTGCCCTCCTGGCACCAATCCCGGTGACGACCACGACCTCCTGCTCTGCTGGGGCAGATCAACCACGACCAACGTGCCCGTCTGCATGACCACCAAGCTCCCTGCCCTGCCACTTCCGGGGGTGGGGGAGCTCCCCAGAAGGCTGCTGTGTCTCCAGGCAGCTTCCCCGCCCCCCCGATCAGCCTGCTGAAGCCCCACTGAGCTGCCCCTTCCTCTCCAGCTATTTCCCCCATTCCCAGTGCAGCAGTCTCTGGAACGAAAAGGGCTCAAAAGGCCCACTGGATCTGCCCCTGCTGCCTGCAGCTAAACCTGACAGACTGAAAAGTATCAGCAAAGAGAAGCGTCCAACCGGAAGGGGCGTCTTAAGACAAGGATGGCCCAGCCCCCCTCCACGTGGTGGCTCCTGCCCATGGCTGAGCCCCCCGCCGGTCCCCAATTCCCTCCTGAGTGGGCGGAAGCTCTTTCTGAGGTCAGCCATAATCAGTTGCCCTGTAATTTTAGCCTAGGATTCTGTGTCCTCTCCTGAGGAACAAGACAAGATGGTCTTCCTTGGGATTTCTTTTCTGAACGCTGTCATGTCTCCTTCCCTGGCATGTTTCTTCAAGGCTAAACATTCCCAGTCCCTTCATCTTCCCTTCAAAGGACTGATGTTTCTAAGCCCCCACCCCACTCCCCGTCCGCATTTCCCTTCTCTCCAAATCCTTCTTAAATGTGGTATCCAGAAGTGGACATAGTAATGTGGGGAGGGAATACAAGTGGAATGATGATTTCCCATGATTTGGCTGTTATACTTTTTTAATAGAAACTAAAATTGCATCGACAGCATCCCAGCAATCTCTTAAGGAAGCTACCCAGTCTAAAGATGAGGCACAATCAGCCCGTCAAGATACGTGCTTGACCGATCGAGTTCTCTGTTAAAGGTCCTGGGGTCTTCCCGGGTGCAGATGTTCATGGGATCCTCCCTTTCCCCTTTTGAAGACGGGGGCAACATTTGCCCTCCTGCAATCATGGGGGTCTTCCCCAGTTCCCCAGGATGTAGATCATGTGGTCCAGGACCAGCTCCTTGGGGACAGGAAAATGGAAATAAAAACTTACTCTCATCACTCTCCCTCCTTCCCTAGCAAGCAAATAAATTAATAAATATGGGAGACCGAAATCTGTTATTCCTCGTGGTTCCTTGTCAAAGAGGATGAATCCAACTTTGCAAGCTTGGAAGTTCCTGGGTTAACACAAATGAATGTTCAGCCTACTTTCTCTATTGACTGAAGAGGAACAAAACATGAATATCTTATGTTTTGATAATAACATCTGACACCTCAAAGTTTATTTTCCCTTTCCCCACAAACTTCCTGCACAGTCGCTAAAGAAGCACAACCCAGTGACAATTTGGACCTAAAAAGGATGGTTTCTTTGAAGCCCTGTGGAAAATGTGATTTTGGCAATCACCAAAAAAGACTAAGCCAGCACTTTTAAGCATGGATGTAAACATCACTGGATATAACCGGTTGTGTTTCTGAGTCTACATACATATGATGCGGCTGAAAGGAAATGTTTTAGCAATGATCTATAGCTTTTTTTTTTTAACTTTGTCCTCCATTCTCCTCTCCATTTCATCAGTCTTTTCTACTCGAAATATTAATCTCTGTAAAGTAGATCTCTTTGACAGATGCCCCTGGCTTTGAATCATCTGACTGGATGGCCAGACCTGTTTCAGCCTCTCCACCAACCATAAACTTTTTTATCTGTGTGAAACTATCCACACAGGTTGAAGTGCCAGTCTCCACCAGAAAGGAACAAAGCAACTGAAGGTGGATGTTCCTGGGGAAGAGGTCCTCTTCCTCCTCTGCCTGCACACAGAATTTTTCTCATGCAGTGGGTCCTTCCTTAAGGTGAAGATGGCCTTCTCCTCCCTGAACCAGGTGCTCTTCCTCTGCAGCCATGAGGGCTCTTCAGCTCTTTACTCATGAGGGCCTTCCAGAGCTTGGGGCAGAGACAGTCATTCTCACCCCAGCTAATAAAAAATCTTCTCCAAACTGGCCAGGGAGACAAGGGCTCGCACATATGGTTCTCTGCACGCACTGGCCACCAAGGTGGGGTAGAAGCATAGAATCATAAGGTTGGAAGGGACCTCAGAGGTCGCCTACCCTAACCCTCTGCTTCAGTGCAGGATCTCTGACAGATGACCATCCAGTCACTGTCTAAAAGCCTGCAGCAAGCAGAACTCGCCACTTCATAGAGCAGCCTGTTCCACTGGTTGACAGCTTGTGCACTCAGGAAGTTCCTCCTGATGTCTAACCTGAACTTCCTTCCTGTAGTTTTAACAAACTGCTTCTGATCCTGTCCTTTGGGGCAACAAAGTCTACCCACTCCTCTATGTGACAATCCTTCAGATATTTGCTGACTGCTATTATATCTCCCTTCAGTGCTCTTTTCTGTAGGCTAAACTTATTTTGATCTTTTAATCGTTCCTCATAAGACTTGGTTTCCAGACCCTCCACCATCTTGGCAGCCCTCCTCTGAACTTGTTCCAATCTGTCAGTGCCCGTTCTGAACTGTGGTGCCCAGAACTGGACACAATCTTTCAAATAGGATCTGATCAGGATTGAGTAGAAGGGAGCAATTAATTCTCATGATCTTGTCTCTACGCTCCTATTAATACATTCCACGGTAGCATGTGCCTTTTTAGCAACTGCATCGCGCTACTGGATCATGTTTAATGCGATCTATTGGAATGCCCTGGGTAGATTTTTTTGAATATGTTCTGTTTCATCAGTTTTATCCATCCCTCCCAGTTCTGTGTCATCTACAAACTTCGTAAGCGTCTCCTCAACTCCCCCATCCAAGTCCTTGATAAAGATGGTGAACAGAACAGGGCCTGGGGAACTCTACCCCAAACGTCCCTCAAGCTGAAGGGAGCTATTAAGTACAATTACCATTTTATTAAGGAGAAAATCACGAGAGATTTCTGACGGCTTTGCAAATGTCCTAGTATGCTACGTCTACAGCATCCCCCTGATCTACTAAACTACAGATCCCTATTTTTCTTGCATTCCCCACCGCCACAAATGGAGCAGGATTCTCAGAAAAGCAGGGAGGAGCAGGATCATTTTGTCCCTGCTGGAGTCCAAAGGATATATTACCCACCGCTGATACCACTGATATCACCCACAGCTCTTAATCATTATTTCCAGTATCCAAATCAAGCCTTCTAAGTAAGAATTAAGCAGCTTTACCCCTTAATGATGTCTTTTCTGGCCTACAGCTGCAATCTCAAGCCCATTGAAACCCCAGGGACTCCCCATGAAAGAAGCAGAGAGGCGGAGGATCACAGAGCAGGGCCAACACCTGGCCACATGCCTGGACGCTTAAGCAATGGCCCCGAAGCTGCAAGGTGGTCTTGGGAAAGATTCTTCAGGGCTCAGGTATGCTTTTCTGCGTAAGAGAAGCACACACCTTGCAGAATGTGGCACCCATCCATTTCAAAACCTGAGAAGGGACTTTGCTGCCATGCCCTCATTCTGAAGAAGGGCTTGTTTGCCCGGCACACTGGTGGGAAAGTGCAGGTGTCTTTCCCCACCCACGTTCTTGGAAAGTCTCTGGGGTCCCTTGTTTTTCTGCCTGGAAGAATGGGTGGAGTTCCACCCAGAAAAAGCGCGAAGCCAGTGGCACAGCCTCAGGTCCTCCCCCTTGCTCAGATCCTCCTTCTTCTAGAAGACTCAGGGAGCAAGAGAAGGTCCTGGTGGGGCTGGTTCATGCTTACGTGGCCCCTGCCCAATGCCCATGCATTTAACCTTTGACCCCTGGCAGCTTGAAAGCCTGAGTGAGTGTCCAGAAGCACCATGGCTGCAGCAGTGGAGGTGGCGGCTGCAGAGGCGGATCGGGGTGCCAGAGTCAACAAGCAATAAGCCCAAGAGGAACCTCCTTCTGCACAACGGAAGAGCTGCTTTTCTCCTCCTCCCCCAAAAGACATCAGTCAAGCTGGCCTCCCCTCGCCCGCGCCCCACCAGCAGCAGGGGATGCGTTACCTCTGTTGCAGATGGTACAGAAGTTGCTTGGTCCTTCGCTGTGTTTCTTCAAATGATCCGCCATGTATGCAGCCCGCAAGTACTTCCCGCAGACCTGGCAGGGAACTTTGTCTTCGTGGCAAGCCAGATGCGAGCGCAGCCGGTCCCGGGTGGCAAAGGAAGCGTTGCAGGTCTGTGGGCGGCAGCAGAGGGACATTAGTCCGACGGGGGAGAAAGGGACTAGTTTCAGCTGGGGTTGTTTGACCACAGATCGTTGAATAAGCCAGTTGGCTGGGCCCGTAATTCACCCTTAGCTATAAACCCACAATGGCAGCGTCGTAACGCCCAAACCCAAACTACGATCTGGCTCAGCACCACGAGCCCTGTTCCTGCCTCATCTGCCTAGCGGGCTGCAGGTCCAAGCTCAGCAGACCCCCCACCACCACCATTCGGTTGTTGGAGCCAAAAGAACGACCAAGACCGCTCTAACCAAGAAGAATCAAGTCTGAGCCATTGCACCGAAACCCAGCAGCATCACGGCTGGCCCGTTGAAGCCCTGTCAGAAAGGGCTCCTCCCTAGCAGGAGATCTTCATGTAAAGGCCTGCTCTTTCTTTTTCTGTCTCAAACAGGAAAGGTACAGCTAGGGAAGCCAAGAAGACTGGCCCTGAAGGAAACGTTTGCAGACACTTTCCCACCAGCACACAGTCAACTGCCTTGTTTTTGCTGAAGATGGAAGGCAGGTTCTGGGTTATCCTCCACAAACGTAGAGGAGGCCTTGAAGGAGGAACTCAGCCACTGTTATGCAAATGCCAGCTTAGCCCAGACAGACCGGAGGGGACGAGGAAAAGATGCACCCCCACCTTGATTCGCTTCAGTATAAGTGGGGAGAGAGAGGATCTCTTATCAGCCTTTCACAATTCTGTTGTTCTGCTCTCTGTAGCAAAGGAGGAGTTCCAGTCGGTCAGGCAGTGGCTGTTCCCCGACCTGGCCTACCTCAAAGGGCTGACAACAGCCAACATCCCCAGCAAAACCAGTGGCTGCAATGCAACGCGTGCACGAGCCCTGCTGCTAGCACGGCAGGGCCGGGAGAGGCTGGCTCGACCCTGCTTCTCATTTCAGGCTACTCCCTCCCCACCTCCACTGCCCCAACAGAGAACTGCAGATCCTGAAACGTTCATAGGTTGGGGGGGCAATGGCTGTGGCTGATCTTTCGAGGCGCAGGCAGTTCCACGGTTGTGTGCAGAGGCTCCTGCGTGTACTAGAGCTGTTCTGCAACTTCCAAGGAGCGCCTGCTTCCCCGCGGGAGGCTTGGTTTGGGTCATTACACAGTTCTGCCATTCAGCAGTGCAAGCGGTGTCGAATCTCCTCCCAGGCCACGAGCCGCAGCCACGTCCTGAGCCAAGACTTGGGGAATCCACAGAGGCGTGGGAGGCTATACAGGGAAGGCCGCTCTGAGTCTCTCGGGGGTCCTTTATAGAAGCCACCCCAAGCCCAGGCTGGGCCAGAGTGACGTCCCAGGTCCCTCCCCTGAGGGAAAAGCCGCTCTTCGGAACATGCACGACCAACGTGGCCGCCCCTTTCACTGCCAAACGAGCTGGCGCGGAAAAGTGACCCGTAATGGGGATGGAAGCCAGAGCATGTCTCGGGGCACCCCCTGCACCCCCATTTGAAAGTCCAGGTGATTCACAAAGCATCCACACAGAAGCGTGGAAGATGGAGAGATGCACACCCTCTGGGCACATCTGGATGGCAGCCATTGTCCCAAAGTTGGGGATGGCTTGCTTAACTGAGGTTCACGTGGAAGCCACAGCCTCACCGACCCTGCTAAGCTGTAAGCCATGATTTAAAAACCACAAAAGCTGGGTTCACAGCACTCTAAATTCTTCATATCCCTGCTGGATGCCTCCTCAGGATCAGCAACAGCAATTGCAGAGATTTAGTAAACAATGTAAAGTGCAGGACTAATTAAAGAAATGGCCTTAATCTGCACCACTTAGACCTCAGAATTCTTGATTCCTTCCATAACGTTGCCAAGAAAACAACAGTGATGCCTTCACAAGCTCAAGGGGGGGTGACAACATGACCTCGATGCCAGTTCACCCCGATCTTTGGGTGGCCTCGGTGGCAATTGCTCTGCGTGTGCTCAGGACGTTCCATCCCCAACACCGACTGGGGTTGCCCCAACAGTCCAAAGGCTCCTTGGACAAGCCCCAGGCAAAGCACAGTGCAGGGAAGCAACCCTACAGCGGGAAGACTCTCCCCAACTCCTCTTCTGTGTATCAAAAAGGTCTCCTAGAAATTTTAGGGTCCTGTTGGGCAAATAGTCCTGCCCCGACAGCAGCTGCATTTCCAGCGATGCCTATATTGTGGTGCAAAAGCGAAGGAACAGGGAAGGGGTGGGCAGCTAATGCTTGGGATCCCCTAGGCGCCCAGCTGAGGGTGCTGACCTCCTCCTGAAGCAGTGAGACCCATTAATGGCATTACTGTACTGCAGTGCAAGTGGGTGCAACCCAGGTCGCTAACGTTGTCCTAGGACAGGATGCTGGATTTCAAACGATGACAGCCAAAAGGCGATATCCATTTCAGGTAACAACCCGTTAAGACCTGGCACTGAGCGAAACAGCCACACCTTTTATCTGGGAGAAAACAGCAAGAGTGACCAAAAACAGAGACCTCAGAAAGGATTCTGACAGGTCTGCCGCTCTATTAAAAGTGCTGTTTCATAATCAGTGGAAGAGGAGCCCTTTGGATCTGAAGTAGAAAAGATCTTTCAAGGGGGCAAAGGGGTGTCCCCTCCTAAGCATCTTTCCTGCTTTGGATATGAAAAGCTGTACCTCCCAATCCTGATTGCTCCCCGCACCAAGCAGTGTCACCCATGAAAAACGGAGGGCAGTTTTTATGATTCAGGTGGAACGTTATCAGTCTGCTGGCTGTTAGAAAGCCTATCAGCTATAGGTTGTGGAGCTATGTCATAGCTATCATCGTACCCATAACAAGAACAAAAATATCACTTGTCCTGCACTTGTAAGCGATGCCCCTACCATGATCTGAGGAGGTTTCAGGATGTCCCCCAGAGGTCCCACCAAAAAAAGCTGGAGCTGCATGAGGAGGGTTCCTCTCTCTCCAAGAGAACTTCCCAATGACCAGTTAAAGGACAACATTTAATTCGCTCATCTCTCCCGATGCCAAATCACAGCTTATTCTCAGTCAAAATTAAGAGACTGGAAGGTCAAACTAAAAATAATTTTAAAAGAAGCCGAAATACAAGATCCAGAATGCAGAGGTTAGCTATCAGAAATAATTACAAAAAAAATGCAAGACTCAGACAATTTAAAATGAACCGCAAAATGTTAACGCCTTTTAAAGAGGAGTAAAATATTTCAGGAGATCACTGTTGTTAATAACAATGATAAATAAATAAAAGGTCCAGTAGTTTCCTGTCAAGCATGGCAAATATAGTAAACACAGAGAAGTCTATTTATATTTAAAGAATAAACAGTGTTTAAGAAATACCTCTTGAAGTTTCAACTGTTCTATGGATGCAGAGGTCTCTGAGTTTATCCCCTGGAGGCTGGAATTTTCCTGCTAATAGGCAGGAAGTAAGAAAGATTAGAAAAGGAAAACTAATTTCTGCATCAACATCAGTGGGGAAGCCCTGGGCTGCTCCAGGCTGACTTTTTAACTCTTATTTTCAGTCAATACAAGTCTGGATTGGCTGAGGATCAGAATTGGCCCCCAAATACTTAAGACAGCCCAGTACAGTTTTTTTCAACCTTGGCAACGTTAAGATGTGTGGACTTCAACTCCCAGAATTCCCCAGCCAGCATGAAGGAGTTGAAGTCCACACATCTTAAAGTTGCCAAGGTTGAAAAACACGCACCTAGGAGTACCCAAAAGGACCCAATGCAAGACATTGCTTGGAGGTTACTTCCACCATTCAAAGGAATGGCAACCACAAAGCAGGGAGGTCTTCTGGACGGGGCAATGGCTGTCTGGCTTCCTCCTGCTCTCAGCACCATCAGACTCTCCGGCTCGGAGGCCTATGGGGGTCCTGTTACCTCGCGCATCTGGTCTGAGTCAGGTGGAAGAGGAAAGGAATAGAAATTGTCATCAGAACCAGAAACAAGGTTTAGGAACTACTGCTAGACACAAGGAACATCTGCAGATCCAGAAACTCCGTACCGTGGATTGGGGTAGCACATCAGCCACTCAACAAATAATCAGTTCTTGGGGAACCATTTAGAAAGGCTGGGCCCCTCTCTAGACCCAAAGGTGAAAATGGGAGCATGCCTGCTGCACCTCCTTAAATTAGGCACTCTTTCCTGGGATCACACGCATGAGCCCAGAACAAAGCCAGGCTTGAGGTTAAGGTGTGACACGCGCACCTGCGTGTGCCCTGAATCACCTTTTCCCCTTCAAATCCAGATCAGTGTAGAGTCCTATCAGTTAGCAGGAGATCACTCAGAGCACATTCACCATTTTATGGTCCTGAACAACAGCGACATATTATGGTAATGCAGCCCTTCTCAGGGTTTTACAAAGGCCGGCCTCCCTTCTGCTCCCCGCAGTCCATCGGCTGACCCCGCACTGCAGCGTGGGGCACAGGGCCCAATCCACAGGTGAGGCCTTGATAGAAACTGGCACCAGAGGAGAAGGCAGAAGTACAACCGGCCAGGGCAGAAAAAGCTCTCCCCAGGCTTCTGCTCCATGGAAGTTTCCAAGGTCAGAATGACATTCCCAGGGTTGTGAAACCAGATCACCACAGCTAATGCAGAAGAATTCTGCTTGGGCTTTGGCAGGAAGTCTTCCCCCCCAGAATTTCAGACCCTGGCATTGTCTTTGTGCATATGTGCGTGAGAACTGCAGTAAAATCAGGATGAAATGGAGAATATCACCCTCCACTGTGCTACGTGGTGCCGTGGCCCATCCATACCACCTTGCCCAGCTCAAGGACCGTGAAGCCCCACTGTGCCCCCAACACCGAGTGCGGCAGAGGGCTCTGAGGCCGCGTCTGGATCAGCAACCAGGACTGTCAGCCTTCCCAACTCAGGAGAAACAGAATGTGCCCACTCAACGCTCCCTGCTGGAAGCAGAGAGGGGAAAAGGGCGTGTGGAGGGCAGGGAGTAAAGGGAGACGAACACCCACTGGATACTCCTGCGCTAAGTCATTTCCGGCTGTTCCACCCCGGGTAGGTTTACCCCAAATCAACTGTTTTGCTGCAATGTCTGAACCAGGCCGCCGAGACGCTTCTGCAAGTCCCAGGAGCCAAGCTCTTGAGCCAACAGTCCGCAGATGGATCGGACTGCAATTCTGATCTGAGCGCGTTCACAAGCCACAGCAGCCAGAAGCTGCCAGGCCTCCGGACAAGGGAATGGCCAGAAGGACTAAAAGCAAGGCGGAAGCATCTCTCGTTCGGTCCTGGCTCCTCTTTTTCAAAAAAGGACACTTCCTTAGCTACAGCTGTACTTTTCAATAAGGAGGCAGAGGACCAAACTGCCTCGGACAGAAGCTGGAGCTGGGCAGATTAAGAAACCGATGCAGTCTATGAGGATCGGGGGGGGGGGAGAAGGAGTCCTAACGATGCTGTGTTTCTTTCCTAAGGTGCCAACCATGAGACATAAAAATATAATTACATAAATAAATTCATTAAATGTAAGTACATTTACCAATAACCAAAAAACTCAACCCAGGAGACATTACGAAATATTGAAGGTATAATTTGCAATTTAATGTACACAGAGCGACTGTCGCTTAAGAGGAGAAGCAAACCTATTTCTTTTTTCATTCGTTAGGACAGTTACACATACTGTACCAGAACAAGGTATTCTACCAAAAAGCAAAAAAAAAAAAAAACAACCCCAAATAAATATGCCTTGACCCCAATGAAAAATGGCCTTTACCCATCATTCAGCCAAACTCTTGGCCACATCGTGAGAATCCCCAGGCACGGATTATCCGTGGCTCGGTCTTCTCCACCCCGGGGACCTCCAGACCCAGCAAATCTGGAGGGACCCGTTACGGCCAGGTTGTTTATCCTTGTCTGTTCTGCCAAAATCAGTGAGGGATGCTTTTCACAGTAAGGAGGGACCCCCTGCTCACATCCGGGCACGAAGCCACAAGGAAAAGACGTATCACAGGGGCTGGCTGATTTGCTAGGCAGGGGCATTCACCGGGGGGGGGGGATGTCAAAAAAGCCAAGATGGTGGCCGTAAGAGTGGCCACCTTTTGACACCCTCCCCAACACCCTGGGTGGGAGGAAAAGGGTGTCTGGCAAGGAGAGTTTGCCCCTTGCTCATCAGCTGGGAACAGCCAAGAGGTAAGGGTTCCTTGAGTCAGAAGGGCCCCTCCCTGCCTAAAGGGGGCAGTAAGAACATGGCTAGAGAAAACTTCTTTTGACTTGGAGAATACCATGGCTGATCTCAAACGTCCCATTTCTGGCTAAGTGACTGAGAGAGTAGGCCTTACAGCGTCAGGGGCACCTGGAGGCGCTGGGTCCAGCATACGCAGCTGCCATGTCAGGTGACCTGTGCTGGGATCTGGATGGCAGACTTCAGGCCTACTTGTTCCTGGACCTCCCAAGATTTTCAGTCCCACCAAGCATGGTACCCTTCTCAACCCCCTGGCAGTCTTGAGATCGGGGTCACTGTTTTACAATGAGCCCGTCTCTCCTGTTGGATTATGATACCCCCCTCCCCGAAATTGGGGCCCAGGTTTGCTCTGTGATGCCCCACAAGGTCACCATCTTGTTCCCAGCACTCCTAAACATCTACATGAGACCACTGGGGCACTGAGGTTGGGTGCCGTCTGAATGCTGGTGAGACCCGGCTGTGATACTCTTTCCCCTCCATCTGAAAGGAAGCAGCTGATTCTCTTGACTCCGCCCAAGTCTGGCAGGGCTGGACAAGGAAAACAAACTGAGGTTAAGTCCAGATAAGTTGGAGATACCCCCTTGAAAGAGCAGATCTGCATCAGGGGACCCCTTGGCTGCCTCCGAATTTGCAGCTGATGATGATGGCAAGGAGTGGGTTTGCAGAGTTATGTCTAATGCACTGGCTGTGACCACTGGTAAAATGAGCAATGCCTAGAAAGAGAACATACCCAAACGAGGCTGCCCTGAAAAACAACTGAACCTGGCTCTGGCCCCCGAATGAGGCAAGGTGATCAGGGCCTCCAGCGGTCTTCCTCTGCCATCCAACCCAACCTGTGCCAGCTGCAGCATCTTTCAAGGCTGTGTTGTGGGTCAAACACCATTCCTGAACAAGCCCACTGCCCTTTCGGGTGGAGAGCCTGGCTGTGGACGTTCGCCTCTTCCACCCAGTAAAAATCTGCAGAGCCTCCCCATGACAATTTCCTCCCAAAAGAAACCCGCTAACATTTAGCGTAGTTAATCTTCCTGGAGCCAAATTAAAGGAATTTATCTTTTTCTATTTGCAGGGCTGCTTGGGGGGTATTTCCTGTCTGCTCTCCTGGGCAGCTGAACAGCCCTTAGACCACGGTGGTTCCAGAAGACTGACTGAGGCTGCGACATCAGATGGCTACCACCCATTTCTAAGAGAGCGTGCTGGGAACCCCACAGCAGCTTGAAACAATTCCCCATTTTCTAACTTTTCTCAGTTTGGACCTCTTTGAGACCCTCAAACCTGCAGCTAGCAGTCCTCCCTGTCTTGGCTTGATATCATATCTACTATTATTAATTCTACTGATAAATCCCAGAACGAAACCCAGGTTCAGAGAATGCTTAGTCTCTTTTAATCCCAGTTCATTTCCACCAGAGTTCTGGGGCTCAACCAGCCTTCCCTCCCCCAGTGCCCAGCAGAAGGGTGGCCTTCACTTCCCAAATTTCCAGCAACAGTAATGGTGGGGTGTTCTGGGAGCTGAAGCCCACCCTCCTGAGAGCATCCAGGGTGGGGAAAGCCAAACATGACATGGGGGAGAGGAAATAAAGGCGGGGGGAGGGGGTTGCACACACATGGGAAAGAGAAAGAAGGACCCAGCAGCTGCAATGAAACCCTGGGGTATCCTGACAGCTGGACAAGACTTTCGACATTTGTAAATGCTTTGGTTTTCGTGCAAAGGGGAAGAGAGGTTTTCCCCCCCAAATCCTATTAAATCAAAAGAACAACAAAAGCTCTATTTTCAGCATTAACTACACAAGGATTAACTCAGTGCTCTTAAAATTCAACTGCAAACATTTAGGCAACTGGAAGGAAAACTCCACCCAGGCTTTGCTTGCTCCAGCTGTGCTTCAGCCAGAAGAAGCCTTGAGAGAAAGCAGGAAAGCAGCAACCAGTCCCCAACGTGATGCTCTGACGGCTGCTCAGGCAGGGAGGGGACATCCAGGAGATGGCATTCCGGGGTTAGCTAGAACTGCCCCCAAACTATGCAAAATATGGTCAGCCATGACCATGCAAAATATGGTCAGCCAGCGCCTGGTGGACAGGCAGGAGAGGAAAAGGAGCGGGGAACCCCAGGGTCTAACTGGGAGAAGCCAGGCTGTAAAGAAAGGGATCCAAGGCTGGGGAGCAGGAAGGGTCTTCCAGGAAGGATGGGGCTGGAGATGCCAAAGACGGCATCAGGAAGAGGACAACGGGTCCAGCAGCCTCTGGACTCTACTGCAGAGAACGGCCACCCCAGGGCTCCACCTTCATTGCAAGCATGGGCTTTGCTTTATTATTATTACCACACCCACCCCATCCCAGGGTACCTACCTGACATTTGTGAGGTCTCTCCGAGGTGTGCACCTGCTTGATGTGCCCATTCAGGTGGTCAGGCCTTGAAAAGAAAAACAGGTACAGACATAACTAAGTCTGCAAGGGTGTTCCTCGGACACAAAGTTCAACCACCACACTCTGGTCGAGGTCTCTCCAGAAGGGAGGGAGGGAGGGAGGGGCAGCCACATTTACACACAGACCCTGCCCGCCCCCCAATCTCCTGAAGTACAAGGAGGCGATCATGCTGCGAGTGAACACCAACTGCGTAGGCTTCCAAGGATACCAGTGGCCTCCAGACGGGGCTGCAGCCAGAAATGGTCCTTTTGTTCTAGAGGAGACCTCCGGGGCCAGCTCAGCTGGGCCTGTGTGTCCAAAGACCAACTTCAAAATCTAATGGTCCAGACTTAGGTACCTGAAAGGGCTCTGGTTCCCTCGATATCCAGAAATCCCAGAAAGGAGAGCCTTACGCACAAGACCCACCTGCTTTCTGCCTGGTTTCGCTCTCATCGTAGGCAGGCCAGGAGCCACGGTGGCTGGGAGTCAGCCCTCCCTATAACCTGCCCAGACCGGGAGCAGTGGTGCAGTGGGGCCTCTCGGCTGAATTTTTGCAGCAAGGCAGGCTTCAGTCCCCCCAGCTCCTAACAGCTCCATATTAGAACCCCTTTTCTAAATGTTCTTTTTATATCACATACTTCTAAGAACTGCAAGGATCCCACCACCTTCAGAGAGGCATCTCCCCTTCTCTCTCTCCCCCCAAGTTTCTTTCTCAGCATCTTAAAAACAATGCAAATGGTTGCTATTTTTTGAAACCAGCTCACATGCAAGCTTACGCACGTATTATCAACTTAAGATTTAGTGACATTCCTCTGTATGTTCAAGCATCAGTTGGTGCCTTGAAGGATTTTAAAATATATCTCTATAATTATTGTTTAACATTTAAAATCTTCCGCAAGCTGTCTTGAGTGCCATTGCTCTGAATGAGCATTCATGCAACTCAGCAGGGAATCTGTTGCAGCCCACTGCAGAAGCCATGAGATTCATTAGGGTCTGGAGGAGAAAAATGCCTGGAACCTCCCAAAATTCTGGGTCAAAAGGCAGGATAAAATTGTGGAATTCTTTGGAATGGTTCCATTTAGATAAACAGCATGGGAGACTGTTGTGTGGCCTGGCGAGTTACTCGGTGAACGAGCAAGACTGCTATGGGACGCACGCTTGCAAGGCGATTTGCTGGCTAGAGAAGCCAGGCCATGGCCTTCTGCTGGACTCTGACCGCTGAGTTCACCCATCAATATCAACTGGACACGCTACCAGGGAAGCGTGCATAAGACTGCCACCTGAATAGACAATTTAGTGTTTGGAGAACCCATTCAGTAGGCAATGCAACCGCAGACAAGCTTCTTTTTCAAGCATCACCAAAGGAGTTGGAACAAGGGGAGTCTTCCCTCCCTGCCTGCCCCCGGTGGGAAGAAAGCCTGGCATTGTCTGAAACCCAGAAGTTGCTTGGAAACTAGATGATCCTCCCCGGCATTTCTGTCCTCAGCCATCTGCGCACAGCTCAGTGGAACTCACCCACAGAAGGTAGACCACAGGCCTACCATAGTTCAGTTGAGGGAGCAAGGGCAGGTGGGCTCTGGCCACCAGACCGGAGAGGCCTGTTTGGCCCTTCTAGGAGCCATTCCGAGCTCCGCAACCAAGCACGTCCTCCTTTCATGCACCAGCACAGCCCTAGAAACCGCCTTTGGGAAGCTCTCGATCAGAAAACGCGCAGGCTGAACACGATCCTAGGAAAACCAGGGATGGCTGGGGGAGCATGGACTGGACTGCACCCACTGAGCCCAAGACCGATAGCCACAAAGAGCAGTTTTCATCTATTAGGACTGATAAAATTTCACACAACAATCATCTCTATGTAGCGTTTGGGATCCTTCTCGCACCGTGCAATTTTAGATGTTAGATTCAAAGGAAAATCTCTCTCTGTCCAGTGGAAGCTTATTCTCTTGTAACTTGTTGGGACCAACATGATAAAACCTGACAGTTCAGCAGCAGGTTATCCCTTTCTGCAGGGAGACGGAGCTTCACACCACCCATGGGAAGAACTTGGAAATGGCGAAACACTTTTGAGTTTGTTAAGGAAATCCTCAAGGATCTCACTTGTTTGCTGCTTCTTAAATCACACCCCATGGTTCAAAGCTGGTGAAGACGTCTCTCCTTCTCTGCGAGTCTGGGCTGCAAGACTCAGCCAGAAGACCCTTCAACGCTTTTCTGCATGCAAGAAAGGGCAGATTTTGTGCAAAACCACAAGGCCCAAAATTCATTGATCTTGAGAAGGTTGCTGTGACTCACAAGGAGGCCTTGCTCTTGTTCTGCTTCACTGTGTTGCCTCCCCCGCCCCCAGCTGAGCTTCATTCCCAAATGCCAATATATCTAAAAGATTGCCATAAAAGTGTCCCCCACACAGTGAGCTTTTCAGGTGCTGTGTGCCATCACGCAAGATCACGCATGGGCACCACAGAATAAAATCCAAATTAAAGGCAGGAATCTCACCCTCGAGATCTCAGGTGGTCTCATGCAGGAAGCCCCAAATCCTTTGGCATTCTCACCTGAGGCCTTGATAATATCATGCAAAATATGGAAAGCTCAAGAAATGTGGGGACCTCATGAGATTCCATCCACTTCTAATAAAAAAGCAGCATGGCTGGAATTGTGCAGGATCTTCTGAACTGCTATGGGCACCGCAGCTGAGCTGCTGAACCCTGCCTGATGTCAACAACCCCCGTGCCTTCCTTCTAAAGACAGCAACCCTCAACCCACTTACCTGGAAGGAAGCCCTGCTAAACTCAGTGGAACTTACTTTCATCTACAGGACTGCCCCTAAGGGGGCTTGTGCAAGAGCCCTTCCCGCTTGTGGGCATCCGAACAGCCTAGAAAGATTCCCCTTCTTCAGAGAGCTGTAAAGATGCCAGGCCACGAGGCACAAGGCTGCTCCCATCTCAGTTCTCCACGCAGAGGGCGACTCAAGAGCAGACCACGTGCTTCACCCAATGAAGGCGCCAGGCGAAGCGCCCTGCCACCAGGCTCTTGGGAATGCCACTGCCACATCTGAGAAGAGCAGGCCCATTGGACTGAGGTGGCCAAATCCTGGCTCACCAGAGGTGGCTCCTGATGCTCATTCGGTCAAAGGAAGGGAAGAGTGACCATTAGCTCCGCAGAGGCCATGGGACTGCCAGGAGAGGAAGAAGATGTCCAGCTCTGTGGCTGCTCTGTCACGAAGGGCGTGTCTGGGAGGAGATGCCACTCAGGCGGAGGCAGGAGGGGGTGCCGGTCCCTGTCTGAAACGCTGAGGACTCTTCAGAAAGGGGAGCCTTGCATGTGCGGGTCACAGGGTGCCCCAGTTGCCATCTTTCCTTGAGCTCCTCTGTGCCAACGCAGATCAGGCATGCCAGAAGGAAAAATAGCTGCTGGGCCACCTGGAAAAGGTTCCTAAGGCCGCCGGCTGCCAAGCAGGGCTTTGGCATGGTTTCTGACCGCCTGGTCCTAGGCAGATGCGCGCAAAACTCTTGCCAGGCTCAACGAGGCTCATTTATTCCTAAGGGGGCGGGTTCTGAATGGGTGGCTTAGCTGCCCTGCCTGGACAGGATGGCACTCAAGTATTGAAGCTCAGATCAAGCATGAAAGTAGGTTAATTAAAGTGGGTTCCCACAGCCATATTTCTCTCAGATCCACTATGACCCGGATTTGGCAAAAGATCTCGCAAGAGGCACCCCCTAACTTGTCAGCGGTCCTTCCACCAACCCCACTGACTCAGGGCTATCTGGGAACAAGGCAAGGGGTCTGATTTGACCTGGTGCCCGCCCCTCACACAGGAGTGCAAGAGAGTCGCACTAAATCATGATTGGCTGACTGCATAACAAGACACGAAGCCAAGCCCCAAATCTGTTTTGGCTCAGCCTGCAGCGTGAACTCGGCCACAGTGAATTTCTCCCTTCGGACACTAGCCAAAGTCAGTCCTGCAAACCTGCCCCGCAGGCTGCTCGTCTTGCCCAAGCCGGTCCCAGTCTGGGTCTGCTCTCGTAATCTCAAAAGGGTTGAGTCCTAAAGCTGAGACAGTGGAAGGACAAGCACGGGAATGTTCCAAGTCTGCAAGCAGTAACTGAAAGCAGGATCTCCTCTGCAAAAATATTACTGATCCCACTGGCAGAGTAATCTGGATCTATACCTCTACTCAGGAGAAACAGTTGGAAAATGTGACATCCAAGCCACTGTTTCCAAAAACCCTATCAGACCATAACAGCACACTTAGAAAAAGGAATATAGAAAGAAGGGAGCCCTTTTTTTGGGGGGGGGAGGCGATAACAATCAAGCCATCCTCTTTTTCCCACTGGACAGGTGCCGTGAAATCCTGAAGAAGGCTTCTCGTACTCTTTAGGCCACAGCCCTTAAGCTCAGGAACCGTTTGAGGGAAAGCGCAAAGGACAGAGTTATCAAAGGGGTTTGGACAGAAGCCAAAAGTGGGCAGAGTTTTGGATGCAACCCTAAAAAGGGGCCTGAAAGTCTCTCCCCAGAAGCTGAATCCAAAGCATCTTTGAGAAATCAACTCTGCAGGCCTAGTTGTCAGGACACAGCACCACGTGCCACAAAAACGGCACAGCGGATGCAAGCCAGAGGGCCAGAGCACGGCCGCCCCCTGCGCGTCTGGATGGCTTCACCCATCGCCGAAGAGCTGGGAGGGGATGTCACCCGATTGCTGCTGGGGGAAGAGCCATCCCGCCCAGAGTGCCCTAGCAAGGGGACTGCTGTGGGAGGGGGTGGGCTGGGAGCCAACGCCACTGGCAACCGCTGCTGCCTGCCTGCCTGCCTGCCTGCCTGAACTGGTGCCTCGGGGCAGGCTGGGGCTGTCGCTGCCCCAAGGCGCCCAGAGGGAGCCAGGGTGGGCAGCCTTTGGAATTCAGCATCTCTGAACCCAGCAGCGCTTCCTCTCTTACCTAGAGAAACCTTTTCCACAGCTCTGGCAAATGTAAGGCTTCCCCACCGAACCGTCATGGGAGCGAACGTGGTAAGACATTCGGTCTTTCCTCTTGAAGCGCAGCCCGCACACGGGGCACGAATACGGCTTCTCGCCAGAATGCGACAGCTTGTGCCGGTTCAGGTGGTAAACATCCCGAAAGATCTTCCCGCAGATCTCGCAAGCCACCTGCTTCCTTGTCCGGCTCCTCTTTCGGGGCGCCTCGGGGTCGTCCAGGCCTGGCATCCCATTCTCACTGAGCCTCGGGGGCGGGAGATCAATGTACCCCAATTGCAAGCTGGTCACCCCGTGCTGAGCTTCGTGCTGCCGGAGGCGGTTGGCATCCGTGAAGACTTTCCCACAGAGCCCGCACGGCAGGATTCCGGCATCCCTCAACCCCCCCGGGGCACTGAACATCACCGAGTCCAAAAGGTTGGCCTTCCGGGGCCGCCCCCTCCCCCGCTTGCTGTTCAGCGAGGGGCCGGCGGCGCCCACATTCTGGAAGGGCGATGCCAGCAAGGGGGGCGAGAGGGGCCCCGCCACCATGGGCAGGCGGTCCACCCCCTGCAGCACGGGCAGCGAGGCCTGGGCGGCGGCGGCGGAGAGCACGGCTCGCGCAGCCTCGTCCTCGGGCATGCCGGCAATCCCGTTGCCGTTGGGCGCCAGGCCAGCGCCGTTGGTCATGTCCAGCGGGAAGCCGAGGTCGGCGGTGGCGGTGGCGGCGGCGGCGCCCGGGCGGAAGAGCATGACGTCCGGGCGGGCGGCGGGGGGCACCAGGATCTGCACGTTGGACTGCTTGATGACCTCCTGGCAGATGTCGATGACGGAGCGCATGAGCAGGAACTTGGCGGCCGTCATGAGCTCCGGGAAGCTCTCCAGGCGCACCACGATGCGCGAGGTGTAGGCGAAGTCCAGGATGTCCCCGAAGACCTTGGAGCTGATGGTGTGCATCTCCAGCTCGCGCGCCCCGCCGCCGCCGCCGCCGCCCGGGCCGCCCGGGCCGCCGCCCCCCGCCTCGCCGGCGCCCCCCTCCGGCGCCCCGGCCGCGCCGCCCTCGCCGCCGCCGCCGCCCAGCCCCTGCGCGCTGAAGACCGACTCGAAGTACTCGCTGCAGGCGGCCAGCACGGCCCGGTGCGCCGGGAAGCTCTCGTCGCCCACGCGCAGCAGCACGTCGCAGAAGCGCCCGCCGTTCTTGCGCTGCTGGTTCAGGCTGTGCAGCAGGTCGGCGCTGTGGCGGCTCACCTGGTAGGTGTAGCAGCTGGGCGGGGACGCGCCGCACGGGTTGCTGGCGGCGGCGGCGGCGGCGGCGGCCGCCTCGCTCACCCGCTCCATCGGGGCGGCCGAGGCGCCGCCGCGCTTACCTGCCTGCTGTGCCCGGCGGCGGCCGGCAGGAGGCGCGCGCCCGCTCCCCCGTCGAGGGGCCGCGGCGCGCGCCCGTCAGGGAGGCCGCCGCGCGCCGCCCGCGCCCTCCAGCAGCCCCGGCCCGGCGGGGAGCGCGCGCCCGCCCGCCCGCCCGCGAGGCCGGCGGCGCGGCGGGGGCGCCCGCGAGGAACAAAGGCCGGCCGCCGCCGCCGCCGCCGCAGCAGCAGCAGAGGGCGCGGGGGGCGCCGCCAGCAGGCCCCGCCGGGCGGCTTCTCCACGGGTCCGGGCGGCCGCGGCGAGGCGAGGCGCGGCGGCGGCGGCGGGCGGAGGCCTCGGCGAGTCGCTCTTCTCCGCCGTCGGCGCGGGGGTGCGGCGCGGGGGGGTCGCTCCCTCCCTCCCTGGGTGTGCGTGCGTGCGTGCGAGTGTGTGTGTGTTTGCAGCGGAGGAAAGATGGCAGCGGCTGCACTTCCTCTTGCACTTTCACCCCTGGGGGGGAGGAAGGGGAGGGGGGGCCGTCCCCCACCCACCCCACCCGCCCCCCCGCCGCGAGAGCGGCCGGCCGCCGCTCCGGGGTCGCCGCGGGGCCGCCCCTCGCCGCCGCCCGCCCCGCGCCCCGCCGGTGGCCGCCCCCCGCGCCGCCGCCGCCCCTCCGGCCGCCGCGGCGCTGCCCCCTCCCCCGCTTCCTGCCCCCTCCCCCGCGCTCCCCTCCCCGCGGCTCCGCCAATGCGAGCGCGGCCGCGGGCGCCGCGCCCCCCCGCCTGGGGCTCCTGCCGCTGCGCCCCCGCCCCGGCCGCCCGGTGCCGCGCGGCCTCCTGGCGGCCCCCCCGGCCCGGCCCGGCCCGGCCCGGGCGAGCAGAAGCGCCCCCTCCCGCGGCGCCAGGGGACCGCGGCCCCTCCGCGGCCCCCGCTCCCGCTGCGAGCCTTCCGCGTCCGCGCCGCTGCCCCGAGGGCCCCCTGGCCGGGCCCCTCGGGCCCCGCTAGACCCGGGCCGGGCTTTGTGGCCCTGGCGTTCCCGGGCCGCCAGACTTGGTTCGGGTTTAGAGGCGGCGCGTGGAACAGCTCTGAAAGGGAAGGACGAAACAGGGAGGGCTGGGGGCCCTTCGCTTTCCCCGCATGGCTCCCGGTGGCCGCGGCTTTCCTTCCGCCCTCTTCCAGGGCAGTGTGGTCCTCCTGAAGCATCTGTTGCCATGGCGGCAGCATCCGCACTTCCAGCCTCTCGAGAGGAGAGGCAGCCCCAAAGGCTCACGGGGAGCCCGGCGGCTGCCCTTGGCCGCCCGGCCCGGCCCCTTGCTCGGCA
This sequence comes from Python bivittatus, assembly GCF_059951505.1. Taxonomy (NCBI): domain Eukaryota; kingdom Metazoa; phylum Chordata; class Lepidosauria; order Squamata; family Pythonidae; genus Python; species Python bivittatus. Next base: position 1,447,041 of record NW_028277070.1, on the reverse strand, counting down.
GGGTGCTTGCCCGGCTCCGGGCCTGGGCCTGGGCCTGCCAGCCGCAGTCTCCCGTGGGGAAACCGGCCCCAGCGTGGATGGTCCCGTATCGCTGGGCACCACCTGTGGCTCTCAAGTATCGGGGGGGGGGCATTTCTTTGAAGGTCCCTATGAAAATCATGAAATGAGAGCCGGCCAGCTGCGATGCATGGGCAAACTTGGGAAATCAAAGTGGCGCCAGCCCCACTGATGCTGTGTGGGGAGGGGGGCTGGTTTGCTTTCTCCCCCCCCAGTCAGGTGAGCTGGGGGCTCTCTGTGGGCACCCAGTCAGGCTGCTTTCAGGTGACTGGTCATGCCCCCAGGACTGCCGCTCTGACATCGGTGAGCTGTTCTATGGAGCGCCCCCCCAGTTCCAAAGACTCCCCTCAGCCCCAAAGGGTTGCCTTCCTGTCCTGGTGTTATCCCTGCACCGGCAGAAGAAAGTGCCCCGACGTGCCAAGGGGAGCCACGGGGCAGCAGACTCTCCCGGGCAGGGTGCTAATGCCTGTGCAAGGGGGCTCCTGGGCAGCCTCCCTTGGTTCACAGGCCTTTTGACCACACAACACACTAAACGTTCCTGTGCCTCACTGCCCGCGCTTGGGCATTAGTTCGTCGCTTAAGGTGTTCAGGGAAACGAGGTTAGCGGTACGCAAATGTAGTTTGGCTGAGTTTTGCATCACTTTAAGGCAGAAAGTGATTTATTGCTTGTTGTGTGAACACTCCCACGATCGTTTATTAACCACGGTTTATAAAGTGTGTGTGGCACATCTGGAGAGGGATGTGGGTGCGATTTCCTATTAAAAAGTTAAAAAGTTTTTTGGAAATAGTTGTTTATTTTGCTTTCTGTTTTATTTATTGTATGCCACCCGGAATTGCTGTGTTCCACCTAGATTTTTTAAACAAATAAATCCCAAGTGATGTTCTAGCAGCATAAATTCAGTGTCATCTCAGCAATGCGTACTCTGCCGATGGAGGACATACTTCAGGATAGAAGTTGCCATCCCCCCATTCCTGGCTGGATTACCTGAATTAGGGGGTTGGATCTGGAAACCCAAGACACCTGGATCCCGAACTGGGACTTTTCCCAAGAACTGACCAGTCAAATGGCATCCAAAGTAGCTGGGAAGCTGAAAACGGCCTTTTCCATTTTTCCTCCTGAATTGTAGGCTTATTTATGTTCTCTGCGCGGTGTATTGAGTGCCTATTTAGGTAGGATTTAAACGGAATTAGCATTACAAAGCTTACAAAGATTCTCAGTCATCCACGTGGAATTGTCTGGAGGTCGACTGGACTTCTTTTCCTCTTGGGTAGAGACGTTCCGCTACTTCAGTCTGAAGAAGCTGCTCGGACAAGCAGCGAACCGTCTCTAACCAAGAAGAAGGGAAGAGGCCCGGTCGCGGGGCTCCGCCTGCAGACCCTGCAGCGCGGCTGGCTCGCGGCGGGCGACAAACAGCGCCGCGCACCCGCTCGAGGGCCGCCGCCGCCGCCGCCGGGACGCGGGCTCGGCTGCGGCCCTCCCCTCCCCGGGGCCCGAGCCCGGGAGGGCCGCAAAGCCCGGCCGCGGGAAGGCCAGCCCCGCCTCGACTCGACTCGGACGGCCCGCCGGTGCCCGGGCAGCGCGCCCCTCCTCGGGCCTCGCGCCACTCACGAGGTCGGCGGCTGCGCTCCGCCGCGAGGCTGAGCGGGGGTCAGCCGCCCCCCAGCCCGCCTGCCGCGGAAGGAGCGGCCGCCTGGCGCCCCGTGCTTGGCCGCGCGGGAACGGAGGCCGACGTCTCCAGGGCACCGGGCGGCCTCCCTCGCCGCCGTGGCGGGCGCAGGGCCAGTCCGCCCGAAAGCCGCGCTCCCCTTCGCGGGGGGGCGGGGGCGCCCTGCCCCATTTTCCGCTGGGGAAGGGGACCGAGCGCCCCCCCCCCGCGGAGCCAGGGGGCGCCCTTAAGCAGCGGAGGAGGAAGGCGCTGGGCGGCCGTGTCCCGCTCTGGCCTCCACGCTCTATCGTACCTTCCCGCCCTGCGTCATGGGGGGAGCGCGGAGTAGCCGCGCGCGAGCCAGGCGGGTCAATTCTCGTTCTCTTCTACTCCGCCCCCCGCAGGGCTTTTGTCGGAGGTCGCGCGAGAGTTGCCTCGTGCGCATGCGCGGCTGCAGCCCGAGGGGAGCGAGCCGTGAGGAGGGGGGAACGCCGCCGCCGCCGCCGCCGCCGCCATGAGTACGACGTTGGCCAAGATCGCCGAGATCGAGGCGGAGGTAAGGGAGGACCGAGGGGCTGCTTGCGTCTACCGGGAGGGGGTGAGGAAGCCGTGACGTTACGGTGGAACCTTCCGCACAGTGGCAGTCTACCTCCCCGATGCCTCAGCTCTTCTGGGAGGAGCCGCGGTGCCGAGTCTCCCCGGGGCGCCTTTGGGCTTGTGAGCAGCCGGGTGCGGAGGATGCGCCGGGCCCGGGGCTGCCCGGGATTCCCTGCTCCGGTTCTCGCGGGGGAGCCACAAAGGCGGTTCCCGCCACTAGATTTCTGTGCCCCCCTTTACGGTCAGCTGAAGGCAGCGGAGATGCCCGGGACTGCTGCTTCCGCTTGTCCCCACAGCAGCCCCGTCGCCCGGCCGGCTCCCCTGCCCGGGGGCGGCCGGGGGTTCCCTCTCCTGGCCCCTTGCTAGCCGGGAGGCCCAGCCGCCCCGCCGCGGCCCGTCCCAGCTCTGGGCTCGTCGTCCTCCGGAACGTCGCGGGGAATGGCGGTGCTGGGGGCCGGGCCGGGCCGGGCCTGGTTGGGGCCGCGCGCTGCCTGAAAGGGGGCCGTGGGGGGCGGCGGGCGTTGAGGGGCGTGAGGGGCGCAGACCCTCCTGCGCCGCCTCTCCGCCGGTCTACGCGGAGGCAGCCTGGCTGTCCGAGGGACGAGGCCGGCCGGCCCTGATCGCCCCTTCCCCCCTCCAGATGGCTCGCACGCAAAAGAATAAGGCCACGGCCCACCACCTGGGGCTGCTGAAGGCCCGCCTGGCCAAGCTGCGGCGGGAGCTGATTACACCGAAAGGAGGCGGCGGGAGCGGGCCCGGAGAAGGTGCGTGTGCCTTTCGCGGGGACGAGGAGGAGACGGGCGTGTTTTGCCCGGGTGGGAGTACAGCTTCGGAGCCCCTGTCTGTCACCAGTGCAGGATCAGCAACGTGGCGCTTGTGCGGCCCCAACAGTAGTGGGAGTAGAAAGCAAACCAAGTTTTGTGGGGTGGGCTGCCCGTCTTCCTGACAGTCCCAAGTGTCAGTCTTGCCCCTTCCTCCTGCTCTTTGTGCCTTTTTGCCAGCAGAGACTAAACCAAAATGGGTTGGTGGTCTGTCTATTGGCATGGGTCTCTGTGGAGCAGCCAATTCTCTTCCTTTTAATTTGAATATGTCAAAAAGCCCTTTTGTCCACATGTAAACACATTCAGGTTTGGATACATCATGCCCACACGATTTTGTCAACTGAAGTGTGAAAAGATTGCCAGCCTTATTATACTAGTATGAATTGTAATAAATTATATAAAATGCACGAGTATGTTCCTGTCACTTTATTTAAAAAACTTATTGAAAGGTGCAGAATTTTAAATTAGTTGGGTATTATATTTCTCTTCTTGCTTCAGCAGCTTAGCACCAGGCTGTCATTTGGGGATAGATTTGAGGGGTGGGCACCCAACATGCTGGAGGGGAGGGACAGCTGGGAGTTAGCTTACCTTTCTCTTGCCCAAGATGATCCCCAGGTGACACAAACTAAGATGAATTTCTCTGCTTTGACTTTCCTGGCAGAGGCTTTCTGGGGCCTGTCAGTTACTTTGAATTAATGATCACTTTGTAGGTTTTGATGTTGCAAAGACTGGCGATGCCCGAATTGGTTTTGTGGGCTTCCCTTCAGTGGGGAAATCTACTTTGCTGAGCAACCTTGCTGGTGTTTACTCGGAAGTAGCTGCGTATGAGTTCACTACCCTAACCACAGTTCCAGGAGTGATCCGGTACAAGGGAGCCAAAATACAGGTGAGGCCTATGAAGCCAAGGCTTGTGCCTGTACGTACCTCTTATTTCACATAAAAGTGTATGTACGCTTAGTGAGCAAGTCCAGAGCAGGGGGGATGCACATACCGTGAGTATCAAATAGCTTTGAACCTTTGGCCTCCAAAGCTTTCTCTGCTGGTTGACCTGTGGGCAAACCTCTGACAACTCTAGGAGCTCGCTTTGTACGTAAGTCCAACTGTGGCGTATGGCAGGATGGGCAACTTGTAGCTCCCTGGTTTTCATAAATACCAAGCCAACCTTAGCTGATATTTAAAAAAACAAAAGCAAAAACCAAGCATGGTTGACCTGTAGATAGGAAACCATTACAAAATCCCAAGACTGTAGACCAGGGCTGGCTGCGCAGACGGTACCACCAGGAGCAGTTTGGATTCCTTGACAGTGGGATACGCTTCCAAACAGAATTACGAGCAGTAACTCTCAAGGACTGGGAAGAACACAATTGAAAGGTGCCTTTCAGACCTGATCTGGAGGACTTTAAATTGAATCCTGTGGGGGAGGGAGGCCCCCCTTCCCCCAGAAAATAGCATGATCTCTGGGACTACAAGCGGTAGGCAGAATCTGGAGGTACCAATAAGGAGCATGCAAATACTGGAAGGAATAGATCAAGTCACATGACCCATAGGTAGGTTCTCTGTGCAGATTAGAAAACCACTGTGGACGCCCAGGGAGCTTTCCACTGAGCTCTGAATTAAAAAGGATGCTACAGGAAATAGAAGATGGGTGCAATCACCCAGGAGGTATACCAGACAGTAGTGGATACCTGCAGAAAGAAAGAAAGGTTAAAGTGATAAAGGAGTTTACGGCTCTTCTGTCAACAGAAAAGGAAGGGAAATGCAGTGGTCGGTGTACTGCTAAGAGAAGATGGTAAAACAGGAACAGGATTGCATCAGTGCGGTGTACGGTGGTGCTTAAAAGTCCGTGAACCCTTTTGAATTTTCAATATTTCTGATCAATATGACCCAAAACACGATCTGTTCTCCACGCAAATCCCAAAGCTAGATAAGAGAATGCAATTAAACAAATGAATCAACAACATTATACTTGTGTGATGATTTATTGAGGAAAATGATCCAAAGCTACATATTTGTGTGTGGTAGAAGTATGTGAACCCTTGCTTTCAGTAACTGGTGTACCCCCTTGGGCAGCAAGAACTGCAGCTAAACATTTCCAATAACTGTTGATCGAGTTCACAGCAGATCCCCCAACATTTTCCTGTAGAATTTGCTGGTACAATTCAGAATTCATAATTCCATCAATGATGGCAAGCCATCCAGGTCCAGAGGCAGCAAAGCAAACCCAAACCAGGATACTGCCACCACCCTGTTTCACAGGTGGGGCAAGGTTCTTATGGTGGAATGCAGTGTTTGCCTTTCGCCCAATGAAACACTTTCCATTCATGCCAAAAGGTTCTATTTTGCCCTCATCCATCCACAGAACATTCTTCCAATAGCCTTCTGGCTTATCCACATGGTCTTTCACAAACTATAGACAGGCAGCAATGTTCTTTTTGGAGAGTAGTTGCTTTCTCCTTGCAACTCTGCCATGCACACCTTTGTTGTTCAGTGTTCTGATGGTGGTCTCATGAACACTGACATTTGCCAGTGCAAGAGAAGCCTTTATTTCCTTAGACATTATTCTGGGGTTCTTTGAGATCTCCCAGAGTATTACACACCTTGTTCTTGGTGTGATCTTGGTTGGTCATTCACTCCTGGGCAGAGTAACAGTGGTGCTGAATTGCTTCCATTTATACACAATCTGCCTGACAGTGGAGTCCAAACTCTTTGCAAATAATTTTGCAAACTTCTCCAGTCTGGTGAGCATCAACAACTGTTTTTCCAAGGTCCTCAGAAATCTCTTTCTTCAAGCCGTGACACACTTCCACATCCCTGCATTGTAAAGATCAGACTTTGATACTGAATACCCAGAATCCTGTTCTTTAAATAAGGCAGGACCTCCCCCACTCACACCTGGTTATCATCCCATTGATTGAAACACCTGACTCTAATTTCCCCTTCAAATGAACTGATCGTCCCAGAGGTTGACATGCTTTTGCCCCACACACAAATATGTAGCTTTGGATCATTTTCCTCCATAAATCAACGAACAAGTGTAATGTTTTTGACTCATTTCTTTAACTGGGTTCTCTTTATCTAGGTGTAGGACTTGTGTGGAGAACAGGTCACGCTGTAGGTCATATTTATGCAGAAATATTGAAAATTTAAAAGGGTTCACGGACATTTAAGCACCATTGTAGTATAAAGAGCAAAAAAAAAAATTATCGTTCCTCTCTTCTGCAGTGGTCAGGCCTAGAATATTGTGGCCAGTTCTGGACACTGCATTTTATAAAGGACATTGACAAACTGGAGGGTGTCCAGAGGAGAGCAGCCGAGATGAGAGGCCTGGAAAGAACAACTTATGAGGAATGGTTGGAGGTGTTATGTTAATTATTGAGTTAGAAGAATGAATTTAATGGGTATTTGTCCCTTGTTGGGTTTGTTCAGGTACATCTGCCGGATACATCTGCCAAGCTCATTTTTGAAAGCTTCAAGCACTTAGTCTTTTTCATGATATTCCAAAAGGATAGAGGGATCTTTTTCAGATCATAAATCCATCCAAGGTTATTTCCTTTTGACAGTAATGGAGCAGAATAACTTTGGTATCTGCCCCCAGATCACCACAAAGCAAGTAAATAGCTAGGATTTCAACACATTCTTTCATGTTGTTGGCAGTGAGGTTGTGAATTTTGTAGGTTGCTGAGTAGAGTTTGGGAAGCAGTCCTTGGTGGAGAATAAGGCAGTGGGTTCTGACAACAGGCGCCGGGGGGGATTGGTCAGATATTCTGATGGTCAGCACAGCATTATGGAAGTCTCACATGACAAGGGAAAACACCCAGTAAAAGTATTCTATCAGGCTTCTCCACATCTCTAGTTTCTGATTTGTTTTTCCACAAACTTTGCAGCTTCTTGATTTACCAGGAATTATTGAGGGTGCCAAAGATGGGAAAGGCAGAGGTCGCCAGGTCATTGCAGGTAAGTGCTGGTGGTTCAGGGGCAAGAAGGGAGATTAGGATTGGCTGGTGAAGGGAAGAGAAGATACGCTCTTGGTGTGGCTTTTGCTTCTGATCCCAAGAGTTTGGGGAAAGCTTATTTTCATATAAAGTAGACACATGGCTTTTTCTTGCTTCCTTGACTTACATTTGATTAAAAATATGTGTAATTTATTACTCTGGTTTGAGCTAGGAGATTACGTGGATCATGACATTTTTTGTTCAGATTCCAACACTTTACTTTTGGCTTTTTAGAAGAGGCTGACAGAAAATGTTTTCAGGCCCTCCCCTTTCTTCTCAGTTGCCCGAACCTGCAACCTGATCCTGATAGTTCTGGATGTTCTGAAGCCTCTGGGACATAAGAAGATAATTGAGAGTGAGTTGGAGGGCTTCGGGATACGTCTGAACAGCAAACCTCCCAATATCGGTTTCAAGAAAAAGGACAAAGGAGGCATTAACCTCACGGCCACAGTAAGTATTGGTGCGGGCAGGATGTTTCCCGCCTTACTGCACCTGGCAAATCTGTACATGTCTAATTTGTACTCAGAGCCGTTTCTTGGCCTTTCCTTGATGAGAAGCGGGCATTGGTCTTTGGTCAGGACACTTTCGGCAACGGGGTTGGGGTTCTGGGAAGGGCTTGCGAGGATGTGATCTTCCACCCCAGGTTCTAGTCTCCATGGCTTCTATATGGCATCCATACCATCTGGGTGTGCTGTGGCCATCTTCTGTCCTGAGTGGTGAAGCGCCACATCAAAAACTGCCAATTGATTAATTAAACCTTTCCTGCCATATGGCTAAGCTTACAAGCCAGTGTGCTCCGCTCCTGACCCGGTCCCTATTCCAAGTCTACAGTGTTCTTTTAATCATAATTTTTTTGCTTGATCAGTGTCCACAGAGTGAGCTAGATATCGAAACCGTGAAGAGCATCTTGGCAGAGTATAAAATTCACAATGCTGATGTCACCCTGCGGAGCGATGTGACTGCAGATGACCTCATTGACGTGGTTGAAGGAAACAGGTAGTGTTCATGGGCTGATGAACAAGAAAAGGGGCAGTGGAATGTTGGGGGCTTGTCTTCTGTTGCATGGCAGGAAACTGGGGGCATCTTACCCCGTGGCTGCTCTTTGGACAGATACCTTACAGGAACAGCCTGTGCTCCTCATCCACTCCAAGAGCTGTGCTTCTGGCTCTTGTGATCGTTTCCAAGTGCAAGATGTTGCTCCAGGAATGAGTCTCAGGTGCAGGGAAAATTGCGGAGGCCTATCTTTGCTTTCTAGCAGCTGAACAAATGCCAAACCTCGCTACTCGTTAGGACTAGTAAATTGGCTGAATATAACTTACAGGGCAGATTCCTTGCTCTCCCTGCTTTGTTACTGTAACTACCTAGAATCAGAAGCCTTCTCCCCTTCAGGGAGATGGGAAGGACCTCTCTGTCTTTTACATTTTTTGCTCACCTCTTCATCCTTGCAGAGTTTACATCCCATGCATATATGTGTTGAACAAAATTGATCAGATCTCCATTGAGGAACTGGACATCATTTACAAAGTGCCCCATTGTGTTCCAATCTCTGCTCATCACCGGTGGAACTTTGATGACTTGCTGGAGAAAATCTGGGACTACCTCAAACTTGTGAGAATGTAAGTTTTGCTTTGTCAGAGCTCAAAGTGTATTTCATTCCGAGTCCCTTAAAAATGCTCCATAGTGTCAGTTCCTCCTCCCGCTCAACTCAGAAATCTCAACTCTATCTTTTTGATCTTCACTGTTCCTGGTAATTCTCTGATGCCCAGAATTTTGGTAGTTTTTCGGATATGCTGGATTGTAATCAGAAAAATTATGTACATGCTGGAATCATTCAGTTCTGTTCTGTAAAAAGGTAATAGTCCCACCCATGGTATTTTTAGGAATCAATGAATTTTTTCATGAGATGTTGGAGGACATGCTCCAGCACAAAACCCAACATATTTATATATAGAAAACGAGTATGTCATGGAGAAGACCACCTTAAATTCTCTTTCATGGGCACGTAGCTTTTTGTAGGGTGGGAATTATTTCTGGATAGAGGGGCCTGCCTTTCTGTTCCTCCGCCTGTGGAACAGTTTTGGGTTAACCACTGCATTTGTGGTAACGACAGGGTAAAGAAGAGTAATCTTGATTAGAAAGGGGCTTGTCTGAAAGCATGTCTGCTTCATGAAGGTGCGTGTCCTTTTGTTTAATTGCAGCTACACTAAACCCAAAGGGCAACTCCCGGATTATACCTCTCCAGTAGTATTGCCTTACTCTCGGACCACTGTGGAAGATTTCTGCATGAAGATTCATAAAAACCTAATTAAAGACTTTAAATAGTGAGTATGGCCTGCAGACAACCACCTCAGTTCCTTCACGGTTAAATTGACTGGGCTAGAGCTGGGAGCTCCAGCCTGCCGGGGGAGGGGCAGCCAGTGCTTGGGCCCTGCGTCCTGCCCAGAGAGCCTGGGCCATCGGTGAAGGAGGGGGGATCGAAACCAAGCCAGCCACCCAGACGCTTCGTTTAAGCCAAGATATACTTTATCTACAATATTCCCCTAATCTGCGAAGTTGTCTGATTAAAAACAGTAAGGTAAGATTAACGCAGCATGATTTTTCTTAACAAATCCATGCCAACTTGTGGTATCATTTTCAAGGGTTCAGTTGGTTTTCAGTCCAATTCTAGGATCTGCTCTAGAATTCTCTCACACAATGTAAGATTGACTCTGTAATTTGCTGGATCTTACCTTGTTCCTCTTTGAAGATAGGGACAACGTGTACACTTCCGTCAGTTGGTATTGCTTTGTTGTCTGCTACAATTTTGCCGGCTTCTCTGAATGGTTGCTATACCGATTCTTTTATTTTCCTTTTATTTTGAGCTTATCTAAAGAATTTTCAGCATCCTTCTCCACCCTCATCTCATTCTTATAATAATGAGAAAAACTACTTTCCCCATTAGCTTCTCCTGCCAGGAAATTCTCTCTGCCGTTGCTCTGAGGTTATTAGAAGTCATTGTTTTTGAAGTTTTGTCCTCAGTTTAAGTTTTCCTTAACCTTTGTCTTTTGGTTTTTCCTGTGAGCTTACATTTGCTGCAAGTATATGGCAGGTTTTTTTAGGCAGGTACTGATCTTGACTTTGGGGAAAATTTGGTTAGGGATTTCCCATTTAAACATCAAATTCCTGATATTCCCTACAGCTGCTTGCTTGGTGAGTTTGCTCCCTGGCTATCTTCTGTTCCTCAGAACTTGTAAATATTTGTTTGTTTATTTATTAAATTTATATGCTGCCCATCTCCCCCAGAGGGTGACACTGGGCGGCTCACAATTAAAATAAAACCCCAAAACAGTTAAAAATATAAATATCCACATTAATTTAGTTAAAAAGTCGAACTATATAAAAAGATCAGGTTATGTATGTCAGATGGGTGGCCGTACCAGTTCTCTAAATGAAAAGATGGCCTTCTCGTGACCCAGTGGATCCAGATTTGAGTCTTGTCAGCATTTTGCTGTGCATCATCCTGTATCTTCAGATGATCTTTGCTGGTGATTTCAGGTAGATGCTGAAAAGCGTAAGAGAAAGAATTTCAGCACAAGCTCTTGGCATGTCTTGACGCCTCCCTGCCAGATCAGGACGGAAGCAGGGCAAGACAAATCACCAGAAAAAAGAACATCCTGGAGTAACAAGAGTGTTTTAGTCCAGAAACAGCTTGAAGGCAGGCTGAAATGCACACACATACGTTTCGCCCAGCAATGCCTGGCTGTTATTTCAGAAGAACAGGATCAAGGGAATAAACTTAGTAACTGAGTTATAGAGGGTCACGTGGGGAGCCTGATGCAAATCTGCATAAAAAGGAAGATGCTCAACTTTAACTCTGTTTCTTTTTTCCCCCCAGTGCCCTTGTGTGGGGCTCATCTGTCAAGCACAACCCTCAGAAAGTGGGAAAAGATCATACTCTGGAGGATGAAGATGTAATTCAGATAGTGAAGAAATAAAAAAAAAACCCTCTGGCCCATCAGTTGTGACTCCTTTCAAAAAAGACTAGATTATAAAACTTCCCTGGCTTGCCAAATGGTTGCGTGGATGTGAACGCAACTGTGCCAGTTAGCTGGTGGGCTGATTAAAGTCTGTTTCCTGAGGGGGGGAGGGGGGCACCGCAAAGGCCCGGCTTTGTACAGCTGTTTCACCGAGTTCCCATTTTTGCCCTGGGAAGACTCCAGGCAATGGAGCCTTTATGCTGCCAACTTAAATTAGGCTGCTGATAGCAACAAGGATGAAAATGTACAACCCTCCTTTGTTACAGTATGTGGATTTGTATACAAAAGTGGCGGTCCTGTCCTTATTACTGATTGATGTAAATAAAGTCTACGGGCGAAAGCTGGGAGACGACATTCACGTCAAAAGTGCTCAGGTGGTGGTTTGAAATAGGCAGGACTGAAGTTTAATTCTCTGAGTATGTTAAGATTCTGCAAGATTGCAGCTGACATCAAGAAAATTAACTTCACTAAAAACGGGATTTGTAAAGAAAGCACCAAAAGGAAAATCAGTGTTAATATCTTTTTGGAATACAAGGAGTTTACTTCATGGAATTATTAAAGCTGACAGAAAAGGTTTCACTGTCTAGCAGTTCACCAGCGTTGGCTTTCTTACCAATTTTATCCAAACATGAAGGAAAAAACCCCACGAACCTATTTTTAACGTCAGAAACAGACCAAGAGGGATGCGAAAAAGGACTGAAGAGCTGGTATTGCTATTAGCAAGGAGAATGGTAAGAATTTGGCCTTGGTTTAAGTACAGTCAGAGCAGGATATGGCGAAAGAGCACTCGAGGAAGACACAGAGACTGCGGTGGAGATAATGCACAGCTCTCATTTGTCTTCTCTGCAACTGTGGAAGATCAGCAAGTCGTCTGAGCGTTATCTCGATCGATATTTTCAGGAACTCCCAGGAGCTGAGCCAAATAGTGGCGATGGGAGATGAAGTTGGGTCTTGTTGAGAAATTGAAATGAAACAAATAAGTGATCAGTCTTAATCCAGACACTCAGTTCTTTGGAAACAAAGAATAGAAAAAAGGCCCAGAGAAAAATACTTAGAAATCTAAACAGCTAAGACTAACTGTATTTTAAAGTTATGTATTAAACATGTTTTTGTAATCTTTTAAATACAATTTAAAAAACCTACAAGACAGCTAAAAAAGGCTGACCTAATTTCAGGAGGGAGGCTGCTCCTTAAAGTGGGGGCTGTAACTGAAAAGCAGCCTCTCTGGGCCTCAGTCCTTCACCCCACCCTGGACCTCAGAAAGCAGGAAGCTGCAGGTAGTTTCTCTCAAGAAACATGTACTGGATGGGCGATTCCAGCTGGAGAAGACAGTCCTGCAAGTACCCAGGCATCAGGTCATGCAGGACTTTTATGTTGATTTGCGCTTGGAAGCTCCCAGAACTTGTGTCAGGCGCTTGCAGCGGTGTGTGGTCTCCACTGCTGCCTTCTGCCCTTATGGCAATTTCTGAGCATTTGTCCAGGGCAGCCCTCATGGAGCAGCAGGCAACGGGTGGTGATAAGGGAATTGGTTCTTGCTCTCTGAGGGGCTGCAGCTGCTCCACCTACCCAGTCAGCATAGCCTGAGTCCAGGAGGACTTGCATCATAGGCTGGCATCACACCCTTGAGCGCCAGCCATGACACTGATGGAGGACTCTTGTGCACCATTTTGCTAGGGTTCAGCTTGTCTCATCCAAGCCCAGCAGCTCCCACTTGGTGTGGCAGCATCTCCAAAGTGGGCTGGGGTGATGATAGCCAGTATGTTGGTCCTGCATTGTGAACTGACCACCTCTCCTGGCAGCTTTAGGTAAGCATTAAAACATTTCTCCCACTGCTAGGGGCAGAAGCTGGAACTCCAGAGATCTCCACAAGGGAGTGACCAGCTGGCCTGCCTCTCCTTTCTTGCAGCCACCAACTGGGACCATTTGCTAAGGAACAAGTATTGCCTCCAATCCCAGACCCTCATAGGTGGTTCAAGAGATACCATGGTGGCCAGTATCTGGGGAGGGGTACAATAGGGCCAGGAGATGCATAACCCCCTGCCCCCTCCCCAACGGTCATTGGCCAGATTGATCTTTCTATCCCATCTCTTGGTCTAGGGAATCCACTTTTTCTATAGCAGAGTTACAACTCCACCACCTTCCCTACAGCCTTTTCCTGAAAGACAAAGTTGGAGACTAGGCAACAGTCATCAAGTATAGGTGGCTCCAGGGAGGGCCTCTTAAGGAAGGGCTGCTGGCATCAACCCTTCCTACTATGACTTGCGGGGAGGGAAGGAACAGGCTAAATGGTTTGGTCAGTTTGGTGGAGCATGTTTGTAATGGAGTGTGTGTTTTCACACACAATGGGTGGGCCCCTTAAACTCTTCCAATACAATCCCTACTGTTGCGGCCCCCCAAGAAAGGAAAAAGAGGTCAGTCCCACTATGTAGACTAGACCAAGATACCAGCTCCAGAGGAATGCTAAAGCTACTTAATGTTCCCCCCCACCCCTAGTCGTGTGAGCTAGGGAGGTGTCTGTCTGAACTGCTTTCACTCTCCTGCTTGTTTGGAGCTTACGTTCTCCTTGTCCCTTTGGTAACGGATCTGGCCTATGTCTGTCACTGTCATCTTCCTTACTCTGTATCAGGGAACTACCAGGAATTCTGCAGGCATGTTAATTTGAGGCTAATCTTCCAGGGATGAGAAGACATCCAGACGCAATATTGTTCGAACAAAACCAGATTAAGGATACAAGGAACCAGCTAAAATCAATCTCTTCTCTTACAATTTCCAAAAAAATCCTAAATGGCATCTTGCTCTGCATTTTAGGCATTCCATCTGATTCTTCAGCCCCTCTCCAAGTCCAGATGCATTTCCTACACAGAAGTGAGATTGGGAAGCCACGGTGGGGGGCAAAACCACCAAGGCCTAATGCAGAGCCTACTTCCTGTGCTTCCTGATTAAGCTCAAGGAAACCTCCTTGCTTCCTACCAATTGCTGCTCAGAATTTGTTTCCTGGGCTTCGCTGGTCTCTGCCCACTTACCTAGTTTGACAGGCTTCATTTTGATTTATTAATTCTGATCTCTCAAGCTCTTGGGGTGTTGTCACTCATTACAATGTTCTAGAGGTAAAACTGTCAAGCCAGCATATTGAAAGGCAAGTCTTGCTGGAAAATCAACTTAGCTTTTTGAGTTCTTGGACAGTTAATATTCAGATGGAGAGATGTTGATCTTCTTCATACTTCAGTCAAGTGCGTGAGAAGCAGAATTGCAAAACTGCCTTGCTATCCCTATGCACATCATGAAAGTCAAGCATCTTTCTCTATCCATAGTTGAGTCATGCGTGAAGAGGAGACTGAGAGGGAAGCTAGTTTGAAAACAATCTGGAGCGAAAGCAGATAGACTTGCCAAAGGTTCAGCAGGCGATTGGAACAACGTTCTGTGGACACATGAAATGAAAGTAGTACCTTTTTATGTTAATGAGAAATATTATGTTACAAGAAAACAAAACACTGCATTCAACAAAAGATCCTCGTGCCAACTGTGAAGTGTGGTGGTGGAAACACCTGGACGCTTACCAACCACTGATGGAACAGTAGGGTCTGCACAGTACCAGCAAATTCAGAGTCACTGGTCTGAGATGGGCAGCTATATAAATAAAATAGAATAAAATAAACAAATATTCTACAAGAGCATGTCAGGGAGCCGGATGTAAGCAGAAAGTTAAACAAGTGAGGGTAACACCACATAAGTCCTAAACTATGACTAAGCAAAGGAATCTTGCATCCTAAAATAGCAAACTCAAAGCCTGACTTTAACCCAACTTAAATGTGACATGACCTGAAATGTTCATGCAAGGCCACCTCAAAATATCAATGAGTTGAAGCAACTTTAAAGAGCAATGGGCCAAAGTGCTTCCAAACCAATCTTTGGGACTGATCAACAGCTACAGGAAATGGTTGAAGTCACTGCTGCTAAGAGAGGCACCACCAAATACTGAATCAAAACCTTCACATTTTTTTTTCAGTGAAGACAGTGAATGTTGGCTGAATGAGTTCAGTAAAAACATGACACTATACAGAACACCTTGTTTTAACCAGAAACTCTTTATCTTTTGATAGGACTTCAGGGAAACTCAGATCACATTGTAGTTCACCATACTATAGGATTAAGGATAGTTTGAAAGGGTTAATTAGCTTTCTCACTACTGTAAGTCTTCTTTGCAGATAGCCAAGGACAATAAACCCAATGTACATGTCTACCAATGCATTTCTTCTGAACCAAAATTACTAATATGTGACTCTCATATTCCATACGTTTATTGAGTGTTGGTGAGGTGTGCACTCTGCATATGCTCTTGTGCTTCAGGCTGCATTTAACCCTGGTTTTGCAGAACCTGGGACAACAGTAATTTTTAAAAACATTTAGTGTCTCCCTAGGAAGCAACTTAAAAAACCCTTGATAATGTCTTCTGCAGGCTGAGTGGTAGGTAGCAATCAGCACGGACCACCTTTCCTCATACTCTGGTAGCCTTGAGGAAAAAGAGAAAAATAAGAGTGGAGGGCTCATTCAAGGTTCCAGTTGTTTTCCATGCTGGAATGTACGAACTGTTTCAAGTTTTGTTCTGAGTTCAAAGCAAAGAACAGTTCCTATTTCATGCATGCTGCTAATTACTGCTGCTGAAGTTCAAGTCTGCCTGGAGAAAGACTGCAGCAGAACTGTGACTCAACAGCTAATCCATCCCTGGATCTTAGTTTGCCCCAAGTATTTGACCCTTTTCCACATTCTTTTGGACATCCAAATGAAGAGGAGCTGCTCAGGAAGGGATCAAGTTTCTCCTTCGCAAATACTTCTTGGCCTGCAGTTCTAGAACCAAAATTCGCATTGGAAAACTGTTGGTTGAGGAAAAGATACTGTTGTGATGACAACTAAGATACCAGTTTGAGCTAGCTGGCCTTTGAAAAACATTTCAGAGAAGCGAGTATTTGTCTTTTTACGCACCAATGATTTGTTATGTCACACAAAAGAACTGTAACATTCTCAATGCACTGTAAAGGTCACTGTCTCCCTGTGAAATAGGCCTGAAGACAGAAAAAGAATCCATGCTAGGTTAGCCCTAAAAGCAGGGTTGCTAGAAAGCTTGCGGCTAGCCAGAATAGTAGTTTGTATTTCCCTGGCTAGTCTCCCCAACTGTATTCTCTTCCTAATTCACTGACTTGAAGAAGTTTACGTCTACCTGTTCATGAAGTTGGTGCAAATATAACTCATTGCATAATTTTAAAAATGGGCATCAGGAATTGTTTCATTCCAGCAATCCTGGATGAGGAGGAGCCTTATTTGAATGTCTGCATCTCTCTTCTGGCAGACCAGACTAAGCAGCCTTTAAGATTTCAATATCAAGCCAAGTCTAGTTCCCGACTTTCCAAAACCTATTTTTTCTAAACATTTGCCCAATACAGAGTTCTGAAGACCTTCTCAAGAGCTTCAGTATTTGAGTTTTCCTGATAAAAGATGGATGTTTCACAATGGATCTTGGAATTTCTCATGGGAAACACGATTTACTTTTTGGGGGGGCTGAATCAAATTTAGTAAATATGCAGCTGCAAAAAGTATCCCTTTACACAGTGAGTCAGAAAGCTCATAGAATTGACTTTATTTACAGAATGAGTTCTGGGGAAATTATCATTTTAAAAAAAGTTATGAAACAATCTTACAGGGACAAGACTATGACCACTTGTGCTCAATGAGTTCATGTTACAAAATCTTCAAGTGTTTAGTCATTGATGGCCCACATAGATTTCATGGCACAACTGACAGGTCATTTCTCCAAACTATTCTGGGTCATCAACACTAACACAGCATGCCACCAATTGGAACAGTTCAGGATTTGGTTTGTTTTTGGACTGAAGACATCACATTTGTGTGTGGTTTAAGGCTGTTACTTCACAGCAGGGGAAAACAAGTTACTACAACTGCTAGCAGCAGTAGACTCTCAAGAGCAGCTATATTTGACTTGTTTAGTGGACAGCAACACCGAAGATATACCACACTGCAGCAAAGTTGACAATCAGGTGCAAGGTCTATTGTACCTAAATCTGTGTACAGTTATGAAGGCCCGCATCGTGCAGCCCACTTTCCAGGTGCTTCAGGTCCCAACCTAGTAACTTCTTTTCCTCTTGACTGCAAAAATGTTGTGACTTTCGCCTAGAACAGAATGTAGTGGAAGAAGACTGGAGCACGCAAGAGGCAAAGCGACGTCACCTGGTTCACTCACATTGACTTATGCGGCACCTTTAATACAAGTCCCACATGTACAGTGAATAGATCCAAACCAGAGGCACACAAACTAAAGCTTAACCTTTTACTAGCTACTCTTATGTACAGCTGTATAAGTTCAAAAAAGCTCTCCCATGGATATATACAAAAAAAGATGTTCATACATTGGTCTGTACATAGAATTTCCAGTGATGAACCCTTAGGCTGTTACCTCTGTCCCAAGAGGTCACCAGCACTTCATTCCCACATTTTTACAAAAAAGCCAAACAAAAAAGCTAGATGCTTCCAGAATTCAACTGGTACTGTCTCGCATCCAAGTTTTTTCAGGGTTCACTATTCAATCTACAATGAATTCTTTCAATCTTGATGTAGACATGGAAGCTAGGACAGGCGCCATGTGCTTTAGTCACTCCAAAAAGAACTCTGCACGAAGGGCTAAAAACGAAGCACCCCAAAAGAAATAGCGGTGAAGCACGTAAGAGGCCAGCTGCCCAAGGAGATCCGTGTCTAGTCAGGTGCAGCGCAGATCCCTGCTCTCCAGCAAGGCCCTTCACTGCCGGTATTCCAGTTCATCCACACTGATCACTTTGGATGGCATGGAAGGGAGGGGCTGCTGCAAGACATCAGAACCAAACCACTTTGCGAGACCGACAGGAGAGCTGCTTCGCTGGGTGGCACGATGGTCAAGCTGCGAGTGCACGTGAGGCAGTCCAGTCCGAGAGGACACAGGGGGAGGGGTGGTTTGCACGCCAACAGCAGATCCTTGTGTGCCGGAGCCTGCAAGCAAGAGAGCAGAGACAACCTCGTGTTACAGATCCGGGATGAAGGAGGTGCATGGCTAGCTTGTTGCAAAAACAACATTTATGGGTGTAACCCTCAAATGGGTGGCATGACAAAGGGAGATGCGTTACCTGATCGCTGTAGCTGCTGCTGCATCATGGCCAGCTGCAAAGGTGTCGCTGAACGAGGGTTCAAGAGAGGGTGGCCAGCTGCTGTTAGTGGGTAGCATGGCTGGCCAAGGAGGGGAGCAGATACTCCCTGTAAGTGAGCCAGGTCAACCCCAGGAGGAATCATACCTGTTGACCAATACAGTTATTAAGCAAGGGATCCACAGACGTAGCACTTTCCAATTTGTACTTCTCAAAACCCTAACCCTCTCCCCACAATTCAAGGATAAAAGGAAACAGCACTTAAACAACCACTTGTGAGTTGAGAATGGCAAAGTTTTTAATTGTTGGCTTGCCCCAGCCATCAAAGCCATTTCAGAAATAGTCAAACTTGAAATCATCAGGAGCTGCTAAGCATTTATAGTTACAACTCCCACAATTTCCAGATATGATGGGATCCATAAGGCTAAATGCAATAGCTGCCCTTGTGAGAAAGCAAACTCCCAGGCTGCAGATTGATCAAAGGATTGGCGGGGGCGGGGGGTAATCTTCAGAGTCTTTCAGCAGTGTCTGAAAGCCGCATGCAGAAATTTTCTGCATAAATGAAAGGCTGAACTAGATGGTCAACAAGGCCCCTTCAACTAGGAGTGTAACTAAAGCTTACCTGCTTGCAGCAGAGGAGGAAGATGCTGTGGATGGATGCCTTGTGCCAGCATCCTTTGGACTAATCCTGGGGGCAGTTGATGAGCAGGTCGTACCATTGGAACATGAGGGACCAGGGGAACTTGGTGGATTGGACGGAGAAAAGTATTCCCTGGTACTGGAGAAGCCATTGTAGGGGTTTTTCTCCCAGTAGACTTTGGCCTGTAGTCCTGCTCTTTGGTGCAACGGTTGGTTTGAGAAAGGGGGGTTGAACATGTAGAACGCTGCAATGATGTTAGTTTGGTAGCTAGAGAGGGTGAGTTCTCTTGATCAACATGATCTGTGGACCTGGGTGGCAAAAGATTCTCTGCAGAGGAACACAAAAGAAGTCAAACTCAACCAACACGTATAATCGCATGATCTATCCTTTTCTTGGTTTGAGGAAGTCTTCTCGGCCAACTTAACTCCTCAAGGGTAAACATGAAGGATGGAGGCTAGCTCATGAGGACAATGAGCTTCATGGCTCCAGGAGTGGTTTGCAGCCCTTCCTTGCCTAAACTGCATGCTCTGTATTGTCCACACTGTATAGCTGGAGGAGTACTTAATCCCTTGGATGGTATTTCTGATGTGAAACAGCAAGACAGAGAAAGAGTTGTGCTTTTCCCTTACATTACTTTTCTGTCCTATGGCTGTATGACGATCTGTTCTATGGACACTTGTCTTGTTTGAGAAGAGAGCAGCCAGAGTGATAGCCTTGCTCCTAGTCCAGGAATAATTTATATGTACTATTATATCTACGCATTCCTGGAAGTCTGGTGATGGACTGCAAGAATCCGTGTGGTAATTTGTTTAGTCTCCATAATCCTTACGGATGTTGACACAATTGCCAAATCTACCAGGAGCTTTCCTCTTAGATAAAAGTCCTCTTCAGAAACTTCCTGACTTTAGGAAGACCTACAGTCAATAGTTTTGTATGTGCTCTGGCACTAATGAGTTTTTTTTCCTTTCCAGTGCCTTTTAGGAACCATCTCTCTTTACACAGATGTGAACAAACATACCTTCAGTTGTCCTCGGACCTTCTTCTCTCTCGCTTGATTTCAGCTTTGCTGCATGGGGCTCATCTTTGCTTTTGTCTTTGCTCTCATACATCTTGCGTATTACTGAGGTAGGAGTAAAGGAAGGAGACAGCTGCAAAATCACAAACCAACAATTAATATTCAGCATATCTGCCCCCAAATAACCAGTGTTGGTTAAGTTCATGGGCCCCACTTATGCAAAAAAACAAAAACAAAAAAAACCCTAAGACAAAAAGAAAACACAAATAATCAGGGTGGATTAGAATGGAAAATGCTGCCAGCCCCAAAAAATCATGCTAAACTAAGTCTGTCTTCTCCATATTTCCATTTGCTTGAACTTCTGCTATTACATCCCTTCCTTTCATCTTGCATTTGTCACATGGAACTTTAAAAAAAGGCTCCCAGGTTTTTGTAATGGCTGGGGTAACACTGACCATGCTAGTGATGGAAGCAGCAGTGGCTGGCGGAGAAGAGGCGTTTCCTCTGAGCCCCAAAGAGGCAGGAGACTGAGTCATGCGCGGCTGCCTATCAAACAGAAATTCACGTTAGAACGTCTTTCTCTGCCTGCAAGAAAATAAGGAGAATCCTGCCTGAAGATTTTCCAGCAAGGAATAGCAGGCGTCTCCTCTTGTTTCACTTTACTTTGTAAGATGGAAAAACTGAGGTAGATGGGCAGGCAGTTTGACATTTGTTTTTCATTTCCAACTTTCAGCCTTGAATTTTAAGCTCACCGGTTCCTGAAGCCATCTCTGTTTTTATCCATCTGTAGTTTGCCAAAACCTGGTTGGTAGAAATTTGGCACTTGCATAGTTAAGTCATGTGGAAGAGAGAGACCTTCTAACGCAGCTTGCTGTAACTCAAGAGGATTCATCTGAAATCAAGAAGGCTTCAATCAGCCAAGATTCTAACGATGGCATTTTATTACTTCTGCCTACCATGGCTGTGGACACTAGTCTTTACTGCCTTCAAATTTCTGCCACTTCACAGTATTCTGTTGCAAAGTACATACACCAGTCACTGCTGCTCTCTAGAGTGTGTCATGCTACACTACACTGTTTCTCCTATGTTAACTTTGTCTTGCGCATTGCAGGATTTACCTCCATTTAAAAGTATACTCCATGTATACCAGTTAAACTAAGCCAACGCCATTTCTCAGAGCTGTACCATTGTGTACAGTATCACAATAAATGTATTGCTATGTCACATCTTTACATATTCTACTCTAAAATGTGTCATCTTTTTTTCCTATTACTTCACACTTCCGTTTCTTGGATTTCATTAAATGATGTTTTCCCCATTATCACTATCCTCTTAAGTAATTAGAAAAATAATTGAATTATTGGTGTGTTCTTTTTGCCATTCCACATATCCCAGCATTTTCCAAACGTTTGCCTCCCAGAGCAAAACACTCTGACCTCCAGAAGTGGGAAAGGGAGCGTGCGCCACACCTTCCTTGCACGGCAAATTATTCTGAATATAATTTAGGGGGAAATAATTTTAGCTGTAGCATCTTCTCACTGAAAACACCACATTTTACTCAGCTGGATGAAACCGTTCCATCTAGAAGCAAGCCCAACAGCTTTGTTCTGATGTTAGTTTTGGCATCGTGCTTCCAAGCTTAGAGCCAGGAGAGTGCAGAGGAGGTGGTTCCTTCTCTCACCTGAGCAGCAGCTGGGCTCCCCGATTTTCGTATCCCCTGAAACGGATCAGTAAGCAACTGCTGAGACCCTGGTCCAAAGCCTATAAAGATAATGAGCAATTTCACCAATAAGAAAACAGCCCTTTTATTCTGTGGAAACAGCAGTTTTTGCATTATTTTGTTTTAGAACAAGCATCTTTCACTACAGCAGATCAGAATGCTAGTCTCTTTAGAAGATAAAAATGAGAGTTACCATTTGCAGGAAACAGAAGAAAAAAAACCAGGACATTTTACCAATTAATTCCAGAGAGGATTGCTAACTTGCTCAAGAGAACTCTTTTTAAACTGTAGTCCTAATGCTTAGAATGGTAAAACACACACCAGCAAGCAGAGAGGCAAGTAGCCTGTCACGCTCCCTCCACCAATCCCCCTGAAAGCAGTACCCGATTAAACCAGCTAAGGGGTTACTTCTGCATTTGTGTTAATTTTGATCCAAGCATTATTTAGAAAATCGAGTCTGGCTTATTCTGATCAGAAACTGTCAGCTGTCATAGCAGACCCGCAATTCTGTAGGATGCTACAACAGCAGTTCCTGCAAGGGGCTGGACCAGATGAACTCCAGCATCCCTTCCATTCTGCAACTTTATCCCACGGAAGAAAACATCCTTCAAGTATGACTTGGCTAACGTTTCAAGGGACAGAAACTACCTGAGCAGGAATGTTTCTCACCAACTGGAGATGGAATGCGATGCCTCAAGTAGTCAGCCGAAGCAGCCCGAGTGGGAAACATCTGCGAGATGGGAGGCTGTGGTGGAGAGGGTGCTCTCTGGCCGAGGAGAGAGGGAACAGGCTCCAAGCCGCCCATCAAGGTGCTGAGGACGTGGGATGAAGTCTGCCTGCAAGGGGAGGGCCCGAGGATCTCCTTGGGAAGAAGGCAGCTCTTTTAATCCCTCCATGCAGTTATGCATTCTGCATTTTCCTGGCAATGCTATAATGCTTACAAACATGGTAGCTCTATGTTTAATACATCTCTATTAATATATGTATATCTCTATTAATAAAAATAGAGCAAAACAAAAAGAAATCAAGAAGCTGAGGTGTGGAGTCTGATGCAGACATCTCAAACTCCAAAGCATGAAAAGTTTGCTAATTGGGTGTGTTAGTAGGGCACAGATTATTAATTATGTCTGCGAAAGCAGAAAGCAGTAAGTGTGGGGAAGAAAGCTGTTCTAAGACAACTCATTCATACGTAGCCAGAGTCGTTAAATCAGTCTTTAAATGGTGCATTCTTGATTTACAGATGTCAACTGATCATTACACGTCTTGTGCACCATATAGAAAGGATTTTAGAATAATTAAAATGCTCTATTGATGCTCTAACATTATAGTCAGAAATGCTTTTGGCCTGAAGACAGGCCCCCAACAGGGATCTCAACAAAATAAGAGAATGCGATAATACCTGCAAGATATTCTTTGTAGCTGACTGGCCTGACATCTCGGAAGGTGATATCAGTTGGTTTTCAGAAGTTTGCTGGAAGGAAAAGAACATGCCAGCTATCTCTCTCTTTTGCTAGTATTCACTGGTCTAAATTCAACCAGAGTCCACCACCACATGCAAAGGTGAGCACCGTTAACCAATGGTGTGCTAAACATCTATTTTGCCACCAGATGTGTAACTTAGGGTATCTAAAAGCCATGGTTAGCCTGCTCATATGCCTCCCTAACAGTCCAAACACATATTTGGCTGACCTTAATCCAAACTAATAAATCAGCACTGGAATTATGAGAGTGTTTGGACAACATTTAATAGTTCCTGGTATGCCCGATTTGGGTCTTTACTTTGCATATATAAAACGACTAATCTGGTCTTTGCATAACATTTAATAAATTCTATTGATTACAAACCACAAAGGAAATAATTCTGCATAGTCTGCAGCTGAATTTGCCTGCCAGCAAGAGCCCAGATTAAACATTAAGGGAACTCCTCCCTCCTGAGTTCACAATTAATTTTTTAAAGAAAACATTATTATTCTTCCAAGGATTTTGACTATGCAGCAGCAAATTATGTCATCCCTTTATTCTGTAATATAGATTGTTCAATTATGTCAAGACGCAGACTTAAAATAAAGACAACTGCAAGTTCAAAAGCCATTTTATTGCATATCACATTTTAT
The DNA here is from genome assembly GCF_059951505.1 of Python bivittatus. Classification (NCBI taxonomy): domain Eukaryota; kingdom Metazoa; phylum Chordata; class Lepidosauria; order Squamata; family Pythonidae; genus Python; species Python bivittatus. The sequence goes on along the minus strand of NW_028277070.1, from coordinate 1,423,239 downwards.
AGTCAGGCTCTTAAATCTGGGCTTCAGCAGCCTTCAAAATCAGGTAGCCCTCATTCCTTAACAAGGTGGCAAGAAAGCTCTTTTCAGACACTGCAAGATGACAATGTTGTCATGCTAACAAATAATTTAAATCTACCTCTTTTCTCTAGCTTTAGTAAAGAAATATTTAGGGAGTCTCCAACCTTTTGATCTTATGGCGCATTTAGAATTTTGAAGTAGTATATGCTTTCAATTCTAAAATGTTTTCTGTGGTGGGTGCGGTAGTGGTGGGTGCACCAATTTCTCAGAAAACAAATGAGTGGGAATAAAAATAATTTGCCCAAGAACCTCAATAAAAGGCAAAGGCAGGATATGAGCTTGGATCACTATTCATTTGAATTTACTGTACGTTTTATCGCATACTCCCAACGTACACAATCCACTCACCCAAGTGACTTCACTTTCTATTACAATTGCCCCCCCCTCCTCATTTTCTAACAAAACTCACAGATTCCGCACATGCTGTTGGGGGGGGGGGGATATTCCTTCACTGGATGTGCTCCAAAGCAGAGCAACCTGCCCCAAGTAGGAGGTTGGACTTGATGGCCTCAGTGACCTCTTCCAATTCAATGTTTCAATGGTTTTAAGGTTACATGTCCTGATGAATTATGAGTTTAAAGGCCAACAACTTTTTATCCAAGAAGTCCACAAAAATATACTACAACTCTACCAGAATGCAAGATTTGCTTTTCTTGATGATCCAAGGTGCTAGTCGGCATGTCTAAATAGTCAAGGCAGAGTATACTAATAAGAAAGGGAGTAGCCATCACGCCTGTGGGCACAGTATCCTTTCACTAGTTTCAACCTGAAATTCTCTCTAATCTCGCTCAACCATTTCACCATGAAAGCCATACTGAGTTCAGAGGATATTTATGCCCTTGGACTATTCATGATTTTCAAAGGATAGTGTTTTCTCCTCTTGAAGACATACCAGCAAGAAAACTGCTTCCACAAGAGAACTCAGCAGGAACTACAACTGAGGACATTTCTTTACAGATTATACCATGGAAGACGACCTGCTCTTATCAACACACAGGCTTATAGACCGCAGAGCTTATACAAAGAGCATCATGAAAGATACTAGAGAATTTTGTTCAGTTCATGCATTATGTTGAGCTATTTTTTAAACATGGTTTGTTGAGGAAGACACAGTTGCCTGGTTCATAGCATCAATACTAAACCATAACGAAATCACAATGGCTGGATTCATCTATCATACAAAGCCCCCACCCCAACAAGACCAGAGAAAGCTTTGTGAGGTGCAGCAGTAGAGCAAGGCCCTCAGTCAGGACCTTGTTCCACTATTGCGCTGATCAAGGTATTTGCAACAATGACCCACTTAAGCTGTTAACTCCAAAAATGCAATGCTGTTTTTCTTTCCCTCATCCAAAAGCATCAGAAGTATAATGCTCCAGATTAGATGAAGCAAAAGTTAGGTATATAACTTCTTAAGTGACATTTGCAGGACAAATTTTCCCCAGAACATACATCTAATTCAGGAACATGTCACTCATGCAGCTATCTAGAAATGTGTTCCTCTCACCCTTGGGCCTCCCCATGGTGCATCAGAAACTTGATTTTGTATCCTGGGAAGAGGATTTGCTGGGGGAGGGGTCTGTTTCCATCCAAATGGAAGCCATTGAGGTTTTTCTGAAAAAGTATCTTCAGTCACTGAGTCTACTCAAATGCTTCAGCCTTGCGACAGACTGAGACCAAGAGTTGGTATTTCCGGTGGTAACGCTCCATTTATCTAACACAGAATACTCAATGCAGATACTTCTGGGCTCAAGCAATTAGATTGCCAGGGTATTTTATCCACTGCTGAAATGGGTGCTTTAATGCCTAAGCTACATATAAATTTGTAAGCTGATTGTGCTGAAAAGGAAAAGGTTATGTATAGGGAAGCTGAGTATTTATTATATAAATTACGCATGTTACACATGTGTATAATATGGAGGTAGTCTGGTATGCCCCAAGATCAGGGGTGGTTGAGTTTATAACCTCAGTATCATTACTTACATTGACTTTGGGCTGTGAAGGTAGAGTTCCACTTGCCTTCATGGTGCTGACTAATTTGTTGAAGGCAGACATATCACCGTCTTTAAAGGGCCGTGAACCAGCCATGTTTGGTGGCTCCTCCATCCGCTCTGCCATTAAAGGGGTTGCTGTTTTCCCCTCCTGATCCATTTTCAGGCCTTTCAGCCCAGCTTCTACTTCCTCCACTGAAAGTACAACCCCTGAATGTGCTGAAAAAAATGTGGGGAAGGGGGGAGGAGGATGGATAATGAAGAACTAGATGCTTAGTTTACAATGTAGATTTAGGGACTACAGAGAAAGCAGTGCCAACAGAATATTTTAAGCTGGTTCCACCTTTATTTGGGAGGACTATTAAAATAGCAGGAATTCCAAAGCCATGCTAGAAACTAACATTCAAGCTGCAGCTAAATCTGAAATAAAGCTTTCAGGCCATCTAAATAGCAAAGTAATCAAACAAGGGATGGGAACATGCAGATAGAGGAAGTTAATGGATTTTCAATTATCAGGATGCCAACAAATCTGAACCTTAAGTGAAAATAATAAAGCAGCAAGCAGGTTTGCAGAATTTAACGTACACACAAGGGGAACAAAAAACAACCAGCTATCCATGCCCACAGAATGTAAGCCTCACTGACACAAGCAGTACAACAGCACTTCTCAAGTGTATTGTACCCGAAGCAGTAAGAGACTTTGTGAAATCTGCCAGTGGAGCAACGTACTTTTTAAACAATAATTTCTTCCAGGAACTTTTGAATGGTAATTCAGTGACATATATATCTGAAGTAAAGAGAGAGATCATTGGGGCTTCTAATTTATCATTCCCTGGGAGGGATTATAGCAAAAACAGAACTCTCACTCACACTGACAACTGATGAAGCCTGCATCATATGTCTCTCATCTCCACTTCTAAGCAGAAGCTCACACTAGAAAGCAAACAGTCTGTTGTGCAGCTTGCAATCCTTTGGCCACATGTCTCAAAAATGCTAACTAGGGTGCAACGTCTACTAACTAGGGTTAGTACTTCCCACTCTGGTTTTGAAAGACAGGTCTTCCATTCACAAGGCTTTTTCTATTCTTTCATTATTTCACTTTGGTAAGATGTACAATCTCAACAGTCCTCAATTTTTGAGGAATAGCTATTTCCTCTCTTGCAGAAGCACCACTTGAATTATCCTCTGTTTAACAGTGGAGGACAGGTAGAATTGGAGCAGCTGTACAAGCTTACCATTCCAGGGTTTTGCTTGTCAGAAGGCTTACAGGACACAACTGGCCATGTTTGCTAGGGAGGATGGCCAGAGAAATAGCATCTCTTTGGTGGCATGGAAATGGCTGGCAAATCCCAGCCAGAGAATCCCTAAGAAAATACTCTTGCTCTAAGAGCAGCTTGTCTTGGCAAGACACTTCCAGGCAGGAGGAGATGAGGGAACCCTGAAGCAGAAGGCTCCCCTGGGCTGGATTTCCGCACGGAAATCTAAAGGAGCCCTGGGATGGACAAACCTGGCTGCTATGGCTGCAACTGAGATGCACCAGCATCCACGGAGGTAGAGACCTAGTCCCAATTCATCTCAATCCGTCTTTCCAACACATTCAGCAATATTTCAGCAGGAAGGCTGAAGTCTGCAAAAAAGGCTTGAGGTTTATTTGGGAAGATGTCCTTGTTGCAGGACCACACCCTCAGTTTTCCAGCATGCACATTAGCCAAGCTGTGAAACAAAAATATAACTTCTGCTCTCCAGGTAATTTGGATGCACAAAGCAAAATATGCAAACATTTTAAGGTGTTCAGCACTGGGAACGTGCCTGATCGGTTTCAAGGGGCCAACAAACTTTGTCCTGAAACCCAGCAGGGCTGCTTGGTTGCTCATATGCCACATGCAGGTCTTCCATGCCAGTTGCTCACAGGTAAAGGTGGACCTCAATAATCAGCAGGAACAGCATGATGGGATTCCAGCAGGAAGACTAAGTATCACTTCCTGTGCAATTCTTGTAAGCATGGCTTGCCATTTCATGCACTTGCCTATTTTCCCCTTTTCTGAATTTTCCTGTTTTATATCAGATCCAGAAAAGCCTCAGGTAGCTGCTGAAACTTTACTAAAGTCATTGAGGCAACAGATGCTGGAAGCAAGCTTGGCAAGAGCTGCTCAAGAGGCAAGCATCAGAGGGCTTAGTGGTTTCATCATCACTTCAGATGCCACTCAGGACCAGAGGGGGAACTTCACCCACACCGACAGGCATGGGCCAGGCAATCCCAAGTCAACAAATACCCAAGGGGATTCCTGAAGTGAACCTTAGCACTTCCTGCATGGAAAGAAAAACTTGGCCCTTAAACATGTTTTTGCCAGAGGTACCCGTAGGCAGAGGTGCAACAGCAGAATGGAAGACTTACTGCTCTCTCTAAGCTTCTCCTTGTTGGCTGAGAGACTTGAGAGGAGAGGCTTTAAGTCCACTTTAGCTTTCTGTAGCATCTCTAAGATGTCCACTTTGTTTTCAGAATGATCTTCCAAAGGAATAGGAGCAAAGTAGTTTCCAGAGTTCTGACCAGGGGACAGAATGCCTTGCTCTAGACCTGAAACAGTAAAAACCAGGACTGCCTTGTAAGTTTTGCTGCTAAGTAACACAACGGGAACCCAGCAAGATGTTCACAGGCTGCAACAGCAATTTTCTACACATTCCTTTCCATGGGCTAGATGTGACCGCTTTAGAATGAAGAAGCAACCACCAACATGGAGAAGCTCACAATCCTACAGCTCTCTAGAAGGCATGGAATGGCGGCTGAAAGGACAAGACACAGTTACCTGCCAATCTCTCCAACTCTTCATGGGGCGTAGATCTAAGACTACTTGAGCGGCTTCCAGATCGACTAGGATTAGAAAACCAGCGGCTGAACCTGCTGGCAGACACAGAGCCTTCCCCCAGCACATCTTCTATCATCTATAGCATGAGGGGAAAGGAATAATATTTCAGACAGTGACAGAACAAAAGTCTGAGAATTGTGTGTAAGAGGTAGCACTCATTGCAAGCTCTGCAAAAACCCTCTGCTGTAGCAGATGACTACTCCCTGAATTTCTGACTCTGAAATGTCATAAGCAATTCTTTCTCTTCCTTCCAAAAGCTATGTCTAAGCATCCATACAAGATGGATACTTGCCACATCTCCTTTCTAAAGGTATGTCCAGTTATGTGTTCGACTCCAAGGGCACTTGGTTCAACAGCTTGCATTATACGTTCCAGTTGCAGAAACAGGCCATTTTTTTTTAGAAGTCCATGAAGAAGACAGGATTTTCAGTCCCGCGTTTTATCACTATCTCAAACATACTATGCGCCAAAGCTACATTTCTTGAGGAAAAAAATGGGATTCACTACGCTTCTCATAACATCTCACTGAAGAGCTCTAGAGAATATAGGTGAGCCAAATGGTTAATAAGGTTAACTGTTCTCTACACCATTTCTGGATGCTTCATCAACTATCCAAAATGACCTGCTAAAATACAGCACAACCAACAGGCATTACTGAGTCCACATAGTACATCTAACCAAGGTTTCGATCACATTCCTCTAAAGCCATTTTCTTTTAACAGGAACACAGACATCACTGGTTGGCTTATCCTGCCAACCACTTACAGAGAGAAGCTGGTACCATGAAGACACAATCCTTACCTCTTAGCTACTTTGTTTTTCTACCCGGACAAGCAGCTGTTAGCCCAATGTGTAAACTTAATAATTATTATCTGAACTCTGGGTATATATTGTTTTAAATTCCCATTTTCTTTTAAGCCAAGTTGTTTAATTAAGGGAGAGGGAGAACAGAATTAACTGGGGAGGCTGCCATGCTGCTGCCATGCGCAGTTCTAATTTCCAGTGCCATCTCAATTTCAAAGAAGGCTTCTGGCTCCACAAAGATCCCCAAGGTATTGTCAGAAAATAAAAATGTGGGTGGCTATTTCTAAAAAATGTACCAACTCAGAAAAAAAGAACAAAAACCAGATAAGGCAATGTATCCTAGAGAGCTAGACTTGGTAGGAGGCAAAGAAGGTTGGAAGGCTGCAATACCAATTTGTATTACTGAGAAATGTATTTTGTTGTCCTTTCTGAGCGTAAATGTATGATTTGGCATTTGGAGCTCAGACTCCATTTCTGCCTTGCATTCAAGTCCTTGGCCAAGTTACTTGTCTTCTGTCCTCAACTGTCTTTTATTAAATAAGTATTGGAAGAGAAAACGGGGGTTGAAAAGAATTGTTTCATGTTTGGGAATTTGATCCCTCCCCTCTGCTCTGAGCTTAAATTCTTGGGCAAATTCCTCTCTTGTTTTGATCAGTTTGTTTTTTGGAAGATGGGGATTGTATGACTGGCCATGCCTGGGTTGGCAGCCACTTCATGAATAAGTGTGCCTCTGTGGCAGCCCTCTAAAGAGCACTCACGACTCTCTCAAATGTGGCCACAGATCTATAGCATTCCACATCTATAATCAACATCTACTTTGGCTGCTTTAAAACTGGGACCTTTCCAACCTTGTACAAATAGTTATAAAGTTAAAAGTGTTACCCTAACACGTAGGGACCAAGAAGAGGAGAGGAGTATAATTAAGAATTATTGAGCTGCAGAACTCAAAAGCGCTACCGTGCATTTAGGCCAGGACTGTATTGATCAATGCAGATATGGGATTGTTTTTAAAAAAGGAACACAGTTTTAACTTTGCTATTCTGATTCCTTACTTGGCAACAGCCAAGGTATCTGAAAGCTTTTGACTTGAAATTCTGCAAAACAAAGCCAGCGACAGCTCTATTCAGGACCATCAGGGAAATGGATTTCTCAGGGCTTCTGGTGGGGACAATGGTGGCTTAGTTATCTCTCCGTGAGAGGGGAGACGGCACTGCAGCTGGATCAGTGGCTGGCAACAAGCGCTAGCCACCCAACTTGCTTTGGATTAAGGAGGAAGCAAGGAAACAGACCCATATGTCTCCAGATGGCCGTTTCTTGAATGCTAATCACGGAGTCGGCGGCTTCAGCAAATGGTTTTCAAGTCGAGCGGCTGGGAGGCGGGGATCCATCTTTGTTTGAAGTTGCGGTGCAGCCTTTTAGGGACACTAGAACCGACCGAACCTCATTTCTAAACACTGTGGATCATAACTAGTTTTTAATTTAAGAGAGATCTTCCTTTGCAACAGATAAGTAATTCTCTTGGTGCTTATCCTTATTTTAGGGACTATATTTTTAAAAGAAGAAATAGAGCTTTAATTTGAATTTGATTAATTCGCAAAAAAGGGAAAATTGGAATTTAAGAGAGACTTAAAAGTTACTTATTATGAAAAGGAAAGATTTATTTGTTAGAAGTTTATTTTTCTACAAAACTCCATTTGCAGTAACAAGGTTTGCCTTTTCCATGGGAAAGTTTCTTGTTTTGCTAGATTGTGCCTGTTAATTGGCTGAGTTCTTAAAACAGAAGATATAATTTGATCCTCATGTGTTTCCTCTGATGCGTGCCTGCAATTTCAGCATGAAAGGCACCAGAGGCCATGAACTGTCTGTTTACTTTCACTTATACAATTCCTATGGTTGTTTGCTTTGGAGGAAAAATAAGAAATGGCTAGAAGAGGTCCCTTGGAGCAGCTGTTAGAAGATAAAGCCACTCCTTTAAGTTTACTTCAATCAATGGTTGGTGAATTAGGAGCTAAATTTAAGTCCCTTGAAAAAAGAATAGAGCAAAGATTTGATAAGTGGTTAATTTTGAAACAGAGGTGGAGATTGACTTGAAAGTGGATTTGGAGTTCAAAAAAATGCAGGACCATGAAGGTGGTATAAACAAAGATGCTATGGATTTGAAAATGGATTTAAAAACGCCAAAGGATAAGAATGAGGAAAAGGATGCCAGAATGGATTTACAAGTGAAATCAACTGATGTTATGGGTAAAGAGGACATACAAATAATGGAAAAGAAGAGTGACTTGGAACGACTTTTTATCTTGGATTTGCAAAAGGATTGTGCTGAAGCGGTGAGGCTGTTCCTGGGAAGAGACAAAGAGAAACTTACTGGGGCTGTTTTTGGGACAAGATAAGGAGAGAATGATGGAGAATCAACCAGTGGGACATTATTTGAAAAGATTAAAGTTTAAGCTTTTTAAAAGTAAACAAAAGGTTTACAAAATGAATATATTCAATTATGGTTAATGTATTTGCTGAGGTTTTTTGGTAGTTATTAATGGGAATTTTTTTTGACCAGGACTGAATGACGAGGTGTTGAGGATCTGTGTATAAGGATTAAGGTAAAGAATTTTTGTTTTTATACATGATAATAGCAGCAGTGTTTTTATATGTATAAGGACAGAAAGATATAACACCACAGAGTTGGTTGAGATGGCAAAATTGATGGTATTGATTCAAGAAAAGATATTGTATAATTTTAATGCAAATTGGAACCTTTTTTGGGGGGACTTTTTGCAGGAAGCAGAAAAAAATGAAACCATGTTGTATGGATTTGATGTTTAGAAATAATGGGCGTTAAGTTGTAAACTTAGAGCAGAAGTTTGATGTATATTGTTACTTATATCTGTTGCAAGGAGGGTCGGAAGTCAATTTTTTTTCTTTTGTTGTTTCTTTTTTCCCTTCTTTTCTGCACTTTTGATCTTTGCCAATTTTCTTTTTCTTATCTTTTATCTTAATATTAGTTTTAGTTTTTACTGTTTCTTATTAAAAATTTAATAAAGTGATTGTAAAAAAAGGAAATGGATTTCTCCGTCTGAGCTAGGAGGAAGGATCGTCTGCCCCGACAGCCCTGGGACCGGTCAACAGAGAACAGGAGCCCGAAGCCGGCTTTTCTGAATGCGTTAACTCTTTAAAGGCAAGACAGAGTAATCCAGACAGAAATGTTATTTAAAATGGACACTGACGGCCAACCGTTTCCTGTTAGGTAGAATCCATTCTGTGTAAAGGTAGAGACTCCTAATGGTAATTTCCTGGAAACTAATTCAGCCATATTACCCCCCCACCGCTTTTTTTTTTTTTTTAATTCAAACTGCACTGATTAATCAACAAGGAACATCTGGATCACACAAAGTTAACCATTTGAATCATGTATCAGACTGGGGTGATATATAAGTCATGGTCTTAATCACAGTTCTTTAAACAGGATCACACCATACCATAGTTTATAAACCACAATGACTGAGTTCTCATAAAACGAAAACTAAATCACATTATGGTTTAGTGCAAACATGAACACAGCACATGAAAGGATCTAAATCTCTTTCACCAAAAAATAATCTAAGAAGTTTCTTTTTTATTTCAGCCACACCAATTTTGAATCCAGATTCACAGTTCGGGTTCCAGAAAGCTGGCTCTCAACTCGGTTCCCACAACACCTTTTCACAGGTCAGCTCCATATAGATTTGCAATTAAGGAAATGTATCAGTTAAACTGCTTTGTAACTTCTCAATTGCTTCATTGGGACATACTTTTGATTTGTTGCAAGATTTAATTGAGGCTGGTAAGGTCAACCCTCTCCTCGTTTAGCAACTGCAATCTGTTCCTTAAATTGGAAGCAAAATGGTTGCTAAGCGAATGAGGGAGAGGGAGGGAGAGACTGCAAAGATCACTGGTTGCTGAGATCTCATTCAGATAAAGTTCTCTGGTACAGTGTCCTGTGCCTGACCTTTCCCCCCTTTTTTGCCCCTTGCAGGGGACAGAGATTGCTTAAACAAGCTCTCTCTTCCTGAGCTGCCTGCCCTTCCCTAAAAAGTGCAGACCACAAGTTAACAATCTCAGCTCTGTAACCTTAGTTTATTAGAATCCTCCCCACTGCTGCCTGAAACTGACCAGACCTTAAATCAGTTTCACAGTGAAGGCTTTTATTGGCAGGCACACAAAATTTGGTCATAAATGTGCGCATTAGTTGGAAAATCAATTTTTTATTATTACCATTGTATTTGTGAATGGTCGTTAAACAAGGTAGCCACTAAATAAGGAGTGGCTGTAGAACAAACTATGTTTCTTAAAGACACTGGTGGCCAGGGCCCTGTGCTTGGCTTGAAAACAGGGAGAAGTAGCCTCTGGGGCCAGGAAGCAATCTCACTAGGTTGCCTTCTGATAATTGGCTTTTTGTAAACAGTCTACCCACCATGCCAATATTTGCGGAAGAATCTGTGTCTCAACCTTCCTAATCCCCCCACCCCACAACCAGTCCAAAGAGGGGACTGCTGTTCTGGTGGGAGAAGTCAGATCATCATATTGGAGGAAAGGATTTATACAAACCACCACAAAGGAATTTACTATCTAAGGCGTAATTTTGGCCCCGTAAGAACTAATGATAATCCATCCTATAGCTTTAATAACACTATCCACGCTTGCACTTTCTGGGTAAAAGCTGAGATTTGCATTACGTTCAGCACTAGTGAGAAAAAGTGCCCACAGGTACAATGTCTCACAGCAGTTCCCATCTTCTGTCAGGCAAGCTTCTCTTCCATGTCTCCCCAATTGCAAGCAGGAAACGGTAGTCAAATATCTACGACGTATTGGTTAAAAAGATACTGCACGCTCAGTGCAAATGTAAGATTTCTCTACCTGAGACCGTGGAAGTTTCCTTTGAGTTTTACCAAGTAGGATCTGCAATAAAGGGTTGAAGGTGTATTTGTTCAGGGTCTCAGCCAGGCAAGGCTTCCAAGGGGGCCTTTCATTCCACTCCTCCCTCCCACCTTCTGCTTTGCTTCCCAATTATCAACCTGCACTGTGATGACTGAGCAAGCCAAGGCCTCACCAGGCTGATTTTAGGTTGGCCCCCCCGAAGACTGTTTTCTCCTGCAAACCTCAGCATGCACATTCCCTCTTGTTTCTAGGAGGCCCTATTTTGGATATAATTATATAACCAAAACCAATTATATGACCAATATATTTGGTTATATCTGCTATTCTGTGGAGTCACTTCCTTACATAGCCTCTCAAAGGAACAACTCACAATAGTTTGTGGAATTTCAACAGTTAAGAACAGAAGTAAAGTTTAGTAAAACTCTTCTCTAGAACTAGATTGGAAGTTTATAGAAAAATCAATCAGAACTACGAACTGGTAACCTGTTATTGAAAAGATTTAACACCCACTTTTCTTTAAATAGGATCTACAGTGTTTATCCCCTTGCAGAGTGTCTGTGCAACCGTCACCAAAACAAGGAGGCCAAGAAATGAAGTGAACTGCCCAAATATCCAGAGAGGACATGCAAGTGATCCACATAAAGCCAAAACAGGGTGTTCTAGAGCTTTTTAACTCTCAGTTCCATTGACCAACCTTACCCAAATCTTCCATGCAGCAATAGGAACAAGCTAAGTTAGTTTCATTTGCCAGAGACTGAGTATCTTGCTTTAAGGTGCTCCCTAGTGAAGGAGATGCTGTTTTAGTACTCACTGAAGCCAAACCTGGAACGCTCTTATCCAGGTTGAAGAATTCGTTGAAATCAAACTCTCCTGGCGCTGGCTCCGGTAGTACCATTTCCCTTGGGACTTCCTGGTCAGCTGCTGTCTCCTGGCCAAGAGCTGTCTGCAATTCCTCCTCCTCTGTTACACCACCATTGCATTCTATTCCTTGGAACAGTAAATCCAAAATCAGTCCAGCCATAATGATCTTCAGGATTATCTCAAACTGAATATTTGATACTAAATTGCTCAGTTGCTCACTGTGACAGCTGAATTTCAATTCATAAAAAGTTTCTCTCAATTACATATAATTGTTTCAAGATGAATCTTAGAGCCCCTCCACTGAACGTTCAGGAGTAATACCAGAAAGGTACCAGTTAAAGGCATTATCCTAATTTTGGTTGTCTCAAATATTTTTGACTGAGTGCTTCAAAAACTATTTTGGAGGAAGTCTTGAGACTAGCACATTCAGCCACTGGTTCCTAAGCACGCTGTCTCTAGAAAGAGCCAGCTGTGGAGAACAGTAAAAACACTACGTAAGCAAAGACCTTGTTTGGGAAACTTCACATATGGCTATTTTTTCCCCAGTATCAAATTAACAACTGGTGATATTTTCCTTCTGGAAGCAGGCAAAGGGATCTTTTGTCTTAATTTAGTTTCTGATGAAGATCGACACAGTCACTGTCAATTGTGAATTCATCCGAGTGTGTCATGCTTACTGTAAGGCTTACTGTCTTGCTACCACTCTGGTGACATAAAGGACCCAAGGACACTGACTCATTAAACCCTTTGGTCTGCCCTTTGCATTAAATCTTCTTTTCTCTGGACCTCATTCTAGAGGACAAAGAAGACCCACATGGTAGGTAGAAGTAGAAGGCTGATTTTGGAGCAGAAGCATTTCAGTCCAATCCAACTTTTTGTGACCTTACAAAACAACACTTTGGAAATAAAATTACAGAAGATAAACCAACATAAATGATGGCTTGTTTTGTCTTATATGGAGCTTTTCTTCACCTAATCCAGACTGTAGTTTTCAGCATCAAGTACCTTCTTTTAAAGAGGTTGTGCGGCGCCTTGTTCGTTTCCGTCCTTTATGTTCTTCTTCTAGGATTTTATCATCAAATCCGGTAAGTTCAATGGTTTCTGACTGACTTGTGGGACCAGCCGAGAACCACTCTGGCTCTTCCTCTGTGTAGGAGTCATTCCTTCGGCGTTCCCCAAAGACACGCTTGCTGTCCCCATATTCCCTCTGAAGTTTGAGGGCAGAGAAAAGGAAACTGAGTCACAAGAAGTATCAGGTTCCCACCATTACTGCATTCTTATCCAATCTTTGGCTTGATACTAAGCAAGGAAGAAATTAACAAAAAAATTGGGAGGTGGGAATACACCCCTGAAGAGGTAAAGACTATAACTAAATAGTTTTCCTTTTTGATATTTTGAACATATTTCCCTTTAATAACAACAGACATGATCTAACAACTGAACTGATAAAGCTGGGACCCTACGACTGCTGTGTTGAACCTTGGTAATGGTACATCTAGTCCTGGTCTCTGCCATCAAAGCTCCCACCGATTGCCCCCATGATGCTCACAAGGACAGAAAAGTGCCATGTTTTAAAGGAAGAAGCAAACTACTCCTATGCTTAGTCCAGCTCACCAATTCTTAAGCCAGTTTGGGTCAATATCATCTGTCTCCAACTAGAAATCAGAAATTGTAGCATAATGCTAGTTTCAACAATTTGATGCACCCCAAAGCTTGTTCCTGAAAAAACTCTCTAGCATTATCTTATCAATCAGAAGTCCAGGCTGCAAATATTTCCAGCATTGGAATACACACAAGGTATTTGCAGTCTGCAATCCCTGCATCAAAAACAAATCTAACCTAAAAAGTAAACACTCAAGTCCAAACCACATTCCTACTTCATCTGCTTTTTTACTAACCCTGAAACGCTTGTCTTTGTATTCCCTGTCACGGTCTCTCTCTCTCACATCTCTTGAATCCCGTGAGTCCTTTTCACCACTTCGGTGGTCTTTATCAAAGTTTCGTGCAGAAATTATTCTTCCACTACCAATTCTACGTCCACCAATGAAACGGACACAGTCATTTTCTTTCTCCAGTGGACTCCCGGCTCGACGGGCACCAACAGCCGCAGTAACATGACAGCCCCCTCCAAAACTTCGCCTCTGGGGACTCAGCACTATATCCAAGTCGTCTTCTTTTACCCGTTCCCTGGGATCTATATGTTTGAAGAGATTTTAGCCACATGATGAGACAGTGTTAATGAATTCAAGAAAAAACAGGAATAGTTCCTACTTGTTAAACAATTCATTTATATGCAAATAACAATTTCGCATTTCTATTTGTAAAACAGTGTATCTCCATTTTAAATATCCAAAATGATCACCACCTACAACATCAAAAATAAGATCTGCATTAGTTTAATACTAATCCATTCTATTAAGCAAGCACAGAATCCAACTCCCTAAATTAGCACTTCATGACACTGACATTGTTATATGTTAGATTTGTAATTCAATTTGTAGCAAGCATAATACTCACCCACTATTCTCCGCATGAGGGAAGGCCGTTCTGAATCTAATTCCTTCTTTAGACCTTCCACTGGCGAAGTCCTTCCAGAATTTGGGTACAGTGATGCATGCCATTTTTCAGGGTCCCATACCCCATCACTGCAATATTGCAAAACCAAAATCTCATTACTTTTGATATCACCTTGCATCTGGTAATCAGTGACGGGCAGAAGTTAAGCCGTGACCTGTTGCTGAAGTCTCTTCGTCAAAGCTGTATAATCAATACCATTCGGTGTCTAAGAAGCTACTCTTTCCAACCAAAAGCCAAATGCAGGGATAATATGAATCTGTCCAAATCTATCCAATGAATGCTTGCAGGTACAAGGATGTCAAACACTGATTTTACAACAGAACATTCAAAATGACTGAAAAAGAATCCCTCTTCTTGAAAACAGGAAGACTTAATTGATTAAGTGGGGAAGAAGCAAGTCCACTGGGAGAAATGCTGGAACTCTTAATTTTAAGGGAAACTAAACCGAATGTACTGCAGTTGAATACTTATATTGGATTTCAAGAAAGTGAACTAATAATCTCAGAGCAACGATAACCAAGATTCAATAGCAGGAGAACTTAATTAGAAAAGGAAATTGATTCAAAAAAGAGATACTGAAAGCATGTCATAAATAAATAAATGGACAGACACAGGAAGTGGAAAGATGGAATCAGTCACCAAGGAAGAGTACATACAGGATAAACTGAGACTGGTGAAGAGTGCCAAGAACAAACATGTTTGAAATAAAAATAAAAAACAGTGTACCGGTATTCAGCAAAGATCCTAACAAGTAACAAAAAAGAATTAGAGCTACTGAATCCTTATTTAGGCTTTTCTTCTCCAACTTTAATTAATTAATTAAAATTTACATGGCCACCCTTCTCAACCTCATGACTCCGGATGGCAAACAGCAGTTAAAAACTTAACATAACAATAATATCACAATAAATACAAATTGGAAGCCAAGGTAAAACCATCCCAACCATCAATACAATCATCCTACAGGGTCTGTCCCATATTCTAACCACCATGCCTGGTGGCGTAACCAGGTCTTCAAAGCCATCAAAAAGGCCACAGGCTTGGATCTATCTAATCTCCGGGGGGGATGATGTTCCAAAGAATGGATACCACAACAGCAATGGCTCTCTTCCTGGGTTCCGCCAGGTGGTGCTCTTTAATAGATGGGACCCATAATATGCCTATCCTGCTGGATCTGATGGGATGGGTAGACACAATCTGGGAGAAGCTGTCCCTCAAATAACTCAATAGGAATTTCATCAAGAAATGTGAAGAACTGAAAGAAGAGGCAGGACTGAAATCTCAGAATCACAGAAATAAGAAATGTCCAATTACTCTGAGTTTAAATTTCCAGGGATAGATGAACTGCATCTTAGTATGCTGAAGGAACTTGTTAATGGTCTAGTTGATCTACACATACACATTTTCTTTGAAAAACCTGAAGAACAGGTAAAGGGATATCAGAAGATGGCAAGCATGTATATTTTCAAAAAGGTTGGGGGGGGGGAGGGAAGGATCCAGGAAACTATAGTCAGCCACTCAGACAGGAAAATGTGGGAAGATTCTAGATCTAGTCATACACAGTCATTCTGCAAGCATCTTGAAAACAAATTAATTACCAGTAGTCAGCATGGATTTGTCAAGAAGAGGCTTGTCAATAACTTTCTAATTTTTCAAGTGGGCAACTTTCTGAATAGATACTGGGAGTGCCATATACACAATCTGTGTATGTAATGCACCTTGACATCAGCAAAACATTAGACAATGAACCCATGGCATTCTCATTAAAAAGATATTTAAGTGTGAGCTAAGGCTTCATAACCACACTAAGAGAATGCTTACTAACCTAACTGAAGAAAAGTACTGAATGGGTGTGATCAAAAGGTGTGATCCTGAGTTGTGAACTCTTCAACTTGTTGAAACATGTTTACATTTAACATTCAATAACATAAATCAAAATTCTTTCATAGTTTCCATAAATTACAAGACTTGCCAAAATTAGAGCTATTAATAGGAATAAATTGGCAAATCTTGTAATTTACGGAGACTATGAATGAATTTTGATTAATATATTTGGATCTGGAAAGATGTTAATAAGAATATCTTTCCAGATATGAATTTAATATGCAGAAGTTATCAATAGCCTTTTCAATAAGAGCAATTGACCATACTTTATTATTAAATTTTTCAACAGTTAAAGATTTGACCTTGGATTATAGCTCCTGTCTTATTTGGAAGCAATAAGCCAGGAATCCCAGTTAGAAAAAAATACGAATCAAACCTTGCTAAAGAATAGCTCTAGCTGCCATTAATGGGAAGAGTATAAGACTCATAAACAATAGATAGGTTTATTATTATATAGTCACTAGGCCAGTGTTTCATAACATCTAAGATGCTCAGTGCTATTGACCAAAGGAAACATTCCACCCTCCTTGATTAAGTCCTAGCCTTGGACTGGGAAGAGTGTAGCATTTCATCCCTAAGTTTCACTATACCTCTGAAGTGCCTCAGATGCTTTGGAAACACCAAAGGAGAAACACAAGCCCTAGCCCTCATCAGAAGCTTGACATTAATGAGAATACATTTTCTATACAGTATTTCTTAAAAGCCTTGGCACCCTGCTTATTTCTAGGAACTAGAATTTGGGGTTGCAACCTCACATACCAAGTTTAATTACAGCAGAGTCTCGCTTATCTGACATAAATGGGCCGGCAGAACATCAGATAAGCAAAAATGTCAGATAACACACAGTAATGATTGAATGCGGTAAAAAAAAAAAAAAAACCCGATCTGCTGCGCCTGTTGCAATCGATTTTTGCGTTGTGGCGCCGCACCACCAGGAGCAACAAGAAAGAGTACACTCACGCTCGCAAACAAGCGGCACACTTTTCTCGTCGCCAATTTATGCGTGTTGTGTTTTTTTTAGGGGCGTCGGATAAGACGGAATGTCGGATAAGCGAAGGTCGGTTAAACGAAACTCTACTGTAGTAATAAAAGATCAGGAAGAAGATTTTGACCCTTGAAATCCAGCATTCAAAATTTTGGATTACTTCCAAAACCAAACTTAGTTGGGCTTGATAATAGAACATCAAACTTGTTGATTAAGATAGTTTTCTGTTGTTTTACAAAAATTAGTATTTTAAAATTTGACCGGCTCTTTTGTACAAACCCTATGGCCTGGGGGAAAAGGCAGGTTTTTAAAGACTGTTTAAACAAGGCCAGGTTAGGGGCTATCTGGATTTCTGGGAGGATGCTGTTCCAAAGGCAAGCACTGTGACAGAAAAGACCCATTTCCTGGGTCCTATCAGGTGACCCTGTTTAATCAATGGAACCTGGAGCATGCCAACTCTGCCCGATTGTACAGGCCAGATAGAAACTACCAGAAACAGAGAGTCACTCAGATAGCTATGCTATGAAGGGCTCTATAGGTGGTAACTAGGACCCTGAATTGCACCTGGAAGCTAACTGGCAACCAGTGCAGTTCATGAAGCAAGGGGTTACATGGACCTACTGTGGCAATTCCCGTTCCTGCCTATACCACTGCATTCTGAACCACTTGCAGCTGCCAAGTGGTCATTAACGGCAGCGCCATGTAGAGTGCATAGCAATAATCCATGGTAACGGACTATTCCCTGTTGATCATGGGAGGAATTGACAAAGTATGCCTCTGAAGGAACTGCTTCATGCAGAATGTTAGGTGGTATCCCATAGACTGAAAGGAATGCTCCTGATGCTAAAGTACCTAATGGCAAGAATCCTAAAAGATGCAGCCTTCCCTTGACAGTACGGACAGAGGAGCTTAGCACAGATCCTTCAAGTGACTTCAAAAAATGATGACTTGGATGGCAAATACAAAATAATGGAAGGAACCATCAATCTGAACAACAAAACTGCATTTTAGAAGCCATGTATTCTTTCCATCAGAATTGGGCAGAAAAAAATGACACATTTGTGTTTGCTTTTAGTGAAATTGTTCTAATAGAAAAAGTGAGTAAAAGGAACATAGCAACCAGTTGCTAATGCTGGAGGAAGCCCTGGTTCTCTGCTATGGCATACCTGACTCTCTACCAAAACCTCATTTTCCTGAAGGTGGGCTAAGGATAGGCTGCCCACATTTGCGGTTTACTGTACAAAAAAGCTCAAAGGAAGACTGCAGTGCCCCTGCAATATACCTGTCAAAACCTGAGTTAATATGCAGGTTCTGCAAATGCATGGCTGAAACAGAGAGAAGAATGGCTGGCACTCAGCTACAAGGAAGTTTAACTGAAGATAAGGATGAGCTTCTCCATTAGGCAAGAATACTCACTGTCCCACTGATCACATTGGCTAAAATGTGATGCAAAGCCAGAGGGTGTTGGACAACTGTCAGCACCAAGAAGCGCTCTATGAATTAGGCGTATTTCAGCAACTCTGCTCCAAGCTCACACTCTCCCACAAATCCAGGAAGGCCTCTATCTGGTGAAGCGCTCTCTGAAAAAGCATGGAACTACCAGTATCACCACCTTCTTGTACAGTTAGGCTGAAATGGGTCAATGAAAAAGTTCACTATGACTTCAAACAGAAAGTGTACTGAGAGACAGTCACCGTGCCATGAAAATGGCTAAGATAAGCACAGTCACTGTGGGTTCAAGCGGTAGTTGCAAGGTATTTATTTATTCATTTTCCAAATGTATATATGCAGCCCATCTCACTATACAAGTGAAACAATGCCGATTGGTCACCCACACACAAAACAAACCAACCACATGATCTCATCAGTTTTGCAGGCTGCTAATGGGGAGGGAGCGCATGGGAGTTCTACCTTGGATAACTTGTTCGTGCAGCCGGTTAGGCAGGAAGGCTCCTTGCTAAGCCACATGCTATCCTTCCTCACCTCATCTGTTCATGTGATGCGTTTTGGCACCTTAATCCATCTGTTTAAATTGTGCAGCTAAGAATTTTAGGTCACTTTATTAACTAGGATCAATCCTAGTAAATTACTTGACACTCAGTTGGTTTCCTCTTGGGAGGCATAAAAATGTAATAACACAAAGTGTAGTATGCAATGCATATGATTAATTCCTAGTTAGTAAACTGGCATACCAACATCCAAACTGGCCCATATTGTTGGCTTAACAGAAGTACCTGTCATATTTTTCAGAAAGACATGACGGCCTTTGTTTAGACTGAGGATGTTCTTTAATGTCCAGGAGTTCTTCCTGTAAAAGAACAAAACAATATCCAATTCACTATATTGTGATATTCAATGTAAATATGATATTGTATAAAAGTGTTCTTAAAGAATATTGTTAAAGTTAGAATGTTTCAGAAGTAGAAATTCATTGAGCTATTCTGTTGGAAACTAAAGGATTTAGAAAATGACAAAAATATCTTGCTCATTGGCCCAATCTTGTACAGTCCTCTACGAAAAGTTTTGTGTGCTTTCTTAAAATTATGTTAGGATATGGAGAAAAAAGCTATAGTGGTTAGTGGTCAACTATAGATTTATGAAATGTATTTTTATTTAAATGTTTCTATATTATTTCCTATTGCCTTACTTAACAAGCCACATTATGATCTTACACAGCTGAAACAAGTACTCTGACTGAAGACCCTTTTAATTTTTTAACACATTTTCACTATAATATACTGAACCTCAATACAAATACTACTGACGTCAATGGGACTTAATCCCTTGGATTTATGACTGGGATAACATAAAAGAATTCACAGGAATGCAACAGGTATATTCACAGCATGTATTCAGAGCCATCAGCTCCTGAAATTCACAGATGATTTCATGGATCATCAATAGTCTGAAGCATTGTCTCCCAACTTCAGCAACTTTAAGATACAGTGTTCTACTTACGAACTTAATCCGTTCCGTGACTCTGATCGCAAGTCGAGTTGGTCGCAAGTCAAAGTAAATTTTCCCATAAGGTTCAATGTAATTACCATTAATCCATTCCGGCGTCCGCAGACCACGCATCAGGGGCAGAAAAACGGCCGCTGACCACGCGTCGGGGCGGAAAAAATGGTCGCGGACCACGCGTCGGGGCAGAAAAACGGCCGCGGACCACGTGGAACGGGCGGGAAAACGGCCGCGGACCACGTGGCACGGGCGGAAAAATGGCCGCGGACCACGTGGCACGGGCGGAAAAATGGCCGCGGACCACGTGGCATGGGCGGAAAAATGGCTCGTAAGTCAAGGCGAATTCGTAAGTAGAGGTAAATTTTTGGGGCCGGAGCTGATCGTATCTTGAAAATTTCGTAAGTAGGGGGGTTCGTAAGTAGAGGTACCACTGTATGTAGACTTCAACTTCCAGAAGTCCATACACCTTAAAGTTTCAGAGGTTGGGAAACACTGGTCTAAAAGCATACCTCTGCATAGCTCTCAACAGGTATCCAGGTTAGTGACACTTATTTGTCTTTAGTGTAAATCTCACTTTTAGAGATTAGCCAGCATTGCACATAGTTTTATGTCTGTCACATAATTCTGTATTAGTGTATAATTGTTCAGATTGAAATACATAGACATTTACTCTAAAAATAACACACAGAAATTAGTAGAATAAAAATAGTATAATTTAAATTGATAACCATTGTTCAGAAAAGTTGGTTTCATTCACTGTTCAGAACATTTAGTAGAATAAACCCACAGCAGTAACAATTACAAGAATATTTTACAACTATAAGCCAGCTTAATATTCAAATTTTTACATCATACATTACTGTGATGACCAACTGAAATTTACAGAGCCTGAGATGCTTGTTGTTTAACATGGGTGTCAGTTTAAATGTGCATTTCACTAATGCCTTATCAAAGGAAAAGGATTTGAAAATCAAGTCCAAAACCAGAAAAGTAGCTACCAAATTTAATTCTATACTTGCAGAAATAGGGGCATGTTCTAAAGATGGGGGGAGGGAGACTTTGATGTCTATTTAATAACATTTTAAATTCAATATTTAAACAAGAAGTCTAGCCGCTTACTTTTGTGTAGCGATGAGGGAACTTCATTGTACTGATTATGTTCACGCTAAGCAATGTGTCTCCATTCACAGCTTCTGCCAATACACCTCGTTTATCCATAGTTGAACTGCGCAGGCAATAAAGGACAGAAACAAAATCTGACATCACATCTTACACCTTGTCTGAAAAAACTGTGCAACAAAGTTTCACTTCAAGTATCACAGAATGTGCAAGCTGAAAGGCCATTTGGTCTGATCCACTGCGCAGGGCAGGAATCCTCCACAGGTGGCCCCAACTTTCCAGCAAGAGCACCCGCAGATTGCTTCACCGCTTAACAGCTCTTATTGTCAGAAAATTCCTCCAAACAGACAACCTGAATCTTTTTAATTTCAGCCTACTGCTCTTTGTCCTACTCTGAGCTAAACAGAAAAGAAGTCCACCCACATGAGCCTTTTAGACATTTGTGAATCTTCCGCCAGTCTCTTCTTCTGCAGCCTCAAGATGCCCAGCCCCTTTCGCTGTTCTTCATACGGCTTGGTTCAGAGGAGCGCAACCAGAACGAAACCCAGGTCAGCTTCTCCAAATCCCTCTTAAAGCACAGTGCTTCACACTAGACGCTGTACTCCAAATCAAACCAACACAGCGGCGTGATGGCCTCCCAGGACCTGCTAAGGCCATTCAAATGGCTGTGGCATCAGGTGGTTCCAATAACATTCCTAATCCAGTTGCCAAGCCAGGCTGCTCCAGACCTAAATCTACACATTTGATTTTCTGGGGGCCCAGATGCAGGACCTTAAATTGAACACCACCCTGCTAGATTTGGCCCAATGGCCTGTTCTCCCTTTGATCCGCGATTGTGCCTGGCAGGTGTAAGTTAGAGTCACCTGCAAACTAGATGCCTAGCAAGGCTGAGGGGTGGGCATCAGGTTGCAAAGAACGCCTTAAACTCTTGCTGGAACAAAGCGCGGAGGGTTTCAAACGGCTTGCGCTGGCTAATCACATCGGGCAAGAGGCTGTCTGGGTCTCAGCACCCCCAGATACTCGGGTGCTTCTTCCAGGGACCGGGAGGGCAGAGGAGAAGAGCGCTGCCCAGCGAGCGCCCAACATCCCACAGGGGGCTTCCACAGGGCTGGCCGCCCGCCCGCCCCGGCTCTCGGCCCGGGACCAGCCCCGCCACCCAGCAGCCATTTTGAGCAGGCAAGGCACCGGGGCGGCCTCAGGAGCGCCAACAGGCGCAGCGGAACTTCAACGGGAACCCCCGGCCAGCAGGAGGCCGGCGGAGGCACCGCGGAAAGGGCACCCCGTCTGCGGGCGGCGGCAGTGGCCCTCGGCTCGGGGCCCCAATGAAGCCGCTCTTCGCGGGGGGCCGCGCAGCAGCAGCGGCAGCGGCGGCGGCGGCGCCGGCAAGCAGGTGGCCCCGCCGGAGGCGCCCGGGTGACAGGCCCGGCAGCGGGAGGGCTTGGCGCCGAGGGGAGTCGTCTTCCTCCCGCGACCGGATCGCGCAGGCTCCGCGGGGGGCGGAAAGCCGCCTCGGCGATGTCCAAGTCGCGGCGGTGGGCCGGCCTACCTGGCAGGGGCGTTGTGAAGTTACCGCCGCGCGCCCGAGAACCGCGCGGGGGCCGAGGCGAGGGCACGGCCCGCCCGGCCGGAGGGGACTTCCGGCGCGGGCGAGAGGGGGACGGAGGGAGGCGAGGCCTAGGCCGTCCCCGGAAGACGGAGCGCCGCACCGACAGGTGACTCAGCGGAACCCTCACCTGGGCCCAGCTGCGGACCGCCCGCCGCTGCCGCCGGGCTGGCTTCACGCGTTCCGCGGAGGCCGGCCCCGCTCTCCGGCCTTCCCGTCCCTCAGGCCCAGGAACCGCGGGAGCGGCCGTCGCTGCTGCCCCTTCTGCCGCCGCCGCCGCGCTCTCCTCGTCAGCCGTCGTCCGCCCCTGCCGGCCGGCGCTCGGCTCGGCTCGGCTCCGCCCGCCCTTCCGTCCGTCCGTCCGTGTGCGGGTCCTGTTCCGCGTCTCCTCAGCCGCCGTAACCGGGGCCTCCGTTACCCACCCCTCCCCCTTTAATAGCTACGGCGCATGCGCCAGGCACGCGCCCCTTCCTCTCTCCTCCGCCTCCTGTCGCGCGCGCGCACCCGGCGCCCTTCTTCCGACGGCCCCCGCGCGAGAGGTGCCCGCCGCGTGCGCCTGACGGAAAAGCGTCGCAGTCCCGCGGCTGTTGGCGAAGAACGCGGAACGCCGCCCCGGGAAGCTCTCTTCAGCAGCTGCGTCGCCATTGGTGTGTACGTGGCAGGCGGAGGGCGGGTGCCGTGGCGAGGCAGCGCGGGAGGGGTCCTTCAGGCGACCAGGTGGGCAGCTTGCTGAGGGCAACCTGCGTCCTGCTGGCGACATTGCTCCCGAGAGGGCGGAGTCGCGCGCGAACGGACGGCGGCCGGGAGGGGACCGCACTCGGCTGGCGCGAAGACGTCGCGGCGTCCCCGCAGAGACGGAGCTCCGCGGGGCTCCGGCGGTCGAGCGGGCTCGGGGAGAGCCCGTCCGCGAAGGCCCCGGCCAGTCCGAGCAGCCCCGCGGAAAAGCCCGGCGGCCCGGCGCGTCCCCGCCGCTACTCGGGGCGCAGCGGGTACCACGCTCGGGCTGAAGGGGCGCTCGCCCTCCGTGCGGGACCTGCCCGGCTGGCCCCCGACGGTCGTCCTGCAGGGGCGAGCGGGGCGCCTCGTGCGTGGGCGGTCGGGCGAGCCGGCGATTCTCCCGGGGCGCACTCTGCGTGCGCCCAGAGAGCTCTCGCCCCGCCCCGTCTCCGTGGCGACGGCTGGAGCCGCGCGCGGAGGACGCGGGCTGCCCTCGGGTTGCCGCCCCCCGCCCGGGCAGGGGAGGCTCAGCCGCGTTTGCTGCCCGGGCCGAAGGGAGCCCAGCCCGCCTCTCGCTGCTGCTGCTGCTGCTGCTGCTGCTGGCGGGGGCGGGGGCCGGGCCGGGCCGCGGGGCCGCCCGCCGCCGATGCGCCGAAAGGGTCGGCTGAAGGCGCGCGCTCGAGGCCCGCCGGCGCTTCTCTGCTCCCCCGCGACCCGCCCGGAAACAGGGCCGGCCCCGATGGAGAAAAAGGGCCGAGGCAGGTGAGGAAGGCCGGGCGGCGCTCGCGCTGCGCCGGTGGCGGGACGGGACGGGGAAGGGGCGAGGAGGGTCCGCTTGCGAGGGTAAACCCGCAGCGGCTGCAGTGCGAATGGAAAAATGCCTCGGCCGGTGGAGTGGCTCGGCGTGGCCTGGAGGTTGAAGTCCAGGCCTCTGGAAGTTGCTGCGGTTGAGGATCGCCGGGATCGATGCCGGGCGGCCTCTGTTCAGGCACCGCCTTAAGATGTAGCCATAGGGTGGTCCTCGCTTACCGACTGCTTGGTCAGCAACCGTTCAGAGTTACGAAGGTGCCGAAAAAGGAGACTTCTAACCGGTCCTCGAGCTTGCAGCCGTTGTAGCGTCCCCATGATCCCGTGATTGCCACTTGCGACCTCTGCAGCCGGCTTCCCTCAAGTGGTCAATGGAGAAGCCGGCAGGAAGTCACAAGTTGCGATCGCGTGATGTCGCGCTTAATGACCAGAATGGAACTGCTGTCGTAAGTTGGGTGGGGTCACGTGATACTTCACTTTACAACCATGTCGCTCAGCGACTGAGTCGCCAGTCCCAACTGTGGTTGGTATGTGAGGATTACCTGTAGGGATTTTATTAAAAGGAAATACTGAAGAGCTTCAGTAGCTTTACCTTTGGCTGCTACTCATGTTTGCTGATTGTTTGGTCTGCCAACCTCCTTTCCTTGAATAAGTTTTTGTAGAATTATATAGAATGTATTGTATTGCATCTATGTGACAAATGACTTTCTACCGACTGAAATGAGCCTTTGATTCCCTTCTTTCTCAATAATTAATTTGTTGCATCAGTCTCTGCTTCTGGACAGTCTTGAGGTTTTGTCACCATGTGCTGAAGATGAACAATTTAAGAAAGCTGAAAATGGTTTAAAAGATACAGTGGTACCTCGGGATACGAATGCCTCTACTAACGAACTTTTCGGGTTACGACCAGCTCCAGCCGCAAAAATTTACCTCGATGTGCGAACTCCGCCTCGGGGTACGGTCATTTTTCCACCCTGACACATGGTCCGCGGCCGTTTTCGCGCCACGCCACGCGGCGCCCGGCCGTTTTCGCGTGGCGCCGCGCTGCGCCCGGCCGTTTTCCTGCCGCGCCACGCCCGGCCTTTTTCCCGCTGTGCGGTGCGGCGCCCGGCTGTTCTCCCGCCCCTGACGCGTGGTCCGCGGACGCCAGAACGGATTAACGGTAATTACATTGAACCTTATGGGAAAATTTGCTTCGGGGTGCGACCAAATTCAGGCGGAGGGCGGAACGGATTAACCGTATTTACATTGAACCTTATGGGGAAATTTGCCTCGGGGTGTGACCAAATTCGGAGGGCAGAACAGATTAACCGGATTTACATTGAACCCTATGGGGAAATTTCCTTCGGGTTACGACCAACTCGGGATACGCCCAGAGTCACGGAACGGATTAAGTTTGTATCCCGAGGTACCACTGTATCTTCCTTTTAGCAGCCTAAACACAGAACCCCCCAACTTTCACATTTTAAAACAGAACAAAGTACTGGAAAAGAGCCTTCCTTAGTATCCTTACCTTTTTTAATTGTAATATTAATTCTTTAATTGTTGGTTGTTTTTTATATTATTGTTTTTTAAAGAAAGTTATTGTGCGCCACCCGGAGTCGCAGTTTGTGAGATGGGCAGCTGTATAAATGTGACAAATAAATAAACAAATTTTGGTGCCTCCAGTGGTTTGAGATTACAATTCTTGTGTTTTTTTGGGAAATAGTCTAACAGCTGAAGGGTTGTAGGTTGCAAAGAAGAGACAAGCATACTGCTAGCACTATCCTGAGTAGAGGGCCCTGGGACTTTGCAACAAGAGCATTTGGGTAAAGGGCCCACTTATTTCTGCTTTTAGCTCACAAGGGCAGTAGTTCCATGTTGATAGCAAAATGCCAGCCATTTGTGAGAGGCAGGGTCCATGGAGAGAACTACCAAAATATTCACAACTACAAAAAAACTACCTCTAAAAACAGTTGAGTGTGAACTGACCATGATAAGCTGCAGTGGGAAGAGAGGGTGGCCTAGATGTATTTGGAAAAGGATGTTGGCTGAAGGCACGGGAGTATGTTCCACATTGCAATGGTGTCTGTGTTATTTTAAAAGTTAATCATCCTGGCTTGAATATTAACTCTTTATCCATCAATCCAATCATTTGTGTGTACAGAATGAGTTTTCCCACTACACCTTTATCTTTTCAACCCTTTGTGCCTCCCTCAAAATCTCTTATAGTTCAGAAGATGTGGAATGTGGGGTACAGGATGGGCCTGGCAGAAGCGATATGCACCAAGAACTAGTTAAGAGGCAGCCCTTCTTTACAGCTTGAACTAATTTAACATGCATTAAAGCTTTTTGATAATTAAAAAATCTTTACAATTATTGGTCATTGACCAGGTGAAAAAAATGTTTTTGACTGCTCAGGTGCCCAATCCTAATTGATCTATAGCCTTAGAAATATTATCTAGGTTTACATATTTTACTAAGCTATAGCGTGGTTTGGTTTTGACTTGACTTGTTCAGGGAACCCACCCATTGCTTTCTATTTGCATTGGAGTACAAATGCACTTTTTAATATAAAGACATATAGAGCCATTACTTCTAAAAAGATAGATAGTATCTATCTTGGCAAATTCTCTATTGCATTAAATTATGTTTTGTGGAGCCTGAATTTCAGACAGGTTGGTTCAAGAAAGCCGGATTTGTCCGTAAGACCTTCCAACTACAGAAAGAGAAAAATTGATTGAGCCATGGTAGCAGAAAAGTTGCTGCCAAGAAATGGACGTGTGTCTGATGACGTGGATTATTTCTGACACTGTGTTATTTCTATGTCTATATAATGTAATATTAAATATATCTATTTGAGCAGGAATCTAAAGATAAAAAATGTGCTTTTTATTTTAAAGTTCAAAGTTTCAAAAGACACAGAAATTGCATAAAGGTTGCATGGGCAAGCAGCTGATACCTTCTCGCTCTAATGGAAATTCGGGGCAGAATGGAAGTTGTCGGATCTTCTATCGTGTGACTTACACCTGGAACCGAGGTGGGAGGTTGAAAGAACTTCGCATTAGGTAAGAACTAAATTTGTGTTATGTGTTTATGGTCTGTTAGAAATGGGGGGGGGGGTATGCAGGAATTAGATCTGGAAATGCAACTAGTTTTAAAATGTGTTTCCTGCTTTATCCACCTAGGCAGTGTCTTTAAATGATCTATGTTTCAAGCATGAATCCCAGTAGCTGGGATATAAAAGTTACATCCCAGGAACATGGGATCAGAGAAAGGGACCTTTTGGTATCTAATCCAACCTCCTGCTCATGAAAGCATCCCCAGCTGGTGCCACAAAGTGTGAGCAGACTTGAGTGCTTTTTTGTGTTTTGAGAGTTTCAGAAAAAGAAAAGTGCATTGTTGTAATCTGTATCATCCTTTATGTACGAGCTGCTGCCAAGCCAGATTATGGTTATGTAGGGAACTGATTTAATATACTGTGGCTGGGTTCACCTATTGCATTCAGCTGAAAGTGGTTTAACTGTAGTTAAATTATAAAACTATGTTATAGTTGAAGGCCAGCATAAGTTTAACCATGTTTTGTGTAATCAGGTGCAGATGAAATTAATCCTTTTCAGCTGTAAGTCAGGGTTACAGATCACAGTGAGTGACTTCACACAACATGCTAAGCAAATCAGTTAGTGCAATGTGTGAATCAGGTCACAGCATCAGTTATATTGTCCTGCATCTCGAGAAGGAAGAAGAGTTTCCAATAGAAGAGAATATATATAGCTCAGGGCTGAACTGTGGAGTCCTTGGGATTCTCTGAGCTTAGTTGTTTTCTTGCAGACGTTTCATTACCTGGCTAGGTAACACCTTCAGTACCGTTCTAGCACTGAAAATGTTACCTAGCCGGGTAACAAAACATCTGGAAGAAAACAACCAAGCTCAGAGAATCCCAAGGACTCCACAAAGAAGAGTTGTACAGTAAAGTAAGAATTTGCTCCATTTTGGCTGCAGTTAGTAACATTTTGCTGTTCATATTGAAAAGATGCTTAAAGCCTCAACTGTGGCCTGTGGCCAGCTGGGAGAGGGTTGGAGTCTCAGGGCCAATGATTCCTGGACGGGATCTTGTTCAGTTCCATCTATTCCTAGAACTGGCGCTTGTTTTAAGATGGCTGTTGGCCTCTGTGAATTTACAGATTTGTTTAGCATCCTTGGCCATCTGGATATGGAAGGCTAGACTCTGAATGTTTGTAATAGATAAAGTGCAAGCCATCTCACAGCCCCACCTCCCACCACCAGTTCAGCTCTTCCTTGTAGCTGCTATGACTGTGTTAGAGAAAATGGAAGCTCTTAAAAAATAGGCTTGATGGCAGTCCCGGTTTATTTAGGGAAGACTGTGGGTGAACGTTTGTAGAGAAGAAAGGCCTGCTCAGAAGCATTGCTGTCTTTGTTTCCTAGACACCTGGCAAGGAAGTTTCTGTATCTGTGGAAGAAGAAGACATTTGGAAGAGTTCTGCCATCCAAAGCTAGGTAGAGAAAGCTTTTGGCTCAAATAAGAAAAACACACAGCAGAACCAGCCCAGTAGGAGTGGTTTATCTGGTCCCAAAGGCCTTGGCTGAGGTTTCTTTTTCTTCTGATGGTAACGCGATGTTTGCTGTTGTGTGTTTAACATCCGCAGCATGTAACTTTAGGGAAAGCCTGGGTCCTGGAAGTCTTTCCAGCCGCTGAAAAGGAGCTCTGCTCTGGGTCATGTGACGGAGGAGGAAGTGGGAGGGGGCTTAGAACCAAGCAGCTGCCAACATCCCGAGCCGCTGCCCGCCTGCAGGGAGGGGGGCTTCCAGGACTTTTCCCCCTCCAGACCCCCAGCCCCACCCAGCCTACTTTCACACTCGGTCCTTCCTTTGCCAGCTTCTCGCCCAGTACTGAATTTGGTCCAGTTTTTGGAGAGCTTTCTGCTGAAGGAGAGACAGGCAGAGTCCTCCGTCCCTTTACCTGTCTTTTCTCCCAACATCCCTTCCAGTTGGAAAGAACAAGAAGAAGGAGCTTCATGCCTTTTCGTACTCAGGGTGCTTCTCTTTAGGCCCCCCCGAACAGGCCTAAAGAGAAGTCCTGGCCTCTGGTCCTGGCCTTGGGCTGCGACTCCCAGCTGGTGGCCTGTTTTCTTTTTATGTTGGCTGCTCTGTGTGGCCAGGGAGGTGCCCTTTCCCTCTCCAGAATGGGAGAGCCAGGCCAGTTGGTGGAAGGGAGCCCCAGCCATTGGTCCGAGCTCTGGCGCTGGGAAAGACAGAGAAAGAGAACCCTGCTCTTCTGCTCCCTCCCTCCAGCAGTGAGCCAGCCCTCGAGGCCACGCTTTCCTAGCTTTTCCTAGAAAAGACGTACTTTTCTATTTCTAGCACTTCTGCCCCTGTAGGTGGACACACGTTAGATATTCTGTTTGCCTTGGAGCCCAGGGTTGAAGATCTAGACGTGGAGGGCATTTCCGCCAGCTCTTTGCCACAGCCATATGGCTTTCTGGGCTGGCTGAGTTTGGCTGGCACCAGGGCTTGCATAGGGCTGATCGGAAGGTCCGCCCTGGCGTCTCATGGGTCCAGATGACTCCCAGGCAGGGATGTATTTCTTAGCAACCTGGTGGGCAGTTCTCTGGAATGCCCGGTTAGCTCCATACGTCCTTCATATGGTTGCCCCAGTGCACACGCTATTTAAATTGCCATTCAGGGTTTTTCACTGTCTTCTTTGTGTAGGTCCTATTTTGTTCAGAAGACACTGCAGAAAACCTTTGGAGAGTGGAAGGAGGAATGGTGGGTTCTTTGCAGAGAATGGAAGCTTATCATCAGAGCCGACTGCCATTACAGGTTTGTGCGAGAGACATTTTGATGCCCCGGCAGGACACGCTCTGTTATTTGGGCTGAGAATCCATTTGAACCTGTTAAAAATTGTGTTCATTTCCCAAGCTTACGTTTTCCTTCCCGCATCCTAACTAAAAAAAAATGGTTCCGTTTAGACATTGTATGAAACCATGACGTATGCTAACTATAGTTTAGATCCTAAACTGACTTGAGCCAGACAAACCAGCTTAGAGCTGTTTATTTGTGTTTATCTTCCATCTATTCAGCATTTGTCTTCTGGGTCTCTGGACATGAAGCCAAATATGAAATAATATTTTGAAATATTCAACTAAACCATAGTTAGTGAGTCCAGATCACAGGATTGGAAGTAGCTTGGCGTGCCTGGTCCTCTAGAAGTTTGGAATGCAGTTCCCCAAATCATTTGCCCTGAGATTGTGGAGTTGATGTGTAGACTCTCCAGTCAGCACCAGGATGCCTCCTCCAGTGTAGCTGCATGGGGGGGGGGGGGTTCAGGTATTGCACCAAGTCAGGGCTTATTGGTAAATCACAATTGATTCAGTTGAGACAACACGCTAAGCTGTAAATTATGGTTTACAAAATGCAGTGACTGAATTACACAGAGTACCAAGCCAAAATCAAAGAAATCATGTTGTGACTTTGTTTGGATCCAATCCCATAGTTTGCGAAACCACTTGAAATTATAGTTACTAATTTTAGTTTGCGACTTCCATGGGTTGTGAATTTCCTTAATTAAACGGGTTTGGAAGCCTGAACTTGGACAGTCCAAGCCATGATTTGTTTAATGGTTCGTGCAATATGTTTCAAATAAGCATATCACTTTGCGGCACAGTATGATGCATGAACCTGGACAGTGTTTTGTGTGGCCGGTTTTTGTTTTAATAAAAACAGTTCAGAAGAGAAGGAAACTATGTTTATACCAAGGTTGTCTTCCCTAATTAGGGATTCATTTAAAAGTTAAATAGGGCTTTCCATTGCAAGTCAAGAACTCAGAAAGGGGAGTTGGTACCTGCAGCTCTCCCTCAATTTCTTCTGATGGAGCTTCTGCTGACCGTGTTGCTGAATTTCAGTGGTCTGGTTGTCCAGAATGGGTGAAGTGGTTTCCTGCTCTTTGTTTTTTTTATAGTAATTTTATTAAAAGTTACAATTAAAAAGATAAAAACTAATACAAATGAAAAAAAAGGAATAAAAAGAAAAAAGAGAAAGTGCAGGAAAAAAATAGAAATAAAAATAAAAATAAGAAAAAGAAGAAAGTAAAGAAAAAGAAAAGAAATATATAAAGTATTTAAAATATATAAATATATAATATAAAATATAAAATATATAGCCATCCAGAGTAGCTTTGTGTGAGATGGACGGCTATATAAATGTGATATATAAATAAATAAAAATAAAGAAAGAAATGACTTCCCCCTTTATCACACACATAAAGAATTTTAGTAACTTATCATGTTCTCTTAAAATACAGCAAACAATTTCTTTTTCCCATATCCCATCTCTTATCTGTAAATAAATCCTTAAAGCCTTGTTGTTTCAGTCCTGATCAGCAAAAGTCCATTAGGGGTTACCAGAGATAACAACATATCTATTTTAACCTTGATCAAATAAACCAACTTTATATTCCTTCCTTTTACTTTTAACAATCTTGACCTTTAGTCCCTTCAAATAACATCCTAGAACTTGATTTCCTTTCATTTTTTCTTTGTCCTCACAAAATTCTGCAAAGCTTTAAGAAGCTCTTTTGTATAAATCCAGTATAGGAAGATTATCCAGGTCACTCTCTTGGTTTGTTATTTGTATATCCCTTTTAATTATTAAGACATCAGCTGGTTTCTTTTGTATATCCAGCGCGGCATCTTTTTCCATGTCATTCTTGTAGGCTGTCATTTTTAAATTCACTTTCAGATCAGTCTCAGCCTTGTCTGGTAAAACATGTTCCTCTTCCATGACATCTTTTAAACACAGTCTATCTATAGAGGCTTAAAGTTAAAAGTAATTTCTGGGTCCCTTGTCCCAAAATATTCTTCAATATGTCCACTGTTAAAATATTTTGCTCCATTCTGTATTAGTAAGTCAAATGTAAGCTTTTTTTCCTTTAATTGTAATCTTTAGTTCTTTCTGGTTCCCTCTAGTGTCCAACGTTCAAAGTCCCTTTTTTTTTTTTAAAAGAATTCAAAACAGTATTTTCCCATAGGAAAGATTCTTATAATTAATTCCAAAAACTTACTTCAAATTTATCTGGACCCTAGTCTGTTTGAACATTTCTAAAATCAAAATTTTAATCACCCTTTTGCTGTTTATTCCAGAAGAAAAAATTAAGTCCTTAAACTTGTATTTAAAACTTCTTTCGCTAAGGATTGAAGGAAATTCACCCTGTGTTTTCGGACTTGTTGATCCAAAGGTTCCTAATAGCTGAATGGCAGTGAACAAGCAATTTCCAAAAGGAATTAGAAAAGGAAGTATGCGAACCCAGGGTCCTTTTGAAGGCACCTACTGTGGGCTGAGCAAGATGGCTGTTCCCTTGTCTCCCAGAGCGCTACTCCTGCCAGAGATTGCTGTCTTGCAGTCTCCTCGCAAGGGACAACTGTCTGGAGCGCTTGTGGGCAATCTGAAGTCCTTTCCTTGTCTGGAGAGGAATTACGAAGAGTTGGTCTACTTGCCGGCTCTTCATTCCGCCATGGTCGTCAACCCTGTTTTTAGTGGGGTCGCCTTCAGTTCACCTTTCCTTCTGCAGAAGTCCTGGTTTCATGCTCTTTGGAGAGAGGAAGTGTACAAAACCTGTTGGGTAAACCCTAACATAGACCAAATTCATTAAAAAAAAAAAAAATCACTGTTCTCGCCCCCATCTGGAGAAATGGGAATTCAGTCCCTTCCACTTGGCATTGTCATCCTGATGTTTCCACTTCCAATAGCTAATTTTGGTGGCCCATGAAGTTTCTTTAAAAAAAGAGAGAAAGGAAAAGAAATACACTCAGCATTTTTATAAAACATTTGAGGTATCCAGACAGTTTCCTGTACACCAACCTGCTGCTGGATCTTGTTGAGGCTGCAGAGAAAAGTCCCGCCGGTACTAACTCCTAACACACACGCACACAAAAGTTATGTAAAATAATTTTTCTAGGCAAGAAGCATATGATATGAAAGCATTTCCACAAATCCCTCAGAGTGGATCGTGTCATCTAGATGGGCCTAGCTCAAGCTGATCCTGGTGGGTGACCAAGTGTTATGTTCTCAATTCATCAGGTATTTCCTCTACAACAAGATGTTTCAGGCTTGGAGGTCCCACCTGCTCCAGCAACGCGCCAAGAAGATCACCTACCGTATTGCAGCAGCCCACGGTGAGAATGTGGGAGGGCTGGGCTGGGCAAGGGGCATGAGGGTCAGTGCCCACGTCTTGGAAGGGGAGATGAGCTCCAGGCCATTCCCTTTCCATCTCTTGTGCCCCGCCCAGTTTCTTCTCTCACTGGACTCCTTTTTAAAAATTCTTCTAATAAAAAAGGGAAGCTAGCGTATTGCAAAGCCAAGCACGAACCTGGCCCTGTGTCTGCAGAAAGGCTTTTGGGGCCCCTGAGAGGCCGAGAGAGCTTCCTTCAGACAGTTTGCCATCTCCCCTGATGGGCTGCCCACCCACAGTGTGCACCCTATGTGGCTGTGCCTACTGTATCTTCCCCAAATTCTGGAAGTGCTTCTGGGCTGGAAGAGTTTTCTCCCCCTGTCCCTCCCCTGGGGATGGGGCAGATGGCATGGAAGGTGCGGGCCCTTTCCCTGGGCCGCTGAGTGCTCTCCCCTTTCCTGCAAGCATCTCTTCTGCTGCAGGGAAAGGCCTGGGCAGCTGTACCTTCCCCACTGCTGCTCTTTAGTTCATGCTGTGGCAGGTGCAGAGCTGGGATCCAACTTCCACTTTGTATCTTCCGCCACGATTAAGTTGCCCCCAAAGTTCAAAGAGTTCCCTCTGCCCTTTCAGGACCACAGTTCTAACACACTGTGGCAGAAACAGCGGATGCAAGGAACAGCAAAAATGGAAAAGACTAACAGGGAGGTTAGCAAGTTGTATTAAGGAGAATGTCAACGTCTTTCTTCCTCCAGAGCTCTTTGCAGCCACCCCTATGTAGGAGTAATAGTGTTTGTTTGTCACCGTTGGCATCTCTGCCTCTTCCCACCACTGCTTGATTGCTTTCTCCCCTATTCTGAGGTTCTTTTCATCAAACACCGCTTGTTGTTGCTTCAGAAGAGCCTCACAACCCGTGAATCTGTTGTGCACATCTGGGTTGGGTTTGACACTCATTCTTCCTTGTTGCTTCTGTTCTTACCCAAATGGGGCTCCATCGGCAGCGGCAGCCCTTGGTTATCGAGGAAAGGGCATCCCGGCTGTCCTGGTCCTAATCTGCTTCCTTTCCTGCTTGTTGCTCGCCGCCTTTAACGGTGCTTTCTCTCTTAGGGTGCTGGAGAGTCTGCTCTCTTTGGCATCATCAATTTCACCAGCTGGGCTTTATTCCTCTTAGGACCGTGCTCCCAAAGGATTGGAAAATGGCATTTTTGTCAAAAAAAGGACACACTTTTTTTTTTAATTAGGCTTGCCTTAAACAACTAAACTATGATGTTGTTTGTTTAGTCTTGGCTTGCGTGTTAGGTGAGCCTAGCTGTTGTGTTTGATTAGCAAACTGTGGTTAAACCATAGCTTAGCATGATGTGTGAACCCAGCCCTGTTCTTTGTTCCAATGACCTTGCCAACCGGGTCCTGCAGCAACTAAGCAGAGAATCCTTGGGACTTGGCAGCGTTGGCTGAGCTACGTTGAGCTGCGCAGGATGAAGCACCAGATGCACCGGGAGGCGCTGCAGTTCCAGCAGCAGAGCACCCTGCGGTGAGAGCCCGTGGGAGGCCTGGCGGGGCTTGGCCGCAGTCCCCCTCCAAACATCCCAGGCCTGAACACTCTTCTGGGGAACAGCCTCCCTTTGTCTCTGTAGCCTGAGGTGCAAAGCTCGGCTCCCTCTCTTCCTGTGCAGTCTGAGGTCATGGTGGGTCAGTGATATTGCAATGTTTTTATTGTGTTGTTGCCTAAACCGTGGCCCTACCAGTGACGGCTTAGGACAGGGCAGCAGATCTTCTGGGACCAGGCTGCAGCCCTCTGCAAGGGCACTTTTGAAGGGGAAGGCTACCAAGGAGCCCCAGTATTTCCCAGCACACTGGTGAAAAACCACTTTAGTGGATAAAAGTAATAGTTTATGTCTGGCCAGTGGATGAAGTGGGGGCTAATTGGGGGAGTTGGAAGAAATTGTGAATGTTTAGCCATGAGAAGATGGAGGGGGATGTAGTAGCACTTTGAAATGTTCGCAGAGAGACACGGAAGAATGTCAAGATCTGATCTCTCCCATTTGGGGGTTCAGGAGGCAGATTAATGGGGTTAATTTACAAGGAGAAGGCTGGCTGGGTTAGAGGAAGTGGGTGGGCTGCCTTTCCCTGGGTCTTTTGAAGAGGAGCCCAGAGAAGACTTCTTTTCGGCCACTTTAATATGAATTCCTTTGCTGAATGGGGGAGGTTCTAGGATTCCCCCTCCAAGCAAATCCCAGCTGCTGAGGAGCAAACTTGCTCGGGGAGAAAGGCTCAAGGTGAGGTGGGGGAGAGGGGTTTCATGGCCTAAACAGCCCCCTCCAGCCAGATCTGTGGGCTCTTGACATGGCCCCCTAACATTCTGGCACCCATGACGTTCCTAAAGCTGTTCTCCGGGATGAGAGCTACGGTCTGAAGCAGGTCTTTGCTCTTTTGTTTCAAACAGACTCTCGTGGAGATTGTGGCAGAAGCGACGGTGCCAGAGTCAGGTTTACCATGTGATGGATAACCAGGCCCTCCGGCAGTGGGCACGCAGCGTGCAACTTCGTGTGAGTCCAGAACCTTCATGTACTTTAGGCCCACGAGGGAAGGCTGAGCAACCACATCCTATTAACCCATGGCTTGTTTTAACCAGGGTTTGTGGAATGAGTGTAGTGGTCTGGTTCCCAAGCGATGCTCAGCCTTAGTTCTCCCTTCCCTGCCTGCTTCTGGCTTTTAGCCTCTCTGGTCATCCTTGTTGTCAGGCCTGGCTGCAGTGGAAGGCCCTCTACACCCAACTCCAGCGGGAGAAGGCGGCAGCTGGCTGGGCAGCGAGGGCCCTGCAGCGCTGGAAGATGCGGAAGGGCCTGGAGTCCTGGCTCCGTTATGTGAACCAGCGGAGAGAGAAGCGGCGCAACAGCCGTGAGTGCCCCTCTTGATCAGGGAGGCAGCCACAGGAGGACCCTCCTGCTCCGCGGAGGCGAAGGAGGCCTTTCTCCGGGGCAGCGAGTGCGGGAGGGTCCGAGGCGGAATGGCTGCAAGGCACGGCCTGGGTGAGCTGGGGGCACGTGACCCCAACAGAGGTGGCTCTCCAGGACAAGCACCGATGTCGATGAGATTGAGATTGAGGCAGAAAGGCCATGAATGGGATAGGAGAAGATTATTGCCTCCACACACTGACTCGAGGGCAGGGGGGACAGTTAGTTGAGCTTATTATGATTAAATAGCCATTCCAGGGCAGGGGATATTTTTGAACGTGTATAAATGCTGCTTTCACTCCCGGATTCACAGATGAACCGCTGGCGGGGATTTTCACATCCCTATCCTGATCAATATCAGAACGTCTGCCACTTGGAATGCCCAGCGCTTGCCTTTCCTCTGAGCAGCCGGCTGGAAATCCCGTCTTTCTCTCTTCCCAGGGCTGGCTTTGCAGCACCACCGCACCCAGCTGCTCCTGTGGCACTTCTCAGCCTGGCAGCTGGCACGGCAACACAAGAAGCGGTCGGAGCACCTTGCCCAGCTTGCAGCTGGCGTAGCTCTGCGAAGGGCTTTTGCGCACTGGGAGCTCTGTATCCACTCTTGTGCTATCCTGCTGCTGGGGGCTGCCGTGGGCGGGACCAGGGGCCATCCCTTTCTGGCCAGAAGTCCCCGCAGAGCCCCCCCCATGTGTTCGTGAGCTTCTGTTTGAAAAAGGAGGTCTGTATTGTTTGTTTACAGAAGTTCTACACCAGTTTTTTGTTACTAAAAACAACTCTCAAGTTGCATAGAAAAAAGGAGAATCATTGGTGTTATTTATGTTAAGTAAGAACGTACGTGAAAGAAAGTTGTATGCAAAGGCAAACATGAAGCCCGTATGGCTTGGCTCCAGGGAGTCTTCATGGAATCTGCCTGACTGGTACACGTGTGCGGGGGGCTGTGGAGGCTCCTGTCCCTTTGAGAACCCTTTCCCCAAGGAATACCTGCCACCTTCCCTGTTAGCCTATCCAGGGTAGTTGAGAGGGCCCTGGGTGTGCTGCTGAGATGGAGTGGGTGGCCGCCTGAGATAAAGCACGTGCTCTTAATGGATTTTGCTTTTATTTTTGGTGTAAACTGGCTGGAGTCCCTTTGCAATAAATAGATATGTTAGAAGTTACAAAGGTAAATAGAGGTGACAGACAGGGCCACTGCCTATTAACCCAGACAGTAAAACTGACTGAGGCGTACATTTGGATTATGTTAAAACAGTGCTTCAGCCATGCAAATTCATCTTGCGAAGTTTTGGATTACTCCCTCTGAGGGATAAACAGCTGCAGGTTAGTCCCGTCCAGCTGAGAACCGTTGCATTTCTTAACCCATCCGTTAGACGTGGCATCGTGTGCCGAAGCAGCGGGGCGTTATGGGCTGGCTGAAAGCCACTATAACCGCAGCCTGCTGGTAAGAGCTTTGTGGTTCCCCAGTGGAAAAGACTGGACGCCTCAGGGCGGCTTCTGAGCAGGGAGAGCCGCTTCTCGTGCTCCTTCCCCCGCACTTGCGCAAGCAGCAGGAGGACGGGGCTGGAAGGGCACGCGTTCTGCTCCACACGCTGTTATTCCGCGGCTACTGATCTTGGGCACTTCAAGGGCAAGCGAATAGGGAGGATTTCCCTGGCCCTGTGCCCAGGCCACACACACACACGCGCCGGCTTGCCCGCTTCGTTTTGCTTCCCCAACTCTGTTTTCACAGATGATGAAAAGGATGGGCTGTTCTGGAGGCTCCTGGTAGGCACACCTTCCCTGCATCTGGGACTGAGGCCAGCTGTTCTTTCCCTTCTCACAGAGTTGTGGGTTTCGCGCCTTGCGGAGGAACGTCAGGGAAGCTTCCCTCAAGCAAGTGAGAAGGAATTTGGCTTGTCAGCAGCACCGAGTCACGGTGAGGCCGCCCTTGTTTCCACTGCTGCCTCTGCGCTCACCTCAGCCGTCAACCTGAAAAGTGTAGTTTCGTGTGGCCGAATTGTTTCCATGATTCAGGAAACGGCGGGGGGGGGGCAAATTGCAGGCCGCAACTTAGGTGTTGTGTTGACACTGTTATTAGAGATTATCCTTTGCATCTCCACAATGAAAAACCTGGGTACTGCCAGCTTGTTTGCTTAGTTATGACAAAGGAAACGATGGATAGTTTTGTCTCTGGGCTCAAAGGTAGCTAAAGAGGGAGGGTGTGCAGGAAAAATAAAAAGGACATCAAGAAGGATTAGGCTGCTTTTTATGAGAACATATAAGGCTGTGAAAACTGGACAGTGACAAAGAGAAAGCAGGCAAGACATGTTTGAATTATGGATTTGGATATACTTATTAAGAGCACCATGGACTCCCAGAAGAAGCAGTTAACAGTCCTGGGCCAAATATAGATGGGTTGCTCCTCTGAAAGCAGCGATCAACAAGCTCGAACACACGTCTTGGTATGTGATCTAAGCAGATAACGGTCTAGGGAAAAGATGATCCTTGCCAGCATGGAGGGAAGCAGGAAAAGGGAAGAGGGTAGACAAGGAGGATGGACAGACGGGATCAGAGAGTTCTTAGAAGAGCTACAATTAATTACTAGAGAAGATCAGGATGGTGGAGCCCAGCTTGATAGCACCTAACTAATGGCCCTTTCCAAGAATCGGGGTAGCTGACTGATCAGAACGGGCCCCGGAGGGGATGAGGGAAAAGAAGATGTTTCTGATATGGAAGGTAGTTCTGGGCGACAGATGAATGCAGTACGCTCTTCCGTTGGACCCAAATTCTGCTGCAAGCAGCAGCTTCTGTCGTTTGGGATGAGAAAGGAGGTCCCTTTGTTCCCACCGCGCAGTCCCCCTCTCTACCTCTGTCTTGCAAATCAAGTTACAGTTCGTTCCCTGCTGCTTCGGTCTCTGTTCCAGCTCACGTGCAGGTTCTGGGCTTGCTGGAAGTCTCGCCTGGAGCGGAAGGAGGAAGAGCAGCACCACTCCTTGGCTCTGGCAGCCGTTTCTCACCACAGGTGCTCGCAGAGGGGCGGGTGACTTTCTGTAGGGTTCTGCAGTGGGGTGGCGTGGGCCTTGCTTACGTACATGCTGACGTTGTGCCTTGCAGCTCACAGCGAGATACGCTGAGTTTTTTGTGAAAACCCTGCCCGGCATCAGAGAAGGGAAGGCAACAGGTGCCTCTCAGCGCTTCCTGGGCCAGGGCTGGGGCATGGATGGACAGGGTCAGAGAGATTCACCTGCGTGAAGCCTGGTGTGGCAGGCTCGCCCTTGGTGGCGCTGACCTGCACCCATCTTTTCTCCGCAGCGATGCTGTCGACGTTCTTTCATACTCATGCAGCAGGGCAGTAGAGTAAGCAGCAGGGGATTTGTCATAAATTGGCTAGAGTAGTTGCTAGTTCCTCCTGTAAACCAGCCTGTTGAAAATAGTAGATATGGGTGTGGAAGGATTTGGGTGCAAGCTCCAGCCAACCCTGGACTGAACCTGTGCTTGCAGGCACCCCTTTTTGTCCACAGCTCCAACTGGTGGAGCTTGTGGTACTAGCAAAAGACAAAGTTACCTGTGTAAGCCCAAAGGAGCCGCACTGGCCCAGCTTCATCCTTGCAAGTTGTAGTCTTCATCCAGTAGCCCCAGTGCCACATCCTCTGCTTTCCTGTGCCGTTTGTTTTGACCCAGGGAGGGTCGTCCCTGGTCCTGAGCATCCAGAACTGGCTGCTGAGTGCCAGCTGGCTCTTGGCTGAAGGGCCTGCTCTGCATTTCAGCCTGGGGCTGCTGCGGAAGTGTCTGTGGACCTGGAGACAGCGAGCCTGCGGGGAAAGATGCAGGAAGGTGAGCCAACAGAAACAGAAGCCTCTGCGTGCCAGCCTCCACGTGGGACCCGAGTGACCCCCTGAGATTTGTTAATTTCCCATCAGAGAGGCATCTGAGTGCTTCCTTCTGAGTCTTACCTTTATTTTGTCCTGAGCACTTTAGCCCCACCCTTCACTCTCAGAAGCTGACAGAAGAGGGTTTGTAGAGTATTAAAAGCCAGACGGTCCCTATCCTCAGACTCACCGAAAGATTGCGGGGGAACTGGAAGCAAGGCTGCCTGGCCCCAGTTCTTCATGTTTTCTGGTTGCCCTGAGGACCTGCCACGATGGCCTTGGATGTCTGCACGATGCCAGGGCACTCTGCTTCAGCCTCTGCGCTGCCCCTTCAAGCAGCAAAGTGTGGGGAAGCCGAAGCTGGGAGATCCATCAGCACAGGGTCTTGTGTGCCCTGCACTTGGGAGGTGGGGCTTCAGAAAGGAGGGTGAGCTGGTGAGCTGGCCTCACTGAGTCCACGCAGGGTGTGGAGGGACAAGCCAACCCCCAACTTTGATTCAGAAGGTGCTGAGCAGTAGGTCATGGGCTCCTAACATGGGCAGCTGTTTCAGAGCAAGGAACTGCAAAAAGCCTTAAATGGAGCACAGTTTAAGCACTGAAAAAAATGTTCTGGGTAGGTGTTTCCCACTTGAATTACACGCACAGACACCCATTTTTAGGTAGCTGATGATTCCTGGGAGGAGACTGTCATGGATGCTGAAAAAATCCCATTAAGAGTCCCCTTTTTTCTTCAGTTCCAGTATGCCCAAGCCAGCCAGCATCACAAGACTGTGGTCTTGTCTGCCACCTTTCTGGCCTGGAAGCTGTTCCGAGATCATCAGCGCTGGTGGAGCGGAATGAAGGGGGTGGCTGCGTGCTATCACAGGTGGGCTGGCTGGCTGTAGCCGTTTGGTTCTGAGCAAAGGGGAAAACGCATGCTTTCTTGGAAGGAGACGCCTGGCGGGGATCTTGGCATCACCTTCTCTTGAGAGGTTCCAGGAGCAAAGTTAGGAAAGGTTTGTAGCTTAGTCATGAATGATGGGGATGTTGAATCAGAGAGGCTGTTGAGAGGATCCACCATCAAATCATAGTATCACCAGAGCTAGAAAGGGGTCCTTAGTTTAAGTCCCTGCTTGATGCAGGATCTGCTATGGCATCGGAGACAGATCTGAACACCTTTCAGGGAAGGGAACAGGCCACCTCATGAGGCAACCCATTCCTCTGTTACGGCTTTTACCATCATATCCAGCCTGAGTCTGCTTGCCTGTAGCTCCAGCCGCTTGGTTCTGGTCTTGCATCTCTGAAGAGGCTCTCGTGCCTCTCCCAGCCTTCTCTTCTGCACGCTAAACTTACCCACTTCCTTCATCTAGTCTAGTGTTTCTCAACCTTGGTAACTTTAAGATGTGTGGACTTCAACTCCCAGAGTTCCCCAGCCAGCACTTCTGGGAGTTGAAGTCCACACATCTTAAAGTTGCTAAGGTTGAGAAACACTGATCCAGTCTTTGCCAGATTTGGTTTCCAGAGCCTTCACCGCATTGATAGCCGTCCTCTGAACGCACTCCAGTTTGTCAACGTCCCGTTTAGACTGGGGGGCCAGAATTGGACACAGAAGTCCAAGTGGGGCCTGGGCAAGTCGGAGTGGAGTGGGACAACTGCTTCCCGTGCTCTGGACTCTGTGCGTGTTCACACACACCCAAATACCATTTTCCTCATTAGCCCCTGTGTGGGACTATTGCAATTTACTAAAACTTCCAGATCCTTTCTGCCTGTATAACTGCCATGCCAGGTGTCTCCCATCCTAGACTTGTGCCTCACATTTTTTCTCCCCAGTTGCAGGACTTTATGTTTCTCCCTGTTAAAGTTTATCTTCAATCCACTGTTCAAGGCTGTCTCAGTCATTTTGAAACTTCTAAAGTATTTAGCAGAGCCAGTTTGGTCTAGTGGTGAAGGCACCAGGCTGGAAGCCGGGGACTGAGTTCTAGTCCTGCTTTAGGCACGAAGCCAGCTGGATGACCCTGGGCCAGTCCCTCTCCCTCAGCCCTAGGAAGGAGGCAATGGCAAACCACTTTCTAAAAAAAACTTTGCCAAGAAAACTGCAGGGACTTGTTTAGGCAGTTGCCAGGAGTCAAAAAGTGACTCGGAGGTGCACACACCCACAAAAAACAGCGTTGTTAGTCTCTAACAACTCCCTTGTTAGCCTCTTGGGAGCATATCCCCTGGCTG
The DNA here is from genome assembly GCF_059951505.1 of Python bivittatus. Taxonomy (NCBI): domain Eukaryota; kingdom Metazoa; phylum Chordata; class Lepidosauria; order Squamata; family Pythonidae; genus Python; species Python bivittatus. Next base: position 1,380,916 of record NW_028277070.1, on the reverse strand, counting down.
CTGTGCTGTGTTTTGGCCCGCAAGGGAAGTGAGGACTGGGCTCTGAGATACTGTTGCTGGAGTTCTGTCGGGCAGGTTGCTGTTCAGAGAAGACTGTCCTGCTCTGGATTCCCTCATCCTGCTGTTTTGCCTCTTGTACGGTCAGCCCTGCGGTACTCCAGGCTTTGCAAATGTGGGGTGTGACAACCCAGAGAGGCCAGGATGCTCTGCAGGGGAGGCTCACGCTGTGCTCTTTCACAGGGAGATGTGGACCAGGCGATTCTTTGAGAGGTGGCTGTTGAGACAGCGTGAGCAGCACGAGGGACGAGCGGCAGGGAAGATGGTAAACGTAGCCTTCTGCGGGAGCCCGTGATCTCTGCACAGCTCTCCTGCTGGAGTCAGAGGAGCATCTCTGCGCTCATTGTTGGCTGCCTAGTCTCTGGGTTCTGGGAATGGAAAGCAGGGCCTGGATCTCAAAGGGAGGCTTAGCCTGGTGGGGGGATGTGGAGCAACCTTCATGGTCCTGAGCTTTGTCTCAGTTCTGCTTCATGGTCCTGAACCAGAGGCTTTTCTTTCTCGCTTGGGTGCCACACCACCCGCCCCCCCCCCACTGCTTCCAGCTTTTGGCCACCTAAGGCCAAGAAGCTGCTGAAGAAACCGCTCCTGGGGCAGCCCGGCCGCAGGTGCCGACCACCACCCTCTCTCTTTGCAGGCAACGTTGCATGCTGAACGGCGGCTTTTGTCCCAGTTCTGGGGCCGGTGGCACGGGGCAACCGTGGCCTGGCTGGAAGAGCGAGAGCATACCTCCTTGGCCAGGGTACATCACAGGCATTGGGTCCTTCAGGCCGCTTTCCACCTCTGGAGGGAGAATGTCTGGGAAATTAAAAGAGGGTAAGACACAAACAGGAGAGTCCCAACAGCAGGCCAGCTCCCCTGGTGCTGCGGGCTGATTTTCTTTGTCTCTCAGTGGCCCTGATCTGATAGCTGTGCCCTGAGATGGCCTTGCTAGGGGCCTCGCTTCTCCCTGGCACCTCATTTTTAGTTTCTGGGAAAGTTTGCAGGGCCCTTTTGGAGCCCACAGACATTCTTGGGAATAGATGGACTTGACTTTGAAAGCAAGGAAATGGTGTGTGCAAAGGAGCCAGGATGGCAGACTCCCCTGTCTTGAGCTCCTCACCCCAGAAGTGATTTGGGTTCCACTGTTGCTCAAGACTTGGTGAAGGGAGCTCCCGGCCAGTGTCCCTCAGGCTGGCCTCCTCCTGGAGCCCCCTGATGTTTGGCTCATTGTAGCCAAACAGGACAGATCTGACGTGGTCACTGCTTGAGTGGGATAGTGATTCTCTTTAATGTAGGTGTTGCTGCTCTTTATTGGTAGCATAATGAAAGTGGGCCAAGAATAGGGATGGTGGCAACACTGCTGTTGGTCTAGGTGAGATTAAATCATCACGCTCCACTTTGCTGTGTTCTAGGGATAGGGATGAACAGCCTATGAGAGGCCCCAATCCCCTCTTTATGGTCTCAAGGCTTCCACCAGAGCGTCATGGAAAACTGGGAGCAAAGTACTAAATTTCCATGGATGAATCATTCACTGAGTGGAGCTTAGCTTTTGCTGGGCTTAAGAAGCCTCTTCCCCAGGCTGAAATTTGGGTTCCTTCACTGATGACGTGCCTGTATCTCTGGCCAAGGGCCTGCTGGCATCCGAGCTCAGGTACCCCTGTGCTTCTTTCAGGCGGGTGAAGGAGGCAGAAGCATGGCAGTTCCATTTTGAGAAGCTCCTGCAGCGTTCGTGGAGGAAATGGCGGCAGGTGAGAGAAGCTGTGGATGCAAATCCCATTGATCCTCTCCCATGGAAACCAACATTCATGAGGGGCACCAAGGGAGTGGTTTGGTTGGGCAAAATTAAGCAAAAAGTAGCTGAGCGCTGAAATCAGGAGCTTTTTCCTGGTGTTACATATTCTACCAACATTGCTGAAATTTCTCAGGATGCTTTATTCCAGCCACAAAGGCTGTACGCTGGCTTCCTTTGTGTTTTTTTTTCCCGAGATGAAAGCTGCGACTCTACGATGTGCGTGTGAAATACCTTAGGACATCACAGCAGGCATTTGGTAGATGCAGGGAGGTTTGCCAAAGTTGTCCGGAGAAGGAAGTTGCATGAGAACAAGTGTTCTTTTTCATGACCCCAAATTCTTTTATGAGGAATGTTTATTGCCTGTTTCTTTTTGAAAAGGAGATAAAAGGAATACTGAAGCAATGTGTGTTTTAATAATTCTCTTATTTGCCTATACATTTAGTCCATTGGTCATAAATTTAACAAGATGCATGAGCCTGTACACAGTGACACGCTTCATCAACGAAATGTAAATATAAAGGAAATTGTTCAAGACAGTCTTAATGCCGATTGAGCATCTCTTTCTGGTCTTGGCTGAAGTTCCTGTTGCAGTGACATGTGAAGGAAGAGGCAGTGGGGCCCTCGATGGTTTTTCACTGAAAAGTCAATTCTTTGTAAACTAGCATCCAAAAACCATCTTAGGGATGGATATTTTCTTAACAGCTTCAAGGGCAAGATCTGCTGCTTGTCTGGCTGGTGAAACTGAAAGAATCACGAACCCAGTTTGGGGATTTTGGTGGCTGTCCAGAGCGCTATTTAAGGAGGTGCCCCAATGCCGGCTGCCCTTTTTACATGATTTGTTTGCTCAAATTCCCTAAGATTATGGGGGTCAAGCACAAAAGGCTCAACCTCACAGAATCCTCAGGTTGGAAGGGACCGTGGAGATTTTATAGTCCCACCCCTGCCCAGGGCAGGAATTCTCACATCCTCTCAGACAAATGGCTGTCTGGCCTTTGTTTGAAAAGCTCCAGCGATGGAGCCCCCGTGACTGCAGGAGAGAGGCTGTTCCACTGCTTCATTGCTCTCACATCAGGAAATTCCTCCTTATTCTGAATTTGGATCTCGCTCTATAAAGCTTCTACCTGCTGGTTCTCCTCCTACCCTCAAGAGCTGTGGAGAATAAATCCACCCCCTCTTCCCTGTAACAGCCCTTCAAGTATTGGAAGGCTGCGATCATGTCACTCTTCCTTAAGCTAAACGTACCCAGCTCCTTTAACCATTCTTTATGGGATTTATCCTCCAAGCCCCTCGCCATCTTCATCGCTGCTCTGCACTCTTTCCAGTTCCTCGGCATTACTACAACTAAAGGTGGACACGGTATTCCAGGTGCAGCCTGGCCGGTGCAGAACTATCCCTTCTCGTGACCTTGGCATTATGCCTCTGTAACACAGCCCAAGACTGTGGTGGCTCTTAGTTCACCCTTAATCCGTGGCCTTCAGATCCTTCTCCTAAGTGCTGCTAGTGAGCCACACACCACCCATCTTGTACCTCTGCATCCATTTTTTCCCCTCCAGCTTTCTGCCATCTGAAATTTGGTGAGCATCCCTTCTCTCTCCTTGTTCAAGTCATTTATGAAAATGCCGAAGAGAACTGGGCCGGAACAGAACTCCAAGATACTGCAGGTGCGCCCCCCACACCCGCCCTGTGTAGGCAGAGATCCATTAAGGGCCACGTGTTGGGTGTGATTGCTCAACCAACTAGGAACCCATCTGGAAGTGGGACCATCCATCCCACATGGTTCCACTTGATCAAAGAGAGGCCATGGTCAATTTTATCGACGCCTTACTGAAGCCTAAGTACGTCACATCCACAACGTTCCTTTGGTTTGTTAATCTAGTCGCTGTGTCAAAAAAGCAGTAAGATTTGTCTGGCATGATCTGTTTTTAATAACCCCACGCTAGCTTCTAGAAACCCCTCGCTCACCTTGTAGGTGGTTGCAAACCCACTACCTGATGATCTTTTCTAGGATCTTCCTAGGGACTGTAACTTCCTGGGTTCATTGTTTTGCCTTTGAATACAGAAGCAACGTGAGCGCTTCTCCAATCCTCTGCCCTTTCCCCGTAGTCTGGGAGTTCTCAGAGATTACGGTCAGTGCTTCCGAGATCAGTCCCTTTAGTATCCTTCCTTGCCTATTTCGATCTGCATGTCTCTCCTACCCCCCACCCCCATGATGCAGTTTCTGGCAGGTAGGAGCAAATTTTTCCTTTTGCAAATAGGACTTCAGCAGTTCATCCTTCTCCGTGTTACCTGTCACCGTCTCCTTATCTTCTCCTAGCAGTAGACTTACCATTTCCTTGACTTTCTCTTGTTCCACACATATCCTCTAAGCATCATTAACATTAATGCGCTTGTGCCAGAAGTTGTGGAACAGGCAGATTGTGAGGATGAGGAACAAATAGCTTCCCCCATTGTAGGTCAGTGCTTTATCCTCCAACGTTGGTCTGAAAAATGTATTGTTGGAACTGAAGGGGTGCTGTTTGTTGTCTGTCTTGGTTTGAGGTTGGCGCTTTATTCTATATCCATAGATAGATTGTGGGAGAAATTGAAAGCATCCACCATTTGATCATAGCCTTTTTTCCCTTATTTATACAAGTATAAATTCACCCTCCAGAGCTGGTTAATTGTCCTATCCCTGTATTATTTGATGCAGACAGCAGAGTAATTCTGTCCTTTGTAGCAACTGGGTGGAGGAGAATCTTGTAGGCCTTCTCTTCCAGCCAGAAGAAGAGCTCACCATAAACGTGATGGATCACAACATAGGTGTCTCTGAGGTTCAGAATGCTGCTGGTCCAGATCAAGATATCAATAAATGCTGTAATTGTACATTATGGCCACTGGGCGGCAGCTGACTAATGAGATTGGTCTTAACACAGAAAATGATAAAAACTCGCCATCCATCCAGATCTTCCATAAAACTGTTCTTTATCAGTTTTGAGATCTGGGTTACCCATAGTGTCAATTTAGTACAGGTAGACCTCGAACAGCAACCGTTCGAAGTTACGACAGCGCTGAACGAATGGTGGTTACGACTGGTCCTTGGAGTTCTGGCCATCCCAGCATCCCTGTGGTCACATGATTGTGATTTGTGCACTTGGCAACTGGCTTGCACTTACAACCGGTTGCAGTGCCCCATGATCACGTGATCACCATTTGCGACCTTCCCTGCCGACTTCCCCAGAAAATGGGGAAGTTGGCAGAGAAGGTTGCAATCACTGGAGTAAGTCTTCCCAGTCACTGCACACCCTCCCTCAGCCCCTCCTCGAGCCTCCCTGTGCCTCCCCCACCACTCGCACACCCTCCCTGAGTCTTGCACCCTCCCTGACCCTCCCTTGCACCCCTGCGCACCCTCCCCAAGCCTCACTGTACCTCCCCCCCACTCACATACCCCCAGGCACCCTCCCCAACCCTCACTGTGTCTCTGCACATCCCTCCCAAGCCTTGCCGCACCTCCCTCGCACCCCCCCAAAGGGTATTCAGCTTTTGAAAATAGGAGTGTTTATCCCACCCCAGAAGATAAAGTTTAATGACCCCCCGCCTGTCAGTGTCTGGAGGAAATTATGTATTTTATTCAGAGATAAATGAAATATCAGATGTAGTACCAATTCTGCAGAAATCCTTGGATGTTATAATCTTGCCTCTTAGCATCAGCTAAGGGTTCTGGACAAGGGTCACAGGGAAAGTGGGCGTCCTGTCTAGGGCTTTTGTAAGGGGGAAAACACCATTCGCCTTCCCTTTGGATTCTGGGGCCTCAGAGAATCTGAACCAACTTTATAAATTCTTGAGGAAACCCGCATTTGGCTGTGGTCATGTGCATATAAATTCCATCAAGGGCTGGGGGTCATAAGAAAAACGTAACTCTGGCAGAATTTCTATTCTGATTTCAAGTGCCGGAGAGACTCTGGAGTCTGCAGGATGTGGTCAAAAAAGTCAAGTTGGCCACAACAATGCATTTTTTAGCGGCATGAGAACAGATGAAGCTTTGCCCTGTTGCGGCTGCCATCTTGACTTGTTTGACCCCATCTTGTGGACACACCCTGGAGACCCCTTTACTTGGATGCCTCTCCTGCTGCTGCCTGTAATGGGGGGAGAAGCTCCAGGGGAAGCTACGCCAGACCCCCCGCAACAGAAACGTTGGTTGAAATGGCCCTTTTTTTATTGCTCCTGTTCCCAGTCTCTGGCAGGTCAGGGCATTTTATGTTTCTCTCTTTCTAACTGGCGTTGCACTCCCAAGACGTTGCCACAGCTTGTAAAACTGTGTGGTTAAGCCTGCACAATTCATTGCGGGAAACTCTGGGCCGTTTATCTCAAAGGAGCTCTGTTCCTGCGCCACCCTTCTGCCATTGCCCAATGCTTCTCTTTGGGCCTGGAGCATTTGAGTCTGGAAAGAGACGCATTCCAGGAGTGGGGGGCTCCTAGCTCATACTTCCCCCCCCATTCGAAAGATGAGCCCCAGGAGAGTAACTGATGGTGGCCGAAGGTTTCTATGCCAGAGACTTGTCTTTGTGCACCTTCCATCGGAAAAAGTCTGACTCTGTTTTTGGCCCGCTAATGGCTACTTTGCAGAAAGTTGGGGGTGTGTGTGCATTTTTTCTGATTTCTGAACTGTCTCCACAAGTCCTGCTCCACGGTCCTTTTTCCTTCCAGTACCTGACGCAGAAGTCTGAGAAGTGGAAGAAGATGGCAAGAGCCGAGGGGCACTACCAGCAGACCTTGCTGGGCAGGATCATGGCAGCTTGGAAGGTAGGGATGACCAGAGCATCTGCTGGCTGCAGTTGAACCGAGAGACTTTTTCTCACTGATGATTTCGGTTTGTTTCATTGTGCCAGTTGTGTTCAGAGAATGCGGGCAGTGTCCTGTCTCTGTAAGCCCTGCTTTGGAGGCTGGGAAGGCTGAGTGCCATCTAAGGTGCTTGGAAATCACGTCAGCCGAAGGAAGCTTAGGAAAAGAGGTGTGAGGCAGCAAGAGAAATGGCAGAATAAAAAGGATCGTTGATGCAGTTAGTTAAAACAAAAAAAGGAAAGTGGGTGAAGGTTTTAATTAAACAATGAAGTGGGGTTTACAGGTGGTCCTCATTTAACGACCACTTGTTCAGCAACCATTCAAACTTATGATGGTGCTGAACAAGTGGTACTTACAACCAGGCCTCGTACTTACGGCTGTTGCAGCATCCCATGGTCATGTGACTGCCTTTTGTGACCTTCCCTACCAGCCCCCCACAAAGCACAGTCAATGGGGAACCCAGCAGGAAGTTGGAAGTCATGATCACATGAGGTCCTTGCTTAACGACAGCAACTGGGGCTGCTGGAACTGCCGTCATTAAGCAGTGCAGTCACGTGGTTTTTCATCTTATGGCTGCTATACTATTTTGATGAATTCTGGAGAACATGAAAGCTTGTATGCTCTTGTGCCATTTTACTTGGACCAACAAGAGTGACGTTTGGCTGTTTTTGGTGCTCAGTTATGTCCTCAAGCAGGAATGGGGTTAGCTGCCACACAGAAAAGTGTGTACAAGTCTGGTGTGTACATACGAGCCCTTTTCCATGCAGAGAAGAAGCTTCTTGGGGAAAGTTTATGTGGACATGAAGGTTGGTTCTTCTCTCTTTCCAGGCTTACCAGAATAACACTCGGCATGTCTTTCAGCAAGTGGCCGAGAAGGAGAGAGGCCATCGCCAGGAGCTGCTGCGGTAAAGACCTGCCCTGCCCTTAGTCTCAGGGCTGGGTGATCCCCCTTCGTCTCCCGGCCGTGCCCCTTGAACAGGCAGGCTGCTGGGCGAGCCCTGCCGGCGCCTCGAGCTTCCTCTCTGGTTCCCAGGCAGGTGCTGCGTTCCTGGAAGGAAAACGCTGCCGATCTCAGGCGGGAGGCCAAGGGAGCTGCCCTGGCTGGGCATCATTTCAGAAGAGTCGTTCTCTCCAAGGTAACTGTGGGCGAGGGGGGTCCAAAAGCTCAGCTGGAGGCCGAGCATTAAACGGCAGGACCAAAGCCGAGGAGCCCTTGCTGCCTGCCTTGGGTGGGTTTTGGGAAGTCCAGAGCAAGGCAGACTTAGTGAGTGGCAGCTGCGGGGTCTGCAGGTGCCTCCTTCCCCCTAGACAAGCAGGAGTCCTGGAAGCACTCAAGGCCCCCGTTTTCTTGGACAGGCGTTGCTCCAGTGGAGAGAGGCGGCCGCGGTGCGTGCCGATAACCGAGAAAGGGCAGCAGTGGCCGAGAAGGATGCCAGGAGGCGCTTGCAGGCAGGTGAGAGGAGGGTCCTCCTGGGTACCGTCACAGGGCTGCAGCGTTTCAGCCTTGGAGCCTTTCTGGCGGCCGTGCCTTCTGTCCCACGTGCCAGCAGTAGAGGGGATGCCAGTGACTGCCTCTTCCCATCCAGCGACGGGCACAGTGACAGGCACAGATTTTCCCTGTTGGGGGGCAGACAAGATGTGGTGGCTGAGGGCAGGGCTGCCTGAGCCCCTGCTAACCCTTTGGCAAAATGGGAGTCGCTTCTTCAGTTCACCTGGAGTTTGGGGCTGTGTCTGGATTAAGAAAGCACGGTTGTTGCATTTGCACAGCACGAGGCACCCAAGGAGTAAACCCTATTCTGCCTAACATGTTGGTCGAGTTCACCCAAGTTGCTAAAAGAGCAGCCTGATGCTCAGGCCCGAGAAGTCGCACCCTTTCCAAGCCCGTCGCAGCTGGTTGGGCTGCTCTGTGAGCAAGACAGTTGGGCCGTCCCCAAACTGGCCCCCCAGCCACACTTGCTCTCCCTTTTCCTCAAATCTAAGCTGGTGGAGGAGCTGTGGGGCACCACCAGTCGGGCACAGGGCAGGGTCCTGGAACTGCCCGTCATGGGGTGGCCCCGCTGTGTCTGGAGAGGCTTCCCAGCCGTGGGGCAAGGAGGGGCGGCGGTGGCGGTGGCGGTGGCGGTGGCGGCTGAGTTGTCTTCCCTCCGGCAGTGAGGCTGCGGGGGCTGTTTCTCCGCTGGAAGGAGGCCGCTGCCGGCTCTTCTCAGCAGAGGGGGCTGCTTGCCGCGGCAGCCCAGCACCGCAGGAGGCAGCTGCTTGGCTGGGGCCTGGAGAGGTGGAGGCGGTATCACCTCTGCTCCATAAGGGTCACGGTGAGCACATCTGCTGGGGGGGTGGGAGCATCATTGAGAGGCCGTCCCCGGGCAAGGGTGGTGCTACCATCGGTTGGACCCCCCCAAAGCAGGGTGCCCTCTGGGGGATGCTGTGAGGGAATGGCGCTGGGGTTACTGCCTGCTTTGGGAAAAGCAGCTGCGGCCAGGCAGAAACACTTCCCCCTACCAGGTGGGAAGGGGGCCTCAGGTTGCGCTTTCCCCCCACAGCTGCTGCAGAGACAAGGGGAGCGGCTGTTGGCCTGGAGACGCTGCTCCTCTGCCTTTTCCTCCTGGAAGGTGCAGGTGAGGCCGGGCACGTGGCCCCCCCTCCTGGCACCTGGCCCCCCCTCCTGGCACCTGGCCCCTCGTGCGCCTGCCAAGCCGGGCAGGAAGATGGCCAGGCTGGCTGGGCCTGGCGGCTCCCTGGGAAGAGAGGGCGCCTTCACCCTTTGCTCGCTCAGCGGAGGAAGAGCAGCCTCGTCCAGTCTCACGGCAAACCGCAGGGCTTCTTCTGCGGATGCTGCCGTCGACATGGTGGCTCAGCCCACCCTCTTTCTGTGCTTACAGCTGGCGGGCAGGCGGCGGGAGCGGCAGCAGACCGTGTGGGCCCTGTGGCACTGGTCCCGGACTCTCCAGCGGAAGGTGAGTCTTGGCCTTGCCAGAGTCCGGCCCCGGCTCTGCTCAGCTCGGGACTGCTGGGAGGGTGCTGGGGCTGCGGGCGGGAACCCCGGCCGGGTGGCCCACCAGCTCCTTCTCTGGCCCCGAGAGGCTGTGAGAAGGGGCGCGGCAGGGGTGTCCTCGTCTTTTCAATGCTGCATTTCACGATGCAGGGAGACCCAGGCCTGTTTCGTCCTGAGAGGGGAGAGATGCAGCGCCAGCCACTCCCAGCCCCCTCAGGAGAACTACAGCGTTCCTTTATAGCTTTATGAAGCTTTGAAGTCACTGTTGATGTTATTAAGGAAAAAATGACAAAAAAACTGGAAAAGGAAACAGGAAATACACCATTAAAAGAAAACAAAAAGCAACTAAACTAAACTGAAAATGTCTACTTTCTATCCAGTTCTAAATGTGAAAGAGAAAAACATTTTAAGAAAAAAAGCAGGCTATTGAAATGATATAACTCTTTGGTCAGTTTTTCTTGTTTTTCTTTTAACTCTGGGGTTTGTTGTGCATGCCTTGAGCACTCTTTGCAATATTCATAATCTCAGTTTTAAAGTGGCTTGTATATCCTCCATCTTGTTGATTACCATCAGTTTGACTGTTGAAAATTTTCTTTCAAGCTTGTTCTTTGTACTGTTAGATTCTTAAACATTTAATGCAGCATATTCTTCATCAGGAGCTTTTTCTACATCGAACAAGATTCATGTCAGTAGAAACAAACATGTGTAGCTCAGGGTTGAACTGTGGAGTCCGTGGGGTTCTCTGAGCTTGGTTCTTTTCTTGCAAATGTCTCGTTACCCGGCTAGGTAACATCTTCAGTGCTAAAATGGGAAGGGGTTTGCTCTCTATTTATATACTGTGGCCTGCCTTGCCAGTGCTGGTAAAGGTGGGGGTTTTGTTTTGCTCCTCTGGTAGTTCCTTGATTAGCATGTTTGCTGCTTGATTGTGCGCCTGGTGGTAACCTTTGCTTATCTGGGTGATGACTGCTGGTGAGGCGATCTTCTGGTCTTTTGTCTCTTTTGAGTAGTGTGTAGATACTGTTTATCTCTATGTGTCTGTTAATTGCTGCCTTGTCTGAATACCAGGCTTCCAAGAATTCCCTTGCATTTTTGGATTTAGCTTGGTCTAAGATGCTGACAGTTTCCCAGTTAAAACTATGGTTGAGTCTGTCCATGTGCTGTGAGATTAAGGAGTTCTCATCATGTCTTCTGACTGCTAGTTGGTGCTCGTGGATGCGCTCTGCTAGTCTTCTGCCTGTCTGTCCTACATAGTGTTTGTTGCAGTCCTTACACTGTATCTTGTAAATGACTCCTGTTTTTCCTTCTTGGGCTACTGGGTCTTTTGGTTTACTTAGGATGTTTTGGAGGGCTTTAGTATTCACATCGTAGATTCATATTTATCAGCATGCAACAAGGGTATTGCATCAACCCAAACTCTCAGATTATATAAAGCCCGATACATTTTTATGGAACCAGGCTTCACAGGAAATAGCTTCCATAATCTTCTCACCCGTGTACCTTTTAAAATCTGAGCATCAGTATCAACAGAGACACAGGTGATAACAACTTGGACAAAGGTCAGATTCTGCCCAGCATGATGGAGCAGCAGCTCCGCAGCCAAAGAGTGAAGGAGGCCAAAGGTAGGAAGAGGAGTTTGTGCAGCAGCGACAGTTGGATCTGCCCGCAGGAGCACAGGGTGGCTGCGGGCTTTCAGGCCAGCCGAGAGCAGTGTGTCTGTTTCTCACTGGCTTAGCCTGTGCTTTTGCTCATGTGCTTCTTGCACACACAGAGACACTTGGTTCCCTATGAGGTCTTTTAAAACGGATTGGTCACTTCTCCATCCTCGAATAGCCTGACTCCTCCGCTTACAAGTGAGGGGCGTTTGTCCCTACAGAGTCCTCAAAATTGCAGGGGCCGCATTGCCCTTGAGAACTAGATTCCAGAGGACAGGAACTGCTTGGTTCTTCGTTTCTAGAGCTGCTCTGCCTGGCTTCCTCATTGCCACCAGGCCATCGACTTCTGCCAACTATCAGGGCACAGTCAGGCATTTCTGAAAGATTTATCCTGCTTAAAAAAACATCTCTCTGCTCACTAGCTGCATCCACTTCTGTAGAATGTGCATTCTTATGATGAAATTCAAAAACTGGAAGAGAAGTTCCCTTGTAATTGCTGTAATTTGTTCCATTAACGACTCTCCCCGCAAAGGTATGATTTCCCTTCGTTGCCAACGAGGGCAGCGGCTCCCCCCCGCTAGGAGAGCTTTGTCGGGCGGGCCGGCCGGCCGGGTGGTCATTTTCCCCAAGCGCAGCAGCCGGTGAGGTCTCCCTCTCTGTCCCCCTTGGAGCGCCAGAAGGCGAGTGAGGGGATCCTGCTCTCAGCTCCCCCGCTGTGTCTCGGCCGCAGGTGCTTGGGGCCTGGAGAGGCTTTGTGCGGGAGCAGCAGCGGAAGAAGAGTCGGGTTGCGCAGGCGGCTGAGAGCTACCAGGCGGAGCTGCTGCGGGAGGGGGTCAGCCGCATCCTGAGATACGTGGCCGCCGTGAAGCAGCACCGAGGGCAGCTTCAAGCCCAGTATCAGCTGAAGGTGAAGCACGAACCCTGCTGGGCTTTCGGTCTTGCACCCGGCAGACGCCGTCTCTCGCCCCACGATGGTGCCCTTTCCTCCTTCGGTTTACACGCTGGGCCCGTTGGTGCTCAGTGAGGCCTGTTCCCCTTGGGAGGCGCAAGGGGAGGGTGTGCCCAGCGCAGATGCAAGAGACAGGAGCAGCCCCTCCACAATCCTTTGATGCCCCCGACAATCCTCGAGGCCCCTGGGCATTTCACTTTCCAAGCGCGTTGATTTGTATGTGGCGGCCTGCCCAGTCTGATTACACTGCATGACTGGGGGGGGGGGGGCTGCTTGGGGCAAGCTTTGCCTTCCTGGGTGGGATTCAGGGCCGGGGACCGCATGGAGGGCCTGGGAGACCCACCTCTCCTGCCCTGTGCTTGCAGGCTGCCTGTCAGCGTCACCACTTGGTCTACCGTTGTGCCATGACGTGGAAGCAGAAGGCGCTTTGCCGGAAGCCCAGCCCGGCACTTTTGGGCGCTCCCGCCAAGAAGCACGTGACTTTCGAGGTGCCAAGGCCAGGCCTCGTCCCTGCTGGACTGCCCAGGGGGAAGGTCAGCCTTTCCGGTGTGCCGAGCGACTGCCAGGCTGCTGGAGACTCCGTCCTGACAGGCTTGTGAGTCAGCACCTCGAATCAGAGAATGGAAGAGTTGGAAGAGGCCTCAAAGACCATCTAGTCCAACCCCCGCCCAGTGCAGGATTCCACTCTTAGAGCACCCCCCTCCTGCAAAGGAGAGCCCAGCGCCTCTGTTCCGTTCATGAACTGCTCTTGCGGTTAGGAAATTAAACTCCGGTGGAAATCTGCCTCTTACCTTACCTGGAACAACCCTGGACAATTCTGCCCCATCTTCCACATGACAGACAGTTGAAGACGCTCTCCCGTCTTCCCACAACCTCCTTTCCTCCGGGCTAAGACTTGCAGGGCCTCCAGCTGCTCCTCCTCACATTTTCCTTCCAGCTCCTTCTCACCTTGGTTGCTCATCCCTGAACACGCTCCAGTTTGGCAGGTCCTTCCTAAATTGCATGCCCAGAACTGGACCCAGGATACTAAGTGGAGCGTGGCTAATGGGGATGAGAGAGCAACAGTGCCTTCTCTGTGTCTGGACCCTGTTCTTTGGCTGATGCAGCCTAGGACTGGATTTGCTTTTTTTGCAGCTGCATCACGCTATTGGCTCCTCTTCGGCTTGCGATCTCCCTGCAAAGAACGAGCAACAGAAGAGTTAATGCGTGCAAGAGACCGCCCCCCCCCAGCCCAGACTGTCAGAGCCCCTTCCTCTTACGTTCTCTTTCCCTATCTGCAAGGGGAGTGACATCCTCCCTCGAGGCCTCCTGGATGCCCCGCTTGAGAGAGACTGCCTTGAATCGTTGGGCTGGCAGTGGGAGCAACCACGTTCCCTCCAGGGGCCCCTTTAGATAGCTTCAGGTCAGAGGCACAAGGCTGTCTGGCAAGGGTGGGCCTCTGGAGCTGGTTTCCCCCGCTGCCTGCCTTAACCTGGGCTGGGCGCCGCTTGATGGCCTCTTTGCCTCCGTAGTCCTAGATAAAGGGGCCGGGGGATGGAGGAGGAGAGTTTGGCTGACCCATCAGTTCGTGCAAAGCCGCTTTGTGTGTGTCCTGCTGGTGGATGTGCGGCTGAATTCTGCAGCTGCCCCGGGGCGCCAAGCAAGCAATACTTTGCTCCTGCCCACAGGTACGCGGCTCGCCAGGTGAGGCTGCAGCCTCGTAGACCCGATTTCCTGCTACCATTTCCTGAGAGTAGGGAGCTGCCTCAGCCAGGGAAGGGGTAAGTAGACAACAAGAACGGTGGAAAGAGTCAAGTCAGGGTTCTAGTCCTCATGGGTTTGGTACACAGCTAAACGGGGCACCTTTTTGCTTCCTCTTGATGTGTGGCTGGACTGAGCAGTAGCCGGAGTGGCCCGTTCCACCTCGGACTCTGCTCTGGGCCATTCCGAGGTCAGTCTCTCAGCTGGCACTTTTCTGGCTCCTGGATTGCCGCCAATCGTGAGCAGATTCAGCCATGCAAATACGTTTGTTCCAATCTCCAGTTGCACAATTCCAGCTTCCTCTGACAGATAAGCCAGTTTATGACTGTTAAAGAAGAGCCTGTTAAATAATAACCCATGAGCAGATAACAGCGTGGCTTTGCTGCATCTCCGATTTCAGGGACCACAAGTCCCTGGCTGGTCTCCAAGGAGGGTTTGTCCCTGGACAGCAAGGGCCTCCTGCCAGCTCCAGACTACGCCCAGGGAAGTTTACAGTTATCAGCGTAGACCTGGCTGTGGGGAAAGTGCGGGGGCTGCATTCAGCCCTACGCCTGAAGTTGCTCTTTTGGGTGTGATAGCTTCCGGCTGCAGTAAAGAGACCTTGGTGCTGTAGGAAAGGCGCATGGATATTCCCCAAGTTAAAAGACTTTTGGAAAAGCCCTGAGCATTTGTACAAAAACTATCAAACGTTCCTTTTTTTTCCCCCAGGCTGGAAACCTCGACTGCTTTTTTTCAGCCAACGGAAGCAGACCCCCTCTTGTCTGCCCCCCCCAGCAGCGGCCCTTCACTATCCCTTTTCAGTGGCTGCGGTTACTCACCATGTTCCTTTCCCAAACCTGGGCTGTTGCCCCCTGGAAGTCCTTGGCCCCACGGCCCCACTGGTGCTGCCCCAGAGCTGCGGCCCCCCTCCTCCTTCATGCTGGGGACGCAGAGGGCGAGCCTCGAGGCGGTGAGTGTCTAGCAGGCCACATCTGCTCTACTGCTCCCTCCAGCCCAGGGGCAGGCACTGGGTCTGGCTTGTGGCGTTCCACGTGGAGGCTCCCGGTTCCAAAGGCTCCCGGTCCAGCTTCCGGCCCAGGGGCGTGGAGCGCCCTGCCATGGGCTTCAAGCTGGACCAGTGAGCCACGGGCGTGATTGTCTTTTTTGCCTTTCAGTAGCATTCCCCCGGCCCTCCTGCTGCAGCCCCTGGCAAGGAGAGGGCAGCCGTGGTTGCAAAGGCTCCTTTGCTTGTGCCTGAAGATTTTACTAGAAGAAGGAGTCCTCCTCTTTGTGGAAAAGCAGGTAACGGGAATTCCACGCCTTTTTCGATCTGAGGCGCTTTCAGAAGAAACATTTTTCCTTCACTGATGAGGAGAGTTGCCTGCTTCACGCAAGGGATGTGTGGAGAATAAGGGAGAGGAGCTGGACAGCAATATGCCAGCATCGTTACGTAAGCCAGGAGCGTTGAAACGTTCCTTGAGTCTGGAGGGGCGAGAGAGGATTTGGAAGCGACTCGGGCAGACCCCCCCGATTCACTGGGGCATAAGAAGGAGGGGAGGTAAAGCACAATCAGACCTGCGTGATTCTGTCACCAGAGCCAACCTCAACAGAGCCTAGCTCTAGTCTTCCCATGGAGTGGGTTTCTGGCAGTTGCTTCTTAGGAGGCTGTACTTGGAGTGGCTTTTGAATCGGGTTGGAGAACCAGCAACTGGAGCAAAGGAGTGTGGGAAGTGCTTTTGCTTCTGGGATGTGGTCTCCCTCTGGCTGAGCAAGACTCGAGATCAGCCTCGGAGGAAACTAGAAGCATCCACGCTCCCCAGCCTGGAGGAGGGTCAGGCTGCAAGAGATGTTTGTACATTTCAGAAGTAGCCACTGCCACCACCTGATTGATGAATGACTCTTGCCTGAATTCATAGGATCCAAGCTTATCAAAAAGATAAGGCATTACCAAAAACTGACTGGGAAAGGGTAGAATGTCACATTATTGGAAATTCTGTTCCTGGGTTTTTGGTCCTCCACCAGCCTCAGTCCCAAGATAGGAGAAGGGGAGGTGATTCTCCAGGACACTTTGATGGCAATCAGGGCCATGTCTCTGATGCGACAGGCTGTGAGGTTGGGCTGTAAAGGCAAGCTGGGGGTCCTTTCATGTACCACCTGACTTACTGCATGGCAGGATCACTTCCGGAGATCCTGGAACTGGTTTCCGCATCGGTGTTGGAGTGTCCCTGGCTTGTGGTGCCGGGCAACTTTAACTTCCATGCTCTGGGAGAGAGTTCCAGGGAGTCTCAGTAATTTAGAGTCATCGTAGCGCCAATGGGCTTGTGCCATATAGTAGTTGGCCCAACCCAATTAGGTCTGATCTTTATATCAAAGCAATTGATGCATGATCTGAATCTGGAGAATGTTACGGTTAGTCTGTTGCCATAGATCACTCTCAGATTTGTATGAGGCTCACCTCTGTTTAGAAAGACATATTAGAATGGCCCATCCTATGCATGTGATCACCCAGATGGATCTCTGAGGGGTTCCCCTCAGAGATCCATCTGGGTGATCACATGCATAGGATGTGCATAGTAAGCAGTTCTGCTGAGTACCTGGCTGGCTTCTGGTACATGGAGAAAGCCAGAATGCTTGACAAGATTGCATCCAAGCTGCTGCCGTCACCTGCAGATTCTGGAGAGTTCCTTGGTCAAGGAACCCCAGGAGATGAAGCAGCAGAAGAGACTAGATATGTACTTGACCAAACACAGGTAAGGTTGATGTTAAGGCATGCCCCATGATGAAGCGTTCTTCCTTTTTCCTACATGAGCAAAAAATGCCCAATTAGCCATTTTCTGGATTACCTGCTCTCTTCTGGGAGGTGAAACTCAAGATCTACTGGAGGGCTACCATGAGATGTTTGTGCAATGTGTTGCTGATAAAATCACACAAATTTGCTCAGGCCTGGATTCTGAACGGACAATGTCTGATGAAATGAGGGGGGTAATGACTTGCAAGCTTCTCTGGGATTCTTTGTGGCTTGGTGATTCTGAGCAAGTGGATGGAGTAGTCTGCAGAATGGGCTCTGCAACCTGTGGGCTAGATCTGTACCTAACCTGGCTTCTACTTGAGGTTGTGTGAAGGGCTGGATCAGGAAAATGGCCAGTGCTTAAGGGGCAGTTGCAGTTGTTGGTGCTAGAGTGGGAGGGGTCACCCTGGTGGCTCTTCCTTTGTGGGGTGCTACAGGGGTTGCCCCTCTGATCCTGCTCTTCAGCATGTCCAGGAAAACATTGAGGGAAGTCATCAGCCAGTTTGGAGTGAAGTATTTGCAATATACTGATGATGCCTGGATATTTATGGCTATTCCAGGCTAAGCCAGAAATGGTGTGGAAATCTTGACCCGGTGCCAGGAAGGTGTGTGGGACTGGATGGGAGCAAGCTAAGAGTGAGTCCTGGCAAGGCAGAAGTGCTGTTTGTCCTGAAATCATCTGGTCTTCTTTGGTTCCATTGTAAATTTGGATGGAGCTGTGCTCCCCTGAGGAACATAGGTCCATGACTTGGAGATTATCCTGGTCTCGTTCTTAGATAGCCACATGGAAGCCATGACTAGGGGGCAGCACTAATTGCAGCTCCACCTGAAGCAGGATGCCCTGGCAATAGTTACTCATGGTCTTATCACCTCTAGGGTGGACTACTGCAGCGTGGGGATGTCTGTGGAGGCATTTGGAAGCTGCAGGCGATGCAGAACGGGCCCACCTTGTGAGCATGGCACTAATGTTGCAGGGCTAATGTTGCAGGGCTGCATTAGTTGCCAGTCAGCTTCCAAGATCCATTTGAAATGTTACTCATTACCTATAATAAGCCATAGATGGCTTGGCACCTGGGTACCTTCGGGTACAGTTGTCCACTTTCTGCTTGAGGAAGTTGAGACCATTGAGACTGTGAGGAAGAACAAGGAAATGATGTTTTTCTGTAAACGCTCTGTCCTGTGGGGTTCCTTTGGCCAGAATGGTCCCCTCACTGGTGGTTTCGAGATGGGTGGTCAAGACCAGATTGTTCTGGGGAGCATTTGGTACTTGATGTTACTGAGCTTTCACCCTGGGGATGACAACTGTTTTAATTAGATAGACCATTGCATTTTTGGGTTTTATTGTTGGACTGTGTGTAAAACACTAGGAATCCATGTCGAATCAGCAGAATGTGAATGTTACAATTAGCTCTTTTCCCAAAGCTGCTTTTCATTCCCCCTTTTAGAAAAATGTAAAATGGCATGTGGTAGGGAAAATAATGAAACTCAGCTCAATCCAGTGTACTTAAGAAAGAAGCAGGGAGAAATTCTGAAATGTTTTGAAAGTAGGTCCTTGGAGCTTCATAGGCACGGCCAGAACTTGACTTTTGCCAAAGAAAATCTATATATTTGGATGACAGTTGCTTAGCTTTTCAAGCAAAAGATTTGGATGGTCTTGATATGAGGAATGATCTGACCATGTTTCCTCCTGGCAATCCCTGCTCATACCTGCTGAACGAGGCTGTGAAAGTGACCAGTCTGTATAAATTTTGGCAAGTTCTAGAGATAATTTCTAGAAGGAAAGTAGGATGGGAAGAATGTCCCAAAGACTTAGCAACTTACCTCCTTTTTGTTTTAGGAACCAAACAGAGGGAGGCTGAAATTCAACAACTGGAGGACGAGCTCCAACTTATTGGGCAAAAAATGCAGCATTACTACAACCAGCAGCAGGAACTGAAGTGTGTACCAAAAACGTCTTTCCTGTTACGATTCGGGGGTTGGTTTCCGCGTTTCAGCTTGTCAGCAGAGCAGAAGCGCCAGAAGCATCCCTTTGCTGCCGAGGACGGTCAGGAAGCCCTTCTTCTGTAGGGCTGCAGAGCAGGGCTCTCGTCCGATGATCTGCCCTGCCTTGGGCTACCTGCTGTCCACGCCTTCCTCGTCCAGAGATGCTGAGAGCATCCTTCGGAAAACAGTGCTGCTGCAGAGGATAAAGGACGTGGGCGGGGGGAAGCCAGGGCTGCCTTTGTCTGAGAGGGAGAGGGGTCCCCAAGGAGTTACAGCTCTCCAGGGCTCACCCTCTTGCCAGAGCACGGGTTTCAAGCTCAGCCTGATTTGTCTGCATCAGTTAAAGGGCCAGCTCCCTTCCCCTCTTGCGTTTCCTGTGAGACGGCATTGAAATGGGGCTGGGTGCCACCCAATGTCTTTGGGAAGCCAAGTTGGTGGCGGATGGAAATCGTTCTCTAGGAGGATGTGGAAGGCAGCTGCTGGGTTGGCTAGCTGGAGGGGCAGATGGTGGCTTTGTAGAGGCCAGAGCAGGTTGGAAACCAAGACCCATGTGAAGAAGGGTGGCCTGCTCTATCCATGGTGCACCAGGAGTCCTCTCAATAGTCAACATTTGCTTTGGAAGAGGTTTTGCCATCCAGCTTCCTTCTTTTTTATATTTCTATTACTGTTTCTAATTAATGGTTTGATTTGTTTTTACTTTCATTTAAAAAATAAAATAGTCCATCATCTGTAAAAGCAGAAACAGTTGATGTGGGCTTTGGGTGGGGATCCTTTGCCTGTTGCTTCTGTTGGTTCTCTGCAAGAACAGGAACCTGTTTTGGCTTGCCTTTTAGGTCATGCCAGCGGCAGGAACGCCTCCTGTGCAAGTGGCTGGAATTGAGAGGAGGGGTCGAGGAACCTACAGATGCGCAGGAAATCCGTGAGAAGCTGAGCCAGGTATCCACCTGAGGCCTCTGGTGCCATTGTGAGAAAGGGGGCCATCAGATCGGCCGGAACAAACTGCTGCAGCGTTTCAGCTTTTTCAGGATGAGCAGAAATGAGCCTTATAGTTCCCCCCTCTGCCCCCACCCCAAAAATACATGCTGTCTGGCTTTGAGAGGACCTTAGTTTCTTTCTTGTCCTGGAGTTGTAGCACTGAGCATAGAATCCTACGTTTACCTTCATATCATTTTAAAGACAGGCATCTCAGCGAAAATAACAAAGTTGAAAACTGGGACATTACAGAAACTGGAGGAGCTGTTAATAGACGAGGTTGTTTTGTGCCTTTCCCTATCACAACAAAATGTCCTGATTTTCTTAGTACAGGATCTCCTTAACTGTGTAATATAACATATCCCCAAGGTCTGAATCCTGTAGCAGATGTTACTGGGCTGAGCTTGATGGCTGCAGCTGACAGATTAATTGGTCGGAAGAACAATCCTCCAGAATCCTGAGAATGGGCACCTGTGTCGCAATTCGCAAGTTGCTCAGCATCCTCCGTTCCCCTTTCCGTGGTACATGCAAGCAAGAAGTAGAGGTTAAACTGATTGGTTTCTAATTAGACACAAGCTTAAGGCTCAGACCAGGGTTTCTCAACCTTGGCAACTTTAAGATGTGTGGCTGGGGAATTCTGGGAGTTGAAGTCCACAGATCTTAAAGCTGCCAAGGTTGAGAAACCCTGGTTTAGATCATAGAATTGGAAGGGCCCTAACCAGTCATCCAGTCCAACCACAATACTCTTGTCCAGGATTCACTGGAACATCTGACAGATGACCATCCAGCCTGTTTCAAGACTTCCAGCAAGAGAGAGCTCATACTGCCTTCGTAGGGTACCTTGTACCACTGGCTGGCAGCTCATACAATGAGGAGGTTCCTCCTGATGTCTAGCCTGAACCTCCTTCCTTGTAGCTTTAAACCCTTGGTTCTGGTCCTGCCCTTTGGGGCAGTAGAGAAGCAGCCCGTGTGGCATCTTCAGATACTGAAAGGCTGCTGTCATCATAGCTGGTCTTCATGATTTCTTCTGTAGATTAAACACACCCACATTCCTTAACTTTTCTGCGTAGGCCGTGGGTTGCAGACCCTTCACCATCTTCTGAACTCACTCCAGTTTGCCCCTGCCCTTTTTGAACTGTGGTGCCCAGAACTGGAGCCAATATTCCAAGCAGATCTTGACCAAGGTAAAGGAGAGAGGAACAGTGACTTCCCCTGACTTCTGTGCTCCTGTTAATACACTCCAGAACAACATTTGCCTGTTTGTAGCAGAGGCATTACACTGCTGACCCACGTTTTGGCTGAAAAATCTCCTTGGGGTAAATGAAGCTGCTCTTGCTTCCCGCAATTCCCTTTGAGGAATAATACTTAGAATTGATCTGGCAGCTCATAGTGATCGAGGACCTGCAGAAAGGCAGAGCCAGGTTTTTGCTCATGGAAAAATTTTTAGGATTAAGAAAGCTAGCAATAGTTTCAGAAAGATAGAGCACGCCATCTTTCTGTAGATGAGTCGGGCTGTTGCTCAGCCACATAATTCCTGCTTTTTTGCAGCTGAAGGTACAGATTGGCTCACTTGTAAGCACGTTGGAAGGAGGGCGGCAGCTGATGCAGAAGTACGTGAACCGTGTCCAGGATATCCGAGCTGCTCTGAAGACCTAAGTATCTCCATTGTCTGCATGATCCCACAGTAGAGGACTTGTCTCTCTCCCTTGCTTCTGCAAGGCCAGAGAAGCTGCACCCACTGGCTTAGACTAGTCTGTGCATCCCTCGGAGGACCGACAAACTGAACCACCCCAGGAAGGAGGGGACTTGCTTTTAAGAACGCATCTAGAGCATTGGACTGCAAGAAAAATGTATTTCTTTGCATAAATTAAACACTTTAAAAGTCAAAGCACAGTCCTTATTTTTATTTTAAAACATTTGCCATTAATGAGTTAATGTCTTAAGTTGTACATTTTGACATACAAAAATACTGTGCTACTGATACAGTTGAAAAATAAAAGGATTCTCCATGTTGGAGAAATTCACAGCGTCACCAAGAAACCCACTCCCATTTGTTTAGGGTTTGGGTGACCCCCTAAGCCCACAAGGAGCTTCGCAGGACCTGGCCCAGAACAACCTTCCTACAGAGACCAACTACTAGGGGCTCCTGTACAGCAGGACAATTAGAGTAACAAGAAAACTAAAGGCTCAGAGTTGTACTGCAATGCAAGCAAAGAGGAAGCAAGTAATTCCTCTGCACTGATGGAGCAAGGCACTGCTGTCTATCATACATTTCATAATGTCTCCCTTGGGCCCAATGGCAGCAGACCCCATGATGATGGTGTAGGATTAAAGAGCTGTTTTCTGGTTAAGGAATTCATTTCTGCATTGTGGGGAGGGAGGGAGACCAGCCAGCACAAAGGACAATTCTCTGCCTTTCATTCCTCACAGCCACAGAAAAAGGCCATTGTCATAGGTATGCAGCCTCAAACAGTACGTGCATCTAATCACGTCTTGCTCTTCACTTAGCCATGGCATGGTTGTCTCCTAAAACTGCTGGCCATAAAAAAAGGACAGCTTTTGGAGGTGTGGCATAACCCAAAGTCTGATGCATAGAAAATGATATTTCAGGGTAACACAGAATGTATTGTGATTAATTCAGATTCCTCCTCAGCCTCATCCTCGAATAGCTCCAGCAGAGAATTAAAAAGTTAATACATAGGAGAAGAAATGAGAATTATTCAAAGTTCCTAATGGTGTTTTTAAGTAGTCCTGGGCGGAGTCCACCTTGCCACGTCCCAGGACATGGCGACTAAAGTAGCTGCACACGGGGAAGAGAAGCCAACGCTAGGCCCTCGTAGTGGGACTAGTGTGCATTTGCACGAGCCCGGTTTAACAAACAAGGAGATCTGAGATCTCCCAGGCAACACAGGAAAAGGCCCAGCACAGCAAGACAGTGTCTGAAGTTGGCGTAAGCTAGAGGTGTGGGTCAACTGGGCTCCTCAAATCAAAGGCAAGACGAGTCAGATGCTGAGTCTGGACACTGTTTGAGGCTCAAGTGCAGCGCAAACCTCTGCTTTAAAGGGAGAGAACTAGATTTTTAGCAGGTTTCAGATCTCAAGCTGCAAGGATGTCCGTTTTTTCTGTCTACCCCCACCTTCCTCTAGGATTGGACTGCAAAATTGGTGTGAAGTAGATAACTTGAATTTGAGGGCTAATGAGGCTTCTGTAAATCGGATCCTATCCCTTTAAAGAAGAGAGCTTTCTGCCGCTTTCCTTCCTCCTCTTGACTGCACATCCAATGCAGATTTTGAGCAGCTGTGCAAAGGCAGGCTGCGTTCTGAGCAGGAGGAAGACACTGCCGCCACCCCAGGCCCGAAGGGAAGAAAAGCCACCTGGTCAACGTTCTTAAAGGCCACAATCCGTGATAAACCTGCAACTCTCACGAGGGGAAGACCCAGGCACCCCCACATGAAGACCAAGGACTCGGTTCTCTTCACTCAGGTCCTGCTGAGCAATACTCCGCCATAGAGAAAGGCTTCCTTGTATGACCGGAGTCCCTGTCCATAGAAAAGCCCCTCCCCATCTGACCACAGGGGCCTTAGATGGAGCCTAAAGCCTCCCCAAAGCGGATTTTCTGGCCAGGCTTCAAGTAAAAATTAAAGTCTTTAGGTGCCTCAAAGATCAGAACGATTGTTGAGCCTAAATTAAATTCTCCTAAATGCTCTCCTTTCCTCATAGGAATGCCTTCGTGGTTCTTGCTGGTTGCAAAGCTGAAATCGTTGTAAGACCCTTTGCTGTACTGAGGGCTGTTGGTCTGCAGCTTCTGCGAAGAGGGAGGAGCAGGAAAAAGGCTGTTACTCTGTGGGCGGGGAGGACCGCGTTGCCTGCGCTCAGGCCAGCCTGCCACCTGGATTGTCCACCTATTGCCTGAATCATTTTTTGGGTGTTAAAAATGGGCAAGGCTAAGGGAGGAACCAAACAGTGGTGGTTCTGCCTGGTCCTCAGAAGGGGGACCTTCCTCTCCTGTGGGAAGTGCTGCTAGCCTTTGGCCCAACTTGTGTGGACTCACAGCACCATGAGCAGCTTTCCAGGGTTAGCAAACCCTCTAACGTGACCCCCACCAACTCAATCACCTGTTGGCCCTCCAGATATTCTGGAACAAGGTCTCCCTGTACCTCTGGGCAGCTGGGCAGATCCCACCAGCACAAAAATGGTCTCCCTTTCTACAACTGAAGAAGCCAAAGATCCCCCCCTTGGGCTCATGTGGAGCAGGAACAGCAATGGGGTGCTGGTGGGCATCTCCCAGCCCCCCCCCCCAGGTTTCCTGCTCTGCCTGGTCAGTGGCATGCTGCAGAAGCACCACCTTGCCTTAGGAAAAAACCTTTGGGCCCACAGAAGAGTCTCAAGGGCATTCCTAGGAAATCAAGGCAAGGCCCCCCGCCTCTGAAAAGGAGTAGGGTATGTGGGTGGAGGAGAGAAACTCACCAGTTTGCCTCTGCATAAATAACACCGGTTTCATGGCAACCATTTTGTGCAGGCTCTCAACATTCAGGCTGAAAAGATCCTCTATCCAAAGCAAATGCTGTGTCCCCTCTCTATGCAACGCATAATTGGGGCCCTCAGCCAGAAAAAGAACCCAGAGACCAAAAGCTCTGGGCGCATGAACCGTCTTGTTAGGGAGGAGAATCTACAGGTTTTCCCGATGGGCACAGTGTCTTTCTCCACTTCAGTGACTACACCTCGCCCCCCCACGCCTCTCTTTAAAGATTACGTACCTGATCAAAGTAAATGCGGATGGATCCTACATTCTGAGCTCCTACTGCTGTCAAGGAAAAAAAGCCATGTTTCCAGTAGCCTGACAGGACGACCCGTTCATTATGGCAGAAGAGTTCTTTGATCCAACGAGCCACACCGGGGTTCACGGACATCAGGGCACCTGGAGGGAGAGCAAGTTGGTGCGTTTTTTGGCTCATCCAGCTACTGCTTCCAGAAGCTGGAAGAGAACTGAGGGAGCAGTAGGGGAGGCGCCAGAAGACAATCTCAGGCCTCTTGGGTGCTGTCTGTCCCTAACATTGGGAAATAGCTCAGCAGAAGTCTGAAGACAAAGTCCACCAGAGAAGGATTATCCCTAACATTCACTGACCCCTGAGAAGATCGAACCTAGTGAAAAAAGAGGGGGAGAGGGCTCGCCAGGGCAGGCTGAGGGAGGAACACCACTGCTGGGGGGCGGAGCTTGACTGCAGCACACGCTTAGCAGGTCAAGCTCCCCCATTCCCTCCCAAATGGGTTTTGGCACCGCTACCCACGGTTCCTTCAAAGACTTGTTTGTAGAGCAGTGTAGACTGTGCCACATGGAAGAGGTTTGCACGCCACTGGGATTCACGCGTGAGACAGCCTTCCTGCTCCTGAGCAGTCACTGGAGAGGGACTAATGTTTAAGTTGCTCGGCTGGCAAATGCTAGGTGTGTGAAGACCTGCCTCTGTGTCTCCCTCCTGTGGAAAGCAGGCCTACCTGGGAAGTGACGCCGGTGAGAGACCTTCCAATCTGTGGGTGAGTGGAAGCAGTGGTAGTCTCCAGGGGCTAGGTAAATCACACAGTGGAAGAGCTCGTTGGTGTCTTTTGTGACCAGCTGCCTTTGGAAGGAGTCGCAGCAGGAAGCTGGAAAAGGCCAGAGAGGAAAGGCTTTCTGAGAAAGAACTTGGAAAGCTGCCTTATTATCGATTCAGTAACTCAAGTAACTCCCTCCCTCCCTCCCTCCCTCCCTCCAGACAACAGCTAAAGGCTGATCCTGGCATCGCCTGCATGCCAAGGAGGGCCCCATCCCTGAGCAATAAGACCAAGACACAACTGGATTGGGAAGCAAACCTAAAACAGCCATAGGTTCAAAAACAAGGTAGGTCAAAGTCTCCTTGAGACCCGGAGACCTGAACATTTCTTGGCAACAACTTGGTTCCACAAACCATCTACCGCTGTGCATGGTCTTATTTGGGAATTGGAGAAACTGAGAAGCAAAGCTGGAACACTGTTCTTGAGCTCACATACCATATTCATTACTGATGAAAATCAAGAAGCAAACACAAGAAGAGCAGGGGAGGCACACCAGAGTGCACCTTCCCTGTGCAAATTTCACTGCATGTATTTATATTGAATATATAGCCAGCAGACTGTGAGTTACAGAATACCATTTATTCCTCCTGTGGGACACTTAGGAGCTAAACAGCCACTGGGGCCCCAAGCCCTGCAAACTTGGCTTCTGAAAAAGCTCCCCTGGAAATCATTACGTTTTATGAAAGGAGATTTCTGGAGACTTGGTCATGCTAGCAAAGAAGACTGTGAGGGCAGTGCAATGATTTGAATGCCTGCTTGAGACATCTCTCATAGCTTCCCTTCTCTCAGTCCAACCTACCTCGTTGTAGGAAAGAGTTGGAAGGCGCTTGCCTCCTTGGAGGACAGGCAGGACATATGTCCAGTAAAGAGAAACTGAATAAAAGCACCTCCTCCTCTTTGGGGACAGGGTTATCTCAGTGTCCACGGCTGTGCTGCAGTCCTGAGTTGCCTGGCCTCCTCCTCCTCATAAGACCTCCTCCCACTCCACGGAGGTGGCTGCCAGGATTTGTCCCTTGATCCCAGCGCTGCCTATTCTGCTGAGCAGCAAGAGGTGGGGGCTGTGCCAGATGCGAAGCACACGTGGTTCCTTAACTCCACTGGTGGGGCCACAATTCCTCCTGAAGTTTCTAGGGGGCGAGTGGAGGCTGGCTACTTCGCTTGGTGCAATTCATCCTTCTTCTAAAGATGCTTCTAAGGAACAGGGCTGGCCAGAAAGGGAGAGAACTGCTCTGGATGGCAGAAGTACCCTCTGCCCTGCTAGCTAGCTTATGGAAAAAAGGGTCCTGGAGTTGAAGGGGAGACTTACTTGGATTTTTTTGGTGGTTTTCATGATTGGCAGGTGGACCCAGGAAGGACTCAAGAGAGTAAGTAATGCCTTTTACTTGTTCCACTTCACAGTTCTTTACTTGTCCAAAACTGAGGATCTTTCCATCTGAAGGACTGATCTGTAGAGGAGAAAGAGCAAAAAGAATCTGGATGCTATCTTCTCTCCCTCCTCTATTAAACAATATCAACAGTTATTCAAATTCACATTACTTTGTTCCACTTTCATTAAATGCAATAAAAATAGTGTAGATGTAATTAATCTACCCAAACAAGCAGCAGTAAAACAACTTGAACATCAAATGCTTTTTCATACGAAAAAAAGATTTTCCAAAACCTCCCTATCCAAAAGTTGGAGAGGAGAAAGTCTCAGAAACTGACCACACTGTGGAGGTCGCAGACAGGCCGGGCCTGAGGCTTCAGCTTCCGTCGGAAAAATTCACTCAGGTTCCTGTAATGATGGAGGTCTTCCACGGCTGCCTCCTTCATGTTCACCCCAAAGGTCCAGATGTAGAGGCTGAGGACAGGCTTTCGCAGCCAGGTAGGCAGCTCCACGTTGTTCAGGCGGCCCCACGCACGGGAGAGCAGGCGTGTTGGCACTGACTTGTACAAAGAAACCTACAGACAGAGGGAGGGATTATGGTGGAAGATGGTGTAGCCACAAGAGTTGTCTTTGAATTGATGCTATCCACTTGAGGGAGGGAAGAAAGAGAAAAATCCTCCTGGCCCAACTCCTGGCAGAGTTTCAGATCAGTAGCAAGGAACTGGCTGGGCCGAGCAAGTATCTGCCTCCCTCGGAAGGCCGAACAGAAACATGCGCACAGCTCGTTGACCTGGTTCTATTGTATTAACACAACCTCCTTTTTGATTTAACACTGAAAATGTGGAATTATTCAGACCAGGGAAACCTCTGTTAAAACACTTCCACATTGAACTCTGAGCAGCGATACCATGGGCAATCCACTTACAGCCACAGGGATGGTCTCCTTTCTCTTCACAGAGACACATTTTCCCCAGTTAGGCCAAGATCCCTTTGGCAGAATTCCTTCTATATATTAAGGTATTGCAAAGAAACCCTTCCATGGTTTCCCTGAAAGATTCAGAAGAAAGTAGCTATTTGCATCTCAGAGTGGAGTGACATACTTCCAGATAGTGTTAATTGGATTGTTAATTGATTTTGACTGCAGAAGCCAAAATCCACCTTTCATCAGCTACTCCTTCTCATCACTTCTTCCACAAAATCCATTCCAGAAGGAAACACAGAACTGCTCTGCACTGTTTTTCACTGCATTCAAGAGCATCCTCTCTCCTCTGCCTTATTACTATATGAGGAAGAAGCAAGAGTTGGAATGAGCACATTTTAACTTGCACTAAGCAATGGAAACACTTTACCACAGATAAGTAAAAATTACAGCCTGTTGTGGCAGGTCTGGTCCAATGGATAGCTTTTTGTAATGCTGAATATGCAAACTATGGCTATTACTTACATTTCCTCCTTTTAGTTCAGAATCAGGGACCTCAGTCTGCAGAAACTGACTAATTGCTAAGAGTAAGAGATCAGCCCCTCTTTCTTGGCCAATACAATTCTCTCCCCTTTCCTCAACAAGCTGGCCTATTTAGCTCCTTGGTCAAAAAGAGGCTCAACCTAGCTCAGCCTGTCTTGTCTCAAGCCACCTGAAGCTCTGTCTTCTAGACAATTTTCCTCTGCTGGTCCTGGATTAGGTGGTGACAGTGGGAAAGGAGAGCAGCTTTCAACAACTGCAAGTAAGTTTTCAGAGCACTGCAAGGCTAGAGCTTCCTCCTCCATAAAGGTCCAAACAACTTTGCACCTCTGGCAAGGCAGAAACACCAAGACATCCTAGTCCCAGAGTAAAATGGAATGACCCTGGCCTTGAACCTGATTTGCAGCCTACAAAACCCTCTAAAATTGTGCTGCAAACACTCCACAACTTCTGGTTGGGTTTTGGTGGAAAATGAAAAATATACATAGTATATAGCCATAGTACAAAATAACTGAACTTCAGAAAGGGGAGAGGGGAGGAAGCATCTGACAGTGCACATTCTCCCCAGAAGAGACAGACCCAAGGTATAACCCTTGCCTACTTCACCTGATGGACTATAATAGAAAAGGAGTTAGCCCAAACGAAGGCTAGGCTCATGAAGGATTTAGACTCTCCATCTGCAAGGAACCTGTCCAAAGGTCTCGCACTTCCATTGGCTGTGGCCATCAGTTTCAAAACAGGTTAGCTATCATATGTTCTTTAATATTTCCCACCCTCCTCAGCAGTTACTGAGACAACTAATGACAAGGATAAGCTTGAAAATTGTATCTTGATGTTCTTGATGTGTCATTATTCTCTTGTAGTTCTTGCTAGTGATCTTGTTGCTAGACTTGGCCCAAATGGTGCCACTCTTTATACTTGCCTCAAGTGCTGATTCTCCCCTTCACCTAATGGCTTAATCCATCTTCAGTTTTGTCAGTCCAAGTATAAAGAATCATGGGGACCGGCAGCTGGCCCAAATGATCATTAACTTTGATTCAACCATCTTGGGTCTGTAGAAAGGGATCACAAAAGGGGAATAGATATGCTGGGGCAGATGCGGTGCCAGCATGACTGATTGCTTATTGTGTCTCCAAAATTGATTTCTTTAAGACTGATATACAAACTAGTAGTGATTGCTTCTCTCTCACTGTGAAATTAGTATGCAGTATGTTGTCCAGAGCAAACTTGCCTGGCCAAGACTCCCATGGAAAGATTCTATCATATTAGCTGATCTAGACGGGAGAGGGCGACTTCACTATTTTCAAGCTCATCTATAAGATTTTTCAGTGTGTCTTCAAGACTGCTCTGCACTTGAATTGAGCCTAGTATCTGATGAGACTCATCTGAGACTACACCACCTTAAATTCTAGTTAAAACTGGCCTTTATGCAGAGATCTTTGGCGTTCCTTATCCTTGGGGATAATTTTGGGTCCTTATGGAAGATAGGAGTACTTGAAGATATTAGAAATTGTGGCTTCTTGGCCCAGTATTTAGATTCACTGGGTTTTGAGAGAGCCAATGTGGAGCTACAACAAGATATTTGATCATGACTTCCAGAAAGTATGGAGTATTTCCCCTAATACTACAAAAATGATTTATTTAGAAGTCCATTCACTCCTGCCAATTATCTCATAAATTTCCTGTTTATTCTCCATAGACAAACCCCCGCTCCCCCAGGTAAGACTCAATGCTTTTTTGAAGGGAGATATAACATTCTTTCACATTCCTCTTTGTCCCTGTCTGGAGAGGGTGACTGAGTCAATTTCTCATGTTCTATTGCAGCATCCCTTCTATCAGGCTTATTGGCTTGTTTTAATCATTCTCCCTGTAGGTTAGATAAGAATAAGGTAACCTTTCTACTAACCAGTTTGTCAACTGAAATTTCTGGAAAGGTTGTCATCTTCTCTTCAATTGCTGTTGCCATAAGAGACCTGTGGTTTAGCTTTCATTTGCTAATCTAGAAGCTAGTGCTCTCATAGGCTAGCTCACACAAACTCTAATTTTAATTTATAATTATAGTTTGGTTCTTTTACTCTGCCATCAAACAAACTGTACCTGGATTCTTTTGTTCTCTGACCATAAATAAACCGGAGTTGTCATTTATTAGTTCACTACAGCTTCTCACCTATGGAAGTCTAGCCTTGTTGGGAAGGATGCTGGAGAGACAGTGCTTGCTTTCCAGCAAACAGTTAATAATCTCCAGCAGATACGAGTGATCTAGACTCCAATTAAAAATTCTAGAACTAAGTTTAAATCTAAGCTTGGTTTGATGGAGAATGTGCTGATGCCAAGATTAAACCAGTCAAAGTATATAGGGCCTACAGACATGTTAATTGCTACTCCTTGTACGGAACTTTATAAGGAACAAGCTGGAAGCTCGGTGGAAACTAGCACTCCAAGAAATTGTCTGACCGAGCAAGGACAGTGTACTAGCTGACAAACAGCTGGGTTCGGGTCAGGATGATGAACGTTAACTTGGCCAGTAAATTAATTTGTATCACCAGAGTGAAAAGTATTTTAAGTGCCCTATGGTGTGCTGCTTCATGATGTCTTTATTGATTGAGAGGTGGCCTTTCACTCCCATTTCTGCTCTTGACAAAAGCAGAGCTCCATCCAGTCCTCTACGCTGATGGCCCAGCAGCCAGCCCATCTACTGTGCAAAGCAGTCTAAAGCAGAGCCTTCAAGCCCTCACTCTGCACTAAGGAAAGACTTGCCGTCAGTTATTGAAAACAAAGGTATTGGTGGTGGCCATTAAGAAGCTTGCAAGTCGTAGACATTGCTGGAAGATCAGTGGCATCTGCCACAGCAAATTAAGGCATTTAAACATTTGGGAGCTATTTTTCAATATTCTGCTGTTGAAAAGAACAAGTAACAGCTGTTCTGCCTGGGCCCCTAAGATTGCTAATGCTATCCTGCATTTTTCTAGCACACGGATGATGACTATGCTCATGACTCTACATCTTTTTAAAGATAAGGTAATCAGCCACCATCATGATTCCTAGATTTGTAAAGATAAAGGCCCCAAACCTCTGGAAGGGGTACAGAGAGATCTAATTAAAACACTGAGGAACCTGAAGCATAGAGATCTAAGAGCTACGCTTCAGGTTCCTCAGTGTTTTAATTCATTTTGCACATGGAACCCTAACCCTAACCTGGACTGACTTCTCTAGAGGCTAACGTGAGGCTCCAATCATTTACAATTCCGGCTAAAACTGATTTACACTGATGGCTCCTTTGCCTCCTCTATCCTTTTGGATAGCTCTCTACTGTCTGGAAGAAACTCCTCTGGAGGAGAGTGCAGATATCTTATTTCAGGTAGGCATCACATACTTCCTTTGGTTATTTTAAAGTCAGTGTCAACTGTTTTGAAAACTCTTGTTTACTATTCTGACCTCATGAGACTATAGATCTGAAATCAGGAATCTCACTGTTTAGGCAGCGTTAACTCTCATAATTCCACGGCCTTCTTGTAGTCCAAACTAAGCTAGTTCCATCTGAAGACATTCAACTTATGCAAATGAGGGTTATGTCCCTTTGTAGGACCAGAGGAATGATGAAAAAGTGGATTAATACTCAGCAGGAGAGGTAAAAAAAGAGTGTGTGGCTTAGTTGGCACAGACAGCTGCTGGTCCTGGTGATCTCATCTCAATAATGGAGGATCCTCAGCAGAGCACTCTGGGATCTCCCAAGATCAGGTTGCTCAAGGCTTAGCTAACCACCAGAGTGTTAGGATTTAAACTTCAGTGGATTAGTTACAATCATACTACACATGGGAAGAACATGTAATCTGTTTAAACAGTCATAGTGACCCAGAGGCAACGAAGCAACAGATCAGAATAGGAATTGGAATACTGTGTACAGTATTAATTGCACTGGATTTTGAGAAGTAAAATGCCCCTGAGGCAACACATATCACAGGAAAGATCTGAGTTCAACCTAGCTGTTATGGCAGTGGGCTCCACGTGAAGACCCCTTGCTTCAACCAATTATCTAGGTAATATCTCATTTGTTTCACTTGAGAGCCTTTTCTTTGGCCATATTTGATGCTCTGCTATTTATGTTTATGGAAGGGAGATATACCAACATCTCAATGCAAGAGTGTTTATGTCTTTGCCCAGCAGACAAAACAGCCAATTATGCATTTACCATGGCCTTGCCCATTTCATACAGCCTGGCACACAGATTCAATAATGCCCCTTTATCCAACTCTCCTCCTTCTGGGTGATTCATCTCCAGAAATCACTAGAAAGGTTGCTAAGATCCATCCTGCAGCTATCACTGCTCTTGCAATGGGGTTTTTCCACCCTGCTCTCTCGCTTTTAAGCTCCCTTAAAGATCACTGAGCTCAGTTCAAATCCAATTCTCAGTCTAAAAACTGTATTCTCCATTCTCTCCCCATTTATTGTGCTCTCGCTTGTGTGCAATGTGGAACTGTCCATGACACAGAGGGTCTTTTCCTATCCTGGGAGAGTGGCTTAAGAGCTTCCCTGGCCAGCAACCTCAAGTGAGATAGAAGAGGTGGGGCTGCCCAGCAGTCTTCCTGCCCCCATGGAGGGTGACCCACTCTAGCAGGCAAGCCTGGGCAAAGGAATCAAGTCCCATCAGAACAACTGGCCCTCTCTCAGGAGTTCCAGGGAAGAAATGCCAAACTGAAGATGGCCCCACTAAAAGCAGAGCCAATGACCGCAGTGGAATGAAATGCTGGCAAGTAGACTGGCTCTTCATAATTCCACTCCAGGCAAGGAGAGGACATGAAATCACCCACAAGTGGTCCATAGAGTTGTTCCTTGCAAGGAGACCACAAGACAGCATTCTTTGGCAGGAGTAGTGCTCTGGGAGACGAGGGAATAACTATCTTGCTCATCCCACAGTTGGCGCCTTCAAAAGGACCCTGGGTTCGCATACTTCCTTTTCTAATCCCTTTTGGAAATTGCTTGTTCACTGCCATTCAGCTATTAGGAACCTTTGGATCAACAGGTTTTACAGCACCAGGTGAGTTTCCTTCAATCCTTAACAAAAGCAGTTTTGAATACAAGTTTAAGGACTTAAAAAAAT
Source organism: Python bivittatus (assembly GCF_059951505.1). Classification (NCBI taxonomy): domain Eukaryota; kingdom Metazoa; phylum Chordata; class Lepidosauria; order Squamata; family Pythonidae; genus Python; species Python bivittatus. The sequence continues at coordinate 1,347,703 of NW_028277070.1, read as the reverse complement.
TATTTTGGAATAAACAGCAAAAGGGTGATTAGAATTTGATTTTGGAAAATTACAAATGGACTAAGGTCCAAGTGGATTTGAAATAAGATTTTGGAATTAATTATAAGAATTCTTCCCATCGGAAAATGCTTTTGCTTTGAATTCTTTAAAAAAAATATGATGAGACTTTGAAAGTTGGGCACTAGAGGGAACCAGAAGGAACTAAAGATTACAATTAAAGGAGAAGAACACTTAAATGTGTTGTAAACTGCCCAGAATCATTTCAGTGAGATGGGCAGTGACATATCTGATAAGTAAGTAAGTAAGTAAGTCTTACTAATACAGAACAGAGCAAAATATTTTAACATTGGACATATTGAAGGATATTTTGGGGCAATGGACCGGGAAGTTAATTTTAACTTTAAGCCTCTATAGATAGACTGTGCTTAAAAGATGTTATGGAAAAGGAACAAGTTTTACCGGACAAGACTGAGACTCATCTGAAACTGGGTTTAAAAATGACAGGCTACAAGAATGACATGGAAAAAGATGCTGCACTGGGTATACAAAAGAAACTGGCTGATGTCTTAATAATTAAAAGGGATATACAAATAACAAACCAAGAGAGTGACCTGGATAATCTTCCTATACTGGATTTATACAAAAGAGCTTCTTAAAGCTTTGAAGAATTTTGTGAGAAGGGACAAAGAAAAGATGAAAAGGAATTAAGTTTTAGGACATTATTTGAAGGGACTAGAGATCAAGATAGTTAAAAGTAAAAGGAAGGAATATAAAGTTGGTTTATCTGATCAAGGTTAAAATAGATATGTTGTTATCTCTGGTAACCCTTAATGGACTTTTGCTGTTCAGAACTGAAATGATGAGGTTTGTAAGGATTTGTTTATAGATAAGAGATGGGATATGGGAAGAAGAGATCATTTGTTGTATTTTAAGAGAAGGTGATAAGTTACTAAAATTGTTTATACTTATTGTGATGAAGAGTGAAGTCATTTCTTTATATACTTTTCTTTTTCTTTACTATATTATTTTTTCTTTCTTTTCTTTTTTCTTTTCTGTACTTTCTATTTTTTCTTTTTCTTTTTATTAATTTTTTTATCATTGTAGTTGTAATTTTTAATAAAAAGAGCTACTGGCCTGCCTCTCTTTGCTGATCAGCAGCCTGTCCCCCTGCCTTTCAGAAAAAAGCCAAGGTACTCCTCCTGTGCCCCCTGTTCCTGAAAGGGGGTCGGGAGAGGAGAAGCCTCATCTCTAACTCTAGATTCCTACCCTGCCCTTTCTCCAGGTAACTGGTACTAGCCAGGGGGTTTCTTTATCAGCAACTGGCCTCCCCAAAGTGGAAAGGCCCCAAGCTGGCCTCTTCCATGCAGCTTAGCTGGGGAGGAGGGCCCTGCAAGGCCATCAACCTATCATGCTGTGTCCACAACTCCTCACTGTCCTGTCCTAATGCCTGCACTCCAGGCAGAGGTTGCAGCAGGACAGACCTTTTCTGATGGACAAGCTCTGCCACACCAATAGAGATCTTTGGCCCCAGAAAGACTTGCAGCAGCAGCAGCAGCACCACCACCACCACCACCTCCTCCAGCAGTCTTCTGGAGGGTGGGGGACTCAGAGCCAGGTGGCCAGGGCTCTGCTTGAAGAGCCCCCGCACCAGCTGGGCTGTCCTGCCTTAACTGGTCTGCAGGGTCACCAGAGGTAAAAACTGGCAAGAAAATTCCATTCCCTGCAGAAGAAGAAACACTGAAACAGGATGGGATCAAAGTCAGAACAGGGGTAAAGAAGACTGAGATAATCTGTAACGAGCAAAGCCTGGCAAATTTGCTGCAGCTAATTCTTTTAAATCCTATGGAGTTAATCCTGGAACCTGGGCATTCCTTCTCAGGGACACAGAAGTTAAAAAAAACTCTCTGCAGAGAAAATGAGGAAACTAGGAGAGGTTTAAGAGGACTCATAAAACTGGGTACAAGCTGCTGGCCAAAAAAAGGAAAACAAGCCCAAAGCCCTACAATTAGAAGAGGCCATCCTTATTTCATTAAAAAAGAAGAAAGAAAAGTAAGTAAGAAATTGTAGAAGAATGGCAAAGTTGTAAGTGGCATTTAGGCCACCGAATCCAGTCTCCTGCTCAGCAAAGAAACCCAGATTGGAGTGTCCTCTAAGGACGGTTCTCCCTGCTGGAACAGACACAGGAACCGACCAGCCCCAGCGTGGCTTTTCTAGTTGCATTATAGCGGGCTTATAACGCTCCTTGTGCCTAAATTGCTTTTGGAACGTGTTTTTCTCTCTTCCTGTCCCTGCTCGGTTCTGACTGATCCGCTCTGTGCTCCCTCTGCTGAATGTCGAACACTGACAGGCAGCCCCGTGGGACGGCTGACCCGGTGGCCTCATGAAAAGAAACAAGCTCTCTAGAACAATAAAGTCGATGCATTTACATTCCTTCTCCTCCTCTTTTTGTTTCCCCTGAAGATGCCGGGGACGCTTCACCCTGGAAGTGAGGAGGGATAAGCAATAAGGCCCGGCTAACGACCGTTAAGGGGGAGAGCAGGCTGGGGTCAGGAAGCACGGGCGCTCGGAATGCCAACGCGCAGCGCCCTCTTGGCCAATCAGAAACCCCAAAGAGGGCACAGAGCCCGAGGGAGCCAATCCCCACTTGAACTGAGCGGCGGGGGTCCAATCTGGAGCAGCAGCGCAGCCAAGGCCAGGATGAGTGCGAGTCTGGGAGGCAATGCGGACTTCTGAGGGCTTAAAAGTGCTGGGCTTCTACCTGTCTGGGAGATGCTGCCATCTCTCTCCTGGCAAACATCTTGTCCTCTCTCCTGGATGCCCAGGGCGCCCCTGCTTTTTCATCTACCCCTTCAGTCTTCCTTTCCCCGCCAGGCTGAAGGCACTGGATGCAAAGCAGAGTGACCACCCACATCTTGGATGTGCATCCAGGCATAGTCTTCTGCTTGTAACTTTGATTGCTACTGCCTATTTGTCATAAGTTGTATGCTTGCAAAATTATTTCACTAAACTAAGGAAAGAGTACTTAAATGCATTCTTTGCTTGTGGTTGCCATCTAAGCCTGCCCCGAGGTATATATACAAGGGGTACGTGTATGGTGTGTGTATCACTGGCGGCTACCTGAGCGCATGTATGCACGAGTGCACATGCTGGGCTGGGAGATTCATAGTGCACGGAGGGATTTATGAGCCAGAGAGGTACTCTCTGGAATGAGAGAGGGCAGGACTGGAGCTTCTTCTCTGGCATCATTCCAGTTACCCAAAGAGCACCACCAGCCGCCTCTGCTCAAGGCTAAATGCACCCAGCTCCTTCAGTCCCTCTTCCTAGGGCTTGGTTTCCAGTCCCCAGATCATCCCCACTGCCCTTCTCTGAACTGGTTCCAGTCTGTCTGAAAAGTTGAAGTGTGATGCCCAGAATGGGACACGGTACTCAGAGGAGGGGTCCAGCCAAAAGAGAACACAGCACAATTATAAATTCCTGTGATTTGGAAACTATACTTCTGTTGATGCAGTCTAAAACTGTATTTGCCTTTTTTATAACCACATCACAGGGCTGGCTCATATTCAGTTTATAATCAACTTTAATTCCAAAATCTTTCACAACATACTATTGCCAAACTAGGTATTTCCCCATCCTACAGCAGTGCATTTAATTTTTGTTTCTTAAGAGAAAAACTTTGCATTTCTCTCTGCAAGCTCTTTTTAAATTTTCAGCCCACTTCTCTAAGTTATCAAGATTGTTTAGAATTGTAAGCCTCTTCGCTTATTTACCCAATTTTGTATTACCTGCAAATTTAATAACCAGTTTTGCCACCTTTCCATTTAAGTCATTAAAATGCTGCAGGTAGAGGGCCAAGGACAGAACCTTGTGGCACCTCACTTGATGCCTGACCCCAGTTTGATGCAGAACCCTTGATGAGCATTCCCTGAATACAGTTTTCCAGCTAGCTATGTATCGATCTAATTGTCATGCTATCCAACCCACAGTTAATTAGCTTGCTCATCACAATGCTAAGGGATATTTTATCAGGTGTTTTGCTGAAATCAAGACATATTATGTCTCTACCACTGCCACAATCATTGATTTGCCTAACAAAAAATAGTCAGCCTAACAAAACTTGTTTCTGACAAATCCATGCAGACTTCCTGCAATTACTGCATTATTTTCAAAGTGTCTTGACCTCTCTAGGATCTGCTCTTGAATCTTCCTGGATGTTGCTGTCAGACTGGCTGGTCTGTAATTCCTGCATCCTCCTTTTACCTTTTATAATAAATGGAGACGTTTGATCAACCCAGAGTCTAGGATGTCTCAAAGGTAACATACAGAGCTTCCCTCTGTAGCCTAGGATGTAAGTCATCTGACCTCCTTAGAAATCAAAACATTCTAAGTAAATGGATTTCTTTACAGCACTATGAATCTATAACTTTATATATCTCAAGGTTCAGTCCTGTCCTTTCATCCTGCTGTTCACTATTAACTAGTGGAACACATCCTCTTTTGCTGGAGAAGGAAGAGCCAAAATAGGGATCAGACAGTTGCCCCACCCCTCCCGTCCTTTTCTTTCGTTATCTGTTAGCCTTTTTTGTTATTATCTGTAAGGAACTGGTACTATATTCTGTTTCTTTTCCCTTCTTTTTATTTTGAGCATATTTGGAACAGCCTTTTTGGTTGGTTCTGGCAACCGTTGCTAATTTCAACCATTCCAAACATGAATGGCATCAATCTTTCTTGCTCTGATGCTCCGTTTCTTCCCCAATACCCTACACTGATCCTGTCTGATGCTCAGATTTTCACTAACCCTGGCTTCTTCTGCTCTCTTCAGCATTTTTGCCTGTTGGAATTGACCAGAAGAAGAGCCATTTTTAAGAATATAATCACTGAGTTATTGAGAGTTGGGCAACATACAAGTTTAATAAATTATTATATTGTTGGTTGCACAGTCAGCCAGATGTTTAGACTGGATTTGGCATTTTTATGCATCCTTCCCAAGGACCTGGGACAGGCAGATATTGTTGTTTGATGGTGTTAAAGGGATCGTCGTTATTGCTATTACTATTATTTTACCACTCTGATAAGGATCTTGCATGTATTGGAACCCTTCTGAATTTACACAAAGCATAATCCCAACTTTTGCAGCCTCAAAGACGTGGCTTTGGCCTCCTTCCATACCAAGCTGCCTGCCTACAAGCAGGGGGGACCACTAGACAGGGCTTCTTCAGCTTCCCCGTAGATGAGTGGAGGCCCCTCTTTCTGACCTGCCAGCCTTCTGTTCTTTGCTGCTGTGCTGACTGGCAAAGAACCACCTGCTTTGCTGAATTCCAAACTGGTAACTGGGAGCTGACGTATCCAGTGGACTGCTCAGGAAAGCAAGTCCCTGAAGGCCAATGGCTGCTGATGCATCTACACGAACCTCTCAGAGTGACACCTTTTAGATGATAAAAGTTGGGGTTATGCTGTAGGAGGTGGAGACAGGAATAGATTATCTACAGATAACAGTTGTTTAGGTGTTACCCAGTTTTGCACCAGTGGAGGATTAACGCGCATTATATAATAAGAACCTTTTGTCTCTGTTCAATCCTTGTGGTGAATAAGGCCTCCTATTAAATTCTAGCTCAGCTGTTTTGTGATGAATTCAGCCTTTGTCATTCCGTTGCTTTTGTCCTAGAAGTCGACATATTCCCCCACTCCTTTTAGATAACTCTAAGGGCAGTCCTTGGATTATGCTGGGAATTGGGACCGGAATTTCCATCACTAAGAGATGCAGTTGTAAAGCACGATGTCACGTGACTGAATCACTTAGCAATGGCAATCCTGGCAGTCCCCATTGCCATTTTTAAGTGAGGACAGCACGGGTCATTAAGCGAGGACCTCACATGACCGCAATGTGGGAAGAGGAGCTGAAACTATATGCCAGGCAAGCAGGCCGGCGGGCGAGAGCTACAGGCAGGCACCACAGGCAGGTGCCACAGGCAGGTGCTATGGAGTGTGAGCCGGCCGGCACTGCAGGCCAGTGCTACAAAGCACGAGTGGGCGGGTGGGTGCTATGGCGTGCAGGCAGGCGGGTGCTGCAGGCAGGCAGTACGGTGTGTGGCGAGCGGGTACCACAGGTGGGTGCTACAAGTACAGCCAGGCGGGTGGGTGCTATGGAGTACAAGATCCCCATGCTGCCCAGGGGCTCCTTGGGTGAAAAAGCGGCGGGAGCAACTTACAAACTCCTGCTGGCTTCCCCATTGACTTTGCTTGTAGGAAGCCAGCGGGGAAGGTCGCAAATGGTGCTCATGTGACTGCAGGATACTGCGACTGCGTAATTGCAAGCTGGTTGCCGAGCGCCCACTGCAACAGCTGCCACTTCAAAGACCAGTCGTAAGTCCCCCTCATTCAGCTCCGTCATAACTTTGAACGGTCACTGAATGAGTGGTCATAACCCAAGGACTACCTATATTTCTACTGTCAGATTTGTACCCATTGTTCTTTCGTTAGGACCTGGCTGCTAGAGGGTGCTGCAAGCTGATGGTCAATACTGCAGTGGATAGTGAGCAGGTGTTTAAACTCTTGATGTTGTAGAGATAGGTCCTTACCACCAACTCTTAACAACAACAGGCCAAACCACAGTGAAACAAACAGACAAACACTTCTACAGCACAGCCAACTGCCAAGTCAGTTTATTAATCACAAGGATTATCATAATTGTCTATTCCATTGTTCCCCAGGCACCTTAAGGAGGATTTATTGCATAGCCAGCTTACTTAGTAGCAGATGATAGCATCTGATTCTAGTCTGTCTGGTTTGTATACCTGAGGAATGGGTTCCTATACATCTGTTCTAAATAACCATAGTTTCTTTTTGTTTCAGGGGAAGAGATCCTCACTCTATGACAAATGAATGGATCTCTTACTAGGCACTAGTTCTGGAATCCTACTGGAGATTCCAGAGTGACAATTTCAAAATCTCTCTCCACAGCCAAATTACAGGCATGAGAACATCAGAAGTTGAGGACTGTATATAGCAAATGTCACAATGGTTCCATCAGGAGGAACAGTGATGGTGGTGCTCTACACCACAAGAGGTGAATATTGTAGATAGCTTTGCTTAAGTTCCATAAAGAGAACTTGGATAATAACAAGCTGGCTATCTCTGAAATCACAGACACTGACTCCACTTTGCCTAGGAGATATGCAGAAGAGTAGCTGCCATCAATGGTAAGAGGTGACTAAGGAGAAGGCAGCCAAGATAGTTCAGATATACTAGGTAGTTATTTCCATACTCACAAGTACTTATAAATGCCCCATGGGGAGGAGGAGACATAATTCTCTGGCTGTATTCTCTTTTTCTTGGGGCCAGCAATGTGCCTGATAAAGACATTCATTCAACAACACATCTGCAGAATGGCCAAGGAAACAGTATTTTCCACCTGAAATAAAAGCGTGCTAACCCTTTAAAAGGTAGTGTTTGTACCTCCAAAAGCTGTAAACAAAATAAAAATTCAGAATTAAAGGAGAGGAAAAATGTGCCCCAAATTCCCTCAGACCTCTTGTTGAAGTCATCTTCTACCTCTGGCCTTCTGCCACTCCAGTGTTTTAAAGAAACAGAAATGGGGGTCCAGTTGCATAAAATTGCCTGTCTCTGCTCTGGCCCACTTAGTAGAGGTTCTGAGGTACTTGTGTAAACATATTCAGGGCCAGATCAATAGTTTAGGTCAGGCATCAAGATTGGAACTGCTGAAAGAGATCGAGATGATGCTCCTTAGATCTGGTGAGAATCAGCAGAAGCTGAGTAAATCTAAAATTATTGGTAGCTCCAACTTCGGGTTTAAGAGGAAGCTCTTGCTATTTCTCCATGCAACTAGGTATACTGCACACCAGGGGTGGCAAACCAATGTTCTTCCAGACACGGCTAAGCTGCAGTTCACGACACAGGCTGGAATTGCTGAGGGACTTTTCCTGCAACCCAAGGAAGTAAAAGATGGACTTATTTTCTAAATACCAGTTTTCCTGGTAATAAGGCTTTTCTAATAAGAAGCTAACATGGTTAGTCGTTTGCTAGTATTACATCCAACAGCATTCCTGCTTGTGCAGTTCTTCAAGGAATTGGTTGTTGGTGCAGCAATGTCAGGTTTACAGCAATGCCTCTGTGCCTAGAGGGGGGAGAAGCCCAGCTTCTTTGCCCAAGGGAGGTGCCAGGAACTACCACACGATCAGAAATTCCAGTCTATTGCCATCGCAACGGGTGCCCTGAGAACAATACAGCCAGTCAGCTTCTATTATTTCCTAGTGAGCATTCTGATTTTAGGGAATTCCAGTGCCCTAGTAATGAGGTTCCTAACACAAAACAGAAAATATTTTTCTTGTCTTTGAAAATATTTTTTTTCTTCCTAGCATTTTTCCCACAGGTGCAGGGTCCACTTTTTTCAGATCAACTGATTGTTAATCCATTAGTTGCAACAGGAATTGAGCAACCGGCTTGTCGCCCAAGCCTGACGTTGAATAGACAGACAGACAGACAGACAGACAGACAGACAGACATGCATGCAGCTCCATGTATTTTGGGTCACTGCTCTACCAACTGTGGACTCCAACCAACCAAAAGCTTTTTCCTCATGTGATTTTTGGAATTCTTGCATGACATCCCATTCTTGTGCCCAGACTCTAGGATGAGCCTGCCATCTCATAAGCCACCTAAAAAAGGTCACCCCTTATATGTTTCCAGGTGCTGAAAAGATCACCTGTCATTGGCCTAAGCCATGGCGGCTCAGTTCACACCACATGCTCAGCCAAACTATCTAACATTCTAGTTTACTTCAGGGACCCTTAACCTTTTTGAAACAATAGACACATTTGGAATTTTGAGAGCATAATAGAGATTTTACAAAATGGGTGTCCTAAGTATGATCACAAAACTTCACTTACCAGAAGGCAAAATTTATTTTCTGAAAATGTTTCTAGGATCTATGTAGAATGCAAAAGCACTGTTAGAAAATACAAGCTACCTTTTCTTTGCAGCATGCTAGCTTTCCATTAATTCTTGTGTGTGTCTGTATACATAAATATGTGTGTGTGTACATGTATGTGTGTGCAGAGCAGGGAGCTTGGCTGCTGGGCATATTGAATGAGGCTAAATCTAAATATTTGAAAAGAAAATCAAAAGGAAGACACTTTTTAAAAATCACTCATAAGAAAACACTGAGGAAAAAATAAATGTATTAAGAACTCTGGAGGCACACCAACCTCCATTATTTATCAGGCTCAGTCTACTGGGCGATTCCAGCTTATTTTAAGCGCTTACCTATATGCCCTTTTCCTCTGCTAAGTTCCTAGCGTATCAGATGGGAAAATGGCTACTCTCTCATTTGACAAAACCAATGCTCGTGCAATGACTATATGCAAACAGCTCTGTTCTCTGAACTCTCTGTGGATTCAGGGGTCTGTTTTAAAGGCCTTTAAATTTAAATATGCCAAATGAACTGTGTCACAGGTGCCGGGAGAACAGGCACCTCAAGGAAATCTTAAAATGCATCATCTTCCTCTACTCAGCATTGATCCAACTGCTCCTCAGGGATGGTTTTTATGGAAAAAGGACCACCCAAGAGCTGAGTGCAATAAAAATGTGCCATCAAATAGCAGCAAGAAAAACAGGGGCTAAACTTCACTCAAAGCTCTAAACTGTGCAGTAAGTACAGGAGAGGAAGAGAGTCTCTCAGCCTATCAATCTGTCAGTAGAACATATCCCATCAGCCATTTTGGAGTTGCATCAGCCAGCCGGTCCAGCGGGCTAGCTTTCCAGGGAAGGGGAGGCTGGAGGCAGGCTGCCTTCTCTAATGGCTCACAACTCCTCTGCAGGTTGTTGATAACAAACGGTTAATGGGCAAAGCCCTAACTCAAGCAGAAGCATAGATAGCAAGCTCAGGCAGAAGCCCGGGAGGTATCTACCTCGCTCAAGCCAAGAGTTCAAAAAGACGGAAAATATTTTGTGGAGTCCTCGGGGTTCTCTGAGATTGGTTCTTTTCTTACAGTCCTTACACTGTATGTTGTAGATGACTCCTGTTTGTTTTTTTCTTGTGCTACGGCATCTCTGTAGCACACAAACCAACAAAATCACTCCAAAACATCTTAAGTAAACCAAAAGACCCAGTAGCCCAAGAAGAAAAAACAGGACTCATCTACAACATACAGTGTAAGGACTGCAACAAACACTATGTAGGACAGACAGGCAGAAGACTAGCAGAGCGCATCCACGAGCACCAACTAGCAGTCAGAAGACATGATGAGAACTCCTTAATCTCACAGCACATGGACAGACTCAACCATAGTTTTAACTGGGAAACTGTCAGCATCTTAGACCAAGCTAAATTCAAAAATACAAGAGAATTCTTGGAAGCCTGGTATTCAGACAAGGCAGCAATTAACAGACACATAGAGATAAACAGCATCTACACACTACTCAAAAGAGACAAAAGACCAGAAGATCGCCTCACCAGCAGTCATCACCCAGATAAGCAAAGGTTACCACCAGGCGCACAATCAAGCAGCAAACATGCTAATCAAGGAACTACCAGAGGAGCAAAACAAAACCCCCACCTTTACCAGCACTGGCAAGGCAGGCCACAGTATATAAATAGAGAGCAAACCCCTTCCCATTTTAGCACTGAAGATGTTACCTAGCCGGGTAACGAGACATTTGCAAGAAAAGAACCAAGCTCAGAGAACCCCACGGACTCCACAGTTCAACCCTGAGCTACACATATTCACCTCTATTGGAAAATATTTTGCACAGGTCTCCTACTGGAACACCCTGAAGATATTTTTCACAGATCTCTGCATGCAGACATAACAGGGAGTACTCCTGTAATAGACTCTTGAGCACGTGTCTTCACACATGAATGACACCAACCCCGAAACAAGAAGAGACAAACGCAGAGAGTGTAATATCTTCCTCAACCTCTTCCCCCCTCCCCACTGCACTCTAAAGTGGGTAAGACTATGCACATAGGTGTGAGATTATGTGAAACTCAAAGCTTAGAACATCTAAGTTGGTATGTGGTATTGGAGTTTGCTAACTGCTATATTGTGCATTATTTCCTCATTTTACTTTCTTGGAGTACTTATGATTCTTTTTGTTAAACTTGTCTTACTTTCCATTTCACAGTTGGAATGGCAGAATCCTAAGGTGGATAGAAATTAGAAAACGAAAGAGCAGCAGCTTTAGGAAGCCAGCTGAAACAAGAGCAATGGCCAGCCATCACATTTGCCTTTCATGCTAATTATTTACTTAGTACCAGTGTCACTACCTAATTAAATGGAACAAGCTGAATAGCTGTGACCATAACCTCCTGCAGAAAAATCCCTTGACCCTACAGAAATCCCTTCAGAACAATGGTACTCCACAGGGACGCAGAACTGCATCTCTCAGGTAAGACTCACATGTGTAAGACCACACAAAGAAAGCCCCAAAGAGTGCTGAGAAAGGTACAGTGTCCTCTGGATCCCCTTTACAGACATGTTCTGCAGCTCCCAAAGCCAAGGAGTTTCACTTCTCTGCAGTGCACTTCTAAGCAGCCTAAAGACATAGGAGCCAGCCTTCTCTAGCTTCCCATGACAAGGAGCAGAGGCTGCCATTACTTTCTCTCCCGCTGTCCCCATAGTTAACACAACATTTCCAGGCAGAAGCATTCACTGGAGGGTTAGGCGTGCATGTCCCTTCTGCAAAGACCTAACAGAGGCAGGACCAGGACCAGGTGCGAGGGAAAAGGAAGAGACAGCTTCCTCTGGCATCCTTGCCCTTCACCTGCCATCCCCATTTCAGCTTCTGTGGCCTACCAAGAGTCACCTCCCTCCCCCACAGCAATGGGGCACCACAAGCACAAGACAAACCCGCAAGCACTTACCCTGCTCACAGGTCTCCATCTCACTCTGGTCAAGGGTTTAAGAGCACCGAAAGGCAGGAGATAATAGAGAATAGTCAGAGGCCAAGAACGGAGTTTCAGAGCAGGCCTAGACATACAGCTCAGCTGGCCCAACCTTCGCCTCAGGGCCAGCTGGGGAAATTGCAACCTGTAGGATTACAGACACACAAGATGGTCAGCCAACCTGGTGTCAAGGGGGCTCTCTTTTGCCTCCTGAGGTTTTCCCAAATAACAGGGCAGCTCCCATCAGAAACAAATTTGGCCTAACCCCAGCAAAGCACAGCAGCCCGTTTTGCTCTGTCACAGACGTTCTTGATGTTTCAGATGGTCTTGCCCTCAGGGAAGCTCCTGTACAGTCCAGAAGCAGGAAACAGTACTGGGTGGGAAAGACAATAGAAACCCCTCCAAATATATCCCAGAAGGATGGTTTTACTACTGTCCACAGTAAAAACAGAGCTGCAAGACAGTGCGGTACAGGAAACGCTAAGTCCTGCTTCCTGGAGAATTTCACCTACTCCACTGCAGGTTGAGTCAAAGCCTCTTCCCTGTTATTTTTCAAGAACTCATATTCCTGTTGGCCTTTGCGGGAAATAATGGTGGAACATTCTGTAGTTGCTGGCACATAGTACAAGGGCATGGACTTTGTCTCGTTTCCCCTCAAGAGCTGAAAACTTCATTGGAGATATCCTACAAGTTGCTAGCACTGTAAAGAGCCATGTTGCAGCAAGACCAGCACAGGACCAGGTGGGTCCCATAAAGCCCACAAGGAAACCAGCAAGATTCAGGCATCTGCTTGCTCTCAGCAGGCAACATGTTCCAACAGAGAAAAGGAACTGAGGTATTAAGTCAGCCTGTAGGGACTACTAACAGGACTGCTTTGAGCCAGGACAGCGCTGCATCCTGACTCACACGCAGCTCCTGAAACATCTTTCCTAAAGCTGACCTGTCCCCTTTCTGGATCGGACTCTTCATAACAAAAAGGAACAAAGGCTAGATGGACTTTAAATTGGTCAAAACAAAGAATACCACCAGCAAATCCCACCCAGTTGTTCGTTTTTATTTTATCTGGGAAGACAGCGTTCACTTTTCTCCTAGCATACATTAGCTGCATTATTAGAAGCAAAACTGGCTGCGGACTTGGATTTCAAGCCTCAACGGCTGGCTCAGTTGCCCACATAGGGCGAGTGTGCAAAGACCACCAGTATCAAGGAGAAGATAACTCCTTCAGGAGAAAAAACTTCTGGAAAGTTCCTGGCAGAGCAGGGATCTGTCCCAAGAATAAAATCTGGAGCAGGTCCTTTGGGTCCCTGAGGAGTCAAGCAATATCCCCACTCACAGTCCATAGCCCCAGAAGGGGCAGCTGTGTTTCAGTGGAGCCGAAAGAGTTTAGGCTCTTAAGCGAAGGGAAGCTAAAAGGGAGCTCCTGCGTGCTGCTCACCCTCCGGCTCTTTCAGGCCCCCCAAAAGCTGGCTAGACAGAAGACAATGGCAAGAGCTGAGAGGCATGGCATCACGCTGGCTTTATGGCTCCATCTTTCCCCCTTTCACTGCAGACAATCACAGCCAATCCCTGCAGAGTGGCGGCTTGATAGCTGTCTGCAAAAGGAGCCACGCTCGCAATGCAGGGCCTTGTTTCCAAAGGGTCCCACCTTAATCCCCAGGTGAGGACAAGCCCCTCTGGTTCCACTCCTCAAAGGGCTTGACAGACGTGCCGTGCCCCTCCTTCCTGGGCCAGTCAAGTGAATCAAGAGCTTTATCACAGTAATTAGGCCAAACAAAGGCTTTGTGGACACCTGCCAGTCTCCTCTCCCCCCCTCCCTCCCACAAAGCAAAAGATACGCCAGACAGTACCTGAAACGGACCTTCCTATTTGGGGTGCTCCCAGCTGGGGCCGCACTTTCCAGCTGCGGATGCTGCTCCCTGGCACAGCTGCCGCTGCCACCACTGTTTCCTGAACGCAGCCTCCGGACATGAATTTTAACTTTGTGGAGGTTGCAGCAAGAGGGAGGAGGGTTAGATAAAGCTTTGCAGCATCTCACCATTTCCCTGAGTGCAGCTCTGGTCCCTGCAAGGCGCTTGACTGACACATCCTTGGCTGTCAGGCTCAGAATCAGTCTCTCTCTCTCTCTCTCGCTTGCTTCTTTCCCTCACTCACTCCGGCAACGGGAGGAGGAAGGAGGAGGCGCAGTCACAGCTCCCAAGTTCTCCTGCAGGTACTTCCTTCGACTGGCCCTGCCTCTTGCTCTCTTAGGATGGTCTCAGCTATTGCAAACAAACAGGCACTGGGTCACATCCTTCTGCAGAGACAAAGCAAACACTCTCCCCAACACACGTGCAGAGGCCCTGCGTCAGCCAGGGGCTGCCATTGAGGCCTGGCTGCCTCTCTGAAGAGTCTGGAGCAGCGGCGGTGGGAGACTGAATCACGATGGTCAGGAATGCTGCCAGCAAGCCACACGCATCTCTCCCAAAGCCAGGCTGAATGCGAGAGAGGCCGGGAGGAGGGGGAGGCCGTTCTCGGTGTCAACTCTGCACTGCAGTAATGACAGCCTTGTCGGTTCTGGGCAGGCGTGCAAGACCAGGCAACGCATGCAGCCTTCTCAGGGCCAGAGACGCTCTCCTTCTCCTTCTCCGGCCAAAGCAAGCTAGATGCCAGGAAGGGAGAGGGCAATTTCTCATTCCAGGCAGCAGGAATGGCCCCGTGAAGCCCACCCGGCCCAGGCCAAGGGAATCATCCCATCTGCAAACGTTTTCCAGCAACGGAACGAATGAGAACGAGCAGCATATTGAGCACCAAGCAGCGCAGGCAGTAGCTCAGAAGAATAAACATATCCAAGGATTTCATAGTTAGGACCATCTAAGTCGTGTCAGAGCCCTCCTGATGTCTGAGCTGGTACAGAACGGGGGACCAGAAACCAAACCCAGAAGCCTGATAATAAAGGACTTCACCCTCCAAAAAACAGAAAGCCAAGGCTGAGTTTTGGTGATGAAACGGTTGAGCTCGTTTCTGGTCACCCAATATTGTCAGCAGCCCTCAAGGGCATGTATATTTCAGAAAGGAAGCTAGGAGAGAATAAGCAGGCCAGAGAACAAACCCTTCCTACTTTATTCCAAAATATTCCTTCAAGATCTGAATACAAATTTCAGCAAATCTCATTCTTCCATCAGTATCCATCTGTGAAGCAGAAGGCAGTTCTATCGAGCCTCAGCCGGAAATGGGTGGGTAGGAAGAGCAAATCTGGAAGGTCTTTCAGGCCTCCTGCATTCCAGGCAAACTGGAGCTCCTACACTTCAGCCATCTTCTCCTAACTTTCTCTCTCAGAAGCAGATCTCCATATTTGCTTCACAAGCAAAGCCAATGAAAATCACCCCCCTCCCCGGGGACATTTCAGTTTGGAGGATCAAAAACTCATTTCCACGTGTTTTCTCCTTCCATGGGGCAGTGCCTAAGTCAGTGTTGTCCAAACTTGGCCACTTTAAGATGAGTGGACTTCAACTCCCAGCATGGCTGGCTGGGGAATTCTGGGAGTTGAAGCCCACTCATCTTAAAGTGGCCAAGTTTGGACAACACTGGCCTAAGTTAATCTTGTTGAGATGGGAGCCACACTGGGAGTCTTGTGAGCACACTGTGGGGACTCAAAAATGCTGCCAGGGAAGTTAACTTGCTCATTTTCAAGCCTGCTGTTTGGTCTCAAAGTGCAAAATTTCTTTGATGCCATGTATAATCTCATTCAGATTTCCCACCATGTATAAGCAAAAATCCCTCTTCGCCACTCCCAATATACTTCTATTACAATTAAAACATTCCAGATATGGAATATAATATCTATCAATGTTTTTAAAGATGATTTTTGCTTCCATCTGATACTTTAGTTTTCAGTTATTTTTGCCATTTTCTTTTTATACTTTGCAAAACTGCTTTTATGATCATAGAAGAGACCATCTGGAGAAATTCTCCCATTGGACCAACTGCCTTGAGATGTAAAGCAACAGTGGAATACAGAGGTAAACTGATTTTTTTTTCTTATGAGGAAGAGTGAAATAAGACTGCAACATACATTTTAGTCCAGGTTAGAATTTAAAGGATGATAGTTGTATTTTACGGAAACGGTCCATTAAGGCCATCCAGTCCAATCTCCTGTAATTGGTTGCAGGAATAATTATTTAGTACTGATCAGGCAGGAATCCAAAGTGTAGTAAAGCGTCCCAGACAGACTGCCTACCTTCTGCCTGAACACGCCCAGCGAAGCGGAACCTTCCGCTCTTTGTTTCTGAGCCCAACTGCTCTTTCTCTTAGGAAATTATTCCTTACTTTTAACTGGAATCAGTCTTTAATCTTTTATTCCGTGTCCTCCGTTTCTTCTGCATGATACCCCTTCAAGTATCTGAACAGTGCTCTCATTCTCACGCCATCTTCTCTTCTCAGTTAAACATTCAATCTCTCTTTCTAGGACAATTTCTAGTCCCCTAATCATCCAAACCGCCCTTTCCTGAGCTAGTCCCAGTTGGATTTGAATCCTCCTTGAGTCTGATGCCCAGAATTAGACACAATACCCAAGGTGGAGCTGACTAAGACAAAATAAAATGGAAGGACTGCTTCCCATGATTTGGAAACAATAATATTATTGAAGCAGCCCAGAATTACATTTGGCTGATTTGCAGTCAAACCACGCCGCTGATTCATACTGCATTTGTAATCAATTATTATTTCAAGATCTATTTGCAAATGGTGTTGTCAAGCTAGGTATCCCTTACTCTTTATCTATGCATTTGATTTCTGCTTCCTATTTTGATATTCTCAATCCATTTCTCTAATGCATCAAGATAGTTTTGAATTTTGTTTTCTAAAATATTAGATTACCCCACCCCCAATTCTATGCCATCTGCAAATTTGATCAGCATTTGTTCCTCCTCTTATTCCAGATCATTAATACAAATACTGAAGAAGGGAGGAGCCAGGACTAATCCTTCCTTGTGGCATCCCAGTACCTCTTTCAATTTGATGACTTAATTGTATCCACTTAATTGTTCTGCTATCCATCTTTCAGGTGAAGATTTTAATCTAGATTTCTATCAGAAAGTTCTGTTTCAGGCATGACTTTATCTGTTAATGATACAAAATTTCATTCAATGATCAGTCATCTGAGAGAGATTATACTGAGGGCAGAAAGTACCCTTGAATGGTTTCCCTTCCCATATTATCCTAAATGCCTAATACTGTACATAGATCAGGACCTGAAAATATTTCATCCCATGAGATGAATGAGAAAATGTTTCTCCCATGAGAAAAATAAAAATTATGGGGCCAAAAATTTTTAAATTTCTGCCATTCATCAGTTGAAAGCTGGTTTGGAAGGAAAAAGAAAAAAAGGAAGCAGCAGCAGTTGAAGGAGAGACAGAAAGCCAGAAAAGGAAGAGAGAAGAGGCGCGAGGTCCAGCCGGAACCAGGAGGCCAGTGGGAAGCAGCGCGAAGCAACCCTTGGTGGAAAGCTGGGAGAACACGGGGGGCCTAGGAAGACCCTCGCCTGACCTTTGGAAGCCCACATGAATACTACCTCTGCTTGGTTGGTAACTATAAGAAAAATAGAATGTAGGGATTAAGTAAGGGGGGGGAAGTAAGATTGAGGTAGGAAGAAGATTCCATAGAGAACTCAGGAGGCAGGAATTGATAAAGATGGACGACGACTCCCTTTCTCAACCTCGCATATAAGTTTAGAAAAGAAAATTTTAGAAAAGGGAACACACGCAATCATGCAGTTTTATTTATATATGCATTTTTTTATAAAAATGTGTTCCTTGACTATGCTTTCTTTTGTCCTGCATCTACACACTCACTACTCAGAGCTGGCAAAGGTAGATTTGAGGTCTTGTGGGCAGTGGGGATTTGATTCTTTTCCCTCCAGAAAAGGCATTCAATTAGGGTCTGGATAAGGATACATACGTTCAGGTCCCTTCACCCTCCGGCCCACGTTGTAACCACGTGGGAACTGCCTCTGGGTGGGGCAAATGTATCCTCTTGCCTTTCTTCCAGAACAGAAAAGAGATAATTTCCATTGTATTCTGCTGATGCTTCATTGGTTGTGGTTGCATGATATGCTTGCTTGCGGTTAATTAAATATAGTTTATTCAATTAACTCTATTTTTGAGGTTGCAGAACAGACGCAAGCCAAAATTAAGCACAGTTTGCCCAACACATTAGTCTAAAATATGGGTGGCCAGTTTATGGTTCAGTGTGGCAGCTGAAGTGCACAGGTTCTGCTTTTCTCCATTGGCTTCTACAGACAGCATCCCGTGATGAAATCAGTCTGGTCCATTCCATTCCCAGCTTGAATAATACCCAAATCCTTCACTTGAGGCAGCTGCTTTTACTTAGGATTGCCTAAGATCTGAATCAAAGCAGAAGACCGATAATCAGCCTCAAATTGTACAAATAAATAAAGCTGGATAGCCGTCTGTCTGAAGAGCTTTAGCAGTTCCTGCCCTGATATGGGCTAATGACCCTACCCTTTTCAACTCTATGATTCCATGATACACATTTTAATTGTTGCCTTTGTTCTCTACAGTTAATGCAAAGTCCACATTTCCACATTCTTCCTGTCATTTAAATTACTTCTGGCAATTTTCCCACTTCATCTTATATTCAGCCTAATCAACTATAATCTTATATCACCAGCTGAATGGTTCCATAGGAACTACAAGGTCTCAGGGACTTAGCAACCAGAAGCATCGGATGCTGCAGCCACTTTTTATATATCCTGTCTGCAATATCAGGTGGAACCTCATGAACTTGACATCTAGAAGTGACAAGAGTTCACCAAATTTATTTTTGTCTTTCCTTCTGAGAGTAGACGCAATTCCAGGATTGAAGTCTGAGAGGAAACAGAGAAGAGAGGAAGAAAGAGAAATCCCTCAGCTGCCAAGCTCATTACATTCTGCGCCTTTTAAACTTACTTTAATGTTGTGTTTTATGTACAGGAATCCCACTGGCTTGACTAAGTTAAGACTCTGATCCTGTGACACTTACTTCTGTACCTCTAAAATAATGTGACTTTAGGCACACAAGAGGATTTTCCAACTTTCTGATCATTAACATTTGATTACAGTGTTGATAGCTGGGATAATTAATCAGCTAAACAGATTTTAATTGTCCCCAAAACAGATTCTGCAAATGAGGAGAAAGACCAAAGAGTTCTTATGGGCAGATTACCATTTCATCTCCCCAAAGAATTATGAGGCCCTTTTTGTATTCAGTTTGCAGACTCTTGGCTGGCTGAGTCAATCACGTCACACAAATCTGCCCCAGCAACCTGAGAGTGTTCAGCCCTGAGACACGCCGGGTACACTGTGGACCGCATGACGTCATTCAGGTCCAGACTGCTTCAGGCTGTGGATGGAAGTCTTCAGAATTAAAAGCTTCCCTTCATAATGAAACAAAGAAATGAGCAAACTATCTGCAGAGAAACCTGGCACTTCGTGAAGACGTCTAAGCCAAAACTCCTGTGTTGCTTTTTTACAAGCAGGGAATTTCTTGGTATAACAGTACAGCCTACCACGTGAGGCCATATTCTTCACTTGCTATTTGTGAAAAATATTCCTAAATCTTTCCCACTTTCTTTCACAACACATTACTTCTCTTGAAATCCTCCTTGCCACCTCCTGGGACCGCTCTTTCTTCTTCAGAAACTTTTACATTCTAAACCTCGCCTAACAATAGAGACTGAAAGCAAGGCTCTGACTGGCTGCTAGTGAGCTCACGCCATTTTCAAGAAACGCTCCTTTCCCTTCTAAGAAAGGATGACATTTCATGCATTGAGAGAATCAATGAAGGCAGACATTTTTCAACTACCTCCCTTTAGTACTTTGCAAGAGCTCATAAGCATAAAATATGAAATGAAATGAAATGAAATGAAATGAAATGAAATGGAAATGAAAGCTGTTATTCCACATCCAGAAAGCTGCTTTGCAGGCAGAAACTCCCAGCCCCAGTCCTGACCGGGGAGCAGGGGATGGGAAAGGCTTTTCCCTTTTCCAAGCTGCTCACCCTGTGAAGAAGGCATCTTCTTGACGAGCTGTCCAAGAGGCCAGCCCAAACAAATGCCATTTCAGGTTTCATTGCCATTATAATAACCTGAAAAGTTACTCCTGTGTAGGGGTGTCTGCAGGGTATGGTCAAAAAAGAGAAGATGATGGTACAGTTGGAACTCCACCTGTTTTTTATGTGCAGTGCACACCCCTGCTTCCATAATTTAAAAATGGAAAAAAAATTATGGCCCATATTCACCTTCCAAGCTCTGCCATTTACTAAAACCAGTATTATTTCAAAACCAGAATGTATATGCCTCCTTCCAAAGGCACGGCTCCCTGTGTCCAAAGGTAGAAAGCAATTGATATGATGCCTACTAAACAGTTCTCAACAAG
Organism: Python bivittatus; assembly: GCF_059951505.1. Lineage (NCBI taxonomy): Eukaryota > Metazoa > Chordata > Lepidosauria > Squamata > Pythonidae > Python > Python bivittatus. The sequence goes on along the minus strand of NW_028277070.1, from coordinate 1,327,393 downwards.
AATATAAATCCATGACTTTTTTTGATGAGAGGAGAAATCTTTGCCAAACCCAGCCCATTCAGGCATTCTACTGGGATATTTTGGTCTGAGATCAACTGTTTCCTAACAATATCTTTATCAGTGCCAGACAGGTAAGGCTGGTACACGTTGAGGAGACATACTGGATCAAAGCTAAAAGAACCATGTTTTATCATACGCCTCCCAAGGCAGATACAAACTCTGATCACCGTATAACTGGAGACCATATCATTGACTAATATACCTGGACTCACACACTTCCCTATTCAAATCCCTATTCCCTATTTACCATTTCCAAGGTAAAACTCACATTTACAATTGACAGAAAAATTAAGAGCTAGTCAGCAGGAGAACCATTTTGCCATACCCTTGACTCATTATGATGACAGTGAGGAGGAGGATGAAGAAGAAAAGGACTGCTGGAGACCAAAACAGGCCTCAGAAATCGAGGTCCCTTCTGAGATTCCCTGGTTCTTACGGAGTGTAGCCTCAGCACTCTTTTTCTTTAAGAAAGCAGCTCAGGGGGGTAGAGGAGACGGCTCACGCTTCAGCGATTCCCTCTTAAGGACGCCCCACCATCAGAGATGGAGAGGTGGCTTTTCTGCCAATACCAGAACAGGGACGGGCTTCTTTAAGAGAGGCGCAGCAGGCAATAAAGCAGGAGGAGCGACCAACCTCATGACAGGGCTCGCTCACTTCCCCCAGGCTTCCTGCCAGCCGGCAGCATGTGCCGAAGGCAGAGTCTGAAGAGGGGGCTGGGCCGGGTAGCAGCCGATGAGTCACCGACCAGTGGGAGGACCCTCACGTTGCAGCTAGCTGGGGCAGGAGCCCTTCTAGCAAGACGCTTCAGGCAGGGAGCCTCTTAGACCGCAGCAGCAGCCAAGTGTACAAAAGCATGGAACTGATTTATCAACCAATTCACTCGCACAAGGATGAAACAGGAGCACACTCTGGATCGTCTTTTGGAACAGTGGTTACTCTGAACAAAGAAAAATATTAATGGAGGTTGGAAAAATAGCATTAGAAAATATTTTTCGAGGCACCAAAACCCCACTTGAACAGAAACTGTCAAATTACATCAACTCTTTTTTAATGCTGTAAGCCATTTTGGAAAGACCCTCAGCTAAAAGATGGCTAGGAAGTAGAGGAAATACAATGCATCTAAGCAAAACTTTATTCACAAAGAAAAGCAGGTTCAGGTTAGCCATGAAATTCATTGTCCTACTGAGCGACAGCGGGAATGAAAACGGCCTACATTCCACAACATTTAGGTACCCGATCTCCAGAGAAGCCCAGCGCCTTCACCAGGAGAGAGGACTGACACTGCAGGCTGGGACGAGAGCTCCCTCCATCCAGTCCGAGCCCCGGTGACTTCACCTGCGCCCAAGCTCGCGGTTTTCTCAGCACTCGCTTTCCTACAGAAAAGAACGCCACTCCTGCAGATGTTCTTCCAGACTATTTTATAAGTCACTGTGGGGAGGGGAAGGGAAGAGAGGAAGCCCCTCCTTCTGCCCGGGAAATTCTCTCACGTCCTTTGTGACTCCCAAGCATTAGTGACAGGAACAGTACTTCCCAGATCTTCCATCCGCATCTTGCCAGCATACAAATTTAACTCACAGGAGCATCCGCTGACAGTTAATACGAACTTGCATTTGGGAGGCACTGCTGCCAGACTCCAGATACAAACTGTTGTCCTAACAAGCAGAGAAAGCCCTTCAAAGCCTTGACCCCAGCAGAAGAAGAATCCCTATGGTAGAGGGGCGGTTTTAGAAGGGCACCTAAAGGTACATGAGCTACCCTGGGCAGAAATGTGGTGTGGCTTTGTCTGTTCTGTAAGCATTTATTGCATTTAAATTAATTCCACAGTAGTGTTCTCTTTTGTTTTGTTGTAAACTATCTCGCACCCGCTGCTTTGCAACTAAAAGTGTAAAATAAGCCAGATGTTTAAACTAATGGCTAAAGTAAATAACTGAATGTTTAATATCCCCAATTTAAATTTGTGGACTAAGCTACCCCGCTGCTTCACGCATTGCACTTCTCATCCTCTAGGACTAAGATCACAATTCCACATCTGCTTCCTTAAGAGAAAATCCATCTAACTTTAAATGGACTTACTACACACACACACACACACACACACACACACACACTTAAATTACAGACTACTAGACATGTATGTGAACCATGAAGCAGTTTACAACAGTAATATATGAAAACAATGGATGAAATGTGGTCGACCATGGGAACATGATGGACACAATATATCTTGTTCTCAGTAAAGCATTCAACAAATCTCCTGTAAGATCCAAGTACAGAAGACAGCAACATGTGGGCTGGATGCTGCTACCATCAAAGGGCTACAGAATTGGTGTCCAGCAAGCATATCTCAATGGCGCCACATCAAGTTGGAAGATGGGGTTGATGCCACAGATCACTTTTCTAGGCCCTGTGCTGTACAACATATTTATAAATGACTTGGATGAGGGTTTAGAAACTATGAATATCAAATTGTGGATGACATACAGAGACAGGAAAGACAGCAAACAACTTAGAGGACAGTATCAAAATTCAGGAGAAATCTGACAAACTAGAACAATGGGAAAAAGTCAGCAAGATGAATTTATCAGGGACAAATGCAAAGTTCCATTTTTGGGCAGGAAAAATCAAGGACATGAGTATAGGATGGGTGGAATCATACTGGGCAGCAGAACATGCAAAAAATATCAGGATATGTATTGTCGAAGGCTTTCATGGCTGGCATACGAAGGCTGGTGTGGGTCTTCCGGGCTGTGTGGCCGTGTTCTGGAAGTCTTGTTTCCTAACGTTTCGCCAGCACCTGTGACCAGCATCTTCAGAGGGCAGGAGCACAGACAGGAGCTGGGCACAGAGAGAACTGCTCCTGTCTGTGCTCCTGCACTCTGAAGATGCCGGTCACAGGTGCTGGCGAAACGTTAGGAAACAAAACTTCCAGAACATGGCCACACAGCCTGGAAGACCCACACCACCCTTAATATCAGGATACCTTGATGGATCACAAGCTGAACATGATCCAAAAGTGTGATTAAGTTGGGAAAAAAAAAAAAAAGGAAATGTAATCCTAGTCTTCATCAATGGAAATGTCAAGATCAATATCAGCCAAGCCAAGTCATCCTTCCTTTCTATTCTGCATTGATCCAATCACATCTAAAATATTGTGTCAGGTCTGCACACCACATTTTAGGAAGATCATTGACAAACTAGAGAGTGCCTGAAGAGAGCAACCAAGATGATAAAGGGCATTGAAGGAAAACTGTCCAAGGAACAATTGGAGGCACGGATATGTTTAGCTTGGAGGGGAGAAGACAGAGGGGAGAAACGTTAGCTGTCAGAGTTCTTCCAGAAGTCAGGACAAGTTATAAGGAAGCTGACTTCAGATGAACTAAAAGAAAAATGTCCTACAGCAGCAGCTATTCAGTAGTAGAATAGATGGGAGATGGTGGATTCTTCTTTGCTGGAGGTGTGTAAACAAAGGCTGGATGCCAACTTTCTGGGATGCAGTCATGAAAACATACTTGCCTTGGGCAAATGATTCCACAAGACAGGTGCCACATGGGGAAGATTTGCTTCAATACTGTGCCCAAGCAGCCCCTTGTAAGCCATAAGCCATAGCCTGCTCAGTCTTGGCTAGTTAGAGCTAAAACTGGTGAAGAATGTCAGCTTCTCCTCCTGACAATTGCACGGCGTAAGTTTCAGCCGCTGGTATCTTTCAAAGTTGCCCCTTCATAGATTAGAGCTCAAGTACTTGAGGTATGAAACCAGACCTGGAGCTTGCAAAGCCACACATTCCCCTTTGCACAATGAATATTCAAGGACGGGGTTTTTTTCCCTTGGCAGCCTTACTAATTTTCCCTTATATGTGTCCCCTGCATCTCAACAAATGTGTGGCATTATGATTTTGCCAGGACCCTGTTTCCTTCAGCAACTACCTTCCATGTCTGCTTCCCTGTATCTGGTTGCAAAACTCTTCATCGTGACAATCTTAAAGAGCAAGGAGTGTGCACTCCTAATTTCCCAACAGCATGTAAACCCAATTTATTTTGGCAGTGCTTTGACACTTCTATTTATTTATTTATTAGGTTTTTATCCCACCTTTATTATTTGTTTATAAATAACTCAAGGCAGTGAACATACATAATCCTCCTTCCTCCTCCTTTTTTCCCCACAACAACAACCCTGTGAGGTGGGTTGGGTTGAGAGACAGTGACTGGCCCAAAGTCACCCAGCCGGCTTTCACGGCTAAGGCAGGACTAGAACTCACAGTCTCCTGGTTTATTTATTAAACTTATTTCCCATCTTTCTTCCAGAAGCTCCACACAGTTTACATAGCACTTGTGCCTCCAATTCCCCAACAAACAACCATTGGTTTCCAAGATTCTGAGAAGTTAACCTTTTCATCATGTGCAATCTACCAAAAAACTCTTTGCTCACCAACAGACCACTACAGTTGAATCATCTGAGAGAAATCTTTACATATTCTCAGCCTAGCATAAGCTTGTGCCTCTGGACAAAATGGTACCCCTTAATGGCCTTCAGATCAGATTTAGTCCAAGTTATAGTATATACAAAAAAGCCTATCATTTGTGGGAATGATAGATTTGTTGATTTATAGCAGACCTTTGGATTAAAATGCATTTCCCTATTTAATAATAGTACTGAACATTCCAATGTTCCCAAGGGCTCAAATCCCGTAGTCTTTGTAACAGCCCTTTATGTCACGCCAATATTATTGCCTATACTGAGGACAGAGGGGCAGGGGTTACACCTCCCTGCCTAAAAACCTCTCTTTCCTGGACAGCTGGCCTGGAGGAAGGTTTCCCTCTGCACAGGAATATCCTCGGCTCCAGGGTCACGCTGTGGCCTTTTCCATTGATCCTTTTTCTGAGCCAGGATCTCCCATGGGGTGGCTCTAGTAAACCCGGTGCCCTTTGGGCCATGTCACCAGAGGGACTGCTTGTCAACACCGGCCCCACCCCTCTGCTGAGAGCCAGTAGCCAATCCAGGGGCTGAAGGGAAGGTTGGGGACTTTGGGTTTCTCCTGACCCGGTCAGGTATCTAGAGACAGGGAGGACTAAGCTCAGCTGGAATGCCATGTTGTACCCAGCCTTCACGGGATAAGATGTCACCATGAACTGGAGCCAAAGTTCACTGGGTTCTGGGGGACGTGTGCTGCTTCTCTGCCAGACTTTAGACAGTGTTCCCGCCAGCTACACTGTCTTTATACAACGTAATCCGCAGTCTATATTTAAAGGCAAATAAAACAACAGAGAGGGAAGTAGAAGACAGAAAAAGCAAGAACGAATCACCCCAGTCTTTATAGTCTGATTATGTCCAGGCCATGGGAAAAAATCTACTGGCATGCATTCAAGGGAGCCACTCTAAGGAAACCCAGCTGGCAGCAGCTGTGATAGCTTTTCAATGCTACACACTTCCAAGAGATTTAGGGACGGCATGAATGGGGGGAGGGGAAATGCTCAGCACTGCACTGGTTGCTCCAACTCTCCCCCTGGAATGGGCAGGAGTGAAAATTGTGGGTGCTTTTTCAGTGTAGTTTGGGACATGAATGGGTGCTGGATACGTTGCAGAGCCCCTCTTGACAAACTAAGCAATTTTCCTATTTTAACAGGGTTTAAAGTTTAAGGCATCCATTTCGCTGCTTAACCAGCACTCCAAATGCGGAACCCGAGGCTGAAAGCGCAGCCCCTCCTTTCCCCCCACGGATGTCACAGCATCAGCAGCTCTGTGGTTGCAAGCCCCAGGCAGAACACAAAGAGAAGGCACCATCAGCCTCAGACCACGGGGTGGACTCAGACAACAGCAGACATTCAGTACAAGATGCCAGCTGCCATATAAACCAAATGGGAAGACTGCTAAACCTGAATCAACCAGGATTAAAAATGCACATTTAAATGCAAAAATGAAATGGTATCATTTGTATTAAAACATCTGCGCAAGTAAGGTTTCAACTTGATACCAAAAATAATAAAATGCAGGAGGCATTCCAAAATTAGGGCCACCATAAACTAGCCCTCTTCTTCACGGGAAACAAACAAGCTCTCTTTTAAAAGAAAAAGGGAAATTATCTGCACACACAGACAGTTTGGCGTGGAGAAAAGCAGCTCCTTCAGAAATTTAGGGACGGATGAAGGCAGGACACTGGGACCTCCAAAGGAAGTACCATCACCTCGAAACAAATAGCAGCTACTTTCACAGCTGATGTTCTGGGGCTCTATCCAGTTCACCTATAAACCCCATTTCTTAAATCCCTCCCAAAATGTGTTACCCCAACTGACAAAGCCCCCCACAACTGCAATGGAAAACTGAATGTGGCATCTCAGACAGGCCATGCCATACCTAGACATGTGGAAAGGGTGATTGGTACCACCCCAAAAAAGGCAGAAATGAGAGTAAAAATCTTGACCCTATCCTTCTAGTAGTATCAAGATGGTACCACCCCATCCACAGCCACCCAACTGAGTCAAATCAAACAGAATTCTCAGACTGAGTTTCCACTTTTCTTCAAGGCAGTCTTACAAACAATACATCATATAATCCAACTGGGGTTGCGGGGGGAGGTCACTAAAGCATGGATTCCTGTGGCCCCTCTTCTGACCTTTGGGAAACCAGACAAAGCTGGAAAAAAGGGCCTGAGTCAAGGCGGCCATTAGACCGGGATTATCCACCAGAGATTCAAAGGCACTCAACTCACATACCTGCTTATTCAGGTAATCAGATGCACTGCTTTGGGGAAATAAATTCCCCAATGATGTACTGTCTTTTTATCTTGATTTTTATTGCTTTAAAACTATGTTATCACAACAGGCAGTGAGCTAATGGATATAAAACCTCTTAATTAAGGAGAGAATTTGCATCCTGCCTTTGCACAGGACATAGTGAAACACGTCTAACCACAATAAAATATATACAGTATATATAAAAAACCCATGTCCATGTTTCACATAGACACTCAGTTGTTTACTGTTCCTCCAAAGGAGGGGAGATATTTTATCCATCAAAGAGAAAAAAACCAACACCAAGGGTGGAGAAGAGTTTAAAAAATGTAGCAGCTCTCCAAAAACCTGGACTAAAAGCCAAAAAGGCTCTCTGGCCTCAACTTTATATACCACAAGCCCATTCTTCACTCAAGTCTTCCTTGTGTAAATCCACGCAACAAAAACAGGGCTTCTCTGGGAGAAAGGCTGCAGCTTCCTCCTGATCTGAAACCCTCGGACTCAGCCGGGGGCAGCAGAAGTGCTCCAGAATGCCTCGGGTCGTGCCTCCTGCCCGAATGCGGCAATCCGAGCCACTTGCTCACCTCTCGCGAGTTAATGGAACATGAATCCCTTTCCCCACAGAACACAAGAAGATCCAGTTACTGGCCATTCACCATCACAAGAAGACACAGGAATAGAGCCACACCATGTAAGGCAGTCCAAACAAACTGTTTCCTTCTCAGAAATGAATTAACACATGTAGCCAATATTGCACGGGAACTGTTTGCCAACAGGATAAGACCTTTTAGAATTAACTTTCACCACTACAAAGGCTGATTAGAAATACTCTTAATGGAACAGTGATTCAAAACAAAAAATTAAAAAACCATCTACTACTTAGTCCATTAGCTCTCACTTACATTTAACAACGCTCAAGAATTTTGTTCAGTCTGCGTTTTCAATAAAGTTTCATGATCTCCATTCTAACATGTGAATTAAAATGCAATTATTCTTTAGATTTCACATTTCTCTGAATTAAAATATTAAAATCAAATTTGATGTTAAAATGTATACATTGCATGTTTTAGGTTAAAAAGTATGATGCGAACATTTTTATGAAAATTGTTTTAAAGTAACATACATGATTCATTTTTTTCAAAAACGATTATTAATACAGGAATGGGATAAATGAACTTAAGAAAACTGACACAAACCAGGAATAGACAAATCCATCCACCTGGCACTACCAGAAAATCAGAAAAAAGGCCAAGGGATTTAGATATCTTCCCCACTATAAAGGCTAAATCACACAGATGTAACACTGAGATTTTTTTCATTCGCATTGTTTTTTAGTGTTCGTATAACTAAAAGACAATTGTAAGATTATGTAGCCTCACCTCACCTCTACCAGCAAGATGCTGACATCTGGGAATGTTAAATACTTTCCTATAAATATAATTTAAACTGCTGGGACACACATAACAGTTTTGATCCAGATCAGCAGTGGAAGCATAGCTCTAATTGGCTGAACAGAAGAAATACTAGAAGATAAGCAGAGATTTTAAGATGAATTCTCACTTCCCAAATTCAACATTTTAGTCAACGCATCACAATACTTGTTTCTTCTTATATTTCCCTGGAAGATTTTTTTTTTTTAATGTGGCATTTAAGAGCAAGTTACAGAATGGTTAACAACTTACTTCCCAATCACTTGCAATTTTGGGGGCCACCTCCACACCCAACTTTTCAAGACTCTTCTCCTTGTGCTTCTCATATTGCTTGTATCCCAAATATCCAGTGCCTGTAGCCACCAAAAGATGCAGCGGACGGATGCGTGGCACGACATTCAGAGGTCCAGTGTGCAGGAGTCGCTGCCCTGGAACAAAAGGGATCTACCGTTTAGAAATCAAAGCAGGCAAGATGTTGGAGCCCAGCTGGTGGCCCAGGCCAAAGAACCTGAGACGACAGGCTGCACAAAGACAAAACTTGTATCCAAAGGGAGAAAAAGACTGGCTTGCTGCCATACAGGTTTGTGGCTTGCTAGCTAGATAAATTGGCTTGTGACTCAAAATCTGTCAGATGTAAGGCACTTCAGAAAAACCACACATAAATGCTAAACTATTGGCAAACCAGAGCACTCAGCAAGAGTTAACAGTAATCAGGGATCTATTTTGCATCCAGCTTAGATTTATTAGTATACCCTTTTTCATGTCTGAGAACCATGATAGTCTACTGAACATGGTTCAAAACTAGTGAACATGGTCCCTGGTGTGGGGCATCAATTTTTTTTTTTTTTTAATCTCTCAAATCTCAGGAGGTTACCAGATCTAGCAAGATTTAAGGTGGGAACACCAACATCTCATGAAATTTGGTTACTTAGGTTTTTATTTAAAATTAATGAATGGCAAATTAATGAATGTGGACTGAATACAAAAGCAGTGACCAGTATGAAAGAGGTACACACAAGTAGTTTGGTCATTTAGAGAGAAGGAATTAAGATAGAATCTCCATACAAATATATGAGAGAGAGGGTCAAAGGGAAGGGGAAGGCCAAGAAAGTCATGGTTGATGGGACAGGTTATTACCCCCCCAAGAGGGAACAGTGGAATGGCTATGTGTCTGTGCATGAATGTTCTGCTAACTGCTGTCTCACTTTTTCCCAACAATAACAATCCTGTGAAGTAGGGTGGGCTGAGAGCTAACAAGAGGCCCATTGTCATATGTGAAGGTAGAACTGAACCAAACCCAGTCCTCGCCAATTCTAGTCAAGACTAGGATTGTTCTCTAAAAAATGTGTTAGTCTTTATGGTGTCAGAGGATCTTGGCACTTTAATATATTTTTGTGTAATTTGGCTACTGTGGGAATTACCAGTCCTTGCTCATTCATGGCAGACTGTCCAAATATCTAGCAAAAAAACTTAATCTACCTTCTGCTCTTTGCAAAGGAGAGACATTGCTATGACCTCTCTCTCATTAAGGTTTCAGAATAATCTTTTATGGTCCTGCTGCCCCCTGCTGGACAGGAAGATATGCCCGATATGGAATCCTTTTCCTGGAACTGCTTCTGATATCATTTTGGAATTTGGGGACCGACATACAGTTGAACGTGAACTTGCTCTGGCAGCACAGATCATAGTTGGGATGCACTGACTGAACTGAAGAGAAACTCAATCTCATTGATTGGCCAATCTCTGCACTGGTAACAAAACACAATGTAGTGGTTAAGGAGCTGGACCCGGGCCGCTGGAGCTCCCTGCGTGATTTTGAGACAGTCACTGTTTCATAGTCCAGCTCCCTCACAGAGAGGCAGATTCCCAGTAAACTGCCTTATATCTTGAGAGAAGATGAAATACAAACCTAACAAATATCCCATCACTTTGTCACTGAGATAGTCTAGCAGGACAGCCATGTTAGTCTATGGTGGCAAAAATTGGTAGTCTGGTAGCCTCTTTTCTGAGTAACATTTTTTATTAAAAAGGCATTTCTTGAGATACAGCTTACTTTATCAGATGCGTGGAATGACTAGACTGGTGTAGGATTTATATTGGGGGAAGGGGGGGAAGGACAGGGAAGATAGGATGGTTTTACAGAATCAGGTTACATGTAAGACTGATTACAAGTAAACGATCAATTAAAAATTGTAATGTGTTAAAAACCCATTGTGTTTGTTGAGGCCTTCTAAGATTGTCTGAAACCTTTTGATTTGTTTTAATAGGTCCTCCCTGGGAATTGATTGGGCTCCAGGGATTCGTCTACAGATTTCACTGGATGGGTAGTTTAGTTTCCTGAATGCCTGCTTTAATTCCATAAGTTGAGCATCTCTGTCAAGTGGGTCAGAACAAATGTGATTGTAGCATAGAGCTTGGCTACCGATGATAGATTTGGTGGTGTGTGAAAGCTGGGAGCATATAGATGTTGTGGTGGAAGTTGTTGAAATCATTATGGAATTTGATTATTCATTTCCATGGGTACAGATGATGAAAATGTAATCAATGAATCTCAAGTCAAGGAGGAGCTTCAGGGGGTAAGAATTAAGAAAATCAGCCTTAAAAATGTGGGCATACTGAGGAGCCACGTGTTTGCCCATGGCCATGCCACATATTTGCAGGTACACGTAATTGCCAAAGGTGAAGTAGTTATGGGTGAATACACAATCACACAGTCTGGTGGCAAGACATGCTATTTTGGCATCAGTGATTATCTTCCTTCCTTCCTTCCTTCCTTCCTTCCTTCCTTCCTTCCTTCCTTCCTTCCTTCCTTCCTTCCTTCCTTCCTCCCTCCCTCCCTCCCTCCCTCCCTCCTTCCCTCCCTCCCTCCTTTCCTTCCTGTCTGGGCTGCCCACTCCAGTGGATGATGCCTTGAAGTCCATGTTTGTGGGGAATGTTGGTATATATTGCCTCAAAATCCATGGTGGCTAAAATGATGGAGTTAGGAAAATTGCCTAAGGAGACATTTCTTAGGATGTCTTCTATAGCTGGGAATGTTATTGGCATAAGGTCTGAGAAGTCCATGAAACCTGATACTGTATTCCAGTGGTGATAGTTCTAATGCTTGAGACAATAAGAAGGCCTGTATTTTGGAAAGTAGGTAGAAGATGCCTAGTTGAAGCTCCTGGGGTATTTCGATGTAGATACGGTCCTGTACAAGTAATCCTAGTTTAGCAACCACAATTAGGACTGGCAACTCGGGCGCTAAGTGGAAAATCACTTGACAGCAACTGTGCTTTCCTTTTCCCCACCCCCTCACCTTTGGAATCACCCCAGCAGTGGGATAATTAGCAAGAAGGGAATTAATGTTTGTATTTACATTCAATGGAGAGGAAAATATTACAAGAAAGTAAGAAGGCTGCTGTGCCTGCTTACTCTCTTGTAATCCCTTCCTCTCCAATCCTCCACTCTGACAGGGGGGAGAAGGAAAAAAAATGGGCCAGCACAGGAGAGACTGTCTAAAGAGATCTTTGCAAAGTTATTTTTTCAGCACCTTCGTAACTTTGAACACTCACTGCATGAGGCAGTCAGTAAGCAAGGTCTACTTATATGTCTTCAGGAAATTCTTTTGTCAGATTGTGTAGTTCTCTCTAATATGTTGTTGTGAGAAATAAGTTGGTAGAATGTGGTGTTGGAGAGTTGCTTCTTGGCTTCCCTGACATAATCCTCCTTATTCAAGATAGTGACTGCCCCTCCTTTATCAGCTTGTTTGATTATGATGTTAAGATAATCTGAAATAGGAGATCTGAAATCTCACCTCATTTGCCTTTTCATGAGACTGAGCCAGCTAGATTATGGGATGGCAACTGGAGGTTAGCACTGTTCTTTATTCAACAAACCACGATTCAACAAAGCACGGTTTTGCACAATATGAATCCAACATTGTTTTAAAGCCTATCATATCAGAGCTTTCTAACATTAAAAGCACTGTCCCTGACGCCATCTTACTCAAGTATGCAAGGATTTCACAGTGTGAAGTTTGGCTTTTAGCTTCTTTTTCACTTCATGGTTTTCTTTTTTCGCTTGAGTTTGCTATGATCTCTGAATCCTCCATGTGTTCCAAATACAGATTAAAACAAAAGCTATAAGGGTTCTTACCAGCAAAGAAGGATGGGGAAACTGGCTGCTTCCAAAATAATCTCTTCTTCGTAGGTAGGTTTTCATGCCACCAGACAATTCTGTTAATAGAAAAACAGATGGGATATACATCGAATTACACATGCTCAAAATATTGATGTAATACTGACTGTACCTATGCTCTCTAGATCAATATAAACTCAATCTAAAGTTTGAAGTTTAAGTTATCTAAAGTTATAACCATCCATGTCTCCTAAATTCCAACTTCAGTTGGTTATATTCTGACTTATTTCATCATAGTAGGAAAATTGTTGCCTAAAATGGGAAGTTGGTGAAAAGATGAAAGAGCCAATGGGAGCAGAATATTTCAAGGACATATAAACTTTCCATTCATCATTACTACACCAAAGTGAATTTAAAACCATGGCCCAAATCTAATTACACCTGAAACATTTGATGTGTAATTTTGCCCTTTCAAATATTTTCTGAGATTACAGTCTATTTTAGGGGTGACAGACCCAGACATAGTAATATTTTTAAATGCATATTGCATTACACTTGCATACTTGGATTAGATTCAAGTTTTTAAAGATATTTCTGAACAATGGAATCATATGCATTCATTTATTAGAAGTATATCAAACCTTTCATTCAGGAGCTCAAGGCAGCAAACACAGCATTCCCTCCTCCTATGTTCTTATAACCACCACTCTGTGAGGTGGATTGGGCTGAGAGTGTGACTGGCCCAAAGTCACCCAGGGACCTTCTGTGGCCGAGGGGGGGACTTGAACTTTGTAAACCTCCCAGAGTTGCTGGGAGTCAGGCGGCGAATACATTCAATCAACAACAACAGGGATCTCCCTGTTCCTAACCGAATTAGTTAGCCACTACACCATGCTGGCTCTCAAGAAAGTTGCAGTATCTTTTTCAAACAGCAAATCTCCTTCTCTGTAATCCAAACACAAGAGACTATTGTTTTATATCTAAAAACATCAGCCTATCTGTCACTGGCCTATATAAACGAGTAGCTGCCATAACTTTTCTCCATCCAATCACATACCTCAACAGCCTAGGGCTGCCCGGTATGGTATATGTAGCCCCCAAACAAAGCTGGGAATCCAAATTTTGTCAGCTAAAAATGCTTCTCATGAAGCAGTCCAACCTATCGATCCAAGGACCACATGAAGGGCAGGCAACAGCTGAAGAGCTGATTTTAACCCTAAGGCATCTACTGTGGAGGCTTCCTCCTTGCCCCCCTTCTTACCCTTATACTTGGTCTGCGCAATCACCTAAGCCATAACGTGATCAACTCCTAGTGTCGGAAGGAGCCACCGAGTCTGATTCCTTGCTCAGTGCAGGAATCCACTTTAAAGCAGCCCAGACTGGGAATGTTTGAGTTCCCCTCAGCACTCAAAAGCATGAGCACCTTCACTGTGGTTGGTAAACTCTGCTTTATGACTTAGCATATTGCATGAACCTGATCAGCTTTGGCTTTTGAGCCCTGTTAAATATTCACATAGATGATTTTCCCATTTCCCTTGCAAAGATGGCCAGGGGTGTGTATCACTTTCCTTTCTGGCGTCTCCCCACACCAACTGGGGGCGTTGGAAGTTCACAGTGCAAGGTAGCCAATTCTACTGCTCCAATGGATGACCCTCCCCACCATGGCAGCTCTGTTCACCTGGGAGGGGATGTGGCAGTAGAGGACAGCTTGGGCACCCAGATCAGCTCCAGAGAAAAACTCACATTAGGTCCACAGATAATATATATGTGATCAAGCTGATAAAATGGAACAGCTGATAGGAGGGCCATACAGTATTTTAAAGAACTACATATATTTAAGCTGTTAATGAAGTTTAGGCACTATAATGAAGATTTTTTCCAAAAAGGAAAACTAGTTGGGTCTGTATGTGACATTGTAAAGGAGGAGGATCAGAATGTTCTGGTCAGCAAGAGCGGATCCTGTCCCCAGCCAGGAAGCTCATCTTACACTCTGAAGTGCCAAATGGAACGTGATAGCTAAAGATCAACACACTACATTATAGTAACTTATTATACCCATCTTCCTACAGAAAAGACACTCTAAGCAGCTTAGTTCACATTAAACAGAACATTACCCCCCCCAAAACCAAACAAGAAAATATTAGAACAGAATCACAATGTTTAAGTATAATATGCTGGAATAAAATAGCCTTCAATGGCTTTAGCAGTCCAGATGGTGAGGCACAAAGGCTCTCTAGGCAGTTAGGCCATAAAGATACTTCAGCCCTTTTGCTCATAGTCAGACCAGAAAGCCAGGTTAATGAATACCCTCTTCTTCATGTCCCACATGTCCCTTTAACCAAAGTCTTTCCACGTCTTCCAAACCCGGAGGGGTCACTTAAAACCTACAGAAGCCTATAAATCTGGTCAATGTTCTAGTTTCTGCATAGGAAGCCTAAGATTTTGGTTGAAGAAGTATGATTGATTGCGACAGGGGCTGGATCAGGCTGCATTCACTCATTAGTGGCAGACATTTTGACTTAGTCGTGTGAATGCAGCCAAAACGAAAGCCTTTAAAGAGGCACAAAGTTCCCAGGTAGCTCTGCACAAGAGACTGTTCCGACACTACAGTCATCCTACACCACTCAGGGCATTGCAGATCAAACCTGATCCATACATCAGCTCCTCTAATTCAGACTATTTCCACCTTGTTCATTGTACTCTTCCTTGCCAGTCCAAAGGTGTTCTCAAAAATCTCTTCAGAACTTCTATCATGGCACTGGAGACTGGATCAGGGATGAAAGTCCAACTCTACCAGTTCTCCTGGACTTCTTGGTGACTTTTTATATCCATCTGGCAGGTTCTACCTCTCCTCCATACTATTTAACAACCACATGAAACTAGTGGTGGAAGTAATTTGAAGCTCTGGCATGGAATTCCAACAGTATGCAAATAATATCAACTCTGCTGCTCCTTGCAATCTGATGCCAAGGAAGTAATCCGTATCCTTGAAGTTGTCTAAGTTCAGAAATGGGTGGATTAAGGAGGACAAACTGCAATTGGATTTAACTGCATTTAAATTTAATTTAACCACTTGGGAGAGGTGTTCAGGGGAAAATTGGACTCAGAGGTAGGAGCTCATTAACTCTATTTAGGATGAGACTGCATTCTACTAAACAATAGTGCTTCCCATAGGAACACTTCTTGACTTTCAGCTTTCACTAAATTTACAGGGCTGGTTGCAGCTAGGAGTATTTTTGCACAATTACATCTCCCATGTCAACTGTAGCCATGGCTGAACCACTTGGATTTGGCAACAGTTTTTCACAATGCAATGCACGCTATATGGGACTATCTTGAAAAAGAGTCCGGAAATTGTGGTTGATGTCAACGAAGCAACTAGATTACTAACCCATGCAAGATATAGGGCTTGTATGATACCCATCCAGAAAGATCTGCCCCACATGCCACTTTCTTTCCAGACACCACTTAAGGTGCTGGCATTGATTTTTGAAGCCCTCATTGATGAAGAGCCTGCTCATCTGAGGGGCCACTTCTCCTGCTATGAATCTGTCCAGCCAGGAAGACCTGCGGGAGATGCTGTTCGGAAGATCCCAGTCTCCCAGCAGCACATCTTTCTCATGCAGGGAATCTTCTGCTTCATCGCTCTCTTTCAACTCCCGTTTGGCCCAGCCCGATATTTAGAACATTTAGAAAAACTCATCTCTTTCGAAGACTTTTGATTTTAAAGTGTTTTACTTTTTTTTTTAATATCAGCTGCCTTGAACAGAAAGGCAAAATAGAACAGAATAGACCTTATTGTGATAATTGGCCAGAGTTCCACTAAAGGCAAAGTAAGAATTTAAAACACACAGAATAAAATAAAAATAAATCAGAAATTGGTATAAGAACCAGTTTGGTGTAGTGCTTAAGGCACCAATATGGAAACCGGGAGGCCGTGAGTTCCAGTCCTGCCTTGGGCACAAAGCCAGCAGGGGGATCTTGGGCCAGTCACTTTCTCTCAGCCCGAGGAAGCAGGCAATGGCAAACCACTTCCAAAAACTTGCCAAGAAAACTGCAGGGACTAGTCCGGGCAGTTGCCAGGAATCAACACTGACTTGAAGGCACAGAAAATTAAAAAACCACCAAAACAGAATGTGCCCTCATTTAGAGCAACTGAGTCACCCTGGCCAACTAACAGCACCTGTAGGTAGAAAGGGGTCAAGTAGCCAGACATTTAGTTAAAAAGGGGCTCTAAGATGCGGCGGCGCGTCTTCCACACAGCAAAACACGAGCCACGTTTTCGATCTGCCTTTGCCACGAGCGAGAAAGGCAGGAGGTACACAAAGTAAAGAAACAAACAGACCAGGGGCCATCTGCCAAATCTCGAGCGGGCAACATTTCCAGGCCTGCTGATCAAGGCTGTCATGGGCACAAAGTCGCCCCTTGGCAGGGGGGTCGGCAAAAAAGTGAGGAGGGCGGCCGCCGCCACGCCACTGAGCCTTTTTTCATCCCTGCCACCCCCTACAAGAAAAACCGAGCTGGGTTCCCTCCCCATTCTTCTGAGGCCTCGGGTAACCGGATTGATTTATCTAAAGCCGTGTTTTTCAACCGTGGCCGCTTTCAGATGGGTGGACTTCAACTCCCAGGACTTCAACCTGTGCTGGCAGGGGAATTCTGGGAATTGAAGTCCACCCATCTGAAAGCGGCCACGGTTGAAAAACACGGCTTCCTAGTATCCCGCGCCCGCCCTCCGCTCTTCTCGGGCCGGTCCCTCACGGGGGAGCTCGGAAGGCAGGGCCCCACCCGGAGCGGGGGACCGGCCGGCGTGGGGGGCTCTGGCCCAGGTCCCCCGCCGGGACGAGCACCCTCCGGCCCCGCGCGAGCAGGGCCCCGCAGTCCAACGAGGTCAGCCCGGCGTGCGGGAAGGGAAGGGAAGGGCAAGAGGACGGGCCTCCTCTGCATCCTCGGAGCAGCCCCTCCGGGGACGGAGCCCGAGGCCCGGCTCTGCCCCCGCGAGGCCGGGGTCGCAGACTGGCGCCCGGGAACGCCGCGGGGGCCGGGCCTCCCCCACGCCGGTGCCCCGAGCTGTGCCCGCTGCCTCCCGGTACCTGCTGCCGCCCACCCGCCGGGCCGCCCTCGCCGCCGCCGCCGCCGCCATCTTGCTGCCGCTGAAGAGACCGCGTCCTCCCGCGCCGCCGCCGCCGCCGCCGCCGCCAACAGTGCGGGCCTGAAGGCGGCCGCGCTCCCTCCTCCTTCTCCTCCTCCTCCTCACGCCCGCCCCGTGAGGTAGGCCGCGCCGAAGAGCGGCCGCCGCGGCGAGGGCCACACCCCCCGCTCAGCCTCCGCCGGCGGCCGCGGGCGCCGGACCACAACGCCCATCTTCCTCAGCCGGAGGCCTGGGCGGCCCGGCAAGCGATCCCGCCCGCCTGAGGGGGTCGCGGTGGGAAATGCCCCCGTCCTGCCCGTCGCCGTAAACAGAGAGAGGGAGAGAGAGAGAGAAATGAATGATACAATTATTTATTTATGACATGGTTCTCTATCAGAGGCCTCTGTGCTAAATGGCCCCATAGATAACCCTGCAATAAATTAATTTTTTTTCCATTTTTTTAAAGGCATGTTTTTAGTGCTTTTTCACCCTGAGAGATCCCACTGCAAATGGGACTCTGGCGGGGGCCGATTTCAGGGGTTGCTGCCACCGGGAAAGGAGGGGGAGAGGGCTCCGGCGGGCAGGAGGCGCCGCGGCTCTGGAGCAGGTGCCCCTGACGGAGCGACCTCTGCGGCTCCTGCCCTATCTGGGCGGCAGCTGAGAGAGGCAGAAGCCGCCGTCCTCCAGCGGTGGTCCGGCATTGAGGCGGCAACTCTGCATTAACGCTTGGAGCTGTCCAGGGAGATCTTGAAGGGGTGGAGAGCTTCTACCTTTTAGGGTCGTCAGTAAAGGAACCATCAGTAAAAAAAATACGCCGCAGACCAGCCATGAAGGCCTCGGAAAGGATATTCGAATACTGGGACGTGTCCATACCTACAAAGATCAGAATCGTGCAAGCCGTGGGGTTCCCTGTGACCCTCTATGGAAGCGAAAGTTGGACTTTGAAGAAGCAGGAGAGGAAGAGCGTTGGCACCTCTGAACTTTGGTGTTGGAGAAGACTCCTGAGAACACCCTGGACAGCCAAGAAAACAAACGGATGGATCATTGAACAAATCAGCCCGGAGTTCTCCCTCGAGGCACAAATGACCAGGCCCAAATTATCCTACTTCGGACGCATTGCGTGAAGGCCAGCTCTCTGGAAAAGGCTCTAATGCTGGGAAGGGTGGGAGGAAGAGGAGGAGAGGATGACCAGCAGCGAGGGGGATGGACATTGGGAGACATGAAAGAACAGGTTAGGGACAGATCGTCATGGAGGAAATCTATGTATTTGCTAAGAGTCAAAACTTGATGGCACATAATCAGTCAATGTTAACACAATAGCTAAGTATAAGATACAGATTCACACATTACACCAAGTCAGCCTTGTTATAGTTAAATGCAAAAAGAGAACAGCCAGTGGAGAACAAAGATGGAGAAGGTACAGGTTAGTTTCACCTATATTTTTCAAAAAATCAGAGTGATCTTGTCTTTCAGTAACCAGACTCCTCCTGATTTTTTACTGCCGTAGATGAACATGGCTTTCCTTCTACAATGTTTTCATTTTTCAAAATCTCTTGCTGATACGTGGAGTGCTTCGCCGTACTAGTCTAAATTTAACACTGGCCAGTGTTTTCTTTCGAATGTAGCACGTGCTTTTTAAGCTCCACAGAGTTCTGCCTAGAACCGAAAGAGAAAAGGAAAAAGTCTGTAATCTTTTATTTTGCCTGGCTGAGGTTTCCCATTAGCACTCAAGGATGGGTCTCATTTCCCGCCCCCGCTTTCACTTCCAGCGGACACTGCTTTCGCACTGTGCATTTTCAGTCTCCCCCCTCCCGTCCCAATGTTCTGTCACTGCTCTGGAATCCTTGGTATGAGGAAAGGGGAAGACAACATGGCTTATGCCTCCTTGTGCCTCTGCAGTCATGAAGTTGGTTCCCGTGGCTGCTCTCCTTGTCTTGCCTGTTGTTGCTCATCTGGCCTCAGGTAAGGGTGACAGAAAGGGGGGCTATCCAGTTCAAACATCTTTTTTGCTTCTGCTACCCCTTATTACGCCATCTGATTTTTGAACATTAGGCCCATCTCCAACACTGGAGCTCTGGTTGGTGATTCAGTGTTGAGTGGATCTCAGGCTTCATAGAGTGAGCAAAATCAAGCCCTTGCCAGGGGCTTACAACTGGAACTTATTTATCTCTTGGGTAGCATGTTGGGCACCCCAATTTGCTCTGATGTACAAAACCTGTCAGTATCTACGTTTCTGAATTGTGAAGGCGTAAGCCAGGAACAAAGTCACAGCGAAAGTAGAGGAATGGGTATGGAAGAAGTGTGAATTCAAATGCCATTGCGTAACCCAGAACATAAGTCCTATAGTGGGGCTTACTCTTGAGTAGATGATTTTAGGCTTTGTACAGTTGGGCAATAGTATGAAGAGCATGTCATTTCACAAATATGCTTAGAATGACGACTTCCAAAGAAGGCTAACAGCAGTTGTAGGTTCCGCAGCTCAAAGTGGCCAGTGCTGAGATGGTGCAGACCACTAAGTGGACATGACCCTGTGACTTTCATGTACTGGTCATTTAGAGATGACCTGGGTATGTCCTGTTGCTATAGCTACTTAGCTGTTTAATCTCTTTTGTGCTCGCAGGGAAGAAGTTCCGATGGTGCACGCTTTCCCATCTGGAGCAGAAGAAATGTTCTGAGCTCTCCAAAGCACTTCTGTCTCTTTTGTCATCCGTCTCCAGCGGTGCTTTTACGAGGGTTTCTTGCATCCGAGCTCACAACACGTACGACTGTATCAATAAGATTCGAGTGAGTCCCTCAACATTCCAGGAGTCACCCAAGTCACCAGTTCAGCTTTTGGTGCCCAGGGGATAGGGCAGAGCTCCATGATTGGGGCATTCTCCCTGAGAAGGCGGTATTCCTGAACTAAACTTCCTGGGGGAACCCAGCATCGTGAGGCTGGGCTGCCTCAGTCCAGGATGGGTAGTAACTGGGCACCTGGCCAAACTTGGTATAGGCCCTCTTGGCCACTGAGGCTATCTGTGCATCTCAGGACATCTGACTGGTTTTTAATTTTGAAGTTTATATTACCTTTCTACCCCACCTTTCTGTTTGTATAAGTGCTCGAGACGGCTTAAAATAGCGAGCTGGTTAACCCTCAGCTGGATAGGAGAACAGTTAAGGGGATGCAAAGCAGGTGTGAAAATCATACTAGGACAGTTTCGCATCAAATTAGACTATTTCTACAAGGATGAGGTCCAGGTCCTTCACTCTTCACGATTTCCATGGATCACTTGGATGAAGAGGCGGAAGGAGTGCTGATTACCCAGATTGGGGTGGGATAACTGACACCTTAGAAGACAAAAATCACAGTCAAAATTATCTAGATAAGCCTCCCTTGATTCAAATGGGAAGGAAAACTGGACGAATTCCTTGATATAGGAATATAGGATATAATATAATTATTAATCAGTGAGAAAAAATAAATGCTCTCTCCACTGGCTTTGGGGGGAGGGAGGGAGGGCAAAGGCAGAATGGTTGCTTTTAGGATAATTTCAAAATGAAGCTGTTGAAAAGGCGAGTTGCTCCCAAGAGCAGCAAGGAGCAGTCAGTGCCTGTGTCAGCAAGTGAGTAAGTAAGTAAATAAACAGCACAAATTACTATCTGCCTCTTTGGAGAAACAAACAACTTTGTTTATCAGAGCATTTCTGAAAATTAGAATTGCTGAGCAGGTGACACAGATACTCTGAGGTGTAACCCATTTAGTTGTGGGTTCTACATTTTTGAGTGTGGTATTTAATAACCAAGTGACTCAGCACCTCTCATTACGCTGAGATGACAGGGTGGATGTCTTCTGCTTAGTGACGGATGTCTTCTGTTTAGTGACTAGTGGATGCAGTGAATGATGGCTGCCCCTTCCCAAAGTCAGGAATCTAGGAAAATGGCACAAGCACTTCATTTCTTTAAGATGCTCCGTGCTGATTTTTGTTATCAGAGCATAAGGTCTCCCAAGAACCTCAGCTCTCCAGCCGAGGTGCCAGTGGTGGTCAGAGGTGGGATACATAGCCCTTCTCAGAGCAGCTGAATGACCTCTGCGTTCCATGAGGGTGGAAGTGGCTTGATCTCTAGGAAAACATGTTAGTTGTTGTTATGAGTGTTCGTGCTTCATTCGTAAAGGATTACGGTCCATATATGGCTGGGTACTAATTAAGCCAGTCCTATTGCATCATGCATACGACATTCTTCTGTAATTAGAAGCAAGATGCCAGATGGACCAGAAGAACTTGTAGAGAAGGAACTAAGAACGTTATTTTAAATCTCTCCCAGGAGAATAAAGCCGATGCGGTTTCCTTGGATGCTGGAGATGTATATTCTGCTATAAAGCTTTATGGCTTAACTGTGGTGGCAAAGGAGATCTACTTGGAAGGTCAGTTATATTCTTCCCAGAGTTGACTGTCAGGGCCCAGAGAAGGTCAAGGGGTCTACCAATCCGAGGCAGTCTCTGGTAGGAGATTTCTAGGACAAAAGACTATTGTGAGTTGGGTGTTCCGGAAGATGACCACGCCAGGTCTCGTGTGGAGGAAAAGAACAGGCTGCAGACTTTCTTCACAAAAGTAGCCTTGTTTGTTCTCATGTAGGAAAGTCGCCTTGGGCTGTCTGCCCCACAGTGGCTTACCATGGCATGTCTCCTTACAAGTAAATGTCACTGATTTCAGTGAGATTTAGGCCTAGGCAACTATACACATGGCTTTTCCTTTCTTTTTCTTTTTCTTTTTAACTTTTTATTAGAAATTTTAGCAGAGAGCCAGGTTGGTCTAGTGGTTATGGCCCCAGGCTAGAAACCAGGAAATGGTGAGTTCCAGTCCCGCCTAAGGCATGAAAGCCGGCTGGGTGACTTTGGGCCAGTCATGCACTCTCAGCTCACGATGTCAGGCTCGGGCGACAAGTCGGTCAATTCCTGTCGCAACCAATGGATCAACGTTCAGTTAATCCGAAAAAAGCAGGCCCTGGACCTGTGGGAAAATGCTAGGAAGAAAAAATTTTTTTTAAATGTAACCGTAATAAAAGATAATACAAACTGAAATTAAAAAAAGAAAAGAACAGAGAAAGGAAAAATGAAAAGTGCAGAAAAAAGAAGGGAAAAAAAAGAAAAAAGAATATTTAAAAAAGTGACTTCCGATCTTCTTCACAAAAAGTACAAGCAAACTTAGTATCTCTTGATATTATATTACATAAATCGCTTCTTCCCATATCCCAACCCTTATCCATCCACAGATCCAAAAATCATTAAATGTTTCTGTCCAGGATCAATAAAAAGTCCATAAAGGTTACCCAGAACTTTATAAAAGTATTTCTTATTTTAAGCCTGATGAAACAGGTTAACTTTATATTCCTTTCTTTTGCTCCTGACAATCTTAATTTTTACTTCATTAAGAAGCTGTGTATGATTTGATCTCCATTCAGATTTTCTTTCTCCTGTCTTGGGAGTTCTTCACAGCTGTAACAACCCTCTCTTGTAAATTCAGTAATAAGTCACTACCCGGGTCATTTTTCATCTCTTGGCCTGTCATGTGTATTTCCACTTAAGTTTTCATCTCTGTCTTATAGTCCATGACTTCTGTTTTATTTTCTAGTATTTCTCTCTAGGTTAGAATTTGTTTTACCTCTTCATCCTGCCGGTTTGTAAATTCTTCCAAATTATTCTCCTTCACATCTTTCATTTCTTTTTTAAAAACTTTTTTGAATAATGTATTTGCATATGCAGATATTGTTGCTGTCATTATAACTGGGAGCTTCTTTCCCATTTCTTCAAAAATCTTTTGAAGTGTCTCCAATGTAATACCCTTATCTGTCATTTTTACAAGTGTCACTGCTAATCATCAAATTCAAAAGTAAAAAGCAGTCTTTTCTTTCCTTTTTTCCTTTGCCTGGGGTCTTTAGACTCCTCTAGTATCTCCTTTCTACAGTATATTACATAGTCTGTCTCAGATTTCTTTTGCTTCAGCCTATCATCTCTTTCCTGAAAGACTAAACAATTTCTGTTCCCACGAAGTTACTGTTTTGTTTTTAATTATTCCAGAAGTCTTGTAGCAAAAGTCATAATATTTCAAATATTAAATCAAGTATTTCAAATTTGTCTGGTCCCTTAGTTCGTTTCAAACTTTTTTGGATTCAATTCTTATCTAGCCTTTTGCTGTTTACTTTATATCTTTAAATCTTTAAATTGTTAATTAATTTTCCCTGCTTTCTGGAATGAAGGATCAGTCACCAGGTAGTTTTTCAAACTTGTGCTTGGAAGACCTCTTTTAAATTTAAAATAGTTATATTCCAAAAGTGTTTAGAAAGTGAGGCTTGGCGAACCTAGTGTCCATATAGGCTCTGCTGTGGTTGAGAGCTTGATGGCCTCCCTCAACTCCAAGAGTCGACCACTGTCCTGTGGTCTCCTCATGAGGAGCAGCCATCTGGGGCACGAGTGGGCGATCTCTCGTCCTCTCCTTATCCAGAGAGGTTCCACTGGACTGGACTTTCAAAGGTACATTAGTTTTGGCTGCATCATTGTCTCTGCTCAGAAATCCACACAGGGCCTTTTCTCTTGTCCCAAGAAATGTGGAGACTATGGGTCTTTAACTGTAAATGCAAAGAAAGGCAAGAAGGTAATTGAGCAGAGCTATACTAGTGCTTTGTTTTCAAGAACTGGGGAAGGGAGACTTTTGTATAAGAAAAGAGTGTTAAAAGCATTTGGCCTTCTGGAGCTAACAGGAGGAGCAGTGTACTTAGATCCCCCTGTCCATTGCAGATAAGGAGCCATTGCAGCAAGGCCAAGATTTATAACACCTTCACCACATTATCGTTCACAAGATTCTTTGGACAGAAACCATGGCATTAATCATACTGCTAGATATGCACCCCAGGTGCCACATAGCTTGAAATCACTTCTTTCAGACTGAATTTAAACCTAAGAAAATAAAATGCTGCAGAACAGAATGTTTCAAAATCCAAAATTTGGATTAGGTTTCTTGTCAATCAGGAGTACCATATTTGATGCAAAAAACTGCTCAACACAGGCAGACCTACGTCTTTTCTTCCCTACAAGTGAATGTTGTTGCTCCCCTAACTTTCGCTGTCTTAGGTAGCTGTGTGTTTGCAGTGGCTGTGGCCAAGCGTGGAACGCTGGATCTCCAAAGGCTGAAAGGATCCCGAAGTTGCCACAATGGGGCTAGGTGGACCTCGGGCTGGAACATCCCCATGGGCTTCCTCTTGGCTAGGAATGATCTGGTGTGGGACTCAGGCCAGCCCCTCAGCCATGGTGAGTGGACAAGGGTTGCCTCTTTGTCTGAATCTGGGATAATATCTCCACAGATACTTGATCCTAATAGATCCAGACAGATAGTGAGCTGTGAGATGGAAGCATATATCTTTGGACTTGATACTACATTCAGCTCCTGACGTTTGGCTGAATCATATCCATTTCATAGACACAGTGACCATTGCCTGAACGTATTGAGTCATTCCATAATGCCATAAGAAGACCTCCCAGGTCATAACATTCACAGTGTGGTTGGGTTCATACAACACACTATGCTGTAAGCCGGTGGTTCCCTCACAGTATGAGGGCATTTGGTGCAGATGCCGAAATAAAATAATCAAAGAAATAAAATACGCCAAATCTCAGGATTTGTCCAAATACTCCAAATGTGAGATTTTGGACAAAAATGCCAACATTTTTGAGATTAGGTAGCGTGGGGAGATTTCAGCTATTTTTTTTTTTTAAGTAATTGGGTGCCATGTCATGTACTCTTAGTTGATGTGGTGATCCTCAGAAGTTTTCAGTGATGACATGATAGTCTGCATAAAGAAAAACGTTGGGGACCACTGCCATAAACCATGGTCTGTAACCACAGTGACTGGGTTCACATTTCATGCTACACTAAAAACAGATCATATTGCATTAGTCATCCAACATGAATTACCTAGATCCCTTCTAGTCAGGTTTCAGGCCTGAGCATAGGACTGATACACATTGGGTCATTCTGGTGGATGACTTACATCAGGACCTGGGTAGATGCGGGGAGTGTACTGCTCCTGGTCCTGTTAGACCTCTTGGCAATGTTTGGCCATGTTGTCTTGTTAGACCACCTGTAAGGGTGGGGAAGAGAGGCAAATATACAGTGGTTCTGCTGTCTCCTAAGTGGGCAGTTCTAGTACATGTCTGCTCCAATGTGGGTACTGTAGACTTGGCCCTACATCTACATAAAACCCTTGTCAATATAGGGTGAGGAATCCATATACTGTATACTGCTACCCCAGGCAGAGAGGCTGTGGAGGTCCTTTCTAAGTATCTGGAGGGTTGAGGGACAAAACAGGCTTAAATTGAATCTCAAAAGGATGGAGATGCTGTTGTAGGTAACCAGTCTGGCTCTTCTTCAGTACTGACTTTAGATCTAGACAAGATTGCACCCCCCCCCCAAAGGAGCAAGTGTGTGACTTGGGGGTTCTCCTGGACTCACAACTGGGAGCCTTTGCCCGTCTGGCTGGTGCATTAGATGTGGGCCTCTTTCAGCTGGAATGCCGTTACAAAGGGAATGCTCAGCCTTATCATGTCTCAGATAGATTATTCATTTATTCATAATTTCAGTTTCTATAGCTACCCACTCATACATAACTCTGGATGGCTAACAAAGATTAGGAACAATACAACAATTAAAACAGAAATAAAATAGCCATGCCAGGAGGGAAGAACCATCCCAATTTACCCTATTCAGCCTTAATGGTGGATGCACAAAGCCCCTAGCTCAGCACCTATAGAGAGATCCAAGGCTTTCTTGGGCAGTTAGAGGTAAAGCTGTGCAAAACTTGGCAGTTGGGGGGAATGTTGTTTCAGAGGGCAAGTACAACAACAGAGAAGGCTTGCCTGTGGGGTCCTGCAAGATGACATTAATAGATAAGATCCAAAGCATGCAAAGATGGGGCACAGCAGGAGATAGGCAGTCTTGCAGATATCCAGGCTCTTGCTATCTAGAACTTTATAGATGACAACCAGCTCCTTAAATTGCACCCAGAAGCCCACTGGTAAGCAGTGCAACTCTGGTGGTGGAGGTCTTACATGGGCTTAGTGAGGGATGCCCATAATTACTTGTGCCCCTGCTTTCTGAGCCAATTGTATAATCCAAGTAGCCTTTAAGAGCAGCCCCATGTAGAATGTATTGCAGTAACCCATTAACAAGGTGAATAAGTCATGAGTGATTGTGAGCAGGACATTCCAATCCAAAAAGTCCACAATTGGTGCACCAGACAAACCTGGGTAAAGGCTTTCCTGAATCCCCCCCCAAAAAACAACCCAAATTCTGCAATAATTCTGTCTGGGGAAGCGCCACACCATTCAGAACAAAAGTTGATAAGTTCTCAGAACCAGCTGGTCCGTGATCCTACAGACAGTCTTGCTAGGGCTGAATTTGGCTTTCCCATCCAGACACCAGTAGCCCCAGACACTGAGACAATACATTTACAGCATTGCTTGATCAGCCTGGGTTGAAGATGTCATCTGGATACTAATGGTACCTGACTTTGTGCCATCAGATGACCTTACCCAGTGGCTTCAGTGACAAGAAATGTAAGATTTTGGATCTAGGTAGGAAAACCAGGTGCACAGGGACAAGATAGGCAATGCCAGGCTCATCGGTAGTACCTGCAGAACTACCTGGGTGTCCCGGTAGACCACAGTTTAAGCATGAGCCAGCAGTGTGCTGCAGCTGCCAAAGGAGCCACTATGATCTTGAGCTGCATCAACAGAGGTATAATGTTGAGATCTCGGCAAGGGATAGCTCTATACTGCATGGGTCAGACCCCCCCTGGAATATTTGGGTCCAGTTCTGGTTGCCACAATTCAGGTAGGATGCTGAGGACCTGGAAAGAGTGCAGAGGAGAGCAACAAAGAAGGCTCGGAGGCTAAAGCCTATGAAAAAGCGGTTAAAAGAACTGGGCATGTTTAGCCTAAAGAAGAGAAGGCTAAGGGGAGACATGGTAGCAGTCTTCCAGTACTTGGAGGGCTATCCCAGGGAAAAGGGTGTGGATTTATTCTCCAAGATAGGACAAAAGAAATGGGTGGAACCTGTACAGAAGGAGATCCAAACTCAAAATAAGGAGGAATTTCCTGGTTGCGAGAGCTGTGAAGCAGTGGAACAGCCTCCCTCCTGGAGTCATGGGGGCTCCATCACTGGAGGTTTCCAAGGAAAGTTCTGGACAGCCCTTTGTCTGGGATGGTCTGAAGATTCTGGCCTTGGGCTGGGGGTTGGACTCCAACACTCTGCAAAGCAGGGGCCTCAGGCTCAGTCTGTGCCCTCCGCCCCCACCAACAGGGACTAGTAATGAAAAAGGAGAACAACCAGAACACCACACACCCCACTCCTAATCCCCATAGCTATGTCAGGAGGATATTTCAGAAGGTTCTGAAAGCTGCTGAGACATCCAGAACCTAGATAGTTGCACCATCCCATCTCAGTTCTGCCAGAATCATCATCAAATGTGATCAGTGCCATCTCCACACTGCACCCAGCCTTGAAACCAGATTAAAAAGAGTCAAGATAATTCACTTTCAAAGGCAAGGCTCTCTACGTGGGGCTGCCTTTGAAGTTGACCTGGAAATGTGTTTAAAATGTGGATGCCCAGCTGCTTATGGGGCTGAGCAGGTTTAGCAGCAGAACGCCAGTGGTCTGGCTGAAGCACTCTCTACCAGCAGGTTTCCTGATTCACTTCAAAGTCTTAGTGTTAACCTAGACAGCCCAACATGTCATCTCAAGAGGGGATGGTGAGGGCTGCACCTTCAGGAGGTGCAGGGGATGGGGTCAAAGTCTTCCTTGATGGTGACCCACCTCCACCTTACAGAAGGGGCTGCCCTCTGAGGCGTGTGGGTTCCCAAGTTCTTGGGTTTTTGCAAGGCTGTTAAATCTATTTCATTCTGAGGACTATTTAAGGGCCGATGATGATTCAGCTACCTGTATTGGATTCATTTATCTTTGAGGTTTTGTTGTTACCGTAATTTTTGTTAAGGGGAGATCTTTTCCCATATATCTGAAGTGCTTAGAATCTCTAAAGTGGTCACATGAGAATTTTTAAACAAATTTAACAAATATTATGGTTTAATTTTAGCCTAGTATGTTTTGTGAATTCGGACACATTCAGACTATATTGTAAAACAAGGTCTACCTTGAATTGTCTCTAAACGTCAAATGTGTTTTTGCCTTTTCTTTATATTATTATGATATATATGTTATTATTTTACAAATAAAATATTTTATTTGGACAGGATATCAGTGCTTGCCCATAAATAAATATATAGGTGTGGAAGAAGCAGGGAGTGTTAAGGAGTTGTAAGGGCTATTTAGAGAACATAGCATCAGGATTGCAGCACAGTGTGTTGTGCACCTCATGAGTAGGTCAGAAGACTCAGGATAAACTGTTTATGTAGACTGGTCCTACAGATGCAGCCTTGGGTGCACTTTGTTGAAATAAGGCCACGGATCCCAGTAGGTGGGGTGGCGCTCCAAGGAGACATACCCTGATTGTACTAGTGTTGCCCTTAATGCATGTCTGCTTTTTCATTCAAGTCTTCTTCTTTTGTCAGCAATCAGTGGTTATTTCAATGCCAGTTGCATCCCTGGCACCGGAGTTACCTATCCTCAGCTTTGTGCTCTCTGCCAAGGGCAGAAGTCGTACATCTGGGACAAGAACCATTTCTGCGAGACTAGCCACAGCGAACCCTTCTTTGGCTCAGAGGGAGCCTTCAGGTGGTCTTGTGTTCATTCTGGTACTTCTTCTTAGTGGAATTAGAAGGAATGCAGAGCAGCCAGTCACGCTAAATATCACTTTAATCTGTGCAGATGCCTGAGGCTGGGGCTGTCAGATGTTGCTTTCTTGGATCACCTCACAGTCATGAATGCTACAGGTAAACTTTGGGCCCAGGACGGCATCTGACTTTTGCAGTTGATTAAAAGGGACCGTCCATAGCCTCTATCCTGGCTTGATTTTCTTTGCAAGACTTAGTGCATTTCATAGTATTTTAGTTTATGTATAGTTTGAGCATAATCCATAGAGAAAAAAGAAAGATATGCCTTTGTCAACTGCCTGCAAGAGGTGTTTTTGAATATTTCTGCTCCTTCCTTCCTTCCAAGAGCTGTGCCAGGTGTTTTTCTCAGGGCAATAAGGAAGCTGATCTTTCTGGCCTTTTATCTTCAATCTAAATCTCTCTTCTTACAACTCTTGATAAGAAGATTGGGTAGGAAGCCAGCACAGAATCTCAGAAGTCATTGTCTGGTGAGCAAGAGAAGGCCAAGCACTTCCTCCTCCTAGTGGTTGAGTGGGCAGTGATCCATCCATCCGGGACCAGGGGGACTTCTGCTCTGGGGGCTCTGGCCTCAGCTTCCCTGAACACCAGCCCTCTTTTTTCTCTTGCTAAGAGTTGGAACGGGAAGCGTATGAGTTGCTGTGTCCTGATGGAACTACTGCTCCCTTGACGGCCTACTCTACTTGCAACCTGGGCCACGGACCAGGCCGTGCTATTGTCACACGCCACAATTTTCAGAAGATAACTAAGAATTTCCTCATGGTCATTCAGGTATTTCTTGGCAAGCATGTACAGATTCTGAGTCTCAAGAAGGGGACTGAACATGAGATTCATCCACATGCCGGCTGGGAATTCTGGGAGTTGAAGTCCACACATCTTCAAGTTGCTGAGGTTGAGAAACTGGTTTACATCATTCCCTCCTCCCCCTCCCCCTCCCCCTCCCCCTGATTTGTGTAAGCAACACTTCTGTGTGCCAACATGAGAGAAAAACATTTGATGCCAATTTTTTTCTTGTTGCTTAGCTGAAGGAAGTGAGGCTTAAACACTTGTTGCTCCCAAAGTAGGTAGATGTTTTCCCCATTGTGAGATTGTCTAGGAGATCTCAGGGTTGGGTGGATTCTCTTTCCTTGATCACACCTGCCAGGTGGGATAGCAAGCTTTGTAGGATTCTTCACCTCTTGCAATCTCAAGTATATCCTCACTGCCCTTGGGGAAAGTCCACTTCCTTCAGGAGGTATGTCAGGCTTTTGGAAGGATGTGATTGCTAAGGAGGAGGAAAGAAGGCTCTGGGTGAGGCAAAGCATGCTGTGATTCATATGTAATATTAAGCCATGATTCAGAGCTAGGTACACGAGGAGAAAGGAGCCTGCACAGAGTATTAGGCCTCAAGGGTTCTTCCTCCTTGCTCTCTCTTAGCTGGGAAGAAGGAGACATAAATTACAACTTAGTTTCATTTTAGAAGATTCTTAGCCAGGAATTCTGGCTTAAAATAAGGTAAACAAGGCATGTGCCCTCCTGGTGTTCAAATTTGTTCAGCAAATAGAATATAGATACTGAAACTGGTTCTCCTTGGCCCAGTTTAACTAGCTTGTTATTATAACTGGAGACCAGGATAAGATCTCTGCGGGAGCTTCTTGTGCATGTGAGGTGCTGCGATGGTGGTAGTTTTCCCAGATGCAACTGGTGCTCTGGAGGCAATTCTCAAAGAATGGCACACAAAATCTGCTGTGTACCCTCCTGGAGGCAGGAAAGTAGAAGGTGTAAATGTTGGTGATCGGTAGCACTGCAATGGCAGGCTCCAGTTGCTGCTGCGCTTTGGTTTTGTTTTGTTTAAGTCTACTTTCCTGCCTCCCCACGTGCAAATATTTGAATGATCATTCCATAATTCCTGTGCTTTTTCCAGCAGCATCCCAAAAGTCAACCTCGTAGGAGCAGATTCCTGAAATACATTGTTCTGAGTAGCACACAGAAGCCACAATTGACCTAAAGCCAGATGGTAATGTAGCCAGAAAAAAACATACTTTTGAGGACAGATAGCACCAGGAGGGTGGCTGAGTATACATCATACAGTATTTGAGGAAGATTCTGCCCCAGAAACCTGTTCCAATTAAATTAAATCCCCTTTCTGCCTTCCTGCGGCTGGTGTTGGCGATCAGGCGAGCTGCTCCTTTTGCTTTGCATGAGGTTCTGGAAGCTTGCCGATGGTGTGGCTTTCCGCAAATGCTTCCCCATCCCCTGCCCTGGCTAGCCCCTGCTTGTGGCCTGAGTGCACGTCCTTGTGATAACTGGCTTTGATTCTTAGCGCCTGTTTGGAGACAGTGGAAAAGAAAAGGCCAGATTTGAGCTCTTTGCCTCTGCACCATTCAGAGGGAGGGATCTGCTGTTTCACGACGCTGCTCAGTACCTGCAGTTGCTTGGAGAAGAGACCGAGATCAGCCAAGTTCTTGGCCTAGATTATGTCGCTCTCCTGCAGGGTTTGGGACACGAAGGTGAGAGAAGGCCCATTCTCCAGCCGACTCAGCAACTGGGCAAGGCGGCTGGTCCTCCCCCCTCTGACTGTCATTCTCCTGCTGCCCCAGGAACCTCCCTGTCCAATAGCCTGGTGCGCTGGTGCTGTATCAGTGACATGGAGCTCCGTAAATGTGAGGAGTGGGCTCTGAATGTCAGGTCTGACCCACTGGTCTGTGTCCAAGCAGACTCCATGATCAGCTGCATTGAGCTCATCAAGGTGAGTGGTTTCTTCAAGAGAGAATATTCCTATAAGAAAAAGGGGTTAAAATGGAGGCGGGAGGGAGAGATCCAGGCCTTTCCCCAGAATAACTATTGCATAACATGCCCTAAGAAATTAGTGGGTTTTTTTCTAGTGATCAAAGTTGCATGGAGGAGGGGAGTGAGGAATACCTCTGGACTCAGTCTAGATGGATATTCATAAGATTGGAACTCAGACCCCCATCTCTGAGGCTGAGAGATTGGCTCATGGGACCGGGCTAGGATTTGTGGATCAGGAGTGTAATTGTGCTTCTGGAGTGATGGGAGGAAAGATGAGCACTTGCTCACTGTACTAGCTTTGAGTCCTGGGCACTTTGCAAGCAGAAAACTGGCCTCAGTAGCCAAGCAGCCCCTTGCCAGAGGCAGGCAGAGACTTCAGAGGAGCAGGAAGATTTGACTCATGCATGGCACTAAGTCAGCAGGGAGCCAACGTACTTGGGTGGCAGTATCAGACTTAGGAGCATGGCTGGTTGGGAAGAGTGACATTGGGGGTCCTCTTCATGTTTCGCTGGATATACTTATTTTATGGCTCAACGTGCTCCTCCAAATGTCAGAAAACAGCTTGTTTATTCAATAATCATAGCTTGGGGGCTCTGTAAGCCACCAAGAGGGGTCTTTGGGGAACATGGCCCTCTGCACTGAGCTGTTGGGTGATTTGTTTGAGGCACAGTGTAATATTAGTCCAACAGTTATGGCTTGTGAACAGTGATTTGTGGTTCTGCATGCTTTATAAACCCAGCCAATTGTGGTTTATTTAAATAAATCATGCTTAAATAGACCGTGACTCAAAATAATGTACAAATCCTGCCCAAGAAGTGACATGGAGAAACTTTCTAAGATTCTGCAAGCAACTTTGGGTTCCCGTCTCAACTTCTGAGGTCTGTTCTTTTCCTAGTCCAGTCAAATAATGGCTGAAAAAGGCTGTAGTCCCAACAGATCACAGCTTGCAAGGGCTGTTTTTCTCTGAAAAGAGCTGGCATCACGCTGCTAACTGAGTGGTTCTTCACATGACAGAAGAATGAGGCAGATGCTGTTACTCTGGATGCCACCCACGCCTACTTTGCCGAGACCTGCGCACTTGCTCCTGTTGCGGCAGAGTGTTATGGTAAGTTTTGATCTTCAGTAAAAATAGTAAATAAAAAGATGAAGGCCCAGTTATGCCCATAGCAACGGTATGGTCCAGGAGATGGGAAAAAGACTAGTGGAGCATCTGGGGAGATACCTGATTTTTCTGAACAGAAGGGCTCTTAAGGAGCAACAGTCTCTGGATGACATACAAAATATTTAGTCATATACACATGACAGTGGTTTTGTCTTTCACACTGTCAACTAGAAAGACAATGTCAATTTAAAGTGGGGGGGGGGATTGCCATTATGTTTACAAACTAAAAAGACAAGGCCTGCAAGGGAATGCTGCCTGGGGATGATGGAAGTTGTAATTCAAAGCAACCATGGAGCACTATTTTGTCAAAGGCTACCTTAGTTGCTTTGGGCTTCCAGATGAGAGATGGCCAAAAGTCTCCCCCTTAAGACAAGATTGCCCAAATCCTGGCCATGGGGATCTCAGTCCAGTCATTGTACAGCTCTCGTGTGTGACGGAGAAGGCTGTCTCCTGCCTGATAGCAAACTTGTGATGTTATCAGTTTTTAACTCTGGTGAGTCCTGGAGAGTGCCCCTTCAGCCCCCTGTCTCTTCTGCCCAGGAGAAGAATGTGCTCCCCGAAGGGAGAAACCTGAAAAGTTGACCCATGTTGGGGGTAAGCAGGAGTGCCCGTAAACAGAGGAAGTGCTGTGAGTGCTGTACTGTTCTTCAAGCATTATTTTGGGACATGGTTTGTACTGCTCTAACGGAGAGCTTTCACTATTGGCTGATTAACACATTTTAGAAATAAGTAAAATAACACTTAATGGCTAGCAGCAGAGAGTCTACCCTCTGTTAAATAGTGACGTTATTCGAGCCACCAGCAAGGCCTGTTGTGATGCCACCTTGAAGGAGAGGGCAGATTCATATGTGACATCCTGTCTCTGGAAGGCTCTTCAGCCTGAGATCCGCCCCAAGGGCCATTTGCTTCTTGTAGATTTTTGACAGATTTTCTAGTCTAGATTTTTAAAAAATATTGCTTGTAATTGCTTGTTACTGATTTCAGAGGTGTGTTTGCTTTATGCTATTTTCGTTTGCCCACTGCACTGAAAATTAATGTTCCTTGAACAAAATAAAATAATCAGCAATAAATGTGGTATGTGGAAAAGTAGCCCAGTTCTTTTCAAGGAGGGGAATGCAGGCCACACAGAATAACGTCTCTGTCCTCTTCTGCTGCTAGTGGCACCAAAGTTGCCATGGGCAAAACCGGCGGTCATGGCAGCTGACAGCATTTTCTAGAGATACCCAACCATTGCTTGCTAAAGTAATGTGGATGGTCTCTCTATCACTTTAGTAATCGCTGGGAAGTGCTGGGAAGATGTTAAATGTGGGAAATTGTCAGGTCCACCAGGTAGACCCAACCAGGAAATCAACTCCACAAGAAGACTAAGGCTACTGTCGAAGGCTTTCACGGCCGGCATACGATGGCTGGTGTGGGTCTTCCGGGCTGTGTGGCCATGTTCTGGAAGTTTTGTTTCCTAACGTTTCGCCAGCACCTGTGACCGGCAACTTCAGAGTGCAGGAGCACAGACAGGAGCAGTTCTCTCTGTGCCCAGGGTGATGTGACCCTTTTGTGGGTATTTATAGAGATCTGAGGGGGGGGGAGTGGGCCGGATTGGGGGGGTGGGGGGGAATGGGGTTCTGAGTGGCTGCTTGTTTTGGTGTCAGAATCTGTGTGTATCTTCCTGGGGATTAGGCAGGGTTTTTCAACTCAGCTCAACCACCAGGATGTGTGAACAGTTCACACAATGAACTTGCTAATCACCCCCAGCAGCCCCTCGTTAACAATTCAATAGAAGAAAAAACCCTCCCTAATCCCCAGGAAGATACACACAGATTCTGACACCAAAACAAGCAGCCACTCAGTAACCCAACCCCCCACCCTCACCCCCAATCCCCCCTTTCCCCCTACTCAGATCTCTATAAATACCCACAGAAGGGTCACATCACCCTGGGCACAGAGAGAACTGCTCCTGTCTGTGCTCCTGCACTCTGAAGATGCCGGTCACAGGTGCTGGCGAAACGTTAGGAAACAAAACTTCCAGAACACAGCCACACAGCCCGGAAGACCCACACCAGCCAACAGACTAAGGCTACGTTTATTGGGAGTGGCTCTAATAACAGAATCTTGCAAGTCTGACTGTGCTGTATCTCCTCCCCTTTCTTATACTCTGGTAAATTAGGGAGGGGTCTGTCTGAGCCTCTTCCAAGTATTTTCTGCCTGTTGTGGACTAGAGATATGTTTCTCCCCTCATTGGTTTGGTAAAGGATCTTGCATATCTCCATCAAGGTCACTTTCCTTACTCTCTCCAGAAATGGACTGTGTCTCCTTAAGCCAATCTAGTTTCCTCCAGATATGTGGGACTTCAGCTCCTAACATTTTGGCTGGGAATTCTGGGAACTGAAGCCTAGCATGGTGGAAATTGAATAAGGCTCCCTTTTGCTATGGCAAAGTCTCTATTTTCTCCAGTGTCTCCTGCCGCCTGATGGTAATGGTGTATTCTTGTAACCCAGGGCTTCCTCCACTCTACATCGTAGCCCTGGTAAGAAAGACAAGCCAGCATGTAAGCAGATACACCTTGAGGGGAAAGCGCTCCTGCCACAGCCATGTGTACAGCCCAGGAGGGTGGCTGCTGCTTTCACAGTACACTGTTGGGGTTCTGGAGAATGGCAGCAGCATATGCAATCTCACCTCAGGTAAGCATTCCAGTCTGCTTGGTGAATGGCTTGGTTCAAGAAGAGAGGTGGGCTGGTCTTCTTTTTGGGTAGGAACAAGATATTTTGAATGTTTAAGGATTGGGATAGAAGGATTCATGACCCACAATAGACATAGGAACTTAATGAGGCAGCATCTGTTGGATTTGTGATACAGAATAAATTTTGAGATGATCTTCCAGACAGATCTTCGTAAGAACATAAGAACAGCTCTGCTTGATTTCAGCAAAGCCATCTTAGTCCACCATTTTGTTTCTCCCAATGGCCAGTCAGATGCCTCCAGGGTGGACATAAGCAGGGGACTGGGACATACCTCTCTCATTGTTGTTCCCCTGCAGCTGGTAGTTGGATGGGGACTGCTCCCTGGCCCATTGAGTCTTCAGGACCAATAGCTCTGGATGGACCTGTCCTCCATGAATTTATCCAATCTCTTTTTAAAGTAATATTCTATTTATAAATTATACATTACACGCTTATGTGCCTATTTTGCTCATTTTGTACTCCATTTTTAACATACTGGGCACTTTCTTTAAAAAGAACTTGCTGTGTTACTGGTTATGGATTTCTGAAGTTGACTGGAAATTTTTTTAGCGAGAGAACAACTTTACAGAATAACCCTGGTTCTTAAGGCTCAAACGGAGCAGTTAGCTAAAAATGTTTAGCATATCAAACCCATAACACCTCCAAGACCTGAGTGATACCTGTTATTAAATAATAACTGGTGCAGTTGTTGAGGGGCTGGGGGGAGGGATAAAATCCAGCAGGGTGAAGACCGTTCCTCATGGGCAGTCAAGGGGCAAGGCATCATCAAGTATGGTTTACATAGAAGCCAGAGAGCATTACAGATAGTCCTTGCTTACTGACTGCCTTGTTTAGTGACTATTCAAAGTTACAGTGGGGTAAAATAATTACCTTTGCAACCAATCCTTGCATTTATGACTGTTGCAGCTTTCTGTAGTCGTGTGATTGCCATTCAGGCATGTCGCAACTGCTGAAAAAGTTGCGGTCATGTGATTTTTTTTGCTTAGTGACTGCAGTGCTTTGCTTATGACCGAAGGGGAGGTCATAAACCTGTCACAGTCACATGATTTTCCACTTAGTGACCACATTGCTTAGCAACTAAGTTGCTGGTCCCAATTGTGGTCACTAAGCGAGGACTACCTATACAGTGAAGATTGCAAGCCGCTGGTTGCTATAGTCTAGCATTTGGGTGCCTCCCAGTCAGTGGCAGAGCAGTGGCATCTGGAAAGCTCATGAGCACAAACAGGAGGACATTCCTCCTCCTCCACTCTTGCCTCCCAGCTGCTGTTCTTCAGAAGTTACACTGCCCACAAATCCAGAGGCACTGAACAGCTACCCAAACTAGTAGCGCTGATGTTTCTCTGTACAGTGCCTCTCCCCCTCCCCAATTTTGCACTGTAAACCAGAACACTGGGGATGTCCCAGAGTTAGTCCCCCTCTGCTAATATTCTAAGAAACCAGAGATTATTTTTTTATTTTGCAGTGCTACCCACATTGGTTCGCCAGTTTGTCTGTGCAGTAAAAGAAAAATCAGCATAGCCTAATTCCACTGAGTAACAGCTGGCCTTTTCCCTTCTCCAAGCATACCAGGGTTTCTTCTGGAAAGGCTGCATGCCAGGAGCTGGGGGAAATCTGTGCAAAGTGTGCATTGGACAAGAGGAGAGAGGCAAGGGGTCATCCAGGTGTGCAGCTAATCATCATGAACGGTATTATGGCAATCTAGGGGCCCTCAGGTGAGTCACACTGGAGGAAAAGGAAAGGAGTAGGTCACTTCTTAGTAAAATATGATTATGGGACCATGCCTTAGCAGCTAGGAAGCTCCTGCCTTTGGGGCCTGTGAGTGTGTCTGGCATTTTTAAAATTACTTTGCATACAGCCATAAAGAGAGCCAGTTGGGCATGGTGGCTTAAAGCACGAAGCTGGAAACTGGAAGACCATGAGTTCTAGTCCCACCTTGGGCACGAAGCCAGCTGGGTGACCTTGGGCCAGTCCCTCTCTCTCAGCCCTGGGAAGGAGGAGGCCAGGGCAAACCACTTCTGAAAGTCTTGCTGAGAAATTTGCTGGGACTAGTCCAGGCAATCAGCAGGAGTCAACACTGACTCAAAGGCACAAAATGCTGTAAGGGGCATACCTAGGCACAAGCTGGCTGTTACGTCTTTCTCACACACGCATGCACAAGAAAGAGGGAAGAGGGCAGGCAGAGAAAGCAGATCATGTTCCCCCACCCTCTGAATTTTAACTCATTTTTGGAATTTCTGATGCTAATCAAAATATGTAGAGCTGAAGTTGGTTGCTGGATGCAGTAAGAGAAGTACAGTGGGGCAAAAAAGTATTTAGTCAGCCACCAATTGTGCAAGTTCTCCCACTTAAAAAGATGAGAGAGGCCTGTAATTTCCATCATAGGTA
Organism: Python bivittatus; assembly: GCF_059951505.1. NCBI lineage: Eukaryota > Metazoa > Chordata > Lepidosauria > Squamata > Pythonidae > Python > Python bivittatus. The sequence goes on along the minus strand of NW_028277070.1, from coordinate 1,289,065 downwards.
TACCTCAACTATGAGAGACAAAATGGGGGAAAAAATCCAGAAAATCACATTGTCTGATTTTTAAAGAATTTATTTGCAAATCATGGTGGAAAATAAGTATTTGGTCACCTACAAACAAGCAAGAGGTCTGGCTCTCACAGACCTGTAACTACTTCTTTAAGAGGCTCCTCTGTCCTCCACTCGTTACCTGTAGTAATGGCACCTGTTTGACCTTGTTATCAGTATAAAAGACACCTGTCCACAACCTCAAACAGTCACACTCCAAACTCCACTGTGGCCAAGAGCAAAGAGCTGTCGAAGGACACCAGAAACAAAACTGTAGACCTGCACCAGGCTGGGAAGACTGAATCTGCAATAGGAAAGCAGCTTGGTGTGGAGAAATCAACTGTGGGAGCAATAATTAGAAAATGGAAGACATACAAGACCACTGATAATCTCCCTTGATCTGGGGCTCCATGCAAGATCTCACCCCATGGGGTCAAAATGATCACAAGAATGGTGAGCAAAAATCCCAGAACCACACAGGGGGACCTAGTGAATGACCTGCAGAGAGCTGGGACCAAAGTAACAAAGGCTACCATCAGTAACACACTATGCTGCCAGGGACTCAAATCCTGCAGTGCCAGACATGTCCCCCTGCTTAAGCCAGTACATGTCTGGACCCGTCTGAAGTTTGCTAGAGAGGATTTGGATGATCCAGAAGAGGATTGGGAGAATGTCATATGGTCAGATGAAACCAAAGTAGAACGTTTTAGTCTAAACTCAACTCGTTGTGTTTGGAGGAGAGAGAATGCTGAGTTGCATCCAAAGAACACCATACCTACTGTGAAGCATGGGGGTGGAAACATCATGCTTTGTGGCTGTTTTTCTGCAAAGGGACCAGGACGACTGATCCGTGTAAAGGAAAGAATGAATGGGGCCATGTATCGTGAGATTTTGAGTGAACACCTCCTTCCATCAGCAAGGGCATTGAAGATGAAACGTGGCTGGGTCTTTCAGCATGACAATGATCCCAAACACACCGCCCGGGCAACAAAGGAGTGGCTTCGTAAGAAGCATTTCAAGGTCCTGGAGTGGCCTAGCCAGTCTCCAGATCTCAACCCCATGGAAAACCTTTGGAGGGAGTTAAAAGTCCGTGTTGCCCAACGACAGCCCCAAAACATCACTGCTCTAGAGGAGATCTGCATGGAGGAATGGGCCAAAATACCAGCAACAGTGTGTGAAAACCTTGTGAAGACTTACAGAAAACGTTTGACCTCTGTCATTGCCAACAAAGGATATATAACAAAGTATTGAGATGAACTTTTGATATTGACCAAATACTTATTTTCCACCATGACTTGCAAATAAATTCTTTAAAAATCAGACAATGTGATTTTCTGGATTTTTTTCCCATTTTGTCTCTCATAGTTAAGGTATACCTATGATGAAAATTACAGGCCTCTCTCATCTTTTTAAGTGGGAGAACTTGCACAATTGGTGGCTGACTAAATACTTTTTTGCCCCACTGTATATGATGGAAATAAAGAATGTATGTGAATAAATGGAATCCTTAGGGAGCAAAAGTAAGAAGGATGTGTGACATCTCCATGGTTATTTAACATACTTTTGGGCAAATGCATGGGAAATACTTGCAGTGATACTAGAAATGGGTTGGTTAGGGATATAAATCTCCCTCTACTCTTGTATTCAAATAATGCTGCCTTTTTGGTTGAGAATCCAAATTATTTGCAGCGAATGTTAGATTCCATGATGCTGTGAAGAGTATGGATCTGAAAATGAATAAATCAAAGACCAAGATAGTTCTGTATGACAGAGAAAATAGAATGAAAAATTGCAAATTATACATAAATGGTGAACAGCTAGAACAAGTAGATGAAGTTAGGTATCTTATTAGAATGTTTATTAAAGATGGGGAAATGGATGGAGTAGTTTTAAATCGTGCAAATACTACTCATTTTAGATAATGCAAATGCAAGGCATGAATGTCAAAATAAGTGTGTGTGTGTGCATGCACATGTGTATGTGCATGCTTCTGCTCATTTTGTTATGTGGAAATGAGAGTTGGATATGTCAGAAGAAACAACAATGGAAGAAGGCGAAATGGAAACCCCTTTTGGACTTTTTGCATGAAACAGAAAAAAAATGAAATTATGATATATGGGTTGGATGATTAGAAAAAATATTAGGTGACAGAAAAAATGAAAGTAATGTTATAACCGTACAGTAAGAGTTCAATTTAAATGTATACCTATAACTATTGTAAAAGAAAATTGGAAGTCATTTCTTCATATTTCTTTTTTTCTTTCTTTCTGCACTTTTGGCTTTGTTCTCTCTTTTTTTCCTTTCTTTTATCTTAAACATTAGTTCTTGTTAGTTTTTATCTTCTTTAATACAGTTATTACACACACAAAAAAAGAAGGTGAAACGGGATATTTAAGAAGTATGTGGGGTAAAACAGGGTCATAAATGAAAGCGGACTGAATACAGACGTGAGATTAGTCAGAAAGAAGTATGCTGAGGTGGTTTGGCCAGATAGAGAGAGTGAATGAGGACTGAAAGGTGAAACAGTTGCCTTATCAAGGGCTGAGAGGAAGGGAAGGCTGAAAATGCCATGGCTGGATGGAGTTGAGATCCTCCGGAAGAGGGAGGTGAGAAGTTTCAAGGGCAAAAGTAGTTTATAAATGTGGTGGAAAGGTGTTGAGAGGCAGAGGGAATGGTGATGGTATCAACTAGTTTCAGCTATAAACTTCTTGTTCTTTCCTTATCTCAGGCCTTTAGTTTCCTTTGCTTAGTATTTTTGTTTTGTTTCTACCCTCTTCTTAACTCTATCACACACCCCATTCCTTGTCTTTTTCATTCTGTTAAAACCTCTTTAACTTTTTAACCTATGAAAAGCTTAAGCTAGAATATCCAGGTTGTAGGGTTCCAAGGTGGCACCCAGTTTGGATGCATAGGTCATAGTAAGTCTGAACCTAAGCTGATGAAATGTGTGGGAGGGGGGCCCTTGTAAAGCATAATATCATCAATTATGGTCACTGAGTTACAATCCCTGCTTGATAACCTTGCCTGAGTGGCTGCAAAGGACTTAAGTCAGATCAGGCTTACAAGAATCTCTACTGTATAAGGCTGGGCTGGAAGTCAGGGGTTTCAGGCTTAATCCTTTTTAAGTGGCTAAAAGCTATAATAAAATTCATTCATTCATTCATTCAAGCCCTTTTTGCTAGACTGGTTTGCTTTATCTTCCAGATGCCTCTTGGGTGATCCCACTGGAAGAAGCTTTGGTGATGTGGCTCTCTTGGAACATCATAACCTACTTCAGAACATTGAGTGTAAAATATTTTGTACTACCTTTTCAGGTTCTGGTAAATTGCCAAATGTTATCTCCTTGCTGCAAGCTCTGTTATGGGGCAGCACCCTGAGGGAACCCAGTTCCTGCTATAGTTATAGCAGGGCTTGCAACATCTTAGAGTTGGAAGCTGCAGCATAGCCTCCTATTGAATGCATTTTATTGTATTATTTATTTTCTTTATTGTTTTATTATATTGTAATTTCTTTGATTGTTATGAGTTGCCCAAAGTCATTGGGAGTCAGGTGGCATACCATTTTAATAAATCATCATCATCATCCCTTGAAGGGCCTTATAAAGCTATCCAATTGTGATGAGACGTCTTTGAAAGAGATAGTCTATGTGTGGAGGCACTTTAAAAAAATGCCCATTGGGGGGCATTAAGGCTAAAGAGTTCCCTGAACTGGAACTGCTCCCATTTCCACCTTGAAACCCATTCCAACTCCTCAAAATGGGCTAAGATGACAATTTTTTATTATGAATTTTGAAGTATTGATTGTTTTTTAATCCACCCAGAGTCATGTGGACTTAGAAATTTAAATTGTGAATAAATAATAATATCACATCACTGAATTTTGGCCATTTTGTTGCCAAATTCGGAGACCATCTGCTTTTGACAGGTAAAAAAACTAAGCTGACAGAAATGCCCTGTTTAACCACAGTAGAAGTGAACCCTTGCTTTGGCTACATAGGTTGGTCAACAAAACTGAACATGGTTCTGGAAGAGCTTTATTCCACTTATCCAAGATGGATCCATATGGAGACTATCTTAAATCCCTTGATAAAACATAGACTTCATGAACATATGAGCCATTCTTGCAAACAGACAGCATTCTTTCCCAGATCAATCTATATAAAGGTAGTCCTCACTTAGCAACCGCAGTTGGCACCGGCAACTCAGTCGTTAAATGACATGGTCACTAAATAGAAAATCATGTGGCCGCAATGGTTTACAATTTTACTTCAGCTTTCCTTTTTCCCCACTCCCTCACCCTTTGGAATGCTCACCCCGGTCCTGGGATAATTAGCAAGAAGGGAAATAATGTTTGTATTTACATTAATTGGAGAGGAAGGGATTACAAGAGAATAAACAGGCACACCATGGGGAATACACATCAAAAAGAATTATGGCTTTTTGTCTAGCTAGGCAAACAGCCAGTGCTAGCACATTCCTTTCAATGTGTATTCCCCATGATGTACCTACTTACTCTCTTGTAATCCCTTCCTCTCCAGTCTCTCTGCTCTGCAAGGGAGGGGGAAGAAAAAAAATGGGTCTGGCACAAGAGAGATTGCTAAAAGAGATCGCTTGTTTAAACAATCTCTCCACTCTGCAAGGAGGGGAAAAAAGAAAAAAAAATTGGTCAGGCACAGGACAACACGTACGCCTTGGTTACAAAGTTATTTTTTCAGCACCGTCGTAACTGAGCGGTCACTGCATGAGGCACTTGGTAAGTGAGGTCTACTTGTAGATCAAAGCAGTGGCATGATAACTCTGCAAAAAAAAAAAGAAGTAACTGTTATATTCAGGGCTTACATTACAGAATTATCTGCATATCCAGTATTTAAAGGTTTTACTTCAGAAGCAGCACTACACATCCCTGATTGCCACCCACAAGGGAGACACTGTTCATGCATCTTGGGTCCCACTGATAGTGGCAGCACATGGGTGGGATCCTGCCAAACCCTGGAGGCTGAAGGCCAGTTAATCTGATCTGAGCAGAGTGTCATATTCCAGCAGCTGTCGGGGAATCCCACTTTCAAAGTCTAGATGGAGGGGCAACAAGTTCATAAATCTCTGAACTGGAACTAGGGAGAAATCTTTGCTTGAGTAGCCCCCACTTACTATCTCAGAGGTCCATACATGAACTAGGGAATTCAGATGAGGAAAAGCTCCAGGGGTGGGTGTGATTGCTCCTGAGCTGTTATGGAAGCATGCTGAATGGGGAGTTCCTGTGCTGGTGTCTCTTTTTTACTTATATTGATAAACCAGACTGCATTCCTAACATCTGGGGCTTGACCATGATTATTTATTTAAGAAGGAAAAGAAAAATGACCCAGCCAATTACCACCCAGTGAGCTTCCTTACTGTAATTAGTAAGATTTGTGCCCGACATGTTTATTGGAAGCTTCTGGACTGGCTGGAAAATGAGAATCTGATAGCCGAAGAAAGGCAGGATATAGAATAGAAGTATATAGAAGTCAACTCTGTTTGTAGACCTCAAGTGGGCTTTTGATTCAATCTCCTCAGAAACTCTGTGGCATAAACTTAAATCCACTACAGTTGACAGAGGGCTCCATGCCCTGTTACATGCGCTTCACAGGAACACCAGACCGAGATGCAATACAGCAGGCCTTCTCTTAGAAGTGGTGCCAATCAGCATGGGAGTTAAGCAAGCGAGATCACGCAGAGCCCTCTTCCGTCCCTGGTGCTTCATGCTCAGTGCTCAAACAGCAGCAACGATCGTATTGTTGTTTGGTAAGATTTACGGAACCTAAATCTCAAGTCGATTACTTTGTTCTTTGCAGACCTGAGCAGCTCAGGATGGGCCGCAGGCTCCACTCCAGGGGATTTCGAGCTCCTTTGCCCAGATGGGAGCCGTGCAGCCATAACAGCTTGGAGGGCCTGTAACCTGGGCCGTGTTCCTCCCAGCATTGTGGTGACACGGCCAGTGACTGTCACTAAGGTCTATGATTTCCTGGCAAAGTCCCAGGTAAGCTTGGCAGCTGACTGAAGGCACGTCAGGATTATTATTTGTCAGAACAGGAAGCTAGGAATGAGGGACGATGCCTGGATACAGCTCTGTTCATCTTGCACTTTTATTTCCATCAACTGCCCACAGGGTTCACCTGCTGTGCTTGCCCCGCTCCCATTTCCAAGGCTTTCTCCGGTCTTAGCCCATCTCTCCCAACCTGGTGCAGGGCCAGGTTCGCCTTGTTCCTCTCAGGAGGCTCTTTTCCAGGGACAGCATGTAGAGAGAGTCAGGAGTTAGGACTGCCTGGCGTCCTAGTTATGGAAAGACCTTCTCAGAGCTAGCCAGAGGCTTCTTTTTATTCTTCCCCGATCTATTTCCAACCAGAGCAAGTGTTGGTGTTGTTGATGCAACTGTTTTAATAAACATTTCGAAGGACTCTAATTGGGCACTTCAACTGCAAACAAGCAAAGAAGGAAAACCGTTGGGTCTACTGCTCGCAGTGGCCACAGCACTCCAGTAATGCCAGAATGATCACACACACACACAGTGATTTCATCACACAAATGTTGCAACTATGTGCTTGCATCCTGACTTGAGTATGCAAGTTGCAACATTAGGGCGACGCGGTCATCATGCCCAGTCCCTCTTTTCGCCGCCTCTCCTCCCCCCACCCCCAACCGTGGCTTTGCTTATCATCACTGCTCTCCGTTTGGCCTTTTCCTTTTAGGAATCAAGCAAGAATGGTAGGTTTCAGCTCTTCCAGTCACTAAGATATGGAGAAAGTGATCTGCTCTTTAAAGACGCTACTCAACGTCTCATTTTCACAGGCCAGTTGAATTTCAAGGTGATTCTTGGGCAGTCTTTCTTTCAGCTTGCACAATCCGTCTTCAGCTGCACCCCTGCAGGTAAGCTGGTCCTTGTGAAGGACACACATGCCAGGCTGGGCCTTAAGCTGCAAACTCCCTTTTTCTCTCTGGCTTGGATATTGTCGATGTGTTGAATAATGCCGAAGACTGTGAGAACTGCCAAACTGTAATCAGTTCATTCACCCACTCCATCCAGAGATGAAAGTAAAGTTTTCATCCCAAAATGAGATTCTAATGTTGATATACTTAGGGTATTTAAGGATGCTGTATGGAAATTAAAAAATGTTTACCTTAGCTCTATACTTTAATCCCTAAAATGGCACACTTTTTAAAAACAGCCTGGTAGGATCTTTGAGTTCCTAGGGTGAGTGGAATCGGGGCGGGTGGGTGGAGAAGGTGGAACCTTCAAGACAGGATGAAAAATAGGAAATTGACCTGCTCTGTCCCTAACAGCTCATAGTTAATGGCAAGGTTTAAGAATTTTTTTAAAGAACACTATTATGGGAGGCAACAGGAAAAGAAACCTCTCTCCTGACCCGCTTTTTGAGGTTGGAGCCCCTATCATGCCCCTCCACATGTAACTAGGCAAGAGTCGAAGGTTCCCACAGCCTCAGCAGGAAAGAAGAGATGGGCCGTCTCCCATTCCATGCTGGAGATAGCGTGGCTCGTCTTCCAAGATATCTGAGGTCCTGAAATAAAATATCAGTGTTGGAATTGTACTGAAATTAGATGCAGGTCGAAACACAAAGAGAATTGATTTGAACTCTGCGCTCTGATAAAATGCTTTTTTCTAGTAGCTGAGATTTTGAGATAAATATAAACGATGCAAATGTACCTGTCTGCTTAATCTGTTTTGTGCTTAATCATTGTGGTGGGAGACCTGAATTATGTCCTTGTGTAAGTTTGGGGGCATGCTCTCCATGGAGGCAAGCCAGAGGAACGTGGAGGATACATATTTAATACTGCCATTCTTGGTTTTCAGGTATCCTGAACTTTTGCAACCAGGATACTTGTACCTCTTTCACACAGCCCTGAGCTTATTCAGAGGAGCTCCCTTCAACTTTGTCAGCTAAAATAAGAGGCAGATGGTTATACAAGGCTTTTACCGTCACCAAGATTCCCCGACATGAGGATTCTGGTCTGCAGCGATTTGCCGTTTTCTAATCCAGTATCAAATGTCCTTCAGCATCTATTGGAAAATCCATTTTTGAATGTAGCTTACTGGTATGTTAGCCAATTGAAGGCACCCATGCCATGGATTAAAGCTCACCGCCCCTCCCCCCCATCTCTAGGACACACAGGGAATCCCAGCCAGGTTTTGGCTGCGCCTGCTGCCTTATCGGCTCTAACCTGCCTGTTCTCTGCCTTCACCCAGGACAGAGGACAGGCTGGTTTGGGAACTTTTCCTCTATTTGCTGCATTTCCCTCTGGTCACTTTCTCGTGCTTCTGCATCCAAAATTGATCTGCCCATTTTCACCTCGGTTTAGATGCCCTGCCCATCACTGACCCAAAGCTCCATCTGAACTGACAGGAACTGCAGCCTGGTTCTGATAAAACGCCACACGGATGGGCTCCAATTTTCCCAGTCCCGGCAGTGAGAAGCCATCTTAGAGCCCCAGGAGAGTTCCATTTCTCTGGCTTTCGCAAGATGTAAGAGACCATGACCCTCTCCTTAGCTCTTCTCTTGACTGAAGTTTACAGTGGCTGGCTGGAGAATTTTGGGAATTGAAGTCACACATCTTCAAGCTGCCAAGGTTGAGAAATGTTGCTCTAAAGTGCTTGTCCCCCAGCTGCTCTAAACACAAATGCACTTGCATCAGGGATGACCCCCCCCCTCAAACTGAGCCAGACCGCTGGCAACTCTATGGCCGCGTCATTTGCTCGGCAACCAGGTGGGCACAGCTTGCCTTTGCTTTCTTCCCAGGCCAGTCTATAGCCGTGGGATTCCCTGGCAGTTTCCTATCTAAATAACAACTGAGTATGACCCTGCTGAACTTTCTGAGATCAGCCACGGTCATATAGCATGGCCAGTAACTGCACAGGATAGTAATTTTAGGGGATGCCATTTCCTCCCCCCCGCTCAACATTTCTGAAGAGCTCTCCAGAAATCCAAACCTGCTCCCAGCTCTTTCTGGCTTCTGGACTTGGTGCAATAGTTCATCTAAGTATCCAGTCACCTCCAGCAGGTACCAAGAAGAGCACTGCACACTCATCTCCACAGCCAAGGACTTCTGAGAGCTCCCTGACACATTAGAGTGGTGACATTTCTGTGGTAATTTACAATGGCTGAAGAGCTCCGTAATACAGTTGCAGAAATGGTACTTGTGTTTTACAGTACGGAGCAAGAACTAGCAGGACACTAGCAGCACTTGTGAAAGTAGCCTTGCTGTTGGGCGACCACGGCCATGGTTATTCCTGCAACGTTCAGAGGTGGAATGAAGGGTGTAAGCCACAAATCCCCGAACTAGTACGCCTTTCCAAATGAATAGGAAAGAAGAGGGGGACAGAAATGGCAACTGTCAAACACACAGAAGTGAGGAAAGGATAAAGTCACTGATCCTTTGCTTAGGAAGAGAACTAACTAGCAGTATCTATTCCCAGAGAGACAAGAGCCTCAGCAGCAGAGCCACGAATATCATCCACAGAGGGACATTTATATTTATGGTGAAGCAGAGTAGGTACGGTATTAATAGAAGCATCTTTTGCAGGTCAACTAAAGTTAATTGGGGGCTTAAGACTTAATAGCAATGTACGGAGTTGCGCTACTAGTTTAGTGTACTTAATAGTTTTGCTTATATCAAAACAATTAGAACGAAGATATAATGTTTTTTTTCACAAGTTGTATTTGTTCTTACTTGCCTTGTATATTTTTGAAATGTTTAATAAAGGTAACATTTTAAAAAAATCCCCCCAGCACACTTTTATTTTATTTTTTTTATTTCCATAATTTAAAACACTAGAAAAAGTGAAATTTGAAACTCAAAGGTTACAGGAATGAACACAAACCATGTGATAATGGCACAAGAACAGCCACCAGTACAGAAGTGTGCAAATTGCCATTTGGTTTGGATTACGAGGAGGCTAACCAAGCAGTATTCCTTTCTTGCTGTTCCAAGACTGGCCCCTAAGAGGCTCGAGTCGCGCTGCAGGCAGCTTGACCGGGGCTCAAAGACCAGTCTTGAAGCTCAGAGCTGCTGCCGGCCCTATTATGACACCTGCACGAGGACGGGGGGAAGGGGGGAACAAACTGATTTTTTTCAGACAGGCACAGCCCCCACAAACCAGATTTTAGCAAATATTATACTCCACGCCCTAGAACTGAATTATATCCTTGGTTGCCTCCGCTCTTTCCTGAGAAGAGATTTCTTTCAAGTGCTCTTAGTAGAATCTTTTTCATGATTGTACTGAAAATTAAGCAAGTAATTCGGTCCCTGCCTTGGAAGAATGCTGCTTGAAAGCAGGCCGCCTTTGGCCCGGTGCCACATCCTTTGGAGGCATGGTCTGAGGGCACTCTCAGCAGCAGCCCTGCTGCTGCCCCTCAGAGCTGGAGGAGGCTCTTTCAAGGCAACCCTGGTGGACTCCAGATCCTGCCTCTAGGCATTCCAGTGGCTGCCTGTTCTGGACAGCTGCAGCAAAAGCAAGCTGAGAACCCTTGCGTTCCCATTCCCATCAGTATAATTCCAAAAACAAAGCACAGTGAGAACAGATGAAGCACCCTGACTGGCATTTTGAGGTTCACAGAGGAGCAGTGCCAAGCAGTCGCCCACCGGGAGAGCCAGAGCAGCAGTTCAACGGCAGAACCAGAACTCCCACACGGGCATCTGTACGAGGGTGCCATGTCACAGAATCCCACTATGGGACAAAAGGATATAAAGCCCCATACTTCTGATAATGATTAAATTCAGCCCACCCAAAATGTGGAGATGGGAGATAATCAGGGCTCTTCTACAAGGATCAGAAGTATGAAGGGATGGTCACTGGTGTCACCGATTTGCATGCAGCAGGAAACATGTAAGGACACACAGTCACACAAGAAACTGGCTCTGACATCTCAACTATTAAAAATTACTCCCATTCTCTTTTTCACAATGGGAAAACAATACGGAGCAGAAATTAATTTCTACTTCCAGGCACAGGTGGGGCACTGCTCCACTACTTCTCCAGTTTTAAGGCCCTCCATAATCTACAAGGCCCATTTCAACGTCTTCCCTGTTCAGGTCTGGAATGGGAGAGTCTGGGAACAAGCCACAGTTTTCATCCCTGGCTGGCATATCATCATTTGCCCCCCAGAGTTCATTCTAGAGGTAAAACGAAGTGTCCACGTGGGCCTGAAGGTACCAAAAGTGCAAATTTTAGAGGCAAAACAGAAGGCAAACCCTTTGAGCAATTCAGCCATTAAACCTGGCCTGAATTACAGGCACTATAGACAGCTAACAGCTGTTGATCATCATGTAAAATTTTCAATTAAGATAAATATTTAACAGTCTCCCAAGCACAGAAACATCCCCATAAGGAAAAGTACAAATCTAAAATATCCTCTGCGTGACTTCATATAGCTGCTACTTCCACCAGCTTCCACCAGGATCCAGTAATGCTACTCGTGCTACCAACCAGCTTCTTACGCTGCGATTGTACTATTCACTGCATGTGGGCCCCAATGAGTCAGAATCAGGAAAACAGGAAGTAACAATAGGCGCTGACTGACAGCTGAGGTGGTGGAAGAAACACACACAAAAAATGAGGGATTGTTGAGGTCTCATTGGCATTCTGGTATAACATCACAATTAAAATCTACGACGAATTTGCTGGCCCCGATTCCAAGACTGACATCAACGGGAGAGGAAGCCTGCAGAGCAGAGTGCGGTGAAGGCGAAACAGAGATCCTGCATCCCCTAATGCAGGAACTGGAGATGGACCTCCGAAGTGGGTCCTCGCGTAGCAAAGCAAACGAAGTGCCACAGGTAGCCACGTCCTGGTCTCCTGGCAGGCTTCTGCCCCAGAACACACTTTGGGACAAGAGGACTGCAGAGGATGGAAGTGCCACACACAGCTTCCTCTTCTTTGAGCAAGACGTGGTTGCTGATGGGTACAATGGGTCCTATTGCCCAACGATGCAAACTAAGGAGATTTGCTAAAACAACTAAAAAAAATCCCTTGTCCTGGCTGCCACATTACCAGGGTTCAAGAACAAGGAGAGCAGCAGAGGCAAACACTTGGCTAACTTCGGGAAGTCTTTACAATCCTCATGTCTTTGAAGGTGCTTTAGCCTTTGTTCTGCCCTATGCTTTTACCCAGATTTTAAAAAGCCCCACAGGTGTTAATTCCTAGTGATAATGGAGGCTAAAGACAGGGCTGTTTGACAATGTTAACAGATATTAATTATTCTCCTCCAACACATAGGAAAATATCTATATGACTCAGTCCGATAGGTTGGTCCAAGCTGAGTGGCTGGTTTGGGAAAACGAAACTCTTTCCAGGCACATCAGACCACTAAAAACCTTGGCCTCTTCCGGCGGATCGACCCGAACTCAGCTGCCCGACGCTTGTTCCTGCTTCTCCTCCTTGGCAAAGAACATTTCGAGGTCTGTCAGTTTCTGAATCAGCAGGATGTCAAGTTCTCTTCCTTCTATGGCTGCCTTCTGTGCCCGAGTGTAGCCACCCATCGCTCTGACTCTGCTGCGAGCTTTCCTCTTCCGGGGAATGGTGAAGTCCTGGAACTCCAAAATTCGTTTTCTTTTCTGCTGGCTGATTGAGATTAAAGACCCATTTTTCTCTTTTGGCTCTTCAAAAATGGTTTCCAGACACCTGAGAAAACCAAAAAGGAGTGAACCCGGGGCATCATTATTGTAATGTGGACATGGACCCAAAGCCCTTTCATACAACTAGCAAGTGGGCTCAAGGCCAGATATGTTTTTTCAAGCCACAAAATATACTGCTATATAACCATTTGCAATCATATAGCACATGTAGAAGGGAGATCCACTTAGATACTTTCCTACAACTTTTCTTTGAACAGCAACTTTAAATCACAAAATCCTCCATTCCATTGCTGTGTTGTCTATAGCTTACTTGTAAATGTAACCAACCTGGTTGTAGGGGGAGATTTGTAATTCTTATTGGTATATATTTCCTCCAAGCTGAATTCAGTCTTCTTTAACCTAGAAGAAAAAAAAAGGCAACTCGCTATCAGCATATCTTCTTAATTAATAACATTACATTCTAGTAGCAGTTACAGTTCTTGGTCAGGGAAAAGATTACTTTTAGCCATGTACCAAAGTTGCTTTATCATGTCTGGGTGAAGCAAGACACCCCAAGCAGGTGACTCCTTCCTCCCACCAGGGAAGGCTTCCAACTGCTGCGGGGTCACCATCTCAGCTGCAGAGCTATCGACAGGGCCCCTTACCTTGCCCAGAGCTGTTTTTTAAAGTATTTAAATAAGCAAATAGACATAAAAAGCACTTTTTTAAAAGAAAGGTATAAGGTATGTTTATTTATCACGTTATCAGGTGTGCCAGAACATAAAATGACACAAAGTCAAAAACTTGAGAAATCCAAAGGAGTCAGTCCCATACCGCTATTAAGAGTCACATTGTGTGGCAACCACCCTCTCAGGTTAAAAACGTAAGAAATTAAGATAACGTGTTGTAGAAGAGATATCCATGACATTTCATCTTTTCCTTGGAATCCCCTTTCCAATATAGTGGAATTTAGTCACTTTCAAATTTGATGGAATTTATCTGTGTGGAGATAGTGCCACCACAATAACTTCCCCTTTTCTTCTTTGTCTTCGTCTCATGTCAGAAGGATTTGCCTTTTCTAAATTTCAGAACATCATTTCCTTTTTTACCCCCGTCACCTGCAGCTCCTTTTTGGCATCAAAGGAACTGTTTGCTACTCATGCATCTTTTACTTCCTCTGTTCTAAGGCAGGCCCGCCTGCCTGCCTTCCTTCTGTCCAAAAAAGTGCATATTGTATGTCTTTTAGCACGTTTGAGGTGGATTAAAGCCTGTTCCCCTTACCTGGGCTACGTTCCTGGAAGCAGTGTCTTGAATAGTGGTTGCTTGACAAGCACAACTGCTGAGCAACAATTCATACCCATGTGGGGTTAGCAAGACATCTAGTTGCAAAGAAGCTAATATCTTGTAAGGCCATCTGCAATTTTTTTGATTGCGTGATGCCTGAGGAAGATGAAAGGAATTTGCTCTCGGTGCTCCTGGTTGATCCATGCAGCCAGGCAAGTTACATAACCATGGGTTCCGGGGTGATGAATGCATCTCTGGTGGAGTTGATCTTGCTGCCTGCCTTGAAGCCATCGCTTGACCCAACATACTTAGAAAATTATTGGTAAGTTTCTAATCTACAATTCCTTTGTAAGATTGCTGAAGTGGTGGTGAAGCTTTAGCTATACGGTAAAGAGAACTGGATGAAATAGATTATCCATCCAGATACCTTTCAGTCAGGTGTCGGGATTAAGCCTGGGCATGGGGCCGAGACAGCACTGGCTGCTCTGATGGATCATGCGCACTGAGACTTGAAGGAGGAGGAGGTCTCCTTTCTTGTCTTGTTACCTCTCTCAGCCTCTGACGGTTGGAAATTGGAGGCATTTCCTAAGCAGTTGGTTTCAATCACTGTTGTTGGGAGAGGACAGGTTGAACCTTGGGCACTTTAGTGTGGGGTGCCCCAGGGCTCTACCCTTTCCCCCACTGCATTTAGCATCTATTTAAAAATGCTGGGAGAGGTCATCCGTCAGGTGGGGTCAGGTGATGTAATGGTCTGTGGGAATGACCTTGGGAAATGGGAGGAAGAGCCACAGACTAGACAATGGTCAGACAACGGAGCTGAGCCCGCAGAAGGAATGGGAACAAAGCAAACATCTCAGAAGGGACCCTCCCTAGTTTCTTGGACTGTAAGGGGGGGGGTGAGAGATGTACTTTCAGACTTGCACAATTCTGTTAATGTAACCTTACAATAAAATTAGAGTTAGTACTTCTGGGTGTGCTTCTTGTCTGGACTACCTTGCAAGGCTGGCAGGTATCATCAATATGCTGAGGATACCCAGCTTTACATTCCTATCCCAGGTTGAACAGGAGATGCGGTGGAAATCTTGGCCCAGTGCCTGGAGGCTGTGAAGGACTGGATGAGGTAAAACAGACTGTGGCTGAATCCCAACAGAATGGGATTCCTGCTGGTACAGAAACCTTCCATTTCACCTACTGCTCCTGATGATCACCCTGAAGATACTGGCATAAAATCTGGGGGATCTCTTGGACTAATGACTCCTGTTAGAACAGAAGGGGGAAGCTGTGCCCAAGAGAGTCTTCAGCCAGTTCTGGGGGGTCCGCCAGGAGGCACTGAGGATGGTCACTCATGCCCTCTGTTATACTGCTAGCATTTGCTGTTTGAGAGTCCTCAAGCTGCAGCTGGTACAGAACATGGTGCCCACTTGCTGACAGGTGCAAGTTGGTTCAGCAAAATGAGCCCTGTGTGGCAGAAGCTGCAGGGTTGCCAGCAGGGCTCCAGATCCAATTCAAAGGGCTGGGGGGGTCACTCATAAAGCCCTCTGCAGCTTGGCCCCTTGCAACTTTTGGGCTGGCTTTTCCAGAGAGAATCTGCCTGCCCTCCATCGTTGGGGGATGCTTTGGGGCCCTATCCTCCAAAAGAACTGGTGGGCTGGGACTCGGAGGAGCACATTCTTGGAGCAGCCCCACTCGGGAACAGCATGCCTGCCCCAATGTGCCCTTCCCTCATGCCCTTAGCAAAGTGATTAAGACCGTTTGCTTTCAGAGGTCTTTCAGGTAAGAAGATCTTTCTAAGGGTAGCAACAGGCCTTATGAGCAGTATTTAGTAAGGCTATTTCTTAACTGGTTTTATAGTATTTTTATGTATGTTGTAATTTTTAGAGTTGCCAGGAGTAGTGGCATACAAACAGGGGTAAATAAATCAATACATTTACTGAAAACAGGTTTGTCTCCTCAGCAGTCCAGCTTCCAGCACTGAGGGAGCAACTTCTGCCTCCCCAGAGAATCGAGAGAGGGGCCACTTGCCAGGATGTTGGGACCTATGCTGGAAGGTCACCCTTCTTCCTGCCACAGAGCTGCTGCATGTGCAAACTCCGTGGCCTTGTGCTTCTACTAGTTCTTCTGTTTGGATACATCCCTCGTGGGGAGGGGAAAAAGACACTTATGCTGAAGCTCAAGACAAGCAAAAGGTAAAACTGTAAGGACTCCTACAGCAGAACCTCCACTTTCCTGCCTCTCATCCAGCATATGTAATGGGCTGTGAGAATAACCTTGAGGAAGAGGAGGAAGAGCTGCAGCCAAGGCAACGGTCGGAGAAGAGAAGGCTCAGCCCAAAGCAGGAACGGAGTTTGAGAAAGCGCCTCAGACTGGGCCCTCCCTAGCTCTCTGTAGGGTAAGGGCAAGGGAGGGAGGACCGGCAAGATTCTGTGACCCCCTACAATAAAAGTAGTTTTAGTGTTCATGACTTTGGTGTCCAGGTCTGGTCCACCTTGAAGGGCTGACAGTATGCTGATCCTCCAAACTCAGAGAACGACTTGGTTTCTTTTCCACCTGTGGGCACCTCTTGACTGCTTTAAAAAAATAACACAACTGACCACCTGTTCTGCAAAACGTCTTTGCTAAAACCTCCCCACCATCTCAGTTCTGAGCAGCACCTAGGATGTCATAGATACCAAGCAAGTTGGCTGTTGTAGCAGCAAATGAAGGCAGTGACCCTACCTCTTTGGCCTAGGAAGCCCCATGGGGGTGAGGTTGGGATCTGGCTTAGGAATCGTCTTCCGAATCCGGATCTGAGACACCTTCTTTGGCCTGTTCTCTGACTCATCCTTGGGGGAAAAGGGACATACATGTTCAGCATTAGTCAAGATGTTACGGCAGCACTCCCCCCATTTATCCCTCTGGTCCATGTGAAATGGGATGATCTCATCTTCTCCTCACTCAAGTCCTTGAATGATTTGAGCTGACAGAATGCCAGAGCCAGATGTTAACAGGACAGCTCCCTTCACAGTGGCTTTCCCAGCACTTGCCCTGAACCACACCTGCTCTTCCAGTGGTCCTTAGGCACAGCTCTCTACTAGGTGAGGCGATACTGAAGCTGATGCTCACTGAGAGTAATTGCCATCTTCGCTGCCTTCAGTTCCAACAGGCAAGGGGTGGCTTTTCTTACCATTACTCTACCTCCACCCTCAGTAACATGCTCTATCAACAGAAATAGGTTCCCCATGCAACAGTGAGAAGCCTCCTACAGCCAGCTTGAGTTCATGTTAGGTTAACTGTCCATTTTGACTCCACTGCTTACCTTTTCAAGCTGAGTTCCAGCCTTAGGCAATGCTGGGACAGAAGCATCATGTTTATCTCCAGATCCAAGAGCTGGAAATCCTAGAGGAGAGTGAGCCGGTTCTGGCGCTGAGCAAGACGTTGGCAACAACACAGACAAGAATGGTTCCAACCTAGGACAATGGCAAAGGGGCAGAGAAAAAAAGCTGGGTGAGGCCAGGGATCTCTCGAGTTGTGATAAAGTGACAGTAAAGTCCATTATGGCAGGGAAAAAAAGATGGCAAGAACAAGAGGGGCTGGTGGGGCCTTGACAACTTGAAGGACAAGGCAGGTTGCAAAATGAGCCTTGCTCACCCCAGTTGACCTGAGCAGAGGCAGCTCGTGTGGGAACATGTGTAGGCTCACTTCATTGACCAGAGGAGAACCTTCACAAAAACTTGAAAACCACCTTTCAATGGAACATTTAAAGCAGGGAGAGTTCCCAAATCAGTCTCTCACGTTTGGAAAGGATGCTTCATAAAGCAACTGTGAGCGAAGCACCCCTCCTCAAAGCACAAAAGCATCTGTGTCCTCCTGGAGGCTCAGCACAGTTGCTTCCAAGGCTCCCCAGCTGTCCGTGCACATGTGGGCATACTCTAAGAGCACCTCCATGGGGACTGCCAGCCAGAAGGAAAAGCATGGGTGAAAGGGGAGAGGTCAAGGCAAACTTCTAGAATGGAACTACTTTCCTTTACATATAAGTAGGTGTTGGGGGTAGAGGAGGGGCACACTGACCTCATGTCATTATTTATAGCCCTGGAAGTGTCACTCAGTGGGCTGGGCACCAGAGGTGGCATGCTTAAGCTGGTTCAAAGAGGGGGAAAAATCACAGGAAACAAAGAGAAAATTAGAACATTACAGAAAGTGATACTGCATTCATTTAATCTACATTCCAAGAAGGCTTGAGCGGGACTAGAGCTTTCCAGGTCTGCTTGTCTGGGAGGCAGAGGTCATGCTGGGGGCAAAAACAAACACCCAAACCAGGATGGGATGACGCTCCCTTTAGCTGGAGAGGCAGTTGCTCATCTCAAAATGGCTTTCTATACAAGGGCAAGTTTTATCCATGCCACCAAGCTCTCCAAGAGGCTGATATCCTCCTTCCTGCTCTGCAAGAGCCTTTGAAATGGGCAGGAAAGGCCTGCGCTCAAGAAGGGCATTTCTAGCAAGAGCAGGACAGAAGGGAAAAAAGGAAGCCTGGTCTTAAAACCATTCATTTAGTGGAGTGTAAAGGGCAAAGACTTCTCCCAGGACACACTGGAGAGCTTGACAGAGTTCCAAGGTCCCCGCTTTCACACGTCTTTCCAAAGATCAAGTCCATTTGAAGGCCACAACCAGTGAAGGTTTGAACTGTGGGGCCTGACAAGAAGTGAAAGGGCCGCCCTCCCTCCCTCCTTCCTGGCTCTGAGCCTTGGGGCCAAGGGCCATTAAAGCGGCTGAGCTCCCCCTGGGCAGCCTTTCATCAACGCTGTGGCTGGAGCTAACACTGGTCTTTGCAGAAAGGCCATTCACTAGCAGTCTGTTTTTACACCAGCTGCCCTAGAACTGCTTTTGGAAAAGCAGAACTTTGGTTCTAAGTGAGAGAGGATTAAAAGGTGGAAACTCCAACTTGATCTGAGATTGAAGCCTCACGCAGCACCTTGTGTTAGTCCAGAAACAAACAAAGGTTGCAGAATTACAGGAGATCCACTGGAAGAGACCTGGGAGTTAATATGCCTGCTTGCACCTGCCTCCTTCCTAACTCCACTTATTCAAGCATCGTAATGCACTTGTGTCCATAAACTTAACTATATGGAAGGCTCCCCTTCTGAAGGATTCTCATGTTCTAGCCACCTAAAGATGAACAAGGGATCTCTGTTTCTTTATCAATTTAAATGCGGTGTGGAATTTTTCACTCCAAAGTAGCAATTATAAATAAAAAGCAAATCCTCCTTTGGTTTGGAGCTTCCCTTAAGCTTTGTTCAGCCAACAGAAGGGATTTTGTTATGTGTAAGCTCAATCCTCACTCTACACATACTGCTCTGGGACAACTAAAAAAATGACTACAGCTATATTGGCTTAAGCAAAATGTTTTGCCACAGCTTACCCAGAAATTTCCTTTGCAAACACAATACTTTCCTGCATTTGCCATAAAGATGCCCTTATAGCAATGAAATACGACATTCCCATCTGATGGCTGGGAGGCTGGGCATGAAGTCACAGCAGGACTGCCTGCTGGGCACAGAGAGCACCCATTTCTGAGCATCCCAAGTGCCTCTGCTTCAGAATAAAGGAGTGAGCAATGGAAGGAACGTAAGGAGAGGATTCCAAGTTTTCCTTCATCTCAAAAGGCTGCCCAAATCTCGGCTACCGGCATTTGTGTGGAGACTCACAGCTCAGTGATCCAGACCAAACTGGCCCTTGCATTGCTTTAGCTGAGAGGGAGGCGGGCTTCTTAGGCAGCCCCTGCACCCAACAGTCCATTGGGGGAAAAACAGCTTCAGATAGACAGCTAAACTCATTTACTCATGTACAGAAGCAGAACAATAATTTTACGTGTGGGGAAGCTGGAACTGGGTAACGTCTAAATAATTTTCTCAAATAGGTTTAATAACACTTAACCCAGTTTTATTTTATTTATTTACTAAATTTACATGCTGCCCAACTCCCAGCGACTCTGGATGGTTTTTTTCTGTACCACCAGTCCAGCATAAACGGTGTATGTTTTGTTAACTAGTAGATACACCTGTCAAAGATTCACAAAGGGAGAAATGAAACTGAATTTTTACAGAATGTGAGTCCAGCCTATAAATCAAACCACTCAACTGTCTTAGGAAAATCCTGCCAAATTGAGCCCAAGGAAGTGAGGGCACTCGGTCAACTTGCTTTTCTTCCAGCAGCCAGTCTTCTCTGCGGCCACTCTACCACCTGCACGATGCCCCTTTGCTTTAAACCCAAAGGAGAGCCTAGAGATTGGCTCAGGTCACCAAGCCTCTCCTGCCCCAAGCAACCAGGGACTCTGCAACCAGCTTCGAAAGGAAGGAGCGAGGTAGCTCATTTCCCTGCAGTCTGTTCTGGCCCCTGATGGGTCGGAAGCAAAGCTGGGTGTGAAACGCTTCCCACCCCCACTTCCCCAAGGCTAGGCTCAGCTTACCCCTTTTCCCAAAGGGCCATAAAAGTCTGCAACCTCAGAAAGGCAGCACCTAACCCCAACTTTTGGAGGGAGGCAAAGGCTGCATGGCCCTTGACAAACCTTTAAGACTTTTACCAGTTGTACGGACTAAGCATCAAAGATTTATTTACATGGCTATATCAACTTGTAAGGCCTACAATGGTGGGGTTAACACAGAGCAACAGCTTATTGTTGGGGAAGGTGCACGCTACAATAAAGCACTATGTACAGCTATCTTCTACGTTGTGGTGTGTCCGGTCCTTGGAAAACAAAGAACCCTCACAGTGGCTGGGAGGGAGAGAAACAGAGTTAGTGGTCTTTGAGAATACAACACAGCAATGGGTCCTGCGAGAGGGCCCTCTGCATTAGCAAATGTACACAACACATGTAAGAAAGGAGCTGGGACACACACACACACACACACACACGTCCCCATGAGAGAGAAAGAGAGCAAAATACATACAGTTGTGCAAGCTGATTCCCAGAAGGAAGAGAGGGCTTTACCTGTTCCTGTGGCCCAGGCCTGTGGCTGCAGGGCTGGCTGGCTGTCCCTTGCAGGGAGTGGAATGGAGAGGAGTAAATTCGGAGAGACGGGCGGAAGGACCATGCTGGCTCCATATGGGCAGAACCCTACCCAGCAAATGGGGCACGGAGGAGAAGAGGTCAGCTGACACAGAAGTGCCACGTCTGAGCCCCTTCAGGCCCTGGGCAAACTGCAGCAGGGTCAGCCTTCGGACAGTCGGGGTCTGGCTGCTTAGATGTCTTTTTCTCGTCCAGACGCGATAGCAGCCGGGGGAAAACAAGGCTAAGGCTGTCGGGAGGCCGCGGGTGGGGGAGCCTGTGCTCTGAGCGACTGCCTCTCTCCCCCTGGGGGCTGACATGGAGCTCGGCTCAGCATCTTTTGGGATCGGCGTGGGACCCGGGCAGCTCCAAGGCAGAAGGAAAGGGAGGCTCCGTCTCCAGGGCTGCTGAGGCAGTGGGCCTCCCAAAGCTAATCTGGAGACAGGGCCTGGGGGCCCAGTCTCAGGGGCCTTCCTGGTCGGGCTGGTGTCCATTGGGTGATGGAAAGACACTGGGAAAACTGGAGTGCTGCACACACAGGGACTTTCGTTACTCAGCTCAAAGAAACATAGGATTGTTGATTCAACGGAATAA
This sequence comes from Python bivittatus, assembly GCF_059951505.1. Lineage (NCBI taxonomy): Eukaryota > Metazoa > Chordata > Lepidosauria > Squamata > Pythonidae > Python > Python bivittatus. The sequence continues at coordinate 1,267,519 of NW_028277070.1, read as the reverse complement.
ACTGACAGGGCCCGAGAGCTCGCCATCTTGAAGCAGCAACTGCCACTGTTGAGCCAGTGATGAGAGTTTAACTTGAAACTGACAAAGGAAAAGATTTCCAGGAGCTTCCTCCTTCTCAGCTGGCTCCGCTTTTCAGCTGAGGGAAGCAGCGCACCACAGTGCAGGAACGGCTTGCCTTTCGGGGCCAGCAATGTCTCAGCTAACACAGAGAGCCTCATCAACAAGGCGGCATCTTTGGGGCGCCCGCTGAGCCAGAGGGAAGCCAGCAAGCTGCTCTGGTTGCCTTGTTGCTTTGCTAGTTGGTCCCAAAGGACAGCCTTTGGGGTGGGGGGTGCTGCTGGCTTTGTGGCTAATTGTGCAGAATAAATGAGCTCGCCATTTTCCTCAGGGACAATTTCAGGGGGACCCTTTAGGACAGAAGAACTTGATGTCAGAGGCAAGTTTTTTGGGGCCCTGAGCTGGCTCGGCACACCAACTTTTGTGCAAGCTGTTCCTGACAGTTTCCTGAATGGTGGAAAAGGCCTTACTGGGCGCGAATGTCCAAAGGCATCTTGGCTTCTGCTCTGAAGACAGCCGACAGCTTGAGGCAATGTGCTGAAAGCTGGAACCGAGTTAGGCCAACCTTTTGCCCACTGGCTACGGCCCCTGAGGCAGAGATTCAGGCTTGTGGTCTCCCTACAACCCTGGCCTCTCTTTTGCCTTTTTGATTTGCTTCCAGCGTGGAAAGGGGATTCCTGCTTCCTCTTCTGCCCAACACCTCCTCCAGGAGCCAAAGCCTGTTGTCCAGGGTCTTCTGGTCTCCCAGCATTCTCATCAGAAAAGCTGGCTAAAGGCTGTCTGGCAGCGAGCCTTCTTTTCACTTTGGGCTTCTCTTTTTGTGGGGGCAGCTGAGCCCCTGCTTCAGAATCCCTCCTCCTTACGCTCTCACCAACCAAGTGACTTTCCCATACTTCCTCTGGCCCTGCTGCCAGTTCCTGGGTGCTCTCTACCCTCAGAAAATGTCCTTCTTTACTACTGAGCCGCCTGGAGGAACTTTCTAATATCCCATCCTCTAGGAAGGAAGATGGCATTGAGCTGCCAAGGCGTTCTGCTGGTTTTCTTGAGGAAAATAAAGGTTTCATTTGCAGCGCATAACTCAGGTTCTCTGCATGCCACTGAGTAATTGTGGGTTCTGAGGAATCTTTGGCTTTTCTGGAATCAAATTCTGAAATATCTTCGGGCAAGCAGAGAGGAAGTCTTGTGTGTACTGCATCCTTGAATGAAAATGTGACCTTCTCACCCCTGAAAGGAAACATTAAGTCTTCTAAGAGGGCTTCTGGAGACCCCTCAGTGTCAGAAAGAACAAGAATTGGAAATTCTGTCATCCCAGCTGTTTGGCCAGCCTCTCTCTGGGCAGCTTCCAAATTCTGTTTTGCCTCCAAGGACTGTTCTAAAGTATTGGATGATATGGATCCAATCTCTTCGACTCCTCCTGACTCTTGTTTGGCACCTTCTATGGCTGGAAGGCAATCTACAAGCGAACCTCGTCTGACAGAACTGCTTGCCCTTTCAGTTTCCAAACCTAACGGCTTGACATGGCAATCAGCTTCTCTTTCAAGCACCACAGTTACTAGAATATGCTCTTTGGCAAGAGGAGAGCTGTGAGCTTCCAAAGGCAAAGCTAACGCTTCATCTTTTTGAGATAAGCAATTTTTTTTATTCTGAGGAGACTGAAAGCCTAGGCCTGTACATATCAAAGTAGATAGTTCTCTTTTTCCATATGACCTAAAATGTAGTCCTTTCTTACTTTTCTGACCCTTAATCTTGGCAGAAATTGTAGGGCCTGTTTGAAAAGATGTCTGATTAGGAGATGAAGCCAATTTACTGTCAGATAATAATCCATTTTTAAAGTTTAACTTCTCTGAAGGACTTTTACTGACTGATTCAGAGGCAGAATTGCGTTCATCAGCTTTTGACTGAGGAGCCTGATTCTTACCAAAATCATTCTGGTTCAGTAATTCAAAAGTGCGTTCTAAGCATCCTAACGGTATCCTGGCACTTTGTGATTCTGCGGAGTCTTCTTTCAGAAGATCACCAGTTAATTCTGACCCCAAGTCACTGGATGACTCTTCACCAAGCATATTTTGCCGAAATGCATTTTGATCATATTCTGTTAAAAGTGCAGTAACTGGTGGGTCAATCTTTGAATGCACTGATTTGTTTTCTTTACATCTAATATATTTTACAGCTGAACTGATCAGAGTTTGTAAATCATGATAATCTACTTTTTTACAGAAAATTAAGGAAGGCTGCTGGCATTCTAGAAATTCTCTCTCTGGTGAATCATTCTTCTGTTCAAACAAGCTATAACTATCAAGAACATAACGTGAACAAAGAAGTATTTTCATCCGATAAATGGATTCCCTTTGTTGAGCTGATACTTTAGTACATAAAGAAGAGCCCTGCTTTAAAACAGAGAGATTAGGTGCTGAGGAAGAGGGATGAATCTGGTATTTTTCTTGTTCTTCTAGGTTTTGATCTTTTCTAACTCTGGCTTCACAGAGATGGAGAGTTTTGCTCAAGTCTCCATCAAGTGCCAGTGGGAGATATGGGCTGGCTGTTGAAGTATTGTTACGTACTATTATGCTTTCCATTGTTTTCATTCCACCAGCATCGGCTCCAAATGAAGCTCTGTTGACTTCTACTCTTTCGTAGGGAGGAAAAATATTACTGTTAACACCCAGAATACCTTCTGAATTGTCAAATGTATCATCACCATCAACCCTCCTGTTTTCAGCTTCTGCCCTGGAAGTTCCTGCCTTTGACAGATTTGAGCAGGGAGCATCCAGAGAATAAACCGAGCCCAAGGTGCTTCCTGCTCCGTCTGGGTCCACACAGTTATCTCCGTAGAGAGAGCAGCTGCACGCTGTATTACAAAATTTCTGTAGAGAGGTGAATTTCCCATTGGACACAAAAGAGGATGGGCTTGTTCCCGACCCATAAGATATTTTGGTGGCGGTCCCTCTTCTCCCTTCTTGTAGATGGTTATAATCTGAAAAAAGATTTCTTGACAGAGTACAGAACTCCTCTGTAGCAGAACAAAGATCATTCGTGCCCTGGTCACTAGAACAGGATGCTTTTCTCCAGAGGTTTCCCATACCAGGGTTCCCCTTTTCTGCCCCCCTCAGCATGTGTCTGACCATTTCCCAGGCCCCTTCGTTCATTTCAGCACAACCGCCACTATTCTGACTTGAAGCAAATCCTTTCTTGTGATGAAGCAAGGGACTAATGCTCCGCATCACAAGGACTTCCCTTGGGGACCGGCTGTCCAAGGGCCCTCCATGACCTAACCTTGAATTAGCTTTCGTGGTAAATGGAAGTCTGTCACAGAGTGAAGGGATTTTAAGGCTTTTGTTATTAGTAAATAAATTGACATCTATTACACTGGAAGAATTGGTGGCACACAGAGGCAGAGTTAAATCACAGATCAGGGTGGCCGTGCCTAGATTGTCCTTAGATTCCACTCGTGGCAAACCATTTTCCCGAAAGTCAAGGTGATGATCCAAATAGCTGCAGAGTGAAGGAATACTTATACGGCAATTGTTCTGAAAGCACCCAAAGTTACTTTCTTTCAACAAAAGAGTCTGATTTTCTTTTGCTATAGGGATCAGTCTTTCATGATGAAGAAAAGCAGCGTTATCCTCTTGGATAATGCCAGCCTCTGAAGAGCCTATTCTTAGGTCATCTTCAAATGATGCCGGGACAACATCACAAAGGGAGGAAGTGCCAATTTCTGAATGCACGTCTTTTGGCATTGCTAGCTGTTCAGCTGGAATGGGAAATCTGCCATGTTCTGAATGAAAACGTCCATCTTCTTTCCAGCAGTGGCGTACAGCAGATCCCTTCTGGATTTCAACTGTTCCTTTGTGTGCACAGCTATGAGAAGGATCCATACTATCATCCCCTTTCTGCTCTGTATCATCACTGTTAGACAGCTCACCTTCAGGGCTCCTGGTCTGCAACAAAGCCTCAACCATATTCAGCTCAGAGGCCCATTCTTCCAGGACCTCTCTCTTTTCACAGCTCTGGCTGCTCCTGAAGCTTTTCTCTTGCACGTCACAGGCAACTTCAGAGAGATCCATGCATTCACCCCAGGGTGTATTTCCAAATGTGGAGCTACCTTGAAAAGTATGACCTGTGGCTTCAGAGCTCATGCCTGGTGGGCCAGCATCTAAAGCCAGAGCAAGGCTGCTATTACCATGCATGCTGAACGTATCCTGCTGAACGGATGGACGAATGTTAAAAATGGCATTAATTTCTTGGCCTTGATTCTGAAATGTCTCTTCCCCAGCCTGTTTGGCATGGGCTGAGAGTCCTCCTCCTCCTCCACTTTCTTCTTCTTCAGGGGAGGCAGGACTTAGAGGCTCTTGAGAGACTAAGCTGTCAGCTCCTGAAACTGCAACTCTGGCCATGACTGTGTCTCCACCTGAGCACCGACTGGCCTCAGGCAGAATACCTGTCCTCGCTCGGGCACCGTGCTCTCCTGTTTTACAATACAGCCTAGTCCCATCAGCCTTCATACCTGGTGCTTCTTTCGTGAGGCTTGATTGCTTTTCAGATGCGACCTGCGCTTTTGCTGGGCTTTCTTCTACACACACACAAAAGAAAAGAAAAACATTAGTAAGATATGGGCCATCCCTCTTTCCCTTAGCACATTAAAATAACCTTTTCCCCTGACTGTCCTCACCACTTCCCATGTGGCAGCAGACATTCCTATGCCCAGTGCTCTGTCTCTCTGCAACTCCTGTGCTCACACCCCTATGGGATGGGGCAGACCAATGAAGGAAATCCCTCTGGCTGTTCTGTACAACTGCTCAAACCCCTCCTCCCCACAAAGGCTTTTCAGAAGGATCCCCTAAACTCCTCCCTTTGGAAATCCTTCCAAACCATCAACAAAATACTACATAAGGACTCGGGATCCTCATCCACTGAACAAGTGACCTGGAGGCAAAAGCCTGAAAAAGGCCACACTTGACCCACTGGAGAAACAAAGATATAATTTTCTTCACTAGCTGGCTGATTTCCACAGAAAGGGTTATGGAGAAAAGCAGCAGGGTGGCTCCAGTTCATGACAACCAAGTCTTAATTTGACAACCTGAGCTCAGAACAGCAAGGTTCCCACATGCAAGCAAAACGTCCTACCTGTGACCAGCAGGACATCATGCTCTGTGCCCATGCTAGAACTTGGATAAGGTTCTAGAATTTGACATGTGCTACTGTTTGTGATGAAAGCCAGACAAAACGCTTCAGATGTCACTGATTCTGGGTAGGAGGTTCCAAGAAAAAATGGCAGAACTTACAACTTTTACTGGCAAAAAATGAGGAGGCGTCTGGGAGCATCTTTTCCAACAACCAATTTTATTAAATGGCAGAAGCTTTGGTGAGCTGCAGCTCCCCTCATCAGATCCAGTGGGTGGCAAGAGTGATATCGCACATCCCTCGCCATGCGTCCTACATCAATCCAGCCTACGCCAGTCCAGTCACTCTGTGCACCGGATGAGGGGAGCTGCAGCCCACCAGAGCTTCTGCCTTTTAATAAAATTTGTTAGTTGGGAAAGGGGCTACCAGACTCCTCCTGATTTTTTGCCACCATCAACTAAGACAGCTTTCCTCCTACAATAACTTTAACTGGGCACCTTTATTAGTTCTCCCCACTGCCTGTCTTCAGTATGTTAATGATAGATATACTGCCTCTGAAAATGGAGGTTTAGTTTGTTTATTTATTCATTCATACATAATTTCTATTTCTAAAGCTGTCTACTTGCCAACCATTCTGGAAAAAGGAGTAAATTAATTATTTGAGACTGAGGTAATCCATGGTAAATGTAATTCTATTCTACCCTATATGCTTATAAATAAGCCAACAATTTTAAGTTCTAAAATACACCCAAAAAACTGGGTTTGGCTTATTCGCGGATGTGGTCATCCACGAGTATATATGGTAATAATACTCCTTTAAAGTACCCATGTATACTTGTAGATAAGCCCATCCGTGGATAAGCCAACCCTCAAATTTTTAACCAAAATACCATGAAAAACGTGCCACTCACAGAAAAGCCAATTGTGAAAATTAAAACATACAAAAATGTTGAGGGTTGCTTTATCCGTGGATGAGCTTATCTGCAAGCATATATGGTAACTATAAGAAATGAATAACCCAATCACCAGAAATATCTGTCTGGTGATCTGTATTTCCCACAAACAGGTTACTAACTTATCTCTGGGGTAAACAATCAAACTTCATTTACAACAAACAAGCCAAGTAAGTTGTGTGCAATTAAGACGCTACATCCCATAATACCAAGAACGTTGGAGGCATGCTTTGAACGGTGGCCAGCATGACAGCCAAGGCCTTGTCCATCCAGCAGGCCGGCACCTTCCTGTGCCAAAGCAGTCTGCTCTTCGGAGCCCCGAGGGCGGATCGGCTTCCTGCCAGCACATTTCTTTAATGCCCTTCAGGCCACCTCAAGACAGGATGCTCACAAATTCTTCTCATGGGGCGGGGGAGACTGCTGTGTGCCTTTGGGTTTGCTCGTCTTTGCAGAAACCTCCTTTCTGATCCCATTTTGTTGCCAAATCCAGTGGGACACAGCCACTGGTCTTCTATAAATCAACTTTTTAAAACAAGCTCTTCACCAAGGGAGAGAGGCTCCTCATTTCGATGCGCTTGCCATCTTTACCTTTTATGTCTTATTGTAATTTCTTTGGTTGTTGTGAGTTGCCTAGTCGAGAGTTGGGCAGCATACAAGTTTAATAAATTATTGGGTCAGCTTCCGGTGGGCACCATGGTGAGCTGACGAGCAGGACAGTGTCTACGAGGAAAATCGTGACTGGATGCTGGATCCAGACGGGTGAAATCTCTCCAGATGAAGAGATCACTGAGATAACCCATGTGCATTCCGGACAGCCACTCCTTGTGAGTAGACCGGAGGAATCAACGTTCTGCAGTTGGCTTATGAGTTGAGTGGCTGGGAGTTGAGGGATACCATCTAAGCCTGTACTCGTAATGCAGTCTTTAAAGGACAAAAAGCTTGACCGAGCCTCATTTCTTAAACACTTTTTAGTTTATTTTTTTAATTATTGACCTGGAAAGATTAAGACCTTTCAGATCAACAAGTTTTTACTGTATTCACTGGGTGAGTGGCCTTCTCCTTGGAGAAAAAAAAATTAAATACAATTTAAAAAGTACAGAAAAAATACTATTTTTTGGATTAAATAGCAAAAGGGTGCTTAGAGTATGGATTTTGGAAAGTTAACAATGAGTTAAGGGTCCAGATGGATTTGGAATTATAGTTTTGAATTAATTAGAATTCTTCCCATGGGAAATGGCAATTGTTTGGTTTTTTTAAAAGGAAACATGATAATGGGACCTTGAAGATTTGACACTAGAGGGAGCTTGAGGATAATACATTTGTTAATAAAGAATGGAGCAAAAAACTTTGATGGATATTTTTGAATACTGGTCTTCAAAACTACTTGATAATGATAGACAGATCATGTGCCAGTGAAGTTAAGAAGAAGAACAAGCTACACCGGAGAAGTCTGAAATTAATTTGAAGGTAGATTTAAATGTGTTAAGCAATGAGAAGGATATGGAGAAAGATGTACTGGATATACAAAAGAAAGCAGTGGATGTTTCATTGCTTAAAGGAGATGTACAATTACTTAACCAGAAAACTAATTTGAATTACTCTTACTGGATGTATAAAAGAGGTCTGTTAAAGTATTGAAGGACTTTATGAGAAGTGATTTAAAAAAGGACAAATTTTACTTACTGGATGTACAAAAGAGGTCTGTTAAAATTTTGAAAGATTCTTGGGACAAAAAAAAAGATGAACAGAAATCAAGCTCTGGGACTATATTTGAAGGGGTTAAAAATTAAAAGTACAGGGAAGGAATACAGGGTTGGCTTATCTGATCAATGTTAAAATAGAAAATTAGTTATATCTGGTCTCCCTTACTGGACTCTTGCTGATAAAAAACAAATGAAGAGGCTTTTGGATTATGTTTTTTAGTTAAGAGATGAGTTATGGGGTGAAGAGAATATATGTTGTATTAAGAGATGATGATAACCTACTAAAATTGCTTTTACTTGCTGGGATGAAGGGGGAAGTTACTTCTTTTTTTTTTTACACTTTTTTCTTTTTCTGTATTCTTACACTTTATGTGGTTTGTAATAGTTTTTATTCTTTCTGTTTGTAATTCTTAATAAAATCATTTGATTTTTTACAAAAATAAATTATTATTATTATTGCTTTCTCATTAATAGGTACACATTTTAAAAAGAAAAATCTAGAAGAAACAGAACTATACCTCTTATGCTGAACTGGAGGAAGTCACTAGCAGTAGACATGAGCACCTTTTTCCCTGTGATGGCAACTGAAACTTTATCAGAGGGCAGTGGTTAGGCTAGGCTAAGGGAAAAGATGGCCAGATCAAAGGGGAAAACTTTGCTAGCAAATTGACAGGCCCTATATATGTCAGACTAATTTCATCCTTGTCAATAAAAAGGGGTCACCTATATCTCAATTTTTAGATGAGGATCTGAGGGCAACATATTGCTAGACCCACCAAGAGTTCATAGAACAAACTGAGGAAGGCTTCTTGACAGTCCATCCATTAGATCAGTGTTTCTCCACCTCACCAACCTGATGATGTGTGGACTTCAATTCCCAGAATTCCCTAGCCACCATGCTGGCTGAGGAATTCTGAGAGTTGAAGTCCACTCATGTTAAAGTTGCTGAGGTTGAGAAACACTGCATTAGATCACCTTGATGCTACTTTCTCACCGCCCCAACATAATATCCCTACATAGGTACACTAATGTGAAGGTTGTGTTACATGTGTTTTATGTGTGTTATGTGTTTTATGTGTTTTATGGTTTTTATATTTTTAAAGCTGCACTGGAGTGGCATTAATTTCGTTGTACAAGTTGTACAATGACATTAAAGATTTCTATTCTAATGATGTAGCCCAAGGGCCTAATGCACTGGCAATAAATTTTTTGCATTTATATGTGAAGCAAGGAAAAGTGGTATAAATATTTATTTATTTATGCACACTCTTGTATACTGTATTCTCCATAGCTCCTAAACCACTTGTACCCCAAACAATAAAACAAGAGAACCATACTGAAATACCAAATGTATCATTCATTATGTTGCCAGCTAATCCTCACCCTTCCAACTCAGACAGAGCACAGCCTTTGCTGCCTTCCAAATGTTGGCAGGGAGAGGCCAGACTGCTTCGGAGGCCAAGCATTCCAGAGGGAGGGGCTGTTCCTGAAAAGGCTTGTTTCCAACCAGCCTCCTTCCTAACATCCTAAAGGGGGTGCCTCTTGGCTGTAGCAAACCGGGGAGCAAATTCTCCCCAGATCAAATGGGCTTTACCAGAGAGCAGCAACATTTGAGTTTGCAAAATAAAACCACAGCAGAGCCCTGAAAAGAATGCACAATAAAAAACATACTTGCATACCTAGATTCTGCGGCAAGCCTTTTATTTCAACACAGGAAGGACTTGAAATACATCCTCTCTCCTTCTGGATTAGCCGAAACTCTTTCTGAAAGGAAAGCATGCAGGTCATCAATGGAACAGTAGGAACGGGACCAAAGCTGTAGGGAAAATCAGAACTTCCTGAACACCTTTCCAGGCAGAGCAACTGCATCCCAGCCCATCCATATTGGAGGCATGTTTGCTAGAGAGTCACATACTGCCTTCTGAGAGTGACTTACCTCCAACCTCCACCACCCGGAGCCAACATGAGGGGTTGAGAGAGTTGCCCTCCAATAGTTGGAGGGCCACAGCTTTCTTGTAAAAGCACAGCTCTCAAGGAGTGTTTATTTTAATAGTATTGAGAGAACGATTTTTTGCTCTTTTCATGGAGTGGTGCCCATGTTAACTTTCTTGCAGCAACAAAAAGCAAGGGTCTTGTAGCTCCTTAAATCCCAACAATTTATTGCTATGGCATAGCAGCTTCTCTGGGTGAGGGCCCACTCAACCATCAAATCCATGAGAGGGTACCTGATTGGCAAATATATACATACAAAGGGGTGTAGAGAACGAAAAAATATATGAAAAATGGGATTAGATACTGCCTGTCATGAAGAATGGAGAAAAGAAAAGCTGGCACATGATGATACATCTTGGGGGCCCCTAAAAATAAGTGTGGTATATAAGTTCCTGATGGTGTGAGAGACCCTGTTTTGCCCTGCAACACTTGCACAACTTCCACAGGCCCTCTCTATATGCCAGACTGACATCTACTAATAGGAGAGAAGCATCAGGACAGCGTGCTCCACCCAGCATTGGCCCAACCATTTACAACTTCTTCTGATCCCGCATTTCTAAGAGTTTCAGGGGGCTGAGGCTAGACCGTGCTGCTTTTCAGTGGCAGTACCAGTGTTTTGGAACAGCCTCCTGACAGAGATCAGACTGGCCCCTTCCTTGTGGGGTGTCCCAGAAACTTTTAAAAACTGAATTGTTTTGGAAGGGCTTTTCCTGAGTCTATATCTGGTGCCATCTTGCTTTTTTGTTTCTGGTTTATTCTTCATTTTTTTTCTTTTTGTGCTCTTAGGTTTCTATATGGTGGTATTGTTTGAATTCTAATCCCACCATGGATGTTTCATTTTTTGTGTCTAGATCGTAAACTGTTAAAAGTCATTTGACTGAGGTGGACTAGAAGTATTATAAATAAATACAACAATAAAGGTACAGGAATTTTATTTTTAAAAATGCCACTGGAAAATTTTAATGACGGTGCAAAGCTAAGTGAGTATTTCCAACATGCACAAAGTCCCAAGCAATCACCTGTTTTCCTCTGGGAATTACTGCAATCAAATCACGTGTTAGATTTTTTTGAATAACTAAGATGCAGACAAAACAGGAGCTGCCATTTTCTCTAGAATAAAGTTGACGGGGAAAGGCATTTTTCTGATCGTGGCTCTACAAACCTTTCTTTGTGTTACTGTGCCTTCATTAATTTTTTTTTAAGATAGATGATCACTCATATAATGCCCTTATTTGAAATTAAATAACCATAATCTTTAATAAATAGTTTGTTATAAGCTGCAAGGCAAAAACAAGAACACCAATTCACAGGTCAGCAAGCTACTGCTCACTCCTGTAGACACTGATTACATATTCTAAGTCACCACAAAACAGTGTCAAGAATAAATAAAGAAAAAGGGCACGTCTCTCTAGAGCAGTGTTTCTCAACTTTGGGAACTTTAAGATATGGGGACTTCAACTCCCAGAATTCCCCAGCCAGCCTTTGAGAAACACTGCTCTACAGTAATAACCAAATACATTTTATCATTGACTGCAGATTTTAGATTTCAGCACGTTCAGCACATTCAAGAACGGAATGGAGACCTAACGTATTTAATCGTATTCATCCGTAAGTCTTGATATTGTACCAGAAGCAGTCCACAGACATAACAGCAACGCCCATAATTGGAAGCATTCTCTTGATAAATCCTCGGCGCTTATCAATGCCGATGCAAGACAATTTTCTCTGGATAAGAATTACGGCAACGCTAGATGAGTCAGTTACAGGGAAAGTAAAAAGGTTTCCCCCCTAAATCAGTGCTTGTCAACCTTGGCCGCCTTCAGATGGGGGGACCTCAACTCCCAGAAACCCCCAGCCAGCATTCTGGGGATTCTGGGAGTTGAAGTCCCCCCCCCCCATCTGAAGGCAGCCAAGGTTGGAAACACCGCGACAAAGAGAGATGAAGCGGCCGCTCCGGTTCTTACCTCTTCTGACCGCCTGCTTTCTTCGGGGGCTGGGAGCCGTGGCCGGGCAACGACCCGCCCGCCCGTCGCCGCGAGACCATCTTCCCTCGGGTCTCCCTCGCACAAGCCCGGCCTCGCTACGCTGCCGCCGCCGCCGCCGCCCCGCATCTCCTCCTCCTCCAGGCGCGGCGCTTCGCCCGCCAAGGGCTGCCTCCGGGGCGCCTCCCGGGCACGGAGGGCCCAGCCATGCGTTCTCCGGGGCTCGGGGGGCAGCCCCAAGGCCGGCCTCTCGCCCGCGGCCCGGTCCGCCGAGGCGGGACGTTCCGCGGGGAGAGCGCCCGGCAGGCCGGCGGCGGAGAGCTCCCGCCCCGCGGCGGACATGAGGCGTCAGTCCGCCCTCGCTCCGGCAGCGCCGCGCCGGCGGACGGAGGCGTCGCCGCTCCTGGAAGGAAGAGGCGTCTGTCAGGCGGGGCACGGCAGCCGTGGCCCCGGACCCCCCTCAGGACCCACCCCGGACCCCTCCTGGGCCTCAGAGCCACCCCAGGCCGCCTGGGCTCCGTGAGGGCGACCCCCGGCCCTGCGCCCCAGGAAAAGCCCCGGCCGGCCGGGAGCTCGGCGGCGGGTACCTCGGCGGGCGGCAGGCCTCGGCCCACTGCGCCGGCTCCGACATCGCGCCGCTCTCGCTCTCGCTCTCCCTCTGGACTGCTGCTCTATGGTCGCGTCCTTCCTCATCCGGGCACCGCCCTGGAACATCGAGAGGGGAGAAGCGCTTCCGGGCCTGGACTTCCGGAGGAGGCCCAGCAGAATGGCGGCGCTGGGTGAGTTGCAGGGGAAGCGGCTCGCCGCCCCTCCCGGTGCTGCGCACGCCCGTCCCGTTCCGCACCGCGCGCGGGGGCCGCGGCAGCGGGGACCGCCCCCCTTGTTCGGCCCCCCGTCTTGAAGGCGGGAATGGACGACCCTGCAAGTGGAAAGCTGGCACGGCTGGGATGAGGCGCTTCCCTTAGGCCTCGGCTTGCGCTGTGGCTCTTCTGCTTGCAGGGAGGTCTTGGCAGCGAGGCTCCCTGTCCCTCGCTCGCAGCCGAAGGAGACGCAGGAGCAGAAAGGAGCGCGTTCCTGGGCGGGTGCAGAAGTGGAAGCATGGGGGGCCACGGCTTTACACGGCGATTCAGGATAGGGAGTGCTGGCGATGGAAATTGCGTTTGGAAACCAGCCGCTTCGGTGGCCCCTCTGGGACCCAGGTTCCAAGCCCGGCTCCGGGGACCGTGCTTTGCATCCTGTGGGACACTGGGGGGCTCGGTTTCAGGCCCCCAGAGATCAAGCATGAGCCTTTGCGTCCTTCTGATGTGACTAAGTCTTGTGCCGGCCGCAGCCGCCTCCTGGGCAGAAAGGCAAGGTCCCTTAAAGGCTCGGGTAACGTTGCCTTCGGGAGCATCACCAAGCTGTGGGGTGCGGCACTGTCTGGAGTGACTTTAGAGCTCTGTGTTATTTACACGGTCCTCTTCCCTGAAGGTCATTCCTGCAAAGGGGAGTCCTCGGGGCTTGTACAGAAGCTTCCCTTTCCTTCAAAATAAGCTTTTATCGCATAACACCCTTTGTGTCCTGGCCAAAGAACATCAAATGTTTTGTCGAAGGCTTTCACGGCCGGCATACAATGGCTGGTGTGGGTCTTCCGGGCTGTGTGGCCGTGTTCTGGAAGTCTTGTTTCCTAACGTTTCGCCAGCACCTGTGACCAGCATCTTCAGAGGGCAGGAGCACAGACAGGAGCTGGGCACAGAGAGAACTGCTCCTGTCTGTGCTCCTGCACTCTGAAGATGCCGGTCACAGGTGCTGGCGAAACGTTAGGAAACAAGACTTCAAGACCACGGCCACACAGCCCCAACATCAAATGTTGATTTCCAAAATGGGATGTGGTGTCTCAACATGGCATTATAAAAGACTGGACTGAGGTCAAGCTGAGGATCTTAGACTTTGACACACAAAGGGTTGCCTCAAACCTCTGCCTTGGTGAGCTGAGGTATCCGCTACTTACCTCTCCCAAATACTTTTCCTACTCTCTTGTGCCCTCACAGAGAAGGGCACTTACTTACACTGGGACATGTAGATGCCCTGCCGTGAGATTCAGTAATATCCCTGCTAAGATTATTTGGGATTGTTCAGATACTGAAATTGAATCAGTTGCACAGGGACTCTTGAGTTGCCCAAAAAATCGTTGTTAGAGGTTGAAGCTAATCTCCCCTCTAACTGTAAACCACTTGAGTTGGTCCCAATAGGCAGCTAAAACATCAGTATTATGAAGTTTCCAGAAAAGTGATCAAATTTTCTGCTTATGGGAATTGCTGTTAGAAGCCATTTGATCTGAACAAAATCCAGTTAGGCTTATCTGTTAGGAACAGGACTTTTATATTGAATGCTTTGTATTTTAACTATGTTTTTTAGTCTGTGACCATACATAAATAAAGAATGTATAAAGCTGTTGGCACCTGTGATTTTATTTTGTTTTGCGTTGGCTTCCTCACAGCATACACTAGAAGATGAGTGGCTTTACATGCATTACTTGCTTTTGTTCTGCAGGAAAGCAGAAAGTTGTCTAATGCCTGATTTCTGATAACCAAGAAGAATAGGAATTTGGAAATCAAGATGAGAACCAACAAAGTTTACAAGCTTGTCATACACAAGAAAGGCTTCGGAAGCAGCGGTTAGTAGCCCTGTTGAAGGTGGCGGTGCCTTGGGATTCCCTGAGGGTGCAGGAGGATGAAAATAAGCCTTTTGCCCTCTGGGAGCAACATCTTTCAGTCTGTGCAATATCTGAACTGCAACAAGGCCCATTCAGGCAAATTTGAGGTTCCTAGCTTAATGATAACAATAACAGTTATTTGGTGTTTGTAAAGCAGTGCTTAAAATAGTACATTTTTATCTGGAAGGAAATTGCAGTCTGTTAGTGGGAAATTGTCCCTAATAAGGGTGTTTAAGATGTTAAAATCTTAAAAAAAGATGTTATGTTTATAATTGATCAACATTACAATGTACTGCAGGGTATGCAGTAAGGCTGAGACAGGCCTGCTCAGTTTGTTGTTAGGACAAGATTTGGATTTGAGCTGAAAACCCCTGCTCTCAGCTGTTGTGCTTTCTCAAAAACTGCTTAGGTTTTCACTGTGTTTCCTCCTCCCTGGCACCTGTCCCACCTCAGGCTTCTCAGCTTTAGTGGCACCAGGGATAACTTTGGAACTACTATGAAAGCTGCTGTAAATTACAAACATCTACAAGGGTTCTTTTCCAACTGTTTCTTTTCAGATGATGAGCTTATGGTGAACCCAAAAGTATTTCTTCAGATCAAGTTGGGAGATATAGTGGAAATAGCACACCCCAATGATGAATACAGGTGACTCTCCTTGTCCTTCCCTCCAACCCTTATGCATGGATCTGCCTTGGGACATAGCGCACGATAAAGGGGGCAGGGAGAGGGGGCAGGGCCTGAGCTTTGCAAGTGGGAGATAGAAAGGAGGACTGCCACAGATGGGGGCTGGTGTGCTTGCTCTGAGCCAGAGGAGAGTGGAGGTTGCTGGGAAATCAGGGGAGCCAGCCAGATGGAGAACACCTTGCGACTGCTGGCTTGCTTCGAAAAGGCATATGCTGCCTGCTCCCATTTGGGATTCTTGGTGGCATACAAGACATCAGTGTATAATAATCTGCACATTAACAAACTTGTACAAACCAGGAACATAAAAAGTGAAAAACCCTAAAAAGCTTGAGCGAAACAAACTGTTCCTAAATGGTAACCGGTAGTACTGCTTTGGGAGTTTTGCTTGGCCAGAGGTGTGAAGAACTTAGAATTCTTGAGGAACTTCTTGGCTGAAATGCTTTCCAGCTGTTGGAGAGGTCCTGGCAATGTCACTGATCGTCGCTCTTGCTTTTCAGTCCGCTGCTCCTGCAAGTGAAGTCGCTCAAGGAAGACTTACAGAAAGGTGGGATTCTCTCTCTCTCTCAAAAACGATTAGTGATGCTCTAACAACGTTTCCATTAGTGTAGGTCTGTAGACAAGAGAGAGACTTTTTTATTATATATTCGTTTGGTCTGCTGGAGCTCAAGACAGAGTATATGCCCCTGCCTTTTCACGTTTTTCCACACAGTGATAACCCACCTAGCTTAGGTGGGACTAGCTCAGGCTCACCTATGACCTTCCAAGGCTGCAGGTGGAGGATTGTCCATAAGCGAATATAAGAGCTAGTGTGTGCCATAAACTTAAAGCTGAGATTTGTCCTTAGACAGTTTGCACATGCTCATAAGCCAGTGGGAGCCACTGGAAAGGTTTTCTTAAGAGCACTTGAAAGAAATCTCTTCTCATGAAAGAGCAGAGGCAACCAAGGATATACGGATAGTTCTTGCTGTCTGACCACAATAGGGATTGGAATTTAGGTCGCTAAGCAATTTGGTTGTTAAGCGAATCAGAGCTGATTTTACAACCTTTTTTACGACAGTCATTAAGCAAATCACCATGGTCGTTAAGTGAATCACATTAAGCGAATTCAGCTTTCCCAATGGACATTTTTTGCCAGAATTCACTTAACAACCATGTAATTCACTTAATGACTGCAGTGATTCGCTTAACGACTGTTGTAAAAAAAGGTTGCAAATTTCAATCACCGTGAGGGTCGTAAAGCACTTTTACCAAGGCCGTCATCATTCCAAACTGTCGTTAAAAGAATAGTCGTTAAGTGAGGACTGCCTGTAATTTAGTTCTAGGGATGCAGAGTATAATATTTGTTAAAATCTGATTTGGGGAGGGCTTTGCCTGTCTGAAAGAAATCAGAGTATTTTTTTTCAGTCCTCATGCAGGTGTCATAGTAGGGCCGACAGCAGCTCTGAGCTCCAAGACTGGTCTTCGAGCCCTGGTCAAGCTGCCTGCAGCGAGACTCGAGCCTCTTAGGGGCCAGTCTTGGGAACAGCGTGAAAGGAATACTGCTTGGTTAGACTCCTCGTAATCCAAACCAAATGGGAATTTGCACACTTCTGCATGGAAGAATCTTGAATCTATGATCTCTGCAGAGTTTAGCTGGGACTGACAATCTTCATGTCAGACTTCACTCCCAAGTAGCAGAAAAGCTGGTTGCTTCTGGAGCAGTCTGGAATGCTGTTGTAATTTATGTCATTTTCATCACGGGATGATGAATTCCTGGCTTGTCATCCTCCTTTCAAGCAGAAGCCACTATTTGCTTGAGAGTTACCTTTGTGGATT
The DNA here is from genome assembly GCF_059951505.1 of Python bivittatus. NCBI lineage: Eukaryota > Metazoa > Chordata > Lepidosauria > Squamata > Pythonidae > Python > Python bivittatus. Next base: position 1,250,517 of record NW_028277070.1, on the reverse strand, counting down.
GGGGATCATACCGGGAATGTTTAGATCCTGTTGGGATGCCCTTGCAAGTTGGCAGCTGGAGAGACTTCACGTCTGGTTTGCTGCCAGCGCTACCAGTCAAAAAGCACCATTGTACCAGTTGCTATATGGCGGCTCCTCGGCATTTACTGTCCTTTTCCGGAGCATATGGGGCACTTCCAAAACACAGCTCTGGATTGGGGCCAGGCATTGTTTCTAATTTCTGAGGAAGCTTATGGGGCCCCTTGGACTTACGGTAATTGAAGCAGGTTACGCTGGAGGCTGTTGCTTTGCTCTGCACTAGGCCAAAAAAGAGAAGGAAGATGGGGAGGGAACGAGGCAAGCTCTGAAGGAGGTATCTGTAGGCGGAGCATCACCCGCTGATGAGGACCCCAGAGAGGCATCAATGTTCTTGTCACTGAGCGTTGCTTTGGACAGTGTTTCATAGTGCTGTCAGTCATACTGGTTGGTGGACTAGCTCTTCATGACGGCAAAGGCAGGTCAGTTCCACCTTCCTCTGATGTTTCTGCTGGAGTGATTCCAGTGGGAAGCCGCCTCCCAGTTCTCCCATCTTTCTCTCTCTTCCTTGCACAGAAACCATCAGCGTTGATCAGACTGTTGCTCAGGTGTTTCGACTGAGGCCCTACCAGGATGTCCATGTGAATGTTGTTGACCCCAAGGTATTTGTGATTTTGCCGCCCTTCAGCTTTTGCTAAACATGCTTGGATGGTCTTCCTGCATGAACACAGCAGTTCTAAGAATGGTCGAGGCTGGACTGATCCTTTGCTGTAGGTCAAGTGGCCGTGGACATGAGTGCGCTTTCCCAGCCTGGCAGTTGATGCTTTCCCTCCTGCCCATTTCTGATGTGTGTTTTGGTATTTTGTTGTATTGGACAAATATGTTCCCCCCAGTCAACCCCCCTCTGCTTTTTCTTCTGGAGATTGCAAAGAAGTTAATCTGGCTAAATTTTTGAAATTGGCAAAATCTTCTGACACTCAGTAATGGATAAGGAATTGTTGTTAACTGACAAACAATTGGGGGCTGTGGGTATTTATGTCCTGAAATGTTTTTGAAAGGGAAGTTATAGGCAGGTGGCTTCTAGAAAACCTGTGCAACCAGGAGCATCAGCTGCTGGTCTCTGCAGAAACACAGTGGCAGAGGCAGAAATCACCACATTCCTTTTTAGGATGTGACTCTGGATTTAGTGGAGCTGACATTCAAGGACCAGTACATTGGACGCGGAGATATGTGGCGGCTTAAGAAGAGCTTGGTGAGGATGACCATCTGTTGTGAATGTTTTAAACTGGATTTTTGTATGGAGTAAGGGTAGGACTGGGTGACCTAACAGTCCCCTTCCAACTCACAATTGGGGAGTTGAGCATCTGTAGAGAAATTTAGCTCTGGCCTTGAGAAAGAAATGGAAGAAGTAAAACATTTGCTTAGTTCTGGGAAAGTAGAAAATGTGAGAAAGAGAACAGCCCCACCTTGTCCTTAAAAAGGGGGCAGTGAAGGTTTTGGACAGGGTTTCAAGATTTGGTTAATATACCCCACAACCATAATGTAGTATTCTGGGAATCCCTGTGGTGTCTGATCTTTGACTTCGCCTACCTTGAAGGGCCGATGGCATCTGAGCTTGCAGCTCTGTTCAGGAAATAATGAAAGAATTGAAACATGAGGTGGGTGGGTGGGTGGGTGCTGCAGGACTTGGATTTCTGGTAAAGGACGGAGGGTTGGCAGGAAGTCAGAACTGAACTGAGATGGTTGGGATCAAAGGCAGAGAGGCACAAGGCTCCAGTGGAAATGCCTGTCTCAGAAGTCCTGGCTTGTGTCCTTTAGCAAAAATGATCTGAATATTTTCAGACTGATGCATGCCAACTAGAAATTTGCTTGCTTCTTAAATGGTTGTTTATCTTCTGCAAATGCAAATTTTCTTGTGTGCAAATTATTCCATTTCTCTCTTTTTTCTTTCGATGTCACTTAGGTTGGCACATGTGCTTACATCACTCAGAAGGTGGAATATGCAGGAATTCGGTGAGTAAGCAGTTGCACTCCACTCGCCCTCCTTGGCAAACCTCCCTTTCACAGTGTTTAGGGAGGAAGTTGGGCTGTATCAGGAATTAATGCTTATCTCCAGATAATAAAGGAGGACAGATTTTGGCTGCTTCCATTACCAAGGTACTGTTTGTGGTTTGCACCCTTTTCAGTAAAGTTCAGACTCCAAAATCAGCCCCATTTACTTCAATGAAACTTCCTCCCAAATAAGGGCATGAGAGAGTAGCCCTCATGTCAAGTCTTACCAGAGGAGGGGAAGGGGTGGCATCTGGTAAGTTCTCAGTTCTCCCTCTTTGGTCTAGGCTTCAGGTGGAAAAACCTGGAGCCTGTTTTGCCTGGAGGGCTGGGAGCTTCAAACTTTCATTGGACTGCAGAGCCAGCTGATGAAGCTGTTTACCCCACCAACATCCTGGCATGTTGGCACCATAATCACTGAGTAAGCAGGCCAGGATGAATGGCAGCTGAGGATGTCCTTGTGAATGGAAGCTTTTGTCGAATTGTTGAATTTATCTTCTGTTTAAATAAGGAGATCTAAAAGGCACCATGTTGAGATTTTGATAATTAACTTACAAAGTTAAGTCACATATGGGCAAATCAGATTGATTGATTTAAACACTGATTGGCAGTCTGAGGAAAAGACATTTGGACAGTGGTCTTCAGTGGGGTCAAATGGGTCAGGCTGATGAAAGCAACCGTCTCACAATGCAAACTCCGCCCCCTTTGTACACATGTCACAATGTCATGCAAGTGGAAAAGGAGTGGAGCTGGCAGGATGATGGCATTTTTCTCCTTTTGATAAAAGCAGTGGGAGCCTGTGGAAGGCCCTAGATTTGGGACTGTGCTGCAAAGCTGCTCCTGGAGGGAGAGAAAACTCCAATACTTGAATTCCTTTCAAGTTGACCATCACTCTTTGATTTGATTTTTACTACCTTTTGGCCAGTAGTTCTTTAATTTTCACATCCAGCTTTCACAGCAAGGTTTTCTCCATGTTTCAGATCCTTTCTCTTGGTTTGCTTTCAGGGCTCAGGCAGGTGAGCTGTGGGTTAAAAGTGAGAAAGTCACCTGTGGCTACATCAGCGAGGATACTCGGGTAGGACTCTGACTTCGAACATTTCCTTTCCAATTCTCAAACACTGAGCTTCAGAATTCCTGCAATTAACAGCCAGAGCAGCGGCTTCCCAGCTTTCTTCCTGCAGGATACCCCTTGGTTGTCCTGCATGCCTCAGAGGAGGATGCTCTAGGAGCAGGGAAGGTGCTAAGGGCCCTCTCGGTTCCCATGGACTGCTCACAGAGCATGTGGCCATGGCTCAGCCTTGCCAGCAAGTACTTCCGTGATCTCCTGCTGGTAATTCAGGAATCAGCTGGCTGGCTCTCTTTTCTCCCAGACTAACCTTTGTTCTTGGCATTAAGCTCCTTCTGCTCTGGGTCATCAAAGATGGTATGATGGGAAATGATGTAATTTCCCTCTTCCCATCCAAAGGCAGGCTGAGATTTCTGGCCCCTGTGGATAGTCTTTGCTCTGCATTCTGCGAAGAAGGAAGAATTGTTTGCAACCATTTGACAGAGAAGGAATTAGGAAATAGTGCAGCAACGCCAGGGGAGCAAAGTTTGATCTTGCCAAGCAAGAGAATGGTCTAAGCAGGCTCTGACGGAGGTGGCAATATTTCTCCTTTCTCCCCACCTGCCTGGCTGACTCCATTGTCCCACCCTTTCTGGCCAGGCTTTGGGGGCATAATTGGTGTCCCCGTTCAGTGTGCTGCAGATTCACTTTTAAGCCTTCCCTGGGAGTCTCATGCAGCTAAAGGCTAAAGTGCAGGCCAGGGACATCGGGAGACTTGAGCAACAGTAACAGTGGTGGCCTCTTTGGGAGACTTGACCCTTGGCCCTTCATTCACGATGATCAGTGGCAGCTGGATCAGTCTCTGATCTCTCCTTTAAAGGGAGAGAGAGAGAGACTTGAACACACATACTAAACATGGCTGTTTCTGCTCATAGAAAGCTCACCTCTTTCTCCTTTGGGCGCTCTAAGGCGCAAGTTCCAACCTCAGGTGCTTCTGTTTGTTGGATGACAGTACAGGTGGCTGCCTGCAACGGCCCTGCAAGATTGATCTGCGGCCCAAGGCCAGCCTAGCACCTGAGCCCTTTGTGGGTAGGAAGCTTTTTGGGAGGCCATTGACCCGGTGCTGGCCGAGAGCAAGAAGAGTATGAGCGTTTGTGTATGAGAAAGTATCCTCCAGATAGCATGGGGAGCCAGCCGATTCTTTCCAAGCCAGAAAACAGCCTGCCAGTCGTTTTCATTTCAAAAGTGGCAAGGAAGTCAGTGGGGTCAATAGGATGGGCAGGGCAATGACTTCAGCGGTGCCCAAGCAAAAGCATCTGGCTCCAACAGAAGAGAACATGAGATTCACACCAGGGATGACTAGGGGGCCAGTTGCCTACAGCAATTTTGGGGCTACCTGCAGATGGTCTCTTAGGGACAGGTGAGTGATACGGTCTGAAGGTCAGGTGCATTGCAAGAGGCAGGTTTCTATTTCTTTGTCAATATCTGGGAAATTGAAAGTGCTTCAAGGGCAGTTGGAGGCCAGCGATAGAGCCATTTCCTCCGTGCAAGAGGCTTGCTGGCCTGTTCTCAGTGTGGTTCACAGTCCCAAAGAAAATTAGGGCACCCATTTTGTTCCTGAAAATCCCAAATGTGAAAAAAATTTAGAACAAGAATTTTGCCCTCCCAGCTGTGAGTCCTGGTGTTCTTGTATCAGATTCGCCAACTGCAGTCCCACCTGTAGCTTCCAGGTTGCTGAGTCCACCACTCAGCAGGACCAACAGGAAAAGCTTCTGCCAGGTCCAAGCCTGTTATTAGTCCCGTTCAAGTTCATCAGTTCCAGGAGGCAACTCCTTGACCACTGTTTAATCCCCCTGTGGTTCCTGAGACTGGGCAGAGATTCCCATGTGGAATTCCCATGTGGAAGCCAGATGTGATCTTGCTGATTCAAAGAAGACCCTTGAGGGGTCAGCATCAGCCTCTTCCCTTCTGCTGATGCCTGGCGTGCCTTGCAGGTGGTGTTCCGCTCGACTTCTGCCATGGTTTACATCTTCATCCAGATGAGTTGTGAAATGTGGGATTTTGACATCTACGGTAAGGATCCCTAAGCCCTCCCCAAGTCTCCTCTCCCACCTCTGTCTAGTCCTGGGGTTGCCTGGTAGTTAATCTAGCCTTGGCCGAGAACATCCTTTCCCATCTGATGGAGGGAGGGGGCGGGGGGGGAGAAGGACTTTCCCTTTTTTGCAGACTTCAAGAATTGTGAGGAATTGGAAGCATCTATTGACATAGTTTAATTTTTCTACCTGAAGAGGGTTGGGTTTTTTTTTTTTTTTAAAGACAAATTATAAGGCAGTAAAAGTGGTGTAAAGGAATGGAGAGCCAGTTTGGTCTAGTGGTTAAGGCTCCAGGCTCGAAAGCAGGAGTTGGTGATTCTAGTCCTGCCTTAGGCACGAAAGCCGGCTGGGTGACTTTGGGCCAGTCCCTCTCTCTCAGCTCCCGATGGATCAACATTCGGTTGGTCCGAAAAAAGCGAACCCTGCACCTGTGGGAAAACACTAGGAAGAAAAAAAAAGTGGTGTAAAGGAATCATGAAGGAAAGTGGGAAGCTGTTTTCTTAGTGAATTATCTATTAGTGCATTGTCTCCGTCCCTTCCAGAGTTTCAGGCAGATGTTGAGGTCAGTGTTGCCCGCAGATGTCACCCTCTGAATGCATCTGCAAAACAAGCAGGGCCTCTGCCACTGACCTCCAGTGGAACGATTTGGGTTAGCCTCAGTGCTTCAGCTGCAAGAGCCTGAAGTAGCTCCCAGTATAGATGAAAGGATGCAGTAGACCCAGGAGGGCTAGGTGTTGCCAGCAGCAGTAGCCTGCAGCAGCAGAGAGCAGAGTTGGAAGACCCCCAAAGCCAGGCAGAATAACCCTGAGCCTGAAGGGTCAAAGAGAGGAGCCAGCTGGGCGTCCCAAAAGAGGCTAATTCACAGCCAGGCTCTGCCACCAAGGGGGACTTGGTTATTGAGCGAGACAGAAGGACGGAGTCACGTGGAAGGAAGCTGTCCTTCAAACAGTGTGCCTGTGGCCCTATCAGGGCTTGAGAGGAAATCACGCCCAGGACTGAATCACAAGTTGATGCCACTCTCGCTGCACCAGTGTCTCTGCCCCACGCAGTGTCTGGCTGGGTGAAATAGCCCGGCAGCTTTTCAGCGGAGGGGTTGGCAGCCTCCACCAGAGGCAGCATGGCTTCCTCTCTCACATGGGGTTCCTCTTTCTTTTACAGGAGATCTTTACTTTGAGAAGGCTGTGAATGGCTTCCTGGCTGACCTTTTCACCAAGTGGAAGGTAGCTCGGCGGGACAAAAGGGGTGCTTGTAACTGGCATCATGGGGGTCTGCAGCTTAGCAGGGCTTGTGGTCCTTTCTCAAGCCAGCTTTCCTGCACTTGAGTTTAAAAGGCCAGGCCAGGAGGGATCAAGGGATCTGAGGAGCACAGGGGTTGGGGGCCAGGGAGCTGGATTCTGACCTGGCAGCCGTCTGCTCCCTTCAAAGTGGGGAATTAACCAGTGTCCAGGAGAGGCCATGGCTGGGGTGGAGGTGCCTTTCCTGGGCAGAGAAGCAGAGGACCCAAAAGGGGGAGGAGAGGAGATCTGTTCCTGCCTGAAATGATTTGCCTGCACCCTGTCCCTCGACTCCCCCAGCAAAGGAAATGTTCTCTCTGGCTACTTCTGACTTTTTTTCCTTGATGTGGTCAGGAGGAAGACTCTTGTGCTGGTTCTTCCTTTGAGTTTAGGGGGGAGCTACCTCTGCTGCTCTTGGGAAGAGGCCTCCCCAGCCACATTTTATGATGTGGGATCTCTCCCACCCCTTATGTCCTCCCCACTGAGGGCAGGAGCTGAGAAACATCTGGGAGTGTCACAGGTGCAGTCTGTGTGGATGGAGTCCGTGGTGCCTGTCAGGGAGTCGGGTGGGCCCACGGTGCCTTGATTGGCTTGCTTTTGTCCTAGCAGGAGAAGAACTGTAGCCATGAAGTGACAGTGGTTCTCTTTTCTCGAACCTTCTACAATGCCAAGTCACCAAGTGAGTTGCTCCACGTGTGCCTCCCCTGGTCTTGAGACATGCTCACCTCTTTCTCTCCTCCTCCTTGGGAAGCGTAAAGCTGCAGCAAACAGCAGCTTTCTCTTACGTCTGGCTTGGTTTGTTCCAGATGAATTTCCAGAGACGCAGCGTTGCTCAGTTCAGCAGGATCATGAAGGCCGATTCTATGAAGACTTTTACAAGTAGGTTTGCCACGAGGTTGAGCCATCTCTGTGAAATAGTTATCCTACCCCTGAAAGTGGGCAGTGTCTCTTAAGTACGCAGGTAGGTGTGTCAAGGGATCTGTGAGAAATCTGTATGTGGAGAGCCTTATACCTCTCTGGGGAACTGACAATTTGCACTGTTTTGTAAAATAGCTTTATCCACATATATAAAGAAAGAAATGCTGTGGTTCCTCCAAGGTATCCTGGATCTTTTGTAAGGATGCTAAGAACTCTAGATTCTGCAAATGGAGTTATTTTTTATTTATAATATTTATAACCTGCCCCAATCCTAACAAACTCTGGGAGGGGTACATCAAAGTCAGGAGCAAAAGTTAACAATTAAAATAGTATCATTTAAAGACATTAATAAACATAGACATCTTTAAAATTAAGCTAATCAAATCTAAAGGATGAACACACACCCTGGAACAAAACCGCAATCGCTTGTGCACAAAATACCAGCAGGGTTAGGTCCATCTGTATCTCCAGAGGCTTCCGGAGGCTGCCACCAGAAAGGCCAGTTGCCTGCTCATGTACCTTGCGAGAAGAAGGGAATTGCAACAGGGCCTCCCTTGCTTGAACCTAACAGGAGGATTCATTTCTGGCAAGGTGTTGCCTGATATATTTTGGAGCTACACTCTAAAAGGGCTTTAGAGTAATTACCAGCCTTGTGAGTCATGCCTGGAAGCCTACTGGCAACCAATGCAATCCTTATTGGTCTTTGGAATATGGATGTGATGAGGGCATTGAACGGGATTGCCCCTAGGTGGCCTCTCCCTGTTTGCAGATCCAAAGGAGCTCTAGGAGATGATGTGGCAAAGGGATCCCCAGAGCCACAGTGGATGGAGACAAATAGTTCCCATGACCAAACACAGGTGTGAGCCGTGTTTGGATCTGCACTGTGGCTCTAAAGGTGGCAGAGCATCAGACCTCCTCTGCTGCTGTAGCATTGGTGGCATGTCATCCAGCAGCTCTGTTTAAGCAGGGCCATATTCTCGGGGAAGGACAGTTTGGAAAGTCTGCCTTCAGGATGGTGTACAAGACTGGTTGGCTAAACCCATCACTGATAAAATCGGTGTTCTTTCAGATTTTGAATCAAGCTTGGCAGAATGAAAGGTAACAGAGCAACGTCTTGCGAGATGATTTTGAAGCAGGATTCTTTGAAGTTTGTGGACTTCAAAGAAGCGGGCAAGGTTCTCTGTAGCATGAGCTCAGACAGATGTGGGGTGGGTCCTTGTCCCGTCTGGCTCCTCAGGCAGCTAGAGTAAGGGTCAAGGATTTGGGAGATTATAGCTGCCTCTTTAAGAAAGGAGATGGTGCACGCTACTTGAAGAAGCCATTTTCTCAGTCCAAACATGCTAGACAACTTCTGCCTGGTCTACCGCCTTCTCTGTTTAGGGAAGATTTTGGAGAAGGAGGTTGGGCTGCAGTTGCAGAGGGACATGAAGGAAAGAGATCATCAGGAGCCTCTGCAGCCAGGGTTCAGGCCCGGAAGGGAAACCCCACTGGTCACTCTTGTAAGTGATCTCCAAGTGGGAGGGAATGCAGCTCTCCTTGCCCTTTTAGATCTACTTCAACAGAAAGCAAAGCTCGCAGAGATTTATCAAGATTTATTAGGAGAAATAAAATAAGGCTACAGAAGTCTCAGCAACCCAATTTATCTCCCAGACAAACGAGGCAGAGATTTTTTCTATCTTCACTAACTGGGTTAGCTGGCGAAGAGGTTGTGTTCCCAACTGATTAGAGAAGTGTGTCCAGGTGGCCAGGATGTGAATCTCCTCTTGGGCTCTGAACATACATACCATTGTGGTGGCATTTGATACCACCAACCATGGTATCCTTCTGGACCTCCTGCGAGGATTGGGAGTGGAGGAGCTGCTTTACGGCAGGTCTGCTCCTTCCTGAGTGGGCGATTCCAATCAATCCTAGTAGAGGAGGGGTGTTTGAGCCTTTGGCAGTTCTAATATGGGGGGATCTCACAGGGCTCCCGTACTCGCGCTCATTAATTTAACATCTGCATGAAACAGCATCGACCAGCATGCTACTTGTAACGCTCCTTAAAGCTGGAAGCCTTAGCAGCAGTTCGTCAATTTCATTACTTAGAAGTTGGACTACCGCAATGCAATCTACTTGGAGATGGCTAGAAAAATACTAGGACATTTCAAACCAGTGCAGAATACAGCAGCCTGTCCATTGGCAGGTGAGAGCCATTGCAGCAGTGCCACACCGATGTTATCGGCACTGGATTGATTTCCAGTTTATTTCCAGGGTCTGTTCAAGGTACTGTTTTTGCCAGTGAAGCCATACATGGTATAGGACCAGACTACTCATGAGACCGTCTCCTCCAGAGGGAATCTACCTGTCCAATTCATCCATTGAGGGATGCTCTGGGTTTTGGGGACCCAGAAACAGGCCTTTTTCCCTGTGAGGTATTGTGCCCTCCAAAATCCATACCCATACCACTATTTTCCTGCAGAGCAAAAGAGTCCCACCTCTTGAGAGAGCATTTGGGGATAAACAGCTGTTGCATGGGTTGCATTAATGCTCTGATGGGTTTTTATTACTGGTATATTTATATAAGGATATTGTCATTTTGTGAATTTTATTTAGGTGCTAGCTGTTTGGAGTTTTTAAAACAGGGCAAAATATAATGCAAATAGGTAGGCGGATGCCAGCCAGTTTCCTGCCTGCCTGCCTGCCTGGCTGCCACAATAGGACATTTACGAAGAAGGGTGAAAACACCGTAACTGGAAAACTGCTCCTGCTCTGTCCTCATCCTGTGTATTCTTTGTAAAGGTCTTTGTTCTCTTTCTGTGTAACTTACTCACAGTGTTCATTGCAGGGTTGTGGTTCAGAATGAACGACGAGAGGAGTGGACGTCTCTGCTTGTGACCATTAAGAAGCTCTTCATCCAGTACCCTGTTCTGGTGCGCTTAGAGAAGGCAGGTGAGATGCTTGCAGTCATGGCTGTTGCCAGCATTGCATCAAGCATGTCCTTCTGGTTTGGGTGCTCCTCAGTCTCGGTTCCACTCCGTAGCTTGTGCTGCTGCTGGGAAGTTGGTGCACCTCCTCAGACGTGAAGGGTTGTGCAGCAATTATGTCTGGGGGCACCAGGAGTAGTCCAGAGCTACTCAGGCTAACAAGCTGCCAGCTGTCCCTTGCAGTCCAGGCTATATTACTGACCTTGCTTGTCTCCAGGGAAGGAAGGGCCTGTAGTGAAGGTGTTCGGCTCGTGTGAAGTCGTTTGTCTCCTTCCTAGTCAAGTACCTCTTTGCGAGGGTCTTGTGGCCTGTGAGGTGCTACCCATGAAGAGCCTTGTCCAGGGTCTCACTTGGCTCAAGTCCATAAAGACTATTTTCCCCAGACTTCTTAAAACATGCTGGGGTAGTGCTTATATTGTTTACATGCATCATTGTTGAAATTTAAAGCAATGCAGTGGGGTAAAAAAAAGTCTTCAAATAAATAATACAGATTTATCTTCTCATGATATATGAAGACTCCTTTTTTTCTTCCTCCCTCCTTTCTGGATGATGAACAATTAGAGAGTTTTCCACCTGGATACAATTCCACCTCTGCTCAAGGAAATTATTTGGAGGCCATAAACCTCTCCTTTAATGGTGAGTTTGGGAAATTCTTGTCTGCAGCACTGGGATATTCTTGAACCATGAAGGGCCCTGTAACCGCATTACAGGTCAGGCTGGAAGAGGTCAGGCTGGAAAGGCTGGTTTGGGCAAGATATCTCAGCGGCATTCAATATTTCTCTTTTTGGGGAACTCCATATTTATTTTTCTTCAAAGGAAATCTCAGTCTGTTGCAAAGGATTCTGGGGATATTTTTGATGCATGTGCTCATCCGATGGGGGGCCTGGCTAGGCCAGTGGTGTTGCCTTATTGCCTCCCTGAGCTCAGAATGTGGCCTCCTGAATTAGCCCTTTGCAAGCAAAGATCATGAAGTGGTGGCCAGGTGTGTGGGCAAATTTGCTTCTGTTATTAAGGAACACTGAACAAAATGGCTCTCCAGTTCCCAGGAGCTTTTATAACAAATTAACTGCTATCCTATAGTTTAAGTTCTAAATCACAACAGAGGTGGACACTATGCCCCTCTTCTAGGTAAGCCCTGGAGGACTGATTGGAGAAGGCATCAGGATTTTATATAATTGTCTTTTATGGGTAAGGGATATTCTTCATAAAGCTCTGGGTACCCTTTTAATTCTTGCTCTTACTTGTTTAGTGTTTGACAAACACTACATCAATCGAAATTTCGACCGGACAGGGCAGATGTCTGTGGTCATCACGCCAGGGGTGGGAGTCTTTGAAGTGGACCGCCTCCTCATGATCTTGACCAAGCAACGAATGATAGACAATGGTAAAATAATGTTTTTAACAATTGGTTTAAAAAAAAAAAACAATTGGTTATAGTCTTCCCCTTAGTTGTGGGGATTGGGAGATTTATGGTCCAACCAGGTGGGAAGTTTCCCTTCTTCCCACGTTCCTCTCTCCACGCAAGCAATCCTGGGTGTGGAGACAGCCAGCAGGTGTTTCCTCAGGCATGGTTGACTTTCGTTTTGTTTTTCTGACTGCCAACATCAAGGAAGTGCTTTGAAACACCCCGATTCATTCTGATGATTTTTCCAAAGATTTGATGAGCAGAAGATTACATGAGTGAATCTTCTGCTCATCTTGGTTCCATCTAAGGGGCTTTACTCTGAGAGGATCAAATATCATCAGCTTCAGGACAGGCTTTCTGAGGAACAGCCTCATAACCCAGTCTGTGGAGCTGCTCCTCTGCCCCCCCCACAACATGGCTCCTTTCTTAATGAGTTCTGGGCTGTGGGCATTATGGAAAAACTAAACAAGCACTCTGAAGCTGGATTAGACCAAAGGCCCCTCTAAACCAGAAAGCTGTGGAAAGGTCACAGGCTGCATCTGAGGGCAAGGTGGCATTCAAAGGCTGAATATGCCACCTCCTTTGTTGGGATACTATATAGTAGGGATGTGCAGCGCTTCAAGTCTGAAGCCAAAGTGTGCTTGGAAGGGGGGTGGGGCAGATGCCACCTCTGTTGGCACCTCCTTCAAGAAACTGCATCTGGCTAGATGTGTGATCCCAGGAAAATACATATTTGATTAAAGAGGTTGTGACGGGATGTGACAAGGGCCTTCAGGCGTGGGCATGCTGTCGGAGCCTCCAGAATTCAAAGGTGAATGACGTTCCTTGGATCACGTAGCCATTCTGCAGTCCAAGGAAAAGATCCGCCTCTCTAAGGAGGTGCTGGCAGGTGCAGAGTGGATGAAGCACTTTTCTCAGACCTGCACATCCTTAATTCATCATTATTGACTTGCTGACTGTGAGTAGTCAGCAATAGCCTGTTTCCATCTGTGTTGTGAGTCTGGGCTGAGAGGCGGGTCCTTTGGAAAGTCAGAACTTACAGTCAGTAAAATAAAGTGAAATAAAGGCCTTTTTTTGTTTGCTTATGAGACATCTATCAAAGACATGATGATCATCTACTGTCAGCAAAATGGAGGCTTTTCCTTGTGGGTGAAGAATTGTGAAGTTGGATACTCCCTTCCCTCTTCCTAATTGTAACTGATTTCTTTTTTCATGCATGCTTTGAAAGATAGCCCAGATGGCTTTCTCCATTCAAAGCAAGAGTGTTTTTACACATGAGGTGCTAATGTGAATGCTGGTTCCTCTTGACCCCGAGGTCCAGAGTTTTTTCAGGGGTCACAACGTTTTGATGCGATTCAAAGACTTGCTCACAAGCAAAAGCATTTTAAAGTTGAACCCTTTTGGCCCAGTTCTTTAGCACTGGGTAATTCAGCCGACGAAGTTTCTCTTCTCGTCCCACTCCCGCTCCTCACGGCCATCTTGGTGTTGCTTCTCTTTGCAGGGATTGGGGTAGACTTGGTGTGCATGGGAGAGCAGCCCCTCCACGCAGTGCCCCTTTTTAAGGTAAGGCCCTCTTGGCTTGGACCATCTTCAGTTTTCACCCACCCACCCGCCAGCGCAAAGCGTCAGCTGTGGCGTGCTGGCAATTTCGCCAGCGTGGCCACCCTGGGCCACTGCCAGAATAAGGCTTCCAAATTAAAATTTAAAAATGTGCCTGCACAGTTGTGCTTCTACCGTAGCTGACGTTCATGCAAGCAGGGTGGGGTTGCAGACGTTGTCAGTCAACCTTCAGTCCTTCTTTCCTTGGTTTGCTGCTGCTGCTGCTGCTGCTGCTGCTGCTGCTGCGGGTTTTTTCCTTCTTAGCAAAGAAACAGGTCAAGGAGGGAATGGAGACAGAACGCACAAGCCCTTTGGGTTGATGGCCTTGTTGGACACCCTGGCCCTCCACTTGGAGGCATGTGGTGTTTGGGTGAGGGCTCAGTATCAGGGAGGGGAAAGGCAAGATGGGCATGGAGGGAGGAAAGAGGAGCTACAGAGAGGACTTGAGGCCTCAGCGTTTACAGGTACATCTTCCTCACTGGCAGAAGTGTGCTTTCAGTTTGCTTCTGAGCGCTTTCTGTAACACTGAGGGCTACGAACAGCGTTCCTTTAAACCTGGGCAGGCCACCTCCAGCCCTTCTAAATTTGTGGATGTTCGTCTCCTATCAGCCTCAGCTGGCACCAACATGATTGGGACTATTGTAGTTCAACAATATTCAGTCTTCCCAGAGCCACAGATTACTGAGGCTAAGTATCTCTGGATTAATCCCTTGCCTGCAAAGGATCTCGTTTGGTTCTCCAGACACCTCACAGCTTTGTGATTCACGGTTTCTCCTCCTCACCTCTTCCTAGCTACACAATCGCTGCAGTTCTGGAGATTCTCGCTTGGGGGATGACTACAATATACCCCACTGGATCAACCACAGGTACGAAATCCAAGCCGTTGCAGCTGGGCTCTGACAGGAGCAGGTAGTGTCCGCGTGGGACCGTCTCCCCTTTGTAGCTTCGCTTCCAGAAGACAGGCCTGGGGGTCACCCTGACTCTCCAAAGGCCTGCAGCCCCCTCCTGCTACGAGGTTTGCCTCATCACTTTTTTGCTTAAATCGCAGAAAGTGGCTTTTGAGGAGAGGCAAAAGCGATAATACATCTTTTGTTTTGGATTGTTTACTTCTTTCTGAACACATTCTTTTTCTTTTTCCAGAAAAGAGATTGCTTCAGATATTTTCTCTAACCTGTTGTGTTTTTGCCTCATCTTTCTGCTTCCCTCTCTTTTTAGTTTCTATACTTCCAAAAGCCAACTTCAGTGTAACAGTTTCACCCCACGGATCAAGCTGGCAGCCCAGAAAGTAAGTGGACTAGCCTAAAAGTCTAGTGCAGCCGTAGCTGTGCAGCTGCACCAACTCAGTTTTGGAACCACAGGAATAATCACCACAAGGTACTTTACGCACAGACATCAGAATGGTTGAAGGAAAAAAAAACAGGCTTAAGAATTCTCCCTCTAGGGCAGGCCTGCACAATTTGTAGAGGGGGAAAGGTTTTAAGGATTAATACCTTAAAAATAATTGCGGGCCACACATAACTGGTGTGCCCAGCAGCTGTTGGGTGGCTGATGGCCTGGCAGCAGCTATGGAGCTGGCAAGGTCTCCAAGGCCTGGTGTGTTAGAGGCGCTCGCAGTGTGTCTTTTGGGGTAGAAGTGGCTGCGAAAACCTAGGTGGGGGCGGCAGAGCCTTCCCGGCAATAGCGACTTTTGGCAACAATGGATTGGTTATTTCAAAAAATGCCGGCGGGCTGCAGAAGGCTGCTTAGCAGGCCATGTGTTGTACAGGCCTGGTCTTGATTTTGCAAAGACTAATTTCAGTTTTTCTTTTTGCCTGTTGAATTTCAGCCACAGAGTGAAAAAGCAAAAAGTAGCAGGGAATCTTGTGAGTAACTCTCCAACATTACTGTGCTGCTCTTTTTTTTAAAGATGAGAATGACAGTTTTATGTCCCAACGCCCCCACTGTGCTGCTAACCAGATGTTACTGAGACTGGAGGGATTTCCAGTCACTTCTCTTGTCTGAAGCCCCCTCCCGTTCACTGTTTCCTCTTCTCCCACCCCTGCCTTTTCTCTCTGGTCCTCCTTCCGTTTTCCTTCTCCGTCTTTGTCCCTCTCTCCTTCCTGTTTTCCCTCTGCCTCTCTTCTCTCTGTGGAGGAGGAAGCAGGTGGTATTTCCATTTGTGACTGTGTTTATGGCCTTTAAAAAGCATCTAAGCAGACTCAGAAAAATTGGGCACTCGCACAGTGGTGGTTCTGAAGGAAGACAGAAATGTCAAAGATTGGGGCAGGGAGGGCAAGGTAGGCCCCTGCCCACCTCCTAAGCCCCCCTTGGAGCAACCCAAACTCAGCAGCAAATGAAGTCATATCATCGGTGGAGCTGCAGGGCATTGGGGCCAGTGGGCCAGCACAGCCTGGTGGGTACGGGGCAAGAAAGCATCATAGATCTGGCTCAGCTCTCCCAATCGCTGCAGCCAAGGGCCTCAGAGAGAGACTATGTCTGCAGTCTCAGTCCTGCTGAGGCTTTGCCACAGGGTTGTGCCCCATCCAGGATACCCTCACAAGTTCTGCTTATGCAGTGCTGATTTTGTAGGCAAGGAATCCAGCCTGGCAGAGGGTAGCTGGAGAAGGTGGAAGAATCGGATTCTCTGCAAATGTACCCCCTCCTCCCATGTTACACCACACGGCGCCCATGTTTAAGCTGACAAAATGGTTTCTCTGTGTGTGTGCGCGCACGTGTGTGCACGCGTGCCCATAGCCTTGGACCCAGTTCTTAAAAGACTCTCCAGTAACAGCCTGATCTGCTTGTCTTTCAGCTTTGGGAGCTCCTAAAGAGGCAGAGAATGCTCTTCCCATTCAAGTTGACTACGATGGATATGATGCCCAGGTTTTCCGTCTGCCTGGCCCCTCCAGAGCCCCACGTTGCACCACCTTCAGGTCAGCAAGTTTATAGCCAAGCCCAGTTGATTCCAGCGGCGAAAAAAGACAAATAAGAAAATTTTATATTTGGGTACAAGCAATTAAAAATGCAGTGTAAGATAGGAGAGTCCTAGATGGGGGAAGCAGTAATGAGGGAGATGCCTTAGTGGATAACAGAAGCCTGCAACAGTGCTACACTGCTGCTGAGAAACTGTCCCAACAGAAACATCATATCTGGGTCACAGGTTCAGCCCTCTTCCAGGCCCCATTTGGATTCCTGGCTCCAGTTTGAATGCTAAATTGTAAGACAGACGTTGATCAACAGGATGGGTCTGGGGAGGCAGGTTAGAGTGAGAAGACTGGAAGCCAACTCATATGAAGAACAGTGGGGTAGGTTGATCTAGATTAGAAATTATTAAGGGAGAAAGACTGTGGCCCTCAGAAACCGCAAGGCTTGTCCTGCAGAAGAGCAAGAAGGAGGAGAATTCTTCTAAATTTAGGAGAAACATCCTGGCAGTAAAAGTTGTTCAGCTGCGGAGCAGATTTCCTTGAGAGGTGGTAGGCTGTCCTTCACTGGAGATAATTTAAGCGGGGGGTGGACAGTTATCAATTGGGGAATTCAGTAACAGCTTCTTGCATTGGGTAGGCAGCCATCAATCATCTCTAAGGTGAAATCCCTCTTGTGGTTTAATGTGGAACGCCATGCCATTAAAACTGCGGGGGTCTCCTCAGTCCACTACGCAGGCATCCTAACCCTGAGTAAACTCTTCCTTATGGGTTCCGCGGCAGGTCTGTACGAGAGAGAGAGAGCCGGCCCTGGAAGACCTCCAGCTCCTATGATGTCTCGTCCAGCCCCTCCCTGCAGAGTCGGCCCTTGCCCCCCGAAGAGGTCCGGAGCCAGGCTTCAGATGACAGCTCTCTGGGGAGGATCTCCGACATCCTCATGATCCCACGCCCTCACCTGCACCTGCAGTATGAAGTCAGCAGCTCACTGGGCTACACCAGCACCCGAGGTCAGCGCAAGGGCTGGGAAAACCGGAGCTGTGGATCTGTGGTTTTGTGAACCTTTAATAGTTATGAACTCTTAAAAAAAACATACAGAGAACCCCAGTTCCCCAGCCCCTTCCACATCTCATTTCCTCAGTGCAAATTGCAACCTCCTCACGGGCGAGGCAGAATACCCAGGGAAAACATCTGGATTTCTTCCAAGAGTGCCCTGGTTGACCTTTTCCTCTCGTTTCCCTTCGTGCTGTTTGCGTTTCCCCAACGCAGAATTTAGAAATAAATAGAATCCCAGCCCTCTTAAAACTTCTCTTGCGCATCATCCTTGCCATCCTAGAAATGTAACTCAGTCTGAGACACGGTGATTGGTTTGACACAATGCACTAGGCTGAGTGGGCTTGGGCAGCGTGTGGGTCAGGGTGTTGTGGGAACTCAGCCCTCGCTTACATGTTGCGTGAACCGGTCCAACAGGTAATGCCATTGTATGGTTAATCCACTTGTGATGGAATGGAATTAGGAAGGCCAGGCTCAGGGAGATAAGCATTTTCTTAGCTCACCGGAACCGCGTGGGAGGAACAAAAGGATGAGACTGGCACCTCCCTGAGGAATTCACACTGTTGTGGCTGGAGGACTTTGGGAACTGGGGTTTGAGTCTGGGAAGATTCTTGCCAGAGGTTGTAGCTAATAAACATAGCTGGACTGAATTTGCATGGTCTCTTGGAGTTCCTTGGGCTAGGCCTGACATCAGTCTTCCCAGACTAAAACCCCAGTTCCCAAAGTCCTCCAGCCACAACAGTGTGAATTCCTCAGGGAGGTGCCAGTCTCATCCTTTTGTTCCTCCCACGCGGTTCCGGTGAGCTAAGAAAATGCTTATTTCCCTGAGCCTGGCCTTCATAATTCCATTCTATCATGCCACTTGAGAAGAACATCTTGGGTGAGGAGAACAGTTGTGCTGTGTTAAGCCAGGGTTAGGACTGAGTGTGTTGTGCAGCCCAACCTGTGAGAGTGCCTTGTTCTTCTGGGAAGCAGGTCCTTCCTCGCCTTGTCTTGGTCCGTGTACTCCTCCTCCCTCTGGCCTTTGCTGCCTCCTCTTCCCCTGGACTGTGTCCTTGCTCTTGGAAGCTGCAACCTTCCCCCAGGCCTCTCAGCTCGGGCCCCCTGTGGGTTCTTATGCACTGTGTCCACCAGGTCTTCAGCTCTTGCCTCCACCTGCTCGGCCAGGGAAAATACGTGGCCAGACTGTCTTCTGCAATAACGTTTGATGCTCTTCCTCTGAAGATTCACTACTAAGGAGGGACCTTGGCATGGGAAGATTGGGGTTCAGGCTTGACCAGGGCTGTGTATCCCTCAATAAGTGATTTCTGCTGTAGACATGTGGAATGGTTCTGAAGGTTAACCACGAAGGATGTAGAAACATGTATACTTACAGTTTCATAGAATCATTGCATTGGATGGGCCTAGTCCTGCCCTGTGCAGAATCTAAAGCGCAGCATATGCTCTAGCCTCCCTGATTCCAGAAGCATTTTTCATTGGTAGCATTAACTGTGCAGAAACTTAGTGAAGAACTGCAAGCAAAAAGTAGGAAGAATCTACAGAGACGGGTTCCTGGAAGTCTTTCCAGCCACTGAAAAGGAGCTCTGATCTGGGTCACATGACGGGGAAAGAAGTGGGAGGGGGGCTTAGAACTGAGCAGCTGCCAACATCCCGAGCTGCTGCCTGCCTGCCCCCCCTGGGGGGCCGGGGGCGGGGGGCTTCCTGGACTTTTCCCCCTCCAGACCCCCAGCCCCACCCAGCCTACTTTCACACTCGGTCCTTCCTTTGCCAGCTTCTCGCCCAGTACTGAATTTGGTCCAGTTTTTGGAGAGTTTTCTGCTGAAGGAGAGACAGGCAGAGTCCTCTGTCCCTTTATCTGTCTTTTTTCCCAACATCCCTCCCAGCTGGAAAGAGTGAAGGGGTTGCCTATATAAGGTGGGAAGAGGAAGAGGTCTCTAGGTAAGATTACATATGGGCCAGAAATGTAGTGAAGCTTGGAGTTTGAATCAGAAAATCCAGCTAGCGGCTCTCCCTGTCTAATAATATGGGGCGCAGGCCTTTTGGGAATCAGTGGGGCTGCATAAAAGCATTATCTTTAGCCCTCACGGACTAACCAGAATGTCCCATTCTGGTGCCTCAGAAGAGCTGCATGAAGTGGCTTCCTCACCTTGCTTCAAAGTAGGCCAGATCTTCGTGAGCTCTGAGAATTTCTTATTGGATTTTTTTTTCCCTCACAGATCCCCTTGAGAACATGTTGGAGTCTCAGCAGCGAGACTCGAGTGCCCCTGGAAGATTTCACGTGGGCAGTGCTGAATCTAGGCTGCACATCCGTTCTGCTGGGGGATACACACCGCAACGGGCACTGATCAATCCCTTTGCCCCTTCCCGGATGCCCATGAAACTCACGTCCAATAGGAGGCGTTGGATGCACACT
Source organism: Python bivittatus (assembly GCF_059951505.1). Classification (NCBI taxonomy): domain Eukaryota; kingdom Metazoa; phylum Chordata; class Lepidosauria; order Squamata; family Pythonidae; genus Python; species Python bivittatus. Next base: position 1,230,793 of record NW_028277070.1, on the reverse strand, counting down.
TTCCCTGTGGGTAAGGAATTCCTGTTTGGCCTTTGTTGTGCTTCATTGGTGTGTATGGATGTGTAATATGGAACTCTTTCTTTTTTGGTGCTTCTGCCAACCATAGATGTTTTGTCACATTTTTGTTTGGTTTGCTTTTTGTCCTGTTGTTAAGGTTGCTTCCATTGTGTCATACTCTTTGAGGCCCACAGCTCATGGATTCAGCCCATTCAGGAAATTTTGAGTTCATTGATTGATTGATTGATTGATTATGCGCCATCAAGTTGTTATCAACTCTTAGCAGCCACATAGACAGGTTTTCTCCATAACAATCTATCCCTAATCTGTTCTTTTAGGTCTTCCGATAGTGCCCCCATCGCCACTGTAACTGAATCCATCCGTCTTGCTGCTTGTCATCCTCTTCTTCTCTTTCCTTCCACTTTTCCCAGCATTAGAGCTTTTTTCCAGCAAGCTTCACATAATGTGTCTGAAGTGGGATAATTTGAGCCTGGTCTTTTGTGCCTTGAGGGAGAACTCCGGGTTGATTTGTTCAGTGATCCATCGGTTTGTTTTCTTGGCTGTCCACAGTCTTCCCAGGAGTCTTCTCCAACACCTAAGCTCAGAGGTGTCAATGCTCTTCCTCTCCTGCTTCTTTAAAGTTGTTCTGCTTCCATAGAGGGTCACAGGGAACCCCATGGCTTGCACAATTCTGATCTTTGTAGGTATGGACACGTCCCAGTATTCGAATATCTTTTCCAAGGCTTTCATGGCTGCTTTACCAAGTGCTAGTCTGCATAAGTCTTGACTGCTTGTTCCTTTGCTGTTGATGGTTGATCCTAAAAGGCAAAAGCTCTCCACCATTTCAATATCTTCATTATCAATTCTAAGGCTGATTGTTCTACCTATTATTATTAGTTTGGTCTTCTTTATATTTAATTTTAGTCCCATTTTTTCACTGTGCCCTTTGACTTTTGTACTAGGGCTTGCAGATCCTTTGCATTTTTGGCTATCAAGGTAGTGTCATCAACATAGCACAGGTTACTGATGTTTCTTCCTCCAAATCTTGAGTAGCTGGGCTTTAAAAAGACCTTTCTCTGCCTGAATTTGTCAGTATGCTATATGTACCTCATAATTAGTGGGATGTGGACAACAGTATGTTGGCTTGCATGGTAGTGTCTAGATTATACATCCCAGTTTATATAGAACAGTGTTAGCATGCTTGGAGTAAAGCCGGAGTTTTGTTTGTGTTATATTAGCCAAAATAAGTCAAAACAGACTCTCCCTATGCATGAGTGTGGCTAAGTCTGGTAACTCAGTCTCACCTTTTCTATCTAACTAAAAAGCATTATGTGAGAGCCTTGATTGACTGCTATCTTGCTAGGTGGCAGAAGTCAGTATCTGTAGGCCTGCCTGACAAGCATGGTATATGGAAGGTTGCAATTTTGAATGGAAGAGGAGTTTGACAAGTCATTCAGTCCAATTCTCCCAACAGACATCATTTTGTCAGGATTGTCTTGTTGATAATTACTTGTTTGAGTCCAGTGAGCTCATGCTTTTGTCATCAGTGATAGTATCTAGCCACCATGTCTTCTGTTAGCCTCTTTTATATTGCCTTTAGTTTTTCCAAGCATTAGGGTCTGACTCTTGCCTTTGCACTGTGTCTCCAAAATATTTAAGCTGTACCTTTATTAGTGGTGCTTCCAGTGAGTAGCCTGATTTTATGTCATCTACTATTGAATTATTTGTTCTTCTGCTCCAAGGTCTTTTCAACAATTTTTTTTCAGGATCACAGTCCAAAGGCATCAGTTTTTTCTTTGTTCAGCTTTTCCAACTCCCATAGACATGCATTACAGCATTAGAATTTTGCTGGGGAAAGCATGGCCTTGACAATATGGACAACATGGAAGTGTGATGTCTCTGCACTTTAATATTTTGTATAGTTCTGTTATAATATTTTTCCCAGGTAGCATATGTCTGTTTCATGGATGTAGTCACCATCTATCAGCCCTACAAGATCGAAATCACGGTCATGTAGGTCAGGGCTACTTTTATTGTGACAGCAACTTGCAAGTCTGAATGTGCTTCCTGTTCCCTCATTTTATCTTCTTGTGAACTAGAGAGGGGCTTGCCTGAGATGTCTTCTCAAGTTACTTTCTTGGCCTGGGCTCAAGCCCCTCTTATCTGATTCCTTCAGCTCCTCAAGTCCTGTCAGGTTCAGCCCAAGAAACTCCACGAGACGGTTCTGGAATTGCTCTGTTCTTTATTAGCTTGCACCTGCTAGACAGAATCTCACCAGACTAACTCTAACTCCCAAAGTCTGCAACTAAACACTACGAATTCCTTAGGGTGGTGCCAGTCTCATCCTCTTTGCTTTCACACGCTCTTCCTGTGGGCTGAGGAGATGCTTCTCCCCACGGCCTTGACTCTCCTCACACACGTCCTCCATCACAAGTCCCTTTTATCTGATTCCTTCAGCAGCTTTTCCTCCTGTCCTTCAAGGCCGTTCCTTATTCCCTCTACACCATCCCTGTGAATGTTTAAGCTTACGAAACAAAGCCTGATGCTACTTCAAGTTTTTCTTCAGGTTGACACTGCATGTTGACATAATCATATATATTGAACATCAGACCAGCTCTAATACTCTGTTCTTTCACCTTCAGTAAGCATTTCCTTAAGCCTTCCTTACTTCCAGTCGTCAGAGTAGCATCACCAGCATACCTCAGATTGTTGGTACTTCTCCCAGTAATTTTAATTCTAGTCACTATTTTTTCTAGCCCAGGATTTTTCATACCAGTGTTATAATATAAATACAATACAATATAAATACAAACATATTTCATGATACAGATGTTAAATAATAAAGTGACTGTATATATCCTTCGTGCACTAGATATCTTGTGTGTCTGTGAAACTAAGAAAAGGTAGAAAGATGTCATAAACCTGAATAAAGTGGTCTGATCTTCTGAAGTGGACCATGTAAGGAAATGAAGGTGTAGATTTAATTATAATTGAAAGGGCTAAAAGGTTTGTCAGAGAGTATGAATTGGTGTAATTTAATTGTTGTGGATACATATGTAAAAAGGAATGCATAAATGGTGATAATTATATCTTATGCTCAAGTGAATGGTGATAATGGAAAAACCAAAAGTGGGTTTTGTGGAAAAATTGTACAACTTTTTGAATGAATAAGATCCATCTATCAGACTCCTCCTGATTTTTGGCATACAGGTATAGACATTCCTTACATATAACCCGACTGCAAGTTACACATAAAAAATCAGAAATTAGGGCAACAAGCAGATGTACAAAAAGTAATAAAACAAGTAGAGATAGGGTCAGGAATGACTGGCAGAGCTGAAGTGAGGGGACCAGTATGAAAAGAGTGCATGGATGTGTTTTTGTCATGTAGAGGAATTAAATCACAAACCAGCATATTAAGGGAAAGGGAAGACCGAGAAGCCATATTTGAGAAGCTCAGAAGGAAAGAGGTGAAAGATTTAAAGAACAAAAGAAGGACAAAGCAGTGTATGGAAGTAGGGAAGGAAGGATAGAAAGTATGGAGAGGTATAGTGAGGAGAGAAGTGTTCTTATCCTATGCCTTTAATTTCATTGGCATGCTGTTTCTTTTTTTTTTTTTAATATTTTTTTATTTTTACAACAAACACAGAACATGCATGAACAAACAAAAACATAAAAAGGCATAAAAAAAGCATCTTCCATTTTATACCGTGTGTCAACCAGTTACCAACTCGTTGGTGCCCCTTTCATAATCTTAAATTCTCATATCATCTATTCAAAATATACTTGTATACTTATCAATTAACAATTATTAATCATTCATAGCTAATCTATAGAATCATTTATTACAAGAAATTTTAAATTTCAATAGGATTAGTAATACATTTTCATCTATCGATTATATGTGTATATATATAATAATTAATATCAAATTTCTATTATAAAATTTCCTAATCCATTACATTACTATATTTTCTCAGTGTCATATAAAATTACTTATCTTCTTACTCTAATTTCAAATCTCAATTTAACTCATCTCTGCACATTCCATAATTTTCAATAACTTCCTCCTGCATAAGTACTTTTTAATTTTTCCAATTCTTAAAAGTTACAGTTCTAACCAGTATCAGTTACAATATCAGTTACAGTTCTAACCGGATTACAGTTCTAACCAGATTCTTCACTACATGTTTCAACAAAAATGTCTCTAGTTTAAAATCTATATGTTACTATATTCAACCATGTATAAATTTTAGTCTAATCTCTTGAAACATTTACAATCAAATACAATTTTTAACTATATATCTCGGATTTATACTTTATTCCAGCGCTTGCATAATTTTGAGTTCACCCTTTTCATTCAATATCCCAAAATATCTAGCTGTTTATTCCTTTTTCTATATTATTGGATAAGAGAAAGCAATAATAAATGTCCTTTCAAACATTCTGCTTTTTGAAGCTTCTGTCAGTTCCATCATTGTTGTATTCCCCTCGTTTTTTCTTTAAACATCTGAAATAGTTTCTTTCAATATTGTTTTACTTCTTCTTTTTGTGCATTCTCTTAGTACGATTTTCCATTATAATCTTGTATAATCTTTTTCTCACCCTCAGTGCCAAGAACAAGTCTGTCCCTCTTCATTTATCAGTTGATTAACCCTTTTAATTCTCAGTTTATAGGCCTCACAATAATTCTGTTTAATGTTTCTGATTTCTTGTACTATTTCTTCCTTTTCCATTGATCCCGTTTTATGTTTAATTAAGTCCATTTTAGCTTTAGTATCTTTTTTTCTTTTTTTTTTTGCGGGAATTTCTGCAGCTCTTCTTCCAGTTTTTTATAGTCATCCTCAGTAGTTTAAAGATCTTTTTCTACATTGTGTTTCTCGTATAATTTATTATCTTGATAAACCTTTATTGAGTCAAAGGATTCTTTATCTTTGTTCTTGCCAAAAATAAGAAGAAAAAAAAAGCAAGAGGAGAAAAAAAAAAAAAAGGAGGGAAACAACTAAGTCTCTTTAAAAAAAATCCAACTGAGGGGGGAATGGAGAGCAAAGCAGAGCTTCTAGCAGAAAGAAGAGCTACTGCCACCAATCAGGGCTCTTGTGACTAGCTCAAACTTTCCATCTTGATATTTTCAAAATCGCTTTCAACTCCACTTTCTTGTTTATAGTTACGGATGGCACCTGTATAAACATGCACACCCCACTATCTTTTTAGAAAGCACAGAGTCCTTGAGCATGCGTCACAATGAAAGGAAAAAAGCACTATGTCGAGCCTCTAGATGGCAGTGCAACTTTCTTTCATTTACTTTCTCTTAACTCCACTTTCCCCATTTCAAAATCAAAAAGTATAAATTTCTTATAACAATAAAGAAATCTTAGTCAAAAAAAAGGCTTAAGATAAAGAGTTATTGAGTATTAAAAAGAAAAAGCCAATCCAGTTAAAAATATATTTTTTTAAGAGAAAAACATCTTGCCAATTCCACTAAAAAGGGAAAGTTGAAAAGAAAAAAAATTTTCGCCCCTTTTTTTATAAGGCTCAATCTCGCCGCTTAATCCACTTTTCTTCACTTTTAAAAATCTCTTTAAGTTACTTAAGGTGTTCTCTAAGAATAGTTGAATAGTAAAAGTCCATCTCACCCAGTTGACACCCCTCTCTTCCTTCTTCCTTTGGAGCTGTCCCGGCTTTCGCAGCCATTTTGGCTGCCTCTCCTCCGCCGGCTTCAAGAGCTTCTCCCGGGATCAATCTGGGACTTGCGGCGTCCCTGAGATCCGCGGGACGCGCCCTTTGCGATCGCCATCTCTACGGGACGGCTTAGGTCCATCGGGACCGTCCGGGGGAGGAGATATCGGCTGCGATCCTGGGAGCCCAGGATCGCCCGCCGTATCGCCGCGACGCCAGCTCCGCCCTCCATTGGCATGCTGTTTCTTACTCCTCTTCTGTGATGGGCAAGTTGGTATCAACGGATGTATGAATGCTCTGCCTGAGACATTAGAGAGCTGCTCCAGCACTAGGAAGAGTGGGCTACACTCTGACTCTTAAAACAGAGAGGAGGGCCCAATCCCCAGTAAAATATGGGCAGACTGAGTCATGGCACAACCTGTGCTAACTGAAAATATATTCAGCTCCTAGAAGAGAGCTGTCAAGCCGACGTCACTTCTCTAGAGAATTCTCCAGCCCTTCCTTAGGAGTGTTTCTCTCCAAGCCCCTTAGCAACTTGGCTGCTCATTTCTGGACGTTGTCCAGTTTATGATGTCCAGAAGTGAATTCAGGGCTTTAGGTGTGGCAACCAATGCAGAGTAGAGAGGAATCATGAGTTCTCTTGATCTTAATACTTCTGCTGATGCAACCTAAGAATGCATTTGCTTTTTTTCTTTGCTTTACTTTTTTTTGCAGCTGCATCACACTGTTCACTTGTGATCCACCAACACATCTGATTCCTTTTATTTATTTATTCATTTAAAAAACTGCAAGGCCGACCATCTTCAGAAACACAACTCTGGGTGGTTCACAATGGCAATAAAAACCAAAAAACAATAAAAGCGAAAACCTGGCACCCCAACCATTCTCCTCTGATGCAGCCCACCACCACCATCTTTGGGCTCCAATCTTCACTCTACCCCAGCTTTTGGGGGAACAGCCAGCTCTTTATGGCCTTCTGGAAGGCTAAAAGGGTGGGGGCCTGCTGGATCTCAGGGGGAAGGGTGTTCCACAGGGCAGAGGCTACTACAGAAAAGACACACTTACTAGGTCTCACTGGATGGCAGGATTTAAGGGAAGGGACCCTACTCTATTCAATTTGGTGAAACAGACAGATACCCTCCAGGAGTGGCAGTCCCACAAATAACCTAGCCCCTAGCCATGTAGGGCTTTAAAGGTGACAACCGGTACCTTGAATTGCACATAGAAAAAAACTGGAGTTACTGCAGCTTGTGTAACCGAGGTGTAATACAAGTAGTCCTTGTTTAGCAACTGCCTTGGATAGTGACTATTCACAAATGCAGTGGTAATAAATGGTAATAAAAAAATCATTTTCTGACCAGTGTGCATTTAGGACAACAAAAACCTTCAGTGTGAAACTGATTAAGATCTGGTCAGTTTCAGGCAAAGCTGGAAGCCAGCTGGAGGATTCTAATGAGCTAATTAAGGTTACAGAGCTGAGCTTGTTAACTTGTGGTTAGCACCTTTTAAGGATCTGATCCATAGAAAAGCAGCTCAGGAAGAGATAGCTTGTTTAAGGAATCTCCACCCTGCAAGGAGGCAAAAAAGGGGGGGGAAGGGCAGGCACAGGACACTGTACAGAGAACTTTATTTGAAAGAGAAGGCAGCAACCAGTGACCTTCGCAGTCTCTCTCTCTCAGTCATGTGGTTTGCTTAGCGACCATGTCATTTAGCAACCATTTCGCTATACCAATTGCATTCACTAAACAAGGACTACCTGTATGGGCGAACCAAGGGGTGCTCAACACCGTGCTGCCGCATTTTGGACCAGTTGTAACTTCTAGGCAGTCTTCAAGGGGAGCCTCACGTAGAGTGCATTGTATCAGTCTAATTGGGAAGTGACCAAGGCATGAGTGACCATGAGCAAGCCTCCTGGTCCTGGAATGGGCACAAATGGCACAAAGAGGAAAATGTGCAAAGGCCCCCCCCTAACCACGACTGCCACTTGCTCCTTGAGCAGGAGCCATGACTCCAAGAGGACTCCCAATTTGCACACCAACTCTGTCTGGGGCAGTGCTACCCATCAAGAGTCAAAATAACACACCTCCAGACCCTGGGGGGCCAAAACCCCAAAGCCACTCCATCTTGCCAGGGTTGAGTTGAAGCCGGTTCCTCCACATCCAGACCCTCACAGACTGCAGGCACTGGGTCAGCACCCCAACAGCATCCCCTGCCTGGCCCGGGGTGTCAACGAATGACTCACCCAGTGGTTTCATGTAGATGTTGAAGAGGAGCAGCAAGAGACCTGAGCCCTGAAGCACCCCACACCACAGGGGCCTAGGTCTAAATCTCCCCCTAACACCAACTGGAACCAGCCAGGGCAGAAGGAGGCGAACCACTACAAAACAGTGCCTCCCACTCCCAAATCCCGGAGCCAGTTCGGAAGGATACCATAGTTGATGGTATCAAAAGCTGCTGAGAAATCCAGGAGGGCTAGAATGGTTTTCACTTGTACTGCTGCCCAGTATGGTCTCCTCTGCAACTATGTCTCATGCCTTTGACTTTTCCTACTCAACTGAAGATCATCTGCAAATTTTATAGCAATGTTTTCCAACCCCTCACCCAAATCATGTATAAATATGTTGAAAGCATAGAACAGAATCGTGCAGTACCCTTGCAACACTTATTCCCAGCTTGACACAGAGCCCTTGAAATACCCTTGTTTAACCTGTATCCATCTATTGATAGCACAGTCCGGCCCATGTTTTGTAATCTTTTCTACTAGAGCAGTGATGGCGAACCTTTTGGGCTTGGCATGTCAAAAATTTGGAAAATGCCTACCTTGACTCTGCTGGCATGTAACCCCCCCCCCCCCAAAAGAGAAACAATTCTTTACATATTCATTTACTTTAAAAAAATACAGTCCAATCATGTATGGTGCTATGTATTATATAAAGAAACTTCAAATAAATACAAAAATGAAATACGAGTAAAACAAACTCAGTTTCTTTGGTAACTCAGGGAGAATAGTTGTTGTCAGGTGTTGGTGAACAGTGGCGTATCACCCAAAACGTCATGGCGTGTCACCTTTGACATGCATGTCATAGGTTTGCCATCACTGTACAAGAGTCTCATGGGGAGACTTTGTCAAATGCTTTGCCAAAGTCAAGGTATATTATATCCACGATGCCCCTGTGGTCAGTATACTGGTCACTTTATCCAAAAGAAGATCATGTCAGTTTGTCACGACTTGCATTCTTGATAAACTCATGTTGGTTTCTGCCTAGCAATCCATAGATTACTCAGTAATCTCTCCAGGTTTTGCCGGATATAACAACAGGCTGACCGATCTGTATTTACCTGAGACCCCTTTTTCCCCTCTTTGAAATGGGATTTATGCATTGGAGATTATATATATGATGAACCCATACATGCATAAACAGAACTTCAGCCAGCTTTGCTTAAGGTGACTAACAAAGCAGAAATATGTGATTGGACAGGTCCTTCTGGAGAGGCCATCCAGATCCACCACCAGACCCGTCAGAACATGGCAGAAATGCAGGGCAGCGGGCAGAGGGACTGGACTCACTCCTCAGCAGAGCTGTTGGAACTCGCCTATCACGAGGCGGCTGGCAGGTAATGGCGTTTGGCAAGTGGACACATAACTCACTGGGTACCATGCCATAGCAAGACCACCATCCCACTCTGGAGAACCCTTTCAGAAACCTTTTACACTGTTTTCCATTCAAAACAACACTGACTGAAATTGTTGTCCTGCATGTACAGGTTGCCAGTGTGTTTCCAGGTTGAATCCAAGGTGCTGGTGTTAACATTCTAAACTGCTTTGATACCATCTTTCCTGGGAAGCTTCCTATGTGCTTTGCTTGTCATCTAGGCCACTATTTCTAGACCCCTGTTTTATGAAATTAGGCCTAGGGCTGTCGAGTCTAGGTCTTTGGGGGGCGGCACCTGGCATGTGGAATGCTCTGTTGAGAGAGGTTTTGTAGACTCTGATACATAATTGTGACAAGAATTAATTTCAGATGCACCCAGGATCAAACTGTTTTGAAAGATTATTTTGATCCTACTCGGTTCTTTTAATCTGTTAAGCAGCAAGGCTAAATCCATTTTACAGATTACATATTTTAAATTAGGCCCTTTGGGGAGCCATAAATGCTTATAGCTGCCAGGCCATTACAACGTGAAGCTTGGGATTAAACCTAGTCAACTCTGATCCATTGGTTTGAAAGAGTAACCCATAAAGCAGATGTGCAGATGTCCCCCATTAATAGAGGCCTTAGAAATAACTTTTCCCCCAGGGCTAATTTAGCATCTTGAAAAATAGGAACGTGCATCTTCGTGCATTTCTTAGATGGACCTCTTTTATATATCCTCCTTGGGATGAAACAGGTCACAAAATGTTAATATTTGATCTTATAAAACCTAATGTAATACTAAAGGTCAGGAAGCGCTGATACATTTATACTAGATCCTCAGTGGAGAAAAATTTTATGAGCTGGTGTCTGTCTAGCTAGCTGTCTCGTGAACTGTTTTGCACATGCATGTTATGCTGGCTCTCAAACAAGAAAAGGGGAGTTTTGTAATTAAAGAAGCAGTGTTAAAGTGATAGAACAGAATCTAAATAGTCCTTCCAGGAATCCACTTCTTGTTATTTCTGAAAAAGATGCAACCCATTTACAGTCTTCTCCTATCTATCAGAGTAAATTTGTACGGCTCGTATTGGACCTTTCGATTCTTCACAGAGATGCCAACATTTGTTTGTTGTTTTTAATTGCTGCTTTTATATACAATATGTGCTTGCTTCATCTTTTTCTAGGTACTTCTAGTTTCTCTAGAAGATTCATCTGGGGATTTATCTTCTTTTGTTTGATTTTTTAAAATATCTGTTCCTGTTGTTTGATTTCCACCTCAGCCTTCTACTTCCCTTTCCCATTCTTTTTACAGCTGCCCAGTGAGTTTTTTTTAATTGCCTTTTGATCTTCTTTTCTGTGCATGGACACTTTCAAAATAGTCCTCATGGTAACAACAGAATGGGGTTTGGATAGAAAGGATGTTTATCCGCGGTCAATGGAAGTGTGCATGCAGCATGGCTAACGTTGCCTCCTCCCCCTTGGTTGACTTGCAAGATGCTTGTTGAGGACACGGGGAGCTCCTGCTTATGGGGAGGGGGTGGAGTTGGGGATCTGGCCCAGAGCATAGCTGCCTTAGTCTAAGGCGGGCTTCTCTCTCCTTCTCTCGAGGCATGGCATTTCTCGGCAGCCTGAGGACAGCACTTCATTCTTGAGCTTCAGAGACATGAAAGATTATCCAAACCAGCTGACGGGTAGCCAGAGTCTAGGTAATCAAGTGAGCGGGTTCTGGCTGAGATGGGGTATTGCTTCTCCACCTGGCCTTGCTCTCATCCACAAAACCCACCTGGCTTTGGATGCTTTAAGGTAGCCTGGAAGAGCTGATCCCATGAGCAGGTAGCCATTTTTCTGCTGTTGGATTTCATGGGCACCCAAAACTGAATGGCTGATGGAGTTGGCAACTTGAATGTTGTCTGTTCTTCTCCTGCTGCAGCCAAGTTCCTTGTACATTGCCTTTGTTTGTGTGGGAGGCGATGCTCACAGGATTAGGCTCCCTCCTTTCAAAGAAACTAGTGCAAGAGAAATCTGCTTTGGGCTGGTTGCTAAGAAATGCATAACCCCCTTGTTGATTGGAGTCCTCAGTTGTTTACAGCATAATAAACCTGAGCTGTAGTATAAAGATTTTAGAAGCAGGTCAGTATTGAGGCAAATGATGTACCCAGGGATTGATTATCTGGGTGTAGGGGATAGGGGTAATTATATTACTTGGTTGACTTGGACGTGATACTTGGGAATTGGATGCTGTTCCTGAAAGCCCTCTGTATCCCCTTCCCTTTCAGCGAAGGCAGGAATGAATGTCCACACACCAAACGAGCCGTGGGAAGGCTCACCAGATCCAAGTAAGCACAGTGGGGTGAGGCTGGGGGGAGAAGGTTGGTCTGCTAAAGCCGTGTGAGGTTGAGGGTCAACGCCAGGGCCCAGGCTCTCACCCCACTTCCTTTCTTTTTCGTGACGTCTTTCCTTGAAGTGATGTGCTTTGATATGCGTGTTTCTTTCACATGGAACACATTCTCAAATGCCACGGAAGACAGACTTATGTGTCCCCCTCTCTCTGGGAGGGCTTTTGGATTTAGTGGTCACAGCTCCAGCTGTCAGTCAGTTCCTGCTGCTGGAGATGTACCCATGTGCCCGGCTGCATGAGGGCATGGCTCCATCCTTGAAAAATTCTCTTCCAAGATAATAATGGAAGAAAGAAAAACCAAAAGGGAGAAGCTAGCTCCCTTTGTTGTATCAACTCTTTCGACCTTTAGCTTGTGATTTTTGTAAACATTGCTCCAGCCGGGATGGAGAGAGGAGCTGATAAGCCTTCTGTTTCAAGCAAGTCTTCTGGACCAAGCAAGGAACATCCAGCAGGAGATAACAGAAAAGGGACCATCGGTGCTGGTACCCTTCAAAAGGATAACAGCCTTTTTCTCAGCTTCCAAAGAAGCTGTGCATTAATTAGGCAGCAATAAAAAATAGAATACAAGTTCTTAATGTAAAGAAACCATGCAAGTGGAAAATCCCGTTTTCAAAGAGCTCCTCCTCTTCTTCCTCATGCACCAGCGGGAAAGCCTCTTCCAAATCTTTCTGCTCTGAGGCATCACCTCCAGACAGTGAAAACAGGCTTTGAAGTTTGGGTTGGGTTACTGGTGTGCAGAATGGTAGCGATGGGATTGTGGATGTATCTTCATGTGAGTGACTCCCTCAAGGGTATTTCATGGGGAAACTGCCCTAGGAAGCATCCTGGGTCAGCTTCTAAGAAAGAAGGGCAAACTTAGGCCAACAATCCATTGAAAGCCCAAAGAAAATAACTCCTAAGCAGCACTGCCTTGGGGGGGAGGGGGATAAGTCTGGATGCATTTTTATCTCCCTTTGCTGTCAGTCTCTTGACTCTGGAGTGGCACCTCCAGCCAGTCCTAGCAGAAGCTAGAGTCCAGACTTTGCATTGCCATCCTCTTGTGGAGGAAGGGGAGAGAAACACCCAGCCGTGCACCCGTGGGCATCAGGCCCTCTCTGTGGCCTCCCAGGAATGACCAGGTGGAAGGAGAAGAGTGGCAAGCTGGGCCTGAAGGGAAGGATCTATTTTAGGAAGCATATTCCTGCCAAGGTCCTTCTCAGGGCCAATGAAGATGCTTTAAATTGGTATTGAAATGTGTTTATGTGTGTTTGTGTGTATTAAATTTATGTGCCTCCCGGTTCCCAGCAACTCTGGGTAGAAACGAATGAGAAGTGCTAGAGATGAAATATTAAGCTCTGGAGCTGAGTTGCAGAGTTTTGCAGAAAGATTTTAGCTGACCAGCACTGGGACATAACTGACGATGCCGTTTTCATATCTCTTTCCTGAAGCTGAGAAGGAGCGCTTCTGGGCCAGGCTTCTGGAAAACCTGCTGCCCTCCTCCCTTCTCTCTCCTCCTGTACCTGTCCTCTTGTTCATCTTACTGTTGCTCCCAAGAACATAGGCCTACCTTAAACATCCAGTTCCAACCCTCGCTTTGCTTCAGTATAGAACTGGCCACTTACTCTGCTCTCCACCAAAGACCTGCCCTGCTCTTCTAGCATTTCCCCAGCCCTGGATGGGGAGCATTTGCGAGGGAGCTCTCCTCCAATATAGGTGTGGAGATCTCAGTATCTCGTGCTGATCAGATTACTCCCAGCTGCGTGTGGGTCTTCCGAGGAATCCTAACAGGTCCGTGAGACAGACCCCGCGGTCAAAGCTCCGCTAGCGTCGCTTCCACTCAGCTTCCTTCGGCCGGCCCCCGCCAGTAGCTCTGAAGGGGGTGCCCTCTGCGCTGCGTCACTAGGGAGAGGGGAGTGGGAGTGGGCTGGGTCCCACTCAAAGTGGAGCGAAAGCCGCTCCGGTCCCGAGAGCGCCTCTTTTCTGGCATTCAGAGAAAGTCCAGCAAAACTGCTTTCCCCTGGATTTCCCTCTCCTGTTTCCGCTTTTACCTGTACTCATTTTTCTTCCATTTTCTGTTTCTTTGAGAACTCTGAGAATGCCCCCTCTCGTCTCTTTCTGCTATGGCTGCTGGTACTGATGTGCCTGTTCGGCAAACACAGGCTTCCCCCCGCCCCACCCTGCAATTTCTCTCGCACTGATGCAAGAGGAGGACCTGGTTTAATTCGCTGGATTGGGCTTGAAATACTGGTGCTGTTCGGTGTTTTTGTGCGCCTCATTGTGCTTGAGAGTGATGTTAATTCTGCAGCAGCTTGGTCCAAGTTTGGCTTGGATTCCAAATCAACAGCAATTGAACCATATTAACTTTTAAACCCCCAGTTGCATGATGGGAATGAGCTGGCATGGGCTCACTGCACTGTTTAACAAACTCTGTCTTTCTTTCCCCCCCTTTCTCCCCACTGTCCCCCCCTTTTTGATTTCATTTCTTTCACCCCTTGTGTATCTGTTTCTTTCCATTTGCTTATGTGGCACCTTCCTCCTCCCACCACTTCCTGGCTCCTGATTTATCCTCCTCCTCCTCCTCCTTCTCCTCCTCCTCCTCCTCCTCCTCCTCCTCCTCCTCCTCCTCCTTGTCATCTGTACCCCATCACGAGACAGTTCTGACGCTGTCTGCTCCCCCCATAGTGCCAGGCTTCTGTTGTACTGTTGGGGTGGACTGGAAGTCTCTCACCACTCCAGCGTGTCTTCCCCTGACCACGGATTACTTCCCGGACCGCCAGAGCCTGCAGAATGACTACACGGAGGGTTGCTACGATCTCCTACCTGAAGCAGACCTGGAGAGGTACGTCTCTGCCCGAGGACTCCACTTTCTCTCAGGCAACCAAGTAACACCAGCTGTCGTCCGAGCCCCAACGAGGCATGGCTGGGAGGAGAGGCGTCTACCTTGTCCCCTCTGCTCCAGCCTGACCCCAGTGGCTGGTGATCAGCTTGTCCTTGGAGAGAGGTAGATGGGACCTCTCTTCCCAGCATGGGACAACTCGGGCTCCGTCTCTGAACTGCAGGCCCTGATGCAACATCTGCAGAGAGGAGACAGGATGGCCCTTGGTTTTGAAGTGGCCATTCAGAAAAGCTGCATTCTGCAGATTTAGCTCCCCAGAGTATTTACTCAACCGGGGGAACATTTTGATCCAATTTTGGCCAGTCGCCTTTACTTGCTTGAGCCCATTACTGCCTTGCACCTTGTCCAGACATTCCTGGTAGCTTTTGTGCTTCTGAACTTGTAGCTTTCAGTTCCAGCAATAGCACCTCTGCAGTTCTCGGGCATGGTATGTCACTGTGTCCTCCTCCTCCTCCTTGGCTGGGCTTGTAGGTGGTCGTGTCTGGGGGTGCCTCTTCGGAAGGATCCAAAATGGCATTGTTGCGTGTGGCACTTTATAACACAATCTAAATGTGCCAAATGATTTCCCCTTGGTAGGAAGCCCCAAGGCTCTTACTATCTAAGCATATTTCTGGGGAGGAGGGGAGCAGCCTTCAGGGGAGCTGATCTGCCAGCGTGTCCAATAGCTCAGCTCCGGGGGGACATTTGGGCTGAGTAAAAGCATGGAGTTGGCATTCTCCAGTCATTCCGGGACCAGTGCCAGAGCAAGGGGCACTGCAAAGAGTGGCACCAGCCAGTCTTCTAGGGCACCTGAAGGGAGTAGAACAGAAGCAGCAGCAGAGATGACAGCTGGAGCGAGCATCCATCCATCCATCCATTTGGTTTATATAGCTGCCCATCTCATGTTTGTGACTCTAGGCGGCTTACAGTAAAATAGATAAAATGCATAATCTAAGAAATAGAACACATAGCAGCCAGCCTAGTCAGGAGGTAGCTGTGGCCTAGAGGCATTTCCATGGCAGAGAGGCAGGCTCCAGGAGCTCTCCCACTTTCTGGCTCCCCTGAACTCACGGGTGGGGAGAGAGCAGGGAAGGGTGTCCTGGCCTTGGCAGGGCCCTGTGGCTGAAAGTGCCAGGAGTTGGTGCCAGATGGCACCGGCCCTCCTTATGGGTTCCGGGGTCCTCTGGCACAGACTTCTCTGGAGAAGAGGAAGTAATGGGCGGGGGGGATCTTCAGCTTTGTTCTCTCTCCCTGTGATGACCCCCCCCCATTTCTTTCTCAGGAGGGACGAGGAAGGCTTGCAGATGACAGCCCAGCAGGTCTTTGAGGAGTTCATCTGCCAGCGTCTCATGCAGGGCTACCAACTCATTGTGCAGAGTAAGCCCCAGAAGCCAGCAGCGGTCCAGCCCCCCCTTAGCAGCAGCCCCCTGTACAGCAGAGGTGAGTCCCACGCTGGAAGGGTCCTTTGGACACAGGCAGCCACGGGTACCTGAGCCCGAGAGACACAGAGCATAATCAGCAAGTGACCTGTCTAGCGATCACGACAGAAAGTGGGCTCAGTGGATTGTATGATGAGCACCCAGCCTAATGAAGTCCACACAATCCATCTGAACACCCGGGTGCCTGGAGGCAAAAAGCACCCTAGGATGAACTGAAACAGCAATCTGCCCCGGACCAGGCAAAGATCAAAGGATGACGGATGGTTAAAAGTACCAAGAATAGGACTTGGATTTCCCTGATCCAGGGACAGATAGACCCCTCCCCACACTGTAACAATATGCCATGCCAGGGCTGATGAAAACCAGCTGGTCAGAGTCCAACACTTTTAGGTCATAAAATAGAAAAGGAGGAACTCTCTGTGTGAGTTGGGAGAAGGGTGTGAGGTGTGTAAAGAGGAAGAGCTTTTCTGTTCTGTAGCTTGGTATTGTATTTGCTGCTCCTACTCGCTGGCTACCTCCCTCACTACCTTTTCCACGCTGGGAGATCTTTCTAGAATCAAGGAGCTGCAAGGCAACTTAGGGAAGCAATGTGATTGCCAATTTAATTCACCTCTGCTTAGATTCCTTGGGAAAATTGTCCGTCCGTCTAATCAATGTACTGGAATGGAGAAACGTAGTAAAGGGACACCTGTATTCAAGCTCTCATTCAATAGACCTAGACATGCCAGCAAGATTCCTCTTGGCTCTTGGTCAGAGGCTTCAGGAAGGCCTGGAGCTTATATTTTAACGGATAGTGATAGCAGTGTTAATGGCTGCAGCTTACTGGGCTGCTTAATATTTGGGAATCCCCTCTGAGTTGAAACGGCTCAGTCCTGCCTGAGAGATGTACCTGCCAGCATGGAACCTAGAGAAAGGACATCCTAGAGGCTTGAAAAACCACGTATTTCATGTGAACGTGCAGCGGAGGGTTGGCTGCTGGATGTGATATGAGCAATACAGGACAGACGTCAGGCATGTGTGAGAATAAATGAAATATTTAGTGATGGTTCAACATTGAGCAAAGACAAGGATCCTTATTGCCATGACAGAGGCATATTAATTGGGAAGTGAACGTTCAGTGCTTTGGTATGGAGGCAATGCCGTGATGTTGGCTGAAAATCCAAAAGATTTGCAGCAAATATTAAATAGATTGTATGATGAAAGAAGGCGTATGGATCTGAAAATTAAAACCCCAAATACCTCTGTTTGATAAGGAAAGTGGAACAATAGTTGCAAGTTAAACATAAATAGATAATTTTTGTGCACCATGGTAGAAAGTTTACCATTCATTGAAAGATGGATGACAAATTTTAAGATGTGCTGGTAGCTGAGGAATAATACATTGCAAGGAAGGAAGGAGTGCCTGTCAGTGGAAACAGATTGGCTACTATAAGAGCATCCTTGGTTATATGGAAGAGAGAGGGGGGTGTTTTGGGAGAAATAGAAGCCGATTGCCATGAGAATGGGTTACAGTACTTAAGGAGTGTGTATGAGTGTGGAGAAAGAAGAAGAGAGAGACTGAACGCCAAAGTGACATAGATCTGCACTAGATTTCGCTGATGTGGTGGGTTTCAAAAGTGGTGTGCTTCTCCCTCCCTGGCTATTTATCTTAAATCCCATCTCCTACCGTGCTTTTACATATGCCGTATGGGTTTGAGTGAGATCCTGTGCCCCCTTCCTGCCCTGGGGAAGTTCCTGGCAGATTGCCCCCTTTCCCCATGGGTCAGACCACTGGAGGCAGCTGCTGCCCCTCCTGCAAGGGGCTAAGTGAAGTGAAGCCTGTCCAGCAACTTTAAAGAAAATGCTAGGAAGGCGGCTGGGTATCTTGTCCAAACCTTTCTGAGTACTTCAGTGGTTTGAAATGCGAGAGAGCAACCAGGCAACCATCAGAGGCGTTAGGACTTCAGCTCCTAGAATTCCCAGCCAGCCACCATTCTGGAGAGGAATTCTGGGAGCTGCAGTCCCAATGCCCACAGCTGGGGAAGGCTGTAGAAGGCTTGGTTGGAAAGCTAGACGTGTTTTCTGCAACTAGGCCTTGTGTCACGAAATCGACCTGAGGAGGATGACCAGCACTGGCTGAGCATGGGCCGGACCTTCCATAAAGTGACCCTGAAGGACAAAATCATTACTGTCACTCGGTATCTGCCAAAGTGAGTATCTGTTCCTGTGAGCCCTTTGAGCAGAGAAGGTCAGGAAACGGGAGTCACTGGAAGTCTTGCAGTATCTTCAGTGCACTTTAGGGTGCTGGAAAAGAACCCCAAAAGCCTTTCAACGTACGCCGCCCTCACCCAATCAAGGCAGAGTGGTTGGAGCTTCTTTTTCACGCTTTCTCCTTTCCCGGGACAGAGAGAGCATTTTTGTAAAGTCTCTACCTTCTCCTGACCTTTCAACCCGATTCCAAGCACAAAGTGGACGGCTTGCTTTCTGGCACTCGGCAGCCACGCTTGGCAGCTTTCTATTCCCAGTAAATCAGCAGGCCCTACATTTTAGAAGGGTCCTGAGGCAAGTTTCACTGTCTTTTGCACAAGAGTAGGAAAGCTGGGAGGCAAAAGTCCTTCATTTGCCGCTTTTATGTTAGAAAATAAGAAAAACCACCCTGGCATCTGGCTTGAAAAGGCTTGCTTTGATATTTCTGTTCTTTTTTAGGTACCCGTATGAATCTGCCCAGATCAATTATACTTACAGTCTGTGTCCTTCCCACTCAGACTCAGAGTTTGTCTCTTGCTGGGTTGAGTTTTCCCACGAGAGGTTAGAGGAATATAAGTGGAATTACCTGGATCAGTACATCTGCTCTGCTGGTTCAGAAGATTTTAGGTAAGCAGAGGGCCTTGTTTGCTGCGATGCTTTTCCACTTCGAAAGGATGCCCTTGTAAGGAGTCCCAAGGCAGAACAGCCAGCCTTGTTATTGGGTCAGCGGGGAGGTCCCTGGAGGCAGCATCTGCCAGGGAGCAGCTTTGGGAACATTACAGGAAACGGTCTTTTTGCTCACCTTCCTTGCACTTCTCAGAGAACTTGGAACTATTAATAGTCACAGTTGCATCAGCGATGTGCATTCTCTGTTAACCTAAATTCTAAGGGTCCTGTAGTCTCCGCTAGAGGGAAGAGCCTCTGTCCCAGCGCAGGAAGCACTAACTCCAAATCAGGGAAGAACCCCGGGAGTGCCAGCGTTAGCAGTATTGGGCAAGGAGGACAAATCGTCTGACCTGGAATAACACTGTTGCCTTTGCTCCTAGACGTGTTAAAGGTTAAGGGAGATTGTTGGGAAGGGGGTTAAAAGGGGGTTGATGAAAGGCCATGGGGAATTATTTGGGGGGCATCAGTCTGCAGAAATGGGCATGAAATGCAGGGTCTGTTAGATGTTTCACATAGGTCTCCGTTTAGCTCTTCAGAATGAGTCAAAACATTCCAGAAGAAAGATGGGCAGCTTGAACTTGTTCCAGTCTTGTGGGAATACCTTGTGAGGGAAAAAACTGGAAGTGATTTCTGTATAAATAGGGTACATTTTCAGCTGTTCAGTAAGAAAAGATCCTGTGGACCTTCTCCTTGGCTGGAGTAATGGTGGTGAGAAGCCAAAGGCTGGTAGCCCAGACCCCCATTGTCTCCCTGGCATTGCATTAACTGGGAGAGAAAACAGAGGAAGAGCTCTTGGGGGCTGGTTTGTTTCCCCCTGCAATGATAAAAGTGCTGCTTTAACAGATTACATGGCTTGCCACCTGTAATTTTTTTTTTTTTAATATTTATATGGCTTTCCTGACCTGTATCTCTTAATATTTCAAGAGATGGTTCAAAAAATGAGCAACCCTTCTGGCAACTCAGCACTTGTACCTCTGCCTAGTCGGGGCAGAAGGAAACCCCCCTTTTGAACTCTCGGGTGCCTTTTCCTTATCCTTCCAGGTAGCCCGGTGGGGAAGGGCCGCGGTTCCTCCATTTCTTCCGGGCTCCCAATGGCAGCCATGTAAATGCGGTTAGGAGTTAAAACAGAAGATTGTGGGGATGTATTTGCAAGAGAGGGAAGAGATGGTGTATGAAATGCTCACTGGGAAAAGGGAGTGTCAGATGACCACACGTGACAACACCACGGAGGAAAGCATCAGGCTTGATTTCTTCCCCCTCAGCTACCGCTTTCTCTCCGCACAGCCTCATCGAGTCACTAAAATTCTGGCGGACGCGTTTCCTGCTCCTGCCGGCCTGCATCAGTGCCACAAAGCGTGTTATGGAAGGCGAAGCCCACTGCGATGTGTACGGCGGCAAGGCTCGCTCTGACGAAGAGGAGTGGCAGCTTCTGGACGGCTTCACCCGCTTTGTGGAAGGCCTGAACCGCATCCGCAGACGGCACCGTTCTGACCGGATCATCCGGGTAAGTCAGGACACGCCGCCGGGGTGCTTCAAGGGGCTGGCGGTCCCCCCAACCCCAAATCCCCGGTTACAGAACAGAGCTCATCCTCTGCTGTAGAAGTAACACGAGACTGTCTCAGCCTCCTGGCAGATGGGTTTTTTAAAAAAGAAGGGTGAAAAGACAGCAGTTAAGATGCCCACATGAAGAAGGTAAGACTTTATTTATTTACCTATCAGATTCGTTTGCTGCTGAATCTTCCAGTGTCATACCAGCTTACAGCATAGTAAAATACAATAAAAACTTCCACCACCACAAGGAGCCATTCAGATGACAGGCATTGCAAGATTATGCAAGTTCTCCGCTTTCGAGAAAGCAGTAGAGCAAATTCCTTTGAGGACTGTTGCTCTTCATAGATGAAAGGAAGAAAGCTCTCACTGCTTTCCTGTAACTACAGTTCCCAGAAACCTTTGGGCAAAACCACAGCTGTCATAAAACTGCCCAACACAAGGTTCCCCTGACCTTCTCCTTCTCCTTCTCCTCCTCCTCGCTGACTCTTTGCTGTCCTCCTTCTGTCCAGAAAGGTCCTGCAATGAAAGGCTTACAGATGACCAGCCCCCTTCCTGCTCCCTCTTTGGAGCCTCCGGGGCCACCTCCGCTAGCCAAGAAGGGGACCTCAGCGCTCTCGGCTCTGTTAGAGATGGAGGCCAGCCAAAAGTGAGTTCCCGGAGAAGCGCACCTCTCATTCTCTCCACACACACATCCACATACCCTAATTCACGCGTCTAGGAACATGCGTGCGCATATCCCTCTGGCACTGAATTGGTTCAGCTGATCTATGGAGTGGATCTCTTTGGGAGACCCTTGAAGTGCATAGGACCTGTTTCACATTCACCCACATGCCGTACTTTGCTTCTTTGCTTGATAACCCTCTCTGAAGGCTTCCATTCATCTCACACGTTGGCACCCTGCCAGTCAGGTCTGAATCATAGATGGTAAGGGTCAGACAGGGACTTTTGTCTAGTCCAACCCCTTGCCTAGTGAAAGAATCCACTACTGTGGCACCCCCTGCAGACGGCCATCCAGCCTCTGTTTGAACGTTTCCTGAGGTAGTTTGCTCCACTGATGTACAGCTTTTATCATAGGAGATTCTGCCTAACATCCAGTAGAAATATATTTCCTTATAATTTAAACCCCTGGTTTCTTGATTTGTCTTCTGGAACAATGTGGAACAATTCTGCCCCATTTCTGCACCACAGCCATTCAAGATAGCTATCGTGTCACCCCACAGTTTTTCCAGGCTGAAAAGACGCAGGGCCTCCAGTTGTTCTCCATACATCTTTCCTTCCAGATTCCTTCCTTATTGTCTTTGTTGCCCTGCTCTGGACCTGCTCCAGTTTGTCAGTGTCCTTTCTAAAATGTGGGGCACAGAACTAGATGCAATATTTTGGGTGTGGTCAAAATAATTCAGAATAGAGAGAACTTCTGGAGATCTGGAACTTATAGGTTTTTTACAGACAGGTTCAAACAGCCAATACAGGCAGGCCAGGGGCCCATAATATGTCAAATTCTCTTGAAGCTTGATACTGTCCTCTAAGGTGTTTGCTCTTCTCCCTGTCTTTGTCTCAGATCCTTGGGTGTTAATCTGTGCTCACACTCAGAGCTGTTAGAGATTAAATGTTCATTTCACCATGGCTAATACAGTGGTACCTCGGGTTATGAACTCGCCTCGACTTACGAACTGGATCCGCGGCCATTTTCCCTGCTGCCACGCGGTCGCGGCTTCCTGTGGGCAAGGTCGCGGTAGCAAGGAGACGTTCGGTGAGGCTTGTGGTGTGTTTTGCGGTGTTTTGTGAAGGTTTTTGTTGTGCGTGTTAGCATGGCTCCAAAGAAAATGCAGAGCAGGCTTGGCGGGAGTAAGGCTCTGAAGAGAACATTGCCTCGGGTTGCAACCAACTCGGGATACGTCCAGAGTCACGGAACGGATTAAGTTCGTATCCCGAGGTACCACTGTATTTTGACTTCCTGAAATGCGTAGGCAAAGGGAAGTTTACCTTGAATACCATTGGTATCAATCATCCTGTCCAGTAGTATTCACTACCAGGATTCTGCACAAAATGAAGAACATTTGGTTTCAAACTCAGAATAAAATAGTCCCACTCAGGCATTTCTTCCGAACTTTCTGAATGTTCCATCAGATCAGGACTCAAAATGCAGCCTTAGGAAACAGTGGGAATTTAGTATTAACTCCTTACTCCTTCGTGTTTCACTACAATATCACAAGACTGGGTGAGGTAGCCACCCATGTTTACTACTATAGGCCAGCCTATTGGCAGAAAAAAATAGCCAAAGAGATTATTTTTAAAACTTTTTTAAAAAATTAAAAATAATCGCCAATAGCATACAATTGAAGCAGATTCACTCAGCATGCTTTCTGGTCTCCGCCTCAGTAGAAAGAGTGAGTTGGTTTTCAGTTATTTAAATATACCCTCTGAGGCACTCAGCCAAGATGCAAAGAGAACAGAGAGTGCTGAAAACACCCATTTGCGTTTTTTCAGCCGGCATCCACTTTATCTGTTAGTCGCGGCTTACCGCTTAATCACAACAGAAACTCCCAAGAAAGAGCAAAAGGTCTGACCATCTGGGACAAATCTTGCTCTTCTGTTTGGAAGGGTTTTATACTGTGAAAAAAAAAAAAGTTAACATCATTGCCCTGCATCACAGCACTTTGTAGCTTCTGTACAGCCAGCAAACAGGATGCATTCTGCAAAATGCAAGCATGTGTAGTTTGAGTCAGCTGATGTTAATAGAAGCTCAGCAGCAAAAGGCATGATCAGAGCTCAGTGAGAATGCAAAAGAAAGTCTTCAGTTTGGGGATTTTAAAGGGCACTCCAGGTACTATACAATAGGGCACAAAAAATTATACAAAGTACATGTGTTCATTAAAGCTCAGCAGACCAACTGAAGCACATTTGTTTGACAATAGTAGATTTTGCATTTACTCAGCCGCAGCAACACCAGCAGCACTTATGTGCAAATCAGACCTTTTTTTCAAAGGAACAACAACTTGGCAGGCAGTTTGCAAGCAGTCTTCTTCCGTCTCGCTGCTGTTTGACTGCTGCCATCGCCCCCCCGCCACCTCAGCCCAGCAGCAGGGACCTGGCTGGTCGGTGTGGCTCTACGGAGCAGCCTGAAGGGAGTTTGTGAAAGCCCAGTCCCATGCCTCAAAAGGCCCACGTTCGGTTTTGAAATAATTGCACGGGTTCTGCTTTGTGTGCATAGGCACCCCACGGGGGGGACATTTTGGGCAGCCCTGTTGGCAGCTTCTCTGTGGGCCCCTTGCTTGGAGTCAAAACCTCTGAGAGGAGCAGGCATGACCTTTCTGGCATGAAGACGAACAGTTTTCTTCCACCTGAATGCTGAGAAATTTTCCATGGACCTCTCTTGCTTGTTCCTAGGGTCCTGGGTGATCAGCAGGCTGCAGCCCTTGCCGGGAAGAGCTCTGTCCAGCCAGCAGAGAGTGGCAGCGTCGCCATGACCCCCACTTACATGGACAGTCCACGCAAGGTGAGGGCAGAATCTTAGATGCACTGGCACACTTTGCATGTGGCTCCAGGCATGTGGCTTGCATGGGCCCTCCGCTAACTGCTGCCAGTGTCACAAGTCTGAGGTAAGGGAAGAGTCTTGCCACCTGGGCCAGGTGGGCAAGGTGTACGCCAAAGAGGTCGCATTCTGTGTTCAGCCGTCTTCACAGCTAACGAGTCTTCACTCTTTGGGGGTTCTTCTGGGACACTGCGTGGCTGAGGCCCTTGCATTCTTCTGAGAGGAAGGTGGGGCGGGGGCTGCGTTTGTTGGAGAGCTTGACCCACAGGGCGGTTCTTGTGCTACTTGCCTGGTTTGATCATTTTGGATCAAAGCTGGGCGCACAGGCCCAGTAACGAGATGCTGTCCTAGTCATGCAGCCCTTTGGTGCATCCAAAACGCTTCCTGTGCAACCCTGGTATCACGGCCCCTCCTGGTGGGGTTCAGGCTCGAGGTGAATTGATAACTGGGCCGGGGGCGTCACAACCCACAGGCTTAGTCCCGATGCTGCTAAGAGTCACCGTGGCTGTCGAGCTGCAAGCTGCGTCCTACAAACCATCTGCTCCTCCGCCTGCTTCGTGTTAGAAGTGCAGTCGTTCAGTGAAGCTCTTTTTGACACCCATGAACACCCAGAGAGGTTCCTGTCTCACCGAGACAGTTAGGAGCAGGAGGGCGTTTCAGGAGGTCGGACTGTGAATGGTGTTGCGGGGCCTGGACTCCAGGTCTTCAGTTTCTGCTCTGATCCAGGCTTGTCTCTCAGCTTGTCATTCCCATCTGTAGAATGGGCAGCAAAGTGACTGCCTCCTGCAGGGCCGTTGAGAAGCTCAGGGAGGCAAAGGTAGCATGTAGGAGAGGCATGAAAAAGGGCTAGGCCGGCCTGCCTTCTCTTGGTGCCTGCCTGCCTGCCTCAGCATCTCGGCAATGGGAGCCCAGAGCAGCCCTGTGTGCTCTGCCTGGCTAGCCACTCGCTGGAAGGTGGAGAAATTCTTGGAGTTTGTTATGGGCGTTTCTATCCCTGTGCAAATCCACTGCTCTTGGGAAAGAGATGCATTGATCTTAAGAGCCCTGAAGAGTTATTTTGGGATGCATCTGCTTTGCCAGGAAGGCAGAAAACGAAGGCAGAACATGGAAGGGACGTCCGATTCCAGTCCCTAAGGCAGCCTGGGTCGGAGCAGAAGTCTCAGCTCTCCTTCTTGCACGCTCTGAATGCTGCCTCCTTCCGCCTCGCGGGCCCTCTCTGCCTGCTTCAGTTTGCGTGCCCTGTTGCCCCTCCACTTGGAGTGACAGATCTGCCCAACGGTGTCTTTCCCCCTCTTGTTTCTGCTGCCGCCATTGCCGTGTCCCGGTGCTTCAGGATGGGACCTTCTTTATGGAGTTTGTTCGAAGCCCTCGCGCAGCATCTCTCTTCCACACGCAGGTCAGTTTTGGACAGGGCACGCGCTCTTTGTGGCAATGCTGCAAAGTGCGTTTGGGGTCCATACCCCTCCGTAGGGGAGGCCGGGTCTGAGTCAATTAGAAGGACGTGGATTGGTTTGGGAGGAAAATGCCGTTTGCCCCTGTCTGGAGATCTGCCCCTCCCATTCCTGGACTGTTCAGTTTTCGTTAGAAAGGACCCAGGCCAAAAGCTCTTGGCCCTTTTTCCTGCAGAGACAGGAGGAAAGTCTGTGTGAGCTGGTTGCCCCTTCCCCTCCCCTCCCCTCCCCCCTCCCCTCTCCTCCCCCCACCTTCAGCTACTGTCTAGCTACTGCAAAGATATGGGAGTGATTCTTGGCAACTGGGTATGTTTTGGGCTTGAGTTTTCCAAAAGAGGTCCCAAATGTTTGAAAGACCTGAATTCCCCACGAGGGCAGAAGGAGCTTGCGCACAGCAGCCACCTGCCTTCTCGCCCCCCACATGGGCCGTGGTGGTGCTACAGCCTGGCCAGAGTGACAGCGGGGCTGTGGTACAGACCGGACTGAGAGCTGAAGGTCACCATTGACCCAGGGAACTGTGAATTAAAGAGGAGAGCCCGGCCCTGGTCGATACTCTGCGCACCAGACCTTGTGGGCTTTCTGTCCCGGTCAGTTTGTGCTGTCGTCCGAGGTTTGGCTGGGCAGACCCCCGGTCAAGGTGGAGCCTTCCCTAAGGGTGAGGGGTGCTGGAGTGCTGGGAGGAAGAAGGCTGCCACTGGACCTCCAGAGCCAGTTCAGATTGGTTGCGCTGTGGCTCATTCTGCGGAGGAGGACTGGACGGGATCCACGGCGAGGATATGGCGGTGAATTCAGAACAGCCGCCTGTGGCTGCAGAGGAAGCGCACTGACCCTCGGCTTTGAGCGGGCTGGGAAGACGTGCCCGCAGGCTTGGCTGGAAGGGGCCTGAGACCCTTTTCAACCATGTGGATGTTACTTGACAGAAAGGCAAAAATAGGAAATGTGGTGTTGCTGAGATTTCTTTTATGGGCAAGAAGGCACAATGTAGTTTGAGCGATTTCACCCTGGCTTAAACTGTAATTGCTTCTGACTAAAAAAGGACAAGTAAATAGTTTGTGGAAGATTTAGGAACTGGCAAAGGAATTAACCATTTCCAGTGGAAAGAGGTAAAGGTTGCTCAGCATTAATTCATAGATGCTGGAAAGAATCTTCTTTTTCTTAGTGCAGAATTAGCAGTTGGAGATTCTACCTTTGATGGGGGGCCCATTTCCTCCCTGGTTACTCCTCCCAACGTTGCTTTATTTTATTTTATTGTTTTGTTTTGTTTTGTTTTACTTTACTATTTTATTTTATTTTATTTTTTATTAAATTTATATGCTGCCCCCCCCAGATGGAGATTATGGCAGATGGAGGTGGTCTTCCTGGGGCCCGGTCTTTCTAGAAGATGGTTGTTGTTTGCTCTTTTTGGTAGTCCAGGACTACCTTGGAACTCCTGTGACCCCTTCCTGAGGCAGAAATCATTTCGTAGCTCAGTGTGGAATAGAACATGGGCCTTTGATGCACTCCTGGAAACCCAAACAGAACTGAGAATGTCCTAATCCAAAGAGACCATTTTCAGAACACGCTGAGGTACCCTCACAGGCTCGCATTCCATTAATTAACTGGGGAAATGACCTGGGAGCACATTTGCCAGTGTAAGCTTCACTGACCCAGGCAGAGAACGCGCTGCTAGGTCCTGCCCACATGGTAGGTCATGGAAACTAGGCAGGTAGATGCTGTTGAACCTGTTGTGCAAAGAACAGTCATGCTCTGTTTCATATCAGAGGAGCTTCTGATTCACTTTCCCATTCACATTCACTTTCCGTTGAATTGTCCTTTGGGCCAGGTCTGTCCATCTCCCACATTGGTGCTACTTTCAGCCTGCAGCTTGGAGAAGTTGCCTCTCCCTTGCCTTTTGGTAGGACTGCATCTTTGGAGTGAGTCGGGGTTGGTCCTCCCTGTCCCCCTTGCAGGCCATGTCCTTCAAGACATTCTCTCTCTGATTGTCTCAGTCCTTGGTCCCTGGTGAGCTCATTTGCAGCTCCAGGTGTGGAAAGGATTCCAGGGAAGTGCCAGGTTCTTCATGGTGAGAGATGGAAACGTGTATGACCACGCTTTTTGTGGTCCTGGTCTGAGAGTGTCTTTAGACTACAGCTCAGACCTGTTTGCTGGACTCGCTCTGCCAAGAAATCAAGGGAATGACAGGCACGCACAGATTAGCCTGAAACACCCAAGTCTTACAGTTAGGGCCAGCCCAAAGCCGGTGCCTTCAGCTGACGACCTATGCTATGGCCGCTCCTTTCTTTTCCCAAGGTCTCTGTCGATCAGTCTGTTCCGGCAGCCGTGGAAGGCAGCACTTTGATCGGCGCAGGCCAGTCTGCAGACCGGAGTGGCCTTCAGGCCAGTTCCCTGCATGGAGGAGACCCGGCCTCAGCCACCTCTGGCCCTGTGGAAAACAGGTAAGAAGGACCGGGCGGGTTCAGCTGTAGTTGAAGTAAGAGCTTCATCAATGAACAGTTCATTTGAAATCCCCCCTGGAGCAGGAGTGTCCTTAAGCAGACGCGCACTGCCTTTGTGACCGTCCTGTCTTGAGCTCACTTCTGCTTTGTGAATCTGCACCAGTTTGCCAGCTCAGTGCTTGTTTTGTTTGAATTCTGCAGCTCCCAGCCCTTCTCCACCAGCTCCCTGACGTCATCCTCTACTTTGCTAGAAATCCTCGAAGCTATGAAACATCCCACGTAGGTTTCCTTCAACTCTCTCCCTTGCCTTCTGGCAGCCCTTTCTGGAAGAGAGAGTGTGCTGGAGGCCAACCATTTCCCTCCCAGTGGGATCTCAAGGCACACAACGCAGGACCGGGGGGTGGAGGGGCAGAGGCTGGGGACAAGTGAGAAGGTCCCTGGACTTCCTTAACCTGTGGATTGCTTGGCTTTCAGCACAGGGATCCAGCTGCTCTCCGAGCAGAAAGGCCTCTCCCCATCCTGCTTCATCAGTGCAGAAGTGGTGCACTGGCTGGTGAACATGGTAGAGGGGGTGCAGACCCAGGCCATGGCCATCGACATTATGCAGGTGATGATATCTGGAACTTTCCAGCCCCTCGGCTCTCTATATTTGCAGCATTGATAGATGTACATGAAAAATGCCTCCCTTCTGCCTTAATAAAGGCTGGACATCACTGCTTGTCAGTGGGGAGAGAGACCTTTCTGGCAGAATCCAGGGGTTTCAGGCAAAGGGCTGCATTGGGGACTGTTAGATAAACCTCGGCCTGTTCCTTAGATGAGGAATTGGCTTTTACCAAGTCAGGTGGGATGAGCAGTTTCTGAAGGCAGCAGAAACCCTGGTTGCAGACCAGCTCCCTTCCTCTTTGCCTGCACGGCCACCGGCTGCTCCTCAAGCTGAGGCTGTTCTTCACGTCATCTTCTCTCCTTCTCACGGTTTAGAAAATGCTGGAGGAGCAGCTGATAATTCACGCTTCCGGAGAGGCGCTTCGCACCTTTATTTATGGGTTTTATTTCTACAAGATAGTGGAAGACAAGGAGCAGGAGCGAGGTCAGGCTCGGGGCAGTTTGGGGCAACCTGTGTCCCCCAGGAGCCCTTGGCTCAGGCCCCTCCCTTGGCTGGCTCATTGGCGCTCCAGAAAGCAAAACAGGCCAGCCTAAAACACCAAAACACTTTGGGACTGGGGAGGGCAGGGCAGGCAGATCTAACCTGTGGAGCGAACCCCGCCCTCGCCCCACCCCTGACCTTCCTCTGCCCGAGTGCGAGAGGCCAGCCTTCTGCCAGTTTCCTTGGCAATAGGCTGTGCTGGAGATTGTACCCAGCCTGGGCAAGGAAAGGGATCCTCCCCATCTCTCGCAGGGACTCTCCCTGGGCCCTGGGCAGCGTCGGCCATCCCAAAGGAGCTTCTTTTCCTCTCTTCCACAGGGGGAATTCAACAGCACACAGCAGGGGGAATTCAGTGGCACACGGCAGCAAAGGACGACTTCTCCGCCTTCCAGCGAAAGTGGTTTGAGGTGGCGTTTGTGGCCGAGGAGCTTCCCCATTCGGACATCCCGGCGTTCCTCCTGCCGTGGCTGCCCAGCCGCCCGGCATCCTACGCCAGCAGGCACAGCTCCTTCAGCCGCAGCTTTGGAGGACGGAGCCAGGCGGCTGCGTTATTGGGTAACTGCCATGGGAACAGTGGCTGTGGGGCTCTGAATTATTCCAAATGAGGAATATCTGTTCCTCCAAGCCAGGTAGGGCCTGACCAGGAAAATGTGGGAGGAAATTCAGCAACAGAGAGGAGGAGGGGATGATGACGATTTGAAAATGTTGCACTGCTTCCAAATTAGGCCCTTTAGGCCATGATGGGTATTGCTTTTCCAAAATCATCTAAGAGGGGAATCTCAGTTATACAGAAACACTAATGTCCTTCACCAGTGCCAAAATCCTGCTATGCTATGTTCTCATATATTTATTTATTAACAGAAAATGTGGTCAATGACCAGCAGGTTAAAAAAAAAATTAAGAGAGAATAAAATAACAATGAAAATATAATAGAAGTAAAGATAAAAGATGAATAAAAGTCTAAAAAAAGAGATAAAACTAGAAGATAACAGAAAACCAGTAACAAATATCAGCAGCATCAGGGCAAAACCAACATTGTCCTTTGGACTGAGATAGCAGCTGATAAGAACTGAGCCTCTTTATTTAGAACAAATGAGTTGAGATCCGGCAGGAAGAGGTGTTTGGCTTCTACCTCCGAGTGGGACTGAGTTCCATTCGTGCGTTAAAGGGGTTAGAAGGGCAGAGCCCACAGCGGCACGGAGAAAACCGGGAATGGAAATGTGGGCAAGGACTGTCTCTCTCTACCGAAGGGATTTTCGTGTACCTGCCCTCCAATGTCACGGTGGGGACCTCTGCAGGGTGGAGCAGAGGTAAGATTGAGGGGCGACTTGGCAGGAACAAGTGGGTTTGGCCTAGGACTGCCCGGGAGAGCCACCAGTAGCCATCCGATCTGTCTGCGTGCTGTCTCATGACTCTGCTCTGGCTTTCTCTAAACGTAAAGAGAACAGAAACTGGAGCGGGGCGGGGGGGGAGACCACAGAAACACAAGTCAGCCCAAAGGTGGTCTTCCATCACGAGGGGGGGGTTGTCTGGGTGAGGCCAGCAAATGGTTGATGAAGGAAAGTTTAACCAGTAAGAGAAGCAACAAACGTGAGCTTTCCTCCAGAAAATTCCTTCCTGATTCCACACGGGTCAGAGCGTTTGCGGTGCAACATGGGACCCGAAAGAGAGCACACAAAAACCTGGACTGGGCACTCTCTGGAGCAGGGTTTCTCAGCTGTAGCAGCTTGAAGATGTGTGGGCTTCAACTCCCAGAATTCCCCAGACAGCATGCTGGGGAATTTAAATTACTGGAATAAGGGCTGATACTGCTTTCCAACAGGAAGGCACTCAGCTGCTTGCATTGATCAAGGAGTCCAAATCTGGGTCAGGTGAGCCAGCAAGTTGCCGAATGGCTAATGTCTCCTATTTGCTCTCTCCTTCCTTCCCTTCTGCTATTTGGCTCCTCTCTCCGGGTAGCTGCTACGGTGCCAGAACAACGGACGGTGACCCTGGATGTGGACATCAACAACCGCACGGACCGCCTGGAGTGGTGCAGCTGTTACTACCACGGCAGCTTCTCCCTCAGCGCCGCCTTTGAGGTCAAGCTGCACTGGATGGCGGCGACAGCAGCTGTCCTCTTTGAGATGGTGAGCTTTGGCAGCCGGGCTCTCTGGCTGGGCTTCTTCCAGAAAATCAGAAAGGCCTCCTACTGACTAGATATCCTGGAGGCCAGTTTTCAAGGCACCAGGATCCAGTCAGTGTCTGGGCATCAACTGAACCCAGTACTCCTACAGGCAGGCCTGCAGACAAGGCGAAGCCTCCCGACTGACTCCCCTCTTTCTACAGGTCCAAGGCTGGCATCGTAAAGCCACTTCCTGTGGATTCCTGCTGGTCCCAGTCCTGGAAGGCCCGTTTGCACTGCCCAGTTACTTGTATGGAGACCCCCTTCGAGCCCAGCTTTTCATCCCCCTCAATATCAGCTGTTTGCTGAAAGAGGGCAGCGAGCACCTCTTTGATGGTGTGGGGGGGGGCGGCTGGCGGTTTTTTAACTAGCTTGCAGACCACGAAAGGGCAGCTGCTCTTATCCCCAGAGTCTTCAGTAGGCAACTTCATTGTTGGTAGGTGAGCTCTTTGTCCACCTGAGCCTGGAGGGTGGCTTGGATCAGGCTCACTTAGATGGAGGAGCTGAACCGTCTGGGGCTTTGGGGAGACAAAATCCATGCTTTCTTGGGACCAAACGAGGTAACACAAAGGCATCTCCCAGCTTTCGAGTTCTCCAGGAAGCTTTGCAGGACGCACACAATCCCACAAGCGATCTTTGCAGCAACCGGAACCTCCCTCCCGGTTCTCTTGCAGGCTTTGAGCCAGAAACCTATTGGGACCGGATGCACCTTCTGCAGGAAGCCATTGCACACAGGTGAGCGGGCTGCTGGCCAGTGGGTGGGGGGCCGGGGTGGGGGACCAGAGGCTTAGGAAGGAAGCTAGAGAGTCAGAGATGCCCCCTCTGCAAGGCTCGGCCTTTATTTTGCTTTCCCTTCCGAGCATACCTCTGCCCCAGATCCAAAGGAGAACCAGAGAACTGGATGGGGTCATTTTAGCGGTGCCGTGAAGCTTATGGGCAGGACGGGCTGCAAGATGTGCCTCCCCTGGCTTGCTCAGAAGAGCTCTGCTTGTTCCCGGCAGGTTTGGATTCGTACAGGATAAATACTCTGCCTCTGCCTTCAACTTTCCCTCGGAGAACAAGCCCCAGTATATCCATGTGACAGGTGAGCCACGTTTCCCTTCCGGGGCGGCTGACCCTGCATCAGCTCACTTCTCAGCAGGCGGGAGATGCTTCCGAAGGGGAGGCTGAGTGTGAGCTGCCGCGGCCGGCAGACAGTCCTCCCCTTTGGCAGTTCCGGAACTCCCCAAACACCGAGGAACCAGGAGGCGCCTCCTGCCTCCCTCCTGTGGGCTCATCTCTCTGTGCGCCCGGCGTAGCCCTGCCCCACCCAAGGGAGGGGCTCCTCACACAGATGCGCAGGAGGAGAGACCTGCCCCAGGCTGTGATGCCTCGCAGGGCCCGGGCGCCAGGCTGCATTGCTGCTGCTGGGACCTGGAGAAAGAGCCCCCACCCTGGTTTCCTGGTTCAGCCCTGCCCTCGCTGTCCTGCTGGTCCCACCCCAGCCTCGGGCTGGCTGGCTGGCTGCTGCCCGTCTGAAACCCAGCAGCCTGGCATGATGCTTGTTGCCTCTGCAACTTTCCCGCCCCTGCCAGTCTGCTTCTAGTTTTGCAGAAAGCTGTGCTGCTAGGGAACACAAGAGCCCTTCATGTGCCAAGCACAGCTCAGCAGTGAAATTTCATTTTTAGAGCAGCAGCCCACCTTCGAAAGGGGATCAGCCTCCTTGTTGGTTGTAAGAAGGCCCAGGGGGACCTGCCCTGCTCACTAAAGCTGCTGGTCTCTCTGAAAAACCTCCTCTCCCCACTCAGGCACGGTGTTCCTTCAGCTGCCGTATTCCAAGCGGAAGTTCTCCGGGCAGCAGCGCCGCCGCCGCAACTCCACCAGCTCCGCCAACCAGAACGTCTTCTGTGAGGAGCGCATTGGCTACCACTGGGCCTACAACACCATGCTGACCAAAACCTGGCGGTCCAGCGCCACTGGCGACGAGAAGTTTGCTGACCGGCTGCTGAAGGACTTCACGGACTTCTGCTGCAACAAGGACAGTCGGCTCGTCTCCTTCTGGATGGGCTGCCTTGAGAAGATGCACGCCAGCGCACCCTGAGGGCCGTCTCCTGCAGGCTGGGGCAAAACCAAACCCGACTGGGGCAGTGGTGCTGTGGCAAAGCATCTTGGCAGACTTGGCATCTGGAGTGGAGCAGAGGGGGTCCATAAGGTTCAGACCAAGATGAAAGATTAAGAGGAACTGAAAAATAATGGACAGAAGTATGTAGGCGTACTGGAAGCTTATGCCTGCTTCTCTGTGGAAGATACTATATATACATAAATATGTAAATATACGTAAATATGGAATTTAAAATGTAGGCGATAGGAAATAACATCCTCTCCTCCTGTTCTTTGTACTTTGATAAGCCTGCAGCATATTAAAATGGTAGGTAGTTGGGAAAAGAGCAGAAATGGCGATGACCGAAAAGAACAAGGCCAGAAGGGAGATTGTTACAATCCTGGGAGGAGGACTTTTAAGGGTGCTGGGTGGGAAGAGAACAAACCAGAAATTCAGAGAACAAGATGGTGTTGCTTGACCAGAAGGGATCAGGGAAGCAGAAATGGGTTGCAGAGGAAAAGAAAGATGGGATCACCTGGAGCAGAGAGAGGAGCAGATCTCAGCCTTTTGGCTAAGGCCCAGCATGTAGAGAGGAGCAGCAGAAGGCACCCTGGGACGTTGGCCCAGGTGGCAGCTGCTTCAGAGATGAAGGAAGGGCCTGGCTACCCTCAAATATTCGTGCTTGTTCTGGAGACAAAAGTTGAGAACCCCCAGAGAGCAAATGGCTCTTCTCCCCCCAAAGTGCACCCATTTCCTTAGAAGCAATTCCAGCAGAACAAGGATTTACACAAAGCCTTAGTACAGATCTTTTCAGATAAAGCACTAAGGCCGGGTAACAAAATCAAAGCTCAGCATCACAGGCATTAAAAGAAGAAGATGATTATGCCAGAGGCTGGAGCCAGGGAGATTTGTATCGTGAGGGGAGGCCAGCCAATGATTGAGGAGGAGGAGGAGAAAGAAGAGGAGATGGAGCTGGGAGTTGGGATGCATTCCTGGTCAGGGTGGCAGGACAGTGGCAGGCCTCTGCTAAAGCTTTTGACAATGAGGCATCTTGCTTCCTGGGCACCAGACCGGGTTGTCCAAATGAAGGTACTGTGGGAGGGCTGAACCATGGGGTGGAAGACGAGCGGTCCCAGTCTTCTCCTCCCACAAACCCTCTGGGTTCACACCCTCTGGCCTCGCATCTCTTGCTGTGGTGCAGTTTTAGCACTACCAGCGATCTACCAGAGGATGCCTTTACCGGGTGTCCTTTCCCCAGCCCTGTCGTGTGTTGGGGGGAGTGGGGTCCCCCCAACCAATGTGCCTCACTGGCAAGTAAAAGGATGTTTTTTTCATAAAGTCGGTAGCTCCACTTCTGGTGTTGAGGTATATCACTGGGGAAATCAGCCTTCCCCCACTTCCTCGGCAACAGAGATGAACCTCACAAGTTATAAACAATCAAACTTCATTTTAAAAAAACCTTCCTTGTAAACGTCAAGTCAAGTGGAGGACATTCAAAAACAGAGGAAATGAAGAACAGCTAAATCAGCATCTTTAAAAGAATTTCCAACAGAAAAATGTACTAGGAAAGGTAACTCTGCTTTGAGACTGGTGAAACCTATGGACCTCTTCTCAGAAATGTATTTAAATATATAAATAAAATACATACAGATTGCATTACAAAGGAAGCCAATTATGCTCAAATGCAGTTATCAAATTAACCCGTTAGAAACAAGACAATACCGTTTATTTAGGATATAATAATTTTAGATTATTATTTAGATTATTGAAGTTAAGCCTGATTGATTGGTTACGTGGCATCAAGTTGTCGAGTCCTAGTGACCACATAGATTTCCTCCATGACGATCTGTCCCTAACCTGTTCTTTCATGTCTCCCAATGTCCATCCCCCTCGCTGCTGGTCATCCTCTCCTCCTCTTCCTCCCACCCTTCCCAGCATTAGAGCCTTTTCCAGAGAGCTGGCCTTCACGCAATGCGTCCGAAGTAGGATAATTTGGGCCTGGTCATTTGTGCCTCGAGGGAGAACTCCGGGCTGATTTGTTCAATGATCCATCCGTTTGTTTTCTTGGCTGTCCAGGGTGTTCTCAGGAGTCTTCTCCAACACCAAAGTTCAGAGGTGCCAACGCTCTTCCTCTCCTGCTTCTTCAAAGTCCACATCGAGTCTAGAAGCCATAAATGACTTGGCCGCCCACCCACATCTTGAACGAAAAGCTAAATGTCCCTTAGAGGGGAGTGAAAGCTTTGTTCCCACCCACGTTGTCGGCCCCCTGCAATTATGCACGGCCCCAGGTGGGTTTCGGCCCCCAGGCCAAGAAGCCCTGCTCCGGCGGAGAGGGAGCCCCGGGGGACCTGCCCAGGCCCAGCGCTTCGCTTGTGTCCCAGACACCCGGCCCGCGGCGGGTGCCCACCCCCTGGCTACAGAAAGCGGCAGCGGGGGCCCCCGCGCCCCCTTCCCTCGCTTTGGCCACGAGGGACGGCGA
The DNA here is from genome assembly GCF_059951505.1 of Python bivittatus. NCBI lineage: Eukaryota > Metazoa > Chordata > Lepidosauria > Squamata > Pythonidae > Python > Python bivittatus. Next base: position 1,195,066 of record NW_028277070.1, on the reverse strand, counting down.
AGGGGCTGCCGCCCTCCTTCGCTGGCTCCCGCCGGGCAGGCGCCCAGGCACGTGCGCTGGCGGGCCCCGGGCGGGCTCGTGCGCTCTTCCCCCTCCCTCCAGCGGCGGGAAGGGGCGGGGAGGGACCGGGCGCGGCCCTTGGAGTCCGGCAGCGGCGCGAGCAAGCGGTGGGGGACGGCAGCTGCGCTGCCTCGGCCGAGATGGGCAGGTAATGGAGGCTTCGCGCCCGCGGAGCCGCGGGGCGCCTCTCTCCGGCCAGAAGTCGCTGCCCGCAGGCCCGGCGGTTCCGGCTGCGCCCCGCGGGAAGCGCTGAGCTCAGGGCTGCGTTCCGGAATGATAAACCCTCCAAGCAGGTTAACAGAAAGGCGCTCGACTCAGGGCGGCCGGTGAAATAATGAAGCCAGCGAGAGATCGATTCGCTTGAACGTTGTCTTCGCGAACATGTCCAGGCCAGCTAGGCCAACGGGAAAGCACCGCCCGGTCTCAGGCCGGCCCCCCCGGCCCCCTTGCCAAGCGGCCGTTGCGAGGAACCGGGCAAGAGGGCCCGACTTTTGCTGGGAGCCGCGCTCCGGCGCGCGTAAAAGTAGGAGCCGGGCGGCGGCGGCGGCAGTTGCGCGTTGCTCTGCAGGGCTGGCGCGCTGGAAACGCCGGGACTGGGTCCCCCCACCCCCGCTCTTGTTCGGGGGAACGGGGCGGGCACGAGGAGATCTTCTGAAAGGGGCTCGGGGCTTTTCCCGAACAGTTGGGGAGCTCAGCTGCCTCCCTGCCGGCCCCGGAGCCGGGGATGCCCAGCGGAGACGCCTTTCCTGTGTCCGCCCCGGGCAGAGCGCGCGCCGCCGCCGCCGGCTAATCAGGCGGCGCGGTGGGCAGGTGGGCCCCAGAAGAAGCGAGGCCCGGGGTGCCCGTCGCCACGGCGGCGGTTGAGGCGTCTGAAACCGCGGTGACCCCGGGCCTGTTTGCTCGAGAGAAGGCGCTGGGAATGGGGAGGAACGCTGTCGGGTTGGGTGGAAGGCACGCGGGCCCCGGATCCGTCTGTTTGACCCCAAGCGCGGCGGACACGCTGGGGATTGGAATGGCCGACCTCGCAGGGATGGCCCTTGTCCGGAAGTCGGCCCTCCGAACGTTAGGAATCGTCTGGTCGGAGCCCTGGCCCCGCGGGCTCCGGCCTCGTTCCTTCGGAGGTTCAACTTATATCACATTCGTGACTCTGGGCAGCTTCCAATGAAAACATAAACAGTGCCAAAAAACCGAAAATAAACAGCCGCACGAACAATGCAAAACGTTAAAGCAGTGAAAAACCATACAATGCAATAACAGGAGAGCACAATAACTGAAGAACCGTGCAGCTATTTTATGCGCTCCACACCATTCTCTGGTCCCCAGGCCAGATGGCAAAGCTGCATCTTCAGGCCCTTCCAGAAGGCCACCAAGGTCGGGGCCAGCCTGACCTTCGGGGAATGATGTTCCACAGGGCGGGTGCAGCGGCAGAAAAGCCCCTTCCGCTGGGGCCTGTCGCACGACACCCCAGGGGATGTAACCCGCAGCAAGCTGCTTCTGCCAGACTTGATGGGATGGGCAGAAGTCACTGGCAGTCCCTCCAGTAACCCAGCCTCGTGCTATGTAGGGCTGTACAGCTCAGCAGCAGCACCTTGAATTGCACCCGGAAGCAAACTGGTAACCAGTGCAGCTCACAGAGCACAGGTGTAACCTGCGCAGATCTAGGTGCACACAGAACTGCCCACACCACACCACTGCATTTTGCACCGACTGAAGTTTCCAAATACTCTTTAAGGGCAGCCTCATGTAGAGCACATTACAGCAATCCATACAGAAAGTGACCAGAGCATGAGTGACGGTAGAGCCTCCTGATCCAGAAATGGGCGCAACTGGTGTGCAAAGGCGCTCCTAGCCACAACTGCCACCTGCTCTTCAGGCAGGAGTCGTGAGTCCCGAAGGACCTCCGGATTGCTCACCAGGTCTGTCTGGGGCAGTGCAACCCCATTCAGTATCAAAGATGGCATAACTAGCACCAGGAGGCCCCAGAACCCACAGCCACTCAGTCTTGCCTGTGGTTCCCCCTCCGAGCCCCCACCTTCAGACAACAAGACATCAGCAACGCTGCTTAGTTCGCCAGGGGTGGAGATACACAGCGTTCTGATGATACCTCACCCCATGGCTACAGATGCCCTCACCCAGCAGCTTCATGTAGATGTTACACAGGAGCAGAGAGAGTACCGGATCCTGCAGTACCCCACAAGTTAGGGGCTGGGGGGGGAACCTTAACCTAACCATTGCTTCATGACAGCTCTGCTAAAGCTACATAATAGCCAAGCACAAGGTTCTGGAAAAACACCACTGCTAAGATGAGTAACAAAGTATTTCCTAAGTAATGGGATCTGTTACAGCATCCCGAGCCGCCGCCTCCAAGGAAGGCCAGCAGGCTGCACGTGGCCCTGCTGCCTGGACACAGAGTTGTAGGAGAACCCCTCAACCCCAGCTGGAGCCTTCTGCAAGGACTCCCCTCCGCCCCCCGCCCCCCGTCAGGCCAAAACCCCAACAGGGCTGGCTCCAAGTGCTCCCGCCTCCTCCCATTTCCCTTGTCCCCAAAACCTTGGAATTCAGCCAGGAGCCAATCAGAATTTGCAGGGGTGACTTCGCTTGGATTTCTAAAACCCTGCACAGGCCAACCCACTGACTGGAAATGAGGATCTTGCAGCCCTTCGGGTGTGGGGAAGAGAAACTCGTTCAGTACTCCTGCTTCGTGCCCTTGTTTCCCTTCTTCTTTCTGGTAACAGCCATAAAGGAGATGTTTGAGATGAGATAGTGAGTCAGGATCTGAGCTTGCTAAACTCATCCGAGCACCCTGGGGGACCAGCTCCTTTCTGGTATTTCCATCTTGATAGAAAAAAGCGCCCCCTCCCTTAAGAATCTTGTCTGTGTCACAGAAGAAGCACCCTGAAGCCTGCAGGGATGAAGCAGTTCATGGTCTTGCTTCAGAAGAGTGACCTCCAGGATGTCCCCCCATCCGAGCTGCGGGATGAGGCAGGAAGGCTTTGCCAGCGTCTTCAGCACTCCCCCGCTGGCCTGGAGAAGCTGGTGAGAGCCATGGTACAGGGCAGGCACTGGCCACACCTCTGTACCAGTCTCCAGGTTGTCCAGGCATTTGTATCGGTCCATCTCCAGAAGAATCAGCATGACATGGCCTGCAAACTTCTGGAGGTAGGGATGTGTTCTTCATGGTTTTGGCCAAGAAATTGCTCCTGTGGAACTGCAGGTTACTCTTAACTTTCTGGGAAAGATCCCACAAAGTTCCAAGAATGATGTGTTTCTGGTATTCTTTTTAAAATCAGGCCACAGCATGCAGAGGCTGGCACTTTTGCTACCCACCAGCTTCTAATTTAATTTTTGAAACGTCAATATAAGTTTTGTGGGAAAGGAAATGCACTGGATACCCATGGAGGGGCCTGTGGGTCCATTGACGAGCATGGCACTGTCTACCCTGCCACAGGTGACAGAGTTGGGAACATTTGTGATATAGGTTGGAAAGGGATGTGGGGAATTGTTTACTTTAAGCAGGATGTTCTGTATGAAAAAGGAAGCACCATCCTGTTTGTCTCAGGGTTGCGCAGCAATAGAGAGAGAGCAGCTGGTGAAGCTTTGGCATGAGATTCACTACCATAAGACCATGGAGAAGCAGCAGACGACCTCCTTGACTCCTGTCCAGAAATACAGGTGCCGTAAAAGGTACTTGAAGCATATGTGGGGGCCCTGAAGCATGTATAGGGAGAGGGTGTTGGGATCAAAGAGCAGGGGCTGGGTGGGTGGCTGAGTGCGTAGTTACAAGTGAAGATGAAGTCTCTTCTGGAATGTTGACCTGGCGCTGCAGACCCCACTTAGCTTCCCTGGGTTCTGGGATGTACCTGCTTTATGTTGCTAGGAGAAGTCCACCAGAGGACAACTGGGCAGCCTTGGCACAACACTTGAGAAAGGCAACAGTCAGGGTTCAGATGACCAGGGGAGGGGGGGGAGCCAGGCAGAGTTGCTTCTAGAAAGGCTCTCCCCTCTTCCCCTGGCCGGGACCTCCTGAGTTGCTTCGGAAATGGAAATGAATATCTAACATTCTTCCTAAACTCTGCTCCTGCCACGCACACTGATGGCATTTCTGGAGGAACTTCCTTGTTGACGCTTGGCTTCTCTTTGCCTTACTGCTGACCCACCTGCCCCAGGGATTTGTGGGGTGCTGTTTCAGCACACAGCCATTGACTTGCTGGTCTCTCTCTGGCTCCAGAGGGCCAGCCAAACAATACGTCCATCCCACTTGAGATGCGTTCTTTGCTGCTCTTGGAACATCCAGGGCTAGGAAAGCATCGTCCTTAAGCATCACATGATTCACGATGGGCTCAGCTGACCTTAACTTTCTAGCCTCGGGTTTTAGGATCCTTTGGAGCAGCATGATGGAGGGAGAACCTGGTGGGAATTCACCTAGAACCTATGCCTTGGAGGGGGGTTAGGGTCAGCCTCGTGCACAAGGAGGGCTGGGGCCTTAAGTATGCCTGCTCAATGGTCTCTGAGCAGGACATACCCCACTCTGCTTTCTTCCCAATCAGGAATCCCCCTCCAGCATCCCTGTGTCCCGACGGAGTGAAGAACAGGAACTATCCACTGGATGTGAGGGAAAGGCTGCGAAGGTTTGCTATGGAGGTGACAACCAACCCAAGCCGGAAGCAGAGGGTAGGAGGCCAGCTCCCTTCTGGGGGCTTCTTGCGATCTTTCCACATTGCTGCTGCTCTTTGGAGGCTCTGTGGGAGAGAGATCCTGGCAGTAGAAGGGTGCAGCTTAAGTCCAGGGTTATCTCGGAGACAAGGCAGAGGCCTGAGGCCAGATGAGCACACAGAAGTTGGGTTCTTCATCCTGTCTTTAAAATCTGCTGATGGACGAGCCTGATTGTGTTTCATTCCACGGAATCTGCTGCGGGAGAAGTTTGAGTTTGCCCACAGCTCTGCTGTAGAGGCTTTATTTTAAAAGCCTCTTTGGCTGCACTTTTTTTTTTTGCACTCTTTTTTGTTTATGTTTTGATTAATTTCAAGATAGAAAGTCTGGCATGCTCCCAACTCTACCGTTTGTCTTTAACACCCAATACATTTCCTTCAACTGGTAATGTTTGAAACTGTTTTGTAATTTTCATTGTAAGAAGAGAAATGAAGCCACCGTGCCATCCCCTTTGGGAAGCTCTCCTGTATTTTTCATCTCTTTTTTTTAGGATTCTTAATCTCTTTAATAATGTTACTTGCTTGTTCTTGTATTTTCTTGCACATAATCATGTTTTTCTTTTTTTTCTTTTAAGTATAGGTTCTAGATATATGTAATAGAATGGTATTTGAATGCTAAATTGAGTCTTTATGGAGGTTCTAAGTCTGAGCAATATTAGAAAATATGTTAAATATTTAGAAAAGTTTATTATCAGATATTTGTTGAATGGTACAGATCATAAAATGAATTGGTATTGGGAGAATATTGATAAGTGGGCCAAAATAAAATTAATGGATGAAGTTCGTTAGTCTCATTGTAAAAGGGCTGTGAGAATCTAAGAAACAAAATGTAATCTTAGCATATTTAAAATCATTAAGGGCAGATACTGCTTACCTACAGGAGACTCATTTAACGGAACAGGATAAATCTATTAATGAAGGATTGGGTAGGGCAGGTTCACCTCACAGATACTTTGACAAAAGCGAAAGGTGTGGCCATTTTGGTTCAAATGAATTTTGGTATTTCAGTGTTTCCCTAATGAATGATAAAGAATTCATGCAACAAATGTGTGTAGAAACCCCACAATATTTTGATTTGAATTTAGAAACATCAGATGCCCAAATTTTTCAATGGGAAGCATATAAAGCATACATTCGAGGTCAAGTTATTGCTTATACATCATACAAAAATAAGATTAAAAATATAATTTTGTACAGAGAAATGCAGAAAAAGAAATATGAATTATCACAGCAGACAGAATTTATGCTAACATGTCTACAACAGAGATACTGGGAGAACGTTGAAAGACCTTGGCTAATCGCTTAAAGCAAAAGAAAGGGCAATGATTCCAATTATTAGAGGTGAAAGAAAAGACATATATAAAACTTCAATGGATATAAATTGTCAATTTTTAAAATTTCATTCAGAATTATATAGCAAACCAGAGAAAGTATCAAGAGAAGATAGAGAGGCCTTTTAAAATAAAATTAGCCTACCACATTTAGATGATATACAAAAACAACTTTTATTTGCTCCGCTATCTGAGGTAGAGATTAAAGAAATTTTAAAAATGGCAAGTGGTAAAACACCAGGATTAAATGGATTCCCTATCGACTGGTATAAACCATTTATAGATCTTTGGGTGCCAAAATTTTGTCAAGCATATGAAGAGATATTTGAGAAGGGAATTTTATCACCGGCATTTAATCAGGCTTATATTACAGTTATACCAAAAGCAGGTAAAGATCACATTCTGTGTGCTAATTATCATCCAATCTCATTGATTAATGTTGATACAAAGATTTTAACAGCAGTGTTAGCAAGTAGATTACAGCAAGTGATATTGTTCGTTATTAAGAATGATCAAGCAGGGTTTATAAAAACTAGGCAAGCAGCAGATAATGATAGGTTAGTTGTAGATTTAATAGACTTGAACAAAAACAAAGATCAATTTGTAATTTTACCATTAGAGGCTGAAAAAGCCTTTGACAAAATATATAAACAGTACATGTTTGCCGTGCTAAACAGATTCAGATTTCCTTTGGAATTCATAAAATGGATTAAGATGTTACATGAGTCGCCCACATCCAAGGTGAAGGTTCATGGCATGTTCTCTGCTACTCTCCCACTATTTAGAGGAACTAGGCGAGTATGTCCACTCTCACCCTTGCTTTTTAATCTCTGCGTGGAACCCTTGGCTTGTGCTATTAGACGACACAGGGAGAGCTGAACACAGATTGGTTTCCTCTGCAGATGACATTCTCTGGTTTATTTCTAAACCTCACACTACTGTTCCAGCGTTGATGCAATGATAGATGCCTTTAGGAAAACAGCAGGATACTCTATTAACTGGTCCAAATCGGAACGGATGCCAATTTTCACCTATTTTCATTTGGTTACCCATTCATTTAAGGAATATCAATTCCGTATTTGTACTGAATCCATTGAATAACTAGGTATGTGCATACCAAAAGATATAACTCAGTAACATGTAATAAAAATAAAATATATAGAGAGGTTTCTTCAGATATCAACAAATGGGAGTCATTAAACCTTACACTTTGGGGAAAGGTGAATGTTCTCAAAATGAATATTATCTCCAGATTAATTTATATTCTGAGAGGAATTCCAGTTCATATGTCTGGAAAATATTTTCAGAAAATAAATTCTTTTTTTTTTTTTTTAGAAAATTTCTATGAGATTCTTTGATTCCGAGAATATCTTTACAGAAAATACAACTAGCAATTAATGAGGGAGGATTCGGTTTTCCGAACCTGGAGCTATATTATCATGCTCACTGATTGTCAAGTATTAAATCCTGGAAGCCAACGACTGGTGTTAACTTTCCGATTTGGGCGACTTTGGAATATACATATATAGCACCTTTGGTTGGATGGCCAGTATTAGGATCAAAATACTCCAGTATCTCTGGAGACGATTACGTCAGTTAGGAAGTTATGGAGTGTGATCTCTAATGAAAAAGATCTGGCTCCTGAAGCTTTTGTCCTCCGCAGGAGACCTTGGCCGCTGATGCAAACCTGCCGCCCCGCCTCGTCTATAGCTGGTTTGCCAATTACCGCCGCCGTCAGGGGCCGCGCCTGAGCCAGCAGCCCGCCCTGCCCGCGGAGCCCGCGGAGCCCGAGAAGCGGCAGAGGGCGGGGAGAGCAGCGGGTCAGTCTCCCGGGGCCCCCTGCGCTGCCGGCCCCTCGGCTGACTCTCTCTGCCTGGCCCTTCGCGGAGGGTCCCGCTTGCCGGGCGGGTGGGGCTGAGAGCGTGTGGCAGGGCGCAGAGAGTAGCGTGCGTGTCTGCATGTGAGAGTGTCACGGTGTACGTAGACAGTTGGGATTTTGGACTTCGCCTGGCTTGGGGGGCAGCTGTGCTTTATCCCCAGACTCCGGGCAGTGGACCACAACAACGCGCTCCGCAATTCCATAAGAATTCAAAGCAGACTAATTAAGAACAACTGTAATGTGAATATCCCTATCTAAGCAAATGGTCCAAAAGTTAAGCAGCTTGCTTCCACAGGGCAGGAGCGCTTTAGCCGCCTCCAGGGCGGTTCCTCAGAAGTCTGGCCCTCCCCCCCGCCCACCTCTCCTGCGGGGAGAAGCACCTGAGGCATCAGGAAGAACGGGGTGGGGGGTGGGGGGAGCGCCATGGCCTCCCCTCTCTTTCCAACACGGGCAGTTTCCGGTCCGGGCTGGTGGGAAGAGGCCTCTCCTCAGCAGCTCTTCCTGGGGCTGTCGGGCACCTGTTCCTCCCTCTCCGGGCCAGCCCCTACTCCGCTTCCGTCTCTCGGCCTCCATCCCTTGCCTCCCAAAGAGCAGGGCGTCCCAGGAGGGGCTCAGGGAGCAGCGGGGGGGGGGGAGCTGAGGTGTCTTCCTCTGCGCTGCTGGGAAAACCCTCCCCCCCCACCAGTCTTTTTCCTACCTTTCCAGGTGGCCTTTCTGGAGATGCTGGTGTGGCGGAGAGGAAGGAGCCCTTTCTCAAGTTGCCGTCTGCAGACCAGGGCGGGGTCACGCAGCCTGGCTCCGCCACAGGGGCCTCCCCCCCAGCAAACAGGTGATCATGCCGAGTGTCCCTGGATCCCCATCAGATCCCCGTGGATGCAGCCGGCCACCCTTTCCGCTGGGAGGCTCTTCCTTCCCTGCAGAAACGTCAGGGAGGGAAGCACTGTCACCCGTTGTCTCCTTCCAGCAGCTCACGAGGCGGTCAGCTGGGAGAGCGCAACCTGAACCTGGACCCCCTGGAAGCCGCCCAGGCCACCAAGGCAGAGACTGAGCCAGCCCTCGCCCCCCCTGTGCTGGAGGTCAAGTGGGAACCGGCTGGGCCTGTGCCCGGTCCCTGGGGGCAGGACCTAGCCCATCCCTACCGCAGCGCATGCCCAGCCCAGCAGATGCCAGAGCAGCTGCCAATCTCCCGAGCCGCCCACAAAGAGGTGCAGTGCTCGCTCTGGAGCCTGGACGCCTGTTGCCAGTGCAGCTGCTCCAGGACCAAGAGCAGCCTCCCTACCTGGCCAGGTGAGAGTGCCCCAGAGGCAGTCGGGGGGACGGTGCTTTGCTCCAGGGAAACAGATCAACCCGTCTGGGCCCAAGAGACCAGCAGCCGGGGCAGCAGGTTGTCCAGGAGGGACGCCTTTGGGCTGAAGGTCGTCCTCTGAGGTAGGCGGCGGGTGCCAGTTGGCTCCACTCTTTTTGTTGTGGGGCAGAGCTCTTAAAGCGGGCCGTTTGTCTCTTCGCAGATGGTGCCAGGGTGCCCAGGGCGTGTGGGGAGGCTGGCCCCAAGACTGTCAGGGAACAGGCCGACTGGCAGATTGAAGCCCTAGTGCTGAGGAGACAGCTGCTGGGATCCTGGCCAGTCCCAAACCTGCCCTCCAGGTAAATGAGAAGTGGGGAGGGGGAGGAACCGGCCTGCAACTGCCTGGGGAGGAGCTGCGTGTATTTGAGCCTCCTGCCAGGCAGCAAACCCAGTGCCCAATTACACACACACACACACACACACACACACACTGACCCTCCAGACATTGTCTCAAGTCTGAGCAGGGCAGTGGTGGACACGCTCCCTCCCTCCCTCCCTCCCTCTGTGGGAAGAGCTACCAGGCGGCTCCAGGCCACTGGGGCGCTTGCTTTCAGCATGGCATCTCTTGCCTCCTCAAGACGGGAAAGCCAGTGGGGGAGCAAGCGATGTCATTGGCCATGTCTCTTGGCTCCCTGATGCCTCTGCTCAGGCAAGCTTTGGGAAACAGTACAGAAATCTGGAGGAGCCATCTACTGGAGGCCAAAAATGGGAGACCAATGGCTAAGAAAGGCTCAAACCACCAGGACCTAGGCAGAAGGTCCATGCTTCTGGGCTGCAAACCTCAGGCTAAAGCCATGTTTTTCAATGTTGGCAACTTTAAGATGTCACTGTCCTAAAGGCTCTCTTCCTTCAGCAATCACCCTCAGGATCACTTGCTCTCCTTCAGTGCGATGTTTCCAGAAAGGTTATGCACTGGGGGCCCAATATTTTCACAACTTGTGCCTTCCAGAAGACAAGAACAAACTTCCAGGAACTCCTGCCAGAACAATCACACTGTTGAGTCCAACTCCCTGGTCCAAATTCAGGCATCCCACACAGATGGCCTTTGGAGGATTCCAACAAAGGAGCCCACCACCACCCTTCTGGTGGCAAGGGTTGATGCAGGAATCCAGATTAAAACACTCCAGATACATGGTTGTATAGCCTTTGCTTGAACCAAAGCTGCTGTCTGTCATGGGTTCCACTGTTGCTGCTCTCACTGTTAATTTTTTCTTTCAAAACTTTCAGTAGGAATCCATCCTGTCAATCAATCAACAGCTTAAATCTTTACTCTCTGTCCTGTGCTCTAGACACAGAACAGTTTTTTTGTCATTTTTTATGTGACATTTTTTCTAGCTGTGAAGAACATTGTGATGTTCCCTCTCAGCCTTCACAAAGCTGAACGTTCCCAGCTTCTTCAGTCTCCCTAAGAGTCTGTTTCTAGATCCTTGGTTGTCCTCATTGCTTCTGAAATTATTCCAGTTCTCTGAACCCTTTAGATGTCCTCCAGACAGGTCACAGTACCTCAATAGGGATTGTCCCGGGCGAAGGAGGGACGGGCTGTGAGAGGCCCACCCACAAGGTGGTGGCTGCATTTTTTATTGCTGCTGTTTGCCCATGCCCCCTCTGCCAGGTGACCCCACTGTTTAGCCTAAAGAGTTGTTTAACTTTCTACATACTCTTCCAAAATGATCTATTTCCATCAAATTGGGCTGCAATTTCTTTTAATTTAACTTAATGTAATTTGATCTCTGGGCTACATTCTTTGCAACTGTCTTTTCCTCTATATATGCATTATACAATATCCCTCAGTGTCATTTTTTTTCATAATCCTCTACTATGCATTTTTCTCATCCACAGCCTCTTTCATGTCATCGTTCCATCAAGCATTTCACAATTCCTCTCAGTATAACTCCACAAACTGCTGTGGCGCTCTGTTTCATAATTCTTTTCATGGAATCGGACTTGAAAGGAAGGGCAGAAGTCATCCGGTCTACCCTCCTGCTTGGTGCAGGAACTCTAGGGCAGGACAGATGGCTATCTAATTTCTGAAGACCTCAGGTGACAGGGAGCATACCTCTTCATGAGGCTACCTATTCCACTGGTTGACAGCCTCATTCCTCCTCATGTCCAACCTGAATCCTCCTTGTAGTTTCAGCCCACTGATTCTAATCCAGCCCTCTTCAGTAAGAGAGGACACCTACTCTCTCCTTTGAATTCATTCTGTTAGAAAAACCTTCAGCTTCCTTTTTCTCTTGGTTCTGTTGGGCAATGAGTCTGTTTTCTAATACGTTTTCATTCTGGGTTCATGCATTCTCTTCCCACAGTCATTCTACCTGAGTTTCTTTCCATTCTTCCCTTTTCTTCTATGCCTGTTTATCCCAAGCTCCACGCTTGACATTGTAGTGGTTTCTCTGACATTCAGAAACTCTTACCACCCTTGTATCCTTTGCTAATCCTCTCAGACTTTCATCATAAACAATCAGATCTATTGTGGCTTTAGATTTATTTTCATTCCTTTGTCATAGATATGTACGAATAGATTTAAGCTTAAACCACGTATTCAGAACGGACCTTCTTTTAGGCAGATGTTCACCAAGCAGTCACTGTTCTCATTCACTTTGAGTTTCCAAATGGCCCAGTCACTTTTTCTGTACTCTCTTATCTCGTTCCCACCCATATATTTATGTCACCTAGTGGAACATTTTGTCCTGGATCACATTCATTCAAATGATTGCCAATTTTTTCCCCAAAAGTCATCACGGGTTCTTCTGTTTCCACTGTACATTAGAGCACAATGTGCAGCTGTCCCCAGCACATGCATTTCTACTTTCACACATGCCCACAGTAATCTAGGTGACACCCATACATATTTTCTGACATGATTTGACCCTTTCATTCCTCCTTTAACCTAAAACCTCACTTCCTTGCATGTAATCAGCTCCAGTCCAGTTGTGTTTTCAGTATTTTCTTTTTAAAAAGAAATTTATAACCAACTTGAGCTTTTTTTTCCCATACTCCATGGAAGGAGTATGTATGCATCCATGCTTGCATGTATTTGTTTATTTATTTATTTTTGTTCTGAGTTAATTACAGCTATTGTCTTGAATCTTGGGTATGTGTTGAAGCGCACTCAACTTTAGCTTCCCTCCATAGTAAGCATTCTAGCATACGTGAGCCTATCTCCACATCCTTGACTAAGCCATCCTCTCAGTCAAGGATAGCTGATTCTCTTGTGCCTTCTTTCACCTCCTAAAGGAGAAAGCTACCCTCAGGACAAGCCAGGGATTTCCCGGAAGGACGTATTTGGCACAATTTGGGGTAATTAAAGTCTCCCATCACTGTGACTTTCTGCTGTTTGGAGAGATCTTGGTTTGCTTCTGTGTAGCAAACTGAATGTGCCTCGTTTTTTTCTTTCTTTTCCCAGCTTTTCTCCAAGTGGCCTAGTTAGCATTGAACCTTGTCCAGAGGAAAGCCAGGGCGTGGCTTGTGCACAGGTAAGGCCCACCTGCAGAGAGTTCCCATGGGGCTTTGTGAGCTCCTGTCTAGAAGATGCCACAGCACAACTTCTTCCCACCAGCTCTTGGCTGGTTTTCTGTTCTTGTGGGGTTTTGCTGGATTATTGTTCGTTTTATGAAGACCTCTTTTGGGGAGGCCATCGTCCTTAATGGCTGCCTAAAATGATTCTATTTTAAGCAATGAGTTGATAAAAGAAAAACATTTTGAATAATGAAATCAAGTAAGGGCAGCAGGGTTGGATTAGGGAGGGGACGCTCCACAGTCCCTCAGAAGAAAACAGGAGGCCTCACCTGGTTTGAGGGGACGTGAGTGAGGCGCTTGGAGAATGTGCCAGATGGACGATGATGATAAGCGAATACCACGAGGTATTGTGCTGCTGCTGAAAGGAGGAGGGAGAGGGCAGCCACCGCAGCTACTACCTGTGAGAACATTGTCCCAAATTTTCAGCCCTTCCTGTTGTGGGTGAGCAGTTCCTGCTGGTTGGATTTGTCCCCCAACCTCTTGCCTCTGAGTAACCCGGCAGAGAGTCCGGGGAAGCCTTAAACCGGGGAGTGGGATTGCATCCTGTCTTCGCTCAGAGAGGCTGCAGCAGCCATGTGGTTGGACCCATTCTCTGTCTGGCTCTCCTGAAGGACCATGGCACGGTTTGATGCAATGATAATGTAAAGGATGGGCAAGATGGAAGTATAATACATCTATTCATTTGGAGGGGCAGCCCCTAAAAAACTGCCCTTCCCAGATTCTTCAACTGGTCAAAGTCACCCAGCTGGCTTTCCTGCTTAAGGCAGGACCAGAACTCACCGTCCCCTGCTTCCTAGCCTGGTACCTTAACCACTAGACCAACTGGCTCTAGTTTTCATGATCCTCTGCGGGGAGAAACCCTGGACTTGGTCTTAAGCCCTCGGGGATGCACACGTCTCCCCCAGCTGCTGCTGGCTGGGAAGTTTGGGAGTTGTAGTCCCACCATAACTGGACCTGGTGAGTGAAGCTGGTCGTTGCTCCTGGGCGGCAGTTAATTGATGGACTGGGAGTATAGGGACAGTGGTAGACGCAACAAGTTGGAAAAGAAGGAACAAGTGTCTGTTGTGAAGTTCTCGGGCGGGAAAGGCTGGGGGGACAGGAATCACACACGGAAAGGGTCTTCTCTTCCTTCAGCACATGGTTCAAACTGAACAGTCTAGATAAATTAATAATAATTACGTGTATTATCTTTCGGTGAAATATATTCCCCAGCCCAGGAAATGGAGGCCTTTTTCCTCCCTTTGCAGGATGCCCTCCTGCCCCAGGAGACCAGCAGCCAGGCTGGGGCGGGTGAGCAAGCAGGGAGTCCTCCTCCTGGTTCTACTTCGCCTCCTTTTCCTACGGATGTGAAATTTCAGGTATGCCCAGGTTTGGCTTCCTTTGGAAGGAAGTTACAGGAGACTGATGGGTATTGTGTAATATGCGGGTTTACAGATAGACATACAGGCTGTTTATGGATACTGCCAAAAGATGGCAGAGTTTCCTGCCAGTTTCCAAATTCTGATTTCAGCTGCCCTCACAGTCGTCTGTTTACGTGGACGCTGCGCTTTGGCCTTGTTTCATCCCCACTCCCAGCCTCCATAAAGTTGTTGGCTTAAGTCGTTAGTTCTGTGGCCACGTGTGGCCTGTCTGGAAACCGGTTCTGTCTGGTGCACCAGTTACCGCCACTCCTAGGTCAGGAGGCCCTGCTCACGGTCGCCCCACGATCACCCATGGCTGCAGTGCACTCTTCAGGGGCTGCCCTTGAAGACCGCCAGGAGCTACAGCTAGTCCAGGATGCGGCGATGAGTAGTCATGGGTATGCCTTGGTAAATCCATGATATATCCCTACTACACGTGATGAGTTGCGGTTGGCTTCTGCGGGCAAGTCAGAATGCTGGTGGTCACCTTTAAAGCCCTGCAGGGATTAGGGCCTGAATATTTTGGGGGCCGCCTGCTCCCAGCAGCACCTGCTCATCCACATTCCCTTTGGGGTCCCCACCCTAAAAGAGTGTCGTCATCGGGCCCTTTTCTACTGTTGCCCCCCTTCTACAGAAGGGCATCTCCCCTCCTCCCACCCAGATCATGTCAGCACTAACCTGGTTGCCACCAGGAAAGACATTAAGACCTGCCCCTTCCAAGGCACTTTGAGAGCTGGCAGCTCCCTTGCAACCACTGATGGGCAGATACTTCGATGTGAGGATTCCTCAGGGTGAGAGGACTTGGTTATGCAGAGTTGCGTTGTGCTCTTGCGTTCTTCAGCCAGCTTACTGGGCTTGCGACTGGAGCAGCCTGAGTAATTAATAACAACATCAGCAACGACGACGACTCATCAGGATGCTTCCACTGATCACAAGACTGGCTGCTTGGAAGGCCCCCCGAGCAGGCCAATTGCTGCCCCCCGCACCTTGGTTGGGAGGGGGCCGTCAGCAGCAGAGAAGCCGGCCCACGCAGAGCGCAGGGTCTCTGGCTGCAGCTGCTGCTGGGAGCAGGCGGTCCCCAAAGTATTCGGGCCCTAATCCCTGCAGGGCTTTAAAGGTGACCACCAGCATTCTGACTTGCCCCCAGAAGCCAACCGCAACTCATCACGTGTAGTAGGGATATATCATGGATTTACCAAGGCATACCCATGACTACTTGTCGCTGCATCCTGGACTAGCTGTAGCTCCTGGCGGTCTTCAAGGGCAGCCCCTGAAGAGTGCACTGCAGCCATGGGTGATCGTGGGGTGACCGTGAGCAGGGCCTCCTGACCTAGGAGTGGCAGTAACTGGTGCACAAGAGCCCCACACTCAAGAGGCCAACAGTTATGGGTTCATGCCTGGTTTGCTAAAATACTGGGAAATGAAGAGAGAGGGCGGCTGCATCACGGTTGCTTACTTCACCGGTTTTTAGGGCAATTTCTGTGTTTGTGCACATTCATGGCTGCACATGAGGGGAACCTGACATTTAATTGCTGTTCTGCTGTTTCATTCGTTGTGTCCAGCTGTTTAAGTGCCCCCCCCGCATCTCCAGATGGGAAAAGCCCCTCTTGTAATCCAGTACCCTGCTTTCTGGGTTTCCCCCAGGTGCTGTGGGATTCCACGAGCGATCCAGTCGCCATCGACACCTTCTGGGCGGCTTTACTGCTCTGTGAATTATCTTCTGGCAGCCCCGTCTGACTTCAGCAGATCTGCGTGGGGCCCTCCCGTTTGGGCCCAACCAAGCGTCCTGCAGGGGTGTCTCGCTGCTGCCCCAAGAGACGGGGGGCTGCTTTGGCTCAGTCGTGGCGGCACCTAGTTGGTCCTGACCAGAGGCTCCAAGCTGGCAAAGCTTGTTTCGATGAGGGGTTAAGGCTGTTGAGCTGGTTGCAGGGGCCACACGCACCCTTCCAAAGTAGGCCCACCTTTGGCACTCCCTGCGTGGTGATGTGGGGAGAGGGAGGGGAGGAGGAGCCCGATCACTTCCCAGACAAAAGGAGGCTTGAATGTTGGCCGCGGTTCTCATTTGCAACAGGTCCTACTGGGAGTAGTGGAGCCAGTGCTTCGAGGGCTGGGGGCCCCCCGAGCGGATGTTCCCCCGTCTTCCCCAACACACCTCCTCAAGCCAACCACGGACCCTTCCCAGCTCTGGCCCCCTTCCTACCCTTGCCGTGTCTTGCTGTGCGGGCTGGCCACACAGTGGCCGTGGGGCTTCTCAGGAGAGAAAGGCGGGCGTTGTTGACCCGGGCCAAAGCCCTGCGGGTAGCTGGTTACGTGTTCCTCGAGGAAAGCTGCGTACATTAGGCAGGATTCAGATCCTGATCGTGGGTGGCTGTTTTTGTTCAACAGGTTTGCACTAGGATACATACACCGGTTTATAAAGCCCTACAGGCGAATAAAATTTGTTTCTAGTATCCTGGGTCCATCAGTTTTTGGCAGGGCAGGCAGCTTAGCAGGTGGTCAGCGTCCCGTCTGGAAGAAGGCAAGCATGCCTGGGGTAACGAGTTTGGCTGCATGCTTGAAAAAGAGAACCTCGAGCAGGGAATGTTGCACGAGTGTGACTAAGGCTTTAACCTGTCGCACGCCCTGCCTGGAAGGGTTGTCCTAAAGCCTCCGCTGACCGCAGAGGTCACCATCGAAGCCCCTCTCTGTGACAACCTGGGAATGCCACAAAGCGCCCCTTGGAGTGCAGGAGCAGCAAAGGAATCAGCAGTCAAAGTAAAGCGGACACGCTCTGTGTCTGCGCATTAAGGGGGGAAATAGCCGGCCTCTGGGCTTAAGGAGCGGGCGCAGGCGTAGGCGCAGGGGAGCGGAGCGCGCGAGTTACAGATTCAGCTGAGCCGCGCACTGGAAAGGGGGGATCGGCGTCCTCTGCAGGGTTGTGCGCGCGGCGTGGAAGTCTTCGTGGGGCGATGGCTGCGAGACCCGGGACGGTTGCGTCCCCGGCGGAAAAGACCCGAAGGCAGGCGCGGGGGCGCAGAAAGGGGAGTGGGGCGTTTGGGGACCTGAGAATGACCATGGGGGGCTGCGTAGCCCAGCGCCGCTTTCGAAGGCGCGGATTAAGCGCACCTTCGCGGCAAAGGAATGGGTTGGGAGGCGGATGGTGGTCAAACAGGAGAGACGGGGAAGGGGCCAGGGGGCGGGGGAGCTATGGCTGCCCGGGGGCTGGGAGGGGCTGCTGGGCGGGGATCCTGGGAGATCAGGAGGCGAGGCTGGGCTGGGCTGGGGAGGGAATGGGCGTGGCGAGGCTCGCAGGGAGGAGCCTCTTCAGGGTTTCGGAACCTTGGCCGCTGGACGAGGGGGGACTTCAACTCCCAGAATTCCACAGCCAGTCATGCTGGGTGGGGAATTCTGGGAGTTGAAGTCCCCCCTCGTCCAGCGGCCAAGGTTCCGAAACCCTGCTCTAGAGGGACCTCAAGGAGCCGGGCGGAGGTCTCGGCGCGGCCCCCCCAGGCAGGATGCCCGGGGCGGGCGAGGCGAGGCGAGGCGAGGCCGCCCTCGGCGGCACCGCGGCCGAGAAGCGCCGGGCAGCCTCAGCAAAGCCGCTGGGCGTTTCGCTCCGCCGGGCAGCGGAAGCCGGACGGCGGGCGCAGATGCTGCCCGCCCGTTGGCGCCCTCTGGCCGGCCCGGGCGTTCGCACGCCTGCCCCGGGGCCCTGCGCCGCCGCAGGACTACAACTCCCAGGATCCCGCGGCGGAGGGCGGGGGCGTCACCGGGATCGCGCGCGCCTGCGCGGCTGTCCTGTCGCGCGCGTGCGTGAGGGCGTGTCCTCGTGCCTCTGAGGGAGGGGGAGCCGCCGTGAGGGCGCGCTGCGCGTCGGGCTTCCGCTGGGTGCCCCGGGGCCCGCCGGAGCCGGTTCTCTCTGGGGAGCTGGGGGGGCGCCGCGGCTCCGCCTCCGCCCTGATGAGGGTGGCCGCGCGGCCCTCCGCCGAGCAGGCCTGCCCGGGCTCTAGGCCCCTCCTCCTTATGTAAATGTATTCAAATTCACGGGTTGAGGCCGCCCCGGTGCCGTGGCGAGCCGGGCCAGCGGTCCGGGGGTCAGCCGGGCCCCTGAAACGGCGCCGGCCTTCCCGCGCGGCCTCTTCGTCGGGCAGCGGGGGTGGGTCCGCTGGGGCCCGTGCCGGGGGGGGGCTGGACGGCTCAGGGTTCCGCGGCCCCGGGCCCCGCACTGGGTCCCCGGGCCGAGCCTCTGCGCCCGGCCTTCCCGCGCCGCCTTGCGGCCTGCGCGCCTCCTCTGAGCCGGGCTTGCGAGGCCCCGCGCCTGCCGGGGAGGGGAGGCGAGGCGGGCCCCGTGGCCCCGACGCGGGCCCCGCGCCCCGGTACCGCCGGGGCCTCCCCGGGGCCCGCAGGCGCGTGGCCGCAGCGACGGGGGTCAGTCCGGAGTTGGGCCGCGGAAGAGGGGGAGGCTTGGGAAAGGCCTCCCTAGAAGCGCCCGGGGCGAGGGCGGCGAAGGAGGGGCCCGGCTGGGCCCGGCACCGAGCGCGGGGCTTTCCTGGGGCAGCGGCATGCGCGTTTGATAAGTGAATATACACACGGAGAGAGCTGAGCCACGCAGAGGAGGACGGCCTGGCGGCCTCTCGCCGTGTCAGACAACTTGTGTGATGGACAGACGGAAGGAAGGACGGACGGACGGACGGACGGACGTGGTTGCAGCGGTAGAAGTTGCTGGATGGAAAATGCCCCACTTCCCTCGTTCCCCTTCAGCCTTTACCACCAGCTTCTCCTACGCACTTGGTTGAAGACCAGCTAAAATTAACAAAAAGGGCCCGTGTAGGAGGCGAATTTAGGCAGCTCAGAACCACAGAGATGGTATCAGGGAAGCCAAAGCTCAGACTGACCTGAGATTGGCAAAGAGCGCAGAGACCCACAAAACATTTGGATCAAAGTAAAAAGAAGAGGAAAGAATCCTCCTTGCCAATTGCTTAACGCCCATTTGGCTCTGACTCCTCCAAAAAAGATTACTTGTTCCGGGGTATATGAAGGGGACCGGACCGAGATGTCAGAACTGTGGAAGTGCCAGGTGATGGTGAGGAAATGTTGCCCGCACCTTCAGAAACGGGGATCCAGTAACTGACATAGGGGAATATTTAGTCTGGATCTTGACGAAATTGATCTGAAAGCATCTTGGAAACAATGCAGAAACGGATTTGTCAAGCATCGGTCTTGCCAGATTGAATCTTGATTCTTCTTAAATCACTTTTTAATCTAGTAATTTGATAATGGGACTACTATAGGCTTAATACAGTATAACCTGATTTCAGCAAAGCATTTGACAAAGTGCCCTACGGCATCCTAAAAGCAAGGTAGTTAAGTGTGGATTGGGTGACACAAGGGGACACATAGCTCGAAAGCGGCTCATCGGATTGGGGCAATTATCCATTGGAAGGCTCAGTCCTGGATCGTCTCCTCTTTAATAGTTTTGTTAATGGAGGAACAATGTTCTCCAATGACACAAAATTGGGTGAAGTAGATAATAGCCTAGAAGACAAATCCAAAATTATCTTGATAGGCTAGAGGTATGGACAAAAAAACAAAACAAAACTGAATTTAACAGAAATCCAATGTCATCCCTTAGGAAAGAAAAATCGAAGGCAGGACGATAAGCGATATCTAGCTTGCTAATATTTGCAAGTGTCTTGGAATAATGACTTCAATTTGAATATGAGTCAGCAATGTAGCGCTGACATAAACTTCAGCAACGGCAGTTTAAAAAGTAGTATAAATCACTGCTTGTCCACTTAAGTTACCTGTTGCTAAACACATCAGTGTTCTGATAAGGGCTGGATGTACTATAGAGAGCAAGCAAGAGGACCTTGACAGAGCTAGGCAAAAACTCTTTCCTAGGCAAAAGAGGGCGAAGCATTTTTGAGTCCACAACAGTGAGATAACATTTGGAAGTGGCCTGTGCAGGCACTGCCTTAATTCACCGAAGCACGAGGAGGAGGAGGAGGAGGAGGAGATCCAGCACGATCAGACTTGCAAGATCCTGTTACTGTAGCCAATCTCAATACAACAGTTTCGCCCTTGCTGTGGAGTTGATTTCCTGGTCTGGTCTACTTAGTGGGGCTGACAATGTGAGATGAAACTTAAAAGGATGTAGATACAGATTAGACGTTAGGAAGAACCTCTTGTAAGAACTGTCAAGAGACTATCAAGGATGGAGTAGTGAATCCTGCAGTGTGCAGGAAGTTGGACTCGATCACCTCTTGGGTGACTTCCGACTGATTCTATGGTTCTATGATCTCTATAGTAACAGATTTAAGTGATTTTTTGTTTGTCTGTTTGGATTTACTCCAGTAGAGACCCAATCTCACAACAGGATCCTTTTGAAACTGAGGAAGGTAAAATAACATTGCTTGGACTTCAAGTGGCAAGTCTGCATTTTAACGGCATTTAAAAGATAAGAGTATGGCATTTTATATGCCATAAATGCTTCTCCCACATAAATTGGTTAAGTCTTTAGGTGTCGCATATATGTGTAAACAACACTTCGCGGTACAACTGAGCGTGTATTTATACTTAAAACAGGTGGTAACCTAGGAACTACAAGACTAATGAGAGTAGGGTGGGATAACAGCCCTACGCTAAACCTACAAATCAAATTACACCAAGTGTGATAAGAACAATAAATGGGTCCAAAGTCAGCTGACAATCAAGTTCCCAAGGCTGTGATCAGGTCTAGAGGCAAATGGGAGAGAACACAGTAGACAAGAAGGATGATTAAGCTAGAACAGGATCTCCCTGTCTTAGCCATATTCAGCCTAAGGCAGTGGGAAGACTTCCAAGAGATAATGCTAATCAGACATTGCATTATCTCTTGGATGTCTTCCCCTGCCTTGGTTGGTTGGTTCTTCCCAAGAAACAACCAACAGACTATTACAACCACACAGCATTGCCATAACACACAAACCAACAAAAGCCCTCCAAAACATCCTAAGTAAACCAAAAGACCCAGTAGCTCAAGAGGGAAAAACAGGAGTCATCTACAACATACAGTGTAAGGACTGTAACAGCCACTATGTAGGACAGACAGGCAGAAGACCAGCAGAGCACATCCATGAACATCCAACTAGCAGTCAGAAGACATGATGAAAACTCCTTAATCTCACAATACATGAACACAACCATGGTTTCAACTGGGAAACTCAGCATCTTAGACCAAGCTAAATCCAACAATGCAAGGGAATTCCTGGAAGCTTGGTATTCAGACAAGTCAGCCATCAACAGGCACATAGAGGTAAACTACACACCATTCGCAAGAGACAATAAAAAGGAAACAAAAAGATCAGAACACCTCCTTGCCAGCAATCAACACCCAGATAAGCAGGGATTAACACCAGGCACACAATCAAGCAGTAAACAACAGCCTAACCAAGGCAGTGCCAAGGAGAAAACCAAACCCCCACCAACACTGGCAGGGCTAGCTACTGAATATAAACAGCGACAAACCCCACTCCCTTCTAGTACTGAAGATGTTACCTAGCTGGGTAACAAAAGGTCTGCAAGAAAACAACCAAGCTCAGACAACCCCATGGATGCCACATTGCATCACGGTTGAACACATGTTACCAGATTAGTATTATCAGCATAACAATGATATTGATATCCATAATCAGGGCAACCGAGGGAAAAGGGTAAACAAAGGAGGATCCAGGATTGATCCCGGAGAGATACCCGTTATAAGGGGAAATTTCCGGGACTGTATTCTGCCCTCCAGTATTGCAAAAGGATGAGAAGAACACAAAAGAGAGAGAGAGATTTGAACCAATCAAGTGCCCAGCCAGTGATACGTGATTCTGTTATGATGCCAGGGACAGTAATCTGGACAACAGTATCCAATGGACAAGTACCAGCACAATATAAAGCATTGAAAAAGTGCCATCTCAGTGGAATGGCCTGGCCAAAATCCAGATTAAGATGGACCAAGAAGGCCTTTAGGAAACAAAAGTAGAATCAGGTGTGACAGGGAACTCTTAAGAGCTTTAAATAAGAAAAGATGCAGAGACAAAGACTGAGAACTTGCATGCAGAAGGATCTAAGGAAAGTTTCTTCAACAAAAGATAAAGAATAGCATGCTTTATAAAAGTCTAGGAACAGGTAAATAATATAAGATAGAAAAAGAGGTAAAAGAATAGGATGAAGGAAGAGATCAGAAGGGGAGGCCCTCTATGATTTGTTGAACTTCATTCTCCTTCAGATATGGAAGCAGTAGGAAGCATAGCAGAGGACGAAAAAGAATGAACGGAAGAAAAGGAATGAACAATATTAGTCACCTTATTAGAGAAGACTCCTCCCAAGCCCTCAGCTGAAAGAGAAAAGCTGGGAGGCAACATGTTTTCTTGGTGGAGGGGCACGTGAGGCTAATGGGGAATGAAAGGTGGCAAAAGCTGGTGAGGAGTCCTGGCCTGAAAGCAAGCCTGCTTTGGTCTCCTGCAGGTGATGGAAGTACTTATCCAAAGCAATTTGGTGCATGTTTACAGCCTGGTGTGCGTGTGCGTGTGCGTGTGTGTGTCTTCACCAGATCCCTGGTGAAGAGGGCTAGATCTTGGTTCTGGTCTGTGGCCAGGAGCAATCCAATCCAGAGTGACCTTGGTGATAGTACTAAGCAAGTCAGCTAAAGAATTGGAGTGTAGAGTTTCTAGAAGAGTAAGAGAAGATCAGTTTGCTAAACCTCAAAACAGGGTGAGCAGAACGGACTGAGGTGCTGAGGCTGAATCCCAGCAAGGCAGAGATCCCGTTCGTGCAGAAACGCTGGCGTGGATGTTTCGTTTATTGCTCCAGAGCGGTTGCCCTGACAGCTCCTTCTGGAAAAACAGGAGGAAGCTGTGGCCAGGTATGCCGGTGGCTACCTAAAAAGCCCCAGCCATCTTCCCCAGGTCGAATCTGCCCATCTACAGGGACTAGCAAGGAGGGAATGCCCAGGTGCCCAGCATGAGAGATGAGGGGAGGAGGCTCTCAGAGAGTGGCATTCTCAGTAGCAGTCCCCACATTCTGGAACGGTGCCCATGAGCTCAAGGTTGCCCATCCTCATTCCTTTTCTCATTCAGCAAATGGGTGAATTCTGCAGGGCAGAATTTAATTAGGACAACAGATTTTATTTAACGCTGATTGTTTTATGGTTGTTTTTAGCTCTGTACCTTCTAAACCACCTAAAGTTGCACGTGTAAATGTTGGTTGGATGGTTGGTTGGTTAGTTGGTTATTTATTTATTTATTTATATATCACATCTGTATAGCTGCCCATCTCACAAAGCGACATTCCCAGGAAACATATATGAATCTCTCTGTCTGTGTATAAAAGCTTGGAAATGTCTTATGGTGCTTTCCTTCCAATACTCAACAGCTGATCTTTTTGTAGCTATAAAACTGTAATGTATGATTACAGCCATCAGGCAGAAACTTGTATGTTTGGGTTTGTATGGGATATTTTTAGAGAGACGTTTTTGTCCTCCAAAACTGAAGCTGTCAATAATGTTGTGTGCATTTCCAGGTAACCGAGCTCTTTCAAATGACGAGAGAAACCTGTTATCTCACGTACAGGAATGAGGGTGGCAGGCGATCTTCCTGGTGAGTCATCAGCATGGAGCAGAAAGCCATAGCTGATGAGAATGAAAAGAAGCTGGGAAAACGCAACGCACACAGGGAGAAAATGGAGAAGGAGCTGGAGGCTGTATGCAATGATGTCTTGGCCCTCCAAGATAAGTTCTTGACCAAGAACCGCGGTGATATTCAGTGCGAACATGAAGTTCTTAATCTAAAAATGAAAGATGATTATTGCCACTGTTTGGCCAAAATGCCACATGGGCAAAGAAAAGCGATGTGGCGGATGCATCAGAGGCTGCTGATGAGGAAGGCTGTGAAATCAGCAAGGAGCGCATGCAACCCAACCATCCGGTCCAGCTGGGGCTGGGCTATCGCTTAACCTCTCTGTCTTCTCCTATGACGTGGCCCTGAGCTGGCCTGCCTTCCAGCCAAACAAGTCTTGGGTGATACTATCACAGAGCTGGACACACTGAATGAGGATTCCTCCTCATTCAGCTCGTTCGAGATAGCCTCCCTTTGGGCAGCTGACCCAGCAGGATGAGGAACCTGGGGAGGGCACTATCTGAAGGGTTCTTTGTATTCCAGCTTTCCATCAGTCATCATCTCACTGCCATCGTTCAGTAGTCCTTTGCCAAGGTCAACTATGCATCTAGTGCCCAGCTTAACTGTTGTTGGCACAGCTGCGAGGTTGGCCAGATGTGCTGCTGCAGGGACATTGCTGCATGGTTTAGCATAGTGGCATATTAATTGTGCAGAAAGAAGCCTAAAACAAATTATCTTAATTTCATTTAATACATAAGGGCTTCTAAAATAATGGAAATTATTGAGGAGAATGGATCAGAAGCAAGATCCTTTAAATTTCCATTTGGAAGGAGCCGTGTCGGCTCAGCAGGTCCTCCACTGTGAACAGTGAATGGAAATAAATCTAAGTAGGAGTGAGTGGATCTTATCCGCCACATTTATTGCAAAATGTGAGATTTTATTATTGGTGTTTGCCTTTTGTGTGCACAAACTTTCTGAAATGATGCATCTTGAGATATTGCCTGTGATATATGTAGTGGGGGGAGGGGTTGAAGAATAATGATTTACTGTAAATTCTTCAGCTGTTCAGTTGCCTGTTCATTCTGGCAGCACTGTGTTAACGTTACCCTTTCTTAAGATGGATAATAATGAGATGTCAGACTTCTAAATTAAGAAGGGGAGATTTGCTTTGGGGAGATAAATGGTTTCTGTGTTTGTCCAGAATCTTTATGTATTCAACATGGCTTACTGTATCTTCAGTGCAATGAAAAAAAGGGAAATAATCTGTATCCAAGATTGCCTCTGTCTGAGGATGCCCCAGAATGACATTTTGATGTGCTGCTGTTCCAGGTCACACCTTCTGGCAGCTGGCAGAGCAGAGATGTTCACAAGCTTCCTCAGTTTTCAGATGTCCCTTTATCACAGCATTCAAAATGTGTCTAATCTTGGGATTTAAATGATGTTTTCAGAAAAAGGAGGTTTTTTCCTCACTGCTAGCTTGAGTGCCAATGATGTGCAGAGAGCATATGTTACTCCAGATACAGTGGGTGCCCGATGCATTTGACTGTTTAGGGATGAGATGTGCCTTGCAGGAGGTCTGCGTGCTTCTTGCAGCTCCAGCCTCTTTAGTCACAGGGAGATGGCATTTTCCAGTGAGATCAAGGATGCTAAGGGAAGGAGGCAGTTCGCAAGTATCATACAAGACAAGCAATGATAAAGAAAGTTAGTTTCTTACCTCCCTGTTGCTCTTCAGAGGTGGGGCTCTGACATGTGACTGAACACAACAAAGTCTCACGGCACTCAATCTTCTTGCGGGTAGCTTGACCCTGCTGAGCTGTGGCGTCATGTTCCATCCCGGAGCGATTCAGTCTGCCTCTGCCTGGCCTGGCAAGGCAGAGATGGGCAGAAATGCTGGCCAAAGCCTGGGCGACACAGTGCCTGATTCACATGGCACAGCTGACCCGGTTGATCTCCCTGGGCCATTTGCTCATCTTCATGTGCCTATGGCACATGATCTGGAACTGGCTTGTGGCCATCATTTTAGTGTTCCAGCTGCCACAAAGGAGCTGCATCTTCCCTCTCTGCTCTCTGCCCCTTTGGGCATCAAAGTCAAATGCTGGAAGAAGAGCCTATTCCACCTCTGCCCGCTTAAAACCCTCCCTAGACACGTGGCTGTGGCTGTGGGAGATGAAAATCAAAATGGCTGCAGAGACGGGCTGCTAGAAGAGGTCCAGAAAATGGCTTTCTAGGACAGCCTTGATCACCAACATCAGAAGGGACTGTTAAGCCTTCTGGTGTATTTGCACATGGGGATTCGTTCATACAGCCAGCTAGTCTAGTGCAGTGTTTCTCAACCTCAGCAACTTTAAGATGTGTGGACTTCAATTCCCAGAATTCCCCAGCCAGCCATGGGGAATTCTGGGAGTTGAAGTCCAATCTTAAGGTTGCTGGGGTTGAGAAGCACTGGTCTAGTGTCTCACCTTTCAGAGTTTTAATGAAAAGTTACCATTCAGAAGTGCCTAATTTTGGAGCTTGGTGAGGGGGTCTGTTTCCAAGTAGAACTTAATCCAGAAAAAGAAACCATCACGGATCTGAGGCATTTATCTGGCTGATAATCAGGGCTTCAGAAGAGTCGCTCCTGTCTGTCCCACGCTGCTCTTCTCTGGCTACCTTCTAAGCTTTGGTGTTGGTGGGTCCTCGTTCTTAGGTCTGCTTCTGTGTTTGCATCTCCCCCACCAGACTGCCAATCCTGCTTTGCTTTCGAGTACTTTCCTCTTGACTCTCATGGAATATAGCCCTAGTAATGCCATGATGTCATTGCCCAAGCAATGGTTGCCATGGGGACTGGATAACGCGTCATGTAGAAAGTTGCTAGGGATACAGAGCTGGCTTGGAGGGAAGGGGAGGAAACATCTGCAAATATTCCTAGTCAATATAGGAGAACAGCAGAAGCATAATTCAGAGAAGACACAATGAAAATTTGATTTCCTAGGTTTTGAATGTCAGATAGGTCTCACTGTGCCAACCCCTCAAATTAATTCCAAGACAGGAGCTAATGGGGGAAAAAGTCGAGTTGTGGGGGAGCTTCTCAAAAGAGTTCTAAAAGGATAATTTCAAAGACTTACAATAACGGTGGGGGACGGGGGGGGGGGAAGCAAGACAGCCAATGTGGCTTTGTGAGAAGGCCTCCTATGGCAGGTAGCAGGAGGTCACCAAGGAAATATGAGCAGAAATAGCTTGCCTTTGTAGAGAGTATGTCAGGAAAGCTAAAAATAAACCGAGATTAGTTAAGGACAACACAAAGAATGTCTTCAGAAGCTCAAAAGAAAAGAAAAAGGAAACCATAAGCCATCTGCTCAGTGAAGGTGGAAAAAGGATAGATAACAGAGAAGAAAAAAGCTAGAATGGCTGAACTCGGCGGACGGAGCAGGGCCTTGGACTCTGGGGCCTAAAGGACCCCTTCCAAGTCTGTGTTCCCAGAAGGTCCAGATTCCAGATCATGAAAGTTACAGAAGACCCCACAAAGAACCTTGGAGAAGACACTGAACCAAAAGACTCTCTGAGTCTTCGGGAAGACTTTCCCTTTCCAGAGTAGCCAAACCTTTGTCTTGGGAAGAGCAGTAAGTGTCAATTTTTAAAATTTAAAATTCATTGCCCTCTTCTTAGGAGGGCACGAACGTGACTGAGAAGAGCTGAGCTGGGAGGCTTCTGCTCAATGGAGCGTCATCCTGCACTTCTGCAATGCCTCTGCAGGAGGCAGAACACCCCAAGGGATGAGCCAACAGCAGCACAGATGCTCTTCTTCAGGATGGCAGGATGAATTGTTTAATTTCCCCACTGAACCATTTTACTCCCTCCGTCTGCTTGCGCAACGTGTCTGGTGCAACCGTGTGATTTCTGTAGCAAGGCATTTCTCCTGTTGTATAGCTTAACGCTCTTTGCTTCCTTCTGAGGCTCAGCAGTCCTTCCTGTAGGCACCCTCAACCGTCGGGATCTTCTCAGGAGGATCTTGGAGGACAGAGCTCCAACCCCACCCAGCCGAGCCACTGAACAGTCATCACTCATCAACAAGGACATTGTAGGAGAGCCGTGGTAGCCTCCGGGAGCCCCTTGTCCAACCAACCAATTTTATTAAATGGCAGAAGCTTTGGTGAGCTGCAGCTCCCTTCATCGGATCCAGTGGGTGGCAAGAGTGATATCGCACATCCCTCGCCATGCGTCCTACATCAATCCAGCCTACGCCAGTCCAGTCACTCTGTGCACCGGATGAGGGGAGCTGCAGCCCACCAGAGCTTCTGCCTTTTAATAAAATTGGTTGGTCAGAAAAGGGGCTCCTGGACCCCTCCTGATTTTTTGCCATCAACAAGGAGTGTGCCTTAGTGCTTAATACTGGATTTAGTCCTACCTGGGAGACCTGGTTTCAAATTCTGACTCAGCCATGTTGCTTTAGCCAGTCACAGTCAGCTAGATCTACCTGACAAGGTTGTTGTGAGGATCAGGCGGGAGGAGGAGGTATCTCTTTTGCTTATGTACCTGGAAGGGTGGCAAGACAGAAGTGCATGCAATAAATAATGAAATGTTTTCCATCCTCTGCTCAGAAACAGAACCTGGAGCACTAACAAGGAAAACTCTTAATTTTCCCAGTTACCAAATAGTTTTATTGATTCATGTAAGAAACTAATACAGTACTGCTTCCTGTATTAAGAAGATCTAAAAGCAGTATAAAAGAACAGAGTAAACAATTTAAAATATTGCATAGTATTTGATTGCAGTCAGATTGCATAGTAATTAAACGGTTTAAAGCCAACGTTTAAAGCCAAAGCATGCGTGCGCGCACGTGCGCGCGCACACACACACACACACAGGAGAGGTCTGGCCTTCAGGCTGTTGGCAAGAGGCTTCTAGAGGACAAGGGCCCAGGCAGAGGGCCACTCCGGGTAAGTGCTGGGTGACAGTCTGTCCATGCCTGTTCTGGAGACCTTAGCAGGGTTCCGCCTGTAGCACCATCGGAAATAGTGGCTTGTGGGTGGGGGCTAATAGAGGTGTTGTTTCCAGACAGGTGTAGCAGGACCAGGAGTCCCACCTGCATGGCATTTTGCACCGCAGGAGAATCATCCTGGGCCGAGAACGAGGGGAGCCCCTGCAGCCGCACTGCCATCTCAGCATGAGGTCATCAGGGGACGGACTCCAGTGGGGACATAGTCCTGTTTGGGAAAAGGGGCAGTTGCTGTTCCACTGAACCTCATGACTGCAGCAAGTGCTCCCGGAGCCCCTGCAGAGCCATCAGCCCGTTCTGGCGGAGGGAATGCAGCCCCACTGAGACAGGCAGGCTTATTTGGGGCCTTCTGGTCTGCTGGACCTTCATCTGCTCAAGAGTCAGACTCATTTTATTGCTCCTCAGGAAACACCTCGCAGTCCCCAGGCCGCAGCTCATCCTTCCCTGAATCAAAAGCTCCTAATAACTTCCCTCCCCGCCCCCGAGGAGGTGCAGAGCACCCCCACTTAGGATGGGTCTTCTGACTCTGGGATAGGAGAGGATCCAGAAGAATAAGAAGAAATGGAGAGCGGAGGGTCACCTCCTCCCACAGAAGCAGTCACCAAGGCATCTAAGACACTCCCATTCATAAGCCGCAGCCGAAACCACCTTTACTTATTTTATATAGATCTTTTATAGCACCATGTTATCAAGCTCTCTGCAGTGCACAAAAACATAAAAATCCACAAACAATAAAACATCGCCAACCCATTCCTAACTCAGAATAAATGTAATAACGTGCCCATCTGAGCTGTGTATTACTGTCAACAGAGCTTCCTGCTCAAGGCTGCAGGTGAATAAAGGCCTCCCTTCTGTGGCCTCCAACTCCGCAAGTCATGAACTTGCTTCTTCAGGTTTAGAACTATCATTGGACAGTCCAGAGTTTTACAGATGAGTAGTACTTCCATCTTACTAGGGTTTAATCTGAATTTGTTTCACCTGATCCAGGCCATAAGAGCCTCCTGATCAGATCAGAAACTTCACAGCATCTCCACCCTAGCCCAGGGTGGCAATACTTAATTGAATATCATCAGCTTACTGATGGCACTTCTCTCAAATTGACAGATCCCTCTCAACAGTTTCAACCAGATGTTAATTAGCATGGAGGTGGAGGGAGATGACCAAGTCCTTCAGGACCCCACTTCAAAGCAACCACAAGCTCAACTGTTCTTCCACCAGGACTATTGAAATGATGCTCCCAACTCTCGCAGGTGGTCCAAAAGGGTATCATGATCAGAAATGCCAATGAGAGTTCTAAAAGGCCTAGGAGGGGCTCCCTCCCTCCCCCCAGTCCCAACAAAAGTCATCTAGCAGAGCAACAATGCTGTTTCTATCCCATATCCAGTCTGAATCCTGACTGGAAGGGATCCAGGTAATTTACTTCACTTCTGAATCTCTGTAACTGATGCCAGTCATGTTATACAGAATTTTTCTCAAAAGGGAAGATTGGAGACTGATCAAAATGTCACCAGGTTCCACAAGATCAAAAGAATCCCAGATTACAGTGGAAGACACAGTCCTAATCACACAGCATGACTGCCCAAGTTGAACCCCAAAGGAATAAAGTGAAAATACTTGTAAAATCATCAAAGCAGCCTGCAAGCACCTTGGCTCTTGTCCTTCCTTAACAGTGTCCTGGTCACTCTGAACAGGGAAGCTGGGTGAGAATCTTTGGGTGCTATAAGTGCAGACAAAGATACATGTCCTCCACTTTTACTGAGATAACATGGGCCCAAACATTATAGTTTTTTAACCACCTTTGGTTCTCCCTTCATTCCCAAAGGTCCTTGGCAAGCCAGGGATGATTGGAGACAGGTCCTGCAGAAGCCGTCTTTTATGCCAGAGGTTGACCAGGTGCAACATCCAGCTCCTCTCCTGTCATTGGAAAATAAATCTGTTATGGTTCCCCGCTCCAGTAGACCTTCAAGTTCCACAAGTGCCAAGAGTAGACCATCCCAATAGGTCCACTCCCCTCAGAGAGATCCAGGGTACCCACAATTCAGAGCTTGGAAGAAAGTAATTTGAGCTCAGCAAAATGCTGCTAGCAACTTTAGATCACATGCCAGTTGCTCCAAAACAAAACCCAGATTCAGTCTGTGCCTATATATGTGAGTTGGAGCTGAGATCCCCTGAGACATACTGTGGTCACCATGAACGCCAGACTTGGAGACTGAAATCCCCCCGCTATCAAAGCCTTGGGAGCCTCATCACCTGCCTTGCAGCAAGGGCCAGGAGTTGGTTGAAGAGCCCAGCCCAGGATTATGTGCAGGCACTCATACCTGGGCACCTTGGAATCAGTGCAACTGGTAGACGTACTGCTCAATCCTTGAATAACCACAGCTGCCTCTTTTGCTGCAGGATCTGGAGCTCAGGAGGCAAAGCTCTGAGCAGGCAACTTCTCCCCATCAGCCAACCAGATTTCACTAATATCCACCTGGTTTGCCCCCCAGACCATGAGGTCTTATTCTGCACAGATGTGGTGTTCAGCTGTAGCAACCTGTGGCCAAGGGGTCCCACAATCTGGCTACCAAAGCCTAGGGAAGGGCCACTAGGCTAGAAAGCAGGAACTGAGCCATGTGCAGTCTCCATCCAGCCACCCAGAGTTGCTGCGTGTTGGGCAGCACATAAATTTAATCATCATCATCATCATCATCATCATCATCATCATCATCATCATCATCATCCTGGAAGGCAGCCCTGTTGAAACACACGCCTGGTCTTCATCACCATGACCGAACTGCCTCGCTCCCTTCTCCAAGCATCTTGTTGCTCAGCTCCAGCAACACCCTCACCATGCAAACTTGGGGGTGGCTGTGAGTCTGCTGCACTTCCTAGCCCTCAAGGCTCTACTCTGACCACACACTTAGCCAAACCCACCGTTGCACCCCGGGGACCCTCCCCCCTCAGTCTCTCTCCCCAGGATGGAGGTCAGAAAGGATGAGGAACTGGCTGCCTCTGCCCGGCTGCAGCCCTTCAACTCCCTTGCCCCAGAAAGGCCCTTTGGGACCGGGTGGAAGCTGGTACAAGCTCTGGGGGTCTCAGGAGTACGAGAGCTCATGCTGCGTAAAGTAGGCCACTGGCTTCGGGGTGCTGAGAAAGTGACCCTCCCGCAGCAGCAGAAGTGGAAGTCGTGGGCCTGTCTGATGCCGCTTGGGAAGAGCCAGCATCTTTGCAAAAACTCTTTGAACAGCAAATGCCAGGCTGCCAACCCTTTTCTTACGGTTTTTTTCTGTTGCTTTCAGACAGAAGACTCTTACTGGGGCTGCCAATTAAGGGCGTTGCATAATTATTCACTCTTTCCCTCCTTAATGCATTTTCTGTGGGAAGGAAAATGATGGCAAACGCAACAGAAAAAACTTTGCAGGCTGAGTGTCTTTCTATCAGGGAGCTGCGGGGACTAGAGGGTAGAAAGGTGCCTGGTGAGCTCGTTCTAGGGGCCATTGCGAAGATCCGATCTGCTGACGCTGAACTGCAACCTCAGGCGATGGGGTAGAGTCCAGGTCCGCCCTCTGGGGCCAAATGTGCCTTTGGCTCACCGGGTTGAACAGGCAACACCAGTGAGCCAGGCTGCCTTTTGCCAAACCATCAAGTAAGCAGATGCGATAAGCATTTTGATAGTGTTCATAATACTCAGCAATAAACATGTCACCCAGTTCTGACAGCCACATTTTAGGAAGATCATTGACCAACTGGGGCAGGGTGAGGAGTGTCCAGAGGGAGAGCAGCCAGAATGATACGGCGCTCGGAGGAATGAGGAACAGTTGGCCCCAGTGGAACGCTGAGCCTGGAGAAGGGAAGACCATGTGACAGGGACCTTTAAGTCACTCCCGTAGAAAAGTCAGGGCAGGCCGGACAAGAAACAAGAGGTTTACCTCACAAGAAAGTGGATTTCAGAAGGGAGCAGGCTCTCCTTCGTGGGAGGACTTGGACGGCCATCCGCCGAGGACCCTGCAGGAATGGAATGGATTCCCGCACTGGGCAGGGCCTTGGCGTAAGTGATCTCCAAGGTTGCCTACAATCTGCTCCTTCTGTTGTTCTGTGACTCTGGAGCAAATAATGGCATGGCTACGTTCATATCTGCGGACTTTAAACTTATAATCACATTAAGCGTATAAGCATATGGACCTGGTGGACTTCGACATGTAGATATGAACCTGATCAAAAGATCTTCAGGACAAACAGAATTTTGAACGATTCTTTCACCTTGCATTCGGTATCTCTCAGCAACGTGTCCAGATCCGAAGAGGAAGGTAAATTTATCCTGAATGCTCTTGACATAAGGCAAACATTCGTTTGGGTTAGTTGTCTAGAGGATAGTTGTTCAGGACTCATCTACACAGATGATGATGATGATGATAGTAGTAGTTTATTAAACTTGTATGCTGCCTGACTCCCAGTGACTCTGGGTGGCTCACAACAATCAAAGGAATAACATTAAAACCAACAAAATGTAAAGGATAAAAGAAGGCAAATGCAACAGACCAGACTTTTTGGTTAGAAGTCCAGTTGCCATGACTCAACCTCCAGACAATTCCACCTGGATGACCGAGAATCTTCATAAACAAACAGACCAGATGGGATGAGGCGAGTGTCCCACTCCCCCCGCCAAAGCCTTTCCTCCCACCCTAAACTTGGAAGGGTCTCCTGCCACCCTAAACTTTGCTGTCCCCACAGCACCCCTTGCTGCACACTGGGAAAGAGAGACCAGGCAGTGCTGCTGTCTGCAGAGCCACGCAATGGCAAAGGAGAAGCAATTGTGGGTTTCCCTGGCTGGAGCGTGAACCTCGCAACCTGAGGGAAGAGCTGCCACCAGTTGCCGTACAAAATAGATGCCAGGCTGGGGCTGGCATAAATCTGAGCCATTCTTCCACCACTTTTACCCCCAAAGCCTATCAATCCAACTGCTAGTAGACGGAAGCAAAGGCTTCCTCTCTCTCAACTGCAACGTCATGATTGCCCTGATTGGTGCTGACCTGCTGCGTACATGTTCCTGGGGTTTTGGTTGGGGAGGAACATGTCAAATGGTGGAGCATTCTTGGGTACATCCGCTTCATTGGTTCACTGGTTCAGAACGATGATGGCTCTGTTGCCTGGTAATCCTGTTGACCATCCAGTGGCAGCAAAGAGCCGGAGGCCTTCGCAGCTCTGGGCTGCCATCTTTGGGTAGACCGAGATGCAGCCACCAGATAGTACAGGAGAGTAATGTTGTTCGAGGGCTGGTGTTTGAGGAAGACGTTTTACTGTGTGTGTGTTGGTCTGTGAGTTGACCCATCCTTCGGAATGAAGCCTGCAGAGCAGCTGCCGGTGCTGGGTCCTCCCTGGTCTCTTTCCCGGCCAGAGCAAAGCAAGACACAGGAAGGCCCCTGCCCTCCTTCCACCCCCGGACCACTTGCAGCGCACGGCATTCGAGCACAGGAGGGCTTGGCAGGAGGACAGCTGGGATCGTCTATCGTGCCAAAAGGTCAGAAGGCGTCTGGGAGCACCTTTTCCAACCCACCAAAGGTATTAAAAGGCAGAAGCTTCCATGAGTTGCTGCTCTCTTCATCAGGTGCGTAAAGTGGCGAGATGAAGGTGGGATTTAGAGGGGGTGAGGTGAGTATGTGCGCAGTGCCCATCGGTTGGGGGCTTTGGGCTGCAGGGCCTCTTGGTGGTCAGTCAGTTGCCCTCCTATAAGAAAAAGAAAAACCACAGAAAAGCGCTGGGAAGGAGGCAGGTTCTGGGAAAGCAGACGGCCCTGCAAAAGGGGGCAGCTGGGCAGATCAGCCAGACGGCTGCCAACGCTGGATCTGAACAGGGACTTGCTCTTGTTTCGGAGCTATTTCTCCCAGGAGGAGGTTGCTGGTTGAGCTGAGGCCCAGAGATGCTAATACGTTTGCTGGTGGCTGAGATGGGAGCAGCCCTTTGGAAAAGGGAATGCTCCTCTGCTCCTCAGCCCAGAGGAAGGGAGGCCTTGCCTCTGATTCATCAGATGCCTCCTCACCAGAGCTGAAGCAGGCTCTCCGCTGCCAGAAGCAGAGGAGTGCCTTGATATTGTCCCTCCTGGCCTAAGAACAAAGCCTGCTCTGCCCTCATTGGGCACGCCTTTGAAGGAACTACGCTTAACTAGCTTCGCCATTCCTTGGTGCTGCAATCATGTCCTCTCAAGAGCTTTCCTCCTTCCTGGCTTCCACACCTTGCCAACCTCTCTGGTGTCCTCCTGAGGGCTCCATCATTCCCCTCTCAAGGTCCGGTCTTTGCGTACCAAGAGTCAAGGAAGCAGCAGGCTGTGCAGCGGAGCTGCCCTTCCCGGCCAGAATTGGGGACGGACCTCTCTCTTGGGCCACCCGATGAGTTCTTAGGGGACTGCCATGGCCAGGTACCCACCACAGTTTTTTCTAGCTGGTTGGATCTGGACAAAGAGAAAGGCCTTAGTCTATCCCCTTGAGGTCTGCTGGCTGGAAATCAGTGGGAAGAAGCTTGTGCTCCTGGGAACAAAGAGATCCTCCTGGTATCTCCAGGCCTCTCTATGTCTCTATTTTATCTTTGGGAATTTTGGAGACATTGGCAAGTGCACACCTGGGTTACATCACACACTTCTTCCCTGAAGGAGAATCCTGAAGGTGAGCAACTGGGAACTTTTCATGCCATGACTAATCCCTATGGATTTGGGATGAGATTCCAGCAGAGGAGGGGAAGATCGAACAGCCCTCCATTGTCAGCAAGTTCGTTTATAAACAGGAAGTGAGCAGACGATCAAATGAACAGCTATAAGGGCATAGATTCTGTTGACATGCTTAACTGGAACTGTAGCATGTAGATGGCATTTTTTAAAGGGTTAGAAAAAGGAATGGACAAAGGGGGAAAAGAATCACAGAACATGAGATCCAATCCAACCTCTTGCCAATGCGAGAATCCGCTCCTGCAGCACATCAGTGCACAAACGCTTCTGCCTTTTCATCAACTCCGTAAGTCAGAAAAGGTGCTCCCAGACTCGAGATTTTTTGCCACTCTTCCTGCAACATCAGTTTTAATCAATCAGCTCTGGGCAGCTAACAAAGCATAAAACTGAAACATACATATAAAAGCACTGAAAAATAAAAACAATAAAAGACACAAGGAAAAATAATAAATTTCTCACCAAAACTGTTAAACAACGAAGAGCAAAACACCCTGCCTGGGCTGTGCTCACATCTTGGCCTTAAAGTCTGAGGGAAGGGCCCGTTTTTAAGACCTTCTGAAAGGCCAACCGGATCAGGGCCAGTCAGCCTTGGTTTGAGCACCTCCAGCAAAGAAGAGTCCATTTCCTGAGCAGTCTCTTCCGCTGCTGAAAGCTCGTATTGATGGGACCTGATGTTCGACTGAAAACTACTTCTCTATCATTTAAACCCGTGCTGTTTCTCCTGTCTTCTGAAACAACTCTAAATAGAAGATCATTCTCCCTGATCTTCTGTATCACAGATACTTAAAGAGAGCCATCCTGTCTCCTTAGTCTTTGCTTTTCCAGGCTACACATATCCGATGCCTCCAACAGTTCCTTGTAAATGTTTCCTTCCAGGGCCCTGAGCATCTTGGTTGCTCCCTTAACACACTCTCCAGTTTGTCAATGCCTTTAGGATTTCTGGGGGTGGGGGTGGAAATATGT
Source organism: Python bivittatus (assembly GCF_059951505.1). Classification (NCBI taxonomy): domain Eukaryota; kingdom Metazoa; phylum Chordata; class Lepidosauria; order Squamata; family Pythonidae; genus Python; species Python bivittatus. The sequence continues at coordinate 1,158,568 of NW_028277070.1, read as the reverse complement.
ATTTCTGCAACAGGAAACCCACTGAGCAGATGCAGTTTGGGCTGAAGGTACGACCAAACCATGGGCCAAAACAGAAATTAAAGGGAGACCAAAGAAATACAATAATTCCTGATGGGAATGGGAATTTCCCTTGACCCTGTTCAAACATGTTTGCCATGGGCAGCCCCAGAGACGCATCTTCTTCATCAAACTGAACTTTCTCTCACGCACTCTTGTGAAACTGTCCCAGCTGGTTCAGCAGCTCTTAAGACAGTACTTTCCAAATGTTGACATTTCCGGAAACTTCCTTCCCAACAGCCTTTCCGTGTGACACATATTTGGGAAAAGCAGCATTGTTCTGTCAAGGCATAATGCGTCCCAAACCTTTAGGCAGTTTTGTTCTTTGGATCTCTTTGCTTCCCTTGGAAATACTTAGATGGCACACACCCCTTCCTCGTGCAGTTTTAAAGACCTCTCTGGCATCCATCTCAGGCAGCGTGCTGGCCCTTGTTGGGCTCCTTTGCTTGGCAGGCAAAGTCTTCTGATGCTCAAGGACATGGCCAAAATAGCTCTCCCAATGTCTGAACCCCCTTCTCAGTGTTGGGCAAGATCTTGAACATGAATGACTGATGTTGGCTGAAGAGGAGTCAGATCCAAAGGGAACCCCTGTCATGGCAGCCATCACTTTGTTCTGCGCATGGAAAGGTTGCTTTCTGGCCAAAAGAGCCATGTCATTGCCTGCCCCTTCTACCCCACATCCAGGGGCGGCAGAGCCCAGGTGACTCAGCCTTGGAGGAGAGTCCTCAGCAAGTGCTTGGAAGGGAGCAGCAGAAAGATGGGGCCACGTCTTCAGAGAAAAGGGGGAGAAGCCGGGGAAAAAAAGCCAAGGAATTGCTGACGACTTTTGCTGAAGGTAAAGGAAGGGACGCGCAAGGAGAGGGAGGTCAGAAGCCTTTGGGGAAGGAAGGTGAAACCAGAAAGCTGACTCGGGGAATTCAGTGAGAGGCCTGCCGGGGAAGGGGATTAGGGATCCCAGCGGTAGTGTCGTTTTCTGGCTCAAGAAAGCACACAGAGTATCCATGGCAACCATGAAGAAGAAGGAGTTCAGAGGTTCAAGATCCGTTTAGCTAGAAAAACAGGAACCAGGCCAGCAGCTGGAAGAGGAAACAATAGGGGGAGTGTTGGGGAAGAAGGGAAAGAGAAGGGTACTGACTCAGCAAGGGTGTAACTTGGGCCGCAAGTTTCAGGTCACCCAAGGCCACCTTGATTCACACACGGGCAGCTTCTAAAAGCCTGGGAGAAAAGGGCCTGCCTGCTGGCGCTTGCTCCCAGGACTCACAAAGGAAGCCACCGGTGGCCCCACAGGAGCTCGGGGGTGGCTGCAAGAGTGCTCACCAGGAGTGTCACGCAGGGAGGGGGGTAGGACGTCTCCTTCGGCATGTGGGGAGCTTCCCCAGATGTGAATGCCGATCTCCTGGGCTCATCCCTGGACCCTTCTCCAAGGGCCTGGCAGGCCGAGAGGACCACAAACCCCTGGCCCAGCAGTACATTAATGCATTTTGGGCATTAGAGGAATATAATTTGAATGCAATATTTTAACCCTGACTTGTTATAAATCTTGTGCTGCTTTAGTTCAATCATTTGGAACTGCTGGGAGTTGCTAGAAGTTGGGCGGCATATAAATTTAATATATTATTATTATGGTTGGTCGTACAGTCGGCCAGATGTTTAGACTGGATTTGGCATTTTTGTCCACCTATCAAGACCTTCCCAAGGACCTGAGATAGCCAGATCTTGTTGTTTGGTGGTGTTAAAGGTATCGTCGCAAGATGTAAGCTGTTCCAAGTAAAGCTGCCTTTTGCAATGGACCGTTGGTGATTTTGTCAATGCCGATGGTCTTCAAGTGGTGCTCCAGACGTTTTGGGACTGCACCCAAGGCGCCTATTACTATTGGGACTATCTTTGCTTTCTTTTGCCACAGTCGTCGTACTTCTATTTGAAGGTCTTTGTATTTTGTGATTTTCTCCAGTTCTGTCTCTTCTATTCTGCTGTCTCCTGGTATTGCAATGTCCACCATCCAGACTTTTTTGTCTTTCTTATCGACAATTATTAAGGCTGGGGTATTGTTTGGCAGGTGCTTGTCTGTTCGAGTTCTAAAGCCCCAGGGCACTTTAGCTTCTTCATTTCCTATTACTTTGTCTGTGTTGTGGTCCCACCGGTTCTTGCTTGCAGGCAAGTGGTATTTCTTGCAGATATTCCAATGCACCATTGTTGCTACTTTGTCATGCTGTTCTTTTTAGTCAGTCTGTACGATCTTCTTGCAGCAGCTAACTAGGTGGTCCCGTTTCTTCAGCTCCTTTGCAGAGACGGCATTTGCTGTCTGTTGCTGTCTTCTCAATTCTGGCTTTGTATGCATTATTGTTGGTTGCACAGTCAGCCAGATGTTAGACTGGATTTGGCATTTTTATCCACCTATCAAGTCCTTCCCAAGTTGTTGTTGTTATTTTGATGATTTTGTGATTTTACCTATGCTTTTATTGCCATTCATAACTACATCCATGCAGGGAAGGATTTGGGATTTGCGTGGCCACGACAGTGCGGCCAGGCCCTCCTCTCTATGAACCTCCCAGCTGATGGCCTTCAAGTATCATCCGTAAGATGCAAGACATCTGAAGAATATGGAAAGTCTAAAGTCTAAAGAAAAGAACCGGACCTCTCGATGGTTCAAAAATAAAAGTTATTGCTACTGTGGCTCAAGATTTGATGTCATTTACAGTATGTTGCAGTAAAGACTGTTTTACTAATCACCTTCTGTTCTATGAAATACTACTTGTATATACTGTTGGGATTCACTTCTTACAGAAAATGCAACTACTTTTCCCACAGAGTCCATTTCAAAGGCTCCAGTTTCTTCAAAGGCCATTTGTAATGTGCTCTCCCCTATTCCTGGAAGTCAGGAGAGAGAATTTGAGCCCTTGAGGAACTACTGTGTGTCCAGAACTCACTGGGACATCAAAATATGAACAAGGCAAAAATCCACCCCTGGTAATTTATCCATAGCCAGAATGTCCCGGACTAGTTGCCCGGCTAAGCCAAACTGGACACCCTCCCAGGACGCTGGATGGCACCTATCATCCCATGGTGCTTGGCTGGCAATGATGGGGCTTGTATTCTAGGGCTCCACGTTGGGAAAGCCAGCTCTTGGTCGTTTGCAGGGAGAGGGCACTGCTGGAGAAGATCCTCCAAGAAGCTGGCTCCTTAGCAGATTCTCAATGTGGACTCGGCAGCCCCCCTTTGCCCCCTCAGTCTTGAGGCGTTCCTGTTTATCCAGGAGACCAAGAGCTAAAGGAAGGGAAAGAACCTGGCTGTGGAGCTTCATCAAGCCACACTCAGGTCAGAGTGTAAATATTCAACTTTAACAGGAAGTTTTGCTGAGAGCAGCCCTCCCACTCCACTCTACTCTTATCTCAAGATATGCCGTGCAAACCAAGGTGCTTACAAAGATTAGGAACTGGACAGCATTTCCATGCAGCTTTAATGCTCAAAGACTTCACCAGGCAATAATTAAGAGAAGGAAGAAGGTGCAAGACTGAGGCTTGTTGACAGAAAGACCTCTTTGAATTTACATCTCCAGGGCCAGGTGGACTTCATCCTAGGAAGGATGTGCAATACGTTCCTCACACGAAGGCACTGGCTTCAGGAGGTCTGTGCCCAAAGTAAAATGCACATGTGCCAGGGGCTTGAGTTCAGGCACAGTCTGGGCACAAACTGATACGCAGCTGTGTCCAGTGGTTGGCGGGGAGTCGAGATGCTGGTGGGAGTTGAAGGCAGGGGAGAGTGAAGACAAGGTGCTGGTGGGATGTGGGGGGAGCCTGGCCATGGAGAAAGGCCATGCTGAAAACTGCTGAGGACACAGACAGAGCAAGGGCCCTGCTTGCCCTGTCTAATGGCCCAAATTTTGCTTTGGCCAAAAGCCAGCACAAGTAAAACGTTCTGGATCCAGAAGAGTTTGGCAGAACTTCCAGAATACCGAGACTTGTTCTGGGTTCAGAACAGCTGGTCTTCCATTTTGTGCACATCCCTTCATTCTACAGCCCTGCAGGAACTTCCCTGATGGCATGCCCAAGCTTTAATGTATAATCTTGGAGAAATTCTGGTGAAGGGATGAAGGGCCAGGCAAATTGAGGAGAACAAATGTTATCACTGTCTTCAAAAAGGTGAAAAAGGAAGACCCAGGAAAGACCAATAATTCTGATAACATTGCTTGAGAAAATTCTTCTGAGTGAGTTAAAGAGACTGATCATAGGTCGTGAAGTTTCACCCCACTAGTTCTGGTCCTGCCCTCTGGGGCAACAGAGAACAGGTCTCTCTTCTGTATGACGTTCTTCGGATATTTGAAGACTGCTCTCATGTCACGTATACCAAGGTCCTTTCACCATTCCTCATCAGGTTTGGTTTCCAGACCCTTCATTATCTTGGTAACCTCCTCTGAACTTTCTTCAATTTGTCACTATCCTTTTGATGCCCAGAACTTGACATGGTATTTCAAGTGGAACTGACCAGCCCAGAGTAGAGCTGAACAGTCCCTTCCCATGATCTGGATTCTATGCACCTGTTAATGCACCACAAGAGAGCATTTGCCTTTTCTGCAGCTGCACCATACTGGTGGCTCAGGTTTAATTTATGGTTGATCCTGATCTCTTTTACATGTCCAAACCACGTCTCCCCCAGACTATACTTGTGCCTTACATTTTTCTTACCCAGTGCTGAACTTTACATTTTCCACTATTAATTTCCACCCCACTAATTTAAGCTACCTGCCAGGAATGTCCACAGGGTATGGTTAAAAAAGTCAAGATGGTACCCACAACAGTGCAATCAGAGCTCCACTTGCTTTTTATGTATGTCACAAAAAAAGGGCAGAGCTTCAACTGCACCATTGTAGCACCATCTTGACTTTTTTTACTGTACCCTGCGGACACTCCTGGCCACCCAACCTTGCCTAGACATTCTGGAATCTCTTCCATGTGAAGCATTAGCCACCCTCTCTGCTTTGTCATCTACAAACTTGGGAAGTGTCCCCTCAAGGCCCACATCTGAGTTGTTGATCAGTCCAGGGCCCAGGGCAGACCACCTATTATGGTGCTCCCTCCATAATGTCCTTCCAGTTCAAGGGGAGCCACTAACCAGCACCTGAAATGCTAAGGGGGTTAGATGATGGGAAGACAGAGTTGAGTTAAATGTCAAGCAAAGTCTCCTTCTCTCCGGGAGGCATAGCTGGGATTCCTGCCTGAAGAGGGAAGTTGACTAGGTGGTCAAAATGGTGCCTTCCCACTCTTTGATTCTCTGAAGCTATAGAAAGAACTATAGGTTCTTTCAGGAGGAAGAAAGAGCAGACACCTTCATTTCTTCCAGATTCCAGACTTTCGCCGTTTGGCTTGGAGTCTGGATGTTCTTGAGAAACTGGATCTTGCTAGAGAATTGCAATCAGACTCCTGCGAGCAAATAAAAAAACTAATGGCCAATTAGAAAACCAAAGCTCTGTGGGTAAAAGGCCCAATAAAAATGGACCAGCCACTGAATTGTTACCCTTCGGATGAGGCTTAGAGGCAACCATGTGAGGTTGGCTCTGGCAGGCTCCGGGCCCTGAGCAGCGGACAGGATGCCCAAACTCCTTTCTGGGAGTCCCACTTCTGAACTGTCAGAAGTCTTGCTCCCTTTCCCTCTGATTTTAGGTGGGAAGGCTACTAATTGGGGGTAAGCTTTTTCTTAGGAAAACACCCTTCCCCAAAGGCTCATAGCCCTGCCCAGGACCTGGGCCCACTCTTGCTGACATCACAGCACCCACTTCCTGCTCTTAAAATGAAGCTTTAATCCAGTGGAGGGACGAGGCCTCGGTCATCCCCCCGAGCTCTCGGCTGCTGTCTCCCGGTTCTGTCCCAGCCAGGCCTGGGATACGGAAACCAAGCAGGGCTTTGACTGGGTCAGTGTTTCTCAACCTTGGCAGCTTTCAGTTGTGTGGACTCCAACTCCCAGAATTCCCAGCCAGTTCTGGGAGTTGGAGTCCGCACATCTGAAAGCTGCCAAGGTTGAGAAACACAAGAGGTGACCTCCACTAATTGGAGAGCCAACTGGCGCTGCCCCTCTCCCCAGGGTTAGTGGATCGGAGACTTTCTAAGTCACCCCGGTGAATGTTTGTGCCCCTGAACCCCAGGAGAGCTGCCCCACTCTTCAGCCAACCCTGATTCTTTCCTCCTGAGAACAAATTCCCAGAAATGCCCCTTCCTGATTCTACCGGGAAGGAAAACCGGCCGGGAACCACTCCCCCGCCCCCTGACTAGCTGAGCTAGGTGCCCTACTTGTCAAGGGTGCTCTTGTGCTGAAAACCTCCCCAGGTCACAACCACCCCGGGACTTCCACGCAGCTCAGGTGGGCCTGGCTTGCCCTGGGGGACCCAAGGAGGCAGCCTGAGGAAGATTTCTTTATTCATTCAACAGATATATGTGGCTGTCCTTTTGCCAAGATTTTATTGATTGATTGATTGATTAAATTTATCCCTGCCCATCTCCCCCTAATGGGGGACTTGGTCTGTGGCTGCAAAAAGGGCCTGTCAAGCGAGAATGCCACCCGGGCAGTGACCGGGGCCAGGGGAGCTCCTGCCCTTCCGTGCCCTCGTCCACGTGGTCCAGCAAGGGCCTGCGGGGGGGGCGGCTGGGGTGCAGCGGGAGGGCGTGCCTGCGCTCGCCTGATCTGATCTGACAAGGGAAACGCCGTTTTGACCTCTGGGGGATTTTTTCCTACAAGGACAGATCCGCTGCCGGGGCTTCGCTTCTGTGCTGATGCTCCCACGGTTTTTCCACTTTTGCATTCCCTCATTTAACCCTTGGATCCTGCAATCATTACCAACTTTATTTAGATAGAGTGGAAGGTGAATAGCTAATCATCCTCGGAGATTAATAAATGTCTATTAATAAGGCACTTCTAACATTTCCTCTCCCATAAAACCTGTCTAGTACCACAGCACATGAAAACGGTTTTAAATACATGAAGAAATGAAGGATTTTTTTCCATTCTGCTGCATTGGAGGATAAACTTTTCCCTTCTGAGACACGGACAGCCTCTCTGTCCATCTTCTCCCCCCTTCTGTTCCTCGTCCAGTTCCACCTTTTTCGCCTCCCCCTCTGGTATGCTTTGTATCTTTTTCCTTTCTCTGTTTTTGCTTTCTTGGTAGGGAAGGAAACAGGGAGGGGGCCTCCAATGCTTTGTGATTAATGCTCCTCACCAGCTCCTTTGGGGTTATGCCCACAGTGCTTTCCTATTATGCCAAGCAACCCACTTGTTCCCAAATAGCCTGAACATTTTTGGCATATGACAACTTCTTGAGTGTTTACCCACTACTGAGGGCAGAGAAGAGATACAATACAAAAAGAATGTCAATTTTTTTTTTAAAGTTATGCAATGAAAGAAGTCAGTATCTCCCATTTTTTTGCCTTCTTTCTCCAGCTTCCACCCCCTGGGTATGGGGCACTTCCCTTATCGCGTCTCACCAGAAACACTGGCGCGCTTGGAAGGGGGCCCAGTAGCCTTCTTCCAACTGCGGCCTTCCAGATGTGGCAGATCCCTAGGACTGAAGGCCGAGACATCTGGAGAACACGCAATCGGAGAAGGCTGTCAGGTGCACCCGGCCAGCTTGGCTTCCAAGTGTTGCTAATATGGTTTTCACATAAACCCTTTCCTCAAAACAGATTCCTTGACTGTTGTTTTTTTCCCACCTGTGAAAGGTAACTGTGGAGAAAATCAACAGAGGCCGTAGAGTAGACGGAACAGTGAGAGAAGAGGTGGGTGGGGGAGACAGCCCTCGTTAGACTTTCTGATGCAGAGATCGAAAATGCTGGGGAGAGACAGGAGATTCCTGGGGATCTTTGTGGCTGATGGACAGAGGAGAGGTCCACTGGACCTCCTCCTTCTCCTGCCCTCAGACCAACTGCCTCTAACTGCCACCCCACATTGCCTTCTGGAAGGGCCAGCTGCTTCCTGATTGGCCCCCTTCTAGAATGGCCCCACTCCAGGTGCCAGATCTTCTCCTTTGCCAGGCCTTGAGCCCATCAGCTGTAGGGATAAAAGCTGGTGGGTCATGTGGGTTGATACCACCACAGCCTCATTGTCACTGGAGGTGCCCTCGCCATTCTGGGTTGGAGCGCCGTTATGTTGGTCTCGAGTGGCTTGGCCACTTGGCCTGAAAGACCTGGTCTGGCCTGGTGGGTGGGTGGGTAGGTGGGTCAGTGGGGTTTTTTTACAGAAAAGTTACCTGCAGAAATGTGCAAATGAATGTTTTTAGAAGCTTGAGTTCCAGCTTTTCCAAAGCTAGACTCCGGTAAACAGCTGAAAAGTTGTCAGCCCTCGTCCTAATTAAGGTTAATAACTTGCTTTGTGCAAAAGGTTCATTGATCTTTAACAGTTGCAAAAAGCAGCCAAAGACATTCTTTCTGTGAGAGAGAGAGAGAGAGAATCTTGCATCAACTTCCTTAGTTCATTTGCTCTGCTCTGCAGCCTCCAAGCCCAAAAGAGCCTTGTCAAGGGAAGGAAAAGTTGTGGCCCGTTCAGGCCAACAAAGGGCATGCTGAACTTCCATATGGCGGTTTCAATCCACCCAGCTCTTGGCAGAACGTCTCTGTTACAAGGTGGAATGACAGAAGACTCTTAAAACGGGTGCATATTCCAACCAGTCCCCATTTGCAGGGCTGTCCCGTGTGTTTTTTTGGGAGCAGAAGCCAGCCTCTCTGGGTAAGTTTAGGATTGCAGGGCCAGGGAAGTGCAGCAAAAGATTTATTTTTCTCATTTGCTAGTTCTAGTTTAATCATTGCTGTTCACCCAGGTATTTCTTGTTTAGCTACCAGATTAGGTGTAACCTTGCCAAGGTAAGCAAACTGGCAAGAATGCCGCTAACTCAAGTTTACACATTGCTCACAGAATGGGAAAAAGTTACTTCAAAACTAGGAATTAGACAGACACTGAACCTGCTGCACTGAACACTTTCAGATCTGTTCAGCAATCTTCTTTGGTAGCAAGCAATTCATCTGGGGACTTTAGGTGATGAGGGGCCTTGAATGTTCAACATTTGCACAAATTTAATTTTTGGTTGGAACATAGTTTAATGCACTGGAACAGAAAGTCACCCATGTAAGCTTGGGTATTTCTCACAAAGCGATCAGAATCCATGGTGAACCTCTACCCAGCTGATCTGATGGGATGGCTGTAGTCTCAGCTGGTCTTCTTTAGAGAGATGCCGTGACTTAAGGTTCTGTTGGAATCACCTGGGGGGAGGTGTCCACCTAGGAACAAAAACTGCACGCAACCTGTCCTTCCTCTTGCACAACCCAGAGTTGCCCTCTATTCTGGCACGTGTGTCCCAGAATCCCATGTGAATGTTGCAGAGGGTTCTGGGGGCACACGCTTTGGGCTGTCAGAAGTCCATTCTCTGTTCAAGCCAGTGGTGACTGTATCATTGGGTAGCCCATGTGGCATATCCGCATTGTCTGGGGTCCCTGGTTCATACGCAGACCAATACACAACCAGGCCATGCTCGTATAGAGAGGGAGCCTTTGTGGAACCATGGCCTTGGGTCCTTCTCTAAAGCCGGTTCCTATTATGGACCTGGGGAGAGCAGAGCTTTTAGCAGCTAAGGCTTGTGCCTCTCCTTGGGGCGAGGTGTGACTGCCTTCCTGCCGCTTTCACTCTTTGCATCTTCTGGTCTCCAGCTTGACGTATGGATGAGCCACCCTGGTAGGAATGCCAGGCATATGTTCCTGGGGAGTTCCCAGCCCCATGTGCCAGGATGGTGAGTGATCTGGAGCTCTTGCGTATCAGGAACCGAACTGGCTGGGCAGGCTCCAGAGCACGGAACTTCTCCAGCTGGGTGCCAGCTCAGCCACGCCTCTTCGGCATCTCTTGCCAAGCCACCTGCTGCAGGACTACAAAAACCTGCCACAGCTACTGCTGCGGGGCATGTGCAGCTGGACTTCCACTCAGCGTCTCCAGAGAGAAGCTGCCTTGGCCAAGGCACCTGCTAGGACTTAGGCATCCCAGGACAAGGAACGGGTCCTCCTTCTCCAAGTTAAATATTATTCAGAGGGGAAGGGGAAGAATTTATCATTAACTGGGCACCTTGGCCAGGAGACATAAGTCGTGGAGCAGCCCAGGGTCTGGAGGCACCGAAACTGGCAGGATGGCAACCCCAGCGGCTACCACAGCGTTCGTCTCAACGGAGCCGGTCTCCCCTCACATCGCAATCGCTAATGCAGCAGACATCTCGGTCATTGTCCTCTACTTCTTAGTGGTCCTGGCGGTTGGCCTGTGGGTAAGTGTCGGCTTTCTTTGCCACAGTTTGTAGGGGGTCCAGATAAGAAGAGTGGGAGTAGCTTTGGGGGGAGGTTTGGGTGGAAGGTCCAGGAGCCCATTTCCTGAGAGGCCCCCGAGAGACTCGGAGAAGGACTCGGGGGAGCTGACTGGGAGACGTGGAGGTGCAGCAGCAACGGGAGGGCCAAGGGGCGCGGAGGAATGGGCATTGCTGGGCAGCCCTGAAGCAAACTGGCAAGGGGGGGATGTTGTGGGGACGGAAGGCAGGAGGCTGGCGTGGGAACAGAAAAGGCTTGCCAGTGGGTTGGGGTTTACCTCTGCGCACGAGCTGGGGGGTGGTATCTCCCCTGTTTCCCCACTGCCTTTTTCTCCTTTGGATAGAAAATCTCCACTGGGAGGGAGGGAAGGTCAGAAGGGCTATCAGGTCCCTTCTCCCTGGACAACGAAATCGCCTACACACAGAATGGGCTGTGAGAATAGCTTTGGGAGACGGGGCGGAGCAGCTGCAGCCCAGACAATGGTCTGATAAACGAAATCTGAGCCCAAACCAGAAATGTAACTGGAGAAAGCGTCTCAGAAGGGGCCTTCCCTGGTTCTCTGGAATGTGCAGGTAGTCCTTGCTTAACCACGTAATCGGGGCTGGAATTTCTATTGCTAAGCGATGCAGTTGTAAAACCTGATGTCACATGACCACGCCGCTTAACGACAGCTGGTTGCCATTATTAAGTGAATCCCACGCCATCATTAAGCATAATGTCATGTCATCATCATTTGTGACCTCCTGCCAGCTTCCCCACTGATTTTGCTTGTCAGAAGCTGGCAGGAAAGGTCGCAAATGGCGATGATGTGACTGCGGAGACGCTGCGACTGTCATAAGTACAAGGACCAGGCGTAAGTACCACTCATTCAGCACCATCGTAAGTTTGAATGGTTGCTGAACGAGTGGTCATTAAGCGAGGACTACTTGTAAAGGCAGGGAGCGGAGAAGCGCTTTCAGACTTGTCAGTTTCTGTTACTGTAACCTTAGTGTTAATATTCTTGCTTGTGGTTTCCTGTCTGGACTACCTTGAAAGGCTGACAACAAACACCCTTTGCAAGTGGGGTATGTAGGCTAGGCCTTCTGTCTAAGAGGGGGCGAGAGACCCTGAGAACCCGGGGTTGCCCCCCCAGGAAAAGAACACGAGGCGGCCAGAGACTGGGTCCCAAAGGGACATGGCTGGCAAGGCTCCAGCCCCCTTGACCGTTTAGGTGTGATATCAGCAATGAAAAATTACAGGAGAGGGAGAGAAGGGGGCTTTCCTCTCTTTAGCAGAGGGGCACAAACATTTGCACACGCTTAGTGCAACACTCCTCTGTCTGTTCACAGTCCCAGGGCTCTTGGTTTGAAGCAGGCTGAGAATTCATCCCAGTTACACCCTGTCCTGTCCTGGGGCAAACCTCCCACAAGGGCTTCAGTGACTTAATCCTTTGCCAAAGTCCAGTTCCCAGGCTCCTGGGAGGAGCATTTCTCCAGGCTGGCTGGGGAATTCTGGGAGTTGAAGTCCACGCATCTTAAAGTCGCCAAGGCTGAGAAACGCTCGCACGGGCAATTTTTTCTCTGTCCCACCCAATGAAATTGCCACAATGGATTGAAGCTGAGCCCTGGAAATCCCCAAAAGAAAAAGCTCTGCCATGTCCAGAGGGAGCAAGGAACCCTCCGGGGTACTGGAGAGGTTCCCATCATGGCCACACCCAACCACCTCCATGGCCAAACGAAGCCTGGCCCAGAAACAAATGCCAGGCAGGGCAGGAGGACCCCTCAATTCAAAGCCTGGAGGGAGCTGTGGGGGGTGAGGCCTTTCCTAGTATGGAGAAGGGTGGTAAAGCCAAGGCGTGCCAGGCTGACGCAGAGCCCAGACAGGGAGGGTGGTGGGCAACTCTCAATCCCACCCACAGGTAGGTTGCCAGGACCCATGGCCAGCCTTGGGCAGCATGGCAAAGCTCTCCCTGCCTGTGAGGCGTTCTGCCCATCGCTGGATCCGTCGCTTCCTGTGCTCTGTGCTGTGTCACTTCTGGGCGAGCCCAGCCCCGCTGCAGAGAAGGCCGGGAGAGGCTGGGAGGGGCAACGTGGCCCTTGCTTGGCTGTCTGCAGCAGCGAAGGATGTCTTGAGAGAGGGAGGAAGGCCAAGTCATTTTGCCCCTGAAGAAACAGATCTCTCACCCAGCTGATCCCACTGCTGGCAGGAAAGCAACACCAGTAGCGTCTTGGAGAACAAAGGATCCGTGCCCTTGCTGGCCATCCAGATCAGCTTCGCAAGACAGGCGCCTTGGCCTGGTCAAACGAGTCCACAGGCTTGGACAGGAGTGCTGGGTCAGCCTCTCAGTGGGCAAGGCTGACTGACGGTCTTCTCAAGCCGGAAGCCCGAAGAGGACTCGGGTCACTTCCTTCTCATGAGGACTTACAAGGTCTGATGTGCTTGTTGCTCCTTTTCCTCTCTCAGAAACCATGAGGGCTGGTGCAGCCTTGCTCTCTTTGCACAAACCAGGAACTCCCTGGTTCTGAGCTAGACAGCTAAATCTCACCCCAGATGCTGGACGTCGTTCAAGTCTTCCACAAGTTGGTTTCTGTGGGTGCAGATCGCTGCCCTGTCCAAGAGATAGCGGACTCTCCTTCCGCCTTGTGCTGCAGAACGAGAACTGGCCTCCAGGATGGTGCCCCCCACTGTTCCGCTGGCCTTTATTTTCCTGTCTTTTCCAGTTTGCTTCTATACACTGTTTGGGCTGCCTTTGATCTGAGGCAGCTGAGATAAACCAGTGCTGATCCTGCATTTCCAAATTAATGAAAACTCATGAGGACAATGAGATGGGCCTCCTGCCTCACCACTCAAACTGCAAAAAGGTAGAACTTCCCAGCCCCATCTCAAGAAAAGGCCCAGGAATCACATGCCCAAGAGCATCCGAAGGGAGGGGACTGACCGTCGTGGCCAACTTAGTGGGCTATCCCTTGGCACCCCCAGGTAGTCTCGGGGGGGCAAGCAAGGGAGGAAGCCCTCCTTGGCAGACCAAAGGCCTGATGTGAGAAAAGGCCCTCTTTAGCCCCAGCCATCTTATGCCGCACCTGGCCTTTCATCAGCTTGAATGATGGTACTCTGCCGCGTGGGGCCAGCCACCCTCTGCCTCGTCGACCATTCCAGCTCTCCATCTTTGCAGTCAGGCCCACGTGGAGTCCGCTGTGATGGTGGCTCGTACCTGGCAGCAGGGCACGCCCAGAGCCAAGGAGGGCTCCAGGGCAGCCGTGGAGAAGCATCTGGATGCCACGGGGCATGCTGAGGAAATACCGGATTGTGCATGCAGCTGAATAAACGTTTGTTCTTCAGACCTTCCACCAGCAGTTGTTGTAGGTGACTGCCAGTATTCGCTGGAGCGGCTACATATTGGTCTAAGCCAGAGTTTCTCAACTTTCAGGTGTGTGGACTTCACTTGTGGCTGGGGAATTCTGGGAGTGGAAGTCCACACATCTGGAAGTTCCCAAGGTTGAGAAACCCTGGTCTAAGCTGTTCAGTGGCTTCCACACTGGAGATGCTCTCAAGAGGAATGACATCTGGTTTACCCTCTTTAACAAGCTGGCCACAGAGCAAAACCATTGCTGTGGCTGTTTCTGTCTCTTTTCAGGGGACAGAAAATCCGGCTTTTGGGGGGGAAAGAGTCAAAATCTGGCACCGTCTCTTAGGTGAAGATCACCGCAGGACTTTTTAAAGGTGAAGGCACTTCCCAGGCTCACAGCTTCAGCTGCCTCTCAGCTTTCCTGCTGGGACTCTGTTGTCTGCCGTTTGGGTCAACGAATAGCATGGAAAGGCTCCTTTGCCTAACGATGCATCGCGGAAACACGGGCAGGAGAGCTTAACCCGGAAAGCTCTTTCTGAATACAATACTCTGAGGCGGGGCATGGGGGGTACCTTTTTGATGGATCCCTTAACACCAGCCTGCAGGCTTTAAAGAGCTTTGGAAATAATTGTGAAAGAGCACCTCAGTTAAAAGACCTTTGAAAACATGGCTTGGAAACAAACAGGACAACGGCCTACTCAGAACGTCCTGCTCCTGTCCACAAGCCTGGTGCTTTTGAGACGGCCCCAAAGGGTTGCTGTTGCAGAGGGTTTCGGGGGAGAAGCGCAGGAGGCACCACTCCGGCCCGGCCCGGCCCAGGTGGCTGCTCGCCAGCAGCCGGGAGCTGGCTTCTGAGTCTTCCATGCCTGCGATGGGCGGTCTGACCAGCGGTTGAGATAAATCTCTGCCGAGGAAATTCCATCAGGGCAGCCGTTTCGGTCAGTTGCAGCAAGCACAATAAAAGCGGCCCTGGACAGCCCATTAATCGTTGCTCTTCCGCTCTTTTGCAACGTGCCCTGGACTTTTTGCCCAGTGAAATTGTTATCGCCCATTTGTAATAGCCACAGTTCCCCCTCCATCTCTCTGCGCAATTAGCAAAACGAACAAACAGCCGATGGTCATGGGAGTTCCAACAAGACATCTGTCTTTGCCGTATTGATTACACAAAGGCTTTTGACTGTGCAAGCCGCAACGGACTGAAGGCAGCCCCAAAAACTGCCCCCCCACCTCCACCTGCGGAAGAATTTGTAGGTTGTCCGGGGAGAACAGGGAGCACCAAATGCTTGAGTCAGGTGCTCTGCCGCCCCCTTCCTTACTGCACACACATGCAGACTCTGCCACGAGATCTGGACTATTAGAAGCAGAAATGGCATTTAGAATTGCTAGATGAGACATCAACAGTTGCAGATATCTGAGAATGCCGTTTTCATGGCTGGAAAAGAAGACGTATAAAATCTCTCGGAGAAGGTGACATTCATTACGAAAGAAGAAATCAAAGTATGTCTGCTGCTAGCCTCAGCCCAATGTGGATAGACATAGAAGAAACTGAAGGAGGAACAGTCTCTGCCTTGGTGTCTGTAGCCATGAAAGAATAATAAATAAGGGGCATTACGCTCTGTAATGCCTTTGAAGTGGTATTATACTATTACCTTTATTTTAAAAAGTTTACATATAGGGAGAAAACGGTTTTAGTTCTGCTTAAAAAGTCATTCAGACATGAATCATGTGATAAATAGGATACCAATGCAAAGGTCAGGGGTATCCGTGGGTGTGTGTGTCAAAAAAGTCAAGATGGTGGCCACAGCCATGTCACCAAAGCTGTAGCCTTTTCTTCAACAGACGTACAAAGAATCAGGCTTCAGTCACACGCTATGGCTGCCATCCTGACATCTTGGACCCACTCTGGACGCCCACAGCGAGGGTTATGCCGAACGCGGCTGTCGCTGGATGGCTGCAATGGAAGGCAGAGGCAAGGAGGAGACTGCCGTGCGGGGTCAAGGCTATCCGGAGGAAGGGCAAGGCGAGCGCTTCCCCAGCCCGCAGCAGGACCGTGAGGAAGAAGAGGCTGAGCTGGCCCCTCCCTGGAGTCTCACAGGGTACAGCCACCAGTGGCTTTGGCACAGGTTTAGTCGGGCGAGATTCTGTCTATAGTGTGCAAGCGATAAAGGAGCTACACTGGGCTGGCCTGGCCTGGCCTGGCCTGGCCTGTTTCGTTGTTGTTCTTGGGCTGAACCTGACAACGGCCCTCTCTCCGCCAGCAGCGGTGGCCCTACAGTAAACCTCCCACTGGAAATCGTCTTTTGGCATCTAATCATCTGCTGACCTTTAAGGTGCAAAAACACATTTTTCTGTTTGACATCAAGATAATGGTCATCAGGACACCTGCAGTGATTTGCATAAGTAATCATAGGAAAGTATTGATTGTTTGTTCAATGCCTATTGAACACTGGATCCTTCCAAGAAGGTGTAAATGCTACCCTTCAATAAAAGAGACTATATGGAGTCCTTGGTGCTCTCTGAGCTTGCTCCCTGTCTATATACAGCAGCTAGCCCTGCCCGTGTTGGTGGGGCTGTGGTTTTCTCCTTGGCACTGCCTTGGTTAGGCTGTTGTTTTCTGCTTGACTGTTTGTCTGGTGTTAATCCCTGCTTATCTGGGTGTCGGTTGCTCTGGTCATTTTGTTTCCTCCTTTTGGCTGTATGTATGGGAGTGCTGTAGTTTCCAGACACTGCATTGCAGTCCCCTCGATGAGTCCTGAGAGTGGTGATCCCATGGGTGTACCTCTGATTTGTTGGTATATTTGCCCATCAAACTGGAAATAGGTAGCAAAGCAGAGGTTGATGAGGTCCATGATTCTGGGTATTTCGATCTTACTGCATTTGGTTAGGTTTTGCTCCATTATCAAAGTAATAACCCAGCCTCCCATAAGAGGAGCGGAGAACATTATTCAGACAGGCACAAATGCACTGCAGCCACTCAGAACACCAGAAAAAGGAAACAGACCACCTATACAACATCTTCCATCAAAATGGATATCCACGCAACTTTATCAAAAAGTGCCTGACCACTCAACCGACTACAGCACAACCAACACAAGCTATGAAAAGGATAACACTGCCACACATCAGAAATATTTCAGAAACAACCAACAGACTATTACAACCACACAGCATCACTGTAGCACACAAACCAACAAAAGCCCTCTAAAACATCCTAGGTAACCAAAAGACCCCGTAGCCCAAGAAGGAAAAACAGGAGTCCTCTACAACATACAGTGTAAGGACTGTAACAGCCGCTATGTAGGACAGACAGGCAGAAGACTAGCAGAGCACATCCATGAACATGCAACTAGCGGTCATAAAACACGTAATCTCACAACACGTGGACAGATTCAACCATAGTTTCAGTTGGGAAACTCTGAGCATCCTAGACAAACTAAATCCAAAAACGTTGGGAATTCCTGGAAGCTTGGCATTCAGACAAATCAGCCATCAATAGCCATCACTGAAAAAGCTAAGAAGGAAACAAAAAGGCCAGAGCTCATCCTCTCTGGCTACCAACACCCAGATCCTGGTCCAGTGCCTTAACTGCTAGCCCAGACAGGCCTTGGTCCTCAGGTTGATTTTGTGTTACTTTCTTCCCAGACTGAAATCAGAATGTAAGCCTGTGTGCGCAAGTTCAGCTCCTCTCCCTCTCTCCTTGGACCTTCCCTCACCCACAGCCGTGGGATTCCCTGGTGTTCCCCCATCCAGGAGCTGCCCAAGCCCAACCCTGCTTAGCTTGTGGGAAGCTTGTTGTAGCTTCCAATTGGGAAGGTGCTGCCATCTGCCTGGGGGTGGGCAAGTAGAGAGAAACTATCTCCAGTATGGGGGGATACTGGGAGGCAAGCAAGTAATCAGTTACCAATTTCTTTGCTGGGTTGACAACACATCTCTGGTTTTCTTGCCTTCAGGCCATGTACTCGACCAACCGTGGAACGGTCGGAGGATTCTTCTTGGCAGGCCGGAGCATGGTGTGGTGGCCGGTGAGTTTCAGCAAGAGAGCCCTTTCTTCCCACTGGCTTCCCTCTCTGGAAAGGTGGCGTCTACCTTTTCTTTCCGTGTCCTACATGGGGGGGGGGCAGATGTTCTCCAGGGCAGGAGCCTCATGTGGGTTTGTGCTGGGAGAGGCGTCTTCGCTGTCAAGACCACAGCCATGAAGCTACAAACGGGCCCACCCACCTCTTTTTTCCACCGTGTTCTCCTGACGTTGCCTTCATTGGCAGCCCCCAGTTGTTCCCAGTTTACTTTTTTACTTTTTCCTCTCTTCCTGACCCAGCTTTTCCCTAGATGCTGCCAACTGTTCCCTTGCTGCTGTGTCGGGGTAGGATCTGTCCAGCTCCTACTGGCCACTTTAGGCTGAGGTGGACCCCCCACTCTGCTGGAGTCCCTGGGCATTGCCCTCCGTGGCCATTTTGGCTTGGGCTGCAGGAGAGACTGGCCCCTGGCTGCCACAGAGGCCCATGTAATACCTCCCTTAGCACCTGTCAAGTCTCAGGTGCTCCTCATAAATACGGTTTCGGTGCTCTTTCAAAAGAGCACGAGACCTGCGCTACACAGAAAGCCAGTGTAAGCCAGGAAAGGCATTAGGACTAGCTGCCCTGGGCATATTGCAAGTCTCTGCTGCTTTTGCCAGTCAAAATAGAAGTTTGGCTCCCAACCGCCAGTCCAATCCTGCTTCTCCTGGCCAGGAACAGGAAGGCCCTCGGGGACAGATGGCAAAGACGCAGTTCAGCTGCTGCCAGGTCCTTCTTAGGCCCGGAAGCGGAACAAGCAGCTTCTTTAAGGGGTGATATTTTGCTCTGTGGCCCAACCTTTGGCCACGCTAAAGAGGCTTCCAAGCTGGTGAACTCAGTTTAAAAGAAGGCCTGCCCGGTGCCACTTCTGGGCAGCTCAGCCGTGTCTGCTTCGTTGCTTAGATCTGTCGGAAGGAGGGAGCCTGAACTGCCCTGTCAAAGCAAAAGCAGCTTTTCGTCAAAGCAGCTGCCCAAGAGGTCCGTCCCGGGGCCAAGGCCCCGGGCGAAGGAAGGAAATGGTCAGAGGCTGAATTGGCACAACAAACTCAGCCGTGTGTCCCCCCCTTCCAGGTATTTGAACAGCGCCAGCACTCCCCCCAGCCCTCTCTTCTGTGCCCCCCCTCCATTTCTCTCAGGGAAATGCAGCTTCCAGTCACCTGCTCACGTGTGCCACTTTGTTTGGACCGGAGTGGACATTTGCAGGATGTGGCACAAAACATACCTGCAAGAGGAGCTGACAGGAGGAAGAGGGCTGGGAGAGAGGGCTGGCGCCCCCAAGGGGAAAGAGCACTTAGTGCAATTTGGGGCACGTTGTGCAAATCAGCCCCCTTTCCTAACTCCATGCTCTGCTCAGCACACCTGTGTGCAGCATGGGGTTCAGACCCGGGGGGGGAATAGCCCTGGTTTTTCCAGCTGTGGTCCTGGGGAACATCTCACTCCTGGCAATTTGCTGCAGGCAAAAGCAGCCCTGGACACTGCAGAGTATTTCTCTCCTGGCTCTACGTCAAAGCGTATCCCTGGCCAGGGGACCCTTCCTGCCTGCGCAAAGGGTGTGTGGAAGGAGGCCGGGGCCAGGATGGACCCTGGTTCTGGTCTGAGGCGGGACTTTCCAAAGGAGGGACTCTAGACGTGAGGGCTGAGCCTGACCGCTCTGGGGCTGAGGGCTGAGTGGGCAGAAGGTCCCAAGTTTGGCTCTCTCTGCACTGCAGCCGCCCAAGCCCAGGGGGCTCTTTAGCTCAACTCTGGGGGAGGGTCCTGGATTAAGCCAATGCGCCTTCAGTGTGGTTTAGCTTGTGCAAAGAAAAGAGGTGGGGAAGGGGAAGGGAATCCACCAAAGTGATGTGAGATAGAGCTGGGCGAGGATCACATCCGGGAGGTAACATCACTGTGCAAACCAAAGTGCAAGAAGATAAGGTGGGTTCAAGTCCGATGGTGCCTGGAGGTACAGGGCTTCCAACGAAGAGCAGAAGGGATCCAGCTGCGTTCACACAGGACCCTACCCCTGACAGCCAAGGGGGCCTGTGGGGACCAGCTCAGCTCATCTCCTGGGGAAACTTCCAGAGTCCCGAGCTGTTCTGGGCCAAGGGATGGGCGAGGGAGCAACTTACTAGGAGGAGTGGTGTTCAGGGAGCTGCTGGTTTCAATCAAGAGGGTGAGGAGGTGCTGAAGTCACTCCTGTTCCCAGCAGCTTTTCAGACCAAGAAGGTTCCTTGTGCCACGCGATCAGAGCAGGGAGAAGAATTTCTTGGAGGAGCTCCTAATCCTGTGTGTTTCTTCACTCAGAGGCCATTGGCGTAGTCAACACCTTGAGTCGCTTAGCTGCTGTCCTTGCCCAGCCTTTCCTGGCAGCTCCGTGGGGCTTACTTCTCCATAAACGGGCCGAGTCCCGTGGCCAAGGCTTTGTGGGCTAGAAGGCATTTGGACAATGTGGGCTGTGGAAGCACCCTAAAATTCTTCATCTTTAGGTGGCCCCAGGATGTCCAAAGCAGCCTCCTTGGGCAACTGACTGAGGGTTCCCTTCCTTTTTCTCTCCAGATCGGTGCCTCTCTGTTTGCAAGTAATATTGGCAGCGGTCACTTTGTGGGACTGGCTGGGACGGGGGCGGCTGCAGGAATTGCGATCGGAGGCTTTGAATGGAATGTAAGTCCTTTCCCCTTCGGTCCTAGATGGAAATCTCAGTTGGAGATGTCCTTCTGAGCCCGTCTCCAGCAGAGCTGCAGAACCCTGGCACTGCTAGCTGGGGGGTGGTGTCCTGGAGGCAGGGGGGGTGAGAAGACCCCTCAAGCCCATTGGACGCCCCTGGAGGACAGCCCAGCCCACCCAGAAGAGGCACTTTTGCTTGGCACGCTGAGGGGGGGGGCATGCTGGGCTGCCCCCAGGCCTTGCTTTGGTGGGTGGCTCCCCCCTTTCCTGCCTGGCACTGAGCTCTGCGGGAGAGACGGAGCCATCCCCTGCTTTCCCCCCTGCTTCTAGGCACTGGTGATCGTGGTGATCCTTGGCTGGGTGTTTGTGCCAATCTACATCAAGGCCGGGGTGAGTAGACCATCGGCAAGAGGGAGGTCTCCCGAAGGGGCAGCTGGCCCACAAGGTCACCACTGAAATTTTAGATCCCAAATTAAAATGCAGAAAGAGATTCTATAAAATGACAGCAGAGAAAGGACAACATAGTGAGACAAAAAGAGGCAATTGAAGGAAAGTGGGAACTAAAAAAGTTATGTAGTGTTTAGATCCTCCACGCTGCTTGTCTAATTTGATTAAAGTCCCATAAAACCCATTAATTAATACCATACTTAAGCACTAAAATGCTATTTAATATACCACTGTTTGAATGTATTATAAAATAATATAATAATATAATAAAATAAAATATATTAAATATGTTTTGAAAATGTGAAACGCTAAAATATTTAAGGTGATTTGTCAAATTCTTCATTATGTTGAAGAACCATAACCAGTGCCACTAATCGGCTTCCATAAGTTCAGTGATACAATAAAAGTCCTAAAATATTTATCAGCTCTACTGGATGCTTCTTAAGGCATCTCCATGTTCAGCCTGCTTTAAACAGAGTTTTGCTACTTGCCAGGTAACGTTTGGATATTTTACCTAAATGCCATCTGGCGCAGTCAGGACTTTTTTCTCCAAAGGAGCAAGGAAAGCTCTGCAAATATCTGTCCCCTGGGGACAGGACAGAGGAACGTGGGCAAATGTTTCGGATGCCCCGCACGGGCGGATCTGATCTTCAGTCTGACGGGGGAATAGCCAAGCGAGCATGAGAGAAGCTCTGCCAGACTTCAGCTGCTGGCACAAGTGACGAGCAGCCCTGCTCGCTGAGACTCTGAACTTCCTGCCTGCCCTGTCAGTCGGTCTCCACTGCAGAGCATCTCCTGGGTGGTCGCATCCCTCTTCCAAGAGCAGCTTCTCTGTCCTACCCTAACTTTCTGGGGCATGGAAGGAGTCTACCTGTATCCACGGGGCCGAGCCTGGGGGCTGAAATTCGGCTTTAGCCAGCTGTTACGTATCCTCCCCGAGGATCTAGTCTCACCCTTGGGCAGGCCTGCAAGGCTGCCTTCGATACGCAGCAGACCCCTTGGGAGACCTTTGAGGACTCAAGAGCGATGTCTGACCTCCTCACCGTAATTCCACTCTGGAAAGAAGTTGGACTGGAGCTTTGGCCACCAGGAGCTCAAGGGCAGCTGGAATACATTTGTGCTCCTCATGCATCGAAGAATGAGCAAACGGCTCTACCGCTTTTCTGGACCTTCTAAAACATGAGGTTTCTGATTCTGGGTTGACCGAAAAAGTGAGCTAAAGCAAGCCACCTGGCCAGACTTCCACTCTCTGACAGTCCAGTTCAAACTCTGAGGTCTGCTTTGAGACCACCCTAATCCTTGCTTTGCTGCCATTCAGTTATAAGTGGTGATCCAAAGAGGAGAGGAAGAATGAAAGGCGTTCTTGGACCCATCGGGGTCACGATAAACCCCCCGCGCCATTTGCGTAGGGAAGCACGGCTCCCTGCCTGCAGAGTTCAGACGGTCCGTGACGGAACGCCTCTAACCCCCGAAGAGTAAGGAGGCGCTGATGCGGCCGAGGTTGACCGCTCTCCTGCTAGGGGCTGGCCCAGAGAGTGCCCGTGAAGAGCTTCTGCAGGGTCTCTCAGTTCAGAGGCTTCTTTACAGAAAGAGAGTCTCTTGGCAGGTTGCCCTTCAGGTCATCACTGACCTGCAAGGGTGCATTTGCGTGGGGCAGGTTTCTCAGCAGGATGGCCCCAGATCCAGGGCTGCAGAGATCTTCTCTTTTTTAACTTAGAAAAATTCAGCAGAACTGCTCCCATGGCCCTTCCTCCTTCTCTCCACTCTCGAGTGAAGAAGTAAAGTGAAGGTGTTGATGCCAGATGCAAGCACAGGTTTACTCTACACAGATCCCAACTCTGAGAAGGAAAAAGAAAAGCAAAAGGGGAGGGAAGAAAGGTGCCAACCTACCCTTTTTCCTGGTCAGTCATACAACAGCCATTTTCCCAGAGGTTCTTTGCATGGTGGGCCAGAATTAGCGTCCCCCTTTTTCCACTCCATGCTTCTGCAGTTCCTGGGATGCTCCCCACCAGATGTTCCGCCCCCCAGCACCTTTTCCTCCCTTGCAGGTGGTAACCATGCCAGAGTACCTGAAGAAGCGCTTTGGGGGGAAACGGATTCAGATCTACCTCTCAGTCCTTTCTCTGCTCCTGTATATCTTCACGAAGATCTCGGTGAGTTTAGGAGCTGAGTCTTCTCCAGGCGGAAGGACAGGGGGCCCTCATGGATCTCCCTCTGGCCCAGGCACACTGCACCCCTCCACCCTCAGGGGATGGGGGAGCTTCAGGAGTGGAGGGGGTCAGTTAGAGAAGTCTCTTGGGGCCCTCCCAATGGCTTGGTAGCTGTAGGACAGGCCAAGTGACTGGGGGGACCTTCCCACCAGAAGGGCTGGGTGTTCTCCCGCCTGCCCCTGGATCGCAGCATCTGGTCTCCTAAGCCAGGCCCACCCCCACCCGTCCCCATCTTCCCAGGGACCCCTGAGGGGCCCGATCCATAGGGAACTCCTTCTCCTTCAGCTCCCAAACAAGTGCTTGCCTGACTCTGTTTTCAAAACGGACGCCTTCCTGTGAGCCCTTCTTTTTAGTGGGGTGGGGCTGCGAGAAGGCCTGGGGAGCAGGGAGCCAGAGCTGGTGAACCCAAGGGAGGGGGCACGGTGGGGCTCCCTTTCTCTCTCTCTCTCACCAGACTCTATGAGCCGTTTTTTGCAGCTGCGATGCGATGCGACTCTGCCCTTGTGAGCAACGGGCAGGAGATAATTGCACACATTAACCCAAAGCCTGCTGCCTTCTCTCACCAGCTGGCAATAAATGATCCTCATCAGGGTTACTGATTAAACTGTAATGGGATGGGAACGGCACCCCTTCCCCCAGGCCCACTGGAGGCAGGGGACGTGCTGGGGGTGGGAGAGAAGTGGATGGTCCTCCTTGGAAAAGCAGGCAGTCCCAATCCGAAGGGAGCAGCCGTGGAGCCCTTTGGCTGTGGGCCGCCTCCTCGGGTGGCGGGCAGAGGCAGGCCATCTCTTGCCAGGACAGGCAGGGCCAAGGCAGCGGAAAGAGTGCCGCCCTCCGTGCAAACGGTGCCATTAGAGCACAGGCTTTCTTGGAGTGGGCACCCGCCACCTTTTTGCAAAATAACGCAGCCAGTTCCGAGTCTGAGACCCAGTCTGTGTCTTGGGGATCTGGGTCAGCCCTACCCCAGCAGGTTGCATTAGGCTACGAGGGAGGTGCCGGTGTTGGGAGAGTGCTTTGCATCCAGCGTGGGGATGCTGGCTGTTCCCGTAAGTGGCACCTTCAAGAAGCCGCGCCTTTTACTGCATACCTGCAATTATCTCTTTGGCACGGGATGAGTCAGACTGAAAGATGGAGGCAGCCCGGGTGCTGAGTGCGGAGACCAACCTCCTAGAGGGGCCCCAGTGAGGAGAGTGCCCAGGTACCAACCCCCCGCTGCAGAGTTGAGGGCTGGCAGGTAAAAGGAGGGGAGGGCGCAGCCACTTCTTCATCCCCACCCACTGCAGTAGCTGGCCTGAGTCCCTGAGCTGAGGAGAGGAGGAAGAGAGAAGCCTGTGGTGATCCTCCAGGGCCCCGCATGATGTAGCCCTCCTCGCGCCCCTGTTAAGTCTGACTAATTAAATCAGAAAGACTGCAGTGGTGACTCCTCTTTGGGGCAGGGGTTGGACTAGATGACCTCTAACGTTATAGCCTGCCCTTGCCCTCTGGGATTCTAGGGAGCAGAGCCTGGTGGCAGCGGAGATGGCTGACCCAGGAGCCCCAGAGGAGGAGGTGATGAGGTGGCAGCCGCGGCTCCTCCCGCCTCCTTCTGCGCCACTCCTCCCCTACGGCTCCAGTGGGGCACCCCTGGGACCAGGTCCACGCAGCCCCCTGTCTTCGCACAACAAGAAGCCCCTTGTGCTCAGCCCCCTGCCAAGTCCTTGGGCACCACCGCCCTTCCCTCTTGCATCTTCCAGAGGCTGCTGCCAGTTGGCACAGCTGCTTTGCCAAACATCTCTGATGCTCTGGCTTAATGTGCCAATTCTTCCTTTCCACCATAGGCAGATATATTTTCTGGAGCCATATTTATCCAAATTGCTATGGGACTGAACATTTACGTGGCCATCATCATACTGCTGACTATTACTGCCCTTTACACCATCACAGGTGAGTTCTCTTTGCAGGTGAGCCTCCCAGCCCTGACGTCACCTGCTGAATCAGGCTCAGCACCCACCCTTTCGGGTCCCTTGGCACCTGGCAAGCCTTCCCGCTGGCACCCTGCCCATCTCCCTGCGTGGGTGGCGCCCCAGCAGAAGCCCAAGGGGGTTTGTGGGGGGATGGGCTTGGCCCTGGGCCGCCACCCTCCCCTTACCCCAGCATTGTGTTTCCCCCACTCTGCCTGGCAGGAGGACTTGCCGCTGTGATCTACACAGACACACTACAAACCTTCATCATGTTGGTGGGATCCATCATTCTGACCATCTTTGGTAAGCCAGAGTTCAAAACGAGCACTTAATGCACCTTGCCCCATGTGTCCCAGGTGTCCTGTGGCTGGAATTAAGGTGAGACATTCAGGGACTCCTGAAAGACTTTCGCCTTTCATGCCAGGTTGATTCTAGGTTTTCCAGGAATTGCTTTCAAGAAGGCCGGACAGAACCCAGATCCGCCTAGGCATGAGGTGCCTGGCATATTCAAGGTGCAGCTGCGAAGAGGAGGCTGTCCTGGCGAACTGAAACTTCTCTCCTGGTGCCCTTCGCCCTTGTGTCAGAGGGAGGTCTTCTTCTCAGGGCAAAGTACAAATACAGTTGGAAGGGACCTCAGTGATCACCTAGTCCAACCCCCTGCTCTCTGCAGGATCTGCTAAAGCATTTGAGACAAATGGTGGTCCTGCCTCACTCTGAAGACCCTCAGTGCCCCACTTCTCGAGGCAGCCCACTCAGCTGGTTGACAGCTCCTCCCTGTAGGAAATTCTTCCTCGTATCTAACCTGAATCAGCTTCCCTGTAGCTTCAGCCTCTTGTTTCTGGTCCTGCCCTCCGGGGTGCCGAAGAACATGCCCATTCCCTCATCTGGGTGGCAGCTCCTTGAGGAAGACTCTGGGAATTTAGACAGCACTAAGTATGGTGGGCTGGGTCTAACATATACATGAGACCACTGGGAGAAGTCATCCCACAGCACAGGGTGTGGGATCATCGATGTGGGTTGGTGTTTCCTGGGATGTAGGTTTCTTGGTCCTCCAGTAATTCTTCGGCTTTCTCCCTGTATTGTGTTCTGTCCATGACAACCATGCTTCAGCCCTAGTCTGCTGGGAGGACGGTGACAGTTTGGTCCTTCCTTAGGCTATTGAGTTGGTTCTGATTCTGTGTTCTTCTGGTCTCTGGTATGATTGTCTGCCTTATGTTTTCTTGGGTCTCTGTGGCAAGCCCTGTGGTTTTGACGCTGCTGCTAAGACTGCAGAGAATTCTAACTGATTAGCATCGTCCGTGTTACAGTTGAGGCCTTGCTGGAGGATATTGTGTTCTGCGGTGGACAGTGGGTGGCCGGACACCTTGACTACCCATTTGGGTTCAGGAGCCTCTCTGCTTCTGGGGTTTAGCTTGAGCAGTTTGGTCTGGAGTTTTGTTTTCTTCTTCTCAGCTTGTCTTAGGGAAGTGTTCTTGGTGGTGGCTGTCAGCCTTTTTCTGTGTCAGTTACTTCCAGTTGCTCCTTGAGGTTATCTGTGTTGTGCTGGGATTTGTTGAGTCTGAGGTGAGAATCCATGATCATTAGTTGCATCATTTTTCGGCTGCTTTGTTGAAATAGTGAAAATAATTGAATATCGTTTTGATTTTTAAAGTTAATTTTACAGCACTTGTAAAATTCACATCTCCTATTTTTCTTCTTTTTCCCTTGCGTTTGTAAATCTAATAAGCAAACAATACAGGCTGATTACAAATTTTAAAAAATTGTGGCTTAGTATGCTGTGGGAATCCAGCCTGTGTGGTCAGCGTATGGTTCAGTAGATTGTGTGGACTGAGGAAATGGATTCATTTAATCGCAAAGTAAGCATGTTGTATGAACACCGCCATGCACGTTCAGCTGAACACACAAACTGAGTCCCCCCCCGCCCACAGCATAAGGATTGGGGGCCTTCTTTTTAAAGTGAAGCTGACGCTCCCTAACTGCCAGACCCAGATGTGGCCAGAACAGGTCAGGTTCCAAGGAAGGGATGTTCTAGGAAATGGTCCAATTGTGCCTTTAAAACAATTGTGCCTAAGTTGATGTCTGCCTAACCATGTGGGTTTGCGTGAGGAGGTAAACTCCTCAGCTTTGTCATGGACTTGCTTTGTCCTGATGGATTGTACAACCTTTCCCAGCATTTAACGAAATCGGAGGATACGAAGGATTGTTGGAGAAGTACATGAAAGCAATCCCATCCAAGATCTCCTATGGAAACGTGACCATCCCTGAAAAATGCTACACTCCCCGTCCAGATGCCTTCCAGATTTTTCGGGACCCAGTGGACGGTGACCTCCCTTGGCCTGGACTCATCTTTGGCTTGAGCATTCTGGCCTTGTGGTATTGGTGCACTGACCAGGTAGTGTAACAATGTGCTTGGTATTTTTTATGTTTCCCACACCCAGCCTCTTCTCGGTGGGATTGTCCTGATCTCATGCTTTGAGCCCTAAAGACACAGTGCTTTGGCTGTAGGAACTAGATCATTAGCTAAGAACTGAACTCTTGGGCCCAGACGGGTGACCTAGTCCCTGGTTTCTGAACGTGGGCTTCCAAAGCTGAGGGTGGCTTTCTGCTGGGAAGAGGGTCTCTGATTCTGGTTCACTGTATGTGAGCTGGAAGGATGTCACCAGTCCCAAGTCTTACTTCCCTGGCTGGATTATCCAGACATTTAGACAACTTACTCCATGGCCCTAAGTTAACTGAACTGTGGCTTAGGGAATGAAGCTGATTTTCAGGATACACTGAACCATAAGGTAACTCCACAGGCTGCCTGATACAACCACAAGTTAAAACTCTACTTGACTAGTTTGTGGCTCAGTGTGTCATGTGAATCTAGCCTGTGTATCTTGGGCAAAGAGCTGCACCAACCAGCAGATGTGCCACTGCACTGGGGAGGTGGGCCTGTAGACCCAAGATCTTCCACATAACTCATGGAAGCAAACCAAGCTTGCCGTAACAGTAAGGAAAGCCCCCACTTCACCCAGGTGATGCCTGATCCATCCTGGAGGGCACTGCTAAAGGATAGCCTGTTCCCCCAAATCCAGCTGGCTCTTTCTGGAGAACCATTGCACAGAGCAGAAGCCATTTCCAGGGGCCCGTTCCGAAGGTGGCCCTTGTCCCAACCCATCACGGCGCTCTGTTCATTTGTGTCTCTCTCGGGCAGGTAATTGTTCAGCGGTGCCTCTCGGGGAAAAACATGTCCCACGTCAAGGCTGGATGCATCTTGTGCGGCTACTTGAAGTTGCTGCCCATGTTTTTGATGGTGATGCCGGGCATGATCAGCCGCATTCTCTACAAAGGTGAGAGCTGGTCTGCCCAGGAGGCAGAGGGGAGAGAGGAAGCCACATCTCTCTCGCTCAGCTCCCTCACGAGGCCCATGGTTTCTCTTTCTCGCAGATGAAGTGGCATGTGTCGTTCCCTCTGTGTGCCAGGCTACTTGTGGGACAGAGGTTGGCTGCACAAATGTCGCCTATCCAACAATGGTGGTGAAGCTCATGCCTGATGGTGAGATGAGCCCTGTGGTGGGTTATTTGGGCCCTGGAACTGAATCGTGGCTAAGGAATACACCCAGGATAGAGTATCCCAAAGGCTGTGCAGTTGTGTAAGGCCTCTTTGGGGAGAGAGGGGGGAGAGAGAGCAGCTGACCCTTCTCTCAGAAACATGCCCTCTTCTGGGGTGCCTTCTGCCCACAGTCCTGCCATAAGAGATGGGAGTGTGTGCGTGTGTGAATCCTAAATTGATCCTAAAGTGATTACGATGAGTGGTAGCTTTTTTTTATTAAGCAGGAAAAGGTCGCTTTAGAGCATGCAGGAAGTGCTTCTTCTAGGAACGATAGGAATCGTGAGCCTGATCACACAGCCTTTTTTCAGCTGCGCTCCCGTGTTTGGGACTAGGCCAGGACAGTTGAGTCCTCGTCTGTTGGGGCATGCAGCCAACCAGCCTTGGCTGTAACCCTCAAGGAGTGTTGAGGACACCAAACTTTGCCTATTCACACCCCATCTGGTCCCCCTTGCTTGTCTTTCAGGATTGCGAGGCCTGATGCTCTCTGTGATGTTGGCCTCTCTGATGAGCTCCCTCACCTCCATCTTCAACAGTGCCAGCACCCTCTTCACCATGGACATCTACACCAAAATACGCTCCAAAGCCAAGGAAAGGGAGCTCATGATTGTCGGCAGGTAACGGGGGTCCTTGCTTGGCAGCGGCAGCAATTAAGGCTTCGCAAGGGGGGAATTGCAGAAGAGGGCTACTGGAAACCAGGATCAGGGCTGCCAAACCCTTTAGGCAAACTTTGGCGTTCTGGAAGCATGTGGTAGTCACTTTCACAAAATGGCTGCAGTGCAGGGAAGACCGCTTACCCTCTGCTTTTCTGGGCCTCTGACCACCCTGCTCAAGAAAGCTTCCAGATTTTTGAAATCAAAACATTAACCAAAGCAAGTCGTCCAGTGGGCCGAGGAGCCCCTAGTGCCATGTTGGAGGCCATGAATGGCCTTTGTCTGTCCTCTGCATCCTGTTCTTCACCTGAAAACCACAGACTGAGGCCAACCCACCAGTTCCAACACCTCCCCCCCCCCCCGTTATTTTGCACAGCTTCCTGCCTGAAGTCCGGTTCCGGAGACCTGAGACGGTCACTCATGGGCCAGAAAGCTCCCTGGCACCAGCAGTGCTGCAGCGCCCCCTGGAGGGCATTTGGCCTAATTGAATGTGCACCTTGGTAGGCTGGCGAGAAGGAAGGCCGCTTTTCCTGTCTCGTCCTTCGCAGGAGGGATGGCTAGTCAAGTGGCTCAG
Source organism: Python bivittatus (assembly GCF_059951505.1). Classification (NCBI taxonomy): domain Eukaryota; kingdom Metazoa; phylum Chordata; class Lepidosauria; order Squamata; family Pythonidae; genus Python; species Python bivittatus. Next base: position 1,128,760 of record NW_028277070.1, on the reverse strand, counting down.
TTGATCTTCTTCTTTACTGAAATATAGGCTGACTTGCACCTTTAAACAAAGCAGGGGTGTCCGCAGGATGTGGACAAAAAAGTCAAGCTGGCACCTACCATGGTGCAATCAATGCTCCACCTGCTTTCTAGGTGCAATGCAATGTGCATAAAATTGGGCAAAACTTCAGTTGCACTGCCATAGCCACCATCTTTTACTTTTGCTTTTTTCAGTTAACTAAATACAAAACACAAAGAAAAGAACACACAAAATCATAGGAGAAAAAAAAGCTGGAAAAAAAACCCATACAAACTTAGAAAGCGTCTATTTACAGTCATACATATATCAGTAAATGTAAATAAAGCAGCCGCCCCTGAAAGAGATGGTGATGAGCATGATTCAGATCAAGCTGCCAACTTAGTTCCTGGGCCAGCTGTTTTCCCCTCGTGGGTTCAGGGAGCTGGCCTCCAAAGCTCTCTCTCGGCCTCCCTCTCCTCCCAGGCTCTTCATCTTGGGCCTGATTGCCATCAGCATCGCCTGGGTGCCCGTGATCCAGTCCGCGCAAGGCGGGCAGCTCTTTGACTACATCCAGTCCATCACCAGCTACCTGGGTCCGCCCATTGCTGCCGTCTTCTTCCTGGCCATCTTCTGCAAGAGAGTCAATGAGCAGGTAAGCAGGAGGCCCTTGGGGGGGGGCAGCCCCGTGCCAAACCCAGCTGGGGTGGGGCCCCTTTCTTTCTCTGCCTCTCCAGCTGGGGGTGTTATAATCTTGGGAGGGAGCCAAAGGGAAGCTGGACGGTAGGGCAGGAGGATCCCTGTCAGCTGTTGGGCGTGGATGGACAGCAGCTCCAGGGTTTCCTCACGCAACAAACACCTGGCACCGATGCCCTCCCGAAAGGAGGAGTGTTCATGCCCAGGGCATGGAAAGGCAGTTGCATGGGGTGGTTTCCCTGGCACAAGGGACGGAACAAGTGGGAGCAGCCCGGGAAGACAGCGATATTCCACCTCACAGGCTGCGATATTCCTGTTGGCTGATAGACACTTTCATTTTAACTTTGACTTAAGAGCTTTACTTATCTGTTGCAAGGCTTATGTGATCAACACAGTGGGTTGTGCCAACATAATTATTTTTGTTGCAGCCGTCTTTATTAGGCGGGAAAGATGTAATCAGTTGGCCAGATCCACTTGTTAACAGAGAGCTCCTGGAGCAATCTGTTGCTGGGAGGCCCCTGGTCCCGGTGCTAAGCCAGATTCCCCAGCCAGAATGGAGGGGCAGCCGAGCGTTTCTTCTTCTTTGGGCTGAGGGCGTCTTCTTTCCTTCCTGCTGTTGGTCCCAAGAAGGAAAATTGCTACCAGGCCCTGGTCTTCTAAAGGACTTCCAGAGTTCCATGCGGGGGGTGGGTCTGATGCCCCCTGCGATACCTTCCTTTCTGTCCTTCCTACCATCAGGCCAGTCTTCCTCTCTGCCCACATCCAGCAGCATGTCCACCAGAGCTTCTGGCTGCTGTTGAAGCTCTCCCAGGGGCCACAGGGTGTCCATGCAAAGGGCTTTCATTTGACTCTGACACCCCCCTGAAATGAATCAAGCCGTGCATGCAAGCCCCCTCCCTCCCACCCCCAGCTCTTCTTTAGTCAGGTTCTGGTGACCGTATGGAAAAATCTCAGCTAATCTCTAGCAAGAATTGTGGCTCTTCTGGGGACGTTCTAGCGATCTCCTTGGCTCTCATCCATCCCCCATATCCACTCTCGCCTCTTCTATTTCCCTCAACCTTGCCAAGCATCATCCTTTTTTTAATCCATCATCTGCTTGTATCACATGCCCAGAGAAAGTGAGTTGCTGAAGACCTCTTCAGGGGTTAGCACCTGCAGGCAACCTTTGAAAACCAGGAAGACAGGCTGCTTGCTTCCCAGTCAGGGCTGTTGCTTATACACCCCTTGTCATCCCTCACTGAGATCACTGCCATTCCCTCTTTGTGGGCCTGTCCTTGAAGACCGCTTAGCCAATGTTTCTAGACACTCCAGCTGCAGCCGTCCACTTGCTTACTGGTCAGCCTGGACCCTCCCACGTCCTCTGCGCTCGCTGCTAGCACTTGTGCATTTCTGGGTGCAGTTCAAGATGCCAGTTGCTCCCTTTCAAGCCTGGGTGACTCAGGGTGTCAAGAAACCATCTCTCCTGGGTAAATCTGCCTGCCCACCTCTCAGGAAGGGCAAGGCAGGCATTCTCCAGGGCAGGTCTCCTCCTGGGACACAGCTTACCCTCCAAAGCAAGGAGGGTCCCACTCTTACAGCCTTCCAAGTGGTGGCCTGCTCCAGAAAGGCCTTTCCTTTTGGGGTTGATTCCAAATCCGTCAATGTAAGATTTAGTTTATACGTCATTTATGTTATTGCATTATTAGTATTATTTTATCTTATTATAAATACAGTGGTACCTCGGGTTACGAATTTAATTCATTCCGTGACTCTGGTCACAGCCTGAATTGGTCGCAACCCGAAGCAAATTTCTCCATAAGGTTCAATGTAATTACCGTTAATCCATTCTGGCGTGGAGGACAGGGAGGCGGCTATTGCTTGGAGGGAGAGTCCCCCTCCCTACGACCACGTGTCAGGGGCGGAAAATGGCCACAGACCACGTGTCAGGGGCAGAAAAATGGCCAGGGACCACGTGTCAGGGGCGGAAAATGGCCGCGGACCGTGTCATGGGAGGGAAAATGGCCGCGTATCCTGTTCGTACCCCAAGGTGGAGTTCGCAAACCGAAGCAAAATTTTGCAGCCGGAGCTGGTCGTAACCCGAAAAGTTCGTTAACAGAAGCGTTCGTAACCCGAGGTTCCACTGTACTGCAAACTGCCTAAAGTCCAGTTGGCCTGAGGTGGTGTATGCATTAAATAAATAAATAAATAAATAAATAAATAAATAAATAAAGCAAGCAGGTGTCAGGTAACCAATCTACATTCTTTATTTTTAGATGTCCTAGATCTGCAAACTGTTTATAGAATAAATTAAATCTATTAATAATCAAAATTAATCAATTAAAATGTCCTGAATCAAGTTCCAACCTTAACTCAAAGTGTTGCTGAGAGTCAGGGCCACCTCCATGGTTTGCACATGTTCTGAACTCAAACGTTTTGTGATCCTGAGTTTCCCTGAAATGGATTTGGATAATTTCATTTAATGTTGGAACAGGCTGCTATGTGTATTTTAAGTTACTGTGTCTTGATTTTTAATTTTTAAATGTATTTAGCATGTGGTGGGGAGTCATGATGCTTTTATTCCACCCGCTCAAGTTCAGTCAGCTTCACTTGGTTATGGCGAGGACTTGGTGGCTCTCTGTTCTGATCACAATCAAATGGGACAGCCAACAAATGCACGCATCACGGTGCACCATCTGCTGTACCTGACTAACGAGCATGAAGAAGATCTGGACCTGGAAGAAGTGTTCTTTGAACTCGCTTGCCAGAGGTGTCACTTGTTGTGACATTTTGTCTGGGAGCAACTATTCCTTCCCATGGGGTGGTGAACTCACTAATTTCATCTGTCTCTGTAGGACAGTGGAATCTGGATTTCTGAGAGCTCCTCATGAGGCCTTGCTTGTTGCAATAGTAGAACCTAGTCCTGTGTCTCCTTGTGTACCATGGAGAGGATTCTGTGGACACCATTTTTCTTAAGCATCTTCTACCACTTTTAGTACCATGCCATGTCTGTGTCCTCTGATTTGCAAGACCCGAGTTGAGTGTGGCTGTTATGGGTAGCTAGAACTATGGGATCCAATACTCACATTGTGTGGGACAATCCCAAGAAGCAATTTTTGAACAAGTACTGTGGCAGCAAATTTACTTCCTATCTTTGCAGCCCTGGAGTGTCTATATACAGTATACAGTACCTCAGAGGTTTTAGAGACCATTCCAGAGTTCTGGCTGAATCAAGGAATCCACAGAGGAGATGTGCTAAAAGCACGCGCGCGCAGGCAGTTTCCACGGAGGAGGAAGTGGGTTGCCTCTTGTCCCCCTGTCTTCAAAAAACGGGGAGTTGTGACCAATGGTGTGGTCACGTGTTGGCCTTTGTTTCTCAGAGGGCAGTGGGAAGCTCACAAGCAGGATGTGAGTGCTGGCAACCCCCTGCATGCGTTTCGGACCATAAATATCCATCCTGTCGTCTTGTCCTCCTCGAATGGCCTACAAGGAATAGAGGACCCTGCTGGGCTTTTTCTAAAGCGTACATGTGAGTCAGGATGCTGTGTTGGAGCTGCAGCCAAGAGACAAACAAGATTCTCCAAACCTTGAAGGTTGCTGAAAAGTTTAATATGCCCCATATCTAAAATATGTGTACAATCATGACCCAAATGAACCACCAGGTTGTGCGGAATCAGATCACAGGAACATGAGTGGGAGAAGGACAAGCACTTTTCTAAGCACTTTTTGCTGTCTTTTGCAGGGCGCCTTCTGGGGCCTGATCGTGGGACTGTTAATTGGGCTGTCTCGAATGTTTGTAGAATTTGCCTATGGAACTGGCAGCTGTGCCGTGCCCAGTGAATGCCCAGCGATCATCTGTAAAGTTCACTACCTCTATTTTGCTATCATTCTTTTTGCTGTCTCCATCACTGTCATCTTGATCGTCTCCTTCCTGACCAAGCCGATCGATGATGTCCATGTAAGCAGCATCCCTCCTCTACCTGATTCTCCCCACCCCGACTTCTCTCTGTCCTGCCCTCTGTGATTTTAGCAACATATAAACAAATATCTCTGGGTAACAACACACAATGGCTCACCAGGTCTCAGTCCCTGAGCCTAATTTGAATGCCCAACATGGATGAGAATAAAAGGAAGAGCCACTTTGAAACGCTCTTCCCTTCATGTCCACCTTTGGGGCTCTCAGATCTGAGGGAGCCACCTCACGCTCAGCACAAGTGGAAGCCAGCAGGTTGGGAGGAAATCAGTTTGAATCTATGTTAAATATGAGCTTCCCGGGGGATGCATCTGCCAGCTCAGTTTTGTTGGGAAGATCAATATTGCTGTGAGCAGTTACATAAAGTTTGTGTTACTTTGCCAGAAGTATTTGGGTGCAAAGAGGGTAGGCATAGTTGAGCTTCCAGGGCACTTCTAGTAGTCCCTTTTTTGTTTTGAACCAAGGGTGGGGCATAATCTTGACTTTGCCCTAGTTCAAGGTAATTTCAGCTGCTCCTGCTTCATCTTTGTTTCCTTTGTTTCCTTGCATCGATCTGAGCAGCTCTATCGCCTTTGCTGGACTCTCCGCAACAGTAAAGAACAACGCGTTGATCTGGATGCAGGGGAGATGGTGCAAACAGAGGAGGACTATGAGGAAGAGCCAGGTGAGGTCACATTTTATTTCTTGCCATGAGATTTTGCGTTATTTCAAATCTAGGTCAGACCAGACCACTCCTCACCTACCATCCATGGGACCATAATCTGACCTAGATATCAAAAGGAAGAATTTTGGCCAAGATTTGGATACTAGCAGGGATCATAACTCATTACAGAGCCACCACGTTTTAGTAAAACCAAATTTAGGGGTGGGATGCTCAGGAAAAATGCCAAGAGAAATTTTGATGGAACTTAAGATGGTTGAATGGTTCAAATATGTGTTCTTTCCATATTATTAAGGATTTTGAGGTAGATGTTTAGAGCATGGCTGAATTGCTATTTTTGCACCTTAAAATCCCTCTCTTAAACTTGAAAAGGAATGGAGTTTTTTTTTTTTTTTTAATAGAAATGTAGAAAATGTTACCAGTCCTGGTTTGGAGCTATTTGTTATGGAATCATGATTTTGCAGGATGGACGTGGAGAACTGATGGCATTAAAATGCCTTGCCATCCCTCAGCCTACTGTGAATAAAATATCAATGGGTGCTTCTTTGACCTCAGTGGGAAAAGACAGAACAGAAATCTAATAAATTATAGTATAGTAATATATTACTGTATGGTAATAGGAGAGCCAGTTTAGCCTAGTGGTTAAGGCTCCAGGCTAGAAACCAGGAGACAGTGTGTTCTGGTCCCACCTTAGGCATGAAAGCCAGCTGGGTGACTTTGGGCCAGTCACCCTCTCTCAACCCATGATGTCAGGCTTGGGCAACAAGCTGGTCAGTCAATTCCTGTCTCAACCAACAGATCAACATTCAGTTGATCCAGAAAAAAGTGGACCCTTCACCTGTGGGAAAAATGCTAGGAAGAAAAAAAATGACTGTATGGTAAGAGTGATACGTTTTTTGAGCCAGTTTTGTGTAGTGGTTAAAAGCAGCAGGCTAGAACCTGGGAGATGGTGAGTTCTAGTCCCCCCTTGGGTACGAAGCCAGCTGGGTGATCTTGGGCCAGCTTTCAAATCATGAGTTATAACCCTGACCCTGACCCTGACCCTAACCCTAACCCTAACCCTGACCCTGACCCTGACCCTGACCCTGACCCTGACCCTGACCCTGACCCTGACCCTAACCCTAACCCTGACCCTAACCCTAACCTTCTTTTTCTGACTTGGTTAGACCCTACCTCAAGCACTGTGTGCTGTTCTGGACACTAAATATTAAGAAGGTTCAGAGAAGGGTTCAAAGAAGGACAGTGAAGATGATCAAGGGATTAGAAACTAAGTGATAAGAAGAGAGACTGAAGGAGGTGAACATATCTAGTCTGGAGAAAAGGAGAATATAACAGTCCTTTTCAAATGCTTAAAAAGATGTCTTTCAAAGAAAATCAGGACTACTTCTCTATGACCCTGCAGTTCAAGACATGAAATAATGATCTTAAGTGATAGGAAAGCGGATTATCATGGAATGATAGAAGAAAACCTCCTAACAGTAAATAAGTAGGCAACCTCAGCAGTGGAGTCAAAGACCTAGAGAGCCAGTGGATACCCCTTCACTGGAGGTGTCTATGAAGGGGTTGGACAGTCCTCTGTCTGGGATGCTTTGATCTTTAATGAACTCCTGCAGGACTGGTGAGGTCCCAGAAGACTGCAGGAAAGTGAATGTCACCCTCATCTTAAGACGGGAAGAAAGAGGGCCGGGGAAACTACAGACCTATCAACTTAATGTCTATACTGAACAAGATCCTTGAACAGATAATGAAGCAGTATGTTTGTGAGCTCTTGAATAGATAGGCTACAATTAACAGGAGCCAGCTTGGGTTTGTAGAAAACAAAGCATGACAGAGAACCTTACTGGCTTCTTTGATAGAATTATTAGCTTAGTAAATCAGGCAAATACTGTAGATCTCAGCAAAGCCTTTGACAATGCCTCATGACATCCTCCTTCCTAAAATAGTAAAACATGGACTACATGATATGGCAGTTAGATGGACTGCCAGTTGGATGATTGACTGCACCCAAAGAATGCTCATGAATGGTACTGCTTCAGCTTGGAAGAAAGGATGAATGGGGGGCCACAGAGCTCTGTTCTGGGCCTTGGGCTGTTCAACATTTTTATCAAAGATGTGTGGATGACACAAAGCTAGAAGGGATGGTTAATACTTTAGATGAAAGAGAGAGAAATTTTAAAAACCTAGAGAGGCTTAAGCAGTGGGCTGAAATTAATTAGATGGAATTTAGCACAGAGAAATGTAAAATTCTACAATTGGGTAGGCAAATGTAATATGTGAAGGGGTCTGGATGTCCTTGTCAACCACAGGTTATACATAAGCCAGTAATGCAGTGCTATCTTGGGGTGCATTAACAGGCACATACAGTTCAGATTGTGGGAAGGAATTGTTCCATTCCACTCTGTTTTGATTAGACCCTATTTGGAGTCTCGTGCCCAGTTCTAGGCATCTTAGTCCAAAAAGGACAGTGGCAAATTGGAGCAGGTTCATATGAGGGCTACCAGGATGGTATACTATCTGAAAAGCAGGCCGTATTAGGAACAGTTAAGTGATCTGGGTATGTTTAGCCTACAGAAGGGAGATGCAATAGCTGTCTTCAAGTAGCTCAAGAGTTGTCAAGAAGATGATCTTGATGGACATAAGCGAGATCCATTACCAAAGTGATGAAGGGAAAATCCAAAAGACCAAAACAAGCAGAAAGTTCACAGAAGTGTCTCAAATCTCCCTAATTCACATGGGTATAAGAAGGGGGAGGAGGTACTGCACAATCAGACTTGCAAGATTCTGTTATTAGAGCAGTCACGGTAAAAGTAACCTTAGGAATTGATTCCTGGTCTGGTTTACCTGATGGGGCTGACACAACTGGACATCAGGAGGAATTTCTTGACTGTATGAGCTGTCAGCCAGTGGAAGAGGCTGAATTGTCCTGCAGAAAGATGCTAGATGGTCATCTGTCAGAGATGTTACTTCATGACTGAGGTGGCTTACAAGTTGATAAATAAAGAAATGTTCTAGTTGATCCTGCATGGAGCAGGGGAATGGACTTTATGGCCTAAATGGCCCCTTCCATCCCACAGGATGTGAATATTCTAAAGAAAAATTCATAAAGGGTGTTACAACATACCTCATAACATAACAAGAGAAGTTGGACAATAACCCAGCAAAGTAGTGGGCTACCTTTCACTGGATGTATTCAAATGGAAGCTAGACCACCATCTGTGATATTGTATGAATTTGGGTTCCTACAGTGAGCAGGAAATTGGAGTGGGTGATCTAAAGAGAACAGTGAAATCCTGGGGGTGGAAGGCACTTTGGAGGTCTTCTAATCCAAATCCCTGCCCAGGGCAGGAATCCTTAGACCGTCCCAGACAAAGGGCTGTCCAACCTTTGGTCGAAAACCTCCAGTGATGGAGACCTCTTGATTCCAGGAGACAGCAGTTCCACTGTTTAATAGCTCTACTGGCAAGGGAATTCCTGCTTATTTCATGTTTGGATCCCTGTCTGTAAACCTTCCACTCACTGGTTTTTCTCCTACCCTCAAGAGCCATGGAGAATAAATCCACACCTTCTTCCTTGTGATGGTCTTTCAACTCTTAGAAGACAGCTATCATACTGTATAACCCCTTAGCCTTCTCTTCTTTAGACTAAATATACCCAGTTCTATAACTGGTCTTCACAGGTTTAAGTCTCCAACCCCCTCATCGTCTTTGCTGCTCTTCTTTGCATTCTTTCTAATTCCTCAGCATCCTTCTTTTATTGTGGTGACCAGAACTGGACCCAGTATGCCAGGTTCAGTGTGACCAGTGCTGAGGATACTATCAGTTCCAGTGATCTCAACATTATACCTCTGTTGATGCAGCTCAAGACCATTTTGGCTCCATTGGCAGCTGCAGCTCACTGCTGACTCATGCTTAATCTATGCTCTAAAAGGACACCCAGATCCTTCTCACTAATACTACTGCCAAACCAGGTGTCACATATCTTGTACCTGTGCACCTGCTTTTTCCTACCTAACGGCAGAACCTTATACTTCTCCATTGAAAAGACCCAGTATTCAAGTTTACCTAGATCATTTTGAATCTTCAGCCTACCTTCTGAGGTGACCCCAGCTCTGTGTCATCTGATAATTTGCAGGGCATCACTTCTATCTACTCATCTAAGTCATTTATGAAATTGTTGAAGAGCACTGGGCTAGGACAGAACCCTGAGATACCTCACTGCAAACCTCCCTCCCTGTGGACATAGATTCATTAATGACCATGCATTGCAGATGGTTTTCCAACCAACTGTGAATCCATGTAGTAGTGGGACCATCCATCTCACACTGTTCCATTTTATCAAAGAGAGGCTATGGTCAGCATTATCAGATGCCTTACTGAAGTCTAAGTACATCACATCCCCACATTCCTTTGGTCCACAAATCTAGCCACTTTGTCCCCCCCCCCAAAAAAAAACCGGCTGTAAGATTTGTCTGGCATGACCTATTTTTAGTAAACCCATGCTGGCTTCCAGTAAACACCTTGTTCCTACCTAAGTGCCTGCAAACTCACTGCTTGATTATTTTTTGCAGGATTTTCCCAGAAATTGAGGCCAAGCTGTTTGGTCTGTTGTTTCCTGCATCCCCCTTTTTTTCCTTTTTTAAAGATGGGAAGTTTGTTCTTCTCCAGTCTTCTGGCACTTCCTCTGTTCTCTAAGACCTTGGTGTTCTCTCACCACTTCCTTGGACTACGTTTTCCTTTTTGAAAGATAGATGCAAAGTAGGAATTAGGCAGTTCCACCTTCTCCCTGTTGCTTGTCATTGACTCCCCATCTTATGGACTTATTCTCTGATATTCTGCTCTTGTAATATGCCCCTCTTTCCATTCTTTAAAATTTGTCCTCTTTTGTTTCTTAACTTGACAGAGAGCTTTAGTATTTTCGTATTTCGTATTTATTTCATATGTATGTATGTATGTATGTAGTATTTATTTAGTAGTTTTAGTATTGTTTGCATTTGGGCCTTAATTAATTCACTTTTCAGAAGCTCCCAATTCCTCTCAGCATTTCCATCCATGGAATCCTTCCTACTTTGTCCCTTATATTGTTGAAGTCAGCTCTCCTGAAATGTAGAATACTAACCAGGCTACTGTTGGTTCTCCCTGCCTGCTACGTGGTGAATTCTAAGAAGACATGGTCATTCTCTCCTACTATTCTCTCCTTTCCACTCAGCCATTTCTTCCCTGTTAGTAAGCCTGAAGCCCAATACAGCTGATCCTCTAGTTCCTTGCTCTAGTCTTTGGATGATGAAGTTGCTTGCAAGACACAGCAAGAACCCACAGAATCTCCCACTTGCTGTGCTGTTTGATTCCCAGTTGATGTTCAAGTAGTTCAAATCCTCCTTAGCACAGTGGTGTGTTTCCTGGACACCTCGGTGATCTGATTTGCAAAGATTTCATCTACATTTTCTGCTCGGTTGGGCAGCCTGTAGTGCACACCCACGCCCACAACAATGTCATTTTTGTTTGGTTTTTTCCCTTGATTTTCACTCAGACACTTCAGGCAAGATTTTCACACTTGATGTCCTGAATTTCTGTACAGGTGCTGAAATTCTTTACATATATTATATGCAAAGAATTCTATGTCCACAGGGAGGGAGGTTTGCACCCTTCCCCCCTCCCTTTGTTGGGCCAGTTTCTTTTCAACAAATTATGTCCTTCCAATTTTGTATTCCAATCATGTTTCAATTCCAATCATCCCACCAAGTTTCAGTAATACCCATAATGTCATATTTCCTCTCTATGCTGGGACTTCATGTTTTTCTTGTTTGTTCCCCATTCTCTGAGCACTGATGTACAAAAAAAAAAAAAAAATCTGACTCTTCAGTACTGCCCTTCTTAGGTTTGCCTACTGCACCTTCTGGTGTGTTCCTGGGTGCCCTTTCCTTCTTACCACTCCCTCCTTTGTTGTAAGGGTTACTGCCTTTGGGCATAAGCTTTGACTGCAGTTCTGGTTTCCCTCCTCCTCCAGATTTAGTTTAAAGCCTGCCACTTGAATTGAGTAAGATGTCTTCCAAACACATTCTTCCCAGTCTTTGTGAGGTGCAGCCCATCTCTTGCCAGAAGCCCTTCCTATCGATGGCACAGATTGTGGTCCAGGAATACAAAGTTTTCTTGAGTATACCATCCCTTGAGCCCATGGTTCACCCCCAGAATCCTCCATTCCTTCTTCACTTGGAAGTATGGATGAAAACTGTGGTGGATTGCAGGAGAGAGCAAGGTTCTCAGGAAGGAGGGGGCACATTCCAGGAAGGGCAGAGAGACAAGAGACAACACTAGGTTAGAGTAATACAGATTTAGTCTGGCAAGATTCTGTCTATATGGTGTAAGCAATTAAAGAACTGAATTTGGATGAACTATTTCCTTGTTGTTCCTGGACTGGGCCTGACATCAAACTTGTCAGACTAAATCTGTATTACTGCAACTAGTGGATATACCCTGGGAGAGTCTAGGGAGTGGCTATTCTAAACCTCTTACATTGCCCACACTCCTGCTCCGGGCTGTGCTGTCTATTGTCTCTCTGTCCTTCCTGGAATGCACCCCCTCCTTCCTGAGAACCTTGCTCTCTACTGCAATCCACGACAAAAACACCATCTGTGCTCCAAACTCTTTTGCCTTCCTGCCTAACTCTTGTAGTCCTTCAATATTCTTTCCAGGCTCTTTCTGGCAGAGTCATTTGTTTCAACATGAAACGGAACAGATAAAATGTATGAGAATTGGATGGTGGCATTTTAGGAGGGTGTTCTGGGCATTAAAGGGGCAATTTGGCTGCTACATCTAACTTCCCTGCAATGATGTTGTCCTTGCAGTCCAAGACAAAGAGGCAAACTGCTGCAAGAAGGCCTACAACTGGTTCTGCGGCTTGGAGCAGAAGGGCCCCAGGCTGAGCAAAGAAGAGGAGGAAGCTCTGCAGCATAAGTTAACAGACACAACGGAGGAGCCCTTCTGGAGACGCGTGGTCAATATCAACGCCATCATCTTGCTGGCTGTGGCTGTATTCTGCCATGGATTTTTTGCATAGGCCAAACATTTTATTTTGCTTTGGAATGAAGGTCTCAATCACTAAACTGCACTGTGACATCATAATCTGTAAACTGCACCTTATCAGACTTGAAACTTATTTGTCAGGGGAATCATTTAACCCATCAAGTTAACTGAAAATGTGACTGTGAATGTAACTGATTGGGGGGAGGCAATGTGGGGCTGCAGCCTCTCCTCGAAGGGACAATCCTCAATGTTTTTGGCCCTGTTTTTAGATTGTGTTATTCAAGTGTGTGTGTGTGTGTGTTAGAAATTCAGTTTTCCAGTTGTTGTTCCCTTCTTTTTTTTTAAGTGTCTGATTTGTGGGGGGAAAAGTGCGTAAGTTCAGATGCCTCGAGTAGGCTGACTTTTATACTGTATGAATCTTCATTGGAGGCAGACTCTTCTAATTTTGCCTCTCTTCTATTTAAGTTTCGCCTTTATGATTCACACCGAACTGCTTCTACCTGTGTTAGATTTGGAACTGGAAGTATTTGAATTGAATTGTTATTACCAAGTTCATCTAGAATCAGCTTGAAGTTGTTTGAAGGTGGTTTGAAACTCTTTCACTGGGACCACACATACTGATATTGTCTATCATTCTTTGTATATTGGATTCACTGTATAATTGTAAAAATATATAAGCTTTATTTTTAAAAATTACTGTGTTTTGTTGGAAAAGCAAAATGAAGCAGAACTCCTGTCTTTCTCCCTGAAGCTCAGGTATCCAGCAAGGCTGGAGGTCAGGTCATCCAACGTCCATGGCAAGCGTGGGCTTTCTGCCAGGGGCAACAGCCTGGGGAAAAGGCGGGAGGTTTCTGCACTGACGGGAAAATTGCCAGGACCTGGTTGATGCCAGGATTGGCCTGGAAAAGATAACCTTCTGACTCAGGAGCCAGCCCAGGGTATGGATGTGCGTTGGATCAAGAACCTGCTCAACTGCAAAGCTAACAGTGCAGTTTTGGGCAGTCACCACCGCTTAACCTCAACCCTCTGAGCTCCCAGGAAGAGTTGGGTCCCCTTTCTGTCCAACCGGTCTGACCACAAGCAGCAGCTTGTAGACCTGACTACAGGGTGGTTTTGCAGGACCACGGAGAGCTCCCTGCATATAACTACAGGGAGCCCAGAGGGTCTCTCTGTCCAAAGGCTCCTTGAATCTAGCGGTCAGTCCTCGCAGGCTCCAGAGTCAGCCAGAAGCCTTCAGAAACCCATAAACAGGAGTGACACCTGGAGGTGAGATATAGCCATCATGGCGAGCAGCCACTGACGGCTTACTCATGACTTTGTTTCACTTTCCAAAGCTATTCAGTTAATTCATGGTAATGAATCTCACGGGTTCATTATGTGCTCTGAGGAAAGACATCATTGTTCCAGCACTGTAAGGAGCAGTTGCCGGCAGTCGTTTTCAGGTTGAAGTGCACGTGGACACAGGCTAGCGTGTCAACACAGGCTAGCGCCTCAGAAACAGCCTTTTAATGTTTTGTATGTGTGCTTAAATCATTCAAAAATACTTCTAAAAACACAAAGAAAAAATTCACTGAAAGGATTGTAGGCCCAAAAAATGGGATTTTGCTGCCTAAGTGAGAAGGCAGCTTAGACATTGCAGTCCTTGGTATTAAATTATAATTTTATACACACACACACACAGAGACACTTATGTATGTGTGTGTGTACGTAACAGTAATTGTTTACTTTCAGTCCCTTTGCAATGATTCCAGCGTAGAATTTGGTTTCCCCCCAAAGGGTGTGCCATTTGCTGTAAGAAAAGCAAGGTGGAAATGCCAATGGCTCCTCTTTGGGCTGTGCTGATCGTGCCCCAGAGAACGCAGCCTGCAGGAGGGACCCTCCTCCCAACATGCAGTGGAGGCCTCTCCGCCCGCTGCCCCCTCCCTTGGCCTTCCTGGGAAACCTGGGCAGGAGGCTGTGGGGAGACATCCCTCGCCAGCACTGGCAGCAGCGTGGCTCCCGGGGCAGCCCTGCTCCCCAGGGCCTGGTGGAAGAATCTGCCTCTTGGGGCTCACGCTGCCTCTGGCCTTGCCCGGGTCGTGGGCCCACCAACTGCCAGGGAGCTGAGCTTTACCAGCTGGAAGAGCAGGAAGGCCTGCGGGTGGTTCCGCCTTGCGTGTGAAGCCTTCTGGGTAGAGGATGGACACCGTGCTCTTGAGGTTTTTCAGCTCTGGCTCCACTAATGGCAGCATGACACTGGCTGGCTCAAGGAGTGAAAGAAGCAGCGTCAGGGCATGAGGCGGGCTCAGCGTCACCCCAGGCCCAGCAGAGCTTGGGCGGCTGCAAGGATGCGTGGAGATGCAGGATGAGTCCAGCCCCATTTTATCAACCTTTGATTTAATTGCAGGGGATGAAGGCGTCAGGTGCCGACAGCCTAATTGCTGCGTTTTCCTTTTGTCAGAGGCAAGACAAACTCCCCCTCCCCGCCACCTCCCTGGATTTCTGGGTGACTAAGTCGTTTGCTGCTCAAAGCCCTGGAAAGCCCAGATGAAAAATTACAGCTGCTTCAGATCTCTTAGTTCCAATTTTTCGTTTGAGGAAAAAGTGGAAGTCTGAGCAGAATGCCAGCTTGCCCTGAGGCCGAGAATGGAGATCAGGCAGACATCAACCCCACGGCAGACCCCATCCCAGACCCTCTGGCAGACCCACTGGAAAAGTCCTGGGACTGTCCCAGGAGCATGTGCTCACTCTGGGCCCCCCCAGACCACATTTTGAAGGCCAAGGCTGCATGTGCGTGTGCATGAGAGAGAGCGAGAGCAGGAGTCCCTCCACCCCATCCAGGGCGGCATCTGCTTCTCAGCACAGCAGTGGCTCCTCCCAGCTGGTCTCAGGAGGCCTGCAGCTGATCAATGCCAGGAACGGGCCCATTTGTTCTGCTAGAGAAGCCGGAGGAACTGAATTGCTGCCAAGGGGAGCCTTCTTAATGGCCCCTTGTCTCAGACTTGTTTACTAGGAGAGGAAATTGGTGCTCCAGGAAGGCCAGGAAACCAGAAAAAAGTCCCTTGAGGGCCCAAGAGGGGGGCAGGCAGGAGTGGAGCCCACAGGGTTCTGGGCACCGAAGGGGCAGGCAGGCAGTTCGGAGCAGAAGGAGGCTGTGGGCCTTTCCCATCCATGGTTTTGGCCAGGTTTGCATCTTTAGCGACTACACCACAAATGGCTGGGATAACACAATGCTCTAGCATAAAGCATGATGTACAGATTGCACCAGGCGGTGACAAGCAGTAGCATCTGTGGGGGGTGGGGGAAGGCAAGATGGAGGACGTGGGTTGCACACATAGCTAAGGGGCAGAGCTTCCATTACAATGCCACATCTGCCACCCTGCTTCTTTTGAGCCCCCCACTACCACTGGGCTCTGCAACATGTGAAACCAGCCATCATGATCGTCATTGCCACTGTGTGAACCAGGCCATTGTATTCATTGCTTATCTATGACTCTCCTGTTTCACTTCATCTTTGGAGTCCTGGGGGGGGGGGGGGGGAAGGAACTTCTCCCGCCACCGTGTCCTGTTTCCCGTCTGGGAGAGGACAGACATAAAATGCAAGTGGAGATGCTCTACTTCTCCATCGTCACCTGTTAACAATTCGTCCATTTCTACTTTCATGTTGTGTAGCCAGACAGCTCCTTCCTTTCTATTTAGTTTGTTCCGTTGGCATAAGTGACAGCTTCTGAGGGTTATGTTCCAGTCAGGTGTGCCACCCATTTTCAGTGTCATCCCAAGTTTCAGTGATGCCTCAGTGAACTCAAATCCCCCTTTGTCAGCATTTAACATTCTTCCTGTTTGTTTCCCGTTGTGCATTGGAGTAGGAGCATCTGAGATTATGCCTGGTCCTCCCTCCTGCCTTTGATGTATTTCTCTGCCAATCTCCAAACCTGCCTCCCCCGCTTGCCCACTCTTTTGCTTCCCCATTTGTCTCCTGCACTTTTGGCTCCGGTCCTTGGTGGCATATTTGCTCTTGGAGAACATCCAGTCCAACTCCTGCCCAGTGTAAGAATCCATTAAGTACCATTTTAGTCAATAGTGCAGCCTCCCTGACAGATGGCCATCCAGCCTCTGTTTAAACACCTCCATAAATCCAGGATCGCCTAAGGCCATCTGCTCCATTGTTGAACAGCTCCTAACATTAGGAAATGTTTCCTGATATCAAGCAGAAATCTACTTCACGGTAATTTGATCCCATTGTGTCTTGCCCCCTTTTGTGGAACTACTCTGAACAATTGTGCTTTTCAGATACTTGCACACAGGCAACTTGTCTTTGTCTTCTCCAAGCTATATACTGTATATTTTGTAAATCTCTACTTCCAGGCCGCTTGTAGTCATGGTTGTTCCCCTTTAGACATGTTTCAGTTTGTCAATGTCTTTCCTAAAACGTGGTTTCCCAAGCAGGCTAAAATACTCTGAGTTTGGTCTGGCCAGTGCAGAATAGAGAGGGACTGTTATCGCTTCACATGATGTTTCAGTTGACGCAGCCCAGGATTGCACTTGCTTTTCTTGCAGTTGCATCACACTGTTGACTCATGTTCAGCTTGTAATCCATCAAGATATCCAAACCCTTTTTACGTACAGTATGTGGCTGACCAATGCAGTCTCTCCATCCTATTCTCATGCCTTTGATTATCCCCAGTGATTAATATTATTGTATTATTGCATTCGTCCCTGTTGAAATTCATCTTGCTCCAGCTAATCATGAACCTTCTGAATCTTGATATTGACCTATAAGGTACTATATATTTATTTATCTATTTATTTATTTATTCGGCTTGTGTGCCGCCCATCTCCCCCACGGGTGACTCTGGGCAGCTCACAATAAAAAAGAGAAATACAATTCTCTCCAGGATGGCTAAAAACTATAAATAATTTAAAAACATATTAAAAATACCCTAAAAAACCTCCTCTAATTTTGGCCCTATAAAAATCTGTAAGATGCTGCGGGGGGGGGCAACCCATCATCCCACCAGCCATCTCCACAGGTGTGGGCCTCCCTCTGGCCCCCAGGCCTTCTGGCAAAGCCAGGATTTGATCTCTTTCCTGAAGGCCATGAGGGAGGGGGCACACCGGACCTCAGGAGGCAGGATGTTCCATAGGGCGGGCGCTACAGCAGAAAAGGCTCTCTGCCTAGACCCCACCAATCGAAATTCCCTGACCGGTGGGGTCTGCAACCTGCCCCCTCTGCTGGACCGAGTGGGATGGGCTGAAGTGACCAGGGCGAGGCAGTTCCTCAGATAACCTGAGGAACATACAATACCTCAGATATACTGTCCCCCCATCTTTGTGTCATCTGCAAATTTGAGAATCATATTTTCCAACCTTTCAGTTAAGTAGCTTATAAATATGTTTCCTCAGTACTTGCTCATTAAATGTGATTGAAGGATTGCTTGCTGCTGATCTAGTTGAGGCAGCTTCAGGGGAGATATCAGGAAGCCAACAACTGAGTGAGGAAATAAGAAGACCAAATGACAGTTTGGCAGGGGAAACCAAGCAGCAGGCATTATCCTTCTTTCTTCATCAAAGGAACGTGGAAGTAATAGAATCATAGAATAATAAAATCATAGGGTTGGAAGGGACTATGGAGGTCTTCTAGTTCAACACCCTGCCCAGGGTAGGAATTGTACCATCCTAAACAAATGGCTACTTACCCTTCATCACATCACACATCACATCACATTTATATAGCCATCCATCTCACAAAGCGACTCAACCTTCGCTTGAAAACTTCAAGTAATGGAGCACCCATAACTCAAACTGTTCTACTGTTCTACTGCTTAATAGCTCTCACACCAGGAAATTCCTCATTTTCTTCCTCTGAAGCTTCCAACAAATGGTTCCTTTCCTACCTTTAGGAACTCTGAAAATAATTTCACAGCCTCTTCCTTGTGATAGACCTTCAAGTAAAGAACCATGCTACATTCCTCTTTCGAGAAATGATGGAAGGACTAACAAATATCACAGAATCATAGAATTATAGATTTGGACTATAGTGATCATCTAAGCTCTCTCTCTACAAAGTTCAGGAAAACCACTTACACCAACCTCAAGAGGCTCTTCTTGAAAACCTCCAGAGATGGAGAACCCATAACTTCCATAGGTAGACAATTACATTGTTGTACAAATCTTATTGTCATAAAGGTTTTACCTTACATTTAAATTAAATCTAGGTAACTGCAGCCTATACCCATTCTTATTGATCTTAGTTTCTGTGACAATAGAAGTTAGTTCCTGGCCATCTTCCCTAGGACATCATTTAATGTAACAGAACACTGATACAATATAGTATCTCCTCTCTGTCTTCTTTTCTCCAGCCTGAACATCCCCAGGTTCTTTCAGCCTGTCCTCATGGGGCACATCCTCAAGTCCTTATATAATCTTTGTCATATCTTTCTGGATATCTGCCCATATATTTCTGGAAATGTGTTGCCCAGAATTGTACACAGTACTCCAGCTGTTACTAGCTGAATGTGTATTGAGAGAAACTGGATTATAAAAAATGAGCACAGTTTTAAAATTGGAGAAAGGAACATCAAAAACCTGTGCTGTGTTGATGACACTACTCTGTAAGCTGGAAATGCAAATGACCTGGAAGCTCTAGTAATGGAAGTCAAGGAAAAAATGAAACTAAGATTAAATATAAAGAAGCCTTAGAACTGACAATCAGATACTGAAGTGATGGATAGCTTCTGTCTTTTAGGATTGACTATCAACATCAAAGAAACCAGCAGTCAAACAATACGCCACAGACTACTAGCTCATGGTAGAGTAGCAATGAAGGCACATTATGTGAAGACTTAGCTCTCTTGAAGTCAATAAAGCCTGGGAAAAGTGGTAGGAAAGAGAAGATGACGATCAGCAGCAAGGTAGATGGATTACAGAAGCAATACATGCACCTTTGGAAGACTTGAAGGGCCAGGTTGGAGACAGATCATCCTGGAGAAAGTCTGTCTATGTGATCACTAAGAGTTGATACTGACTTGATGGCCCATGCAGATAGTCCTCATTTAGTGACCACAATTGGGACTGGCAGCTCAGTTGTTAAATGAAATGGTTCCTAAGTGAAACCGTGACACTGTTTATTTCTTACTTCAGCTTTCCTTTGCTTTACAGACCTGCAAAAGTCATAAATATGAGGATTGGTTGTAAAGTTACCTTTTCATCACCATCATAACTGTGAATGGTTGCTAAATGAGGCAGTCACTAAACAAGGACTACCCATAATCAATATCCAGCTGTGTCTCACCAGCACAGATAGAGGGGAATAAGAACTTCCCTCCTCTTTGATGCAAGTTCTTCTGATACAGCCCAAAATCACATTAGAGCTTCTAGCAGGCGTTCAGCTTGCTGTTAATGATCTCAGCCAAGTCCTTCTCAGATGCAGTGTTTCCAAACCATGAATCCCCCATCTTGTCTGTGTGTCCTACCTTTTTCTCCCCTACAGTTTTCCTTCTTGTGCTGCTCAGTCCAGTCTTCCAGCCTGTCCAGATTAAATTGCAATTTCATTCTGTCATCCTGGGCATTGGGTAGACCTCCCAAATCTGTGTCATCTGCAAATTTGATCAGTGGCCCATCAATCCTGTTGTACAGGCCATTAATAAGAGTGTTGAATAATGCTGGCCCCAAGATAGATTTCTGTAGAATCTCTCTGCTGATACACTTGGAATGTGTATGTACAAATGACACAAATGAAGACAATGCCAGGGACTATGACACACTGGGGAGGAGGATTAAGGAGCTGGGGGCATAGATAGTTCTTTATTCAGTCCTTCCTGCCAAAGGAAGTGGTCCAAGAAGGCAGAAGAATATTGGATGTGAACAACTGGCTGCACAGATACTGTGAAGGGGAGTAGTTGGGATTTTTTGATAATGGGATGTGTCTCCAAGATAAGAGATGCCTGGCAAGAGATAGACTTCATCTTATGGGAGCATAGAAGAATGTATTTGAAAGGCAGCTTACAAGCCTGATCTGGAGGGCTGTAAACTGAATCATATGTAGGTGGGAGAAAGTAGCCCAGAAAATAATGTAATGCCAAGTCCTGAACATGGGATGGGGACATGTCCCCATTATGCAGTTATGCACCCAATAATGAGCACATCAATACAGGAAGGAATAGGTTGAGTTATGTAACACAAAGATTCCAGTGTCTCTATACAAATGGAGAGGATGGGAAACAATCAAAAAGTTCTAGAAGTCTTCATACAAGAAGACAAATATGATTGAATAGGCATCACTGAAACACAGTAGGATGAAACTCATGAGTGGTTGGTAAGGATTGAAATATATAACTTATTCAAAAATAATATACCACAGAAAAGGAGAGGAGGCTTTACATGTGAAGGACATGCATAGGTATAGTGAGATTCAGAATCTGACCATGAGGTTCCAGCTTAAGAGCATTTGGGTAGGAATACAAGGAGAGGGAAACAACAAAAGTATTGTGAGGATGTGCTACAGTCTGCCAAACAGGTAGAAAATCTACCTAGATCAGATGACAGACAGACCAGAGGAGAAACCTAGTAACACCGAGAGACTTTACCTGGATACCAAGATTGCAAGGACCCCCAAATTCCTCAGCGAATGTGCTGTTTCATCTTCCACAAGGCTGATGAACAGATAAAGGGGCTGTTTTTCCTGGATTCAATCCTAGCCTAGGATTGTATCCAGCAATCCTTAGGGAAGAGCTGGTTGAAGAGATAAAAGAATGGGAACTTTGGGAGGAAAGAGAAACTGGAGCATAGACATACATTTCAGCAGAACCAATTTCAACAAGCTTAAAGAAGTCCTAGGCATGGCTCTTTGGAGAGGAATCCTCAGATCAGAGGGAGCACAGGAGGTCTGGGATCTTCTTGAGAATTAGACAATCTCATACCATCTAGTGAGAAAAAATGGGAGCCAGCTCAGGTTATCATTGTGAATGCAAAGGGAGTTTTGCCTGAGCTAAAAGTTGAAAGAGAGATGATTGATTGATTGATTGATTGATTGATTGATTGATTTCATTTAAATCCCCCCACAGTGTGACAACTCTTAAAGATGGGTATAAACACAATTATATCTGTGAGTCTTGAAGAAGCTTCTGGCAGTATCACGGCAGCAATGTCCAGAGCAATTTGTAATGACACCAAAACACTGGCTGGGGAATTCTGGAAATCCACATGTTTTAAAGTTGCCAAGGTTGAGAAACACTGCAGTAGAGTGGCCATATCCAAAGATTACAAGAATGCAGTAGACACAGTACCTTGACCCTAGAAAAACATTCAACAAAGTCACCCATGAGACCCTAGTAGAGAAGATGGCAGAACATGGGTTGGACTAGGTTACCATTAGTTAGATGGACAAAAACAATCATACCCAACAAGTATGTGTCTGTCACTGGCTCTGGGTGAGCTGGAGGGAACTGTCAACCACAAGGCTCTGTTCTAGGCTTACTAAATCATATTAGTATTTATGATTAGTAAATCATAAATTTCCCAGTTTTTCCTGTTTGTTCCCCATATTCTGTATATTTGTATAGCGGCACTGGAATTCTTGGGTCATGTAACTTGGCCTATTCCTTTCCTGTTTATTCCTGAGTGCCTCCATGTCCTGCATACTCCTTTGGGCATCACACTATTTTGGGGGTTTTATTTTCCCTCCCCACAGAACTGAGTTTAAATCCCTCCCAATCAGGTTTGCAAAGTACCTTCCAAAAGCATTTGCGTTCTCATGACATGCAGCTCATCTCTTGCCAGGGGTCCTCTTCTCAGAAATGCATCCCATTACTGAACAATCCAAACTGTTCCCATTGGGAACATCTGCATATAGCCTTTTCTTCCTTTCCAGTATTCTCTCTCTTCCTGGACCTTGTCTCTATTTGTTTAAGTAAATTATTTAAACAATTATATAGGAAAGAGTGAAGAAGACATCACCTCTGTCCCCAGCTCTTTCACCCTCCTGCCAGTGTTTCATAGTCCCTTACAACATCTTCACGTCATTTATTCCTGCGTGGATCAGCTAGGAGGGAAAGCTTCCCATGCTATCCCATGTCTTCCCATGCCATCCCATCAAGGGTTCCCCACACATTTCCATCAAGTCAGCATGTTCCTCTTCATTTGCTGATGGGCCCACAGACTGCTGCTTCAGTCCCTCTCAGTAGAGGGTCTCCAATCTCCACCACAAGTTCTTCCACCTCATCACAGCAGAGGCAGGACTCCTCTCTACCTTTTGCAGAGCTGTCCTCATTTCCTGAAGGTTGGGGCAGCAGCAGAAACATCATCACTGGAATCTGTTGTGAAGCTCCAGAGAACAAGGCTTCTTTTTGACAGGCTTCCTGTCTCTTTTCCAAGAATTGTTCGTCTGCCTTGGTGAGTTTGGAGCATGGACAGATTTGCCTCTTGTCCTTATACCTTTTCTTCCAGGAGGCCATCAGCCTGTGCTTGAAGCATATATAATTGTGGTCTTCGTAGAGGAAAATAAGCATGGCGCAGGCCACAGGATCACTTCTCTTCATCTTCATCTCCTTGGATGAACAACATGTGTACCTCTTCAAGACCCTTCCACCAATCTCCTGCATATTCTCACTGTTCACTAGCTCATTTCTCCTGACAGACACAGGGCAGGAATCCTGCCATTTCAGCAGAGGTTCTGTGGCAGAATTTTCCAGGAAATTTTGCCCTGTTGGTCAAATCTCTGCATTCCCCAGTTAGCTGTTTTTAATTCTGTTCCCCTTCTCCTTCACCCTGAATGATATAAAAGGAGAGATCCTTCACCAGATACCCTTGTGTCTTAGTCTACCCAGTTGCACCTCAAACAAAATGGTCTGATACAGCATGGACAGCTGTTGTCACTTTATTGTTAGTTGCTAAGGCTGCTTTCTAAGGTTTCCATTCAATTACTTGAACCGCGATCTGGGCTGCTCTCTGCACAGCTGGACTTGAGTCGTCCATCCGCTTCCGGAACTCTTGCACATGCCTCAACAATGTCCTGCGGCCTTCAGGGGCTTCTGCCAACATGGTCAGGGCCTTAATGGCATAGAGGCGGACTTTGCTCTTGCCATCATGGATCAAGGGCAGTAGATAGTCAATGGCATCTGCATTAATAGCAGCGTATTTCCCTGAAACCGAGAGAAAACATAGAAGGGACAGACTAGACTAGGCAAGCAGTGAGTGGTTAATCAAGGGGTGAGATGGAACCAGCTGCACCCAGGAGGTCTGGAGGGGCTCTCTGGCCCTCTACAACCCAGAGCTTCAGTAAAAACTGCCAAGCAAGTCTTAACTTGGGGTTAACATGGTGAAAAATACAAGGAACATTACTCCTAAAGCAAAGGGGAAACAGAAGAAATCTTAATCCTGCTTCCCTAAACATGCCTGAGCCCTCCCCCCCCCAGAACATTAAGTGCAGCCTGGAGACTTTGGGGGAGGCATGTGGAGCTAAATGCACCTCCCACAAAGATGGAGACGACAACCACGGCAAAGACTGAAGAACCGGCAAGTAGACCAGTTCTTTGGAACCTCTCCAGATAAGGACAGGATGGGAAATCATCCACATGTGCTCCGGATGGCTGCTCCTCGCAAGGAGACTGCAGGATAGCGGTCTCCTGCAGGCCTGAGAGCTGGGAGATGACAGGATTAGCCATCATGCTCACAGCCACAGAGGAGCCTTTCAAAGGACACTGAGTTCGCAAACCTCACTTTCTAATCACTTTAGGAAATTGCTTATTGACTGTTCTGAGGCTATTAGAGATCTTCAGAATGATAAGTCTGGAAAGCCATATGGTGAGTTTACCTTTTTTCTTGAACAAAAGAAAAATTAACTATAAGCTTAAGAATGTAAAGAATCGGAAATAAACAGCAAAAGCTAAATAAGATTTTGATCTAAGAAAGTTGTAAATGCCTTAAGGGTCCAGACAACTTTGGAATATTGATACTTTTACTATAAGATTTTGGAAATAATTAAATACCATTTTGTGGGAACCAGAATGTTTTGTCTATCTTAAGTCAAAACAGAAATTGGAAACTTTATGATTTCAGAAATTGGACACTAGAGTGGACTAAAGATTCC
The DNA here is from genome assembly GCF_059951505.1 of Python bivittatus. Lineage (NCBI taxonomy): Eukaryota > Metazoa > Chordata > Lepidosauria > Squamata > Pythonidae > Python > Python bivittatus. Next base: position 1,104,377 of record NW_028277070.1, on the reverse strand, counting down.
AGGAGAAAAGGAAAGTGGGGATTTACAAAATGACACCAAACGCTATAACATTAGAAGTACTTCAGGAGATTTTTGAAGAATTATTAGCTACAATATCAGAAATGTCAGCAATGAGGTCTGCTTCTATAGACAGACTATGTCCAAAATATATTAAATCTGATGCAGAAATACTAGAACCAGAAATACTGGATAATAAAAAAAAGTGTGGATTACGAGATAGAGAAGGCAGTTAAAGTGGAATGACAAATGGCAAGCCAAGAGAACGACCCTGATAAGGACTTTTCACTGGATACACAAAAGAAGCTGGTTAAAGATTTGAAAATCAAAGTGGAAATACAAATGACAAACCATGACAATGACATGGATAAAGACTTTTTACTGGATTTACAAAAGAGGTTTGTTAAAACCTCAATGAAGCCTCTGCAGAGTGACCAAATCCTATGACAACATCTGCATGAATTAAAGATCAAGATTATTAGAAATAAAAGGAAGGAATATCGAGCTAGTTTGTTTGATGAAGGTTAAAATAAGACATGTTTTTATAATGCTCTGGTAACCCTTTACAGCCTTTCTGCTGACCCCAGGGCTGAAAACTATGGATTTGCATATAGATAAGGGATGGGTTATGGGAAGAAGAGATATTTGTTTGTAAATTTATAGGGGATGAAGAGTTATCAAGTTTGTTTTTACTTGTTGTGAACTTCCAGGGAAGAAATTGTGAACTGAAGACATCTCTGCTAAAAGCAGAGCCAATGACCCTGGAGGAATGAAGAGTGGGAGAGTAGACCAGCTCTTCATAATTCTTCTCCAGACAAGGAGATTGCCCACAAGTGGTCCATACGGTTGCTCCTTGCAAGGAGACCACAAGACAGCAGTCTCCAGTGGGTTTAGAGCTTTGGGAGATGAGGGAAAGCCATCTTTGCTCAGACTGTGGTTGGTGCCTTCAAAAGGACCCTGGGCTCGCATACTTCCTTTTCTAATCCCTTTCGGAAATTGCTTGTTAACTGCCTTTCAGCTATTAGGAATTGATGGATCAACAAGTTTCACAGCACCAGATAAGTTTCCTTCAATCCTTAGCAAAAAAAGTTTTAAGTAGAAGTTTAAGGACTTAATTTTTTTTCTTTTGAAATAAACAGCAAAGGGTGATTAGAGCTTTGATTTTGGAAAGTTACAAATGGACTAAGGGTCCAGATGGATTTGAAATAAGAATTATAAGAATTCTTCCCATGGGAAAATGCTTTTCTTTTGAATTCTCTTTAAAAAAAATTATAGGATGAGACTTTGAAGGATGGACACTAGAGGGAACCAGAAGGAACGAAAGATTACAATTAAAGGAGAAGAACACGTAAATCTGATTTACTAATACAGAATGGAGCAAAATATTTTAACACTCAACATATTGAAGGATATTTTTGAAGAACTGATTCAGAAGTTTATTTTAAGAGTATCTGCTTCCATAAATAGACTGTGTTTAAAAGATGTTATGGAAGAGGAACAAGTTTTACTGGACAAGATTGAGACTGATCTGAAAAAGACAGGCTATAAGAATGATATGGAAAAAGATGCTACACTGGATATATAAATGAAACAAGCTGATGTCTTATTAATTAAAAGGGATATACAAATAACAAACCAAAGGAGTGACCTGGATAACTTTCCTGTAATGGATTTACAAAAGAGACTTGTTAAAGCTTTGAAGAATTTTGTGAGAAGAGACAAAGAAAAAATGAAAAGAAATCAACTTCTAGGACATTATTTTAATGGATGAAAAATCAAAATTGTTAAAAGGAAGGAATGTAAAGTTGGTTTATTTGATCAAGATTAAAATAGATATGTCATTATCTCTGGTAACCCTCAATGGACTTTTGCTGATCAGGACTGAACTACAAGGGTTTAAGGATTTGTTTATATATAAGAGATGGGATATGGGAAGAAGAGATCATTTGTTGTATTTTAAGAGAAGGTGATAAATTACTAAAATTGTTTATATTTGTGATGAAGGGAGGTTGTTTCTTTATATACTTCTTTTCTTTTTCTTTACTATATTCTTTTTTCTTCTTTCTTTTCTATTCTTTCTGCACTTTCTATTTTTTCTTTTTATTGTTTTATTATTTTAGTTTGTATTAGTTTTTATCTTTTTAATTGTAATTTTTAATAAAATTACGATAAAAATTGTTTTTACTTGTGATGAAAATTGGAAGTTACTTCTTTATATATTTTTTCTTTTTCTTACTTCTTTTTTCTTTTTCTTTCTTTGAACTTATTATTTCTTTCTATTTCTTTTTCTTTTTCTGAGTTTAGCTTGTATTCATTTTTACTACTGTAATTAAAATCTTTAATAAACGTTATGAAAAAAACAGAACATTAAGTGCAGCCCAGAGAACACCCTGCAGCCAAATCCTTACCTGTCTGGGTCCCCAGGAGACCCCCAATCTTCTCTATCCCTGCAGAAGAGGCTGGAGTTCTACCTGTCTATCCTTCTCCATGCTCACCTTGGGTTGTCACTGCTGAGTTCATTAGGGCCCCAGCAGCATTGGCTCGAACCTCCTCATCCTCATCTTCCAGCAGGGTGACCAGGTCAGGGAAAACATTTTCTGCAAAGACCATGTTCTTCCCCTCCAACGGAACACTGAAGTGAAAAAGCAATACATTTAGATCAGCTGAGATTGGTCTACTGCCTTCTGACTAGTCAACCAGGCCAAACCGAAACTGCTCTTACCAGGCATGGAGCTATCTGGAAAATCCTTCCCTGCCTGTACCTTTGAGATGTGCGATGCACTGGTGTGACCTCACCTGATGGCCATGAGGGCCTGGGCAGCTTTGCTCCTGATGCCCAATGAGGGATCCTGGAGCTTCTCCTTCAGTATAGAAACAGCTCCACTGGCCAAGGCCTCAAAGGCTTCAACTCTCAAGCAGCCTGTCAGGGTCTCCAAGATTAGTTCCTGGATATTCTCCTCCTCTGTCCTCAGCTTGCGCACCAGCGATGGAATCAAGCTGCTCTCTACAATCTCAACAGCCCCTGCAAGAACAAAGAATAGATTTACCCTTCACCATCCTGTCCAGCTGCCTGCAGAAAAGCAAGGACAAGAAGCTTCATGCAATCCCAAGCTTTCTGCCAACCTTGGTCAGTCCTGTCCTTGAGAGAAAATGGGGTGAAGTATTGGTTATCCCACTGGTTGGGATATTCAGCAAGAACTGCAGTTGCACTAAAATGTCCCAACACCCCTATCCCCAAGCCCCATTCTGGGTTCTTCTCTTACTGTTTGGGCCTTTCCAAAGTCTTTCTTACTATTGTTGCTGTTCAAGCCCATCTATCCTTCGGGGAATCCACATATTGTACAGGTAATCCTTGTTTAGTGATTGCCTGGGATAGCAACCTTATGGCCATGATGTAAATACTCACATTTAAGGCAACAAAAACCTTCAGTGTGAAACTGATTAAGGTCTGGTCAGTTTCAGACAGCAGCTGCAGCTGCTGGAGGATTCTAGTCAACTAATTAAGGTCTGCTTATATTCTGCCCCTAATATGAACATTTCTAGGAAGGCCAGACAACTTCTGTGTGAGCCATCTTCTAGGAGATTCAAAACCCTTTATCACTTGTGCAGTAGCCAAATTCTGTGTTGCCCTGATGAAAATAAGGCATAACTGGTCACAGAAATAACCTGTTTCAAGACAGTGATTGTTCAGTTTCATCACTTCACGTTTAATACATGCTAGCTATCTTGTTTTAGGTGATACATATTTTTACTTCATAAATTGTAATATGTTTGATTTACAGTTGCAGAGGTAATTAAAACACCATTATAGTAGTGTAGGTTACATTATTTGTTATTTTATTTTTTTTATGCTAGTATTTTATCTTATCTATTTGATTTTACTTTTGTGTTGTATTTTTTTCAAATTTTCCTGGTCATTGACCAAATAAACAGTATTTCACTAATTAAAGCTTGTTATAGCACATTTTAGGGAAGTGCTGTGCTGCAGAGAAAAGTACCTCAGGAAGAGATAGCTTGTTTAGGCAATCTCTCTGCCCTGTAAGGGGGCAAAAAAAGGAGGAAAAAAAAAACAGGTCAGGCACAGGATACTGTATGCTGTATAACTTTATCTGAATGCGATGGCAGCAACCAGTGATCTTCATAGCATCTATCTCTCTCAGTCATGTGGTTACACCATTACACTGGAACCAATTGCAGTCACTAAACGAGGACTGCATGGTTATGAACCAAATCAAATCTTCTCTATTCTTTGACTGTTGGGAATGTATTTCTAGAGGGAGTTTGCAGAAGGTCTGGCCACTCAGGTACAACATGGGGATAGGCCCTCAAGCCTGCAGCAGCAATCTCTCCAGAGAGATAAAATTAAAATAAAGACTAGGTGGCAAGATTCTCAGTGATCTCTGCAGACCTCTCAGCAGCATTCTGCTCACGTTGGAGCCAGAGGGCTTCAGTGAGAGCTGGAGGGATAGAGAATGGAAGGACAAGACAGAAACCTTGGATGCCAACCTAGAGTATCAAGCAGTCCCACATGCTGAGTTTTATCTACAGAAATTATGATGACAATAATTTATTAGATTTAGATTATTAGAATAATTTATTAGATTTAGAGGCCACCCAACATCAGAGAGTATCTGAATAGCTTACAGTTAAAAACACACACACAATTAAGAGAAAAACTAAAGTGGACATTTCATTTAGCAAAATCCCACCACCACCAACAGGATTCCCTAACTGATCTATCCCAAACCTTGGGAGGACAGCCGAGTTTGTAAAGACTTCTGGAACCCCATCAGGGCGGGAGCCACACATATCTCTGGGCAGCTAGCAAGGGCAGGCACCAGGATAGAGAAGGCACACCTCCTGGGTCCTGATAGATGTCATTGTTTGACTGAAGGGACCAAAGCAGATGAACAGAAGCCATGGGAGATAGGCGGTCCTCAAATAACCAGGCCCTATACCATGAAGGGCTTTATAGATGCAGCAACTTGAATGGTGCCCAAAGTTTCCTGGCAATCAGTGCAGCTTACAGAGCAGTGGTGTCACATGGGCATACCAAGGCAAGCCCATCATTGCCCATGCCATTGCATTCTGGACTTTCAAGAGCAGCCTCATATACAGTGCATTGCAATAATCCAACTATGAAGTGACAAGGGCATATGTGATGGTCTGAAGGGCCTCCATATCCAGGAATGGGCACAACTGGAGCACCAGATGAAGCTGTGCAAAGGCCCTTTTGGCCACAGCTGCCACCTGTTCTTTGAGCAGGAGTTGCAAGCCCAAGATGACTCTCAGATTGTGCACCAGTCTCGCATGGGGAAATGCAAGTCCATCCAAGACTGAAAACAGAAAGTCCTCAGATCTAGGAGAGGGATGTGTGTCAAAAATCCACAGCATTTGGTGTTGACAGGATTAAGCCCGAGCCTTTCCATCTAGACCTGCACAGGACATTGGTAGCATCACTTGGCTGGCCCAGAGTCAAAATGTATAACTGAGTATCATCTGCATATTGTTGATACTAGACTCTGAAGCAGCAAATAACCTTCCCCAGCAGTTTCTTGGATATGTTAAACAGGAAGGGAGAGAGTGTCAAGCTCTGAAGGGCCAAGGGCATGCCAGTCTTGCGAGGTAGTCCAGACATGAAGCACGGCCAGATGAAGTAATTCTATCAGAACCTCGCAATCCAATGCTTCTAGTTGCTAGCTCGCGTGCTCGTTTCTGCCGTTACAGTAGAAGTGGGGGGGAGGAATGGAATGTGAACCATTAAGCGCAGATGGGTTGTTATCCGGTGCCCAGGACTTCCATGGCCATGCCAACCTGGGAACCTGAGGACATCGCTGACATGCACAACAGAGTTTCAAAGACTGAAGGGGGGGTGGTAAAATGGGATTGGAGTAAAACTGGGTTTTGGCACACGTGGGATTCAGTTCCAGCAATGCTTTAGAGCTGTATACTACTTTCCAATAAATGAACTTTTCTTTGAACTTCTATTGTTTCAATGGGAGTTGCTTTCGTTGGGAACTGAGTACCGCGGTTCTTACATATTGCTGGAACTGAGTCCCTTACAAATTCTACTTTACTGTAAGGTTATATTAACAGAATCATGCAAGTCTGAAAGTACGTTTCTCCCCCCTCGCCTTTACAGCCCAAGAAACTAGGGAGGGTCCCTTCTGAGCTGCTTGCCCCTCCCACATGCTGCGGGCTAAGTTGCCCTTTATCTGACCGTTCCCTGGGCTGTGTCTCTTCTCCCTGTCTCTCAAAGTCATTCCCACAGACCATTACCAGCGTGATCTCTCTCCCCATCAGTACCAACTGGAACTGGCTGCTGAGAAAGAAGAACCACCATAACGTGGTGCCCCCAACTTCCAAACCCTGTAGACAGTCCAGAAGGATGCCATGATCAATAGTATCAAAGCCACTGACAGATCAAAGAATACAGGGATGGACACATCATTCCCACCCCAGCCCTGTCAAATGTCATCAATAAGCACAACCAGTGTTGTCTCTGTACTGAATCCCATCCTAAACCCGATTGAAATGAGTTCAGATAATCACCTTCTTCCAGGATCCTCTGCAACTGCTGTCCAACCAAGGTAAGACTGGAGACAGGATAATTATCTAGTATCATAGGATCCGAGAACAGCTTCTTGAGGAGGGAATACACCACTGCCTCCTTCAATGCTAATGGAACCACTTGCTCTCTCAAAGAAACTGCCATCATTGCATAGGCCCAGCTACAGGTCCCAGGCAGTCTTGACAACCCAGGACAGACCTGGATCTAATAAGCAGGTGGCCGAACTCACAGTATGGAGAACACTGTCCACCTCATCAAGAATCACAGACTCAGATTCATCCCAGATAGCACCACAAGACTGTGCCCCAGGCACCTCAACTTTACTTGTTAGTCAAAGTGCAACTCTGAGCAGATCTAAATGGCTTTATCCACCAGATAGATTTGAGAGTCCCCTGGACTGCTAGGAGGTCAAACCAGTCAATCTTAAAGGAAATCAACCCTGATTGCTCATTGGAAGGATCGATAATGAAGCTCAAGCTCAGATATTTTGGTCACCTAATGCGAAGAGAGATCTCTTTGGAGAAGACCCTGATGCTGGGAAAGATTGAAGGCAAAAGGAGAAGAGGATGGCAGAGGATGAGATGGTTAGATAGCATCACTGAAGCAATGAGCATGAAACTGAGCAAACTCAGGGAGGCAGTGAAGGACAGGAAGGCCTGGCGCAATATGGTTCATGGGGTCACGAAGAGTCGGACACGACTTAATGACTAAACAACAACAACAACCAGATAGATAGAATATGCCTCCCAGAGCCCTGCAGATGTTCCTGTGGCACATCCCTTCCCTAACAGGGACCAGATCACCTTAAAAGGGCTGCTGGGTGACTATTGGCAGATGCAGCGAGGGTGGAGAAATATTGATGCTCTACCATCCGTGTCACCACAAAGTAATCCAGAATCTGTGTTTGTTCTGATTCACTCTTTCTCCTCCTCCAGTGGTATTCCAGGCATCTCTTCTAGCGCTTCATCTCCTGGACTTCCTTGGTAAACCAAGGTGAAACCTGGGATCAGTGCACAAGGAGAGGCTGCATAGGGGCAATGCGGTCCAAAGTTCCCACCATTCCAGGCTGTGACTAAAGCCTCTGCTGAACTGCTCACCAAATCCTCAGGAAGAACCCCAAGATCCCTCTGGAACCACTCAGAGTCCATAAGTGACCTAGGGTGGCCCAATCAAATAGTCCCTGTCTCTCTGGGGTGCGTCTGTGTGGGATCACACCCACAAGCTGGAAGGCCATTGACTCTTCAGTGTTCAAGTATAAGTATCTTTGGTAGTGCTTTTTATATTTTAGATTATGTACTGTATTTTTAAACCTTGCTTTTCCTCCGAGGAAGCCAGACACATAAAAATGCAGAGTTTCTAAAAATTTCAGAAGAAACTTCAAGTTGCACACAGGCCAGCCTCCTATGCTCCCAGCAGCCAGATGCCTTAGAGAAACTCATGCCAGGCCTCCTGGCTGACGTTTCACATTAAGTAGTACTATGGAGACACACGCCAGCTTTGTACTTGCAAATCTTACGGCCACAGCTGAGTTCACAGATTTTGAGCGTGTCTTGTGTAAAATCCCACTGATGCTTCTGCTAGGCTAGTTTTAATCCCCAAATAATTTTACAAGTATTATGCCAAAGCAGATCTCTTTCATCCTACACCTGACCATTTGATTTTTGTTTGATATTGCCTAAGCGCTAGATTTTATTTTGCTTGATTTTCACTTCATTTGTTTTCCGAGTTATCAAAATCATCCTGCACTTTATTCTGCATTTTCAGATGTTCGTGATGATGCCCAGCTGGTTTCTCCCATTTTAGATGGAGATTTCCACCAATCCCTCCCTTTCACCTCAGTTCAATCACTAGCAACCCCTGACAGCTAATACACCATCCATTGATGTGGTTTTCTTTTACTGCCATTTTGGGCCTGTGGATTCCCTTCCCACACTGCTGTCTTTATCCTGGAGGGGACGGTGAATGACATTCACAGCACCATTTAGAAAGTTGCCCCAGGGAAGGACATACGTTGTTATAACAAAGGGTGCTTCATTTTATTGATTTTTTAAATCCTAAGAACGTATTTGCACCATAGGCTCAAAAGCTGGTTCAATACTCCTGCCCTCGAGCCCCCCTACTGGGACGTACTTGTCTCTGAGAAGGACAAGCGCATTCCTAATTAACAATTCTCAGCACTTGCCCCAAACTGCAATTCTGAAGATTCTTTGCAGGAGATTGTGTTAGTTTTCATTGTCATGAAAGGAGCAGATAAATTTCGACTTTGAGGACGGAGCTGGGTGTTACAAAAAAAGCCAGATCAGAGCTTCTGAACTTCACTGAGTCATCTGGATGGATGACCTGTGCAAAAGTCATACAGGGGCAGCATTTGATGCCATCCCAGGAACTGATACTGGGAAACTACTGCTCAGCCTCTTCATCTTTGTCCTATGAAATTCCTCTGGAGAGTGTTTTGTCCTTTCTACTTTGAAATATTTACATGAAGCCACTGGAGAAAGCCATTCAGAGTTGTGGATTTGTGTGTGTCTCCTGGGACTATCTCTCTTGCTAAGTGAATACCAAGAAGGTTGTAACAGTCCTGAATTCAATGAGACCATGTACACCATGCTTGATCTTGGCCAACAGGCCAAGAAGTGATGTGAGGTCACACATGATCACATGGGCAAACAAACTGGGTCTCAATCCAGTCAAGGGTCTCTTGGTCAGAAGACCAAGTTTCTAGTTTTTGGCACCACATTTTAGGAAGGCCACTGGCAAGCTAGACCGTGTCTGGAGGGGAAGCAAGTTGTTAGGAGGCTGGAAGAAAATACTTACAATATCAAGAATGGTTGGAAATGCTGGGCAGGTTTAACTTGGAGTCCTCTCTGTAGGGACACCTAATAGCTGTCTCAGAAAGGGCTGTACAGTAATGTAGAAAAGGAGGCAGAATTGTTCTGTGTTCTTCCAGAAGTCATGGGGATTAAATTACAAGGAAGGCTTCAGTTGGACATTAGGAAGCATGGTACAGAGTGCCTTAGGAGGTAATGGGCTCTCCTTCATTGGTCAGTTCTTTTTTGAAAAGAAAAGAAAAGAAAAGAAAAGAAAAGAAAAGAAAAGAAAAGAAAAGAAAAGAAAAGAAAAGAAAAGAAAAGAAAAGGATAGCCAGGTCCTCCTTGGGACCTCACAGTGTGGTCAGGCCTGTCCCCCAACAGCTATTTGAAGTTTGGGATTTCTAAGATAGTGAGACCAACTTCCAAACAGGAAAACTGAGACTGAGCAGTCAATGTCCTGAATAGTTCAATCAGATGCCTTCCAGGTGATTCTTGTGGTACTGTTTCTATCAAGTAGAAAGCTACAGCATCCGGGAAGTCATGGCTGTGATCTGGCATTATTCAGGACAAATCCTAATGAGGTGGAGGGAAAAACTGGATCCATCAGAGATGTCACAAAGAGGACAAAACACACCTCAGGTTGTGGATGGGAAATCTGACAGCTCAGTTATTCTGATAATTAAGAAAAAAGTGGGGAATCCTTAAAAAAGAGGCTTTGGAACTTCTCATGAACTGACTTTCTGTTATAAACTTTAGGAATCTGGACAAAAGTGTAAATCTTCTTTGATTTCATATTCCTTGATACTATGCAGATTGTGACTTAATTTCCAGGAAATTTCCCCATGTAATCAGTGCAGGGATGTCAGCACCTTCCCTACAGCCACTTATAATAAATTGTAAATTTTTAATAAATAGATTGTTCCTTGAGACATTTTCCAGCTCTTACATTAAGTTGGTTGAAGTTGTATAATGATGAATGACGATGGCGGTGGTAGATCAACTGACAATTAAGCAGATGATAAAAATGACACTCTTTCAAAGGCTATACTGAAGGCAGGAGCTCCTGCTAAGGACACTTAAGCTTGTGGATGTTGTCCTATTCTTCTGTAGTTCTCAAGAATCCAAGAAAGATAGAAACAGCACCAAGAAAATATAAGAGAATTTCAGCTGGATGACAATATTTTGAAGACTTCCCCATTTAAATGTGAGCAAATTAATTATGGTGATTCCACAAGACATACCTCATCTGGATTTAGGCTAGGCCTCTATCTTTTTGTGAAAAGGAACAAAAATTAATCTGCAGGTTTTAGTTCCAGAAACAAAGAGAGCTGAACTGGAGTCTGATTTCTTCAATGAAAAACAATATTTGGAAAAAAAAAATTGGAAACGGATGTGAAAGGTTAACTGCTGTTGCAGGTTGTTCAATGTGCATATTTTTCAAGAGACTGAAATATGACAGATCTCTTTTCCAGAACAATAAGAAGCACAAGCAAGCACTGTTTCTGGACCATATCACTACTCAAGAAAAGAACTAGATGGAACAGTATTATTATTCCTGCCAGAGGAGCCCAGAGTGGCTTATAGTTCAAAAAAATCTGAAATAAAATCTTCATAATGCAACACTTAAATTAAAAATTTTTAAAAAGACAAAATTAAAACAGATTTTATTTTGAAAAGCAATAAAGGAAAACAGCAGTTATATTTAAAGGCGAACTTGTACTGGAACAATGTCTGGTTGAACTGGTTTTCTCAAAGAAAGCCGTATGGTGAATATCCCCAGAAAACAGGGTCCTGATTACAGTGCTGCCCTTGAGAAGACCCAACCCCTGGCCACTGTGCTGCGGACCAGCCTCATGAAGATCCGGACCGCCCCGGCTGATCTTCCTGCAGGGGATGGAGGCCACATTCTTTTCATGCTGGGTCCAAAGCTATTCAGGGCTTTACAGACCAATGACCATAGCTGAAATGGGACTGTTTGGCAGCTCCTGGGCAAACAGTGCTGCATTTTCAGAATTCAAGTCACGTGGTTGCTTTTAGCCACCCCACTCAACAATTGGACAGCTGTTTTCGAAGCTAGCCCTGCACAGAGTAATACAATTGAGGGATTCTTAGGACATGGATCAGGGAAGGGAGGCGATCTTGATCCCAGGAGGGTCTGAGCTGGCAGGCCAGCTGAAATTGGGCACAGGCTCTTTGTGCCACAGAGTCCATCTGCATCTCTAAAGACTGATGGAATCAGGGAGAACCCCCAGGCTACACACCTGTTCTTCAGAGGGGAAGTTCTTCCTCATCCTGGTCCTGAGGAACACCTATCTCCAGGATTCTCTGGATTCAGCTTCAGTTTGTTGGGTCTCATCCAGTCCATCACACTGTCCAGGCAATGGTAAGGTTTATATCTTTCTTTTTTAAACAAAACACTGACTGAACTCTAAATTTCAGTGCAGCACAAAACTATTAAATTTGCTTATCAGATAAACATGTTTAGCCCTTATATGTATGGAGAGCACAGGGCAAGCTCTAAAATGTATGCTGTGAACTTGCTATAGAAGAGGAACTGCCCTTGAACCTCTGCTCCATAGCCTACCACAGCAGCAACAGAGAAGATGCATGTAGGTCTTAGCAGTAGGTGGGGAGCAAGATGTGGCACATTCAGGAGCAACCTGTCTTTGGCAGGAGACAGGGGGTCTGCATGGGGGTCAAAAAAGTCAAGATGATGGCTACAACCATGCAAATGTAAAAAAGGGGAGGGTCTTTGATTACATGTTTCTGGGCGCCATCTTGACTTTTATGACCCCTCCATGTGGACCCCCCTTGGAGGGGTACAGCTGGAGAACTCTCTGTCGTTTACTCAGACATGAGAAGAAAAGAAATATGCAGCCTGACATAATTTAGAGATTCAACTGACACATTTGGGAGACAGGATAAGATGCAAATTGTAATATAATATACAGTACATATGATACTATGTGTCAGTCAAGATCCTTAGAAGACTTCCAAATATGTGTTCAAGATGAAAAAGTAGGGTTTTTAATTTTTTTCCACATATAAGGTGACAATGCATTTGAGTTAAAGAACTACAGAATAAGGTCATTTAACTTTCGGTATCTGATTTAAAGCCAATCCCTGTAAATTATATTCCCAGAGGATCAATGGTCATTATTAGTTGCAGGGCACCAGCTGCAAGAATTAGATTAAGTACAGCCTGGTGAACAATGATGACATTGTCTATGGATCGATGGAGAAAGGAACGGGCTTTTATGCTTATTCACACCATTGAAACTTAGACATTGGCCTGGGAAGGAAAAATGGATTCTAGAGGAAGGGCTCCATTGCCTGCGACACAGAATCTATGGGATTAACTGAGCCAAACACAGGTCACAAGTAGTGCCTTGGTCACAACATTCCACACAAGGGGTGGAATTTGCATCACAATGTGTCAGCCCAACAAGGTAGACCAGACTAACAAACCGATGCCATATAGGCCAGGACTACTTTTATTTTAACAGCTATAGCGAGAGAATTTGCAAGTCTGAATGTGCTTCCTGTGAACTAGGGAGGAGCCTGAGACACTTTCTCACATTATTTTCTTGGCCAGGGCTCAAGCCCCTCTTATCTGACTGTTGCCTTGGTAGCAGCTCTTCCTCCCGTCCTTCAAGGCCATTCCCTTTTTCCTCCGCACAATGTCACAATACACATTGTGTCATTCTCACCCCCAGCAGATGCTTAGCAAACATGGTATTCAGCAGCCATTGGCCTGGCCTGGAAGAAGAGGGCTCTTCACAGCCTTCCTTCTTTTCTTATGAAACCCAGAGGTCCAATTTCTTTGGGTGCTACTTCAGCTTTCCTTCCAAATTTGGTCTGCTCAGACATGAAGCATCACCCATCCTCTTCCTCCTCTCTCACACCTCTGCTGTCAAATTATACCCCCATTCCCTTCTCCACATTATTGCCACCCCAGCCTTCAGTTTTACTCTCTTTGGTGTACAGACATCTCTCCAGCTCTCTAAAATCCTCCACTCATCTTGCTATCCCTCCATTTTAAGAACTTTGCTTATTATACAAGAAGGGACGAGGATGCAGAACACAAGAAAAGGAAAAGAGGAAAAAAGGAAAAGAAAACCCTAACCTCAGCCTAAAGCAAACTCCCAGTGGACCCCCCTCGAGCCTTGATGATGGAACCTCCCCGAAGGGGGCACTCCAAGAAGCTCAGACACTCGGTCTTGCCAGAATCAAGCCCAAGTCTGTTGCTCCCCATCCAGTCCCCTGCAGCCTCCGGGCACTGGGCCAGGACTTGGACAGCCTCCCTCGGCCGGCAATTGTGCCTGAATCCGCACATACACGCCTCCTAGGAAAACCTGCTGATTTTGCATGCCTTCTATGCTGCCACTCTTTCACCATGAGAGGGTGGGCAAACACTGACCTGAAATGTGGGATTGTATCTGCTACTGCTCCCAAAGAGGAGAGAGTTACCATGGAAACTCTGCAGAACGCATCTCCTGTATATTGACCATTTCTGCTGGGGATCGTCGCATTGGGTCCCAGCCCTGTGCTTAGGAGGCGCTCCGGGCCTACCCCCGATGGCCGAGGGTAGGCCCTGACCCTTGGCACTCGAAGGCAACCCTGCCTTACGGCTGCCTCGAAAAGGTCAGAGGGCAGGCCAGAAACGAGGGAGGGAGAGCGGCAGGAAGGAAGGAGGGGAAGGAAGCAAAAGGTGCCAGGGCCAGTACACGCTGCAGACAGGGGGATGTGGAAGGGTGCTGGAATACAGGTTCATCTGACACAAACACTGTTTCATTACTGGGGGTCCTCCCTCGACACACTTAGCACAAAGATGAATTCAGCTTTGCTCCTGCATTTTCAAATTGTAAGGAGAAATAGTTGGAGGAAAAAAATCTCTAAAAAATAGAGAGAGGAGGTTAAACACCGTTGGTATGAGGAAAGACTTACAAGATTATGAGCCTATTTAGTTTTTAGAACAAAAATGACTAACGGAAGATGAGAGGCTGTTTAAATTATGAATGGTGCGTTGCTAAAAGAACATACTAGGCTAATAATCAAGTGATATTAGTCAGACAAACTCAGTTCACATATGCCACACTTGGAACAGGAGGAATGTATTCACAGTGGCTGGATTAAAACCATAATATGTACCTAACAACCCCTCAAGCCCCCATCCCAACTTTGAAAACTTAAATTTGGAGGGATAATTAAATGTAATCTGGCTAGGAAGAATAGCTGTCACTGAAATAGCGGCATTCCCAAAATGTACATGTTTCAAGAACTTCATATACTACTCTCAGTGCTGAAAGCCTCTTTTATCCTGCCCTGAATATAATACGTTGATTGTTCTTTCTTAAATGGTAAACTCTGCTTGAAAAGTGTCCTTTTAAAGCTATGGAAACTTCAAGGTAGATTTCTAAAACATCAGATTAGGGGTCAGCCCCATGGGCCAACCGCGCTGTGTCTCAGCTCTCGTGTCTTTGACGGCAGATAAGCAAGCCCTGCTTTTTGTGCCATAGTCCCGCAGCCTGTCTTCCACCACGATCCAGGTGAGTGCCTCTGGCAGTCAGCAAGAGGGCACAACGACCACTACCACCTGGAGCTCCCGCTCTACAGTCGCTGGTGTTTGTGGCAGACTGCCTGGGAACACAGAAGCTCCATAGGGCCCGAGCCACTGGTAGCCACTTCTCCTCCCCCCCTCCCATGATGTTCTCTAGTGGGCCTTACCACCTTTTCCTGGCAACAAACGCCATGCTTCAATTTTTTTTTTTTTAAATCTGCGCTCAGCCGTTACCGACTCTGCAGTGACTGCTTTTGGACGAGTCCTTTGCAGTTTTCAAGGCAAGGTGTTTCAGAAGTGGTTTGCCAGTGCCTCCTTCCTAGGGCTAAAGGACTTTGCTTGCTCCTCAAGTCCAAAGAAAGGGTTTTCCTTTTCTTTATTCTATTTATGTGCTAAGTTTATATTCTGCCTTTGTACTTGAAATTCTGTCTGCAGTAGTTAACAACAATAACCAGCTGATAAAATACAGAATTATAATTAAAGACTAAATCAAATTTAAAAACAAAGCACTGTATTTAGGAATTAAGACCTCGCCACTCTACAACAGCAAAGGTGAAGCCTGTCTGGAGAGAAAAACTGTTGCCCCAGTAGGAAGCTTCAGAGCAGACCCCTCTCTTTCCATTCATGTTATGCATAAGTTCATAAATTTCTACCATACCATCACTTTTAAGGAAATCAGTACTTCCTACATGGCAAGTCTGGGTGACTCAACTGGCTCTGCTGGTTTCCTCATTAATCCTTATTTCATCATCCTCTCTTCCATCAGGGTTACTTTTTGAGGACTGAAGAGCCTGAGATCTAGACAGAAGTGGGGACCTGCCCTCTGGCCTACCATTTTCAATGGAACACTTTCCCCTAAATCCAAACTGGCATCTGAACTGGGCAACAAGGCATTTTAGCACAAATCCCAACATTGCCTGAGGCTGCCTATACTCTTACCGAATTTAAGAAAGAAATAATGAAAAATCTTGATGACTTAGTCTTCCTCTGTTTTTAGCATCACTTGTCAGGTTCCTCACCCTTCTATTGGCCCTTTGGCTCGCAAGCCACTGCTCAGGCATCTCTGGCACTTCACCCTCTTCAGCTCCAACCAACCACCTCCCCGCGCGCAGCAGGCTCCTCCTGTCCTTTATGGTGACCCAACAGGTGTGGTCTCTAAATCCTGACAGTGGCTGAAGCACCAGGCACCCATTTGCTGGAACTCCCTGGACTGGGCCTCGTTATTGCTCTGCCTCAAGCATGATCTGGGTACGGGGGCCTACTCTTTCTCAGGCCAAGAAGCACTGCACCCTGACTCACCCCTCCAAGCCTGCCAAGGAGCACTTCAATCGCCAGCAAGTCATTTGCTGGACAAAATATATTCTTTCTTTATAGGCAAAATATATTCTTTCTTTATGGCAGTTGCTTAGGTGCCATTGTATTCCTTCAGTTATGTTCTAATTTTTGTACAATCTAGTGGTTTGCACATTGCTGAGAGAACTGGATCGATAGGTGATTAATACATAGAGGTAATCAAATAGCAGGAGTTATTTGAGAGAATATGAGGTCAGGAAGAGATAAAACCCAGTTAAATGATCAGGTATCAGAAGGCCACCACTGAAGAGCTTGAATGAACAGGGCTCGGAGGTGTACAAGCCATTCTGATAATTTCTGTGTCGATCTGTGATTAACCTATGTCTACTGGATCTGGCCAGCACAGAAGACATCTGCTCTACAGAGCAGGGAGCCATGACTTCTTGTAATGACAAGGCTTCACCAGAAACGCACGATGTCTTTAAGCAGCTACACAGCTGTTGTAGGTGTTAAGATTTTATTCTACAGGACGCCGAGACGTTTTTCGTGTCTGGCTGCAGTTGGCGAAGAACAGTTCTCAAGTATTCTGTGGAACTGAGACGGCCACGGGTCAGTCGACCTCAGCAAATTGCTGCTCACCCCCGAAGCTCCCCCGCCACTTTCCAGGGCTGTGGTCGGGAGAGTCCGCTGGCTTGGATACTTTCAGCGTATTTATCTTCTCCAAGTGACGCAAAAACCTGTGATTGTCCTGCAGCGCACGAATTACGGAACGGATGGCCACGAGCGCTGACGGGATCGTCTCAACGTCGAAAACCGCATCGCGTTGACGGCGGCGGTCCACCTCCAGCGCCGAAGGCTGGGCACGGCGCGCGGGCAGGAGCTGCCCCCACGCCCTCCCCTCGCCCTGCGGAGGCGCTGGCTGGGAAGAGGGGGCTGGGATCCCCGCCGGCTTCGCCCAACCCTCGAGGAGCCCGAGTCTCCCCGTCGCCAGGCCGCCCTCAGGCGCGCCTTCGCGACGTCCCGCGATATGGGCGGCAGCAGCGCCGCCCGGCCCGCCGGCCCGGGAACCGCCGGGACCCCCGCCCGGCCCCCGCGGCGTGCGCGCCCAGGGATTGCGTAACGGGCGCACGCCTGGAATTGCGCGGCCGCCACCACGTGGCAGCAGCCCAGCGCCCATGCCGGGCGAACGGGTCCCCGCGCGCGCGCGCGGCCCCGCCCCCTTCCCCGCCGAGCGGGGCCATTGGCGAGCGCCGACGCCGATCCGGCGGCGAGCGACCAATCCGGGGCGCGGAGCCTCTGCGGCGCGCCCGCCTCCCTCCGCCCGAGGCTCCGGAGCGTGGCCGGCTCTGCCGTGCGGCTGCAGGCAGCGAGGAAGACGCCGCCGTCGCTGCTGGGCGCGGGCAGCCGGCCGGCCGGCTGCGTGGCTCTCCCGCCTGGCGGGCGTTGCCGGAGCGCAGGGCGCCGCCGCCGCCGCCGCCGCCTCGACGCGCCGATGGGAGCCCTGGCTTCGCCCAAGCGCCGCGGCAGAGTCTGCCCGCCCCGCCGCCGCCGGCTGCGGCTGCTGCTGCTGCCAGCAGGTGAGTGCCAGAGCCTGGCTCGCCTCCCCCGCGCTCCGGGAGCGGGTCCTGCCAAGGAGCGCGGCCGCGGCACGCTCCCTCCGCCCCAATGCAGCACGAACGGCCCCGCGCCGGCCCCCGCTCGGCTCCGCTGCGCCCAGCGGCGGGCCGCGCGCTCCCCGGCCATGTGCCGCGGCCAGGCGCCTCTCCGGCAGCCAGCGGGGGAGGGCGCGGCGGGTTGCGCTCCCCGAGGGAGCCGCCGCAGCCCGCCCCAGCCTCGGCTGGCGCCCGGCGCGCCCCGGCCCCGGCCCCGGCGCCGCCCGCCCGAGCCTTGCGCAGCCCGCCTCGCGCGGGGCTGCCGGCCCGCCGCTGCGGCATAGCCCGCCGCTCCCTGCTCGGGGCGCGGCGGGCGCAGCTCCCGCCGGGCGACCGCGGCCGCGCCTGGCCCCTCGGCGCGGCTTTTCCACGGGGGGCGGCGGCGCTCTCGCCGAGCCGGAGCAGCCCGGAGCGCGAGCCGGCGGCTACCGGCCGCCAGATCGCCCCTGCAGCTGGCTGCTTCGCGGGATGGGGAGTCGCGCCCAGAGAGGAGCCGAAAAGGGCTGCTCCGCGCTGGCCTCGGGCGGGGGGCTGCTGCGGGCCCTGGGCGAGCGCGGGGGCTCCGAACAATGAAGGCTTCAGCGCGCGGGCGGATGGAGGCGAGCGGCTTGTTTGTCTCCGTCTGTTGACCGACTGCGCCGGGAAAAAACACCCTCGGAGGGAACCGGGGACTTTGTCCTCGCTGCTGGCTATGGAGGAGGGCTGGGGCATAACCCGGCAGGTGAGGGCGCCCGGCAGATACCCCTCGCGACCAGCGTCTCGGCGGATGGCTGCGCTGCATGGCAGCAGACCGAATGGCTAACCCGCGATTTGGTGGGTGTCGGAAACAAGGACCCCGAAGGGCAGAGGTGAGCCGGAGGGCCCTTCCACCTTTTGGGCGCTGCCTGCCTTGCCAGCTCCTCAACACAAGAGAGCCTCGGGAGCTCCGTTAGCGAGAGGCAGAGGTTAGTCTACAGTAGGCGGAAAAGCCTCGACCCAGCCAGTGACGGTCAAAACGGCAGCATCGGCGACGCCTCACAACTTTTCAGAGGACAGCGCGGCTCCCCCGTGCCGGTGGACAAGGCCGCCGACCTTACTGAGAACAGAGATGGCTTCTTCTGTTTATCTGCCTTAGAGTACCCGGCGTTGCTTCAGGGCTGGCCGGTATTCGTTGAAAACCATATAATTGTGAGAGGACGGTACTTGTTCCGTATTGCTTTTTACGTTGAAGGAGCCTGATGAAGTATGGGGATAAGCAGAGACAGTCCCTGCAGTCCCCAAGGGCAAGTCACTCCCTTCAGTATTAGGTGTGCTCCAGGAGATGACTGGTTTGTTCCTGAGAGTTCTTGCATGCCAAAATCCAGATGGACCGCTGGCTGATAGCATCCCTAGTTGGCAGTCCTCTGCTTTGCAAGGAAACCATATTGGCTTGGATTTATTGAGAAAGGAAATAGGAACGGTAGAGGCCCAGGTCTCTCTCCTAGACTTGGAAGTTCTCATCATCCGGCAATACCCAGCGGGCCATAAATGGGTTGGGAAGGCCCTGCTGGGGGCTCTGCCTCTAGCACTGGTCTGCAGAAGAGTCATTAGCAGGGGGGTCTTCTGGTGACAGCAGTCTGATGTTGAAACTTTCTCCTGGGGAAAGTGCAGCCGACCCTCATGGTGGTTCATTCACATTCTCTTGTTTTGGGCAGCTTAAGGCTCATTGAAGTGTTTGGCAGACAACAACTGCCATAGGACCATGCTGCCGTTACATTAATTGCCATGTTAATAAAATTTTGCTTTGATTAGTGGTTTTCATTGTACAGCTTCACAAAATATAAAGTAAATGGGTATAGCATAAGTCTATGATTCTCTGCACACTTACTTGGGAAGAAGCCTCACAGAACCTCACTGGAAATGAATTCTGATCAATATGCAGTGGCTCAAACTGCACTACATCTGAATATTCTGTTTACATGGTTCTGAATAAGCCAGAAGTATTTAAGATTGAAAATAGGTAGTGATGAGGGATGGCAGCTTTCAGTCCTGCATACCTGGAATCTGCCTAAATCCTTCTGGTTATGTTTGAAACAGTTGAAACTTGAAGAGTAGAAGTGATCTGTCCAGCATTGAAATGGCTTGTTCTGACTTCTCAGTACACCTGGAATGTTTTATCCATGATTTTTTTTTCACATTTACACTTACATGGAGGGTGACATCCAAAAGCAAATTATGTTTTATAGTCCCAGTTATATTTTAAAAATTTTAACCATTTAACATGGTTAAGGTGTAAGGGCAATTAAAAGATACCTCTCGTGAAAGATACCAGGATGGGGTGGAGAAAGATCATCAAACATTTAGTGGCTGAAAACTAAAAAGCAGAAAGCAAATTTCAATAAATGTATCATTATAATCTGATTTCCTAATGCAATGAGCTGATTTTTCAGAGAAAAAACATTTATATCCTTGCTCTCTATTTTTGCCATGTGGGATTAGTCCTCAATTTCCAGTGGGTTGCAGTTTCCATTTAGGTTCTTCTAAAAGTAGACCAGCTAGTGCTTGATGTCAGCATTCTTACTCCCAAAATAGACAATAACAATAAAGTTCTAAAAAACCCTAAGATTTGGCCTACTAATTTCAGAAATAGCACATAAAACATAGTGCTAAAGTGGGGGTGCTGTAGGAGAGAAGAAGAGTCTACCCACCATGCTGCTAACAGCATGCAGAAATCAAGGGTGCCATGCAAGTCTTCCTTTGTAGCCTCCATGCAAAAAATAGGGAAATGGCAATTTTCAAACTGGTGCTGAACCGGTTCCAGGTGGGTATGTGTCTATGGGGCACCAAGGGATGGTGGGTTAGAGTAGGCAAGGTTTCCCATTCTTGGCCTACATGCCATCATCTGTAGGTTGGCATCAACAGGTTCTAGTCATGTGGAGGTGGCACTTGTTTGAGACCTTCCATGTTTCAGACTGACAGGTTGGTTTTGTAGATGGTTGATTGTTATGGAAGCTAGGGATTCCTCCTAAGGGCAGTTCATGCCCATCCGTATGCAGGATAAGAAACTGAGCTGCAGACGTTTTAGCCAATTAGGCCAAATGGCATCATAGACCAGGAGGTAGATGACTTTGAGGAAGCTGAGGAGGACCATGTGGACTTCATTCTGGAGTCTGTACATAGTTTGCCCTTTTGTAGCTCTGTGAGAGAATTTAAAAATGCCAGCAGTGCTATCAAACAGCCTTATTCTCAGCAGAAAGCTAAGCTGCTCTTTGTTCTTCCCTCATTCTTGTAAACTAGCCAGGTAAAGGCTGTGCGACAGAGTCTTAATTTAAATATGCTTTTGCGTCACTGAGTCTCTCTCCAAAGGATTCCACTTGTACAAACTGTTTTAATTCTGCAGGTCTGAGAAAGGGAAATTCAGCTGATTTGGTTTCTCTGGGTCTTTAGAAGGGGCAGTCTTGAGAGAACTGAATATGGAAAGCTGCAACAGTGAGTTGAATAAGTTCCTGTATTAACAATTGGATTATCATTGGAACAACTTTAGGTACTTCTGACTAAATAGATTCCATAAAAAGGCTTGGCAAGAAGAAAGAATGAACTGGTCTGAATTTTTATAGCATATTCTGCCTATCTGCTTCTCTGGATGGTACCCACCATGGAAAATCAAATAAATGCAGATACGCGGACCAGCGGCCATGGGTATGCAGCTGCTGTTCCTGAGCGGTCCTGAGAAGAGCCTTGTCTGCAACCTGATCTGCAACCAAGTCAAATGTGGGGGCTGTTCTAGAGAGCGGATGGCACAGCAGAGTGCCTCTGTTATTGGTGGATGCCAAGTGACAGTCCATGGGCCGTGGCATGACCCAGAGGGCTTTGGTTGCTAATTGCACTGGTTGGGAAGAGGCATCCTCTCCTTTTTCTGCTTCCCAGCGGTTTGGGGCTTTGTGCAAAAACCTTAACCTCTGCCCATGAGCAACTGACAGCAGCGCCCCTCTGTCAGCAGCGGTGTTGTGTGACAGTTAGCATTTTGCATGCATACGGTGGCCCCATGCAGAGCACCTCATACCAAAGGCAGTTGAGAAAGTGGGGCTCAGCTGTCTCCTGCCTCAGAAGGGCCACGGTGATGGTGAAAGATGCCCCTCCTGCTGGGGCTGATCGGCTGGGCCTGAAGTGACAGGAACGGTTCTTTGCCCCTCTTGAGCAATGCCGCTTGTCCATCAGAAGGAGCCCAACTCAATTCTGAAGAGCTAAGCTGCTTATTTCTTTGACCGGGAAATATTCCAACCAAATACTACCCCAAGATTCAGTCTCAGTTTTTTGCCCTCAGCTTATTCCTGCATCCAGACATTAGTTTGATCTCATCTGGTTTTGGAAAGTCTAAACTGGGTGATAGGACAGGCCAAAGTTACTTTGGCCCCTGGGGCAGACATTCTTAATGACTCCATTTTTAAAAAGCAGCTGGTGACCCAGATCTGCCACCTCAGGTGGCTCCTGCTGTTTGTCTCATCTCTGAACAGAAAGGAAGCTTTTCTGGCTCCATTTACAGCATAATAAAAAAGGTGGGTGCAAACCTCTTGTTTTCTCCCCCTTCCGTAAGGCAACACTGAATCACAAGAGGATGCAATCTCTAATTAAATGGTTCTGTTCTGATCCAGCTTCTCCAGGAGTTACTTGAAACGTATTTACTATTCAAAGTAAATTTTCTTTCTGGGAAACAGACAGTTTAACATCTGTAACTTATTAACAGAGTTTCCCCTCACCTGCCTTTTTTATTCTAAATGCTGCAGAACCAACCATGTATAATTTCCCTTGGTATATTATTAGATAATTTTTATACCTGTTTATGAAGGCAAGTTTTAAATTGATTATTTAATTATTATTATATTTGTATACGCCAGATTGAACTGGCTCATGGTGGTTTACAGTACAAATAAAACCAGAAAATTATTGTGCAAAAGCTGTTATTTCTGGGCCTCTTGCAGCCCAATTCTGCATGTTAACTTAGCAGCAAGTCTTTCTAAATTAAATAGGAATTACTCCTGGGTAAGAGTGTGTTTAGAAATTTGGCTTCCCTCAATGATAAGTTAGCCAGTATGTGTCTTTGGAGCAGAAATCTCTTTTCCCTTTCCTCCCATCATCCCAATCCCAGGCTGAATGAACGATGCTTGTTCGGAGCTGCGTGAGGCCATGCGCGCCAGGATGCGTGGCTGCTGCTGGCAGCCTATGTTTCACCTCCTGGAGTGGCTGGCATGGGTGCCCTGCAGAAAGCCTTGCTGGCTGCTCTGCCCGGGAGGAAGAAAGTGGCTGTGGCAAGGCCTCTTCCCACACCTGTTTGGGACAGCTGCCTTTTAACCTTTCTGTCTTCTGTCCTGAGGGCTGCGGGAACAGAAGGCAGCCTGCAGCCCAGAGGCCCTGCCTGGCACAGCAGAAGATGGCCGTTTAGCTTGGGAACTCTTCTAGTAGTTTGCTGAAACCTGCCATGTTTCAGTTTGCTCGCTTGCATTTCTTTTTCACAGCTGGCAGGTTTGCACAGAATTTTGAAATATGCTGGTGGATGAATTGACATGCTAGCTGGGCACGTTTGTGTGAATGTGGGCCATTTTCAGACTTTAGGTAGGCAGAAGGGAAGTACAGCCGAAGGGGCTGGCTTACGCCCTTGGCCAGTCCAACCCTGCACAGGTGTTTGCTTGTCCAATGTGACCTGGCAAAAACTTTCTAGTTTTGAGGAAGAAGAATTCAATCAATAATCTCAGGGGCAGCTACCTGCACTTACCTTAAGGTTACCTGGAAATTTGGGTCTAAAATAGAGAGCCAGTTTGGTCTAGCGGTTCGGGTGTAGGCCTAGAAACCAGGAGATGGTGAGTTCTGGTCCTGCCTTAGGCATGAAAGCCGGCTGGGTGACTTTGGGCCAGTCCTTCTCTCTCAGCCCAACTCACCTCACAGGGTTGTTGTTGCCGAGAAAATAGGAGGAGGAAGGAGTATTAGGTATGTTCGTCGCCTTATTTATAAAAATAAGAAAGGCGGGATAAAAAAATCTTAAAAATAAATAAATATAAAATCTTTCGAGTGCTTCCTAGTATGATTGGATAATTTGGTATAGATTCATCACAGCAATAATCTTTTATCATAGAGAAAAATCAAATTAACATTGGAGGTAGGAAAATTGGTGGAGCATAACATTACAGGATTTTCAGTGAACAGCCTGCTTATGTAAAAACGAAGAAAGATGTATGAGTGAACAAGGAGAAGCAGATGTAGTCATGATATGTGGATTTATCTCTACAAATTAGAAGTGAGATAAGAAACGTAATTGCAAATTAGCTCTGGTGAGCGGCACTTTTAGAAATGTTTGCATTTTTTATTTATTCCACTTAGAAAGAGTTATCTGTAAACTCTTGGCCTCATTCTGTTAGGCCCGAGAAATCACAGGAGTGTGCAAGTTCTAGAGCGGCTGATATGGAAGAGAATGAATTACAGTTACAGAAAGTGGGAAGCGGCTCAGAGTTTTGTAGACAGTAAAGCTTTTGC
This sequence comes from Python bivittatus, assembly GCF_059951505.1. Classification (NCBI taxonomy): domain Eukaryota; kingdom Metazoa; phylum Chordata; class Lepidosauria; order Squamata; family Pythonidae; genus Python; species Python bivittatus. The sequence goes on along the minus strand of NW_028277070.1, from coordinate 1,080,011 downwards.
ATCTTGGTTCAGAGTCTCTTTAGTAGATCCTGCCCTGAGTCCTGACTAGATGATCTCTGAGGTCCCTTCCAACTTTATGATTTTGTGACCTGATCTAATTTACATCTTGCCTTTCCATTTATAGAGCACCCAAAGTTGCTCTATACCTTTGCTGTTTAAAAACAACAAAAAACCAATACTATTAGGTTATAACAACCGTCTTGTCTTCATCCTGAACCTTCTTAGATCAACCAGCCAGGTAGAAGAATTGTGGTTGGAAGAGAGCTTATCATCTGAGTTCACGTGTTGGCAAGAATGTCTGGAGGGGATGGTTAAAAAAGTCAAGATGGCAGTCATGTCAGTGTGACTGAAGCTCTGTCTGCTTTTTATGTTCATTGCAGGTGGACCTTTGATCCCAGCCTCACGGCTGTCATCTTAACTTTTATGAGTACAGTATACCATGCAGATACCCCTCCATGTTGGGGAATGTTTGGCATCAGGCAAAGCCAAAATTAACGTGTGCTCATTTAAACTGAGATCTAGTAGAGTAACTCCAGTAGAATACTTGCAGTGCAGTAACTGTGGTACCTAAGACATCCTGTTTTCCTGCTGTGCCGGCGGGGGGGGGGGGGGAGTTCCCAAGTTCTTTGCAGATGCCTGCATCTAACATAGGAAATCACTAACTATTCATTCATTCGTCTAATTCAGTTAGAACTTTCTTTGTGTATATTTCTCATACCGGATTGTTTCCTATTGTGTTATATATCAATGATCCTTTATCAGTCTTTTATTATAATCAGTTCAATTGACTTTATTATTTTTCAAAAATGAATAAAAGAAAACAAAAGACAATCAAAAGAAAAAAAGCAATCAACATTTTCAAAGGAATAAAATTTACAAGGGAAGAAGAAAACAACAACACACTACCCTTCCTGGATATCCTCATCAGCAGAGGAAATGACTGCAGATTAGAAACGTGAGCCTATCAAAAAACAACCCACACGAACCAAGTGCTCCATTACCAAACTAACAACCCAATCTCCCACAAGAGGATCTGTGTAAGAACATTATTCAGATGAGTAGCCCAGGAAGAAAAAACAGGAGTCATCTACAACATACAGTGTAACGACTGTAACAGCCACTATGCAGGACAGACAGGCAGAAGACTAGCAGAGCACATCCATGAACATGCAACTAGCAGTCATAAAACACGTAATCTCACAACACGTGGACAGATTCAACCATAGTTTCAGTTGGGAAACTCTGAGCATCCTAGACAAACTAAATCCAAAAACGTTGGGAATTCCTGGAAGCTTGGCATTCAGACAAATCAGCCATCAATAGCCATCACTGAAAAAGCTAAGAAGGAAACAAAAAGACCAGAGCACATCCTCTCTGGCAAACAACACCCAGATAAGCAGGGATTAACACCAGACAAACAATCAAGCAGAAAACAATACCCTAATCAAGGAACTACCAAGGAGAAAACCACACCTCCACCAACACTGGTAGGGCAAGCTATAAACATGGAGCGAGCCCCACACTCACTAGCACTGATGATGTTACCTAGTCGGGTAATGAAATGTCTGCAAGCAAACAACCAAGCACCAGGGACTCCACAAAAAACAAAAGGCTTTTCTAAGATGGAAGAATCCCAGCAAGATACCTTGGTTTGTTTTCCACAATTCCAAGAGTTCTTTAAACAAGAGATGGATGTATTGGAAGATAATCTTTCTAAGTTATTTCAACAATCACAACAGGAAATGCAAGTAAATTTCAGTATTTTCCAGAAAAAAATAGATGATGGATATTGTAGGCTTACAACCCAAATTGAATTTCAGAACAAAGAGGTTAAAGAATTAAAGACTGAAAATTCAGAAGTATCTTTAGTTCAAAAATCTCACCTGACAAAACTAAAGAAATTGGAAGCCAAGTTAAAATTATTAGAAAAGAAGCTGTAAAAAGAACATGAAATTTGGGGGCAAACCAGAAGAATTTGTTAAGGAAGCTCTAGAAGGCAACTGAATATGGATGAATTTTTGGAAATTTAAAAAATCTGTAGAAAAAATTCCTGGATAGTATGATGAAGACAACTGCTACATGACCGATTTGTAAAATCTACATGTTTCAGAACTAAAGAGGTGATTTTAAAATGAAAAAACAAAATCCTTTTGAAAGTTGGAGATTCAATAGAATCTCAAATGCTTCTTTAAATATTCTGAGAACTTGTCTTCAAGACCAAAAGAAATTACTGGCTTTGGATAGACAGAAAAAGGTGGAACAGAGTGAAGAGATCCTGGATCAATTTTTTTTCCTTAGTGTTTTTCCCGCAGGTGCAGAATCCATTCCCCCCCCTCCCCCCCCCCCGATCAACCAAATGTTGATCCATTGGTTGTGACAGGAATTGACTGACCGGCTTGTTGCTGAGAAGAGAGTGGCCCAAAGTCACCCAGCCAGCTTTCATGCCTAAGGCGGGACTAGAACTCACTTTCTCGTGGTTTCTAGCCTGGAGCCTTAACCCCTAGACCAAGCTGGCTCTCAGTTCTTGGATCAGTATGTGGAGAAAATGAAGTATTAACAGGAGAGTTTCTTCCAGACTAACTTAACTTCTGAAACTTAACTACAGTATGGGAGGCTAATAAAGCACTTATGAGATGCTGTTGATCTCTCTTGCAGATAGAAAGTCATGGAAAGAAGCCTTTTTAGGCTCCAGTTTAATACATGGAATTGTGCCATATCTGAAATTTGGGCTTTAGCATTTATATCTAAATTTAACTTAAAGTCTGAATGTTATCATATTGTCCACTGTTTATTGCTTATCTTTTTTCTTCTTATGGATTCTGATTGGGTTAACTAAAGTTCCTAATGGGGTATCTGAGATTTATTGGCTATCCACCCTTATTTTATTAGTTAATTACTGGTTTTTGTCTTGGGGTGGTTGCGACCTGGTCTGGTAGTGGAGGACATTAACACCAGTCTGTTGCCGGGACAAATCAGTCCCTGATTGCCTCCCAGCTCACTGGTGTCATCCTCCCCGCTCAAAGAGATAGGGCCAATTTGATCAACCCACCTTAGGCGACTGATGAACCCTATGGATTTGCAGAGGGAGTCTGGTTTTTCCTGTGGATCTGTTGGGTGGCTTGGCTGAGGCCTTAGTCACAGCCTGGAATGAGCTGATGGCTAGGGCCCTGGACTGTATCGCCCCTGTGCAGCTTCTCCTGTGCCAACCCCAGGGTGCATATGGAGGAGTTCCACGAGATGAAGTGCAATAAGAGATGCCTGGAGTGCTGTTAGAGGAAGACTAGAATAAGTCTGATCATACACTGGTAAGAGCCGATACAGCTACTCCCCGGGGTTGAGAACCTCCAGTTTACAGACAACCCATAGTTAAGAACGGAGTCTATTGTAGCAAAATTTGAGTTAAATACACAGTGATTCGAGTTAAATACACAATGGTTAGAATTAAATACTACTAATACAGTATTATACAATAATACTGTTCTGGCTTATCCAATTCGACTGAAGGACAGACCTTGGGAATGGAACTCATTCTTAAACTGGGGACTACCTGTATTTGGGATTACCTCATAGTGATAAGGGTGATAAAGCATCAATATTTCTCCACCCTTATTGTGTCCACCAACAGTTACCTGGTGGCCCTGTTTAGAGTGACCCAGTCCCTGCTGTGGGTGGACAGGGGATCATCTGCAGAGCTGCTGTGAGGAATATTCTAAGTGCCTGGCAGGTAAAGTTGCTCAGGTCTGCTTGGACTGGGCAAGTCTATTTGAGGCGCCTGGTGGTTGGTCTTGTGCAGCCTGGGATGACTTGGAGTCAGTGACTCTTGAGGAAATGGGCAGAGTTCTCTGTGCTGTCAGTTTGGCCGCCTGAGGTAATGGATGTGGGAATGACCTTGGGAGGCAGGGGAAGAGCCACAACCACGGGAACAGTTGGGTAAAAGGCAGCTTAGCCTGCAAAAGGAATGTCAGTGTGGCAAGAGGCTCAGAAGAGATGCTCCCTAGTTTCTTGGGCTGTAAAGGCAATGGGGAAGAAATATAATTTCAGACTTGCAAGACTCTGTTAATGTAACCTTACAATAAAGTAGAATTAGTACATCTGGGCATGCTTCCTGTCTGGACTACCTTGCAAGGCTGACACCTGTTTGTTAGATCCTGGTCCTTCCTGGGTTGTGCAGACAACTTGGGAAGTGAGCTGTAGCTGTGTTCATGCTGTGATGTCAGCCTCTTTGAGAGAGGGGGTGTTGCCATCAGCCTTAAAAGAGACTGGTGTGCCCCTTCTTGAAGAGGTCATTGTTGGACCCAACAATCCTGGACAATTACTACCCTTCTCTTTTTTAGGGAAGGTTGTTGAGAAAGTGGTTGGACTGCAGCTGCAGAGAACCCTGGAGGAAGCAGTTTATCTAGACCCAATTCAGTCAGGTTTCAGTCTGAGAGTCAGTACAGAGACAACATTGGTCATACTTGTGGATGACCCGGGGTGGAACCAGGATTGGGATGGTGCACCCACATCATATTCCTTGGACTCTCTGTGGCTTTTGATACTGTTAGTCACGGCATCCTTCTGGACCAGCTGCAGGGGTTGGGGCACCATTTTACAGTGGTTCTCTTCCTTCATGGCCAGTTCCAGTCAAGGGAACTGCCCTAGGGCTTGACTCTCCCCTTTTATTCAACATCTACATGAAACCTCTGGGTGAGGTCATCTGCCAGTTTGAGGTCCAATATCATCAGTAAATCCCAGGCTGGCCAAGTGAAGCTGTCAAAGTCCTGTCCCAGTGTCTGGAGGCCATGAAACTTTGGATAGGGGGAACCGTCTCTGACTCAATCCTACAACGACTGAGTGCTGTGGATATTAGGGCCTTCTAGATCTGGGTGTACTGTATTCCATCTTTAACCTTGTATGGTAGTACCTCCCATTCAAGAGTGGTACGCAATCTGGGGGACTTCCTGGACTCACAGCTCCTGCTCAATGAGGAGGTGGCAGCTGTGGCTAGGAAAGCCTTTCCATGGTTTCATGTGGTGTGCCAGTTGCACTTTTCCTAGGTCTGGAAATCTGTCGGATAGTCACTTCACAGCCTGATTACTGCAACGTGCTCTGTGTGGGGCTGCTCTTAAAAACCACTTGAAAGGAGTTCAGTTGGTCCAGAATGCAGTGGAATGGGTGGTGATGGGCATTCTTTGGTATGCCTATGTGACACCCTTGCTTTGCGAGCTGCAGTGATTGCCAGTTTGCTTCCAGGTGAATTTCAAGGTGCTAGTTATGACCTATAAAGTCCCACATGGCTTAGGCCCTGATTACTTGAGGGACTGCCTGTTTCCTGTGGTGTTGGCCCAGCTGATTTGATCCAACAGGATTGGCACACTCCCATTTCCTTCAACTAAGCTGTACCAGAAGAATGTCTTATCTATTGTAGTGCCTGCCCTCTGGAATGAAGTCCCCCCGAGGTCTAGTCCTATATCCCCCTGATAGTGTTCCTGAGGGCCTTAAATGCCTGGCTGTTCTCCCAGGGTCTGGGCCAGAGCGGCTGGAGTTCCTTGCTGGTTATTTAAGGTGTTTTGTTATCACTGACCTGATTGGCCATCTTGCTTAATGTCTTATGTTCTAAGTTTTTTATTAGTTATTTTATTATGCTGCGAGCTGCCCAGAACTAAAAAACCCCCCTATTATAATCACCATTATCATTTTTGTTATCTTTTTTTCTATACAGGTAGTCTGTGATGGAATGTATCTACAAGGAGGAGGGCGATGTGGGAGATCGAGGCTGTCGGGAAGGGGGGGCGCATTCCAGGAGGGGGGAGGAGGCAAGAGACAATACAATCGGCAGGGGGAGTGTGGGAAGCGAAAGAGGTTCAGGATAGCCACTCCCCAATAGTACAGGTTTAGTTTGGCAAGTTTCTGTCTATAAGGTGTAAGCAAATAAAGGAACTGGACTGGACTGGACTGGACTGGACTGTTTCATCGTTGTTCTTGGGCTGGGCCTGACATGATCCTCGCTTAATGATCATAATTGGGACTGGAATTTCTGTTGCTAAGCAATGTGGATGCAAAGCGGGACATCACATGACCACATCGTTTAGTGACCAAAATCCCAGCACTCCTGGTTGCCATTGTTAACTGAGAATCGCGGGTTGTTAAGTGGAGGGAATCCCAGGTAAGACGCATGGGGGTGCTGGAAGGGGAAGGGGGAGGCCCTGGGAGGCCTGGCACAGGCTGTGTGCAAGTTGGGGAGCTGCCGGGGTGTGGCACAAAGCCACAGCCACCCCTGGAAACCTCAGCCGCCCAGCCCAGCAGCGCTTATGACTGCAGGGGTACTGCAACAACCCCCACCCACGTACCTCCTCCCCCATCTATGCCCTTTTGGCCTCCCTGCACAGTGGCACTTGGTGGCAGTGCTAGGGCTGAGGCCGAAGTAGAAATGCCGCCTCAAGTCACACACTGCAGCCAGCCACCCCAGCACCATTGCGCAAAGCCCCAGTTGCCCCCGCCACCCTGCGCTCCACAGGCTCTGCTGCGCCCAGCTGACCTTTGCCGTTTTCCTCCCACTGCTGACAAGGCGCACCTGGCCTGACCCTACTGTAGGCGAGGCAGCTGCTGGCCACGCCAGGCCTTCTTCCCGAGGCTGCTTGCGCCGTTCTCCAAGCCGCTCACACCATTCCTTCTTCAAATTGCGCGCCCGTTCTCGCAAAACCTGGGGAAGATCTGAAGGTTTCCAAAGGAATGCCAGAATGGGGCGCGCAATTTGGAGAAGGAATGGTGTGAGTGGCTTGGAGAACAGCGTAAGCAGCCTCGGGGAGGAGGCCTGGCGTGGCCAGCAGCTGCCTCGCCTACAGTAGGGTCAGGCCAGTCAGCAGCGGGAGGAAAACGGCCAAGGTCAGCTGGGCGCTGCAGAGCCTGTGGAGCGCAGGGTGGTGGGGGCAACTGGGGCTTTGTGCAGTGGTGCTGGGGTGGCTGGTTGTGATGTGGGGCTTGAGGTGGCATTTCTCAGTGGCAGTGGCAGCACTGGGGCTGAAGTAGAGGCCTGGGGAGTGGCAGCAGCTGATTGAGCCTGCTGAAGGCCCGGGGCCTCTACTTCAGCCCCAGCTCTGGCACTGCCACCAAGTGCTGCTGTGCAGGGTGCCCAAACAGGCATAGATGGGGGCAGAGATTGGCAGCTGGGGGGAGTTGTAGCACCCCTGCAGTTTAAGTGCAGGTGGGCTGCCAAGTGCCTGAATTTTTATCACGTGACTGTGGGGGCGCTGCAATGGCTGTAACTTCAGGCATGGGTTGTAAGTCCATTTTTTCAGCAGCTTTGTCGTTTCGAACAGTCACTGAACGAATGGTTGTTAAGGGAGGACTACCTGTACTCTCTTTAAACTTGCATTTGTATTAGTATTTTATGTCTTCTTTTTGACAATTGTAACACCTAGCTTGTAAGAATAAATAAGTAAAAGTAAAAAGCAGAAGCTGCAGCCTTTGTTCCTGTTGCCAGGGGTTCTTCATGGGGTTGTGCCAGATGCAGCACTGAGTTACAAGAACCTGTTGTCACACATAGAAGCTGGCTTCTCTTTTTTTCAGAAAGTCTAAAACTTAGAGTAGAATGACAATTTTGGGTCTTGGTAGGAGGATTTGGATGAAGCTGAGCTAACTACTGATATCACTGATTCCTCCTGGTTTTGCATTTGCTGAATCCAGAAGGATCCAGCTGTCTGTCCTACTTCGAGAGGCAGGTGGCATGGCACTAGCCTAGCATTAATGCTATATTTAAGTATGAATATATGTGTTTCTAGTTAATGTACAAGGCATGTTATATATCATTCTGTATAAGGCACTTGCTGTTGAAAATGATAAATAAAAATATGAATTCTCCACTCGTTGAAAAGTTAGAATTTCTGCAATTAAGAACAGATGGCATTTCCATTTCTTTGCCCAAAAGTAATAGGGACATCTCTTCAGCGAACTAACCAACATGGTTGCTTTAGATGCCTGCAGGGAGTTCTCTCTGTCATAGGTGACAGCCCTGAAAAACAGTCGTAGCTGGCCCCTTCCAGTAGCGCTCTCTAATGCAGGAGTTCTTCTCCGTTGCTGAAGACGGAAGGCAGTAGGAGAAGGCTAAGAACTGCTCTGTGTTGGATTAAGTTGACTACCACCCAAGGATTTTTTCCAGTTACCATGAGCTAAGACTATCAGTTTTGTTAGAAGGTTTTGCCTCAGTATGTATTACTTGATGATTGCTTACCCTGATCTGTATCTGCCATTTTAATGCCAGCTTACCCTGTTTGGAGGGATACGTTTGGAGCTTTTATCACTCTTGATGCCCTCTGCAAACTTGGCCACATCCTTAATTCTAATCCTTAGACTCATTTCAGTATAGGTAATTGAGAAATATCTCAGAGAAATATTTGAGAAATGCCATTATTTTATATCTTAATTGCAAGAACTGTCCATTTATTTCTACTCTCTGTTTTTAATCTGTAAGAAATCCATCCTCTCATCTGAGAACTGTAAAGTCTGATTGAAGGCCTTGAATGACAGATGCCCCCCACCCCGGTTGTTTACATCCATCAAAATTTCCTGGAGTTGGAGAGACAAGTTCATGCCTCAGAAGCTATGTGAATTTTCTTTCAGCAAGTTTTTTTCCATCTATTTTCCTGACAGTTTTATATTTAATAATAATTTCTCCCAATCCCGCCTAAAAGAAACTATGCTCACTGGTCTGAAATAAAACTTATTTTACCGAGGCAGTGGAACAGTGGGGCGGCTTGCAGGTTTACCGAAGATTCTGTTTAGCAGCACTGCATGTGCAGGTTTTCAATCTTCAGCTCTTGGAAGTGGCTTAGAAAGACTAATTAACAATAGGAAAACAAGGTTACAGCTCCCTACTGAAAAGGCTTTGACCTAAAGGCACTACCTGCCCAAGTGGTTAACCATTGTCTGGTGGCAACCTGTCTTTCTTGGGTAAATTGCTTGAGAGAAAAGCCGTTGGTCATCTGCAGTTGCCATTGGATGAGCCTGACTGTTGCAGATCCATTTCAGATAAACTTGAGAACTGATTTAGGGACAGAAACTGCCTTGGTTACTTGTGGAATAACCTTTGCTGAGAAAGACAGAGGGGAAGAATAGGACCCTATGGATTTATTTTGACCTCTCAGGAGCTTTAGAAACTGTCAGATATGACAAACTCCTGGAAATGGTGCCTAGGTTGGGGGTGGAAGACACCCCTTGGCAGCTCCAATTTGAGGGGCCAATTCTGAAAGCTGACTTCGGAAAAAGTTTGTTGCAACCATTGATAATTACATTTGATGCTTGTTATGCTTCTGTTTGTGCTGTTTAAGAGTTATTTAAGACCTACAAAGAGTTGGTTGAAGTCACCCAGTCTATTTCTGTGCCAGGTTTAACTGATATTTTTTAACTCTGAAAATCTCTTGAGCCAAATCTCTGTATCTTCCCCTCACATTTGGCAAGCGAGGTGCTTTTGAAACAGAGCCACTTCCAGTTGTCAAACAGTGTCACTGCGCATTCTGTGTGATTCAGCGGATTGCTCTGGATGTGGAAGATAAAATAAATACTCTTGACTTATAATCAATTTAGATCCTGCCTTCTGTTAACACTAGGCCATGTAGTGCTCCAGATTCAAAAGAGAGGAAGGTGCTTTGGAGCACATGCACTCTTTTCAGGGAAAAAAGAGACAGCTGCTTTAAGCAGTTGGAGACAGATACTATCATCCAAAGCACATTTTCTTCTTTGAAACTGAAGTACTGCATAGCTCTACTCAGCACACATGTATACATCCATAGTACACACGTTTACGTACTACGGTATGGTATATAGTATGTCAACTACTATATGTACACATGCATACACCTATTAGAATCCATTGAGAATAGAAAGAACAACCCAGCTTCAGTAAGATAAGCAATAAGTAGAGGCTGCAGATGAGATAGCAGATAAAATTAATTTGCCAAAGTGAGAAAGACCTGCCGGAATGGAGGGCATCAGAAGAGAGAGTGCCTCCTCTCGGGATATCTGGCAGGAGGAGGCAGAGAAGTAAACATTTTCTGTAAGAACTCCTCTTCTATAAAATAGATTTGCCCCTTCCCTCTGGATCTTCCAAAAACTTTTTTTTTTTAAATTCTGGAAGACCTTCAGGGAATAGTGCTGTTGTTTGAGTGAGATGCAGTGTTATCAACTGCAGCTGTTTGTTTTACTGGTTTTATGTATATTATTTTATTCACTACTTAGGGTCAATGGCAATTGAAGTGATATAAAAGATTGGTTCATAAATAAACAAACAAACAAATAAATAAATAGAGCAGTTACTGATCCAATGAAGTGCCTGCCAACTGGAGCGCATGAGTTCTGAGCAAGTTCTGCTTACTTTAATCTCTCGAAAAGCGAAAGGACTAAGTAACTAATCGGTGCCCCTGAGAGATCCGTTCCTACAGATCGAGGGCCATGCTGTGCTCTAATCCGTGTCCTGGGTGCTGCCGCTGCAGCCCTTCCTGGGGACTCTCTGGAGAGCTGCTGGAGAAACCAGCTGGAGAGGGCAAGAATAGGCACTGCCCGTTGTGGTGATTCTGGAAGGCTTTGCTAGAATCTCGCAGGGCTGAGTTTCTCAAGCACTGTGACATGCAGGAAATGCAACATAAATGGGAAAACAATATTATTTGGAAATAGGACAGATATGTAAGGAACATCCTTACCTGGCACAGGAGGAACTGGCTACAGTAATTCACAACCTCATAACCACCCAGATTTATTTATTTATCAATTTATTACATTTATATGCCTCCCATCTCCCCCAGAAATCCTGCCAAGTGCTTCACGTGGGGCTGCCTTTAAAAACTACTCAGAAATTATAGCTGATCTGAAAAGTAGCAGCCTGCGTGTTAAATGACACCTGATGTGCTGCTTCTTGGCAACAGCACTGGTGCTGTGGAATGGTCTCCCCATGGAAGGCTAGCCCCACTTGGCTAGCCCCCTTCTAAAAGGTTTCCAGAAGGTCATTAAAAACTGAGCATTCTGGTGATGTTTGCCTATTGTGCCAAAGCTTATTTTGCTTTCTATTTTTTAAATTTTTTCTTGTTTTGCTATATATTGGTTGTTATTTTTAGGATTTAGCTGATTTTTGCTGCTTTAATCACACCAAGGATATTTTAATTTTTGGCATTTCTTGTAAACCACTGCGAGCTTTGCAGCAGGATATAAATTCAATAAATAAATAAGCAAACAACATTTAAAAAGAGAATTATCTCCCATGTGTTTGTTTTTCTTTTAAGTTAATTTTTTTAAATTTATTTTTATTTACAACCATAGGCTTTAGCAAAAATCTTTAAATTAATATAAATAAAGCAGTACCTTTTATCCTTGGTTTTCAATATTGGGAAGTTGTCCAAAGGGTGTCTAGGTTAAGGAAGTCTTTTCCTTCCTCTCTTTCTGCCTCAAGAGGGTGGTTCATCTTTCAGAGGATTTGAAAGGGCTTCCGTGCATTTGAAGTACAACGGCTGCTGCTCTTACAAGTGAGCTTCCTCCCCTGAGTCTGAAATAGCACCATTGTGCTGGAGCAATGGCACATTCCTCCAAGGGGTGCAGCACTCTGGAAATGGGGCTCCAGGAGAGGTGAGGGTCCACGGGGGGGCACTCCACACACTGCGAAGAGAGTCCCACTGAACTGAATGGGTCTCCCCAGCACGCTCAAAAGGGGCATCATTTCCCTGATGGAAAGAGGCCTTTTCCTGTGAGTTGTGGTGGGAGTGGGATTCTCTGATATTCTTGGCAGTCAAATAGCAAAGCAGTGAAGGGGTGGGGGGGACAAATTCCTTGGGTGGCTTTGGAAGGGTACTTGCTTGTCAGGTTTTAACCTTCTTGCCTGAGAGAAAGTGAGAGATTCTGACTCGTTGGGCCTTCATGTCTCACTGCTGCTCAGCTTTGCTGCCCTCCGTCCCTTCCCACCCCACCCCACCCCACCCCACCCTCAGGGGCAGAACAAAACGTGGTTTATATGAATTAAATCTAATCATAAATTTATTCCTATATATTCTGGTGGCACAAAGGGGTATTGAGACCACACCCCAAGATTTCAGGAGCTGCAGGGAACCCCATTTTGAACACCCCTGATTTTAATCAGGGTTTGTTAAATGGCCTTATTCGTACTTCACCCTCAACGACAACCCAGGATTTACAACATATAATGGTGGGGTTCACCCATCATGGAGAATGGGTGCAATACCAGATGATTGGGAAAGGGCAACTGTTGTTCCTATCTTCAGAAAGGTGGGAAAAGAGGACCTGGGTAACTACAAATCAATGTCAGTTTGGCATCAATGCCAGAAAAAACTCTGGAGGGGATTATTGAGTGTCTACTTTGCCAACCAAACTGATATCTTTTTTTGATGGAATAACCAATGTAGTTAACCATGGGAATTAACCATGAACAAAGCATGGGACAAATTCTCCTGAGGGATTCTGGTAGAAAAAAAGACAAAACATGGACTAGACTGTGCCACCATTAGACGGACACAGAGCTGGTTAAACAATTCCACCCAGCTTGAGTAGGTCAAGGGCTATTTGTCATGCTGGAGGGAAGTGCGGTGCGGTATGTAACAAGGCTCCCTTCGGGGTTCTGTGCCATTAAACATATTTATAAATGACTAGTGAGGGATTGAGAGTCAGTTTGGTCTAGTAGTTAAAGCACCAGGCTAGAAACCAGGGGAATGTGAGTTCTAGACCCGCTTTAGACACAAAGCCAGCTGGGTGACCTTGGGCCAGTCACTCTCTCGTATCCTTAGGAAGAAGGAAGTGGCAAACCACTTCCAAAAAACCTTGCCAAGAAAACTGCAGGGACTAGTCTGGTAAGATGGAGTGGCTGTGTGTAGGAGGAGCCTCAAGATCTAGGAGCTTATCATCTCTGGTTCTGGGTGGGGTTGCACTACCTCAGACATACCCAGTGCATAATCTGGGGGTCCTCCTAGACTCACGACTCCTGTTCGAAGAGCAGATGGCAGTCATGGCTAGGAGGGCCTTCACACAGCTTCGTGTTGTGCATCAGTTATGCCCTTTCCAGGATCAGGAGGTCTTCCATGTAGTCACTCATGCTCTGGTCACCTCCTGTTTGGATTAGGGCAATGCACTCTACATGGGGCTACCCTTGAAGAGTATCCGGAAGCTACAGCTGGCACAAAATGCAGCAGTGTGGACAGTTTTGAATGCCCTGGGGGGCACATATAACACCTCTGTTACACAAACTGCATTGGTTGCTGGTTTGCTTCTGGGTCCAATTCAAGGTGTTGGTTATCATCTTTAAAGCCCTTCATGGCACAGGACCAGGTTATCTGAGGAGCCATCTCGCCCTCGTTATATCATCCCGTCTCACCTGGCCCAGCAGGAAGGGGCATGTTGCGGACCCCGCCAGTCAAGAAATTCCAGCTGACAGGGTCTTCTGCCGTGGCCCCTGCCCTGTGGAATAGCTTGCCATCCGAGGTGTGGGCTGCCCCCACTCTCCTGGCCTTCCTGAAGAGTGTGAAATCTTGGCTATGCCAGATGGCCTGAGGGCTTGCATTGCTGGAGTTGGTTGGTGGGATGATCAATGCTGCTCCCCCCATCATCTTGAATTGTATATTGGCTTTTTATATAGAATTGTTACTTGTTCTAATTGTGGATATTTATATTTTTATTGTTTTTATTGCCTTGAATTTTTATTGTAAGCCGCCCAGAGTCACCCTCTGGGGGAGCTGGGTGGCATATAAAGTTAATAATAAATAAATAAATAAATCGGCAGGGGTCACACTCAGAAAATATTGTAAAAATTGGTGCTGACATAAAGATGGAGATAGCAAACGCTTTATAGGACAGTATAAAGATTCAGGAGAATCTGGAGAAGCCCAAACAATGGGCAGAAATTGGCAAGATAAATTCAACAGAGACAGATGGAAAGTCCTTCAGGTGGCTAGGAATAATCACAGACATGAATATAGGCTGAGAGAAACCATTTCAGGCAGCGATAGAGGCTGAATCAACAGGGTGATACAGCCTCAAGGAAAACAAATGTAGTCCTGGCTCCATCAGCAGAACCTTAGTGTCAAGATCAAGGGAAGTCCTAGTTCTCTATTCTGCATTGGTCAGACTGTACTTAGTATGCTGTGTCTGGTTCTAGGCAGTGCATTTTAGGAAGAACACTCTCCAAACTGGAGGATATCCAGAGGAGACCACCAAGATGGTAAGGGGCTGGGAAGGAAAAAAAAATGATGAGGAACAGTGGGAGGAATTCTGTATGTGTAATTTAGAGAACACCAATAGCAGCATTGAGTAGAAGATGGAGCAGAATTGTTCAGAGTTCTTCCAGAAGGTAGTACAATGGATTTAAATTACAAGGAAGTAGATTTTGGTTTGAGTTTAGGAAAAAAAATCCTAACTGAGCAATTAAACTGTGGAACAGATTGCCTTGGGAGGTGATGGATGCTCCTTTCCTGGAGGTGTTTAAACAGAAGCTGGTGGCCCACTGTATGAATGGATTCCTATGCTGGTTGGACTTGATGATCTTCAAGTTATAATCTTTACATTCTATAATTCTACAATCTTGCTAAATCCCAACCAATGACCATAGTCAGTGTGATACATGGACCCACCCATTGATTCAACCTTGATTATTTATTATTCCTCACTTATATTCCATTGAATCTGAAGTGACTCATTTTTTGTGAAGCTGGTTACCATGCAGATGTAGGGCCCCTCCATAAAGGAGGGGGGAGTGGCACCAGCCCGTGTCTCCATAATATTGTGGGACTTGATGTCTAGTCTCCTTCAGCGAATCACCTTCTGTAATGATGGGAATGGCAGTTCTCTGAATCTTTGTGGTAGAAGCCAAGGGACAGTCCCAAAGAATGGAATGGGGTGGAGGAGGAAAGATGGGGTGAAGGTCAGTAAATGTTACCAGTCCTGCTTTGACCTTGCTACAGCTGAAAATGAGGAGCTCCTTCCAGGTGGTAGAGAGCTGTTCTGTCTTCTTGTATGTGAATGTACGTAGGTATGGGAAGTAAAAAGAAGGAAGTGTGCTGTGTGGAGGAATGTATCTGTGTGTGGGGTAAGTGGAAGGCTGTTATGAGCCAGGGAGGTTGCACAGTAAAAGCCTTGCCTGGAAGCACTTATGGGTGGAGGAATGCAGGTAGTATGTTGAACCAAGAAAGGGAAGGGAGAGGGAGAAGGCAGAGCTGCACACCCCAAGAGACGGTCTGGAGTATCCAGCCCTAACTTACTGCCATCTTGTAGGGCAACCAGATTGGGAGGGCTGTTCCGAATGGAAACAAGAAAAAAATCAGTGGTTTCTGCAGTTAGCAGTATTTGTGTTATTTAAAACCAGAACTTTCACAAAGCTGTAAGATCTTTCTCTTTAAAAATTACTATCTCCTGCTCTTCCTCCCGCTCTTCACATTTGTCCCGCTGTTGCAGAGACTGCTGGTTTGCACTGTCGTTGTCTAGTTTTTACATAATGAAAGTATCAGTGCCTGATACAGTGAGGGGTTTGTCCTTCAGCCAGCTTGTTGCAGAGCCTGATGCTGTAAATCATTGATTCATAAATGTCAATCTGTGATTCATAAATGCCAAAAATGCAGAAGTGCCAAAATATTAAGAATGGGTAGATGCTCTTGCAAGCCTGCACAGAAACGTTCCAACACCAGACAGAGCAGTTCACCTTCCTCCTCTTCTCCCTTCTGCTTTCCTCTTGGAACAAAGTTGGTCAGGAGGGAAGAAGGTCATGAATAGCACATTTGCTTTTCCGTAGAATGGAAATATCAGGCCGGCAAGGCTAAGCACATACTCTCCAGCACTAACCCTCTTCTCCTCAGTTGTGTTCCCCAAGATTCTTTCTCTCTTCCCCACTCAGGCTGCTGGGCTGGGAGAATAAGGTGTTCAGAAATGCAAAAAGAGCAGTTGAGTTGATTCGTTTTTCCTTCTTTTCACAGGTGGGGACTACTGATTCGGGTTCCTAGACCTGACCCTAGCCCTGAAGAGCTGCCCGAGAAGCCAACTCCATGCTGCACGGTGGTTGCCCAGGGCTTCGTCTGCACCTGAGAGCCACCTTGCAAGAGTGGCTGGAAGATATATAACGAACTGAAGCGTATCCAGCCTACACGCAGTTGATTCCTTGTGTTCAGAAGAGGATGACGGAATTATGCAGGAGAACAAGGGGAGGTATAGGAGAGATTTGACGATTTTGTGGGAAAGGGAAGTTTCCCTTCCTTACTGGGAATGTGCAACCATTTATTTTCACCAAATGAGAGTGCCTTGAGATCTGCTGTAATGGTGGTCTGTAGTTGCGGGTGACGCATTAGAGTTTTGTACCCCTTCTGGGAGAGAAGGAACTGCTGGTGGAGGAACATTCTTAGCCACCGCCCAGCTGTCCCTTTGAGACCCAATTCCTGGAGCTCCTTCTTAGAGAGTCTCAGGTGGCCTCTTCTGCTAGTCTCTGCTGTACCATGGGATGTAGGCAAAGTTCGGAGGAGAAAGAGGCAGCGCGGCGGTCCCGAAGAATTGACCGCCACCTGCGCTCTGAAAGTCAGCGACAGCGGCGTGAAATCAAGCTTCTCCTCCTTGGCACCAGCAATTCTGGCAAAAGTACCATTGTCAAACAAATGAAAATTATCCACAGTGGCGGCTTTAATTTGGAGGCTTGCAAGGAATATAAGCCTTTGATTATTTATAATGCAATTGACTCTCTCACCCGCATAATTCGTGCCCTGGCTTCCCTTAAGATTGAATTCCATAACCCTGACCGAGCCTATGACGCAGTGCAACTCTTTGCTTTGACGGGCCCTGCGGAGAGCAAAGGGGAGATCACGCCGGAGCTGCTTGGGGTCATGAAAAGGCTCTGGTCTGACCCTGGAGTGCAGGAGTGCTTCTGCCGCTCCAACGAGTACCACCTAGAGGATAATGCTGCCTACTACTTGAATGACTTAGAAAGGATTGCTGCGTTGGATTACATCCCCACCGTTGAAGACATTTTGCGCTCTCGGGACATGACCACAGGGATTGTGGAAAACAAATTTACTTTCAAAGAGCTGACTTTCAAAATGGTGGACGTGGGTGGGCAGAGATCTGAACGCAAAAAATGGATCCATTGTTTTGAGGGGGTTACAGCAATAATTTTCTGTGTGGAGCTGAGTGGATATGACTTGAAGCTGTATGAAGATAACCAAACAGTAAGTGTCCCTGAGACTTTTCTTAGTCCGTCTTGACAGCATCAATACAGGAATTCTGATAGTATTTGCTCTGTTACTGAATGTTAGTTCTGAATGCTTGATAAGCTGCATCCTGCTAACAACTGCTTGGTTTCCTATTGTTCCCCCCCTGCTGTATTTATAGAAGAGGTTCACGTTCTCTGTAGTTTAGTTGAATCACTATAATTTATCTGAATGAAAGGTAAGGATCTCCCCCCCAAATAACTGCCTGTCAATTGGGGGGGATTATTTTTACTGGGAATCTGGTCATAAAGATACTGCTAAAAGCAAGCAAAGGACAGAAGATGCTAGGTAGCCAAAAGGGCAGCAGGGGAGGGGTGAAGTCTTGGGGGAGAGGTGCTGCCCAGATGTGGAGGGGTAGTGTTTGAAGGGGGGATCCTCTTCTGCCCAGGGAAGCGTCCCATACAAAAGGGGGCTCAGGATGAATTGGTAGAAAGTCTCCAGGGATAAAGCGGCTGTGCCCTTCAGATTCAGAGAAAGAGGAGGAGAGCCTGCCGCCTAACAAGATTAGAAGTTGTGTGTGTACTCACCTGGGAGGAAAAGCCAAAAACTCAGTTGGCCTTACTATGGAGGAAGCATGTGCAATATCCTGGTGCTTGTAATCTATCAGTCCTTTCCTTTTTACGAGCAGAATGGAAAAACAACTTGTACCTAAAGGATCTCTTATCTGATTTCCACCTCACTTTACCTGAAGTGTAGCCCATCAGAGCAACTGAGGTATCTCACTTCTCAGGGAGCAAGAGCCATTTGATTGATTGATTGATTGATTGATTGATTGATTGATTAATGGTGCTTGCTCAGTCTGAATATCCAGAGTCTCTCTTTCGGTATGTGTGCATGTGAATGTCCTTCTGTCAAAGTATAGGAGACACAGTAGTTTGTGTATGTGCAGGTGAGAAAACCAAATAATTCTACAAGTGGGATCTCTCATTTACGTGAAACTGATTTTGATCAGTAGTTATTAATTCAGTAAATACTAATTTTTCATCCTGGCTGTGGAGTCTGGCCTTTAGCCAAGGGATAGATATATGCACATACATATACATACGTACGCACATATGGAAAGATAGATGGGGAAAATGTCCAGGATTGGCTTCAGTAGAATTAGGCAATCTTAAGTAACCAGGTTAAGAAACTAAGCAGTGAACAGGATTTGTGTGTGTGTGTGTGTGTGTGCTTGCAGTATTTTGTCCACCTAACTTTCTGGGGTGGGGGGGGCAGTATCTTAAGTTCAATGTTAAATTCTTTTTGAGTAAATATGGTAAAATCAGCTCAGAATTTGAGCAAACATAATTATGGAAATCTCTGAATACATAAAAGTGTTTCTAGTCTGTTGCTTTCGCCCTCCCAAACTTGACCTTTATCGTCAGTTTTCATTGATCTTCCAAAATCCTGGCTTGCTATAAAATTTATCTATGATGGCAACATGCATCTGATAGGGCTTCTAATATCCATCTGTTCTGATAGAGCTTCTAGATAACCCTTCTGTAACCACTGAACTCCAAGACCTGGATAGATGGTTTGAACCCTGTAAAATAAGTCTGAAGAGTCCCAGTAAAGGACAAAACCAGTCACTTGGTGCATCCAGGTGGTCACTGCAACTTTATGCAATCAGTGTATGAACCTTCATTGATTATGGACTTTGGGAAAGGTGTTATAACTTCTGGGAACTATTCAGTACAGCCCCAATTCCATTTGGTTCAGCCACATTATTGCACCAGTCTGTCTTTATATGGATGTCTAGAATTAGGGCTGAGAGGCCATGTACAGATACACAAGCCTGCCCTCTCTACTTTGCATCTTCTTTTTCTATTCCTCTGGTCACCTGATGGATATTTTCAGGCTCTGAAATAGGAATACTTTCTGGAATTGAAGAAAGAGCTCAGGGTTTCTTGTAAATACTTCTGACCATAATTCAGCTTTGTGTCCATAGAAACTGAGAAAAGGTTTAAAAAAACACTTTTCTCACATTGTACTGTTTTTGTAGGATGCTTTTCAATAATGATGTAAATCTCCATATTTGATATGCAGTTACGGAGAATGACAGGCAACTAGAGTCAGGCATAAGAGCTGCTTAATTCAGAGAGATCTTTGTGCTGTAGCAAATGGTGGGAGAGTGAAATCTCATTTTAAGCACTAATGTAATTTATGGCTTTGGCAGAGAAGAGAGAGCTTACTGCAGTCTGGATAACATAGCCAATGTTCTTGCACACAGTAAAGATACTCTGGTATTAGATAGATTAAAATGGATCTATGGGAACAATCTGGAAATGATCAAGAATGTAGAAAGAAAGAAAATGTAGTTAACAGAGAATATTTGGGGATTATGTAGAGTCACAGAATTGAATGCTGCTGCTTGCTCTGTGCAGCAGTCCGAGTAAAGTCTCCCAGTCACCCCTGCAGCTGCCTGGGATGACCACTGGAACACATTCAGGGAAGGGAAGTGCCCTGCTATGGAGGATGACAGGGGCGATCTTGGAGAAACTGTGAGTCCAAGACAGGAAGAAAACGTTAGAAAGAAGCCCAAAGTGGCTCTGCTTTCGCTCTCTTGAGTGTAAGAGGGAGGGCGGGAAGGAAAATGCTGCCAGCGTTTCCATAGACTGTATCAGTAAAGCAGAATTACTTGTGGCCTCCTGCCCTGGCCTACCTTGAAGGGCTGACAGCTCCCCACAAGGACTCTCTCAGGGTCACTGACTCAGTGCTTAAACTGCTCTGATTGACAGGCAGTATTGTTCTGACATTCAGTGGGATTTCCCTTTTGTAACATAAACCCATTATTCCATTCTATTTTGGAATGACAGAGAACAAATCTTGATCTCCCTCTGGGTGACATCTTTTCAAGTTATTAAAGAATGCTATCACTCTTTTCTCAGTCTTCTCAAGTTAAATATTCCCAATTTCTTCATTCTCTCATCAGAATAATTAGCTTCTAGTCCCTGGTCATAAGACCTTTACAACCACATTTCACTGTTAACTCATATTCAGTTTACAATGACTGTAAACAATTTACAATTTACAATCAGGTGAAAAACTTGTGTACTTACCTCTGTTAATTTTATTCTGTTACATTCAGTCCATTTCCTTCACCTATTAAGTTTGTTTTGAATTTCAGTTTAGTCTTTTAGGGTACTTAGATTTAGATACAGGTAGTCCTTGTTTAGTGACTGCCTTGGTCAGTGACTGTTTGCAGTTATGATGGTGATTAAAAAGTAACTTTATGACCAATGCCCTCATTTACAACCTTCGCAGGTCTGTAAAGCAAAGGAAAGCTGAAATAAGGGAAAGGAAAGCACAGTTGTGGTTTCACTTAGTGATTGCTTTGCTTAACAACCAAGTTGCTGGTCCCAATTCTGGTTGCTAAATGAAGACTACCTGCATTTCTTTAATCTCCCACATGCTCCTCATAGATGACTCTTTACTCTAGCATGAATTGGGGCGCTTGCCATTAGGACAGAGAAATTTGTTCTCTGTACAAAAGCTGCACTTGCTTGTGCTCAGATATGGAGTTGCAACTGCATCACATTTGTTGTTAAAATGCCTATTATATACCCAATGGTGATCAAAACTCATAGTTGCAGTTGACAGTGATTTTAATTGCTCCTATGATTATGAGATTACAGGTAGTCCTTGTTTAACGTCCACTTGTTCAGCAACTGTTCGAAGTTATGACAGCGCTGAATGAGGGGTACTTAGAATGGGTCTTAAAAAAATTTTTTTTTTTTGCAAGCTTATGGGTTGCCCCCCCGCCCCCCATGGGCCAGTGTGTTCTTCAGAGTTTTATTAACTCTTTAAAAAGAACCTCAGTTTTATTGAGGTTTTAGCAAATCTGGCACCAAGAGAAAGATGAAGAAAAAGAAAAGATCTCTTGATGCTTTTTTTGTAAAACATCAAAGTTTGGTTTTGACAAGAAGAGGTGTCCTTTAGCAGGTTTAATCTCGTAACAAGGAGCCATATCTGTAGCAGCAAGAAGCTCAAAAGGGCTTCAGCCCAGAGGCAAATATGTCCATTTAACCATGTTTCTGCAAGTGGCCTCTTTGCTTCATTGGATTCTGTAAAAAAGCAATGGTATTAACCGAGGAATAAACCCTTTGGAGGTGGCTCACATGAAAGTTAATAACCTTTGTGCCTGCAGAGTATCTTTTATGAACCAACACCCAACCATATGCGTGCATGCACATGCACATGCACCCTTTGCTGTAAATTTATGTCCTTGATGATTCCCAAAGCTGTTGTCACTGTCACAGAAAGGTAGCAAGTATTTACTGGAGGAGTAGCAGCCCATGCATACTAATTCTCATATAAAGTAATCAGCTTATGTCACTTGACCTTTAGTTCTGTAAAGGACAAATGCACTTTTCTAGAGTCATAAAAAAATTACAGCTGTGTCTCCTTTGCACTAAATGCCCAACTTGAATATACCGGAACTAAGAGGTTTTATAGACAATCTAGCAGGAATGTTTTCTGAATAATACAGTGCTCACGCAAGCAGCTATGAGCACACTAATCCATGGGCCATGTGTTTTCCACATCTTCTGAGCGAAAGAGAAACTGGCCAGACTGTAATTTTGGTGCCATCTTGCTGAAGCAGGC
Organism: Python bivittatus; assembly: GCF_059951505.1. NCBI lineage: Eukaryota > Metazoa > Chordata > Lepidosauria > Squamata > Pythonidae > Python > Python bivittatus. The sequence continues at coordinate 1,058,217 of NW_028277070.1, read as the reverse complement.
CAGCAGTCAGGCCAGGTGTGAGGAACCCAAAGTCCTCTAGGTTAGGTAGCTGCTGAGCAACATCTGGAGGACTACTCCCCCAAGCAACAACTTGGGGAAGTTGTACATCCACTAAGAAGTTAAAGTCTCGGCTATGCACCTGAGGGAAATATTTGTGTCACTCATTATAGCTGCAAGCACAGTGTAGTAAGTGATCATTATAATTTACACTGATGTTGTACAAACAAATTAGTGTGCAATTCTTCCCTTGAGATGGTGTTGGCTACACAGTAATTCTAGGCTTTGCACCATTCCCTTAAGTGTCTATATGTCCTTTGCCACTGCCCTCTCCCCCAAATTAAAGAAAAATACATTTTCAGCCATGGGCAGCTAGAAAATAGATTGTTTCCTTCAACTCACTCTTATATTTCCAGCTAGAGGAGAAGACACAGAAGGGAGCAACACATTTCTGCACCATAGGGCAACTTGACAATTCTTAATTAAAAACTGAGAAATTATGGGGGTCAAAACCATACATCCTAGAATCCTGAAATACTTTATCTTCTATTTTCCATGTCAGCTTCTGTTCCAGAAGATTAGAAAAGAGCCAGTGGAATGTTAAATTTTAAAACGCTGGCTGAAGGTGAGGATCCAGCCAATGCTAGGCATAACTTCTCTGATGGGTGGAGAGTAGGGTTAAGTTCATTTGGAAGAATTACCTTGTATTCCAGTTGGACCTGGAAAAATGGAGTATAAATGGAACAAAAAACAAATTTGCCGAGGAAGTATTACCTCTACTATAATCTGCAGAAGTTTTCTTTCCCAGCACCGAATCATCCTGGTTGCTCATACCTGGACATGCTCCAGTTTGTCAGTGTCCTTCCTAAAATGCAGTACTACTGAATGCAACATTGATGTGTGATCTGTCCAGAATAGAAGACAAAGGAACATGACTTGTCTTGATTGTAATGCTACACTTCAGTTGATATAACCTGTTAAAATTAATCTTGCTAGCTTCTGCCCATTGTTCCAGCTTCTCAGGTTCCTTCAGAATTCTGATTCTATCCCCTTCAGTCTGTCTGTCTTTCTGCAGATACAACCTATTTGGTGGCACCCCTCAATAGTTACACTCATCTTCTATTTCCTATACATATCCCTGTATATAACCCTTTTAAAGTTTTACATTCCAGTAGGAAAAATGTAAAGGCAAAGTAGGGGAGACCATACTAGGCAACCCTACTTTCTACTTTTACATGTGAAAAGGATTTGGGTGTATTGGTGAATAACAAGCTGAACATGTACTAACAATGTGATGTAACTGCAGAAAAAGAAAAAAAAAACTATTCTAGGCTGCATCTAAAGGAGGATAGTGTCAAGCTCAAGATAAATCATTGTTCCTTTCTATTCTGCACACCTAGACCACACTTAGAATATTGTGCTAATTCTGGGCACTGCATTTTAGGAAAGTCATTGACAGACTGGAGATGAGCAGCCAGGATGATATGGGACTTGGACTAAAATACTTAAAAGGAAGCATTGGAGGCATTGGGTATGTTTAGTCTGGAGGAAAGAAAGGAAACATAACCATTGTCTTTGGGTGATTGAAGGACTACCATGTAGAAAATGGAGCAGGACAATTCTTAGTTGTTCCATAAGACAGGACAAGAAACAATGGGTTTCAGTTACAAGGAAGATAATCTACATGAAGCTGCTGGGCAGTCATCTAGTGGTACAGCCTTAGTACACTGATAATACCCAGTTACCTATCTCAACCCTGAGACACAAAGGCTCTGTTTCAGTGCTTGGAGGTGGTGGGATGGGCTAGGCTTCTTGTTGGCTCTTACAGACTTACTGAGATACCATACTCTTGACTGGACCTCCATGCTGAAATTCCTGGACTCAGTACATGCCTATGCTTTCACATATAATTTCACTTCTCCCCATTTCTTTGGTCTGCTCCTTTTGATTATCCATTCATCAGTTTTACCCGAGCATGTTCAGGGGCATCTTCTAAATTGTAAATGTCCTTCTGCATTAAGACATCTGTTTGTTTCCCATAATCTGTGCATTAAAATAAAGACCCTGGAATTGTTGGGTCACCTAAATTGACCTATTTCTTCCTGTATGTACATGTTCATTTTGTATGCCTCTACATCCTACATACTCTTACCAATCCTGTTCCCAATATTTGGCATTGCACTGTTCTTCCCCTCCTTCACACTACTCAGTTTAAAATCCCTACAACAGGTTTGCAAGGCATTTCCACACACATTCTTCCTAGTTCTTGTGAGATACAATCCATCTCTTGCCAGGAATCCTTTATCTCAGAAATGCGTCCTGTTACTGAAGGATCCAAACTGTTCCCATGGGGACCATCCGCATGGCCAGTCATTCACTTCCAGTATTTTCCTTCCTTCTGGGCCACATACTTCAACATAAAAGAGTGAAGAAAACACCTCCTCTGCCCCCAGTTCCTTCATGATCCTACCCAGGGTTTTATAGTCCCTTGTAGCTGCGTCATTTGTTTCCATGGATCAGCAGAAGGGGATATTTGTCAGTGGGCTTTTAGATCCTAAACGTGTGCCCAGGAAGGCAGCATGTCTCTCTTCATATGCTCTCTGTCCAACAGATTGTTGCTAAAGACTCTGTTAGTAGGGAGTTTCAGATGTCCGCCATCTGTCTGTTCCTCTTCCGGTCCGAGGCAAGAATCCCTCCCTTCTGTCAAGCTTCTAGAGCCCTCTTTTTTGCTGCTGAGGCTTGTGGCAGCTGGTCTTTGTTCAAGGTCCAGAAACATCATCTACAATGAGGAATGGAATCTATTCTGAAGCTCTGGAGTTTAAGAGTTCTTCTTGACATCCTCGGCCTTTGTGCTACATTCCTTCATTTCTTTGTCTCACCAGTTTGGCTTTCTTTTGTCTTCTGGGAAGCTTCTTGCTACCATTGTTCTCCACAAGTGCCTCCTGACTCCCATTCAAGAATACTCCTAGAATACTCCATCTTCCCTGATAAACTGGGGAGTGGATAGTTTTGACGTGTTGATACCTCTCAGGGATTTCATTTTGTTAGCAGCAGTAGTAGTTTGAAATCCATCATACTGTCAGTGGTTGTTGAATAGTTTACTCTGTTTCAATACTGTTTGTAGAAGAAAACTAGAGTGTGGAGTTGTGTATCATCTGGAGAAGGAAAGTGAAGGAGAGGAAAGGTATGTGGATTCTCAGATTTAGACAGAATCATACAGTCTGAGATTTAGATAGAATTTTACAGTCTGAGATTTGGAAGAAGTCATTTAGGCTAAAGTTCTGCCTACTGCTCAGTACAGAAATCCGAATTACATATCCCAGCCAGATGGCTGTTTAATCTGTGCTTGAATACACAAGGAATGGGAGCCCACCATCTCTTTGAGGACTTTGTTCTACTGTTGATCTGCTTTTACTGTGTGGACATTTTTCTAATACCGAACCAGAATCTGCTTTCATTCTACTATTCCAGATCCTGCATTCTGGAATAGTAAAGAATAAGTCTTCACCTCCTGCTCTGTGACACCCTTTCAGGTGTAGTAACAGTTTTACCACTCTTCCAAGGACATTCCAACAGTCTCTCTGATCCTATCCATCCACCTTATCATTGTCTTCCCTTTTTTTACTTCAACTTATCATTTTGTCCACTATTTGCCACATTGTATGCCCAGAAGCTTGTGACTTTTTACTTGCTGATTGTTGCCTGAAGGCAGCACTTGATTTGTATTATGTCCAGACCTGAATGATTGCTTCTTCTTGCAATTCATGCCTAACCTTTTTCTCTCCTTTTCAGTATCCAGCCTTCACTACTATCAGAAGGACCACTGCCTTAAGTATTCTGATCTATCTATCAGTATTTATTTGCTATCAGTTGAGCATTCACTAAGCATGCAGGTTGACGTTACCTTTGTTTTATTATATATCATTAACTTGGCTTTTTCACTTTCTACTTTTACTTTTATAAATAGCTTTCTAACTCTTTACTTTTGACTAACGAAGTGTGTCACTTGCCTATCTTAACTCATTCACATTTCAGGCTCTAATTTTGATTCCAGCTGTTCTCTTTCAGTCCTACTATTCTCATAAGTTACTTGCTGTCTAAGTTAAAAAGATATGAGGAGAATAACATCTATCGGTAGTCCTTGGGTTATGACAGCAATTGGGACCAGAATATTCATCGCTAAGTGATCTGGTCATAAAGCATGATGTCATGTCTTCACATCGCTTAGTGATGGCAATTCCAGCAGTCCTGGTTGCTGTTGTAACCCAGACCACGCAGTTTGTTAAGTGAGGACCTCATGTGACTGCGACGTGGGAAGAAGCAGGAGTCCCAGGCAAGCAGGCTGGCAGGTGAGAGCTATGGGCGGAGGGGCAGTGGGGGGGGCAGGTGGGTGCTAAGGAGCATGGGTGGGGGTGGGTGGTTACTTCAGGCAGGGCAGTAAGAAGCGTAGGCAGGGAGTGGGTGCCGTGAGGGGGTGCTAGGAAGTGCAGGCAGGTGCCACAGGCTTGAGGTTGCCGTGAGGATGATTGTAAATGTGGGCCAGCCTGAATTTTGATCACGTGATCACAGGGGTGCCATGACTGCTGGAACTTTGAGGACTGGTCAAAAGTCCATTTTTTCAGCACTGTTGTAACTTTGAACGGTCGCTGAATGAATTGACATATCCCAAGGACTACCTGTATATCTCCCTTCCTTCCCTATGCTGAAGTGCTGCTTTCCAAACGTTTTGTCTGTTATTTTTTTAAGGAATCATTACAGTAAGGCACTCTAGCATATTCATTATCCTTAGCCAGTTCCACATTTTGGCATAATCAACACAAAGACTTTGTATGAGCTAATGAAGGTAAATGTTCTTTTTTGTTTTCTCCTCCTCTCTCAATTATCCATCTTAGGTTAGCTCTCTGAAACCTGCCTGCCCATTTGGTGGTTCTCCCTCCGTTTATGGATCTGTTCTTCTTTGTAAGATCTTAAGCTGAACTTTGCATAAGAAATGTATGCATTCTCTTTGTCTTCCATCTTCAATATAAGCAGTTTTTTCCCACCTTTCATATACCTTGACAGAGAGCTGTCAGGATGTTAATCGCTTTTTCTCCACCTTTAAGCAGTTCAAGGCATATTTCATCTCCGCCTTCCTCACTGCCAGCTTGTTCACTGTCTACTGCATACGGTTTCTAGGAGAGTTGGTTCCTGGTTATGTTCTCTATTATGGATGTTTTTGTCACTTTGTAATCCCATTTGTAAAAGATTTCAGTATGTTGTTTCCATCTTCTTTCTTCATTTGTCTGTCAAGCTTTTCCATGATTTCTTTTGAGAATTCCTACCTTAGATATCAATTTTCCAGTGATTTTTTTAATCTAAGAACTTTTGCTTTCATTTTTTATTATATTGTCCTGTTTGCTGACATTCTTGAATATGTTAACTTCGTTGCTTGAAAGTTTGCATTTAGACATCATATTGCCTTCTTCCTATTAAGGCTTTCATTTCCATATTTCTCTAGCTATCATGATAGTTTGTTTTGAAAGCCACTTGGATATTTTCATCTTTTAAATTAAAAAAATAGTTTTCCTTTCATTTTCATAAATACAGTGGTACCTCAGGTCATGAACTTAATTCGTTCCGCAACTCTGGCCACAACCCGAATTGGTCGCGACCCGAATCAAATTTTCCCATAAGGTTCAATGTAAATACGGTTAATCTGTTCTGAACCATATGTATTTTTTTTAAAAAAACCACAAAAATATGAAACAAAATACAGTACAGTGCAGTACGAAGAGAGAGAACGCTAACCTTGCTCGACGTGACTTCTGGCGTGGAGGACAGGAAGGCGGGTGGGGAGGCAGTTATTGCTTGGAGGGAGAGTCCCCCTCCCTACAGGAAGCCACGACCACATGTCACGGCAGGGAAAATGGCCGCGGATCCTGTTCGTCACCTGATGCGGAGTTCGCGGACGGAAGCAAAATTTTGCGAATGGTGCTGTTCATGACCCGAATTGGTCGTGAACAGAAGAGTTCGTGACCCGAGGTACCACTGTATCTCTTTTCCCATAGTTCCTCATCTCCTTCATATAAGTTAAGTGTACCTTACATTGATCTCTTATTCTGACCCACAGGACCGCTTTTCTCTTGTTGTTTCTGCCCACCCCACCATCTAGTAGAGAGGGCATGCTCCAGGTCCTTTCTGCAAGTGGTCCTCATTTAATGACCACTCATTCAGCGACTGTTTGAACTTGCAATGGCGCTGAACAAGTGGTAGTTATGACCTATCCTTGAAGTTCTGGCCATTGCAGCACCCCCGCGGTCACGTGATCATGATCCAGGCGCTTGGCAACCAGCCCGGATTTCCCACTATTGCAGCATCCCGCAGTCACGTGATTGCAATTTGTGACCTTCCCTGCCGGCTTCCCACAAGCAAAGTCAATGGGGAAGCTGGCAGGAAGTCGGAAGTTGTGATCAAGTGAGGTCCTTGCTTAATGACCCATGTGGTCCTTGCTTAATGATGGTAACTGAGAACTGCCAGAACTGCTGTCGCTAAGTGGCACAGTCATGTGATGTTGCACTTTACAACTGCATTGCTTAGTGATGGAAATTCTGGTTCCAATTACAGTGTTATGCCTTCTCAGTGGATGCACCTGCTCTGTGGAACAGCATCCCCCAGAGATTCAAATAGCTCTAACCCTCCCAGCCTTTGCAAGGCATTGAAGACCTAGCTGTTCCCCCAGGTGTTTGGGTCAGGGTGGAGATTAGCTCTGCTAGTGTGGGTCTGTAATAGTTAATGTTTGGGGGGTTTGTTTGTTTTTAATCTTGTAAGCCACCCAGAGTCACTTGTGTGAGAAGGCCGACCATATAAATGATATGAATGAATGAATGAATGAAGTCTCCTCCATATTGTCTCTTCTTGCTCAAACATTAAATCAGGCCTCCAGAAACCAAAATGTTGCCCACCTCTTATTAACGACAATCAACAAACACCATGAACTTTACAGCAATTACTAGCATTAGATGATGATAGTTTTTTGAATTGCTGTATAAGTATTATTTAGGGATGCAGTGGCGCAGCAGCTTAATGACGCTGAAAGTTGCTGGCCAGAAATGGTCGACACTTCAGCGGTTCGAGCCCAGCTTTCGCGCAGCAGAGTGAGCTCCTGCTTCCTCCCCAGCTCCTGTCAACCCAGCAGATCGAAAACTTACGTGAGTAGATAAATGAGTACTCTCACTCCGGTGAAAGGAAAAATGCTGGCGGCGCCTTGCAAAAGGAGTCGGGAGCAGTTGCTGGTAGCGCGGAAGCTGCGGATGCCCGAAAAAGGTGCGAAGCAACGGAAACCCCGCCTCCTGCGCTCGCCAGCTGGGCTCTGCTCTAGGAAGGAGGCACTGGCAAACCACTTCCGAAACACCTTGCCTTGAAAACTGCAAGGACTCATCCAGGCAGTCACCATAGAATCGGTAACGATTGAGTGCGGGGGGGGGAAGTATTATTTGCCCACTCATGCACAGTAGCCGTATGTTTAGTTAAAACACCTTTTGACATGGCTGACAGTCCTAAGTATTTTAAAACTCCCTCTAGGACTAGAGGATTTAATAAGCAATCTGCAAAATAATAACCACATAGCAATTATTACCAATTGCCAGGCCCAGACCAAGAATAACGATGAAACAGTCCAGTCCAGTCTAGTCCAGTTCCTTTATTTGCTTACACCTTATAGACAGAATCTTGCCAAACTAAATCTCTACTACAGCAACTAGTGGAAATACCCTGGGAGGTTCTAGGGAGGGGCTGTCCTGAACCTCTTTCGCTTCTCACGCTCCCCCTGCAGACTACGCTGCCTCTTGCCCCTTCCCCCCTCCTGGAATGCGCCCCCTCCTTCCCGGCAGCCTCGATCTCCCACATCGCCTTCCTCCTCGTAGATACACTCCCTCACAGCAACGGTTGCTAGACTTTACCACATCAGATACTGAAAAGTATAGGGAATCATGGCATAAAGAATTGTGATATCCAATATATGATTATCAATATAAAGACATTTGGGCTTCTATATGTCACATTTCTGTGGATTTAGAATTACAGTTTAAAGGCTGAAAAGGCTGAATACGGGGAAAAAGATAGCATAGGAGCATCTAGACTTTTAGGATAATAGTTAGGATTCAGATCTATTAACTCATCTTTTAACCCACTCCTCTTATTTTCATCTTGCAGTTATAGTGTTTGTTGTTTTAGTTCCTAAAGTTTTTATTTATTTATTTATTTATTTATTTATTAAATTTATATACCGCCCAGAGGGTGACTCTGGGCAGCTCACAATTAAAATCAAACATTAAAAACAGTAAAAATATAAATATCCATATTAAATTAGCTAAAAAAAGATACTATACAAAAAGACTATATACAATTCAAGATGATGGGGGGAGCAGTATCAATTATCCCACCAGCCAATTCCAACAATGCGAGCCCCCATCAGGCCCCCAGGCCATCCGGCACAGCTAAGATTTCACATTCTTCCAGAAGGCCAGGAGAGTGGGGGCAGCCCGCACCTCGGGTGGCAAGCTATTCCACAGGGCAGGGGCCACGGCAGAAAAGGCCCTCTTCCTAGACCCTGCCAGCTGGAATTTCTTGACTGGCGGGGTCCGCAACATGCCCCTTCCTGCTGAACCAGGTGAGACGGGCTGATATAATGGGGGCAAGACGGCTCCTCAGATAACCTGGTCCTGTGCCATGAAGGGCTTTAAAGGTGATAACCAACACCTTGAATTGGACCCGGAAGCACACTGGCAACCAATGCAGCTCGTGTGACAGAGGTGTTATATGTGCCCCTCTGGGGCATTCGAAACTGTCCACACTGCTGCATTTTGTGCCAGCTGTAGCTTTCAAATACTCTTCATGGGTAGCCCCAGTTTTATGAGTCTTAGTATCAGAAGTGAGGGACCAGGAATACTAATATGCCTGGAAAGAATAAGAATAGCAACATGACAAAGGCAGCTGCAACGAGCTACATCAAGGAGCATCATAGAACTTTAAAGCAACTGGAAGAAGATAAGCAGGTGAAAAAGCAGGACTGTCTGAACAGCAAAAAGAAGGCGCATTGGAAAGTGCGTCCATTTTGTGCAGTTTTGGTCATTTCCATTAACAATATTACCCAACTCTGGAAAGTGGATTTTTTTCATAGACCAATACAGCTAGCATTGCTGTCTACAATATCCTATAATAATCTTTAAGGTCATTACTAATACACTGCCTCTTTCTTTCTGAGCCTTGATAGCCAGTTACGATGCTATTATGTGGGTAAACTACTTTTGAAAAGGGATGCCTTGAAAACATACATTTTTGCACTGAGAAAGAAAAGAACCTGAGTGATGGGACACCAGCAGCATAAAAGGAAAGGGTCAGGAAGAGGGTTTAACATTCTTAACAGCCACCTTCACCTTTTGCTTTTTCCTAGATTGCCTAGAACCTAGTTGCCGTGGGGTCTTAGCCTCTCCTTCCCCTACCTGCCTTTCTGATCCCTTTATTCTGCTCTTCCTCTTTTCCTGACTTGTGTGACCCACTTCATAGACTGTTATTTAACATCTGGCAGTTCTCCAGGAATATTTATTCAAACCTTTCTTCATCCACTGTTGAAGAAAACTTTACTGGATCCTTAATTACTGCCCTATATTGCTCCTTCCCTTTTTGTCAAGAATCTTGAGAGAACTGCCATCCCAAAATTCATTTAACCAACCACAATCTTGCCAATCCATTCCAGCCAGGATTCCGGGCAGGTTATTCAACCAAGACAGGTATTGAATGATGCTCTGGTTGCCAAGAGCCAGTGTCTTTCCTTGGTGTTAGTGCTGTTAGATCTATCCGTAGCAACTGATACACTTGATATCACTGGCAATTGGTTCCAGACATTTCTCTCTGGACCTTCTTTTTCAGGTATTCCAGGTTCATTGATTGATTGATTGATCATATTTATATAGCTCCCATCTCACAAAAGAGTGACTCTGGGTGGCATACAACACTCAACCCATAAATACATATAAAAACAATAGTAAAAACTATAAAAAATACACAAAACAGGAGAGGATGATATTAACCGTAGTAAGGGAGTATGTTCATTGTGTTTCTCAGGGCTCCCTCTTTCAGGGGGTGTTCCTCAAGCTTCTGATCTTGGTCCTATGCTTTTTTCCTCGTATACCCTTCCTCTTAGCTGATAATTTCACAATGAGTTTTTAAAGATATTAGCTGTGCCAATGATACTCAGGTTTATAGTTTTTCCTGAGATAAATGACGCATGGTTAAATCTGAACATGGACGAGACTGATGTCCTGGTATTTCAGCTGAATCATCCCCCCCCCCTTAAGCTTTCTTCCCCTCCTCCTCCCGAGCTGTGAATGGTTCCTGTGTCAGTGGCCTGGTACTTTGGGGTTCTGCTAGATCAGTGTTTCTCAACCTTAGCAACTGTAAGATGTGTGGACTTCAACTCCCAGAATTCTCCAGCCAATTTGCTGACTGAGGAATTTTGGGAAATAAAGCCCACACATCTTAAAGTTGCTAAAGTTGAGAAACACTGATCTAGATAATACGTTCTCCCTTTGGTCATTTGTAGTGGCAACTGTAAAAGTGTGTCATCTTCACTTATTGAACATTCACTCAAAGTGGTTCCTGTCATTGCACGTCCATTAATTCAAGTTCTAACAGTCTCTCATTTGGACTACTGCAACAGTATATGGATGGGTCTTCCTTTGTCCTCTCATCAATTGCTGACTTTGCAATGCACCTCGTTTTGGTCCTCCCTCATTTTTCCCATGTTTCCTCCCACGGCAAAGCTTCATACTGGTTTGTAGTAAGATGATGTGACGGGACAAGTGGAATCAGGCTTCTGTAACCCAGTAGATCAGAGGGTAAAACATAATGGAGAAAAAACTGGTCCAAAATATTAACAAAACCAGGAGGCTCCAGATTGAAAAGGCAGAAGCCTAATGAACTGTTATTGTTACAAGAGGATATCAGACTGAAGTGTCATCAGGAACTTCTTCCAAATCAATTTAACCTCTGATGTTTCTTTATCTACAGTATAGGATACTAGTATTTGTGAAGACTTGTTTATTTTTCTGGTGTCAAATAAAAAGAAAGCCATGCAGAAACAGAGGACTATATTGCTGAATGAACTGAAACAATTAGAATCGAGCCATAAACCTAACCTAATTTTGGATTTAGAACAAAAGATAAAAGCAATAAGGAATCAACTAGATTTAACAGAAGTAAATGAGACTTCCAAGAAGTTAAATTTTGTCAGATGGAAGTATTTTGTAAGAACCTATAAATCAGATAAGTTGTTGGCATATCAGCTGTGGAAACAACAGAACAAAATAATTATTACTTCTGATGGTATGGAACTAAATATTTCTACAACAAAAGATACCATCAAACAATTTGTTAATTAGTATTCCAGGATATATAGCAAACAGACATCAATAAATAGTTTCTTAACTGAAACCATTTATAATTATCAGTCCTGATCAGACTGGACTTTTTCTGAAGAGGTACATGAGAGATAATATCAGATATATTTTGAACATTATTGAAGATAAATAAAATGGCTATGATTTTTCTCAATGCAGAAAAAGCTTTTGACAATTTAGAATGGTCCTTTATATTTGCAATCCTGAAAAAGATGACTTGTGGCTCTAATTTTCTCACAGGGATCCAGAAGAATGATAAAGAACATGTATAGCAATATGGCTTTGGGTCAGGTTATCAAATCAATAAAGATACAGTCATGTGAAAGTACACCCATTGAAATTTTGACTTTTTCAACATATTTCAATGTACAGATATTTCGTCTTCATTTCAGAGAAAGGAGATATAATACGGCAAATCTAATGTACCATTTGCATTTTGTAGTCCATTGTGTAATTTAAATAAACATAAATGCAAATTTCATATGTGGAAAAAATAAGTATATCCCTACATTTATCACTACCTCAAATACCTAAAATTAGAATCAGGAGCACCAGATCAGATGCAGATGATTAGAACATTGTTAGAGAGGACCTTGGAGGAACTTGTCTTATTGAAGCCTCAGACATTTCGTTTGATTTGCTCTTTGTTGCTGAAGTGTGTGGTATCACTATGCCCAGATGGAAAGAGCTCTCCGAGGCCTTCAGAAAGAAGCTTATAGATGCCTGTGAGTCTGGGAAGGTATTTTGTGATGGAAGGCATGAGCGGGGAAGATTCTGGAATGGAGCTTCAAGGTTGCCGGGAGGGGGAAGAGAGATTCCAGGGAAAGCACCTCCTCAGCCCCCAGCCAGAGTGTGGGAAAGTCAAGAGAAGGAGACTGGCCCCTCCCTAAGGGCATCATGGTTATAGGTGCTGTTGTTGGGGATTAGAATTAGTCAGGCAAGATTCTGTCTATTAGGTGTAAGCTAATAAAGGAGCTAAACTGTTCTGGACTGTCTCACTGTTTTTCTTGGGCTGAACCTGACAAATTTAAAAAGATTGTCAAACAATTCATGTCATTCCAATGTCTGAAAGATCATCTAGAAGTGGAGGAGATGTCATACAACAGCCAACTTGCCCAGGCCAGGCCTTTGCTGGTCAATGACCAAAATAAAATGACTGACTGACCACCCAGACCAGGCTAGGTTGTCCCACCAGATTCAGCCCAAGACCAGAATTCAAGATGCTGAAAAAAGTCCCTAAGAATCCCAGAATTTTGTCACATGACCTACAGGTAGCTCTTGTCACTATTGATGTGAAAGTGCATGACTCTGCCATTAGAAAGAAGCTGCACAAATTAGACCTACATGGGGGAGGGGGGTGCAGGAACCTTTGCTGTCCTTTCTGGGTATCAGGGCAAAGACCAGGACTTCTGGAACAGTGTGCTCTGGACAGACGAGGCAGAGTTATTTGACCATAGCACCAGAAGGCATGTTTGGTGAAAACCAAAGACAGCATCTCACCAAAAGAACCTGATACCAACTGTAAAGCACAGTGGTGGACATGTTATGGTTTGGGGCTGCTTTGCTGCATCAGGGCCTGGGCAGCTCACCGTCATACAATCTGCTATGAATTCTTCATTGTACCAGAGGGCACTTGAGGATAATGTGAGGGCATCTGTCAGAAGATTGCTGAATTGAATTGCTGATTGAAATGGACTGTGCAATATGACAACGACCCTAAACATTCCAGTAAATCCACCAAGGAATGGCTAGGAGAAAAAAAATGGAGGGTTCTGAAATGGCCAAGTCAACGCCTGGATCGAAATCCCATTGAGACGCTGTGGGGTGATTTGACCTTGGCTGTGCATGCAAGAAACCTCTCCAGCACCACACACCTGAAAAAATTCTACATGGAGGAATGGGAAAAAATCCCCCCCAGTCGATGTCAGAGCCTGGTAGACAGTTCTAAGAAACGCCTACTAAAGGTTGTTTCTGCCAAAGGGGGCAATATCAGGTATTAGAGCCGAGGGGGCATTTACTTTTTCCACAGAAGGAACTGGCATATCTGTTAATTTTTTTGTTCAAATAATGATTGCAAAGTCAGTTTTTCATACTTAAAATATTGATATGGCCACATATATTAAAAAAGAAAAAAAAATTACATGGGGTGTATTTACCTTTTCACATGCTTGTATAACCTATATGTTCACATGGAATTTAACAGAGGAAGAAAAGCAGTATCTGAATCTAATAACAGGGTTTAACATTATTGCAAAAGTCAAATTCTTAGGAATTTACTTTTAAAAAATAAAGATTTATTTTAAAATAATTATTTAAAGAGTTGGAAAAAACTTGTCTTGGTTAGGAAGAATTGCAGCTGTTAAAATGAATATTTTACCAAGGTAAGTTTCTTTTCCAAATGATTCTAAAACATTGAAAACCAGATATTCATAGCATAAACAGGTAATGAGTTACATATGGTCCAGTAAAAGACCAAGGATTAAATTCAAGATTTTATAAGATTTGAAAGAGTGAGGCAGGTTGGCAGCTCCAAAGTTTAAACTGTATTACCATACCAGTTGCTTAACATGGATTACAAATGGATTGTGACTCCTTAGGGCCTGGCTATCTCTGTGAAATGAATAGGATTTCCACAGACTCTGCATAAATATCTCTGGACTGATATAAACTGAAATAAACAATTTATAAGATATAATGCAATAATAAGTAATGCATTGAATGTCTGGAATAAATACAGGAGAAAAACAAGCCCAGATTTTTCTCCTTTTACTTTGCTACTAAAAATGTTTATTTTTACAAAGAGGAGAGCTGAAAGAAATATACTCTGTGGAGAAATAACAATTTGTTTAGATTACAGGATCTGATTATTAATAAGACAAATATAAAATCTTTTGAGGCTCTTACTTCACAATGGTCTAGTTCACCATTTCAGCGTCTGGTTTCAGTATCTTCAGATAAACTGCATTATATTAAAACAACTGCAGAAACGAGGAACAGTTAGAGACTTGACTGAATTTGAGAAATTCTAAAACACGTAACTTGGAACATCTGCTGGGCATTATTTATAAGCTGCCAGTAATAGATACGCGCCAATGAGAATTTCAAAGAAAGAATATAAATTTACCCTGAATGTTATACTTAAAGAAAATAGGTATGTTTTGGTGTTGGTATATTACTCCAATTCTGTTTGCGATAGAGAATTCATTCTCTAAAAATTGCTGAGAATATAATGAACAGGTTGGATCATTCTTTCACATTTGGTCACAATGTTGTAAACTCAACAGTTTTGGAAAATGATTCATGCTGGAATGAAACAAATCTTAAAAGTTGAATTTCCATTTCAGTCTGTGATATTTTTATTAAGCTTTACTAAAGTATATATTCCCTCAAAGTATAGTGAGTACTTTGTATAGTATAGTGTAGTATAGTGTAGTACTTCGTATAGTACTACACAAAGTATAGGATACTCTGTGCCTTTTGTGGGAATGGACGTTTGATCCTCTGTATGGACGAAAGGCTAAAAGTAGATCTGAGATAGAATTTATTTCAAATTGGAAACCATTCCTAGATAACAAGTGATACATGGATTCCAAAATTTGGGTTTCTCTATGCTTAAAGTTTATATTTCAGTTTTATAGGATTTGTAAACTAGAGCAGGCTTTTAGTAATATGGATAGAATGTATTGCCATTCATAGTTTCATTCTGTGATTTATACCGTGCTGATCCTGGTTCCTGATATTTATGTTTTGTATAGAGTGATTTCTAGGCTTTTAAACGGTATATTTAGTTATTCACACTCAACTAATGATATACTAGAAAATTATAATCTCTATAACATTTGTAATCCCTTGCTTATTCATTTGTATTTTATTTTTTTATCCCCCCCCTTTTTTTGTTTTTTTATATTTATATATTGAGTTGTCTAATAAAAATGTTAAAAAACAAACAACATTTTAATGGAACCAAAATCAGTTAACCTATCCAGGCCTGACAATAGTATTATCTTTGAATGGAAAGTAATACTGTGAACTTGAAGGTGGACGCAACAGCCTTAACGTGAAAAGAAAAATAGTCAACAAATAGCATAAAACAGCAGCAATTGGCCACAGTTTAAGAGAAGCCGAAGAATAGAAAGAGCCTTTGATGAATCCTCCCTGCCTGCGTCATCTCTTTCATGGCCTTTAAGATCAGTCCACCATGAAAGGAGGCAGGGAGAGAAATAAACATTTGCTTAGCCAGTGCTGGGGATGGATCCTGGCACATCATTCGGGATGGAAAGAAAGCATTGGGTAGGAAAGATTCAGAGGAATTGAACAGGGAAAGCAGCGGGACAAGGATCACCCACAGAAGCATTTGCATCCCAGACATCAAGTCTGTTTGTACCTATGCAGGCAGGCGTGAATCATCATCTGTCAGTTGGCGGATAAAATGCAACCAGGATTTGGCTGTCTGGCAGTTTTCACATAGGTCATTTTGATGTATATTTCAACATTCCTTCCTAAACAAACTACTGATTGTCCACAGCTTTTGTGAAGCCGCTGTAATATCTGCTGGCACTTTATTAGACACGAGATGCTTCTTTTCAACATCAGCAGAGCCTTATCAAGCCACAGAACCGTAAAGATAGAAAAGAGCTCAGGGGCCATCTAGTCCAGCCCTCTGCTCAGGGCAGGATCCACTGAAGGGACTGTCAACTAAGATGCCAAAGCCTATAGAAGCCCAAGCCGCTTCCCACGTTCTGTAGCTGTAATTCATTCTCTTCCATAACAGCTGCTCTAGAACCTGCACACTTCTGTGATTTCTTGGGCCTTACAGATTCAGGATTTTTACTGTTCTTTTGGATTACCAGATCTTGGCTGCTAAAGTTCAGACAATCAGTAGACGGCTGGAAAAAAAATATAGGCTACTTAAGTGATAGCTCTAGGAAGATAGAAGTAAATGAATACAAATTTAATATTGTAAAATCATAAAATGACAGTTTTAAAATTCTGCCCTGAAGGGCCCTGAGATTCTAAACATGGAAAATTAAACTATCTCACAATAAATAGCAACGGCTATTCAGAGAGTATCTCTGATGTGCAGGCTAGGAAGAGAAGAATAAGATCACACATATTTTGTTGTGTCTGGTTGTTAAAGGAGGCATGATTAAATCTTTGCACAATTTAAATAAAAGGGGTAGGAAAGAAGGAGGCAGTGTCTGTTTCCTTCAAGGGTCACAGCCCTAAACAATCTTGGATGCTGTTGAAACTTCCTTCCAGAAGAGCAGCTGATGGTAAGGCACGTAAGGACTCTCCTGTGTGTTGGGCACAAACTGTTGATGTGGAATTTGGCCACTGTGAATGATCTTCCTAGCATATCTACAAAGTCACAGATTTTTGGATAAAGCTTAGTTCCTTTCATAAGTCCAGGTTGAGAATCTGTTGTTTTATTTCCAACAGGAGTTTGTCATAAGCATTTGAGATTAGAATTTATGTGGAAAATCTGCAGAGTCTTAAACTTAACTTTATTTTAATTAGACTTGAGGAAGTGAAATTAAATGATTAAATTTTTAATGTAATCATCGCTGTGACATGTTATTATTGTTATAGGTGGCAAATTGAAGGACAGTGCTTGTTATGTAGAGCTTGCAGGGATACAGATCTCATTTGTCTGGACCAGCACGTCAAGGCTTGAAATAGAATTCCCAGATATTTGAATGACCTGGTTTTTCTGATGTTAAAATTGCCAATTTTTCAGGAGTGATAAATTCTAAAGGAGCCTCTTGAAAATACCCTAAGAAGTGACCACTTCATGTTCATCTGGGATGTAGGTGGGCAGCAGCATCTGCCTATCTTTGGCAATGGTAACATTAGCTTTTTGTGCCACTGAGTCTGCCTTAATAAATCACTGTGAGCCTTCAGAGTCTGGGTTGAGCAGACTCCTTTAATTGTCCTCCTCCCCGCTCCCACCATTGGGGTCATCAACATCTGACTGACTGCTGCAAGACCACCAGGAAATCTTGTGGATCACCTGGAACATTTTTTGCTGGTACTCCAAAGAAAGGCTGGAATTGTTCCAACAACTATTGAATCTGATTTCTTTATCCTAAATGGCTCCATAGAGGAAGACTGCCATAGAGAACCTGCCTATTATTATGGACACAGGGCCAGTATCATAGATTATTTTCTGGTATTCCCAATACTATTACAAAATGTAGTATTTCTTTCAATTAACAGCCACCCTGACACAGACCATCTCCCCTTGGTAATGAAACTAGCAATACATTCTTTGATCCATCACTGGAAGACTTTTGCCCGAGCCAATTATCTGGAAAAAAGACAGAATAAAGTTGTCTAAGAGGGTGGAGAAAGCTTTCTCCTTTTTAAATTCAGATCAAGCCTTGCAAGTCCACCAGTCCTTTTGCAATGGGCCTTCAGCCAGTCATGCACAGCAAATTCCAAATGTTGACATCCTGTTGTATCCAGGTTGTCCTGGTTAAAGCTTCACTCAAGAACCCCAAAGGGAGATGAAATTCTAAGACTCAGTTTGATCATGAATATGTAAATGCTAGGACAAAACTAATTAGTAGTCTCAAGTTAGATGGAAGTCATAGTTAGAGTTCCCAACAACATAGTGTTTTAGAGGAAAATAAACCACATATAGTAAGTCCCTTTTAAAGACAAAAAGATGGTGCAGGAGGCCAGTCAGTAGAAACTTGATCAAATTATTAGAACTCAGCAATGTTCTGCCCTCTATGTCCCCTGATTTCAAAAAGCCCATTCCCTGTATCCTGAACCAATTTTTCCAGATGTCAGGGCCAACTATTTCAGAACTCAGTTAAGTGAAATTCAAGTTCCAGTCTTCCCCACCTCTTGTCCAGAAAACTCAGTGTTGTGCTCTGGGGTCCCACTGACAGTTGAAGCAACACGAAGCTTCAGAGGGTGATCAAATCTTTGCTGAATTACTGGAGGCCAGTGCTAACTGTAGGTCCCAGTTTTAGCAAATCTGTTTACACATATAGAGTATACAGCTCAGATTCTGAAAGATCAGAGCAAGTCTATCACTATTCCATAATTCAAAAAAGGACCTAAAGCTACTTCAAATCACCATCCCTTCAGGCTGTTGAGTATCGTAAGCAAGCTATAGGCAGACATCTACGTGGGAAACTGGTTGACTAGCCATTGTAAAATAATATTACCATGGAGGAACAAGCTGGCTTTAGTAAGAGGCATTAGCATTAGACCACAGTCTAGTCTTTTATCCATACTCTTTATCAAGAAAGGAACTCCACCCACTCACACTGGCCAACAAATCAACAAAAATATAACTTTCGGATAATGGTGGACGAGAAACTGGAGGGACATAGTCTTAAAAGTAATGTCCTAGACAGAAGGATGCAGGGGGCTGGTGGAGTCTTATCTTAACTCCCCATTCTTTACCACTATGTTATCAGGATGCTACAGATTTACTTCCTTTCTTCACAGAAAACTAACAGCCAATTCTCGACCAGTAGACGGATGTACTTTAACCAGGAACTGAGTGCCTTGTTCGCTTGGCTTGCTTCATACCGAGAAAGAAATCTCTCATCATAAAAGCAATAAATGACAGTAAAGTGCTGGTATTTCACCTGCACCCCCGTGGTGGCTTACTCCCAGGCTTGCAGATGCGTATCCTGGCCTTTTCAGTGGTCTTATTGCCCAGCCCCCACAGAGGGAGGGAGGTGGGAGCCGGGTGTCCTCGTGAGTGGTGGCACAGACCACCTTGGGCAATATAATGGAGAGGACATGTTCTCGTTGGTAGCACCCACAACTTTCAATTAGAAATTCCCCACTTACCTCCCAGCAGGAGGAAGCTGTGATCTGACAGCCAAGGTGAGCCCCTGCTGACGGTGTCAAGTTAACGGGGGAGAGGCGTCAATTTGCTTCATGGCTGGACCTGAACCCAGATCTCATAATGTGCAGAGAAAGGGCTGCCCTCTTGCCAGAAATCAATGGTTTATCTCTTAAACCAAAACTATTACAAAAGGGAACTACTTTCCCATGCAGAGCTTAAAGAGGTATGCAAAAGATACAGAATGTAATGGAAATTGCTCCATTCACATTCAATTAAATTAAAAAAATATATATTAGGGGTTTAGGCTACACTTTCACCCCTGGGGCTGCTATGTTGGTTATGGAGCCCTGGCTGTGTTAAAGTGTAGCTGGGCTTGAAACTATTGCTACCTTCAGTGTAATTACATCCTGTGTGATCAGCACAAAAAGGAGAGGAGCAGCAGGGAACTGAAAGCGGCATTTGCAAATGGCCACCTTCATGCTGTGCCTCGTGTGGCAATCGTTAGTGCAGGCGCTGGGACAAGCAACATGCAGCACTCCTTTACAGACAGGAAGGCAGCCTCAGGCTGCTCCTGGGATCCTGTCTTCCTCTTGAAGAAGGGATGGTTGATGGCCTTTTACTGGCTGCGCTGGTGCCTTCTGAGGAGAGCCACAATATCACACTGATCCTGCCTTTGCCATCTCCGTAGGTGATGGTTAATTCTTCGTACTTTACACAGGTCTGTTCTTAAGGCAGTTTGGAAAGTGCAGGTGGTGCGGAAAGCTGCCCCCTCTCTCTCTGGAGGAAGGCTAGATTAGGCACCCAGGCAGTCCTCTCTCCCCTACAGAGGATTGGCACTGGGAGAGATACAGGAGAGTTTGATCATTTGGGGTTAGAGATCTCTTAGTGGCTTTTGCTAAAGTTGACCATAGATCCATCTTTTGACATGCTGGAGGAAACTCGAGTTGGAGGCCCTGTTTTGTAATGGTTCACTTTTCCCTCTGTAGGGACTATTTGGAGACTGTATGGTTCAGCTTTTGGGGAATCGTCCCAGGGAGTCTTGCAATGTTCCTGTGAATTCAGCATTAGACATCTTGAGAACCTGTGCATGTCTCTAGACTGTACGAGCCGGGATGTGGGAGAATAAGCTGATATTGAATCCAGATAAGTTAAGAGTTATTCTGGTGAGTGAACTTCAGGATTCAGATGATATGACTGTTGTAAATATGGCCTCATTCTCTCTAAAGGAATGGAGTCATGAACCACAGATCCTGCTGGATCTTCTATTGATGCTGGACAGCCACGTAACATTGATGCCTCTACCTAGAGCAGGGAGACTTAGCACTGATGATGTGTACCAGGTTGGATTATTGGAGTATCTTTGTGAGACAGACCTTGAAGATGATCCAGAAATACTATGGTGCACAAATCCTTACATAATTTAGGTCCAAGTTAACTTAGACTCCTGTATAATCCACCATGTGCCCTCATATTTTCAACAGGACATCATTTTCAGATCCCACCATGGATGTCTAACATCAAGAGTAAATTCTGCTTTTTCCATAATTGCATAACTATAGAATAAATTATAGGCCTTGACAAGTGGGGGAAGGGGAGCACAATTGAGGAAGGACTCGCCTTTGTCACAATGCAGAAGAGGGCTTCAAAACTTAATGAGGTATACTTTTGTATACAGGTAGACCAGTCTGGTCTAGTGGTGAAGGCTCCATGTAGAAAGCAGGAGGCGGTGAGTTTTTGTCCCACCTTAGGCATGAAAGCCAGCTGGGTGACTTTGGGCCAGTCCTTCTCTCTCAGCCCAACTCACCTCACAGGGTTGTTGTTGTGGGGAAAAGAGGAGGAGGAAGGAGTATTAGGTATGTTCGCCGCCTTGAGTTATTTATAAAAATAAAGGCAGGATAAAAAAAGTACTAAACTACTAAAAAGGTACTATACTTTTATTAGTTTGTTATGCTGCTGTTTATATGATTTTATGGTGTGGGTAGATTTGTGTGAATATATTTAGTAATCCTGCCAGAGCCATTGGGGAATGGGCAGTATATAAATTTGTAAATAAATAAAATGCCGGGAGGATAGACACATGCAACCACAGTTGGGTTTTGGGTGGCTGGGGATCTGCCTGACTGTTGACTGCCAGAGTCAAGATTTTGCATATGACAAAGAAGGCCTAAGCAACTTGAGACCAGGACTCTTTGATGGGCAGCCTTCATTTGTACAGATCTGATTGATCCCTGAGATTCTTGTGGAAAGTCCTCCTGCTTGGACCTATAACTGCAGAGCACCCACTTATTGTTACTGTAGGTGGCTTTCTTTATGGTGGAACAGTCTTACTGTAATATGTGACATACCTTTTGTGGCATCTTTTCAGCATCTGTTGTTGTTGTTGCTATTATTATTAGATTTTTATCCCTCCTTTTATGATCAAGTCAAGGCAGTGAAGATACCTAATACTCCTGCTTCCTATTGTCCCCACAAGAATAACTCTGTGAGGTGGGTTGGGCTGAGAGGGAAGGTCTGGCCCAAAGTCACCTAGCTGGCTTCCCTGCGTAAGGGAGGTCTAGAACTCACCGTCACCACTACACCAAACTGTTAAAGCTTCTTTTCTTCATTCAGATGTCCTCTACATGAATATTGGATGCATCACTGTTTTTTAATATATTGTTTTTATTATTATTTTTTGCAAACTGTATCAAGATTCTCTTTATAGGAAGAGCATAAAATACATTAATAATAATAATTCAAAATATAAAGCCCCTTAAAGACTGTGACTCATGTGGTTTAGACACCCATGTGGTTTAGGTAGTCTTTGGAGTGGTGGTCTTGAAGCTTTGAGATGTCCCCCTACAGCATGTCAGGTGGGGGGAACATCACTCCTTCCACTTGCAAGATGCCATCCTATCCAAAAAGGATGCTTTGAGAATAGGGAGGCCTTTGGGGGATAGTGAAGTAAGGTGGTAGACCTTCCTTAATTCCTGTGTTGATCCCAACTGGCAAGGAATTCAAGGAGGCTTCAGCTGATTGAGGAACTTTTTACCAGTCCCCCCACCCAGCCTGGGCCTGCAAGCCTTACTCAGATTAGACCAAAAATCACTTTTCCCTCTGTAAATGTGTAAGTGAAAGACCAAAATACAGAAGCAGCTGTAAATCTAAAGGACAATGAAAGCCGCATTTGTCATGGTTTTTTTAAAACTACTTCCCGGCTCCAAACAGCGCATGTGGCTAATCTGGTTCCCCCATTTGAGTATTAGAAAACTCAAAATTGATAGTACAATTTTGTACTCAGTCATTTGCCAGATAAATCTTTTGCTGTGCTTCTGAATACATTAACCCTTATAATATCCCTTATTTGCTATTTCCATGGAGACTTGAAGAGGAACTTGGAATGACTGCATTCAGTTCAAGAGTGTTCCCTCATTTTCTCTTTCTAGGGCAATATGAAGCCTAAGCTGTTTTCAGACACCCGTGATAGCATTCACTTCCTGCAAAGTTCTCCTTATTGTAATAGATCAGAGCAGGTAACTATTTGTAAACAGGGTCAAAGGATCCATGCAAATGAGTGCTCAGTCTGTAATGGTATTTACAGACCAAATGCACAAGATCCTGGAACCTTTTCTTGCCAGCTGTTTTGAGTGCTTCCATACAGAAAGAGCCTAAATGTTAGAAGCTTCAAGTGGAATTGCTATTGACCATCCAGATTTAAAGGGTGGGTTACAGAATATGCTAACCTGGTTAACAAAAAAACATTGCAATATATGTTACACCCAGACACCTTATAGGTAAGATGGTAGCCGGGTCCCCTCCCCAACTGGTTTTATGTTCGAGAGAGAGCGCCCTGAGGTAATGAAGAGTGATGATCCAGGCCCTCTGCAGTTCGAACAGGTATGCAACCATCAGGGTTTCATTGCTGAAGCAGGGTGGTTGGCGATGAGGCTACATAAGACTCTTTTCAAAGGGTTCAGTTGTAGAAGTTAAGAGCCTCTTTCCTACTATTTATAGAAGACACGATGGCTAAAAAGCAACGATAAATATAAGTGTTACTGAATTATCTGTAGTGATACGTGAAATCCTAAAGCACAGCAAGGATGGTCTTCATCTGAATGAATAACCCATACCTGGGCACTGAGCCAACTTCTGCTGCTTACTAGAGAGAGAGGAGGAAGGGAAAAAAGGCTTTCCAGTGACCCCACCCTATCCAGAGCCAGATTTGTAAAGGGCGCAAGGATGTGGCTGAAGGGTGCGGAGGCAGCCTCTGGCTTGCATTTCCCTGATCAGAGCCAGTGGAGGACCTGCCATGGGTTTTGATCCAGTGTTCCTTTACTTACTTGTTTTATGTTGCATAGCTTTAATGTGAATGCCAAGGCACTGCTGATTTCCGTTACAAGCTGATTGGTCTTGGCTTGTTTTGGACTCATAGTTAAAATCTCACTGAATTGGTTCATGTTCATCTCCAGCATGGAATGGGAGGCAGCAGCATCTGAGGCAGGGGAGATTCCACATCAGTCACAGCAAAGCTGTTTCCTCAGGAAGCCATAGACGGACAGGCTGAGGGGTGGCTGCTCTCATTTTCTTCCTTGCACCCATTTTTGTGGCTGCCCTGTTGCGTTATTAGAGGATATTCATGTTGATATAGGGCATCCTGTAACTGAAGACTCTTGTTCTGTCAAGGACTAGCCTCAACTGGGCTAAATACCAAACAGAAATGGACAATAATTCTTAGTGGGGACCACCTTCTGACTTTGTAGTGAAAAAGTTCTTTATCATATTCAGCTATTTGAAAAAAATCAGATTTTCTGCAATGCAGTGCATGTTGAAGAAATGGTTTGTCCTTCTTTCATCCAGCAGGTACTGGCAGATCATATGAGCCTGTCCAACCCCTTGCAGCTTCTCTCCATGCAAAGAGATACTTTTTAAGTCTTGTTCCTTTTGAGGCCAAATTAAGTCGATGGGTAGTCTGGGGCATTGCAGTTACATGAGTGTAGCACTCTGGATGAGAACCTTTTTCCTGACCTGCTAGACAGCATGACTTCTTCTGTGGCCATAGAAAGAGTGGAGTTTTGTGATCTGTCTTCCAAGTGTGTAATTGCTCAGAGGAGATCTCCCATGCTCAGTTCTTTTCCTATCCTCTTGTGAAGCTATCTCTTTTGAGCAATCTGATGTCATTGCCAACCTTTTGTCAAAGTAAACTAGCAACTATTGTTAAGAGGAACCCTTAATGCTACTATTGGTAGTCTCTCCCAGAATTTGATCCAAGTGATGAGTTTCTATTGTATTATCAGTAAAAGCAGGTTTTTGCAAACCATTATTGTGAAATGTTTCATTCATTGAATCCATTGAGACAAATGGAGTCATTGGTAGTTCCCCCCAATTCCCAGGCTCTACAGCGCAGAGACGAGAACTGCATTGGTTTACACAAAACACGAATTCCTTTGCTGAGATGGCTTTGGACCCTAATCTGTACCACAGAGCTCTTGGTTACCCATAACTGATTGAAAGGAGCTGGAAAAATGAAAAAGAGCCAATATGGGGTAGGAGTTAAGGTGCTGGATTCACTGGGGAGACTCCACCCTCAGCTCCCTGAGTGGCTGTTGGCCAGTCACAGCCCAACCATCCTTGTTGGGGAGAAAAATAGGAAGGAGCACAGTATGCACTCCTTTGAGCTCCTGAATGAAAAATGGGCTGAAAATCTAACAAATGAGATTTGCTAGGAATTGACTCTCCTCTGGATTTAGATACATATGGTCTACAAAAATGAGACAAGAAAGTGGCTTTCTATAATTACCAACTGTGAGAGCTTAGAGTAAAACAAGTGTAAATGTTAGAATGTGATAAACAAGGATTGCTTTGGCAGATTTGCGCACATCAAGAATATGGATCACTCTATTTTAATAATATTGAATACTTGTAATATTTTAAAAGTATTTATACCCTCAGTCAACTTGTCTCCAAATCCCCTTAATAATTTTGTAGTACACCTGGTTTTTTTTGCAGAATTTAAGGAGTTTATTTCTCCTCTCAATTTTGGTAGGTGTCCTGGGAAGGATATTGCCCTTTCATTTCTGAATCCAACAGGTGCACCCAAATCTTGCCAAGCTTCTCAGCTTATATTACAGTAGCGCATAGCTAGTGTATGTGGAGTATATGCAGAGCTGGGACAAGAGAAATACAGCCATCCTGGTTCTTCTCTCAGCAGTTTGCAACACCATCACCCACAGTATCCTTCTGGCCCGCCTGTGGGGTTGGGAATGGGAGGCATGGCGTTGTGGTGATTCTCCTCCTTTCTCTGTGGCTGGGTGCAGTTGGTATTGACAAATGGGAGTGATTGAACCTGAGGTCTCTGATGCATGTGGTATTTCAGGGCTCTACCCTCTTGCTCCTTCTGGTTAACATATACATTCTAGATGTATTATGTATTTTATATATATTTACAGTTCTAATGTTTTTTGTAAGTCGCCCAGAGTCCCCCATTGTGGGGGAGATGGGCGGGGGAGAAATCCAACAAATAATAAATAATAATAATAAATAATAATAAATAATAATAATAATGAGGCCACTAGGTGTGGTCATCTATGGTTTGGGGTCAGGTGTCATTAATATGTGGATAGTGGCCAACTATACATCTCAGCCCCAGAGTGACCAGGCAATGCTGTCAAGGCTCTGTCCAAGTATCTGAGACTGCGGGGAACTGAATGGAGAGGAACATGTTTAAACTCAACCCTGACATGACTGAGTGGTTCTGGGGTTTTGGAGCCCCTGGGACTAGAGATGTTTCATCTCTAGGCCTGAATGGGATTGCACTTTCCCCTTCAGGTCTGGTGCACAGTTTGGGGTCTTCTTGGATTCACAGCTCCTGCTTGAGGAGCAGGTGGAAGCGGTAGCTAAGGCCTTATATAAATACATCTTGTGCTCCAGTTGCACCCTTATCTGGATTAGGAGGCCTTTCAGACAATCAGTCGTGCTTGGTTACCTCACACCTAGATTACTGCAATGTGCTCTTCATGGGGCTGTCCTTGAAAACCACTGGGAAGCTATAGATGGTCCAGAATGTGATGGCATGGCCAATTATGGGCAGATCTTGTCAGACCCATGTAACACCTTTGCTCTGTGAACTGCGCTGGCTCCCAGGAGGCTTCTGGGTACAATTCAGAGTGCTGGTCATCACCTATAAAGCCATTTATGGCAGAGCCTGGTTATCTAAAGGACTTCTATAGCTTCTGCCTGACCTGTACAATCAGGCAGGGTTGGCATGCTTCAGGTTCCATCTATTAAGCAGTGTCACCTGATGAGACCTAGGAAGCATGCCTTTTCTGTCATGGCAGAGTGGTGTCCTTGTTTTTAGCATAAGCTGCCCAGAGTTGTTTAGAATTGGATGACCTTATAAATTTCATAAATAAATAAATGTCTATTTAAGAATGAAGATATATAAGACTTAAAAAATTATAGTAGCTTTCTTGAAGCTAATATGATACGATATAATATGATATAATATGAAGTTAATCAGCATCTCTTTGAATAGAGTTGCCCTTCAGGGAATGGGGGTGAGGGAAGTTTGGGACAGCATTGTAAGATGAAAAATTGTTGATTAATTACTGCAATATCAATTTTTTTTAAGAAATGGTATTTGGGATATGATCCAAGAATATTAGAAGAATTTAAACGAATTTTTAAATGAATTTTCCTGGAAACAACATTAATTTGGTGATGTTTGCTTTGTGTGCAGATCCATCTCACAACCTCTAAGATTCCTTTAATTTGAGAGGGCAATTATTAAATCCTATGCTTCGTCTTCCTACATAGATGCTCCATACAGTGGAGATTGTAAGTGGGGGAGATCTAAAGATTCCACAAAAAGTGAATTAGCATCTTGAGGCTTCTCCCTTGCACCCCTGCATCCATCTTAGAATTGTTTCCGTAACTGGAACCAGCATTATGCTATTGTAAACCACTTGGAGTCCAGAAATGAAGTGGCATATAAACCAAACAAGCAAAATACTGAGGAACACTGAATGATACTGACAGTGCATATTGTAACTTTTAAGATTCTACATACATACATACATACATACATACATACATACATACATGTTGGCTAGAAAAGGATGGTGACTGGACCCACTGCTGTCTGATTCTGGAGCAAGAGTGGGGCATATTTGTGGAGTTCCTTCTGACATAGGGTTACTATACTTCATTAAAGATGGGGAAATTGATGAGGATATTGTATAGAGTAAAGAAGATGACTTGAATTCCTGAGGCAAAGGGGGCTGAAACATTTTTTTAAACCCTGAGAAACAAGATAACAGTTGGAAGTGGGTCAGGCAGATACTTCCCTGATTCCCTGGGGTGAAAGAAAGAGATGGGGAACTGCAGCAGAATCAGGCTTGCACAATTCTATTATTAGAGCCACTCTCAATAAAGGCCACGCTAGTCTTCCTATGGAGTCGATTTCATGGACTGGCTTATAAAGCGGGATTGACAGATATTAGGGAAAATGGTATTATCCCAAATGTTTTTTTTTCCTTCTTGGTGTGCTGAGTTTAAAAGGAAGGAGGAACAAATAACTAGGGAAAAATAAGGGA
Organism: Python bivittatus; assembly: GCF_059951505.1. Taxonomy (NCBI): domain Eukaryota; kingdom Metazoa; phylum Chordata; class Lepidosauria; order Squamata; family Pythonidae; genus Python; species Python bivittatus. The sequence continues at coordinate 1,030,402 of NW_028277070.1, read as the reverse complement.
TAAAGGAGTGATAAGATCATGTGATTAAATGAAATAAAATGTTTGACAAAGTACTTCGTTCATTTCAGAACATATGTGCTGTATTTTTAATCCCTTTCTTTCTGAGAAGCAATAAGTATTCTCTATGAAAATAGTGGAAATTTGCTCAAACACACTGGACATTTTTAATATTCTGTTTCATGCCTCTTGAGCTTTCTTTCTTTACTGCTAAATTTAAACAGAACAAAGAACTTGCTCTCACTTGATGGCTCACCTGCAAGACTTCTGGAACAGCAGTGTTATGGTAGGTCTGTGTGGGTGTTTGTGGCCAGTTTTAATTGATTAACTGCTTGCTGTTGTACCAGGCTTGCACAGATCTCTCCCTCTTAAATTTTGCCCAGATAAAGCACTGCAAGGTATGCTACCTTTATTAAACTAGAGAGCCCAGACTTGGCCATCACGCCTGCTGCTCAGTGCAGGAATCCAAATTAAGACATCCCAGCCTAGGTCCAGCTACAAACAAGCTTGTTGAGCAAAGATGTTGAGTTAGAAGAAAAACAATGGCAGAATTTCCTGTGAGTTTGGGAGATTAGATATCCCTCTGCCTCACCCCATGAACTTTCAAGCTGCAGCAAACTGCTGTATAAGGAATTTCAAATTGGGGATGCTAAATATATTCAAGTTTTCACAACTGTTTTTTTCTGATACATGTGAGAAAAAATTAAAATTCACAGTAATATCAAGTTGAATCAGAAACAGTTCCTTTTCTGTAGGTGCTAATACTCTGTGAAGACTGCAAGGCCTGCTAAGAGAGAGAGAAAGGCGCTTTACGTGGGAGACGAGGCCATCGTGGGTTGGGGCAAAATCACCCACATTCCCTCCCCAAGCAGGGCTGCCTTCTCCTTGGGAGCTTCCCAAGAATTACTTTAAATTAAACATGGGGCAGATCTCATCTTGGGAAGAGCATTCTTGATTTTCCAGAAAGAGCAAGGATATGAAACAGCAGAAGCTGGAAACGTTTTTGAGTTTGGGTTACTCATTCTATTTAGGGTAATCCTGTCCTTGCCATATCCAAATTAGAATATTGAGCCATAATAAAATTAAAAAGAGAAAATGCTGATAGAATTTCTTAGCAACTACAGTAATGCAAAGTGTATACTAGAAACAAAACAAGGATTTTTTAATTATCATAAAGAGATCCATTTTTAGGTAACTTAAAAGCAACATGGTAACTACCCGAATTCAGCATGGATTTATCAAAATCAAATCTCGTCATCTCATCTCATGTTTTGATCAGGTAATTTTCTTAATAGATTGTGGAAATGCTGTAGACATAATGTATCTTGTCTTCAGCAAAGTACCCTGTGGCTGATTAGCATTTTAGTTACGTGTGGGTTAGACGGTATGACAATTAAGTGGTTTCTCATCAAACTGGAAAGAGGTATTGAGGGCAACGTTGCAGTATTTTATTAATGACATGGATGAAGTGGAAGAAGGAATATTAACCAAATCTGCAGGTGACACAAAGAAGAATTAATGGTTTCAATGGGTTGTTTCTCCATTCTCTCCCCATCCCATTCTTCTTAGTTTAAGGTTGTGGGCAGAGCTTCTGTATAGTTCCTAATACATTTTAGCCATTTTATTATTCTGTTCTATTTTGAATTAACCCTTTTGGAGGAGGTCAGGTTGGGGAAGAGAAGTATTGCATTTGGCAGCACCTAAACTTCTGATGGGACTTGAGCAGAGCAGGCTAGAATGCAGATTAGAAACAGGTTTGGAATTCCAGGGAGAAAAATGACACAGTGGTGTACCGAGGATGGTTCCAATTTCCTCCCTCCCTCCCTCTCCATGTAGATCTGTATTACAGATGGATGCCAGCAATCCTTCTGGATGGAAAGCAGCCTTGTATAGATAAAAGGGTGGTAGCCATGTGGAAATCATGAGGATTTGACTGAATCCCATCTCAAGGACCAATAGTTCTTTGGGATGTGGCAGGCCCTGAATACAGTCACCAGCAGCATCTCTTGGCTAGATACAGTTGAGCCAAGAGGATAAAAGCGTCCTTGGCTGAAAAGCTCTTCTGGCCATGCAGTTGTCCAAAATGGCCATTCCTGCGACCATTCAGATGAAAATCCATAAAGCTTTACATGGCCTTCATTCTAGCCTTTACTTCTAAGACTGAATTAAACTAATCCTTTCAATATCATTGCATCTCCTTTATTGCATAAATGTTCAGAAGTGGTCGGTTTGAATGGCAAATGAGAACAGGTTTCGTTGTTACATACTTCTGGTTACAGTCTATCCTCTTTTCCTAGAATAATCCTTTTGAGACCTGGATCATAATTTTAGGATCTACTTTTGATCAACTTTTCTTTTTTCTTTTATATTTATTTGGTTGTTTGTGTGGTGCTTGTTGTGATCCATTGTAGGTAAGATTGAAACTCAACAAAAAGGTCTCTTAACCACCTGTTGAAGATGCACATCTAAACTGGTATCTCTGAATAAAAGAAATACTGAATTTTCAGGTGAAAAACAATTTTACTAATGTTACTAATCTTATTTAGCAATTAAAGAAGGAAAAGATTAATTCAGAGCTCTGAATGTGTTCAGTGAAAAGTTTCCTGTTGGGAAGACATTACTGCTGGAGAAATAGTTCCAAAGACATTACTAGTTGTGGCTCACCTTCATCTCTCAGTGGCTTTTGATACCATCCATCCGTCCAGCCATCATGTATGTATGTATGTATGTATGTATGTATGTATGTATGTATGTATGTATTAAATTAATATGCTGCCCATCTCCCCCAGAGGGTGACTCTGAGCAGCTCAATCATGGTATCCTTCTGGACTGGCTCAAGGGGTTGAGGGCCCCACAGAGCTCTACCTCTTTCCACTCCTGTTTAATATTGACATAAAACCCCTCAATGAAGTCATCCAGTGGCATAGAGTCAGTTATCATCATTATGCTGATGTTTCTCAGCTGCATTTCTCAACTCCTGGTTGACCAAGTGATGCCATCCAAGTTCTTTCTTAGTATCCAGAGGCTGCAGGGGTGGGGATGGAGAGAAACAGGCTTAGGCTCAACTCTAGCATGACTGAGTGGTTATGGATTTTAGGGACTCCTAGATCTGAGTATTTTCTATAATTGCTTCTGAATGGGATTGTAGTGCCCCAGATGGAAGTGATCCGCAACTTATGGGTCCTCCCAGATTCTTGGCTTCTGCTGGAAGAACATGTAGCAGCTATACTAGGAGGGTCTTCACACAGCTATATCTTCTGTGCCAAATATGCCATTCCTGGACTAGGAGGCCCTGCTCACAGTCACTCATGCCTTGGTTACCAGCTGCAATTTCCATGTCTTCAAGGGCAGCCCCATAAGTAGTTCATTGTGATAATCCAATTATGGGGCTGCCCTTGAAAACATGGAAATTCCAGCTGGTCCAAAATGTGGCAGTGCAGGTAATTGTAGGTGTGCCTTGGTATGCTCATGTTACCCCATTACTTCATGAGCTGGATCAGCTCCCAATCAGCTACCAGGTGCAATTCAAGGTGCTGGTTGTCACCTATGAAGTCCTGAATGGCACGGAGGCAGGTTATCTGTGGGGCATGCTCGGTCCTGTTGATTAAACAGGGTTGTTTGATGGAACTCAGGAAACATGGCTTCTCTGTCATGGTGTTTGCCCTGGGGGACAGTATACCCCCCAAGATTTGGATGGCCCAAACTTCAATGGCCTTCCATAAGGCCTTCAGAACTTGGATTTTTCCTCAGGCATTGGGCCAGGTAATTGAAACAGCCTGCTTTTCAGGGGGTTGTGGAGGTGGAGGTATGTGCTGACCCAAACGTGAAGCTTTTTGATTTTTTGTTGATGTTTTTATTCCAAATTTTAATTTGTTGTTTGCTGCCCAAGGTTCTATGTCAGGTAGGCAGCCATATAAACTGAACTACATTTTTAAGACATGCAAATACTGGTAAAACAGTAGTGCAATATATGGTCTATTGTGAGGAATGAGTGATTACAAAAGAAGCAAAAATGTCTGTTTACCATATATGAAAGCAAGAGTTGGGTATGTCAGGAGAAACAAAAATATATTCGATGTGGGATACTTAAGGGTGTGTGGTTAAACAAGAGGAGAGAGGGTCAAAATGAATGGGGGATATATGAAGATGGACTGAATTCAGATGTGAATGACCAGTCTGAAAGAAGTATTTTGAAATTGTTTCATCATATAAAAATGAATGAGGACTGAATTGCAAAACAAGCATACGAATGGAGAGTACGTGGGTTGAGAGGAAGGGGAAGACTGAGAAGGTTGGGTTGGATGGAGTTTGTGAGAACCTTGAAAAGGAAAAGATTAGAAGTTTAAATAAGCCTTGTATGGGAATGCTGAAAGCAAGAATTGTTTATAGAGGGGGATAGAGTGAATGGTATTGGCTTAAACTAGATTTACTCCTCCCTTTATTTACCCTAACCCTAACCCTTTGATTTCTTCTAACCCTAACAATGCTGACAATAAAAGGACATAGCATGTATTGGGTGCCTAATGTTCTAGCTGACACTTACATCCTTTTTCACAGAGTCGAATGGCAGAGAGCCTTCGCCTTTTTGACTCCATTTGCAACAACAACTGGTTTATCAACACCTCCCTCATCCTTTTCCTGAATAAGAAGGATCTTCTGGCAGAAAAAATTCGCCGAATCCCGCTAACAGTCTGTTTTCCTGAATACAAGGGCCAAAATACTTATGAAGAGGCAGCTGTCTATATCCAGCGCCAGTTTGAGGACTTGAATCGCAACAAGGAGACCAAGGAGATTTATTCACATTTCACTTGTGCTACTGATACCAGTAATATCCAATTTGTGTTTGATGCGGTGACAGATGTCATCATTCAGAACAACCTCAAATATATTGGTCTTTGCTAAGGATCATCTGAGGAAATGAGTCTGGCTTTGCGTGGTGATGCAAAATAGGCAAATCCCTCCATTCACAGTGGAAAAAAACAGGGCACACTTGGAAGATCCAGTTATGGAAGGGAGAAGCCTGAAGTATGTTCACAGATCCCTTCGGCTGCCTACACACGTTTTCGCAAAAAGAAATGTCTTGGTGTGTGCACACCTCCCTGCAAATGGTGTGGTTTTGAACTGTACTGAAAAATTTTCACCATCCCATCCTCATAGGCTCATTCTGTGTCATTTCGTTTCCTGCAGTGGTAGAACTATCCTGTTCTATCTGTGATGAGACAGATTATTGTCTTTACTGTCCTAGAAACCAGTTTTCTGTTGGGAAGAATGCAGAGCTGGCATATGGGAAAGCAGGATGTGTTGTGACACCCTTTCTAAAGCAGAGGCCAGAGAACCGTGTTTCTTGCCTACTTCCTGGGACTTAGCCTGTGGATCTCACACACACACATAGATCTTATATACCCAGTCACATTTCTTGCAGAACATGCTAAGCAAATACTAGGTACATGCCTTGTCTTTATGTCATGGTGTATCGCAAAATATTCTGCCTGTTGAAGGGCCTGATGTGGTAGAATGGTTCTGGGAGTTCTCACCTTAATCATTCAGATTTTCAAATTGTGCAGCAAGAAGTAAGAAATGAGTAGAATTACTAAACTAAAGACCAGGCTAAGTCATGGTCATTGTTCTACCAGTGAGGAATTTTATACATTGAACGTTTTTCTTTTCAATCCTTTTTTGCCAAATAATTGTGTCCTTTCACACAATCTCTGTAACTTTAATGAGTGGTTGATTTTTTTTTTTTTAGTACAGATATAAGAGGTATATGGATTCTTTTTAAATTATTGTTTTGTGTCTGGATTCTGTGTGTGCCAATGGATAGACTTATTATTTTGCTCCAAGAAAATTCTGAGAAGTATGGCAACATTTGCAACAGCCTTTCCAAATACAGGAGCCAATGAAACTGTACAATAGAGCCTTTTAAGTCTTTTTTGGTGTTTATTTTTAAAATGTGCTGTAATTATTAGGTGAACAGATGAGTGATATGAACAATATTTAAATGTCTTGATATTTAAATTTTTAAAACTTAGTGGAATTAAAGAAATGGAAGTGATGCATTTTCCAGTTCTCTGTCATTGTGTTAAAATAATGCTGAATGGCCTCTTTCTCTGGCAAATGCATAGTTAAGTTTGCCAGAGAAGCTGTTGTGTCTTCACTGGAAAATCTCACCTGGGGCATGTGGCCAGCGGTCACGCAACTCATTCTCCCCTTCTCCCCTTGCAAAAAGCCTTCTTTCCAATTCCAGTGTAAGCTAAATGTGTAAATATGTATTCAAGAATTGTAAAGCACATACATGCACTCATCCTTTCTTTCTCTCACACACTTGCCTCTTTTCTCTTCCCTCTGTTTCCCAGTTGTATGAACATTAGTGGGAATTCACAGCCAAGGGCTTTAAGAAAAATTTAGCAGAAACAATGAATAATGTTACAGGCTGTCCACTTTAAGAAAATAAATACTCTGAATGGTCCTAACTGGTCTGTGGTGTGCTCCCTGTTGCTTTTAAGCTTCCTGATTCCGCCCGGCTGAGTTTCATGGTTATTCCACATAGGACAAAGCCAGTAGGAGAGCAGCATGGGATGCTCTGCTCAGAAGGAGCTGAAGCAGTTGCAGGGGATCAGCCCTGCTGTGGGGGCAAGCTCGTTCCCAGGATGTAGCCCTGGCAGAAGGCGGCACCGCTTGCCAGCCCTGCGTGCCAGAATTATCATTCAAAGAACGGGCCGTGCATCTTGGGAATTCTGAGGAAAGAACAGTCACTTTAGAAACCAGTCACCAAGTACATTCCCCAGGTGTTTGGGATTAGATGAGTGGAGTCCCCTGGTGGCTGTTTGTTTTGTCAATTTGCCACTTTGCACATTTGGGTTATTTTCAATGGTGTATGGCTTTGATTTCTTTTTTCCTTGTTTGTTTTTGTTGTATGCTGCCCAGAGTCACACTGTTTCAGTCAGGTGGCCATATAAATGCTTTAAATAAATACTGTACGAATCAAATTGGGAAAAAAAATTTAAAATCAGATTCTATGATGTGTAACTTTAGTGGGGCTGGTATCTGAACTTGCAGGTCACAGTACAGATTTGGAGAGGGAAGATATTCCCCTTCTGATCTGTCCCCTTGTGTGGCAACGTGTGGGTTGGTGCTAACTGCAAAGTGGCTGGAAGGAGAGAAAAACAAAGCTAATTTCCAAGCTGCTTTGCTTGGAAATGTGGTCTGCCTGAAACTCGTGGGATATGTTTCAGAGTACATTTTGGAATGAAGTTTTTATGACAGAGAGTTGTTGATCATATATAATGGGTTAAACCTGTTCTACAAGTTGCAGCAAATTCTAGGTTAGCTCTGCAAAACTGGAATAAAGATGTTAACCATATATTTGCCTTTCCACCTTCATTACTTTTTACAATGATTGCAGAATTAACACCAGAGCCTGTGCTCTGAAAATATTACAAGAATGCTAAACGTAGCAGAACTCAAGCTAACCATTTGTGTTTAGATTTATACTGGGGTATGGACATCTGTCAAGTAAATTACCTTTTTTTCTCCAGCTATTATTTTGTGCATTATGGTGTTGTAATTCACAATTCAGATAGGTGTGAGATGGTGGTAGTAGCTTTTTAAAAATCTTCTAGAGTTAAAAATAATTAAGTTCATTGTACAGTTTCTTGAACAGATTAGGCTGCTCTAATCTCAGTGCACTAAATAAGCAAGGAAATAGGATTTGGCTTCGCAAACAACAGCATGAAAAATGCAACGTAATCAGCAATGGTACTGTTGCCCAGAAAGAAACTAAGCCAGAAAATAGCAACTGCTCTAGCAGCTGGGACAGATCTGTAATTTTACTCTCTAGTCATAAAAGGTATTATTGAAAAAATGCTAAAACCTTCAAGAACTTTTTGCAATCCATCACCCTGAACTAGTGAAAAATATAGATGGGATTTTAGAATTGATTAATCACTCTGCAAATAAAGCAGCAAAGGTCACCAACACCCATAAACCCTTCTGTTCAATGCTCCATCTGATTCTTTTTTTTTTTTTAATTTGTGTTATTTTAAAAGCAAGAAGCAAAGCAAAGCACCAACCGTGAGCATCATCTTTACAAGGATGTCTTTGCAAGAATACCTACACATAGCCTCCATAACCATTTAAACAATTAAAATGACACCGAGGATTTTCTTTGGAACCATGCCTACATTAGAAAAGGTAAAAACCAGCTGAGGAGGTAGGGAAAATTCCATAGATATTTTGCTGAGTAGCCATGTCCACCATAGCAGCCACTTTGTGAATAGGGCTTCTCTCCTATGGCAGCCAGTTTTTTAAGAGCATCCACAATGTACTGGAATTTTTATGTGGTCTGGAATAAAGCAGGCTGCACTTTAGGCCTCCAGTAAGAGCAGCAGGTTGTACATGAAACTTTTAGTCAGATCCAGCAAGGCTACCCTTGAGTTCTTATAACAGCAGTCAAGCACTTTCCTGAAAATGATTCTGACCAATTTGGGGGGCAGATTAGTCTTTCCCTTGCTCTCTTGGTCCTCCTGAGAGCATAGGAGTGCAACTTCCCAGTGGTCGCCTGGCAAATGGATGAGCCTACAGTAGCAGATGGTGGGAGTTAACCAGTGAAGACAGGAATGCTGAGTATCTCTTGGGGGAAGGAGGGGATGCTGTAGAACCCCACAAATTTGGGGCACTTTCATGGAGAGAATTGATGCAGGCTATATGTAGTCAAAGCTGTATCAATCCCAAGTGCAATGGGAGGCATCAGCAGGCTTGGGGAAGCCCTAAACTCTGGGAGTATCAAAAGTCTAGACTAAATAAACCCAACAAGAGGAAACCCCTTTTTAAGGCTGAAACATGCTTAGGGACAACAGAATGGTGGCTGACCTGTGGGAGAAACTGGGGAGAGTACTGGCTGGCAGGAGCAGTGAGAGAAGATTTTTCATATCCCGTTGATGGAAAAACCAGTGGAGGCAAAAACAGACCAATAAGGTATCTAGCCAAATCAGAAATCCAACATGCATTGCCCGGCACAGAGGCTTCCCACACAGAGGTATTCAGATCGGGGTATTGTGCATTCCTACCAAATTAGTTCCAGGCCAGAACACAATGCATGGGCTGGCCCCTCACAAAGAGTACCTGTCTTCAAGACAGTCCTCTTCAGAGAGTATTTGTACATAATTCCTGATCTGGTAACCTGGGAAGGGATTAGAGTTCCCAGAGCAGGTAATAGGGTTGGGTTAGTTTTCATTGGAACTGGTAACAGTGGCCCAGATGGCCTCCTGGATGAATGAGCTATCAGGGAATTGTTCTTTAAGAAGACATTTCGAAGAACAATCTGTGATACTCTGACTTGGTCAACAGACAATTATACTTACTGATATATTAAATGTGTTTCTTAAATAGCCATGATGGACATATATAGTATTATTAGTATATAAAACACTTTACATAGTAATAGATGCAAAAAGCATATAGATCTAAATAAATAATAGAGGAAAAAGGAAAAGAGGAAGAACAAGTAAGAACAACAACGATTCAACTAACTGAATGGTAAGCAAATGCAACGGAGCGCAGATGTCACAGTCTGGGTTTTTTTGGAAACATTTACCCTAATAGTTATACCCTAATACCTTAGGTATAACCCTAATAGACAAATTCAGTACTTCATACTGTAGGCCTGTAAAATAACCCTTCAGTACAGACAAAATTGTGAAGCTGAATTTTCACTCACATAATGGCAAACAATAGCTTTTATTCTGAAGTCCACTGCATTCATTCCAAAATTTACCCCACAAAAACATGTGATGGATGGATGAACACACTTAAATGAGAGCACCGAGAACTGGATCATTTTGCCGTCAGCCTCAAGAAAAGGAAGGACTCTTACGTGATGAATTTAAGCTTGGGATGTTGATGCAGGCTTATTGAGCCTTTGAGGAGCGGGACAATGCGGCCTTGTCTGCTCTCTGCTCACAGCAGAAGCCCTCCTTGCCTTGCCCTGCCCACCTTCACCCAAGTAACAGCATTCTTGTAACATCTGGGTCAGAACCCAGGGCCAGGTTAAGCACTTAGAACTTACAGTAATCTGTGCTTTGAACCTCCATCCTGGAAACCAACTGGATTGCAACATAACAGCCTTTCTCTCCCACAAACACCCATTCCCAAAATATGGGCAAACAGTGCACAAACAAGTAATCAGCAACGTATCTTTACGTCCAATATTCACCATTCCCTTCTGAGATCTAGCTGCATCTGTAGAAATCAATATCCCTTGTCTTAGTCTCAGTTGATTAAAAATTGCACTGAATGGCTGGGTTCACAAAAACATTAATAAAAAAACCTCAATTCCTTATACACCCACTCCTCATGTAGTGACCAAGTTCCATTCCAACAACCAGGTTGTTAAGCAAATGGTCACTAAGTGAACGTGACTGAGAGAGACAGCTGCTGCAAAGATCATTGGTTGCTGCCATCTCATTCAGCTAAAATTCTCTCATACAGCTACGCCAGTGTTACGCTCACTCTGGCGTGCGTTGTTTTCAAGCACACAAAATTTAGTCATAAATGAATGCATTGATCGGAAAATGAATTTTTTATTACCATCGTACAGATAGTCCTTGACTTACAACCATTTGTTCAGCGACCCATTCAAAATTATGACAGCACTGAATGAGTACTACTTACGACCGGTCCTCAGAGTTCTGATTGTTGCAGCATCCCTGTGGTCACATGATTGTGATCTGGGTGTTTGGCACCCAGCTCACAATTATGTTGCAGCAACCCGTGGTCACATGACTGTGATTTCTGACGTCTCCTGCCAGCATCCCACAACCAAAATCAGTGGGGAAGCCAGCAGAAAGTTGGAAGTCGTGCTCACATCAGGTCTTTGCTTAGTGATGGCAACTGGGACTGTTGGAATTGCTGTTGTTAAGTGGCGTGGTAATGTGATGTTGTACTTTATGAGCACATCTCTTAGCAACAGCGATTCCAGCCCCATTGCTATCGTATGCTGAGGACTATCTGTATTTGCAAATGGTCGCTAACTGAGGTAGTCGCTAAGCGAGGAGTGGGTATACAACATGCTATATCCAAACAAACCATATGGTAGCTTAGTATTATGGCCTGATTCAAGTAGCTTGCTAAGACAGAGGCAAGGTTCCCATAACTCAGTGAGCTATAGAGTATCCAACCATATTTTAGCTTAGTTTACCATGTTGTTTGAATCCAAACAATGACTGTAGATCCTCTCCTAGATCCATTAAATTGCAAACATCTAAAATTAAGATCACTGCTATATATCCTGCTATAGAAATGAACAAATAGGGGTGTTAAGCCAGAGCCAAGCTACTGTGTACCTGAAAAGAAGTTGAAATGAAGAATAAACATACTACTTGGTGGTTGCAGTTAGTAGAAATCATAGCACAGGACTCTGTTGGTCTCCAGATATGCTGGAATGGCAACTGTCAGAATTCACAGCCAATATGGCCCTTCTGGCTAGGAATGCTAGGAATTGCAGTTTCAACACATCAGGAGGTACTGGCTGGAAAAGCCTGCTGTAGAACATCTAGGGAAAAATCACTAGTTCTAGCGTTCAACCCAGAAATGGCTTAACTTATATGATCAACAAGAATTAGCAGCAGTGGAAAAGAGTGGTTACCAATCTGATCATGTCTGCCTGATCTGTTGTCCAAGGCCTAGGAAAAATCGGTACCGAAACCTTTACACTTTTAGAATGGCCAGAAGTGTAAACATCATAAGCACCCATTTGCTTCCTAATATATTTCATATTTAGTGATTAGGTTCATGCCTCAGGCCAACCACAGGTTTTGTTTAACCACAGGATAAACCAAGATTAGCTGATTCACACAACACACTAACAAAATCAAAGAAGCCACGTTAGGGGCTATTGTGATTTGTGTCCCCAGACCCCAGTTCCACAGAACATGCAACTAGGCCACTTAACAAAACTGAATTTTCAGCAGGGATGAGGGTTGTTGCTATTCCTTCACGCCTGCTTCCATCTGATAGCCTGTGTTCTTTTCTTTGCATCTTTACACATTCAGTCTCATAAGCACTGAAGCACGACAGCCATATAATTAGCTCCAAATGCCTCAAGCAGGAAAGTCAAACTACATGCTTCGGAGGAGGCAGATCCAGCAGGGTTTCTAAGCTGCAGTGCCAATCTGTTCCTCCTACCCTAAAGAGATAGGAACTGGGAAGGTCCAAATGCTTGCTCGTAATGCTGTATGATTTTGCATGTGACTTGCAGAAATGGGCACCAGCGTAAATACTAGGGTCAATCTCACGCACACATGCACACTTATAAAATATGATTTGAAAGACAGCTGAGATCAAAGATTGAAGTGATTAAGTCTTTGTATAATAATTAATCTGAAGTTTAATTCCTGACCTGTAGGTGTTTCTGCTACTAGTTTCAGTGCATAATGCATGTTCCACCGACAGATATCAACAGGATCGTTCAAAAGCTGTGCCAGTGCTGGGATGACTCCATGTTCTACAAAATTCGTCCTAAAATTTGGAACATATTAAATTTATCTTTCCAGAATCTGGAAACTGTAATGTAGGGTAGAATCGCTTCACTTTTTCCCCCAACCTTTTAAATAGCATTTTTAAGAAATACCTACCTGCCAATGCTATGTGTTGCCATTATATATAAGACCTCTGTAGTTTTTTGTCGCACAGTGCTATCTTCATCTAGAAGCAGTTTTTTCAAGTTATCTAGAAATCCTGAAAGAGAGAATTTTATTTATTTATTCATTCAATTTATACCTGCCTTTCAACAAAAGTAAAAATGAGAAAATAAAGAATATAAAGAAGTAATATAAAGGCACTCAGCAGAATTAAAAACAAACACCAAGCATTATAAAAGCAAAGTACAAGACGCTTTCTTAAAGGAAAGGATTATAAGGTAATGGCAGGGACCCAAAATATGGCCTCTGTTAACTTATCAGCATATGTGGATCAGGAATATCTCCAGTACATCATTCCTGAGCTTTAAGGACACCAGAAGTTGAAAAGGGAATCAAGTCCCCAGATAGACTGAAAGCTAGGACAGTCGGCAAAATGCAGGTGTCATAAAGTCCAGCTGCATTCTAAATGTAAGTTGTTAAAACAGCAGAAATCAAATGAATTTAGAGTTTCTATGAAAAAGGGACAAAACTCCAGCTATGCTGCCACATCCCTCTCACACATCCTCTTTACATCCTTCTCACATTAATGACTGAAAGAACGTTTCCAAGGCCAGATAAATCAGTGACAGAAGTTCTTACATACAATTAGTTCATATGGCTTGCTTTTATTTCCAATATAGGAAATAAAGAATAAGATTGAGCAAAGCCAGACTTTATATGGGTTTCCATACCAAACTGTATCAAAAGATTTGTTTTTTCCAGCTTCACCTTATGTATGAACTCAACCATTACTATTTGTAAGCCATGGGTTATGGCTTAATAGTTTTAAATTCAGTTTTAAGTTTAATTTTTTTTATTTCTGTTATGCCATTACAGGTATATGTTTCCAGGTTTTATAAATTGCTATATAAGAGAATAAAATGTGAGCTTAGAAAATACAGGTGCAATAACATATTTTAGTTTCTCCCATCTCTACAATGGTTCACTCTCTGTGATAAGCTGAAAACAACAAGTTGGAATTGGAATTTATACGATTCCTACTCCAGATTCAGCTCAGAGGATTTATATGGAAATATAAAAGCTACTAACCACAAGTCCATCTAGACCAATATTTATTTTATTTATTATTTCAATTTATATGGCTGCCCAACTCAAATTCATGACTCTGGGTGGCTAACAATATTTAAAAAACAGCATAAAAAATAAAAAATAAGAAATGACAATGCACATATAGACTGCAGCCAGGGTAAAAACAAACTCATCAATAACAAATCAATATAACCATTGTACACTATGCTTCCAGAAACAGAAAAATATAAACACTGAATAAATGGCTCTTCTCCTTGGCCATTGCAAATCAGAATGATGAAAAATATAACAAAAATTACAATGTGAAATCACAGTGCAGAACCTGGCCCTTTCATATGGGAGTCAGTTGTGGAGTTTGCTATTAAATCTACAACTAACCTAGGTAGATCAATCTGTAATTTTATCATTAGATGCTGAAAAAGCCTTTGTCAAAATATATAAACAGTACATGTTTGCCGTGCTAAACAGATTCAGATTTCCTTTGGAATTCATAAAATGGATTAAGATGTTACATGAGTCGCCCACATCCAAGGTGAAGGTTCATGGCATGTTCTCTGCTACTCTCCCACTATTTAGAGGAACTAGGCGAGTATGTCCACTCTCACCCTTGCTTTTTAATCTCTGCGTGGAACCCTTGGCTTGTGCTATTAGACGACACAGGGAGAGCTGAACACAGATTGGTTTCCTCTGCAGATGACATTCTCTGGTTTATTTCTAAACCTCACACTACTGTTCCAGCGTTGATGCAATGATAGATGCCTTTAGGAAAACAGCAGGATACTCTATTAACTGGTCCAAATCAGAACGGATGCCAGTAGGTGAAAATTTGGTTACCCATTCATTTAAGGAATATCAATTCCGTATTTGTACTGATTTTATTAAATCTATCCAGTACATGGAACCTGACAACCAGACAATGTAAACCAACCAAACCCATATCATGGTTTAATGACATGTATGCTAATAAAAGTAAGGCATGCAACATCATATTAGCAAGGAGGCACTCTGCTCTGGGTGTCAGGTATAGCCATGCTGTTTATACATTGCATTTAGTCCTAATGGCATGAAGAATCCATTTTATCTATTTTAAGAATCCAATCCGATTGTCAAGTTCCATGTACTAGGTATATAGTTCAAAAGAATATTATCCTCTGAAAATTTTAGCTTTTGTCGCACAATCATATTTATATAGTCCACTGCTTTCTCCCAAAACTTGGTAACTATAGGACACTGTAGAAATATGTGTTTTAAAGAAGCATTATCCTTATTACATCTCCAACAAAAATGCTATTTTTGACAATTCTTTTCTATATAAATTTAATGGAGTCTCATAAGTTCTAAATATTATTTTTTGTTGTATAAATTGTAATTTGAGGTCCATTGACATTCTTGCTATAGAAGTTAAAAATTAAAATACTTTCCCATTGTCTAGACAATATAGGAACCTCTAATTCTCTACTCTACTCATTTCTTAACATCTGCATATCAAATTGATGTATTGGTACCTATCTGTCTCTATAAAAAGTAATAGTCTGAGAAGGGTGTGGCCTTCTTGGGACACACCTCTGGGATATGATGGAAAGACTGCCAAGGCTCCTTAAGCCACTGGCAAATACCCCTTCTGGCTGATCTATCCTGGAAGAAATGGCCTAGCCAGACATAGGCTGAAACATCCCACAAGGTGCTAGGAAGTGTTGGGCAAGCGAGTGAAGGAGCCGGGAACATGGGGACTACCCTGGAGGAGGAGTAAAGAAGGAGGCGGACATGGCCAGAGAGAGGGTTCTGGAGACAATAAACGGGCTGCACAGATGGAACCAATGGAACGCTTTGGATAATGGAGGCATTTCCAAGATGAGACTGCTGGTAAGGGATGGAGGGCACCTCACAAGAAATGGGACAAATGTGTTGGGAGGGTGCTGTGCCATCCTGACTGAGAGGTGGGAGAGGGAGAGAGGGAGAGCAGAGCTTGGAAAGCAGCGCAACTAAGAAGGTGTAAAGAAGGTGGTGGCTCCCAATAATGAGCACAGAAATATAGGAAGGAATAGATCACGTTCTGTGACTCGAGGATCCCAATGTCTCTGCACAAATACACAAACATGGAGAAAAACAAGAACTAGAAATTTTAATGCAGGAAAATGAATATAATTCAGCAGGCACTACTGAAAGCTGGTGGGATGAATCTCATAGGTGGAATGCCTATGGGGGAGATGGGCAGCATATAAATCTAATAAATAAATAAATAAATAAATAAATGCAAAGAAAAAAGTTAAAAGGAATTCCTTATTAAAAAAGAATAAGCCAGATAAAGGAGGAGGAGGAGGAGGAGGAGGAGGAGGAGGAGGAGGAGGAGGAGGAGGAGGGAGAGGCATTACATGGGAAGGGCATGCAGGCATGTATTGAGATCTAGAAAGTTGAGAATGAAGTCCAAAATCATTATGGTCATGTTAATTTGGTAAAACTGCTCAGGGTCATTTGGAATGGGGTGGCCTACAAATCCAAACAATCAATCAATCAATGCAGGTAAGACTTCAAAGAAGGAGAAATGAGATATTATTGTGGGGAAGCGCTAAAGACTGTTGACCCAGGTATAAGATCTTGATAATTTCTTCCTGGTGGACCAGAACTCTCAAGGGGAAGAGATAAAAAGTAATAATGGGAGACTTTATCTACTTGGATATTCATTGGAAATCCAACTTGGCCAAGACTGCAAGATTCCAAAAAGTCCTCGGTGATTATGCTGTTTCATTTTCCAAATGGTTGTAGAAGAAAGAAGGAATTGGCTATCCTAGATCTGATCCCAAACAACAGGGATTTACTGGATGAAGAGGTAAAAACAGTGGGATTTTTGGCAGAAGTTACCATACCACCTTGATGTTCAAGATACTACAGAAAGAAAAATTGGACTTAGAGCATAGCCATACCTGCACCCTAGATTTCAGCATAGCCAATTTCAACAAGCTAAATAACCATAGCAGACTTTCTTGGACAAAAGTTCTCAGATCAAAGGGAGCACAAAAGGTAACTTATTTTTTAAAAATTATATTTGAGGTGGGGGGGGATTCTAGGTAGCTTAGGAAACCACATTATGGGAAATGAGAGATGGATGTAATTACCCGTATAATGCTTCCTGTATATCCAGAGGTAGCAAATATCTACAGAAAGTAAGTTAGAAAGGCTAAAGAACAGAAGACTTGGTTATAAGTAAGTAAGTAAATGTCGTCTCTGTCACTGCCCCTGCCATCTGGAACAGCATCCTCCCAGAGATATGAGTGGCGCCTGCTCTGCTAGGATTCTGGAAGGCCCTTAAAACCCAGGCCTGGGGGTCATGTGCTTGTGGAGCTCTATCGTGTTTTTATTGGTATGGTTGGTTTTGTCTTGTTTTATGTGTTTTTATTTATTTATCTATTTATTTATTAAACTTGTCCCTGCCCATTTCCCCCCAATGGGGGACTCTGGGCGGCTTACAACATGTTAAAACAATAAATAAATATACAGTTAAAATTTAAAGAGGACACATTTACAAAGAATAAAAGGAAAAGGAAAAATTCAAGAGGCCAATGGAAGCAACACCAGGCCTCTAGGGGGCTAGCCAACCCCGTATCTGATGACCTCCCTCCCCACCCCAGGCCAGGTGGCAGAGCCAGGTCTTCAAGCTCCTCTGAAAGACCGGGAGTGAGGGGGCCTGTCTCACCTCCGGGGGCAAGATGTTCCAAAGGGCAGGGGCTACAGCAGAGAAGGCCCGCCTTCTGGACCCTGCTAGTCAGAGTTCTTTTGCCGAGGGGGTCCGGAGCATGCCCCCCCCTGTATGATCGGGTGGGACGGGTTGAAATAGTGGGGGAGAGGCGGTCCCTCAGGTAGCCTGGCCCCATGCCATGTAGGGCTTTAAAGGTGATAACCAACACCTTGAATTGGACCCGGAAGCAAACCAGTACCCAATGCAGCTCACGGAGCAATGGTGTTATAGGGTCCTTCTTCAGACCCCAAAAATAGCTTGTGCGGCTGCATTCTGGACCAGCTGAAGCTTCCGGATACTCTTCAAGGGTAGCCCCATGTAGAGTGCATTGCAGTAGTCTACCTGGGAGATAACAAGGGCATGAGTGACCGTTTGAAGGGCATCCCAATCCAGGAAAGGGCGTAACTGGTGCACAACCCAGAGCTGTGCGAAAGCCCTCCTGGCCACGGCTGCCACCTGCTCTTTGAGCAGGAGCCGTGAGTCCAGGAGGACCCCCAAATTATGCACTGGGTCTGTCTGGGGCAGTGCTACCCCATCCAGGACCAACGATGACAACGTCCCGGATACAGAGGAGCCATTAACCCACAGCCACTCCATCTTACCAGGGTTCAGCCGAAGCCTGTTGTTCCCCATCCAGACCCTTACAGCCTCCAGGCACCGAGAAAGGGCAGTCACGGCATCACTTACTTCACCAGGGATGGAGATGTATAGCTGCGTATCATCAGCATACTGATGATACCTCATCCCATGATGACGGATGATGTCACCCAGCAGTTTCATGTAGATGCTGAAAAGGAGCGGAGAGAGAACCGAGCCCTGCGGCACCCCACAGAAGAGGGGCCGAGGATGGGACCTCTCGCTCCCTATCACCACTGATTGGGATCGGCCCCAAAGAAAGGAGGAGAACCAGCACAAGACTGTGCCGCCCACCCCCATATCCCTGAGCCGTCCCAATAGGATACCGTGGTCGACGGTATCGAACGCCGCTGAGAGATCAAGGACAGCAAGGATGGTCACAGTTCCACCATCCTGCTCCTGCCAGAGATCATCCATAAGTGCGACCAATGCCGTTTCCGTTCCATAACCGGGCCTGAAACCTGACTGATAAGGGTCCAGATAATCCGTTTCTTCCAGAACCCTTTGGAGCTGTGATGCCACTACTTTCTCAACCACTTTCCCCAAAAAGGGGAGGTGGGAGACTGGACGAAAATTGTCCAGTATGGTAGGATCCAGAGAGGGCTTCTTGAGGAGAGGGTGCACCAACGCCTCTTTAAAGGGCGCTGGAAACACTCCCTCCTGCAAGGATGTATTAACTATCGCCTGGATCCAACCGCATGTTACCTCCCAAGCTGCTTTCACCAGCCAGGAGGGACATGGGTCCAGATGACAAGTGGTGGCCCTCACAGTCTGGAGCATCCTGTCCACTTCCTCAGGAACAATAGGATCAAACCGTTCCCAGATAACTGGGCAAGAATGATCCCCTGGTATCTCCCCAGACCCCGCACCACACTCAGAGTCTAACTTGGAATGAATCTGTGATTTTATCCTGCAGGAGCTCTGAGAATTCCTCCATGTGGCCCTGCAAATGAATCTCCAGATCCCCTTTACCGAGGAGGGATCTAGTGATCCCAGACAGGGCCGCTGGGACGCGATAAGGGAGGAGAAGTATTGGTGCTTCGCCGCTCTTATTGCCACAATGTAGGCCTTAATGGCGGCTCTAACATGTGTTCGGTCAGATTCGGTCTGTGTCTTCCTCCAGCGGTGCTCTAGACATCTTGGCCCTCTTCAGCACCCTCAACTCCTCCGTAAACCGCGGGGAGTGTCGGGGCCAATGTGGCAAGAGAGGTCGCATAGGCATGATCCTGTCCAAGGCCCCAGCTGCTTCCCTATTCCAAGCAGCAGCCAAGACCTCCGCTGGACCATGCAGCAGATCCACGGGAATGCTCCCCAGCTCCCTCTGGAATGCTGACGGGTCCATCACGCGCTGGGGGCGGACCAATCGCATGGGTCCTGCCTCCCTGCGGAGGGGGGTGGCATAGGAGAAACTCAGGGTCACCAGGACATGATCTGACCATGACAGTGGGGAAAGCTGTATATCTCCCCTCAGATCACTTTGCCATTGCTCAGACAAGGAAACTAAATCTGGCATGCGGCCACTGTCTCAGGTTGGGTCCCACACAATTTGAGACAGGCCCATGGCTGCCACGGTAGCCATGAACTCCCGAGCTGCCTCCGAGGCCCGTCCCAGGGATGGCAGGTTGAAGTCCTCCAGAACCATAAGCCTGGGGAACTCCACTGCCAGCCCCGAGATGGCCTCCAGCAGCTCAGGCAGGGAGGCTGCCACGTAACAGGGAGGCTGGTACAGTAGCAGCACTCCCAACTGTTCGTGGGAACCCAACCTAAGAAACAGTGTCTCACAGCCAGAAACTTGTGGAGCAATGCCCCTGAAGGCCACCAGAGACTTTTGGATGACAACAGCCACCCCTCCTCCCCTGCCCTGGCATCTTGGCTGGTGCCACACCGTAAACCCATCTGGCCACATTTCCGAGAGGGGCACCCCCACCTCGGGTCCCAGCCAGGTCTCGGTGATACATGCCAGGTCTGCCCCCTCCTCAGTGATCAAGTTGCATATGAGGGGGCCTTGTTTTTAACTGACCTGGCATTAAGCAGCAGCAGCCGGAGGCTGGTAAACAGTTTTTAACTGTTTTTTATTATTTTTTGGATATTGTAAGCCATCCAGAGTCTTCTGGAGTGGCAGCCATTTATTAAATCATCATAAATCATCATCATCGCTAAAAGCAACAAAAAAGCATTGTGGAGTTATGCCAGTAGTAAAAGGAAGAGAAAGGATGGGGGAGGTCCATTGTTAAGGGAAGATGATGAGGGGATCTCGCTCTTACTTTGCTTCAACCTTCTCCCAAAGGAGAATTGCAGGACTTCAACAGAACAACATACTGTACAAAGCAGTAGCAACCCAAGGAAAGTAGAGATGGCTACCGTAATCTAGTTTAAGCCTCCAAAGCAATTACATCCAAAAGATTTGAAAGACATTATGGATATCATCTCAGCGCCTTTTCTGTCATCTTTGAGAAGTCATGGAAGACTGCTGTAGTGCCAGAGGATTGAAGAAGGCAAATATTCTCTTATTTTCAAAAAGGGAAAGGAAAAAAAAGGATCTGAGTAGCTACAGATGTTACCAAGCAAAATTCTGAAACAGGTTATAAGCAGTCAATTTGTGAGGATACAGAGAACAATGCATTTCTTGTCAGGAGCCAGAATGGATTTATTAAGAGTAACAGGGAATCAAAAGGTACTTTAGAGGTCGGGTGACCATCCAACCTCTGAAGATTTCCGAGAAAGGAGACTTCACATAGCGGCCTGTAATGGGCTGTGAGAATAACCTTAAGGAACAGGAGGAAGAGCTGCAACCAAGGCAGCGGTCAGATAAGAGAAATCTGAGTCCAAAGCAGAAATGAAATTTGAGAAAATGTCTTAGACTTGACCCTCCCTGGTTCTCTAGTAGATAAAGAACAGGGAGGGGGAGGTGCTTTCAGACTTGCACGATTCTGTTACTGTAACCCTATAATAAGAGTAGTTTTAGTGTTCATAACTTTGGTTTCCAAGTCTGGCCTATCTCAAAGAGCTGACATAGCCCGATCCACTGGCTGTCAGCTCATACAGTCGGGAAATTCCTCATGTCTAACCTGAACCTCCTTCTTTGTACTTTCAACCCTTTGGTCCTGGTCCTACCCTCTGGGGCAATAGAGAATAACCATTCCCTCCTCTGGATAACAACCCTTCAGCTCTCTGAACACAGCTCTCTATCACATCTCCCCTTGGTCAATTATTTGGCAGGCTAAACACTCAGGACCTTCAACGATTCCTTGTAGGGCTTCACAGCATTCTTCGGAATTTGTTCCTGTCACTGTCCTTCTGAAATGGGTGTCTGGAACTGGACTCAGTACTTCAAATCTTATTTGACCAGAGCAGAATAGAATGGACTCTCTGTGTTTTCATGGATCACAAGCTGAACGTGAGCCAATAATGTGCTCTAGCTTCAAAAAAGGCAACTGCAATCCTAAACTGCATTGGCAGAAATTTAGAGAGTTCTAGTTCCTCTCTCTTTTGCCTTGGTCAGACTGCACTTAGTATGTTGTGCCCCATTCTGGGCCCTGCATTTTACTAATGGCCCTGACAAAGCAGAGAGTATCCAGAGGGGAGCAGCCTGGAAGGAAAAACTAAGGTGGCAGGGTTGGAGGTGCTGGGATATTTCGCCTGGAGGTGATCCTGCAGGCAGACACAAGAGCAGTCTTTCAACCTGTTCAGGAGCTTAACTTGCAGGGAAGCAGATTTCAGTTGAAGGACAGGAAAAATGTCCCAGCAGGAACAGCTGTTCAGCAACGGAACACAGACTGACTCGGGAGGCGCTGTGCCTCTGCCGCAGGAGTGAATGTCTGTACGAGGCTGGACTAGATGATCTTCCAGTTAGTTTACACTCTCAAATCCTGCTCACTCCCAGCCAGGCGAATCACCTGAGGGACACTTTAAGAGGCGTGGACTTCAACTCCCAGAATTCCCCAGCCAGTGAGCCGGGCTGAGGAATTCTGGGAGTTGAAGTCCACGCCTCTTGAAGCGGCTGAGGCGAGAAACGCGGGGCTGGAGGGCCGCTGGGTGCCCAGCCCCTCTCCTGCCCCTCCGTCGCCAGGCCGGACGGGGGAGACGAGGGCCTCCCGCCGCCGCCGCCGCCGCCGCCGCTCACCCAAGTCGATGGCTTGGTAAGCGTTCTCTGGGTCGTGCACCAGGTCGCAGAGCGCCATGAGGGCCCGCTGCCGCGTCAGCAGCTCGGGGGACTGCAGCTCCTCGTTGAGCTTGGGGAGGCCTCGGCGGCCGAAGGCCACGGGCGCCTTAGTGGGGTCGATGTCGGGGGGCAGCCGGGCGGAGATCCGCGGGTGCGCCATGCCAGCCGGGAGCGCAGCCGAGCCGCGCGCGCCGGGTTGCTAGGCGACCGGGACGCCGGGACCCGTGGGCCGCCGGGCGGGGGAGGCGCGGTGTCTGCGCACGCGCCGGCTCCGGAGGCAGGGCCATCCTGCGGAGGGGCCGAGCGGTCGCCCGAGCAGCCTCGGAAGGATTCGGCGGTCCCCGTCGCGGTGCCGCGCACGACCGAACTCCTCCCCCCGCCTCCTGCTGCGCCGGGTCGCCCCGTTGGGCGGGGGGCCGCAGGGGGCTGCGCACGCCCGACCTGTTCCGGGGGGCTCCCCCTCCTCTGGCAAGCGCGTCTCGCCCAGCCTCCGCCTCGCCGATTCGCGGGGCTCCGGGCGAGCATCCCGCTGGCCTGGCTGTAGCGACTCGCTGCTGACCAGGTGAGAGAGGCCGGGCCGGGGGGCCCCGAGAGCTGCTGAGGAGCCCCCGTCCTCCACCGGTGCGGCTTCGGACCCCGTCCTTCCACCGGTGCGCTCGGGAGTCGCGGCCCCTCCCCGGCCAAGGAGATGGGCGTGGGGGGGGGCGTGAACTGGGTTCTAAGCAAACAAGCGCAGATTGGGGGGGTTTGGGAGGGGATGAGCAGTTTCTCCCTTGGATGTTTTTTTCAAGTCGTTATAAAGCATGGTCTGTATGTGCGCCTTCCAGTCAGCACTGACTCCCGGCGACTGCCCGGACCAGTCCCTGCAGTTTTCTTGGCAAGTTTTCGGAAGCGGTTTGCCATTGCCTGCTTCCTCGGGCTGAGAGAGAGTGACTGGCCCAAGATCCCCCTGCTGGCGTTGTGCCCAAGGCAGGACTGGAACTCTCGGCCTCCCGGTTTCCAGCCTGGGGCTGTAACCACTACACCAGAGTGGGTCTCATGAAGCATAGAGCCCGGGGAATGGGCTCAGGTGTTGGGCATCTTTCCCACTTTTATCAGGGAAGAAAAGGGAGTTTTGGCTTGTAATCATTTGCACACACTTTGGACAGGCTCCTCAGAGCATGAGGGGATTTACTTCTGAGCTGATTCACACGGGGTCTGGCTGCACTCCAAAGCCCAATGTTTCTCAGTCTTGGCAAGTTTAAGATGGGTGGACTTCATGGCTGGCTGGGGAATTCTGGGAGTTGAAGTCTGCCCGTTTTAAATTTGCCAAGGTTGAGACACGCTGCCATATCCCATAAGCTCTGGGCTGCAAAACTCTGGAGGACAACTAGATGGTAGCAAAGGGTTGGGGTTTCCTTTATCACTTCCTTCCCACCTAGTGGTCTTCTGGATTTCTGCAGCCTAAAACTGGTAGCCCTATTTCTATATGGAACGGGTAGAGTGGCAGGGAACAGACCACCCTCTAAAAGGGTCCCCATTCAGAGTCTAAAATTGGGAAACTGGATTGAGAAAGCAGCAGTGCAAGCAGCAGAATTCTACCTGCTTATTTGCTTCCTTCCCCTTCCCCCATTCTGCAGCCTGGCACTTCCAAATGCTGACAACACTAGACCGTTTAGGACCTGTCCTTTTCGTTCTTATGACTTAATTTCAGAGGATGCTAAGGCGTTCCACAGGCTACTGCAGTAAGGAACCTTTATTTTCCAGTAGAGATATATTTATTTAGGCATTGCATTTATACATCACGTTTCTCCCCCAGGCACCCAAGGCCATTTAAAATTTAACATATTTAAATAAAACAAACACTGCAAAGCTTCCTTTCTCTAGAACAAAATTGCCTTAGGCTATTGGTTATTGCCTTAAGAACCCTGAGAGTAGCTTTCTCCTCTCTCTGCTAGGGCTTAATTAGCCCTCCGAGGAAAACAGAGGGAAAGGGACCCCAACTCCTTTGACTGTTGAGAAGTTATTTAAAGAGAACATTGCAAAGTTACCAGAGGGGCCAATCTGAGCAGGTGGTTCAAAACAAGGCAAGAATAGATACGGTTTGCTTGTCCATCAAGCCCAGCAAATCAATTGCAGTCTACCCGGTTGCCAGGAAATGTGTTTATTTTCTGGATCACTTGGTTTCAAGAGCAGATCCTCTCTGTGGCAACTTGAAGCCTATTTGCATATGGGGAGGGAAAAGTTGCTGATCAGCCTCTTTCCCTGCTGAGAGCTGGAGCTGAGTAGCCTGCTCTGGCCCCCTACTCCGAGCAAGGCCTTTAAACTCCTGAGTTACTGTAGAAAGATGGTGCTGAGTGGAGCAGGAGCAGGCCTCAGTTCTCTAACGTGAGCTGTTTCTTCCAAGGGACTCCGCCAGCCACAAACAGAAATGTAGCTGTTTCCATTCTGATCCGCTGGTGGATGTTTCCCTGTTTCTGGCAGGTGGAATGGTTGCTGTTCGTTTCTGTCCTTACATAGAGCTGCTGGACAGGCTGAAAAGACCAATAGAGGCGAATATGTGCAGCTCAGGGTTGAACTGTGGAGCCCGTGGGGTTCTCTGAGCTTGGTTCTTTTCTTGCAAATGTTTCATTACCCGGCCAGGTAACATCTCCAGTGCTAAAATGGAATGGGGTTTGCTCTCTGTTTATGTGCTGTGGCCTGCTGAAAAGAAAAAGGGATGTGAAAGAGGGGCAAATACGCAATGCAAGGATTATGCCAGAAGGGCTGACGTGTGGAGGCTGCAAGAAATGTCCAGGTGACAAAAAAGGCTTTGGAGCTACAAGGAAAGAGGCAGCAGGGCTGTTGTGAGGAGCGAGGGGAACACTGGTAACAAGTGATCGATCGCGAGGAAACAGAGTCTTAACCCTGACTTTTCCCTCACTAGGGAAAACACCATGGTTGTGCCACTGGTCAAAGGAGAGAGATGCAGCTCAGGGTAGACCAGGAGGGGGTAAATGAAAGAGAGCTAATTTAAATGAATGCAGGTCTCCGTGTCCAGATGAACAAATGCCAGGGCACCAAAGAAACCAATGGAAGGGGTTGTAGAACTGCTAACTGTAATTGTGGAGGACTCCCGGAGGTCTGGCGAGGTCCCAAAGGCTGGAGAAGAGCGAAGGTTGCCCCCCCTTTCGAAAAGAGGAGCCAGGAAAATATGGGTCTGTTAGCTGGGTGTGTCCCCTTGACAACGTCCTCAGACGATGGATGAGAAGGGGCCTTTGGTGGGATGCAATTAGCGGATGCGCTAGCAGGCACCCAGAGTCCAGAGCACTGGAGCAGTTGTCCCACCCCAGTCCGACTTGCTCAGGCCCCACTTGGACTTCTGTGTCCAATTCTGGCCCTCCAGCCTAAGCGGGACGTTGACAAACTGGAGTGTGTTCAGAGGACGGCTATCAATGCGGTGAAGGCTCTGGAAACCAAATCTGGCAACGGTGAAGGAATGAAGGAAGTGGGTAAGTTGAGCGTGCCAAAGAGAAGGCTGGGAGAGGCACAGAGCCCCTTCAGAGATGTAAGGCCAGGGAAGCGGACTCAGGCTGGACCCCAGGAGGGTCTTACTCCTGGAGGTGCTACCAACCAGCTGAGTGAGCTGCCTCTTGAGGTCCCTTCTCCGGAGCTCTTCACACTGAGCAGTGCAGGACTAGATGACCTCCGGGGATGGTCTGTATGCTGCATTTTCACCATGGGGTTTCGGAGGCCATCTGGTCCAGCCCCTGCTCAGTGCAAGAATCCTGAGAGCATCCCGGACAAACACCGGTTCAATCGTTGAAGATGGCGACGGAGCCCCGACGGCCTCGCGTGTCGCCACGGGAAAGGCAACGAATTCGGGGCAGGCATGCAGCCTTTCCCGGAACAGAAGCGGGTGAGGAAAGGGCATTTTGGGGGCGCGGGGAGAGAAGCGCTTGTCTGCCGTGGCGGAAGCTGCGCCGCCCTTCCAGGGAGGCGGCTGCGGCAGCGGCGGGCCGGCGCGGGGGGCTGTGCCCGGGAACGCCGCCTCCCGCCCGGCGCGCGCCCGCGGGGGCTGGTTGCCATGGCCACGCGGCGCCGGCGCCTCTTGCTGGCTGCTGCCCGGTGAGGGCGTCTCGCCCGCCCTCGGCCGCTGGCAGGTCCGCGGAGCCGCTCGGGAGCCTGCTCTCCGCCAGCCGCTCTGCTCCGCAGCCCGGGCGCGGGGGAGCCGCGGCTGCGGGCTGCCCTTCGCCAGCTCCCGGACGTCCAGGGGCAGGGGGCGCGGGGCCCGGCGCGGCTTGGTCTCCGCGGCTCCGTCCGTCGGGAGGGGAGGGGAGGGGAGGGCGCGGCAACCGCCCGGGCTCCTGGTGGCTGAGCGGGGGAAGGTGCCCGCTGGCCCGCGGCCCCTCCGCGCCCGCAGCGCTGGCCGGGTGGCGCCAGAAGGCTGGAGCGCGCAGGTGGGGCGGCTGGGGTGGGGGGAGATTGGCGGGAAAGCCCCCCGGGCCCGGGCCGGCAGGGGAGGGCGGACGGGCGGGGAGAGCTGCTCGGAGGCCTGGCCTGTCTGCCGCTGCCAGCTCGGGGAGGGGGCACGGCGCTGCCCCGCAGGGGAGGGAGGTGCCTTCGAGGCTTAAAGTAGCAGCAGGCCTGGAAATGGCTCTCCCCTGCCCCTGCCCCTTCCTTGGATCCGGGAAGAGCACCACAAGAATGGCACCTGCCTTCCTGCTGCTTTGGGGAAGCAGCTTCTGCACCCCCCGGCACTCCCTCTCCAGGGTCCAGAGCCTGGCCTGGCACAAAGACAGTTGTCCGGCTGTTCCCCGGGCCCTTCTGTGGTGGAGGAGAGCCTTCATGCTCACCTAAATGGCGTGCCATGCACGAGCCCACATCTGCTTTAGCCTTGGCTGAAGATAGCGCAATTGGCCAGAAGGCTCCTGGCAAAGGGAAAATCCTGGGCCTCTTGGCATAGCAAGGTCCTGCTGGCAATAGCTTTTAGGCCAGATTGCTAGACTTGGAAGGGGCATGAAGAGCCAAAGAAGTGCTGGGTCACCTGCTCTTCGGGCACTAGGAAGCAGCCTTGTCAACCAGGAGGCCCTGCAGCGCATGAGACCGCAGCCCCCCTCTCAGGGGCTTCTGCCTCTTGCCAAGAGAGGGTGCCCCCCTGGATGTGATGCTGGGGGAGCTCTCCTTGTGCTGACGGGGGCATGCCCACAGATCTAACTGGGCGGGGGGTGTTGCTAAGGCTAGGAGGGGGCCACCCTGCCCACCCCACCTCTTTCCAGCTAGCCTCTCATGGCTGATGGTGGCCGAGGCTCGACTGCAAGTTGGAGGGCCCTGGTTCCCATCTCTCAGCTTCGTGGGCATCCAGAGGTGCTAATATCCACCCGCCTCGCAGGGTGAGGTTGAGGATTACAAAATGGCTGTGCCCTCATCTTTCTTTTATGCCTCACAGCAGTGCAAACTGGGCGATGAAGGGCCCCCTCTTGCCCGTGAGCAGAGACAGGAGGATCTCTGACTTCCCCAAGGTAAGCAGCCTTTCCGTCCATCCCCTCCTGCCTTTGGGGTGGGGACCTTTGCCTGGCTTGAGGAAGGAAGTGGCACCCACCCCCCAGCCTCCCGGACTTTCTAGTGCTGCTGCTCCCCTCTGCCTGCAGTGCTACACCCCCGAGGCCTGTCTCCAGCTCAGGGAGGACTTCCATGCCCAGGTGAGGGCTGCCTGTCAGCGGAGGAACCCTGGCACAGTTGGGTGAGTCTCCATTCCACCGGTGGCCGTTCAATTTGTTGGTTTGTTCCTTGGGCTCTTCCGTCTGCCTTGCTTTCTCAGCCATGCTTCCCTCCTCTGGGTTGAAAGCCCTACCCAAAAAGTAGACAAGAAGCACCCCTTTGGCCCCCTCATATTTCTGGAATAACAGGACATTCTTCCTCCTTTTATCCGGCCTCCGTGTCCTTCATCCCCTCTGCTCTTTGGCTCACAAGATATTGTTGGTTGTAAGCCTGGGACACTACTGTAGATGGGTTCAACACCTTACACAGTGCCAGGAGGTTTAAACCATTCCTTGCCAAACAGTTTGTAGTGTTTGCATATCCTGCTGAGCCAAAACCAACCCATATCATGGTTTAATGGGATGTGAGCTAATAAAAGGGTTGCACGCAACATCATAATAGCAAGGAGGCACTCTGCTCTGGGTGTCAGGCATAGACATGCTGTTTATACATTTAGTCTTAAGAGCTTGTTAGTGCAATCACACCCCCTCCCTTTGTAGATGTGGCCAGCAAACCACCAAGGTTCATCCTGTTTTCCAATTCCTGCAAGCCCAAGATAGAAACTGCTTTGGGTTTGAAGGACGGGAGTAGCCTTAGGAAAGCGTCTCGGTCTGGACATCTATCTATCTATCTATCTATCTATCTATCTATCTATCTATCTATCTATCTATCTATTTACATGTATTGGCTGCCCAGCTCCCGTGGATCCTGGGCAGCGCACAAAACTAAAGAAGATATAAAAATAGCTAAAGATATTAAATCAACAGGCAGCCTGGACTAACGCGCTCTGATAAACAACAAAATCCACAAAACAAAACGGGCCATTAAACAAATAGCAAGCATCAGCCTAAGGCCTGGGACCAAAGGCGGGTCTTCTGGGACCCCAGGAGAAAGGGCGCCATCCTCATCTCTGGGGGATCCTGTTCCGGAGGGTGGGGGCCGCAACAGGGAATGCCCACTTCCTGGGTCCTGCAAAACGTTCAATGGAGGGGACCTGGAGTGCACCCATTCTGCTGGAACATACTGGGCGGGCAGAAACAACTGGGGACAAGCGGTCTGTCGGGTATCCAGGCCCTCTGCCACACAGGGCTTTATGACCAGCACCTAGAACTGCATTCAGAAGCAACTGGTAGCCAAAGCAGCTCGCATAGCGGTGGTGACACATGGCACACCAAGAGATGCCTGTTACTGCTGGCACTTTTGAACCAGCTGAAGCTTCTGGGTGGTCTTCAGGGGCAGCCCTATGTAGATTATTGCTTTGCAGTAATCCAATTGTGAGGTGACCAGGGCATGAGTGACTGTCTGAAGGGCCTCCCGATTGAGGAAAGGGTGCAGCTGGCACACAAGATGAGCCTGTGCAAAGGCCTCCTGGCCACAGCCGCCCACTGCTCTTTGAGCAGTAGCTGCGAGTCCTGAAGGACCCCCAAGTTGCGCACCAGTCTTGACTGGGGAAGCGCAGCCCCACCCAAGACCAAGGATGGTGACATCCCTGACCCGGGGGTCCAAACAGCCACGGCCACCCAGTCTTGTTAGAGTTGAGTCAAAGTCTGTTCTGCCCCATCCAGACCCGAACGGCTTCCAGACACTGGGTCGATATGCTGACAGCTTCGCCAGTGCTGCTTGGGCCGGAGATGCACGTTCATCAGCATACTGGATGATATGGCCTCACCCAGCGGTTTCATGTAGTTGTCGAATAAGAGGGGGAGAGCACCAAGCCCTGAGGCACCCCACACGTGAGGGGCTGCGGATGCAATCTCCCCCCCCCCAATCAGCACTGATTGGGACCAACTGCTGAGGCAGGAGGTGACCCACTGGAGCACTGCCTTCCACTCCTAACCCCCGCAGCTGGTCCAGAAGGATACGGTGGTTGACAGCATCAAAAGCTGCTGAGAGGTCCAGGAGCACAAGGATGGATGTGCCACTCCCCTCCTGGCTCCGCCAAAGGTCATTAAAGGGCTGTGCAGTAATAATCATGCCTGGAGGTTTAACTAAGCTGCTCAATGGTGCCTTCAGGATGCAGTGGGTAGAAGTTTAATCCATCGATAATCAACAGCCCAACTTAGCAGCTCTTGCAGGGTCTCTGACTGCAGGTGTGCAGAAGCAGGACCCTTGGTGGAGCAGAGGCCTCCGTGGCAGGAAGCGGCAGTTCCAACAGCTGCAGTGTAAACGGAAGGTGACCTGAGGTGGAGGGGCTGGAATCGCCAGGTTGGGTGGCCATTGCCGAGAAATGAGCGGGACGTGGGCTCTGTTTTCCTGAGAGGAGAAGGGATGTACTTGGTTCTGGGAGATAATAAACAGTCGGCTGAATTCACACATTCTCCTATGCAGGGTTTCTGAACCCTGGTGACTTTCAGATGGGTGGACTTCAACTCCCAGAATTCCCCAGCCAGCATCACTGGCTGGGGAATACTGGCAGTTGAGGTCCATCCATCTGAAAGTCGCCAAGGTTGAGAAACACTGCTGTAACGCAATTAGTTTTCCTCTCACTTGGCATGTAATGGGAACCCAGCCATATTGGTTGGTAAACCATGGCTGATGGCCCAGCATAGTGGTGCGCTCTCTTATGAAATGGCTGCTGGAAGGCCCTCCTGAGGCCCGCCACCTCCTCTAGAGGCCCCGTAGGATGCTTTGGACTGTCTGTCCTTTTCCTGAGTGGGGGGCACGTTTCCAAAGGTGTCGGGGTTCTGTTTGAGGCCCAGGAAAGGAGGAGGGTGCTAGAGGCTGGTGGGTTTTGCAGCACCTATTTTTTAATCTTTAAAATAATGTCCAAAGTCGGGGAGTGCAGAGAGTCTCAAGGGAGGCGGCTTCCAACACAGGCGCATGGCTGTTCCGCACAGCCTGCCAACTCTGGGTCGAGAGGGTTGGACAGACAATGTCACCCTCTGCTCACTCCGTCCAGCGCAGCGGTTGCGCTGTCCTGCTCCACTTCAAAAGTGGCATTTTATGACTTGCACTGGTGTGAAATCTTTTTCCGTCCTCACAGGCAACAGTGTCCCAAATTTGGTCAAAGGGGACTTGGTTTTGCTATTGGTGGACATGCTGGCTGGGGGATTCTGGGAGTTGAAGTCCACCCAGGTTAAAGTTGCCAAGGTTAAGAAACAGTGGATTCGATGACCCTGGTGGTCCTGTCCAACCCCAGAATCCTGTGATTCTAAGTACATGGGGAGTCAAGAGAGGGGAGCTCACACAAAAGATTTGCCAGCGGAAGCCACGTGTCCACAGAGGCCACCCATCTAAGGTGCTTTCCTTCCCAGCATGGGTGGAGAGGAATCTTCCAGTCACAGGCAGTTGGGGCAAAACATGGGTCCAGCATTGTGGCCAAAGCTGGGCTGAAATCTTGTGGCAGTTTTTTTTAAGCCATCTTAATTCCAGCCACCTTTAGCAGCTTGAGGCTGTGTGCAGAAGAGCTCTTGGTGTGACATGTGAACCAGGGCTGGCGGGGGGGCTTGTTCCACAAACCATGCTTAATCATGACAGGGTCTGGAAGAATCCTCTGGCTGGGGTATTTTCAAGGCTGGATTCAGCCCAGCGAGCATGGCACCTCCATGTTGCTCTGGTGCTCCATGCCAGAGTGCCCCAAAATTGTAATGGCTGGTGGGTGAGGGAGGATGAGAAATTGGCCCTGGGAGAAGGAAGAGAAATGTAAAAAAAAAAAAAAGTGATTGTGCAGATAACTCTGTTCGATCCAGGTCAAACCATTGGTCTGTATGTCTCCTAGGAATCAGTTAAAATGGTCTCCCCCTGTGGAATATGTTCTAGTCGCTGTATCTCAAACCTAG
This sequence comes from Python bivittatus, assembly GCF_059951505.1. Classification (NCBI taxonomy): domain Eukaryota; kingdom Metazoa; phylum Chordata; class Lepidosauria; order Squamata; family Pythonidae; genus Python; species Python bivittatus. Next base: position 998,653 of record NW_028277070.1, on the reverse strand, counting down.
AGAGCCACAGCGATATACTGATTAAAATGTTGGGCTAGGAGCATGGACACCCTGGGTCAAGCCCTCCCTTAGCCATGGGAGCCCCTGCCCTGTCCCTCTTTCTCAGCTCAGCCTTCCTCGCAGGTTGGTTGTGCGGGGGAAAAGTAGGAGGAGAGGGCACTAGGGAGGGAATGCAGGATAGAAATCTAATTAATATGTAAAGACATACTCTGGTTTGCTGGAGGGAGATCCAAATACTTGCAGATCTATTTGTTTTTTGAAGCACAGCCGTTATGGGTTCATCTTGATGTCCTGATGTTGCCTTCACTGTGCTCCCTTTTCGGGCTGCTGCAGACCAAGAAGAAGGTCCTTTCTCTCCCTAGGTTGCTTCATGCCCAGACTGAAAAAGAATTGGGGGGGGTGGAAGCAGAGGGGTGCAAAACAGTTTGAGTCTGAACAGCTTCAAGCTCAAAAGGAGGATGGTGGGCTTGCCATAGGTGAGAACAGGGCCAGTGCCAAGTTGGAGCAAGCCACGTAGAGCCCCAGATTTTGCACACCTCTCCTGGGAAGTTCCCTCGCTCCACGAGACAGTCTGCTTTCTCCTAACACAACTGCTAATGTCAACATGTCCAATGTGAAAATGTGTGTTTCAGCCTGAAAATCTCCAAAGTGGTTGTGGTGGGAGACCTCTGTGTTGGAAAAACAAGCCTTATCAACAGGTATTGTGAGTAACACTTCCTTGTCAAAACTGTTCAGTTTTCCAGCAGCAATTAACAACAGCTGACAGGTTTTTTCCCCAGTGGTTAGGTTACTATAAATTCACTGTTGTCATTTCCCGAAGGGATCCTTGAATACTATATAGGCTGCTTCAGGGCCTTTCTAAATGCGTGGACCCCTGCCATGTGGTGGAACCGCTGGGCATCAGGGCAGTTCCATGGGGCGGGTGCAGAGGAGAAGGATTTCCTCCCCCTCCCCCTCCCCCTCCAGGAAGGCTATCAATGCACACAGAGCTCGAAAACTGGACTTCTTCTCTCAAATGAAGTCTAATGGCAGGTGTGGGTTATAAAAGAGAATCAGTAATTTACCCAACTTCTAATAAAAAAACTTAGGAAGGAAGTTATGACATTCACCCAAAGCATGGAAAGCATTAGTTGCTGTGGGCATCATAGAAATAACAAATGTGCTTTTCTTGGGGCTCTTCTGAAGTACACATCACTTAAATTTCAGAAGGAATATGGGAGCACCTTTTCTGACTACCAAATTTCAGCAAAAGGCAGAAGGCTTCGTGAGCTGCAGTTTCCTTCATCAGATGCATGGAATGGTTAAAACGGTTCCTTTCTCCGCTGTTTTGTATTCTTCCCATGCTGACAAGCTGGCCCATGTGCTGAGTGGGGCTTACTCCCAGATATGCACATAAAGGAGCAATGGCAGCCTTTAGAAAGAACTACTTTTACTTCCTTCTCTCATTCTTTCGAGATCTGAAATAATATGCTGTTTTTTTCTAACCATTTTTCAATTGCAGGTTTTGTAAAGATGTTTTTGACCGGGATTACAAGGCAACCATTGGAGTGGATTTTGAAATTGAGCGTTTTGAGATTGCTGGGGTGCCATACAGTCTTCAGATGTAAGTCAGAAAGCAGTTCCATTCCCTGCTCCCCCTCCCCGATTTCCATGCGCATGGAATGTTTCACTAGAATAAGCTTCAAAGCAGCTCTGATGGAAATGTCAGTCTTGCATTACAAAATGCCTTTGCTCAGGGGAGTGCACAAATGTTACGTGCATGCATGTACCCCAACATACGGAGAACTTTTGCAGAAGTATGCTGTGCACTCAGGATGTCATGCATTGTATTTCAACCCCCAGATTCTGTCTGCCCTTCAAGGTAGACCAGACTAGAACATCAGAGTTATGAATGCTAATACTACTCTTGTTATAAGGTGACAGTAACAGAAATCATGCAAATCTGAATGCGCCTCCCTCCACGAGAACTAGGGAGAGTCAAGTCTGATATGCTTTCTCAAATTACATTTCTGCCCTGGACTCAGATTTCTTCTATCTGACCATTGCCTTGGCTGCAGCTCTTCCTCCTGTCCCTCAGGGTTATTCCTACTTCCCCTTACAGATTCTCCTACCAGCCCTCTGGTATTAATTCCAATGCAGTTGATGATGAGGGAGGCTCAAGAGTTAAGATGTTACGTTGGGGCCTTCGTGGCCAAATCCAGCTTGATGCCAATGTAGGTTTTGTTTTGTTGAGCCTGAAAATCTGCATCTCTCCTTGGACCAGTCCAAGCCTAAGAGGCACAGCAAATCCCAAAATGGAAGGCATTTCAGGGGAAGAGAAGCTAATTAAGAGTGAGGATATGTGGTTGCCCTTGTCCTGGGACCTGTTCAATTAGTGCTGTCTCCTGGGGTATTCAGCTGAATGTGCAAGCAAGGACACTGCCAGCTGACAGTAAATAGTGACCCAAAATGGAAGCTGGCTGGCTGGAATATCTCAAAGGGAGCTTTGTAAGGACCTTTCTGGTAGGCCACAGAAACTCTGGTCCAGGCCACTCAGAGCTGGATGTTGTAGCAGTTGAGGGAGTTTCCTGGGAAGAATGTTGAGAAAGATCTGAGAGCCAGGCAAATCTTGGGGATTCTTGAAGGCACAGAGGGAGCTGGCCTTCACTGAACCCATGACCAAGAATAATTCTGGATGCCTGAGCTCAAGAGACTGTAGGGCAGTCTCAGGGTGGGGTCAGCTGGTTTTGACTTTAGAGGAAGGAAATGGCAACCTGGTCCCTGGCTGCTTAACTGAATCAAAGCAAATATGTGTGTCTGTAGTTTTGTTTGTAAGACCCATGCCTCTGAATGACCAAAGAGGCCCATGGAATGAAAGGTCCCCATGTGGTGATTTCAGCTGCTGATCTTTCTTGGACTGGGGATGCTTTAAGACTGATCCATCCATGTCTCCAGAGCTCTGAATTCCCTAGGTGACTTGGTGGAAAGCATCTGCATTTATTTGGAGCCAGACACAGTACAGCATGACGTACTTTGGGCTCAACAAGAGCCAAAGGCACCCAGGACACTGAATGTCCAGGATAGCAAAGGCTCTTAATTCCTTGTGCTTCAGGCTCTCTTGAGCTTCCTGCCCTGGAGCCTTTCCTCAGACAGGCTGAATGGACATGTGCAGAGGCCTGGGGGTTGAGTTCCTTAACCAGGTTCACTCCTGAATCAGAGTGCAGGCTGTAGGGGATGTACCACCCCCAGGAACCAGCGTATCCACATACCCGTCCTTTGGCATTCCCCAGGCCACCTGCTGCACCTGATCTTTGTTTCTTTTTAAAGTTCCTTGTACTTAAAAATAAGAGGAAGCCTGCTTGGTGCAGGAAAAGCACCAGCCTCAGCATCTTCTCTCATTGCCAAGAGCACCAGTGGCCCCAGAGGAATCCCAGGAAATAACCCCGGTGGATGCTGTAACCCATGTTTGGTTATCCAGGTGGGCCACAGCAATATCCCTTTCTGCCTTGTGGAAAACGGGCATTTCTTTGCCATCCCAGGCCATCAGGGCTGCCACTTTGTGAAAGCTTTTACAATATGCTCCAATATTCCAGATTTACTTGTTCCAAAAATGTTGCTTACTCTTGATCTAAAAAGAAAATGTCCCTGAATGACTCCCCCAAATGTGGCTATTCAATAAACCCAATACATGAACTCAGCGAAGGGGTCGTTTGCTTAACTTGGTCTTTCTTTCTCAAATACAAAAGTCTCCGTCTTCTAAGGCAGCAAGTTATTCAGCATTTGGGCTGAAAGGAATATTCAAGAGGGGGATACGCAAATGGTGATGAATAACAGCCAGAATGATTTTTAAAAAAAATAATAATATTACTTTTGAAGAATGAGAGAGGAAGTTTTGTCTAGGGGCTTTCCCCCAAATCACACGTTAGCTCCATCAGTGAGAGAATTCAGGTCATCTCAGCACCAGACTGACTTTCCTTCTTCCCCTCTTGTCCAGATGGGACACAGCTGGCCAGGAGAAGTTCAAGTGCATTGCATCTGCTTACTACAGAGGAGCAGAAGGTAAGTTGAGGGCCGAGACCCCTGTCCTCACTTGCCCTCCCTTCCTCTTTGGCGTGGCTGACAGACTATTCAAGGGCTGCTCAAACCTTTTATAATCTGGTCTTACTTTCTTGGCAGTAATTATAACTGTTTTCGATTTGGCTGACATCCAGACTTTGGATCACACCAAGTAAGTCATCACAGTTTTATCTTCTGACTGATTTCACATATCCCACTGAGCCATGGATGATTTAACCATGTTGATTGGCTAAAGAAGATCTGGCTGCGTATACACAAAGCCTAAGTCAAGCAAACCCCATTACAACTCAGACCATTTCTGCAATAACAACTTCTACCATTTACAAGATTTATCCAACCACTGTTGTGGCCGAAATAATACCAGCGGTGAGAGACTTCAGCGATGGCAGGTGATCCTATGAAGTCGGTGGTGGGGAAATGGCCTATTAGTGTCTTGTCATGAAGCGTTAAGCCATCCAGGCTGGTTAAGGGGATCTGCTCCTGCACACCCCCTGCGACTTCTCCACCCCACATAGAAAGGCCTTTTAAGCTGGCCTGTGGCTTTTCTGTAGCAAAGTGTCAAGCTCAGAGTGGTCATCACCAATGGGAATTTGAAATCATGGCCATTCCAAGTTTAGGTGACACGCTTAGCCTTAGAAAAAGCCACATACAAGTTAAATATTTGTGTGCATGCGGAGGAGAGGCACCATGCATTAACCATCTGAAGCAAGATGGCTCCACACACCCTGCCAATGAGGGAACGCTACCATGTGGAATCTGGGCAGGTCTTCCTAAAGGGCCTGGGAGGAGGAGGCCGAGGGACTGGACATGGTGTGCGCAAGCTGTCATTTACTCCAGTCAGCCCAGAACCTCCTCTGCCAGGCTGTGTGTGAGATGACAGGCAGAGCGATTCTTCTTTCTGGGCTGCTTCCCTCCAGCACTTGGTATGCCTTCTGCTGGGTCTTGTGTCTTCTCTGGCTCTTCCTGTTTTACCCCAGCTCTTTCTGAGGTTTCCTGCCTGAAGTGAGAGGATCGGTTGACTCATTAACTAGCCTGGGTGGGCAGGAGGCACGTATCCAAGGGACTGGCACAGGGACAGTGTTGTTTGCTGAGCAGGGAGAACATATGGTGCGCCTTCCTTTCTTCTTGCTCTCCTCAAGGCTTTCATTTCCTCTGCTCTCTGTCTCTTCCTCTCGTTCGTAGAACGTGAATCTGATACTGTCTCCTTATCTCTTTCCCCTGCGTTATCACTTGGTGTATCACAAGATCAGCCCCCAGTTCAGGGACTCGTTTTAAAAAGGAGCAATGGTGACAAACACGGGCAGATGGCTGGAGGCCATCTGATTAAGTTTGCAGAGAGAAAAAGAGACACCGGGCCAGTCTGTTGCTTGTTTGCCAGATGCTGAGATCCCAGTCCCTCTTGTGGAGATGCACCTTGCTCACCTCCCTTCCAGACCAAATAGCCAGGTGGAGCGTCTCCATTGCAGCGGGGCAGGAGGCATTTTTGGGGCTGGGCCTGGCAGAAGGACGCCTCCACCGGTGACTTTCTGGGCCAAGCCAGGACTGATAAAGGTTTGTCTTCTCTCACACGCACAACCTTTCCTCTTCTCACTTTCCAGGCAGTGGCTGGAGGATGCCCTGCGGGAGAATCACCCTGGTTCCAGCTTTGTGTTTCTGGTGGGAACCAAGAAAGATCTGCTGGTGAGCCTGAGGAACTCTGTCTCAAGAACCAAGTTGGTTGGTTGGGAGGGAATCCAGCTGCAGCCCAGCAAAAGGAGCGTGCCCATCTGCACGAGATCCCCCGATGGCCGGGGGGGCTGATGCTGCCTCAGGGAAGAACTGGGGACACCCCCAGGCCCTGCTCCTCCATCATGACAAACCAAGGGTGTCAAGATAGCAGCCACAACACACATAAAAAACAGGCGGAACTTCGATTACACTGTTGTGGCTCCCACTTGATATTTTTGACCATAACCTGTAGACACCCCTGTTAAGAGATCCTGATGGGGCTTTTTCCAAGACCCTTCCAAATTTTTTTTGGGTGGCCAGTGTATTTGAAAGAGCAAGAACATGCTCTGGATGCTCTTGAGGAGCAGCTGACAGGAGGGCTGTTGTTTGTCAAGTGACTCCTTTGCCAGAATGCCGCCTGCCCCTGCCCCAAAATGTCCCCTCCCTACAACCTGGGCTTACCTTTTTCCTTTCCCTAGGTAGAAGGGGGCACCTCCCCATTCTCTTTATTTTCTGAGAAAGCTAACAGGGCTCCTTTAGGCTCTTGGAAATGGGGAAGGTGCTGGAGGTGATGCTTTGTGCCTCACCTGCTTCCCACGTTTAACCTCAGTCCCTTTTCGAAATAGACAAGGCCAGAAGGGCAGGGAGCGTGCTGAGGACCCGACTCTCTGTTCCCCGCCACCCCTCCTTTGCGTTGATGGCCCCTCCCTTATCTTGGTGCTCTTATCTAAGGGTTGATGGCCCCTCCCTTATCTTGGTGCTCTATACAAAGAGCTGAAGGACCAACAGCTTGCAGGGATCGCTGGGCTGGCTGTGTGGCCCCCGATGCCACATCCCTGCAGGCCGAGCTTTGGGGACCAACCCGCTTGCAGCATTCAAGGCCATCTTCCGTGACCTTGATCAGCTGCCTCCGGCCAAGCGCGAGAGTCCGTTGCACAACCGCTCAGCCACAAAATGGGGCGGGGGGAGGCAGGGAGGGGAGGTGGCTTGGCTGCAGTGTCCTTGTCAGTATGGCTTCCATTTGCCCCCTCGTCTTCTTTAGATGCCTTCCAAGCTTACGGTCAGCCCCCTCCTCTTACAGCTGCATCCTCCCCAATTTCTTTATTGGAAACATGTCCACGAAGCCACCTTGTGGCGTGGGAGGAGGACGGTGGAAAAGCGTGCGCCTGTGTTTAAAGGGCAGCACTGCAGTTCCCTGTCTGTGGCTCTTTCTGTTCCAGTCCGAGGCTGAGAGTGAGCGGACCGAGCGGGATGCAGTCCGTCTGGCCAACGAAATGCAGGCAGAGTATTGGTCTGTCTCGGCCAAAACAGGTCAGTTGAGCCGAAGGGAAGCAGCACCGCAGATCCAGGAGGGAACTGCACCCCCCCACCCCCACCCCTGCTTTCTGGATGGAGCAGTTGGGCCGCATGTGCTGCGCATCCCGCTGTGGTGCTGTAAGGCGGCTTCCTGTGGTTGGTTCTCCCAGCGAGAGGCCATGCTTTGTGTGTTCTCTGGGTACAGCAAGAACACGTACCAAATATGTCCACTTGCCCGCTTTAGGGATTCGGGGTCCCCCACCCCCATTTTTCTCTCTCTTTCTTCAGGGGAAAACATCAAGGACTTTTTTTCCCGGGTTGCTGTCTTGGCCTTTGAGAAGTCTGTGCTGATGGAGCTGGAGAAAAGCTGCAGCCGGGTGGTTCCAATTGGCACAGGAAACTTCATCAGTATGTTGACCTAATTATCTCCCCCCACCTCATTTTCAGGGAGGCAGCTAGGAGGGGTCTAGACTGCTAGTGCTCATATCTGTGGCTGTCCAGAAGCAGATCCTGTGGAATTCAGTGGAGCCCATGAGCAAGGCAGCATTTGCAGCGCCCTTGACTCTACTCTTCAAGGAGCAGAGCCTTCCAGGGTGGCTGAGGGGACATCCAAGCACATTCTGAAGGACGCAGAGCAAACCTACAACAACCAGTATTTGGGGGTGGGAAGAGAGCAGTCAGCCAGAACAGCAGTTGAGGCCCTTTCCCTCCCCCAGGTCATGGGAAGGAACTTCAGCCCTCTCCTCCCTTGGCGTCCTCCTCGCAGGTATAGAAGAAAATGTGGCGTCCTCACAAGGTCCCCGTCCATCCAACCTGAGCTGCTGCTAATGGCTGACTGTGGACGCGCTGCAGGTTGCACCCATCACTCTTTGAAAAGCAAGACATAACTGAATTTCAGAGGACCACAAGGAGTGACGCAGAGCCACCCCAGCTGCTCCTGAAGCCCTTCCAAGCTTGGGAGGTTCACGTAGAAGAAAAGATCTGCCTTTTTCTAGAAAGGTATATTCCCAGCCCAGCCTGGTTCCCTCTCCCTGGAAACTCTTCACATTCCAAACGCACAGAGCTCATCTCCTGGTTACTTAGAGATGATAGAAAGAGACCACATGGGTTGAATGGACTAATTCAGATGAACAAATCAAAACCAGGTGATCTTTCCTGGCAGCTGCAAATTCTACTTAAGCTGGACTTTTAGTTAAATGTTAACCATGACTAATAGCTGTTAAAACCAGCAGGAGGAATTTGTACTTAAGAGGGGGATATGTGGAGGGAGAAGAGCCTATAATCCCTGGCCATCTCTGATTTAGGGCTTTTCATGTGGACTCAGGGCACCAGAGTGTCTTGCCCTGAATTATTTGTTTGAATTACGTGTTAGCTTTGCTTGGAATTACTGCCAGAGCTCCCTCTTGTAAAAACAGATCTATGTTTTCACGTCTATTGTAGAATTAAAGACTGTGCTTTAGGACCCAGAGTTCTGTGCTATAGTATCTCCCCCATAGTTCAGCAAAACCTTGGCTTAGCAGTGATCAGTGAACCCGCCAGTGGGTGGGAACCAGAGGGCTTGGTTCAAGAGGTTCTCACAGTTTCGCTCCAGGGAGACGTCTCTGCTAGTGGTGGAGACTCACGCCTGGTGTTGCGGCTGAACTCTGAAGGAGAAAGAAAGAAACGTCTTTACAACAGCTTGTGCAGGGAGAGCACAGACGTTCCCAGCCCCCTCGGCAGTGTATGTTATCTGCAGCACACTGGCATTCTGAAGGGAGCAAACAAAACAACCTTGGTGCACGCTTGCGCCAGTCATGGTTAAGTCCCTCCTTGGCTGAAGAGAAAATTTGTCCATTCCAGACAAATGTACATTTCCTGCTGCCAAATCGTGCATAATGGTAAGTGGCTTTGCTTGCAAAGACTTTCATATATATATATTGTATTTGTTTTACAATACATTAGCTCTTAGTAGTACTGATTATGTTTAAGGAGAAGTAAACAGTGAAACCACATCATTTCTTAACCTTTTTAAATTTACACAAGCAACAGACTGACATGGTGCCGCCACTGGATTCCATAAATTAAATGTCAAGAGCCCAAAGAATTTTTATGTTTTGGCCATTCTAAACTAGTAAAGAAATCCCTCTGACCGGCAAGACTCCCGCTCTGCCCCCAGCTGAAAATGCACCCCGGAGGCCAACCAACCTGGCCTTCCTTCTGGAGGTCCAGCCAGGCGCTGTGGAAGCTCTGGCTAGCAGCAGCCCTGGTCTCTGCGCTGAATGACGGCCACCCTTGGCCAGCTCTTGATGGCCCAGTCCAGTGACAGATTCTTTTGGAAGGAGAAGCCAACCCGTGGGGTGGGGCCGGGGGCAGAGCGCACAGTCTCCTCATGAGCACGAGTGCCATTTCTTCCCACCGGAAATCTGCTTTGGCTGGAGATTTTTTTTTGCGGCATGTCATTTCTTCAGTGGACAGAGTAAACACAGTGCTCCCTCCTGAGCTGTTCTGGAGCATCCCTGATGAGGCATTGTGGGGCAAATATGTCTGTTTCCATCATCATCATCATCTCATGGCAAGTATCTTCAGCTTGCTTTAGGCAGAAGAGCTCTGACACTGCTTTTTAGGAGAGAACGAGCCATGCCATTCTGCATTGTGGACAGCCAAAGATCCCAACAGTGTGAGAGATGCAGCTTTGCAAAAGGATTAGTGGTACAGAGCTGCAACAGAGAGAATTGTTTTCTTCTATTCTTCTGGCCAAATTGCAGCACTGCCACTAAACCTCCAACCACGCATGGCTCGTCCTCCCCTGGCACAAGCTTCCTGGGCTCCAGCTGCAAGCTCAGCCTTCTGGTGGGCACCATGCTTGAGAGGTGTGGAAGAACGGGCAGGTCAGGAAAGGGGAGTGAAGACAGCCAGCTGTTGGACGGTCAAATCCAGTGGGAAGTCATGGAGGAAACCAAGTATTTTGCCCAGAAAAGAGCTCTCCCATGGAAGAGGAGGGTGTCGCCCAGAAGGGTTTTGAGGAGAAACTTCCTGATGGAACCGACCACCGCAGGTTGTGGTGTCTCCCTAGATGCCTTCCAAAGAGGGTGGCTACATGGCTTTGCCCCTGCCAACTCAGATTCTCCTCCAACTAGATGCAAAGGAATTGGACCAGATACTTTAGAAAACCCAGATCAGCTTTGGGTTAACCTCCCCCACACACACAAAAAAGGCCAAAATGTGATCAGCTCACAGTGTATTGTCCCTTGGGTGGCTTTAGGATTCAGTGTGTTGTGTGAACATAGTCTATTATTTGACACTCCCCAATCTGCTGCGAAGGAAAATCTGGGGTATCAGATATGATTCAGGCTGTCAAGCTTCATGTGACACACAATAGTGAGCTGAACCCACATTTTCTCAATTAAACAACTTTTGGGCTGGCTTGTTACACTGAACCATAAAGTAACCCATGGCTTTGATTCCCACAACATGGTAAGGTAAACATGGTTGGCAACAGACTAGTTCCCTGTGCCATGTAAGCGATAGTGATGGATCACCAGCCATGAAGCAGCATCACTCAGGCTGACCATTTCAGGCCATAGAGAAGGGAGCTTTTTGGCATTGCAACCATTAGCTGCTCCGGCCTCAGCCTGGTCCTGAAAAATATAGGTAGTCCTCATTTAGCAGCCACAAGGAGGACTGACAACTTGGTTGTTAAGTGAAGCGGTTGCAACTATGCTGATGATCTAACTTCAGCTTTCCTTTGCTTTACAGACCTGGGAAGGTCGTGAATGTGAGGACTGGCTGCAAAATTACTTTTTCATCACTATTGTAACTGAACAGTCGCTAAACAAGGACTACCTGTACTTCCTTTGAGATGGGAGTGTCTTGAGATAAGATCAAGGCTATGCAATTTATTATGAAGCTCCAATAGCCAAAGCTTTTGGGATGGTTTACAATAAATACACACCAAAAAAGGAAAAAATAAATAATACAATTTGAGTTAAAACGTAATAAAATATAAAGATACCATACAAAGCAGGCAGTCATCAAATTCTAAAACAATATGAATTAAAATACAATTAGAAAATGATTAAAAAGCCTGTGAAAATAAAACAGTCTTCACCTGATGCCAAAATGTGGGCCCTGGTCAAGCCTCTCTCGCATTGCTGGTGTCACAGAGACTGTCAATCCCACTTGATAAGCCAGTCCATGAAATCGACTCCATAGGAAGACTAGCGTGGCCTTTATTGAGAGTGGCTCTAATAATAGAATTGTGCAAGCCTGATTCTGCTGCAGTTCCCCATCTCTTTCTTTCACCCCAGGGAATCAGGGAAGTATCTGCCTGACCCACTTCCAACTGTTATCTTGTTTCTCAGGGCTTAAAAAAATGTTTCAGCCCTCTTTGCCTAACGGTTCTTGCATATTTCCACCTTACTGTGTCAGCCTGCCTACCAGCGAAGCATCTCCAGGTGGCCATCTGGTTGGCCAAGAGCAACAACAAATGTTGACCAGCTGCCAATTCTTTGGTCCCGTGCTGGTCCTACAGGGCAGTCACTTTTTGGTGGCTAGCAGACACACCATTTTTAATTTTTTTTTTTAAAACCAGGAACCACAGGGGGAGGGATAAGATACAAGGGGCACGATGCGCTCTTCTCCCCTTGGTTGTCAGTCTGATCTGCAAAAGCACTGCTGTAACAGCAACACCAAACGCGGCTTGTTATTTGTATTTGCAAGACGCCATGGGTGGGACGGAGGGGCCGTCGTTACGGATACCTCCTTGCTCATAAATCCAGGATGCTTTTTTTTCTTTTTAATCTGTAATCTGATAATTGCAGATGATCTGAGAGTGGCGCAATTGCTATGCAGGAACTGCCTCTCTTATCTGATAATTAACAGATAACAGAGAGGCAGTTCCTTCGTAGCAATTGTGCCGCTCTCAGACCCTGCCAGTTGCCCTGGGATCAGGTTGCCCATATGCTGTGCTGCTCTTTTCTCCTCTAACAGATTTCTCAGTCTAGAGAAATAGAACTGCTTATTATTTCTGACGCTCTTTCTCTGCATAACGTTGCACACCTCAGAAGAGAGCACTGTGATGGGTACAGTATGTGGGATAAGCCCACAGAACAGCTGTACAAGATTAAAAAGATGATTTATAAATCTAGAGAAGGAGCAGTTAAAAGAAAAATCTGCCTGGGATTCTCTAGGGCAGGGGTGTGCGAGAAGGTGGACTTTTTAGACAGATTACCTATATTTAAGAAACAGTAATTTTCAGACTGGGAAGTTCTGGGGCAGAAGATGGCAAGTGCTGGAAAGATGGGGCAGCGGGCTGGGCAGATTGCTGGGCAGAAGGGACAGACCGATTTAGCAGATGGAGGCAGGAAGGTATGTGAAAAATCAGAAAGGTTCCAGGGGCTTCCACTTCTCGTTTTTTTTTACACTTATTCCTCAAGTTGAACTGCTCACACTTTCAAGAGACAAGCATCGATGCACTTTTTCTTCTTAGCCCTCTGAAATGTCCTCAGTACCAGCATTGCCGGCGCTCACTTTCCACGGACCTCTGCGCTGTCTCGCCTCTGATGCAAGAGGCGCTCCAACTGCCCCGCTGATTTCAGCGACAATCGCCCAGCCTTCGCCTCCAAATGTCGAACTGGCCGCGGATCGTCGCTCCCTCCGAGCTGAGATCGGCGCCCACCTTGTTGCTGTTCCGGAAGGCCCTGAAGAGCTGTCTTGCCAGCCGGCCCCCGGACCCCCGCTGAAAGGAGCCGACCGAGGGGCCGTTTGGATCGTTGTCGGCCACTGCGGGAGCGGGCGTTGATGGGGTTTTGTATTGGGGATTTTACTTGGTAAGCCGCCCGGAGTCGCCGAGTTCACTCCATCAATCGCCCCACATCCAGTCCCTGGGAGCCACCCCACCGCAGGTCATCTCCGCCCCCCTGCTGACCAAGGAAGAGGACGAGGCAAGAAGAGAGCGCCTGTGCCCCTTTTCGGCTTACTGTCCCGAGGAGAAGCGGCGGCCTCAGCTCCGCCGAACAATTCTGGAAGGCCCGGCCAGCCTGCCCCCTCCGCCGGGCTGCCCGCGCGACCTGCCCTCTCCCCGCCGCCGGCTCGGAGAGCTCCGCGGGCGGCAGCGTCGCTGTTTCCCTTCGCCGGCTCTTTTACGGCCCCCGAAGCGAGTCTGCACAGCCGGCGAGGCCGCTCCCCTCCCTTCTCTTCCCTTCCCTGCGCTGCAGAGGCCCGCCCGGTCTCGAGAGAAAGAAGCCGATGAAGAGCAGCCTCGCCGGGCGGGACGCGCTGTTGGTAAAGCCCCCCGAAGGCGCCCCTCGGAGACGCAGAGCAGCGGGACGGCCCCGGCCCTCTTCCCGGGCACCGGCTGGGGCTGCCGGCTGTCTTTAGGGACTTTCGCGCCGTCACGCGCGCCTCTCGCGCAGGACACGCTTAGCCGGGGCTTCGGAGTTCACTCGGGCACGACGCGCCCCGCGTGGCCCCTTCGCGGGTCTCGGGGCCTCCCTTCTCCTCCCCCCCCCCCGCTCTTTGCGGAACGCCGCCATGAAGCCGCGTCCTCCCCACGAACCTGGAAAGGCTTTGGCTGGGAGGCAGGGAAATGCCCAGCGCGGGGATGCTGCAGCTGCAGCGCTCGACCTCTCGGCGGGGGCACTGAGCAACCAGAGGGGGGCCCTCAGCGCGCGACCGACCCGCCGACGCTCCAACTCCCACGAGCCCGGACCCGGACCGGGACCAGGACCAGGAGAGGCGCGGGCCCCCGGAGGCCCCCGGCTGCCGCCCTGGGTCTCCGGCAAGCCCTCGCGGCAGGCCGGGCAGCCTTCCAGCCGCCAACGTCGCTTCCGCTCCAGGCCCTGCATTTGGGAATGAAACCCCGCCCCAAGCGCCCGCCAGGCACGGTTTCCAGAGGCTCCGCAGAGCGCCGGGGCGCGCGACCTCCGCGCATCGCCTGGGCGGCCGCAGCCAACCACCTTCCTCGTCCCCCGCGCGGCGCGGGCAAGCGGCGCTCTGTATGTATGCAGAGGAACCGCACCGCCCCTCCGCGCCGCCGCCCTGAGAGCTCCGTCCGCAGTCCCTTTAAGGGGCCGCCCCGCGCCCGCCCCGCCCTCGCCCCGCCCCGCCCCGATCGCGCGGCCGCTCTCCAGAGGAAGGGAGCCGGACCAGCCGGGATGGCGAGCCGTGGCGGGCCGCCGCGTCACCTGCGGCCGGTTCAGCGCGTCCCCAGCCACCCCGGCAGCACGGGCTAGGGCAGCCGGAGCGAAGCCGGGGGTCGGGGGCGGCGCGCGGGCGGGGAGGAGCAGCGGAGCCCCCTGCTTTTCGCCTGGCCGGCCGGCCGGCCGGCGCGTCCCCTCCGCCTCGCCTCGCCTCGCCTCGCCTCGCCTCTTTGTTCTTTCCTTCCTTCCTTCCTTCCTTCCTCCGCCGCCGCCGCCGCGAGGAGGGGGCGCGGCGCCTGGCGATGGGCGGCGGGGCGGGCGAGGCGGCACAGAGAGCGCGACGCGGCTCGCGGCCGCCGCCTCGGAGAACCCTGCCCGCCGCCGCCCGCCGGAGATGAACGCCGGGCGCTGCCGCCCGTGCGCGCCGCCGTGATCCCGCCCTCGCCCGCGGCGGCGGCCGGGCCGTTGCCATGGTGGACCCGGTGGGCTTCGCCGAGGCGTGGCGCGCCCAGTTCGCCGATTCGGAGCCGCCCGCGATGGCGCTGCGCTCTGTGGGCGACATCGAGGCGGAGCTGGAGCGCTGCAAGGCGTCGATCCGCCGCCTGGAGCTGGAGGTGAACAAGGAGCGTTTCCGCATGATCTACCTGCAGACGTTGCTGGCCAAGGAGCGGAAGAGCTACGACCGGCAGCGCTGGGGCTTCCAGCGCGGCCCCGAGGCCGACGACGTCGACGAGAAGCCCGCCCGCCCGCGGCCCCCCGCCCCCCGCAAGCTCTCCGCGCACAGCGACGGCAGCTCGGAGGCGGACGGCGCGCAGCCCAGCCAGGAGGACCGCGGCAAGCCCGCCGCCGCGGACGAGAAGCCGAAGGAGGAAGGCGCCGCGGCGGGCTCGCCGGGCAGGGCGCGGCCGGCCCCCAGCGGGAGTCGCCGCCGCCTGCCCAGCACCTCGGTCGATCGGGACCGGGACCGGGACGGGGGCGCCTTCGAGCCGGCGAGCCGGGAGCGCGGGCAGAGCGGCGGCGGGGCGCTGCTGCGCTCCAGCTTCGAGCGCGGGAGGAAGGCGCCCTCGTCGCCGCCGCCGCGGCTGCCGGACGGCCGGGAGGCGGCCGAGAAGCCCTTCTACGTGAACCTGGAGTACCACCGCGAGCGCGGCCTGGTGAAGGTCAACGACCGGGACGTCTCGGACCGCATCAGCGCGCTGGGCAGCCAAGCCATGCAGCTGGAGGCGCGCAAGAAGCTGCCGGGGCCGCTGCGGGGCCGCTCGGCCGAGAGCGCCGCCGCCGCCGCCTACGACGACGGGGGCGAGTACGAGGACGCGGAGCTGAACGCGCGCTTCCTGAAGGACAACCTGCTGCTGGACGGCGGCGGGCGGCCCGCCTGGACGGCGGCGGCGGCGGCAGCGGCCGCCTTCCAGCCCTACCAGAGCGTCTACGTGGGCGGCCCGGCGGGGACGGCCGAGCAGCCCCTCACCTGGCCGCGCCGCTCCTACTCGCCGCGGAGCTTCGAGGACCTGGGCGGCGGCGGCGGCGGCGGCGGCGGCGGCTACACGCCGGACTGTAGCTCCAACGAGAACCTGACGTCCAGCGAGGAGGACTTCTCGTCCGGCCAGTCGAGCCACGTATCGCCCAGCGCCACGGCCTGCCGCCTCGCCCGGGAGAAGAGCCGCTCGCCCTCCCAGCACTCGCAGCAGTCCTTCGACAGCAGCGGCAGCCCCCCGACCCCGCAGGCCCCCAAGCGGCACCGGCAGCACCAGCAGGCGGTGGGCTCCGAAGCCGTCGGGGGGGCGAGGAAGGGCGGGCAGGTATGGCCCTGCGACGGCGAGCCGCCCCCCGGGAGACCCGCCGTGGACGGCTGTTTCCATGGCGACGCAGGTGGGGCCCCTTTGCTCTCCCGGAGGTTTTTGGCGGTGCGGGTTTAAGGGAGTGGGTGTGATCCCCGATTCCTGCAGGCGGGGGCTGGGGGTCTCCCCGCCTGTTTTGTGCAACACCTGACACCTAGGCTGGGATGGGTATCCTCTGGTACTTTGAACCCCCCCCCCCCCTGCCAGTATCCTGGACCTCATTGTGGAGGAGGAGAGGCAGCAGCTCCTTCTAGACGGGGGTGGTAGGAGTGTCTGCTGCTCTCAAAGCTCCCTTCAGAGCCCTCTCCCCACCCCAACCCTCTGTGGGGCTGGCTGTGGTGGGGCCCCCAGGTCCCCCAAGATTCTGGGTCTCCCTTCAGCCGCAGCCCTCCCCAGGCACTGCGGAGGTCCGTCTGCACCTGGGGGCCCTTGTTGGCCTGGCTGGGGAGCAGAGGAGGGGCAAGGGCCAGCCCTCTCCTGTATAGAGGGGCAGAAGGCCTTGGGGAGGCGCAGCGTGGGCTGGATTCCCTTCTCCTGGCACGGGGGTTGCAGGGGTTGAGTCGGGGGAGCTGAGCCTTTTCAAGCAAGCAGGGAGTCTCCAAGAATCTGGGTTCGGTCTGATTCTGGCTGTTGCTCTGCCCCTCAAAAAAGGCTGGGCTTTGGAGGAGGGTGCACAGTTGAGCCTTTCTCCTGTGCCCGGTTGCTCTGGGTCTCTTGTGAGTTGAGGCGGTTGGCGCTTCTCTTTGTAGCTGCTGTGCGTGGAGCAGCTTCCAGATCAGCATCAGCGGGTTCATGGTCTGGCCGGACAGTGGATCCAGTATGTCAGGGGGAGGTCTGGCCTTTGGCCAGCAGGTCACCCCTGAGATGGAGGTGAGCCCCGGTCGTTGCCCTCCTCCTGCAGGAGTGAGGGGTGACGGGCTGGGTGGCTTTCCCGTGGGACATTTGAGCTGGGCACCCAAAGGCGGCCTGTCTGTCCCCACTGCCCTTCAGTCCAGAGGTGCCTGCCTCGGTGGTTCTTCAGGGGTGATTTCTGTCCCCGGCTTGGGAGAAAGCAGGCTGGGTCTGGACGAGCGGCCTGCAGGGGCTGCCTTTGCTCGGGAACTGCCGTCTGGCAGCGATCCACAACGATGGCTGGGAAGAAGCGGGCAGCAAAATGCCTGTTGCTGCGGGGAAGCAAAGTGCCCGGGCTGCACAGAGCCCAGCTAAGCTGGCCTCTGCTTTAGAGCCTCGGTGGTTGAAGGGCAGACCGGGGGAGGGAAGGGGAAGCCGAAATAGACCCCGGGGGCAGGAAGGGTCCTGGCCGTGGGACCTTTTGGGTCTCCTGAGCAGGCTGTTGTTGGGGGAAGTGCAAGGAGAAGACCATGGCAGCAGAGGAGGGACGACCGTTGCCTCTCGACCAGCTGCTGGCAGCAGAGCTTGGCAGATGGCGATCCCCACCCCTGCCCTGGAGAGCAGTGGGGGGCGGGGGGCGGGCAGGAGGCAGGGCTCCAGGAAGGGATTAATAAGACAGAAGGAGCATGAGTCACCCTGGGAATTATCCACAATGGTAATGGCACAAACTTGTAGCCGCTTTTCTGCCAGCACTAAGTGCCTGGCAAGGATCTTAACCCTGCAGGTTCTGTATGTCCCATAGCGGCCATCGGATCCCGGCCCCGAGGAAGGGAAGATACCACAGCAAGGGGAATACCAGGGCTTGCCCCCGAAAGTGGGCATCTTGAATGGAAAGGGGGCAGTGGTGGTGGCAAATCACTCTGAAGTTCCTTTTTACCCTCTTCCAAAGCGTGGTCCTTTCCTGTGTTTTTGAGTCAGTATTTTAAGAAAGAGCTGTCTTTGGAAACAACAAACAGAGCTCTCCCTAAGATTGGGCACCTTCTGGGTCTGATAAGGTGCCCAACAGCTGAGCGATGTTGTGGTTTGTCTGGAGGACCAGAACAGCTTGAGGCACGGACTCCTTTCATTGGGGTTTTGCACTCGCTTTTCCCCCTCTACCCTGGCAGGTCTGTGTGTGTGTTGTGCGTGCAGTTGTTCCGCCAGGCTGGCGTTGTGTTTGGGCTGGCAGCAGTTGCTTTTGGAGCTGCCCTGAGAAGCCCCCTTACCCTCCGAGCGACCTGCCGCTTTCCAGCTGGTGATGCATGGATGTTTCCTTTTCCGTGGTTCTGTGGGGAGCAAGTGGGGCGGGCTGGTCCAAGCGGGTGGTGGCCCTCTGCCCTGTGACGCCCTTCCGATGGCTGGGCAAACCCCGGGGTTGGGGAAGGGGGGCCCCGCTCAGCGCAGGAGGGCAGTTTACCTGGCATGGAGGCGGGAGGGAGGCGTCCAGGACAGGCGAGCAACGTTTGTCTGGAAAGATGGAACTGGCTGTCAGATTCCCCAAACCAGTCAAGTGATCAGAGATATCCACAGGGTGTGGTCAAAAAAGTCAAGATGGCATCATTTGACACAAAAAATAGTTGGAGCTTTGATTGCATTACCATGGCCACCATCTTGACTTTTTTGACCATACCCTGCAGAGCCCCCTGTGAGTGATCTTGATAGGTGCTAGGGTAATACTGACATTCAAAATCTCTCTAGTCCAAATCTGGTTTATGTTTTCTGCCAAGGTGACCAAAGACATTTTTCATCTGTATGTGTCCCAGTTGAATGCCAATTTGGTATAGTGGTTAAGGTATCAGGCTAGAAACCAGGAGACCATGAGTCAAAACCAGCGGGTGACCTTGGGCCAGTCACACACTCCCAGCCCGAGGAAGCAGGCAATGGCAAACCACTTCCAAAATCTTGCCAAGAAAACTGCAGGGACTGGTCCAGGCAGTCACCAGGAGTCAAAAACAGAGTTGGAAGCACCAAAAAAAAAAAAAAAGTCCCAGCTGACAAACTGAAATGGAGCTAGAAACCAATTAATCAGAGAAAGCTGATGCCACCACACAGTCGAATGATTTGGCCAAGAAAAGAAAACGGACTGGCCAGTAGAATACAGGGCGCGTGTTATCTGTCACCGCCTTTTTCAGACGGTCTTCTCTCCTTCCATCTTGGTTGGTCCCCTTTGGCAACTTCTCCCCACGTCATTTGGTTATGCAAATATCATTAAAGACTGTAGTTAAATCAATGGGACCTGTCACAGGTGTGATACTAAATGTGCAGGATTTTTTATCTGCAAGATGTCTTGCAAATTATTCATTATTGCAGGTAGAGTGGTAACAGGGAAGAAGATGGTCCTTTGTGTCCAAGGAGGAGTCCAGGAAATGGACTCTACCTTTTGTTCAGAGGGCACTTTCCAAATGTTCTGCCAGAGCTCCGGTTGCTGTCCCACCAATTTCATCATGGAGGGATCACGAGGGGGATATATATTCAGGTGGGGCATCCCAGGGAGTGACCTGGGCTCTGGTAGATCTCAAGTGACAGGAGCCCCCTCCCCGCTTCTCCTTCGGAAGTGAGTGGGACCGTTGCTCTGATTAATCTCTCTCTACTCTGCGGAATTCTGGAGCTCCAGTCGGTTTAAATCTCCCTAGCTAGTCACTATCCATGACTAGAAAGTTCTGGCAATTTGGACACAGTTCAAAACAGATGGTAGATCAGAAGTGTTCCAGCTGAATGAATAAGACCAGAAACCATTTTGGACAAGCACGTGCTTGCTCAGCTCCATCACCTTATTTTATTGTGCACGTGCAATGCAGTGGCCTGACTGCTGCCTGGACACCGACGCTACCCTCGCTGCGCTGGTGACCAGTTGGTTTTTGGATGTAATCTGAACTTCTGGTTGTTGCCATTAAAGCCCTACGTGGTTTGTCTCCCAGGTACCTGCAGGGCCGTCTCGCCTATCAACAGCTGCCCTGCTCTGTGCTCGAGGGAGGAATTATGGAGGGGCAGCCATCATTTCACCCAGTGAAATCAAAGGAGGGGGGCTGAACAACGTGCCCTCTCTGTAGCCATCCCCGTGGTGCCTTCCTGGGCACAGAACGCTCTGAACCTGCCTGTCTTTCCCAAAAGACGGAGGCTGTTCCGCTGAAGGGCTGGGCCTCAGGTGCGTGGCCTGCCTTTTAGGCAGGGATTGTTAGTGTTGCCTGCTCTGAAAGAAGGAAGAAAACAGGTTGCAGCTGGGACATTTGCTCGGAAGGAGCATGACAACAGCCCGTACGAATAAATTATACAAGGAATGTACCTGTAGTTCTGTTGTTGGCTTTGTAAGAAATTCCCAGGCTAGGGAGGAGGCAGGTGTGGATGCAAGGGGGGTTCTTGAAACGCCTGGCTTCCCTGTGCCCTGGCGTCACTTTCCCTCCTGCCAAGACCCCAGTTGGCGCAGAACGTCAGCCGTTTCTAGGGAAGGCGACTTCCGCCTAGCAGGTGAGGCCTTTGTTCAGGCTGGCCTGAAAATTGCTTGGGAATCTCCGGGTTCGGTTCCTTGACAGTCGAAGGACACGCAAGAAAATGCGGCAGGGATGTGATCTCATTACAGTGAGCTCTCTGAGTGGGGAGGAGAGGCCTTCCTGTCAAAAGTGCCTTCCCAGCTGCTCATCTGTGTGGACTGGAGAAGAAGCTGACTGGCTGATCCTGAGGTGGAGGACAGAGGGGCTGATTTACGTTGCGGGGAGAGATGCTAAACGTCCAGGAAGGCTGGAATTATCTCGCAAGCCGTGCTTTAGGTTGTCCTTTGTGTAATCTTTTAGGGGAATGTCAACAATCAGGTTAAAAAACGAAACCACCAACTTTCAGGCTGCAGAGATTCAGGCTGCAATGAGGTCAGAGGGCGGGAAAAGGGACCTGGGATCCTCCTCACGTGAGTCGGTCCTTCCCGGCACCTGGTGGCAGATGGTGGTTTCAGGCTGTGTTGTCTGATCTGGGCTGGGAAGCTCTCTGTGGACAAGCGTTCTGCAGCGCCTGGAGTGTCGCCGTGGGGCTTGAAGTGTGTCTCCATCTTGCTAATTCTGGGGATGCCCCAAAGACTTTGGGAGGTTCTGGTCACAATCCTCTGTCTTGGATTCATCAGCGCTCCCACCGAGGTGTGGGAAAGTGATGTGGGGTCCCTCTGGAGCACTGGGACTGATGTTCTTGCTTTCTTTGCCTTTCCTTTCCTTACACTTAGATATTTTAAAGAAAATACAGGCACAAGGATAAGCAGGGACCGCAAAGAAAGAATAAAAGAGTAAAATACAGATGAAAGACCGAGAGATTTAATAATGTCATGGAGATTATGGTTTTCCAATATAACATTAGTTGGCTGTAAATAACTGAATATGTGACATCGCTTAAAAATGGCCATTCCAGTTATTCCACATTGGGGGGCCCCGTCTTAAGGTGGCAGGAGGTGTTTTGGAAATGCAGCTGAGCGCTCCTGGACAGCCTCGGCTGGTAGCTCCGATCGGGCCTCCTTTGGCATCCCAGCACCGTCCTTGCGGGCGTTGGGTTCTGGCAGAATGAGAAGAAGGGATGCGTTTTGTCTCAGAAGAACCAGAGCCCTTGCTTCAGGGTGGCTGTGTTGGTCTGGTCTTGGGCGGTAGAGGAGCGGCCGAGGGCTGGGGAGCCCCGGGTCCCTTTGGAAGGGGAGGGGATGGCGCAGGAACTGGGGAGGGGGCAGGGAGAAAGGAGGGATCTTTTACAGTATGGGCTGTTTAACTCTCCTGTAAGTTGAAGGTAGGAGAGCCAGTCTGGTGTAGTGGTGAAGGCACCAGGGGACCGTGAATTCTAGTCCTGCCTTAGACACGAAGCCAGCTGGGTGACCCTGGGCCGGTCCCTCTCTCTCAGCCCTGGGAAGGAAGTATCGGCAAGCTGCTTCTGAAATCTTGCCAAGAAAACTGCAGGGACTTGTCCAGGCGGTCACCAGGAGCTCACACTGACTCGAAGGCACAAGTGAAAGAGGGGGGGGGGAGGGAAGGGAAGGGAAGGGGAGAGAGAGAGAGAGGAGAGAGAGAGAGAGAGAGAGAGAGAGAGAGAAAGAAAGAAAAGAAAGAAAGAAAGAAAGAAAGAGAGAAAGAGAGAAAGAAAGAAAGAAAAGTTGAAGTTAATAATATAGTCATTGGAAAGACCAGAAGAGTACTAAAATAACACAATCGCCCATCAGAACCCTTGAAATTCTATTTGCGGTGCCTTTCAGTGCCGCCACCTTTGCCTGACTGAAAGGACCAGCTCTTTCTGCTCCACCTCTTCGCTCCACGTTGCTTTCAGTCCTTCCTTCTCCATGGGGGGATCTGGGCTTTGAGAGCCAGAAGCGAAGGTGAAGCATGAATAACATAATGGATGTTCTGCTCCGCCACCACTAATCTCTTGAGCGATGGCCAGGCTGAGGCAGAGCTGAAGGGAGAAGGCGGTTGGGCTCCAGGCCCTTCACTTTTCTCTTTCTCGAGAGGCCAAACCAGTTTTCACTTCATGACGAAATGCAGGCCGTGTGGCCTTGTCGATTTCCGGCCAAGCTGGCTTCTCTCATTTTGCGTTCTTCTCCAGGCACACGGGGGTGTTTGCAAACCAGTTGCAACTTCAGGGAAGCAGCTTGCTACGCCTTTGGGCCTGTGCCGTTTGACCTTTCCTTCGCCCTTGCTTAACGTGATACCAGATCCATTTAGGAGGTTCTTCAGATAAGCATACTCTTAATCTCAGGGCGCCCAAAGTTGCGGCAGAGGTGGCAAAGGCAAACTTTTAGGGGAGAGAGAAGGGCCTTGGGGCAGTAGTGTAATTCAGCCTGCCAGAGCCAAAGCTGGACCTGCTCTCTGGTGCCAGATTCATCCCACATCTTTCTCCTTTGGGAGAGGTCTGGTATGGCTGAAGTAAGAGGGGAGTGTCAAACACATTTCGCCCTTGACCCCCAGGATTTGCAGGCACGTCCACCCGGGTTGGCCTGTAAAGAGAGTTCCTCTTTCCTTCAGCCACTCGAAGGCAGGACACTTTTGCTGAGAAACCTGGCTGCAAATGAGGCATCTGTTGTGTCGTTCTGTATCCAGAGCACATGCTGTGCCACAAACAAGATATTTTGTTTGAAGCTACATTTCAGCTTCATTGCTCTTGCTGAAATAGACGGATATGCATTTAATGCCAGCTTTAAAAAGGGTTTCATTGCAGCCTTGATGCGAAGCTTCCTCTCCCATCTGTAGATGGCTGCTGAGACGGGGAGGTGTCCGAGAAAGCTCTTTGCAGCCTCCGCACATTCCTTGGGCTGCACCTCTGTGCTCCTTGCCAGAAAGCTCCAGTGGAGGGCTTCGGGGCTCCTGCTTCCCCTCTTAGTTCCCAGGCAAGCCAGGGGTGTGGTGGTGAAGATGCTGGATTAGAATGGGGGGACCAAGCTCAAGGCCGCCATCTGCCCTGGAAGCCCACTGGGACAGTCGTGCTCTTTCGTCTTGACTCACCCACAGAGCTGGTTTTGTTCGGGGGGAACCATGAAGGAAGGAGTGCCTTGAGCTCCTGGGGAAGAGGAGGGATATAATTCTAATAAATCAATAAATCACGTGGGGCTTTAGCCCCTGGCATGACATTGCCTGTCCCCTTGTTGGCTCGCAGGCAAAATTGAGAGGAATTGACAGAATGGGAAATCTGAACAGCATTTCCTACGTGGGCTGTTTTCTCATAGTTTGGAGCTTGTCTAGAGCTGTCTTTGACCCCTGGTGAGAGAGCCGGGAGATTTGGGAGTGGGGGTGGTTTGGCAGGTTGGTCCACCCGCCCGGCTCAGTGGCTAGTGATCAGACAGGGTTGCTGTAGCCCTGGCTCGCTTTGTTCTTGACTAACAGGCAACACCAGCATTTCTGATCCATTTGCCTACAGGTGCCCACCCCAAAAGAAAGCCTGTTTGAGGTGGACAGAGTGGTGCTGGGCTTTATGCAAAGGGACCTGGACCCTGAACCCCTGTAAATCTGTCGCTTGGTTTGGCCTCCATGGCACTGTAGTTGCAAACTTTGTCCAGCATCGCCTTTGGCCCAGCTTGTTTTCTTGAGCTGCTCTCCTCTGCTTCCTTCGGTGTCTTTCCTCATAGAAGGAGAACCACAGTGCTGCCTTGCTGCAGAGGCTGGGCATGCACTCATACAGGATAAGCTGAGCATTGTGAGTTTATCAGTATTTGTGTGAAGGTGAAGAAGATACATTATGAAGCATTCTTTGTTTATTGTTTTCTCTTGTCACGTTCGGGGGAAGTCCCAGTTGGAAGACCACCACTTCACTCCTGTTTCTTTGTCCCACCCTGACAAGTAGCCCCAGTCACAAGAACCTCTCAACCAGGCATGAGATAGTGCTGAGGTGAGGGACGACTGTTTTCCATCATGGTCAGAGAGGAGACTCCAAACTTGGTTTGTTACACGTCTTCCATCCTCCTTTTTCTCCTCCTCCTTGCTTTCCTTGATATTGCATTCCTGCTGCACTGAAAGACAGCCAGGAGCGTTCACATCAAACCCTGGGATTATTTCCCCCCATTCTGTAGGCCAAACACCAGGACTTTGACCAAACAGCCAGTGAGACTGGCAGGGAAACTCAAGGCCTGTTGGATTCCCGTGGTGGGGCTGCTCTTCTTCCAGAGTTCAGAGGCTCTGCTTAGCTTAAGGTGGCTTCCATTCATGGAAGGGTTGTGTTCTTCAGGGGCAGAATCATAAACAGCCATACTGAAGTCTTGGTGACATTGCAGAGCTCAGCTTGTTAAGTGAACAAAGGACAAGAACCACCCTGTAGGTGTAGATAAATCTGGATGATTTATTTACTGGACCAATAGTCTACTCCAATTGCCTGGACTTGGAGCAGTGTATGTGCGTGACTTTCATAAATTAGGTTAAAAACATACGATACAGTCATTAAATAAAAAAATATATCAATTACTCTGATCGAAACCAGTTCCCGTGCTGGGAGGATCACAGTTCAACATCCTGACCCCAAGGCCTGCTGGAACAGCCAGTGGCCTTCCTAAAACCAAGGGGGCGAGAGCTGAATCCGGTTTCATAGAAAGAGGCCTTGGTGTGAGCATGCTGAGGCACAGGGTACATCTCCTAGGACCTGAAATTTGTGATCATTTGGCAATTTCTGGGACCAAAAGGATGTCTGAAATGCAGTATACAACTTTTAGGATAATTTATACCATGTCTTTCCAAAGTCAGAGATTTTTCTTATGGAAAACCAGTATTTAGTCAAATGTGCCTGATCATCTGTAGTAGATGTTGGATCAGTCTCTTCACCATAGAGCAGTGTTTCTCAACCTTGGCAGCTTTCAGATGCGTGGCCTTCAACTCCCAGAATTCCCCAGCCAGTCTTGGGCCAGGCCAGAAGCCCCAAGAGAACCACCCTCCCCACATAGGACTCCTTGCCTCCATTGAGGGAGGGAAGGTGCCTCACTGTCACAGTGTGACTGGCTGCTTCTGGAATGGGAGGTCTACTCTGGTTTGCAAGGATGGCAGTTGACACAAGAGAGTGGAGGCATCTATTTCTGTTTTTTTTTTTTTTTTACTGTATTCAGTGAAGCTATTTACAACAGGTATATTCAACACAATCTTGGTGTCAGGTTTACTCCTGAGTCTTTCCCCCAGAGACTGTTCCCCTTTATAGCTCTCCTGCCAACTGCTTCACCTCCCGGTTCTGGGCTTATCAAGAGAGAGTGAAAAGAAGGAATGTGTTGGATTTGCTGCAATGTGCTCAGCATGCCTTGACTCTCTGCTGGATCCGCTCAGCCGATCATCTCCTCCACAGTAGGGGAAGAACCTCTCTTGGGGTCTTCTGCCCAGTCCTTCCCTAGAGCCCAGGGCTTTGCCAACTTGAGTGAAGATGCTGTCTCTCTGGGACTTCCCTTCCCTTCCTCCAGGGAAGCCACCCTCTTCACCCTCCCCAACCAGGAACCCACATCTGCTCTGCACACTCCTGTAACTTTACTCCCCATTCTCTCCTCTCCTCCACTCTCTCTCTCCAATTTTGGGTCAGACTGGCAGCATGTCCCCATGTCCATGAGGAGGTGGGTGCCCCGCAGGGCTCTAGTTCCCAGTTCTATATACCAGGCTGGGCCAATGGGACTGCTGTCTCAAAACCTCACTGCAACAACCCTGGCTAGGAGCCACATCAACTGGTCAGACCTTGTGGCAGCACAGCTGTCCTTCAAGGCCAAAGTTGAGCTTCTTTTCCCCGTTTCTCACTCCGCTTGCTGAGTCACGCCAGCATAACTGCAGCCATGCCAGGCCCTTAAAAACCATGTGCCACGCTCATCATTGGAACGAAGGCCAAAGGCAGCCTGATGAGAAGGTTCTTCCCTTGCCTTGTGGTTGCAGCTGTGCTGAAGGCAGACCACTGCTCTGGAAAGGCGTGGTGTTGGCATGGAGTGTTCTGCCAGGAGGAGACCTGCATTCTCCCAGTGCGCCTAGAGGAGCACTGTCAATGCAGAAGAGGAAGAAGCCACCCTGAGCCCCTCCCGTAGAGCTCCGTGCAGTAGAGCATCTTTCTGACCTTCAGGGCAGTAAAAGGTCAAAGCCCTAAGCAGTTCCCTTGCCCGTTTGTTCAGCCAGCTCTTTAAGGAGGTAGAAAGCTGTAGGAAGGCTGAAGCTTGGAAGCTTGGAAGACAGACAGCTCCAGGTATGGTGTGTTGACGTCCAAGCCTCTCTCTTCTGGCTGCATCCCAGGATAACTTTGGCATCCTGATAGCTGGGAGTGCCACCTTGGGCTCCCCCAGTGCCCCAGCAGCCTTTTCAGTGGCTTCAGGGACCACCTGGCTGTGATCTTCTGAGACCTCTGAGCAAGCAGGCTTCTGACCCAGATTCCTCTTCAGCCTCCCCACTTGGAAATTTCAGGGTGCAGAGCGCTTGCCGGATCTTAAGCTTTCCAGCCTCGACCCTCTGATGGAAAGAGGGCCTCCTGGCTTACCCTAGAGCAGCATTTCTCAACCTTGGCCTCTTTAAGATGCATGGACTTCAACTCACAGAATTCTGCCATTGTACTAACGGCACTGGCGGGACCCAGAAAGAGGGCCTTTTCTGCCATGGCACCTGCCCTCTGGATCACCATCTTCTCCAGAATTCCCCAGATATGAAGATATGAAGTCCACATATCTTAAAGCAGCCAAGTTAAGAAACCCTGCCCTAGAGGCTACTAGCCAGAGCTCCCAGACTGTGTTCATGTGTTTCACTCACATGCTCTGGAGCAACAGGGTACTGAGTTTTGGGATTTCCTGTGTTTGTTTTTGTTCCAAAGCAGCAACGTATCTTCAGCTTTCATTTTGTGAAAACAGCTGTCATGTTCTCGCTTTTCCAGCCCCCTCCCTGGGATAAAGGTAGGCTGCTGAGGACACATGGCTTTAATGGCATGGTTAAAGAGGGTGTGGTGTGAATGCTCTGGGAAGAGCATTTTAAATTCTGGGTACACCAGGAGAAACAGTCCCACCGTTGTACTGATGGCACAGGCAGAGCCTTGCGGATTGGATCATTGCAGTGCCCTCTACGTGAGGCTGCCCTTGAAGAATATTCAGAAGCTTCAGCTGATACAAGATGTGGTGACGTGGGCAGTTATGGGTGCTGGCCGCTTGGCACATGTGACGCCTCTGCTCCCCAAATTGCATTGGCTGCCAGTAGACTTCCAGATACAATTCAAGGTGCTGGTTGTCACCTTTAAGCCCTTCATGGTGACTTACGGGACTGTCTCTCCCCAGTGGTGTCTGCCTGTCCCATTAGATCCGGCAGGAGAAGCACGTCTGGATCCCGCCCGCAAGAGAGTGCCATTTGGCAGGACCCAGAAAGGGGCTTTTCTGCTGTGGCACCTGCCCTCTGGAACGTCACCTCTCCCGAGATCCGACTTGCCCCGACCCTTTTGGCCTTTCGCAAGCCAATAAAAACTTGGCTTTGCCATCCAACCTGGGGCCCTGATAGCAGGGGTGAGCCTGTGTCATGACTTGTTCAAGTTTGTGAGTTGACTCAGCTGCTATTTTTTATGTTTTTAAATACTGGTTGTGTTTTTACTGTTTTTATTTTGTCTTAGTTGTTAGCCGCCCAGAGTCACATATATGAGATGGGCGGCTGAAATAAATAAATAAATAAATAAAATTGGGGGGGGGTGTCCTTCAGATACCCTGGTGAATCCAGACAAGGATGTGCACAACTCCTTGATCCAGGAATGGAACATTCTGCTTCCCTCCAGATTGCGCCAGATTCCTCCCAGATTTGGCACTGTCTGGAAGTAAATTCTCTGCACCTAAAGTGGATATAGCATTCCGATTAAACTGCCTTGTTTCAGGACTAGAATACTTTGAAACCTTCTGGTCTGAAGTGTGTGAGGGTTTGTGGGGAGGCTGAGAAGGGGGGAGTGGATGGAAGCCACCAAGAGGTAGAAAGTGATTCTTTGTCCGCTGATCTCATAAACGGCAACTCAGCCCAGGTGGGAGAAACTTTTCAGATCACTTGGAGACCCCGCTGATAAGCAAGGGCTGGAAGTTCCTCTTACAGCTTCCTGATTCTGTATTTACCCTGGGTTAGCATTAAAAATGCCTTCCTGAAGTCCGTGGTGTTGTTTTTGCTTCCTTGATCCTGTCCAGATGTGTGGGACTCGGTGGGAGGCTGACTTCCAGAAACCACGGAATTGCCCCCAGAGAGCAGTCTGGAATTTTCAGGAATTCCCAGATCCTTTTTCTAAATCAGGTGGGGCTTTAAATTTTCTGCCTGAGGGCACAAACAAGCAGGAATCCGGCCCCGATCCTTTTTCCATCGGCTGATGAATACCCGGGCCTTGGTCAAAGCCCCTTGCTGAGCTCTCTGCTGCAGCCGTGGTGGCAGAATTGAGGCCAACATTTGTTTGCCTTCTCTGGAAGCGTTGGAGTTGGGGCGGTTGGCGCGTTGTCTGAAGCTTTGAAAGGCGCCTTCCACTCTCGGTGTCTCTCGCACATTCTGGGCTAAAGCCATGGCCAGGGACATGTCTAGTCTATGAACGTGTAAATGTGCATGCATTGCAAAAGATTCAGGAAAGAGTTGGACCTTGCATGCGCTCCACATCTCTCTGCTGTTTTTCAGTTTTTTGCATGAGCGTGAACAAATTGAGGCTGCTTTAAACGTCATACTAAATTGAATGGACTTCTTAAAGCAGCACTGCCTTTGCTCTGGCTCGCACGGAAGGCCGAAAGGGAAGGGGCTGCTTTGATGAGTAGCAGAGAGGTGCAATGCACTTCTTCCCACTCTGGTGTGAAGCACGTGTGTGGGTCTGAAAGAGGACCATTCTTCCCGCTGGCAGGCTGAACTCCTGTTCCCAAATTGGGGCGGTTCTGACCGTTTCCTTGGCTAGAGGAAGATGCCACAAACGGGGCTGAGTGGGGGGCTGCTGCCTCCGGACCTGCTTTGAAGCTTTTCCACTGGATTGCTTCAGGAGGTAGTCCGAGGGGGGAAAGGCACCGCGCGCAGGGCAGCTTCGGGGGTCCGTCAGGGCGGTGAAGTCCTGAAGGAGGAGGGGAGGCCGGTGCGGCCCTTTCTCGCCTGCAGAGGCCGAGCCTGGCTGAGCTGGCAAAGCCTTGAATTAATCATTGTCAGCGGCCGTGACTGCTATCTCCCTCGCGCTGGCTGCACGGGGCGGGGGGGGGGCTTATCTCTGCTCCGCAGGCCCCGGGCAGCGGCTGGGAGAGGCCTGCCAGCGGGGAGTAAATCACAGCCAGATCAGGCCGGCCCAGCAGCCTTTGGAAACGAGCTGGCGATGTTTAGTAGGCGAGCCTGGGCTGAGCTGCGTTCCCCAAAGGCTGCGTCTGGGCCCGGCGGTGCCGTCGGGACAGAGCGGTACCCAACCCGTTGGACGAAAAGAGGAGCCGCCCGAAGTTTCGCCCTTTTCCAGTGGGGTGGCAGAGAGAGCCAAGCTGCGCCAGGTTTCCTGAAATGGCCGGGGATGGCTTTCTGTCCTGAGGTCGAGAGGATCGGCCTGCAAGTCCAGCTGTGCCTCTTCCCTTTATTTCTGGGCTCCCCCTTAACTGGAGATCCGTAGAGCTGGCCCACGCACACACAAGCGTGCGTGTACGACAGTAGAACAATGTAAACTATATTAGAGCGAGATCAAGAAAGAAATACTGACTTTTAAAAGAAAACCTCAAAATTCACAGATCCTCAAGGCTCTAAAAAGCCACGGGGAATGAAAAGAAAAACCTGCCTGGTGGCTAAGGGGACGCAGGATGGGTGCCAGGCAAGGGCGTCGCCCTGCCAGGGTCGGTGCTCCGGCTGAAAAGGTCTGGCCTGGGTGGCACCCGTTCTCCCCCGCCCCCCGGATATTGCCAGCCACTAGTATGAGGAAGTCGTAACTGAGATTGGCTGCAAGGTACTCAGTGTGGTATTCGTGGTTTGCTGGCTAAGCATATTGTCAGCCTAGCTGCTGCCATTGCCAACAAAAATACGGTGTGGTGGTTTTTGTAATGCAGATATGGCTTTATCCTAATTTTTCATTTGCTTTTTGCCCTGGATCTGGACTGCCGGCGCACACCCGTGTGCGAGAGGTTGCAACGCCGCCGGACCCTGCTGGCCTTTCTTGTCTCTCGGGCGCTGGGCCCGGGTGGCCGATGAGCCTGCCTTTCAGGGAGGTGGGGGTGGATGAGGTTGGCCTCGGGTGCGCTTTGGGTGCTTTTGCTTTGAGTGGGACGGCGAGAGGGTAGTCATACGAATGAATGAATGAATGAATGAATGAATGAATGAATGAATGAATGAATGAGAGAGATCTGTGGGCCTTAATATAATTGAGGTGCTCCAGAGGGTGGAGTAAAGCTCTGCCCACCCGCTCAGCGTCACTCATGGTTTTCTGGAAGACCCCGTGACCTTGGCCTTCTGCCAGTAAGGAAGCCGGGGGGCTCAGGATTCTGGCTTGGCCCTAGGAGGATGCCGGCTCTGGGGCTTGTGGGCACGGGGCCTGGTGACTCGGGGGGCTGTCTGCCCCTCTTGTAGCTGGTGGTCAGAGAAGGCGGCCTGGCGGGACTGGTCTTCCCGTTGGAATAAGCATTTCCAGGTTCTCTTTTCTGCTAATACGTTCAAGACAGGTGTGATATTGAACTAGCATGTGCCAAAGTGTGCAGCTGAAAGTCTGGCTGCAGGTGTGTGTTACTGCTAATTTAGTTTTGGTGTTAATGAATATGTAGTTTGCTCAGTAACAGTCATCTGAAAAAAGTTAATTAAAAGTTTGAAACAACCTAATTTGGTGTTATGGCTCACCATTTTGAGAGACAGAGAACGATTCAAAGTGTATCATCGAGACTTCAGCGTAAACCTAAAACAAGCACAGGCGGCCTCAGGGTTCGGTCAAGGTGGTGGCCGTGATGGTGCAGTCGAGGCTCTGCCTGTTTGTCATGACGTTTTTGTGCCGTGCCTTGTGGACACCCCTGGACTGGCATGAAACGGGGCGTCCTCGTTGCCGACCCCAGTCCTGCCTCTGTTTCCAGTCACAGCAGCCGCCGACTTCCTCCGAGGTAAGCATAGCGTTTGCGTGTCTCGAGGCTGCCTTGGACGGGCGGGAGGCGGCTGTAACGCCAGGGCGGCTGGGGGTGCCAGGGAGCCACCTCGGAGGGGCGCAAGGACGATCCTGCCAGATGCAGTCCTGATCCAGGGGCCGAACGGCCTCCAGGAGCATTCAGCCGGTTGCCCTGAAGCAGGAGCTGGTGACTTGAAACCCGCACGGTGACCTGGGCTGTTAGAAAGCTGGAGCTGCTCTAACTGAAAGCTGCTTAAAAATGGGTATGTGTTGCCAGTTGTTTCGTTGTTATCCGGTCCCCTGACAAGCAGCTGCCGAGACCCGGAGGAGAAAACTGCCCGAGTCGGGGATTGGGAGCTGTCCCTGGGGGGATAAATCCAGCCCTGTGCTTAAGTGAGCCGGCCTTCCCCCTCTCAGGATGCGGCTGGGCGTTGCGGAAGAAGGATGCCTCTTCTGCTCCGGGGCTAGCGGCGGTTCCAGTTTCCCAAACTGTCCAGAAATCTCTGGGTGGCGTGAAGAATGTGCTGTCTGGGGGCAGGTGTGTGGGAGCACGGCTGGCAGCGCACTCTGGCCCCCGGGCAAGCGTCCCCTGCGTCCGGCAGACAGGCTGGACCTGTTTTGGCCCGTGGGAGAAGAGGGCTCTGATCCTGCCTTTCTTTCTTTCTCCGCCCGTTCAGAGGGTGCTTCCGGCCGAAGCACAAACCGGTGAACGTCTTACGAAATTAAATGCAATTCTACACGTTTACCGGATACCATCAGACTCCTAGTGAAAGATAACTAGACTCAAGGAACACTTAAGTTGCATAGCCAGTGTTTGCTAGGTCCTGATGCAGAAAATCATTTCTGCTAATGGAGAATCTCGGCTCTGTTTTATCTCTGGTGTGCAAAGTGCCAATTCTGTCAAATCACGGATGGGGACAAGCAGATCAGCAAATGAAAGGTACAGAGTTGGGGGTCCCAGTATGGTCCCTTCAAGCCTGCAGTGGCCTCGGCCAGGCTTCCTGCCCTACCTGCTTTTTTCAGAATAATAATAATGATAATAATAATAATAATAATAATAATAATAGGCTCTATATATTATCTTAGTAAATAAAGGAGAGTCCTCAGTTAAGACCATTAATATTTGAAGAATATCGCATATGTATTTCTTTTAAATAGCGTCTACCTGCTATATAAAATACATTGCATGGGACCACTCTCCTGAGAGTTCAAAAGCTTTGGGAAGATGGTCTGGGATTTGAACCTCGCGTGTCCCCTGAGACTCTCGGTGTTCTAGAAAATGGGAGCAGCACAAGCAGTTCATTCGATTCCTGGTCTCTGGTTTATCCTCATACGACCCCCCCCCCGCCAAATGCAAAAGCAGGCCACCTCTCTCATTGAATACGTGGTCTTTAAATCGACGGTATTCCAGAAGGTTTTCTTTTTTCCTTTCCTTAGTTCTTGTTGCCAGTTTACTTTTATTTCATTTTGGAAAAATAAACATTAAGGAAGGAAAATCAAAGTGAGGGTGGTTGGAATGGCTCAGTGCTTTGCTGGCACTGCCCAGAAGAGGCCAGAGGAAAGCGAAGGCACCTTGCAGGGCAGGCAGGAGACGGGAACCAGCCTCTGTCTCCAGGGCAGGCATCTTGGGAGGGGCAAAGCTGCCAGCAGCTCTTCCGTGAGCTTGCCCGCCACGTCCTCTTAAAATCCCTGTCTGTGCAAAAGAATCGGGTGCTGCTGCTGCTGCAGAGGAGGTCTGGGTCAGCAGTGGGAGCAGATTCAGTGGAAGTGCTCAGGTGGTGGTGGCCCAGATTGCCTAAGACGGCATTTCTCAACCTTGGCAACTGTTAAGACATGTGGACTTCAGCTCCCAGAATTCCCTAGCCAGCAGGCTGGCAAGGGAGTTCTGGGAGTTGAAGTCCACCTCTCTGAAAGTTACCAAGGTTGAGAAACACTGGCCTAAGAGAAGGAACAGCTCTTAAGACCCAGAATATTTTCCAGGGGAAGCCTTGGTTCAGCCTTGTTTTGCAATGCAGTAGATCGCCATCTCTGCCTCAGGCACGTTGAACATTTAAAAAACATCTTCAGCTCTGAAACTTTGTGTTGGCAAAGCCTGCCAAGCAACTTTTAGTAAAAATCCCAACAAAACCATCCTCTAAAATTAGATCTCCTACGCCCGTGGCTCTCTGTGTTTTTCCAGCCCGAATTACTTAGGGGCTTCCTTAATTGTTCTGGTACTCGGAAAAGAACAGAGGAGGGACGCACGGAGCTCTGAGCCCTAAACCTGTCCAAATCAAGGACGTGTCAGGTTGGAAGCCAAGTGCCTGGCAACGTAAGCCAAGATCCTTCTTCTCCTGAGCGGAGCCCTTCTCTGGCTTGCAATGCTCTGAGATGCATTGACCCCCTTCTCTGGCACTGCCCCCTTCGCCCTGCACTTGGCTGCTGGGAAGCGCTCGGACGGCTTTCCAGCTGATGCTGGCATGACGGCAAGAACCAGCTCAGGAAGCGGCAGTGTGTGAGTTGTGTGTGCTGTGGGTGTGCGTGTGGGGGTGGGGATCGAGCACTGTTTGTTCCATGAAGTTCTTCCTCCTCTTTGGAGCTTCTGCGCCTCCTGTCTGAGATCCTGGAGCGCACTGCAGTGGCCGTCCTCTTCCTCCTCCTCCTCCTCCTCCTCCTCTTCAACTGTTGCGAAGTATTAGTGGTTTTTATGTTCATGAAGGCAACAGCTGTCTTGGAGCACAGGAGCAACGCTTGCATTTGTGAAGAAGCTTTATTCAGGGCCTCTCATGCTGCAAATATATTCTCACAGTTCATATATTGTGCTGATCCATAATGTTTGGGCGCAACCATTGTGATTTGAAGATCATGCCTTAACATAGTATGCAAACCTAGGCAATTGTGGCTCTTTCAGCAAAGTTTAAGCGGCATCTTGTCGTAGTCCTAACAGGCCGGCCGGCCGGCCGGCCTTGTTCCCTTGCTGCAGTTGATGGGTGGGCCTCAGGCTTATCAAGCCGGACTGGGCGGGCTCCTTCCCTGTTCGAAGGCCCCCCTTGCTTGGGGGGCGGAGTCGACCTCCCCCCCTTCTGAAAAGGCTTCCTCTGCGCCGCTCCTGGTAGAGCTGCTCTTTCGGTCCTCGGCCTGCCTTCTTTCCAGACAGCCCCGGGGATGCCAGGGTGGCTTCAACAAAGGGCCCTCAGAGCAGGGCAGGTGGGAGGAGGCTGCTCAAATGGCCTTTGTTGGCGGCAGAGAGGACCTTCCTTGCAAACACCGGTTCTGCTTCTGCACTGCTGGTTAAAGAGATAACCGGGTAAATGTGAAACAATGAGGTAATGGAAAATGCAGTAAAATTTTATGTCTGTTTCCTGCAAACGTTAACGCCAGATGATCATAGGGTGATGGGCATCGGTCCCTAAAGCTTACACAGCAGAAGCCTGTTTTAGGAAGGCCGAAAGGATCCTGTAGGTGGGGATGGCTCCCCCTGGGGCGAGGGACTCCTCCACCCGTCCCACAAGCAGGCTAGCCCCGCGACCGCGGAAGACAGCCGTGCTGTGGGAACGGTGGTGGCCTTGGCGACAGGCGGGCCTCACAAAACCAAAGTGCCTGTGGGAAAAGGCGCGTCTTGAGATACTCGAGGCTTCAAGGAAGGAAGTGGTGCTAGGTTAGCCCAGGAGCAAACAGGGAGGGCTTCAGCATTGGGTGCTCTGTGCAGCTGCTGGACTGTCGCCTCCCGGAGCAGCCAGAGCTCCCAGAACCCCTTCGGGAGATTGGCCCCGTATTTCCTTGTTGGGTGCTTCTCAGGACCTCCTCCTCCTCCTCCAAGAAAGGACACCACAGGTGGCATTGAGGGGAAAACCCACTCCTTTTGAGTGCTGATCCTGGAGTGCTTGCAGGGTTTGCTGCTTCCCTGCTCCAGGGCCACCGTCCTCCAACCAGCTGGACAGAGTGAGTCTCACAATTGCCTGCTGTTTCCCAGCACCTCGTCCTGGAATTGCCCAGGGGATGGAAACACGGAAGACTAGTGCGCCCAGCCCACGTCCCTGAATCAGAAAAGGAGCATGGTGAGTGGTGCTGGAGGCCGCCCAGACGTCCCGGAAAATGAATGCCTTCTACAGTACCTGGTTGCCGTCTGGAACCGCCGTGGCAGTTTCAGCATGGACTCCAAACAGAGGTGAATTGAAAGGCATCTAAATAACGCATTCGGGAATCTGGAACCACTTGGCTGCCTCCTGCTTGACCACCATAATCTAAAAATGGAAAGTTTGGCTTAAGTGCTATCCAGTAACTCTTCAGATCAGGAAGACCCAGGAAGACGTTCTGTGCTCCTGGTGGTGCCAGCTGGAACGGGATTCTTTCTAAAAGCATGCATATTGTCCAACTTGAGGAAAACCACATTTTCCATGGCTGCAGTGATGGTTTTGGTTTTAGTATTTTGGGTGTGGCTGCTGAGGGTGGTGTGTTCTACTATTGCTGATATTTATTTTTGTATCAGTTGTTTCAGATGCTTTTTGTTCTAAAATGTAGTCTGAAATACTTTAATTAGGTAACTTCACCGGAGGCATTAGTAATGGTAAAGATTATTTCTTTTGCAAACATTTCAGTACAGTGCTGGTCAAGTGAAGTGGTTGGTGTCAACAGAACCTACTCTCAGGTGCCAGTAAGTGGTGCTTATCCTCTGACAACTAACAGAATGAAGTGCTGGGTTTTGCTATCGGCATGTTATGTGAGCATATCCAAAGGGAGGCAGCTAATTTGGGACAGAGATGTTCAACCTTCCATGGAAAAGAAGTTATTGGTAAGCTATTTAGTAGAAGGGACTGTTGCCCATGATTTAGCACAGATCTTGGTTCTGCCACTGTTGCTATGGAACAAGCCTTCAGCGGGGTTAGCTTACGAAAAAGTTATCTGCCGCCTGTATTCATGCCAATGTTTCATCTAGATCAATATTTCTCAACCTTGGCAGCTTTAAGATGCGTGGACTTCAGGTCCCAGAATTCCCCAGCCAGCGCGCTGACTGGAGATTCTGGGAGTTGAGGCCTACGCATCTTAAAGTGGCCGAACGCTGAGAAACACTGACCTAGATCACTGTCTACAGCCCCTCCCTGAACTGATACCCCTGAAGGATGATCCTGTGGCCTCAGTTCCGTTGCCTTCCCCGGCCCTTCCTCATGGTCATCCTGCAGTCTAGCACTTGCCTATTCTCTCTGGGTGAATCACGCCCCCTGCCACCCCCTGGGACCTCTCACCAAGTCCCCACGTTGCACTTTCTCTCCCGGTCTCTCCCAGGGGAAGGAAAGTCCTCCTAACCAATTTGGCTTCTTCCATGCATTCACATCAGTGGGGGCTTATTTCCCTACTGCTCTTGGTTCTCCAAGTGTTCTGGGCGGGTGTTACAATTAATCTTTGTAGCTTGAGAGAGAGCCACTACCTTCCTGAGGCCAGCCCAGTGCCCTGCTGGAAGTGGTAGCCACCACAGTTCCCACAAAACTGTGTCTGCTCTGCTTCTTCTGTAGTGGTGGCAACGAGTTCACTTCTTTCTCCATCAAAACGGCCACTTCCTGCCTTAGCAAGAGTGTCACGGAATGGAAGATTGAAGGGGACCTTGGGGATTATCTGGTCCAGCACCTTTGCCTAGTGCACCAATCCACTGAAGCAGATCTCCTTCCAGCTGCCATTTAAACACCTACAGCGAAGGAGAATCCGTTGTGTCCTGAGGTAGTCTGCTCCATTCCTAAACAGCTCTTTCCATTAGGAATCTTTCCTGATATCCAGATGAAATCTGCTTCCTTCCTGACTTGCTTTCTGGAACAACCCTGAACAATTTTGCCCCTTTTTCTACTTCACAGCCCTTCGGATAACACTGTCTGAGATGGCTATCGTGTCTCCCCACAGTCTTCTCTTCTCCAGGCATCTCCAACCCTCCTTGTATCTTTTTTTTCTTCCAGTTCTCCTCTGGAAGAGGCAGGAATGATGGCCATCAATGGAGAAAGCTGCCATCTTTCACTCGCTGCCCTAAACCACTCCGTCTGATTTCTGCCTCCTCTCATCCTCTGGTCCGTGATCATGTGTGAAAGCCCTTCAGCTATCCAGTCCTCTCTACACAGCCTTCCAGCTGTTCTATCCAGTTTGCCCACCACCGCCCTTCCTTTTTTCTGCCCACCAGTATTCTCCTTCCAGTTTCCTTTTCCTCCTCCTCTTCTGTACTGCCATCCGCGCCGTCTCATGGGTTTCTTCTGTTGTCGTTCATCAGCCTCCATCTTCACCATCAGCTGCCAACCTTCCAGTCTCTACATTCCCTTACACACCTCCCTGCCCCTTTGACTGTTGTTCCCCATGTCTCCAGCCACAGCACTTGGAGACCAAGCTCTGTCACAGGAAACAGCAAGAAGGATGAGGATTAATAAGGGGCCCCCACCCAGCACTTTTTCTGTTATACCACAAAAAACAGCCGCACCACCCATAGAATCCACGCCCTAATGTATTATATAGTGGACAATGGGCCCTTTCTTCCTCTGAGAAAACCAACATGCACACTTGTCCACTCCTCCAGATTCAGACTATGCTGTGTTGGCTGAATCAAGTCCAACGCTTGCAAGACCACTGAATGCAGGCCACAGGTGTATTCAGGCACCATCTGGCACTGAGGCTGGAGGGCAGATGTTTGTAGCAGTGATCTGGGCTCCTCGTTTTTTCTCCTTTCCCACAATGTTTGAGACGGTGACTGCAAAGAATTCTATCAGTAGAGGTGAATAGCGGTCATCACCAGCATCGTCACCCAGATAAGCAAAGGTTACCACCAGGCACACAATCAAGCAGCAGACATATGCCAATCAAAGAACTACCAGAGGAGCAAAACAAAAAACCCACCCCCACCAGCACTGGCAAGGCAGGCCACAGCACATAAATAGAGAGCAAACCCCATCCCAGTTACCTAGCTGGGTAATGAAACATTTGCAAGAAAAGAACCGAGCTCAGAGCACCCCAAGGACTCCACAATTCTATCAGTATCCAGGAAAATCCTTTATGTTTTCCCTGTCAGTAGCAAGAGGGCTGCTGGGGATCATGCTGAGTCCTGTTAGATTGAGTATTTTCAGCAACCCAGCCTGTGGACTCCTCCTGGGTTGCTTGGCTGGGTGGGAACTAGGCTGTATGGCATACTAGCGGCTTCAGTCTTACCTGCCCTCTAAAGCAGTAATAGGGACTTGACACTCCGGATCTTGTCATGACCCTTGGAGGAAAAGCCAGTTAAAAGGAGGCACTCTATCTACTTTTGCATGGGCGCAAGTGATTTCATCTAAAACTTGCAATGCAAGCTGTTTGCTTTAAAGAGACACCTCATAATTCCAGGCAGCCTCTGGCAGTGGTGGTGGGGGACCCAAAGCCTTGAATGGATGCAGGGCTTTGCCCCAGTGCTGCCTTAAAGCTGGCCCAGCAGTGAGCTCCTGCTTGTGTCCATCATCTTTGCTGCCAAACTTCCAGCACTTGAACTCCAGCACTGACCCAGTAAGCTCATTGCCTTGAAAGGCTCGAGACAGACCCGTCTTAGTCAAGAACGCTTGACCAGCTGCATGTTCCTGAGCAGGGAGCACGGCCGTGGTACGCAGGCCAGCTGAGACTCCAGAGGTGTCAGTTTATGCGTGCGGGGCGAGGGGCACCAGCTGGTTTGCCCCTTGCAACCCTTTCCCGGGAGAGCAGACTTGGCTCCTGCTGTGTTGCATCTAGTTTCCCGTAACGCATTCTGGTCTGTGGCTGTGTTCATGTTTCCAAGAGCAACAACTGGAGTTTTAATATACGGGTGTGTTAAAGCAATTTATATCGGCTGCATCAGTTAGTTTCTGGGCTTGATTAAAAGTGTTGGTATTAATCTGGTCCTGAATCACTTAGGGTTTGAAAATAGGGATGGGTGGATGAATGTGTCAACTTCAGTTTTTCCAATCAAGTTCATTTCTTTCTGTTTCTGCATTACAGTAGTTCTTCTGTGACTTTTTTTTTCATCCTAGCATTTTTCCCACATGTGCAGGGTCTGCTTTTTTTTTCTTCTGGATCAAGCGAACGTTGATCTGTTGCTTGCACAGGAATTGACTGACCGGCTTGTCGCCCGAGCCTGATGTCGTGGGCTGAGAAGAGAGTGGCCCAGGATCAGCCAGCCAGCTTTCATGCCTAAGGCGGGACCAGGACTCGCCATCTCCTGGTTTCTAGCCTGGAGCCGTCACCACTAGACCAAGCTGGCTCTCATTTGTTCTGCAACAAATCTACGTGAAAATTCATATATGCTTTCCCTAACATTATGTTTTTGTTTCCAGTTGTGGTAATACATACATTTTTGCAGGCAATTACCCTGATATATTTTTTTGTAGATTATTTGCCTAAAATATCTATTTTTTATCCTTTTAAAAATTTTGAGTAGCGAACTTGTGGGATAAAATTTGGAAACCAAATACCATGTCTTAGTTTGTATATTTCTTCTGGATATGGGAATGACATAGGTTTTCATTAAAAAGCCAACAGAATAAAATGGTCTTCCTCTCCCATTTGAAGGGTGTTTTACAGGCGGCTGAGCTTTGATGAATCTTACTTGTGCTTTGCTCTGTGGGTTTGGTTTAGGGGGGCTGACCCTGAGCCATGGTTAGGGACCTTTCTTTGCAGCCTGTCGGGGGGGGGGGAGGTACTAATCTGAATGTGCTCAGGCCACCTCCTTGGTTAAAGGGCTGTCTATTTTGGAAGGCAGTTTAGAAAAGAAAATGATGTTTCCATTGGATTCTGCTCGTTGAATGTTGATTTCTTTGTAAACAAACTGACGTTTTGGCCCTTTTAGTTTGATGTTCTGTGAAGTCTTTCTGCCTGGAAAAGTAGGTGTGAACACTTTGCAAAGGTTTTTCAATTTCCTGCTTGACACTTCATTGCACTGCTCTGCGCTGCACACCTCCCCCCCCCCCCACATACATAACCATGCGCCCTGGGCGAGTGGCAGGAGTCTTTCTCCATTGTTTGCCAGTGTTTGGCATTGGCAAGGCTTTCCAGCACTCTGCTGTTTTCCTGCCCCTAGGCTGGGCAGAAAAGTTCTTGCCAAGAGCAACAGCAGGATAGGACAGGGGGCATTTCTAGGAGGCAAATGCTCTCTTCTGCTTTTATGTCTTTTAATTCTCTCCCCTCTGCTGACTCTGGCTCCCACCCCCGCCCACCCCGGCTCTTCCTGCAGCGCATCGGCTGCAGCAATGCCATGCTTGTTAATGCTGTCAAAGCCCGGGGCAGAGTGGCCCCTTTTGGGACGGAGCCCCTCTGCCCTTTGGTGCCAAAGGAAGGAGCGAGAGGGAAGAACAGCTCAATGAAAAACTTTAAATGCAAATCGGGTGGACAGATGGGATGGTATTACGTTACAGGTGTCTGGCTGGAAACGGCTTTGAACGTTATTTATTTAGACTGCCTGCTCAGCTGAGCCAACCCATAAAAGCTGCCCTTCCTGAAGGAGGAGATTTTTCCTCTCTGCCTAAGCTCTTTCCTGACTCCCAAGAAACTCATGATTCCTTCCAAGGCCAGGCTAGCTGAAACGCATAAGATGGAATGCAATTAAGGCATAAACCTGGACCTGAGTTTGCTTTTCCAGAAGGACCCATGAGAAGCCAAGACAAAGCTGCTGAACCCTGAGGTGCAAGCTCGGTCTTTCATTCATGGAGTTGGAGGCTTTAAGGAAAAAACTTTTTGACCTTCAGGATATTATTTGGAAAATATCAGGTAATTTCATGGAAG
Organism: Python bivittatus; assembly: GCF_059951505.1. Classification (NCBI taxonomy): domain Eukaryota; kingdom Metazoa; phylum Chordata; class Lepidosauria; order Squamata; family Pythonidae; genus Python; species Python bivittatus. The sequence continues at coordinate 957,573 of NW_028277070.1, read as the reverse complement.
CAGCAGGGGCTGCAGTGAAGCTTCATGCATAGGGCAGAAGAACAATTGTGGCAGGGGGTAACAAGAATAGGGAGGGTCTGCTTATAGCCTGGTTGATGATTTTGAGGAGGTTGGATGTGGTCGGTTCAGGCTGTGTGATTGAGCAAGGGTGGTGGGAGGGCTAGGTATTTCTAGGCCAGAAAAAATGGCCTGAGGCCAGAGGTTTGTTACAATAACCATGCCCAAGTGTTTACCGCTCCTCTCACTCAAAAGCATGAGGATTTGGCCCGTTGTTAATCGAGCAGGAGAAAGAGGTAGAAGAACTGAACGTTGCTTTGACTGTAAACAAGTCATTTTACAGTTGGCAGTTGCTGGATTTCTTCTTGAACAGTAAACACTCAAAGAGCTGCCTCTTTGAATCCCTGTCTGCAAAGCTTCTAGTTCTCATATAACACGCATTTGTGGTCTGTGCTTATATTGTGGAAGTTTTGGGCATTTTGTACAAGATTGCTCTGCTGAACTCTCTTGGTCTGAAGCATAAGCGCCATACTTGTGGAAAAGGGGCATTTTGCAAGCAGATACACTAAGCGCTCCAGAGCAAGCTTGTTGCTAAATGAGTTAACACCTACCTCAGCTCGAAGGGGGCCATCCAAAAATTAAGTGGAGTTCAGATCTGTGATGCTAAGCATTGAGAATATCCCTCCTATATTTCTTCATAGACTGGCTCTGCAGACCCTGATAGATTCTGATGCCACAGAGAACTTCATGGGCTCTTCCACTGCATTCAGATCGCCTTGTCTATTCAGGCTGTAGAATCACAGGTTAGAGTAGAAACTGTTGGCGGTTGGCTTCTAAGCCCTAGGCCAATTTCATAAAGCACAGCATATGAGACCTCACAACTTAAGGCCCACTGGACCAGCGTTCCTCCCCCATGCCACTGACGGGTACTGTTCCTGACCTCCTGGAGGTTGCCATTGGCTGCTGAGAGATCTAGAAGGACCAGGAGTGTGTGCCTCCAATCCATGTCATCATGCAGAGCAACCAGTGCTGTTTCTATCCCATGGCTGAATCTGAATCCAGGCTGAAATGGGTTTAGATAATGGGCTCCCTCAAGAGCACTCGGTAGCTGACAACATACCACCCTCCCAAGAAAGAGGTTGAAGATCAGGTGATAGTTGTCTAAACTACCCAGTCCAGGGATGGCTTCTTGAGGAAGGTGCACAACTCCACTTCCTTCAAAGTTGATTGAAAGGAGCCAAGAGGGACATGTGTTGACTCCACAAATCGCGGGAGTCATATTAGAGAGCATCCTCTCCACTTCAACCTAGAAGTGAAATAAATGAGTTCTGTATGAGCATTAATTCAGTTGCTGAAACTCCTTTAATGCTAATCTCAGTTTGGTAGATCTTGTTAACAAAAGGCTCTGTGAGAATCTTGCTTGGAAAAGGTTAACATGAAGCAAATTCTCACCTAGCACTGGTAGGATTCCTCTATGCAGGCTTGGATAGACGACTTTCAGGGTGATCCCTGATTCCCCCTTCCCCTTTTTGGGGGAACGAGTGAACTATTCCACAGGAGATGGTGGTACATCCCCCCTTCCCTTAGAGAGGAGTTTGTGGCTGGGCCACAAGAACCAGCTAGCAGAATATTCTGAAGCATAAAAAACTAGGATTTCTGTTCCAGGATTTTTGCTGATCTCATGTCTGAGCAGATGCAAAGGCCTTTGTTTCCTCTGGTCACACCTGCTGCTGTACCAGCCCTTTACATATTCTAGCCTCCCCAGAAAGTCCTTGGGACTCCTTACCTTGCATTTTATTTCTGACCTGCCATCTGTTAACAGCCTGGATGCTAGCTTGGTGGTAGTCAACATTTTTCTTCTTATTTCATCACAGCTTTCCCACTGTTCCAGAGACAGTATTCCAGCACTGAGTATGCCCAATTATCTCTTTCTGACAACTTGTCCAATTTACTGCCCATTTTTAAAGTGTCTATTTCAGCTTTTAGATCCTCCTTTTCCTACCTCTCTAAATTTGACGGTGAAACCAAAAGGACAGTTCTACCTAGGAACAGTATCCATTGCCATGTAAACTATAAGAAAGACAACTGGCCTGAACTTTTATTTTTTGGCTGAGTTCTCCTAGAATAACTCAGTCCATTCTTGTACTTGCATGTTATCTTTTCAGGCCTCAACAGCTACTACCCAGGCCTAATGCCTCCCCATTCTCTTCCACTCCTGATGACTCACACTTTCTCCAGGAAATCTAAGCAGCTCTCTAGTCACACCTGCTGCATTGAGCAATTTCTCAAGAAACAATGAGATCTTTCCAAGGCTTCCTAGAAGCAAGTCTGCTGACCAGCATCACCATGAAGGGACCGCCCCCCCCCCAATTGTTTGGAAATCACATGTAGCTTTCTTTCAGACTCCTCTATTCCAGATGACTGCTTAAGAAGCTGGATGCTAAATTGATCGACTCCATAGTTGCATAGATTGTCCTGCTAGTGTTTTGCTTACTGCTTCAGTGAATATCAATTTCCACCATTCCCTCTCTGCCCCTTAATGCTTTACTCTACTAAACCCTCTCATCTTGAGGGAGGGAGAGTGAAGAGGTTGAGATGGAAATATTTTAGGTTCCTGGTGCAGACAGGCAGAATGGAATAGCTGATTCATTGGAAGGACTGCCTAGAGACAGATCTGGGGAAGCAGCAGCGGGCATCCACATGGCCTACCTTTTGCAGTTCCTTTGGCAATACCTGCACGAGGCTATGTCCCTCACTGGCCTCCAGTTTGGCCTCAACAACAACCAATTCACTGGCCTCTAGGAGAAGACTACCTGCTTTGGGAACAGCGGTGGTGACTGGATTACTATCCATAGAGGAATGTCCATAATATAATATCCATAATATAGATTATTATATATATTATAATATCCATAATATCCACAGAGGAAGAAAGATTTTCAGCAGGAATGGACATTCTCCGAACACCTCATCCACCTGTATGGATGAATTCTAGAATTGGAAGAGCCACTGGAGTCAAGAGACCAGAGGCCAAAAATCCCACTCCCAGCTGTCAGTTATCAGGACATTCTGAACATTTTCTCCCCCCCCCCACCTCACACCCATCCTAGAGGGAATTGTCTTGGCCTGGAGATAAATAGGAGGTTGGCGTAATGGACCCCTACACACCTGTTGTCACCTCTCCAGGGAGATGAAAATGCTTCTTCTCCCAGAGTCCAATGGATGGGAGTTGTGAGAAAGTGCTGCTGTTCATTTCACTAGTGTAGACTTTCTTGCTGGCCTCTGTACCGCAAGGCAGATTTGCTTCACAGCACCAGAATCTGCTGCCTGCAGCTCTGACGATACAGCCTCTGAACTCAGCCTGCTGGTGAGGGACAGGGAAAAGCTTGAGAAACAGCTGTTCATGCGAAAGGGACTTTGGCTTGGAGGACTGGCTGGGGTTCGTGCCAAAGAGCCTGCGCAGCGTGGAGTTCGTGGTCCAGGAAGCCAAATGAAACTAGAGTAGCCTTTCAGCCGATCAGAAATCCTCATTTTTGCAGGACGGAGCAGGCCGCAAAATGGGATGTCTAAGAGCTTGACAGGCCACCAAGAAGGTCTGGTGGGCTCTGTTTAATTGTCTGAGCCACAAGGAGCCTGAATCTGCTCTCTGTGTCTACATGTTGGCATTCTTCTGAGAGCCAGACTCTTTGAAAATAACAATAAAAAAGTCCACCCTTAGAAAATCACCCACCGTTGCCTAAATTCAGCAGTTTGAAAAGTTGGCAAACTTTTTGAGTGCCCAGGGTCTGAGGTTGAATAGACTATCCTTTAGCTATTAATGGTAGAAAACACCACCCCACCCCTATATCTATGGGGCTGGGTGTCAGTAGTAGAAAATGATGCTGTTTATGCATAGGGCATGTTTTACCCCCTTGGGCATTTCTTTCTGTTCCTTTGGCTCAGTTGTTCTTAAACTGAGGGTAATTATCCCCAAGGGGGTAATTTGGGCATATCCTGGGGGTATTAGAGCAATTTGTAATTGCTGTTTTGGAGTTAAGGATCCAGTTTGGGATGGCCGCTGCTGAGATGCTTGTGTAAAACAACGGAGTCAGCTTTTTTGTGGGAGTGGTGACCTTACTTGAGATGGGAAAAGGGGTGATTGGGTCAAACAGTTTAAGGACCACCACTTTAGTTTGAAGAGAACCTGTACTGATTAAAGTTTGAGGTTAATGTAATGACAGGATTGATCTAGTGTTTATCGGTGTTCAAACATCAACAGCAGGGCTGGTAGCCAAGGGCGCTCCAGATGTTTGGACTTCAGTACCTGTCAGCCACAGCCAGAATAGCCAATGATTGCAGGAGTTAATAATCCAAAAGGGGTGGGGGGGAGCACATTTGTCTACAGGGAAGAGACCAATCAACTGAGCAGCACGATTTGTGATAGGCGGTGGGATTTTTCAATGAAGAGCCATTACTGGAGTTTCTTATGGTTCACGACCCAGCTTGCGAGGTGGGTTGCTGGCCTTGCCTTATTTCAAAGGATCGCTCTTTGTTCTAGAACACAGGTGAGGAAAGCTTTGGTTGATGTACTGGTGGTGGCCATTCCTATACGTTGAAGATAGTCACTCGTGTCCTTGTCACCTCTTCATTTAGTCAGTCAATTCACTTCTGCCTGCAAAGATCCCATGGAAACTTCAGCTGGTGCTCATGTCTCAGTGGCCTCATTAACCTTATGCGGGTCCTGTGAGAGCTGCACCAGCTTCGAGTTTTCTTGTTTCTAAGTGCAGTTCAAGGCAATGAAAGTCCTCCATGTGATGAGACCTGGATGCCCAAGAGTGCCTCCTCCAGGGAGAATCCGCATGCCAGGGCATACGGAGAAAACCTTGCTGGATGTTTGGCAGGAAGGGCTCAGAAGTGAGCATTCTCTGAGCGGGTTCCTCCTATGAGTGGCCCCTGCTCAGACCCTAGAGTATTTCCGAAGGCCGTCGGGCACTGACCACTCATGCAAAGTAAGATGTTGATGCTGTTGGATTGCTGTAATATATCCAGTTATTTTTTGTGTTTAGCGTAGGATTGTGCACACCACACTAACTTTATACATTGTTAGCACATAGGAATATTGTGGTACATGTAAATATTTCTGTTTTGGATTTGCTGGCTGTAACGCATTTTGAGGCAGCTGGTTGGCAGAAGCAGTGTGGAAGCTGGAAAATAAATACATAAACTTTGACTTTCCATGACTTGACATCTATGGCCTGCCACTGCATAGATGTGGAAAGCCACGGAGATGATCTTGGAGAAACTAGGCAGAGACCACAGCTGCAAAAGATGCTTTAAGCCCGGGGTACAGAGGAAGAATCTCAGGCTGATTCTTGTCCTCCCTAATTCGCTGGAGTACCGGAGGGAGGGGAGGGGAATTGCGGTCAGGCTTTCACGATTCCGTTACTAGAGCCCAGATCAACAAAATATGGCTGCAGTCAGACTCGTGGACCTGTTTCCTGATCCTCAAAGAGCTGAGGGTGGAGTAACGCCTGCATTCATGTCATTGGTATTGATCTGGGGGCAGAGTTGGCATCTGAGAGCCCTGCCCCACTGCCTAGCCCATTTTTCTTCCACCTTGTCTTGTCCAGACGGGTTGTGTTGTGGGAGGGGAGGGGCACGGAAACTCCCCTGGGAACAGGCAAGCCAACTTTCCATTTTGCCCCTGGATCAGCAAATTCGGCAAATAAATCCTGAAGGTGCCGTTGCGTGGTGATGGCCACAATCGTCGTTCTGGGCTTTCTCCCCAGGGTTTTTTTTTCCTTTTCAGTTTGTGCTCTGATCCCCAAATCTGTGTTTCCATCATGAATGTCCACATGCAAACGTTATGAATAGCAGTTTGGTGGATACTCTGGGCAGGAGAAGGGCCACCAGTCTCCCGTGTGGACTCTCGCTTGTCGCTTGATGAATGAGTTGGCCCGATGGACCTGGGCACCTCCTTTTTTTTATTATCTCAAAGTCTCTAGTTCTCTGTTTGGAGGGCAGCCACAAGTCACAACATCAAAACTGCAGTTGCAAATTAATCCACAAAATGCAGATTTCTGTTTTCCCCACAGGTTTGTGTTGTGAAGAGTCAAATATGTATTATTCTAGTAGACTTTGGACCATAACAAAATTAATGTGTGTAGCTTTGCTTTCCAGTCATATCCTGCTCCTAGTCACAAGATCCTTTTTTTCTGCATGCTCTGAAATTTCAATTATGCATTCATTGGAAAGATCAGGAGATTGGTCTGAAGGTGTTGGTGCCAGATTAGCAAGGTCTCCTGGAGACCCTTCTGCAGGAAAATTGGAAATGTGAATGATCAGGGGTCCACAGAGCAGCTTTTGAAGGCTTAGATCAAGAGGAAGACCACAAGAACGCTGTTTGTACCCCAGGCCGATTGTTCATTCCCATTCCGCTTTCCTTCCTTTCACAGATATTTCTTTTGGTGGCATGCCACCTGGCTACGCTTATGATGTGGACAGAGCTGAAGAACAGAGGCACCACCATGACATGATGCCCTTCATTGATGATTCCCCCTCTTCTTCACCCCACCTTAGCTCCAAGAGCCGAGGCAGTCGAGATGGGTTCTCTTCAGGATCCCTGGAGTCTTCAAAATCAGTGAGTTGCTGCAACATGGCCTGTGGCAAAGAGGGGAGCTGGAATGTTGGCCTTGTATGTACGGCTGTAACCCTGCAGGCTCAGAGGTGCAGAGGGAGGTGTTGGGCCGTGCCTTGGGTTGACAGCAGGACCCAGAGCTGCATTTGGACTGCCTGCCCCGCTGGTGATGCGCAGCGCCTCCGGCTTGGAAGTTTGGATACCCGTTGTGCAGGGCCATCTCCTCTGGAGTAAAAGGGGGGGGGTGGGCAAGTTCAGCCAGAGGCTTAGAAGCCTCGCAACTGCTTGGGAATTTACACCATTTCTCCTGTGGTGCTGGCTTCGTGAGGACTTTTCGACCGCTCAGGCTGTGCTGTTGGCTTCACACAAAATAAAAACTGGCCAAAAACACAAAGAACATTTTGGTGAGAGGAGAAGTGTGAGGAAAAGAAAGATCTCCTGATTCCATTTGGCAGGAGATAAAGTTACATTTGCTAAGTGAAGCTGGATTCTGCTACTCATCCTGGACATTTTTTCCATTTGTCACACCTCCCAAACGTATTCTGTATGTTTTCTCTGCTTTGTTTTGCCCAGTTACTTCTGTTGTTCAGGGCATACTTTGGCACAGAGCTGTGGTGGGTTCCAACGCTCTTCTTTCCACGGCAGGCCACGAACCTCCCTGTCCCTGGTCCCTCTGTCTCAACCAAGGGCTTCCCTGAGACACAGTCCACCTGCCATCAGGCTTACTGCCCTCAGGTTCTTTCTCTCCCGTGAAGGCTGCTGGGTGATCTCCAGTTTCCCCTCCTGCTGAATTCTGTTTGGGTCAAGGAAGGCTTCTCTGGGCTGCTCCAGCTGAGCTGCATTTGTCCCTCCCAGAAGCCCTCACGTCTCTTGCCTGCCAAGGCGCCAGCCGTAATCATCTTCCCTGAAGAGCCTTTGTGCCCTGAGAGGGAAGGAAGATGGCGCCCGGCAGAACTTAGGGCTTCCTTTGCTCGTGGACTCTGCCTGATGGAAACCCCTCGTTTCACGTGTGCGGACCCCCTTCTCCCTGTGCGTGCTTGCTGGAGGCCTTGCCTCTCGGTGGGATGTGTTCTTGCGGCTCAGGATAAAAAAAGGATACCAGCAATTGTGACAAAGAATTGACTGTGAAGATGCAGCTCAGCCACGCATCTCACAGGCTTCTGGTCTCGGACCCTTTTTGAGGTTCCTCTGACCAACGTGGAGCAAGGCCTTAGGGCTTTCCTGGAGCGTGGCTCAGGAGATGGAGGACAGGGCGCAGTGCCTTCATTTGGGAGGGCTGGGCTTCTTTGGCAGTCGCCTGGGCACAGGGGTTGAGAAGGGCCCTCCCTGCGTCCTCCTGCAGGGCTGAGCAAAAGCTGAGGAAGGAGGCATCCAGGGGTGGATGTGGCACCTGGGGCAGCCCTTTCAAAGGTCCCAGAGGGAACGGGCAATCTAGGGACTGCACGCTGGCTTCTGGCAGGGGGTCCTGCCCTTTGCTCCTCTCCCCTTTGAGTCTGCCAGGCTGTGTTCTCATGAAGTTGCGGAGACTTTCCCAGCCGCAAACTGGGGAGGGAGAGGAAGGGGGGGAGAAGGAACCGGAGAGACTTTGCTTTGCAGAGGCTGGGAGAGTGATCAGGCCCTGAATGGGGGTGGGGTGGGGGGCTCAGTGGGGGCCTGCGGGGTGGCTTTGAAGGGAGTGACCCTCTGTGAGGAGCTCTTGGCCAGCCCTTTCCTTCTGCCAAGACCCCGCCCTTCTTACCTGGCTCTGACTCACCCCCTGTCTCTTTATTCTCTGCTGCTTTAATGGCTCCGCTCGAATAGGCAAGCCCTTCCTGAGCTGAGATTGGCAAGGATGCTATTGGCGTGCTATAAATAATGCTGGCTCTGCCCCCTCTCCTCTTCCACTGCTCCCCACGTGAAGCTCCGTCCCTCGGCAGCGCCTCCCAAAAGAGGAAACGCAGCCCTCCTTCTGGGCCGGCTGGCTGGACACGTCTGCTGGCGCCATGCGGCAGGCCCGGCGCTGATGGCTCCTGAGAGCCTGGCACCCCTGGGGAGCAAGCCTCCCTTGGCCCCCGGGCCTCCTGAGACCCAGTGAGATCCAAACCCTGTCCGGTGGGGGTGGGGGTGGGGGTGGGGGTGTCATAGGGCTGCTTTCAGGGAGGGGCAGACAATAAGGCTGGTAGGAGGGCGAGTGGGGTCCCCTGCTGGGCTTCTCTTGCGCCCGTTACAGCCAGGCAGGTGGGTGTGGTTCAGGAGTCGGCCAGGAGAGTGAGGAAGGGGCCAAAGGGGGAGGAGCCTGGTTCTGTCTCCTCACAAGTCAGTTTGGATTGCGTTTGCTCCAGCAGCAGCCTGGGGTCTGCCGTTTCACTCTGGCTCTGCCCTGCCGAGGCTCCCAGCTCAGGATCTGAACCCAGCCTGCGCAGAGCTGCAGCTCAGGATGCTGCTTACACCCATCCAGGGCAGCCCCCCCGCCCCCCCCCGAGCTCAGTGGGGATGTGGCGGCCAGCAGCTGGCTACGTTAAGAGTGACAGCATGTGGCAGCACTGAAGATGTTACCTAGCCAGGCAACAAAGCGTTTGCAGGAAAACAACAAAGCTCAGAGAACCCCAAGGACTCCAGAGTGAAAATGTGCCTCAGTGTCCCTGTGTTGCTTAGCCCCTTTTTCCTGGGGAGAGTAGACCCCCCCTCTCCCCCAGTTGCAGACCTAATTGTTCCCTTCAGCCCCGGCACTTTCATCCCAGCCAAATCTCCAGGCCTGTGTTAGGAGACCTTGCCTCCCATTGATTCCCTTGCTCTTCCTTTCTTTAGAGTGAGCCAGACCTGGAAAAGGGTCTGGAGATGAGGAAGTGGGTCCTGTCGGGCATCCTGGCCAGCGAGGAAACCTACTTAAGTCACCTTGAGGCTCTCTTGCTGGTAAGGGCACCAGGGAATGGGTGAGTGCGTGGGTGAGAGGGAGGGAGATTTTATTCTCCGGGTAAGCTGAAGATGTTCTGGACCTGGGGAGGAATAATCAAGTGGGTCCTTCTCCCCAGGATAACAACATGGAGCAGTTCTTTGGAAAGTTCTCCTGCTGAAGCTCCATTCAGTGGTATGGGAGCTGAGCAAGAACTTTGCTGTGTTGTTCTGCAGCTTCTGCTCATTCTCTAATGGCTTAAGCCATTTCTAGCCGATGGTGCTGTGGGGTGGGGTGGCGTGAGACTCTTGACGTTGCTCTTGTGCCTCCAGTAGGAAGGGTTGAGTGGATTATCGCGCTGTCCCCTAAGAGCTCCAGCATTTCCTCAAGGGTAGATGTTTGAAGAAGCAGAACCGATGCCCAGGAAGATGCCGGTGCAGATAGCAGCCAAGTCTGTGGTCTTTGATTTTTCAGCCCATGAAGCCTTTGAAAGCGGCTGCCACCACCTCCCAGCCAGTCCTGACGAGCCAGCAGATTGAGACCATCTTCTTCAAAGTGCCTGAGCTCTACGAAATCCACAAGGAGTTCTATGATGGGCTTTTCCCGCGTGTTCATCAGTGGAGCCACCAGCAACGGGTGGGGGACCTCTTCCAGAAGCTGGTAAGTAGAACATCTCTGGGTGGCCTCTTGCCTCCAGCTTCTGAGTCCAGCTTGAGGGCTCCCCATTATCCTTTACCACCATGTTTCTGGGTATGTGCAGTGTGGGAAGAGGGTGGCCGCCGTTGGAAACCAGCTGGGGGAAAGGAAGCCACCAGGTAGCACGCTGCAGGCTGCTCCCTGTCTAGTGGGCGGAGCCAGTACAGATGCCACCCTGGTGGCATCCCAGTGTTGGGCCTCCCTCCTTCTCAGGCCTAAAGCGTTCCCTGGATGGCTCCGGGCAGCCTTCCTCGTAGGATGTCCCCACTTCCCTGAAGGAAGAGCAGGAGGCGGACGTGTGTCCAGTTTTGGACCTTTACGACTGTCGCGTCTGCCTGTTCCCCAGCGAGCTTAGGGTGGAGCAAGAGAAGAGGCCATTTGGCTGAGAAGAGGGGCCATCTTTCCCCAGGACGTCAAAGTCAGTGGGGCCGGGCTGGGCACGTCTCCCACCTCTGGCTCGGCCCTCGGCGGGCATCCTGCCAGTTGCGGGGCAGAGGCTCATCCCGACATGTCCTCTGCTTCCCCCAGATCTCCAGCCGGCCTCCTGAGCAGGCACTGCTGGCGGCCATCTCTCTCCCCCCGCCTTTCCGCTCCAGGCTTGGTCTCATTCCGCGTTTGCCCCCCCGCAGGCCAGCCAGCTGGGAGTGTACCGGGCCTTCGTGGATAACTACGAGGTTGCCATGGAGACGGCCGAGAAGTGTTGCCAAGCCAACGCGCAGTTTGCAGAAATCTCGGAGGTGAGCAAGGCTGCGCGATGCGCGCAGGGTGCGCAGAGCCCTCGCGTCTTCCTGCGTGATGGCTGACGGTTCCCGGTGGGGGTTGGGGTCCTCCTAGGGATCTGATGAGACTCTCCTGCCCCCCAGTGGGCTAAGCCCATGACAGAACTGGTACTGCAAGTGCTGTGGGTCTCTCAGCTGCGAGGACGGAGATTGGAGAGAAGCCCAGGGGGGAGGGTGGCTTCCCCTGGGTTACGGCACCCCAGGGATCCTCCACAGAAACTGACTGACTTGAGGGCTCTCCTTGGAACCTGCAAAGCCTTGCCTGAATTTTGGCTCGCCCCAACTCAAGTCTGGGCTATGGGAGGGGAGCCCCATTCAGTCGATGGAGTCACTTCCTTCCCTAGTAAATATTCTTACGATTGGCTTTGAAGAATTCCTTCCAGTGTGGCTTTTATCAGGGAAATAATTTCCCTCCAAGCAGAACCCTTCCCCACATGACCCTCAGTGTGAGGTAGCAAAGGACCATTTCCCTCCAGAAATACCTCTCGGCTGGATTTGAACTGCCTCCCTCTGAAGGACACTTGGGAGCAGGTGGAGGTCCGCCACTACCAACTCTTTCGTTGGCCTTCAACGATTGGCCCTTAAGGGTGGAGGTTCATAGGTGTCCCTAATTTGATGAAATTCCAGCCAGTTCTGCCTGAGATACTCATCAAGCCCCCAAAGAACTGTGTTCTTCCAAAAGGAAGGGGAGAACCTGCATAGAGGTGGTGGCAACCATTATGACAAGGGGGTGTAACCACTGAGCTAGTGCTTCCTGTGCTGAAGATAATGTGCCTCGTCTGGATTTGGTGTGCAAACCAGGGAACATCTGTGGCCAGATAAGGAACAGCTGGCAGGCCCGTGAGGCACGCTGAAGGAAATTAAGCTGGAGTCTTGCCTTGCTCATCTTTTGCAGAATCTCAGAGCTAGAGGCTCCAAGGACACAAGAGACCAGACAACAAAAAACTCTTTGGAAAGTAAGTAGCGTGGCGCACCAGCGGATCTGAGACTCGTTGCTCTCTGAACAATAACGACCTGCCCCCCTGGAAGGAGTTCCATATGGTGCGGAGGGTTTCTCTGGCTTTTTTGTTCTAGAGGGACTTGTATAACCAACGCTTGGTTGGTTGGTTGGTTGGTTGGTCCTTTTTGAGCAGCAGTGCTGCTTGTTGGAGTGAAGTACTTGGGTTCACAGCGAAAGGGGGACTCTGCATGCTGTAGCAGTCCATAGTGCCTGGGGTGGGGTGGGGTGGGGTGGGGTGGGAAGGGCTTGACCAACTGTGGGGGAGTCGCACAGGCAAATTGCAAAGGATTGTGGCAGACATATTGTCAGAGAAGGGATTTTCCCATGATGAACCTTCTGCTTAGCACTCCCTTTTCTTCCTTGTTTGGATTATTTTGTTTTCCAAAGAATTACATTGCCATACAGCCTCCCATTTTCCTTTATTTTGCCACAGCTCTCCTCTACAAGCCGGTGGATCGGGTCACACGCAGTACACTTGTACTCCACGTAAGTTGCCATGAATATTAACACTCTTGCCTTTTCTACTGGAAATTGGAGATGCGTCTTTGGTTTTAGAGAAGTCAGTGAACAAGTGAGAAATAACACAAAGGATGAAAAGAGTTACCAAAATATACAACAAAATATGACATCTTTTCCCATCGGCTGGGGACCGATGGGAAAAGCAAAGCACAGGGGTTCTGTTCACCTAACGCGCTCTGTGAACCGTGTTGTGGCTGAACTGGATGGGCTGCATCAGACAGGATTGTGAAATCGTGGCTGGGTTCCCACAGTACACTGAATCACATCCTTGATGCTTAGTCTGGCTGGGCAGGAGGGTGGGCAGGCAAGACAGACCAGTAGAAGAAGTCTGGTGATCGCTGGAGGACCCATAAGGACAGCGCTTGCAGGGAAAGGGATTGATTTAAGTGCTTGGGGAATAAGGGTGTCTGTTCTTCTGCGGCTGCTGCTCCATGCAGAGCCACCTACACTTTGCCAGAAATCCACTCACTGAGCATCCCAGCGGAGCTCTTTCTTCGTCTCTGGGCTGAGAGGAAGCAAGACCTCAGCACAAGCCTAGCTCTGGGGTACTGGAGGCACCAGCAGCTGGAAGCCCAGATACAGCTGTTGGGGAGAGTAGAATTCCAGAGCGTAGGAAAAAACCTCCTAATGGACAGAGGCTCTGAAATCAGTGACCAGCGAGAGGGAAGTCAGTGGCTGTGTTCAAGCAGAGCCTGGGCAACCATCTGTCTCGGAGGCCTGATGGAGGAGCTTGGATATGGCGGTTCCTTCCACCTCTGTCGGTTGGTCCTGAGCTTTGAATTAGAGACTCGTGCCCAGCTGCCAGGCCTAGAAAGTCCGTTGGAAGTGAAGTGGACTGCTGGTGCTGTGCTCTGAGTATCTTTGTTCTCCCCTCCCTCTTAACAAGCAGGATTTACTGAAGCACACCCCATCAAGTCACCCCGACTGTCTGCTCCTGCAGGATGCACTCCGCATCTCCCAGAACTTCCTGTCTAGCATCAATGAAGAGATCACCCCCAGGAGGCAATCCATGACTGTCCAGAAAGGGGAGGTGAGTGCCCCAGGTGGCTTCTGGCGCCTCCTGGCCAAACTAGGTGGGCCTTTCGCCTGGCTAGCAGGACTTCTCTTAAGGGGTGGCTGTTTGCAGCCTGAAAGAGTGCTGGCCAGGTACAAGCAGTGCTGGAACAAAAGTCCGACACGTCCCTCTTCCAGGCCAGCTGCCATTTCTATGCCCAGCTTTGGCTCTCTGTTCAGATGGCAGAGGTGGGATAGCATCTATCCCTTCTTGCCAATGAGACACTGCATGTTCAGACCCCTAAAGGACAGGGAGGTCCTCTGGCAGTTCTTGGGGTAGGGGCATCCTCTTGGCCTGGGAAGTCCTGGTGGGGGACATGCACCAGCCTGACTCCAGTGCTGGAATGCAGAGATCCAGGTGCCCGGCTTAGCTCCGCTACAGAGGCCCTGGCGAGGCCCCGTTTTCCTCTTTGCAGGTGGAAGAGAGGAAGAGGAGGAAGGGAGCGGTTTCTCTGCAAAGGGCAGTCAGTGATGAAATGTTGGGTGCAGCTGACGCAGGCAGCTGGAGCAGACAGTGTTTCTCTGTTAGCCTATTCATGTTCCCTGCAGTGGGTCCCCTCCAGGCCATGCGTTCGAGCCCAGAAACCCTTGAGAAGCATCTCCCTGCCAGGAGTGCAAGACATCTAAAGCGAGAGGAGGCCACTTCCCCCAGGGAGGCTGTTTTTGTCCATGCTGCTGAGAAGGGCAGAATCTTTCCCTGGCAAGCTTTGCTCTGGAGCCTGCCTCCTCTTCCCCACCATTCTGATGGGGGGGGGTGCGTGTGCGCCTGCACATGTGTTGCTCTTCAGGCATGGTGATGGGCTTCTTGCTTTCTGGCCAGCTGTGCTCATGCAGCTGGCCTCCTGCTTATTTGCCTTGGCAGAGACCCACAGACTGTGGGGTGGGGGAGCAGGTAGGACCCCTGCGCCTTTCTCCTGTAAGCCTCCTGCACTGTTGTTGCAGTCCCTTCTGCCAAGTGGTCCGAGATTTGGGGGCTGGCAGTGGGATGTTGGAAAATGTATTAGAGAGGATCAGTTGCACCTATGGAATATTTACCAACAGAAGAGGACAGCTCTGATTCCCTGGGCACGTCAAGAAACATTTTATCAGGGAAACACTTAATACTTCACAATTTTTAAAAATCGTGTGCGTTGAGATAAGTTTTTTGCTGTTATTTTTCTTTGATAAAAAGTTTGTTTATGGATTTATGGACTTATATTTTTATTTATTTTATTTGTCAAATTTATACGCCGCCTATCTCCCTGTACAAGTGACTCTATGCGGCTTACAAGTAAAAAAGCGATAAAAAGCAATAAAAATCTTTACAAAAATATTCAAAGATAAAAGGCGGAGAGAGCGTCTTCAAGCCACCAACCACCCCCAGTGCTGCAAACCCCCACTGGGTCCCCATGCTAGTTGGCAGAGCCAGGTCTTCATGCTCTTCCAGAAGGCCAGAAGAGTGGGGGCCAATGTCACCTCAGGGGGCAAGATGTTCCAGAGGGTGGGGCTGACAGGGCCCATAACATTCCCTTCCTGCCAGACAGGGCGAGATGGGTCAATGTAACCTGGGCGAGACAGTTCCTCAGGTAACCTGGGCCCATGCCATTAAGGGGTCATAACCGACGTCTTGAATTGGACCCAGACCGGCACCCAGTGCAGCTCACGCAGCAGAGATGTTACATGCACAGCCCTAGAGGCGCCCATAGCTGTCCATGCCGCTTCATTCTGCATCAGATGCAGCTTCCGGATACTTTCCAAGGGTAGCCCCATATAGAGCGCATTGCAGTAGTCCGTGTGGGAGATGACCAGGGCACGAGTGACTGACTGGAGGGACTCCCAATCCAGGAAAGGGCGCAGCTGGTGCACAACATGAAGTTGAGCAAAGGCCCTCCTGGCCACGGCTGCCACCTGCTCCTCGAGCAGGAGCCGTGACTCCAGGAGGACCCCCAGATTACACACTGGGTCTGTCTGGGGCAGTGCCACCCCATCCAGGACCATAGCTGGTAAGGCCCCAGATACGGAAGAGCCCCGAACCCACAGCCACTCCGTCTTACCAGGGTTCAGCTGAAGTCTGTTGTTCCCCATCCAGACCCCCACAGCCTCCAAGCACCATGAAAGAACACCCACAGCATCACTTAATTCATCCGGGATGGAGATGTACAGTTGGGTATCATCCGCACACCGATGATATCTCATCCCATGGTGACAGATGATCTCACCCAGCGGCTTCATGTAGATGGCCTTATATGGCCTCCAGTTCTCAAAAATGCAACTTGGGGTGATGTTGAGCAATAAAAACAAAATTAGAATATCCCCAACAACAAAAACAGACCCCCCCCCCCAAAACAAAATTCTCAAAAGGGATCCAGAGAATTGCTCCAGACATTTCCTCATTTTGTTCAGTCTATGCTTGATCTTAACCAAAAAGCTGAGAGGTCTAAATCAGTTCTGCCCCTGTGGCACTATTGAATCCATCCTTCATACATTAACACTGCTCCTTTTATGATGGGGTCCTCCTCTTTGTTTTGTAGTTTCATGCCTCAGATCAGACTGGCAGAATCTATATTAACATATTTTACCAGACATGAAAACTGTTCTTTGACATAAACGGGCAAAGATATCAGTATCTGCAAACCACTGTCTGGGTTCCATTGAGTAAAACAATGTTTACATTACTGGTATTCAACTATTACTTTATTTTGGTTTGTTTCTTTATGATCTTTGAAATAAATTGGGTTGATTTTGTTTGGGCATTTCCCATTCTGTTACAGTCTTTTTGAGGACGATGTCTAGAATGGACCCAGGCCCTTCTCATCTTGTGATTGCATTACTGGGATTTGCCCTCCGTGGGGCTGCCCTTGAAGACCACTCTCGGAAACTTCAGATGGTCCGAGCGCAGCAGCCTCGATGCTCCCTTGTCAGTCTCAGAACTGCCATATTACACCACAGCTGTGGGAGTTGCGCTGGTCACTCATGTGTTTCCAAGTGCAATTTGAGGTGCAGTCTGCCCTGTAAAGACCTATATAGTTCAAGGCCTGGATATTTCCACCTAAATGCTGCCCAGACAACCAGGCAGGGCATACTGAAGGTCCCTTCCTATTGCAAGATGTGTTGGGAGGGGGTTCAGTTATTCTGCAGCTTTCTGCTGTCCCTTTTTCTTTTAATAATTCTAAGTTGGCCTGGTCTGCAAACATGGTACCATTACTGTTGTTGTTTAGTCGTTAAGTCGTGTCCGACTCTTCGTGACCCCATGAACCATATTGCGCCAGGCCTTCCTGTCCTTCACTGCCTCCCTGAGTTTGCTCAGTTTCATGCTCATTGCTTCAGTGATGCTATCTAACCATCTCATCCTCTGCCGTCCTCTTCTCCTTTTGCCTTCAATCTTTCCCAGCATCAGGGTCTTCTCCAAAGAGATCTCTCTTCGCATTAGGTGGCCAAAATATCTGAGCTTGAGCTTCATTATCGATCCTTCCAATGAGCAATCAGGGTTGATTTCCTTTAAGATTGACTGGTTTGACCTCCTAGCAGTCCAGGGGACTCTCAAGAGTCTTCTCCAGCACCACAGTTCAAAGGCATCAATTCTTCGGCGCTCAGCCTTCTTTATGGTCCAGCTCTCACAGTCATACATTACTACTGGAAAAACCATCGCTTTGACTATGCGGATCTTTGTCAGGAAGGTGATGTCTCTGCTTTTTAATATGCTGTCTAGGCTTGCCATAGCTTTCCTCCCAAGGAGCAAGCGTCTTTTAATTTCATGGCTGCAGTCTCCATCTGCGGTGATCTTGGAGCCCAAATAAATGAAGTCTGTTACTGCTTCCATTTCTACCCCTTCTATTTGCCAGGAATTGATGGGTCCAGATGCCATGATCTTAGTTTTTTAATGTTGAGTTTCAAGCCAGCTTTTGCACTCTCCTCTTTCACCCTCATCAAGAGGCTCTTTAGTTCTTCTTCACTTTCTGCCATTAGGGTGGTATCGTCCGCATATCTGAGGTTGTTGATGATTCTCCCTGCAATCTTAATTCCGGCTTGTGATTCTTCCAGCCTGGCATTTCTCATGATGTACTCTGCATATAGGTTAAATAAGCAGGGTGACAGTATACAGCCTTGTCGTACACCTTTCCCTATTTTGAACCAATCGGTTGCTGCATGACCGGTTCTAACTGTTGCTTCTTGGCCCACATACAGATTTCTCAGGAGACAGGTAAGGTGGTCTGGTATTCCCATCTCTTTAAGAATTTGCCAGAGTTTGTTGTGATCCACACAATCAAAGGCTTTTGCATAGTCAATGAAGCAGAAGTAGATGTTTTTCTGGAACTCTCGTGCTTTCTCCATGATCCAGCGAATGTTGGCGATTTGATCTCTGCCTCTGCCTCTTCGAAACCCAGCTTGTACATCCGGTAGTTCTCGGTTCACGTACTGCTAAAGCCTAGCTTGTAGGATTCTGAGCATAACCTTGCTAGCATGTGAAATGAGTGCAATTGTGCGATAGTTTGAGCATTCTTTGGCGTTGCCCTTCTTTGGAATTGGAACGTAAACTGACCTTTTCCAATCCTGTGGCCACTGTTGCGTTTTCCAAACTTGCTGGCATATTGAGTGCAGCACTTTAACACCATCATCTTTTAGTATTTTAAATAACTCAGCTGGAATACTGTCATCTCCACTAGCTTTGTTGTTAGCAATGCTTCCTAAGGCCCACTTGACTTCACTCTCTAGGATGTCTGGCTCAAGGTCAGTGATCACACCAGCGTGGACATCAGGGACATTAAGATCTTTCTTGTATAGTTCTTCTGTGTATTCTTGCCACCTCTTCTTAATCTCTTCTGCTTCTGTTAGGTCCCTGCCTTTTTTGTCCTTTATCATGCCCATCTTTGCACTAAACGTTCCTTTCATATCTCCAATTTTCTTGTAGAGATCTCTAGTCTTCCCCATTCTATTGTTTTCCTCGATTTCTTTGCATTGTTCATTTAAGAAGGCCTTCTTATCTCTCCTTGCTATTCTCTGGAAATCTGCATTCAGTTGCTGATATCTTCCCCTTTCACCCTTGCTTTTCGCATTCCTTCTTTCCACAGCTATTTGTAAAGCCTCATCAGACAGCCATTTTGCTTTCTTGCATTTCTTTTTCTTTGGGATGGTTTTAGTTGCTGCCTCCTGTACAATGTTACGGACCTCAGTCCATAGTTCTTCAGGCACTCTGTCTACCAAATCTAATCCCCTAAATCTATTCATCACCTTCACTGTGTACTCACAAGGAATATGATCTAAGTCATACCTGAGTGGTCTAGTGGTTTTCCCTACATTTTTCAATTTAAGCCTAAATTTTGCAGAAAGAAGCTCATGATCTGAGCCACAGTCAGCTCCTGGTCTTGTTTTTGCTGTCTGTATAGAGCTTCTCCATCTTTGGCTGCAAAGTATATAATCAATCTGGTTTCGGTATTGACCATCTGGTGATGTCCATGTGTAGAGTCGTCTCTTGTGTTGTTGGAAAAGAGTGTTTGCTATGACTAGCTTGTTCTCTTGACAGAACTCTATTAGCCTTTGCCCTGCTTCATTTTGTACTCCAAGGCCAAACTTGCCTGTTATTCCGATTACTCCTTGACTTCCTACTTTAGCATTCCAATCCCCTATGATGAAAAGGACATCTTTTTTTGGTGCCAGTTCTAGAAGGTGTTGTAGGTCTTCATAGAAGTGGTCAACTTCAGCTTCTTCAGCATCAGTGGTTGGGGCATAGACTTGGATGACTGTGATATTGAATGGTTTGCCTTGGATACACACTGAGATCATTCTGTCGTTTTTGAGGTTGTACCCCATTACTGCCTTTCCCACTCTCTTATTGACTATGAGTGCAACTCCATTTCTTCTAAGGGTTTCTTGGCCACAGTAGTAGATATAATGGTCACCCGAATTAAATTCACCCATTCCCGTCCATTTCAGTTCGCTGATTCCCAAGATGTCGATGTTCAGTCTTGTCATCTCATGTTTGACCACATCCAGCTTGCCTTGGTTCATCGATCTTACCTTCCAGGTACCTAGACAATATTGTTCTTTACAGCATCGGACCTTCTTTTCGCTTCCAGATACATCCACAGCTGAACGTCCTTTCGGCTTTGGCCCAGCCGCTTCACTCTTTCTGGAGCTACTTGGAATTGCCCTCCGCTCTTCCCCAGTAGCATATTGGACACCTTCCGACCTGAGGGGCTCATCTTCCGGCATCATATCTTTTAGCCTTTTAACATTGTCCATGGGGTTTTCTTGGCAAGGATACCGGAGTGGGTTGCCATTTCCTTCTCCAGTGGACCACATTTTGTCAGAACTCTCTGTCATGACCTGTCCGTCTTGGTGGCCCTGCACGGTATAGCTCATGGCTTCACTGAGTTACGCAAGCCCCTTTGCCACGACAAGGCAGTGATCCATGAAGGGGGGTACCATTACTGCTCGTCCCTAATTCCAGTTTGTTTATGAACAAATGTCAAGGTACTGATACCAGTACAGATAGTGGAGGGGAGGGGATGGTATGTGGGAATGACCATGGGAGGCAGGAGGGAACCGTCATATAAAAGGCAGCTGAGCCCGCAGCAGGAATGTGGGTGGAGCAAGAGGCTCAGAAGAGACCCTCCCTAGTTTCTGGGCTGTAAAGGAGGCGGGGCGGGGGGGGAGAAGTACTTTCAGACTTGCAAGGTTGATGTAGACCAGACAGGAATCACGACTAACTGAGCTAATTCTATTTATTGTAAGGTTACAATTAACAGAATTCCTGCTGCAGGCTAAGCTGCCTTTTATCTGACTGTTCCCTTGTTGCTTCTCCTTGCCCTGTCTCCCAGGGTCATTCCCACATACCATTACAGGATCCTATTTACTTATCTCTCCAGTGTGAACTTGGACCCAGTGTTCAAAGTTGGAAGGGGCCAATATCTCAATGCGTTTCTCCTTTTTGCTGAACATGGTGCTGTTAGCTAGCAGACCTCTTGCATTGCTGCACTTCCTGCAAAGTCAACTCACTGGGGGCTGGGGGGGGTATATAGCACTCAGTGACGAACACAGAACCGTGAGGCAGGGGGAGGTCTTCCTCCTCTGGAAGAAAAACCTGCCTGTTTCTCTGCTCAGAGTTAGCTGGCTGGGCTGAGTAACAGATCCTCCTCTCCAGTGTGAAAATTGTCATTTTTTTCCTCCTCTGTTGTGTTTGCTCAAGAGTCTTGGGGGCTGCCAGAATTGCTTTTGTCACCCTGGAGGTTTCTCCAGCAGCATCCCCACCATGTGTAATGCTGCTTGCCTCCCCCATCCCAAGGCTATTCAACTAGAGACATGGGCTTCATCGTATTCATTAGAGGAACAGATTGGAGTACTGTTCTCCTCCTGGTCCTAATGACCCCCTACAGCAAGAGGCAGGCTGTATGACTGTGGCCAAGCACAAGAGACGGCGATCCGGTGCTCCAACTTCTGGCCACTTGGTTCTTCATACTGAAGGAGAGGCCTGATATTAAACAGAGGCCACCATGGCTCTCACCTCGTCCATTCACCGTTGTATGCATGGGATTTATACCTCTTTCATTGCATAAGGTGGGGTATGAATCCAGATCTCAGGAGTAACCTTAACCTACCATGGGAAAGGAGACAATGCTCTTACCTGAATATCCTTCACCTTACTGCTGGAAGCTGGAACTAACATGCACGTATCAAAACCCCCCAAAGAGTGGGTTTGTTCACAGTTTCAGTACTAGCTACCAAAGTATCTTTGCCACCCAGTGCTCCGTTGGGTGCATCTGCAGCTCAGACCAGCACATGCAAACCATTTCCCTTAGTAGCACCGTGGTAATACTCTGTGGAGGCCCCCATCTCCTCCTCAGACCAGCTGGGAGGAGACTAGTCTAGAGGTTCACTGCTTTTGCTGGCCACGTGCTGCCTCTCACCAACACCTCAGGGTTGCATATTCAGCAGACTGAAGCCAAGCGATGACCCCCGGTAGATCCAGAATACAGTCATCCGTAGCGTTCCTTCTACGAAAAGCCACTGGAAACGTGGCAAAGTCCACTTTCTAGGCCATCTACTACTAAATGAATGGAAAAGCAATAAAAAAAAAAATCAAGTACATTTTAAAGCAAGCAACAAGGGGAGATGTATTGGACTTAACCCTAAATACTGCCTGGAATCTTGTCCTAAACCTGAAGTTATTGACCTGATGAGAAATAGCACTCATGACCATGAATCATAGAATGAAAGAGTTGGGAGGGACCCTGGGTATGATCTAATCCAGTGTTTCTCAACCTTGGCGGCTTGAAGATGTGTGGACTTCAACTTCCAGAATTCCCCAGCCAGTTGGCATCTTCAAGCCACCAAGGTTGAGAAATGCTGATCTAATCCAACCCCTTGTCCAGTGCTGGAAACTGCTATTACACCATCCCCAACTGACCATCATCCATCCTGTGTTTAAGCACCTCCAGTGAAGGAGAATCCAGCATATCCCAAGGCAGTCTTTTCCGTTATGGAACAGCTCTCACTATTAGGAATTTTCTCCTCATGTCCAACTGAAGTCTACTTCCTTGTAATTTGAACCCCTTGTTTTTTGTCTCTGGAACCACACTGAACAATTCTTAACCTGTCAGCTTTTCAAATACTATCCTGTCTCCTTGCAGACTTCTCTTAATCAGTGCCTCCAACAGTTCCTTGCAAGATTTTTCATGATGTGGGTTACTCTCTTTGAAAAATGTTAGATTATCAATGTCCTTCCTAAAATGCAGAGTTCAGAACTGGATGCAATATCTAGTTGTGGTCTGGCCAACACAGAATGGAGAAGGATGGTGACTTTTAATGATGCACTTCTATTCATGGTTGTTGTTGTTTTTGCACTGCATCATGTTATTTTTTGCATGTGTTGTTTCCACATGTATAGGTACCCAGTGGGGTCCACACCATCCTTTTCAAAAGGTGTTCTTGTTAGCCAGAGAGGCCTGTCTCGTGTTGGTGCCATGCAGTGCAGTGCATCGTAGCATCACCAATTCTAATGATTCTGCTTACCTAACTCCAGATGCTCCCTGCAGCTCTGTTTGGTCAACCTTGAAATAGACTCAAAACAGGCAAGAAAGTGCTTTGCATGCTATAGTGTGAAGAAATGTCCACAACTTAAGATACGGATTTTCACCCCCATCCAGAAGTGTTGCCACAAATGCCTCTTAAACTGGGAGAGTTAACTTGGGCCACAAGTATTGGAGGGCACATGATTCATCAAGAATGCGGAACTTGTATCAGCTGTCTGGAGCTCCTTGCATTTAAGGGTCTACAGCTGCACAGAATACCAAATATTTCCTCAGAACTGCAGTCCATTATATCAGCAAGCAAGAAGGTCTGTAAGTGCAATTGCTCCTCAGTCTTTTGCAGGAGTTCTGGGAATAGCATGTTAGGGTCCCATTCTGCTTATTAACCTGCCCCAGCCCCAGCAGACAGCATCAGCTGCCCCAGGGATATGGGAAGCAAAGGAGGATTGGGACTGGTTGCAAGGCTTGGCTTGGATCCCTAGATATTTTATCCAGCAGTTTCGTGTAGATATTAAGAACCCACTGGGATCAACTGAAGAAATTGCCCCCAAACCTACTAGCCTTCATGATATTCTCCTGAGGTTTGGGTTTGGGCACCGTGTTCTGCAGTGGTTCTCCTTCCTAAAAGAGGCCTTTTCAGTTGGTGGGCCCTTGGCTGCTCAGTTGTGGGTGCCACAGGGCTCAGCGCTCTGCCCACTCCTGTTCAGTATCTGTGTGAAGCTGCTGGGCGAGGTCATTGCTGGTGCAGGGTCAGGTATCACCAGTACACTGGAGACTGTTAGGTCTGGATAGGGACCTCCCTACTCCCAGTAAGACAAGAATGGCTGTAGATTTGTAAGCCATTTAACTCCACAGAGATATTATCTTTTGTTTTCCTCTGTGCTGAACTATCTCATTATTGGATTATTGCAATGGAGCTGCCCTTAAAGAGCATTCAGAAGCTCTACCTGGTCCGGAATGCAGTGACTCAGGGAGTTGTGGGCGTGCCTTGGTTTGCCCATGGAACCTCTCTACTTTAAGGGTTCCACTGGGTTTCAGGGTGCAAATCAAGGTGCTGGTTGTCACCTTTAAAACTGTTCAAGGCCTGGATACCTGTGGGACTCCCTTCTCCCAGTAACATCTCCGTGCCCCATAAGTGCTGCAGACTCGCTCTGGAATTGCCATCTGCAGGGACATAGAAAGGGTGCCTTCTCAGTTGTGACCCCCTCCTAATCTGGAATAGCTTTCCCCTGAACATTCAAATATCCCCCTCCCTCCTGGCTTTGAGAGAGTCCATTAAAACACGGCTGTTCCATCAGATCCTAGAATGCTCTGCGTGGTGAGGAAGGGTGTTTTAATTTTTGGTCCAATGAGAGTAGCGTTCCATTTTTTACATTTTTTCTATTGACTTTTCTATTGTTATTTATATTGGTATGCTTAATTATTTGCTTTTAATCTGAATTTATGAAGATGGTATGCTGCTCAGAGTCGGCATTGATTGGAGTGGCTTTCAAGTCTTGTTCAGTTGTCTCCTTGAGGCCATGCTCCACAATTCTTGTTGAGTCAAAGTCTCATTTGCCCTGAATGCTGTTGCTCTAATTCATTAGGGGAAATCTTGTCTCCGTAATAGGCCAGAGTGTTTTTCTCTAGGTTAGGACACATATCTTACAAGAGAGGGTTGTGCTATCTTTTTCTTCCCAAACCTGCACCCTATTTGTAGGAAGTTTGGCCTCCCTAAGATGTTCCCTATATTGGTAACTGCAGCACTCATCTTGAAGGTCACAGTTCACATTGCCTCCCTGTCCCGGACTGTCACAACATACCTGTCATGAGCTGGGGACTCACCTGGTTTGCCTTCTTCTGCATCTTGTTCTCTTCTTTGGGAGGAGTAGTCCATGCTGTTCCTAACAACCTTGGCAACCTTTCAGATTGTATTGGCTTGACCTCCCACAAATGGATGCTCCTTCCTCAGTAAGGCAATGCCATCAAAACCCTTTTTATGTCTGCAATGAAAGCTCAATAGATTCTGCTTTAGGGCAGGCAAGGGGCCCAGTCCTCTAGAGAATGCCATGGAACAAATCATTAGCTCTTTCTCTCCATCCTCTCATTGCAATAATCAGTCACTGATATACATCTTTGTCATCCCATTGGCAGCCAAGACAATGCAGGTTCTGTAGTTGTTTTTACCTGCTGTTTGTGACCTCTCATATGCCCAGCAGGCTGGGCTTCCTCCTTCAGGGCGAAGGCCAGATTCTCTATCCCAGTCTTCACTTGACAACATAGTTTTTTGGGCCGAATTGTACATCAGAGGTTCTGACAGTCTACAAGTGGTCAAGAAACCCTCCTGCAGTGCCCCTATGTTTCAGAATGGTTGCCATTCTCTATCTTGGTCAGAACTGAGCATGGCCACTTTAAGACATGCTTTTTGCACTAATTTATTTTCTGTTCACCCTTAAATGTTCACGGGCCTGTTCACGCTGCCCAGAGTCATCTTGTGTGAGATGGGCGGCTATATAAATGAGATGGATGGATGGATGGATGAGCCGTGGTCATCCTGTCATTTCTCTAGGTAATATCTAGTAGCTATTTCAGTTTGTTGCCAATCAGTGCATGACATCATCATCTTGCACTTGAACGCAGGATGTTTCCTGAAGAGCTCACAAATATTTAACCACTGATACTTCCCCTGAACCCTGCCTGGAGGGTCACCTTTTTCATGTGGCTCTTACAGCACATCTGTTTCCTGTACCTTCTTATTGGCAGTAATTTTGACTCGCTGAAAGAGGAGTCGCTGTGTAAAGCACCAACGTAAGTTTTCATAAAGCTAAGGTTATTCAAAGCCCAGGTATCTGCTTTCTACCAAATGCCCCAGGTTCACCTGGGACAACTGATTTCATGAAAGTCGCTCTTTCCTTAACTTGCTACTAGCCTAGAACAAATTGTGCACTCCCTCGACACCTGGACCGCCTTCACTTGCTGTGTTTAGAGTATTCCTTCATTGCCCTTCTCCCAGCCCCTGCTCCTTAGATGCAAGCGGGGTACACCATTTCATTTCACTTCGTGATTTGCCAGATGGGTTGTCCAAACTATTAATTCCGCTTGGCAGGTTGGCCAAGAAACTGTGACAGAAGGTGCCCATTGAGCTCCCTGAAAGGATGTCATAGAAAAGAAGACCAAGACCTGCTCTCTACAGCTCAGAGAGCATTATTCCTCAGAGTGCAGGAATAATGGGCTTAAGCCATAGGGAAGCAGATTCCATCTGCTGTTTTTTCCTCAGAGTACAAACATTTTGACGTTGCAATCAACTATATAGAGAAGGCACAGGCTCTCTTCACTGGACATTTTTGAACAAAGATTGGTCAGCCATTGGCCTGGGATTCTTACATTGAAGAGAGTGTCGGACTGGTCTAATGACCCCTTCTCTGAAGTGTCCCAACCTCCAGAGCAATGCAGGATGGCAACGTGATGCCAGTCTTCCAGCTTCATTAGAAGTTCACACTCGATGTGTATACTTTATTTGGCCAGTGGTCCTAGACATTTAGGCTAGGTAATTTTGCTACTAACTTTTAGCATGTGCTGCCAGAGTGGGAAAGGACAAGTTGCTTCCCCATAGCTGTAATTCTTCAAAGTGGGCATCTTATGCTTTCACCCCACCTCCCTTCCTTTCCTTCTCAGATGCCCAGAGGGAATTTCAGGTTTGACCACTCTCTACCACTTTTCCCTAGAGGGAACAGATAGATAGGCCAAATCCATGAGCAGTAAGAGCCTCTAACCATCTTGGTTAGAAAAACATCCAGAGTTTGTTCTGTGCAGGAACAAAACTCTTGTGGGAGTGAAGAGATAACCAGAAGTTACTTGTTCTTCCTCCTGGAAACACATGACCTCAAGTGGGTTCTAATTCAGATACTATGGAAATAAAAAGGTGAAATAAAATCTTCATCAGCTTGTCTCCCTGTGATGTACGTGGATGCTTCTATGTAGTTTTCTTGGCATGATATGGAAGTGGTTTGCCGCTGCTTGCTTCCAGATGTTTTTCAACTTCCTAGCTTAGCCTACAGCCCTGGACTTTTAGATGGTCCCACATTCAAATGCCAACCAGCACCAATCTTGCCTGGCTTCTGACTTTATGTGACTTAATGTTGCTTTTAGGCTTAATGTTGCGTTGGAGATTTTCACCTAGAGGTTGGAGTGCAAATGTCCCAAAATAATGAGTTGCCTTGTATATTCTCAGACTTGTCATCTGCTTGGAGAAGTTAGGCCATGGTGCTGTTTCCTGAATTTGTTTGGATTGAAGCCAGATCAGCTTTCAGCAACTGAAAAAAAGTAAATCACTTTGAATTTGGCTCAATTGGTCATGGCGTGCAGCCAATAATTTGGGTAAAAATGGGGAAGGATTTTTCTTTAAACTTTTCCAGTTTTATTATGGAACTGTATCTCCCAGGGTTTCTTTAGCAGAGCAGTTAATTTTACTGAGGGATCTCAAAGTAATAAAAGTCCTAGGTGAGCAATAAGTAGCTTGAAGACAGTCCTTCTTACTTTAGACTTTCTGCCACAAGGAAGGACTTCGACACACCCTGCCTAAAGGTTGGGCAAACAAGGAATATCAAGGTGGAATCAGGTGGGCCTTTCCTCACTTGCACCCAGCCATGGAACAAAGCTGCCCTGGCAACCTCTTCTTTCTGCTCCATCTCCCTGGTGTTGCCTTCATCTTGCCTGCTCCCGGAGAGTGAGAGAGGCTGAAGTTCCCCATGGCGGTTCCAGCACTCCCTTCTGACAAAGCCTGATGGTACCCCCAGGGTGTGTAAAATCTCTTAGACTTTGTCACCTTGGAAGGAAGTCAGGGACTGCAGTGACTGGAAACAGACAACAGAGGCAGGAGAGGCAGGAGAGGAAGGCAATGGGACAGCAGATTTCATCTGCCTTGAGGAGGGTGGCGAGTGCTCCAGCTTGGCGGTGAGGAAAGATCCTTTGGACTCAGCAATGAGTATTTAGCTACTTGAACCCTCCTCAGTTTAACAAGGCTGAGCGAGAAAGATAGGTCGTGGGGTTAGCTGTAATCTTCCTGGCTATCCGTTTATCCATGATGTACAAAGTACCGTAAGTTCAAAGCAACCGTTCCAGGTATTCTCAGCTTGGAATAAAATATCGACATTTCTAGAGCTTTGTCCAGAACTTGGGGGGCATAAAGGTGGCAGTTTCACGTGTTCTGAGATCCTTGAGCCCTATAAGTAACTTGTTTTTAAGTGATCACTGGCTTGGGAATTATTTCTATGTGTTGAATTTTGGCCGGTTGATTTCAACAAAACCTAAAAATCAAAATAAGGTCTGGTGCTTAAGAACTATCCTCCTGTTTTTTCCTTCTATGGATTGGATGATAGGCAGCAGCATTGAGGATGGAGAACTGCCCACCCATTTATGGGCGTTGGACAAAAGGAAGTAGTCAAACTTGGTTTGAGCTCCTATTGGTTGCTCTGTAGAACCCTTGAGGTACTTCAAGCTTTGCTCCATCATTACACAACCAGGTTGTAACGTTCTGAGTAGGCTGCTTTGTCCCACACTTGAAACAAAATTGTAGAGATTTCCCCATTTTAGAAATAAAGAATTAGAAAGGCAGGCTGTGTCCCTCAACTATCATGAACTAAGTTTGGGTTCTGATGGGCTGCTTTTGGGACAGGTTGCCTTTTCCTTTCAACTTTAGACTCCCTGGTTTAACGTCTGCTGTGACAGTTCAAGTCTAAACAGCTCTCCTTGGTCTGTTTATGGCTTTATCTCAGCCATCGTTCCTACCCTAGAGTGGCTGAGAACACAATGGGGTTTGGCCTGTTTGTACCTTTTTTTCTAGCTAAGAGGCCTAACTCTTTCTTTTTGACAGCACCGGCAACTCCTGAAGGACAGCTTCATGGTGGAGCTGGTGGAGGGATCTCGAAAGCTGCGTCATGTCTTTCTCTTCACGGATCTGTTCCTCTGCGCCAAACTCAAGAAACAGATTGGAGGGTGAGCTCCACCTGGAAGCAGTTCTGTAGGGGAGAAGAGCTGTGGCTGGGTGGTGCAAGCAGAGAACTTCCTTAGGGATGGGCTGGATGCCAGGATACAAAAATAGTGTTTCTGAACGTGTGCCGGGGATTTCTCTTTCTAACTGAGGAGGGGGTGTTCTGCATTTCTGGGCTTTTCCTTGGAATCTTCTTGGAGCCTTCAGCTCTGAAATTTGTGTGATGTTTATGAGGCAGAAATTGCAAAGAGAGGTTGCATGGCTGGAAAGCAATATTTTTATGAGGCATCCAAAGACATTCCAGCCAATGTCCATGAGATGCTTCCTTGCAACCCAAGTTCTCTATCGTACTTTTATCTGTTTTCTAGATGGGTGAGTTTATGTTATAGATTCCCAAAGCCAGGCATTCAGGCAAGTTTTAAAAATAGAGGGAATATCGAGATACTGTAGTGAAGGGGAAAGGTGAGCACTTTGAAAGGTGTGCAAGGGAGAACCCCATGCAAGCAGTTCCAAAAAGCCACCTGACCAAGTGCCTGCTGTGAGCTTCACAGCCTCTTGCAAGACTCGCAGGATTGATGAGGCCAGGGAAGGCTAGCTAACCTTCAGCCTTCTCACCTTTGCAGGAAGAGCCAACAGTATGACTGCAAATGGTACATACCCCTCTCAGATCTCAGTTTCCAGATGGTGGATGACTCAGAGACAATGCCAAACATCTCTCTTGTGCCAGACGAGGAGCTAGATGCCATGAAGATCAAGATTTCCCAACTCAAGAGTGACATCCAACGTGAAAAAGTAAAGCTGGAGGAGGAATTGGAGTGGTTTTGGTGGTGATAAACCATCCATTATTTCTGTATCACTGGGCAGACTAACAAACTTTAGATAAAGAAATACTAATTTGCCTAGGGACTGTGGCTTCTTTGTCACAATGCCCAGAGTGACTTAGCTAACCGCTGTTAAAGCAAACCAGGCAGCTGTACAGTTGTTTTATTCTGAGAACAGTTAGCCAAATTGGAGCCCTACACGCAAAAGCCATGTGGTTTTAGTATGCTTTCTGCTATGCCTGGACTAGGGAGGGTGGGCACACTTGGTGCCATGGAAAACCTCAACTCAGGCCCTCTTTTGGTACCCAGGAGGGTGACAAAGTCCTGTAGTTTGCTTTGTGCTTACTGGCTTGACCGTGGAGGCAGCAGTAGGGAAGCTCTTATTCCTTTTCTCTGGACTCCAGAAACTGGAAGTCCTTTTCTGTGGACATTGGAGCCCTGATTGCTGCTGTTTCCAGATGAAGCAGAAGGAGAACTCAGGCTTACTGGGGTCTAATGGGTTTTGTGGAACCCAGACTCCATTCAGACGTGTGAGGAAGTTAGATGCTGCGTTCCCTGCATCCCTCAAATTGTGAACAGAAGAGAACAGAATGTAATCCCTGTGTGGGCTTCTCTCATCCTCAGAGAGCTAATAAAGGCAGCAAGAACTTGGAGAGGTTGAAGAAGAAGCTGTCTGAACAGGAATCCCTGCTTCTCCTGATGTCTCCTAATATGGCTTTCCGAGTGCATAATCGCCATGGCAAAGTGAGTGGTCTGCCGGATTCCTAAGCTCGCTCTGTGCAAAACTGTCTGTTCCAGGAGTGGAACATCCTGTGTTTCTCCCAGAACCATCCAGTTTGACTGGGACAGCGGGTGGGTGCATGTTTCCCAAGGTAAAGCGTCGTTGCAGAAACGGTTTGCCGAGTGTTACAGACCCCTCTTCCAGGCTCAGGGGCAAAGGATGTGGTTTCCCTAGCTGTTCTCTTTTGAAATGCCATCGCCGCCTCCTGGTTCTGCAAGGGGGCTCGGTGACTTTCTTTGCCTCACCCTGTTTAATATCCTGGCCCCTGAAAGGCTGCCTTTCTCTGCCAAAAGTGTGAAGCAGAAACTACTTTTCTGAGAGTCCCTTCCATGATCAGTTGCCCCAGACCTTGGGCACCTCAGGAGGGTTTTGCACTCTAACAGCCCCTTACATAAGTCAGTTTGCATGCTACAGCTGGGTTATAAAGCACCAGTCCAGCGGTCATCTTTGTCAGGGGTGTGAGGGCCAAGCAGAAGTGGGGTCCCAACTTCCAGCCAGAGTCCCCCTCAGCACTTGGAGGGAGAGGTGCTGGCAGTAGTCAGATCTGCTCCTGAGGTTTTGGGGTCAGGTCAGCAGACCAGAGATTCTCGGCACCCAGGAGAGACTGGCACCCATGTTGTTCCCACCTGGCTTCAGCCTTAATTCCCTCTGGTCTCCAGGCTGCCCAGCCAGGGTGGCTGAAGCTCTCCACCCTCAAGTCCTGCAGGGCTTCAGCTCCCCTCATGGGCCTTCCCAGTCAGGAGGTGCCACTCTGGTTGGCTGAGCTTCCCCCTCTCCCTCTGCTGCCTTCAGCTCTTGGTGTGCATGGGGGGCTGTGCCTCATTCAGACCCACATCCTCTGAGGCAGGGTCACAGAGCTGGCAAGGGGCTTCTGTGTGCCACGGCACCAGGCTCCTCAGCCTGGCTGTCCTCAGAGGAAGGTGGTATGTCTGGCTGCCCAGGTGGTTGAGTCCTCATGACTGCTGGTCATGAGACCCACATGCCTTGCAACACGCCCTTTTTCTTTGTACAGTCCATTTAGTTGTCTGTATTACCTGGCAGAATATGAAATATCATTCAGACCAGCCAGTTGCCAAGCTTCTGTGCGGCGAGGATTTGCCAAGAAGTATATGAAACAGCCCCCCAGAGCCCTCTTACACCTCACTTTCTGATGGTGCTTTGTATACACTGTGGCTATTATTTCATACCCTTTATGATTGTTTGCCATGTAGTCTTACATAGTGGATTATATAAGGAAAATGTTTAAACGTTTATCCATTTTGCAATGGATGCTTTGTACATTGTATTTTAATTCTTTCAATAAACTCGAAGCAGCAAAAATACATTGGCTGAGTTATGAGAGAGGAAACTTCTAGAGTAGACTTTGGACATATGGAATTGCTGGATAAAACACGTAACACTGAAATCATGATTTTTATGGGTTGCAATCCCCTGTGCTCTCTCCCCCTTAGAGCTACACTTTTCTCATCTCCTCGGACTACGAACGGGCAGAATGGCGAGAGATCATCCGGGAGCAGCAGAAGAAATGTATGTGCCCCGGCGGGATCCCGTTGTGGTTGGGCACTTGGCATTTGGGGGTCCCAAGGCTGGTCCTTCTGCTGATAGAGGCGCATCACAGCGCAGCTCCTTGCAAGGGCTGGGCAAGGGTGAACGTGGACGTGGGGCTGGTCTCGTACGTGGTCCCTGCCGGTCGCAGAAGTGTCTTCTAGTGCTTCTTCCACAAAGCCTCAGGGACGGGCATCTCGGCTGCATCTCACTCTGCGCTGGGCTCCTGCGGATGGTCTGTCTTTGCTAAATGGGTGCTGGTGCTGCTGCCTCTAGGGAGGGCCAGGCTGCTTGTTGTGAGAGACGGCGCCTTGCCCCCAGACGGGAGGCTTTGCATTGTCCACACAGATGGGGGGGGGCTGTTGTTCCCAGGGGGTCCCATGGGGTGGTCTTCCTGGCAGTAATTCCCAAAGCACAGGATAGTCCATTCCCACTTCCAAGTCTAGAAGAGCAAAGGCGTCTCTGTGGCCCAAGCACGTCATTCTCCTCTGAACTGCAGGCTTCAAAAGCTTTTCACTGACGTCGGTGGAACTCCAGATGCTGACAAATTCTTGTGTGAAGCTTCAGACTGTACATCACATTCCCCTCACCATTAATAAAGAAGGTGAGTGTGTGAGAAGGACCAGTCCAGCACCCCTGCCGTTGCACTTGTTTCCTGCGTGCTTTGCCCACTGCTGAGCAGTGCCCGGTCTCGGTCTGCACAGCCACCTGCCGTGCGCTTCAGAGCATGAAGTCCGGCGGGGCTCCTGCTTATCCTGGAGGGAGTGCGCTGCCCTCCTCCCCCAACGAATAGGGGCCAGGAGGTATGGAGGCCTGAGGAGATGCACGAGGGAGAGGGCCCTTCTCCCGTTCTGCAGAGAGGGCGTCTCGCTGTGGTCAGTCAGGATCCTTTGGACAGCTGCTCAGCCTCCAGCCGGACAGCTTTTGCTCTCTTGGATTTGGGAAGGGATTTTGACAGATTTGTTTAGAACTATTGGAACCCTAAAATTCCTAGAACTAAATTTATGCTGCTTGGGTTTCTCAAACTACAGCCTAAAGGTTACCAAACTGAGGTGATCTTAACTTTTCAATCTTCTTCTCCCTCCCTTAAAACAGAATTCTGGCCTTGCTCTGGGGAACTCCATTTCCTCTGTGGAGCTGCCCTGACTGTCACCTTTGTATGTTTCTGACCATAGATGATGAACCCTCCGGCCTCTATGGATTCCTGAACGTCATTGTCCATTCTGCCACCGGCTTCAAGCAGAGCTCAAGTGAGTGTAGATGCACAACAGGGTGTACAAAGGGGTGGAATAACTGTTGTGCAAAATAGGGCAGTGTGCCCTCTTTGGTGCTTAAAATTGGGCCCGAATTAAAGGTCCTGGTTATTTTTTGAGCAGAACTTGAGTGACCTACAGATGGTCACCGAATGGCAATGGTGGTGGTCTTTATGAAATGCGATGAAAGGGTATTAAAATGCCTGCAAGAAACGGGCCTAAAAATGCTCAATTTGTTTGATTTCATAATTAACGATTTCCTGTTAGTTCAAACTCTCATAAGGGCTCTGAATGACAGGTAATTGGAATGGAAAGAATAGAAAACAAATGCCATATTTTACACCAAAAATATGTGCAGTGTAGCCCCCCCACCCCCACCCCCCGCATCTGGGTTGGGATCAGTACTTCATAATGTGTTCATAAATGATCTGGAATTAGAGATGAACACTGAGGTGGCCAAGTTAAAATTTTATGGGATTCAGAACGAAATGCAAAATTATGTGCTTAAGGAAACAGCTATCAGCTGCACAGGCCTGTAGTGGGGGGAAGTGGAAGGGAACAAAGTGGAGCAGGTGCAGAGAAGGGCAATGAGAATGATCTGCGAAGAGAGATTGAACATTTAGCATGGGGAGCAGGAAAACAGAGAGCCCTTATTAAGTATCTGAAAGGGAGTCACAGCGAAGGTCAAGGCCAGTTCTGTGTGGTCACTGTAATAGATTTATGTTACAAGAAGGAAGATTCCAACTGAACGTTAATACCTCCTAACACTAAAAGAGGTGGATGTGTTCTAGGATTGGGCATCCGAGAGGGCCGCCCAATGAAACGGCCACCCGGAGCGCAACTGCCATGGCGAGCAGGAAGAGGGCGGCAGACCCCGGGCTTAGGAAGAGAGCTACAGAAGAAAACGCCAAGATGGCGGCCCTCCTGGGGGAGTCCGTGGGGCCGCTATGCTTTGTCTCCGTGCCTCAGAAAGTCTAGTTCTAAAGCTGGAAAAGGGGCAGAGAAGGGAACCCGATGCAACTGGGGGGTGAGAGCAGTGGGCTGGGGGCCCTTACTGAGTCCTCCTTTGCGTCGATACCTGATGAAGAGCGTGGGGGGTCGGCTTCCATCTCGGGCACTTCGTTAATAGCCGCTGGTGGAGATTCAGAGAGATTCACTTGGGCTGGGCTGTTTCTGCAGGCTTAGTGAAGCGTGGAGGCGGTTTCTGCGCAGCCCAGGGGCCCGCCCTTGCGGTCCTCCTTTCCACCAGCAGCCGCGTGGCTGGCGCACTTATGGCACTGATTCGCAAGCCCAGCTGGCACTTGGGGACAGGCAGGAGGGCTGAGTGTCTTGTCACAGGGTCAGTGCTGGACAGCGCATCAGAGGTCACGTAGTCCAGCCCCCCCGCTCGGTGCAGGATCAACTACCCAGACTCGCTTTGAAGTCCTCTGGAGGGGACCATGTTCCTTCAAGAGGCAGCCTGTTGACAGCTCCTAAGATCTGATCCGATTCTCCTCCTATCCTGTGGGGTGGCAGAGGCATTCCTCTCCCCTTTCTTATGAAACCCCTTTGGACGTTTGTTTATTGATGGCTTGATCGACTTCTGTGACTCCTTGATTACCGGAGTGAATCTAAGCGGATTCCGGTGAGCCTGCCTCCCCCCAGCCTTTTCTAAGCATGCCCAGCTCCTTTACTCATCCCTCCTAGAACTTGGTTTCCAGTCCCCTCACCCTGGAGCCCGCTGCTCGTTCTGGCCCACAGGCTGGATCCGGGCCTCAGGGGCCCGCCTTTTCATTTCTTGGCCCTGAAGGTTTCTGCCAGGCGTCCCTCGTCCAGAGAAGGGCTTTTTTGCCTCGCCCGTTTCCACCCTTACCACACCCAACCATGAAATGAGAGACGCTTCCGTCGACAGAATGGCATTTTAGAAACCAATAACCTTAGATTGCAGAGTAGACGTTACCTCTCTTGCATGCCCAACTTGGGTGTGGCTCTCAGGAGGACTGGATCGATGGAGCCATGGGAGCCACAGCCTGGGCATCTGACGGGAAGGGGAAAGCCCGCTGGTCACACGCCCAGCCAGGTTGTGGCCCCCAGTGGGGACCTGGCAGCAGACCAGCCTCTGTACTCCCGAGAGCCCCGGGGAAGGTGCCGGGAGGGCTTCTGAGATCGGATGCTGCGCTTCGTTCGTTTCGCTGCATGTGGAGATGCCTGGCAATCCGAGTTCTTCAAGCCGTGAAAAAGTGCCAGCCCCGCCTACCCGGGGACCACGTTCAGAATCAGAGGTGGCCGTGGAGTGCAGTGAAACCAGGACAGTCGCCCTCTGGGGGAGGCGGGCGGCATATACATTGGATGGATGGATGGATGGATGGATGGATGGATGGATGGATGGATGGATGGATGGATGGATGGCACTGCTGCGAAGCCGTGGTGAAACACAGAGCTGGAAGAACTAGCCAGGCTAGTGGGGAGGCCTGGCGCGATATGGTTCATGGGGTCACGAAGAGTCGGACACGACTGAACGACTGAACAACAACAAGTGGGGAGAAGCCGATCATTTCTGTGGTCCGGCTGGGGGGACATGTTGCACACACGGGGGGGGCATCTCTTCTCTGGCTGGGTTCATGTCTTGTGCCTAGCCTTAATGTGGCTTGAGTTTGTCGGTGGTAGAGGTCCAGTCAATTGTGTTGATTGAGCTGAGCCAGCCTCACGGCATCTTGGATGGCGGTGCCCCAAAGAGGTGCCTCAGGATTTGCAAAGCCAGAGCTCGGCCCCTGTGGGGAAGGGCCGTCTTTCAGACAAGGCTCTTTCACATTAAGGCTCAGCTGCAAGGGCCGCAGGGTTCAGAGCAGGTGGAGCGTGGCCTGAGGCGGGCTGAGGAGTGGTGCGCTTACCTGACCCAAAGGCTGGCTGGCGTTGCCTCCTGCCTGGTGCAGCAGAAGACCCCCGCAGCCCGAGGGGCTCTTACCAGAGCTGCGGCTTCTTCCCTTCTCTCCCGCCCCCAGGCTTGTACTGCACCCTAGAAGTGGACTCCTTTGGGTACTTTGTGAACAAGGCCAAAACGAGGGTTTACAGAGACACCGCAGAGCCCAACTGGAACGAGGTAGGTGGGAGCAGCGCTGGGGGGACTCTATGGCCCCAGCTTTCTTCTTGCCTCAGTTCCCTCGGCAGAGCAGTTTTACAGCCGAATAGGACGGCCGGAAGGAGGATGACAGATGCCTCGCCCCAAATGGGAAACGTTGCAGGAATAGTCTCGTTTTATGTTAATGCACAAAGTTTTGGTTTTGTAAGAAAAATTGGGAAGACTGATTCACAGATCAATTACACTTTAGAATAAATGGATCTAGTACTGGATTAGATCCAACTTAATACTGGGGGGGGGGGACAGGACAATAAATAAGAAGCTGGCAGTAAGTATGAATTAAATAAGGTAATAAAACATGACAAAATTGTGTGATTTAACTTTAAAAAAAAAACAGCTTCTTATTTTACCCATGTCTGACATTGTTTATATATCGTGCTGCTGTGAAAGTGGGTCTTCTTTTCTAAATTTGCATTATAATGTTATTTTTAAAAAAATGTTTTTATCTTGATTTTTAAGAGATTTTTTTAGGACCTAATCGGTCCTAAAAGCAAATAACTTGCTCAGCAAAAGGGCTTTTGTTCTACTGTGTTACCTGACTGGGAGACTTCAGTCAGTCCCAGGATCCCCAGGGCTGCGAGCGAGAAAGGAGCCGTGCCAGTCTGTTCGGAAGGACTTTGGATTCAGGAATGAATCCTGGAAGGAAAGGCGTGAAGAATCGGCACAACGCCCCAGTTTGAGACCCGCGTGGCACAGAGACCTTGAAAAGGCTCGGCTGCTGTTTCCTCTCCCTTGGGGACTTCACTGTTCTGGCAAGCGCTGTGAGGGCTGTAGCCCCTGAATGTCGGAAGCCAGGGAAGGTCTCCCCTTTGGCAGGGACGAAGCCTTCCAGTCCGCCCGTCTTCAGGGAGAGCGTGGCGAGGCCGAGCTTTGCCCAGCAGAGCCCCTCTGCCTGCTCCCGTTGCCCCGTAGCTCTGAGCTCTTCTTTCCTGCAGGAGTTTGAGATAGAACTGGAGGGCTCCCAGACCCTGCGGATCCTGTGCTACGAGAAATGCTACCACAAAACCAAGCTCACCAAAGAGGACGGAGAGACCATGGACCGCATTATGGGCAAAGGCCAGATCCAGGTGGGTAGCTGCTGCCAGTCCTTTCTGTTGGCAAGTTGGGGCAGGGTCCGGGTGGCCTGGGAGCTGCACACCACTGCTCACCCTCCCAGTGAGGGATGGGTAACTTTAACTTCCATTTAACAGGAAATGAGGTGGCAAATACTCAGGAGGATTACGCTGCAATTGTGTATTTCACATCCACCGCCTCAGATTGAAAATGATGGCATGCGCACATTGAGGGGGAAGTTTTGGGGCATGCGTGCGGTCCTGGAGCCTCTGGGTGGGAACCTGGAAGGGGAGCCACTGCCCAGCATGGTCCCTATCAACTGGCCTTCCCCCGAAATCCCTGGAAAACCTCACTTTTCCATTTCCCTCAGTATGTTGGGGTAGGTAGAGAGAGGCATTAAGGCTTTCCTCCTCAGACATGGTGGCACTCTCCCTCTTGCGCACACACGACATGGCAATTTGCCAACCTAAAAGCTTCCTGGGGGGGCTATTGCTTATGGTCAGGATGTTACGCTTTAAGAGCATTGTGAAGGGTAATCAGAGGGAGGGGGCTCTATGGCAGGGTTTTTCTAACTCCTTCAGGTTGCAGAACCTGTTTGTTAAAAATCTGTTAAATTCTCCAAGCCCCCCATCAGAGACAAGCTCTAGCAGTAGAAAACTGGCTGGGTTCGAGGACCTGCTCTAGTGGACGGGGAAGGCCTAACCCTGAGCTGTGTCCTCCGGGGGGTGGGGGGGAGCAGGACCAAGGAAGGGAGAAAGAGGAAAGTGGACGAAGGGGAAAAGGCCAGGGAGTCTGGGGCAGGGGAGGGAGGCCGCGCTGCCGAAGCCCCAGACCTCCACAAACAGCTCAGCTGGCCTTGACCGGTCTTTGCGCTGGGATGCCCCAGGGCGTCTCCCGCCCCTTCAGGATGGGCAGGTGGCCTAGCCAATGCAGCCTTGCCAGCTTCTCCAAGGGTGGGATGTGGGACCCTCTTTGAGCTGTTATCTGGCTGTGCCACTGCAGCGGGTGAGGCTGAAGGGAACGAGACGCTTTGCCCGCTGCTGCAAGGTTTCCCCAGAGACTAGGTGGGCTCTGAGGTCCTGCCTGTTGTGGCGCTCCGGATGTTGCTGGCCCCCTTTGCCCCTGGCCCAGAGGGATTTTTCGGCAGCGCATGGCCCCCCTCTCCTGTAGTGCAGGCAGTACGTTATCAGATTAGCTGGTGGGGCCCAGGGATTGTTTTATTATTTATTTATATATTATTTATTCTTACACCACTTTCCATCTCGGCTGGGCAGATTCTGCTGGTCTGTAGGGTTTCCTTCCTGGGAGAAAGCACAGCAGGGCGTTGGCTCCCTTTCCCGCCCTCGGGAGCAGCTGGGCGGATTGCTTTGGCAAAAGCTGGGCAGGTGGAATTGTCCAGTTTCTCTCCTCCTGCCACAAGGAAGTTGCTCTGATAGCGTCTCCCTTTCTGGCTGCGTCTTGCTCATTCTTGGGAGTTGCATGTTTTGTGATCGGTGGCCTCATTTTCTCCCATCTGGGATTCGCAAATTGCACCGCCAGGAAGAGAGGTTGGCGTTCCTCCCTTTCTGCTTTGTGCAGAAGCTCAGCTGTTTGCAAGGGGCAAACTTGGCATTTCTCGTTTCATCATCTGATCCCTCTTTCTTGGGAGAAAAAGGTGCTTTTTTCTTTGCGCAACCTTTTATGGCCAGAGCAGATGGTTCCGTAGCAGGATTTGCAAGTGTGTGGGCAGAGGTTCAGACACTTTCCCGTCCATACCCAAAACAGGAGTACTTCACTGACATTCAGTATGTGTGTATGGCATTTGATGCATTGCGGGGCAGAACTGGAGTACAGTTTTTGATTCCCACCACTGAAAGTTTCATCCTGGTTTGTGCCTGGGAAACTGCCTCCTTGGGGACTCCAGCAGGAAGTCTGCAAAGCTGCAGCAGGAAACCCCATCACACCATGGACATGCAGGGAGCAGCTGATCTACAATTGACAGAGAAGGGCCCCCAGTCCCTAATTATCATGGCATCCGGGCTCTCTGAAAAGTGGGTCCTACGGACCAGTTTGTTTATCGCCACCTTTCACTCCTTTCGTTTGGAAGCTCCAGGGGGCCACATGCCTGCCGGTCTCTCTGCCTACTGGCTCTTGGGCTGAAAGGGGGGACTGGCCTAGAGTCCCCAAGGAGCTTCTGTGGCTGGGGGGGACCAGGACTGGCTCTTCCTACTCCGAGTCCCGCACTTTCCCCACTACCCCACCCTACTGGCTCAAGGTCCCTCAAGGACTTGCAAGGCTGAGTGGGGGGGCTAGAACCTGGGTCTCCCCACTCTTGGGTCCAGCAGATTCACCACTGGATCACCCCAGCTCTTGGGCTGAGCGGGAGGGACCAGCCCCAAGTCCCCTAGGGAGCTTCCATGTCTTAAGGAGAACTAGAACCTGCTCTCTTGGGCCCCGTCCAGCATAGTAATGCTGTACCACACTAGTTGTCGATGGTTGCCCTTTGTCCCCCCCCATCCCCAATACACTACGTATCAGCTGTAGGCAAGATTACCTGGGGCTGCCAGGTAATTTGAGGCGCAGATTGTTAGGTTCTTCAGTTCTGCTGATGTCCGGCATGTATTGCCTTTCCCAGATACCTTGGTTGACACTCGACCGGGAATTGTTAGGGTGACCTGAGGCTAACAGCATTAAGTGCATTGGTAGTGATGGTATTTCTAGCATTCATTTTAGTTTAATTTAACTAAAGCCTACTTCAGACTGAGTTAAGGTTATTAGTTTCTCTGGCCCTTCCGCTTCTTTCCTACTCTTCCCTTCCGTTCTTGGAATTGGGGCCCAGTGGCTCAGGGCAGACGCGGCTCTGAGCTGGGAAGGTGGCCTGTTCCTGTTCAGTGGCGCTGTGTCGTTTCCTCCGGCTCGACGGCCTTCGAGCCAGGATGCCTTCCCTCGCCCTGATGCCCAAGCGGCCCCTCGGGAGCCCGAAGGGGCCGTGCCCAAACCGACTCTGCTCTGGAAGGAGAGAGACCGGCCCTTCTCCAAACACTAACAGGCCTTTGATTTTTCCCCACCAATCAAGAATAAATAAAATACTGTGATGGTTAAAGGAGAAGGTGCTTAGATGTGAGACAAGAACAGCCACCAGCCTTTAGTTAGGAAGGTGCCCCTTTTCTTCTGCAAACGTTTTCTCAGGAATAAAATAATATTGCTCTTGGTAAAATGTAAATGGATGACTTTAAATTGTTGATGAGATACAGTAACGATGCACACCTCAGGTGAGAAAGAGGTTACCTTTTTCTGACTCTTGCTGGGAGAACCCCCGGATCAAGCTAATTACCAATTAGTAACGGCAGAGCTGAACCGTTACTAGTTAAACGCTCATTTTGCCGTGAAAACCTGCTTGGCCAGGATACGAAGGTGGCGCTCGTTGCCTCTCGGCTGAGTCATGAAACGGTGTCTTGGGCCAGCGCCCCACTGACCTAAAAGAGCCGTCGTTGTCTCGGCCGTTTGACCATGCGTAACAGTGCCGGTCTCAGGCGGGAAAAAGGTTGGAATCACAAGGACAAGCTGTGGCAAAAGCGGGGGGGGGGCTCCGTGTCCTCTTTCTTTCTTTTCAAGTACGGCAGGGCTGGGAAGTTCCCACTTCCACGTAGCCCGAGCCCACAACCCGCACTCAGTCGTCACTGTGGTACAGACAGGACAGTGTCAAAGTGTAGCGGATACAGTTCACTTTTTTTAGCAGCCTGTAGTAAGTTTAATCACAGTTCTGATTTTGAAAATAATGCTAAGGAACATCTGTTTCCCATATAAAAGAAGGTGTGTGAGCCCGCAGCTGCAAACCGCGAGCCAGCTTGGTCTAGCGGAGAAGGCCCCAGGCTCGAAAGCAGGAGACGGCGAGTTCGGGTTCCGCCTTAGGCGGGAAAGCCGGCCGGGCAACTTTGGGCCAGTCCCTCTCTCTCTCAGCCCAGCCCACCTCACAGGGTTGTTGTGGGGAAAGGAGGGGGAGGATGGAGTATTAGGTCTGTTCGTCACCTTGAGTTATTTATACAAATAAGAAAGGCAGGATGAAAAATCTTCAAAAAAAGATGCAGCTCTTCTAAACCTTGGTTTAACGCTGTATGCAGATTCTTCCGTTATTCTGCGGCAGGCGAACTTGCTCTCACTGGACGCGCTCAGGTTCATCTGACGCAGAGCCTTTGTGGAAGGTTTCGCGCGAGCTCTGATAGAAATACGGTGGAGCTCCCAGTTCACCAGCGGAAACCAGACGCCAGACAAGCAGCTCCCTCTCAGTTCTGAGACAGGAAGAAGCTCGTTGCCCTTCCCCAGCCCCAGGAACAGCAGCCCTTCAGGCTTCGGCCTCCCGAGTAGCAGCAGCAGCAGCAGCAGCAGCAGCAGCAGCAGGTCCTTGTTAAAAGGGGGACTGCCGCAGGTGAACGAGAACCAGCACGGTAGCACAAGAAGAGACGCGGGCCCCTCGGTCCGGGTGTTTTTCCTGCAGCTGTCCCCGCAGACTCAGCTGGGAAGCATCTGCCAGAAATTCTGTGCGGCCCCCGTGGCAAAAGCAGGAGAAAAGGAGATGGGCCCGTGTTTGGTATTCAGCATAGTTCTTTGCCTGCCAAAAATGTCCTAGCCTTTTCCCGGGTGGGGGCAATAAGCCGAAGCATAAAAAATGAGTGTTTTCTGTTTTGTTGTACGCTGTGAAGAGCCATGGACTTTATAAGAAAACCCGGTACAGTTCTTTTTCAGGTGATCTTGGTTTGGCAGATACAAAATGGCAAAGTCTGTGATTTGCTCGCCATGTTGATGTCGCCATTTAATACCTGGCTAAATGTGTTTTTCAGCTGGATCCACAAGCCTTGCAAGATAAAGACTGGCAACGCACCGTCATCCTGATGAATGGGGTAAGGCAGACCGTTCAGGACTACAGACTCGCCTTCTGGGGGTGTACATGCCTCATTTCCAGCCCTCCCCACTTCCTGGTCATATGATAACATCTGCACACGTGTGTTACGATGCTCCTTGCCAGCACCAGGCCCATCGTCTGTTCGCTGAAAAGAGCAATCGCCCATCTGACTTACTACACTTTACGTTAATTATCCATAACTGGGAGACGTCTCTGGTCAATCAGTTCTGTTACAACCACTCTACAAGGAAGCGTTCTTGTATTTACATACTGTAGCAGCTTATGCCTGTGAAGAAACAATGCATGATAAAGTATACTAAAGTAAAACGAAAACAAAGCATGACCAATGAGAGGTAAAATCACAATCAGAAAGGCCGTTACACAAGGCACGTGGAAAGTGACCTTTTAGGAAATACTGCTATGCACTATGTGAACTCCAGAAAAATATCTGCTGGCCTAATGCATATTTTAATTAAGAAGAAGCTTTCTCAGTTGACAATAGGTTTTCTGTTCTTAGATGCTTCTTTCTCTTGTAGCTTTGCTGTTTCTGCTCCCTTTTGACATACAGTTAGTGGGTAAGAAATGCCGGAGCAGCCCTCCTTGGCCCAGGCACTGGGGCCTGTCCCCAGGCTACTTGCTTCCAGGCTCCACTCTGTTGCTGGCCCTCTGTGGTCGGGGGGAATCCAGCATTACCTGGAACAAGGAACTGAGACGTTCTCTCTTTCCAAGGTCGAAGTGAAGCTCTCCGTGAAGTTCACAAGCAGAGAGTTCAGTCTAAAGAGGATGCCTTCTCGAAAACAAACGGGAGTATTTGGAGTAAAGATTGGTGTTGTCACCAAGTGAGTTACCGTATTTTTTTAATACTTGTTCATAGTTGAAGTCTTTCCATGTCATCTGTTGTGGGGATGTTGGTTCTCCTAACTTCAGCCAATCTTCTCCCTCAGAACCCCCATTTGCTGATTTTGGACTTGCTGTACTTGGCAGCCACTTCTGGGAAACGATTCATCCTGGGATTTTTCCAGGCTACTGAGCCGTAGCTGGTTTTTTCCATACCCAGAAATGCTCTCAACATCTGGATTTTGCTACATTATGTGAATCTCTTGAACTTTGGTCTGGGCTCCTTTGATTGTAGAGAGTGCAGTGGGGCTAGAGAACTTAAGAGGCACTAGTTATTTCTTGGCCAAAACATTGTTTGTAAAATTTTCCTTGACTTTTACATGTGCAAAAGATTAGGAAGTTAAACAAGGATTTCTTCCTCCCCCCTCAATCTAGTTTATTTTAAAAGACAAAAATGTGATTCTCTGAAGTAGAACAAATATTTTAATTAATTAGTTATAATATTTAGAGTCCGTATCAATGGATGGAAGCTGGACTGTTTGCAGTTGCCCAGCAAAGGATGGCCAGTGGTTTCCTGGATCAAAGCAGTGACCATGGAAAGGAGGTAGCGGAAGGATTGATGGGGCAGCATGAAGGAAAAGAACAGCTGTAACTGTAAATTGTAATATAGATAGGAAATATTTATTTATTCACCAAAATTTGTATGCCATCTATCCTATTCTAGGCAGCTTAAACTTATCTTATTCTAGGTGGCTTAAATCATAAAATACATCCATAAAACCAATAAAAAAATAAACAAAACTATTAAAAATTGTGAGTAAACTGACAGCTGCCATCAAATGAGTCCAGAAGCTCTATTAAAGAGGATTGTTTGCGCCATCTTCCAAATCTTGGTAGGGTTACGCTTAGCCTTCGGGGGCAAGCTGTTCCAGAGGGAGGGGCCTACATCTGAGAAGGTCAGTCTTCAGGTCCCAGCCTCCCCCAGCTTCTTTGAGGACCAGTGCCTAGAGCATCCTCTCCCCATTAGATCACACAGATCAGGCAAATTCTGTAGGAGGAAAATGGTTCCAAAGGCAACAAGGGCTGAAGGTGCAAAGAGCTTGAGGTGTGATCACCTGTATCTTGAATTGGGCCTGGAACCCTGCTGGTAACCAGCAAAACTCCAAAGAATAGGTATGGCTCTGCTAAACAGGTTGATGCTGTTTAGCAAAGAAGGTGCTGTGTTTCTGCCAGCTGTAGCTTCTGAGTTACCTTCAAGGGGACCCTCACATAAAGGGGATTGCAGTAGTTGAGCTTAGATAAGATAAGGATGGGAGTTACTGTCTTCAGTGCCTCCTGGTCCAGGAACGGATGCAGCTGGTGGACTGGCTAAAACTAACCTAAAGGTCTTCTGGCCATAGCTCCCACCTGTTCTTCCAGCAGGAGTCATGACTCTTAGAAAGCCCCCAGATTTGCACCTTTTCCTTCAAGGGAAATCTTTGAAGAATTATAGATGGAACATCAATACCAAAAGGTTTCTAAACCATCAACACCATCTTGGCAGGATTCAGTTGCAGTCTATTTCACCTTACTGAGTCCCTCACGGTCTCCGGGGACCAAGTCAGACTTCCACACATCTCATGTTTGGCACAAAGTTGAGATATAAATCTGGGTATTATCAGCATACTGGTGACACCTAACC
Organism: Python bivittatus; assembly: GCF_059951505.1. Lineage (NCBI taxonomy): Eukaryota > Metazoa > Chordata > Lepidosauria > Squamata > Pythonidae > Python > Python bivittatus. The sequence continues at coordinate 913,100 of NW_028277070.1, read as the reverse complement.
ATGAACCAATGGATGACCTATCCCTGTGGGCTGAGAAATAGGACTGAGCCTGGTCCACCCCACACTGAAGTGCCCAAGGGCTTGAACTCTCCTCTCCCAACAGAATCAGTTGACGCTGCCTACTCAGGAAGGAATGGAACCATGCAAACTATGCCCCCAGTCCCCAAACCCTGCAGGTGGCTCAAAAGGCTACCATGGGTGATGCTACCAAATACTGCTGAGCGATTTAGCAGGACATGAAGGTGCACATCACCTCTGTCCGCATTCCAGCTCAGGCCATCTATAAGAGCAGCGAATGCAATCTCTGCCTCATGCCCAGGCCTAAAGCCTGATTGGAAAGGATCCACATTATCCATCTCATCTAAGGCTCGCCCTAAGTGAAACCAGCTACCTTCTGTAAAACCTTCCCAAAAAATGGTAGGTTGGAGACCAGGAATCTTTTTTTAAGAATGGGACACACCATCACCTTTTTAAGGTTGGAAGTGTTACCCACTTCCTGAATGCTGTGTTGACCATCTCAATGCCATCATGTCCTCTAGCAGTTCTTATTAGCTAGGAGGGACTGGCATCTAACTTGCAGGTAGTTCAGCTCATCCCACAGAGGACCTTGCCAACTCTCTCAGATGTTACAAACTCAAAAGAATCCCAGATGGTCTTGCAGTTTGCTGCCTCTTGTTATCTCATGGAACTCTGCCCATTCAGTGTCCAACTCAGAAGGAATATGAGTGATTTGGTCTTCAAACTGCTTAGCCAACTGCTCACAAACCATCAGAAGAATCCTCCAGTGCCTAAGAATCTAGAAGGGGATGGGTCACTCTAAAGTGGATTGCTGGTCAATAGTCTGCAGACACAGAGAAGAATTGAGGCTTTGCTACTATTATCATCACGATTGTCCTTCGGGATTGGGTGGAATAGAAATAAGGTAAATGCATAAAAAATAAAGTCATTCGGCAACCAAAGGAGCTGCATGACAGCTGGGTGCTTTGCTGTCCTAGAGAGAGAATTTACTTTTGTTTAAGATAAAGGATCAAAGCCTGCTTTGAATTGTGTTCCTTACACCACCTGGCAGCTGTTGCTGCTCTCTTTTCTGGCAAGGTGCCGAAATGATGTAGGGAACAGGGGTCTGAGCTCCTAGCAACTCACATACTGGCTTCACATTCTGTTTAATTGCCAATATTTCCCCCAGCAGAAAGATTCTTTCGCCTCCCTTCCTTTATTTCAGTTGGCGCTTTTCTAGCCTTTTTTTCCCCTGTTCCTAGGCACCCAGTGGTGGTTTTCTGTCTACTGATTTTCTCCTTCTGATTTCCACACCATTTAACTGCCAATCCTTTTGCTACTAGATCCAAGTGCTGAACTCTTACTTCTTTTTGAAAAATAGAAAAGCCTGTACTTGTCTCGGGGCACTTCCGTGTGGGATGGTTGACCCCTCCCCTTGGGTGAACTGGAAAAACTCAGAGGTGTGCCGTGACCGAAGACTCTTGCATTCCTCAGCCGGTAGGAACCCCAACCCTTTCAGAGGCTACAACAGGGATTCCCCCAGACTATTCCTGAGATGGCCTGTCCTGGAGCTCAGCCCAGAAGCCAGCTTCTGGAATATTCTGTTGCCATTTTGCAGGCCATCTGCACATGCCTAGAAGTGCAGTTCCATCCTTGCTCCTTTTCGACCACCACAGCAGTTATATTATCAGAAACCTGCTGGGTAGGAATAACCTGAGGTATACATATTTCCTCCTGTTTTCCACTTCCTAAAGTTATTTCTTCCTCGCTTCTGTTGTTGTTTTAAGAAAAAAGGCCACTTTGTCTCAAAGAGACTAATGGTGCCCTGAGGCTGCCATCGGGAGCTGACAGGCACACTGACGAGCCTCAGCAGAATTTCCTGGATCCTCAACCTGGCATGGCTTGGCTGGCTCCTGGCTCATACCAGCCTCTCAGATATGCAGCATGGCTAGATAAGACTTTTTACTGCAGATTAGGAAGCTTAACAGGAAGATGTGATTCCCTTTTGATGTCCACTATCATTCTCTGCTCCCTGACCTTGATTCCAGCATTGTCACTGGACCTTCAGATCTAGGGCTCAAAAGGGGGAAGTAGAGATTAGCATCCTCATGCTGGACAAAACCAGCTGCAAAGAGTGATCCACCTGCACAGTTGTTCCCTGGCCTTGGAAATTCAGGACAGCGTCCCTCCCAAATAATCTGCCTGCTCTTGCGATGAGGGGGCTGTTCCACCTTGGTGGTGTTATGGTCATCGCCAAGTTGAAGGAGTCAGGGTCGGAGGAGCCTATTCTAGGTTAATGTCAGGAATTAGAGCAATTAAGCACATGAGGCTGAGGCTGCCAGCAGTCCTCCAGAATAGCTATGGTATGAGTCTGTAATGGTCTGTGGGAATGACCCTGGAGACAGGAGGGGGAGCCGTAGATTAGACCACAGTCAGATAAGAGGCCGCTGAGCCCACAGAAGGAATAGGGACAAAGCAAACAGAAGGGACCCCCCCTAGTTTCTTGGACCATAAAGGTGAGGGGGGAGCGATATAGTTTCAGACTTGCAAGTTTCTGTTAATGTAACCTTACAATAAAAAGGTACTTCTGGGTGTGCTTCTTGTCTGGACTACCTCACAAGCCTGGCAGAATCAGATGACAGAAGTTTGGATTCTGAGCAGCTGTCCAGGCTGAGAATGCACCACAAACTCCAAGAGCTGAACGGAGATGTTCTGTTCGGTTCCTCCAGAAGCAAAAGCAGCAAAGACCTTAATTGGGCTTGTCCACAGCAGCCTATATCAGTGAAACCACCAGTGGCCAGCTTCTCCACTGGAAACAATCACTTCAACCCAGATCTGTGTTTTCTTGTCTCTGAATCCTATGTGTTATCTGAACCTCAGCTTTTGGACCCTGGACTGACTACTTTTCTGTGACTCCTGGACTACATTTATCCACACTCCAATTTGGCTTTGGACTCTCACAATCAAGATTTGCTTCCAGTTTAGCGTTTTGGTGTCTGCAGGCACCTGTGCGTGTCAGTGCTCTGCTGCAGAAGCCTGTTAAATGCTTGCAGATTTGAAAGTAGACAGCTTGCCACCCAAATCCATGTGTGTTCTCAGCCTGGAACAAGACAGGTGGTTAAAGGAAGAATATTTCCACACTGTGATCCACCCTTGCTACAAACAGTTACTGAGGTTCACAGTGGAGTCCAAGCTTTCATTTTGCAAGCCTTTCTTTTGGACTGTTAGCACCTCCCAGGTTTCCATAAAGTATGTGGCAGTAGTTACGGCTCATCTCAGAATACAGGAGTCCAGGTATACACCTGTTTGGATGGTTGGCTCCTGGTTGTAGATCTGAAGTTACGACTTACATGCCTATACCACCTTGCAAAGATTGGCCTCTGTATAAATGAAAAAAAGTCCTCCTGGCACCGACAGTACATTGGGGCATAGCTGAACACAGTCTGGCTGAGGTTCTTCCATCACAACAGATGCTCTTTTTAGCCAATGAGCCAGTTCCTTAAAACACAGCTGAGTCATAAAGGTAGTTGTTGCCTAAGTTGCCTAAGTGTCCCACCCAAAAAGGGTTCCTACTATTTTCCACCTGAAGTTAATTCTCAGCAAACAAGTTTCCAGATTCTGAGTACTGTACTACAGACATCTGCAGTGTGGAGACTTCTCACCAGTGCTGCCATTCAGGAGCGTTGCTGTGAATGCCTATCAAACATAAACTGAGGGGAGAGTTCACTCAGGTCAGCTAGCCAGGACATTGGATTTTCCAAGAATCCTCGTAGCGTAGCTATCTAATGCTTTGGGCTAAAGAGAAAGAATAGTACTAAGAAAGCAAATAGTACAAATTGTGTCTGACAGTTCAACACTGGGGGTTGAGTAATTACAAACCCTCCTTGTAGTCAACCATGGAGATGGCCTTGAAGGGGATTATTCAGAAGCTGTTACAGAAAGAACAAGGGCAGAAGCATTCCTTAGGTCTTGGAAAAGAGACAGTATTGGGAAGAGGCTCAAGTGGGCTCCTCCATGACTCAGTGAAGTGTAAGAGGGAGGGGAGGAGAAACACAAGCAGACTTGCAAGTTCTGTTACTAGAGGCTATCAGTAACATAGAGTCTTCCTCTGGAGTCAGTTTTTTGATCTGGTCTACCTCACAGGGCTGCAGCTGGAGGTGTGGAGTATGACACTGCGGTTGCTATCAACCTGTGGGAATGACCTTGGTGGATATGCCTAGTTGTCACCATAGGAATAGTCACAATGGGGTGTTCCACCAGAAGGTGAAACCCTCTTTGAGAGCTTGGAGAAGCCCATTGTAGATTGTTTTGCTTCCTTCAGCAACAGTTGGTGCCAACATTTGTGTGGCAGACGGGCAGGGTCCTAATCACAAGTCAGTGGTAGATAGTTTCCTTTACAGGTGGATATTATTATTTAGATTTTTATTCTGCCTTTCATTCAGAAGTTCAAGGAGGCATACACAGTGAACCCTCCTCCTATATTTCCTCACAGATACAACCCTGTGAGGTAGTTGGGTTGAGAGAATGAGATTCCTTTATGCCTTTCTGCTCCTGCTCCTAAAAATTAAAGTCCATGGACTAGAGACAACACAGTAGTACTGTGGTGGCCCTGACAATCATGGTTCACCATTTTCCTCCAAATGCCTGAAGGACTTTGTCCCCCTTTCAGGAATGTGGTCAGATCTCAGTTCCTGCCTCCTCACAGCTTGTCTCCTATGCCCTTTCTGGAGGACATCAGCAGGCCACCTCTTTGTGAGGAAGTGCTGTAGAGGGAAATGATCCCATTTCCTCAGCTTTGGCACTTCATTTGGCGTTAATCCATCAGCCCTCCAGATCCATGCTGCCTTAACAGAAAGGGGATTTGCTGTTTCTACTCTTAAATAAGAGGTGCAAAGAGTGTGGGCTGAGGAGACAAGTGGCCCACCAGCATCCATTTCATGGCCTCTAGAGTGAGTGGGGCCAAAAGCATCAATCTTCTTGCATGTTTTTTAGGTTTTAAGAAGTTATAGGGGAAAATGGGCATCTTAGGTCTTGCAGGGTCTTGGGTCCTCATTTCATCCCTCAAAAGTCTTAAAACCTCCCTAAAAGAGAGTCCTGCCCCAATCTCTTTTGGACTGGTGCCCTCAGCATGCTATGCAAGCTTGGTGAAGCCCTCAAGTTAACTGAGGATGCCCATTCCTGTCTTAAATATGTGGCAGCAATGTTGACAAACTATTACTATATTTATGGATATTTAGGGGTTTTTTTCCTTACACCTTAATGAAAACATGCTAAAGAGTTGACTAGTCTAAGTAATTTGGACCACTAGCCTCAACAGATTTTGTTCACTATCTTTCAAGATTTTATTTCTAGTGGTACAAACATCTGCTGGGTGAGTGGAAAGACTACCTGCAATTCATAGGAGGTTGTCTTAAGTCCTGGTGTGAACTTTCCACCAAATCTATATTCGGTATTCCAAATAAACCAAGCTATGGTTTCTCTGTATTTTTCTTTACTGTCTAAGTAGTTACAGCATTAAAGTTGTTGAATATACCCAAGTCCTGGCCGCCTATACTAAATGCACTAAATCATTTTGCTGTTACTGATTATGCTGGCCCAAAGAAGAGCAGGCTTCTTCCCGCCCCCCGCCCCCCCGCCAAGGTTTGCTAATGGGATTAAGAAAATGATTAATTTAGGTTTTATCTTTTGGCAACATTCTTCCCACCAACTCTCCACAAGTACAGTGTTAAGAAGTAATCTACTTCTGTTCTGCAGTGCATCCACTTGGTCAAGAGATTTCTTTATGCCTTCCTGCTCCTGCTCCTAAAAATGAAGGGTCAAACCCTGTAGAGCAAAAGACTCTTACACCAAGCAGCCTCTGCCTTATCTAACCACTTTATCTAACTTTTAGGAGAGAGCGATCCAAGGTGCCTTACATTGTGCGCCAGTGTGTGGAGGAGATTGAACGTCGTGGCATGGAAGAGGTGGGCATTTACCGGGTCTCTGGAGTTGCCACTGATATCCAGGCTTTGAAAGCTGCTTTTGATGTCAGTGAGTATTTACTTATGACGTTTCCTATTCTACTGAGAAGAAATCAGTCCAGTGGTTTCTCTAGTGCAGCAGATTGCAAGAATCAGTCACAAGAGAATGTGTACAGAAGAGGAGACGATCCATCTGTCTATCGCATCTTATTTTGCACTGGTTTCTGGGAGATGTCAAAACTTAAGATATTTCACCTATTAAAACTTAAGATATTTCACCTCTTCCACTGTTGCTTCAGGATCAGAAACATTCTGCTGGGATGCAGAATCCGTCCTACTCACAGCTCATGCTCAGTTCCTTCCTTGCCATCATGTCAGGTTACCACATGTCAGGCATTGTCATTAAACCAGATGTGGAAACCACCAGATGAAACAAATTATGATTTGGAAGCAATCATAATCTGTAGCAATCATAGTTTCTTAATCACAGAGAAGTTGGTTAGTTCTTAACAGTTGTCAGTTAGGAACTTGTGCATGAGAGAAGAGAGGGTATAAATCCACCAAATATATTCATGGTTTGGAAAATTATTACAATTATGACTGATTTGTCTGAACAGTTTTGTTAGATGGAGCACATAAGAATCATATCTGAGCAAACAACTTTCTTTCCTTCTTTTAGATAACAAAGATGTCTCCATCATGATGAGCGAGATGGATGTGAATGCTATTGCGGGAACACTAAAGCTCTACTTCAGGGAGCTGCCAGAGCCTCTCTTCACAGATGAACTCTACCCCAACTTTGCTGAAGGCATTGGTAGGTGGCTGCATTATGCGGGTGCTACTGCTACTTCGTGGTCACCTAGCAATGGGAAGGCGCTTGGCAGAGGCTCCCTTGAAAGCGGCAACCTTTCCTGAATTTCTGGGTTAGCTTCACACACTAAAATTAAGGAGACGTGACACCTCCTTAACTCTCAGACCACTCAGGTGAGGCAGGAAAAGACGCAACTTCTTCAGGGAAGCGCTGACAGCAGGTGCACCTTTCCAGGTTTGGAGCCAAATAGTTGCCCATCCCTAGCATACAGTCTTGTGTTTCGCCATGTTTGCTTTTTCTCATAAACAAATTATTCCTTTCTAAGAGTTGTGGCACCTCTTTCCATCTTTCTGTTGCCCATTTTTTACCTTCCTCAGTTCTACACTGTCCTTTGTGAGATATGTCAAGAACCAAGTCCAGCTTTCCACATGATCTTTCTACAGATAGAATAGTGGCAGTTAATGATTTGTGGAGTTCTTGGTGCTTTCTGAGCTTGGTTGTTTGATTCAGACGTTTCGTTACCCAATTAGGTAACATCATCAGTTCTCTACCATGTTAATACTTTAGGGGTTCTTCCAGCTCACACACACACACCCTCTGGCTGCATTCGGAGGGTGCAGTAATTTGTGTGATTCAGCTAAGCATTGTCTGCAAATCCAGCCAATTGTCATTTATCTAAGAAGCCATGGTTAAATAAACCATTGGTTAGAAACAAGAATGAGCTGTTGTGAGCTCTCCTGCTGCAGGACAGATTCACTGCTAACAGAACTCATGGCAGGTTGGAACAGATGAGGAAAGGTGAAAATGCATCTGTACTGAATCTGGAGGTTGAGTCACGACAACTGGACTCCTTTTCTTTTGCTTTGATATGTTTCGCTGCTTGTCCAAGCAGCTTCTTCAGTCTAGAAAGTTGGTTGGGGGGACCCCATAAATGTCTTCCAGGGTGGCTGCGTTTCTCACTAACATGATGGGCTGTTGAAGAGACAATAGGAGATGTGATTAGTAGAGTCTTTGGGATGTGAAGGTCTTGCTCCTAATCCCTCACTCGTCCCCAAGTGGGTCATTAAGTGCTGCCTCCCTGGTGAACTTGTTAAGTGATCTTAATCTTCCTGGGGACTGATGAAAGAGCAGCATGAAAAATGGGACAAGTTGTGTCTGAGCCTCCACCTCTGTTGAGGGAAGGATTTTCCACTTTGGCATAAATGGATTCCTTCACTCCTCTCTCAGACCACCTATCTTCTCTGTCCAAAATGTGAACATTATTGTCCCCAAATGAGTGTCCATTTTCCTTTAGATGAAGGTAAACTGCTGATTCTGGTCCTGTGTTGTTGCTCTTCCTGTGCTGGGCCATCCTCTTGTGTCAAGGCTGTTTGGTTTCTCCAGTGTAGAGCTCTGAACGCTCCTCGCTGCACTGGATTGCATCTACTACATTGCTCTTCTTATGTTTTGGTGCTCGATCTTTAGGGTGTACAAGCCTCTGTCTCAGTGTGTTAGTGGGTTTGAAAAACACAGGTATGTGGTGTTTTCCAAATATCCATTTTATCTTCTCTGACACACCAGCCATCTAAGGGATGACAAGATTCTTCCGTGGACTCTGGGTCTCAGCTCTGTCTGCCGTTTTTTTTGTTGGAAACCTATCAAACCAAAAGAAAAGGAGTCCAGTTGCCATGACTCAACCTCCAGATAATTCCACCTGGATGACTGAGAACCTTCATCAACATCTGTACTGAATGTGTTATTTGGGTTTTCTTTCTCATTGAGTGCACAAGCATTAGATGTCTGCGCTTTCAAATCTTGTGCAGAGTTTGTAAAATTTTTCTTCTCCTTTGGTGTTAGCACTTTCAGACCCAGTTGCAAAAGAAAGCTGTATGCTGAACTTGCTGCTTTCTCTTCCGGAACCCAACCTTGTCACATTCCTTTTCCTCCTGGATCATTTGAAAAGGTAAGGCTGAAGCTCCTTTTTTCTAGCATTCCCAGCCATTATTGTCGAAGACATTCCAGAACATCAGTCAATATGACCAACTGTACTTCATGTAAAAAGAGCTAGCGCAGTGGTTCTAGTGTGGTCTTCTGAAGTCCGCCGGATGGCCTGCCATAGCATCCCCACATTCGTGGGCCACCTGAGCCCCGCCTGGTCTGCAAGAGAAGATCGGTGGCTGAAAACTTTAATTCAAGCGTACCAGTAGAAGAGTACTGGAGAGTACTGGAGGCGGTTCAGGGATACTCATCCAAATCCCTTGTTTTTTTTTTAAAAAAACAGTAGTTTGATAAACTCTGTGATCTTGGTCCTTCATCTCCAAAAATGGAGCCAGCCCAAAAGAGTTACCTACCCCTAACCCCTCCTTTCAGTCTTCAGCACTTCTTTCCAGTAAGAAGGTTAGACATTCCCTTTGCCTCCATTTTGGGATCCGAGAGCCCAGGAGAAAATAAGAGGCTTAGCCCACGCAGGAGGTCAAGGGATTCCTTGGCAGAGCAGCCTTCCCACCCCAAATCCAGCCAGCTTGCTGAGGGTGGCAGCGACAGAGATTACATGTTGGGGTATTCCTTTTCCCTCTTCCCCAATTGATGCTCGTAGGAGAGAATTACTGACCTTCAGAGGTCTTTTCTTGGGGCAGGTCTGAAGTGGGTGGGAGCTGAGAGCTTGCTCACTGTTGGAGAAGCAGCAATTGCATGTCCTCTTCTGAAAGCCTCCAACTGACTGGCTGAGGAGTTTGATATGTAAAGTTTGCTTGCCAGTTGACCACAGTATCCTTCTGTACTGCTGTGAATGGTGGAAATTGGGGGCATGATGTTTTGTTGGTTCCACATCTACCTGAGCAGGGGGGTCCAGAGGGTGGGCAACTTGTTTTTTCAAGCACATAAATTGATGAAGATTACTGTGGATGTATCACCATCCTGAAAACAGAATCATTTTTATTTATTAGACTTTTTATGCCAATAAATCTTTGTGATTCCCAGTCGTTTACAAGAACATACAATAAAAACAGTTTTGTGCAGAAAGAGAAAACAGAAGGGGTTAGTTCTTCTTTCCTCATGTCATTTTTGTAATCCATTCTGGACCTAAATTGTTGTTCCTTTTCAAAGTGGCGTTTTGCATAAATTGTCATGGCATTTTAGACACAATTGGATCAGTAACAGGACATGTGAGGTAAAATCTGTCTGTTCAAGGCCATTTGTTTTCCATCTGGTCCTGAGCTGACAAGATGTAGACATTAGGCCAGTGTTTCTTAAACTGCCTCACCCAATTTTTTTATTTTATTTGTTTGTTTATTAGATTTTTGTCCTGCCTTTATTATTTTTTCCCCCAATCTTGAATCTTATCCTCACCCCCACAAACAACCAGACTCTGTTGTTTTACACAAGTGTCTCAGCAGCGGCAGTCCCAAACTGGAGCCTTGATTCACAAACAAGCAATTACAAATTGCTCCATTACCCCCAATATATGCCCAAATTACCCCCTTGGGAATAATTACCCCCTGTTTAAGGATCACTGCATTAGATCATAACTTACTTTCTTTTCTATCCCCATCCTGTCAACTGTTCCAGAGTTGCTGAAAAGGAGAACATCAACAAGATGTCACTTCACAACCTGGCAACTGTTTTTGGACCAACACTACTCAGACCGTCAGAAAAGGACAGCAAAATTCCTGCAAATCCAATGCAACCCATAGCCATGACTGACAGCTGGTCACTAGAAGTCATGTCCCAGGTAAAAAGAAGTGGATAGTCTAGGGAACTTTGATCTTTGAATGTCTACTGGGGTCCTCTGATCAACCAGTGTTTCACAGGGGCCCATACTTCTTCTAGGGCCCACTTAGATCAAAGGGAAAATGAGAGAACAGCCCATAACCCAAGGACAGTAAAAGTTGGAAGGAAAGGCTTAGATCACCCTGTCTAGCTGATTACCATAATCCACCTGGGGAAGTAAGCAAAGTTAAAATTTCATGTAACTAGATCTCAGTCACCATGTTGGCAGCCATTCTATATCCCCCCTTCTGTCAAGGAGCTCAGAATGGGGAAAGGTTGTTCAGGTTGAAAGAAAACTGCTTGCCAATGGCTACCCAATGACTATGTTGCTAAATGAAGGTTTGAACATGGGTACACTTCTGGCCTAAGTTACATCGAAGCAGCCCAAAATATTTAAGTTTAATTTGTCCCATTCCTTTCTCAGAAGAATTGGGAACACGTTCTTTTCAGGAGATACCAACTAGGGAGGGAAATAACTTGAAAGTAGATGACAAAAAGGGGGGAGGGGAAAGAAACACCCATTATTGAAACTATAGAAAGTAAGTTGGTGGCAAAGAAATGTTCCTTACTAAATAGTTTGTGTTGTGCTTTGTCTTGACAGGAAGTTTATAAACCCTGAAAGGCTCTGATGGGACATTTGCCAAACAGTTTGTCCAGGAGTTGAGGACTGAGAGCATGGGGACACTGTTTTAGCAGGCAAAGCCCATGACCTTGTTGTCCATGGCTTATAAGATCAAGCAGGCACAGGACTGATTACCTGATTGAAAGACTGTGAATACTCTTCTTCAAGATGAATCAGTTCCGGTTGCTTTGAACTGTGAACTATCACCTTCTGAATTTAACCAGTTGATACTATTTCCTTGCTGTTCAAGGTGTTCTAGTCAGATGTAGCAGAGTAAATCCAGGGACTGTTGGGTGATACAGTGTATGTGGACCCTTTGAGATAGGAGTTAGGCCCAGGTTATATTTATGCCAGAAGGAAAAAGAAGAGTGCAACCATACTGATTCTCTGGGATTTAGAACGTTGACACTGTTGACCGTAATTTCTTCCCAAATATCTGGAGTTGGGGATTCAGTCAGGTGCTACTACTGTTCTGTTCTTACCCAGGTGGCTGACTCCAGGGCGTAGTGCCAGAGTAGTTATCCTCTATGCAGTCCCATTGTAGGCATGCTACAAGGTCCCAGGATTTCCACTTTGTGGCCCATGCTGTTCAAAATGTATGTGACGCTGCTGGAGGAGAGAATGCCCAGAACTGGAATGAGCTATCACCAATACACAGAACAGAGTCTGATTCAGGTGATGTGACGTAAATGCTGGACCAGTGCTTGGGTTTTGCAATAGACAGGGTGAAGCAACTAAACTGAAGCTCCATCCACCCACAGCAGAAGTGCCCTGTCCAGAAAACTGTACTCTTGAGGTGCGGTCAGTAAACGTGTGTTCGTCTATCCAAGCTGAACAAATTCAGCCTGTCCTGATTCTTTCTAAGGGAACTGAGTTCTAGATCCATTTTTGCCAGTGGAGATGCAGTAGAGATGCCTTTGTGGCCCGTGTTTGGCCGGTGAAAGGACCACGGCCTCCCTTTTCCGATAGAAGCTGTAGAAGAGCTCCCTGGGACAAGCATTGGGAGCCTCTGGTGCCTAAGTTATTCTTGCCTCAGAGTGTCAGGGCTGCTTGATTGTACTAGTAATACTAGCCATTGCTTTTAGGCCAGACTTATAACTAAGGCATACTTTTATGGATAAGGATTTTCATGAATTTGCATGTGTTTTATTATATTTTGGTTATGTTTCACAACCAGCTCTAGGAACATTTTTAAAGGATGGAAATATATATTCCTTGTGGATTGTACGTACCTCGGCATATCTCGTATTTTATTCTCCTGTTTTGTTGCTGGTGTTTGGCACCCAGGTTCCATTGTATAAAGCAGGGGCCGTATAGCAGAGACATAGGGGCGTAAAACTGGAGCTGGAGGGGACCACAAGGCTCAGTGTCCAGGAAAGCCAGCTGTCCTTCAGAGGATATCCTGTCCAGTCTTTCGAAAGCCTCCCATGGCTTCTCTTGGTCACTCCTGACACTGCGGTTGCTCAATACGTCAAGCCGAATGCCTCCCACTGACTTGTTCCCTCATGTCTTCTGCTCTGCAGGTTCAGGTTCTCCTCTATTTCCTGCAACTAGAGACTATTCCCACCCCGGACAGCAAGAGGCAGAGCATCCTGTTCTCCACTGAAGTGTAGAAGCCAGCCCAGCCAGGGAAGAAGGCTTGTGGTGTTTGCTCTTGGAACTGCTCCATCCGTCCTTCCAACGTTCCTGCCTTTCTTTGTCCACCAAGAGGAGACAAAGCATCCCCCCCCCCGCCGTCTGGGAAGCAACAGGCGGAAGATTACTTTCTTCGGAAGATTCCCTTCATCGGATTAGGAAACGAACTGGGCGGAGCAACAGCACTGTGAGTTTCCACTAGCAGAGGAGAACGAAAACGATGGGCGACGGAACTGCATTAGGAAGGAATGTGCCAGAAGGAATTCCTGTGGGGATTTTTGTAATGGAATTAATGTTACGTTTGGGAAGTTTTGAGAGTCCTTGCTACTTGGACTACTTCGAAGAGCAGAAGGATACTGCTTTTATGGCCACTGTTTTGGTTTCTAATGGCATACTACAAGGATGTTCACCCATAATAGCCACTACTTGCAAATTTAAACCTTGATTTAAGCAAGTTTCTTTTTAATAAATAAATTAATTAGAAGCTTCATGCACAGTCAGAACTTAAAAAAAAAAAAAAAGCTTTTTCTTGCCTTTTATTCTTTGACTCTCTTTTGGTGGAAGTTTTTACCGAAGACACATCATCTAATAACTTAGAGAATAAAGGCTGGAGACTGGAAGAGAATGAGATGATGACCAGCTCCTAACTTATCCTCCTTTTTCTGTGGACCAAAAAATGATGGAAGGTGTGGAGAAGTTGCTAAATTCTTCAGGCATTCTAAGTATTAGAGAAGATAAGCTGCAAAATCACGCCCTTTCAGATGCAAAGATTTCGTCCCTAGTTTTCTACCCAATCACAGCATAAGGACTACAACCTATTTATACAATGGTTTCTGAGCAATTGGGCAAAAGCCAATTGTCTCACGTAACTTTTCTTAGCTCAGCTGGTGGGGGCTGGGAGGGCAGGAGGGCCCCTGGGTTTTTAGGTTCTTTGTTGAGACTTTGGAAAGACTTTGCTTACGGAAAATATTTTTTTCACTGCCACTCTGTTTTTGCTGGGAAAGAGAAATGTTTTGATAAGATGTTTTAATAACTTGTACAATGATGATTGATGAGGGAGCATTTTATATTTTTCAGAAATTCCAACAATTTGATTTAAGATTGAATAGGCATCATTCATGAATTGTAATACTGGAAAAGAATTAATATTGGCAATCAGAAACAGGAATTCAATACAGAAGCCTAGCATAGGAAGGTATCTCTTTTTATATTATATATGGACAGGAACAATATCCTTATCAGTACCCACACAATCATGCAGTATAATTTTTGTCTTGTTAATTCAATGCCACTTTTACCAAGATGATCAGAAGTGACTTAGAAGACTAAGACTCCCAACTCTGACTTAAGGGTGAGAGACCAAGAAATGCTGGTTTTGTTCAGAGAGTGTTTATGAATAGGGAATGAGAAGCTTTCCCCACGGTTTCCCAGACTTCGGGCAAGTAACAGATTTCTGCTTATTAAAGGGGGCTAAAAAGCCATACAGAACCATGAGCCTCCACAGCTGCTCTGATCCTTGAGTTGTACAATGTCAGCTATTTTAACATTGGGAAATAGCCCATCATGGGAGTGGCCAGAGTGTGGTGTCTGACTATCTCAGTGTCTTTCATACCAGGAAATATTTAAATAGGAGTTCCATATTGTTTCTTTCTCCCAGAGTTCTAGAAGTTAAAACTCTGTTCTGTCGTCCTAGTTTAGATGGTAACGTATTTCACTTTACAAAGGTGAGATATATAAACCTTGTGCTGCCACACACGTATGTTCCTTCCTCCTCTTGTTAAAATGGTGGAATTTTTCTCCCAACTGTCTACCAAGGGAAAGGGGCTTTCAGACAAGCTCATGGAGGATAAGGCTGTCCATGGCTGGGAATCATCTCCAGGGTCCAAAAGCAGTGTCTCTCTTCATGTCAGTTGCAGGAGGAAGGTTCCTCTACAGAAGGTTCTTCTGATGCGCTGCAGCTGAAGGGTGCCTCAATGAATTGAGAGTTCCCACAGTTCCTAGCTTGCTTTAAAGATGGGAATCATTTTTGTAGGATATAGCAGAAAACAGAGGTTGTTTCTGACACCTTGAGAAGGGCAAAGCAGCCCATGTACGTAAACAAGGTCCATCTTGGCTTATTAAGCCACATGTGATTTCTGAAACCACCTGTACTAGTCTTTTTAAGAATAATCCTACCACACTGCAAATCCTGGATTTCCCCTTTTGTGGCTGTTGAACTTTGGAATGGACACCCAGGTTGTGAAGACAGAAAGTATTTAGATACTGGGTTTATTCAGCAGAACTGAATGTCCCATGGCTGTCATTTTGCAGAGAAAAGGAGGAAGCATTGTTCATCTTGTTGAAATGATTCAAGGCCACATGTTGGCCTAAGAGTCTCCTACACCTTGTCAGCAGTATCATCCTTTTCTGCTCAGTCTTGGGTCTTGCTCAAGCTTAGACATCAGATGTTTACCCACAGAACAAGGAGGAGTCCTTATCATAAGTTGTCCTGACAAATTTCCTAGCGTCCCAGCACAGTATTTGGACTAAAATGGAAGGAATAGATACCTTTCCCTCTGTTCTAAATCCTTAAATAAGTATTGTAGGCTCGCCAATCCTTCTTATAGGTCTAGTAGTATCTTATTAACAGCTGGCACAATGGGGTGGTAGAGATTGGGGGTGTTAATAAAGCTCATTTGAGTCACTAAAATCATAAGAGGTTTAAGGAAGGCTACAGTGTTGTTTTGTGAACTTGAGGCATGTCTTGAAAATTAAAGTTTTTAAGGGCTTTTATTTATTTATTTTATTGATTCCTTTAAGCAGCACGACTGCTGAATGACTGCAGTTTTCTCCTTGCATCATTATTTCATATCCAGAGCTGCAGTAATTGGTAAAGTAATCCCACAAAGGAAAATAGGCCAATTTATTCTGCTTGATTTTCTTTCTGATATTTTTAATTTATATATAGTTGTACTGTCAGTATTGAGTTGATGCTTTATATCACATAGATAAAAGGGAGACAATGTGTGTTGGTAATCTGTAAGAGGACTGCTTTAATATCCAGGCAAATTTTACATGCAGGCATGTAGGTATGGAAGAGACTGTATAATTTAAGCATTAATTTCAGTTTAATTATAAACCTATGCTTTTCTGAAAGTGATAATCTTGTGCTTCAAAAACGAATGCCTCAAATGGGATGTGAGTTGAGGGCCTCATTTTCTTTGCAAGAAGATGTAGCAAACGCAGAATCTTTCAAGTTCTTCCATTTCCCCTGTATTTTTCTAGGTCCTTATTTTTGTGAAGTGGCTCCAAGATAGTTTTCCTTGACTATGCTTTACTTTATAAAACAGCCAGTGGCTGTATTTGTACAAAACATTGAATTGCAAAATAGCCAATTCTGTTTTAATCTTACATGAATGAACAACATGCAACCCCTGGCTGTTGCTGAATGATTTTCTCCTGGAGATACAGTCCCAACACCTGGAAGATGTTGCAGATTATGCAATTTTGTGCCAGTCCAACCCATGAGATTAGTTTGTGGTTCGGTGTGTTATGTAAACCTAGGAAACTGGTTTGAATAAACCATGATTAAATTAATGGGTAAGTGTGTTATCCAAAGACAGCCAGTTACAACCCCCCCTTTTTTCCCACAAGTCCTTAACGGTGAAATTGATAAGAAAAAAAGTCAAGAACCACTTACACACAGCCTTGTTTGTCCTTCCCCCACCATATGCTCTGTCCCTTGGCAATTCTTCCATGATCCTGGAAGAATTTGGATTCTATACTCCAAATGATCAAGGGTCTCCCTGTATGTTTGAAGGGTCACAGTTGCTAGGCAGAAGCTTCTACTTCATTCTGTAGGAATGGACTATGATTAGCCAGACTAATTTGGAGAAGAAAACCTGCCCCATTGCCTCCCAAAAGTCAAGTCATCACATATAAGTTTAGCCACAATTCAATGTCCATCAGTTAAGACCTATTTACTGATTTCAATATACATGTATGATTACTGTTCATACATAAGAGAAAAAAAGATACAGTGTCACTTTGGGAATATCGGAACATCCTAGCCTCACCGGGATCCCACTAGTCTACTCGTAAGATGAAGATGAAGACAAATCTTGTAATGATTATACTGACTGCAATCATCTATGGCTGATACATTATCTTATCCCTGAATCCAGCCCATCTAGTTAACTAATGCAAACCTGGAAAACTGTCAATTGTGTAAATCATATTATCAATGTGTTTTGTAAACACAACATTTAAAGGAAGGTGGACAAGCATTTTGACTGAATTTGTTAGACCGATTCAGTCCCTAAGGCAGCACTAACTGGACCCATATTCCAGCTACATTCATGGTTGCCCAACACTGGGCTTTAAGAAGGACTGGCAAATTTCTCAGGGCACTAAGTCATAAACAAATGACCAGTGTGGTGGCTAAGCCGGAGGCAGTGAAGCGAATGCAAGGATGGTCTTTTCTGCAGAGGAAGTCCCTCCCCCCAACTGATCAGCCCGGCCTCTCAGGAAAATACCCTTGAAAGAAGGAACAGGCCCTCGCCGGTCCCCACGTAGGTTCCTCAAAACATACTGAGCAACCTATAATCAAGAAAGAGGATAATGGTCCTAAATCACTTGAATGAAAGGGTAAATAGAATAGTTTACTAATTGAGGTAGGTTGATTTAATCTCTCATTTCACTGACCTAAAACTTTAACTGGTTATGGCTTGATCTTGTTTGAACAAGCTGGAAAGCTTGACGTCAGTGCATTGGATGTACCATGAAAATCCTTTTCCTACAGCAGAGATGTGGTTATTCCCCTCCCATTCATTTTGGAGGCAGGGTAGGGAAAACCTGGGAAATGGAGGAAGGGGAAACAAATTAGACTGTAAACTTGAATCTTAGGACAACCATCTTCCTTTTTTTTTTTTAACCTGGGCAGGCTAGATACCTTGTCTGTATTGTAGAAAAAGGATCTTCACAGTAAATCCAACATACTGTTTGCCTAGAGTGAAGCAGGGCTTTGTGGAGTGGACATACCAAAACTGTTTTTTTGGGGGGGGTGTTACACCCAAAGAAGCTCTAATCCTGTTGGGAAGTCCTTTCTGTGATACCCTTCTCTCAAAAGAGGCTTCACCTGAGGCCTAAGACTGAAGCTGATGGTGCTTTATAAAGGATGGCATATGGAAACCCTACAGAAGTCTCCCCAGGGGAGTATAGGTGTTGAGGGCATGGATGTGATTCTAGTGGAATGGGCCACAATTCCCTTTGGGGCAGGCTTTATTTGAGTCTCACTGGCTGGTTTAATGCAAGCTATGATCCACCAGGATATGGTCAGTGAACCTTTGCAGTCCTGGTAGGATTGTTGATAGGAAACTAAGAGGTGGTTTGAGGCTCTGAATTCCCCTGTTCTACTCGGGTAAATCTCGATACGTGACATATACTTTGTGCCAACCCCTCTCTAATTGGGACTGGGGCCCAAGGGAGGGAGGATCGCTGGCTGGCTTGCTTGACCCAGTCTTTCAGCAGGAAGCCTGGATGGTGCAGGATGCTTCCTTGTCTGAGAATGCACCTGTTTCCAACACCTACCCGGCAGAGATTATGGCTCCCAGGAACACTGCTTTCCACGACGGGCATTCTAAGGTGAGCCTGTGCAATGACTGAAATGTGGCTGGGGTCATGCCTTGAAGTAGTAGCTGAAGTTGATGCCAACATGAATGATGTTGTAAGTAGTGGGTGGTGTTCGTAGGAGGCTCCTCTGATGTGAGGACAGGTCATCGATCCCCAGTGTTAGGACTGAGGAAAAAGCTGACATCTGCCTGGGAATCCCTACTTGAGGCCCTCCTGCGAGAACGGCCAGGAAGCCGGCTGCTGAGGATTTCCTTACAGAAAGCCACATCTCCCCGAGTTCACAGTCGCCACCTGATTCTAGCAAAATGGGTTTGCGGTAAGGAGGCACCGCCACATGCCCATAACGGCCCCGAAGCACCTCCCTACCTCAGGTGCATATTGCCCTGGCTTGCACGGCTAGGTCTGAGGGGTGGACAAGCGCGGGGTGCGTGCCCCTATTCCCCGCCAGCTCGCGCACGCAAGCGGCGGGAGACGAGGACGGTTCGCGGCTGTCGCAACCGGGCAGTAAGGTAACAAGGCACCCGTGTCCGAGGCGCGCTCGCTGGGCATGTCGTCGTGAGGGGGGAACAGCTTCGCCTCTCCTCTCCCCGCAACTCAACTGGGTTGCGGCCGCTCAGAGGGCCGCTTCCTGTTGTCGTCCCCCGATGGGGCGGGTGGCTCAGCCTCTCAAAGTCCCGGTCGCTCCCAGAGGAGCGCTCGTGCCGCGGCCGTTCTCTCGGACCCCCGTCGGCCGAGGGGCCCCGCGACGCGTGTCCACGGAAACATCCGCCGCGGTGGAAACGCAGAGAGGACCCGGGGGGGCCGCCGAAACCCGCCGCGCCCTTCGGGCCAGCCAGCCGGCCGAATCCCGCCCGGGTCCGAGGGCGACGCCGCCGGAGGCCGCTGCCAGATGAGCCGAACCGGGGCAAGGAGACGCGTGTCCCGCCCCGCAGCGCGCGAGGAGCGGAGACCTTCCGCGCCCGTGCAGAGAACCCGCAGGGGAGCTCCGGAGCCGCCGCCGCCCTGGCCTCGGCGCTTCATTCCGCCGTCGGAGCGCTGCCGGGCGGCGGTTCGGAGAGGAGCCGCGGACGGACCCTGAAGGAAGGAAGGAAAAGAGGGAAGGAGGCAGAGCAGCAACAGCTGCGGCAGCTGACCGGCCCCGCCCCTCTCCGCCCCTCTCCGCCCCGCCCCTCGCCTGGCCCGGGGGCGGGGCGCGCAGGCGCGACCCCGTCGGCGCCTGCGCGGTGGCGCCCAGCGCGCTGAGGGAAAGGAGGAGGGCGGCTGCGGCCTCGGCTGTTGCCGTTGGCGCCGCGCCCGCTCGCCCGGCCGGTCGCCCTCCGCGGAAGGAGGCAGCGGCGCTTCAGGTAAGGCGAGGGCGGCGGCGGCGGGGCGCCCAGGCGCGAGAGCCCCGTCCCGCGGCCCGGGCGCTTTCCCGCCTGCCCTGCCCCTTCGGGCCCGGAGAGCTCGGCGCGGCGGGGCAGGTGGGCCCCGGCCAGTCCTCTGCGGGGCTGCCCCGAGGGCCGCGCTCGGGCCCGACGTGGCTCTGCGCCGCCCCTCGGCCCCCGCGGCGTTGGGAGCCGGCCCGGAGAGGGGCCGCTGTGGCTCTCTCGGCGCTTCTGCGGGCTGCTTTCCGGGCGGGGGGCCGCGCCGCGCTGGAGCCCCTGCGGTTGCGCCCGGAGCAGGGCAGGGGAGGGCGCGCTTGGGGGAACGCGGCTCCCGTTGCTCGTGAGCGTTACGGGCGGGGGGCGTCGCTGTGAGCGGGGCTTCTCACCCTGGCCCCTTCGAGATGGGCGGGCTCCGCTCCCAGAATTCTCCCGCCAGCGACGCTGACGGGGTTCTGGGAGTCGCGGTCCGCCCACCTCAGAGGGGCCAGGTTGAGCAGCCGCGCTGCGCTGCTGCACCTTCGACCGGGAGATGCAGGTGGGCCGTACATCTGGGCGACTGAGCGGATCCCGGTGTGGCGAGCGGCCTTTCGCCCTGCTGCGTCCCGCGCTGAGGGCGTATCGACCCAGGGGAGCCCCGGGCATTCGTGGGCAGCCGGCGCAGGCCCTTTACGGACGGAGAGGGACAGTCCATCATGTAGTCGGGCGCCGGGTGCCGGTGCACATTTTTATTTCTGATTTGGGGCTGGATGCTTTAATGGAGGAAATGCTCGGTAAAGGGAGCAACGGTGTTCTGAACCATACGTTCGTGCTTCGTTTCTTTGTGAAAAAAATAATTAAAAGCTAAGCATAATTTTGATGCCCAACCAGGATTTCTCTATTGAACTAATTGTCTGTTGTGTTCCTCTGGCACTGCTTGCTCCTCTTTGATCAAATTGTCACATGGGCAACTAATAATCAGGGACATGCCCCAGATTCCTGGAGTGTGATGAGGATGCTGTTCTGTGACACGCATATTAATCACTTAAGGAAGAGCATTGGAACTTGACATAGTTTAAGCCACTAGGTATCTTTGTATCCATATTTCAAACAGAGAATCTGAACCGTGCTGGACATCTGGAGTCCAATATATGAAATTTGGTTAATGAGATTAAAGTGGCAGGACTAATTGGGTTAGAATAGATGAAGTCTGTGGCAGATCTATCTCTTAAGTAATGATCAGAATGAAATCAGAAATCCCTGTAAAAATAGAGGATGAAATTGCAGTGTTCAGGTGGAAGCAAATATCCTCAAATTGTTTGTTTACTGGCCTCTTAAAAAAAATTGCTGTATGTATGATATGAAGAGCTATTTTTCAAAGCTTTGATTCAATTGTGATTGTGCAAATTAACATAATTCTTAGAAACAACTGAATGTATACAGGTAGTCCTTGACTTACGACCACAATAGGGACCAGAAAATTCATCATTAAGCAGTGCGGTTGTTAAGTGAGGCATCACGTGGCTGCACCCAATTTTATGAGCTTTTTTGCCACCATCATTAAGGGAATCACCATGGTTATTAAATGAGGCATCACATGACGGCAACTTGCAACCTTCCCTGCAGGCTTCCCCATTGATTTTGCTTGTTCGAAGCCAGTTGGGAAGGTCGCAAATAGTGATCACATGACTGCAGGATGCTGCAACTGTCGTAAATGTGCAACAGTTACCAAGCACCCGAATCACAATCACATGACTGCAGGGACACTGTGATGGTCATGTGAGGACTGATCGTAAGTACCACTCTTCAGCACTATTGTAACTTTGAACAGTTGCTAAACTAATGGTCGTAAGTCGAGGATTACCTACAAAATATGGCAGGCTTGTGTCTGTCCAGCTAAATATGCCTCATTGCAAGCTGAACCACAACAAAATGTTGCAGTGTATTCCTGTCTCAGCTAGAGCCAGCTAGCTAAGTCCTCTTTAACAGTATTGCAGCCCCATTCTCCCTCCCTACTTTCTGTAGTAACCGCATATGCTTGATCTTCATTGAGCTGTCTTTGACAATCCTCTTCTCTTCTCCTCCCCCTCCCCCTCTTCTGTAAAATAAAATACATTTTATTTCTTGCAAGCCACCTGTGGGTGAATGGTGCTCTTTGGGGTTTATATAAAGATTGACATTGTGTATTTTCCTGTTAAGGAGTAATTGTAACTGGTTTTGAATTTATTCTCAGATTTAAAATGAACTTGCAGTAGAAAAGTTTATATTGTTCTGAGCTTGGAATAGAACACCTTGCATTCCAGAGCTTCGTTCCAAGCTTTAGACAAAATTGAGTGTTTTCCTTCCATATTGTTCCAAGCATTCTGATATCCTGTAATTAAAATTCCTGTAAGCCATGCAACTTTTGTGGGTGCATTCATCAATAGAATGGTAGGCACAAGCATGCAATTGACTGGAGGTACTTGAGAAGGAATGGAAGTGAGGGGGAGGGGGAGTCAGTTAAATATTATTTATTATTTATTTAAATTTGTTAGAGCCACCTACTCCAGTAGACTCTGGACAGTTTACAAAATCTAAAAGATAGTAAAAAGAGTTAACACAGACAGCCCCGGCTAAGGAGAGAGAATGTTATCTGTATTTCGGGGGGAGGATGCTGTTTTGGGGGGCGGGATGTGATAGAGAAGACATACTTCCTCAGTTCTGCAAGATGACAACATTTAACAGAGGCAGTCTGGAGTACATCAAGAAACAATTGGATATAGGTGGTCCCTCAGATAACCAGGCCCTATGCCATGAAGAGCTTTATAGGTGACAACAGCACCTTAAGTTGCATCCGGAGGCCAGCTGGCAACCAACACAACTTGCATAGCAGCAGCATAACAAAAAATGCCTGTTACTGCTGGTGCTACTGGACTTTGAATCAGCTGAATTGTCTTCAAGGGCAGCCCCGTGTAGAGTGCATTACAGTAGTCCAATCACAAGGTCACCAGGGCATGAGTGATCATCTGAAGGCTCTCCCAGTCAAGGAAGGGATACACTTGGCACACAAGATGAACCTGTACAAAGGCCCTTCTAGCCACGGCTGCCACCTGTTCTTTGAGCAGTAGCTGCAAGTCAGAAGGAGCCCAAGTTGCACGCCAGTCTCAAATGGGGTACTGATACCCCATCCAGGACCAACAATGAAAACATCCCTGATCCAGGGGGCTAAACAGCCACATCCATTCAGTCTTGTCAGGATTGAGTCAAAGTCTGTTCCATCCCATCCAGACCTGAACAGCTTCCAGGCACTGGATTAGTACCTTGATAGCTTCACCTGCTCAGCCCAGGGTTGAGATATAAAGCTGTGTATCATCCCTGTACTGAAGATACCAAACTGATGGATGGCCTCATTCAGTGGTTTCATGTAGATGTTAAACAGAAGAGGGGAGAGTGTCAAGCTCTGAGATACCTCACAAGTGAGGGGCCACAGATGCAATCTCTTCTTCCCCTCCATCAGTGCCGACTGGGACTAAGGAAGGAGGCAAACCATTGTAACATGGTGCCTCCCATTCCCAACCCCTGCAGCCTGTCCAGAAGAATACCACGGTTGCTGATACTGAAAGCTGCTAAGAGGTCAAGGAGCACAAGGATGGATACACCACCCTGGTCCCAGCTCCACCAAGGCTGTCTCCATACTATACACTGGTCTGAAACCTGACTGAAATGGGTCCAGATAATGTTTCCTCCAAGTTCCTCTGTAGCTGTCATCTAAACACCCTCTTCCCAACCTTCCCTACAAAGGGAAGATTGAAAACTGGAGGATAATTGTCCAGAATGGTGAGAAATTGAGAATGATTTTGGATTCCTCCCTAATGGATAGACCCAAATTAGAGATCACTCAGATTAGGAGTCTCAGATTCGTTGAGGGGTCAACAGTTGCCTGTGACTCCCATCCCATCCCATCCCATCCTCTATTGTTAGCAGTACAAGTAGTTCTCAGTTAACAAAGGCAGTTGGGACCAGAATTGCCATTGCTAAGCAATGCAGTCATAAAGCACAATGTCATGCGACCATGCCACTTAGCAGCAGCAATTCTGGCAGTCCTAGTTGCTGTCATTAAGAGAGGACCACGCAGGTCATTAAGCAAGAACCTCACATGACCATGACTTCCGACTTCTTGCCTTTGACTTTGCTTGTGGGAAGCTGGCAGGGAAGGTTGCAAATCACGATCATGTGACTGTGGGGACACTGCAACAGCTGGAACTCTGAGGACTGGTCGTAACTACTACTTGTTCAGCACCATCATAAGTATGAATGGTTGCTGAATGAATAGTCGTTGAATGAGGACCTATTGTATTAGTGATGTGCCATCAAGTCACATAGCAAAGGATATACAGGATGGGGGTGAACATAATTCACATGATTGATAAGTTGCTGTGAGGGTAACTCAAACTGAGTTGCAGCTTTATGGACCCCAGAGAGTACCACTGATTTACCAGGGGTTAACACCAGAGTTATTCTCGTAGAAACTGCTATTGCCATAGGTTACTTTCACCACAACATGAAAGAAGTGCTTAACAAGAAGCAGATTGAGCTTTGAGTAATCCCAACATTTTATCTCTCAGAATAGCAAGATAAGGTGTGGCTCTCTGTGTGTAAGAGTTTGTGTATTTAAATAGTTTCTTAAGTGGGCTCCATAATAAGATATGAAAGTATTTCTTCTTGGTCTACAGAAATGAAAGCTGTCTCCAAGCCATTTTACATTGCTCCATGTACTTTAAGTGTAGAGAAGAACAATCAGCCAAGGTTCTGGTTGTGGCCATTTTATTAGAAAAGAACATGGGCAGCATCCAGGACAAATTAGTCTCCAAGGAAGATAGAGCTTTGGCAGATTGAGTGAGGATTGGCATTATGTCCCTGAAGTATATGTTACTTCTTTTTCTATCATGTATGGATTACATTCTTTCTCTCCATGTTGTAAAACCGGGCATAGTCCTGACTAGCTTAGTCCTAGCTTAGTCCTGACCAAAAATTGACTTCAAATGAAAGTTTGGAGGTAATATAAGGAGTAAGGATCTCCTTCAGCCCCTCTATTGCAAAAGTGGCTCTATAGATGCAGCAGGCCATGGGCCAAAAACATTCTGTGGTTTCCAGGAAAAGCACAAATTAGAATTAGCACGCATGGAGGTGTTATTGTAAAAACAATTGGTCACTGGCTAAAACTATCCAGTTTAGTGGACAAAGATATATTAAAATGTATTATCTTTTATTATCCTATCTATGCTGGAGAAGTAATCAATTTGAAGAAACTTTAGTACATACAGATAGTCCTCGCTTAACGTCCATTTGTTCAGCAACTGTTTGAAGTTACAACGGCACTAAAAAAATAGACTTGCGACCGGTCCTTGAATTTATGACTGTCACAGCACCCCCATGGTCACATGATAAAAATTTGAGCCAGCCCATATTTACAATCTTCCCCCCCGCTGACCGTCGTCTTTGCCTGCCTCCCCCTTCCCTATTAGATATCAGTTAGATATTCCTTATCTGTGGCAAACCAGGTTGTTGGAAGGTGGTTAACAGTTAATGTATTGTTAAACTATATCCTCCAAATTTGGAATCTTTCAGTCTATGAAGAACTTTGGATATCTCAAGCTTGAACTGCAAATAAAAAAGTGATTGTGTACTCATGGAAGAAGGCTTGTGTTCCAAATGCTAAAAGTTGGCTTAATGAAACTGTCAACTCTCAGCCTTTGAATTAGAACTACATCAAAGGAAAGGCAAGACTGAGCTATATGATCCCGCACAGATCAGGTTTAATTCTTTGTTCAAGAAGATTGAAGATTGTTATGTAATTTCAATAACCTGGGTTTTTTTTTTAGTTTTACTTAGTCATTAAATTGCTATTTTTTTATCAATTGTTTTGTTCTCTTCATTTTTTTTCCTTTTTGAGATTTTCCCTCTTATGTGGTTTAGTATAGGGTTCTTTTCTTTTACCATATAGCTTTTTAGTATATATTAAGTTAGCCGCCTTCTTTATAGTATATCACCTTTATACAATTGTAATATAGTTATATAGCTAAATGTTTGTATATAAAGCTATATAGATAACCAGTGTTTTAAAAATTTAATAACTAATGTAATACAGTACATGGAATTATTTTTCCCTGAGATTAGCACTGTAGAAAATATTATTAAAAGCTGCAGTTGTGCTGCTTAATCTATACCGTATATTGCTCTTCTTATGAAAATAACAGAGCAGATTACAAAAAACAATACAGAATTACATAGCACAGAATATTAATTGGTACTTGAAAACGAAATCCTCTGCATTCCACAATTAATGTATCCAGAGACCCCAAAACCTAGGTAAAGGGCTGCCAGACCAGAATTGCTGCTGAGCCTCTGAAGGCCTGATCGTGGGTTCCATAATGGGCTCGTTGCAGCTTAGTATTTCTGTGAGCAGTCCCACTGAGAGATCTCATTGGCTAACCAGTACATCTAGGGAGAAGCATTCCAACAAATCCTTGGGCCCAAAGCCATCCAAGGCTTCTAAGTCAACAACAGTGACTTTTCAAGTAGGTTGAAAAGGCAAAAGTGCAGATTCTACAGAATAGATGTGATAGATCTCCAGCCTTGCACACCATTCAGTAGCAGAATGGCAGCCTTCCACATAAACTGAAACTGCTCAGCCTTTAGTGGAATGAAGTGTAATAATCTAGCAGGAGGATGTTTACAATATGAGTCACTGCAGCCAAATTAGCAATGGTCAAACCAGCTGTAAAGTTAACATTTTGTTACATTAAAAACTAAGTAATTTATTACAGCAAAAATCTTGTGGGACCTTCATACAGAATATTTAAATTCAGTTACATTAGTGGGGTATTTAGTTATTTCAATTATATTGATGCAGCTTTTGCCCAACAAGCAGTGTCTTAACCTTGTTTGAAAACCTAATTATCCTTGTTCTGTTTATATTTCATTTCTAATTGAAAAAAGTTGGTTGCTCATTTCCCCCTTAATCTGCATATGAAATTGCAGATATTGGGAAATGACAGAAACTTCGGTGTACTGACTTGGCCTAGAACATAAACTCTCCACAGACTGAAGATTTCAAAAAAGAAGTGTTAAAGCCAGTGTAACTTGTACTAGTGCTTTGATTATTAAATCTTTTCATTTATATTTTCAGTTAAGGGCCTCAATAAGGCTATTACTCCAAACTGATTAATGTTGGTGAGAGATAAGATCAAAGCCAACAATTACTTAGCGTCAAAGCCATGAAGTGCAGGGCAAAGGGTCTGCTGAGAAGAAACAACAGGTTTATACCACCGTGGGTGTCAGAGGGAACACTACCGTCACATTTACAGAATGCAAACAATTTTTCAGGGTGGTTTCAGTCCAGATGCAGTAAAGATGCTTGTCAAGTCAAAAGGTGTCGATGTTTGAAAGACTCTTGCTGAGTTTGGGCTGAGCCGAGCAACCTAGTTAAGCTACATATCATCAGGCTTGGAGACTGACAACCGAGTTCTGGTCCAGAGAGCCCGAAGGTATTGGCCGTAGGATTCGTAGTCTGTGCAGAAAGAGAGGCTGCTTTAAGGTGTCTGAATTGTGCCTGTATAAATTACTATGCCCTCAATTTTTAAAATTGTATTTTTTCTCTCCAGATTTGTTAGTAAATGTATATCAAGCAGGCAGTCAAGAATGAAGAAAACAAGCCGGATCATTAGTTCGGTGCCCAAAGTGCCTGGAGCAACTAAAATGCAAACAACGGAGAAAGTTAAAACCGAGAACAGCTCCACATCATCTGCAGTAACAAAGCTTGCAAAAACAGGAACAGCAGCGTCTTTCCTGAAGGTATCGCCACAACTCTTTTGAAATACAATGAGGGGATGATTCCAAGGCTCAAATATTGGTATAATTGACATTAACTGACATAGCACAAGACAAATTGCTGCAAATATTCATGTTTATTGACAGCTTTTTTATCGTTACCTTCTGCACATGTTGTTATGTGTTCTCTACAGATTGCAAGTTCTGTAATCTGAAGATATGTGTTCAAATCAGAACCTGCATTGTTTATTAAGACCTGCAGATACAAATAATTTTGCACGCTTCCGGGGTGGTATTTAAAATTTGTGTTGGATTCACCCAATTCATACTTCTACATTTTCACCCTGTTCACATGATACAGTTTATTGAGTCTGGTGCTACTCTTAAGTACAGGTAGTCCTCAAGTTACGACTACTCATTCAGCAACTGTTCAAAGTTATGATGGCACTGAACAAGGGGAACTTATGACCAGTCCTGCACTTGGCAACTGGCTTGCACTTACGACAGTTGCAGCATCCCACAGTCACATGATCACTATTTGCGACTTTCCCTGCTGGCTTCCCACAAGCAAAGTCAGTGGGGAAGCCAGTAGGGAAGGTCACAAGTTGCTCCCACCGTTTTTTCTCCCAAGGAGCCCCCTCCATAGCACCCCTCTGCCTGCAGCACCCGCCTGTCTGTGCTCCCTAGCACTCTCCTGCAACTCCCACCTGTATTCCCTAGCATCCGCCCGTGGCATCTCCCCGCAGCACCCGTGCAGCCTGCTCCTTGCCTGGGATTCCCTCCTCTTCCCACTTAACAGACTGCACAGTCCTGGGGTTTCGATGGCAGCTGGGATCGCTGTTGCTAAGCAGCACAGTCATGCAACATTGTGCTTTACGACAGCATCACTTAGTGCCAGAAATTCCAGTCCCAATTGCCACCGTAACTGAAGGACTACCCGTAACTGATTTACCAAGTGATCAGTAATAAATAACAAAGGAAATTAGAGCTGTCATGGTTAAATCAGAAGCCCTCTTGCCTGGTAGCTCTGCTACATTTCCATGAACAGTTATTTGTTTGTTTTCCCAGTTAGGGAAAAATGGGGGGGAAAAATCAGCAGTGGCCTTATTAAGGTCACCAAGGAGAGGGTGAGGGAAAAACAAGCAGAGCTTCCTTTTGCGGGGCTGCTTTGTCTCTTCATCCATGTGTCCCTTTGGAGAGATGGGCTGGAAGAGCGTTAATTTCAAAATGGTTTTTTCTTGGTAGGTAAGGAGACCCAGGTAAGGCAAGTAGTCCAAAATTAAACTTGTAAGTGAGGCAAAAATTGAAGTCTTGACAGAGGACATCACTGGAATCTTTGAAACGTACATCTCTCAGTTTCTAGCTCTCTTTCTGATATAACAAAGGTAATTTATGTGTTTGGGAAGCTACACAAAATAGTTTTGCCTGCATCATCAGGTACAGATTGGCCTATAATTGCATTGAGGTTTTTTTTTAAAGAATAAATTGAAATAGATTAATTAAAAAGCCATAGTTTGATTTCAAGCTATAATGGCAACAAAAAAAATCATATGGCCACCCATCTCACAGCAGTGACTCTGGATGGTATAAAAAGATTAAAAACTCAGCAGTTAAAAATAACAGCCTATGATGTCCAAGGTAAATGATATATTGCAATCATAAAATCACGTCAGCAACAGAGCTCATCTAAACCCCTGGCCCTAACGCCTGGAAAAACAGCCAGTTTTCTGTGCCTTACAAAAGGTTAACAGGTCAGGGCCATCCATATCTCCAGGGGATGCTGCTACAGAGAAACCATGATTGTTGGTCCAACAAGATGACTTTTTTTTAAAATAGAGGGTACCCGAACCATGCCCTCTATGCCACAGCTATTGGGACAAGCAGAAACAATGGGAGAAAGGCAGTTCTGCTCTAGAGAGTAGAGAGAGTGGCCTTGACAGAGAGGAAAGATCCATTACCAAGGCAATAAACAGATAAACATGGCTTAAGCTCATACCAAGATAGAGATTTATGAAAACACCTAAAACAGCCCCCCTCCTAATTCATATGAATATAAAAGAGGGAGGAGAGGGAGTACATTCAGACTTGCAAGATTTTATTACTACAGACATTCTAATAAAAGTAGTTTTAGGTCTATGCACTGTCTGTTTCTTGATCTGGTCTACATTATAGGGCTGATACCTGCAAATAGCCTGGCCCTGTAGGGCTTTATAGATGACAACCAGCACCTTGAATCGCACCTAGAAGCTTACTGGGAGCCAGTGCAGCTTGCACAGTAGGGATGTTAGATGGGTGTAGCGAGAGATGCCAAAAATGGTCTGCACTGCTGCATTCTGGACCAGTGTCAGGTTCCAAATTCTCTTCAAGGAGAGCCCCATGTGGAGCTCGTTACAGTAATCCAAATGGGAAGGGACTATGGCATGAGCCTCTTTGGGTCAACAACTGGTGTATTTAGTGCGCAAACCTGTGCAAAGCACCCCCAGCCATGGCTGCCACCTGCTCTTCAGCAGGAACCAGGAGGACCATCAAGTTGCTCACTGATTCTGATTGGGGAAGTGTACCCCCAGGTAGAGCCAGAGATGGAAAATCTCCCGAGCTTGGGGGCCTTAAAACCCACAGCCACATTTTGCTAAAGTTGAGCCAAAGCCTGTTCTCCCACATCCAGACCCTCACAGCCTCCAAGAACTGGAAAAGGACCTTGACAGCATTGCCTGGTCAGCCAAGAGATGTACAACTGGGTATTGCCAGCATACTGATGATACCACACCCCATGCCAAGGGATGACCTCACCCAGCGGCTTCAATAGATCTTAATGTAGATGTAGAGAGCCAGTCTGGTCTAGTGGTTAAGGCACCAAGCCAGAAAGCGGGAGACGGTGAATTCTAGTCCTGCCTGAGGCATGAAAGCCAGCTGGGTGACTTTGGGTCAGTCCCTCTCTCTCAGCCCAACCCACCTCACAGGATCATTGTTGTGGGGAAAATAGGAGGAAGAAGGTATGTCCTCCTTAGGTATGTTCGCCTCTTTGACTTATTTATAAAAATAATAAAGGCAAGATTAAAAAATCTAAAAAAAATTAGGAATGGTGAGAGAGTAGAGCTCTGAAGCACCCCATAGGCAGGGGCGTCAAGCTCAACCTCTCCCCGCCACCAACACTGGCTCTGGAACCAGCCTGGAAGAAAGAAGAAGAAACATGTAATACAGTGCCTCCCGCTCCCAAGCCCTAAGCCAAGCCAGAAGGATGCCACAATCAGTGGTATCAAATGAGATCAAGGAGAGCCGGGATGGATGCACTGTCTCCATCCCGAGCCTGCCAGAGGTCATCCACAAGTGCAATCAGTGCCATCTCAGTAATGTCACTGGGCTGATTCCTGACTGAAAAGGGTCCAGATAATCCATTTCTTCCAGGGACCTCTGGAGCTGTAAGCCAGCAACCACCTCTAAAAAGGGAAGATTGGAGACTGGACAAAAACTGCCAGATCTGTTGGGTCCAGTGATGGTCCAAGGCAGATGGGACCACACCCTCCTGAAGTCTGGACCCAACTGCCTGTCACCTCCCAGGACACCTGGATCAACCAGGAGGAACAGGGATCTGAAACACAGGTGGCAGCACCGAGAACCCTGTCCATTTGATCAGAGCCAACAGGCTTGAACTCTTCCCAGATAACTGGGCCAGGCTGTGCCTCAGGCAATTCCAAAGGACCAGTATGGTCAGATTCCAACTCTGCAAGCGACTTTATCCAGTTGATGCCTAGAATAGTCCTCACAGCAGTCTTGCAGGTATTCCCGTGGCCCCTCCTTACCCAGGAGGGACCAAGTCACTCTGGCCACCGGTTAGCATTCATATCATTGGCACAGATATCATGCCAAACCATGATTTGGTATACCTTACTTTGTTGTCTGGGGCTGCCAACACTCAGGAATTCAGACCTGTCTCTGTTGAGCAATCATTAAAAATTCATGCATAGTAATTACAATACTATGTTAGCAAATAATAACTATGATTTACAGGCTCGCTGTTTATTTACATGCCATTGGGTCTATTAAGACTCCCAGCAGCTAACAGTAATAATAAAGCAGAATGATGCAAGTTAATTAAAAACATGGCATTGTAATTCACATACCAGTCATAGTTATATGTTAAACATAGTTATTTGTGTTGCCTGCCAAACTGACAAGTTTTAAGAAGGCTGCACTGACTTTGGAAAATATAAGAACCAATAGTAGTAGATGCAAAACTGATTTGAATAAGCTGGTTCACTGTGTGGAAAATAATTTTGTTTTCGCCCATTCAATTTTATCTCAACAAAACATTCGTTTTGTTTTACATGGTGGAACCTGTTTGTCTAGTTGTGGAGCTGTTCATTTTTTGATGCATGGCAGTTTCTTGGCATGGCAGAAAGGAAATCTAATTTATCTAGGGAAGAAACTTAATATTTATTTCCTTCTGTGTTTAGAGCATCTCAGTAACAAAATCAGTGCAAGCTTCAAACTTCTTTAGAATCTCAGGTTTCAATGCAGGTAGTCCTCAAATTACAACCATTCGTAATACACTTATGACCGGTTGCAGTGCCCTGCAATCACATGATCGCCATTTGCGACCTTCCCTACCGTCTTCACCAGAAAGTCAACGGGGAAGCGAGCAGAGAAGGTTGCAAGTCGCTGGAGTAAGTCTCTCTCACCCATGCACCCTTCCCCAGTCCCTCTGCAATCGTGCCACGTTGGCCACTCGCGCACGCTCTCCCTGAGCCTCACCATGCTTCCCGCATACCATCCCCGAGTCTTGCTGTGTCTCCCTTGCGCCCTCCCACATCCAGCAGCAGCCATTTAC
The DNA here is from genome assembly GCF_059951505.1 of Python bivittatus. NCBI lineage: Eukaryota > Metazoa > Chordata > Lepidosauria > Squamata > Pythonidae > Python > Python bivittatus. The sequence continues at coordinate 880,741 of NW_028277070.1, read as the reverse complement.
TTGCCTGCCAGCCTGCTTGCAAGCCACCTGGGACTTGAAACTTCCTGCCGGCTTCCCCATTTACTTGGTGGTGGGGAATTGGCAGGAAGTTGCCTCGCCTAACCATGGGATTCGGTTAATGATGGCAACCGGACCTGCAGGGATCGCCATTGCTAAGCAGTGTGGTTGTGTTTTACGACCACATCGCTTAGTGACAGAAATTCCGGTCCCCATTGCTGTCTTAAGTTGAGGATTACCTGTATATGTTTTCAAATTTGCTTGGTCAATTTTATGCCTGGAATATAATTCCTTAAAAAAGAATTGCATATTTTTCTGCTATTTCCAATATTGTATATAAGAATTTGTTCTCTTTCTCTATCACCTTTTCTTTTCTTATTTGATATGCCAGAAGTTTCCCTGGTTTGTTTTCATTTTCAAAATGATTTGTTTAACATATTTTTATCTTTTGCAGTTTTGCCATTTCCAATAACTCTAATTGTTTTTTAACTTTAATTCTTTCAATGCTTGTTCATCTGGATTGGTTTTATGAATCTGTTCTGATTCCTTTATTTTCTCTTCTAATTATGATTTCCATCTATTATGGTCTTTTTTCTGATTTGCGGCAGGCCCTATTAAGATTCCTCTCATACAAGCTTTACTTGTCTCCCATATAGTTGCCTCCAACATCCCTGGAGTTGTTGTTTTTTTAAAAAAGGAAATTAATTCTTTGCATTTCTGCGGTAGCTTTCTTGAAGTAACAGCCACTATATTCACATCATCCTCCAAAGGTTTTGTTTTGAAGACAGTGGAAAGAGCTTCTTCAGGGCTGCATTTGGAAGCCTACAGCATGACTAATCCTGGCCATCGTTTTCAGGGTAGATTTTTCCAGGCTGAATCATGCAGCTCTTTTTACAACTTGACCTATTTGGCTCAGTAATAAACAGTTCTTACATATACAGCAGGTCTATAGTTAACCTACTTAACTTTAAAAAAAAAAAAAAAAACAACTAGGTGTGGTAGAAATGCAGACAGTGGGAAGGAATGCTTAATCTATGTCGGTTTGTTAAGGATATAGGTGAGCCACCATAAAAATGATCAAAGGATGAGAAATTTGCTCCATTGGAAACTTTTTTTTTAGTCATCAACCATTACTGTGCCTTTCTGCAATAGATTAAATGGAAGTATTCTCATCTGCTTGTAATGAAAGGCCAAACAAGAGATTTTCATAAACCACTTCTTGCCAATAAAAAGACGAAACCTAAAATAATAAATCGCTAGTTACAAGCACAATTATAGCTGCAAAAATTAAAGATTATGTGGGCTAGAAAAAATGTTAAATCTTCAGTGAAATTGGCTTTCATTCTGACAACTTTTGTCCTTTTAATTTTGAACGCAAGTGCTAGAACATTCTGGAATAAAATTTTAATAACATTGATCAGATTGCATATTCCATTTTAACTCTTTTTAGTGAATACAACGCAAATGAAGATTAGAGTAAGGAAGGCTGTGGTATGAATGAAATTGGAGGCTACCGCAAAGAAATCCTTCCCTCACCCCTCAGCCACCTCCGTGCCTCTTGATGATTCGGCCTCGTGCTGAGTTTTCTCTTAGAAGACCGGGACACCAGACTCTCGCTACCAGCACCCAGACCTTACAAGAGATGACCAGGAAACTAATGCTGTTATTCTGGCGTGGTTGTGTTGTGCTCAGATTTCTCAGTCCCTGAAAGGGGGATTCAGTGCAGAGTGTATGGATCCACCTCAAGGAGAGCCCCTTAGCATGTACAACATAGTAATTACAAATACTAGGGCTGAAAGTTCATGGGTTGGAGCCAAGACAAAAAGTGCATTGATTTTATTTCATTGTAATTAAAGTTAAATGTAATTAATATATATTAAATGTTCCCCATGTATTTAATCCATTTTCCTTTAATTTACAGTTAGGTAGACAATTCCCCTCTGACTCTGAGGCTTTCTGGTCTTCAGTTGACATAGGGTGATTTGCACCAGGCTCCCATGGCAGGAGATGCAGTAGGAACCGCTTGTTTGTAAATGCACGGAACAGCAGCTGCATGAACACTGCTGCCAAAACAAAAGTGGCATACCGCTGGGAGTGCTTGGCACAAATGCATTTTTTGCCATACGGCGATGGCACATTTGTAGCTGAGGATGCCTCACAGACTGTTCTGGGCGGGGATAATGCTCTGCTGACTTGAACCTGTAACGCAATTGAAGGATATATCGTTCTCCCCCCCCGCCCCCGCTTTAAGAAAGGGGATTCAACTATGTTTTATATGTAGGAGTGCTGAATTTTTTATTATGATTATTGTAGGAAAGTATTTTATTTGTTTTTATTTATCATATTTATATGCTGCCATCTCACAGAAACGTGACTCTAGGCAACGTACCTATAGTAAAAAAAAAAAAAAATTAAACTTCTGACTCGATCCTTATTTATCACTTTATATCTATCCTGCAGACAAAGAGCAATGATGATCTTTTAGCTGGGATGGCTGGAGGGATTAATATCAGCAACGGTGTCAAAGGAAAGAAGAGCGTTTGTACCTCAACAGCACCTTCTGCTGCAGGGGCCACAATGAATAGTGTGGAGAATAAATTGAAGTCTACCACAGGTATAGATACAAAGGTCTTTTTATTAACACCACCATGGTTTAGTTCATGTGTGATACTAGTCCTCATTAAGAGGTGCTTGCACCTGGTTGACCTTGTCTGGGCTCAGAACCTAAGCAGGGATAGGAAGCCACTATGAAATTCCAGCATTTGGCTAGATTGGCAAGTAAAAAAAAAATAATGGAAAAAGACAATGGCCACTCACTTCAGTTGTTCCTAAGAAATCTACATGGGTGAGTCAGTGAGATGAGTTCAGTTCAACTCGAAGGGGGCTTGGTTCATGTGTCATGGCCCACAATGTCACTCAGGACATGTTCAATTCAGACCACTTCCCAACTATCTGGGATCATGAACAAATTACCGGCTTGTGCATTCCTTATATTTTAAAATTAAACTTACTGCTAACTATAAGTGATCATGATACCTAAGTTAGCAAACTGAGGTTACTATTTACCTTCCGTGCAGAACTACAAAATTACTTTGAATTCTGGTTATGTTTTGGAGGATAAGGAGTAAACTAGTGCTTGTGAAAGAAGATCTTGGAATAGTATTTGACTGCAAGCTGAATATGGGTCATTGGTGTAGTGCAACTGGAAAAACAAAGACCTTAGTTTTGTCCTCCGAATATGAAACTTTTTCTCGGAGACTTATCAGGGACCTATTTTGTTGTTTTCCTTACTTGCAGTATGTGAGAGGTATATATACAGTGGGGCAAAAAAATATTTAGTCAGCCACCAATTGTGCAAGTTCTCCCACTTAAAAAGATGAGAGAGGCCTGTAATTTCCATCATAGGTATACCTCAACTATGAGAGACAAAATGAGAAAAAAAATCCAGAAAATCACATTGTCTGATTTTTAAAGAATTTATTTGCAAATCATGGTGGAAAATAAGTATTTGGTCACCTACAAACAAGCAAGATGTCTGGCTCTCACAGACCTGTAACTACTTCTTTAAGAGGCTCCTCTGTCCTCCACTCGTTACCTGTAGTAATGGCACCTGTTTGACCTTGTTATCAGTATAAAAGACACCTGTCCACAACCTCAAACAGTCACACTCCAAACTCCACTGTGGCCAAGAGCAAAGAGCTGTTGAAGGACACAAGAAACAAAACTGTAGACCTGCACCAGGCTGGGAAGACTGAATCTGCAATAGGCAAGCAGCTTGGTGTGAAGAAATCAACTGTGGGAGCAATAATTAGAAAATGGAAGACATACAAGACCACTGATAATCTCCCTTGATCTGGGGCTCCATGCAAGATCTCACCCCGTGGGGTCAAAATGATCACAAGAATGGTGAGCAAAAATCCCAGAACCACACGGGGGGACCTAGTGAATGACCTGCAGAGAGCTGGGACCAAAGTAACAAAGGCTACCATCAGTAACACACTACGCTGCCAGGGACTCAAATCCTGCAGTGCCAGACGTGTCCCCCTGCTTAAGCCAGTACATGTCCGGGCCCGTCTGAAGTTTGCTAGAGAGCATTTGGATGATCCAGAAGAGGATTGGGAGAATGTCATATGGTCAGATGAAACCAAAGTAGAACGTTTTGGTCTAAACTCAACTCGTCGTGCTTGGAGGAGAGAGAATGCTGAGTTGCATCCAAAGAACACCATACCTACTGTGAAGCATGGGGGTGGAAACATCATGCTTTGTGGCTGTTTTTCTGCAAAGGGACCAGGACGACTGATCCGTGTAAAGGAAAGAATGAATGGGGCCATGTATCGTGAGATTTTGAGTGAACACCTCCTTCCATCAGCAAGGGCATTGAAGATGAAACGTGGCTGGGTCTTTCAGCATGACAATGATCCCAAACACACCGCCCGGGCAACGAAGGAGTGGCTTCGTAAGAAGCATTTCAAGGTCCTGGAGTGGCCTAGCCGGTCTCCAGATCTCAACCCCATGGAAAACCTTTGGAGGGAGTTGAAAGTCCGTGTTGCCCAGCGACAGCCCCAAAACATCACTGCTCTAGAGGAGATCTGCATGGAGGAATGGGCCAAAATACCAGCAACAGTGTGTGAAAACCTTGTGAAGACTTACAGAAAACGTTTGACCTCTGAAATTGCCAACAAAGGATATATAACAAAGTATTGAGATGAACTTTTGATATTGACCAAATACCATGATTTGCAAATAAATTCTTTAAAAATCAGACAATGTGATTTTCTGGATTTTTTTCCCCATTTTGTCTCTCATAGTTGAGGTATACCTATGATGAAAATTACAGGCCTCTCTCATCTTTTTAAGTGGGAGAACTTGCACAATTGGTGGCTGACTAAATACTTTTTTGCCCCACTGTAGCTAGTAGCATTAACATCCAGCATTAACTTTATGGCTTATTGTAGTATGTTTATTTGTATTTTGTATGCTACACATAATTATCTTCAACATTTAACTTCCAAGTATGCGCATTAGAGTTTATAGTCACTTTACCTTGTACAAAATTGTATTTTTACTTTTACCTATCAATTGAGTATTTTTCTTATCTTTTTAAAACAATGCAGGTACAAATTCTGCAGCTAAACGTAACACTTCATCTGGAAGTAAGGAATCCAGTTCTTCTCGGGAAAGAATTCGTGACCGTTCACGATTGACTCAAAGCAAAAAATTGCCGCTGACTGGGCAGGCAAGCAATGATGTCCTTCTTACAAAACGTTCCCGTAGCCGTGCTAATCAAGATTCTGATGTTCGAATGAGCAAGTCAAAGTCAGACAATCAGATTAGTGATAAAGCTGTTCTAGAGGCAAAAGTGAAAGATCTTTTGATGCTAGCCAAAACAAAAGATGTAGAGATCTTACACTTAAGAAATGAGCTAAGAGATATGCGTGCTCAGCTAGGCCTTAATGAAGATCAGTTTGAGGGAGTTGAAAAATCTGAGGATAAAGAAACTATTGTTGTTCACCAGCCAACTGATGTAGAATCCACATTACTGCAGTTGCAAGAACAAAACACTGCCATACGAGAAGAGCTGAATCAATTGAAAAATGAAAATCGGATGTTAAAGGATAGATTAAATGCATTAGGCTTTTCTCTGGAGCAAAGGTTGGATAATTCTGAAAAGCTATTTGGCTATCAGTCTCTGAGCCCAGAAATGACAACTGGAAGCCATAGTGATGGTGGAGGAACTCTTACATCTTCAGTAGAAGGTTCTGCTCCTGGTTCAATGGAGGATCTTTTGAGTCAGGATGAGAATACTTTGATGGACAATCAACACAGTAACTCCATGGATAACTTGGATAGTGAGTGCAGTGAAGTTTATCAGCCACTCACTTCAAGTGATGATGCTTTAGATGCTCCGTCATCTTCAGAGTCAGAAGGATTGCCAAGCATAGAAACATCAAGAAAAGGGAGCAGCGGTAATGCCAGTGAAGTATCTGTGGCTTGTTTAACAGAACGAATACATCAGATGGAAGAGAATCAGCATAGTACAGCTGAAGAGCTTCAAGCAACTCTTCAGGAACTCGCAGATTTGCAGCAAATTACACAGGAGCTGAACAGTGAGAATGAAAGGCTTGGAGAAGAAAAGGTTATTCTCATGGAATCCTTGTGCCAGCAAAGTGATAAGTTGGAACACTTTAGCCGACAAATTGAGTATTTCCGCTCACTTTTAGATGAGCATCATATATCATATGTTATTGATGAAGACATGAAAAGTGGACGGTACATGGAGCTAGAGCAACGTTATATGGACCTTGCAGAGAATGCACGTTTTGAAAGAGAGCAGCTTCTGGGTGTCCAGCAGCATCTAAGCAACACTTTGAAGATGGCAGAACAAGACAATAAGGAAGCACAAGAGATGATCGGGGCATTGAAGGAACGGAATCACCACATGGAGCGAATTCTTGAATCAGAGCAGAAAAGCAAGGCTACTCTGGCAGCTGCCTTGGATGAGTACAAAGCTACAGTCTCCAGTGACCAGATTGAGATGAATCGGTTGAAAGCACAGCTGGAACATGAGAAGCAGAAAGTAGCTGAGCTGTATTCTATACACAAATCTGGTGATAAATCAGACATACAGGATTTGCTGGAGAGTGTCAGGCTGGACAAAGAGAAAGCGGAAGCATTATCCAGCACCCTACAGGAAGAGCTTGCTCGGACACATAACGATGCCAATCGCCTCCAGGATACCATTGCAAAGGTAAAGTTCAAAAAGTGTAATCAAACAAGAAAACTTTCCCAGATGTCTCCATGTGCTGAAAGCGGGAGGCAGACCACTCACTTAAAAGCTTCTGTGAATGTGTAGCGTGTCCTGGCCTGACACGCTGAACTGCCATGCATAAAGCTGGTGCTGTGCTACTTAGCCACTGGCAGATCCTGATACAGCCTTTCAGGCCCACTATACTTCATTAAGGTTAAGTTCTGCTTTATTCAGTGGAGGAATAAAGGTAGGATTGCTGTCTTTATGGTTCAGCTGTAAGCAGATATAAAAAGATAGCTATATCCAGTGATGCACAGAGTTTTTCAGGAGCATGATAAATAATTTGGCCCGGGGGGAAATTGGAATTAACCATATTTGCACTTTTCCTCATTAAGTTCCTTTCTCTCTCATCGGGGAACAAACATGATTTGTATGTCTTAGTCCCCAGCTGCTCTAGTTAAAATGGTTCTCAGGCAACTGGCGAAGAATAAGCTTGCTAGGCTAACGCCTTGGAAGAGCTACTTTTGAGGGACTAAGCTAGAGAAGTGTCTGGTTCATGAATATACTTCTCAGTGTTGAAATTTATTTGGAAGAAGCAATTAGAGTCTGGCCATTTTTCTTAAACTAGATAGAAGATGAGTATAGAGCTTTCCAAGAAGAAGCCAAAAAGCAAATTCAGGATCTGAATATGACTTTAGAAAAGCTACGCACAGAATTGGAGGAGAAAGAAACAGAAAGGAGTGATATGAAAGAAACCATATTTGAACTGGAAGATGAAGTCGAACAGCATCGAGCAGTGAAACTCCATGACAATCTCATTATAACTGATTTGGAGAGTAAGTAGTCTCTCTTTTTTATCTAGTACTTTTTCAGTTACTTTGCTCAGAGTGTGTGGTCACATTCTTATAACCACATATTCTTTTTTTTAATCTTGCAGTGCTTTAATTGTTTGTTAGCATTGTTATTCTAGTGGGGGAGATAGATGTCCCCAATTTGACCATGATGACTGAATTTGAATTAGTTGGATTATGAAGATGCAGTGTTTTCACAAACTGCTTTTTATCATTTTTTTTTTAATTACTGGTAAAATTACTTTAGAACAGGTATTAATAATTTTTTTTTTCAGCTAAAGCAGTAGTTCAAAGCTTCTAATGGCCTTAGAGCCAATATAAGATTTAATGGTAATTTTCAGTTCTGTACCACTAGTTGTCATACTGCTACAAAGAAAAAAATTACAAGTTCTTTATTGTTTCAGCAACATTTCTAAATGTAGATGTATTGCCATTTTTACATTGAAGGCAAAAATATAAATTCTATCTATCTATCTATCTATCTATCTATCTATCTATCTATCTATCTATCTATCTATCTATCTATCTCCCCCCTCTCGCCCCTATGGGTGGTATGTATCTTTCTCAATCTCAGTCCCTCTACCAGAGGCCTGGGAGTTTGAGGCTTCTGCACAGTATCTTAGCTGTTCCTAGCACTGCACTCTTCTGGACAGAGAGCTCTGGTGTTGTTCCTGGGATCTGTTGGAGCCACTCTCCCAGCTTAGGAGTCACAGCCCCAAGGGCTCCTACCACCACTAGGACCACTTTGGCTTTGACTTTCCACATCCTCTCTAGTTCTTCCTTCAGGGTCTGGTACTTGTCCAGCTCTTCATACTCCTCCTTCCTGATGTTGCTGTCACTTGGACCTGCTACATCTATCACTACCGCTGTCTTCTGGTCCTTGTCTACTACCACGATGTCTGGTTGACTGGCCAGTACTTGCCTGTCTGTCTGGATCTGGAAGTCCCACAGGATTTTAGCCATGTTATTCTTCATGACTTTCTGTGGAATCTCCCATCTGGACTTGAGCAGGTCTAGCCCATACACTGTGCAGATGTTCCTGTACACAATGCCAGCGACTTTGTTGTGCCGTTCAGTGTATGCTGTTCCTGCCTGCATCTTACACCCTGCCGCTATGTGTTGGACTGTCTCTGAGGCCTCTCTGCACAGTCTGCACCTTGGGACTGTCTGATGCGGTAGACCCCTGCTTCTATGGATCTGGTGCTTAGTGCTTGTTCTTGTGCTGCTATGATCGGTGCCTCATAGTGCAGTATTTTAGTTCAGCCGTTTCCAGCCACTGGTAGAATTTCTGAGTGTCAGCCGCCTCAGCTATCTGTCGATGGTACATCCCATGCAGGGTCTTGTCTTACCATGGCACTTCCTCTGCATGAACTTCCTCCCATGACTGCTGCTGCCTCAGGCATTCTCTCAGCAGCTCATCTTTGGGTGCCATCTTACTGAGGTACTACTGGATGCTCTGGGTTTCATCCAGGAGAGCAGCTTTGACACTCACCAGACTCTGCCCACCCTCTTTCTGGCTGGTGTATAGTTTCTGGGTGTTGGACTTGAGGTGGAAACCTCCATACATTGTGAGGAGCTTCTGGGTCTTCACATCAGCAGCCTCCATGTCCTCCTTTGGCCAGCTCACTATAATGGCAGGGTATCTGATGACTATTAGGGCATACGTGTTGATGGCATGATCTTGTTTTTCCCATTGAGCTGGCTCTTCAGGACCTGTCTTATCCTTTGATGGTACTTGGACATTGCTGTCTTCCTTGCCACCTCATTGTGGTTCCCATGGGACACTGGGATACCAAAGTACTTGTAACTGGTCTGTATGTCTGCTATGTGGCCTGCTGGTCTTAACTACCTTCTCTCTCTTTACTACCATCCCGCCACATTTCTCCAGTCCGGATAACATCCCAATGTCCTCATTGTAAATCCATGTCAGGTGGATCAGCGAGTCGATGTCTCGTTCACTCTTAGCCTACAGCTTGACATCATCCATGTAGAGGATGTGGCTGATGGTGATTCCACTCTTGAACTTGTACCCATATGCAGTCCTTGTGATTATCTGGCTGAGGGGGTTCAAGCCGATGCAGAACAGCAGCGGGGCCAGTGCATCACCTTGGTATATGCTGCACTTGATGACCACTTGTATGAGCTGTCTTGTGTTGACTTCCAGTGTTGTCCTCCACAGTCCCACTGAGCTATTGAGGAAGGTCCTTAGTGTCCTGTTGACTTTGTATAGTGTCAGGCTTTCACAGATCCATGTGTGTGGCATTGAGTCATAGGCTTTCCTGTAGTCAATCCAGGCTGTGCTCAGATTGGTCTGCCTAGACCTTGAGTCTCAGGCGACTGCTCTGTCTATGAGCAACTGATGAGCCTCTGGTATTGTTCCCAATGCCCTTCTGAGCTGTGCTCATGTACTGGCCCATGTGGTCCTGTAGCTTGGTGGCTTTGATGCCTGATAGGACTTTCCATGTTGTGGGGAGGCAGGTTAGTGGCCGGTTGTAGGACGGTGCTGTTCCCTTGTGGGGGTCTTTCATGATCAGCACTGTCCTTCCTTATGTCAGCCAGTCTGGGTAGGAGCCTGCTGCTAACAGCTGGTTCATCTGTGCTGCTAGGTGTTCATGCACTGCTGTTAGTTTCTTTAGCCAGTAGGTATAGATCATGTCTGGGCCAGGTGCTGTTCAGCTCTTCATGTTCTTGACCCGCTGTTGGTTATTTGTGACTGTGATGGTGACTGGTTCCTGTTCTGGGAGATTGCTGTGGTCTGCTCTTAGGTCCTGCAGCCACTTTGCATTGGTGTTATGTGTCTTCTCTTTCTCTCATGTTCTTCCAGAACTGTTCAGTTTCTGCTGTTGGTGGCTCTGCTGTTACTGTTTGTTGCACTGCAGTTGGGAGTACACCTTGGATGGTTCTTTGGAGAACAGGGCATTTATCTTCTTGGCTTCTGCTTCTCTAGTGAATTTCCTTAGCTTGGTATCCAGTGCTGTAAGCCTTTGTTTAGCAGTCAATTCAATTCAATTCAATTCAATTCAATTCAATTCAATTCAAACCTTTATTGGCATTACAGACATTAAAATACAAGGAATTAACATATCATAAGGATAACAGCAGAAAACAATACTCAAAGAAGAGTTTGGTTACATTTCCTTTTGAACACTTCCTCCAAGAACTTAGCAACAATTTGGGTAATCTCGGATATAGCATCACAAAGCAAATACAGGCAAGATGGCACAGGATCCACAATGTTCAATGGGTATTTACCCTGCAAGGGTCTTAAAAGCAAATCATGCCGAAGAGACACAAATAAATGAAATTGAAAATGATATGATAGATTGTATCTGGGCTGCCACAAAAACAGAGCCTTTCATGGATGGGAATGCGTTTATACCTTCCAAGGAGCACCTTAGAAGGGAAAGCATTCACTGTAGCCAAGAAAAAGGCCCTTCGCTGGGAAGGTAACATGAGATTGTTTAAATAATGCTAGTAGTTGAGTCTTATCCTTAATCTCTACATCATTCCTTGGCCTAAATGAGATTAATTGTAGGACATTCAGTCCACCCCAGGCACCTTATAGTTCCCCAGAACTTGGGGATTTTCCCAGAGATCTTGCAAGCAGTTCTGCCAAGTGCCTCATTAGCCACTGGTGACAGGCGATGACATGGGCTCTTGATAAGATTGCCACCAAGTGGCCTGTCTCTTGCTGATCCAAGATGGCCCCTGGTTTCCTGAAGGGAAATAAACAACTGAAGACGATTGAGTGCATCAGTGGAGGAAGACAAAAAGTGAATCTGACCAAGAACAGGTTTGAGTTCAAGGTCAAGTCTATTCTGTGGCAGCAAGGGAGACAAAGTATAATTATATCTTCTGCCATACTGTGTTGGTGAGCTCTTGTCCAGGAGCCTTGTTTAGGTCCATTCCCTTTTAGGGAAAAGGCATTAGGTAGATCTTTCACTGGGTAGCTATGGCCATTAGGACAGAATTTTGCTAATATAATTATTTGGATTCACCAAAATCCTGACTTCGCATGGGCAGAGTCAGTTGTGGTGATTGGGGCATTGTCTTGGTCTTTGAACTCTGATGAGGTAGATAGAGTAGTCTTCCTGCTGCCTGGCAACTTGTCAGCTTGATCTGTGGCTCTCTTGGAAGAGTGGACACAGATTAGATCTAGAAGGTGCTCAATGACTCATTGCATGAGAGGATGATGGCATGGCACTGAAGGAACATGGTATGCCCCCTTCTCGAGGGGCCCTCCCCAGATCCATATGTATTTGGTGACTATTGCCCTGATCCCAGTCTTTCTTTTGGGGGGAAGGTTATTGAGGCTGTGGTCAGAGTTCAACCAGAGAGCACCCTAGAAGAAGAAGATTATCTGGACCCTTTCCAGTCAGCATACAGGCCTGGATAAACAGGGCATTGGTCACACTGATTGTCTTGACCTGGATGTGCAGGAGGACATTTCTTCTGGTCCTGTTGGGCCTTTCAGCAGTCTTTGATACCATTGACCATGGCGTCCTTCTGCCTGCAAGGACTGGGAATTGGGGGCTGGGGGCAGTGTATTGCAGTGATTCCGCTATTTCTAGTCAGTGGTTGTGAAGGAATGAGAGGTCAGCCATGCAGAACTTTGTTTGTGGGATGCTTCATATATAGATGTTAAGGGGCCCCTGCTGTTAACATCTACACGAAGACACTGGGAGACGTCATCCAACAGTCTGAGGTTTGGTTCAATATGCAGATGATACCTAATTGTGAATTGCTAACCCAGGCCACACAGGTGATGTCAACATCTTGACCTTGTGATTAGAAGGGACAGAACAGGGTGAGGCGGAACCTTGACAAAATGGGTCCTTAATATCTCCAGTTGTGTTTCTTGATGAGATGACACTGCCCCTGAAGGAGCAGGGGGTCTTCTGGATTCATGGTAGACAGGCAAGTGGAGGCCGTGGCTGGGAAGATGTGTTTTGCCCAGCTTCAGTTGTTGCTCCAGTTACAGCCTTACTTGGGACAAGCAGATCTTACAACAGTAACTCCCTCACCAGTGCTCAGTTGGACTACTGTAATATACTCTGCATGGGGCTATCTTTGAAAACCATACTGTGGTGGATTGCAGGAGAGAGCAAAGTTCTTAGGAAGGAGGGGGCGCATTCCAGGAAGGACAGAGAGACAAGAGACAGCCCAGCCCAGAGCAGGAGTGTGGGGAGTGTAAGAAGTTTAGAATAGCCACTCCCTAGAATCTCCCAGGGTATATCCACTAGTTGCAGTAGTACAGGTTTAGTCTGGTAAGTTTTCGTCTATACGATGTAAGCAATAAAAGAACTGAACTTGGTTGGACTGTTTCCTGTTGTTCTTGGGCTGGGCCTGACACATACAGAAGCTTCAATTAGTCCAGAATGCAGTGGGCTGGTTGTTGGCTGGTACTTGCTGACATGAGCAAGCCCACTCAGTTTCAACCCAACCTAATGCAGAGCTCTCTGTTAGAAGTTCCCCATTTCCAGGAGATATGGGGGATGGAGGACCACAAATGTATTTTCTGCGGTAGTGCCAAAGCTGTGGAATTTTCCGCTCCTGAAATCTGATCAGCTCCTACCTTGTTAGATTTCAGGACATTATTAAAAACAGTGTTGCATAGAAGGACTTTTGAGTTGTTTATTTCATTGAATTTATTTTATTATAGTTGAGATGTCAGATTTGGCAGAAATGGTGAAACTGACCTGTTTGGTCAGGGACAAACAAAAAGTACTTTCTTAAAAGATTGGAAACCCTTTATGGACTTTTTGCTGAAAACAGAGAAAAGTGAAATGATGATTTATGGATTTGATGATTGAAAAAAGAATTAAATATGAAGGGATTTTTGTAATACTAAGGAGGGAGATTGTGTAATGAATTTGTTAATTTCTGTTACAAAAAAGGTAGGAAATCACTTATTTTTGTTCCTTTAGTTAATTTTCCCTGTCTTCTCCTTTTTTCTTTCTTGTACTTCACACTTTTTCTTTTCTTTTTTCTTTTAGATTTGTCTTTTATTATTTGAAAAAAAAAATCTCAAAAATTATATAAAAATATATTATAGCCGCCCAGCAGACTCTGGGTGGCTAACACAATCTAACACTAATTAAAACAATTAAAAACATAGACAAAACAAAACAGCTCAGACTAAAAGCAGCCATTAAAAAATAGCATGGCATGAGTTATAGATGTTACCCCTTATTTTTATTGTTTTTGATTGATTGTTTTATATGACTTTACCCATACTTTAATCATTACTTATTGTCATGTAAAATTATTTATCCCATGTACATTGTGTTGTAAGATTGTAGTTTGACAAGAGTTGAGTTAAACAAAAAGAATAAATAAAATAATTGAATCACAGTGTTATAAACCTGAAAGAAAGTTATAGGTTATAAATTATCTAGTCCAATCTCCCCCCCCCCCCACCTGTAGGAATCCATTAAATCATGTCCTCAAAAGGTAGCTATCCAGTCCCCATTTGAAAACCTCCGGGGGGATCTCTGCTGTCCTGGACAAATTGCTAACACTGCTTAATAGTTCTTATTGTCAGGAAATTACTCCAAATATTCATCCAGAACATCTAAAAATTAGTCGTTCTTTTAATGAAATGTAATTATGTAAAATTAATTTTGATTAGTGCATTACAAGTGCAGTGCCCCATACTGAACAGACCAGTCCACGCCTAGTCTGACAAGCACAGCGTACAATGAAGCTGCATCAGATTGCTTGCACATGCTCAGCTGGTGGCCTATGAGTACTTCTTCATTCTTCTCACATTGAGTGCTGCCAAGCCAGCTTTCCCTATCCTTAATCTATTCCTATCCTTTATCCCTCTGGCTTGGTGTAATCCGCAAATTTAATACGAGCCCCTTCCATTTACCTTCTAGGCCGTTTATAAAGATGCCAAATAGCGTAAGGCCAAGAATGGAGCCCTGAAGGATCTCACTCAGTCGTTCACTACAGTTTGATATAGAATTATTTACAGAGGCAGATTTTCTTCTTTTTTCTCCCTCTCTCTTCTAAACTTTTATTTACAATATAATGAGAATAGATACATATAACCTTTAATTAAATTATCTAGGAGACTTTTCAAATAATTGCAAATCTTCTGGATGTAGTACCTTCTAACCCACATCTGTTTTAAATACAAGGATCTCATGAGAGACAGCCATGTGTTTTACTGAGATCAAGGCACACTCCACTGACACTATTCTTTAGGTCTAACTAGTCGCTTGGTGATAAAAAGTGGTAGGGTTGCTCTGGCACAATTAAATCTTGATGAACTTATGTTAGCTATTGGTAATGGTAGTAGTCTTATCTAAGCATGTTGCTTGACAATCTGTTCTAATTTTTTGCTCAGTACAACTTGTTTGTAGTTTTCCAGGTCCTTCCTCCTTCCCTTTTTGAATATTTGAAGTACGTTTCCTCTTCTGTATCTGCTGGCATTGCACCAGTTCTCCAGAATTTTTTTAAAAATTACAGGCAATGTTTTGAGTTCTGGTCCTGGCAAGGTAGTATGATAGGTCCTTACTATACCTTTGAGGATCCTGAACTGTGCCACAACCATCCTTCGCTCTGGAATCCAGCAGGCCCCCTCCCTTTTAGCCTTTAAGGACTAGCTTTTCTCTCAGGTGCTGGGATACAGTAAGGCTAGAACTTGAGGATTATATGGATTGATGGATTGGAGATCGTGGGTCATGAGCTTGGTTTTCTTGTTTCTACTTGTTTTCATAGAAAATACTGTAGTGAGAGAGCTTTAGTGTTAAGAATAGGGCTTTGGAATTTACTCGGGGGGGCGGGTTATGGAATGCAGGTAGTTTTGGATAAAAAGAATTATAAGCTGTTCAGTGGGAGGGGAAGTGGGAAGTGAAGGATAAAATCAGGACATTTGACATATGTCAAAATGGTGATAATTGGGGTTAGGGAAATAGAGAATGAGAGTGTGGAAGAGATGCTAGGCATTTTGGAGATGCCATTTGGACAGTAAGGGAATTCTGTGCAACCTTGGTTACTCCAAGGTTACTCCAGTGAGCTGCCTTGAGGAGAGCTGGACCCCAGGAGATTAGTAGAAGGACCTGTTGCACGTGAGCTGTGGAGACAGCGCTGCCAGCAAGCGTTCTTAATCTGCCAGGGAAAGTAAGGCATTATCCTGAGTGCTACGAAAGTGGAAGTGAGAACGATTGTGGCTTTGAGCTTGAGAGGTTTGGCCTGAAATGAAACTGAGAGGCAGGGATGGAGTGGTACCAGAGTCTGGGTAAGACGACTACAGAATGCTGCTAAGAGATGTGAGGAGGGAGGGGTATGTAGTCTTTGCTTGAGCCTTATTGGTTGGGATGGAGTCATTCTGAGTTCCCAGGAAGAATAAGAAAGACACTTTCTGTGTTGTGCACTCCAGGTAAGGACTGGAGAGGGTTGATGGGGGCACCTTCTGAAAAAACAGGAAGGGGCTGGGAGGAGAGATAGGGATGGTGGGCACTTCCCAGCCTGAGATGTTTGAGGAAGATTGGGGAGAGTCTTTAGCTTGATAGATAGAGTAGGTAGGCAAGGTGAGGCAAGGCAAGGCAAGGCAAGATGGGTGGTTACAGTGAATGCTGATTGTATATGTAATTAACCAGCCTACTCTGGAGAAATGACCACGCAAGGTGGCTAATACTGGTGGAGTGGATATAGCCCATGAAAGCAAGGGGGCGGGTCCAGTTCTCTCTGGGGTTGTGTCAGCCTTGCGTGGTAGTCCAGATAAGAAGAACACCCAGATGAACTAATCCTACTTTATTATAAGGTTACATTAACAGAGTCTTGCCAGACTGAAAGTAGTTCTCCCCTCCTCTCATTTTAGTCTCTGGAAAACTAGGGAGAGTCCCTTCCCATGCTTTTCCCCCACTTGCAGACTCAGCTGCCTCTTATCAGACTGTTGCCTAGGCTGTGGGTCTTCCTCCTGTCTCCCACTGACTACTCCCAGATACCATTACAGGGGCTGAATTGAAATCATGATGGGCTGGGGAAGATATGGCGGGGGACACAGGGTAGGTGGTTAATGAAGAAGGGAGACTCACCCTTTGCTGCAGGTCCCTTCTAAGCCAGCTGCCCCAGACGGCCAAATCCCCTGCAGAAATGAAGAACATTCCTGTTTGTTGTTTCTTGACCTTGCCTACTTCAAAAGGCTGACAGATCTGGAACACAGTGGCAATACAACTGATGGGCAGGTCTCTCTGCTGCAGGGTAGCCTCTCCCCAGACGTTGCTGCCCTGGTTATCAGTAAGCTTCTGGACCCCATTCAGAATGCTCTCATGATCTGTAAAGCCCTGTATGGTATAGCACTAGGTTGCAGGAAAAATTTCTCCCACAAGTTTCTCCAAGGGTTATTTAAAGCTGGAGACCAGCACCCAATTTCATTGATACACAGATTGTTTATTTTTCAAACTGGAGTCAGCAAAGCTAACTTAAAAAAGGGCAGGATGCAACCTGCCTCTCTAGGGTTGTGCATGGGTTGGATAGCAGCAGGTCAGATGTTTACCGAGGAAATTAAGGGCAGAACAAGGACATAATTGAGGACAGGACCACAAAGACTGTGGTGGTTTTTGAGAGAACCATGAACATAGCTTCTTTTTAGAGAGTCGCTCCTAAACGGTTCCTGGTTCCCAGAGGCTATGCCTACATCCTAGTATCTTCTCCCAATCTTATCAACATTCCTTGGCCCTCCAGGTGATTTAGGGCTGGGCTGGGGGTTTATTGTTGCTCAAGTCCTTGGGAAGGTAATGAGGGAGGGGGTGGTGTTGCTTTATTTCACTTGTCCCAAACAGTGCCATGTCAACTACAATATCAGGCACCCCCTTGCTGGAGCTGAATCTGTCTATGCAGTGAGAACATCTTGGGAAGGCTTGTTAAGGGTCCTTTGCCTGAAATGAGGGGGACATGGATGAGATCACAGGCCTTCTCTGCGCTGTCCATCCATCCCACCTTTAGAACTCCCTCTCTCAGGGGTTTTTAGAAGTCTTTATAGACAGTTTCATTTCAACTAGGGCCTTCAACCCTAGTTAGGTTTATTGGCATCCATATTGGGGGGGGGAGATTTATTATGTGATATATTACTACTTTTATTTTTACAATTTGATATTATTGTTGCTTTTATAATTTATCATGTTTGTTGTAATCTACCCATGGGCTTTTAATTTGAGAGGTCCATAAAAACTATTACTTAAATCTTGGAATTTTATTTCCCCCCAAATACTTCCAAATTGGGTACAGTAAACTATAATTTCTTAATGCATAAAACTGAAGATCAGCTTTAATTATGGCTGTTATTAAACTTATCTATGTTAGGGGATATTGCATCCTAAAATAGTTTAGGAATATTAGCCATTACATCTTTCTCAAACACTGCCAGTCTCCTTAACTGGAAAAACTCTGGACTTCATAACAAACATTTTTTATAAAATTTGTATTGAGAAAGAAAAGGCTGCATATAAGTAGAAAAATATATCTTAGACCTCGGAAGGAGGATGCAGGTACATAATTTTATAGCTTTCCAAGTGAAATATAATGTTTCCATTATACTGAATAATAAATGTTAAAAGTGGATAGAGATTGAAGAAGCCTATATATATAAAATTCAGTACCTTTTTTTAAACAAGAGAACGTAGTTAAAATTGGATGAAGGGAATGTATTTTAAAAAATGGGAGTGTTCTACTTTCACTACAGTAAGTGGTCAAAAAAATTAGCACCGTATCCTTCCCCATTAATGGCTTTGATGGAACACAGTCTTTTCTGGAATATGTAATGGTTGTTTTCCGATGTTCTTTGAACTTGCTTTTCTATCTGTGCAGAGGGAAGTGGAGTTGGCTGGCTTGTTTATGTGCAGTAGCTTATCCTACCAGCCTTAATTGGGTTGTTTTTTCCTTGATTGTTCCTGTTTATTTGGTGCTGGTTTCTACCTGTTTTGTCCCACAAATGTAAAAGTATTGTAGACAATGAGATAGAAATGAATAAATTTATAACCATTAAAGGACTGTTTTATACTTGGTGGAATAATATCTAACAGATAGAAATCTAACACTTTAGGACTAAACTGGTTACAGTATCTACATGTTCTACCGTACCTCAGAGATTAAGATGTAAAGGAAATAACTTTACAACCTCTAATTAAAAAGGAATGTAATGTCACTGCCCTGCTAGATATAGATAGGTGTTACTCAAATTGGGCCTTTGCTTTCTTCTTTAACATTTCACTAGATGGCGTTCTTGGATTTTGAAAGCGGGTGTTACAAGCTGGAAAGGCCAACTCTGAATGACAATGTTTAACCTGTCTTAATAGCAGCTTTTAAGCAAAACTGCACTACTTGAAAAGTTAACCTGAAACAAACGTATTTTGTCCTTGAGGCAAGCCAAGGAACTTCACATTAAAATTCAGCAGTGCATTTATATATTTGCATAAGGATTAGGGATGTTAGTTGGCTCCTAAGAGAGAAGGTCGTCTTAGGTGTAGGTTACCACTTTTGCCATAGCATGCACACCAATGTCTTTAGACTAGTATACTTACCTCTTCCAAGACAGTTTTATGCCTTAGGGATGCTTGCTTTTATATAACAGCATTGCAGTACCCTTGTTCTCTATCCAGAGTACTTTGGTTATTAGCCAGATTAAAAATATAATAAATGCATGAAATGTATGCAGGTGTATTGTTAAATCCTGCGCTGCTTTTTATTTGCCAGACACGGTTAAGAAGCTTCAGGATCAAAAGCATGACATGGAAAGAGAGATCAAGACTCTGCACAGGCGACTTAGGGTAAGTCATCAAGTTTAATGCACTGTATTCAGGAGAAGCAGCCAAGGGCGTACAAGAGCTGGGATACATCTGTGTCCTTTGAGGTTTAAGCTGTTGCTTTTATTTTCTTGCTGATTTTGTGTTTTATTCTGGTGTCCTCCTTCAGATTGCCTTGGTGCCTTGGGCAGAATTTAATAATGTGGCTGATAACTTTTTGCTGCTAGTTAATTTTTTTATTTGGTCCGATTAGCTTCTTGTTTTCTTTCATAATGATTTCAAAAGAATGCATGTCTCTTCTACCATTCTTTCTTCATAGATTCATAAGGAACCACTTAGGTCATTAGATGCCACAGCCTCCTTTGGGTAGGAATCCAGAAATAAGGGATTCTACATGGCTGTTAAGACCCCACTTGAGCACATTCATGAAAGGAAGCCTGCCCCCTCTCTTGGTCATTCATTCTGCTCTCAAACTGCTCAGTGAGATCAGACTGACACAGAATATATACTGGAACTATACTTTCTATGATTTGGGAACCACACCTGCCTTTGCCTTTTTGCAGCCATAGTGTGCTGCTGAATCATGTTCAGTATCTAATCAACTGCTGTCGCAAGATCCTGTCCCAAAACTACTGCCAAGTGAAGTATCCCTCACTCTAGATCTCTGTATCTCATTTCAGCTTAACATTATTTCTGTTAAATTCCATAATAATATTTTCAGCCCATTTCTCTAAGCTATCATGATCTTTTTGAATGTTGTTTCTGTCTTCCAAGTCTGTACTATTCCCATTTAATTTTGCTTTCTTTGCAGATTTGCTAAGCAGCCTTTCCACATCCTCACCCACAATATTAATACAAACATTAAAGAATGCAGGGCCCTTGAAGGAACCTTGTACAACCCATTCCAGTCTCTACAGCTCCCTCCAATTTGATAGGGACCGTTGAAAAGCACTTTTTGTTTGATTTTTGAGCCAGCTCCATGTGCACACTTGCTGATTAGCATGCCATGGGATACTTCGTCAAATAGTTTGCTATAATCAAGTGTATTTTATCTATAGCATTTATTCTACTAAGATTACTAGATCAAAAAATAAGATTAATCTGGAATAACTTGTTTTTGACAAATTTGTGCTGACTGTATTCACCATCTTGTTTTCAAGGTGTTCACTGATCAAATTCTTTATGATTTGTCCTAGAGTTTTCCAGAGTATCGGTATCAGACTTCAGGTCTCCCCTTCCCCTCCTTTTTGAAAATAGGGACAATATTTGCCCACTTTGCAGTTGCCTCAGTAGTCTAGGATGCAATTCATCTGTTTCTCAATCTTTACATCCATTCAAAATAATTGAGTATTCCTTCACCCAGAGTTTCACAACGTGTGGGTTGCAAACCCCAGGAGGATTGCAAGACAGTTGGTGGGGGGGAGGCAGGGGATTGTCATGAGAGAGCGCTTCCCTGCCTGGTCTTCTCAAGTAGGCTGTCAGCCCCACCAGATAGACCACACCACAGGAAGGCTAAGATTACGTTTATTGAGAGGGGCTCTAATGACAGAACTTTGCAAGTCTGACTGTGCTGTACCTCCTCCCCTTTCTTATACTCTGGTAAATTAGGGAGGGGTCTGTCTGAACCTCTTCCAAATATTTTCTGTCTGTTGTGGACTTGAGATATGTTTCTCTCCTTGTTGCTTTGGTAAAGGATCTTGCATATCTCTGTCAAGATCACTTTCCTTACTCTCTACATAGGCTTACTAGTTCTGTGCAGAAGTAGGTTGAAGACGAAGCAGCATAGGAAAGTTAGGTGTTTTTTTCAAAACATTGTCTTTGCCTTTGAAAGGAGGGGAAATTAGGGGACCCAAGGTTCTTATGCCAACCTCTGATCCTCCCCAGAAGGAATTCAGCAGAGGAGGAGGGGCTTTGAGGTTGCAGCAAAGAAGGAGTTGCAAGAGGGAGGTGGGGAATTTACAAGCACCAGGCAGAAAGGGAGAGAGGAAGCACAGTGTGGCTGTACTGGGAGAGAGAACCCAAAGCAACTTACAGTCTGCCGCTGTTTTGCGAGCTGCAGCATTTTAAGAGTGCTTTGGGAGAAGCTGGCTTAAGCAAGGAACAATGTCCTTTGTGGTGCCTGTAGCAACCCAGACAAAGGAAACGTTTTTTAAAATTTTTTATGAGCTTTGGTGAATGAAAGTAATTGCACAGAATAAAAACTGGGGGTAAGGACTAATAATCAGATTTTCCCATGCTATTCCTGATCCCATTCAGAAATTAACACTGGAGTCGCTCATTGACTATGGGCCTGTCCCAGATTATCCGTGACCCAACTTGGGACAGTGGTCTCACACCAGGCTTGGTTTTCTTGTCAGAGCAGTGGCAATGTGATCTGAAGGAGGAATTGTCATGGTCAGATCATGTCCTGGTGGCCTTGAGATTCTCCTATGCTACTCCCCTCCGCAGGGAGGTAGGACCCATTCAATCAGTCCACCCCCCGCAACTGATGGACCCAGTTGGGTTCCAAAGGGAGTTGGGGGTTATACCCAAGAGTCTGCTGCACGGTCCAGTGGAGGCTTGGCTGCTACCTGGAATAGGAAAGCATCCAAGGCCTTGGACAAGATTGCGCCTGTGCAGCCTCTCTTGACCCATCAAACCCGACACTCCCCGTGGTTTACGGAGGAGTTGAGGGTTTTGAAAAGGGTTAAAAGATGTCTAGAGCACTGCTGGAGGAAAATAAGGACTGCCCCCAACTGAACACAAGCTAAAGCCGCTATTAAGGCCTACCTTGTGGCGGTAAGAGCGGTGAAACGTCAATATTTCTCCACTGTTATTGCATCTGCAAAATGCCACCCAGTGGCCCTGTTTAAGATCACACAATCTCTTTTGGGAAAGGGGAAGCTCAGTAGCCCATTTACAGGGCTACGCAGAGGAATTTTCTAGGATCTGGAGGATAAAATCGCTTAGATCCAGTTCCAGTTGGATACCAAGCATGGTCTGTAGAGATGCCCAGGGTACGTTCTTACCCTGTTATCTGGGAGGAATTTGATCCTGTTGAACCCGAGGAAGTGGATAGGGTCCTCCAGATGGTCAATGCCACCACCTGTCAACTAGAACCATGTCCCTCCTGGCTAGTTAAAGCTTTGAAGAGGCACTGGTGCACCCACTCCTCAAGAAGCCATCACTGGATCCCACCATACTGGACAATTTCCATCCGGTCTCCCACCTTCCCTTTTTAGGGAAGATGGTTGAGAAGGTGGTGGCATTGCAGCTCCAGAGGATCCCTTTTCAGTCAGGTTTCAGGCCTGGATATGGGATGGAAACAGCATTGGTTGCACTCATGGATGATCTCTGGCGGGAGCGGGATGGGGGTAGTACATCCATCCTTGCTCTTCTTGACCTCTCAGCGGCTTTCTTTTGAGTTGACTTGGGGAGTTGGGAGTGGGGGGCACAGTTTTGCGCTGGTTCTCTGCCTTCCAAGGTTGATCCCAATTGGTGTTGATTGGGGGCGAGAGGTCCAGCTCATGGCCCCTCCTTTGGGGCGTGCCCCAGGGTTTGGTACTCTCTCCACTCCTTTTTAACATCTACATGAAACCACTGGTTGAGATCATCCGCCAACATGGGATGAGGTATCATCAATATGCAGATGATACATCTCCATCCCAGGTGAGGTGAGTGATGCTGTGACCACCCTTTCACGGTGCCTGGAAGCTGTGGGGGTCTGGATGGGGTACAACAGGCTTCAGCTGAACCCTGGTAAGACAGAGTGGCTATGGATTGGAGGCCTCTCTGTATCCAAGGATTTACCATCTTTGGTTTTGAACAGGGTTGCACTGCCCTGGACAGACCCAGTGCGTAATCTGGGGGTCCTCCTGGACTCATGGCTCCTGCTCGAGAAGCAGATGGCAGTCGTGGCCAAGAGAGCCTTTGCCCACCTCCGTGCAGTATGCCAGTTATGCCCCTTCCTGGATCAGGAGGCTCTCCGGTCAGTCACTCACGCCCTGGTCATCCCTCAGCTAGACTGTTGCAATGAGCTCTACATGGGGCTACCTTTGAAGAGTATCTGGAAACTACAGCTGGTCCAAAATGCGGCCACGCGGACAATTTTGAGTGCCCAAAGAACGGCACATATAACACCTTTACTACGCGAGCTGCATTAGGTCCCAGTCTGCTTCTGGGTCCAATTCAAAGTGTTGGTTATCACCTTTAAAGCCCTACATGGCGTGGGTCCAGGTTACCTGAGGGACCATCTTACCCCCGTCACATCAACCCATCCCACCCGGTCAGGCAGAGAGGGCATGTTGTGGGTCCCATCAGCGAGAATGTTGACTGGAGGGGCCCAGGAGGAGAGCCTTCTCTGCCGTTGCCCCCGCCCTTTGGAACGTTCTCCCCCAGAGGTGCGGCATGCCCCCGGCCTTCTGGAAAGAATTAGACCTGGCTCTGCCAGCTTGCGCGGAGTGATAACAACCTTACCCAATCCTGGGGGTGGCTAGTGCCTTGATGACGCTCCCTGAGTGACTGCCAATTATTCTTGGATCTATTTATTTTCTATTTATTACTGTAATTTTGTCATTTTAATTGATTTTAATTGTTTTGTAAACCACTCAGTTGTTCAACGAGATGGGCGGTGACGAATTTGATATATAAAATAAATAAATATATAAAATAAATAAATGGTATTTTTAGTATCAGAAACAGCTAACAACATGAAAGAAGTGTCAGTAGTGTTTTCATTTCTTAAAACATGAAGAAAGGTAGCTTTGTGTTTGCTGGAACATTGTTTTGTCTTCTTTCTGCCATTTAAATACCGTTTTAAATTTGATCATTTTTGTTTCTTTCCAATGAAATGGTTTTATTTTATGAAGTTGTATAATTCTATCATTGCTTTATTTGATACACAGCATACTGTATATTTATTTCTTGCCCAGCCCTAACCCGAGTACAATCGTTAGCTTTATTTTGGGCCTGGATGGATCACATTAATTTATCATTTTAAGTTGTTGCTGTATCACATCCCCCTCCCTCACCATCTTTTTTATCATTCTGAAGCTTCAGTCCACCCCTTCATTCTGCCCTTCACAGTTGCCTGACGGCTCTCAGATTGGAGAAGTCTGAGTCAGACTACAGTACCACAATCCATTGGCATGTAGGCAGCTGGCAATATACTTTAGCAAGTCAGTTCCTTAAAACAGCCACATGTTTTCAGGCTCACACGGAAGCCTGAACGTTGTTGGGCTCCTTCATGAATATCAGGGAGATGCTCACATGAAGTTCAAAGCACTTCTTCCAAATTATCTTTCCACATGCACAGCTCCAGTTCTGATGGGTTTTGTTTTGTTTTGTTTTATGTTGATACTATTAGCCAACCTGAGCTTTTTTGGGAATGGGTGGCATGCAAGCAAATAAATAAATGTTTGTTGAACCATCATTCCCACTTTTTCTACAGTGACATCCCACTTGCAAATATGTTCATGTCTTTAACTGATGTTCTTCTGGATTTTCAGTGTCAGACCTCATGAGATTCAGCTTAAAGCTTTTCTGAACAAGCTCAATATGCTTTGGCCAAACACATTCCTTTGTCAGGTGCAACCCATTCTGTGCTAGCAACCCATCGTTCAGATAACTGAAACGATGCTCCCAAAAAGCAGATCTCCTCATCAACACTGTTTGCATGATCAGTAGGTCATTGGTTGCTGTGCTGCAGCTTCTTTCCCTTCTCAGTCCTCCTCCATGGGTCAGAAGGGTGGAAGCGAACACCATCAGAGCCGCAGGGTTTTTCAGCTTCCTCTCTTGATTGTGAGATACCACATATCATTTGTCCCCACATGGATTATCAGGAATGAATAACTGAAAGTGGATTTAATAAGTTTTGGTAGTTGTTTTGTCACATTCTTCATTCACGCTCCTAGTAAGCAGGCATATCTGAAACAGGCCAGTGTATATTTGTTTCTGTTCCTCAGAGTATTGAGTTGCTAATCATCCCTTTTCTCTTCCCTCTACAGTCATCCTTCTCTCCTGTACTTTAGTTGTCTCTCTTTCTTCTCTAAAACCTCAGAGCATAGTTTTTTTTCTGGGAGGGCCTAACAGCTTTGGGGCCTGAGAACTGCAGAGTTTCTTCTACGGCTTTGGGATTTGCGTGTCAGTTTCATCCACTGGGCTTGCTCCTTTGTTGGATCTTCTTCAGTTTGGAGAGTTGGTATCTCTTACTGGCTCTTCTTATAGAACCTCCTTTGCTGGAGCTGATCAGTATTGTCCTTTGCCATTCACTGTACCAATCCTCAAAGCATCTTACAGGCCTGCGCTTGCTGCAAATATATGCCAGGTTATTTTTAGGCAGGAAGACAAACTTGGCGTAAGCATGATAGGTCATGGCTGCAAAGGCATGTCTGGCTTCATTTTTGTGACTGTTCACTTACAGAGAAAATTTGAAGGAACTCCCCCAACACATTCCATTCAGTCACTTAGTTTACTTGTTTTCTTAAAACTGGTTGCAGTTTTTATTTTGTATAGCTTCTTCTTTGCTATTCATTCACAATGGGTCATCAACAACAGCTCTTGGGGCACATGCCTTGCAATCAGCAGCTGTTCAGGTGGTGAGGGTTTCATCCCCCCCAGCTGAGCGCACAGTCTCTCAAAAGATAGTGCTTCTCCTTGTCTTCCTCCTGTTGAATTGCACTCTTATCAGTTCCCTCCCTGGAAACTGGCTGCCTTATATCTGCTTATTTTCAGGAAGAGTCTGCAGAATGGCGGCAATTTCAAGCAGACTTGCAGACTGCTGTGGTCATTGCAAATGACATAAAATCTGAAGCACAGGAGGAAATTGGAGACTTAAAGCGCAGGCTGCATGAAGCTCAAGAAAAGAATGAAAAGCTCACAAAAGAGTTAGAGGAAATAAAATCACGCAAGTATGTTAATGAAACTTATTTATCGTTATCATTTATAGTTTACCTATGGTAATTTCTTAAATTTCTGAAAGCTGCACAGCAAGCAGTTGCTGAACACATAGGAAAATATCTGATAACCTACAGTCTTTTTTGCTCATCTGTTAGAGGAGGTTTATAAAAGCAGTAAGTTTGGTAGGGCCTCCTTTTTCTTGATTTTGCCCCATCCACTAGTTTTCTCCAGACACTGGCTATTTCTTCCAGCTCATAGACTGCAACATCTTTTCTAACTGGATAAGATGAAGTAGAGATGCCTCTTCCCGTTTCCTCCCTCAGATGAGTTTTTGCTGCCTTCATAGTATTTGGACTGGGCCCTGGGGCTGTTTACTGTCCTGCCCCTTTGAGTCTACAGAAAGGAAAATGGAACCCAATGAAGGAAGCATAAACAAGAAAGAGATGTGCCCCCAAAGATCTCACTCCTCCTCCTAATTGTTTCCACCATTTGCGTTGTCCATCTCCTTTGCTGTGGGGCTGCGTGGGGCTTGCCTTTTCTGCTTTCCCCACTCTACTTCCCCAGTGGGACATTCCCCAGGTTGTTTACCAGAATGATTGAAATGTTCAGTGTTTTCTGCATTTATAGATTTTTCTAATATTAAGTTTCTTTCTTTTAGGGGGAAAAAAAACAGTTGCTCAGTTTCTGTAGACTCAAATTGTGGCTTTTTAGGTTAATATAAAACTGAAATGGAAAAGAAAAGTAGCAATCATAATAATTAAAAAATAGTTAAAACAGCTATTTAAAACCTTTGCTATGCCCCCTAGTGTACAGCATAAGGCAGGTAGAGGTAGTACTAGTGCTTATGATATGGCTGGATTAAAGTTGAAGATGTGTCTGGAGGCAAAAAATATGCAGTGCTGCAAAGGTATGTACACCATTGCTACGTGGAATGTATCAATGGTGTACATACATGGTCAGAACCATGAACCAAAGCAAACCTGATGCTGTGAGAACAGAAATGTCAGATTAAATATTGACATTCTGAGAATTACAGAAGTGAAGTAGACTGGAACGGATCAATTCATATCAGAGGAGCTACTGAGGACAAAAAAGAAATAGAGTACAAGTAGTCCTTGACTTACGACCATTCATTCAGCGACCGTTCAAAGTTATGTCAATGCTGAATGAAGAGACTTATGACCCATGCCCAAAGTTACAGACATTGCAGCACCCCCATGGTCACGTGATCAAAATTCGGGTACTTGGCAGCCTGCTTGCGCTTACAGCCGCAGAGGCACTTCAGTTCCCCCCATCTCCCTCTCCCATCTATGCCTTTTTGGCCCCCTGCTACCCTGCACTCTGCCGCCCCAGCTGACCTTTGCCATCTTCTTGCTCCCACTGCTGGCAAGGCTTGCCCAGCCTGGCTGCTGGGCCAGGCCGGGGCTGGGCTTAGCACTGCGGAAAAAAAAGCAGAAAGGAGCCCCAGAGCCACAACGCAGCGCAAAGCCCAGCCTCAGCCCAGCTCAGCAGCCAGGCTGGGCGCACCTCATCAGCAGCGGGAGCGAGATGGCGAAGGTCAGCTGGGGCAGTGGAGCACAGGGTGGCGGGGATCTCAGAGGGTGGGGTGGCAGGGGTGGCAAGGGTGGCTGCAGCTGGGACTGGGCTGGGACAGATGGAGCAGCTGCAGCTTCCTGGGATGTGGCAAGCAGCACCAGAGCCACACGGTTCTGGAGCTGCTTGTGGTGCAGGGTGGCCGAAAGGACCGAGATGGAGGGGGAGATAGGCAGGTGGGGGGAGGACCAAGCCCAGAATGGCTTGGATTGGGGTGGGTACTTGCTTAACAACCCACAATTCTTGGTTAACGATGGCAACTAGGATTGCTGTCGCTAAGTGATGCAGTCATGTGACATCACGCTTTACTACCACATTGCTTAGCAAGGCAAATTCCGGTCCCAATTGTGGTTGTAAGTCAAGGCCTACCTGTAGCCGATATTATCAACAAAAAGGTATGAGGCTATGCTTAGACACAACTCCCACACCAGTCTTCGTTCAAGGCATTCAAAACTAAGTGCAATTCCCATAAGATATTCTCTTCTTAACTTCACTAGGAAGTTTTCCCTTTTGGTTCTAGTGTAAGAGCCTCCTGTCTGTTTTGTTTTGAAAATTGTCTCGTCTAACGAAGCCAAACCAAAGCTTACGCTCGCTGCTCTACCTCCATTACTTACTGAGCAAGTGCTGGAGGCCTTTAGCCAGGGTCCTTGTGAACATCAGGCTGAGGAGCAGCCCTTACATGGAGGATATCTAAATCAGAACCACCTCTTGAGAATCAGGGCAGAAACTTCCCACTTGCTATGGAAAATTGGCAGAGTCAGTTACCAAATATTTGTTACAAAAGTCTCTAAAACATTAATGGCTAGTTACCTGGATTTTTCTAATCTTCTAATTTAGAAAGAAATTGACAGATGTTTAGGACTTACAGACGAACATTATGTAAAGTCCAGTATCAGAAGTATTTTGGAATTAATTTGTTTACATTTGTGTCACTTTCAAAACTTTGCTTTGAAAATTGTCATTGTGTAACAATTTGTCTTTAGTTTTAATTTAGCTTAAATTTTCATTGGGGTAGTGGTAGCAAAAAATAGATATGAATGTGATGTCCCTTCTCTGTTAAATCCTTTGTCCCCATCTTCTCACCTCTTAGGAGTATCTGGCTGAACAGTGACTGACTTTTTTTTTATTTACTCATGTATTTAAGTATAAAATATACTCTGGGATTTTTGCTTTAGGCCTTGCTCTCTCTCTCTTGATCACATCCATAGATTACAGCATAGAACATGCTTTGACAGTACTGCCAAAAGTAAAAAGAAACATCCCTCTTCATTCCAAAATGTTTCCATTTTGTCTTAGTTCCATGTGCTACGCGTAGTAAAAGACAGCGTGCCTATTATTTCCCTTAAGAATTCCAGCCGTTTAAAAGATTAGACAATAAACTTGTCTCTGCATCCTTCAGGCATACGTTCTCTAGTAAAGTTGTGGTTCCCAGTGTCACAGATGCTTTTAGTCCCATACCTGTCAGTCGGTCAGACCTGTGAAAGCGCACCTTGTTGAGTTTACTCTGGTATTTAGGCAAGAAGAGGAGCGCGGCCGAGTTTACAACTACATGAACGCTGTTGAAAGAGATTTAGCAGCTCTGAGGCAAGGCATGGGCTTGAGCCGCAGGTCCTCCACGTCTTCGGAACCGACTCCCACTGTCAAGACACTCATCAAGTCCTTTGATAGCGCCTCACAAGGTAATTTTTTTTAAAAATCTGCATACAATTAGTAAAATATTATATGGGAGCTTCCTTTTCAGAATCTTAATCCCACATGGTGATTTGATGATAAATAAAGCATTATTTTACTACATTTTCTTTGGTTTTTGTATCTCAGGCCTGTAATTTGTCTGTCTTACTATTTCTTACTCCTTTCCTGCGCTCTGCCTAACCTCGTTATTCCAAAAGGGTAGACCATGGTGAGTATGTAGGGGTGTAGGAGGTATACAAGAAAAGTGGGTAAATAAAGTAGCTGAAAGGAAACCGCAGTTCAGAGTTACTTTCCAGTGGGACAAATGCCTTCCTAAATAAGGTCGTCACGAATTGTCAGATTTTTTAAATATATAAATATGTATTTTATTGCAATTTTTAAAAATACAGAGAAAACAACTTAAAGCACAACAAAAATACTAGGAACAAACAACTAAGAAAAACAATTTTAAAAAATGTTATATACAACCATCCAACGAGTTGTATATAATTTATTTCCTTTTTTTTTTTTTTTTGGTAAAGAACTTAATTTTTAAGTTCTTTACCAAAAAAAAAAAAAAAAGGAATAAACAAAGCAAACAAATTCTTTTCAAAAATTAAAGAAATTACACATTTCCTGAATCCAGTCATTGATGTGTGGAGGAATAGCACCTTTCCAGTCACTCAGTATAATTTCCTTGGCTATTTCCCACACCCAATATAACCAGAGTCTCACAAAAATAGACACGTTCCAGAGTTTTGGAATGTAATTAATATCTTTAAGATTAAAACGTTTACCCATAAATCTAGTTATATATGTTACAGTGTCACTCCAAAAAGGAACCAATAACAGGTAAGGCCAAATCATATGGGTTAATGTATCATCAAATCTTTTACATTGTCAACAAAGAAAATCTACGCTCCCTCCTTTCAGATGCATTCTTTGGGATGTCCAGTGAATTTGGAACAAAAGCTTTCAAGGAATTAATTGCAACCTCAAGTCCAAAGAAACACAACATTTTTAAATATTTGCATCCATTGATGTTCCATTATCAGATATTCCAACTCTTTATTCCATTCATCATAAATGTTGATAGTTTCAGCTTTAAAGATATTTTAATTTTTCTAATATAAATACAAAATCTGTTTGATTTCAAAAGCAGAATTCATCAATAATAATAACAATAATAATAATAATTT
Source organism: Python bivittatus (assembly GCF_059951505.1). Lineage (NCBI taxonomy): Eukaryota > Metazoa > Chordata > Lepidosauria > Squamata > Pythonidae > Python > Python bivittatus. The sequence goes on along the minus strand of NW_028277070.1, from coordinate 850,053 downwards.
ATTATTAAATGTATATGCTGCCCAACTCCAGGTGACTGGGCAGTTTACAAATCGCTAAACACATTTAAAAACAAGGAAGGAACCACAAAAAAGAATAAAGATGGCAGAAATGACTAAAACAGATAGGAACAAAGAAAAAAGGGGGCTTCAAAAATGAAAGCATCCCTTAGCTTTTTTTGAAGCAGCTAAAACATCTCGTCCTTATTCAGCTGTCAAAGCATCACTAATTGACAGATACCACAAGAAAGAACCGTCTTAGCCTCTTCAAGCAGAGCTGAAGTCCGGCCACCAAGATGGTGTGGTGTCTGGTCCCATCAGTGGTCTCCCTCATTCATCTTAGTATCATTTGATTTTCCCATCTGTTAAATTCTTAGTTTTTCTTTATTATTTTCATATCAATGAAATTTACCCTAGGGGTAAAGCCAGCACTAAAAAATAAACAACCTACCTTTAAAGTAAATTGTTCTACACTCATTGTTTAAAGTTCTGACTGTGAAAGAACTGGTTGAAATTAACATGTTTTCTTGCTTTATTTTAATCAAAGGACAGACTGAGGAAAATTTTAAAAAACTCAGGGACTGCAAGAGGCATCAGTCCTGGGGGGGATTGAGGGCTTATGGGGCAACACAGGTGGCTCTGCAGGTTGTGCCCTCCTGAACATCCCCGTGAGACGCAAATGCAGGGTTTTTTGCATCATTCCGTGTAAATCTTACCTGAGGAAAGCAGCATGGCATGCCTAGGTTGCATTGTCCGCCCAGAATGAGACACCGACAGATTCATGGGTAGCCGAATTTACTTGCCAGCCATGTTTGCGTCTGTGTACTTTATATGAGAAAAGGTGGAGAGGTTTCCTTCTAGAATATTTATGCTGTTGGATATAAATCCGGAACTGCTTTCTTTTTCTATAGTTCCTAGTCCTGCTGCAGCTGCGGTTCCTCGAACTCCATTAAGCCCAAGTCCTTTGAAAACCCCTCCGGCAGCTGCCGTCTCTCCAATGCAGGTAAATGCACTTTAATGGTTTGAAGGAAGCCTGATGCCACATTTAAAGCAGTGCTAGCGTTACACAAAGAAAGAAAAACCGAGAATGCTTTTCAGTAAAAGAGTGTCTTACGTTCAGTATTACTTATCATTTACTTGCCATAATAATACCCAAACGATTACCACCAATTGTGCATCTCCCTCTATCTCATCCACCTTCGAAGAAGCTCTTTCTGAGCCACTGCTGGCCCGCATGGCTTCACATGTCACGAGGTCTCTTAGAGGGGAATGAGCCACACACGTCTTTGGCTGCAAAGGAGGTGCCTTTGTTTACTCAGCCACAGTTAGGGAAACAGTGAGGTCCAAAGTGAGAAATGTTTAAGAACTCCTTACAAACTAGGATTATCAGGAACAATCTGAACTGTGGTGCCTGAGATCAGAAATCAGAAAACCCTTTCAGCAGCTGATTTTTGTGAGAAGTGGAAATGGGGGCGAACCCTCCAGCTTGTTATTTGTTCCTGTATTCCTAAGCACCCCAGTTGGGAAAAGCAGCAATACAGGGAGTCCTCACTTAACAACCACAATTGGGACCGGCAACTCTGTCGCTAAGCAACACAGTCATTAGGCAAGACATCACATGACCACAACTTGTGATTTTATTGACTTCTCCATCGACTCTGCTTATCAGAAGCCAGCTGTGAAGCGTGCAAATGGCATCATGTGACTGTGGGATGCTGCAATGATCGTAAATGCGAGGGCTGGTTGTAAAGTTTTGTACGCTGCCCAGAGTCCACTGGAGTTGGGCAGCCAATACATTTAAATAAATAAATGAATAATGGCTAAACCAGAGTATGAACTCTGGTCTTTGCGACCTCTGCCTGGCTACTTAGGACTGCCTAGGTATGGTTTGCCTGACAGATTCCTGCAGAGGATCCTTAAGTTACCAATTCAGTCTTCACTGCCGTGAATGTGATGATTAATTATAATGTAATTAAAATGCTCAGCTGCCCTCTCAGGAATCTTGAAATAAAGTCTTCATTCAGTCAAGCCTGGCTTGTGGCAACTGCATGGGCACGTCATTTTTTTCTTGGCAAGAACATGGAAGTGGTTTGTGATTGCCGTTTCCTGTGGGTGGGTGGTTTGCTTTTTTTGCTCGCTTCTCAGTGTAACGTTCAGTCCTGGGATTCCCTGAGCAGATGCAATCCTGCATAGCTGTTTGGAAATCAGCCAGATGGAGCAGAGCTTGCTAGGTGCAGCAATCTCTGGAACAAGTCATTTATCTTAGGTGGTGATGGTCCTGCAGCTGAGATTCTGGCATAAGCCGTTGGCCCTGCTAGTTTTCAACCTGATTCTCTGCCCTTATATGCTCAGCAGAATCATAGTGATGTACTGGGGTTGGTGATGCCTCTCTTGGAGATGTGTTTAAAATTCAGATAGGAACATAATATTCAAGTTGGGCTTTAGCAAGCTGGTTCCTTTCCCTAAAAATAATTTTTCCCCCCTTCAGAGACATTCCATAAGTGGACCGATATCCACTTCAAAACCCCTGGCTACTTTATCAGACAAAAGGCCAAGCTATGCAGAAATTCCAGTTCAAGGTACGTGTTTTTTGGTGTGAGCATTACCCAAACACATTCTTAAAACCCACCAGAATCTCCCTTGGCTAAGAAACATTCACTAATGAGGGGGGCCTGGAAGGATCTTTGCAGAAGACAAATCAGCTCCGTTTCTTTACCTGATTGTGGAGTAATTGGCAGCCTTGCCATGTGTTTCTAGGCCTGGCTGAGCTGAATGATGTCTTGTTGCCTAATTCTGCTGGGCCATTCCAGAACATGACAGTAGTTTGTCTTTGGACTTGTGTTCTGATAATGGGGAGCACAAAGTGATGCACATCACTGATCCGATAGGCAAAAGGTTCCCTCAGCCAATTCCCCCATTGTTGTTTTAAAAACACTCATCAATTCCTGGAGTTTTGCTGAAGTTGCCTGTTTAGAAAAACTCTTTCAGTGTCTTTGTGCATTTTGAGGCACAATCTATAACCTTCTGTTGAAAAATAGTCACATTTGGACTTATCTCTTCTGCCCTACACTGAGGTTTTTCTACTATGACATCTCATATTGATGAAGATACTCTGGTTTGAAATTAAACGTAGATTGAAAATGATGGGTTGGGATCCAAAAAGCCATGGGAAGTATATTTTGTATTTTACCAGTAGAACATTTTTCAAACTATCTTCTCTCTCCACATATGACATTTGAACAAGCTGCTTTTGAAAGATTCAGAAGGATCCCAACTTGTGTTTAATGAGACAGCATTCTAAATTCAAAATTTCTTCTGTATGGACAGTTCTCCATACTACACCTGCATAGTTTTGGATACAACCTAGTTTCCTTATTTACTTTTGCTAGTATTAGGACAGTATTCTTAGAATTTCTTTAACAAAAAATAAGACGTTACAAAACTACTTGTTCCATGTTTATTTCTCCATTTCCAAATATTTTTCTGGCGCTTGGTAGATTTACTTATCAACTTTTCCTTTCAAAGGGCCTTTCCGGTAAGAATGAATGGCTCTCAGATCTGGGTGTAGCTCTTTGATTTATGTCTGGGCTTTTTAAAATAGACCTTTCTCAAGAATAGTTTTCATGTGAACAAGTAATAGGCTTCCTTTTGAACCTGGACAAATAACAGCAGAGTATCAACAATGGAAATTCTTCCGTGTCTTAAAATAATACTTTGTACTAATCTTTTTGCTTGTTTTTTTGAATGCCATTGGCATTATTTAATATACAGGAGAAAGTAAATTGGAATCCAAATTAGTGTATACAGAAATGGGAAAGGGACACTGACTGCCAAACTATTGCATCAGCAACATTTCCTTCTGCCCTGGATCAGAAAATACTGTAAAACTGGGTTTTGTGCAGCATCATTTGATTTATTTTACCAAATCATTTTTATCCCATTCTTTTCTTTCCAAAATAATTCTCAGTGTGGGTTGGAACAATAAGCATTCCAGAATTATAATTAAACAAATACAATGCGATAAAAGTAGAGGCTGATAAATTAGAGAAAAGAAGCTATACACACTAACAATTTAGGACATAAATCAGGTTCTCACTAGAAGAAAAATACCTTCAGCCTGTGGAAGAAAGCCTTGAAAGAAAAGGAGAGCCAATTCTTCCTCGCAGAGTAATAGATACAGCCTCAGAAGAAGGCTATCTGGCATCCCGCATTACCACCTGTTCATGACTGAAAGCAGCCTGATTCTCCTCCACACTTCAAAGAATAGGTGGATTTTTTTTTTTAGTCTCATGTTTGGGACCCACCACACATTAAGCAGTAAGCCAGCTTACACAAATGCATGTGCACACATACACAAAACACTTGGGCTTTATTGTATTGGGGTCATCCATTCTACCACCTCTCCCTGTAGGCAGGATCAGGTCAGAATTGTGCTGAAGGTGAAGTAATGTTTCCTCGTTCCCTTTCTGTGCAGATCATTTGCTGAGAACTTCTTCTGCCAGCAGACCAGCTTCTCTGCCAAGAGTTCCAGCTATGGAAAGTGCCAAATCCCTCTCTGGTAATAATCTAGCCATGGAATAATTATGGATAGTATGGAGGCAGGCAGCCCTTGTTGTGATCTACACACCCTTTCCTAAGAGATACTCTCTGGATACGTCGGTTTGTGAAATAACAAATAGAAGTTGGTATGAAACAGGTGGACCTCAGCCTTCGCCTTAGTCTAGGCCCAGTGAGCACAGTTAACAGGTTACGTGTAAGGAAACTGGTATTGCTATGCAATCCTTTTCTGTTTGCAACCAGATAGGAGGAATGTAGGCAGATTAAAGCAGACAAGTAAGACTCATTCCTTTGCCAAACCCATTTTGAGATGTTGCATTTGTGATAGAACTTCTACAACTTAACATCTAGATCAGTAAGTAAATGTCTTGTAGTGAAATAAAAATAGTTTCTTTCTGAATAATATTTTAAGCCCTTAGAATGTACTCTTCGAAGTTCTGGAACAAGCATAGATCTTACACCTTTGGCCAAACTCAGTGGCAGCAACATCTACTCTAACTGGGGTTGCTAACGGTACACAAGGTGCTCAGGCAGCGGATGTGGGCTCCAGGATAAATTTGAACATCAGGCTTTTCCATTTTCCATTTAAGTGTCCCGCCGAAGCAGCGAAGAAATCAAACGGGATATTACTGCTCCCGATGGAACATCTCCAGCCTCCCTCGTAGCAATTGGGACTGCTTCGCCACAACTGTCCCTCTCATCTTCACCAACAGCATCTGTCACTCCTACAACACGGAGTCGAATAAGGTACAGCTCATTGCTAAACTCTTGGAAATATGGATTGTCTCTTTCTGGCACTGACCAGTAGAACTAGTGATGTTCATTGCTGGGACCACTGAACTAGGCTTGCTAACAATGAGTGCTGGCTGGCACCTGCCTTGCCACGTGGTGGCCTGCCTGCATTGTTGGAACATTCGCTGGCCTTTGCTGTGGTGCTTTTGCAGTATCCCTCAGTGGGATACTCGGCATTCTCCTCTCTTGCCTCTGGCTAGTTTCTGTTGATCCCCTGCATGGTGCGAGAACGGCCCCTCATCCCTGCACACTTTGAGATCCATACCTGCATCAGGAATGAATGAACTTAGCACCGTTTAAAATATACTGTGTGAGCTCCTTTAATTGTGGGTGGAGCATATTTGAAAGTTAGATATTGCAGCAAACAGCAGCATGAGAAGACAGCAATACTCACATGAAGGGAACTTAAAACATGCTCTGTTTCTGCTAAACTGCTTCGGTACTTTGGGACAGAAGAAAAGGCAGTTCTTCACACTTAACTCTGTACTGTTACCCTTTGGAACTGGTAAAGAAATGTTCATCAAATCAGAGTTGGAAAGGATTTTGCACATCACTTAGTCCAACCCCCTGTGCTTTGCCATGTGCAGTTAGGGTGGTCTTCCAGCTAAATGCCCCTTAAAGAGAAGGCAGCAGCAGTCCTTAAGGGAGACGTTCCCTGTTAAAGAACTCTCACTGTTTGCGCTTACAACGGTCAGACGTCTCTAATCTGTTCAGCTGCTTCTCCAAATTATCCTCTCGTTCAGTCTTCTGGGGCACCCAAAACCCCGTGTGTGCACTATTTGTAGGATGGCCCTTCTTGTTTCCGAGGACATTTGCCACATTGAATCTTCTGCTCTGCGGATTCCAGTGCACGTATTTATTCCTCCTCGTGCTTCTCCACCTGGTTGCCCTTCCAGCTTGTTTGTTTGTTTACCCGATTTGTATGCCACAGCATTCTCAGCAGCTTCCTGGCAGAATTCCCTTTCTTCTTCCAGTGTAGTGACATACGTTGGGTAGGTTATTCCAAATATGTCTTGACTAGTGAAAAAAAGAGAGTATTGGAATATGATACTAATGTAGTATGACGTAGCATGAAGTGAATGCTGTGCTTCTTTTAATGTAGCTAAAACTAGCCTTTGTTTTTAGTAGTTGCAACACAATGGTGATTTGTCTGCTAAAATGCTTTAATATTTGTTTGTTTGTTTGTTTGTTTTGCTTGTAAGCTGCCCATTTCCAAAGGCTGTAGGTAGCTAACAGTGTCAACATAAAAAATATAACCCCATAAAATCACAACCTTCAACTTGCACTGATGTTGTTTTGACTCAAACCAGCCCTGCCGAGCTTGTAGTAAAACACATCAGGTTGACAATTACATCATAAAGAATAGATATTTTATTTTGGCCCAACCAGATGTTAATTCATAGTGCAATCAGATGAAAGGGCAGACGAAAGATAGAAACCATTTCTATATGTTTATTTAATGTATCGGTATGGATGTTTAAAAAAAACTTGTTAGATATGTAATGTTTGTCAGTGTTAAAATAAGATTATCCTTAGAAATGGGAAGAAAAATGTAAATCTAAACAATATCCTAGTGAAGGTCTGTAATGCCAGCATAAAAAACAGTTAAACTGGCTTGGGGCTTGGAATGCAGTTGACCTAACAGACAGACTCATTTGTAAGATTAATATTTGTTGTAAACCACTTCTCATTGTGTCCACACAGTTCATTTTATTTGTTTCCTGAAACATTATTTTCAAAACAAAGAACTTGACATAAAATGTGTTCCTCTCTGGAATTTGGAAACAAGCTGTACTGTTCTTTCACAGTGTTACGGATGGTTAGATTTTTGTCTTCTTTTTAAAGAAAAAATTGATTCAGACTTTTTAAAAAATATTCTTAACGTGTAGTCTCACGTCCATATGTATCTGGCCAAAACTCTGTCAGCTAGCGCCATAGACAAGAAAGCTTTGACATAGCTGGAGTAATTCTGGGGAATCCTTACAGAAGCCCTGAAGATCTTTAGGAATATACACACACTGAAAATGGGTGCAAAATGGGAATGGAAAATGGATTTGAGGTTGGTGGGTAAGTGGAGTGGTGGAACAACACTCCATAAAACATAACACATGCCATTTCTTAATCACATTTTAGCAGGCTGGTGACTGCTAAATAGATAGCATTTGCTTCAAAGCAGGAAAAAAAATGATCAAACGAGAGAATGATGTGGTGTTTTGATACTGAGAGAAATACAGAATTATGAAAGAGGCCCTACAGAGGCTTTCTCTGAAATCATTGTTTAGACTTTTGGTTTGTCAGACAAGATTCTCAGTACATAGCTTCTATGAAAACTTGCAAATCTTGGTTTTGAAGGATGTTAACAGTTCCTACATATGATCCTGGTAAGACTTATTTAAAAGATTGCATTCTTTGTGGATCAGCAGTTGATTTGTGATTACTGTTATAAATAGAGAAGGCTAGTCCCTACAAATAGGAGGGAGGCAACTGTGGCTGTTGATTTTTCTGCTTTCAGTTGCAGGTGGGATTTTGCATGCCTTTATAGAAGGGTGCACACCAAATGGAAAATGTTTAGAGTTCAGAGGCAATGCATTGTTATTCAGAGGTTCAGCCCAGGCATTCCTTGCCCTTTTCCAGTCCTTCCACCCTGAAACCTCTGTGTTCTGAGTCCATCCTGTGGTTCAGGGCTGTGCCCAAGGCAAAACACATAGATTTTGGTCTGGAGACAGGCTTCCTGAAAATGGCTGCACACAAAGTTTTGCTCACCCCTAGTTAAATACGAAAAATCCAGTTTTGCAAGAAGGCTGGAACACACTTCTTGCAGTTACCTGCCATTTCCAAAACTGAGCAATAGAAAACTGTTACCTGAACACTAACTGTTCTCCAGAAATAGCTGTAGTAGGTGCAGCATCCTTAGCTGATCCCAGGAAACGTAAGCAGATTCTAACATGGTTGGTAGTTGTATGGGAAATGTCAAGGCTATAGGCTAGATTGAGAATTTTAAAAGTATGCTGGAAGAAGGCAACAACAAAACTGCCATGTTGTATGGTGTGGTATTGGCCCATCCCACACCCTCCAAATGGGTGCACTTTGGGTCCCTTTCCTTGAAACAGCACTATGTGATGGGACTCAGGAGGTGTGCCTTTTGGTTATAGCCCCTGCCCTCTGGAACAATCCCCCCCCCCCGATACACTGTTGGCCCCAACCCAGTTGACCTTAGAAAGGCATTAAAAACCTGGTTTTTCCTCTGGGGCTAGGATGATTGGAGCCCCATCTGGAGGAGGGCAGTAATGGTAAGTCCCTGATCGCCTTTTGAGGGTTTTGTATTGGGTTTTAATTGGAACTGTTTGTTTTCTTGTCTTTTGGTTTATTCTAAACTACCTACAGCCACAGTGTTTGAGTTGTGTGGCCATATAAATGCCTTACATAAATTAAATAACTTTAAAAGAAAGCAGCCTGAATCACTGGGACTTGATTTGAGGGAGTTACCCTTTCCAGGTTTGAAATGAGTGGATATGGGCAGTAAGCAGCAACCTGCTTCTCCTATTCATTTGAAGGCAATTCGCACAGGAGAACGTCCTCCTTGATTTGGTCACTGTGTTGGCAGAGGTCTTTATGTTGCTGGTCCTGAAAGCAGCTGTAATCGTCCCAACTTTTTTTTGTTTTGTTTTGTTTTGTTTTGTTTTGTTTTGTTTTGTTTTGTTTTGTTTTGTTTTGGTTTTGTTTTGTTTTGTTTTGTTTTTAGGGAAAAAGGCCTCAGCTGTTTGAGAAAAACAAGTCCTATGAAATTTGGTCTTTTTGTTGGATTTCTGTCCTAAACTTTATCACCCTCCCCCACCTTTCAGCACATACAAGTGGCTGCTCACTGACTTTGCTGGCTGGGCCTCATAGGACTTGAAGCTCAGTGTATCTGGATCAGGATCTTAGGGGAGAATTAGGTGCCCCGTTGCTGCTGCCCCTCCAAAAAGAAATCATGCTACATCACCCCATGCCTGGTTCCCTGCTCCCTGGGCAGAAAAAAGTGTGTGAGAGTTCATGTTTTAAGGTTATTGTGTGTTCTTTGAAGAGGTGGGCTATTCTTTTCAAAGGTGCATTGCCTTGGAAGAAGGTATCTCTTAGCAGTTAACGCTCCAACCAGTCAAGGTGACATTCCTAACCAGCCATGAGTTGCAGTGAGATGTTATCAGTTTATTTTCTAAATTTGAATTAAAGTTCAGTGTCACTTTATGCTTACACGTTATTTATATGTATAAAATGCTTCTGACTGTGATTCTGTGATCGTAAAGAGAAATACCCATGGTGCCCCCATTCCCCCCAGTCCATCTCAGAGTCTGAGCAGCCCACCCAGTTTTGCAGCAGCCTCCCTGGGCAAGGGCCTTCCTGGGGTGGGAGAAGTGGCCCTTGGCCCTGGGTGGCCTTCTCGTGCCGTGGCACAGCACGCAGATGGTATGTCTGAATGTTTGGGGATGCTTTAATTGAAAGAAATCTGTTCCTTCCTTTCCAGAGAGGAAAGGAAAGACCCTTTGTCTGCTCTGGCAAGAGAGTACGGAGGTTCCAAGAGAAATGCTTTACTGAAGTGGTGTCAGAAGAAAACAGAAGGCTATGAGGTAACCGTGGCTTGTCCTCTGCTTGGAGCGTCTGGTGGAAAGACGGGGCGTAGGCTAGGCTGTGCCACACTTCGCTGCCTCGATCGTGGGGGAACCGGTATGTCCTGTGCCTGCAGGAACAGATCCTGCGAGTCCCAGCTGAACAATTATTAATAGCTACTCTGGTTACTTTGCACAATGTAAATATCTTTTCTCACAGAGTAGCTGACACTCCTGTTCCAAGAGGCTAAAAATGGGTTGTTTTCTCTTCACACATTGGCCTTTCCCGGTAGAGAAGGAGCATAGAATGGATCGCCTCAGGAGGAGAGCGCAGTTGTATTTGGACAAAAGGCACCTAATGCATGGGATAATTCTTGCTGTTCTTTTGGATTGTGGAAGTTTATTCCCCACACAAAAGAACTACACGGCAGTCTTAGGCTTATTCAGAAACAGAGCCTGCAAATAATTAAGGCTGATCATTTTAATTAATGGTGTCAAAAACTTGGAAATGCTGAAGCTAAGCACCCAGTTCTTAAGCTCTTCCATCTATATCTGCAGTTATCAAATGATGCTATTTCTGAATATCAGGTCTTTGTAGATGGGCAATGGTTCTGTTTGCTGCTTTAAGCAGAATCACACCCTGTTATCTCCGGTCAGCAGAGAGGAGGGAGGGAATCCTAATTTTGGTCCCAGATCCTTCTTTCAATTGACCAGCTTTTCTTGGCTCTTCCACGCTACAGTTGTGGAATGAATTGGGGTGTGTGTGTGTGTTTTTGATACTCACACTCCATGTATAGTTAGTGTGTTAGGCTGAAGGCTTAGCCATGAACAGTCTAAACTTGTTCTGCTCTAAATAGGTTTATTCTTCTGAAGAAATAGAATGATTATTTAATTTTAAACTCCCAAATTATATTTCAGTAGGGCTTGTGCTCATTATTTTTATGTGTTACTTGGATTTTCAAATTTTGATATTAAAGCTATAAACATGTCATGTATTCTGTGCCAAACAGATTAATTTTATATGTTTTGTAGTTCAGATGGAGGGCTCGAAGGTTTGTTCAGGAAATGTAACTGCTGATAAATGCATTTATCAAATTTCTACACTGCCAGTCTGGAAGACTCATAGCAATACACAACACACAGGTAGTCCCCAGCTTATGACCATTCCTTCAGCAACTGTTCAAAATTATAATGGCGCTGAACGAGTGGTACTTATGGCCACTCCTCAGAGTTCCAGCCATTGTAGCATTCCCACAGTCACAGGATCAAATCCAGGCGCCCAGCTCATGGTTACGTTGTCACAGCAGTCTGTGGTCACATGATTGCAATTTCCAGTATTCCCTGCCAGCTTCCTGCAAGCAAAGTCAGTGGGGAGGTTGGAAGTCGTGGTCACATGAGGTCCTCGTTTAATGACCTGCATAGTCCTCGCTTAACAACGGCAACGGGGACTGCGGGAACTGCCATTCCTACATAGTGCCATCACACGACATCGCACTTTACAACTGCATTGCTTAGCAACAGCAATTTTGGTCCCAATTGCTGTTATAAGCTGAGGACTACCTGTAATCAATACACAACAGAATGTCCACAGTAAAGAATAAGAATAAAAGTAATATCATTTCTAAGAACAACCAGAGCCAGTCTACAATACAATACAGTATAAAATGTTTTGCAGTACAAAGGTGGAGTGGAGTTAATTAAAATATATTGTCCCCATGATTGTGTGCGTGCTGGTTATGAGGTCTGATGTATTAGAAAATGTTTTAAAACATTTATCTTTTATTTTTATCAAACAACCCTGAAGATCACATCACATCACATCAGCTTAAAAGTCAGTGAAATTTGAATAGTAATAATGAAACACCCTTTTCAGATTCTGTTAAAATAGAATAGGGAAGTTGTTCTACATAAACACTACTGTAATTAATAGGAACTATTCTTCTGGCTTCTCCAGGCCCATCAAAACATTTGTGCCACATTCTTAAATGCTTCAAACTCATTCCATAGCCAACCTACAGGCACTGATCGCTTTGTCATTCAGTTGCCTTTGTTGTTTGGTATTTTCTAAGCCATTGCCATTTTGGCCAACGTGTTTCATGGTTTCTGGGGAGAAATCTCAGTCTAATGCAGTTGTTGGTCAACACTTCCTCCTTTTCACAAATGAACTGAGTTTTCCTATATACACTGATATCCAAACTCCAAGTAACAGTGCAGTTTTGCTGAACTATTAAAAATAAATCCTGATTGGTAGACCTCTGCACTAGCCCCAGTTTATTAATAATTCTTTATCACTACTCAAAACAGTGACTGAATTCTATCACTTTCTCAATATACAATAAAGACAAAATCCTCCTAACTACCACCCAATTAGTTTATTTTCAATAGGTAAACTTCTTCTATTCCATAAATATTTACTTTGGATGTATTCAGAGAATACCTTGGCCTCCAAACACACTGGGTTTGGATTAGGATATTCTGCCATTAGATCAGAATATTTTAAATGCACCCTTTAGGTTGCCTTTATTGATTTAAGGAAGCCTTTGATTCAGTTCCTCAGAGGGGCTCTGGAGGAAACTAGCTGCAACATCCATTGATCATCACCTTCCCAGGTTGATTTTTGTTTCATCAAAATGCTACAGTGCAGATTGGAGGCAATTGTAATAGCGTTCTAGCCACCCTCATCTGAATCCTCAGAAGAGTTAAATGAGACCAGCTTCTTTATTTATTTACATTATTTATGTAGCTGCCCATCTCATGACAGTGACTCTGGGTGGCATACAAGGATTAAAACAAGTTTCTGAAAGCTATACTTGCTCAACTTCAAATGCCTTACTCGATTAGAGCTTGGCTGCATCTCTCATGGAGCCTCCTGAGAGTTTGCCATCTCAGACTTTGGCTGAAACACATTTTTGAGAGCGAGTCCTTGGTTCATCTTGCCCTACTGGAAAGGTTTTCTTCATCCTTGAGGAGGCAAACTGACTCTGATCTGGCATAATGTGACTTCTCATTCCAGGCAGTATCATCCCTCTTAGCCAGATTTACACAATTTGAGATGTAGACATACATCTCAAATATATACATAGGGCCAAAATCACCCACCCTTATTATAGTTGTCTTGAAGACTCTCCATTGTCCTTTATAATGCCTTGCCTGTTCCACACAGGATATTTTTTTACCTTGGCTCAAATTGGCCCACCACCTATTGTGGAGACTCTAGGCAAATATACTAGTCTCCTGTTCAGGAACCCTAGGTGTGTCTGCACAGATACAGAGGTTGAATAAGTACCCATGTATTGTTATGCTGCCCATTGTGCCACCCATGGAATCTGACATTCATAAACCCAGTGGATAGACATTTTAGTTGTCTTTCTGATCAAGAGATTCGTCTTCCTCCCGCAAGACCTATGTGAACAACCACTGTAAAGGTTGCCAAGTTTCTAGCAATAGCTATGGCTTGCAGAGATGAGTTGATACCCTCTTCTCAACTGTTTCAGATTTGATTTTTCCTATGTTTTAAATCTTGTGCCTCTGTTTTATTGGTTTGGGACTGTAAATAAATAAAGAAAATATATTCAAAGAAGGTCCAGCTTGTCTGCCACTCGCACGACTAAGAGAATTTATAACCCAGTGCTCTGGGTGTGGATTTTCGGCACTGAGTCAGGTCTTGGAGTAGGAAGTAAGGCTCAGACTACAGGATTCACTGGACGTTGTTGTGTTTGTTCAGAGACTGACCCTTTGGCACTGAGGTGTCCATTTCTTTTTGTAATCTCAGTGCCACTTATCAAATCATCTAAAATTGTGTTCCTAGCAGATCTGACACCAGTTAGCTAAAGAAAATCTCTGATTGGGAAAGAACGTGAACCTCATTGGCAAAGGGCTAAGAAATTAATGACAAAGGATAGTTGCAGTTGTTTGTTTTTACACTTTTGCTTTCCTTAATGACGTCAAGTGGAAACAGTACAATAAATTCCAAACTACTCATAACATGCTCCATAAAGAAGATTATGATCCGTTAAACTTGAACTGTAGGAGTCTCCTGAGATCTGTGGCTAGGAAAAGAGTGGGGGGAGATTCAGAAGGCACCACTTGGAGGCATTTTGTGGAAAAGGAGTTCATTTTTGCTGCCTCCGTTGCATCAGTAGATAAAAGCTTACATTTGCTGATCTCCTAAAGCTCAACAAGTGGGGTTGGATGGGAGGCCCCCCAGGAAGTCCCAGGAGCAAGGGCTCGGTTGGGAAGTGCAGTCTAAGAGGTCTTTCTGCCTGATGGCAGGCAAGCTGTGGAACTGTCAAACTGCGGTCCAGGACACTCAGCATTTAGGGGTGGGTAAGCAAACTGAGCTTAACCCAGATCATGCTGAAGCCATTCTTGGACTGGAGACATGGCCTGTTCAGGCTAGGGTTGAACAGGAAAGGGCTCTGGTTGAGAAAGTGGATGCCTTTTGTTTGCAAGCTTTGATGGCACCCCTTCCTCTGTAAGGCAGATCCAGTCACAGTAGGTCAAATCGATTGCTCCTGACTGAGGGGTGAGGTTTCATACCTTGGGCAGGGGGAAAGCTCATGCCACCTGCACTGCTCAGATGAATGCAGCCCCCCTCCTCAAATTTGTGCAATCAGTAGAAGCAAGAACTGTGGCCTCGGTTCTCTGGCCTTTTCCTAACCTAATCATTTTAGAGCTGGTCCAGGACATATTTCTAAAAGCAGGTTTCCAGGTTCCCTGCTGGGTTACGAACGCTGACCTGCACTCAAGAGCTGGTGCCAGAGCACAGATGCCCACATTCATCTCTTGGTTAAAGGAGGCCGAGCTTCTCAGACCTTGGAAAATCAATGACTTCAGCCTGTGTGAAACAATCCATCACTGGTGGCAAAATTAGCATCGTCAGGGCTCACTTCCTCCTGTTTTCTTCCCTGGGCTATAGGCAAGCAAAATCTTTTTCAATAGCAAAAAGAGTGCCAGGAAGACCCAAACAGGATTCCCCATCTTCCTGTCACTGACTGACCTTATGTGGCCAAAGGCCCCCAACCTTGTCCAGCAGAACACATTGTAATGTTCTCCCTTCCGCTGTTCTGGTAGGACAGCCCCATACTCAGAACATCTGTCCCTGCAGCTGTGACAAGGTGAGCTGGCTGAGCACATCCCTCTGCACTGTTCATCCTACAGAGGCCTCAGCCTATGAGAGGCAGGTTAAGCAGGTCCGTTTTACTCTTTCCTGCCACCTCCAGATTGTAACAGTAAGGTTGCTGTGTTTTGTGTGGTGGGAAGACCTGTTATGTCAAAGACCATTTCTACCTCCAGTAGACATATTACTGTAGATTATCTTTAGTTATTCAGCCTTGTAATTTGAACTGCTTCTCATGCCAACATTTGTACCACCCTGTTCTAAACTGCACTCAAATTATGGTTTACATAGTATTAATATTCATTTTAATTTTTATCTACACTTTATAGTGGGGCCATGATTTTATAGCTTTGAGCTAGCAATTCTAATATTTCTTTAGTTTTCCATAGCTCCTAGGCAGTGCTGTTCCTATTGGAATGGTTGTAAATCTTAGAGTGCTAAGGTTATTTTATCCTGGTCTGTGACTGAAATAAAGGTTGGGCTGGATTAGACTATCTCTGGTGCACACACTTAGAAACTAGCTGGTCATCCCAGTGAAAATGCCCCCGAGGAGAGAAAACGAGACCCCCACAAGCTTAGCCATAAAAGCCCATCAGTTCACCTGGCCGGGTCAGAACTGTTCACCTTCTTCCTTTCTTTTTGTAGCATCCTTGGTAAACATCAGTACAGCACCTATGTCTTGTTTTCATTATGTCGCCTTGAGAAAGAGAAGTTTGCCTGAATCATGAAGGAAAAACATAAGCAACTTTATGGCTTTACTTTTAACTGCTGGGTCCTGGAGGGCTCTCTTTGGGGAAAGATGGCCATAAAACCTGGGGCCAAGAACGAAAAAAGCTTTGCTCAGAGATAACCTAGCAGATGTATGCACTGTGGGAGCAATATTCACCAAATCATATCCAGAAGTGGGTTTTTTTCCTAAGTAGCCTTTGACATCCTGGGTGAAATTGTATCTTTTTAATAAAAGAAGTATTTATTTTGTTTGTTAGGTTTTTTGTTTTTTCTATTGCTTTTTACACGTGTATTTGTAGATGGTCCAATGATAATTCAGCAAATTGTTCATTTATTTCTGGAGGATTTGTTTTTCTCATTTATATTGTGACGTTTTCCCAACCCTCTAATCAGTCTGTAGCTTCCATTAAAGTGTGGTTAATCCACCAGTGTCTCTTTCCCTAGCTATCAAATGTAGCTGTAGTTTTCTGATATTCTGAGATACATTTCCATTCAAAATAAAAAGCATAGGAACAAACAAAATAATGCTGTAGGGAAAGGATCATCTGGCTAGCAAATGCATAAACCAGCCTGATGTTCATTTGTAATAGTGGGATTAGTCCTGCATATAGAGAAATACAGTTGCTTACTGAGTATTAGTTGGCAATAGTTACATATGCTGACATTTCTGTGCTGACAAATGTATTTAATTGAGAAAAAAACTTAGCAACATGTGTAGATGATTTCTAAGTGGTCTCTCAGCAAAATGTTAGATACCTCATGCCCTCATGTTTGAGCATCATTCAGAGAGAGATAAGACCTAGGCATTTAGTCATTGGTGACTTAGCAAATTGAGTAAACAGTGCCATGGACTGTGGCAAGGTTACCATCAGTCAGCATTTCTTCCATGAACCTGTAATGTTATTACAAGCTCCTTTTCAGAAATCTTCATCTACTTTTGCTTGCTTAGAATTACCATTAAGCACAGTTCAACATTTGCCAGTGACCTTAAATGGTTGAAATGATCTCATATAAAACCAAAAATCATGTGAAATGTACACCCTCCCAAATACATGGGTATCAAGAATGTAAATAAATCCCAAGGCTGCCAAAGGTTACTGACTAGGGCACAGTTTCCCATTTGATGTGTTTGAGAGAGAAGCATTTTCACACACATCCATGAGAAAAATATTTCAAAAGAAATCAAGCGCGAACACTGTCCACACCCTGCTTTCTTATTCCAGACCCTCTATTTGTAAAATCTCATATCCTTCTAAAAAAATCATATTCAATTGTCTTTGAGATTCCCATTGTGTAGCTGCATCAGCTTCAGAGTCCTCACAAACAAGCGGCAGATCTTATAGTGACCGGAGGGGTGGAAGAGGTCTTTTCCCTGCTCCTCCTCTGGGGCTGTAATCTGACCAGAGACTGCCTGTGAGCAGTGCGGCCCCGGTAGAGAAGAAGCCAATGTTAGGGGTTTTTCTGTGGCAAAGCAAGCGGTGTAGAACCTTCCCCTTGAGTGGTTCATGTAAATACTATCTGGCTGAACTATGCTCTTCTTCCATAACTTTAAACTCTACCTCTGTGAAAAAATAAAAATTTGCTTGATCAAACCCTGAGGCTACATGGATGTGAAATATGGAGAGAAACTGAAACAGGGTCAGAGGAGGGCAGAAGGATGCTTGGGGCACTAGAAACTAACCACTGCGAAGAGAAATGGAAGGCACTTGAGAAAAAGATAGCTGCTAGCACTCCTCTCATATCTGGGATGGTGTTGAGACCAATTCTCCATCACCACAGAGAGCAAGGCCTGGAATGCTGCATTTAAGCGACAGGGAAGCAGGTGGCAAGAGCAGCTGGATAGCGTCCTCAGTGATCCAGAGAGATGGTGGATGCTTTGAAGCAAACAGCCCTCTGTCAGGGATGCATTAATTTGGATTCCTGTTCTGAGCAGCAGATTGGATTTGATGGTCTGAATCTGTGATTCTTTGGAAGTTAGCAGCCGATCGAGAGTTTTGGCTGTGGTAAAATGGATGAACCCAAATTGCCCAGAAAGCAGCCACTGGTTTCAGTGAGAGATTCTTGTTTTTATGCAACGTCTATCCTTGTTTTTCTCTCCCCCACCAATGTAAATATTTACACTCCACTGTTTTTCTTTGCTTACTGTTTAGTTTTATATTTAATTTTGCTTGGATCTTAATTTTAAAAAATCCCAGGAATATAAATACTGTACCTTGCTCCCATACTAACTTTCTCTTACATGCTTCTGTTTTCCCCATTTTAGAACATTGATATCACAAACTTCAGCAGCAGTTGGAACGATGGCCTGGCTTTCTGTGCTGTCCTCCACACTTACCTCCCAGCACATATTCCCTACCAGGAGCTGAACAGTCAGGACAAGGTAGAGTATTTGCCCGAGAGCTGCCAGGGGCCGTTAGTGCTAGCAACCCTCGTTCTGATCCCATCCTTGGCAGCTCACTTCTTTCTCACCCTTTTTGTATGCATGCAGTTCTTTCTACTAACAGGCTCCCCCTTCCTTTTTCTTACGCTGTAATGTATTTATTTAAATACTTTGTGCGAAATACAGTTTTTACTAATTAGTGGCTGGATAAAACTCGGAGGTATGATTCTAAGCCCCATCTCTGGGCAAAGCTCAGACTCCCTCCTCCTGCCAGCAGACAGTGGAGAAAATGGGGTTCTTTGCTACCATTTCTCCTACAGGCAGCTTAGTCTTTCCTTCAGGCCTGGCCAAGTTTTTTTGTTTGTTTATTTACCATACGTATATAGCTGCCCATCTCACAAAAACGTGACTCTGGGTGGCATACAAACATAGCAACAGTTAAAACGACATAATAACCCAAAAACATTCAAACCTAAATAAAATAAAAAACATAGAACCCAAGATTGCAGGAAAACAATGGTCACTTGACCTCGTACAGCCACCTTTCAGGCTCCATGGAATCCCCAAGGTTGATGGAAAAAACATGTTTTAAGGGCCTTCTGGAAGGCTAACAAAGATGGGGCTAACCTCACCTCGAGGGGAATGATGTCCTAGAGGGCAAGGGCCATAGCAGAAAAGGCACACCACCTGGGTCCCGCCAGATGGGGCTTCTTTGGAGATGTGACCCACAACATACCCCTCCTGCTGGACCTGGTGGGACTGGTAGATGTGAGCGGGAAGAGGCGGTCTCATGCCATGAAGGGCTTTAAAGGTCAAAATCAGCACCTTGAATTGCACCCAGAAGCAAACTGGCAGCCACTGCAGCTCATGGAACAGAAGTATAACGTGCGCCCTCCTAGGGGCATACATAACTGTCTGCGCAGCTGCACTCTGCACCAGCTGAACGTTCTGGATGCTCTTCAAGGGCAGCCCCATGTAGACTGCATTACAGTCATCCTTTCTAGAGGTGACAAGGGCATGCGTGACTGTAGAGTAGAGCTATAGAGCCTCATGGTCCAGGAAAGAGTGCAGTTGGTGCACAACGTGAAGCTGTGCAAAGGCCCTCCTAACCACGACTGCCACCTGCTCCTTAAGCAGAAGTTGTGAGTCTAGAAGGACCCCCAGATTGCGCTCCAGGTGTATCTGGTGCAGTGCCACCCCATCAAGTACCAAAGATGGTAAATGTCAGGCCCAGTCCAAGAACAACAGGGAAGCAGTCCAACTGAATTCACTTCTTTTATTGCTTACACCATAAAGACAAAATCTTGCCAGACTAAATCTGTACTACTGCAACTAGTGGATATACCCTGGGAGATTCTAGGGAGTGGCTATTCTAAACTTCTTACACTCCCCACACTCCTGCTCCGGGCTGTGCTGACTCTTGTCTCTCTCCCCTTTCTGGAATGTGTCCCCTCCTTCCCGAGAACCTTGCTCTCTCCTGCAACCTACCACAGTAAATTCCCAAAACCAGAAGGCCCAAAGACCTAGAGCCACTCAGTCTTGCCAGGGTTCAGTTGAAGCCTGTTGTTCCCCATACAGACCCCCACAGCCTCCAAGCACCAGGACAAGACATCAACTGCATCGCATAGTTCATCAGGGGCAGAGATATACAACTGAGTATCATAAGCATACTGATGATACCTCACTCCATGGCAATGGATATTCTCAGCCAGCAGCTTCATGTGGATGTTAAATGGGAGCGGAGGGAGAACCGAGCCCTGCAGAACCCCACGTAACAAGGGACAAGAGCAGGACCTCTCACTCCCAATTGACACCAAATGGTACCAGCTCTGCAGAAAGGAAGTGAACCAGCACAATACTGTGCCACCCACTCTCAGCCCACAGAGCTGATCTAGAAGGATACTGTGGTCAGTGGTATCAAACCTGGTCAAGAAGAGCAAGGACAGATGCACTACCCTTGTCCCTCTCCCGCCAGAGATCATCTAAACACACAACCAGTGTCATCTCCATTCCATGCCCAGGCCTGAATCCCAACTGAAAGGGGTCCAGATAATCCACTTCATCCAGCACTGCTGAAGCTGCTGCACAATCACCTTCTTCACAACCTTCTCTAAAAAAGAGAGGTTTGACACTAGATGAAAATTGTCTAGTATGGTGGGATCCAATGATGGCTTCTTGAGGAGGGGGCAAACCAACGCCTTCTTAAGTAGCAGCAGAACAACCCCCTCTCTCAAGAAAGAACCACCTCTAGGATCCAGCCACACGAGGCCCTGGGCAGCCTTAATTAGCCAGGAGGGGCTTGGATCAAAGGAGCAGGTGGCTGAGCTCACAGTCATAAAGACCTGTCCACTTCCTCAGGCCCAACAGGATCAAACTTCCCAGATAACTGGGCAAGACTGTACTATAGTCATCTCCCCTGGACCTGTACCCAAGCTGGCATCCAACTTGGAACAAATGTGAGCAATTTTGTCCAGCAGATGCTCTTCAAATCTTCTGTACAGCCTTGTAGGTAAACCTCCAAGTCCCCCTTCCCCAGGAGGGCTCGTGTCATCTTAAACAAGGTCACTGATTGACTATCTGCAGATGCAATAAGGGCGGAGAAGTATGTATGTATGCATTTATTTATTTAATCAAATTTATATGGCCACCCATCTCACAAAAAATGACTCTGGGCGGTATACAACAATCCAATAAAACAAATATATAAACAATCATTATATAAAACCATTATATGGTAATTATTAAAACTTTAAAAACTATAAAAACAACTAAAACAGAAAAGGAAAATAATAGGTGAAGGGATGTTAATAATCGAGCCACCTTACTACTTCATCTGTCCCCTGGGGCCTCAGGCCTGCTCACCTAACCAGGTCTTGAGAGACCTTCGAAAACTCAGGAGCGATGAGGCCGATCTCATCTCTGGGGGGAGAAGGTTCCACAATCTGGGCACCACAGCAGAAAAGGCCTGCTGCCTAGGGCCCGCCAAACACAGCTCCCTAGATGATGGAACTCGTAACATAACTGCTCTGCCAGACATAGTGGGATGGGCAGAAGAAATCAGGGAGAGGTGGTCCCTCAAATAACCCGGTCCCATGCCATGAAGGGATTTAAAGGTCAACAACAGCACCTTGAATTGGACCCAGAAAGAGATTGGTAACCAATGCAGCTCATGAAGCAGAGGTATAACGTGTATGCTACCAGAAACACACGTAACTGCCCACACTGCCGCATTCTGCACCAGCTGAAGTTTCCAGATACTCTTCAAGGGCAACCCCATGCAGTAGTCCAACCAGGAGGTGACCAGGGCATGAGCAATCATGAGTAAGGCCCCTTGGTCCAGGAATGGGCGCAACTGGTGCAAAATACGAAGTATTGCCACTTCACCACCCTCACCATCACAAGGTCAGCCTTAATAGCAACTCTCACCCATGTTTGATCAAGTTCATCCCTCGTTGCCCTCCAGTGGTGCTCTAGACGTCTCTTCTCCTGTTTCATCTCCCTCAGCTCTTCCGTAAACCATGGAGAGCTTCTCGAGGGGAGGAGTCACATGGGCACAATTTGATCCAAGGCCTCAGCTGCTCTCTCATTCCAGCGATGGCCAAGGCTTCAGTCAGACCATGCAGCAGACCATCAGGAATAACACCCAGCTCCCTCTGGAACCCATCAGGGTCCATCAGTGGCCAGGAGTGGACCAGTCAAATATGTCCCACCTCCCTGTGGCAGGGGCCAGCGCTGGAGAATCTTATGATTACCAGGGTGTGATCTGACCATGATAGGGAAGACACCAAGAGCTGCCTCAGTTCCAGATCATGTTGCCACTGCTCCAACAAGAAAACCAGGAGTGTGACCACTGGCCCATGTTGGGTCCTGGATGACCTGAACCACTTGAGACCCCACCCCAGAACACACAGACACAGACCCAGCCAAGTCTCGATAATACACGCCAGATAAAATCGCAGATGCGGGAGGCCTTATTACAGGCTGACAGCCAAAAGCCAGGGCCTCTGAAGGTCCACTGGCCAGGATATGGGGCCAAATCCCAGGGGCTGCAGTGCACAAGGCCCTGGGCCCATCTTCCCTGGGAGAAGTTGCGGGCAATCTTAACTTTGCTTTCACTTGAACCGTAGTGGAAGAAGTTGCTTTCCTCAGCAACCATAGGTAACACTAGGGCGTAGAGTTTTTACTGTTTTTTAATTTATTTCTTGTTCCCGGGAAGTTTGAATGATTTACAAGAGAACAATAAAAGTATCTTAGGTAAATCCAAGAGTGTTTAAAGACAGTAAATATAAAAAGTAAATTAAAAGTTTATTGTAGGCAAACAAAATATCAAAATACCAGGCAGCCGTTAGCTGGATGAATAAGCAGACTTTTTTTTTATCTTTCTGAGAAACACAGAGTGAAGGCTACAAATTGGGGGGGGGGGCAGGAGTAGGGAGTTCTGCGCAGCAGCAATGCTCCTGACCTCAGCGATGCTTTTTCAAACTCAGCCTCAGAGTTGCTAATCTGGTAGCACCTTTTCTGACTGACAAATTGTATTAAAAAGTCATTTATCTCCTGGTTTTCTGTCACTGTAGACTAACAGGGCTCTCCTCTGACAATGTCTAGTTAGCGATGGAAGGTCAGAGAAAGAACAAGGGACTACCTGGACACGGGGAGGATTCTCTGAAATAGTGAAGAGAAAGAGGAGCCTTTGCAGGGAAGCGTGTGTGTGTTTGGTAAATGTATATTTGTATTGGAGGAAACGGCCTTTTCCTGGAGTCCCCAGACTGTGTAGCTCCCAATCCTGCATGAGCTGAGAGGTCACCTTCAGTGACTGTGGTTAATATTGTTGACTAAGAACAACTACTAAGGGGCTATTAATAAAACACATTCCTGCTGTGAAAAAGACAGAATTTAGAATCTGGTGTGTTGGGGAAGTAGCCCTTGTACCACCCTCCACTGCTTCTCTCCTTGGGCCCTTTCCTGTATTCCTTTCTCACTGCTTCTCCCTTTGTCACAGGTCTGGCCTTTTTCATCTCTAAGTCCCATTTCCAGCTGCTTTCTGTCCCTCTGATTCCTGCAGTTACTAGGTCACCCACAAGCATCTGTCTTTTTAATGTGAAGATCTCAGTTCTCAAAAAAATTCCCAAAGATCCATTTTGGAAGGGGTGAAAACGCCTGTTACTCATTTTCAACAGAATTTCTCTGAAGAAAGAATACATTTTATTTCTATTAGAGAATTGTTGATAAATAGTGAAAGGGGAAGTGTGCTACAAAGGTTTTGTAAAAGCATACAGTGAAGACTTTTAAGTCTTTTAAGACTTTTAATACAGGGAAGACTTTTGAGCCAGTTTTGATATTTTAATTGTTCATTGTGTGGTAATTGTGACTTAACTATTTCAGAGAAGAAACTTCACACTGGCTTTCCAGGCAGCTGAGAGCGTTGGCATCAAATCCACTTTGGTGAGTTATTGCAAAGATGAACCCAGTGTATCAAAACTCTGGTCTTATGCCTGAAAACAGTGCTAAATTGGGGCATGCCAAATGCCGTCCCGTGAAAGGCACAGAAAGGAACGAGAGGAATAGTCCAGGGGTTGCAAGTGTCTTCTGCTACTTGTCATCAGTTGCCATTTCTGTGTCTGTAAATCAAGGTAAGACACAGCAGAGAAGTCTTGGTTTGTAACTTGCAGACATCTATTATCCCTTGCTCCTTGCTGTCATGACATTCAAATCTCTAATCTGCTGTTATATTTCGGACTTGGGAGTTCAGAGAAGACAGCTCTCTCAAAAGAAAAAATGTAAAAGCAACCCAGTGGGAAGGCTAGAGGACAACCCAAGCGACTGCTCAGTTTGCAGATGGATGCTGAAGCTGAGAGGCTGGAGCAAGCCAGTTCACACAGCCTGCCCACAGATCAGTAGCACAGGCTGCCTGAGCGCCAGTGGGAGCTTTGGTGTAAGTGAAGCAGCTGTGGCCCAAACCTTTCAGCTCCAGCCTTCTCTGGCTTCTTCGCAAGAAGCCAGCTGCACGTCTTGTCTATTCTTTTCTGTGCTGTCATCAAGCTGGGGAAAGCCGGAGAGCCCCAGACGTGCGTAAAAGTCTTCTGCATATTGCAAAAGGGTCTAACCGAACTCTCAGTCAAAGGAAAACACACCATGTACTCCTCTTACAGGCAAGCTATAAGCATTAGAGGCAGAGCCTGCACACTTTTAATTATTAATGTTATTTCTATTATAGACAACCTTATGGTCAGAAGGGAAGAAGTTATTTCTATGTGGCTAGGATCTTTTTATATTTCTGCCTTTTTTTCCCTTGTTTTCTTGGTAGGATATTAATGAAATGGTACGAACAGAGCGCCCGGACTGGCAGAACGTTATGCTGTATGTCACAGCAATTTACAAATACTTTGAAACCTGAGAGCGGAAATAGTGGGAAGAAGCAGAAACTCAAGACTATACCCTAAAACCAGCTGGTCTCTTCTGGTGGACCCTTCTGGTCGGTTGGGTGAGGAGGTTTAGTTACCAGAGTGTGATTGGGCAAACTCAAGATTGTTACAAAGATTTCGTCCTTTTCTTGCCAGAGACTAAACTGAATATAAGCTGCAGAAAGCACAAGGCTAAAGAAGGTGGTCTGATTGTATCACAAAGACCTTTCTTTAGAAAATATTCCTAAAGGTTCAGTAAATATTATTTTTGTGACACCACAATGCCCCCCAGAGCAGAAGCAGCAGCTCATCATAACCTTGTCAAAGCCATATAATATCTCCATCTCTTCAGCTAAAAGAAGTGCAAAGGTGCTTTTTCCTTGCCACGTTCACTTGATTGAAGACGGTGTCAAATCTGGGCCACGCGCAGCAAACAAGAGCGACAGGCCTACTTGGCCAAAGAATCAGTGTCTTAAGGCCACCTCTTCCGGAGTGTTGATCGTAATAAAGGCTGCTGCCTCAGTTAACAGGTGGAAGCTGGGATAACATGTAGATCATCCCCAAATTTCAGAAGACTACCCTATGGAGATCAGTTGACCTTTTCTTTTGGAAAAACGCCTTCAGAAGAATTAAGTTTTTTCTTTTTGAATTTTCTTTTTTGGGTGGTGCTCTGGATATGCTTGTTTCAGATGAAGAGAATGTTTGGGTCACAGGACAGGATAAGCTCTTCAAGAAGTGTTCAGCGTTTTACAGTAAGGGCCTCGCCCCTGCGGAGTGTGTAGGTTAGCTGGTAAAAGCTGCTGCTGCTGCTGCATCCTGGGTTCAATTAAAAGTGGCTTCTGTGGGTTTCCTCTGCACAGCTTATTTAAATCAGCAGCGCACATCCTGCAGAGGGCCTGGCAGGCAACGCTTTTCAGACTTAAACTAATAGGTGGGATTCATGCCGTTAAGGAAATGGAAGAACAACTCTGGATGCTTCTCCTGTGACTTTAAGTCAAGCTGGCCAGACACTGTGGGTGGAGGCAGGTGCCTTGCTCGGCCCTGCCTTGAGCGGAGCAGGAGCTCCGGACCCCAGCACCAAAGGCCGAGTGGTTCCACAGGGTATCTGGTAGCAGCCGAGGGAAGACTTGGGAAAGCCACAGTTCTAGAATTCGGCCGGGGCAATTAAGAAGACCTCAGCTGCAACCGCCACTTTCCTGGATGTGCCAAGTGGCGGTCTACTTGCTCCTGAGGAAAGCGCATTCATTGCTTTTGTGAAAACAAAGTCTGTTACCTTTTGTTTGTAAATGTACTTTGCTTTTCCCCACTAGATGCAATTTTGCATTCTTCTGTGTGCCTGGCACTCTTAAAGGACACTTTTGAATGTTGCTGGTGTATGAGCTGTCAAGAATGTAATCCAGCTCCAAGATTTAGCATTGAAAGCTCCCTGGACAGGCATTAAACCAAACTGTATCCTGAGGCAAGTCAAAATGAACTCTGAAGAATGTAGCCAGAAAGTTTTCTTGTGCCTCTGCAAGTCTCTTGCACGTCATTCACAGAGCAAAAGCATGTTACAAATGTGGTCACAACCATAAGCTGCCTAGTGGGTTCTCCTTCTAAATGGTCAGTTTCTGTTTCTGGTTTTCCTCAAGGATGCCTGCAAATACTGATGGATTTGCCTTGTTATTCCTACCATGGAAAATTGCACTGCAGAAAATACATGTGGACTTACTCTGCACCCCTCCTCCCAGTGTTTTTCTGTTTGTCTTAAAATGAGACTTTGAAGCAAGACTCATCGCCACCATTGAACCCTCTCTGGATGGGGTGGTACAAAGAAGGCTGCTTTCAGTCTCCTCTTCGAGAACCTTACGATGCCTCCCCCCTCCCCCCCCCGCGATTTATTGCATCCTAAAAGAAGACATTTATTTTTCCTCTAAGCAAATGGCAACTTCCTGTAGCCCAGGGACAGTGAGACGAGCTTTAAGCAGAACCCTCTCCAGGAATTCTTGCTCTGGGCTTCCAGGGGGGCAGGCAGGGTTGGAGAAGGAGTGTTGGTGAAAGGGAGATGTGCGAGGAACAAGAGGCAAATGCCTTGAGAGTGAAAAGTATGTAGAGCAGGGAAAAAACCTCCTGTCTTGTTTCCTTGCAATGATGATCTGTAACTTTGGATAAAGTTTGCATTATATTAAGATCCTCTCACCAAAAAATTATTTTATCAAGGCAAGTGCTCAAAAGGGTGAAAAAAGTCTAAGGACAAGCTTCTTATTCTACAAGAGAAGAATGACACGGGGAAACTCTTTGTTAGATTATCTATTTAAGCATTCTTGAATTCTTTAGCCACCTTCTAAAAACCAACTAACTTATATTAAAGTATATTCTTGTTACTTTTGTCTTATTAAATATTTTGAATATGCTGTAAAACAGCCAGTGTGCTTGATGTTTTTATAATATTTCAGTAAATGCTCCTGTATTTCAGTATTTTGATTTTCCTCAGTATTTGGGGAAGTTTTACTAAGATTCCTTGAAGAGGAGACAGAAAAAAAGCAGTAGTGAAAAAGAGAGAGGCACCGTGTTTCTCCTTCAGTGTTTTTGTCCAGTGGGAAAAAGATTGTTCAGATGATTAATCTTGATTACGGTTTTGCAGCCAGAATAGGAGTTCAGGTAACGTAAGCTCCAGCAGCCTTGGAACAAGCTCTGCAGCTGGAACTCCAGCTCAACATTAGCCTGCGTTCTCTGCCCCCTTTCTTCTTTGCCTGGGTTATTCGTGCCATGGGAGCACAGCTTCCTGGGAGGACAAGAAGGCTTCACACGTAGAGAGGGGTCCTTTTTGGTAGCAGGGATCCTGTGCAGATTTGTACTGAAGTTTTCTTTCTTCCTCTCCTGGGATTAGATCGTTTTTTGGTGTGATTACTGGGGAGCACTGCTTTCTCAAAAATACTTTTTCCTACACTGAGATCCCCATATAAACTGTATTACCATCTGTTTGGGAGGTAACCATGCATGGACAATAGAAGCTGGTGAGACCAGTATCCAGGAAGGGCAAATCTGGGTAAATTAAACAACGAATGGAAGGCGTCCCTCACCACCAGACCGACCTGAGCACTCAGAGAAAGCACAGGGTCAAGCATACCCCCAAACGATGAGCCTGCTTTTTCAAGGGGAGCACAACCCACATCCAGAGCCAGAAGTCTCCGACACGACAGAAATTACCACCAACCAGTAATTCCTCAGACTTGTCTGGATTTAGCTTCAGTTTGTTCATCTTATCCAAAGCAGAGTCTGGTCCAGGCAGGAGACTCCCACAGAGGCCAGCACCCTTTAGGATGAGAGACATAAATGCATCTGAGGGTCATCTCCATAAAAATGACATCCAGCTCCAGAATTCCAGATGATCTCTCCCAGCATAAAAGGGGGGGGGGCACAGAACAGGGCCCTATAGTATTCCACAGCCTGTGGAGAGGAGCCATACTCTCCCAAAATTACCTTCTGGCACCTGCCCTCAAGGTAGGAGTGGAAGACGACAAAGCCTCCGTGAGGCCTGGGGGGTTACCGTGAGCAATAGTGTGAGGAACAAGAGCAGGAATACACTCCCCCACGTGCATTCCTTCCACACAGCATTCATCATGGCAACGAAAGTAATCCCCCAGTCTGGAACCCTTCTAGGTCCTCCTCATCCAGGAGCACCTGCAGCTGACCAAGAAGGGTAAGTTTTTACCAGCACCCACGCACCAGGGCAGGTTCTTCCTGCAATTTTGAATCCACCCTTGAGAACTGATGGTTAAAAAGTCAAACTCCATTTGCAGGAATCCCTGCATAAATGTGAGCTGCCAGTCTAATGCACTGAATTTTCTGTGGGAAGTGCTTTGTGCCAGTCTCTACATGGTCATTCTGAAAGTCTTGCACTGCTGACACCTATAGTAGAAGCACATTCTTAGAGCCCTGAAAGTGAGATAATTAAATCCTGGCAGTCAGTAAAATGCTCAGCAGAGCAATTACCACATCACTTTCCAAGATTTACTATCAGTCTGTGTGTATTTATTTGTATAAATTGTTGCTTGCTGATGTCTGAAATATCTTTTTTGAGTTTTTGTACACTGAAATCCCAGCTTTCTTTTCACTGGAAACTAAAAGAAGAAATTTCTGCGTCTTGTCAGTTTACTTGCAGATCTAGCGCAAGTAAGACAGGCAGCTTGTGGGGAATTATTTTAAATCTAGTTCTGCAACAACTAGGTGTCCCCCACCATTAGAAGGTAAGATGGGCAAGATTCTTGACCAGGCTATCCTAGGAGTATTTGCTCTAAAATATCTCCAATGTTTTCAGTGCTTATCCCATGTAGGTGTGGTTAGGATTTGAGAATAACCAGAACCTTCTCACAAAGGGGAGCAGTCTGTTTATTGGGGAGGGGGATGTTTCCAGATAATTGCAGTTTATATCTTGCTTATAGTTCTTGAATTCATAGCAAGGGATATTATTTTGGTACTTCTGTAGGCAGCAATGTAGGCACTGTCTGGAGAAATCAGATGATTCCTGGTGGCTTCCAAGTTTTTTACAACAGAAAATCTCCATTACTGAATATCCCACAACTGCATTACAGAGCTAAGCCTATTGCTATCCCATAGGTAATGGTTTTATTTATAGCAAATTGATTTGTGTGCCATCAAGTTAGTGTCAACTCTTAGTGACCACATAGATAGATTTTCTCCATGACAATTTGTTCCCAACCTGGTCCTTCAGGTCTTCCAGTGGTGCCTCCATCACCCCCTGTAACTGAGTCCATCCACCTTGCTGCTGGTCATCCTCTTTCCTTCCACCTTTCCCAGCATTAGAGCCTTCTCCAGAGAGCTGGGTCTTCGCATAATGTGTCTGAAGTTAGATAATTTGAGCTTGGTTATTTGTGCCTCGAGGGAGAACTCCGGGTTGATTTGTTCAATGATCCATCCGTTTGTTTTCTTGGCTGTCCACAGTTTTCCCAGGAGTCTTCTCCAACACCAAAGTTCAAAAGCATCAATACTCTTCCTATCCCGCTTCTTCAAAGTCCACCTTTTGCTTCCGTAGAGTATCAGGGAATACCATGGCTTGTCCAGTTCTGATTTTTGTAGGTATAGACACAACACAGCATTTGAATATCTTTTCCAAGGCTTTCATGGCTGCTCTACTAAATATTAGTCTGTGGCATATTTCTTGACTGCTTGTTCCTTTACTGTTGATGGTTGATCCTAAAAGGCAGAAGCTCTCCACCATTTCAATATCTTCATTGTCACTTCTAAGTCTGATTGTTCTTGTTAATAGTTTGGTCTTCTTTATATTTAATTTTAATCCCATTTTTTCACTGTGCTCCTTGACTTTTATTACTAGGGTTTGCAGATCCTTTGCATTTTCAGCTACCAGGCCAGTGTCATCAGCATAGTGCACGTTATTTATATTTCTTCCTCCAATTTTAAAACTGCTCCAATCCAGCTTCCCTTAACATATATTCTGCATATCGGTTGAATAAATAAGGGGAGAGTATGCAGTCTTGTTGCACTCCTTTGCCAACCTGAAGGCAGTCTGTTTTGCCAAATTCTGTCTGTACTGTGGCTTCCTGATCTGTATGTAAGTTTCTCACGAGGGCAATGAGATGTTCTAGGATTCCCATTTTTCTGAGCACTTTCCAGTTTCACGTGATCGACACAATCAAAGGCCTTCCTATAATCAATGAAGCACACACTGTCTTCTTTGGCCTTCTCAATTACCCAGCATGCATCAGCAATAATGTTTCGTGTTCCTCGGCCTTTTCTAAAGCCAGCTTGAACATCTGGCATCTCTTTTTCCATGTAGGGCTGTAATTTGGGTTGGGATCCCAAGCATTTTTTTGCTAGCATGTGAAATTAATTATACTGTATGATAGTTTGCATACTCTGTTAAGTCTCCTTTTTTGGGTATTGGAATTTAGATTGATCTCTTCCAATTACTGTGTCATTCTCCAGATTTGCTGGCATAGCTTGGTTAGAACCTTGACTGATTCTTCTTCTGGTGCTTGCCATACTTCAGTGGGTATTACATTTGTTCCTGTAGCCTTCCAACTTGGTAATGACTAGAGTGCTGATCTAACTTCATCTTCTAGTACTAGAGGTTCTTGTAAGTAAGGAATAAGGTTTCTTGGATGTTGACATCTCTGCTGCATGGTGTTTTAGTATACTCCTTCCATCTTCCTTTGATCTTCTTTGAATTAGTTACTATCTGTCCATTGGTGTCCTTTAGCATACCAATTCAAGGTTGGAACCTCCTTCTGAGTTCAGAGATCTTTTGGAGAACTTTCCTTGTTTTTCCATGTCTGTTTCCATCTTTAATCTCTTCATAGATGTTGTTATAATACTGCTTCCTGTATTGCTAACAGCTCTCTGAAATTCTTTGTTAAATTTCTGAGATTTTTTTTCTTTCTTGGTTTTCTCTTCTCTTCTCTTTTTGGCAATTTCCACAGTTCGTTCTGAGATCCAGTTTGCTTTCTTTTCTTTTGGCAGTCTCTTTTCACATTCATCCTTAACAACTTCTTTAAGCTCATTCCATAATTCCTCTGGTTCTCTATCAGTGAGGTTCAGGACTTCAAAGTGATTCTTGATGTTCTCTTTGAAAATGGTGGGTATATATTCAAGATCATATTGTGGAAACTCATGGGTTTTCTTCTTCTTCTTTAGCTTAACTTGGAACTTGCACATGAGCAGTTTGTGTTCTGTTCCACAGTCAGCACCTGGCCACGTCTTTGATGCTATAACTGAGCTCCTCCACTTCCTTTTAGCAATAATATAGTCAGTTGGATTTCTATATACTCCATCCGGTGATGTCCATGTCTAGAGGCGTCGTTTTGTTGTTTGAAGACAGTGTTAGGTATGAAGAAATCATTGGACTGGCAGAAATTGATAAGCTGGTCTCCTGCTCCATTTGAGTTTCCTAAGCCATACAATCCAGCTACATTTTTCTCCTTCATGTTTCCAACTTTGGCATTCCAGACTCTAGTCACAAGCAGCACGTCCAGTCTTGCTTGCGTGTTCTGTCAGTTTCAAATTGAACTTGATCATAGAAGTAATCAACCTCCTCCTCTTCTGCATTGGTGGCTGGAGTATAAACTTGAATGATCATCATATTAAAGGGTTGTCCATGAAGTCTAATCGATATTATTCGGTCATTGATTGTGTTGTAGCCAAGAACTGTTCTTGCTATACCCTTCCTAACTATAAAAGCAACACTGTTTCTTCTTTGTTTTTCATGTCCTGAGTAATAAACCATGTGATCTTCTGAATGAAAGTGTCCCATCTGAGCCCATCTCAATTCCTGATGCCTAAGATGTCAATTTGTAGTTGTTTCACTTCACCTTTCACTGTGTTGAGCTCTCCTGTGTTCATGCTTCTTACATTCCATGTTCCTACTGTACTGTTTCTGTCTTTGCAGCTTCGGATTTTCATATATTTAGAAAGAAATTTTTAAAATAATAAAAATACAAATTTTGAAAGAAGCAAGCAAAGAAATATAATAAGTAAGTGAAAATAAAAAAGCAAAGCAAGAAATGGAAAAGAGGAAAAGAAAAAAGAAAAAACAGCTTCTGGTCTTAACAGCAGTTACAAGTACATTTATATTTCACCCTCTCTAACATTACAACCTTCTTTCCACAGTCTACCCTTTCTAATCATCAAACCCATAAATTACCAGTTCATTTTTTTCTTTTTTCAGCAAAAAGTCCATAAGGGGTTTCCAGTCACTAATAAATGTTGGAGGTTGAGTCATGGCAGCTGGACTTCTTTTCTTCTGGTTTAATACGTTTTGCTGCTTGTCCAAGCAGCTTCTTCAGTCTAGAAAGTTGGTTAGGGGGGACCCCATAAATGTCTTCCAGGATCGCTGCGTTTCTCAGTTTCAAAGAAAGTCTGCCTTAACAGATTTGCTATAAGTCTGCCTGGGAATTTATTTTTACAGCTTTCAAGATTACGTTTTTACTCTGACCAGCATTAAAGATGCCTTTCTGAAATCTGTATTGTTCTCACTTCTTGAGTTTGCTTGCACCCTAGGGCTTGATGGGTATAGAACTTTTATAGATTTATTGGCACCTATATTAATAGATCAATAATGGATTATTTAATATTACTATATTTCCCTGTTCATTCTTCAAGGCTTGTATTACAGTAATACATTGCCAGGAGTCCTAACACAGGCCACGGTTGAGGAACCCAAACCCTTCTGAATGATGCCATCTATTTAGCCTATTGTTTATTCCCAGGATTCTGTTCTCTCTTTTTATACTGCAACACTCAACTGAAGGGACCAACAATACCTTTACCTGCACTCTCTGTTCCTTCTCCTTTCTTCACAAGGCCTCATAAAATCTGGAGTTCTGTTCAGGGTCTTTAATTACAGTGTCATTTTCTCTGTGTTCTCCATGAACCATTAGGAAGGATAGGTATTTGTGAGTTCAGAGAGTCTCAGTGGTCTAACCATCACATCCTGGATACAGGCACATAGAAGACAGCATACTCCCATGGTGTCATATCAGGTCTTTACACTGTGGCCTCGGTTCTTCTCAATAGGGAGTCACCCACCATAACATACCTCTTCTTTTTCAAAGAGATTCTTAGATTTCTTCAACCCATGGAGGGTTCAATCTTCCACTGTTCTACTGTTTCACAAAGAAAGGAGTGGTGAGCTTGCTCAGGTGGCTATGGATTGTCTTCTAGAGCCTGATGTCAGTTGCTACGCTCCATCAGACTGAGCGCTTCCTGATCTTCTGATTTCTCCAGGTCACATGCTTCTACATCTTCCTGTCCGTGTTCTCTGGCATTCACTTCTCTTCTCTGCTCCTCCTGGGGAACTTCATCTGTCCTGTCCAGGAACTTCGCCTTCCCTGGTGTGTTACAGTGTAGAAATTCTCCTTAACTCCTTTTTCCTTCTCCAGTAAGGACACAAATGTGCACTTCCACAAGATGTAGTTTGGGTTCCCTTGAGATAGGAGGACAAACACAGCCTGTAGACCACCATGAAGCTTTTTTCCCTACCCTGCTGCTTCGAGTTGATTGGAGTCTCCCCCTCACACTTTTCCTACCAAAGTCCAATGCACAACTCCCATTTGCTCAGTTTATAACAATGGTAAACAATAAGAATAACCCAACCAACACACGGTTTCCCATCATTCTCTCTCTGGTAGATCTTAGTAACAAGGATAAGCAAAGATTAAGACAAAAGATGCAAGCAATCTATCCACATTGCCAAGCCTTAGAAACTGAAAATCCTGCATACTTGACTGGTTGCTGCTTTGGACATCTTTCCAGATACTGCTATAGTTGTGAAGCAGGTTCTACACAGATGCGAGCAGCTTTCTTTCCAAAGTGCTGAATGATTAAATTACAGAATATGAGGATCCAGACCATCGCCCGGACATTTTTTCACTGGATAGTACCTTGAGGGTGCAATGGAGGGCAGGTAATCCATTATAGCTCTGGCTCCAGACAGAACTAACAAGTAAGCAGATAGAAAAATGGGCTATCTTCAAGAGCAGCCACCACATATAGGGCAGCAGTCTTTCTAGTTGGGGTCCTTGTGAGTAGAATAACGTAGCACATAGTAGACCAAAGGCAAACTAAATTTCCAGGCAGATGTTTATCCTCTTCCTCATGAGAGTGGAGTCATGAGATGAAGAACATTGGGAAAGCTTAAACTGGGCAGAAGGCTGGAAGTATGTGTGCAGGTCCTCAGCCCCACCTCCCGCACATGTTCAGGCAATGAACGCTTGGCTAATTGAAATGAATTAAAGTCTCCAGGGGCAGACAAACTACATCTGCATTTACTGAAGGAAATAGTGGAGGTGACTGCAGAACCGTTAACTGCAGTTTTTGAAAAGTCCCGAGAACTGGAGAAGTCTCAGATTACTATAGGAAAACAAATGTTCCTATCTACAAAAAGGGGGGTGGGAGGAAGGGGAGGAGGATGGGGAAAGGTTGAATCCAGAAGCACCTTCAAACTATGCACTTGATCCTTTATGGAGAGAGCAACCCCATTCATAAAAACTTGAACACCACTCACCTGGATAGATAACCCATCCACCAACAGCACTTCTGTTTTGTCTGGCCTGAGTTTCAGTTTGGATCTGATGAAAAGGAGAGAGAGTTGAGTGTCATTTTCTCTTTCCTGAAGGATACCATAGTCAATAGCATCAAAAGCTGCCAAGAGGGCCAGGTGAACCAACAATCAACTTTGGGCCAGTCGCTCTCTTTCAGCCCAAGGCAGTTTCAGTGCCAGAACCTGGCTGAAATCTGATTAGAACAGCTCAATAAAATGTCTGGGTCTGATCAGCCACGACACACTCAAGCTCCTTGCTACAGGAAGGAGATCCTGGCCACCAGCCTATAATGATTTAGATCTAGGGCCAAAGTAGTTTTCTTTAAGAGAGGTATCTATGGCTCTGGCCTCCTTTAATCAGGCCAAGTCCACTTCTTGTAGGGAGATATTAATAACCTCCAGCACCTAACTAAGCTTCTTCTTCCCCCCTTATGCCAAGCCATAAAAGCAAGGAACCTGTGGCTGGCTCTCTTAGACCATCTTCTTAATCAGTCTGTGAAAACTGAAACTCATCCTAAGAAATCTGACCAGGCAGGCCCCCAACTCTTCTTCAGACCCAAGTGCCAGAACAGTATTCGAAATGATGAGGAATGTGATTGATGCTGTCCTCAGTGTCTCGCCAGCATCTCACAGTAAACTATGTCAAGGTCCCCCTCTGGCCAGGTCAATGACAAGCTCTTACTAGCGTTTGGTCCGATTCAGGTGAATTTTTTCCACTTACATGTTTGTCCGCTCCCAATCTGCTTCATTGGCAGGATGCACTCTGCATTATGGAAAGGATGCTCCAGAGTCACATAGATAGACGAGCTGCGTCATCTCCATGGGACAGCCAAAGCTCTGACAGGAGTGCCAGACAGAGTCCTCTGGGGCCTTCTGCAGTCTAGCAGCCACTGGCAGCAAACCATTCAAATAAGGTCCCCTCCTGCCGAATCGCGCCAGGAAGTGAAGCCAATGCCATTTAAAGCTGTTCATGGTTTAGGACCCTGATATCTGGAGTGCTGTCAGCCCTGCAAGGGAGGCCAGGTCAGGAAACAGGCACCACAAGAAGTACTAGAACTCTACTTGATCAGTATTGGCCATAATATAAAATTTTTATATATTTTATATATAAAATATAAAAACCTGTAATATAAAATCCCACCTCATCCGTGATCTAATCCAGGATGAGAGGCTGACCTGGTACGAACTACCCAAACCTGGTTGGATACAGGGGTGGTGGTGGTGGACCTCTTGAAATTGAGCCCTCCTGGGTTTTAAGTATGGCACCAGCTGTGCCTCCAGGGCAGGAGTGTGCGTGCGTGTGTGCGGCTGTGTCATCTGGGAATCTTAGGTGGCTTCGGGGCTGTGCTCCAGACACAGCCAGATGTGAGACCAGTGTGTGTAGGTGGGCTTCTGAGGATGCTGGGCAGCCCCACACTTATTCCGTGGGTTTTCTTTGTACTGGATTATTTTAACTTTGGTTAACGGATTCTTATGCTGTCTTTCGTAAATTGGTTGCTCACGTAGGCCTAACAGCTGCCCATCTCTTCTCCAAGGCCGACCTGGGCCCTTCCCGGAGCTCTTGGGCGCCTTCCAGGCCGGCCGATCGCGGCTGAGCTGAGGGGCCGAGGGGCCTTTCCTGGCCTTCCCTCCCCGAGGGCCTGACCGCGAGCCCCGCTGATGAGGCTGCCGGTCAACAACCCTTGACTTCAGCAACCGAAGTCGAGCCCCCCACCCGTCCCGCTTCGGCCCGGCGCTGCCCCGGAGCCGCCTCCTCGCCTCGCGCCGGTGCCTCGGAGGGCTCGGCGCCTCCCTCCTCCCGGGGAGGCTCCTCAGCAGAGGACGGGGCGCCGGAGAGCCTCGCCCGGTGGATCTCAGCCCTCGGCGGCGCCCGCCTCCTCCCGCCCCGCTCCTCGACCGCGCGGCTCCCGCAGAGCCGCTCCGCCTCGACCGAGCCCTCGCAGAGCAGCTTTGCGCCGCGCTCTCCCGGTAACCCCGTGCCGGCCACGGGGAACTTCCGCCCAGGGACCCCACCGCCGGGCCCGGCCGTCTCCCTCCGCGCTCCCGCCTTCCGCAGGGCAGGGCAGGGTAGGGCAGGGCTGCCCGCCGTGGCTCCGCGCGGGCTGGGGTCCCCGCCGCTGCCCGGCGAGCGCCGGAGCGCGCCTTCCCCCTCTCTGGCGCGGGCCGCTCAGGGCGGCCGGGCGCTCCGGAGCCTCCGAGGGCCGGGGCCAGAGCCGGGGCCGGGTCGAGGGCCGGGTCGGGGTCCGGGAAGGGCCGCGCAGCAGGACCGGCTTGAGCGCCCTTCGGGCAGCGACGCGGCGCTCCTTGGCTCCGCCGCGCCTGGCCAGCAGAGGGCGCGCCGGGCGCGCCTCGCCCGGTACCCGGGGACGGAGGTATGGCCCGGCCGGGCAGCGGGGAGGGGGGCCGGGCGGGGTGGGGCGGGGCGGCCGCCGAGCCGGCGAGCGAGGACTCCGGGCAGCCAGCGCGCCGGGAGGAGGCCGGGCGGCCGGCGGCGGGCAGGTGAGCGCGGGCGGCGGCTGCGGGCGGGGCGGAAAGTTCGCGGGCGGCATCCCTGTCGGGGCTGGGGCGACCCTCGCGCTCTGGTGGCCTTCCTCGCGGGGCTGCTGTGAAGGCTAATACGGAGAGACGGGCCGCGGCTCCGGCGATGTTTTCGTCCGCCCAGAAAAGGGCAGCTGCCCAGCGCTCCCTCGACGGAGCCCCCTCCTGCCCCTGCTCCTGCTCTTCCCACGGGCCGGGCAGCTGGAGTCCTCGGGCGAGAGAAGCTGGTCGGCGGGCGAGGGGCGCCGGGGGGTGCCCTGCTAGAAGCTCCGTGGTGGACGGGCAGGACCGCCGTTGAGATGCCAGAGCTGGGGCTGGCCGGCGTGAGCCTCCCGCCCCCGCCTGGCAGCTGGAGCGCTGCGCTGCCGTTTCCGCGCGTCCGTAAATGGCCACCCCGGCAGGGAGGGCGGCGACGGCGCCCGCGACCCCGAGCGCTGGGCTCCTGCGGTGGGGAGAAGAGCCCCTGGCCTGGCCTGGCCTGGCCTGGCCTGGGGCTCTGGAGCCCCGGAGCCCGGCACTGCCCGCATCCCCAGGGCGGGGCTGGAGGCGCCCAGCTGCCCGGCGGAGGGTCCGGAGGGCCGGAGCGGCCGCCGGGTTGGAAAGGGCGCCTTCTGGCAGCGGCCTCGCGTGGGAGGCCGGGACACCCTCCGAGGATGCCCGCTCGGCCAGGAGCCCCCAAAGGTGGGGAGCCGCCATGCCTTCGAGGAGAAAGCAGCAGAGCGGCGGGGGCCTCGGGAGCCAGGAAGCCAATACCTCAAGGACAGATTATCTAGGGAGAAGGTCTGTCGGTCTCTGACAGGGTTGATCCCCCCAACTCCCCAGATTGAGCCTCTCCCTCCCCCTTGGCCCTTAACGACCAAAAAGGGGCGAATAAGTACAAAGTTAATCTGACCCTTTCTGCTGAAAATACTGGTGAGATCCCTGGGGTCTCCTGCTGCACGTGCTGCTCAGCCTGGTCCCGTCTTGGGGGGTGGGGGGGCTGAGGGAAAGGCACCAGCGGGGACAACCTGGAGTGGCTCTTGGCTCAGGTGGTGGGCGCGCTGGGCCCTGGCGCTGAGGGGCTGCCCCTCTTCCTGCGAGGGCCAGGAGTCTTCCCTTCCCACCGCCCAGAATGCTTGAGGACCCAGCAAATTTCTGGGCACCCCTCAGCCTTTGGGACTGGTACGAAAGCCAAGCATGCGTCCCGCGCTTTTCTGTCAAGTGGGTGCAGTTCCCCCCCAAATGTACCCCGCAGCCTTCTCAAGCGATGCTTTCAGGTAATGCCGGTGACCCTAAAGGGTGGTCTTTTGGAAGCTCCTCCTCAGATTAGAGGCACAAGTCAAGGGGGCCACTGCAAGGATCACTCCTGGGTCCCCTCCTTTTCCATATTTTGGTGAATGAGTTGGGGGAGAGCGGAAGGGAGCGCTGAGAGTTGAGGAGAGGAGAGCATCAGAGGTGATTACGGGTGGGAACAAAATCAGGGCAGCATGGCTGGAGAGCCGGGCCTCTTCCGCCCTGGGAAGAGATGGTCGGGCTCTTCTGTGCGGGAACGCAGGCCGGAGGAGGGAAGACGGGGCTTAAGGGAAAGGAGGCAGGTTCCAGCCCAGTCCGATCCCCCAGGGAGGTGGGAGGCTCCCTTCACAGGATGTGCCAAAACAGAGGGTGGGGTGCTTTTATTTGGATGCTGCCCTGAGCGGGGCTGGGACTCCCTGGCCTAGATGGGGCCTTTCAGCTCTCGGCACTTTCGCATCTGGCTGGTTCACCTGGCTAGTACAGTTGAGCCCTAGGGCAGCCGGAGTGTGTTTGTATCTCAGCCCGTGCCCCCAAAGACCCAGAGCCGCTACAGCTAAAAAGAAACCCACAAAAATTAAAGCATGCCCTAAATTAGCCTAGCTTCTTAAACAGTTGAACAAGTTCTGTAATAATTTGGCACTTTTTTTCATTAAAGAACACCTCCCCAAAACCTTGTCATCATAAAATGTTAATGGGGCTCCAGGCACCAAAAGGTTTTGTGCAGGGATTGCTCTACTGTAAAATACATCCAGGATTAGAAGAAGAGCCAAAACCAATAAATAACCAGCAACAGCAGCTAAAAACATCTTTGCCAGTGTTTAAAAGCCTGGAGTCTTTGCCAAAGCAGAAAATCCTTGCCAAAAAGACGCCCAGTTCAGCAACCCAGAGTGCCACCTTCTCCCCTCAAAGCATCTCTTTTCCACACCCAGCCTTGGTCGTTCTGGGGGGACCACACGGGAGGGAGCTTCAGAAACGGGGGGCTGTTTTCCAGCACGTGCCTGGCAGAGCAGCAGCCAGCTCTGAGGACTCTCAGAGTGTCTCCACACCTCAGC
Source organism: Python bivittatus (assembly GCF_059951505.1). Taxonomy (NCBI): domain Eukaryota; kingdom Metazoa; phylum Chordata; class Lepidosauria; order Squamata; family Pythonidae; genus Python; species Python bivittatus. The sequence goes on along the minus strand of NW_028277070.1, from coordinate 810,576 downwards.
ATCCCAGGCGGGGGCTGCTCACAAATCCATCCCCCAAGTTCTCTGCTTTTGGAGATGGATGGGTGCTCTCCGCTCTCCTGCATCTCAGTGTTGCAGAGAAATTGTCTGGTTGATGTTCAGCCTCTCATACAGTGGGGGGCAACAAGTCTCAATTTTTTGAGGGAGAGGGCTGGGCTGGGCTGGGCTGGGCTGGGCTGGGCTGGGCTGGGCTGGGCTGGGCTGGGCTGGGCTGGGCTGGGCTGGGCTGGGCTGGGCTGGACAACCAGCGGGGTCCATCAGTAGCAAGAGATCCAGGACTGGGGATCTGGGACAAGCCTCTTGGATCGAACTGCCCTTGGAATCCAATGTGCTGACTCTTCCTTTCACTGCTTCCATGTTTTAAGGTGGCAAATGGAGAGGGGCAGCCATGTTGCATCTCATGGGCTGGGGAACTCTTTGGGGGAGAGGTTGATGTGTTCCTGCCCCACGAGGTCTGCTTCTCTGCCTCCAGCCTCCTCATTCTCCCTCAGACTAGGAGCAGTATTGCCCCCACCCCAACTTTTACACAGGGTTGGTTCCCCCACTGAAGCCATGGCTTCTAGCAGGGAGGGGTGCCCTCACCAAGGGAGTGTCTTTGCTGAGGCGACTCCTGTAGTACTTAGAAGGCTGAACTCAGATGGAGACGTAAGTCGAGGTAACAAGCTTTAGACATACGGAACCCGTGTGGGATATGGTGCTTGTGGAGCAGAGGCGTCACACGTGCCAAGTGACCAGCACCCGTAGCGGCCCACACCACTGCACTTTGCACCATTTGAAGCTTCCAAATACTCTTCATGGGCAGCCCCATGCAGAGTGCCTTGCAGTAATGTAATCCAGTCGGGAGGTGACTAAGGTGCGAATGACCGTGAGCAGGGCCTTCCAGTCCAGGAACTGGCACACAACACAAAGCTGTGAAAAGGCCCTCCTGGCCATGGCTGCTGTCTGATTTTTTAGCAGGAGCCGCAAGTAGCGCACAGGATCTGTCTGGGGCAGTGCAATCCCATCCAGAACAAGGGAAGGAAGGTCCCCAGAACTAAGAGATCCTAAAACCCAAAGCCACTTGATCTTGCTAGGGTTGAGTGGAGTTCCCCATCCAGACCCCTGCGTCCTCCAGACACTAAGACTGGATCTCCACAGCATCACTCAAGCAGCCCAGGTGGAGATACCTCTGGGTATCATCTGTATTCCAAACTTCTTGGACAAGCGTGTTCTTCAGGCACACAAACCATAATTTTCCTATACAAAACTGAAGTTCATTAACCAGCCATAGTACCAAGAAAATGAGCATTGCTCCCCTTATTCAAATTCCATTCACTGGGAGGTCCCAGCCTCTTTAATTATTGCATGCTTAGTCTTTAAAAAGGAGGTCCATGCTCCTGCTTTCTCCTCACCAGGTTCTCAGACAAAGGTGAGAAGAGGGAAACTCAAAGAATTTGTTTGTGAGAAGGAGGGTTGGTGCTAATCTTACGTCAGGGCTGCTCGGTGTTGTGGGAATTTGTGCCCAACTCAGCATATATAGCTAGCCAGGAAGCAGCATTAAAAGTGTTCAGAGGAATTAGCCAACCAGGTAGTCTGCTATCCAGGCCAACACCTGGCTTTAGGACCCACAGTCAAAATTCAAAAGAGTGCTGGCCCTCAGCATACTGGCTTCTTCTGAAGGTTCATTCAACGGGAGAGTAGGTATGTTGTCCCACATGAGGTTCAAGTTTGCATTGCCAGGGTCTTGGTGATGGCATTTGAGACCCCTCCCTACCCCTTCCCTCTTTCAGGGGTATCGAGGGATGCTGCACCAAAAGTAAGCCGCTGTCGTCGTGTTTCTGTGTTCTCAGAGTGTAGTTCTGATCTCCATCAAGGTCACAGAGGAAGGTGGACAATCAGGGAGACTGAGTGGTTGAGATTTCCAAGGTTATATCTCCCGTCTTTCCATATAAATAGTCCAAGGACCATTTCCATAGCCTGAATTATAAGGTGTGGACAGGAGCACCTTCCTATGACATGATGAGCCACCATAAAGTTAGCTCAGATGGAAATTTGGCACCAATCAGGTGAGAGAATCTTTTGAGCTGTCCCATGTCCTAAAGAAAAGATGCTGGTGGGGAACTTTCCAGGTCCTTCAGCCACACCAGATTAGTGGGCAAGCCAAAGGAAAGTTCTGCTGCGTAAGCTCGGTGGGGCTTTTGAAAGATCCGGAATGGCAGAGACGAGCCTTTCGGATGGGGGCAGTTTAAGCCTCTGAGTCATACCAATGAAAGTTTGGCTTAATAAATCGGTTTTAGGCGTTCTTTTGGAAGGCAACCACGTGCATTTCCTGCACAACACAGTTCAGATTTTAACGCAGGTGAATCTGCTGCTCTTCCTGCTGCCAGTGTGGCACTAGATGAGGCATGTTCTGCGAAACTCCGTGGGAGCCTTCCAGGGCAGGTTCTTCCTGCAAAGGCGCTTCCTGCTCTGGAGAATTGCTCCTTCCCGGCTGCTGAGCTGAAGTGCTCGTCCCCGGGGCTGATCCCTGTCCTGCCACTGTCCCCGCCCCTGCAGCAGGATTTTGCCCCCGTTGAAGCTGCCCTTGGACAGGATCAGAAGGGCAGGGAAAATCTGCTGAGAAGAGCTGGCGGCAAGAAAGGATGTTGCCGCCGGGGCCTGTTGGTGCCAGGGGTTGATGAAGGCTCCTCTGCCTATTACGCAAAGCGCAGGCATCACCCAGGGGCCCTAGCAGACCCGGGCAGTGAGCAGAGCATTGCAGAGCCTTGTAGAGAGTGGTGCAGCCCTCCTTCAAGCAGCCATAAGGCAAATGGTTGGGCATTAATACTTAATTTCCTCTTATTACCGGAAACAGACCAAATATCCAAGACAGATTAGAATGCCATCAGTGGCAAAGGAAATGAGGACGTTTATGTTCTGTTTCCGTGACTATTATTATTTTTAGCATTCTTTACCGCGCTAACCCTATGATAAAGTGGCTATGTCACTACCACCCAGTTTTGCCCACTCCTTGCCCTCGCAAGCCGTTTCCTGAGAAGCCAGTCCACACCTGACTTGGCACTCTGGCCCAGGGCAAAGCAGGAGGGCTCCGGGGCACACGGGCTCCGCTCTTGGTTCTGTTGGCAAGTAGCGGTCTGCATCTGGATTGGGAAAGCTCAAAACTTACATTGTTTTGCTTTGAGGAAGGAGGGACCACCAAGATACCAGGGCTGCGTGCAACTATTTTTGGTTGCCGTACCAGAGCACTGTGAATGTTGGTTTCCCTCCTCCAAAAATGGACTTGAGAGCATTTGGGGGACTGAAGCTCAGCCTATTTAGATCTGTGAGTGTGTGTGTGTGTGTGTGCATACGTGTGTGCGTCTGCAAGTCAGTGTTGACTCCTGGTGACTGCCTGGATGACCCCCTGCAGCATTCTTGGCAAGGTTTTGGAAAGTGGCTTGCCGTGGCCGCCGCCTTCTGGGCTGAGAGAGGGACCGGCCCAAAGTCATCCAGCTGGCTAGAATTCTGGATGGGAACCGAGGCTCCTAGTTTCTCACCTGGTGCCCTTAGCCACTGCCCCAGACCGACTCTCAGGATGAGGTCGGGCTCCCCGGAAGAGTTCTGTAATGCTGAAATTGCAGGGGAACCGGACAGGTCCGAGGGCTGAGCAGCTGTGCAGGAATGCAGATTTTAAAAGAAAGCGTCTGTAATAATTCGTAGCTATACAGATGTTAAAGATGTTTGTTAACAATATAACCTTTTCTTCTCCAAAGTCGTCGTGTCTGTTTACTGATAACCTTATAATCAAAGAAGAGAAAGTGGAGAAGAATGGTGCGTAGCTTTGGAATGCTCCTTTGCAATTTGATGCAGTTACACATTTACTTAAATCAGTATTGCCACACAGGTAGTCCTCGGTTAACATCGGCAGTTGGGACCAGAATTGCCATTGCTAAGCGATGCAGTCGTGAAGTGCAATGTCACGTGACCATGCCACTTAGAAATGGCCATTCTGGCACTCCTGGTTGCCATAATTAAGCGAGGACTCACGTGACCATGACTTCCAACTTCCTGCCGTCTTCTCCATTGACTTTGCTAGCGGGAAGCTGACAGGGGACTTCGGAAATCACAATCACGTGACTGTAGGGATGCTGCAACAGCCAAAACTCTAAGGACCGTCATAAATTTGAACAGTTGCTGAACGAATGGTTGTTAAGCGAGGACCACCTGTACTTTTAAATGTAGTCGTCAAGGTAGCCTGAGAAAGATTGGGCTGTGGTGGCAAGAAGAGCATGAGAATAAGGAGCTTCTAGGGACATCATGTGCTACATGGGGAGCCAGATGTACTATCAGGAAAACCTCTGGTGCTGGTTGCATCCAACTGCATGACTCATCCGTTTGTCTTAAGTGGAACGGAGTGCCTAAAGGAAGCTACAATACCCCAAGTAGGAGTCTGATGATAACAGCATCTCCGAAGGCTGGAGTCACATTCAGTAAATGGCTCTTATTGCTGTGGGATCGCACAAGATTGCCTCTCTGGGAATATTCAGTTTTACATTCCAAGGAATGGGGTTCGCAGAGCTGGGCTGCCTCAATAATATTGTCACTTGTACATTTTTACTGCCCTTTTCGATGGCCCATCTTGGCATTTTTGACTTCGCTGCATCCCCTGGGGCCTGAGGAGAATCTTAGAACAGCATGGCTGTCCTTTAGATCCATGTTACTTAACATCAGCAACTTTAAGACACGTGGACTCCAACTCCCAGGATTCCCCAGTCAGCATGGGAATTCTGGGAGTTGAAGCCCACACAACTTAACGTTGCTGTGATTGAGAAACACTGCTTTAGATTACAAGGGTGCAATTCTCCTCCTCCTTCCTCCTCTTGCCCTGAATGGTTTCCTAGGAAGACATTTTTATTCCTGGGGGGGGGCTTCAGAAAAGCCCCTTCTCTTTCTCCTTACGATGCATTTGCCCAGTTGCTCTCATACCCACCCCCGCCCCCTCACGCCTTTCGTGCTTTGCAAAGGACAGAATGAGGACTCCAGAAGCAGCCAGAGCGTCATTTCTTCCCCCAGGAATGGCCCTCCCAGCCCAGGGGTCTGACCTCAACGCCTGCCTAGCCCCACTTCTCTTCTCCTTGGTGGGGGAGAGCAGGGAGCTGAGGCTTTATCTGGGAATAGAGCTGAAGAGGGAAGAAGATAGCCGTGGGCATAGCCAAGGGGAGCTGCAGTCACACCTGGGAGAAGGAGCAACCCAGCTCAGAAGTGTCCGAATCTTGGCTCAGGGGACCCTGATGTGCACGGCCCTGCGCCAGCTTCGTCCATTGGGCTGGGCACAAATGGTCCTCTGCTCTGCTCTGCTCTGCTCTGCTCTGCTCTGCTCTGCTCTCTCTCGAGTTCAGAGGAATATGCAGGGCTGCTTGTCTGAGTTGTGAGGAGACAATATTGTCATCAGGGCCAAGAACTGCAGCAGAACAGCCTGTTCTGGGGATGACAGATGAACCACAACTGGCTTAGGAGTGGCCCGGGAAGCGTACTGAATCACGAAAACAAGGCAGGGACGACCTCCTGGCTTAAAGGAAGAAGGAATCCAGGGCCCAGGCGAAGGGGGGTGCCCCCTTGAGGTTCACCCTGGCCCTGGCTGCTCCCCCTACTGAGAAATTAAAGGTCTCAGCCTGAGCAGCCTCCCGCCTAGGCCACCCACACAGGACAAGCCTTCGCTCCTCAAGGGGTTTTGCTTTTCTGATCTCACCTTGTGGGTTTGTCCACGAGGGCACTGCAGCTCGCGGCACTGCCCCATGGTGACCCTTTTACCCCACCCGGACCCCGTCAGCCTCCTTCCCTTGCGCTGGCCGGTTACTGGCACTGCGCACGTGTGCACCCCTGCCCCTTCCCCTGCCGAGCCGCTGTGCAGGGAACCGTTGACGGGCCCCTCGTGGACAGGGACCAACAGCGGCTTCCTCCTGCGCACTGATCCAGGGGAAACGCCAGGACACTCTTCCCAAAAGGTCCCCCGGAGCAGCAGCCGAGCCGGGAGTGGGTCATCTCAGCATGGGAAGGTCTTTGCGAGCCCCGTGGTCCTGGGGGATCCCACTTCTAAATTGCCCTCGCATTTGGGTTGACACGGAAGCCTCTTTTGTGCGCACTAAGGGCCCCAGCAGCCCTTTCCCAAAGCTCAGTGGCCAAGGATGCAGTGCAAGAGCGCTGGGTCTGCGGAGACCGGCCAGAGAGGGGGGCCCAGGAGCCCCGCAGGTCTCCCCTCCTGCCCTTCGACGTACACAGGCCCTCAGGCAAAACTGGGGGGATGACCCCCCATGTCCCCCGCTAGTCAATCCCACCGGAGGATCTTGGCGAGGCATCCAGTCTCACAACCCTTCTAATCAGTCCGGCTGCAGCAGCCAGAGGCCCGCTCTTTCCGGCTCCTATCAGCACGCGTCTTCCTCCAGCATTGTCAGAAGCCAGTTTTTGAGGGAAAACAGCCTCGCAAAGGAATGCGCTTTCTATTTCCTGTCAGGGAGGCAGGCGACACTTTGGTGAGACGCAACACCCACGAACAGCCGAACGAAGTGACTCCCTGGTTGTTTAGCTTCCCCAGCCGTGAGTGTGAGATGAAATTGTCCATCTGCAGTGCAGAAATGCTCCCTGCGGCGGACGTCCAGCCCGTCTGGCAAATGACGTTTAGAGTGGGCTAAAATAATTGACAAGCGGTCAGTCTCCTTCCCTCCCCAGAGGGTCAATGGGAAAAGATTCACATTAGATTGTTTCCTGAGATCAAAAGGCATGACAAGTCCATCTTCTTACCCTTGTTTCCTCCTCCTCCTCCTCCTCCTCCTCCTCCTCCTCCTCCTCTTCTTCTTTCCCATGAGGCCATCTGGATCTGACTGGCCTGGGCTACCACACAGGCAGCGTCCCATCTTCCGCTGCATCTGTGTCAGCCGCTGGCTTAAGGGGCCTGATGCAGGCTGCCGGGGGGGCCGCTGCCTTCTCGGGAGACCCACAGCCAGGCACCCCCCACCCCCAGCATTCTGTGGCCCCACACGAATGTCACGCTCGATTTAATGGCAGAGCCAGCACGGAAAGGAAAGCCCCCCCCCCGCAAAGGAAAGCTGGGGGGGAAGGCAGAGAGAGGCTATGATGGGGCTCCTTGGGGGGGCAGAGAGCTCAGGCTATATTGGCATTTCTCCAATCTGCATTTGCCCTGGCAAGAGGGCCTTGCCTGCATGGAGGCCCTGGGGAGGGGAGAGGCAGGGTGGGGAGGACCCAGGATTGGGGTGCCCTTCCCCTGCCCCCCGGAAAGAGAAAGGGGGTGGAGGAAAGGCTTCCTGTCTCCCCAGCAGGGAAGCGGGCCCCGACGCTGCCATGGCTCTCTTGCAAAGTGGTTCAGCCACCCATCCTCCTGCACATGGTACACTCCCCTCCCATGGCTTCAGCAGTGCAGGGCCAGGGCCAGGGCCAGGGGGGCTGCTTATCATGGGGGAACATGCTGACCTCACTCCCCCCCCAGAGGCCTTCCAGTAGATGCTGGACGTGCATGTAAAATGCCTCTCCCACCCACCTCACGGTGGCTTCACCTCCCTGCAGTAAGTTGAGGGCTAAAGAGCTCCTCTCCCCCGTTTCCCTCTCTCTGTTAGCTCTCCAGTCACTGGGGGGGGGGGGGGTGCCAAGAGGACTGACCATAAGTCCCCTCCTCCACCACCCAGGTTATGCAGGTGAGCCCTTGGTCATCGGGAAATGCCCCTCCCTCTGCTGCATGAAGCTTCATTCGTTTGATTTGTAAAAAAAGTCAGTCTAGCTTTAAAAAGGCAGGGTAGACACTGGAGAGGGAAACTTAAGATAGTGAGAAAGCAATATAACTTTCCTTAAGAAACTATTTTAGAGGCATCTGTAGAATAATTTGGAGGATGCTGTCAAAAGGTGTGGTTCCTTCTGAAAGAGGTTTTAACAGACTTGCAGAATCGCAGAGTTGAAAGGGGCCATCAAAGCCACAGGATCGGTCTTCTCCTGCTGCTCGCGAGGAACCCATGTAAAGCATGGCAGAGTTGGCTGATGAACCTCCACTTCGGCACCTCCAGTGACATCCGATCCATCTTCCCTTTCTTAAAATATCCTGCCTCTGGAAAGATAAGGAAGAGGTTCTGGCTATCTTTCCAGGTGTGTGAAGAGAGCTGCCATATCCTTCCTTGGTCAGAATGCGTGGCGTTTAAATGCTCAGAATTAAGCTGTCCCAGCAATTCATGGTTGCTAGGCCCTGATCCCCCTTGTGGCTTTTTTCTTTCTCTTCATTTGAATCCTTAAAATGTGGTGCCCAGAACTCGACATGGGACTTGGGGTAAAGCAGAATAAAGGAGAACTACTTTTGATGGAAAGTAGTAGAAACCGTGTCTGTGTTAATGCAGCCCAAAGTCACGTTTCCTATTTGCTCCCACACTACATTGCTATTTCCTGTCCTCTTAGCAATCAACCCCTGGTCCAAGATACAAGTTTATAGGTATTGCTCCCAAGCCATATAGACCCTAGGGCGGCATCCAGATTTAGGATATGCATCCTCTCTACTTTCCATTGATCAGATGACATCTAGAATTTGGGGTCTGGTTTTGGGCACTGCATTTTTGGAAGGCTGTTGACCAGTTGGACCATGTTCAGAAGAGATATGGGGCTTGGAAGGAAATACAAAGAAGAGTTGGAAGCGTTGGGTGTCAGGAGAGAAGTCAGCGGGGTGACAAGATAACTGTCCTCCAAGTTTCTGAAGAGGCAGAATTGTTTAGAGTTGTTCCTAAAGTTAGGATAAGAAGCAAGAGGAAAAGGAAGCAGGTTTTGTTTGCCCACCAGGAAAACATTCCTAATGGTAATGGCACAGGCTTCTTCAGGAGATGGGAAACTTAGTGGAGAACAAGCCTTGGAATCTGTAAGGCAGTGTTTCTCATCCTTGCCAACTTCAAGATGTGTGGACTTCAACTTCCAGAATTCCCCAGCCAGCATGCTGACTGGGGAATTCTAGGAGTTGAAGTCCACACATCTTAAAGTTGGCAAGGATGAGAAACACTGCTGTAAGGACACCATTGGTCAAAATAAGCTCCTCTGTAGTTTGATGCAGTCCCTTGCCCGTAATAGGTTTTCTGTTGGAGCAAATGAGGTGTAAGCCTGTGAACAGAGCATCATAATTCCAGGGTCTGGTCTGGTTTTTGGTCAGCCTGATGTCTTCCTGTTGAAATCACCTATGAACAAGAGCAATGTGAAGTGCAGGGATCTGAGTCAGCCATGGGATCATGGTTGCTGTTCCATAGTGGGCCACCACAAAACCAAGTTTGAAGTAGACAAGTGCATCTCCTTGTGGACAGACAATCGGTGAAGAAGGCAACCTCTGTGGGAGGTGTCCTCTGATGCTCTCATGGACAGTATCCATCTTTACTATATTATTACATCCTACGGCTAAAAATGTTACAAATTACTACTGGGGCCTCTGCTGATAACCAGATAATAAAGTAGTCTCAACAACACTAATTCAGTTATTCATTCATCAGATTGAATAACTTAACTCTCCTCCAGAGCATCGTACTCCTCCTCCAACTTTCCCCAGCACCATCCCTGGGTGAGGTAGGCTGAGCTGACCACGAGGAAAGATGCTGTCTTCCCAGAGCAACAACTGAGGGAATCTCTTGACTCCGACCAAATGCTGGCTAGATCAGGAATCCGCTATAAGAAAGGATTGCTGGGGGGAGCTTGGAAGCTGCTTTTCAGCTTTGCGTCCTTCTCTCATGCCTCCCTTTTTATAAATAACTCCTGAGGAAATATGACTTGAACAGGGAGATTTATACCTCACTGGAACAGGGAGCTGAATCTGATGGAATCCTTCCCCCAGCCAGGAAGAAATTGGTCCTGGGTGCAGGATCCAGGTTCCTGGGCAACTTATTGTTTGCTTTCAAAGGAGCAAGTTTCTAGATGGTGTGCGTGGGTGCGCGCATGCATGTGTGTGTGTCCCTGGACAAGATTCTCACACTTAGAATGGGGGTTCAGTACTATCCAAAAGTTCTAGTCATTTCCTATCAGAATAAATTAGGCAAATCAGAAACTTGGCAGAGCAAGTATGCATAAATTATGTATATAAAACACATGTTTAATGTGCACACTTTGTTTTTTAAAGTATGAATCTTCTGACAGAAGGGTAGCTCCAGAAGTCTCCCCAAGTCAACTCTGAAAGTATGTTATAGATGCTCACAAATATGGCTACAAGGAGGTCCAGCCCACTGGCCACTTCTGAAGGACATCTCAACCCTTCAGATGATGGGAGCAGAGTTTCCTAAACCAGTGGGGTTGCTTCCAGACAAAGCTTTGGGGTGCAGCGTTGCTGTTTTCTATTTTGCATGGATTCCAGAGGCTTCCTGCAAGGCAAACATGATTTTGGAGGCTGTCAGACTGCTTTGCAGCCTCACAGTCCATTGCCATATAAAGCAGGGCTTCTTACATGGGGGCAGTTACCCCCAAGGCAGTAATTTGGGCACCTCCTGAGGGTAATGGAACAATTTGCAATTGCTTGTTTGTGAGTTGAGGATCCATGTTGGGACTGCTGTGGTGGGGCAGCAGTCCCACCATGATGCTTATGTAGAACAACAGAGCCTGCTTTTTTTGTGGGGGCAATGACTTTATTCGAGACTGCGTCAGACAGTTTAAGAATCACTGATATAGAGTAAGGAGAAAAGGGGATCAAGACGCTCCACTTTGGGGCCCAAGGGTTGGAGAAACACAGCCATGTAGTGACCCAGGTGCTGGTCTAGGAATGGGGAGACCCCCTGCCCAAGTCCCCTTCTCTCATCCCACCTTTCCTCACAGGGTGGTATTGCGGGGAAAAATGGGTGGAGGGAGGGCTACCTGAGCTCCAGAATGAGAGGTGGGGTACACTAAATAAAGAGCTTTATCAGCTTGGAAGTTCAGGATGGCTTGAGTGGGTGCTGCCCAGTTGGGGATGGCATCTTGCTTGCACTGAACGATCTAAACATCTGTTTGTCCCCTTCCTCCTCCCCCTTTTAAAGGCAACCAGGCACAGAATGGCCCTTGGAATATCCTCAGCCTCTCAAAATGTGGCACTCTGGAAGGAAAAGTAAAGAGCTGGTTTTCCTGGAGGAAGGGTGGTCGTGAAGGCAAGAAATTACCCAGGGAGTTTTGTGCTGAAACAGGCAGTTCAGCGGCCGTCTGGACAATGAATCGGCTAAGTGCTGGAGGCTGTGTTTTCTGCACTGCCTGGAGCTTGGCCAAGCCTTGGCCTCCTGAAGGCCGGTGTGCCTTCTCTGCCGTAGCAGCCTGAAGTGACCAGGGTCAGGTGGAAAGAGACGTGTCCACCTGCTGCACTGCAGCTATGGACACAAGGATTCCTTGGCACCCTCTTGAGCCATCCTCACCATGCTAGTGCCTGGGAACGAAGACTTCCTTGCCGATGTAGTCTACATTGTCTTTGAACTGGTCATTGCACTTCTGGCCATCTTGGGGAACATCTTGGTCTGTTGGGCAGTCTATCTCAACAGCAATCTGCAGAACGTCACCAATTACTTTGTGGCTTCCCTGGCAGCGGCTGACATTGCAGTGGGGGTCCTGGCAATCCCCTTTGCCATCACTATCAGCACCGGCTTCTGTGCCTTCTTTTATGGCTGCCTCTTCATTGCCTGCTTTGTCCTGGTGTTGACCCAGAGTTCCATCTTCAGCCTCCTAGCAATCGCCATCGATCGGATTATTGCTATCCGTATACCTCTCAGGTAAATATGCAAAAAATACAGAACTGCACCACCAGGAAGGGATTCTCTGCAGATTAACAAGGTTATGGTTTAACAGGAGCTGTGCCCACACCAAAGGAATGTGAATTGTCAAGCTCAGAAGAACTGTGTCATGTAACGCAAAACTTTTGGCTGTTTCCCTAGGGGAAATGCAGCCTCCTTCAAAACAGCAAAGCACTTCTTTGCTGGACAGGGAAGTCACCCACCGACAGGATCTCTGAGACTAGATCTAGTCTCAGTTTATTAGCCATTACCTCATTAACACTCTTTAGGGATTAAGAACATCAGTGGTATTACTTGCATTCGCTGAAGAAGAGAAGTAAACAGGGTGTTCTCTGCATATTGTGACTCCTCAACCCTATCCCTAAATCACCTGCCCCAGTAACTAAAGAGTTAGATCCAGGAGGGAACCCACAGCAGAATAGCCAAAGGGAAAACAGCCATCTCCCAGCGCTACCTTCTGGAATTAGTTGTGCAAGTAGTAGCACCACAACTGAAATACAGGGTCACACCTTCCTAGCCAGGAAGGCTCTCCAAAAGAATGCCAGGGTTGAGTGGCTGCACCATCCAAGATAACCACCAACCACGTTCCTTCCCTCTTAATAATAGAATATTAGCTGCTTAATGCAGATGATGAAATGCTAAGAGCTAACAAAGAAAAGACAGAGGTACCCAAATCCTATTTTGCCTCAGTTTTCTCCAACAAGGAGATAAGTGTATTCCACTAGGAATTTGGGAAAAGCAGGATGAAGGGGCAGAATCGAAGCCTGAGATAGTCAAGGAATATCTGTTTGAGTTTCAGTCTACAGAAAATGAACTAGCTTATGATCTGGGAGAAACATTATGTATTATATTTGAGAAAACCTGGAAACTAGGTGAAGTGAAAGAGAGCAAATGTCCTTTCTTCAGAAGATGGGAAAAGAAATCTATGGGGAGCTACAGATCTGACGTCAATATTTGGGAAGATTCTAGAAGCAGATTATGAGACTGACCTATAAGCACCTTGAAAACAATGTGGTAATTACAAGAAATCTGCATGGGCTTGCCAAATGAACCTTATCTAGTTTTTTTAATTGGATGACCTTTCTTAGTAGATGGTGGAAATGCTGCAGATGTAATATATCTTGATTTCAGTACAGTCTGACAAACTAGTCCATGACATTCTGATTGGCAGACTAGTTAAGTGTGAGTTGGATGGGATGAAAATTAAGCTGATATATAATTGGCTAAAAATCTGCCAGAGAATGATATTCAACTAAGATATTGAGTCCTGGATCCTTTGTTCTTCAGTATTTTATAATAATGATTCAGGTGAAGAAATGCAGGGATCCTTAACAAATTTGCAGGTGGCACAAATAGGGTGGGATAACCAATATCCTAGAAGAGAGAAGTAAAATTTAAAAACCTTAATAGCTCAGATAAGTGGGATGAAAATAGCAGAATTGAATTTAACAGTAAAGTTATTCACTTAATGGAAATTAACGTTAAGAGTTTCTTCATTTTAAAAGGAATACTTTTTTACTTGTAATAAATGTCACTCAACACTGGGTTCTCTTTCTTTAAGAACTTACATGAATTATAATTCCCACATCTGCAGCCTTTGTTTAGGGCCTTTTACCCTCTCCTTCTGATCACCATCTTCTTCCCTTTTTTAAACTGTCCTTTTGTCCTCTTTTTGGGGGGGTTCACACTAAAAAATGCTCAGATCCAATTGCCTCCTACCTCCCATTTCTCATCAGGCACCTGTTTGCAGAACTGCCCACCAAACGTAATTAAACGGGACCACACCACTTTACTTTCCCCCTTGGTTTATCACCAGAGCTTTCTGTATCCACTGGAATAGTTCATTGTAACTCCTAATGTTAAATCTTTAATGAACATAGCTCTTAGAAATCCCCCCGCCCTTGGTGTTTTGCTGATCTATATTGTCATACTCTGTATAAATCCAGAAGGAATCATAATTGATTACCAAATCCCCGAGGCTCCCAGAGAGGGTTCCCAAAGGCTTCTTGTAATGGGATCTAAGCTCTGAGGCTCTGTTCCCTCAGTGATGGTCAATCCCACCATCATTGCCTACAGATGTCCTCTCAGTGACTGTTGGGCCCATTTCCAAAAGCAGGAACATGGATTGGAAGGCCAGCCTGTGGATCTCATCTTTCCCTGCTCTCTACAAGCTCTCAGGAAATACAGGAAACATGCGAGGTCTGAACTGGCTGGTTCCCTCTCCCTGGGGCCTTCATGTTCTTCCCTAGGTTCACAGTGATGCTCCTGTGTGTGCACTTGCCAAGGCTTTGTCCTTGGAGCCTTCCATTATGGCTGGTGTTATGAGGGCCAGTTGACTTCCCACATGTGGCTTTAGAACACCCTCCCTTGTTTTCCAGGCAGTGTTTTTCTGGCTAACGTGCCCAGCCTCCTTGCAATGTCAACAGAGCCCTTGATGGGCCTCTCTGAAATGAGTCCCAAGAACAAAAGGACTAATTCAAGAATGTCCTCAGAGCCATGCTCTGGATTGATGGGTTCACTGTATAAGCCCTGGTTTGGAGGTGACAATGTGCCCCAAAAATAATAATAATAAAAAAAGATGGGAATACCTAAGTGGCAATCCTACTTGCAAAAAAAGAACTTAGACTACTAGCTGACTGCAAACCAAGTATAAGTTAGCAGTGCAACGTGGCCACAAAAAAGGCAAATCGTCAACAGAAACACAGTTATTAATTCATAGGAAGTGATTTTCCACTTTATTGTGCATTGGTCAGATTTCCACATTGAATCCTCTGTTCATTTTGGGCACCACTTTTAAGGAGAATCCAAACAGGATCAGAAAAGGACAGTTAGGCTGATCAGGTGATTAGAAGCTGGATTAGAAAATGGCAGGAGCTAGCTAGATTCAACTTTCAGAAAGCTAGAGGGGAATATGATAGCATTGTTCAGGTACCTAAAAGAAGGTCAGGACCTGTTCTCTATCACCTCAGGAAGCAGACTAATGGGTTTCAGTTGCAGGAAGGCAGAATCTGACCAAAGTGTCAGAAAAAACGTCTGAATGGTAAGAGCAGTTCAATGGTGGAACCAATTATTCCAAGGAGCAGAGGACTTCCTTTCCCTGGATGATTCAAGGAGCATGGACAGCCATCTCTCAGGGCTCCTGTAATTTGAATTCCTACCCTCAGTGGTGGGTTGGAGTTTTCAAGGATTCCGTGGTTTTTTGGACATTTACCAGCTGTCCGAGTGATTTTCATCTTCTGTGTCCAAGCTGGGTTTCTTCAGAAGCAGTGCATTGCTATCTCTTGTAAACAGGCCAACAACAACCCTTCTCTCAAGGAGCAGTTCAGAGTCTCCTGGACCCAACAATTTATCCCATTGTTTGATCTGGTCTTGGACTGTAATAAATAATTCATTTGTTCCCTCTGCATTTGGCTTTTGATACTGCAGTATAACCAGCAAAGAACATGACAGTAGTTGGGTGAATGTGACTAAACCCTTGAGTGCGTCCTCAGGCCTCATCCAGCATAAGTGGATTGGACACTAACTGGCCTTATACAGCTGGAGGCAACATGTTGGTTTACAGGTCCCTCTTAGCAAGGCTGTTCAAGCACTTCCCCGGACCACTGCTGAACAGTTAAGACTCAGGGACTGAATCTAAGAGAAGCAGAAAGCTTTTATTATTAGAAAAGTTTCATATGCAGATTAAGCTCCAATTTACAGGAGTGCTGCAATTGCCTTCTACCTCTCTCTGCCCTCCCACCCTCCACAAAATCTCTTCCTTAAAGGAAGCCACTGCATGATATTGGAGCTCAGGAAAAGATTTGCTTAGATTAGAAATAAAAGAACATTAGCACAAGAAGATGAACAGTGAAGACTTCCCCAACTCTTGGGATAGAATTTTTTTTTTTTTTTTTGCAAAAATATAGAAGTGATTTGCCACTGGAGCCTTATTTAATAGTTTTTCCACCCACCCCACCCCCCACCCCCACTGCCTGGTTCATTGTGAGTCCCTGGAGAGCAACAGTAGACCAGAAACTGTTTCAATGGCCCAAATTGAATTCTCCCCAGCCGTGGGATAACAACTGGGCAGCTTCAGAACTTGGCTTAAGCAAAGATGGGGCAGTTCTTGATCTTCTTATAGTTTCCTTTGTCTTCTCTTTCCCCCCCTCAACCCTCCATGACTTTTAAGAATGAAAAACTGTAGTGGATTCTCCTAAATAGCAGATTAAAAAAACAATGGTGGAAAAATCCAAGGAGGGAATGGGAAAAAGAAGGAAAGGGAGCCGTGTTCTCCAGACTGGTCATGGATCTTGCTTTTCTTTAGGGTTTCCTTTAAGTGGATGTACAAATGAAAAATTGTCCTACAAAACCTCAACCTAGATCTGTTAAAGTCCCCCAGGAGCAGCAGGGAAGCATCAGGCCCAGTAATGGCCCAGTAGCAGCTCATAAGGGTAGGCAGAGAAGCCATCAGGGTTCCCCTTCTTCTTGTCTGCTATAGGAACAATGGAAAGCAGAGTCCTTCTTACTTTACCAATTAATGTTTCAAACACAGAACCAGACAACCACACTCAATATTCATCAGTGGCACATAAGATTGTGAACATCAAGTTTGGATCACTAAAAGGCACTTTACCGGAAACTTAACATCTTTAGCAAAGAATCACTAGATCTTTCACAGGATGAACAGATGTTGAAGTGCTCAATCCATACCCCTTGTTCTAAAAAGATGTGTTAACTCTCTGTGGCAAACCTCCAGCCTTAGAAAGTAGGGCAGGCTGATTTACCTCCTTTCTTTTATATGTCAAAAGGGGATCTTCTGCCATCAGTTGTGTGATGAATAATCTGAGCCTGATCATCCAGAAGCTGGGCTTAAAGCCTGTATCTGAACAAAGATGGAGAGGCAAAATCAACTCCCATTTCCAATTCAGAGTGTATACTAGAGAATTCAGCAAATAAGAATCACACAGTTTATTTAGAAAAATAAGCATAAAATTAAGTCACCAGTTTTATCTCTGAAGATTCTGCAGAGGGGCTCCTTGTCACTTTTCAGCCTCCGCTCTTTGCCAGCTGCGGGCAACAAAGAGGGAACTTGAAATGGACCAGGGAGTGTCTTCAACAAATGGATCAAGTGATCTACTCTTTGCAGAGACCAGTCCTGGCATAGCCAGTCACAAGGCCTGTCAAAATAAAACTAGGACTCCAGCTTTACTTAATTCATTCTTAATTTTTTAAAATGAATGTATAATATTTGTAAGCTGTCTTTTAGGACAAAAGCCCTCTTAACTCATTGGTGTCAGGGAGAAAGCACCTCTGGGGTCCATCAGCCCCGTCCCTGCTGTTCCTCAAGGCCCTTCTGTTGACCTTCAAGGAGGGTTCCAGCTGGAACAGGAATTTTCAGTATTATCAGGAAGTCTCTTTTTTTAAGGAAAAGATATTATCAGTATGGACAGAACAAACACCCTAATGTCATTGGCCCCAGGGATCAATATTACCCTATTTTATGTGAATCATCAAGTTACATTATCCTTCTCACCTTCATTATAACAAATGCCAAATAAAGCTTCTTTTCAGCTGATTGGCTAACTTGATTGTGTCTGAATTTGAATGTGCACTGGCCAAAGATGAGCTATGAGGTACTTTTTGGTTTTCCCTTCCACCCCATTAATAGTGTAAAGGGGGTTAGGCAGTAATCCTGCACCCAGACCCTCCAGTCCTTAGAGTTTGGAAGGAATTCTGGCTCTGGCGAGTCCCGATGATACATGGAAGGTGATTCACTCTGCCTTAAAATGGCCAGACCGCCTTATTTATTTATTTGTTTGTTTATTTTCTCCCCTGCCCATCTCCCCCCAATGGGGGACTCTGGGAGACTCACACAAAACATTAAAACCATTGTTGTTGTTGTTGTTTAGTCGTTAAGTCGTGTCCGACTCTTCGTGACCCCATGAACCATATTGCGCCAGGCCTTCCTGTCCTTCACTGCCTCCCTGAGTTTGCTCAGTTTCATGCTCATTGCTTCAGTGATGTTATCTAACCATCTCATCCTCTGCCGTCCTCTTCTCCTTTTGCCTTCAATCTTTCCCAGCATCAGGGTCTTCTCCAAAGAGATCTCTCTTCGCATTAGGTGGCCAAAATATCTGAGCTTGAGCTTCATTATCGATCCTTCCAATGAGCAATCAGGGTTGATTGCTAAGTTCACCCTAAAGGATCCTCTATCAACAGGAAGCCTGGAATCTGTGGCTCTATCCACACTGTAAATGAATCTTGGTTTTATCTGAATTTGTTCACTGTGGAGTTCCCCAAAGAGTTCTGGAAATTTAATCTCGGGAGAATACTAAGGATGCTCTGTCGGTGATCCCATTGCGCCCATTCACACGGCTACAGTTCCCAGTCATTCCCTGGGGGAAGGATGTGTTCAGTAATGTTTTTTAAATTTTGATGTTTTATGTATTTATATATATTTATGGTTTTAATAAATATATATAAATACATAAAACATTTATGGTTTTAATAAATATATATAAATACATAAAACATTTATGGTTTTAATAAATATATATAAATACATAAAACATTTATGGTTTTAATAAATATATATAAATACATAAAACATTTATGGTTTTAATAAATATATATAAATACATAAAACATCAAAATTTAAAAAACATTACTGAACACATCCTTCCCCCAGGGAATGACTGGGAACTGTAGCCGTGTGAATGGGCGCAATGGGATCACCGACAGAGCATCCTTAGTATTCTCCCGAGATTAAATTTCCAGAACTCTTTGGGGAACTCCACAGTGAACAAATTCAGATAAAACCAAGATTCATTTACAGTGTGGATAGAGCCACAGATTCCAGGCTTCCTGTTGATAGAGGATCCTTTAGGGTGAACTTAGCAAAGGTTTTTTTTTTTTTTTTAAAGAGTCCTCAAGATTGGAGTTCAGTTCTGACCTACCTCCAATGAATGTTCTGTTTGGAACTGAGGGCAATGCCAGGTATGGCTTGAGATCTGCTGGGGAAGTGAATCGAGTGCCACTGTCAGTCTGTCGGCAGCACTGCTGGGCACTTTTCACAGCACCAGATCCCAACTTTCTCCTATTGTGATGGAGCTGGCTTTGCAGCAAGAAGAAGCTGGAATCTGGACACCAGGAAGCCCTCAGTAATTCTGTCAACTGATCAGTTGTGCTATATTCCTTTCCCATGTGGATCTTATTTCATATGTTGTCTTTCTTTGCTCTCCTTTCAGGTACAACGCTTTAGTGACTAGCTCACGCGCTAAGGGAGTCATAGCCATCTGTTGGTTCTTATCCTTCATTATTGGCCTGACACCAATGCTGGGCTGGCATGAAAGAAATCTGGAAGAGAAAGGGCAAGCCAAGAATGGGTCCTCCATCAACTGCAGCAGCAATATGGTGGCTTGCCTCTTTGAGGCTGTGGTCACCATGGAGTATATGGTCTACTACAACTTCTTTGCATGTGTGCTTGTTCCTCTCCTTCTGATGTTTGGTATCTACTTGAAGATCTTCATGGCAGCCCGGCGACAGCTCAAGCAGATAGAAAACAAGATGATGCATGGGGAACGAACCCGATCCATTTTGCAAAGAGAGGTCCATGCAGCAAAATCCTTGGCCTTCATTGTTGGGGTGTTTGCTATATGCTGGCTCCCATTACATGTTATTAATTGCTTCACTCTCTTCTGCAAGAGTTGCAGGCGCCCTTCACTCTGGGTCATGTACTTGGCCATTATCTTGTCCCATGCCAACTCTGTGGTGAACCCCCTGATCTATGCCTATCAGATCAGAGAGTTCCGCTGCACCTTCAGGAAGATCATTCAGCAGCACATTCTGGGCAGAAAGGAGGGGTTTACATCTGCCACTGCAAGCCGGAGGACTTCTGCTCACGATGGAGATGCTGACAACACCTGTGTACAGATCAGTGAATATGCCCTCAATTTCTACACTGGTGGGGACTTCAGTGGCATCTATAGGGATGATTTGGGGGGGGAAAACATGTGCATGGTATGGACCCCAAACCAAAATGGACTAGCAGGGGAAGTGAATGGGCACTTTGTACCTTCTTGCAAAAACGGGGAGCTCCAAAAAAATGGAGCCACCTAGCCGAGAGCTTCTTGGGGTTCCTGGGTTTTATGCTAATTTGGAGGCCTTGTTGGAAGCTTCTCATGCGTCTGAGGCTGTCGCTGTGCTGGAGTTAAACCCTCAAAGGCTGCAGCCTTAAAAAAATGAGGAACATGTTAAAGCCATTCTGAAGGAATAGGGAAGAAGGGGTCTGCCAGAGCAGGGAGAAGAGAGGCCTGGAGGTAGGCAAGAATCACTGCAGGCAAGATTAAACAAGCCGAGGATATCCACACACACCATGTATACTTAAGTTCACTCACGTGGTCTTCTCCACCTGTGGCCACATTTTGCCACCGTCCAGATGCCCTTAGAGAGGATAAAACTGCAGGGTTGCTGCACCTTTTACTGCAGGAGGAGGGGAAGAGGGTCAGCATCGATTCCATCCAGCTGCTTGGCCAGAAGCGTTTGGGGACCATGATAATCTGTGTGTAAATGCTGTTGTTTGTGTAAGAACACAAGTAGGGCATTTTATAGTGCAGCATAATTGCTGTCCAACTGCTCTCATTCCACTGGAGTTGTGTGGGCCACAGTGACTGCTCAAGCAGTCCACAAGTGATAGCAAAGTTTCCTCCCATTGGGACTGTCTTGGCAGAAATAAATAGGCTGCTCAGTTCCAGTTCGTGCCAGCCGCAACTCTTTTGACCTCATTGTGGTCAGTCTTACCAGTAGAGGAGACTGGAATGAGCACACAGGTAGCTCCCTAAAGGACGGGAGGGAAGTCCGACCCTCCAGCTTAAGCTGGATGTCTGGTCTTCAGCAAAGTTCAGGGTCCCTGGGCTGAGCCTGGAGCCACTGGTGCTTCAAAGCTAAAGGCCATCAAGCCTCTGAGGCTGAATGAGCTGTTGGGCATTATCCTCAAAGCTACATTTGCCAACAAGCTCTAGGTAGTCCCGAGTGAAGGTCTCCTGGCAGGTGGTCTTATGCTATTCAAACCTGTTTCACAGCCGTTTTCTTTTCAGTTGACAGGCGTGAGCTGAACCGTCTGAATGGCCAGTTGGGCTGCTCCCTCCATCGGTTCATGGCCTGCCTTTTCATTCTTAGCCGGGACTCCCAATGGATTTATGAGGCCTGAGTCAGGACAGGAATGAATTTAGGGGTCCTGCTTCTGCCTGTCCCCAAGGATGCATGTATGCACGAGAGGAGTGTAGTAGAACTGGGAAGGGCTAATACCAAGAGGAGAGGAGGGGACTCCTCCCTTTGTGTGTGTCATTTGCCCCCCACCCCCCAGCAGCAGGAACAGCTCTGGCTAATAGTAAATGGCCATTTGGAGACTGTGAAGAGGTGTCTTCTGCAAGCAGGGATGTGATGGTGGATCGTTGTATTTCAGGGGCCATGAGAATACGAATCAGTCTTTCCAGATTTTTCTTGTTGGCATGTTTGCTAAACCTTGTCTGTTTGTAACCATCTCCTGATTCTTTTCTGGTTTCTCCCTAATTTTTCATAATTGCTTATTACACTTTTTCTAGAAGCGTAAAATAGACTTTAAGCAATGAAAGGTGACATGCAAATTGTGCCATTTTCATTGAAAATCTCCCCGTAGACCAGGCCTGCACAGCTCATAGAGGGGAAGGGCCACGTGGATAAACTAGAAATAATTGTGGGCCGCAAAGGAATAACTGGCACGGCTCTCACCGCTTGGTAGCTAGTGGCCCAGTGGCGATGATGGAGCTGGCAGCATCAGTGAGGCCTGGGGGCACTTGGCAGCATGTCTTTCAGGGTGGTGGCAGCTAATTCTTCCCAGAGGTGGCAATGTGGGCAGCGGTGGATTTACTGAGTTTGCGGAAAACACAAGCGGGACACCGGGCTGCTTGGCAGGCTGCATACAGCTTGTGGGCCACGTGTCATGCAGGCCTCCCCTAGACTATATTTTGGACTGATGGAGTGGAAAATCCTAGTTTCTGCCATTTCTTATATGAGGAATCTTAGCACCACTGAAGTTTGTGGGACCCAGGCTGCATTCCTGAGCCATCTGTCCCCAAGCAATTAATCTCCAGATGTGTTGGACTATACGCATACACCTAGAATGCAGCTGAATAGAAACATAATCAGAGATGTGCTAACCAGAGATGATGGCCGTTGAAGTCCAGTCTCTCTGGAGACCACCTTCGTGACAAAGTTCTTCTGTGCGGTCCCTGGAGCAACGAGAGGGAGGAGGGAGCCTGTTGGATCTCCTCAAAGGCCGATAGCTTGGCAAGGGCTCCAAGAAGCCAAGGGCAGCTGATCAATGTCCATCCAGTGGGGGATATTCTGCAGGGAACTCCCATGGCATGAGGAGATGCCCAGGCCAAAATGGCATTGTGTGCCATGCAAGTGTAAACACACAGTTAAAAATAACCTTGTGCTTATCCTTGGCACCTTAAACAAAGTCCTGGAAGTGGCCTGTACTTCACCAGACTTCCAGAGGGGATAAACCTGGAATCTGAAAACGAAGTCCTTCAGAACCACCCCTCCCCTCCCTTCCCCTCCCCTTTCCTGCTGCCCGATTGTCACAAGGTAGCATGCATTTATGCAGGAGAGACTGGGGCACTTGAAGGACAAAAGGCAGGAAGGACCTCAGCGCCCCTCGTTACCACTTGGGACCACTCCTCACACTTCCGAGCTTGAAGCAATGAGGCAAGCCTGGCAGAGAAGCCGCCCCCCCAGCCTCTGGAGACGGAGGAGGCAGGCGCAAAAGAGGAGCAGAGCTGAGCCCGTGGGCTTCCTGGTAGGCTGCTGGCACGAGAGGATTCATCCTCGGGCATCTTCCTCCCCATTATTTTTTCTTCAAGCTTTATGCCCCCCCCCCCCCCCCGCTTTCTTGGCTTGCTACAGAACTGCTTTCCCAACTGGAAAACTCATTCAGGAGAATGAGCCTTCGTTGCTAAAGAAGCGCGTGCAGGTCAAGGCCGTCTTTAGGTCGACGAACTTGCGATCCACAGGCAGCTCCAGGAAGTGTGGGAAAATACCAGACCACGGACCGCTTGACCTCAGGAAGTCCCTCTTGCGAGCAGAAAGTCCTTCAGGCTGAAGCGTCAGGCGGGGATGCTGGCGGAAGAGACGGCGAGGGCCCCCCTCCCTCTGCCCACCAGCCCTCCTCTGACTTTCTCAGCAGATGGTGGCCCTTTTCCCCCCGGATTGCCACGGTAGCTCTTCCACGCTGGAGCCAACAGGAACCTCAGTGATGCGAATGAAGAAAACCACCGTCTGAGCTGCAGCTCGCTTGTCCGGCAGGAAATGGATGTAACATCGGGTGGCAGATGAAGAATGCATTTTCTGGAGATGCATTTCATACCGCCTCCCCAAAGGATAACTACTCTTACAGTTGCAAGAACAGTAATCCACAAAAATTAAGAAATACATTAAAAGAGCACACTTAATCATTAAGCCAACGACTAAAAAGAGTCAAGTGCCCCAGTGAGGGGGAGGCTTTCCCTTCCTGGGGCCGAGGGAAGTGCTCCCAAGCGCTGCAGAGGGCAGGAAAGGTGCCCCCTTCCTTCAAGCCGGGGCCCTGCAGAGCGACTCCTGGCACCGGGCCGGGAGGGGGCCGGGCCCATGCGCAGGAGGCCCGTCCCAACTGACTGTGGGGCTGCGGTGTTTGGATAAGAGAGGGAGGCTGCAGGCGCAAGGAGCTGATAAACCAGGACGCCTGGGAACTTCTCTCCCCTTCCAAAATGGTCGGGGGCAGCTACTTAATCACCCAGCCGGTCGCAGGAGACTGAAGATACGCCTTCATCTGCTGAAGCCACAAAGGAGACGCCATTGGCCGGGGTGCCAAGAGGGAGCTGGGGCTGCTGAGTGGCGGTGACGCCCTCGTGGCGGCCACGAAGGGAAAGCGGGCAGAGCCAGAAGCAGCCGAGACGCTCTTCAGGCACAGCGTGTTTTCAGAAGGGAGGGAATCGGCTCGTGCCTTCTGCAGAGGCCTGCGCACGCCGCACAATAACGTCCAATAAATCCGTGGCAGCTTTATGTATCCTGAAGTCCACATTAGAAAGCTAGCAAAGATTTCTCCGAGAAGAGGCTGGTCAGCACTTCTTCGATACCTTCAGTCGATGATTCTTTCTGTGCAGCAAAAGAGCGTGGCTGTTTGGTGCAAGTTGGGGTGTGAGCACCAGGAGCAAGCCCTGCATTTGGCTCTGTTTTCGCATTTTTCCCACGAAATTAAAAAAGAGAAACTAGAGCCTTGACTTACATCTCTGTTTTAAAGCAGATTACTAAATCTGAGAAGCACATAAATAATAGCTTCAAATTAGGTTGTTTGTTTGTTTGCTGATGATTGTCCTGCCTTGCCCCGGCAGTTCAACCCAGCATGTCTTGGAGTTGACACAACAAACAAAACATGTCATCTAACGTAAGAGAACCATCTGATCTTCTCTGTTCCTCCTGCTTCTGTAGCAACCATCTTCACATCATCTGAACATAAAACAATCAGATTTAAAACTGAACGTGCTCCACCTCCAGAAAGCTGGACAGATTTCTCGGTCCTGCGTTCTTTTAAGCGACAGCAACTTGCAAAGGAACCTCATGAAACTCTCACTCTGACAACCTCGTATCCGCTGAGAAAAATTCTCGGGCTGAACTCACCTGGTGCAACTTGCACCTAACCCTAGTCTCTGTTTAAGTAAAGGTAGCTCTGGTCCACCTTTACTTGCCTGAGAAATGTCCTGCATAGAAATGTCACACCAAATACAGAGTTTGGCTTGGCAGATTAATGGGTTACTCTAAAGCAGTGGTTTTTCAACCTCAGCAACTTTAAGATGGGTGGACTTTCAACTCCCAGAATTCCCCAGCCAGGCTGAGGAATTCTGGGAGTTGAATGTCCACCCATCTTAAAGTTGCTGAGGTTGAGAAACAGTGGTCTAAAGAATGCAGCTGTCCATATTTTAACTCTGGGAAATGGTGCTTTGATAAACCTCCAGTCCATTCCCCAGAATTGGGCTGAAAATCCCCCCTCCACCTCCCAGGAATATCTCTGCAGTCGAGGCATTTGTCTCCACTTCGAACGTGGAGACACCATCCATAAAATCACGTGGCTTTCCATTTGTAACTCTCCCAATACGTCTTCAGCCTTTCTCCTATCACAGGCTTGTTAACCACAGAAAGATGGCATGAACATCCTCTGGCTAGAGCATTAGAAGTGTTGCCATCTGGACGTGCCGCTAGACAGAAGGTTCTTTCAGAGCACGACCGGGAGAATGCCTGTCTAAATGCTGGATTTATGCATCCAAGGACAGAGGACACTCTTGCTGTCCGTGGTCAATTAAACTCTCAAACTGCATTGTGCAACTGTCTCCTTTTTTTCCTTAATGGGAGGGGGAATATTTGATGGCCTGAAAAACTCCCTGTCATCGCTCTCGGCTTCTCAGGGCATCGCTGTGGGGGTTGGGCATGGGGGGGGGGAGGGAATTCCCAGTCTTGTTTATTTACCTTTTTTGCTTCGTAGAAGCTTTACATATCCATTTCCACCCTTATTTTAACACCTCTAACATGCCCATTTTCATCCTCTGTTAAAGAACAGCAACAGCCATAACCCTCCTGGATGTTTCCATTATTGTTCCATTTCCACTCATCCATTTTTATCCCAAACCCTTGGTTTTGCTGCAATAATCCAGACAGGAACCGATCAGGCCCCGGGCCTGCTTCACCATCTCTGTGGCAAGGAAGTGACAGACCAACAAACCGTATTTCAACTGCAAGTTTGGGCCATTGCACTGGTGAAGAGCCTTAAAGACAGTCCCCCACTGAGTTCAGATTCCTAAATGCCTCGCCACCAAGGAGAGAATCAGAAAGAAGGGACAGAAAGAGAGGCAATCAGGTTGGGAAACAGCAACCCCTGTTTTGTTTCATTTCTTTTCCTTGTTTAGTTTTAGACAGTGGCAACACATCCAGGCTGGGACACCACCAAATTGTGTCATCCAGAACAGGGGGCAGGAAAGGGGACCTGGATGTGAAATCAAGGTGCCAAAAGAAGAGGGTATAAAGTGGGCAAGGTAGGGAAAGTCAGCTGAGCCGGGCTCCTGAACCTCCTTCCCTCCCTGACCTAACCCTAACCCTAACCCTAACCCTAACCCTAACCCTAACCCTAACCCTAACCCTAACCCTAACCCTAACCCTAACCCTAACCCTAACCCTAACCCTGCTCCAGGGCTCCTGCGAACTACCCCTCCCCCCCTTCATTGCAGTATCTCCACTGGCCAGTTATTCATGAAAGATTCCAGTTTAAGTTGTAGGGTTGATCCGTTGGGTCTTACAGTGGGCACACTAAGTCCTTGGGAGAATCTGCTGGTGGCTCAGGTTGGACCAGCGCTCGCTCCAGTCATCTGGCTGGGGCCAACTGGTACTTCTTTATCCTAAAATAGCCACATCATGGTTGAGGGCTTTCCCCATCAGGCGCCAGTTCTCTGGAACCATTTCCCACCAGAATCACACCTGGAATCTGATTCATTAAAATTTTAGAAGGAGCTAAAACAGTGTTTAGGAGTCTTTGTAAGCTGGTTTAAATCTTTATTCTTGATACAAGAATGGATTATTTAGATACAGCTTCTAAGGATGGTTTTAAATGCTGTGCGCCATTCAGGTTATCAAGGCTCTGTATTTTAGTTGTGATCTTCACTTGAATTACATACAGTATAACATAACGTTACTGTATTGTTATGTACTGATGTTGTACTTCATTTTTTGTATGGCACCTAATAATAGGTGCATGAGGAATAAAACTATTACTATTATAACTACTACTATTGTACCCCTGAAAATTGGCTGTTTTGCCATCAAGTTTGGGTGGAAAAATCTTGGGCTGTTAGAAGATTTGTTTACTTTTTAAAGGTGGGAATACATGTGTTTCACCTTACAGATGATGAGCACACACCTCTCTACATTTTTTAAGAAAAGAAACTAAGAAAAAACACTTCAAAAATCGCTGTTTTGCCACTAGATTGATGGCAAGATCCAGGGGCTCTGAGGGCAATAGGCACCAGTTCAAAGATTGGCCTAAGTATCTTCTCTCCCACCATTCACAGTACAGAGGGGAGGGTTTAACAAACCCAGATCTGGCAGCGTGCAAAGAGGCACACTTCTCCCCCTCCCTCCCACTTCGTGGGTTTGGCCTGTCTTGGGGAACTGCCTTAAGCCTCCCCCTCCATCAGGCGACCCTTCAAGGGCAATTCCACGCAGCGGCCCAGCCTGCTCTTCTCTTCTCCTGCGCTGCTCCTGAAGCCAAAACTTCCAGCCTGGACTGCAGCGGGTTGCCGAGGGGGCCACATCTGGACAACATCCACAACACCCTTCCCATCCACACAAGCCTCACTGGCTGGCCCCCAAGGACCAGCCTTTTCGCTCCTCACTAGTCCCCATTCTTTCCCGCTGCTCTCCCAGGTGCTTGCACGCGTGGATGCCTTCCCACGTTCCTTTCTTTGATACTGACACAGACCCCATCTTATTTCCCCTTGCTGGACCATCCCTGCTCTGACGCAGTGAATAAAGCAGAGGGAACAGGTTGTGGCTTCCTCCTTCCCTTCCACGGTAGGTGGAAACGTGCTGGCAAGGAAGACGTAAGGTTCAGCTTCACAGAAGGCAAGGAGCACTTCTTGGAGCTTTGTAGCGTCTCCATTCCAGTCTTCCTTATGCTGCAGCATAAAGCTTGGGGTGAAAAAACGAAGGGGACAGAAGCTTTATAGCTTTGCGGGGGGGGGGGGGGAAGAAGGAAAGCAAGGTGACTGTGCCTCACCCAGTGGGATGTAAGCGTTGACTGGAGGGATGAGCGTCTCGAGGGGTGGGAAGACACAGAGCAAGGGAAGTTCATTGACAACATAGTCAATTATTGCTCTATTATTCAATTTCAAGGCTGCCGAACTCCATAGTGACTCTGGGTGGCTTACAGATAAAAAATTAAAAGAAAACAGGGTATATCAAAGAAAAATAAGAGAACTGACTGGAAGAGAGAACCAAATAGCCAAGGGGCTCAAGCCCCATCCCCACCCAAGGGCCGGGAGAACAGCCCAGGCTTCAGCAGTTGGCCAAATTCAAAAGGTGGGAGTGCTACAAATCTCCAGGGACATATCATTCCAAAGGCAAGGGCCATCCCCAAGAAAGCAACTGCAAGTTAATTTAAAAATTGCAACTGCTGGCCAGTGGAGCCAGCAACCCAGAATGAAATGGCTGCACAGGGTAGCAACCAGCCACTGGAGGGAAGGGGTGTGCCAGGCACGGCAGTCAGTTGGAGCCAGGTCTGTCACTACACCCAAAGAAAGCACTGCAGACCATCATTTCAGAAGGGATGAAGATGGCTTAGGATGGAAAACAGCACAGCTTCAAAACATGGAGGGCATTTGCAATGGCTTGGGAGTGGGAGGAGGTGTTGTAGAGTGTTTCTGCACTCAAGAAGTAGTGAGCCCCTAACCTATACTGGTGATGGGGCAAGTGGAAAGGGCAGATCTGCCCTCAGAGCCACCCAGAATGGGAATGGATGCCAGGAGGCTTTGAGAAGTTGGCTGCTTCCATGGACAAGTAACAGATAGTCTGGAGTTGGACAAAGATGGGTCTGCACCTTCTTAAATAGCCTGTATGTGGCATTAGGCTTTTGGTGGGCTATGATTTTTGAGGGGGCTGTATATATGACACTCTACAGGCAACAAGACACTTGGGCACAGGTTGGAGGAAGTCCAACATCTGTGGACTGTGCAGCCTGAAAACCTGAGAGAAGAGCCAGGAGACTGTGAGGTTAGTTGTGCACAAGAAATGTGAAGCAGGAAACAGTTTGTGATACTGGATGTTTTGTTCCAAGCGCAAAAACAATGGGCACGTTGTGGAAACAATGCCTAGGTTGGGCCAGAGAGGAAGGAATGCCAGGCAGGACCTTTGGCTGGCTTTGGAATTTCAGGGGCATGCAGACGGATTTGACAAGGTTATTTGTGACAGCCCAGGCAGCTCCTGCCAAGCAATGGCTTCTTGTCTAAATGCTCACAAACCAAGTGCTCAATCAACTCTTCCAGAGTTGGCCTGGTATTGACATCCGTGGTTATGCGTGAGGTCCTGGTTGTCCAGTGAGTAGTGGCTGGTGACAACATCATCTCTTCTGAGTCAGGGAGGCACAGCTCTTGGCCCTGCTGGCTGCAGCTTTTTCTGCCACCTTGGATAGTGCTAAAACCCTGGCATGGGAATACCAAGAGGGAGGGGGAGTAGAGATGGGCAGATAATGATGCCCTAAAGTGCTTTGTTGGGCTGCTCAGCTCATGGGGAATATGAGACAATCCATGAAAACTGTAAGACACTGCATATGGGTTTATGCGGTTGTAGAGATGCAGAACAGCACTAAAGCTGCACCCTCTAGCTTTAACACACTTGTATTTGTGCAAAAGCTTTGTATATATCTGTGAGACTCCTTTGTGATAAAATAATAATAATAACCCCCAGTGAGGCATTACCTTGACGTGGTTGTGGGGCTTGCGTGCTCCGAGGAGGATGAGAGCTATGCCAGAGGTTCAACCATACTAGACAGGTCTCATCAGAGGAGTCAGACGAAGAGTGCCTCTCCCATAAACAATATGGTGAGATGTAATTTAAGAAACTTATACTGGATTGATCGTCGCCGGATTGATTGGTCAACAAAGACCACACTAAGTGTTCTAGTTCCTGGACATCTGGTGACAAGTGAGCTATAGGATTCAGGACTGTTGGCTGAGCAACCAGGGCCAGCAGCTTCAGGACTACTGGAAGAAAAGGTGTTTACCTGTTGCAAATATACGAAGATTGAAAACAAATAAATAATTAACTGCTATTACAAATCAAGTCCAATGAGAAGAGGATATCTGAAAAGAATGCACCATTTCAGGAAAGAACAATATCCAGAATCAGAAATAACAGAACAGAGGCTAGCAGATCAATGTTGATTTATAATACAAAATAAAGGATTCACAGAAGTAGAACTGGAAGAACTGCAAAGGTCTACCCAGGGCAAAGAAATCAAAGCCTTGCCAGAAGTAGCTCAGACTGTAGACGCAAACCAGGGGGAGTTGGCAGTAGAAGAAGCCAGCATAGCTATTGAAGCATTTTCATTCCCAAATCAGGCACTCTCTGCCTTCTCCTCAGAAAGAACAAAGTCCTCTAACTAAAAAACAAGAGGAATTGAAACAAAGAATAACTGAGCATTTAGAACAGCACAAAAAAGAACAGAATAAGGTTGCCTGCACTGAAGCTTGTTACAAAGAAACAGCTAGTACAAGTATTAAAAGATGCCAATACCGTAATATCCAATATAAGCACCAGCTCACTGCAAGAAACAAACCAACTAATGTACAGCACAATGCAGTTATAACTGAATACCTGATGCAAAATCAACAAACAAGAAAAAAAGCCAAACAGTGCACCACCCAAATGGAAGATCAGGTTGGAAAATAAGATCGGCATGCTAAAATCAGATGCAAGCAAGCTAGAACAGATGAAAGAAAAGAAGCTGAAGAACAAGAAGACCAAAGATACCTGATCAAGAAATATCACCTAGAAACAAGGAAGATCAAAGACGCACTGGAAATGATAAAGCAGCAAATAATAGCCATAGCCAAAAAGATCAGCAGATACGAAGCTCAAATTGCACACTATAGGCAGAATCTCCAATTTTAGTCGAATCAGAAACATTTCTACCAATCCACCAATGGAGAGATTGCAATGAACCAGTCAACACCTGACAAAAAAGAAACAGTGCAGCTCTGAGCGCAGCCATGGGACAACCCAAAGAAATACAACAAGAATGCAGCTTGGATAAAGGGAGTGGAAAAGAATAAAAAAGAAGCTGAAATGAAAGAACTTGTAATAACAGCAGAAATGGTGGAAAAAAGAGCAAGGAAGATCAAAAATTGGTCAGCACCATGTAAAGATGAACTACATGGTTTTTGGTTGAAACATCTGCACCCATTCCTTTCCAAGCAGTTTAACAACATACTGCAAGGAGGTGAAATTGAAGATTGGTTAACTTCTGGCAAAACCTACTTGATAATGAAAGATCCAACAAAAGGGGCAGTACTAGGCAACTACAGGCCAATTACCTGCTTACTGACAACTTTCAAATTGCTAACTGGTGTTGTAACTGATGCAGTCCAACAGCATCTAGTTGAAAACAAGCTCTTTCCACCTGACCAGAAAGGAAACCGCCCAAGCAGCAGAGGAACAAAAGATCAGCTCCTAATTGACAAGATGATTTTGGAAAACTGCAAGAAAAGGAAGACCAACTTGAATGTAGCTTGGATTGATTACAAGAAGATGTTCAACTCCCTGCCACATGATTGGATAATCAAACGCCTAGAAATAACAGGAGTCAGTAGAAACATCAGAAGCTTTGTGCAAAGATCAATGGCACAATGGAAGGCACGGTTGCTGGTTAATAGTGATAGACTGGGAGAGGTCAATAAGAGAGGAATCTTTCAAGAAGACTCACTATCACCACTACTGTTTGTCATTACATTGATTCCTTTGTCAACAATACTGAACAGGTCAGGCTATGGCTATAACATAAAACATCTGCCAGGTTATCCCACCTCCTTTATGTGGACAATCTGAAGCTATATGGAAAAACAGCATCTGAAATAGAATCACTGCTGAACACTGTCCAAATATACAGCCAAGATATTGCAATGGAGCTTGGACTGGACAAATGTGCCACCCTTACCATCAACAGGGGAAAAATAGTGAATACTGAAGGAATCAAGATGCACTATAGAAATAACATCAAGAGTCTGGATGAAGAAGATCACTACAAATACCTGGGCATCCTTCAGGATGACAACATCAAGAAGAAGGTTAGGAGTGAATACATCATGAGAGTGAAGAAGATCTTAAAGTCCAAACTCAGTGGTGGAAATACCATCAAGGTGATTAACACCTGGGCAATTCCAGTCATTAGATGCACAGCTGGAATCATGGACTGGACTCAAGCAGAACTAGAAGCCCTGGATAGGCAGACCACAAAAATAATAACAATGAATCCTTCATCCCCGCAGCAACGTTGACAGACTCTACTTACCAAGGAGCGTAGGTGGGCATGGAATGTGGCAAGTACACTAGACAGTTGAAAAAGAAAAAAGGGCATTAGAAGAATATCTGAACGACAGTGAAGAAGATGCACTGAAGCTAGTAGACCATGAAGGCTTACTGAATACTGATGAGACCAAACTGGCCTACAAGTAAGACCAAACAAAGAATAGAAAAGAGACATGGCAAGGCAAAGTATTACATGACCAGTACACCAAAAAACTAGCAAAATTGCAAAAGGCACCTTTACTTGGAATAGCTTACATCCTGCAATGATACCTTTAACACCATTAAACAACATCTGCCTATCCCAGGTCCTTGGGAAGGACTCAATAGGTAGACAAAAATGCCAAAGCTGACTGTGTGGCCAACCATAATAATAATAATAAAAAATGTATATGCTGCCGACTCCCAAGGACTCTTATGCTCCCTTAGGTTTTATTTATCAAAATAAAGGCTGCAGAAGCTCACAGTCATCAGACCCTGCCTCATTCCAGCATCATGGCTTGAATTGGTGGATGTTTTCCTGCCAGCTGGTGCCATTCAGAGCGGGGAAGGGAAATAAAGCTGGAGGACTCAACCAATCACTTTGCTTGACTTCTCCTGCAAGTGCATGGGCAGGACAGCAGTGATGGTGAAAGCAGAGGCAAGGCAGGGATTGGCAATGGAGGCACCACATTTCCTGCCACCGTAACTGTCTGCTAGCTCCAGGATGGATGGAGAGCCCTTGATAGTGAAGCGCCAACCGTATCTTTGAATCAGTCCCCACTGTTGTGCCAGCCCAGCTATGAGAGGACAAGCATCCTTTGCCTCAGCCATGGCCGGGTGGTGCAGGAGATATTCCAAGGGGTAAGCAGAGGAACAGCTGGGCAGAGTGGGCTCCTCGGAGTCAGACTCGGCTCTCCCAGCGGCCAAAGCATTCCCAGGAGTGAGCAGACGTGCAGGCTCACTCTCAGTCCTTTCCAGGCTGCCTCTAGTATTAACCCTCCGAGAACAATGTGTTAACGTGTTTTTACAGAAATAAAATGCTGTCTGCAGAGATGGGAAGGGTAGGAAGAAATCAAAAGCGAAGCAGTGCCTTTCCACAGAATGATTAAACTGGGTCTCTGTGCAAGCAAACAGGCTTGGCAGGGAGGCCAGGGAGACATAATCTCTTTTAGTTGTTTGTTTATCAGAGGACCATGGAGATGGAAAGAAATAGTCTTATGATCGGTAAGGAATGTGCCATGTTTGTTTTCCTCTCTGAAGACCGCAAGAAGTATACATGCTACAAGTGCAAACTGATTGCCCATCTGGAAGAGAAGGGGAAGGGGTTATTGGCACATGTGTCCACCCTCCAGATGAAGAATTCTTGGACTGTGCACAGGAAGCTCTTGTGGAGGCAAAATGGCACCAAGAAACAAGTACCAAGCCTACTGAGAAGAGCTCCTGTTCTCTGGAGCTGCAAAAGAGATACCAGGGCCTCCCAGTGATGAAGTCCCTGAACTCTTGGACAAAGAACAGCTGACATAAGATTCAGGGACTGAGTAAGAGGCCTCCAGAAGTTGTACAAAGGGAAGAATTCCTGTTTCTGCCCTGAAGAGGAGGAAGCAAGGCTGATGGTCATCAGCGACTCTCTGCTGTGAGGGACTGAAGCAGCAATCTGTCAGTGTGCTACCTTTGTTGGAACATACATTCAGGTTGGGGCAGAAAGACTCCCAAGACTCTTCAAGCCCACTGACAAATACCCCTTCCTACTCATCCACACAGGAACTATGACAACCAGACACTGCCTTGAAGACATTACAAGGGATGGGCAGGAAGGGCAGAAAGAACCAGGAATATAGTTCAGTAGGCATTACTGAAACCAGATGGTACAAAACTCAGAGTGGAGACCAAACAAAAGGGGTGGAGGAATGACATTTTATGTGAAGGAACTACACACAGATACTGAGAACAAGAGGGTCCACTTGTGAGTGTATGGATAAGAATACAAGGAAAAAGATCCAACAAAGATATTATTGCAAATCTTAGCAAAAGATCTGGAAAATGCCCTCTGAACCAAATTATAGATCCTTCATGGAAGAGAGACTTCAGCTAACTGGACTTCTGTTGGAAAACCAACTCAGCCAAGCTCTCAAGGCCAAAAAATGCCTTAGTCATCTTGTTGACTACTTTGTTCTCGAGAAGACAATCACTGATAGACAAGAGCAGGTTGAAGAGGTAAAAGTAGAGGACAATTTGGAAGTTACTTGTTCAAGATGCTATACGGGTAGACCTTACTTAACCATTGCCCTGTTTAGTGACTGTTCAAAGTTATGATGGAGCTGAAAAAGTAACTTAGGACCAGTCCTTATATTTATGTCCATCATGTGATTGACAGTTGTGTGCTTTGCAGCTGGTTTCCAACAAACAGAGTCAATGGAGAAGCTGGCAGTAAAATCGCAAGTCACAGAGAAAGTGTGTAGAATGTATAAAGGTACTTCGAATCTTTGAGGGAAATGTGAACAACATGAAGGGAAAAAATTTTCATTTAGGGTGGATGTGTAAAAAATCCAAAAAATTTTGGATACAAATAAATACACTAATTCAGAAGATTTTAAAGACTAATGTACAATTGAAACCAAAGACTTTTATTTTGGAATTAATGGACAGACAACTAGAAAAAAGCCATGGAACATTGTTTTTATATATGATAAGTGCAGCGAGATTATTATATGCTCAAAAGTGGAAAACTTTGACACTACCCACAATGGAGGAATGGTTGGTGAAGATGATGGAACTTGCAGAGATGGCTAAATTGACTTCCTTGATCAAGAAAAGACAATATCTAAATTTATGGCTGACTGGAAACCCCTTATGGACTTTTTGCATGAAATGGAAGAAAATACATTTATAACCTGTGGTTTTGATGATTAGGAAAAAATCAAACGATAGAAAAAAGTGAGCTCTTTTTGTAATCATAGAGTAAGAGATAATTTTGTAATCATACTTGTATTTGCTGCAAAGGGAATTGGAAGCTTTTTCTTTCTATTTCTTTCTATCTTTTCTTTCTGCACTTTCGTCTTTTTTCTTTTCTCTCTTTTTCTTTCTTTGTTTTCTTTATACTGTATTAGTTTGTGTTAATTTTTATGCTCTCTCTAAAACTTTTGATAAAATTTATACAAAAAAAAAGTAAAATCGCAAGTCATGGTCATGTGATATTTCGCTTAACATCTGCATTGCTTAGTGACAGAGTTACTGGTCCCCATTGTGGTCATTAAGCAAGGACTACCTGATATTTGTACATGAACACTTGATTTCAAGAGAACCAACTTCAGCTTGTTTAGAGAAGTACTAGGTAGGATCCCATAGATAGACATCTTCAGGCCAAAGTAGATACTTGGGAACTTCTCATAAATAAGATTCTGGAAGAACAGTGCACACCATTTCAATGAGAAAAAAAGGGAGCAGCCTAGTTGTGGATGCATGGGGAATGTTCTGCTAACCTATGATTTAACAGGGGCATGTATAGGAAATGGAAGATGGTTGTAATCACCAAGAAAGCAATCAGCAAACCTAGCATATAGGAGGTTGTTGGTTCAAAACCCAGCAGAATGTTTTATTTTTATTTTCCTGAGCTGGCTAGTTTTCTCCCCATGCTTAAGTTCAGGGGGGAAACTAACTAGCACAGGAAAAGAAAAATAGTAATTAAATCATGCTTTTGCTGGGCTTTGAACCATCTATATGCGAGACAAATATATCCCTGTGCTACTTCAGCACTCCTACTAAAGAAAGGTTTAGAAGCTGTTAAAGTGCATGGTAAGCACTGACTCAGTTGAAGGGGATTTTCTTCCCTTGCAAAGCAGCCATTGATTGAAGGCTTGGCCTTCGATCAACTGAAGCACACTGTGGCCAAGCAGACAGGAGCCCTTGAGGCGGCACAGCAGAGAAAAGAGTGCATCACAATGGAGCCAAAAAACTCACCCAAGGGTGAGGGCGATGCCATTCATTTCTGCTTTCCAGAAATGGTCACCTGCTTGTTCTGGTGACATTACAAACAAAGGCTGATCTACTCAAGAACATTACATCTCCAGCCCTACATGAATCATTTTAAATAATCCAATAAGGGTATGTACTGTATGTGTGCATATATTTTATTAATTCATATAGCCACCCATCTCACTCTTACAACTCTAGGCAGCGAATACAAGATTAAAAATGAACAGAACAACAATAAATTATAACTAAACAACAGTAACACAATAATAGCACAATGGCCCTGGAGGCAATCAGACTCAAACCACATAACCCTGGTCATGTCAGAAAAAAACACAACAACAGGCTCACCCAACCAGCGAGCCCAGCCTTGGGTTTTGCCTAACTTCACTGGGGTTTAGGTTCAGACCTCAGTTCCACCTGTATTTCAGTTTTGCCATGAACAGAATGAGCACCATTAATATTATTCTTGGCTTCTTCTGGGCAAGTTATACCGCCACTGAGATGTGTAGGAAATTCTGCCTGTTCTGGAACCAAGGTTTCAAATGCTGTCTTGCGCGAGATAGTTTTGCTGATCTCACTCGCGGATGAACTCCTTAACGCTCAAAGTTTGCATGTCCCGTCAACTCTTCGGGTGGAGCGGGAGAAGGAAGAGCAGGAGGCTTTGTCTTGACAAGAGGCTGCGCTGCTCTACATACAAGAGAAAGAGAGAAAAACATATACAAGGAACTTTCACTGCTCTGAAGGAATAAAAACACAGCCTTCTGCACCTGTCTTCCAAGGCCAAGAAGGGGCACGGTGGAACCACCTGGGACTGGTGGCCCTCGGGCCAATTTGACCTCCCAAAAAACTGATCTCACCACTAAAATGTTTCATCTGCTGGGTTTTCTTCTTCAGGAATTGCTTACTGGTCTTGGGAACACGTTTGGTGCTCTTTCATTCTGTCTCTTCCCACCCTCAGACCTTTGTTCCACTTCAATATTTTGGGCTAGTAAAAATGCAAGAAGTAGATGGATTTTACTCTGTTTTCCTGCCCGGCTTGCTAAGGTTGGCCACAGAATTCGACTCCAACCATCTTTCCTGGCAAGGCTTTGTTCTGGGTGTTCAGACACAGCTGTCTTCAGTTCTCCAACTCACTGAGAAAGTGTGGGCAAGGAGGCCCCCTACTGCCTGAGAAGTTCCCCACCATCATTAATTCATGGAAACCCACATTGCTCCCCAAGGAATGCTGTTTATTTAACTTATATTTATTTTGAGCTTTTTTTAGCCTCCTTTGTTGTTGATTTCTTGCTAGTTGCTATACAATATTCTGAAAGCATATGGATTTGGCAAGGTTCATGGGCTTAAGAAAGTACATCTTCATTCAAGGCATCATGAAGAAACCTTCTGGAAGATGTCAATGGCAGGCCACCTCCATACTGTCCCCAAGGAAATTTCATGGACCCAGAAATGGGATTGACTCAGGGAATTACAGTGATACCTTGGGATACGAACTTAATGCATTCCGTGACTCTGGGCATATCCTGAGTTGGTTGTAACCCGACGCAAATTTCCCCATAGGGTTCAATGTAAATCCGGTTAATCCGTTCTGCCCTCCGAATTTGGTCGCACCCCGAAGGAAATTTTCCCATAAGGTTCAATGTAATTACAGTTAATCCATTCTGGTGTCTGCGGACCACATGTCAGGGGCGGGAGAACGGCCTGGCGCCGCGCGGCGCGGTGGGAGAATGGCCGGGCGCGGCACGGCGTGGCGGGAGAATGGCCGGGCGTGGTGCGGCGCGCAGGGAGAACGGCCGGGCGTGCCGCAGTACGGCGCGAGAATGACTGGGCGCGGCGCGGCGCAGCACGGCGGGAAAACGGCCATGGACCACGTGTCAGGGGCGGAAAAATGGCCGCGGACCACATGTCAGGGTGGAAAAATGACCGTACCCCGAGGTGGAGTTCGCACATCGAGGTAAATTTTTGCGGCTGGAGCTGGTCGTAACCCGAAAAGTTCGTTAGTAGAGGTGTTCGTATCCCGAGGTACCACTGTATCTTTTTTTAACCTCTAAATCCACAAGGGACAACATTTGCCAGAATTATTCCTACTGGGTTTTATGGACAAGCAATTAGAAAAGAAATATAGGAAATTAATATTGTATACAGTAACTGCAGCAAGATTATTGTATGCAAAACGTTGGAAAAGCAGTGGAAAGGGGACGCGGTGGCGCAGCGGCTTAATGACGCTGAAAGTTGCCGGCCAGAAATGGTCGACGCTTCAGCGGTTCGAGTCCAGCCTTCGCGTTAGCAGGGTCAGCTCCTGTTTCCTCCCCAGTTCCTGTCAACCCAACAGTTCGAAAACTCACGTGAGTAGATAAATGGGTACTCTCACTCCGGTGGGAGGAAAAATGCTGGCGGCGCCTTGCAAAAAAGGAGTCGGGAGCAGTTGCTGGTAAGCGCAAAAAAATACCCGTGCACACCCAAAAAAAGGGCGCGAAGCAACGGAAACCCTGCCTCCTGAGCTCGCCAGCTGGGCTCTGCTCTAGGAAGGAGGCTCTGGCAAACCACTTCTGAAACACCTTGCCTTGAAAACTGCAAGGACTCGTCCAAGCAGTCACTGCAGAGTCGGCAATGACTGAGCGCAGATTAAAAAAAAACAAACTGCAGCAAGATTATTGTATGGAAAACGTTGGAAAAGCAGTGGAATACCTACAGTGGAAGATCAGATTATAAAAATAATTGAACTTGGACAAATGGTGAAGTTGGCCAGTTTGGTCAGAGAAAAAATGACAAAGACTTTTCTGAAAGACTGGAAACCTTATATGGACTTTTTGCTGAAAGAAGAAAGATTGAATTGATGATTTCAGGATTTGGGGATTAAAAAAAAGGGTGAAAAGGTTGGGGAACAGATGAAGATGATAGTTACTTGAGAGAAAGAAGGGCGGAAGGCATAATTGTATTTTTTTTCCATTTCCTTCCTTTTTCTCTTTTTCTTTCTATCTTTTGTTTGTTTTATATATTTTACTATATTGAAATAAATAAACAAATGCAACATTTCATTAACCTGGCTGATTTCAAGAATGCTAAGCAGGGTTGGATCTCATCAGCACTTTAATGGGGGCACACCAGGAAGCTAAGCTGTTGGGTAAATGAGGAAGCTGAAAGCATTCCAGAAGGAAGTGTGGCAAAAGAAAGCCACGTAAATGTGTCCATATAGTCACCAAGAGTCCAGCTCAGCTTGAGGAAGCCTTTACCTTGTTGATGTTTCCAGATGTTTCTAATGCTATCTATCAAAAGGGATCAGCTTTGGCTGCAGCGTTGTGTACCCAACTGATCTTGGCTGATCTTGAACAAGCTAAGCAGGGTCAGACCTGATTTGAAGTTGGGTGGAGGACTGTCAAGAAAACGCAAGGCTATAAGCCAGAGGGGGAGGGAAGGGAGGGAGGAATAAATCAGTAAATCTTGAAAGAAAGCAGCGGCTGCCAAGAAATAAACATGGACATGTCCAGGAGCTGAGTTTGACTTGAGGGAGATTCTCTCCTTGTAGATGTTGTGGTGGCCACCAACCTGGCTGAAGGAATAAGAGACATTCATGGGGTGTGAGTAGCCTCCTGGCTATTTCCCCATTGCTCTGCCTAAGTGGAATCAAGGGCAGCATATCAGGCTGGCGCTGCCAGCAGCAAGCATGCATTGATGGCCACAGCAGCTTCGCCTTCAAGTCTTGTAGTTCTTCTTGTAGTTGAAATACCAGTTGTCAAGAAACAGGAATGAGTGGGTTCCCCAAAGGCACTTGGTTGGCCCTTGGGGGACAGAATGAAACTGAATCAGCTTTCAGTCAGATCCAGCTTCAAGACTCTTCGGCTGGTTTTCAGTCTCTTTTGCTCTGCAAAATAAATCCAGCTGGGGAAGGTGACTTACCTCCAGGTCTCCAGGAAGAGTGAGAATGTCCTGCTGGGGGGCCAGCTCTGCCCTCCCAGGAGCAGAAGTTCAGTTCTTTCCTGTTCAAGTTGCCGG
Organism: Python bivittatus; assembly: GCF_059951505.1. Classification (NCBI taxonomy): domain Eukaryota; kingdom Metazoa; phylum Chordata; class Lepidosauria; order Squamata; family Pythonidae; genus Python; species Python bivittatus. Next base: position 770,776 of record NW_028277070.1, on the reverse strand, counting down.
GCTGATGGCACTCAAGGGAGGAAGAGCATAATGGGATAATAATGGTCTCCAGAGCAGAGCTTTTCTACGGTGAGACAATCCAGCTGGCCCACGGTCATAAATGCCCAGAAACATATCCATCTTTTGTGAATGGGGCTGTGGAGAGGTAGGAGGCGGGGGGCAGTGGGAAGGGAGGTTATTCGTAACTTAATAAAGGACAAAGCCAGTAGGCTGTGTCATGGTGTCAAATCCATTCTTGGACAAGAAGATGTCCAGATGAAATAAGGGCCTTAAGATGCAGCACGTGCTCATTAGCTGACTGGAATTATAAATGTAAAATGTCGTTCACGTTCATCCTTCCACCCTCCGCTAATGGCATCTATTTGCATGGGGTTGAAGGACGGGTATCAGAGATAATGATAGCTCCCCACAATTTGAGTAGGAATATGTTTTGCACTCCTTATTTCCTTCACCCTCAACAAGAGCCTTTATTCTTCCATTTTTTAAGAGGGGGGGCTGAGTAAAAGTAACTTGTCCAGGCAAGTCACACCCTTTTGGGTCAGAGGCTCTGCTGCTGCTTTGACCAGAGAGCTGGATGGGACTCAGGCGTCCACTGCCCCCCCTAATTCCCTCTGTTGTTTATCTTTTTTGGTGTGATTAATCTGGTGATCATTCTTGTATCTGGAGAATTTCCTGGCTCTCTGCAAATAAAAACTGAACACAAATCTGTCGCTATTTGTAACTAGGTCAGAGAAAAGGTGAGAAACCAGAACAATTCTGTGATCAAAAGAATCATAGAGTATATGAATTAGATGGGATGCTGGAGATCACCTAGTCCAACCCCCTGCCCAGTGCAAGTATCCCCTAGTACCACATCCCCAACAGATAGTAGCTTCCCAGCTTCTGTTTAAATATCTCCAGTGAAGGCAAGTCCACTATCTGCTCCTGAAGCAAATGGTTTCATTGGTCAACAGCTCTTGCCACTAGAACATTTTCCTGATATTGATCCAAATTCTGCTTCTGTTCTTCTTGACTTCTTCGTGATAATTCTGAGCAATTCTGCCCCGTCTTCTACATGGCTTCAGCTCCTTGAAGGCAGCTTTTATGTCTCCTCTCAGCATTTCCTTCCAGGTTAAACATGCACAATGTCTCCAACTTTTCCTCACAGGTTTTCCTTCCACACCCCTTAGTACGGTGACTGTCTCTCCTGAACAGTTGTTGTTGTTCGGTCGTTAAGTCGTGTACAACTCTTCATGACCCCATGAACCATATTGCGCCAGGCCTTCCTGTCCTTCACTGCTTCCCTGAGTTTGCTCAGTTTCATGCTCATTGCTTCAGTGATACTATCTAACCAACTCATCCTCTGCCGTCCTCTTCTCTTTTGCCTTCAATCTTTCCCAGCATCAGGGTCTTTTCCAAAGAGTCCTCTCTTCGCATTAGGTGACCAGAGTATCTGAGCTTGAGCTTCATTATCAATCCTTCCAATGAGCAATCAGGGTTGATTTCCTTTAAGATTGACTGGTTTGACCTCCTAGCAGTCCAGGGGACTCTTAAGAGTCTTTTCCAGTACCACAGTTCAAAGGCGCTCAGCCTTCTTTATGGTCCAGCTCTCACAGCCATACATTACTACTGGAAAAACCATAGCTTTGACTATACGGATCTTTGTCGGCAAGGTGACATCTCTGCTTTTTAATATGCTATCTAGGTTTGCCATAGCTTTCCTCCCAAGGAGCAAGCATCTTTTAATTTAATGGCTGCAGTCTCTGTCTGCGGTGATCTTGGAGCCCTAAAGAGCCTCTTGATGAGGGTAAAAGAGGAGTGCGGTGATCTTGGAGCCCAAATAAATGAAGTCTGTTACTGCTTCCATTTCTACCCCTTCTATTTGCCAGGAATTGATGGGTCCAGATGCCATGATCTTAGTTTTTTTAATGTTGAGTTTCAAACCAGCTTTCGCACTCTCCTCTTTCACCCTCATCAAGAGGCTCTTTAGTTCTTCTTCACTTTCTGCCATTAGGGTGGTATCATCTGCATATCTGAGGTTGTTGATGTTTCTCCCTGCAATCTTAATTCTGGCTTGTGATTCTTCCAGCCTGGCATTTCTCATGATGTACTCTGCATATAGGTTAAATAAGCAGGGTGACAGTATACAGCCTTGTCGTACTCCTTTCCCTATTTTGAACCAATCGGTTGCTGCATGACCGGTTCTAACTGTTGCTTCTTGGCCCACATACAGATTTCTCAGGAGACAGATAAGATGGTCTGGTACCCCCATCTCTTTAAGAATTTGCCAGAGTTTGTTGTGATCCACACAATCAAAGGCTTTTGCATAGTCAATGAAGCAGAAGTAGATGTTTTTCTGGAACTCTCGTGCTTTCTCCATGATCCAGCGAATGTTGGCGATTTGATCTCTAGTTCCTCTGCCTCTTCGAAACCCAGCTTGTATATCCGGTAGTTCTCGGTTCATGTATTGCTGAAGCCTAGCTTGTAGGATTCTGAGCATAACCTTGCTAGCATGTGAAATGAGTGCAATTGTGCAATAGTTTGAGCATTCTTTGGCATTGCCCTTCTTTGGAATTGGAACATAAACTGACCTTTTCCAATCCTGTGGCCACTGTTGCGTTTTCCAAACTTGCTGGCATATTGAGTGCAGCACTTTAACACCATCATCTTTTAGTATTTTAAATAACTCAGCTGGAATACTGTCATCTCCACTAGCTTTGTTGTTAGCAATGCTTCCTAAGGCCCACTTGACTTCACTCTCTAGGATGTCTGGCTCAAGGTCAGTGATCACACCAGCGTGGACATCAGGGACATTAAGATCTTTCTTGTATAGTTCTTCTGTGTATTCTTGCCACCTCTTCTTAATCTCTTCTGCTTCTGTTAGGTCCCTGCCTTTTTTGTCCTTTATCGTGCCCATCTTTGCACTAAACGTTCCTTTGATATCTCCAATTTTCTTGTAGAGATCTCTAGTCTTCCCCATTCTATTGTTTTCCTCGATTTCTTTGCATTGTTCATTTAAGAAGGCCTTCTTATCTCTCCTTGCTATTCTCTGGAAATCTGCATTCAGTTGCTGATATCTTCCCCTTTCACCCTTGCTTTTCGCATTCCTTCTTTCCACAGCTATTTGTAAAGCCTCATCAGACAGCCATTTTGCTTTCTTGCATTTCTTTTTCTTTGGGATGGTTTTAGTTGCTGCCTCCTGTACAATGTTACGGACCTCAATCCATAGTTCTTCAGGCACTCTGTCTACCAAATCTAATCCCCTAAATCTATTCATCACCTTCACTGTGTACTCACAAGGAATATGATCTAAGTCATACCTGAGTGGTCTAGTGGTTTTCCCTACATTTTTCAATTTAAGCCTAAATTTTGCAGAAAGAAGCTCATGATCTGAGCCACAGTCAGCTCCTGGTCTTGTTTTTGCTGTCTGTATAGAGCTTCTCCATCTTTGGCTGCAAAGTATATAATCAATCTGGTTTCGGTATTGACCATCTGGTGATGTCCATGTGTACAGTCGTCTCTTGTGTTGTTGGAAAAGAGTGTTTGCTATGACTAGCTTGTTCTCTTGACAGAACTCTATTAGCCTTTGCCCTGCTTCATTTTGTACTCCAAGGCCAAACTTGCCTGTTATTCCGATTACTCCTTGACTTCCTACTTTAGCATTCCAATCCCCTATGATGAAAAGGACATCTTTTTGGTGCCAGTTCTAGAAGGTGTTGTAGGTCTTCATAGAAGTGGTCAACTTCAGCTTCTTCAGCATCAGTGGTTGGGGCATAGACTTGGATGACTGTGATATTGAATGGTTTGCCTTGGATACGCACTGAGATCATTCTGTCGTTTTTGAGGTTGTACCCCATTACTGCCTTTCCCACTCTCTTATTGACTATGAGTGCAACTCCATTTCTTCTAAGGGTTTCTTGGCCACAGTAGTAGATATAATGGTCACCCGAATTAAATTCACCCATTCCCGTCCATTTCAGTTCGCTGATTCCCAAGATGTCGACGTTCAATCTTGTCATCTCATGTTTGACCACATCCAGCTTGCCTTGGTTCATAGATCTTACATTCCAGGTACCTATACAATATTGTTCTTTACAGCATCGGACCTTCTTTTCGCTTCCAGATACATCCACAGCTGAACGTCCTTTCGGCTTTGGCCCAGCCGCTTCACTCTTTCTGGAGCTACTCGGAATTGCCCTCCGCTCTTCCCCAGTAGCATATTGGACACCTTCCGACCTGAGGGGCTCATCTTCCGGCATCATATCTTTTAGCCTTTTAACATTGTCCATGGGGTTTTCTTGGCAAGGATCCTGGAGTGGGTTGCCATTTCCTTCTCCAGTGGACCACATTTTGTCAGAACTCTCTGTCATGACCTGTCCGTCTTGGGTGGCCCTGCACGGTATAGCTCATGGCTTCACTGAGTTACGCAAGCCCCTTCGCCACGACAAGGCAGTGATCCACGAAGGGGTCTCCTGAACAGACTCCACTCTAAATGTGGTCTGATTAGCACTGAACAGAGAGGAACAATGACTCATCTTGAGATGCCACTTCTGTTGAGGCAGACGAAGTGGTCGCTTACTTTTTCCGCATCCGCACAACTGTCCACCTGTGTTCAATTCATGATCTACCAAGGCATTCCCTTGCTTCTTGCCGGTGCTGCTGCCTGGTATGGTCCCCCATTTCTTATACTCCTACCTTCAGATTTTTCCTCATCCAAATATAGGACTTCACATTTCTCCTTTTGAAATTGATCTTGCTGGTTTCTGCCTGTTCTTCAAGCTTGTCAAGATCCTCCTGAATCTTGATTCCGTCTTCTAAGGTGGTTACATATCTTTGTGCCCGGAAATTGGATAATTGTATGATTATAAATACCCTGATTGGCACGAGGCTTAGAAGAAGGCCTCCAATGTGCCGCCTGATGCGTCCATCCAGCTTTATGCAGAGCCATTGACTGACTCATTGAGTGAGATCGCTCAACCGGCTTGGCAGCCACCTAAGAAAGGTCAGGTCCAGATTGTACCATCTTGCTTACTGGGAAGTCATGGGAGATACTGTCGAATGCTTTGCTGAAGCTAAGGTTCCTATGTCCACTGCATTCTTTCATGGGGTGCTCTATTGAAAAAGGAGAACTGCTTTATTTGACATAACTTAGTATTGGGTTTATATTTGTACTGCTTTATGATCTGTTTCTGAACGCTGCCCGCTATTGACATCTAGCTCTCTGGTCTGTAGTTACCTAGGGAATGCCTCTTTTTCCCTGAAGATAGGAACAACATTTGCCCTTCTCCAGTCCTCTGGCACAATGCCTGTCCTCCATGGGTTTTCCAGGATCACAGAAAAGAGCTCCATCATGGTATCCACAACCTTCTTCCATACTCTTGGATGTAACTAAATTGGTCCTGAACACTTAAGGCTGTCCAAGGTAGCCAGGTGCTCCCCAGCCATGTCTTTACCTACCCTGGGAAGCTGAGCCTCTCTTGTGTTAATTGTTTTGCTTAGGTCCATCTGCACCCAGGTTAGGGTGGAGTAGTCTAAAGCAAAACAGAACCATCAACCTTTGCTCTCTGCCTACTACCAGTCACTGTTCTTCCTTCTCCTCCTAACCGCAGGCCTACCCTTCCTTTTACTACCAATATAGAAAGTCCTTTTGGATGCATGTAACTTCCCTTGTGATCCTAAGCTTCTTTTTTGCATTTCAGACTTTCAAATTTTCTTTCTGTAGATATTAGCTACTTCATTGTTCACCTCCTGGGTGATTACACCCATCTCCCATTCCTATAATTGTCCTTTTCAGCTCTTAGCTCAGTTCAAAACTCCACGTGTCCACAATGATTTCTTAAGGTGTCCCCATCTTTTTCTCATTAGAATGGTGTGAAATTGTATGTCCATAATCTTATTTTTGAGAAATTCACCACTCTCATGCTTCCCTTTGACCTGAGGATTTCGATCCTTAGCATCCGGCTTAATATTTCTCTAAGCTGCCCAGTCCAGGTTTCTAAGAAACCTCCTTCAATGCCTTGGTGTGTGCCCAATGGCACTCTTCATGTAGAAGCAGGACTCCTTAAAGTTGAAGCCACTGCATGGATCAGCATCCTTGAATTTTTATTTACTCATTTATTTGTTTAATTTGGTTTAATATATTTATATGGCCACCCACCTACCAAAACACTCAGGGTGGCAAATAAATAAAAAACATTTTGGCTAAAACTCATAACTTACCCTGTAGGCTTAGCCCATTGTGTCAGATGATTCGTTCATCACAAGGGATGCCTTGATCACATTGGGATATGACTCAGCCAGGAAGAACGTCAGACAACCGGGGTTTGATATGGGACAACAAATTCCCCAAATGTTCAAATTTTATGCTGCTGCTCAAATTTCTGGATCTCAATGTGTGTGTGTGTACTTCCTGCACATATCACAACACATCTCTCCTTTTGTCTGGCCTATAGCTTTTGAATAAATTATACTCTTTATTTCTTGCAAACACGTTTACCTACCTTCCTCAGTCCCACTCCCTGCACTTGGCATTGCATTATTTTGGGGGATCTCGTCTACCTCCCCCACAGGATTCAGCTTAAACCAGATCAGCTTTACAAGGCGTCTTCCCAACTCACTCTTCCTGGTTCTCGTGAAATGCAACCTATCTTTCTCCAAGTCTCCTCCGTCTCAGAAATGCATTCCATTAGTGCAGAATCCAAAGGCTTCTGTGGGCACCGTCTCTGTAGACGCTGTTACTATCCTTCGCTTTCCCTAGATTATGTTCTTCGACAGAAAGGCACGAAGGAAACACCACCACACACATACGCGCACACCAGCCAATAATACAAGGGAGATTTTAATAAGTAATCAGCTTAAGATCGAAACCTCTAGCTTATAACAATTATAAGATGTGAGTGGTTCTTCTTCAATATTATACTCAACTTTGGAAAAAAAAGCTAAATAATTTTGTGCCATCCTAAACTGTAATTTGATAGAATATTTATCCTTCTCTCTTCTACTCTCATTATTCTAAGCTATTTAAATAATAGAATGTTAATAATTTTTAAACACATTATACAAACATCAATGTATGGAAACTAATGCACTAAGATTTATAAGAACATGGAAGGAAGGAAGGAAGGAAGGAAGGAAGGAAGGAAGGAAGGAAGGAAGGAAGGAAGGAAGGAAGGAAGGAAGGAAGGAAGGAAGGAAGGAAGGAAGGAAGGAAGGAAGGAAGGACCATCTCCTTCACACTCCTGCCCAGAGGTTCACAGCGCCTCTAAGGCTGGGTCGGGTGTGCTGCTTATCCCCTTGTGGATCGCAACTAAATAAAAGGCTTTGTCAGTCTGCCCTGTCCCCAGCATGTGCTCTAGCAAGGACCCTTGACTTGAAAGACTGCCCAGCTGACGGAGCTCTGTTTCAGCCCCTTTTAGAAGATGATAAACTAGCTGCAACTAAAAGCCTTTTTTTTCAGCACAGCGCTTAGCAAAATCTGATGGTGATTAAGCAAGCTAAGAACTATTTAAATTCCCCCATAAATATAGCCATGTTTTATTTGAAGCAGATACAGCTCTTAGTACTTGGGCCTCCTCTAGATTCAGAATGGAGAAAAGGAAGTCTCGTTTCACATGATACACGTATGCAGTGGGAGCACGGACCTGCCAGCCCAGGTAGAAACGAGGAGGGACCAAGAATGCCACCTTTCTTTTAGGGTCAGCAGGAACAGATCATATTTTTAGCAGATGTGGGAAGAATCCCACCGGGGGTGGGGAGAAGCAACTCGTGAGTACGTAGACCTTTTGTCCAAGTCAGGTGAAACTCTTCCTGTGGCTGCACGTAGATTTCCCTCCTCTGCATCAGAGACTTTCAGTCCTTGCCCTGTGACATGATGTTCCCATGCCCAGCAATTAGGTGTGGATATTGGATTCTGTTGAGGCCAAGTTCCCAAGGAAGAGCGGGGTGACTCAGAACAGATTTTAAGGCTTAGAATAGATTCCCATCCCTGGGGAGGAGCGGTCTGAGCCTGCGCTGTTGCAGTTGATCCAGCCCCAAGGTGACGAGTTGCACCGCAATGACCATAAGTGGGGGGAGAAAATGTTCACCATTCATTTATGTGAAAGAGGGTGAGAAACAAACGGGAGCATTCAGACTTATTCTGATTGTTCTAGTCCAGAGAAGCAATAAAAGGATGGAAGAAGATGGAACTCAAACTGAAATTTTAAAAAAATCTGGTGGGACACACCCATAGCTCATGCTTTAAAGAAAAAATTAAACTCCCAGGCTGAAAATTTCCTTTCTCATCTCTTTTTGTAACAATTACTTTTTTTCTCACACTGGGCCACACACATGGCAATCCCCTCATCAAGAAATAAGCACCAACTTACTTTGGCAAGATTCTTCCTTACTCTTCCTCAAATATTATAACTGGAATAACCTTGCTCATCCCCTGAAATCCCACCCACCCAGGGTTGTCCCCGAGCTGAAAACCAGTTTCCAAGGTAAGCGCTTATTTCAGCTTTTCTCCATCCTGCCCATCCAGTGGCAGCTGGCAAGGCCTGACCTTGTCGATGGAGCCCGTGGTGATGGATCCAGCGGTTTCGCCCTGAAGCAGACCAGAAGACATCTGTGATTAAGCCTCTGCGTCTCTTGCTGAAAGCGAAGGCTCTTGTTACAGAACTGGAGAAAAGCAGAGAACAACCAGAGCCCATTAAGGGGAATATTGACCCAGCTTGGTTGATGGAACTACTTGGCACGCTCGGTATAATTTCAGCCGGTCGCTTCTCCAGGTTGGCCTAAATCCAGGGCTTGTTTGTAGTTATTTCGAGGCCGCGTTCCTTCTGGCCACCAAAGACACGTAGTGTGTGGGAAACGGATCCCGAGGTTACACACTCTCTTTTCTTTGCTCAAAGCAGCTCGGCAGGTCCACAGCAGGGCATGGCAATTTGGGTGGGTGTGGTGCTGGGAAGGGGGTTTCAACTTTGCTACCCAGATTTGTTTTTTAAAAGGGGAAACAGGATCGGTTGGTCAAAAAAGTCAAGATGGTGGCTACAATGGTATGCTCAAAGCTCCACCTGCTTTTATGTGTGCCAGGTGGAGTTTTGAGTGCGTGCCACTTTGACTGTTTGACCTGCTTTGCGGACACCCCTGCTGCTTCCTGTTCGGAGACAGGTATTTTGCCCTTTTTGCAGCGTGCATTTCTGGGCAGCGATCGTATTTGGTGCTTGAGAAACTTTGCTTTTTTCTAAACAAAACGCCCTGCAAGTAAAAGGGCTTCCTTCTCAGCTGAGTTAAGCTGCTGTAATTCTTGGGGTCAAAGCTAACATGAACAAAAAGGAAGCCCTTTTTTCAAGTTATCTCTCCTTTCATGGGATCGGCTTTCGCCGTCTTCATCCCACCCGCCTCGCCGGCAAGTCAGCTTCTTAGGCACGTACTGGAGTTGGAGTGAGGCTGCTTTGCAAACAAACAAGCCGTGGGGAGGGATCTTGCTGGAAGTCCACGCTAAGAATAGAAAAGGAAAAGTTCAGCTATGCAACCTCCTTGAGGAGACGGACACCAAATCAGGTCCGGCAGCCTCGGCCTCTTCTGCCCCGGAGCTGCAGCGGATCCCGGAGCGGGGCCAGTGGCCCCAAGGAGAACCACGGGACAGTGGGAAGCCATCTGGGGACAAGGCCCACCGAGCCGTGGCCCAGCACCACATAGCTAAAAAAACCCTCCTGGTTGCAGCTTCTTTCGGCAGGAGCCCCTCCTGCTTTGTTGCCTTTTCTTGCCTTGGCGCGAAATCCCCTCATTTTCCTCCTGGGGACGGCCACGGCCTGTGTCCGTCCTCCACAGTGCAGGGTTGAAGTGGCCCTCAACCCGACTGAGGGCAGGTTGAGGGCTCATCCTCACAGAGCTTGGAAACAGGCCGGCTGGAAGCGGAGCCCTGGGGCCGGCGGGTTGGGCCGGATCCCCAGACCTGGCCTGGCAGTATTAAACAACACGGGGGGGGGGGGGCAGCTGCTTGGCCACCAGACGCAGCACCCGGCTGAACCACAAGGGTTTGCTATGGGGTGGGGAGTAGCGGACAGAGACCCCCTGCCCTCCAGACCCTGGCAGGGATGGGACTGCAACTCTGCCGCTGGATTCCAAAGTGGGGAGGGGGGGGCATAAAATCCAAAGGAGCTGCCTCTGCATTAGCCCCCCCCAGGAGATGCGCCTCAGTGTTCGCGGGGCGCGTCGCTCTCTCCTTGGCTGGTTCCCACATTACGCTATGCCGCAAGGCGCCGTGTTGGCTTGGGCTGTGTGGAGCCGGGCCAAGCGTGGCATCGCAGGGAGCCATGAGAAATGCGAAGCAGGGCACCCGCTGTGCCAGGAGTAGCGACCAGCGGAGGCCAGCCCTTTGCCCCGGCTTTGCTGGGGGGCTGAGATGTGCCAGGCCTGGGCAGGGCGGGCGACCCGCCTGCCGCTCAGGGCCTTCCGCCCGCCCGCCGTGCCCTTGGCCGGCGCTGAGCTTCGCCCTCCGCAACCCCCGGAGCGGGCGGGGCGCGCGCGAGGGCCTCCCGTGCGTCGACGGCCGGCGAAGAGGCTTAATGGTTAACCGGCCCGTCCCCCGCCCATCCGCGCAGCGCCGCCGTCCAGGCCGAGGGGGCGCGGTGGGCGCGGTGGACGGACGGGCGGACGGGCGATGGCGGCGCGGCTGGACTCGCTGGAGCGGTGCCTGGAGCGGCACCTGCCCGCCGCCGAGCTGGCCGAGGTCCGGCGGCTCCTCTTCGGGGAGCCCCTCAGGTGCGCGGCGGCGGGACCCAGAGGAGCCGGCGGGCCGCGGGGAGGGCGCCGCTCTGCCCGGGCACCGGCTGGGCGCCGCGGGGGCTGCTCGGGGCAAGCCCGCCCAGTCCCCGGGAGCTGCCTGGCGCGGGTCCGGGGGTGGCTGCGGCCCCCCGGCTGAGCCCCCGAGCGCCGCCCGGCTCCTCCGTTGCGGCTCCCCGAGACCGACCCGGGAAGGCGCCCGGCGGAAGCGCTGGGCGCGGGCGCCGCTTCCCTCGAAGAGGCAGCGGCCGCTGGGCGAGTCGGGGAGCCGCTGGCCCCGCGCAGCGCAGCGCAGCGCTGCTCTGCCCTCGGGCCGGCCTTTGGGGCGCGGGCGGCGGCGGCGGAGGGGGAGCGCGTTCCGGCTGCCCCCGAGCCACGCCGGCCCCGCCCGCAGGAGGCCCTCGGCGGGGCCCCGGCAGCTGGCCCGAAGCCGCCGCTCGCTTTCTGGGCTTCGCGCGCTGGCCGGGCCCGCCACGGAACTGCCCGGAGCGGAGGAGCTGCGTGCCGTGGCCGGGGGGCTTCAAGCCGCGGCGATGGGAGGCAGAGGCAGCCCCCGGCGTTGTGCAGAGATTGCTCTTCGGGACAAGCGGGGACGGGGGCGCCCGGTCCGTCCGCCTTTATGCCAGCCGCGTGGAAAATAAGGCGGGGGGGGCGGGCATGAATGTCGGCCTTCTTCGTTCTGGCCACGCTCGGGATCCTGGGCGCCCCGCTGGGAAAGCAGCTGTCGCTTTCAAGGAGATAAAAAGTGCTTCCACAAAGCTAAACGGAGACTTTTAGAAGTTTCTCTAATACGGGGTCTTACGTGTGTTATAACTATACATAGCTAAGGATATGTTGAGAAACTAACCTCCGTGACATTTTAGATCCTATGTTTACTTACTTGTATTCTACTATTGTATTTTACTCCTCTATCCAATTACGTCTTTCACTTTTCATTAGGATGTAAAAAGTCTGAAAATGCAGATGCGGGAGTTAATTGCAGAAAAAAATGAAGCTTTCTTCCTTTTCCTCCAACATATTGCAGGCCGCTGGATCTGCCTGTGGAAGCTCACTCGGCTGCCGCTGAAAGGAGGTTTGAGCTGCAGGGCCACAGATTTGAAGCTGCTCCAGAGCAGCTGCGGCAGCCGCGCCTGGTCCGAGTGGGGCTGATCCAGAACAAGATTCCTCTGGCCACCGACGCGCCGGTCACCGAACAGGTACGAGCTGCAGGGCTTGTCGAGGCGATAGCTGCAGCCTCGGTATTCACTACCAATCTGTGGGGGCCTTGGACAGCTGGAACGAAAAAGAGGAGCCTTTACGTTTTGGCAGTTGGAAACACCGGTGGCTTGATGGGGACTGGGGTGCAAACGGAGGTGTGGTGCCTGATGTGGGAGAAGGAAGCTCCTCCTGCTCGCTCTGCAAGTTCAGGAGGGGGCGATGAGATGGTGGGGCAGCCTGAGGTTTGAGGTTAGGGTTAGGGTTAGGGCTGGGACTTGGGCAGATCCTCTGATACAGTCCACAAAAGATACCTCCTTCCTGACAAGATCACAAGCCTTTGCAGCCTCCCACTGTTGTAAGTCAAGTACAGTGGTACCTTGGTTCACGAACTTAATTCGTTCCACGACTCTGGTCGCAACCCGAACTGGTCGTGACCCGAATCAAATTTTCCCATAAGGTTCAATGTAATTACGGTTAATCTGTTCTGAACCATATGTATTTTTTTTTTAAAACCACAAAAATATGACACAAAGTACAGTATGAAGAGAGAGAACGCTAACCTTGCTCGACGCGACTTCTGGCGTGGAGGACAGGAAGGCGGGTGGAGAGGTGGTTATTGCTGGGAGGGAGAGTCCCCCTCCCTACAGGAAGCCACGACCACGTGTCACGGCAGGGAAAATGGCCGCGGATCCTGTTTGTCACCCGATCCGGCGTTCGCGAACCGAAGCAAAATTTTGCGAATGGTGCTGTTCATGACCCGAATTGGTCGTGAACAGAAGCGTTCATGACCCGAGGTACCACTGTAATGTACTTAATTACGGTAATTTCTCAAAAAGTCATTGTAATGAAGTACCTTATATAACTCAACAGCTGTGGCAGTTTATTTTTCTGTCATATTTTGATACCTTCTCATTGCTCATGACTCTGGGCATGGCATGTGACCTTGGGGTGTGCAGGTCCTACAGCAACTGTGTCCTGGCTTTAATGGGATGAAATACGGGGCACCCCTTGCCCTTCCAGTGGCAAAGCAAGGCTTTCTCGGGAGGAAGAAGAAGCTGCTTTTGATTCCATGATTTCCGTGGCAGAGGCAGGACTCTAGTGATTGGGTCGCCCTGACCCCCTCGGCTTGAGGGGACTCTGCCCCTTCCCCGGCTGCGTTTAGAAGTTGAACATTGTTCATCATCTAGTTCTCCGGACTCCTTCAGATACGGCTGGCTCTTGTACTCTCAAAGTGGGGAGGGTCCTTTGCATCTCTTAAGACGTCTTTAGTGTGGGACTCACTAAGGAGCCTCCTTCGCTATCATTGGCAACCTCCAGTGGGCATCTCCTCTACCCTTTTCCTCACTTGGCATTTACCTGTGTGTGAGCCTGGGAGGCAAAAGGAAAGTAATAGTGATTTATTAACACAATAGGTTGTTTTGACCTGTGGTGCCGCTTCTGTCTAGGTAACTGCGCTACACGAACGCATAAAAGAGATTGTGGAAGTGGCAGAAATGTGTGGAGTAAATGTGATCTGTTTCCAAGAGGCCTGGAGTAAGTAGCAGATTGTTTAGCCTCTCCGTGCTGGCACCTGCCCAGTCAAAGCTCCGATTCACAGAACAGTGTAGTAGCCAAAGCCAGGGTGGTCTTAGCAGAAGGCCGGAAAGGTAGAAGGACTGCATTGAGCTAACGTCCAGGTGCAGGGGGGACACAAAGTAACCTTGTCTGGTAGGTTTGATTGTACTGCAAAATAACCCCATGAAGGGAAATAGATTTATTACAGTGTAAGCCATCTCGAATGAAGAAGACAAGGACTGTTTCAGCAGAGAGCGGCGCATCACCCGGAGGAGTGGTGAAAAGAATAGCGAACTCATTATGGAATCTCATGTCTGATCTGGATTGAAGAGGAGCCAGAGCCAAAGGACTAGCCAGGAGGCAGGACCAAAAACTAGGGGAAGAGGCCAGAGGGAGAAGTTCCCGGGCTCGGCTGAACTGAAGCGCCCCTTCCTGAAAACTCTTCCCGGGCCGTAGCTCCGGATAGATCTGCCTGGACAGAGAGGCCGCGGTGGGAGGGAGGGAGGCCTCTCTGTCGCTTGGGAGAGGCAAAGGGGGTGGCCAGGATGAGAGAGCCCCTGATGTCTTCTCGGGGAAGTTCTCCCTCCTCCATCTCTGCTTGTGGGCAGAGAAGAGGCAGTGGCCCCAGTGTGTGCAGTTAGCTATGCTACTCCGCGTTATGGTGGGGTTCGCACATGGCTATGGCTTGGATACCTTGTTGTTCAGCTCTGGGGCATGTGCAGAGAGCTGCAGATCTAGGCCCCGCAATTTCTGCTCAAAAGACTGTCGAGCAACAGGAGACGGGAAAAAGAAGCCCTGCTGGCTTCAGCAGAGGGGATGGGACAGGCCTCGATGGGGAAAAAGCTCGACCTGATCTAAGGCACATTCCTGTGTTCCTCTGGAGCTTGCTTTAGTATTTTCTGTTAGCGAAGTTGAGCATTTTTAAATGGAAGACTATTTTGCAAATACTTGACCTTGACTGTAAGGAACGTAGAACAGCAGAGTGACCCCCCAGGTTTAGACTTCCAACTTCACAGAGGTGATTGAGTTAGCGACAGAGAAGAAGCCAGTGCGTGTTTGCGGGCTTCCTAACAAGTGACCAGCTTAGAAAACTCTTTTGTTTAACCAGAGCAAAGCTGTGTGCTCATTTCTTTTTATGCTGTTTCACTAGCCATGCCTTTTGCTTTCTGTACACGAGAGAGGCTGCCTTGGACTGAATTTGCTGAGTCAGCAGAAGATGGACCAACCACAAGATTTTGCCAGAAGGTAGAGAACTCCATTTTGCTTCCTCCTCCCTGCAGATACTTTCCAGAATTCTTTTAAGATTGTGCACAGCACACAATTCTGTATTGCGCGGTACTGTTTTGTGTTCATACAGTGCATTTCCTTTATACGTTCTCTCATCCCTCTGCAAATTGGGAGGACAATGAATATCTTCCACTGCAGGGGCCAGCAATTGTTTGCCAGAAGGAGGATATGACTGACCCTGCCTGTGATTGTGCACACCGTTATTTTGGAGTCAGCCCCGTTTAACTCAAGGGGACATTGGTCTGCACAGGGATTATAAGATTGTGTGGTGAAGGAAGCTAGCCTAATGAGAACTATATAGTTCTGGTGCTCCTGTGTGACTCCAGGTTATTTGTTTCAGTAAAAAATGGGTGGACTCCAGCCCCCTCCTAATAGGAAGCAAGCTGCATCTTTGCAGCGGCTGCAGGTATGTGCATCCACAGTAAACTTGCCAGAAAGTACGGCTTCCCTTCTCGAGAGGGGTGCATTTTATTCTGTGAAATGATTTGCTGAATTCAGAGGGTCAACGGTGCTCTGGTTTGCATCTCTACTATTTTCCCTAAAACACAAGTTCAAGAATGGGTGAGAGTAAAAGTGAGATTAATTGCATCTCGGGGAGAGTTGTGGTAAACATGCAGGCAAATGGGAGAACAAGATGACACAAGGGGAAGGAAGAGAAAACATAATTAGATCAAGGAAGACATGACTTATCAAGGCTGAAATGTAATACAAAATACTGTTTCCAGAAATGATAATCATATAATTCATTTGCTGTAAGTTGCACAGAGAGGATAGTTGCTGTGTTTCTAGCAATGAAAGCTGATTTGGTGAAGCCTGACATAGTGTTTTCGGCATGATCTCAGAAATGCTCTGAAAAATCCTGCAATTCTGCTCAACCATTGCAGTTTCTGGTACTGCCACCTTTCTGAGTAAACAAAGCCCCAAAAGTGCTGCATAGAATACAGTATAATTTTGTTTGCAGCTGGCTAAGCAGCACAATCTGGTTGTGGTGTCTCCCATCCTGGAAAGAGACGCTGCGCATGGAGAAACTCTGTGGAATACAGCGGTGGTCATTTCCAACTCTGGTTCTGTGCTTGGCAAGAGCAGGAAGAATCACATCCCACGGGTGGGAGACTTCAATGAGGTGAGTTGTGGGTTTGGGGATGGGGAATGGGAGGGTCTCGCTGCTTGTGCAGGGGCGGTGCTTCAGGGACTGGGGTGGCAGGTAAGGATTTCCAGGACTGATGGAGGTTGACCCTTCTCACTTTGCTTGAGGGAGGGAGTCTTGGGTGGGGAAGAGCTCCTGCTTGGCAGGGTGAAGGGCCTTGGTTTAATCCCAACAGCAGAAAGTGGCTGATGAGTGTGGAGAGATCTTAGAGAACCATTGCTCTCAAAGCAGACAATATTGGATGAACTAGCTAAGCGTCACAAATTTAAAAAATGGCATCAAGCACGGAAAGGCTGTAATCATTGGAGCAGGGGGTGAAGCTGGGTGGCATCCATCCTCCTCACTCAGACCTGGCAGGGGAGGGGAGCCATTCCAGATCTGGGGGTTTGGTGGAGGACAGAGGTATGTAAAGAATTTTGTTTTGAAAGGTTTCCAGGGCAGACTTCATGCAGCGTCCCATTTTGATGGCAAAACTGCCGGTTTTAAGTGTGAAATGGGCTGTTTCAAGGATTTTGGAAGTGATTCTTCAAGTCAGAACAGCCCCGTTGTGGGACCGCATCAGATGCAAAAGCCCAGGGGGTGCTTTTGAGGGACTTTGGCTTGGAGCTTTGCAGCATGTTCTGGGTCATGCTGATTGCCTCATCAAGGTCCAACGAGGCTGCATCGATCTAACTTAGCAAGATGGTACATGTGATAGCAGTTGGGTGAACTGCCCGCATCTCCTCTGGGGCAAAGGTTCTCCGGAAGAGATTCCATTATGTCTCGCTCTCCTGACCAAATGAACAAACAAACAAACGAAGGAAACATGGCCACCAGGTTTCTAGTGGGGAGACATGTATGCTCCCCAAGCAACTGGGGGCTCAATTGGAACAGTTCCTTCGCTGCTGTATTTCCCATGTTTTTTACCGGCTGTACAGAAATTTACTTTCTACTGCAGATTTCTTTTTATTAATGGTCAAACTGTGACAGTGACCTAACCCTGGCTGATCAGATGGGCAGAGGGCAAAGCCGCCTGTCACCATTGCTGCAAATCTGTAAGCTATTAGGTAGCCAACCCGCCTAGCCGGAGCAGACGTTTGGCATGGCACTCCCTGGCCCTGGCTCCCCTCCCCTCCCCTCCCCTCCCCTCCCCTCCAGACACACCGTCTAGCATTGCCAGTCACTCCCCTTTGCTCCAGAAGTGCTTAACCTGGCCAGGGCATTCTGAGAGTGGGAGAGCTCTCGTCGTGTCTTCTGAAGCACTGTGCCTCGGATCAAGCAGTGAATTTTGAAAACTAAGATGGGTGCTGAACAGCTGCGAGGGTCTCATGCGGAAGCACATCTGAGAAGAGAGACTGAGGGCCGGGGGCGCTGTCTCTGGGAGGAGGAAACTCACTGGGACAGGCCCCTGTTGACATTTCAGTCCTGTATGGAGCCGGTGATATGTCCTCGTAGATGGGACTGGACATAGCCTGCGTAGGAATGTGTTTGTGCAAAGTCCAGCAAAATGGCCCAACTGCTGTTGGAAGAAATGGACAAAACTAATTTCAGAATTAGCCAGGACATCATATATGGAGCTTTTGGCAACCAGTTTAGAGCTATGCTGGTAGCAACAAAGGGTTAAGTGGATGGGACAGGGGGCTGGAATTGATCCCTCGGCCTGTTCTGTGCCCTAACTTGGCCCATTTTCCTGCTAATTAATATTTTTTTCAAGGAAGGGAACTTTTTTGGATAGGAGTGTATCTTGGATGTTTCTAGAGAGATTCTAGAGAACCATTTGCAAATAATGAATTGGTAGGTAATGGATTAAAGGAAGTAAACAGAAGGGAGACTGGAGTCGAAGAGTCGAACTGTCTCTGCACTAAAGCTTGAAATATGGGTAACAATAATGAGATGGATATCATGAGGCCCAAAGATCTGACAAGGGTTACGAGATCCCACCAGTGGAACATTGGAGTTGATGTGGACACCTTGCATCAGAGGAACACACAACACAAAAGAGGAGGTGGTGTAGTACTGAGCATCAGGAACGAGCTGACCTCTCCAGGGGCTCCCTGTCCTGATGGTAATACAAATGTGGAAAGCATCTGGGTTAAGATAAAAGGGCAATCTAATAGAAATGATTTCTTGCTAGGAGTCTGCTACAGACCACCAAACCAGTCAGAAGATTTATTAAAGCAATAACTGAAGCTTCAAAAAACCATGAAGTGGTTGTGATGGGAGATTCAGTTACCCAGACATCTGCTGAAAGACTAATTCACAAAACTGGGAGGTCTGTCCAACACCCAGGAAGACAGAATGAGATTGCAATCTAACATGGATAATTTAGAAGTCTAGGCTGAGTGGAACAAAATGTCCTTCAACTGTGAGAAATGCAAAGTATTATATTTAGGGACGGAAAATATAGGACACACATACAAGATGATGGATTCATGGCTTGGAAACACTATGTCAGAGAAGGACTTGGGTGTATCCACTAGCAACCAGCTACGTGAGCCAACAGTGTGAGAAGGCTGCTGGAAGGGCTAATGCAATTCTGAGCTGTGTCAGAAAAAACACTGCATCAAAGAACATGAAAACTTTATTCCCCTCTACACAGCACTGGTGAGGCCACACGTGGCATACGATTCTGGGCACCACATTTCCAGAAGCTGATTGACAGAACAGATTCAGAGGAAAGCAAAGATGACACAGGGCTTGAGGACAGTCTGGAGAAAAGATGATTGAGCAGAGACATGTCAGTGTTCAGTTACATGAAAGGGTGCCCTAGAGCAGGATTCCTCAACCTTGGTGACTTGAAGATGTGTGGACTTCAACTCCCAGAATTCCCTAGCCAGCATGGCTGGCTGGGGAATTCTGGGAGTTGAAGTCCACACATCTTCAAGTCACCAAGGTTGAGGAACCCTGCCCTAGAGGATGGTCTGGAACCATTTTCCATGGCCACAGAAATAAGGTTGCAGCTACCTAGATTTCATTTAAGCATAAGGAAGAACTTTGGACAGTAAGTTCTGAGCTGAATAGTCTCCCTGCAGAGGCTTGTGGAATCTCCATCTGGACATTTTTAAGGCAAGGCTGGACAGCAGCCTGTCAAGCCTGGTTTAATGCGTGTTCTTGCAGAGGGTGGGAATAGATGTGGCTCCTTCTAGCGCCACAGTTCTGTTCTGCGATTCAGTCCCGAGGTGACGGCTCCTCTGTTTTGCAGTCAACATATTACATGGAAGGGGACAGAGGACATCCCGTGTTCGAGACCCAGTATGGGAAGATTGCTGTGAACATTTGCTTCGGTCGCCATCATCCCCTCAACTGGCTCATGTATAGTTTGAATGGAGCAGAGATCATCTTTAATCCTTCAGCCACTATTGGCAAACTCAGGTATCATTATATTACCCTTCATGGCAGAAAGTGGTATAAAAAAGCTAGATAAATCTCGTGAATACCAGGGTTTTGCAAGTATGCCTAATGAGATGGCAATTCAGATAGTCTCTTGGGTTAGATTCAGGTTTGTGACTTGTCTGTCTTTAAAAAAACCCTTGTCTAAAGAAGATCAGGTCCTTCAGTCTGTCTTGCAGCACTTTCTGCGTTCTTCCCTGGCTCGTGCAGCTTTCTCTCTTCCTCCCGATCTGCCCCATCCAGCCGGGAGAGCCCAAAGAAGGAAGGCGCCTTCCCCGTGTCTTCTCTTTGGAAATGCAGGAAGAAGCCTGGGCAGAGGCGTGTCGGCCGACTCCTCTGAGAGCTGCTGCTTGCACCGACGAGACGTCTAGCAGCGACTTCCAAAACAGCCAACAGTGCAGGTTGCCCCACTTTGTCAAAGGAGGCGAGGAAGCAGCACTAGAAGAAGAACTAGAACATTGCTAACTCAGTTTCTCTCTCTCTCTCTCTCTGCATGTCTGTATGTGTGTGTGTGTGTGTGTGTGTGTGTGTGTATGTATGCTCCCCGGTTTATTACAATCGATGGCTGGATTTAACTGCTCTCCCTATAGGAATTGCGCCAGTGCCTCAGGTTCCAATTTTTCACTGCAGCTGGTAGTTCTGCTGAAATCTGGACCTTCAGAGCAACCTGGTCACTTCCCCAAATATTGCGAGACAAAGTGCAGATACTTAAAACAGGGGAACCTGCTCTTTTTTATGCCCCTTGGAAGTCTTTGAGGGACCTACATTACATAAATGCAGAAGTTAAACAGCCAAGATGCAACCTTACTTAAGGCCTTACTAGGTAAGCATCAGTCCCCCATCTAACAAGAACAGTCCAAGATTATGCAGGAAACGTATAGGAGTTCTTCATAAGCATGTAACCTGTGTGCACGAGCTCACCAATAACCTCTCAGATAATTAGTTACAGGCAAGTTCCTCCTGATTAATTTTTATTAGCTTTATATGTTCAGATGACAGGTTTCTTAGACCATCATATTTCTTTTAAGGTCAAGAAGACCCGGAGGAGTCTTTTAAGAAGACCTGGAGGAGCTCCCTGATGGAGTTTGCTCTCCCCAGTACTTTTTCCATCTCTCTTTTTTACCTGTTGGGAGGGGAAGAAGCTTGAAAAGGCCTACATTTTGGTTTGAAT
Source organism: Python bivittatus (assembly GCF_059951505.1). Taxonomy (NCBI): domain Eukaryota; kingdom Metazoa; phylum Chordata; class Lepidosauria; order Squamata; family Pythonidae; genus Python; species Python bivittatus. The sequence continues at coordinate 750,305 of NW_028277070.1, read as the reverse complement.
GCAGTGAGGGGCTGGGTGAAAATAAGCAAACCATGGTTCAGTCCAAACAAACAAGACAGAGGCCTCAGTGATCAGTAGGAAATCTACTTAAGGAATTCAGGGTGCAACCTGTGCTGCTGCCGCCCCCGAAAGATCCGGTATGTGGATCCGGTGGTCCTAGGATCACCGCTTCTTTTGGAAAGTCGAGGGGAAGCAATGGTACTCACTCTTGGGGAAGGATTAGATTGTCATTCAAACGGTGAAACGTCGTATGCGGGGCTTTCCTTGAAAAGCGCTGGAGAAATTTTCAGACGGTGCAAAACATGGCAGTGGGTTTCCATCAGAAACAGCTTTACTGGTTTTGAGTTTGCTTTGAGGCGCAAGTCAAATGCAGCTTCTGACTTCCAACGAGGGCCCGCTTCCCCTATGGCTCTGCTGTGCTGAATTCCCCATTCGCGGCAGGGACAAGACGTGGCCTTTCAGAGTGTCTCCTTCACCACGTCTAAGCCTCTTCTTCAGCTCCTTGTTTCTATGGGGCAGGCTCATTTTCTGCTCCTGGTTATTTGTGGTCTTATGAGATGTTTGCTGCATTTTATTGTATGTCTGTCAGTGTGCCCAGTGGGCAGCGGGTGCCCTGGACACATTTAGCAAGCCACGTGGGTGGAAGAGAAGGTGTGTATACAGAATATAATTTGTTTGGTGGCCTTTACAGCGAATCCCTGTGGCCCATTGAGGCAAGAGATGCTGCCATTGCCAACCACTGCTTCACCTGCGCCATCAACCGTGTGGGGACGGTAAGGCTCTCATTTCTCCTTGGCCGAGGATTGGGGCTCGGAAACTGTCACTTTAAAGAAAATAGTCTTTGCAACATTATAGTATTGCATAAAGTATGTAATTCCCCCATTGAGGAGCGTGGGGGAGAGGGGCTCATGCCAGGAATCAACCTTAAGCCAGTCTTAAGCGCTTTGTTAACAATATTGTGGTTAAAAGTCTATTTCTGTAAAACAGTCCTGTGCTAAATACAGAGCAGTGCACATGAAACATAGTTAAATTTAAGAAACGAAAGCAAAATTCTATAGGTGAAAAATATTTAATAAAGGCTTGATTCAGAATAGGTAGAGACATCCGTGTGTATGCTTAAGTCTGTAAGGCGTGCATGTGGGGAACATTCACAGTCCCTTTGTGCTTCTTCCCAGGCGCATCATTCTCACCATTTCTTGGGGGGTGGGGAGGACAGAACTAGAGGAGGACAAACTGCTCAGGACCCTGAGCAAAAGGGCTGCTCAGTTTTGGCTCTTCTCCCCTTTACACTCCTTCCAAGAAACTTCAGGAGGGGCAAAAGATTAAAGCTGGGGATTGAATCTCTGAGGGGCAGTAGGTGGCCACGGCCTCACTGGAATGGCATGGAAAGGCTCCCCAGTTCCTTCACTTGGGCAAGCTTCCTGGTGATGAGAACGCGGGCGCTTGCTTCAGGAGTCACCGGTGAGAGCACAGCGGAGTGTCACCAGCAGGACATGAGGCAGAATCCTACCAGGCCAAGGGTGTCCTGCACCGTGATCGCCAGGCCTCCTTCTTGGAATTTCACAGGAGGATTAGAGATGCTCTGAGCTCATTGCTTGCTTCCCATGTTCTCCCGCTGATGCTTTCATCTTTTTTCTCAGCACCACAAACACAACAGTGCTTGTGAGCAAATCCGAGGAGGGTTGCTCTTGTTTCCATCTTCCTGGATGTGAGCATCCTACACCCAGCTGCTGGGGCAGGATTAGGCCAGGCATGGGATGCTGGCGCGGGGGCTCTTCTTCAGCGGCCTTGCCCGCGGTGACCTCTTGCCTTGCCTCACCTTTCTCTTTTCCCAGGGTGTTGAACCCCTCTCCCTTGCGGAGAAGGTCGCCCCATAGGAGGCCATGAAGCTAGGCCAGCTGGGTGCCAGGATCTCTGCGCTGCCCCTCGAAAGAGCCATTCTTGGAGGAAGGGAAGGGGGCACCAGGCGAGGGCAACTTGGTCCCGGCCAAGTGGCTGTCCCAGGGGCCTTTGGGGTGAGGGCAAAGGAGGCCCAGCTCCAAGCTCTGGATGGCTCAGCTTTGACCGACCATCCTGGCCTGCAGGTGCCCAGCTGGATGCTTGTCTTGCTGGGAGGTGCTCACACCGTTCATGACTTTAGGGGGTCACGGCACCTGCTCAGTGTGTCTTTCGGTATGCAGACTTATTTTATCTCCTGTAGTGCAAACTCTTTCTTGCAACTGAACCAGTTTTTAATCTTAATCTTAGAATAAAAGTGACTAATCAATCATTTGGAGGGAGGGGGGCATCTGTTAAACGCTTGGCTGCCGTCCCCATTTTCTTTCTGCATTTCTCCACAGGATTGCTTTGGGAGAAGCATGTAGCTTTTCAGTAGGCATTTGAATCAGGACATCAGCTAGCTGGGGGATCTAATCTGGTCCAGTGGGGAAAGTGGCTAGAGACGGCCTTGCACTTGTTTTTTAGAGCTTGGACCTGCATTACACGCACACACACGCGCACACACACTGTTGCAAAAATGGCGTTCAGAAGCTCCGCCTCCAAATGCTAGGAGAGAACGTGGGGAGATGCTCCCATTGGAGAAAGTGCAGGACACCCAGGGGTGGCAGCCCTTTGCGCAGCGGAGGAGAGAGCAAACAAGCCCTTGCAAGGCGAATGCTGGAGACGCCGAGGGAGGGGACGGGGCTTCCTTTGGGGCTCCAGTCTCCTCAGACCCTGAAATCACCTCCACTACAGAGACGGGCCGCGTTGGCTCAGCTGTTCTGGCCCTTCGGCCCTCCCCTCCCTGACTGGCAGGTTTAGGCGTCCCACTCCTTGAGAGCAGGAGCTCCTCTGCCTCCCACCCGGCCCAGATCTCCATCGGGAAGTGAGCCGTATCAAGACTGTCCTCTCTGGAGGGCTGAACAGAGAAGTCCAGGAACAGTTTCTTCCACCTCTGCCATCAGCTTGAGCTTCCTCTTCCTTTCCTTCCTGGGGGCGGTCATTGGACACTGAGCCTGAAAATGCCCCCTCCCGGTGTGGAGACGTGCTGCGAGGAGGCTGGCCTTTGCCTTCCCAACTCCGGTTCTGCTTTTTGCCCCAGTGGGGGCTCCTCCCCTGGAGGCTCCAGGCCCCTCCATGCTCCCCCGGCCCGTCATGGCGGGTGGGACAGGTACGGGTCTGTCTGCTGCCCACCTTCCTTCCTCAGAGCCAATAGGCAACTTGAGAAAATAAATGCTTGAAGGGCAGGCAGGGGCTGTTGGGTTTACAATGATTGTTAGCTAACGTGGCCTGTTCTGCTCCACGTTGTTCCTCCTGTTTCATTAGAATAAGGGGGAACCTGGTGTGCCTTTTCTTCATTTTGTACCACTTGGCTTCTTACAGGAAGTTTACCCAAACCCGTTTACATCTGGAGATGGAGAACCCGGTGCGTATGGCTTCTTCCTTTCGGGTGGAGGGATGCTGGCTGGCAATCTGCAGGAGCTCCTCCCCATTTGTCTCCCCCAGGTCTTTGAGGGCTGAAATCCTGGGCACTGCCCTCCCTCCACCTGCCTTTCCTTCCTAAGAAAGTGATATTGATGGGTTAGAGAAGTAGCTTGGAAACAACAATGGAAATACATTAGGTTATAAATATAAAGTTCTTTACTGAGGAAAAAGAAGTCAGATGCATTATGGCTTGGTAAAGTAAGCGCAAAAAGAATCTAGAATTGTAACTGATCATGACCTGATCATGACCTGGAAGTAGAAGTGCATGGTAGTTGTCAGAACATGGAAAATCATAATTTTACTCCGCTCTCCACTGACTAACTGTGGCCAGTTCTGGGCATCGGAGTTTTGAGAAGGATTCAGAGAAACTGGAGGGGCTTCTGTGAAGGACAATATGATGAACAGGCAACTAAGAAATGTGATAGGAGAACAGATTGGGAGAACCAGTGTAACGTTAGGGTGAAGGTGTCGGAGTGGGAGTGGGGAGAGCAGGTTCGAGTCCATCCTCAGCTGTGGAAACTCACTCAGTGGCTCTCTCTGCCCAACCTACCTTGTAAGGACATTGTAGGAGAATTTGGGGAAGGGAATGCTACTTACACCCCTTGAGCTGAAGAAATCAGACATAAATCTAATGGATGGTCAGATAGATGGGTTGATAGAGCCCTGAGAAAAGATTACTGAAGAGAGGATGACAGCACTCAAGTACTGCAGCTGGAAAGTCAAGATGTCCGTCTCATGCCAGAGGGCAGGATTAATGGATTTAAGTGACAGGAAGGCTGATTCTTTCTCAAGAGCACTTGATAGCTGTGGCCTCTCTTCATCTTCCCTCTGAGGTGCTTTAATTTGGATGCCAGCTGGGCAAGGGGATGACTAAGTGGGTTTAAATATCTCGGTCACATGAAATCTTCACACTCTACTGCGTTGGATCTCTGGCTATATTAAAAGCATCCTTTTCTTTCTTTATTAATTTATGAAGCCCATCATGACTTGGGCTATTTTTATGGCTCAAGTTATGTAGCCGCTCCAAATGGAAGTCGGACCCCAGGACTGTCACGAACCCACGATGGGCTTTTGGTGGCAGAGATGGATCTAAATCTTTGCAGACAAGTTAGCGATAAATGGAATTTTAAGGTAAGTATTTTTTCCATCTTTCTAAACTGTTCAATGTGTATTTCTGATCTGGGAGTTTTGAAGTCTGCTGGCTTCTATTTTCCTGAATATAATCTTTTATATATGTGTTCTGGAGAAACACATCTGTTCTGGGAAGGTTAACATTTTGCAGGATCTGCAAAATACGGTATCACCAACAATTGGAAAATAATACATTACTCTTTCTCGCTAAGGGAACCAGACTGTTACAGGATGTGTGTTGTCTAGATTGGGGAAATACATTCATTGTCGTCATCATTTTGAAATGTTGTAAAACCTTCCTTTTGAAAAAATAATTCACTGAATAATAGTTGTGAATAATTCCATCACAATAACCCCAGCAAGTCATATTTCTCACTCCCTAAAGAATCATCTAAGAAGATGGAGATATTTTCAAGTACTGCCCACCATATTACTTATTTAAGAACAGTGCAGATGAACAGAACCTCCAGACTATCTCCACATTGCTAGTGTTGAACTCGAGGGGGGAAAATGTGCATCTAATTCAAGGGATTAGATGCACAGCTTATGCGGCTACTGGATCGATCACTGTAATTAGAGCCTTGAGCAGCTTCTGTAGCCCAGAATAACCTACCAGTTTCAGCTTTAGGGGTGAGCTGCTTAGCTGGTAGTGGTTCATCCTCCTGTGGCCATCATGCATTACTATCACTCATTATCTTTGAAGAAGGTCCAGAACCTTCACCAGATACAAAATACAGTGGGGCAAAAAAGTATTTAGTCAGCCACCAATTGTGCAAGTTCTCCCACTTAAAAAGATGAGAGAGGCCTGAAATTTTCATCATAGGTATACCTCAACTATGAGAGACAAAATGGGGGGGAAAATCCAGAAAATCACATTGTCTGATTTTTAAAGAATTTATTTGCAAATCATGGTGGAAAATAAGTATTTGGTCAATATCAAAAGTTCATCTCAATACTTTGTTATATATCCTTTGTTGGCAATGACAGAGGTCAAACTTTTTCTGTAAGTCTTCACAAGGTTTTCACACACTGTTGCTGCTATTTTGGCCCATTCCTCCATGCAGATCTCCTCTAGAGCAGTGATGTTTTGGGGCTGTCGTTGGGCAACACGGACTTTCAACTCCCTCCAAAGGTTTTCCATGGGGTTGAGATCTGGAGACCGGCTAGGCCACTCCAGGACCTTGAAATGCTTCTTACGAAGCCACTCCTTCGTTGCCCAGGCGCTGTGTTTGGGATCATTGTCATGCTGAAAGACCCAGCCACGTTTCATCTTCAGTGCCCTTGCTGATGGAAGGAGGTGTTCACTCAAAATCTCACGATACATGGCCCCATTCATTCTTTCCTTTACACGGATCAGTCGTCCTGGTCCCTTTGCAGAAAAACAGCCACAAAGCATGATGTTTCCACCCCCATGCTTCACAGTAGGTATGGTGTTCTTTGGATGCAACTCAGCATTCTCTCTCCTCCAAACACGACAAGTTGAGTTTAGACCAAAACGTTCTACTTTGGTTTCATCTGACCATATGACATTCTCCCAATCCTCTTCTGGATCATCCAAATGCTCTCTAGCAAACTTCAGACGGGCCCGGACATGTACTGGCTTAAGCAGGGGGACACGTCTGGCACTGCAGGATTTGAGTCCCTGGCAGCGTAGTGTGTTACTGATGGTAGCCTTTGTTACTTTGGTCCCAGCTCTCTGCAGGTCATTCACTAGGTCCCCCCGTGTGGTTCTGGGATTTTTGCTCACCATTCTTGTGATCATTTTGACCCCACGGGGTGAGATCTTGCATGGAGCCCCAGATCAAGGGAGATTATCAGTGGTCTTGTATGTCTTCCATTTTCTAATTATTGCTCCCACAGTTGATTTCTTCACACCGAGCTGCTTGCCTATTGCAGATTCAGTCTTCCCAGCCTGGTGCAGGTCTACAGTTTTGTTTCTTGTGTCCTTCGACAGTTCTTTGGTCTTGGCCATAGTGGAGTTTGGAGTGTGACTGTTTGAGGTTGTGGACAGGTGTCTTTTATACTGCTAACAAGGTCAAATAGGTGCCATTACTACAGGTAACGAGTGGAGGACAGAGGAGCCTCTTAAAGTAGTTGTTACAGGTCTGTGAGAGCCAGACATCTTGCTTGTTTGTAGGTGACCAAATACTTATTTTCCACCATGATTTGCAAATAAATTCTTTAAAAATCAGACAATGTGATTTTTCTGGATTTTTTCCCCTCATTTTGTCTCTCATAGTTGAGGTATACCTATGATGGAAATTACAGGCCTCTCTCATCTTTTTAAGTGGGAGAACTTGCACAATTGGTGGCTGACTAAATACTTTTTTGCCCCACTGTGTCTGTGAGGGTTCCATGAATTACAACCAGGTCTTGCTTATCTGCCAGCTCAAGTTCATTGTGACTGGAAACAATTTGGAGTCCAGAGCAAGTAAGAGGGCTTGGCAGGATACAGCTCCTCCCATATCAACCTCCTATTCTGCAAGGTAAGGATCTCAGGGTGACCAACTTTGCAGTAAGTGGTCTGGGGGCCTGTGCCTCTCTCAGATCTCTGCTTCTTCACCTCTGTTGACGGAAGATTCCATGGGCCAAATGGATCGATTGTTAGGGATGACCTTTGCCCCCCAGGATTTAGCTGCTGATATAGGTTCCATTTCCCCCAAAGGTTTAGTTGGGTCACCAGTTGAGGTCCCTGATGCCAGTGGAGTCCTGCAGGTTCATGATTTAATCTCTGTCCTCTCCTAGAACATGACTGGCTGAAAAGTAAAGACCTGGAGGCTTCCTTCCTGGATTACATTACTGCTTCTGACATTCTCCTCTTCCAAGAACTGTTTATATCTGGATATGTCCCCTATATACTTAGAGTGATCCCGTGTAAAAAATGGGAGACCCTGTGGAGGGTGGAGTATAATGGTTTCCACACCTTCAGTGTTCCCATGACGACGCTGGAGCCGTGTGCCAGTGTGGCCCCACCAGGAGCTATTGCAAAGGAGCTTTGGGAGGGGTGGGAGCTAATCATGAGACACCAGAAAGCACCGATTTACCAAAACACTGCCCACCTTGCTCCAGAGCATGCTCCCGCCCCCCCGATGGTTTTAGTCTTGGCCCTGGCCTGCAGCCAGCCATCTTGTAGGGTCTTCATATTTAAGCACCATTACAAGGGACCCTGCAGAGTGGGGATAAGGCTTTCTCTGACTAGTACTTTTCATGTCATATTCTGGGGACAGCTTATTCGCCGCTCTATATTTCTGTGGTTTATTGCATCTTGAGCATGCTGTTGTTTTGCTCAGATATATAATGGTGGGAGTAATTTATTTTATGAAGCATTTGGTAAATTAATCCTGGAAATTAATCCTTGTTATAGGATACTAACATTAATTGCTTAAGAAACAGAGTAGCCATTAGACCTGAAGCACCATTTTAAAAGGAGGTGTTTTGCAGCAACAGCTAGTGCATGAAAATAGCAGTTTGTTTTTTTCCCCTTTCCAGATGACTGGAAGGTACAAGATGTATGCCGAGGAACTTGCTGCATTTGTCCAGCCCAACTTCGTGCCCAGTGTTATCAGAGAGTAACTTCTCTACTCATAGAAAGGAGGAGGAATCTCTCAAGACGTGTCCATCTTTACAGGAATGGAGAATTCTTCTTTAGATGGGCCCTGCGGCCCTCTGGCTTTTTTGAACCTGTCACTCCCTGACCGGTCTCCTGTATTAAAAGCTGCCCTTGATAACTCCTCAGTTGCAAAAGTGGTTTTGTAAATGGGGCATGGAGACAAACATCTAAAACCTCCCACAATAAATGGAATTATTTGGTCATGTCCTGTTCTAAAAATGATTATAACTGCCTTAGACCAAGGGTGAGATATAAACAAGACAAGTACTTAGTACAGAAAGGCCAATATGATTTACTAGGTATGACGACGATCTGGCAGGACGATGCCCACAAGGAAGAGAGCAGGAAGACACGTCTCGGCCCCGAGTCCTCGGCTCCTCCATGGTTATTGGAGACTTGGAGGAACAGCAGAGTAGTAACGTGTACGTGGGTGGAAGGGTGGATGCCCAGAAGATAGAAATAAGTTTCAATATTTGATAATGTTACAGAAGTAGACTGAAAGTTCAATAATTAAATTTAACAAATGCAGAATTTTTCACTGAGGAAATAAACATTAAAGGCATAAGATGGGGAATTATCGATGAAATGTATATGCCTCCCAACTCCCAGCAACTCTGGGTGGTTTACAAATTGTTTAAAACAATTACAAAATGTTTTAATGTTTTTGTTTAAGAACAAAAGGGTAAAGATGGCAAGATGACAGAACCAGATAGGAGCCAAGGAAGTCAACCCACGTGGTCTAAAGTGGGCTTCAGTCCAGAAGCCTCACTTGGTCCAAGAAGGAAAGAAAAATGAAAGCTAAAAGGGAGGCAGAGGAACTTGAACCATAGAAACCATAGAAAAGTAGTTTCCTACGCAGATGATGTTTTATTTTATTTGGTATTAATACCAAACTGCGCCTCAAGTCTTGTGTTCAGTTCTTTGCACAGTATTTAAGGATTCGGAGAAACTCAAGGCGCGTCCCAAAGGGTAGCGAAGATGATTGGGGGAAAGATGCTATGGAGACAGACAATGTTGCTGGGCGCGTTCTTAGGTCAGACAAGTGACCGACAGCACTGGTCAACTACCCGAGAGGGAATCGCACAGGTCAAGATAGTTCTCTCTCATTTCGGAATACAAGTCATGGAATAGCAGGACCCTCCTAACTGCAGGAGGGCTTGGTGGGCTATGTCCAAGTGAGGACCAGATAGCATCTGTCTGGGGGTGGGGGACTTTCATCTGGCTTTCTGTGTGGAGCAGCAGGCTGACCCCCAAGGCCTCGTTGGGCCCCTCCAAGCCCAGCCTTTTTACTGGTTGCCAACTGCCGGGTTCCCCTGCTCCCCCTCCCTCTCCCACCAAAGAGGGGAGGCCTTTCCAAGGCAGGCAGCTGCCCTTCAGGTTGGGAGAGCAAAGCCCTCCGTGGGATCTCTCAGGACAGCCACCTGTCTTGACTGAGGAACAAGCAAGATGCAAAGACCCTCTTCCTGCACTCCCAGCGCTGTGAAGGATGATGGGCTGCCTGGAAAGGTGGGTGGGCTCTATCTGGTGGGTTGGAAGTCTCCCTTTCCTGGCTTCCATTTTTCACTGTCAAGCACAACCCTGCTTTCCATTCAGGCAGAGGCCAATGGTGGGCCCCGATTGTGCTCCATCAGCTCCGAGCCTCCAAAGTTGCTTTCCTGCATTACGCAGAAGGGCTGGACATGCCGTCTGTAGCCGCTTTGCAGCGGCTGGCAATTTGTACCATCTCTTTCCTGGCTGTTGGGGAGTGAAACGATCTCTCCTGCTTCTCCCTAAAGGAATCAAATTTTAAATTGCATTATCATCGAAACATGGATTTTCCTTCCATCCTCTGGAGAGCATCCAATAGGTTGATAGAGTAGCATAAATATCTGACAAAATAGGTGAATGTTGTCTTATTTAGCCACCTCACTCCTGTTCCACCTAAAAAAAAAAACTAAACACATTCAACAAAGCAGGCTTTATTGAGTGACTTACAAATATACCTTTTGTGTATAAAATGTATTCTGTGGATTTGCTTCCCTTTTACTGTCATGTGTGTGACATTTCCATAAACATTTACCAGTTCAGAGCATCCTCGTGAGCAGAAAGGGAACCAGGGCCTTGTTTCAACTTCCCCAAAGCTCCTGCCCTGGGCAAGAAGAGGACCTCCTCCTGCTCCTTTCTGAGCGCCCAGCAGCTCAGCCACAAGGACCGTTGCCCTCTCGGTTGGAAGGGAGAACCTGGTGTCTGCTGCTTTCTTCTTGAAAGGTTCTGTACAACAACTGGGGAGCATCGCTCACTGACCTTTAAGAAGACTGGCAAGGTCAGGGTGCCAGGGGGGTGCCAGAAACAGACAGCCAACCTCAGCCTTGTTATTTCTTCCTGCGTCAAGATGGTGTCTTGTAACCAAGCAATCCTTCAAACGGGCAGGGATGCATCTTCACAACGGTTAATATGCGTCTGCTTATGAAAGCAAAGTGGCCACGCTTCAGCTGTTTTGTTCAGGGGGAGCATCTGGAAAAGCAGCACCCTTAATCTTGACCCTAGAAGATTAGGCAGCAGGGACGTGACCCTACTATTTACAGAACTAATACTACTAGCAGGCAAGATGGAAAGAGTGCTGAAGTCTCCACTCTACCATTGCAAAACTCTTTTGAAAGCTGGAATCCTTCTTGCACAAGAACTGCAGTCTGAAGTGAACCAAGCAGTCTGGATGTGGACAAAAAAGGCCACATTTGTTAAAATGTCCCACTTGTGCACTAGCAGATGACATCGGCTCCTCCCCTGACTCTCTTTCCTTGGGCTACAATTAGGAAGCAGCAGCTTCTCTCAGGTAATTTCAAAGACGCTCCCCAGAATTCTCTGCCATTAACGGGTACTTATAATATTTTAAATTGACCACAGAGTGGACATACAGCACGGAGAGTTATTTCAAGCCATCAGGGAACCCTCCCCCAGCTGAGAGCAGAGACAAAAGTGGCGCGATGAGGTAGAAACCCTGGCCTCCAAGAGGAGCAGGGTTCTTCTCCCCCCGTTCCAGGTGGGCAACACTGAGGGGCTGGGACCCCGCTGCTGATTTGCAGACCAAGGGAAGTTCCCTCCCTGACTGCAGGACGCTTCTGCCCTTTCTCCTGAACTCTTTCAGCCTACTCTCTCGGGATCAAAATGGACTGCGTTTGGACTTGCTGCGGCCACTTTAAAAATGGCAGAGCAAGCTTGAGGGCTCCAGAGGGGCGACCGATGGTCACTGGACAGCTAATATGAGGAAAGGGGTGGGAAACAGGGTCCACAGGTCCTCTTAGGTGGCAGAGGCTAAGGACTAGTAGAAGTGCGACTCCTTAAATTAAACATGCTCAGGTTGCAATCTCACCCTGGCTTAGCTAGGACGAAGCCCCTTCTGGATTTAGTGAAACTTACTTCTGGGCAAACACGAGCGTATTGTTGAGCTCACTCAGGAAAAGGCTGATGAACCAGCACCACTGAATTACCACCAGGATACAGCTGTTGTCTGTGAAATACTCATTTTTTAAGGAAGAAATTAAACACAATCAGGATTGGCAGCCTTTCACGAATAATCACAGAATGACATCAATTAAGTGAATGTTATTCAAAATGATAGACAAAGTGCCAACTCATACAATGTGAAGTCTGTAGTCACAGTGCAAGGATTTAAGTCAGTACCAGTCCTGTGAGGAAACATTTTCCAAACGCCCTCCCGGTCTTCTACCAGCATTGCAAAACTTCTGTCACACCTGAAGAGTTCCTGTCAATGGGAATGCTTTCAGAAGAAGCCATTTACTGTGAGGAAGGCGTTATTGGGTGGGTGCTTATGGGAATGGCCCCATTTGAACTCTGCTTTATAAAACACTGATTTCTTCTTTTCCTTTCTGCCTCTCCCCTTGATTACTTAATTTATTTGCTTGATTTTTATCAGAAGATTCAAAAACTTGATGAGCGATAAATTAGAAAAGAGGAATTGCTCTCACACCATTTTGTTTTGCAATTCATTTTCATGAAGCTGGATTGTCTTTGAGTTTTATTCCTTTTGCTTCTCAAAACTTTTCAAGTATGCAAAATGTAAAAATGCACGCATTAGCTTTTTCTGAGGGCAACAGCCTGGCTCTAAAGCAGGAAAAGAGCTTGCTGGAGCAGATAAAAAGAACCAAGTCGAGTCAAGAGGGAATCCCAAATAATGGCTTGGGTGGGAGGATGAATGCATGCTTAGAATTAAGCAACCAAACTGGATTTGGTCATAGCATCAGAACAGAGTTCAGTCTTTTTAATTTTGTTTCAGCTTCCATTCTTATTTAGGGAGCGGGGATAGGCAAGATTTTTATTTGGGGCCAGAGTCAGAACCCCTGGGCAAAATCACCTGGGGTCCATCGGCAGACCCCAACTGAAAAACGTGTTTCATTATTTGTTACTGTAATGGACATCCTGCTTCAGGAACACATAAAGTATGTTCTTCTGTCCCCTGGAGTCTAACGCATCCTTTGCTTGCAACCTGCTGCAGTCCGGGAGCGAATGTCTCTGAGTCCTGAGATGGCTGCCACGATGGCAGAGAACTGGCTGCCAGCGATGAACTGGGAGCACCGAGCCAGAGGGTCAGCTATTCTGGTAAACAAACAGGATGTCCTCATCTGTGCCGTAACTTGTCCTGGCTTCCTCAAAGTTATGGATGCTGGTGCTGCACGTTCCTGTGGAGCAGGACCAAAGTGATCTCCGTCAGAGACGGGCAGTGGAAAGGGACCTGGCAGCCCAGCCCCTCACACCATGAGCGAGCGAGTGGCAGTCAGGCCTACTATGCACAGCCCACCTGGCAGGAGGCCCACTTCATGTACCTGACTCGGCTGGCCCTACCAAATTGCCGGAGAAAAGAAGAGCCCCAAAGACCTACACTGCAGAGGGGGAGCTGGTGGCTGACTTCTAGGAAAGGGTGCAGTTACTCACGGTCCGCATAGGCAGGATTGTTGTAATAAATACAGCCCGAAGCTTTATTGTAGCCACACAAGACGATGAAGTGGCCCTGGTAGTCGGGACTTCTGCAGAAGCACTTCTGACCGATTGGGAGAAAGCAACAGTATTTCACAGGGCTGGAGCAAAGGTCGCACAGCAGCAAGACGGCATTCACCAGCACAATGGCAATGTGGCCCTGGGAGAGGTGCTCCTGGATGTCCTGGATGGTTACTGTGCTGCAGAAGAAGCGAAGAAGAAGCCAAGGGTACAAGGTGGTCTCCCATTCCAGGAGCCTTGAGGAACAGAAGAGCCTTTTTGGGTGAGTGGGACATGAGCTGAAGGACGGCCCCAGGGGCACACAGGCTACTTTGGACCGACAACATCTATTTCAGGGATATTATATGCCCCAATGTGTAAAACTGGCTCTTACATCAGAAGCACCTGTCAGTATAATCTTCCTGACCTAAAAGGGATGTTTCTGTTTTTTCTTAAAAAAGAAAAAGTAATACAACAATGAAAACACTGTTTGTTTATATATATAAACAAAAGCAAGGAAGCTTTTTTATATATATATATATATATATATATATATATATATATATATATATGCTTCCTTGCTTTTGTTTATATATATAAACAAACAAACAAACAAACTATATATGTTCTGTTTTTATATATATATATAAAAGCTTCCTTGCTTTTAACTTTCAGGAGAAAAAATTATTAGGCTTCTCATATCTACAGACATAACCTTTTCTACAACATTTTCTCCTGAAAGTTAAAAGCAAGGAAGGAGGAGCATTTCCTGACCCTCAAAATTATGGGCTCCTCCTCATGTATCTTTCATCATCATTTCTCACAGGGTTGGAGGGGCCTTTGGGGCTACCCACCGTCCCCGCTTCATGCTAAAGCATGCAGGGCAGATGGCTGCCCAGTGTTGGCTGGTGAAGATCCAGTAGAAGCGAACCCATCAGCATCTCCCCAACATTCAAGCCCATTCACATGCGCACACAGAGTATCCAGCAGGTATTGAACATTGATTGAGGAGTCCCCACACTCCTCCAGGGTGACTATTTCTGCACCCTCCCCATGGGACTATTTTGGGATGCCATTAGGGGAAACCTCACGGAAGCCAACCTGAACTTTCGGAGAAAAGGCAGGAGACAAGGGCAATCAATAGAACCAATTCTTAATCTCCTCTGCCTTCCACCTGACATCTTTGCAATCAAAGCAATTAGGTGCTTAGCAAGCAGCTCCTCTTATCTGCCTATATCTGTCACGCAGAAACAGGTTTACACAACTTTGCTGGATTCAACCTTTTTCATCAATCGTTTCTCGCTCTGATGTGCCTGTCAACTGAAAAAATAAAATGTACCTGGGAAGTGTCCTCTGAATTGGGTCCAGGGCATCAACAGAAATGCTCCTCAGCCATCTCACTCTTCCCACCTCCCATCCGCTTCTAAGCACCTCTTTCTCTCCCGAAACTCCCTGCTCGAGGCAGCCAGGCCTGGTCCTGGTCAGACCACCACTTGGTCAACTGCTACCCAGGGGCAGAGGCAGCTGCACCTACTCAGGAGTGAATCCCCCAAATCAGGGGAACTCCCCTCTTGCATAAGATTGCAGCTTTAGCATACTAACAGCTAGAAGTAATCTGTCCAGAACAGATTCTCTGCCTCAACTCATTTTCAAATAACTTGTTTTCCTGAAATCAAAAGATTTTGGTAGGGCTGACTCCAAAAAAGTAACTTTTTGTCTGCTTGACTGCTGAGACATGGATGCTGTGGCCATCCCACGGTGCTGAAAACATTTGCCTCTGCAGTCGTGGCTACCATGTTTCCTAATTTAAGCGGTGGCCCTTCAGTGCTAGTTTGGGCACCTTTGCTGACTGAACTCGGGAGGCTGGATCCAATATTCCACTCTTCCTGCAGGAGCTAAGAAGAGCTGGATCATTTCACCAGCCAATCAACAGGAGTTCCTATTGGCCCTCTCTGGCATGTTCAATCAATCAATCCTTTATTCAAAGAATAAAGACCAGCATAAAAACAAGTATAAAATAGAGCAAAACAGAAACAATCTAACAGCAGCACCATACAGAAAACACTGATTCTGATTTTTTACGTATGGATAGAGCAGACTATTGTTTATATTAAACTAAAAGGATCTAGAAACTGAGCTAAGAATAACCTAGAAACAGAGTAAAATCATGGCATTGTTTAAAACTAAGACTTTGTCCCTGTTCAAAGCTGGAGACTGAAAAACATACTTGGATGTCAGCGGCCACCGAATTTTGATGGCTGCATGGCAGAATTTAGCAATATCCAGTGTGGGATCAAAACGCAGGACACAAATGCAGAATAATCAAGGCTTCACTGCAGTGTTTATTGAGCAGTACGTACTGGAGGGGGACCCCACCAGAAGTTAGTGGGAGGCACTCCCCTGCAGGCAAAATGGATGCTCTGATATTTATTGTTGTTGTTGTTGTTTAGTCGTTAAGTCGTGTCCGACTCTTCAAGGGGAAGGGAAAAAGAACGTACACACATACATATTCATATGATGATGCAGGCATACTTAAATAGGCAATAGTTCTCAAGTTATTCTCTGCCCCTCTGTTATCTGCTAACTGCTAGTAAAACAATAGTGTCACAGAGAAGACGACACAAATTAGTTCAAGGTGCCAAATGCCAGGAAGAAGGCATCCTCCCTCAGGGCAGATGCCCAGGTTGCTATGGGAATGTTTGTGATAAGGAGTTTACAACTGGCCTGGTTCACATCAGCTTCAAGGATGCTTCCACATGCCTTTATGTTTCAATCTTATTAAGGCGATCCCATTCATCTGAGGCCTCTAAAAACTTGTCTTTTTCACCCAAAGATTCATTTTTCTCACACCAGGGAAGCGGGTCTGATGGGTCCAAGAGTATTCTGTGCCTGGGGTATTTGGCTATGGCCCACGATAAATTAGACGAGTCTAGAATCCCCACAGAATCTGCAGGATAATAAAACACGAGCAGCAGATTCTATAGCACCTCTGCCACAAGGACAAATCAGGGAGTATACTTTTTTATACCTGCCTTTGAGAACAGTGGATAGCAGAGCACTGAACCGAGCTAATGCTAAAGCTCTTCTCAGGCTGGAAACTGTGATAGTATTTAAATATCCCACCAGTCAGAGTGAGGAAGATCAGCTCCTTAAGAAGACGTCTTTGGGTAGCTGAGACTGATCTAATTTCCTTCCTGCACCCAGCACATGCTCTGTCGGTACCTTTTGGTCTGTTCGTACCCTGCCCCAGCAGCGCAGTTGCTCAACTAGGCATCTCCACCACCATCTAGCACTGAAATCATCTGCTAGTGTCAGAGGGGTCAAGCCTATGGGCAAAAATTTAGATAAAGAAAATGAGTGAAATCTTTGTTTTAACCTCTGGCATACTGTTTTCGTTCATGTGTTGTGATTCTATCCCACCTTTTAACCAAAGCTTGATATGGATCAGGTGCCACACACAGTGCTCCCCTCCCTTTAAAAACAACCAATTTATCCACATACTGTTAAAATAAAAGTACCTAATCTGCCTCCAACAGAGATGTTACGCAATATTCTTGCAAGGGCACTGCGACAATGGCTGAAAAACAAAGCCCCTTGTTGGATCCTGCCTTGACAGCCTTCCTGTAAGGAAGCAAGCAGGCAAGTGGCCCATCAAATTAAGTGGGACAAGTGCTTAACAACTTACTGCATCTGCCCAAGGAAAGGCTCCCCGTTTACCTCCATTCCTGTTTGTCCACTGTAGCGGCAGCATTAACAGGGACTTTCTCTTCATTTCCACTAAACCATGGGATTCCCCCCCCCCTTTTCATTTTGGCATTTTGCCTCAGAGCAAGTTCCACCTTACTCGAGAGAAGGGAGGCCCAAAGCAACTCTTCTGGCTGAGGACCACGCTGGGGTTTGACCAACATGTTGGTGGCTTCACTGTCAAAGGGTTGAGGCCGCATAAAAAGATGTAAAAGGGATGAACTAAAATGTAATAAAAATATTACGATTCATTAATGTACAGTAACAGATTTTCATACACACACACATGAACTTAAAACGAGTCCCTTTTCTTACAACTCATCACCCAAGTTTAGAATAAATGGAGCAAAACATAACCCAAGGAAACCAACCAATTCTCACCCACCAGCAGAGGCCTTGTTGCCAGTTGGCATCAGAAGGGGCTCATCCCAGACCTCCTGGCAGGCCGCACCCCACCAACTAAAGCTGTGCACCGGCTCTCTTGGGAAAGAGATGAAGTGGGTCCTACCCCTTCCCCTCAGAGGAACACTCGCTCCAGTCAGAGGGACAGAGAGCATGTTTTCCCCACCTTGCTAGACCTTCACTCCCTCTGCTTAAAGGCTCCCAACCCCAGATAGATCCTGCAGAGCAGGGCAAAGCCTCTCAGGACTCACCATCAAATAACCTCTTCTTAAACCACAACAGCCATCCTCTCAGCAGCTCCAGGATCTTCAGCTGGAAATGAATTTCCTTTTCTATAAATTTCTAGGGATTTGCCCCTGGACCTTTTTCTTCTCTTCATATTTTCCCTGGTTCTATGGCCCAAGATTTGCCTTGTCCTGGCTGTGGTTTTAGCATTCTCTTCCTCATTTTTTTTGCATCTCTTACCAAGCCTTTTCTGAAGAGTTTCAGAGATGCATATCCCCGCTGGCATATGCAGAAATCTATCGATACTACTTAGTAGATACCTGCAGTTTGAACGGCTCCTTACACACATTGCCTCTGAAGAAAGTTCTTCTGCTAGCAACTACTTACATTTTTTAAAAAGCAGGATATTAACTTAATAATTTAATTTAATTTAACTAGGTCCATCACAAGAGCCTGTGAATGTTACCCCAGAGCAGATACTCCATTCTATGTTCTGCTAAGGACAAGGCTGCTCTGATGACGGATCTTTCATTTTTACCAGAGGTAGCTTCTTGTCTTTATCTACATAGTTAGAAACCTGCCCACTTCCAGTGAGTATAGCTTGCTACTCTCCCCTCTGTGTGAGGCCCAGAGACCACAAAGCAGAAGAACAGGTTGCTTACCTGTAACTGTGGTTCTTTGAGTGGCCATCTGCCATCCCCTTGCCAAGAATATTTCTGTGAGTAAAAGACCACTGCATTAGTTCACAAGCCTGAGGAAAAGGGAGGGAACTTCCTTGGACATGCGCAGCTATACCGCAGCGGCTTCCTGCCCAAACACTTAGGCCCAGATTGAGCTTTCAAGTGACCCTTGCACAGGCCTGGAAGCCCCTCTAGGGGAATGCACAGATGACCGCTTAAAGAACCACCAGAGTCTTCACTAGATGAAACTTGTGCCCTTGAGATGTCTGCACCCCAGTCCTAGGCGTGCCACAACTGGCATCCTCAGAACAGAGAGACGGTCACCAAGGAAGCAACATAACCCACTCCCTTTCTAGGTTGCTCCTTGCTTATCTGATTTCAGTGGAGCTCATTCCCAGTTCCCATATTTCAGGTAAAACTCCAACAGCAATCCGGGATGATCCTGCCTCTCTCAGTACATCCCCTTGCAAAGGAAGCCAACCACAAGACTGCTTGATCAACAGAGAGTGACCCTTGGCTCCCTCCCTCTTCTAAACAGAAAAAATGGTCCTGCTACAATCATCAAAATAAGCCAATCCCCAAAACACCTGGCAGGCATCCACGGATGCACACAAGTTGTAAAGTTATGTTTTATTTCAAACCCTACCACACACCATGCTCCAGAAATGCCAAACTGTTATGGATTGGCTACAATTTAGAAAAGAACAAAACCTGGAATTTTTTGGTGATTCTGAGTTTAGGACAAAGCAAAAGCCAGAGGGATTTTATAGAAAAAGTAGAACTGGGTGGTGTGCTTTGCCCCCCCCCTTCCCTCAGTAGTTCCCAGGGTGGAGTATCCCACCTGCCTATCTGCCCCTCCGACCTTCCCGGCACCTTCCTCTCTCCCCTGAGCCACCACCAAGGCCCCAATGCCTCATCCTTGGCATGCACACACCCCAGATCCTTCCAACCCCTCCCCAAGTTGCTGCCACTCATAGCCTTGACTTCTTCCTGCTTTTACGCCTCTCATCTGCTGCCCAGAACCACCACCTTTCAGTCCCTACAGAACCAAAGAGCCCAATTTCATTCTGGGCATGGACCAAAACATCCAAAATACACATGTCTCTATTTGAGCTCAAGTTACTTGAAACCAGCCGTTCTGTCCATGAACGGGTTTGTACACGGAACCTTTTGCATTTCCCTACAAGCATCCAGTGGACTCTCCATGCTTCCCTCCCTGCCCTCAGGAGAGGGAATGGTGAACAAATGGTCCACAAAAGTCACTCTTTCTCCAACTCTTCCCTTCAAACTAATAGTCACACCATGCCTTGCGATGCTCCTTAGCAACTTCCATGGAAATTCCTACCCAGTGCAGGAGAAAGCCACTGAAAGGCAAAAAGAGAACCACGACCTGTGAGAAATGAGGATGCTGGAAAACGAGCAAGCAGTAGGAAGAGCAGTCCAGCTGACGCTGATCATCTTTCTCTAACTGGCACATGCACACCCACTCTCACCGTCCGCCTGTTACACCCACAAGCAGATTCTTCAGCCCTCTGGGCCATATCTGAGCATTTTGGGACTCCATCCTTTATTATTTCCAGTGCTTTTGATGGGAGAAAAAAAGCTAAAAAAATGTGGCCTCAGTCACGCTGCACCCCTTTGCTCAGTGTATCTCATTCATCTCAGGGGCTTATTTCCAAGCATAAGATTTCAAATCCTTGTATCCAAAAGACAATCAGCTCTCATTGCTACACCCTCTCTAAAAGACATAGGAAAGCGATACGGGTTTGCTTAGGCCCTTTGGATACAACAGACCCTGCGTACCTGGATTAACAGTTGGACCACCTGCTAGAACTAGAGGAAGAAAGGAAAAGCACTGGCTGAGAGCTCACCGTTTTTCCACCAGCACCTTGCAGGCTTTCGCTTGGGCAAACAGCTGGTTTACTCGGTTTTCCTCTGTGTCAAAGTGTTTTCTATAGAAAGACTAAAGAAAATGGACAAGGCGCCCTGTCAGATCACAAGCCACTTTCCAGGTGAAAAGCCTGGGAAGGGGCTGCTAGGCTCTGTAGGGGGAGCCCCCCTCCTCCCCCAAGAGAACACTTGTGGGGCAGCCCTCCTGAGCCAAGCCAGCCAATCAAGGATCATCTTGGAAGGCTTAAAAAGAAAGGCTCTGAGGCATCCTGTGGGCAGAAGGCAACCTCTCCCTGAGGTGATCTAGAGAATTCCAGTGGATTGGCTCCAAAGGTTGATTGTGCAGCGAATGGCCATGCATGCTCTGACGCTGTCACGCTTCTTAGAGAAGCGAAGCATTCTTTCTAAAGCTTCCCTCGTGCCTGAAGCACCAGCATTCAGACAAGCTGACCTGGTTTTTGTAGCCCTTGTCCACGCCCAGCGTCTGGGTACAGAAACGGTGCTTCACCCCAAAGTGACGCATCAGGTAGGCCAAGTCAATGGTCCAGATGCTTTTGGTCAACTGGAGGTCCCGGACGGCTTTCTGGAAGTCATCGTCGTTCAGCACGTTCAGGTACCTGAGATCAGATCAAACGGGGGGGGGGAAGGGGGGGAAGAACAGGGTGGGCATTAATGTTAAGGCAAAGGGAGGGACAGAAAAGGCTGCATTTGTAGAGTAATTTACAGATAAAACGGCCGCTTCTGTCTGGAAACCATGCAGGTAGAAGCGATTCTGTCTGCGGGCAGGCAAGGAGCGCAGGAAGCGGAGGGTCCCTGTCTCTGCTCGGGCAAAGGAGAGACGACGCGCACGGGGAGGCTCCTTGGCCCTGGGCGCAGCCGGGTCCGCGCCGCCCGAAGCCCCTGGCCCGAAATACCGCCCCCCCGCCGCCCGCCTCGGACACGGGGAGGCTACACGCTTTGCTGGGGCTGCGTCAGGATGCGCGCTCGGGGACCGCCGGGGCCGCCCCCTCGACCTCGGCCCACGCCGGGGGGCTCCACCGCCAGAGCGTCCCAGCGCACGACCCGCAGCTCGGCCGAGCGCAGAGAGCGGCCGTCCCTCTCCGCCTGGGCCCTGCAGGGGGGCGGACGGCGGCCCGGGACGCCCCGCCGGCGGGATGGGACTGAGGGCTGGCGGGGGTTTCTGGGGGCCGCAGGCGAGAGGAAGCGCGGGTGGCGGGAGGGAAGGAGGCCGCCACGGGGGGCCCGACTCACCGCAGCGCCATCCTGGAGCAGGCCAGCCCGCAGTCCCAGTGGTAGAGCTGCTGCAGCACCGGCACCTTCAGCTGGACCGCGTCGTCGCCGCCGCCGCCCTTCGGGGCCGCGTCTGCAAGGGAAGGGAACGGAAGGGAAGGGAAGGGAACGGAAGGGGCCCGTCGCTCCGCCGCCGCGGCGGAGCCCCCACTACCCCGCCGCCCGCTCCCCGGCCCGGCCCGGCCCGGCCCGGCCCGCGCCACCCACCTGCGTCCTCGCCCGGGCTCTTCATGGCGCTGGCGGGGCCGGGCCCGGGCGGGGCGCCGCGCGGGGCACGCCGGGAGCGCCATAGAGGCGGGGGCAGAGCGCCGCGCGCGGGGCACGCCGGGACGCCCGCTGCTCCCGCTCCTGGCCGCGGCGACCATGTCCATCGGGGTGCCGATCAAGGTGCTGCACGAGGCCGAGGGGCACATCGTCACCTGCGAGACCAACACGGGCGAGGTCTACCGCGGGAAGCTCATCGAGGCCGAGGACAACATGAACTGCCAGGCACGAGCGCGCGGCGGGGCGGGCGCGGGGCGGGCGGGGGCGCGCGGGGGCACGGGGGGCGGCCGGGCCGGGCCGGGGCTCCGCCGGCCGGCCGGCCGGACTGACTGACTGACGCGGCCGTCCCCCGCAGATGTCCAACATCACGGTGACGTACCGCGACGGGCGCGTGGCGCAGCTGGAGCAGGTCTACATCCGCGGCAGCAAGATCCGCTTCCTGATCCTGCCCGACATGCTGAAGAACGCGCCGATGCTCAAGAGCATGAAGAACAAGAACCAGGGCTCCGGCGCCGGGCGCGGCAAGGCCGCCATCCTCAAGGCGCAGGGTGAGCCGGCCGGCCGGCCTCGGCGCGCGCCCGGGGTCCCCGCGCGGGAGCCCGGCGGGGGCGCGCGGGAGGGGGCGCGCGTGGCCGAGGCGCCGCCGCCGCCGCCTCAGCCGCGGCCTGTTTCTAACTGCGCCGCGTCGCCCTTCGCCTGTCTGCTGTTCCGGGGGAGCGGGGCTGGGACCCGGGCTTCGAGGGGTGCCCCGCCGAGAGGCACGAGCGGAAGGGGATCGGTGGGTTCGCCCCTCCTGCTCCTGCTGCTCCGCCGCTTCAGGGCCGGCTCCTGCGCCCTCCGCCCACTCTCCTCTCCCCGATCCTGCCCCAGTCGAAGGCCGCACGTAGGGCTCCAGAGCCGGAGAGTTTCAGCAAAATCCCCGCGGACCGAAGGGGGGATCCCCGCTGCCTACCGCGGAACTCACAACTGGAGGGTGGCTCTTCGCTTGGCGGCTTTCAAACGTCCCCAGCAGCTAGCTAAACTCCAGGCTGGAGTTTTCTCACCCCTTTCTGGTCTTCTCAGAAACGTTTGTGGACTCAGATGGGCTCCTTCCCAAATCCAGCGGGCCCGAGTTACGTCTTCGTGTTTGTCCTCCGCTGCTGACTTTTGTCTTCTGCTTGTTTTCTTCAGTGGCTGCAAGAGGAAGGGGACGTGGAATGGGGCGCGGCAACATTTTCCAGAAGCGGCGATAACTTCCGATCAAACTGTGCTTTGGTGAACAGAAAACTGCTAAACTGTAACTTGTGTATGCTTTAATAAACATGTTTCTTACAAAATAGGGAGAAAGCATCTGTCGTGTGACATTGACTTAGCTGGTGGTATTCAGATTGCCTGCTGTATATACCTAGTTGTAATAGGCCTCAGTGGTTCCCTTAAATGCCAGTCCCCAGATTGCTTGTAATAGCCATGATACATGAGCCAGGAGCCTTTTTTTTCCTATGAAAACTGAAATTAATTAAGCTAAAAATAAATCATCTGCCTTTTAGGTGATATTAATGGACAAATTTTGGCAATATCTTTCCTTTGTGGGATTCAATAAACAAGTTGTTACTAATATTAAAAGAATGGTCACAAGCTTAAAAAATGTCCTGTTTGGATTTCAAAATAATTTATTGTACTTTTGATCAATCAGTAAACACAGGGTAATGCATAAAATAAAAACACAAGTCCATAAAATCTAAATCATGGTAAGGTGCAAGACCTCTCATTAGTTTCTAGTTAAACGTTTAATTTTTTTTCTGCCAATTTTGCAAAATGTAGAATAAACCTTTAAAATGTTTATCTAACAAGTATCCTTTATACCTGTTTTCACTTTTATGCTTCTAATATTTAACTATATTGGAGCATGCAGAAGTGGGTTTGGAGAATTAAGTAGAGGATAAGGGCTTTGCTTGGTCTGAGAGATTATAAAAACCTTGTGGACAGGAATTAGGAGTTTTATTTTAAGGGAAAGGAGAATATCGTATATTTAGAATTGAAGGTTTGACTCCCCCAGGCTGAAGGCAACCGGTGATCCAATCAATCCACTCAATCCATTCTGACAATTACTCCTCTGCTGGCTGCGGGTCTCTCAATTTTCTAATTGGAAAGCCTACAGGTCTTACAAGGCAGAACTCAATCTTTGGTACATATCAGAGACTTCTGAAGTGGGCAGCCTTTCAGATGTTCAAGAATGGCTGCCCAAGGTTTAGAGGACTGAACTTTCATGGGGAAAATTTGCAACCTGTAGAGGAACTGGGTTCTAAAAAAGGGGCATGTCTCTGTAGAAAGAAATCCGAGGAAGCATATACATTGCTATGGTTTGAAACTAAACTAGAAACCCTGCAACTCAGGAGCAAGGTGGATGCTTCAAATCATCACTTGGCTCAAGTTATCAGGGAGGGTTCTTGTAGTGTCTTAAAAGGTTTTTTGAGGTGTCCTGTTTTCTCTTGTGGTCTGACTCACACACAGCATAATAGAGTGAGTTTGTTCTTGGTTGAACGTATTCTGCAAACCCGCTCATTAATGGCTTAGTAGCATTGTGTAAAACTCTGGCCTTTTAGCCATGGTTTAAATGTCATCAGTGTATTTGTATGCTCCTAATAGATGGGGGAGGCATTATCTATTATTAAACGGGGGAGAGCCATATTCTTCCTTTGCGCTGAGGAGGAACGCCACTGGTCTTTCTTGCAAGGGACTTTAAACACAAGCATCTTTGTACTGGATGGATGAGCAAAATGGTTCAGCTCCCATAGCAGCAAAGCACAATTAAAAATATATGCATCCTTCCTTTTTAGGAAAATGCCAAGTGGTGGCAAAACAAGAGTAACCTCATTATAACCTAGAGGAGGTGTTTCTAGAGAGCACAGGTTATATTGTTATGATGCTTCCGCAACCCCCAAAACTCTGCCAAGCAACTGCCTGGTGAGGTGCTGGCCCAAAGTTTTAATCCTCTCTCCAGGAAAGTCATTTATCATCGCAGATCACACACAGCCATCTTTTTCTGCCGAACAGGGCCTGCCCCAGTTATGGTTTCCTCCTGGGCATAAGGCAGGGCTGCCACTACTCCAGACTGACAGCAGACAGCCCCGAGGCGTTGGGATACAGGCATCCTTGTGTCTCTGTGAAGAGCTCAAACAGGACAGACTTCTAGAGAAAAAATGGCAGTTCTAAACAAGCCTCCCCAGTCCAATGCAGAGACAAATACCTGCGCAACCCGGTTCCAGCTCCCCTTAAATTCCCTGACAATGGCATCGAGTCACATGTTTTGGCTGCAGGCGCTGGCCGGCCTCGCGCTCCATCCCCCTTTGTTCAGAGAGGAAGAGGGGGAGGAGGAGGGGGCAGGCGCTGTCCATCCAGGCCCCCAGGCAGCAGCCATTCAGTCCTTCCACCCCGCTCTCGCGCGGCTCCTCGGACCTGCGGACCCAGCGCAGCTGGGACGGGAAAGACCCGGGGCTGGCTCCGTATGCCTTCCCGCAACAGCTGCAGCAAGTAGCCTCGTTCTGCATCTCCGAAGGGGCTCCTTTTCCTTATGCCCACCAGGTTTACGGCATCATGGTAAGTGACTAGGCTGATTTGGCACCTGTGAGAAAAGCCCAGCTGGGAGGAAGGAGGATGGTGTGAGGAGAGCAAGTCAGAAAGATCAGGAGGGATATCAAGTGGCTCCAGGAGGTGGGGAGGCAACGGCTCGTGCGGCATCTCTTCCAACAGAACTTCCACAGCGGTGGCTTCGGTCTTCCAGAGGACGCCTCCATGTCCAGTCACCTTTCACACGACTGCTGGAGGAAGCTATGCTTGGCCACCGGATGAATACCTTCCCCTCGCAGCAGCAGCAGCTGCTCCTCCTCCTCCTCCTCCTCCTCCTCCTCCTCCAGCAGGCTGGTCTCAGGCCCACTGGATGCCTGAGAGTCACAGTCCAGGGACTCGTAAATGGTGGGCAGTGTGGTCTGCTGGCTGAGGCGCTTCCGTAAGCCAACAAGCAGAGGCTGTGGCATGGAGGAGACGTCCACATTGTTGCCAAGATCAACCCAGGCTAAGGAGGGGAACTTGGCTGTGTCCTTCATGGTGTCTGTGAGCTCTTTCACAGTGGCTCGGGTCAAGTGGTTCCCGTTGAGGGAGAGGTGGGTGAGGCTGGGCAGCGACCACAGAAAAGGCACCAGAAAGCGCATCTTATCATCATTCAGGTCAGTGAAACTCAAGTCTATGGTGAGAAGGTGGTCACCACTGTTCTGCAGGTAACAGGCCAGATGCTGGATGTCGCGCGTGGAGAGAGCGATGCCAGAGAGATTGATGGCATCTTGGCTAAGCTGCTTCTGCAGGTTACTCTTCAGGCTAAAGAAGAAGCAAAACAGGAGCAGGTGGCTTTAGGAATAAGGGCTACCACCTTCAGAAACCTGGCATCAGCAGAGGGGGGCAATGACAAAATGTGTGACATCACCCAAATGCTGCAACTTGCCTACTTGGGTTGGATTTGGGGTGCAAGTCCACAGAGGCAGCATTTGCAGGATGGCATCACCGTTAGCCGGTCTAGTCTGGCGTCACTGTGGTTTGTGGCAGGGGTCGCTGGCTTGAGCCAGCTGTTTTGACCAAACCATTCCCTTCCATCTGCAGATACTCATCAGTCAATGTCAGGATTAGCCCAGGGAACTCCAGGAGACCATGCAGATTCAATCCAGCAAGGTTTATTAGCTACAACCTCTATCAAGAATCTTCCCAGACTGGAACTAGTTCCCAGGGTCAGTCAGTAAACACAGCCTGCATTCCTCATTCAGGGAGGTGCCAGCCTCATCCTCTTATCTCTTCCCCACGCTTCGGGAGACGAAAGAGGATTCTTCACTCCCCGACTCTGACCTCCATAATTCCATTCCATCACAGTCAAGGAGGGCTGCATTTGAGCCTCTCTTGTGTGGAGGTCTTCCAGCCCAATATCAGGGGACGAGGGATTACCATGCTAGACCCCTAATAAGTGCTTGCAAACCGTTCCACCCCACTGACATCTAGTTCCACATCCTCCGGCCAGTGATGGAAGAGCACCGCATGCCGAGGCTGCTCTGCATTCATGGCTGCCTATGAATGGCAGCATCAGCATGCTGTGGGAGCCCTCCCTGGGAACCAAAATGGGTTCATTTGCTGAAAGAGGGGGCAGAATTAAAAGAGGTGGCTTTGGCTGAGCTGTTGTCTTTGTAAACAATGATTTATGGATTTAATGCAATTCTGGCTTTTCAGTAACCATGGCTATAGAAGTGGGGAAATGTGGTGTACAAACCCAGCGTATGTGTGAACGCTTGTGGGATGGGTTGATTAAGGAGCAAGAATTGTAGAGAAGTTGGCTTCACACAACGCGCACTAAACAGAACTAGGAAGTTTGTGGTTTAGTGTGTTGTGGGTGTGTCTCTTTGGTGAATCAGCAACAAACGTGCCTCCGGCTCTTCACTGCCTGCCCTGGCTTTGTGGCAGATGCAGCCCCCGGGGGAAAATGGAAATCTCACTACCATGGAGGAAGGACTGCCAAGGATCCAGCGGCTGCAAACTTTTTTGCCTGCCACAAATCGTGGCTCTTCCAATCCCCAAGACTTGGAGGAACGGAGGACAGGTGGCCCCATTTCAATCTCTGCAGAACTGCAGATAGTGGAAACCCAGGGAAGTGCGGGGACTCTTCGGGGAACATTGCTCAGGAAATGAAATGGGGTTTGCTTGACTGGATGGGTTGGGGGGCTGCACCCCCTTTAACCAGCTGTGGCTAGAAATGGCCAGGCGGTCCCAGTTCAAGCCTAAGTTCCTTCCTGGCCTCCGGACAGAGAGGGCTGGGCTGGCTGCGCAGAGGGCACCTCCTCCCTGCTGTGGTCTTCCCTCCCCCCAGATGCATCCCCTCACCAGGTGGATCCAGATATGCTGCTCACCTCCTGCGGGACTTGCAACGGGGCAGCCCAGACCGATGCCATTTGGAATGCGGAGTCAAGTGGTAGATCAGCTGCCGGCAGATCCGGTCAGAGGACTTCCACGGGTCGTATTCCTGAAAGCAGGGAAGTGGCAAACGTCGCGGCCCTTTTCAATCCACAGAGCTGCCAGCACAACAGCTGCTGGTCCTCTCTAGACGCCAGCTGGCTCTCCAGACACTGGACACTTCCCTGCCAGGAAGGTCAACCCCCCGACCAGCTGCTCTGCCCTTCAAAAGGCTCACGTGGAAGAGAAGAAATCGGAAGACCACCATACAGCAATCAGGGTGCCCTACCGGCCACCTCTTGCTGGTGACCCTGGGAGAAGGCAGGCCCTTCGCCGGGAAGAGAACCAAACCCAGGACGCCCGTGGCTGCCTCCTCGCTTCCTCTGCTGCAGTTGGCAGCCAGGTCCCCCGGGCAGCAGCAGGAGAGGGTCCCCACCCCGCTGGCTGGAGGGCCTGCGTCTCCCTTGGCCCTTCTGCACAGGAAGGAGGGAAGCTGGCAGGACGGTCCGTTCCTGGCTCACCCTGCTCTCCAGCAGAGAAGGGAAGCACGAGGGCCAGAGAGCAACTGGCCGCCTGCCCCGCTCAGCCCCTGGCCGGAGCAGAAAGCGCAGCTGGCAGAAGCAGGTCCTGTCAGACAAACTGGCTCAGGAGCGGCTGCGAGCAAAGGTGGGCGACCCGCTGACGGCCCTTCTCCAGAGGTCTCAGAAGGCAGCTTAGTGCTGAAGCCCTCCTGGAAGGATGAGCCCCACACCCTACAACCCAAAGCCGTGGTCATCACCAGCAGAAACATGCGACCACCAAATGGAGCCTCCCCCTTCTATTCCTAAGAATCAGCTGTGAAGGACAAAGCAGACTGGCGGAGTTCCCAAAGGCTTTCCACTGGCTTCTCCCCCCAGTGCAGTGTGGGGCAATTCCATATCCCCCCAATGTTTTGGAGTGCCGCCCCCAAAAGCACACCCTCCAGGAGGGAGGAAAACAATGGCTGCAGTATCTGGAGGGCCTCTGGGCTGCCTCCCTCACCATTCCCCAGAGCTAAGCCAAAAGTGGAGCTGTTTTCTCTGCATGCCCGGGGGGGGGGGGGGCAAAATGAGGGTCTTTGCTGAAAAGCAACAAGATGGTGTGGCTGAAAATACAGGCCTAAGAGCCCCATCAGCTCTGCTCCCATTCAACAACGCCTCCAGCAATGGAGCATTCATCCCGGCCCTAGACTTCTTCAACAACATGTTGTGTAAGAAGTAAACGCTTGTGGAAGACGCCAACAGCACATATTCTCCCGTGCAGGATCTCCCTAGCTATCCAGGAATGCCAGCTTTTGGGAGGAGCTTGATTCCGGGGGTACTTTCTGTTCTTCCACCCAGGCCCTCCTCAGAGATCCAGAGACCTCGGGCCATTTCCAACTTTAGAGGTCCCTAACCACAATAAAAATGTTAAAAATGACACATAGAAACAAAATATACTTTTGTACCCCTCAAAAGAAGAGCAGGATAATCTGAATATTTTTAAACATAAAGAAATAGCGAGTGTCTAAACTGGAGACCAGCCCCAAAGTCCCCCCTTTTCATCCCCCAGCCAGCCCCACTTCTACCACTGTTTCCTCCAGTGGAAGGACACGGAGCAGGGATAGGAAAGTGACAGCCCAGATGACCCAGGGGTTCCCTCACATTTGCAAAGCAGGAGTCCCGGCTGGGCATCCTGCTGGCACCTCCTGGTTGAGATGACTTACTCACTGCATACGACCATCCTCATTTGGAGACTGTGTGAGTTCTCTGCAGAGGACGACTTGGGGAGACGTGGGTAGCCTGGGGGGGGCAGCTGACAGGACAGTGTGAAGGCATTAATCCCCACCCCTCGATGTCATCCAACCCATTGGCTCAGGGCATAGGCAGGATGAGGGCAAGAGTGAGCAAGTGCCTTGGTTGCTCCTGCTGCTGGAAAGCTCCTCCCGATGTTTCCTAGCTGAAATCTACGCCCCCCCCAACTTAGGCCACGTGCTTGAGCGCTGCTCTCCAGAGCCGGGGAGAGAAAGATGAGCCCCCAGGAAGTAGCATCTGTGGGGTCCCAGCAAGGAGTGTCACAACACAAAACCTGCCCCTTTTCTACATGTGCTGCGACATCACGTGCACGCCCAGATGGGGTGACTCATGACCTGATGCTGCAGCCCTGCTTCTGTCCTTCTTCCTAGGGCAACGAGAGCCCAGGTGCCACTGTCTGAGGCCAGACCAGAGGGGGCAGGCCCCAGTGCCCGTTGCTCTGGTGAGGGAGACAAGGCCTCTTCTGTGGCTGGACAGGCACTGGGCCATTTGTGGTCGGCCATCAGTGCCTCGTGACCACCTGGCCCTGCTCTTTCAGGAGAGGCGCCCTCCAGGCCGTTCCAAAGCAGCAAAGCTTTGCTGGAGGAGGTGCCTACGCAGGATTGCCTGAAGTGGGGATCCGTTTCCCTACCCAGAGACCTCCAGCGGCCCAAGTGCTGAAGGCGCCTTTAGCAGCCGGGCAGCCTTAGGGCATGTGCTACCTCCAAAGCGGTGTTAGTGGCCCTCACCTTTTTGGGGCATTGCAGGTCTCTGGCCAGGCTCATCAGGAGGTCGTGGGAGATGGGATCCACGAGGTTGAGGAAGGTGGCCTTCTTGTAGAGCACCTCATTGAGAAACGTTCCCTCCAGGCCAAGGTCCTACAAGAAAAGAGCAGAAGGGGCTAAGAACTGGGGGACCCTGGAGAGGGAGCCACCCAGCCGCACCACTGGCCAGCAAGCAAGGCAGGCCTTCAGAGAGTGAGGGTGCAGATCTCTTCGCCCAGGAGATGTGGGGCAGCCCCGGGGCTGAAAGGGCACCACAGACTGCGTCCTTGTGGCTGAAGTCCCCTGAAACTCTCTTTCAGTGTGACCTACACCTATCAGATTCTCCATCAGATCTTCAGTTCTTGGGGCACCTGCACCAACTGAACTTTATGATGGAAAAAAGCATCTGAAACCGCCAAGGTTGGAGGGCAACTGCCTGCACCACCATGAATCAGAGCCTGGCAAAGCTGCTCCATCCAGCATTTCTTCAAATCCAGCATTGGGAGGGGTGACTCAGTGTGCCCTCGCCCAGCTGCACTGCCCATACCTCTTCTTGATAGCTGGATCACCACAGCTCGTGCTCTCCAGCAAGGGTGCACAGCTCTCTCTGGATCAAGGGCGACGCCATTCTACTAAGGAGTAGAAAGGCCAGAGCAAATCCATTGGGGTGAACAACTGACTCTGGAAAATGCAACTACTCTCTAGCAGGGATTTTCACATTTTCACGTGTGACGTGAAGGCTGGGCCTGCCCCACAGACAAGACCAGGAAAATCCGGGCCTGGAAAAACTGGGAGAATCAGCATGGGGGCGGGGGGTTCAGCCATCACGTCAGGGCTGCAAGGGGTCCCTTTTGCTCGGGCACAGCCTGTGACATCTCTGATGCCCACTTGGGTGATCTCTGGGAGATCCTCATGCAGCCAGGCCCACAACCGGTGCCCCTCTGTCTCCAGGATAGACTACCGTTTTCTGTATTGGGGACATCCTGAAATGTCAGCGAATACAAAATCCCGCGAGGGGCTGATCGTTTCCCCCCATCTTTGCCGCGGCTTGCCTTCTGGAGGCTCCCCGGCCCGACAGAGCTGGAGATGCTTCGGACGGCCATGCCCGACGGAGCCCCGGCGCACCGAAGCCAAAGCGGGCCCAGCGCCCACGCGAAGAAGCTTCGCGCCGGCCGCAGCATCCCCGTCGCCGGCCCCGTGGCTTTGGCCTTGCGCGGCGCCGCCTTCCACCCCACCGGCCCGGCCGATAACCCTGCTCCGACCTGCAGCCCCCCGCCGGGCTGGGCGCTCAGCCGCAGCGCCCCGCTCCGCCGGGCAAGCGCCCGCCCCGCCCGCCTCTGCCGCGCCGCGAGTCAGCCGCCGCCCCAGCTCGGCCTCCCGGAGAGGCGGAGGCTCCGCGCGCCCGGGACGCGGCGCCTCCCGGGTGCTCGGCCTTGCAGCTCCCTCGGGCGAGCAGGAGGGAACAAAAGGCGCGGGCAGGCCGGCAGGTACCGCGCGGCGGCGGCGGCGGCGGCGGCAGCGGTCCCCGGCGCCGCCGCCCTGCTCCGGCCCCCGCTCCCGCCGGGCAGCCCGCCCGCCGCCCGGTCTCCCCCTCCCGCGCCGCCTGGAATGAGGCCGGACAGGCGAGCGGCGGGGGGCTCCGGGGCTGCGGCGCCCGCCGGCCCAGTTACCTTTCGGAGCAGCCGGAGGAGCTGCATCGCCTGCTCGCGCTTGTGCTCGCGGAGGGTGGCCTGGATCTCGCGGATCCATCCCACCCGCCTCAGGTAGGGCGCCGCCGGGCCGTTCTTACGCAGACCCCCGGGCGGCTTCTCGGAGCCGAGCAGCAGCGAAGCGAGCCGGCAGTCCGGGCTCCGGTGCCGGGGCGGCTCCTCCGGGCGGCTCCAGCCGCGGAAGGACCTCTTGGAGCAGGCGGGGACGCCCGTCGCCTCCGCGCCGCTCTGCCGGCTCAGCCGGGAGCCCATCGCTGGCCCGCCCGCCGAGGCCAACTCCGCCGGCCGGGCGCTGACGGCCCCGGCCCGGGGAACAGCTTCGCGCACCGCGCCGCGGGCGCCCAGGCGGCCGGCCAGGCTCACGGGCAGCGCAGTGCAGCGACCGGGCGCCCCTCCTGCCCGGCTGGCGCCTTCCCGCGCGGTCCGTCGGCGGCCGCCCCTGCCTGCCTGCGTCCGCTCGCGGGACGCGGCTCCGTTTCGCCGGGCACGTGCGCGCGGCGCGCCGCCGGGAAGGAGCCGATCCTCGGCGGCGCCTCTTGTCCCTGGGGACTCGGCCCCGCTTCTCTGCTGAAGGTGGCTTAGCGCTGGGAGGAAGGGGCGCCGGCGAGAGCAGGGATCGCGAAACTCCGCGCGGGCCCCTCCGCGGCAGTGCAGACCGTCCCCTTCGGTCCTTCTGGGGGTCCCTCAGAGGCCAACAAGGCGGCCCTGAGTCGGGCGCTCTGCCTGCTCCGCTCCCCAGCAACATGGGGAGTCATTCTGGGGCCCGCACGGATTAGGCCAGCCCGCTTTTCAGGTAAGGGCGTTGGGGTTGGGGTAGAGGCCCAGCCTGTAGTGCAGAAAGAGAACCTGCTGTGCTCCCCTGTTCTGCTCGATGGGGGAAAGGGTCTCCGTGGCTTTGCGATGTGAAAAAGAAAAGCAGGTGGATTTCAGTTTGGTATCAGGACAGTGTCCTGACGGTAAGGATGATGAAGTTGTTTAAACAGGCTGGGTGGCCCATCAGTTGGAGATGCTGGATTCTGCCCCAGGCAGGGGTTGCATTCAATGATCTCGAAGGTCCCTTCTGATCTCTGACTCTGTGCAGGATCACACAGACGCTTTTGCTCAAGCTGTTTGGCTTACGCTCACGAGTGCAGCTGTTGCAACCTATCCTCCCAGCGCAGTGGCTGAGCCCTTCTGGATTCTGGCGTCCTTTTCTGCTGTTCTTCAGTGCCACGAGGTTCCTGTTCCAAAGCTGCTGAGCTGCTGGGTTAAAGATGCTCCCTCGGTTTTGGAGCACGGTTCCCGGTCACTGTGATTAGGGGATTGTCACTCAGTTGCTTGCGTAAGTGTGCCATACCATAGATTTGAGTAAAGTGTGTGTAAAAGTCACAAAATTTCCATTGTCCCATTCCAGGCAGTGAACAATGCCTCAAGATAATGATGTGGATCACCAACATCCAAGTGAGCTAAGCCAGGAAGGAAAATCATCCATATTCTAGGAGAACCCTCTGAGCTGGCCAAAGCCACCCAGATCATATGCCTCAGTGCTGCAGCCCCAGTTCCATCGGGCTCCAGGGCCCGAATCCTGTGGCTGAAGGGAGAAAGACAGCCTCACCTTGGGTCAGCTCAAATGGAGATGCAAAGCCAACGATTCAGTTTAGAAGCAGAATCTCTCGAAGGCAGCCATCAGGTCACACAGGCATGTCTCCCCCCAGGTTCCCTCTTGAGCCTCACTTTCCCCGGAGTGAGCTGGCTGCCATTCTAGTGGCCTCAAGAAGCTTCTGCTGATGTCGTTCTGAGCCAAATTGTGCACTGAATTCCCTCTCTCTCTTCCCAACCATCGTTTGGACTGGCATCCTTTTTCCCCCGAAGGTGGTGGGCTGGAGCAGAGCCTGTTCCCGTGAGGACATGAGTGATCTTCACCTGGGAGCTCTGGATCGGGGTTTTCCACAGGTGCCTGGGTGGGAGCCAGGCATCGCAGAGAGATCAAAGAAAGAAGCCAGGGCGCTCCTCTTGGCCGGAGTGGACTTTCACTGCATGAAAGGAAGGCCCCAGGCCCTCAGGGCAAACTGGACAG
Source organism: Python bivittatus (assembly GCF_059951505.1). NCBI lineage: Eukaryota > Metazoa > Chordata > Lepidosauria > Squamata > Pythonidae > Python > Python bivittatus. The sequence goes on along the minus strand of NW_028277070.1, from coordinate 716,356 downwards.
AAATTAGTAATCCATCAACTCTTGGTATCCACCAGAAGCTTTCCATTAAACAGCCCTTTCTTTCCTTCAGTTTCTTCAAGGCTGCTTGTCTGGATCCGTTGGTTCTCAGGGGGCAGCTGGCTTGTCTCCCACCACTGGAGCTGTCCTAGCCAAGTAGGTCTCTGTCCACACATGATGTGGCCCTCAGTGCAAGATGTCAGCAGGCCCTTCACCAGCTCATCCACCCCTGTATGCAGGACATATTTCAGCAGGGAGGTCATGCTTGCCGGTTATTATGGGATACTTCAGCTGAGACTGGCACCATCTAACTTCCCAAAGTGCTGCAGTAACAATGCCTGAAACAAAGTCAGCCTGTTTCAAAGCCTGAAGTCTCTCTTCAGCTGGCAAGAGTTCTGGTATTTTGTCTACAGATCCAGGGTTCACCTGGCTTATTACCACACCACACCACACCAGAACCCACCCATCCTCTCTCCCACACAAAGCAAACTTCCTCATAGCAGAGTTGTTGTTGGGTTAAAAATCAGGCAGCGGGAACTTCCCAGACAGGCTGTCAGCTGCCATCTCCTTCTTTCTGGTCGGTGCCGAATTGCTAGTTTCCTCTCCGCCTTCCACCCTCCATCGTGCATCATCCCGCTCAGTCTAAGCCAAGAGCCGCGCAGACATGGCTGGTCCCTGCCGTTGTGCTGGAAAGGCTGCAGGGAGCTTGAGAGCATCCCAGTGCAGCATTCAGTACAGCAGACCATCCATTTCTCTGGACCTCGCTTCAGACTTTGGGTGGAATCTGAATTTAGACTTCTCCAAGCCAAGAATAAAGTCCGTTACTTGAGCAATCAGTTTGGACTCTGCTTAGGCAACTTTTGTGTCCTATGAAGACTTTACACATGTGGGAAGTGCCATTGCCATTTGAGTGACATTTGTCTCTTGTGGATGCCCTTCCCCACTTTTAACCAGGTGTGCTCCAGCCGGCTCTTTGGGCCCTTTTGCGCCTCCTTTGATGGGCGCTCGAAGGAGGGCATCTGGCAAGTGGGGCGTTTCCAGGAGGTGCACAATCTGATGGGAAGAAGCCCTCCTGGGCAAGGCAACCCGTATGTGGGCTGCCTGATTGCTGATCTTTCTCCTGCCTCTGTTTCCATTCCGCACAGTCCCTGACTTCCCTCTAGAGCCATAAAAAGCTAACAAAAAGCTTGCACGCTTTGAGGGGCTGTCAGAAGAAGAGGAAAACATGCTACTTTAGTGTGGCTTTTCTCACTGGCACGTAGCTGCTGCACAAACCTGCCTCTTTTATGTGACAGCCACATAATGTCACCTTCATCTGGCCACTCTTAGCTGTTCTGGTGTGGGCTCTGGGGACAATCTGTGCATCACCAACTGTGTTGTTTTTGCTCTAGTCAGTGACCTGGGGGTCAGGATCAGTCCTGTTTCTATTGGCCACCCTAGGTTGGTGTGGGCACACCCCACCCCTTTGGTCAGTGGGTCCTATCTTTCAGGCCCATTCTGGACCCTCCTCCTGTGTCCAAGGGGAGACCAACTCACATAAAACGCTTGTGCCAAACTATTTGACACCCATCTCATGCCACTCCTGCGACGCATTAAGGAGACTGCTGGGTGGATGTTTCCCTGCCAGCTGACAATGTTTATGGAAGGGGGGAATAACGTTTGGGAATCCACCAAGCCCAGTGCTCACCATGCCCAGTGCCCTGAGAATAAGGCCAGCATGATCTGCTAACATTGTGCCTCTGGCAGGCTCAGGGATTGCCAGTGGGGCACAGATAGAATGCCAGTGCGATTTTCTCCTCTCAGGGACTGACACATTGCACTAGGTGGCTGTGAGGGGGACCCAATGCTGGTGCAGCAGCTGAGGACACCTTAAGCCTGCCTAAATGAGACAAAGTCCCAGGGATGCAGCAGAAAAAGGTTGATGGTCCATGTTCATTCCACAGGTAGAAGAAGGTGGGGCAAGACCCACCTTTTATTTGAATTTACTTTCTAAGCAGCTTCATTAAGGTATAAATACTTTAAAGATATAATCATGATGGCTTTTAATGGGACCTGGGGTAGGGGAGAACATTATTTTCATGACTGATGAAAATCTCAGTTGGGTTCCATTTTAGTGAAGGAGAAGATATATTCCTCTTTTCTGCTCTGCCTCCTCTCCAGAAAAGAGGCTGGATGTGGAGCCTCCTGCCAGCCCGGGGGCTTCCCTTTTCTCTGTGCCCCCAAGTCTCCTTTCCTATTGTGGGGAGAGTCCTAGAGTTGGAAGGGCCCACTGAAACCCCTGGAATCCAGATTAAGCATCTCCAGCAAAGGAGAGCCCATCCTTCTGTGCTGTGTTGGTTCTGCTGCTGCTTCTGGAGCCAAGCAGAAGAGGGGAGCGGCCCCCTCCTCAGGCCAGAAGGCACAGACTGAGTCATGCCGTGATGCTCCTCCATGGGTCCCATTCAGATCCATTAAATGGCTTGTTCCAGGTATTTCAGCCCACCCATAACCATGAAGCTGCTCCTCACTTTTCCCTGTGAGTTGCAACCACAGTAAACGGGAATGAAGTCCAAGGAGAGGAAGCTTTGGCACTCAAGGATCTGCAAGCCTGTCTTCTGTCCAGGCCATTGGCTCCCTTCCTTCTTGCCCCTCCCCTTTATAAAGTTCACCTGCTGCCGCTGCTGCCGCTGCTGCTACTGCCACCGCCGTCACCACGCAGCTCTTACCTAACAAACCAAAGGCCACCAGGAAAGAACTGCCAGAGAAGTGTCCTGGCAACTTCGAGCCCAGAGCCCAGTGGCACTAAGGTATGGAATTCTCAGAGGAGGGGCTGCTTGGCAGTGCAAATGGTCCAGTTAGCTGGGGGGGGGGGGACCATTTTGCCACCCTCTGGACAGAGAACAATGTTGATTCCTTAAGGCACGGGAAGCAAGCTGGTGCTTTCTCTCATCTGCTCTAAGACTCTCCCTTCCCCTTGCATAACAACTGCCTGTTGCTCTTCCCCGAGGACGGGAAGGCCATCAAGAGTTGCTTATAGTTAGATAAAGTTGCAGAAGGTATGCTGGGGCTTCAGAGATCAGAGCCACATGTTCTGGGATGGGGGCATTTCTCAGCTGTTGGCTTTCTGGGGTTCATGGCAAGCCACTTGCCAAACCAATGTCAGTGCGGGACGTTCACCCCGTTCCCCTCCCTCCAGGAGGGTCTGGGCTGGGCGGGCAGGAACTATTCCTGCCTGTGACATCAAGGTTTGGCAGATAGCAGCATCCAGGTTGTCCCAGAGCCGCGCTCTGAGCCTGGAGCCTATTGTTCTGGACAGTTCGTCTTGGCAACTGATGGACCCCAGACATCCAGGTGGCTTTCATGCCAAAACAGCTTTGCACAGGTTCCCATGGGGTGAGGCCAGGTGAAGGCTCAGGAGTGGTGGGCATTCTTTTCCATAGGTCCCCCCTTTGGGCCTTGGGGAGCAGGCAGCTGAGCCCTTCCCGCCAGTCCTTCATGTCGCCATGACATGTGCAGTGTGAACTTGCGATGGGACCAGTGCCCCGTGTTGGATGCACCCCAAAAGGCCAGTCAAAAGTGAGGCCCAAGAGTTGCATCTGGGGGCAGTTGGAATATTCTGGACAGTAAGGAGGTCCTAGGGAGGTCCTAGGGAGCCCTCCCCCAAATGAGGGAGGGGGGCTGGAAAGAATGACTGGTGAGATGATACTAGAGGCTCCTGTGTCTTCCCCAGCCAGAGGGTGGCCTGGGCAATGGGCGACCCCCACCCAAACCCAGGAGATGGTGGTGCCTGGTGAGCTTCCCCTCCTGTGGGTGTCTCCCAATTGTTGGAAAATACTAAGCCCGGTTGAGCTTGCCTCCAAAGCATTAAAGCAATGGATGGTGGTGGCCCTTGCATGGCAGAATTTGGGGAACATGCTTCAAAATCACACCAATGCTTTACTGCTTCGGGGGGGGGGGATTGTGTCCTTCCTTGCATGCAAGTTCGGCAACTGAAATGGCAGCAAAACAGTTTTGCAACTGAAAGTCAGGTGGCTTTACAAATTGGATGGATGGATGGATGGATGGATGGATGGATGGATGGATGGATGGATGGATAGATAGATAGATAGATAGATAGATAGATAGATAGATAGATAGATAGATAGATAGATAGATAGAGATAGGATAGGATAGATGATAGAGATAGAGATAGAGATAGAGATAGAGATAGAGATAGAGATAGAGATAGAGATAGAGATTGATAGGGTAGGTATGTAGGTAGGTAGATAGATGATAGATGATAGATAGATAGATAGATAGATAGATAGATAGATAGATAGATAGATAGATAGAACGAACGAACATGGAAGGGTCTGTGTGCATGTGCAGAGTCCCCAGCCACAGAATAGGAAGTGGATGCAGAGAGGGTACAATTTTATTATATGGAATTTATCACATCATATATCAATTTATCATATATCTTTTAAATTTGAAGGGGGGGAACCAACTTTTTGTAACTGGAAGACTATACTTTCATTTTAAAAATTGGAACACTAAGGGATGGAAATGATGTAGCCAGAAACAAAATCACAGAGCCCAAATTTTGGAGGTGTTAAGTGGCAATCTTTTGCCTTTATTTTACCCAAGTAACAACAACAAGATCTGCAGGGAAGGTGAAATGGGGAACTCAGGTCAGAGTCAGATCAGTGTTCCATGCATGTTATGCTGGGAGAGGAAAATCTGGCCACCCAGAAGTGTTCTGTAGACCCATTATTCAGGTTATTCAATTGCCTGAAGTTCTTTCTCAACCTGGGCGTAGTTTTTCCAGCCTGTTCTAATCAGATGTTTCCATTTGCTGAAAGAAGTATTTTCTCAAGGTTGAACGCAGCCACCTTGATTTCAAACAGCTTTGCTGAGCTAGATACCTTGGTTAGAATAGAAGTAGAACAACTGTGGCAAAAGAAAGCAAAGATAGCCCCAATAGTAATAGGCACCTTGGGTGCAGTCCCAAAACATCTGGAGCACCACCTGAAGACCATCGGCATTGACAAAATCACCATCGGTCCATTGCAAAAGGCAGCTTTACTTGGAACAGCTTATGTCCTCCGACGATACCTTTAACACCACCAAACAACAAGATCTGCCTATCTCAGGTCCTTGGGAAGGACTCAATAGTTGGATAAAAATGTCAAATCCAGTCTAAACATCTGGCTGACTGTGTGATCAACCACCACATCATCATCATCATCATCATCATCATCATCATCATCATCATAGAACAAATGGTTGAGGAAGAAAAGCATACATTGGCTGATTATGTAAGACAGCCAAGAACAAGCACTGATGCAAGTTAAAAACTGGAACTTACTGAATGTGCAGGAAACAAAACATGAATATGGAAATAATTAATAAAAACATGAACAGAATGCTGGCAAGGAAAAGCATTGTATGGTCAATTTCTACAAAAGATCGAGGAGAAAGTGGATAAAGATAAAACCTGACAATGGCTTACCACTGGAACATTGAAAAAAAACTGAACACTTGATTTTGGCTGCTCAAGAGCAAGCTGTTCAAACCAATGCAATCAAGGCCAGATTTGAAAAATCATCAAATTATTCAAAGTGCAGATAGATCATATATTCATCAGCTCATGCAAGAAGATCACACAAACTGATTATAAACAACAACATAACACAGTTGCCAAAATGGTTCACTGGAACATTTGTAAAAATTATCATGTGCCAGGAATGAAAAATTGGTGGGAACATACAGTTGAAAAAGTAGTAGAAAATGAGCAGGTTAAAATGTTGTGGGATTTCTGAATACAAAGTGATAAAGTCTTGGTGCAGAATACACCAGATTTAACTGTGGTTGAAAAGAAGAAAGGGTGGATAATTGATGTGGCAAAATCAGGGGATAGTAGAATAAGGGACAAAGAATTGGAGAAGATCATAAAGTATCAAGATCTGAAAATTGGAGTTGAAAGATTATGGCATAAACCGGCTGTGGTGGTCCCAGTGGTTATCGGCACACGGGGTGCCATACCAAAAAGCCTTGGATAACACTTTAAAAATCTACGCATTGACAAACTTCCTACCTGTCAATTATGAAAGGCCGCACTGTCTGAATCTGCACGTATACTACGCCAATACATTACAACATCCTACGTTCTTGGGAAGAACTTGATGCGAATGAAGGCCAACACCAGCTAAAGAACTGGCAGCTGTGATTTCACGTTGATGTGTAAATAATAATAATAACAATAATATCCTGCAATGATACCTTTAACACCATCAAATAACAACATCTGCCTATCCCAGGTCCTTGGAAAGGACTCGATCGGTGGACAAAAATGCCAAATCCAGTCTAAACATCTGGCTGACGGTGCGACCAATCCTAATAATACCGTTTATCCAGAGCGCTTGCTGTTGCATCCGATTTGGAGCAACATTTTCAGTGCTGCAGTCAAATTGCATCTCTTTTGGGTGGAGACATCACATTGTTCAACTTTGTCATAATTTAGCTCAACACCATTATTTAAAAAGATGTATTCTGTCTATTTAATAGAGCTATGCAAAGTCAGAGCCCCAAGGCTTGAACCCAGGACTGCCCTTGGAGGTGGGATGAATGCTTCATGCTCACCCTGCCCCAAGTCAAATTCTCTGCAGGATTCCAACTTTGTTCCCTGGGGGCTTGCTTGTATGAGGCCCCGTGGTAGAGAAGGGAAAGAAAGGTGAATATTGGTTCAGCTGTTGAGGGGTTTATCCTCAAACCACACTGACTCCTGCTGTGTTTACAGAACAGCCTTAAAGACCAGTGGCTGCATTTGCACAACATCCTAAAGTTGATTAGGGTTACCCATAGTAAATTTTTTGGCTTAATGTGTTGTGCAAATCCAGCCTCTTTGGTTAGTTTATGGTTTGGTTTATTATGTGAAACCAGAACACCTGAATCACTGGATTCTAAGGGCTGGAAGGAAGCCCTGATGTTCACTTGTTAGGAACAATGGTTCCACCAGCTCTATATCAAGAGCATCTTCTCTTGTTGCTGTGGTCAAAAATTAACTTGGTTGAGCACATTTATTACACAGAAAGACTGTCAGTAAATCTTGAGGGAAACAGAGCAAGATGCGTTCCCTCAATGGGGAACTAATCTTTACCCTGCCCACTTGTCCCCGTTTCTCTAGAGGTGAGGTGATGCCAAGCTCTGGTTGGCCAACCTGAGACACTGCAAACTGGCAGGGCAGGTAGGATGCACCCCAGTTAGGCTTCCTGGGAAATGTCGTAGAACTTGTCCAAGCAAACAGTTGTGGGGGTTGAGAAACCGCATCCGGTATGAAAAGCTTATGACAAAGGAGGACCTGGGCTCAGATTAAAGGCGGGGGGGGGGGGGCGGGGGGGACAGGAATTGGATTCCTTGTGAGCAGGATATTTATAGGAGATTCCCGAGGGCCCAGATCACATCTTTTAAGCGTCTCTGGCTGAAATATCAACTTTTAGCTACTCTTCTTCAATATTTACAATAAGCTGGACTCAAAGGATATTATATACAGTATTTGTTAAGAATATTTTACAAGATAAGGATATTATTATAGGTTCAGTATAAAGCCATGATAATAGGCAAATATCCTTTTTCACAATATTTCAAATTAAATGGAAGAAAAGGTTAAATTATATCAGCTGGGGAACAATAGATGTGCTTGATGCTCTTCTTTGGGGAAACAATGCTGTGGTTTTCTATTAAAAGAGGAGTTTGACCTAACAAGAAATTTCCTTCATGAGTTTAAAGGGAATAATAGCACCCAAAATACTTTAAAGTTTTTAACCTTCCATTTTGCACGGAGGCAGCTGGGAAGAGAACCGTACTTCTCCTTCGCCCCTGCTCTATGACCTCAGTTTCTATCAGGATGGCTTTTGCAGATGACTTTTCTGAAAATTAAGAAGGCGTCAGGCAAAGTGGGAAATCAAGCAGGTGTGTTGTGAAAACAACTAGCTGGGATTCTGGTCCTGATGCAATCAGCAGTTCTGAGGGACCTTTAGCAGGAAGAGGAACACAATCTCATGCCTAGATAGGCAGGCAGGTTCCAGAGGGTGCAACTACTTCATTCAGTGACTAGTTTTATTCAAGAGATGCAGTGTGAAACTATAACAGTCCTCCAGTACTTGAAGGGCTGTCGCAGGGAAGAGGGTGTGGAGTTATTCTCCACGGCTCTTGGGGGTAGGAGAAGAATCAGTGGGTGGAGGCTGTACAAAGGGAGATCCAGACTTGACATAAGGAGGAATTTCCTGGTTGCGAGAGCGATGATGCCATGGAAGAGCTTGGCTCCTGGAGTCGTGGCTGTGGGGAAGCTTTCAAGCCAAGGTTGGACAGCCATTTCTTGTGGATGGCCTGAGGAGGACTGGACCTCCAAGGTCTCTTCCATGATTCCGTGATTCTATAAAATCTCCATTTGAAGAGAGGGTTAGGGTTAGTGGTTGAAGCAACTAATATTAAACTAATATTAAGTGACTGAAGTAACTAAAAAAGAAAATTCATAATAAACACTATCATTAAAGAAAATATTTTTAGCTTTAGCCCCTCATCAAATTTAGCTTAATTTTCCTGTCATAAGGAAATACTTTTTTTAGCTTTTGCTCTGTCTTTGAAACAGAAAACTTTGCCAAATACAGTATAACAAACCAAACACCTAAGGCTGTTTTGTTCAAAAGCTGTTCCAAAGGTTTAGAAGATGTCTCGTGCTCTGTTTTTTCTAAAGTGGAGATCAATTAACAGTGTAATTCGAGATATTTTTACTGAGTCCAAAATGCCCTAGTTCAAGAGAAGTGACTCCCAGGTGCCAAATAGAGCATTATGTGGTGAAATAAAGCATCAGTTTCCACGACAGTATTGGGAGCTGAAAGACCCCCTTACAGTCTCCCCTCAGCAGGAGGATCAAGTGCCGCCCTTTCCCCAGTCTGCTCAGGAGCGAGACAAGGGACCCAGCGGCCTGGCCCTGCCACTCTTCCCCGCAAGGCCAGCCAAGAGGAGCAGGAACCTGTCCCAGGCAGGGTGGGAATGCTTCGGCCGATGTTGCAACCCTGAGAGCCAGCAGGTCAATGATCCACTAATCCTGGGCAGTTCGGTTTAGCTTCTGCGTCCTCCCAAGGGCCGTTCGTTGCAAGAAGCCAGCGGGTGCTGATTAACTCTGGGGCCCGGGAAGGGAGAAGCATCAGGAAGCCAGGGCCATAGGCACTCCCAGCAGAGTGGCTGCGGGGCCTTGGTCCTCCCTGGCGAGCGAGGAGGAAGGGAGCGATGTAGCTGGCAGGGCCCCTCGGCTCTCGCTTTGAGCAGCAGCTGTGAGCGGGAAACCAGGACATCAGAGCCATCCTCCCGGTGGTCCAAGATGGACTCTTCTGTGCTGCTGCTGGAGATCTCTCCCAGTGACTCTCAATTTATCCACGGAGAGCTGAACTCAGGCAGTTGTGGTGGTGGCGGTGGCGGCAGCTGGGGCTTCAAAGAACCAATGGAAGGGGGACTTTGCCATGGGAGCTGCCCCACACCTGGTGAGCTTGTTCCATTGCCACAGGTGCTGCCCCGCATTATACAAAAAAATCATCCCGCATATCAGACCCCTTGATCTTCCCCAACTACTTCTTCCAGCGTTTTTCTTTCCAGGGAAATTCCACAAGGGAGGAAAAGAAGGAATCATTGTAGATTGCTTTTGGATTGGAAGGAGCCTTGCTTCCGGACGTTGCTCCATCACAACAGGTAATGGTGGAGAGAGCACTTCTCTCTGGCCCATTATCTCACACAAGGGTTCTGACCTTCAGCATATGGGGTGAGAGATCACGGAGGCTCTGAACTGCCGGTTCTGGGGGGAGTGTGTGCTGATATTGGGTTGTGCTGGTTTGTGGCTCGTTCAGGAGGCATGCAATAGACTGCACAGCCTGTTCTTGTCATGACTTGAGGTTCCCCCCAGGCTCTTTCGGTGATGGTGCTTTCTGGTGATACATAAAAGAAGGACCTCTGTGGGTGGCAGAGGGGCTGGAGAAGGAGGATCAGCCTGATTATTTGGCCATTATTTCAAATGTGATCAACATTCCCATTTGTTTACAGGACCCATCTTTGTTACCTTCTGGATAGTCTCCATGACAACATGAGCTTTGCAACTATTATCATGTAGAATACAGCAGTGCTTATGTATCTGGAAAGTAATCAGTTGTGTCTCTGTCCTCTGGGGCTCTCAGAACAATGTCATATTTCTAAACATTGAATAAAACTACAGGAAACCTCTTGATATCTTGAGGCCATCTACCACAAGAAGTTTGAGGCCAGTACACCAATTGAGGCCATCTACCATGAGAAGCGTCACCCAACCCTTGGCCCGACCTCTCCCTTAGTGGTTTGCCATCTGGGACGGATTGCATGTTTCTCTCTGGGGTGAAATGTCCTTGCTTCGGCCTTTACTCATATGGTGGTTCTGCTAATCCTCCTCTCCTTTATTTCTCAAGAAACATGAACACGAGGCACTTGAAGATTGGGGCCCTGACGGCAGCGCTCTTGGTTCTCGCAGGTTGTGTGGGGCTGTTCTTTGGGCTGTACTCGAGGGCACTCCCAGCTCAGCCAGAAGGGCACACCTATGCAAAGGCAGCTGTGGCCACAGATGCAGGCCCCTGTTCTAGCATTGGGAGGTAGGTGTTGCTGGAAGACCTGCCACGTATTCCACGGAAGCCCTGAAATCTGGCCTGGGCGGAAGAAGGGCTGCAGATCCCTTCTTGAAGGTACAAAAACAAGCAAACAAAAGCCAGACAGCCTCCAAATGATGTCTGATGTGAAAGCTCCACCACAGGAATTTGCTTTTACTATCAAACAGAAGAGAGCCAGTTTGGTGTTGTGGTTAAGGGCCGAAAGGCTAGAAACCGGGAGACCCTGAGTTCTAGTCCCGCCTAGACATGAAGCCAGCTGGGTGGCCTTGGGCCAGTCCCTCTCTCTCAGCCCTGGGAAGGAGGCGAGGGCAAACCACTTACCAAGAAACTGCACTTGCCAGGAGTCAACACTGCCTTGAAGGTGCAAAAACAAGCAAACAAAAACCCCTCAAACACAGCAGCACCCACTGCTCTTTCACACAAAAATCCACTCCTAATTACCGCTCTTTATTTCAGCAGCGTAACATAGGAGGTGAGTATGTTTCTGAGTCTGTATCCTTTGATGAATAATTGGGAGTTAAACATCATTTCTGATCTATTACAAACCAGCCACCTACCAGCAGTTCCCGGTTGGCTGGCTGCCCCCCCCCCAAAGAACATTGACTTCTTCAACCAGTTATTTCAAGATCTGGAGCCCTAACAAAAATCAAACATTTGTGACTTGCTTTGGCACCAAGTTTGATGGAGGGATCTGCAGGATTCTGCATCTGGCCAGGGGCAGCCTGGGAAATCCTTGAGCAACATCTCCAAACTTCTACACAATTGTTGGTCTTGACCAGAAAGTTTGACTTTCAAGAGACTAGTGGGAGAACTTTCTAGATTTGGAGAATACCTTCTGCCAGCTGCGGTCTCCTTAGATATCCTTGCTGCCCAGGGCCCAAATCCTCTCCTGGGAAGCTTCACACAATGTTTATCTTCTACCATGCAGGGACATCCTTCAAAAAGGGGGATCTGCTGTGGATGCTGCCATTGCCAGTCTCCTATGTGTGGGCCTGATGAACCCCCACAGCATGGGCATTGGAGGGGGCCTTTTTTTCACCATTTACTCGGCAGATGGTAAGGAGAGCAAGAGCTATGCTAACCCTGTTTGGGGATTCCAGAAGATGGGCATGGAAGACTATGGCTGCCCTTCCCAGGTCTGCTGATCAATGGGCCTTCACCTACTTTTGGCATCCAGATTAAATCCACCATATTGTGAAAACAAGTAGAAGTGATAAGTCCACACATACACACATGGTCATGCTAAGATCTTTTAAAAGGTGTCCTGAAGGAATGGTTGGCTTGTTCAGCATGTCAAAATAGGTTGTGCCCAGCCATCCTAACAATTAGGAATGGAAGGGATTTGTGAGCTTATAGTACAGTATCTGAGCAACTCAACTCACTTAAGCAACCTCAGATACCTTGGAGATTCTTCTTCATTCCTGCTAATGTTCACCAAGATAATGGAAAGCTGGCATGCTGCCGGAAAAGTGCCAGAGTCCATGTTTAACTGTTTCCAAGAATGCTCCTGGAATACACAGTGCTTCCATGAGTTTTTTCCCTTATGGGGAAAAAGGTTGGGTGCTTCAACCCCTGTTCTGCTTAGAATAGTGTCTGCCTTTACACGCACACATACACACACGCACGCGGGCACACACACACGCACACACACACGGTTATCTGGAACATGAAATAGCCTTCTGGGAGCAAGATGGGAGTGGGAGTGGGAGTGAGGAATGGCGCAACCTGGCCCTATTGTTTTCTGATAAATGGGCATTTGGTGACAGATTACCTACCACGGGGGCCATTTGGTGACACTGCCCATAAAATGCTGTCATATTCCAGATATGCCTATTGGACCAACAGTACTTAGCTATCAAAAAGTAATGCTTCTGTTTCAAAGAACAGAGAAAAGAATAGGGGTTAGGGCAATGTCTAGATAACATACAGAGAAATAGGTGGCAATCCATAATTATGATCTGCCACAAACGTAGGGCATCCATAGTGACCTTTGTTTTTGAAATGCAGAAGCATTGCAAAGAAACCATTCAAGCTGATCCCTGACCTTTCTCTGAATTATGTCTTGAAGACATTGCTCTGAAGCCTCTGGGCCTAGATAGATCTGTGCATTAACCTGTCAAAGGGTGGTAGCAGGACCTTATCTTGTTCCTTATCTTCCAAGGGAAAGTGGAAGTCATTAACGCCAGGGAAATGGCACCCAAGAATGCATCACGAGACATGTTTGGCAACAACACAGCTCTGTCCCAGAAAGGTAAAGTAGGAGGCACACACTGTCAGTTTGGCTGGCTGCACATATGAACCACCTCTGCATCATCATGAGCTTGGGGTCCATGGGCCTCAAAAGAGTCTGAAGGTGGCCAGGCTCAGGGATGGTTGGAATAGTTTGTCTGGCAAGAACCACACACTGTGCAAGAAGACGCATGCCTTCGTGGCCTTGTTCATTTATTCACTCACATTGATCTTCCTGCCTGTGATCTAAGCTGGGTGGTCATCAGAGATGCTCTAGGGGATCCTGCACTAAGCAGGAGGGTTAGACGTCTTAAGGTTCCTTCCAGCGCTATGATTCTAGGCCTTGAAAGTACACAATAAGAACTAAAACCATACATTTTGCAGGTAAAACTAAGAGCAATTACTGTTTGTACAAGTAGTAAAGATGTCTAATTGGCTGACAGGGATTACTACCTATAAACCCTACTCAAATGGAGTGTTTCTTGGATACTCACAAGACTTGGTGGAGAATAGGGGCTAACAGGGGGAAGGCATTGCCTAAGCCAATAACTCAGTTCTCAGTGAAGTACAAAGTAGGTGATGGGTGGAAAACAAAACTATGTTGCTGCTCCTGGGTTGGGCTGGAGTTCTGATCGATTTGTCCTCTGCCTGCTGTAGGTGGATTGTCCATTGCAGTTCCAGGAGAAGTCCGTGGCTATGAAATGGCCCACAAACGGCATGGCAAACTGCCTTGGAAGGAACTGTTTCAGCCCAGCATCCAGTTAGCCAGAGAAGGTTTCCCTGTTGGTAAAGGCCTGGCCGCAGCCCTGGAGTCCAGGAGCAGTGAAATTGAAAGCATTCCATCTCTGTGGTAGGCAGTAGAGGAGCACCTCTGCTCAAGACAGCACATGTCCTTGCTGTGTGGGTGGGTGGAGAACAGCCATCTCTTCTCAAAACAGAAGTCCTGAGGGGAGGGAGGTTGCAGGGAGGTGGCTGCATAGCCTAATTCAGGGACCAGCTAGAAAGGAAGGAGGGCTTCTCAGGCGTGGCCATCAATAGCCAAGATATTGTTAAGAGCTCAAGGAATACCTCTTTTTATGCCGGAGTCCTAAAATCTGAATGGGAGGCTCTTTCAAGGACCATTGTGCAATTTGGGAAAAATCTCTCAGGGCACTCTCCATAGAACCATCAACATCACCAGCCCTGCAAGCATTTTATCACCAGGTCAAAACATTTTTGTTTGTCCAGGCAAGTTAAGGTGATCAGGCTGTTCTGGTATATTTTGCTGCTTTTGCTGTTTCATGATTGTATCTTATGCTATTGGTGTATAAATATGGAAGTAAAATTAAAAAGTATCTAAATATGTTGGACATTTCAAGTTCATGGATAGTGCTATGTTCAAGTTATCCCAAACAGCAGAATTTTCCTAAGATTCCTTGAACTGCCGGAAGAGAGGCCGTCTCACCTGTCTTTCTGGTGATTCCTTCTGCTTTATGCAATCCAGCAGGAAATACATTTTAAGCAGACCCACCCTCCATGCACAGGGCAGTGCCTTGTGTTGGCTGGGGAATTCTGGGAGTCGAAGTCCACACGTGCTAGCTGGGGAATTCTGGGAGCTGAAGTCCACCCTTCTTAAAATTGCCGAGGTTGAGAAACACTGGTATAGCTCATGACTTTCCTCCCCAATAACATCTTTGTCCTCAGTGAAGTCTTCTGCAAAAACGGGAAGGTGCTGCAGGAGAAAGAAATCCTCTTTCTGCCCAAACTGGCCAGGACCTATGAGACCATCGCCAGCGAGGGTCCGGATGCCTTTTACACCGGGAGCTTAGCGCAGCAAATTGTGGCAGAGGTGCAAAACGCAGGTGAGGAGCAGTGCTCTAAGCAAAGTATTTACAAAGCAGGGGTCTGACCGTCATTTACCCCTTTAGAATAGTTTCAGCTGCCAAAGCGATACTGGCAGCCAGTTACTGGCCAACCGTTGCGCCATCTGACAATTTTGTTTAAATGAAATGATTGGCCTTCCTGGCAAGAGGGCCCCAAGCCTCTGGGTCCCTTCCTGGCGCTGTTGGCAGATTGCATCCCCTTCGCTGAGCACCCTGCTCATGGTGGGGCCCACCCAGCTCCAAGGCCTGGGTGTGCCAAGGACCCTCCTTTGGGGTGGCATTAAAACAATACAAATCAAACCAGAATTAAAATTAGCCAATGTTAACAGCAAGTAAAGCTTAGAAGATGTGCTTTTATTGTTAACTATGGAGAGAGGGGGCCGAACGCTTCTCCCAGTCTGGGTTCCGTGCGGGACACGAATGAGACAGAGCTCCTGGCGGTGGGAGGGGCTGAGCTGGGGGGTGCATCGTCCATAAATGTCCCAGCTCTCAGGATCACCTTTCTTCTGTTCCAGGTGGGATCCTTACCATGGAGGACCTGAGGGATTACCGACCAACCCTGGAAGAAAACCCTTTAAAAGTAAAACTTGGCCAGTTCAGCATGTATACGCCCAGTGCCCCATTAAGCGGTGCTGTGCTGGCCCTGATTCTCAACATCCTGAAAGGTAAGGACTCCTATCTAATTCCTCCACATATTTAATATTCAGAGGGTATCATGGGGGGATCCGTTTTTAGGGGGAGTTGGAATATTGTCCTAAGTACCAGATGCCAGTTCAGCTTCAACAGACTAATGGCGGGGGGGGGGGGGGGAGACAGTGAGCCACGAAAAATGGATCCAGCAGGAGCACCCCAAGCAAAGGCGCCCCGTTGTCTTTTTGTAGGACAGAGTTCACCCCATGCCAGCCCAAATGGATTAAAAGGGCCCTCTTCTGATGGGGGCTGGGCGGCTTTCTTTGGCTGAACTCCGTTGTGCAGTTTTTAGGGCGCCCGTCGACAGGGTGGGCCGCCAGATACTTTAAAGCTGCCTCCCTGTCCACCTTCCCTCTCTGAGGGGTGCCTTTGGGCCAGCGTTTGCTGTTTCCTCTTCCATCTGGGCGGCACAGATGCCACCCGCAGGGGCAGCAGAGAGATGCTCTGGTCTCTCTGAAGCTCCGCCCGGGGGGCTTTGCTCTCCCAACCCCTCCTGGGGCTGGGGAGGCCTAAAGGCGAGGGCCCCGAGGTCTGAACTGCAGGACAGTGGTGGGGGAGGGCAAGGCAGGGACCGAGCCCAGCGCGAGTTTCCAAGGCTTCTTCTTGGCCATGGCTGGCGCCAGCTAAAGAAGAAACATTAACCCCCCCACCCCCACCCCCACCCCGATAACTGGGGCTGGGAACTGTGCATGCAAATGAGAGAGGGGGAGACAGTCTATGCATTTGGCAAGTTTATGTTGCTATTCATTGTTGGGAGGTGTTTTTGTATTGCCAAGCTAGATGTCCTTCTTCATCTACCAGCCTTTTGAGGGCATTTTCATTGCCAGCCTAGTCACTGTTCATTGTTCCCTTTATTGATTTTACCTTTATTTTTCAATTGTATTGGGCGTTTGTTTGTTTTAGCTTTAATTGCATTTAGTATAATTTTAGATGGCCTTGTTCGTTTTTCGAAGCTCCCCCCCCCCAAAGGCAGATACAGAGGAAAAAAAGCAAATTGCATGAACCAAATTATTTGGCATCTTTTGTATTTTGTTTTGGAGATGCACCCTTTCGGCCGCTTAAACCCTCCAGTCAGAGAGAAACGGTCCAAATGAAATTGGTACCGTAAGAGGCTTCTACCACAGGAACTCCTTAACCTCCCGTGCCCCATCTGGGAAATGGATAAACCCAAGGGGGATTCCGCGCGATACCACCGAGTCTTTCCAACCAGGGTCTCCCCCTTTCTCTCAGTGTATTCCTTCAGAGGTGTTTTGCAGGATATCCTTTATTTCCGGTGCAGCAGCAGCAGCAGCAGCAGCACCAGGACACCTCCATGTACTTTCTTTCCGGTCTTACTTTCCATTCAGGCCCCTAATGATGTTCGACCTGCCGATATCCTTTTTTCTGTAGCGCAGATAGTTCCAGGACCCATCTGCATTCAGCTTTTTCTCCAGACAGGTACATTTACTCTTGTCCCACCACCTACAGCTCTATAACCCCCCAACGATTCCTTACGCTCTTATCCCCAGCCAAGATGACCCATACTCCACTGAGTTTCTGCTCAGTGCTGAACCACTGGCGTCCCGTTTCACTTCACTTCACTTCACTTCACTTCACTTCACTTCACTTCACTTCACTTCACTTCACACAGGCTTCCCCTTTGTCACATTCCACCCATACCCACAGTAACCAACCTCCATATTCACATAAAACATTCCGTAATTCAGGTTCATTGTATATGTTTTCTAATCAAAGAAGGTATAATAAACTTCTTCAGTGTTCTTCAGTGAAATGCAGGGCAGCAAGAATCTATTCTATTTGTGCACCAAAAAGCCACATTGCACTTCCCAAATGTTGTTCATTTTTACCTGTACTCTTTCAGGTCAGAGTTCAGAGGCCTAACTAATCCACCTTTGCATTCACTGCTGCTACCTTTCCCTTTCTAACAGAGCTGAAGGAAGACCTGGCTCACAGGTTGGTATTCCAACAGGAACTGTGTGTCCAGGAAGACCCCCAAACCACTAAAATACTCTTTCCAGAATTTCCTCAGGTTTCCCCAATGGCTACAGCAGCACTCCTCTTCATCCCCCTCCCTCCATCTTTCTCAGTTAGGTTAGGTTCAGATAATTCTTGCCATAACTATCCTTTCCTACCATCTCCCTGGAAAAGTTGCATCAACTTACAGTCTTCATCCAAGTTCGAACTACCAGTGACAGCACTTGGTTGGTCTAACCTCCAGCTTCGGTGCCTGCTGGTCCTTGACGTGTTTGCTTCTCACTGCAGGCTTCCGGTTCTCTAAGAACAGCACCGTGACTCTGGAGGAGAAGGGCCTGACGTACCATCGCATCCTGGAAGCCTTCCGCTTTGCCTACGCAAAGAGGAGTTTACTCGGGGACCCTGCGTTTGTCAACCTCACGGAGGTAGCTCCATTCCCTGCTGTGCTCCGTCGCAACTGTCCTAGCCCCCCTTTCAGATGGCCGTGGCTGAGCATAGCCGAGCAACGGCTGCATTTGGTTGGGGCCGGAGTGCTAGGGTCCCTGAGCTGAGCACAAGCCAGCCACCTCATCATTTGCCCAGAAGAAATACAAGTAAGATCCTCAGCCGGTGAATTATTGCTCGCTCTTTTCTGCATAATTTCCCTTCTTTCCTTCCATCCAGGTGATCAGAAACATGACATCAGAGTCCTTTGCTGACAGCTTGCGGGGCAAAATCTCCAACACTACCCATAACATCAGCTATTATGAACCAGATTACTACACTCCAGAGCACGCTGGGACGTCTCACGTCTCTGTTGTGGCCGAGGATGGCAGTGCGGTCTCCGCCACCAGCACCATCAACCAATAGTGAGAGCTCCAGCCTGGGACCGTTGCTGTGGAGGGGCAGCAGGACCCTCGCCCAGACAGGCCAGCGAGTTAAGGGAGGACCCGTCCAGTGAGGAGTCTTTCATAGTCCGGCCCCAAATCACGGCTCTTCCGCCCCGAGCAAGGGGCGGCTGCCTGGCGGGGCTGGAGGGAAGCCGAGGGAACGTCTGGCCTTTTGCTCACCCAGATCTTGACCTGAGCATTTATCTTTCTGGATGGCATGGGGGGGGGGGGGTGTTTCACAAGCAGGAGTGTTCTGTTGTTTTGTTGTGTGGTGCTTGTTTTTTCCTAAGACCCCCAACCAGAGCTGGAGCGTGCCCATCTTTGCCAGGTGCTCAGTTATTTGCTGGCAGTCACCACCTGTAAAGCGGCAGGTTTGGGCAGAAGGTCACCTCCCCACAGTCCCACTTCCATTGTGGCAGCTGCCATGACTACCACCCTCTTCTCCCTGCCCCTCCTCCTGAATTGGGCTGGGGATGCATAACATACTCCGTCCCCAGATATTTTCGAATCCTGCCACCGCCCCAGCCTGTCTTTCCTTTCCCTCTAGACGAGTGATAAAATAGGGAGATATTTATTTATCTATCTACTGATTTCCCCTGGCCTTTGCCTCCTAGTAAATTCACCAGGGGGCTTTTGCAGCGGCCTTTGTTTGACCGGCTGGAGCAGACCTCGCTTTTCCCGCGGAGCCTTCAAAAGCTCGTTCTGGGTGGCGATGCTGGACTCTGCACCAGGACAGAGGGAGGCCGGTGGCCTCAGAGCTCGGGCGTTTCCAGGAAGGGCCGGTGGGCAGGAAGGCTTCTGCTGGATCCATCACAGGTCTGGCTTCCTTTTGTCTGTCTTAGCTTTGGCTCTGATGTCCGTTCCCCCGTGAATGGTATCCTATTCAACGATGAGATGGATGACTTCAGCTCCCCCCACATTCTGAATGGCTTTGGGGTTCCCCCCTCGGTTGCCAACTTCATTGCCCCAGGTAAGGCTTTGGTTCCTACCCCAAAATCTCCTCCTTTTCCACCTGCTGCTTGGGCCACCTCTCGGGAGAGGGTCTCTTCCCAGGCAGCCTCTGCCTTCTGACCAGCCTCCCCCTTGGTGCTGCCCACCCCGTGGTTCCTTGTGCTCCATGTGCCTCTTCATCTGCCACCCCCGTGGGAGCAGTCCACGGAAATGCCGCCGTTTCCAAGGCCATTCTGCCCTCCACTGCGTTTGGTGTGTGCCAGACTGAGCTGACTCCCACTTTCCTTCTCCTGGGGGTCACGGGTGTCCACAGTGGGTGATCAAGAATGTCAAATGGCAGCCACAGTTTTGTGTGAAGCTTTGATCACGCTGTCATGGCCACCATCTAGACTTTTTTGACCACCCACTGCCTGTGGTCTTTCCTCAGTGCCTGATTCGTAGCCCTGTCTCAGACATTTTCCTTCAGACCAATGCCAGCCACGTTGTGAGCTTTATTTTGGGTTTTTTTCTCATCCCCCCCCCAATTAATTCCTTTCCAAATACTTTTCTCTTCCCAGTATTCTGTAAATGGTTCCTTTCCAACGATCACGCTAACGCCTTTACTTCTCTTGGCTTCCCTGGCTATCTGATCGCCCTTTCAAATAGTGGGTACATCAGGGTTGTCTGAATTCCACTTACAGCACAGATTCACATGGGGCGAGGTCTCCAAAATTACCCACCCTCGACCCCCAGTTCTAGCTGGTGAACCTAAAAGCCCTGCGTCTGGGCATTCCTGGGCACACAGACTGACTCCCTTTTTGCTTCAGCACAGGAATAGCATCTTCTTACCTTCCAGTGCTGGAGATTTTCCCTGATGCTTTAATGCAGTGTTTCTCAACCTTGGCCACTTTAAGCTGTGTGGACTTCAACTCCCAGAATTCCCCAGCGGCCAAGTTTGAGAAATGCTGCTTTAATGGCTCTTTGGGGCAACTGCTTCTTTGTGTTGATTGTGTTGCCAGCTATTCACTCTACGTTGTGTCATTTACAAAAAGGGAAATCGAGCAGGCTCCTTCTGGACCTGCATCTGACAGCGTTGGGAAATTGCCTAAAAAGCAGCTTGCCGCGGGGAAGACTGGGGGCAAGGGCATCCCCCACTTCTCCTAAGATTTAGTGCTCAGAGTGGTTTTTCCTTGTGCCTGTATGACCTGGTCCTTCCCCAGTCCCCCAGCCACCGCATCAGAATCCGGGGTGACGGTGGGGGGAGAAGGGTGAGCCCCATCTGCCTAATTCAGCTGTGCTGCCATCCATCAGAACGACATGAAGCCTTGCTTCGGGATATGCCCGTGATAGGCCCGAGAGAAAAGACCCTCTTGCTGTCTCAGCCAGGTCTGTAAAGGTGCAACAGACACTGGCAGGGATGGTGAAATGCAGCCCATTCTTGTACAAGGAGAAGTTATCTTTACAAATGCTGGTTGGCCAACCCCTGGCTGGTATCACCAAGAGGCCATTTCACTCCCACGTACTCTCGCCTGTACAGGAGCAAGGAAGGGCTGATGAGAACCGGCACATAGTTCACATGATATTTACTACTACAGCTGTACTGGCTAGTGGTTTAAGTGGCACTTTTAAGGATCATGTCCATCAATGCATCTCACCTGGCTCCATCCCCAACAGGTAAACAGCCTTTCTCATCCATGTGTCCGACTATCCTGGTGGATGAGAAGAACAGAGTCAGGATGGTGGTCGGTGCTTCTGGAGGGACAAAAATCACAACAGCAACAGCCCTGGTGGGTCATGCTGGGTAGGCTGAGGGATGCTTCTGGAGGCCACCACATCTTGCTCTTTCAAGAAACCCTGGCTCCAGGGAGACCCCAGGCCTTCTCTGTAGAATGGGGACAGTGCAGTACTTATGGACACCAGTGCCATTCTGGGCATCTCGCTCTGTGACTCTTTTCTGCGCTGGTGCTACCAGCGTGTCCACCAGTACCAGATATTTTCATAGGTCAGTTATGAAGGACACCTAAGGAGGGCCTGACAATGGGAGAGAAGGGTGGCCAACTCTGAGGTCTGCAGACTGGGCTGAAAAGATCCAGTGAACTGGATGTACGCAAAAAAGCAACAATGCTTGATAGAAAGAGAGAAAAGTGGATTCAAAAGCACGTGCCTGGAAGTCTCACCGCTGTTTTCCACTCAGTTTCTTGAACAAACTATCTTTGAAGCACGACTAGTTTGCCTTTCTGGGAAACGACATGTAACCCCCCATAGTATAAATTCTGTACGCCTTGGCATACATAGAATATCTATGCTTGACTATAGCTGTAGCTGTGGATTGGGGGAGTTGAAATGAAGATGGCGAGAAAAGGTGTCTGTTGACAGGTAGCTCCTGTCTAAAGTTACATTTAGATCCCCAAGCCCCCAAAAGTTTACAGTTCGAGCTGTAAAATTGGAATCTCAGACCTTGAACAAGGAGTTTCAAATCACTCCACGTTGAAATTCCCTAGGTGGCCTTCAGCTTTCCATTATTATCTATCTCACATACAGTAATTTTGGGGAAGATAGAGGACGGGTGGCTTCAGCACCACGCTGAGCTTGTTAGGGGAAATGGTTGTTGACTAAAGCAATTATCAAGTATATCTCAAAGCTCCTGGGGGTCTTCTCAGCAAGAATGACATTTTATTGAGCAGCTAGGGTCTCTCAAAGACCTATGACCTCCCACAACTCATCCTGGATTAATGGATCCCAGGAAACAACATCCAGCTTCAATCCTGTCAAGAGATGCTCTGTCAAGAGATGTTCTGCTTGGAGACCTAATCCTGCATCTTCTCTTTTGTGCAGACAATCATCAATTCCTTGTGGTTTGGCTACGATGTTAAGACTGCTGTGGAGGAGCCACGAGTTCATAATCAGTTATTCCCCCCAGTTACAATGCTGGAGAAGAATGTAAAAAAGGTCTGTTTTAATTGTGGAAGAACCAGGGAAAGGTTATAAAACGAAGGGGGGTTGTCAGCTGAACGCTTCTTTTTCATGATCGGATAGCCCAGCTCTCTAACAGTGTCCTGCGGTTAGGCTGTTTGGGAAGTCTGAGGGCTGTAATTCCAAAACACATACAGGGGATCACGTTGGGTGAAGTTGCTCTCTTTAGCTCAAGGTGCTTTCCAAGTAGTAGCGTTGCCCAATCCTGCTGACAGGTAACTTGCCACAGAATATTCATGAGACCACAGCTGGGAACAGCTGTATCCTGACTGAGCACAATCATTTCTGAACCACAAGGCAAGAGTCTAATGTAAGAAAATGTTCTTGGATCTGCTGAAGACACAATGCATAATCTGGTTTTTCCTTCCTGCATATAGGAAATAGAAGAAGACCTAGTGAAAAGGAAACATGAGATCCAGAGGATCGATAAAGGTGCTGTGGTGCAGGCCATTCTCTGGACTGAAGGTGGATGGGCTGCAGCCTCCGATTCCCGGAAAGGGGGCGTCCCAGCAGGATACTGAACTGGCCAGCTACCTGTTGCTCAGAAGGTCTGAGCTTGACTGGTTCACCACTGCCTAGAAATCTCTGGAGCAAATGATTCTGTGTCTCATCAGTGTGGGTTGCGTGGTAGATTTATAACGAACAAAGAGACGACCATGGGACAATTGTGCATTGCTTCAGTGACAAATACTGTATGAAACAATATCTATGCATATAGAAATGGGGGAAAAAATCCAGCTGTTGGCATCAGCTTGGCCTTGGCATTTTTTTAGGATCCACAGAATTCCTTCCTTGGTTCCTGAATGCAGGAATGAATATAAAAGCATCCTGGAGAAAGCTAGACAACCCAAAGTGGCTTTTGTGTCTTGGTGCTATCTGGCACGTCAGCGTGCTGGCCGCTTCCACTGGTGTTCTCCAAGGCACGTCAGCAGATGGCGCTCCTTGCTGCAGAAGACCCAGAAGAAGACCTAAGATTGATGGTCTGTTTCCTTCTCCTCCACCAAGCATCATCGTTGGATGGGATGGAGGGGTGGGTGAGAAACAGATGGCTGTGGCATGGGTTGTCTAGCAAAATCACACGCGTTTTGTGTGGGTGAAAGGAAACCTGATCGTTGGGCTGCTTTGGGACACAGGTTCCAGAAGACAAGCTGAGAAACGTGAGGTGAGGAGAGTTGGACCGTGGAAGAGAGAGAGGGGTCTCTCTCCCCTTCACCATCCATCCCCCCCTTCTGCTGCCCCTAGCTACTGTTCAGGCTGATCCAAAGGCCTGAACTCTCCCCTGCTGAAGCAGAATGGGCTGGGAGGCAGTGCCCGCGACCAGAGGGAGGGGCCTGTGCCAGCCTAGAGGGGCCAGTAGGAGCTCGGCCATTCCAAACTCCGAGGGATCACCCGGCCACAGCAGAAACCAAATGGTTGGTGGTACACCAGCCAAAATGGTACTTTAAAACCAAAACAGCTCCGAATAACAAGGCTGTTTCTAATATTCTCTTACTCCTTTTTGAAGTGTTGTGCCCAGACATCAAAACTGAATGATTGCTTCCTGTAATTGAGAAAACTATACAGGTCATTCAGCCTAAAACTGCATTTCCCTGTTTGTGGTCATGTCAGACTTGTACAGTTCCTAATCAAGATTCAGTATCTTTTTGGCAAGTACGATATTCCCAAAATCCAATTCTCTTTTTGCCCAGCTGGATATTCCCTAGTCCTACACCTCCGCACTCGACTGAACATTTTCTAAGTAAGTAGCCCTGTTGCTGTTGCATTTCATTCATTCCTCTGTATCGTTTTAAATTTTATTTCTTTCTAAGGTTCTTGTGTGTGTCATAAAACCCGTTCTGCCACTGCTTCACCGTTAATCAAAAACCCAGGGAATCCACCCTGGAACATTGTGACATGACACTTTTTCTTTTAGATTTTTTTTAATCCCCTCTTTCTTATTTTTATAAATAACTCAAGGTGGCGAACAGATCTCATACTCCTTCCTCTTTTCCCCACAACAGCCGCCCCATGAGGCGGGCTGGGCTGGGCTGGGCTGAGTGGGGGGGACTGGCCCAAAGCCACCCAGCTGGCTTTCCTGCCTCAGGCGGGACCCGAACTCGCCGCCTCCTGGTTTGTAGGCTGGTACCTTCACTGCTAGAGCAAACGGGCTCTTAATGACTATGAATCAACCATCTTTCTTAATGAAAGGCACTTAATGATGCCTTTCTCCAGTGTGATGAGGAACCACTGATGACACTATTACTTTTTAATCATATCATCTAGCTGATATTGAACTATTTTGCGAGCCCTCTTTCCCCCCTTGCTCTTCTTCTTCTTCCTACTGGCTGCAGGGTCCGCTTGCCTGTCCTCGGCTTGGCTAGTTCACATGGCAGCGCCATCAAGGCACGATGTGAGGAGGGACTTGTTGCAGGGCCTGGCCCTGTTTTTGGGCTGAGGGAGTGGGACTGACCCAAGGCCACTCAGCTGGGTCTCCCTGCTGCTCGTCCAGCATCCTCACCACTACCCCACACTGGCTGTCCACTAACATCTCACAGTGATTTGCAAAATGCTACAGCATTTCTACAATCACGGAAAGTACCCAGTCAAAAAATGAGGCAAGGCTAATGCAGAGATTTTCCTTAGAAGAAAGCTTGCTAAAGATAACCCACATCCGTGGAATTTGGTATGGGCAATAAAACAAGGGAAGTCTCTTCAGTTATCTAAAAGAGGCCAGAAACTGCTTAGAGAAGAGGAATCGACAATCGGTTTCTTTTGAGTACAGGACCTTTCACGCACGGTCTCCATTTTATCATTTGGCATAAGGACGGGCAGTCGGTGGCTTATGGACTTCTTTCCCTCTCCTACCACTTTAAACATTTCGTGTGACCCAGGAGGTTAGGATCTTTCCAAAATCCTGGGTGATGAACCAGGGGAAAGTTGCACAAACCTCAGAGACAGCAGTGGAACAAGGCTCCCCCCTGCACACACACACGCAAAGCTTGTAGCAGCAGGGCTGGCCCTAAGTGAGCAATGGGGTGTCTCAACCATCCCCACCCAGAACCCCCCATCCGCACACCTTCTGTGACTTCCTGCCTTGCCGTAGCGGTTTGATAGTGCTCACTGGGGGAATAACACCTTTATCTGGTACTTCCCCCTCTCTATACGCCCCCCTCTTGGTGGGTATCCCCTACAACCTATGGCTGCACTTTTGAATAAAAAGGGGAAAATAAGATCATCTGTAATTTTATTTTTTTAAATCCTTTTTAATTTTAGGCAGTCACATGCAAGATCAGTGATAGGGAAAATTAATAATATTGCTGTTTGCCAGCCCCACTACGTATACCAGGCCAAGAAAGTAACTCCAAAGGAGGGTTAAAACTACTGAATTATATTGGTGCTAGTAACAGAGTCTTGCAATCTTTACTTCTCTCTCACCCCCAACCCACTTATACTCCTGTGAACTAAGAAGGTGTCTGTCTGAGCTGTTTCTCCTCCCTCAGATTGTTTCGGGGTTTTCGCCTCATTGCTCTGGGAAAGGATCTGGCTTATCTCCCTCCAGGTCATCTTCTTTACTCTCTACGTGTTTTAGAAGCCTAGTAGGAATCTCCCACAGAATGATATATTAGATTCTGGGCAGACCAGAAGGGTAGGACTCTGCATCATACATAAGCAAGAAGAAGAAAATTTGCATCATACATGCAATGATATGGAGTCCATAATCAGTCAACAAACATTTACCCGTAACATGGGGGGTGGTGATGAGTGGGGACAGAGAGGGCTGGATTATTGAGTTGATGTACACATTGAACCAGGGAGGGACCAGAACATGCCTTGCCTCGCCCCTCTCCGCCCCTCTCCAAGTGGTGTTGGATTGCTTAGTTTTTCCCACAATCTCTCTCTCGGAATTAAATCAGAAGCAGAGGCAAAGTCAGCCAAAGGTGACTTTTGCGAAGGGAACCTCTGAGTCAGGAAGAAGGTGCCTTCACTAAATAGTGGAGAATCAAGCGGTGCTTCTGAAGCCTGCCTGCTCCTCTCGCTTTCCACCCAACCTGATATTCAGCAAACAGAATCTAACTGTATTTGGGAGGCTGATAGATCTGTAATTGGCAGGGCCTGCTCTATTACCTTTGTTTTTATGGAATGGGAAAACCGTGGGGCAGCCCCAGGCGAAGACGAAAGTGCAGAGCTGTTAAGTTGGTGAGTTGGGCAGCCCACACTGGAGCCCACCAGCCTTCGTTTTTCCTTAAAGATTGGGGGGCATTAAGAGCTCCTCCAGGGGCATTTCCAGATTTTGATGATGAAATGAGGTCCTGGGCATGCGAGGCAGATCTGGAAGACCATTTAGAAAAGGTCGCAGCTGGATTCTCTGTTGATCCAGCCATGAAAGTAGTTTTCCTGGGAGTCTGTCGCTATTAGACAAAGTGAACCCAAACCACTGTCTTTAAGGGAACCAGGAAGGATTCTCGATCCTCATGCCTCACTTAAAACTTCCCTTTTTGGGATTTTAGGAGGGGAGCCTTGTGCTCCTTCTTTTGCGCCAAAAGGGAATGGAGCATTTCTAGGGAATTTCACACTGAAGGATATTTACTGCCACTTTGGCTCTGCTGTATTCTGAAACAACAGCAATCGAGGGGTAATCTTGATTGGAGGATCCGGGGAGCCCGGATGATAATGCTACGGCCAGCTCGGGGCATCAGCTTGGCCAGCCTGAGAAGAAGTTGAAGGAGAGAACCTGAACTCAAGAGACCCAGCAACTGTTGCCCCACTGCAAAGGCCATTTATTGCAAACCCACCCTTTTGTGGGAAGCTGAGAGGAAAGTGGGTTTTCTTGAAACTCAGC
Source organism: Python bivittatus (assembly GCF_059951505.1). NCBI lineage: Eukaryota > Metazoa > Chordata > Lepidosauria > Squamata > Pythonidae > Python > Python bivittatus. Next base: position 689,370 of record NW_028277070.1, on the reverse strand, counting down.
ACCCATTTTGGGGTCAAGCAAACAAAGGAAAGCAATCACAATCAAGGCAATTTCCAACACCAAAGTGAGTGTATGTGAAACCAAGATCATAATCTGGCCCACTGGAGCCCCAGAGAGCGAACTCCCCATTGGAACCTCCCTTGGTGTCCCCCTAAGAAGGACGAGGACTGGACTGCATGCCAAGGGGCCAACGGGAAGCCGGCCACATTGCACTGCTGGTCCCAAGGCTCTTTTGGAAGGGGAGGGCAATTAAAATGGGCTTCTAAAGAGGTGCCCTGACCAGACAAAATCAAAACATGAAATCCTTAAACATCCTCCATGAGCAATTCTCAGCCTAAAATAATCTGTGTGTGGGGAGGAAGGGGGGTTGAAAAGAAAAAAGCAAAGCCATGAGATTTGAAAAGAAACAGACCAACAAATAATATGTGAAAATATATTTTAAACTTCCTATAGAACAAATGTGCATTAGGAAATAGACAAAGCTCACCATCCAGAATGACTCTCCCATCCCTGGTACAATCCCCCCTCCCCGCTTCCTCCCCCCGCCCAGCACAGTAACAATCAGAGGAAATGCAGCTGCTGGTGAAGGCTCAGCAGGTGGGAATGCAGGGGTTCATCGCTTTCGCTTTTAGCAGGAGACACAGGGAGAATAAGCGCTCACATTGACGGCTTTGGCTCCGAAGTCGTGCCCCGCCTCCCCAGCCGGATCTCTTCAGCAAACCATTAATGGCTCTTAGGCTTAAAAGTTCCCCAAAGCAGACCCTACTCAGGCCGGGGCTGCTACATCTGGTCCCCGGAGCGTTGGCTCATTTGCTTGCCCAGCTAATTGCTCGTTTTCTCCCTGAGCAAATGCGGCTTCCAAGCGTGAGCGTGGAAGGGGCTTCAGTCACGCCGGCTGCAGAGTTACTGCTCTCCTCGGGCTTTCCAGTCCAGAACGAGCTTTCCAGGAGAATTTGGACTCCTACCCAATACAGGCTCAGCCTTCTAGACTCCCGCCTTGCCAGCCTCAGGGTGGGAAGCCCAGCCAGACTTTTTCCCTGGACATCCTAGGCTTCCAGCAGCAACACATTCTTGTCGTCTCAGGACAGAGAAGAAGTTACTCCAGCAGGACTCAGTCCAACACACCTCTCCCTCCCGCAGGAGACAGATTTGTGGCTCAGCCTCTCCAATTCTACAGAACTGATGTCTCGCGGGTGCAGGGCAAACAACAGCAAGAAGTTAGGCCTGATGGAGGAAAAATGTGGAGAATAGTTTGGGTGTGGGTGTGTGGTTTGCATAGAAATGTATCAGAAGTTCCTTGCAGCAGCCTCTGTGAAGGCCAAAGGAGAAGGCCAAACCTCCGGAGAAGGTTAACAGGTTGCAGGAGAGTTCGCCAGAGCTTTCCCCAGCTTCTAATAGCCCGAGGCTTCCCCCTGTTTCCTTGGATCAGAATAAGGGAAGACGCAGGAGCTGTCCTGGGAGATGCCCTGCACAACGTTCAGGGGCTGTTGCGCGGTGCTGACTCGGTGCCCCATGCTTGCTAAAGCCTTCGCGAGGTCCTGCAGAGAAAAAAGCACCAGTAAGCCCCACACACCCCCTTCGAAGGCTTCCTGCACAGCTCTTTGGACCATCATCATCATCATCATCATCATCATCATCATCATCATCATCAAACCAATTTATATAGCCGCCCATCTCACCACGCCCATTATGTTAGGAAGGAGGACTGACCAGCAGCGGTAAGAGGCAGGCCCCAGCAACACCCTGAGGGAGAAGACTGGGTTGGCCACTCCTGGGCAGATGCAGAACGGGCCGAACTAATTCATCCAACAGGGTCCGCAGGCCTCATTCTCTATATTGACCCACAGGGCAGGACCAGATTTAGTGGATTAAAATTACAAGGAAGCAGGTTCAGGCTGGTCACAGGAGGAAATTCCTGACAGCATGAGCTGTAAGCCAGTGGAGCAAGCTGCCCATGTAATGGTGAATTCTGCTTTGTTGGAGGTCTTCAATCAGAGACTGGATGGTGGTCAAACCGGCTGTAGCGAATCCCACAATCGGGACTTGGACAGTCTCTAAAGTCTGAGTCTCCCCTCTGGGAAGATCAGCTGGGCAGGGAACTCCAGGGACAGGAGGAGACTGCACAGAGCTGCATAAAATACCCCAAAATAAGTTTCTGCACTATACTGGTGACTTCCCCATCTGAGGAATGGACAAGAGTGTTATTCTCAAAACTCTCTGCCTCCACTCTCCAGCTATACTCTAGGCAAGTCCAGCAGGTCCCACTCTTCTGTCTGGGTCCCAGTTGTCTCCCACACTTTCACCCACTCTTCCTAAAGCAAATGACTGATCTTGCCATTTCTCTTTTTCACCTGAGAGAAGATCAGGAGGGTGCCCTGCAGAAGGAGTGGGAGCAGACACCAGAGGTGGAGCCTTACTCTTCCCAGTTTCATTTCTTTTGATTTATTGGAAGGCCGGCAAAGTAGCTGCAGCTCTGTGAGCATCTCCCCACCGCAACAAACGCTTCCCACAATGAGATGGGGGAAGAGTTCCCACACGGGCTTGATTACGTTAAGAACTGGACCAAGGCTGTGAAGTAATGGAGCTGGTTCTCCTGTCCACCAAGGGACAAGGGGCTGCTTTCACCCAGCCTTGCTGCTGTGAATATTTGTTCATGAAGCCGTTGGTGTCTGCTGGGAGTCCACTGGCACAAAGTTGGGGAAGGGAGGAGGAGGGAGGGAGAGAAGAGCCAAGAACCAAGTCCCACGTCTCACCGGTGGAAACTGCTTCTCCACTTGAATGGAGCTGCTACTGGTGGCATAGAGAATGGGAGCTCCAATGGCTTTATCCAGATCGTACCCAAACCATAACTTATTGGCGATGGCCTGCAACAGAAAGAATCCTTTGATAAACCCATGGAAGAAAAGTCTAGCCAGAAGCATCCTTGTGAAAGCTAAGGAATATTCATGGGGAGCAATTCAGTGGATATGACTGATTTAAATTGTATCAAGGTAGTCTTTTGCCCCGACTCCTCTCACTTTTTGAAATGCAGTGTCTAGCCAGTCACAGAAGGTCAAGTGCTCCTCCCCCCCCAACCCAAAGTGGCACATTCCTGTAATTAAAAGGGATTTAACCGCATGGAAAAGAGATTAAACTTGAAAGTGACTTTTCAGAGGAAAAATAATCCCATCAGGCTGCCATCGGTTTCCTCTGACCACATCTCAGCTGAGAAGAAGAAGCACCCTCTTCCAGGAAAATCACAGCAATGGAAGAAAACACTCCAGGTGGGGTGGATTTAGGACAAGACTTTGGACAGAACTAAGGAAAGCTTGTGGGTCATCATCAAGGGCAGCTCTTGTACAAGGCAATGAGCTTACACGGCTTACCTGAGCTACAGCAGGGATAATGAGGGGCCCACCTGAGCCTCCAATTATTAGCTTGGACTGCCCACCTTTAGAAAGAAGAATGGACGGTGTCATGGAGGACGGAGGTATCTCTCCTGGGGGGACAACAGGAGAAAGCGTTAGCTCCCTGCAGGAGCCACCTCTCAGGAAAAAACACTGACACAAAGGCGCCACCATGCTTACACACTTCCTCAGCAGCAATTCCCACGGTGATCTATAGGGCTTGTTTATACTGTAGAGCCATTCTAGCATCTCAGAGGAAGACCCAGTGAGCTCAATGTGACTTACTCCCAAGTAACTAAGTAGAAAATAGCAACTTTCATTTGTTGGATCCTCTATGGCGGTCAAGCATCCAATAAGGAGCAGCCCGAGCAGTTAAAAGAACTGGCTCTTCCCTAGGAAACTTTGTCATTTTACCATATGTTAAGAATCACGTGAGAGAGTTGGCATGAAGATCAATGGCTGTATGACTGCCTCTGAAGGCCATCTCCTAGGAGACTCACAGTCAGGTGGCCACTGTGAGAACAGACTGGCAGACTAAATGGGCCAGGGGTGCAACCCAGATGTTATGTTCTGATGTTAAGCCCAACGCCCTGCTCAGGGCAGGGATCCAAACACCAGCTTCTCTGGGCGGATGGCTGCCCAGCCTCCAGCCATCAGTTCTCTGGGTCATTGGTTTTGGTGCCCAACTGCTCTTATGGCTAAGAAATTCCTTTTAACCTTCATTCAGAATTTGCTTTCCTGGAACAAGGCCATTATTCTGGGTCCTGCATTTGGGACAGGAGAGAACCAGTGTCAACCTTGCTTGTGGTCCTACTTTTGGGAGATAAGAGACACACACCCCTGAATAAAATTTCAGCCTAATAATTAAAAGAAAACTTTCAGCAGATGTTGAAATCATCCTCTCAGGATCCTGTCCCGTGGTTGAAGATGCACGGTAGGCATTTTGTGGGGGTTCTTTGGGGGGGCAGTGGCCCTCACCTGGAGAAATGTCTTTGCTAGACCGCTTCATGCAAAAATCAGCAAGCTCATTGTTTAAGATGATTCCAGTTTGCTGCGAATATACCATTGAGCCAAACCTAAGCACAGAGAAAGCACATGGGAGAGGGGAGGATACGGACGTGAACATTGCACTTGATCAAGAGGATGCTGCGATTCTGGCTGTGTGGCTTAAGATAATCTCTCTGAATGGGGCTCAAGGGGGCTCAGTTGGCCCCTAGCAGCAGATGGAGGTCTGGCAGGCGCCTCATCCACCTCCTGAAGCAGGTTTTGAACAGAGTGTTAGATGGGCAAGTCCTGGAAGAATCTTGAGGCCCTGAGGCCTCCCCTGGAAATCTGATGGGGATGCTGTATGTGCTAGCCTGTAAAAGAGCTATATCTCAAGGCCTTAGACCTCATGACCAGGAAAGCAGTCCCAGGAGACCAGCAGGGAGAGGTCCTCCTGATCTCTCCCTGCTGAATGGACAAGAAAGGAATGGGGACAAGGGGAAGACAATGCTTTCTGCTAGATTTTCCCTGCCCCAAACTATTGGAGTCTGCAAGCCAGTGGAAATAGTCTCATGTGTCCTCAGTGAACCCTTTTCCTGCCAGCCTCAGCAACTGCCTCCCCCCTCAGACTGGGCATTCTTGGCACTTCTGCTGGGAAATAAAACCTCTCCTTGGGGAGGCAAAGCTCCCCTGCTGGCTCAGAAGCTCTTCAGAGGGGACTTCTGGATAGGCCAGGCCTTGACTCAGCTTGGTGAAGGTGGCAAGCAGCGTCCCCAACAGTATATTAGCTTTGCCTGTGGGACCTTTGGTTAATAAAGGAGAAGCAGGAGCATGCCTGGAACCGACGGTGTGCAAAAAGCACAAGCCCAACTGGGGTCAGCTTCAAACACAGAATTGTTGGTGGACCCTGCAACTGGAGGTGGTCTTCAATGGAGTTACTACAGATGCTTCTGCAGAGACCCTAATTGGAAGGATGTGGGGAGGGGGGGTGTCCACAAAACCGAGGGATAGACTTCCTGGAAGTGGAGGGCCAGGGTTGTCAAGGCTCCTCTCAGCATCACAGGTCCACTGCTAATGCCCACTTACGGGTGGTTGATGGTGCTGGTGGCTGACACAGCACTCCCATCCTCTGCCAAAACAGCTACGTGTGAGGTGCCGAAAGGGGCCGTTCTCAGCTGTACCAGGTCATAATGTGTGGCTGGGTGGTCACCACGGTCGTCGATCAAGTGCCTGACGTGGTCAGCAAAGGCATCTGAAATCAGCTCATGGAGAACCTCCTGAAAGATGGGCATTCCAGTCAGGTGAAGGAGACCTGCCCTGGGTGTACCTGATGCCCCCTTCCAATCTGCTCACAAGCCAAGAGGGTTCTGAACAGAATGTGGGGTTTCTTGACCAACTCTGAGGACCACTGAGTAAGAGAGGGTGAAGTCACTGGCCTCAGAGTTTTCTTTCCCAGCAACTGAGCAGCACAACCTATTGCACAGGAAAATACACTGAAGCTGTATACTTTCAAGGTGCTCTGTGCAAAGGATAAGGGGTGCGGAATACAGGAAAAGGAAGACTCCCTTTTCTGTATTAGTACACATAGCGTACCGATGCCAAAAGTCAGAGCCACTTTCAACTGAATAGCTAGCTTCTTATCCCTCTAGCTTCTGAAGGCATCTTAATCCAATACGAAATCAGCAAAACTTTTATATGTTCCTTGTTCTGCTTGTAAATTTGAACATTTTATATTTATTCAACTTCTCTGGGCTGTTGCAAAGATCAGTTTTTTGCATGTTAACTACAAATTCAGGACTCTCTTTTCATATACTGCTTGCAAACCATGATGAGGAGAGAAAGATGAGGCATTCAGCATTTAAATGCTGATTTTCATGATGTTACCTAAAAATTGGCAGTTCTTTTTTTGTGCATCCCCCTTTGTGTTCTCTGGGCCATTTGCTCCCTTCAAAAAAATGGGAACGCTAAACTGCAGGAAAACATCCAGCTTATTTCTATAATGTTTGGGGGACAATGAAGAACTACCTTGCAAAGAATGGTGTGGAAATACAGGTTATAAATGGTAAATACGTAAAGAATAAAACAGATATTAACTTCCACCCTTCTGGAAGTTAAAAACAACAATAAGAACAACTTTGTCCTTATTCTCCCTCCCTCCCCATCACTAAGGTGAAAAATTTAACAAATGAAGGGATGGAATCAGTATCAAATATTGCCTAGTACTGACTAAGGTACTGGGAGCAAAGTACCAGTTTTTGACACAACCTACTAGACATAACAGTGGGGAATCATGATGACTGTGAACACTGAGCTGCTGACCCTAATGAAATTCCAAAAATTTGAAGGCAGTCCCAGAGGAGACCTACCTCTTTTATATTAGAAAAATTAGGGTCATCTAATTTTGCTTTTTGGCCATTGGCAAACTTCAAGGTCTCTGCAATATAGTGATAGGCCTTTGCTCTTCTGTTTGGTGCTTCCATATCCACTTTGGTGAAGTTGAACCCTGAAAGACAAGGAGAGTTGTGGATTACTCCACTCATCAATATACTTAAACTTATTTTAATTTAATACCGAATTACAATTGATTTAATACAATTAATTTAATACAGAATTACAACGTTTTGTAAAATTCTATAGATAGAAGAATATTGTTTCCACATGCTAGTTCTTGATATCTTTACTCCAAATACCAAGGGTGTAACCAAGAAGAACATATGCATTCTTAACACACAATAATTGAGCCCATCACATTAATAATCCTATTGATGTGAGCCCAAAATGTGGTACTAGGACAAGAATAAATCAAACAAGTTAATATTCCAATTCCTGAGTTGCATCTCCAACAGCAAGGTGATTGCAACCAACCATTAAACATTTCCCTAGATCCATTTTTGGTTGTTGCTATATTATCGTAAGATCATAGGAAATTTATTTCACATTGTTTAACTAAGTTTCAGGCTTGTTATTCTAGAAATCATATAAATAACTAATATCAACTTCATGAGCTTCAGCTTCCTATGAAGAAAGTTTATTGACTTACAAGACAAATTAAGTCCTCCAAAACTGTAGAACTTCAAAACCAGCAATAACATTTGGACCAAACACTCTGAGATAAATCAAGCTCATTTTTATCTCTGCCAAAGTTTTAAAAACAGCTTTCTTTGAACTGAATGGTTACAAAGTAATAATGTTATCAAACTCACTTCACTAAAAAAAAATAGATTTAGATCTTGTTTTTAAACTGAACTATCCCATAAACGAGTTTTTCATGGGAAAAGAGCTCAGGTCTGCATTCTTGCAGCACTGTACTGAGATCCCCAGGCCAACAGGGATTCCAATTCTTGCCACGATTTCAAGATACAGTAATAATTCTCAGGTTGAGCCTGAAGAGTTGAATGCTAAAGTTCCTTGTTCCATCTACTAACCAAACTCAGATGAAAGCCCAGCAGGAAGACAGAACATGTGTAAATCTACGTTTCTCAAAAGGTAAAATCTTGCAGGATGTTCTTACCGAGGACATGTATTTGATATCTTGGAAATTAGTTTAAAATAATGTCACGTTCTTTACAGGAAGGACTTGCATAATGTAAATTAGCATTCGAGCATTTGGTAATTAGCCAAATTACCAAAAAAAAGGCACCCTGGCATGAAATGCCATTCACTAACTCATTACTTAAGGGTTGAATAAAATATATCAGTCCAAAATAGGAAAACTTTGGGGAAGTTTGAGTCAAAATCCATTTTAAAGTACCAAGGAACTCTACCAAAGGCTTTCTCAGCATCCAAAGAAATTATAGCTCATATCTTGTCTAATCTGAGGAAGCAAGAACACCATTAAAAATACATTATTAGAAACGATAATGGATCAATAATCAATACAGCTATAACAATACCCTGTAAATTAATCTACAGGCCAGAGCAGCTGTTAAAATTGTGGCATTCATATTTATCAAGGAAATAGTTCTGTAATAAATCTGGTGGAATTCATGCCGAGTTTAGGAATAACTGTGTCATTTGTCTTGTTAAAACTAAATGGAGGTAATGTGGGGTTTTTTGGAAAAGGCAGAAACAGGAAAAGGCCAGTATACTTTTTATACTAATCTTCTGGAAAACCATCAGGGCCAGGAGTGTTTTCCAATGTCACAGAATAATTGTAATGACAAATACTTGAAGTGAAGAGTATGTAGCAAAATTAACAACAGAAAATTACTTTACAAAAAGAACTCATTTTCGGTAAAAAAACCAAAACCAAACCCCAAAACCCAAAACCCAATATCCCGTCTTTTCTTGATGAAACTTATATACATTCCTCATTTGTATATTGAGTAGATACTACAATATTACATTAATTTTTACAAACTTACAATAATTGCATCAGTTACAAATCTGAAGGACAATATCTTACTGGACTTTCCCCAGTATCATTCTGCTTTATGCAGTGGGATAACAATTCTACTGTATTTTGGAAACAAGCTTCTATGCAATAATTTGGTCTTGAATAAAAACTGCAGCAGGGCCCCACGCCGCAGACAGTGATTTCCCTGAGTTCCCCTTAATGCCAATAAATAAACAGATGCCTGTCCTATCTTGCTCAGCTCTGGGCGTGGAGGATTCTAGGCTTCATAGGTGAGGAACTCAGGCTCTGGACAAGGAAAGTGGAGTCCCTAGGGCAGGGTTTCGCAACCTCGGCAACTTTAAAATGTGTGGACTTCAACTCCCAGAATTCCCCAGCCGGCAAATTGGCTAGAGAATTCTGGGAGTTGAAGTCCACACATCTTAAAGTTGCCGAGGTTGAGAAACCCTGTCCTAGGAGGAAGGATAGCCCTCTCTGAGTAGGCTGCCTCGTTCAAATTCTGTTGTGGAAGAGTTCGGGCTTGTGCTTGACTTGTGGAATAAGTTGCAAAAGACCACGTTTTTTACTGCCAGCTTTTTCTTCAGAACAGCTGAAGACTGATCACTGATGGTGAGTTTCCAAGCTGGTTCTCCAGAAACAGCCTTTCTCAATCCTGTATTACCAGAATCCCCACCACATGGAAGCCAGCTGTAATTCTTCCCAAGCTGGGCACAGGCTTGGTAATTTCACAAAGAGGCCTTTGGAGCCAAGAGCTGCACCTTGCTCATTTACCTTTTAGGACATTGAGGATGAAGAAGAGGACAGCTCCTGCTGCTGGCCGAGGGGCTGAGTATATGGTATATTTGTCCAGTGAAATATTCAAGGGCTTCATCAGTTCAATATGATAATTCTCGAGGTCCTCCAGTGTCAAGGTGCCACCTAAACAATCAGGCATGACAGCAAAAGAGAGTGAATCATTTCAATCCTTGTAGGAGGTAGTGCTTTTCAGAAAGGAGGTACATAGTCCCTCTTGACCTGAAGCCAGAGGAGACTCTGCAAACCAGAAGCAGATTAGACTCTACGAGTTGCCATACTGACCAACAGATGGCCCTCAGGACTATCTGCAGCTCATTTTTCTCTGCCCCTCTTTCTGGAAGGAAGATCTTGGATTACCTATCTGTAATTAATTGGACTTCTGCGCAGCTTCATATGAAAGCTACTTTGGAGGAAAAGTGGGAGTGTTGCCAAGGCCAACAGCTAGCTTAGCAGTTACAGAGTCTTTCCCCGCTTGGATCTGATTATGGCACAAACACGAATGTATCACGATTTTGCCTTTTTCTTATCTGCAGCCCATACCTCAGTCAACTTTACATCATCCTTAGCTGGTGTTTTCTCTTTTCCCTTATCCCAACATCAATTCTGCATGGATATAACCTCATATATTTCACTGACCAACCTGCAAGTGGCACTGAGGTCCCTAGAGGTTGGAATCAGCCTGGCACCTCTTGGCTATTTGGGGCCGAGTCAAGACCTCCAGCTCCTGAAACCATTCTGTTCTGGGCCCTGGGAGGCTCTAGTTCTTTCAACAGAGGCTTTCCCTTCTGTAGGCCAAGTCTTGGAGCCACCCTCTGGCCAGGTGACCAATCAGCCTGAACAGCAGCTGACCAATGAGGGTGGTGGAGCAGGCTGCATGGTGAGGTGGGAGGAAGAAGGAGAACAACTTTCCCAGCACCTTTCAGCTGTTGTTGGCTGCTTTGGAACACTGGCTTGGCACTCCAAAATCCATATGTAAAATTAACCTGATTTTCTACCAACAGTTGGTTTCCTTTCAATGAAACATTATGCAAAACCAGAGTGAGTCTTGATAAATGGTCAAACCGCATGGTCTTAGCCATCTGACAAAATTCACCTCTTCAAGAGCTGCTTCTCAAATGAAGAAAAATTATTTGTGGACATTTTCCTGCCAACTGATTACGTTGGAAGCAGGCAAGGGTCTCTCTCTCTCTTTAATGTGCCTGTATTCTGGAAATAAGAACAGCATGTCAGGCTGTACCTGTGGAAGGGTAGATCACCCGTGGGGGCAACTAAGGTTATGCTGCCATTGTTTTCTGCTGGCTTAAGAACTGGTGGAGAGCACTTAAACTCAGCCACGAGGAAGAGCCCATAGTCAACCCATTTATGCCACCCAAACTGCTAACTACAAATTCAATGCTCGTCAATGCTCCCATCTGACCTAAAGACCTTACGGTGATTAAGGAAGCAGGGGACTTCTATTAAATATCAGAGGAATGAATTCAGCACAAAACGGTGTGATGTTTGTCCTCTCCGATCGTTGACTGAAGGGTAAAAGGATAAAAGGGTAAAATTTGTTGACTGAAGGGTAAAAGGATAAAAGGGTAACATTTTCTATAAGCTACAGGAGATATTTACAAACCTGTGTAACTCACTGCTTACCCTGGACCCTACCTTGTTTGTGAAAAGCAGGACAGAGCAAGACCCATTTCTGTCTTCTCTGCACTCTTGCAAGTTATCCATGAACTCTTATTACTTCCTTCTTGTTCTTTAGCTGTGGTAAGACATGTCCTCATGCCCTTACTGCAATGTTTACTCAGAAGCCTTTGGAAAGACTTCTGTCAAAAGGGGTCCATCTGACAAAGAACTCAAAGCCTTGCTGGTGGAGAAAGTGCCTGCACAGAAACTAAGATGCCCGCTTAGCTTCCTTTTTCTGTTATATCTAATAATTCTTGTTTTTCACTAGCTTCTTCCAGATCCTTTTAAAAGGGAAATGAAGGTATCAATGAGGTCAACCCAGACCAAGCCAGAACACTGTGTGCAGTCACACGCATTTTTGGCAGATGGTATAACACTGCTTCATTTCACAGAAGCTGAGAGCCTGCTTCTCTCACATCTCAGACTCAGAGATCACCCATTCCAATATTAAACAGCACGCAAGTTATTCGCTATGTGTCTGGCAGGAACATAAAAGGTAACATTGCTTGGGAGAACTGTGCAATCTTGTCCTACCTTCAGCTCTTACATCTTGCACTAACTTTTCTGCTGTCTTCCCAGTGTAGAATTCTTTGGCCCCATTTTCTGCCACAGCTTTTAGGGTTTTCTCTAGGGCTGACCAGTGTAAGTCCTCTCCACGTCTCAGGACAGTTCCTTGATCATTGCAAACCAGTTTGCTGAAAGAGAGGGTACAGAAGGAGGCCCGTCAGCAGTTTCTGCTCTGGAGGCCCGCCTGCGTAAGCCTTTATTTAGCCCAGACAACGAACTCTGGCTACCTCCCAAGGAAGGAGATGGGTCTCTAATCTGTCCCCTGATATGACTTTCCTTTAAATACTTCATTTCTCCTGAGGCAGCATTTAGTCATACTGGGGGAGAGATTAGAGAACTATCTGAGTGAGTGCGGTTCCGTGCATTTCCAAATGTTGCATTGATGCACTGATCTTCTTCAATCGTGTGGCATTAAAGCTCCTGCGGATGGGAGTGGCTGAAAGCCCAAATGCCAGTGGCTAGGAGGGGGAGATTCCCTCTCTACTCCTTGCCTGAAGTGGGGCTGGGGCAGCTGCTCCCCCTTGGGGTGCCACCTAGAAGCATGCCACCCCTGAAAGGGAAAGTAAAGGCAATGTCTCTTCAGCCGCCCCCCCCCCCCCCGACTGGGCAAGAAGAGGTGCTGCCAAGCCAGATTGGTAGGCAAGCAATAATCCTGTACCTCAGTAAAGACTGCTTGGGGGCAGCAGGGAGAGAGAGAAGAAAGAGAAGGCGAAACTCTTTTCCTATCTTGGCTTATCCTCCTTGGGGCAGCTGGAAGGATGAGGCCAAAGTCCCTCATTTCAGAAGCGAAAAGGAAGGACACGCCAGTCAAACACCAGGAGATATTAGAGAAGATGCAATCCGGGCTAAAAGGCAGCATGGACTTGTGAATCACAAGCTTTATCAGACTGACCTTCCTGTTTTGATTGGGTAATTTTATGGATAGCCTTTTGCAAGGCACTGAAGACTGGCTGTTCTCCAGGGCATTTAGGTCAGGTGGACCGATGAGCTCTGGTTGGGTGCCGGGGTGGGGGGAGTTAGATGGGGTGGGTTTGTGTGTTTTGATCCCGTAAGCTGCCCCAGAGTCACTTGTGTGAGATGGATGGCTATATAAATAATATAAATAAATACATACATGGAATAATGGGAGGGTTATCACAGTATATCTTATTCTGGCAAAGCAGTTGACATTGTACCTCATATTTTAATTAGCAACCTAATTAAACATGGTCCACTAGATGGATCTACTGTTGGCTTGATAACTATATTCAAACAATATTCATCCTCAGTTCCTGATCAAACTGGAGGGTGGCAATGCGGGGTACCACAAGGTTTAGTCCTGAGTCCTCTCTTTACAATGACTTGAATAAAAAAGTGGAGGGAATGGATAACAAATTTGCAGAAGATACAACATTAGGTGATAGATAATACCCTAGAAGACAGATATAACATTTTAAAAATGGTCATAGATTAAAGAAGTTGATTGAAAATAAAAGATTGAGCTCTTCACATTGAATTTTAAATTTAGAAAACAGAAATCAAATGCACAAGTACAAGATGTGGCTGGTAACAATAGGTGTGAAAAGGTCTTGGACTTGTGGCTCATCAAAAGCTGAATATTAAGGTTCATACTAGAGAACCTGAATGACAATTTCATATTCCTCTTTTCCCAAATTCTCTTCTACCAATCAGCATTTTGCATTGTTATTTTGTGGTGGGCAACTATGGCAAAATGATCTCAGCATGGCCACATTCAAAATTCCTGTAAAGGATCCAAACAGGATATTGACCTGCCACATTTAAAAACCTTATCTTACCATAAGGATGTGTTCCTCAGAGGTGAATTAAACTCCAGGTATTTCAGAAACTGGCTCAAAATGTCCGGTACCCGAATTCCAAGGCCAAGCATCTCGATGGTGGGTTCAAAAAGATCCTTCCATGGCAATTTGCCGTAGCGTAGGTGAGCTTCTTCATAACCACGAAGCTCCCCAGGAACAGCAATCCACTGAGCCCCTATATAAGCAAGGCTGTTGACTTTCTTACAAATAACACAGAAGCTTCTCAAATTATGCTTCTATATATCACCCTAATTGCACTATTAGACTGCCTGGGATAGTTCCACAATTTCATATGACTTGCAAAAAACATACAGAAATCAGCTGAAGAATCTGAGTGTCTACCTGATCACTCATCCTAGCAAAAACCTTTCAGATGCAAGCATGGGAGGAGATTTTAAGGGTCATAATCCAGAAGAGAATGGCGGTTCTGATGCCCACATGTATGTTTTTCTCTGCTTAATGTATGCTTTTTCTCTCTTTAGGATTAAAGAGGGCAGGTTGCTCCACATCTGAAATTCTATCAGTCTATATACAGTGATATCTTGCTTATGGCATCTATGCACTGTTTTAACTAAAGTTTGTTGAATAAGTGGTCTCATTCACACAAAATTCTAAGCCATTAATCATGGGCTGCAAAACTCAGCTGGGTTCACACGCTGGACTGAAGAAACTTATAATGGTTTTGGGGGGAGTGAGTCCAACCAATGGGTTGATACCATCTTACATGCACCTTGCCTCTGTGGTGAAACCGCCTCTGGAAGGCTCTTTTCCCAAGACAGCTTCATGTTTCTTCCAGTGAGAAATGAGATCATCTCCTGGTGTACCACAACATCTACCAGGGCAATTCTTCCAGAGAGATCAAGGGCCTCAAGCCTCCAAGCACATATTTCCTCCCAAACCCCACTGATCTGAACCACTGCATTACTGAATTGTACAGTTACCTGGAAGCAAAAAGTGTCCACACTGATCCAGCAAACCTTCTGTAATGTTTTGGGGAGCCCTTTCACGAGCATTGAGCACCTCAATTTTTCCTGCAATCCAAAGGAGAACACATTGAAAAATCCACCCACCTTTCATGGAAGTGATGAATGACCACAAGCCTGACAAATTTTACCTAGATTCAAATCTCAGATCTCTTATTTCACACACAAACCCTTATGTCACACACAAATTTTCATTCCACATCTAAAGCCATAGTTTGTCGGTAGCTTACATTTTATTTATTCCTTAGGATCTTAGAAAACAGGATTCAGGATAGCAAAAAAAGAAAACCATCTTTTCTGAGGAGCAGTGCATGCTGCCACATCGATGGTCCCACCTGTCCAGTTCTTCTCGAGGTTGGCCGAGCCTACCTGTGGATGCGTTGTAGATGGTGAAAATAACGCCTCCGCCCAGGCCCATGCTCTGCGGGTTCAGGACGGACGTGCAGACCAAGGCTGCGATAGCAGCATCTACTGCTGAGCCCCCACGTTTTAAGATGTCCCTGTTGGGCGCAAAGAGGACAGAGCGCTAAAACCCGGCACATCAACACTGGCAGCGGAAGAGCTCTCCTGAACAACGAGGCACAGCGGGGCTCTTCAGAGGCGGCCGGGACCACAACGGCAGCAGCGCCTACAGCTCAAGCTATGCGGCTGCCTGAGGGGAGGGAGCCAATGGGGCTCTTCTACCGGCAGAGGTGAGGGGCCAGCGGCTGCTGCTTTAACGTGGTGGGGAGAAGGACTTCACTTGAGGGCTGCAGACTGTCTTTGGGGATGCAGATTAATCCACACAGCACAAGCAGCTCTCTCTTCCAGGTCACGTGGTTCTGTCTTCACTGACAAGGAACAGAAGACCACGCAGGAGACCATCAGCACAGTGCATCAGCAGGAAGAGACAGGGAAGCGTCTACCCCAGCCTTTCTCAACCTTGACAACTTTAAGAAGGGTGACCTTCGACTCCCAGGCTGGCTGGGGACTTCTGGGAGTTGAAGTCCACCCCTCTTAAAGCTGTCATGGTTGAGAAACGCTGGTCTAGACAGCCAGGGATTCCAAAGGGCCGCGTGCTCGGCTGTTGTGGTAAAACAGAAGCTTACCAATGGCCACTGGTGACAAGAAACTGTCCTGAGAGGTGCTGATAACCGCCGATCATGAGCCAGGGAGTCGGTGTCTGCCTGGCGTCGACTCAGCAGAGCCAGCAACTCCCTTCCCGGCCTCCCCACAGAAGGCTGGCCAAGCAGGGCAACGGCCTTTCCAGGCTGTGGGGGCTTCCCCCTCGGTGCTTTTGACACCCGCCCCGCAGTCTAGAAGGAACGGGTCTGTGGGGGGGAGGCGGGCGAGCCCGGTGCCCCCAACAGAGAGGGAGCTTGGCCCGGAGCCGCCGCCGGGCTCAGTGCCTTCGGCAGGTACGTGGCGCCGTCCCTGCAGGTCACCGGGAAGCCCTGGGTCAGCTCTGGCTTGTCCCTGGCGGGGTGGCGAGGGAGAGTCCCCACCCCGCTCCGTGCGCTCAGCGGCTCTCCTCCCGGCGCCTGACCGAGCAAAGGAGGAAGGCGCAGGAGGGGCACCCGGCCCCGTCGGCCAGCTGCCCGTCGGGCCAGAGCTCAACTGGCTGGGCCCCCTCCCGGCTTGGTTTTCCCAGGGTGTGGGGGGATCCTACTGGCCAGGGCCAGCCTTCTCCCAGGCACCTCCTTCCTTCCAGCCGTTGTGGGAAAGAGGCGCCTTCGCCCTTGTCCGGGAGCAGCAGCAGCGGGAGGGGGACCTTGCCATCCAGCTCTTGGTCCTGCCTGCCCAGAAGCCGACTGAAGGCCCTCAAGAGCCCCCTTGAGAGGTGGGGGGCGGGGGCGGGGGCGAGTTCCCCTCTGCTTTCCAGGAATTTCCCCTGCAGAGCAGCCCCAAATGTCCCTCCCCACCCGAGCTTCCCCTTAAGTGGCCCCTCTTGGCCCCCAACCCTGGATTCTTCTGTCTAATATCCCATGTGGCTGTGGCTTTAGAGGCCCAGCAGGACTCTGCCCTAGAAGCAAATATTATCTGCACGCGCCTCCTCCCGATCTGGCCTCTGGAGCCCTGAACCCACGCCCCACTCATCTGGGTTCAGGCAAAGCCAGGGCTGAGATTCAGGAGAATGCAGTCGCCTTGGCTCATAGAACAGCAGCTGTCAAAACCCTGTGGAGACCCGGCAGCATCTTTTCCTGAGCTCTAAATGCGTTTTAGAAGACCCTCTCTGCTCCCCATGGAAGGGTGGGATTTGGTGATGTGCCCTTGAGGGACATGGAGGGGAAATCCCGGGGCATCCTTGACCGGGACCTCCTGCTCAGGTGTGCTCAGGGCTGGAGGCTGAGCCAGGTGCCCTTTAGCCTGGCCTGGCCTGCGGAGCTGCTGGCTCCCTTTGCCCGGCCCGGTCAGAGCCTCTGCACCTTTTTATGACCGGGCCGGTCCAGCAGAACCTCTGGGAAGTGCCACCCTTTGTGCCCTCTGTGAGAAGGTGCCGCCTCTGAATTGTGCAGAGACAAGGGGAGACTTTTAAGCACGCAAAGTTTGCTAACCTCACTTTCTAATCACATTTGGAAATTGCTTATCTAACCATCTTAAAATTATTAGAGATCTTCGGAATGACAAATTGGGTGGGTCTATCTTCATTTTTGAATAGAAAAATTAGAAAATATAGAAAATTTAACTATAATTTTAAGAACTTAAAGAATTTGAAATAAATTGCAAAAAGCTAAATAAGATTTTGAACTAAGAAAGTTATAAACAAATTAAGGGTCCAGACAAATCTGGAATACTGAAACTTTTACTATAAGATTCTGGAACTAAGTATATTAAATAAACAGTTTTTCATGGGAACCAAAATCATCTTGTCTACTGTCAGTCATAACAGAAATAAGAGAGGTCTCTTATGATTTAAATCAGACATTAGAGGGGACTAAAGATTCCAAGCAAAAGAAAAAAAACAACAACTTTGCCTTTGCCTTAAGATTGGCATTTACAAAATGACACAAAATACAATAACATTTGAAATATTAAGGAGATATTTGAAGAATGGGGCCAGAAATTAGTAGCCACAATATAATAATATCAGTAATGATGTCTGCTTCTATGGATAGACTGGGTCTATGACAGGCGTGAAACAAATCTTGCTGGATGCAGAAATGGCAGCATCAGAAATATTGGGTAAAAAAGAGTGGAGATTACAAAACAGAGAAGGCATTTAAAGTGGAACAGGTGACAGGCCAAGAGAATGACCCAGATAAGGACTGGATATATAAAAGAAACTGGCTGAAGTTTTAAAAATTAAAGGGGAAATATAAATGATAAACCAAGAGAATGACCTGGAAAATGTCTTTTTGTTGGATTTACAAAAGAGGCTTGTTAAAGTCTCAAAGAAGCCTATGAGATGGGATAAAAAAGAGAGATCAATCCTATGACAATGTGTGAATGAAAGATTAAGATTTTCAGAGGTAAAAGGAAGGAATATAAAATTGGTTTATTTGATCAAGGTTAAAATAAGACATGTTTTTATGAATTCACTCTTTCTTTCCTTTTTCTTTTCTTTCTTTTTTCCCATTTTTTTCTTTCTCTGCACTTTTTATTCTCTCTTTTTACGTTTCTCTTTCTGAGTTGTTTGTATTAGTTTATTACTGCAATTAAAAACTTTAATAAAAATTATATTAAAAAATGTGTGGTGAGCAATCCAACACACAAATGCATGGAGATTGTTGTTGGGGGCCCACTGAGGATTACTGTAGCTTTATGGGGTTTGTTTTGAAGGACACTAACGCTTCCTTCACTTCAACAGCCAGTTTGGACCTTCTTTGTTCGTTCATTTGTGTTCATGGAAAGGTCTGTGTGTCTGAAAGGCGATCTTCCCAACTCAGCTTTGACCTATTAACCCCAATGCATGGTATCCCAGAGATGATGTACCCCCCTAATTATGTTTTGTATTTGACAAGGGCATCATAGAAAGATACGGACAACTGAGGTCTCTAAAGATCTTTGGTCCTGCGAGAAAAAGGATTCCAACAAGACTGAAATCCATGTCTAAAGTGGAAATCTAACTCAGTACAGTATGAGCCTAGTTGCAAAACAGCAACATATGCTTTTTTTTAAAGAGGCCACCTCTTCTGAACTCTTCTGAACTTTTCTAGGAATCAAGCAAAACAGAGGGTTCACGCATTGCAATAAACCCTTCCCAATCACAGTTTGTTGAGTAAACCATAATTGCCTGGGCTTATGCTGAGCCAAAACCAAAGAAACCATATTAGCGATAAGTGCAATGAATGAACTCAGCAAAGTTTAAAAAGTTAGCAGCTTACTGAAGAGATGGCAGTAAACCTCATTACAGTATATTACATGCTCTAGGGAAAGTTTTAAAAATTATTTGAAATTTATTTATTTAAAAGATGTATATGGCTGCCTGTCACACAGCAGTGAGTCTGGGCAGGTACAAAGTTAAAACCCACCATTCCATGGTGAGCTGGCCTTGCACGGCGGAGGTGGTGGGCGCTAGAGGCGCCTAAGAGGTCGCAGGGGCTCTTCCCAGATCAAAGTCGAGAAGCTCTGAAATGCCGGAGAGGCGCAGCTTCGAGGTCCGCCGGGCATCTGCACCGCCTGGGGAGCCGAGCGCTGGGCGAGTTGGCCGAAAGGGGCCGGGGCGGCAGAGGGAGCAACCGCCATCCTCCCCTGCTTGGCCGGGGGCGTGCGAGATGCCCGCGGGATCGAGGAAGGAGACCCGCGCTGAAAAGAGCCGTCGGTTCTCTCCCCGGCCCCGTCTGCGGCAGCTGCAGCAACATCAGCGCCCCGCTCGCCGCCCCCCGACGACGCGCCTGCCCACCCATCCGCCCCCGCTCGGCTGCCTGCCTGCCTGCCTGCCTGCCTACCTGCCGACGTCCGAGCACCTGCGCGTGTCCGCGGCCACGGCCGCGCGCCCGTAGCGGGGAGGGTCGCACCTGGGGCTGCCGAGGAGCAGCGCCAGCAGCCCTCCGCCCACCGCCAAGACGGCCGACAGCAGCAGCAGCAGCCCCGCGCAGCAGGCCGCCCGCCTCGAGAGCCCCATCGCGGCCGCCGCGGCTTGCGCGCTCGGCTGCGTCCCCCCGCAGAGGCGCCCTTCGGAGCAGCTCCCGGGCCGGGCTGCCGCTCGGGGGCTGGGCGGGAGGAGGGACGGCAGAGCCGGCGAACCCGGCCTCGCCCCCTCGAGGCGCACCCCTTCCCCTTCCCCTTCCCTCCCTTCCCCTTCCCCCGCCGGCCGCCGGGCGGGCGGG
Organism: Python bivittatus; assembly: GCF_059951505.1. NCBI lineage: Eukaryota > Metazoa > Chordata > Lepidosauria > Squamata > Pythonidae > Python > Python bivittatus. Next base: position 669,561 of record NW_028277070.1, on the reverse strand, counting down.
CGGGCGCGGCTTTATCCGTCGGGCGGAGAGCCGGCGCTCGGGCTGGGGCTGCAGCCGTCGAACGCGCCTTCTCCGTCCGGGCGCGGGACTTCCCCGGAGGGTCGCAGCGGACGCTCGGCACCGCTTCCTCCCTTGCCGGGACGTTTCCCGAAAGTAGACAAAGAGGTCCCAGCAGCTACGTCCCTGCGCGGGAGAAAAGCCGCGCTCCAGCGCCCTCGCCCGAACCCTCTCGGTGACCCTCTTCCAGCCCTTCCTTCCTGCCCTCGCCCGCTCCTCGCTCGCTGCAGCCCGGCCGGCCTTCCTTCCTCCGGGTCCTCCCTTTGCCGGCGCAGAGCACTGGGCAGGCCGCGCAGCCGGGCAGAGGAGAGAGCCCCGGGATCCTGGAGCGTCGTGGCTGGACCACCACGAACCCCCAAGGTTTCCATTTTAAGGCCCCCCAGCCCCAGCTGCACTTAGCATAGGCACACCGTGCTAGGCAGCTTCTCCCCTTATCTGCCCCCCTCCCCTCCCTTCTTCTCAGCCCATAAATGCCGTAAATAGCAAATCTGGAGAATGACACAGTGGCCAACAGGTTGGAAGAGGCCAATCTACATTCCGGTACCAAGAACAGGAGATTTAACAGAGTGCACACAAACAACCGCACAGGATCCTTAATTTCATACTCCAGCCAAATCGTGCTGGGGTCACCCAACCCAGATTAGAGCTCCACATGGAAAAAGAGATGCCAGATGGCTTAGAAAGGGCTGAGGAACACAAGACATTCTTGCTGATGCATGCTGGGCAACTGAGGCCAAAGCATATTGAAAAGAAGGCAGCGTGTGCTTCATCAGTTATGACAAGGCCTTCGATTGTGCTGATCACATCAAGCCGTGGAAAGTGCTCGGAAAAATGGGATTCCCAGAAGACCTCATTGGCCTCATGAGGAACTTATAGACAAGTCAAGAAGCCACAGTACAGGCAGAACATGGCGAAACAGACTGGCTCCAGGTTGGCAAAGGAGTGTGACAAGGCTGTATACTCTCCCCTTATTTATTTATTCAACCTATATGCTGAATATAAAGGGGAGCTAGATTGGAAGATGAGCATTAAAATTGGAGGAAGAAACATCAATAACCTGAGCTATGCTGGCGACACTATTCTGATACTTGAAAATGCAAGGATCTGCAAGCTCTAGTAATGAAAGTCAAGGAGCTCAGTGAAAAAATGGGATTAAAATTAAATATAAAGAAGACCAAACTAATGACAACAGTAGGACAACCAACCTTAGAACTGCCAATGAAGGTATTGAAGTGGTGGAGAGCTTCTGCCTTTTAGGATCAACCACCAATCATGAGCAGTCAAAAAATATGCTGCAGAGGAGCACTTGGTAGAGCAGCCATGAAGGCCTTGGAAAAGATATTCAAATACTGTGATGTCTCTTTGTAGGTACAAAGATCAGAATCGTGCAAGCCGTGGGGTTCCCTGTGACCCTCTATGGAAGCGAAAGTTGGACTTTGAAGAAGCAGGAGAGGAAGAGCGTTGGCACCTCTGAACTTTGGTGTTGGAGAAGACTCCTGAGAACACCCTGGACAGCCAAGAAAACAAACGGATGGATCATTGAACAAATCAGCCCGGAGTTCTCCCTCGAGGCACAAATGACCAGGCCCAAATTATCCTACTTCGGACGCAATGCGTGAAGGCCAGCTCTCTGGAAAAGGCTCTAATGCTGGGAAGGGTGGGAGGAAGAGGAGGAGAGGATGACCAGCAGCGAGGGAGATGGACTCGGTTACAGTGGCAATAGAGGCTCCATTGAAAGAGCTGAAGGACCAGGTTAGGGATAGATCGTCATGGAGAAAATTGATCTATGTGGTCCCTAAAAGTCAACAACAACTTAATGGCCCATAATCAATTTTAAAAAGTCCACAAATGAGGCAGGCAGGTTTGTGTCATGATCAGCTGTGCTAGAATGAAAATAGTCTTTTCCCCTTAAGCTGGCACCACCCACCCCAAGCTTCAAGATGTGTAAAAGTCTGTGATGCTTTGCTGCCCGTTAGCTTGGAGGCCAGGTCAGCTCACCTCTTGCAGGTCTGATTCGGGGTGGGGGGGCATGGCGTCTCTTCTGCTTGCTGGCTGAGTCGCTTGCTTGCCAGGTTCACTAAATCTTTGCAAGTTGTTTTCCAGCCCCTCCTCAATCATCACAGGGCTGGAATGCAAACTCAGAAACTAATCAGCCTCCTCCAAGGGAGACTTGCTCTGCATCTTCATTAAACACTAATGACATTATAATAGAATTGCTAAAAGGTAAAGGGAACATACAATGTGTGAATTCCAAATCTCAGTACTAGGTCTAGGGTCCCATATTGGTTAAGCCATAAAGGGGCTTGTTTGGTGCCGAGTTAGCATCAAACCTGGTTTATGGCCAAAGTGTGCACCCTGATAGCCACTCCAGAGACCTCCCAATGTTGTTGCCAAAGTGCCATTTTTAATGTGATGGCTGGATGACATTAAATATATGATCAGACAGTATTTCAACTACTGTTCTTATTATTGTCTGACTTTTTATTTTGTGCAACTCAGTGCACTGTGAATATTGCACCCTGCTCCTGTTTTCCCCACAAACCACCCTGGGAGGTGGGTTGGGTTGTTTCCAATTTCCAGTCCGACTGTCCATGAAATCTTTAGTCCTGGTCTCACCCACTTCTTTTGGAAGTACAGCTCCTGACATGTCACTGATACTCTAAAAGCAGCTCTAGGCCCCAGTTTCTCAACCTTGGCAACTTGAAGATAGGTGGACTTCAACTCCCAGAATTCCCCAGCAGCACAGGTCCGACAAGCCAATCTTCTACTGTGGGTATTGCAGCCTCTTGAGAAGGAGATGCACTGCCTCCCTTAAGGCTGGCGGCCCCCTCCGCCTCCCCATCCCTAAGGCCGGTACCAATGCATGGACCCACCCACAGGCACCTCCTGTGCCATGTTAACCATCCAGGAGGGACCTGGGCCTAACTGATAGGTGGCCAAACTTACACTACAGAGGACCTTGTCCACTTTATGGGCAGTCACAGAATCAAACTCAGTTTAGACTGAGGCAACTCGTCTGGACCTGTCCAGTCAGAATCCAACTCCTATCTGTGAGATATCATTAATGCTCTTCCCCATGGCCCTGTACATAGTCCCATGGCCTGTCCCTCACCACCAATGAACGGTAACCCTACCCAGGGCTGCAGCCAACTTCAGGACTCCATTGCGAACTCAGCACAGAATCCAGCATCTCAAGCAGGGAGGGACGAAGCAGGGAGGGCGTTAAAGCCATAGCAATCCCAGCCATTCCTGTAGACCCACCTTCGGCGGAGGGCCTCGTGCCCAGTTATCTGTAGAGCAGAGCCTCAGAAAGCCCTCAGTCACTCACAGGTAACAGTCGCCCCTCTCCTCAGGGTCTCGGCTGATGCAGAGCCTGAAACTCGGGGGAATATTTTCGAGAGGGGAACACCCCCCTCTGGGCCTGCCCAGGGCTTGGTGATGGATGCCAGGTCGGTGCCCTCATCCACAGTCGAGTCATGAGGGCAGCCTTATTGCTCACCGACCTGGCATTCAACGGCAACAGCCAAAGTTCAGGGCACCCTGATCCAGAGGGTGAACACTGAGGGCAGGACGCTGGGATTGCTCTCAAATGACGCTCCAGGCATCCCTGGGTGCATCCTCCCCCCCTCCCCCAGATTGCTACCATATCTACTTCTGCCCATCATAGTTCCAATAACCCCACTGGCTTCCCCCTGCCCCAACATTTCCTCCCCTGTCTGGTTCCTCTGTTCCACACCAACAACAGATTCACTGACCAAACACCTGACCCCTCGCACAAAACCATGGACTGCCTTGTCCCAACCAAGCCCCCACCAGCTGCTCTGCATTGGCACTCTGCTTGGGTCCTATCAGGGAGCCACGACAACTCTGGTCTAGCCCTGCCCTGGCCCCCCTCCCTCCAGATTAGGCAGGCAAGTGAAAGACCAAACAAGGCCCTGATGGGGTGATGTCCCGGAGCCCAGCAGAAAGAGAACCGTGGAGTCCTTGGGGTTCTCTGAGCTTGGCTGTTTTCTTGCAAACGTTTCAGTACTCGGCTAAGTAACATCTTCAGTGCTAGAATGGGATGGGGTTTGCTCTCTGTTTATATACAGTGTTTATGTACAGTGGAAAGAGAACCCCTAGCCGGACTGATTGCCCCCCAGCCTGGCATTCCCAACAGCACCAGACTCCATGCTGCATCTGGGCTGAAGGGCACCCCCGGTTCCTCAGGCTCAGGCCAATACCATCCCAGGAGATGCCAGACCTACCTGCCCCCACCAAAGGTCCAGGGGAGCAAAGGGGAGCACACTGTCACATTCCCCACAATACTACGCCTTGATTGGCCCCTGGTCTTCCCAGAAAATGGGCTTGCCTCCTTGGCCTCGGGTCTCATCATGCCAGCCTCACCAACTCCCCACTACCTCCGCCCTCCTCTTTGCCGGCAGCCTCACCTCATCCACCAACCTTGGGGTCACGCTGCCTCCAGCCACACCCAGGACCCTCCACCCCTCACCGACCTCCGCAGCAGCTCCTCTTATAAAGGGTTTGCTTCTGAGTGTCCTGGAAAGTTTCTGCAGACACGTGCTTGACGCTGTTATGAAGTGCCCTGGGACCCAATTTCTGAGCTGAGAGCAGAACATCCCAAGAGCTACCAGCACACCAAAGGGCCTTCACTGGAGAGCTACCCGGGTGCATGTTTGGGCCATGACAACGTTAGAAGATGTAGGTAAAGTTTGATTGGTGCAGGGTTATCTCCAGGAACGCATCTCTCCATCTGAGTCAGCCTGACCTCTCCGATTGTGCCTGGAGAAGCAGCTGGCTGTCCCCCATTTTGGGGAGGGCAGGGCAGGAACAAAGCCCAGAGTCGTTGCTTCTTCCTGATGGGGCTGGCCCTCTGGAGTGGCCTCCCATGGGTCATTCGATTGGCTCCAACCTTGTCCCCCTCCCAGAACCGGCTGAAGATGGAGCTTTTCCAGGAGCCATTTGGGTGGCTCAAATGGCTGTTGATGGCTGGCTTCATGTTGGGTTGTATGTAGTGTGTTTTGTTCTGGGTATCTGCTATTGCATTTGTTAGCTGCCAAGAATCCATTTGTGATTGTGGTGAGATACCAGTTTGATGGATAGGCGGATAAGTAACTAGTATAAGCAGGAATGGTTCTTCCAAAGAGGCTGGCTTCCTGTGCCCAGAATAAAAGGCCCTGAGGGCCAGGTGGAGAGGGGACCATGGGAGGGGGGGGCATGGGTCAAAAGCAGGAGCTGCAGCAAAAGCAGGAGCTTCACGGCAGAGACAGGAGAGACGGGTCAGTCTGCCTTTCCCCCCAAATCATACAGAAGAGAGAATATCAGTCCTCCTACCAAAAGGCAGAGAATGTAAAAGGACTTGCCAGCGGCAATTAAAATCACATTTTAAGCAGAACATTAGATTGGCCTGAACTGGAGTGTTCCTCAGCCTCTCCCTGCAGGGCGAGCCTTCCCAACGGGCTGTTCTGGGGAACAGCAGTGCAGCTGGCCAGCCGGTGACAGAAGGGAAACATGGCCAGAACCGATCAGGCCTCTGCACGTTCAGACGGAGGAAGGGCAAAACTCGCTGCTTGACGGCAACTGCAGACCATTTCAAGCGTCTTTGGAATAGGGACCCTGGCGTCAGGCCCAGCCCAGGAACAACGATGAAACAGTCCAGTCCAGTCTAGTCCAGTTCCTTTATTTGCTTACACCTTATAGACAGAATCTTGCCAAACTAAATCTCTACTACAGCAACTAGTGGATCTACCCTGGGAGATTCTAGGGAGGGGCTGTCCTGAACCTCTTTCGCTTCTCACGCTCCCCCTGCAGACTACGCTGCCTCTTGCCCCCTCCCCCCTCCTGGAATGCGCCCCCTCCTTCCCGGCAGCCTCGATCTCCCACATCGCCCTCGTCCTCGTAGATGCACTCCCTTACACCTGGAAAGAGGAGACGTTTCGGCTTGGGTCGTTGGAACTGGCGGATCCTGTATGCGAGACAGAGATGGAATCGGCACAAGAATGCATGAGTGTCAGTTTTAAAAATTAGATGGGAAGGAAGGATACTGCGTGAAGCATAATCTTTCTTTGCAGGAAGAAAGAACTGATTAAGGAAAGCAGCGATTTATGCATTTATTAGGTTCACACCCTGGCCTTCCTTTAGCAGCACAAGGCAGAGAGTGGTTACCCATCTAAACTTTCCCACTGAAACAGTCCTGGGTTGATTGGTCTACTCCACACTACCTAAGGAGAAAAGGAGAAATCCAGCATATGACAGGCTAGTCAGTTTAAGTGCAAAACCTGGAAAGTTTCTATGGCTGATAATTAAAAAAAAGCCTAGCTTATATGCACCTGGACACAATATGGTAATTACTAGAAGTCAGCATAAAGTTGTCAAGAACAAACTGATGGGTTGGGTTCTGCATCAGTCTGGAGGTCAGGGCCAGGGAAGGGGTGGGTGGGTGCTGATCTTCCGTGAGACCTTCTCTGTGGCCAGGGTCACTCCCTCTAAGTGTCAGGGTGTGAATGCTTCAGGTTGGTTGGGCCATAGGACAAGCTAGAGGTCTTGTTGGCATACTAGCCACCCTGATGCCTGTCAGGATCCCTCTCCGGTCTTCTGAATCTGGTTGCTGCTCTGGTGGAGTCTCCTTGCCAGCTTGTTGAGGGACTTCAGCGCCAACTTACCTTGAGGGCTTCCTTGGTTCACTGGGAGTCTCTGGGAGGTGAAGCAGCAGAAGCCATGCCTAGCATGTTGGAGGTGAGAGAGTAAAAGTAAATCCAACTGAGCCAGGGTATGTGCCCATGTACTCTGTGGCAATAAGACAGGCGAAGTGTCTTTACTTTTCCTTATTGCATTGGCAGGTTGTTGTCCAGCAGCCTTGTTTAGAATGGCTGCCTTCCTGCTGGAAAAAGCCAACCTTGCTCAGAATTGCTTGAGTCTTGACTGCATGTGGGCAGAGCCTAGGGTGGTGACCAGGGTGTCATCTTGCCATGTTACTTGGAATTATTTTGGGCTGGCTCCTTTGGATACTTGAGGGGGCTAATTCCCTGGATCTGGGAAATTGTTACTGTCTTGTGGTGGGAGGGGACATTGCCAGTGGTCCTAAAGAAGGCCATGGTGGTGGTCTTTAGAAGAGCTTGGTGGTTCAGGGTTTGGTACCATGAGTACACCAATGACACCCAGTTGTACATTGCCACTTTATGCCGTGCTGGTGACGCTGTTGAAATCTTGTCCCAGTACCTGGAGGCTGCGAGGGTCTGAACGGGAGAAGACAGACTAAAACTGAATCCTAGCAAGACAGAATTACACTTCGTTCATGTAGAAGAATGTGGAGAAAATGTTGACAAAAGAATGCAAGAACCATTAGTAGAACTATTAGAATATAAACAAGAACATACTTTGGGGAAAGAAGGGAACATGAGAAAAAGACTCAAAATAACCCCACATTCATTCTTCAGGGTATAAGAGGGGCCAATGGGAGACGCTGGCAGGCTTTCAAGATTCTGCTGTTATATCCTACAATAACAATTTCACGAGTCCTTTGCAGAGTCTGTTTCTTGACCTGGCCTACCTTGAAGGGCTGACAATCCATCAAGATTCTCTATCAGTTCCAGTGGTGTTCCAGAGGAAGTACTACCCTGAAGCAACAGGTCTGCAATGTGGGGGCCTTCCTGGACTCATGGCTCCTGCTGGAACAGCAAGTGGAGGCTGTGCCCAGGGCATACCAATTGTGGCCTAACTGTGGCAAGAGGACCTTGCTAGTGAGCTCTGCCCTCAGCCCTGCCCTTTTGGACGATTGCAACACACTCTATATGGGGCTGCCTTTAAAGACCACTCAGAAATGCAGTGGCCAGACGCTGTCTGGCACTTGCTGGAGGCTCACATTCACCTATGGTGCAGGTCCTGCACTGAGGATCAGGGGGCTTCTGGGGGCACTTACAGTGGTGGTCTTATCTTCTAAGGTGCTTTATGGCTTGGCACCAAGTGGCCTTCAGAACAGCACTCACTGATGCCTGAGCGTGAATAGTTCTATTCTAACTTCTAACTTCTAACTTCTGGAATGGTAGAGCAGGATTACTTATAAAGTATGAAGCTCATAAAGGAAGAAGTGGCAAGCAGTTGGCAGCTTGTGGCCCCTAGGAGCAAGATGGTAAAAAAGCAGGCCCTGTTGAACTTCTAGCCTCCAAGGTCCTCCAACAGCAGCAAACTACAAGAGGCTTCCACAGTTGGAGAGGAGAAAGATAGTATCGGAGCAACTTCTCCCCTCCTAAGCTCTGCACTGATTCCTGACTTTGTGGCACGTTAATATGAGAAGCAAAAAGAGATTAAGAAACAGTCCAGGTGATGATATGGCTCTGAATCCACAAAAAATTCCAGGCAACCCAAGATCGACTACTTCTCTACACTCAAACAGTAAGTACCTTGGACTTCCTTGGAGGAGCTTTAGAGTCTGATTTGCCCCCCGACAACAAGGCAGCTGCCCTTTACTCTGATGAGGCTACACTAAACCCAGCTATGTTGCAACCAGAAATCATGCAAGCAAGGCTGGCTGTTTTCATTGGCTGCAAATCTGGGTATTAGTTTTTGGATGATTCACATTCTTTAGATTTGATTATGGAATCCTTAAAAGTTTACTCTTCACGTTCTGATGAACAAACAGCAGATGCTGTTGGCAGTTCTTGTTTATTACTGCTCAGTCATAACAATCTTACAGAGATTAATAACAATTTCTGAGGAGGGAACAATGTCAAAAAGTTGTTACAGGATATTAGCAAGAGAAATCAGAGAAACCCGAAAGGCCTTGGTAGCACCTCGAACCCTGCTCTGACAGAGGGCCAGAAGAGGAGAGAACCAGCTGTCCAGTGGATCTCAGAATGATTCAGATGCTCAGCCACAGGACCAAGACTCTACTAAGAATGCTTTACGGTCTAAGCAGATTTGGCCAACAGGCTACGTGGGGAAGCACTGGAGAAACAAGCGAACCATAGTTCACACCTTCTCTCACATTTTAAGTTGTCCTCTGCATAAAATCAACTTGTCTCATTCTGAAGCTCTTCCCAGCAGATCACCCACAAAAAGGCTGTTGATTACCTTTTGCCAATTTACCATCCCAGTGCATCTATTATGGATGCAACCTTATTGGACTAACCTTTAAATATGTCCACAAAGGTGCTTTCAGAAAGTAGTGGGCCATATAAATGTGTCTGTGAGACAAAAGCTAAAATTTTCAGAGGATAATATTCTTTTGAACTATATTCCTAGTACGTGGAATTTGACAACTGGACAACATATGTGGATTCTCCGCACCCTCACTGTGGCCAAAAGACTGATATTGCAGCACTGGAAAAGCAAACGGAGGGCCCCGCTCACTCAGTGGACTGAAGACCTGATTGCACTTCTAGCGGATTGCCTAGAGAGGTAGATTTTGTATGGACAAGTATAATGAAATATGGGACTCATTTATACAAAATGTTGTTGTTGTTGTTCAGTCGTTAAGTCGTGTCCGACTCTTCGTGACCCCATGAACCATATTGCGCCAGGCTTCCTGTCCTTCACTGCCTCCCTGAGTTTGCTCAGTTTCACGCTCATTGCTTCAGTGATGCTATCTAACCATCTCATCCTCTGCCGTCCTCTTCTCCTTTTGCCTTCAATCTTTCCCAGCATCAGGGTCTTCTCCAAAGAGATCTCTCTTCGCATTAGGTGACCAAAGTATCTGAGCTTGAGCTTCATTATCAGTCCTTCCAATGAGCAAAATACAGTAGGTTAAAAAAAATGACAGTCATATAAATATATATGTACTTGAATAATATTTGCTTTAGATAAGTATATATAGGATTGTAACTGTTTACTGTTATAATGACATATCCTGCTATTTTTTGTTGTACTTCTTTCACTTTTTTGTAAAGCACTTTTTATATTTTTTCTCTTTGGCAATGTATGTATCTCCATCATTATTATCATTGTGTTTTGCTCTTTTTCTTTTTCTTTTAATTAAAAAGCAATAAAATATAAATTAAAAAACCCAAAGATGCTTTCAGAATTTCACTGTTAAACTTTTCCTTTGGCAAGATGCTAGAACTATTTAACTGGATAACGGTGGCTCCTGCTCCCGAGAAGGCAGCAATTTAGCACTGAAAACAGTTTCTCAGCCTGCAGCTGAGGAGACGCCTCCAAAGAAGCTTGGAGATAAGAAAGCAATGCTTGAGAAGATAACTTTCAGCCTGGATCGTGCCAGCTTCACTGACTCATCAAAAACCGTGCTGATTCAGCTGAACTCCCACAGCAGACAAACTGAAAGGGTTCTTCACATCAGCATGTGAGGCTGCAAAGGTACACTCAACACACTGTATTAAAAATCTTGCCAAAGGTCCAGAAAAAAATTTTTTTAATAGTATTTTATTAGAATTTTAAAGTTACAAAGTTAAAAGTTAGAAATGAAAAAGAAAATTGAAAATACAAATTATAAAGAAAAGGAAAAGAAAAAGTGAGATAAAGTAAAAGAAAAAGAAAAAAGATATGAAAAATAGATAACTTCCAATCTATCTCTGGTCTTAGGAATAATAAGAGTGTCATAAATGCTAGTTTTTAATGCATTAAGTAGGAATAATTCTTTGTCAAAACATATCCCATTACATTTATAATCTAATCTTCAAATCCCCATGTAAGCTTCACCCCACCTGCATTTAAAGGTCCAGAAAATTTGATAACTTTGAAAGACCTGAATAATCCAGAAGATGTCTCCAATAGCAAAGTCGATGTCTTATTAACTCCAGATTTACCAAACAAGAAAGATCCTGCCTGGTCTCAAGACACAGACGAGAAAGGATAATAGGCTTTCCTATTCAAATATTTCTATTTTTTCAGTCAAAAATAGAAAGAGGGAGGCTATGAGGACAGCCTGCAAGCAACTGATTACTGCAGCCCAGTCCAAAAGTTTCAGCAGTTTTCCGGCATGTTATTGCATCTCATTCATTGCAGAAGCCACCTCAGTCCAATTGCCTTAATGCTGCAGCAGTTTAGGAAGAACATTGCCAGGTGTTGTAAAAGAGGGACAAATAAGCCATTATCACATTAGAGTTGGATGTGGGCTCTCCCCCAGAGGCCCGGGAATGATGGCGTAGCATCAGAGGTAATCAGGAACAACCTGGAATGGCAGCCCCCAATTCTGGCTTCAGGTTTTTCTTTCATTGACTGTACCACGTGTCCCTAAAGAGGGGTGGGTGGGAGGACAATGATATTTCCAAAATGCAACAAAGGTGAGAGAAAGCTGCCCCCAAACTATAGACCTGTTAGTCTAAAGCAGTGATTCTCAACCTTTTTGAAGCTGCCGCCCCCCTAAGGAGCGGAAAATTTTTCAACGCCACCCTTTTGGGGGGGGGAGTTACTGAATTATAAAAGGCAAAAATTTTAAGTAATTTTTTTCAGTAGACTTACACACCAAATTTGTTTGATTTAACTTGATACTTTTGCCCTGGAAGGTAATTGCATTCCTTTTACTAAAATTAAAATGACTAATGCAAAAAAAATGAAGCGAACGAAAAGCAACTCAAGAAACACAGGTCAAATCAAACATTCATATTGAAAGGACGCTCAACGCACGCACTGCAATTAATTGCGCGGGAAGACAGCTGACGCATGCGCTGTGCTGGTTGGGATCGGAGAAGAATCGTAGTGTCGAGTTCTTCAAGGTCAGCCTACCTAGAATACAAATTCGTTTCACCATTCTTAGAAGTGCGGGAGGGCAGCCGTCGCGTAAGTTCGTTTTATTGCTGGTACAAATGGTGTAAACCAGATAATCGATTTAATACATTTTTGGGGGAGTTTTAAAATTAAGTTCGAATGCCAAAACATGCTCATCGCCCCTCTACCTCCCAAAACATGCCCACCGTCCCCCTACCGCCCAAAACAAGTTCACCGCCCCTCAGCATCCTCCCACCACCCCCCGGGGGGCGGTACCGCCCCCGTTGAGAACCAATGGTCTAAAGTATCATCTGTAAGTTGTATGCCAGACCCTGTATGAACGATTCATGGACTCTAAAAATATTCTGGCGGAGCAACAATTTGACTTTCAAGTAGGCTGTTCTGCTTAACATTCAATTTTTGTATTGCATCATATGGCAGGAAAACACACCTCCAAGCCTAATCTTAATCTAATCTAATTAATCTAAGTGTTTGTTGATTTTAGAACCACATCGAACCTGGTAACACGAGAGAAACTCTGGTGTAAATTACTATCAGCATCAATTGATCACTGCCTACTTCTCCTAATGTCAAAATTACACAAACATTCACTTCTAAAGGTCTGCTGCATTGTGTAATACCACCTCATCAAAGAAATTTCAACTTTTACAGGAATTAGGCAGGCCTACATCTTGGCTCAGTTATTGCTCAACTGATATATTGATTCATTCCTTACTCATTTAGCTAATGTAGATTATCACGCATCAAAACACCAGTGGTATAATCCTGTATGTGGAAGACCCAGTAATTCTCAAACCCAGTAGGTGTAAGAAGAGCATTATGCTCTCTGGCTTCCTCCCGGGCAACCAGTCCTTAGAGATTAATTATAACAAAGCCAAAATAATGCTGTTTGCTGCTGTTGCTGTTGCTGCTGCTGCTGTTGCTGCTGCTGCTGCTGCTGCTGCTATTATTATTATTATTATTATTATTATTATTATTATTATTATTATTCCTTGTATCAGAGGAACATCAACACAAGAGTGGAGGAGGTATGTATAGTATTGTATATTATCTGCCATCAACTCTTATGACCACATAGATAGATTTTCTCTAGGACAATCTGTCCCCAACCTGATCCTTCAGGTTTTCCAACAGTGCACCCATCACTGCTGCAACTTCTATCTTTACATCCAAAGAAAACTGTGGTTTGAGTAGCACAGAACTGGAAAAACACAACAGGAGAGGGTGCCGGTCAGTAAGCATGCAGTAGAGGATCTAGCTAATTCAGATGACTTCACAGACTCAAGCTCTGATGAAATACAGCCTAGAATACTGAAGGAACTAGCTGAAGAGCTGTCAGGACCTCCAACAATTATCTTTGAAGAGAACTGAGGATGGTTCAGAGGACTAGAGAGGAACAAATTTGGTCACTCCCTTCATGAAAAGGAAGAGTATTCCAGAAAATGTTTGTTTATCATATTATAAGGCCCCCTCAGCTCCAGATGACCCTGGGCAACAAATAACAATTTTTTAAAAAGTATAGAAAAATTAATTTAAAAAAAGCACAGTGCTTAACTTGGAAGGAACAACCCACAACCAGCCTCATGCATATACATCTTCCCAAAGAGCCCTCCACTTCTCCTAGCCCAGGGCCTGGGAGAAAAGCCAGGTCCTTGGGGCTTACCTGAAGGAGAGTTGGGTAGGGTTCTTTAAATCTGTGGTGTTTGATCTTCCAGAGGATGGGTGCTGCAACAGAGAAGACATATTTCTGGGATCCCATTAGGAGATACTGCCTAACAGATGGGACATAGAGCATACTTACTCTGTTTGAACAGACGGGATGGGCCCTCAAATAACAAGGATCCAGGGCATGTAGAGTTTTATAGGTAATAACCAGTACTTTAAATTGCACCCAGAAGCTAACAGGCATATAGGCCAGCTTATGAAGCAGGGAGGTTACATGGCCATATTGAGGCATGCCCATTATTGTTTGCACTGTCACATTCTAGATAAGCTGCAGCTTCCTAGTAATCTTCAGGGACAGGCCCATGTTAAGCACACAGCAGTAGTCCACCCACAAAGTGACCAAAGCATGAGTTTGGAGAGCCTCCCAGTCCAGGAATGAGTACAACTGGTACACCAGATAGATCTGTGCAAAGGCCTTCCTGGCCACAGCTGCCATCTGCTCTTCAAGCAGGAACTGAGAGTCCAAGAAGATCCCCAATTTGCACACCAGTCCTGAATGGGGAAGTGTAGCCCCATCCAGAACTATGGGTGGAAGTTCCCCAGACCTGGATGGTTCCAACACTCACAGCCACTTGATCTTGCTAGAGTTGAGCTTGAGTCTTTTCCCACCCATCTAGATCTTGACAGCCCTAGGCACTGGGACAAGACTTTGACTGGACCACTTGGTCAACCTGGAATAGAGATATACAACTGGGTATCATCAGCATACTATAATATCTGATAATTAAATAAGTATCAGCATACTATAATATCTAATATTACCTTACGCAGGGGGTAAGAGCATTGAGCCTTGTAGCACCACACAAATCAGGGAGACCGATCAATCTCTCCCTTGTCAGCCCTTTGAGGTAGGCCAGATCAGGAAACAAGCTGTGATGGAATAGAATTATGAAGGCCAGGCTCAGGGAGAAAAACATGTTCTTTCATCTCCTGAGGCGCGTGGGAAATATAAGAGGATGAGACTGGCACCTCCCTGAGGAATTCACAATGTTGTGGCTGGCATTACTTGGGAGCTGGGGTTTCAGTCTGGGAAGAGTCTTGCTAGAGGTTGTAGCTAATAAACATTGCTGGACTTAATTTACATGGTCTCTTGGAGTTCCTCGGGCTAGGCCTGACACAAACACTACAAAGATTACTGGAACTCTACTTCACTGTTGTAGAATCTTGAAAGCATAACAGTTTCCCTCTGCCCCCTCTTATGCTAAAGAGAATCAAGGCAGGGTTATCTTGAGTTTCTTTCTTACCTGCACTTCCTTTGCAGGGCTAAGTGGATGTTTACCTTCTTCAGAGCTAGCTCCATGCTCCTCTGCAGCCATAGAGAGTTACAGAAATGATTTTGGAGAAAATACACAGAAATAGTTTCAAAAACAAAAAGATGCTTTAAGCCCAGGAAACAAAGAAAGTGTGAGAAACAAGCTTAGATTGGCTCTACCATAAATCAGAGGGATATAAGAGGGAGGGAAGGGAAAATACAGTCAGGCTTTCAAGATTCTGTTGCTATAGCCAATTGTCAATAAAGTATAGTTCTAGTCAAACTTGTAGAGTCTGTTTCCTGATCTGGCCTACCTCAAAGGGCTGACAACACTTCTCCTATCAACCCCAATTCAAACCAGCCACGGAGAAAGGAGGAGAACTATCACAAAACAGTGTTTTCTATTCTCAGTCTCTGCAGGTGGTCCAGAAGGATCCCATGATTGATGGTAGTAAAAGACCAGGATGGATGCACCACCACCATCCAGCTCCTCCAGAAGTCATCAAGTGCATCCAATGCTGTCTTCATATTACATCCCAGCTTGAAACCCAACTGAAAAGTCTGTAGATAATCCATTTCTTTGAGGGCCTTCTGAAATTGTAGCCCGACCACATTCTTGACAACATTCCTCAGAAAGGGAAGGTTGGAAACTGGATGAAAATTGCCCAGAACTGTTTAGCCCAATGAGGAATTCTTGAGGAAGGGATGTACCACCCCTTCCTATAAGACAGGTGGAACCATCCCCTTCTTCAAACAAGTTTTCACTTGGACCCACCATATCTCACCTTCCAAGAGACCTTCACCACCAGGAGGGGGTGGATCTAACTAACAGGTGGCCAGGCTAATGGCCCTGAGGGTCCTGTACATGTTCTCAGGAGTACATAATCAAACTCTTCCAAGCAAACCAAGCAAGATTGCTCCTCTGTCACCTTGACCAGACCTGTCCAGTCAGAGTCCAACTCCAAACAGATCTGAGTGACTTTATCTGCCAGATGCCTAGAATATTTTTTCTTTTTATTATGTTGTTATAAATCTTAGTACAATGTGTTGTTTCCATGCACTGACGTTTGTATAATAAGTTTAAAAATTATTAACATTCTATTATTTAAATAGCTTAGAATATTGAGAATAGAAAAGAGAAAGAAAAAATATTCTATCAATGTTAATTACAATTTAGGATGGCAATATTACAAGCCTAACACTGTTTAGTTTTCATCCAAAGTTGAGTATAACATTGAAAAAGAACTGCTACAACTCACATCAAAATAATTGTTATATACTAGAGGTTTCAACCTTAAGCTGATTACTTATAATAATCTCCCTTGTATTGTTATTTGGGGGGGGGGGGGTGTTTGTATAATACCTATTAATCAAAGGAAAATATAGATAAACAGAGTAAATTACCAAAAAATTACCAAAATTACCAAACAAGAATTAATTACCAAAAAATAAAATAAAAAAGAGAAAAGGAAATTAAAATTTTAAAAGTTAACTATTGGGTTTCTGACTCCCCCCCCCCTTTTATATATCTGCTGATTTGCAGTATTTGTAGACATTTAGGCCCTCTTAGAAGCCAGACTGTAAGGGATTATATTTGCCATGCTGCGTGATGTGTGGTATGTATGGGAACCATTCTTGCTTAAATTTAGTTAAACTTCTGTGGGATATATATTCTGTTAGTTTTGCCATCGCTGCATTATTCTCCAACTTTAAGTTCCCAACCAGATATTGTTGGAATTGTGTCTTTCTTCCAATGTTGAACCAAGTTTGTTATTGCCACTGTAAACATATATCTCATTAAATTATGAAGTTCCTTATTATTTTTTTCTGAAATTATACCACAAATGTGGGATGTCACTGCACCGCAGGGAGGGCAGTATAATCACCACAAACCCAAATGCCATCTAGAGCCCCTCTTCAGCCACAGGGCCTGGTATCCAGTTACCTGCCGGGGAGGGCCTCTGAAAGCCAACAGGGCTTCCCGCCATGTCTTCCTCTGCCCCTGGGACTGACTGCCCTCGCCTTTCCCCTATCCCAGGCCAACCCCAATCCCCATTCTCCCCTTCTGGGGGACCCAAGGGACCCTCCAACCACCAACCACACCCCACACAGATGATCATAATCCCCAGCTGCTTGACCACTGAGCCTAACGTTGGTCCTAGAGAAGTTGTTAGCTGGTAAAGCTAAACAGATACTGCTGGAGGAAGATGAAGAGCGAGGGGGATCAAACATACACAGGCAAGAGCCCACTCTTGAGACTACCTTGTGGCAACACAAGCGAAGCAGTGTCAGTTGCCTGGCGGCCCTGTTCAGAGTGACCAGAT
The DNA here is from genome assembly GCF_059951505.1 of Python bivittatus. Taxonomy (NCBI): domain Eukaryota; kingdom Metazoa; phylum Chordata; class Lepidosauria; order Squamata; family Pythonidae; genus Python; species Python bivittatus. The sequence goes on along the minus strand of NW_028277070.1, from coordinate 652,524 downwards.
CCTTGGGGGCTGCTGCGAACGATTTCTCTAGCTACTCTGTGAACTTGGCTGAGTGGCCCACCCAGATCTAGAGACTTGATGTCAGCCTTCGAGGTAGTCCAGACAAGAAACCCAAACCATGAGTACGAACACCACCTTTATTGTAAGGTTACAGTAACAGAATCTCGCAGGTCTGAAAGTGCTTCCCTCCTCCTCTGCTGTGATGGAGTGGAATTGTGAAGGCCAGGCTCAAGGAGATAAACATTTTCTTAGCTCGCCAGAACAATGTGGGAGGAACAAGAGGATAAGACTGGCACCTCCCTGAGGAATTCACACTGTTGTGACTGGCTGACTTTGGGACCTGGGGTTTCAGTCTGGGAAGATTCTTGCTAGAGGTTGTAGCTAATCAGGTTGTAGCTAGAGGTTGTAGCTAATAATTCTTGCTAGAGGTTGTAGCTGGACTGAATTTGCATGGTCTTTTGGAGTTCCTTGGGCTAGGCCTGACATCAGCCTTTACATCCCAGAGAACTAGGGAGGGTCCCTTCTGAGACGCTTTCTCCACCCCATTCCTTCTGTGGGCTGAGATATCGCTTATCTGATGTTGTCTAGGCTGCAGCTCCTCCTCCTTCTCCCAAGGTCATCCTCACAGCCCACTACACTTTCCATCTTTAGACGTGGATGGGATTGTGCTCACCCATTCAAGATTGGTGCAGTCTGGGGGGGCGGTCTTGGACTTGCAGTCGAAGAGCAGGTGGAAGTTGTGGCTAAGAGGGTTTTTGCATAGCTTCATCAGGTGTGTTGCTTGCTCCTGTTCCTGGATGGGGAGGCCATTCAAACAGTCACTCATTACCTGGTCATCTCACAGTTGGACTACTGCACCACACTCTACATAGGGCTGACTTTGAAGACCATTCAGAAGCTACAGGTAGTCCAGAATGCAGCAGTGTGGGCAGTATTTGGCATGCTTGCCATGTGATACCACTGCTCCATGAGCCATACTGGTTACTGGTGAGCTTCTGGGTGCAGTTCAAGGTGCTGTTTATTACCTATAAACTCTTCATGGCATGGGGCCAGGTTATTTGAGGGCCTGCCCATGCCCCATGGTTTCTGCCCTCCCAGTAGGATCAGGCAGAGTTGGTGTGCTTCATGTCCTTCAGTCAAGCAATGCTGTCTATCAGGATCCAGGAAGTGTGCCTCCTCTGACATGGCACCTGCCCTCCAAAATGATATCCCCCAGAAATCCATGCGGCTCAGACAACATGGCTGTTGTGGCTGTTGTGCCCCTGCCAGTGTTCTGAAATATGTGATATTGTTGTCCAGATGCTTTAGATTCTTTTTATTGAATTTTCTGTTTTAAATTGTAAGCAGTCAGGCGGCCTCCAAATCTGATGGTTGATTTATCGATTTATAGATAGGAGAGAGAGAGAGAGAGAGAGAGAGAGAGAGAGAGAGAGAGAGATGATTGATAGATAGATACTTAGATAGAAAAGAGATAGAGCTAGATAATCGTCTTGAAGACAATGCTGCAATGGCTAAGAGCCAGCCGGGCTCTGTCAAAAACAGATAATTAGAGACAAATCTTTAAGAACATTGAAGAGAGGAGGAAACAGACAGACCACCAGCTCTGCCAACCATTTTTTATGCAACTGAAAGATCACCTTTCATGGGTTGGTGTGTGATTTGGGATATAGCTTAGCAGCTCAGTTGTTGAACGTGAGTGATGGCAGGAGAGCACAGAGGTTCAGCGGCTATGTGCCTGATGTGCCTGATGTGCCTGATGTGGAAGGGCCCCGTCTCTCTCCTGCAATAGCACAAGGGGGGAGAATTCCAGGGAAGCAAATTTACCTAGGTTTTAATTTAATACCTGTGCAGACATGTATATCTCATCTATCATGCAAAACACTTCCAGAGACAAGGGACTGGTAGCCTATCAATTTAGGCAACGTAGCTTGCTCTTTCCGGGTTCTTCTTCAGGGCCCTGGAGGTGAGCATTCCTCCGGTCCTTGGGTCAGTGGAAAAACATGTTGGCATCAATTCTGCTGTCAGCCCTAACAGGAAGGAAGACCAGGAAGACTCGAACTCAACTTTATTGAGAAAGGCTCCAGTAACACAATCTTGCAAGTCTGCCTGTGTTTTCCCTTCCCTCCCTGGTACCCCTCACTGAGTCACAGAGGAGCCCGCTTGAGCCCCTTTCTCATGCTCTCCTGCCCTCCTGGGCTTAACTCACGCTTCTTCTGCACTTGCCTGTGGATGCCTTCTCCAAGGTCGTCTCCAGAGCTCCCCACAGCTGAACTTTCCAGGGCCTCAGCAATAAGGCCAGTGAGGGCTACCCTTCTGGCTTTAACACAGGATCCTTTCAGGGCAGTGATGGCAAGACCCCCTTCCCACCCAGCATCAGCAGTGGGTGGGAAACGACTACCACTTGGTCTCCTTAACGTGTGGCAAGATGGGCTGAGTGAGCGTGGGTGGGGGCTTGGGATGGACGATTTGGCACTCTCTGTGAAGGTGCTCTGTGAGACTGACCCGCAACTGGTGGCTGCAGGTGAAGTGCTTGAGAACTTGCATTCCCACCAATGGAGCTGCTTTACTCTGGGCCTGTCCCCTGCCCCACCAACCTCTCAGCCAAGCTGTGTTGGGACATAGGTTTGCTGGTCAAGTCCTGTGTTCAGGAATGGCCAGAGTGACAGGGCACAGGTGCAGGGCATCTCTGCTGTCTGCCATCTCATCCTGGCTGTAGCACCCAGAAGGACAGAATTGGAGATCATATAGTCCAACCCCAGTTCAGTAGAGGATCCACTAGATCTCATCATAACTGATGATTATCCAGTCTCTGTTTGAAGGCCTCCAGGGAGGGAGAACTCATCTGTTCAAATGGCTGACCATCAGGAAGAGGAACACTCGACATGCAACCCTGGCACAGAAGACCTTGTCCTGTGGATGGGGTGTGTGTGTGCATGTTTTGACACACATCCAGCAGTCTCTGGAAAGTGCAACCCCATCCACAGATAAGGTGAGACAGTGGAGGCTGTTTGCTGAAGGATAAAGAGGAGAATGAGCGGTCTGCTGTCTCTGCTCAGAGCATCACAGGAACTGTTCTCCCATGAACTGGCACCAAAGACTCCTGCTGCTGCTCCTCAATTTCTCTTGCCAAGGGTGTCAGGAAAAAGGGAAGGAGCAAAAACCATTCCTTATCCACACCATGCATAATTTTGAACCTCCATCATGTCCCCTCTCGTTCGCCTCCTTTCCAGACTCAAAAGCCCCAAATGTCACCACCTTTCCTCACAGGGAAGCTGCTCCGTCCCCTTGACCATCTTAGTTGTCCTCCTCTGAGCCTCCTCCAGTTCCACTAAATCCCTCTTGAGGTGTGGCAACCAAAACTGCACACAATATTCCAGATGCGATTGCACCACTGATTCATATAAGGGCATTGTGACACTGGCGCCTCTATTTTCAACACCGTTTCTTATTAGTCCTACCATGCTCTGGGCCTTTTTTTACAGCGGATGCACACTGTGTCGACACCTTCATTGAACTGTTTACTGTTACTCCAAGATCTCTCTCCTCATCGCTCACTACTAGCTCTGATCCCATTAGTTTGTATGAGTAGTTAGGATTTTTGGCACCCACGTGCATCTCTTTCCACTTGCTTGCGTTGAATGACATCTGCCATTTCGACACCCACTTTCCTAATGTGCAGAGATCCCGCTGAAGGTCCTCACAGTCCCTTAATGTTTTTACCACTCTGAACAATTTAGTTCCATCAGCAAACTTGGCTATTCCACTGGACACACCTGATTCCAGATAATTTATGAATAAGTTAAAAAGCACCGATCTGAAATGTCCATTTATCCCTACCCTTAGTTTGCTATTCTTTAGCCAGTTGTGGAGTCCTTGGGGTTCTCTGAGCTTGGGGTTCAACCAAGCTCAGAGAACCCCAAGGACTCTACAGTTCAACCCTGAGCAACACATATTCTCTTCTATTTAGCCAGTTGCTTATCTGCCTTTTTCTTCCATGACTGTTGAGTTTCCTGAGAAGTCTTTGATGAGGATCTTTATCAAAGGCTTTTTCAAAATCTAAATCAATGATGTCTACTGGCTCACCCTCATCCACGTATTTATTAACACCCTCAAAAAGCTCTGGTAGTTTAGTTAGATAGGACCTTACCTTAAGTGAAGCCAATCTCAAGCTTCTAGATGCTCAATCCCATTATTGCAGGAGCTTCACACTGATAACATGGCTAGATGATGTGTTGATTGCAGTCAAGAAATGAGCCTGCCCTTCCTTCCTTCCTTCCTTCCTTCCTTCCTTCCTTCCTTCCTTCCTTCCTTCCTTCCTTCCTTCCTTCCTTCCTTCCTTCCTTCCTTCCTTCCTTCTAAAATTGAGGCCGGTTCCTCCTGTTTGTCTGGCTTGAGAGTTGCTAGTGCTCACTTGGCCAGATCCAACCCTGTAGGGCTGAAGGGCCAACTTAGACAGCTCTTCAAGCAGTTTGTAAGAGCTTGCCTGTCTGATCTGGCCTTGGCCATTTCTCCAGCGCTAGGACTACACCTCTCTCCTTAGAATGGCCTTGCCAGTCTTCCCCTTGTAGGCAATTCAACAGTTTAGCAAATGAGGTCTCACACAGCCCCCCCCCCCCCAATTTCTTTGGTCTGCTCATAGGTTTGTAAATGGAAAAAAACATTTTTGGCCTGTTGATGGCTCAGGACAAAACTATTCTCTCATGCAGAAGCATGCCCTTTTTTGGCCACAAAGAGGACATAATTACCCAGAACGAAGAGCATACATAGTTACTTCGAAACTGAGCTTAACAGCTGGTTTCACTCAAGCCCTCCTGAGGTTGACACAGCTTAAATGCACTTGCGGAAGGCCCAGAGAGCCTGCAACCTGCACCGGTGAGCTCTCCTAAACCTCTCCGCTTTGCTGGCTGGGACTTGGGGCTAGCAGTTTCCTTCTGCTTTCACACCCAGCGGTTTGCTTCTCCCACCCAGCCAGCTTCCTTGCCAGCAAGAGCTTCCTAGCTGCTGCTGACGCTTCCTCATCCATGTTCCCTTTGATGGCAGTTCCTGGAACCTTGGTTGGATTCCTGCCATCTTCACACAGCCGTTTCTGAAAAGGGACAACTCAGTGCCGAATCATCTACTTTTCCTGCCTGCCTCAGCCCAGAATGTGTATGTGTCTCTTGGGTGCTTCCAGACTTTCTCCTCTGAAGTTATTTTTGCATTAGACACTGCTGGGACTGATGGTCTGGGAGCACATGTGAATAAAAATTTCCACAGGGAGCCATTTCAGCTTTGTGTTCATGGAAACCCCCCAGTCCTGTTGTCAGTGAGCAGTTGTGGTCAGGACAGAAAACTGTTTAAGCCTGACAAATGCATTCCTCCAAATGTTGACAGAAGTCTTGAACTTTTCTCATAAAACATCTGACTTTTTAAAGCTGCTTGCCAATGGCAGTGACTGCCAAAGAAATCTGGACAGGATTATAATCCAGCAGGACTATAGCTCCATATGTGAAATTGCTAAAATTTATGATGTAGCTCTAAGAGGTGAAGTGGTACGTAGTGGGTCATTGGAGAAAGACAAAGAGTGAGTCTGACTGAACACCTTGATCCACTCTGGTTGGGCCCAGTAGGCTGGGGCAGAGTCCTGTCCTGGTATGTGGAAAGAGTTTACACTGGCTTCAAGGAGGTGGACAGGGTTCTTGGGCTGTGAACGTGACCACTCCTAGCAGAAATGGGACAGGCATGCTGCCTTCTTGATCTCTTGGCAGCATTAATCATGATATCCTTTTGGACTGGCTGCAGGGGTCGGGGGACTGCGTTGCACTGGTTTCCTTCTTTCTCTGGGGACAGTTCCAGTGGAGGGGGACGAGGAGAGATCAAGCCTGAGACCCCTACCTTGCCTTCAGGGTCTGAATGCTTTCCTCACTCCTATTTAAGATCCACGTGAAGCTGCTGGTGAGATGATCTGATGGCACGGGGACAGGTATCATTAATATGCAAATTGCCCAGTTGTGTATCTTGACCTCTGACTGACCAAGTGATGCTGTTACGGTTCTCTCTCTGTGTCCGGAAAACGTTAACATCTCGAAGGGGAGGATCAGGCTTAGTTCAACCCTTGCAAGACTGAGTGACTATGGATTCATGGACCCTCTGTTTCTGGTAATTTGCCATTTTCAGTTCTGATCTGGGCTGCATTCCTCAGATGCAACCATCGCTTAGTCTGGGGAGCTTCTAGACTCATGGCTCTTGCTTGAAGAGCAAGTGGCAGCTGTAGCTAGCAGGGCCTCTGCAGAAATTCATTTTAGACCCTTCCCACAATCATTCACGTCTTAGCTACCTCTTGTTTGCATTACTGCAATGCATTCTCTATGGGGCTGCACTCAGAAGCTACAGCTGGTTCAGAATATGGCAGTGTGAGCAGTTACAGGTGTATCTTGGTTTACCAGTTGGCTTCCCGGTGCAATTCCAGGTGCTGGTTGTTACCTAGAAACCCCTTCATGGCTTAGGGTGTGGAACCACCTCTCTCCAATTGTTTCTGCCGTGCCATAAAATTTGGCAGGGTTGGCACGGTCCAGGTCCCATCAGCAAAACAGGTCGTCTTATGGGATTTGCCCTCTGGAACAGCATTCTTTCCAACATCTGTGTGGCTCTGACTATGCTTTCTTTTTAGGAAAGCTTTAAACTTGGGCCAGGGTGATTGGCGAACCTGCCTGAGTGATGCGGTACTTTAATTCTTTTTGCATTTCCCTGCTGTGTGTGTGTGTGTGTGTGTGTGTGTGGGAGGGAGGGGCAGCATTATGTTTTTTCCCTGTTTGCTTTTTATGACTTGGTTTTAAACTTTCATCTGTTGCTCTAAGTCGCTTACAATTAGCTGGCTTAGGCAGGGAAGGAAGGGAAGTGGGGGGAGGTGGGGTAACAGGCAGCCGGCAGAGGAGGCTCCTGCTTTTCCAGGCAGCCTCCATCACCTGCTGGCAGCCCAGGAGCTGGGCAGGAGGAGAGTTCCTGGAAGCCCCTCCCTACCCCATGGGCAGACCATCTGTGGGATGATGGAGGCTGCCTGGTCACCTCACCCTGGAAGTGATGCTCTGCTTTACTGGGAAGCCCCTTCCCACCCTCTGCACCAGGGCTGGACAGATGGCTGAAGCTGTAGCACAAGTTAATTGTCAATGTTCAGCCCCCCCCCCCCAGCCCCAGCCCATCTTAAGGAGAGTGACGGGGGGATTTTTTTCCCCAAGGGGGTCTGCAAATGCAGTAATCTTAACGTGTCCCTCCACAAAGCTGCCAGGAGTTGTCTTGCTGGCCTCGTTACTGAGACTGATTAGAGCTTCGCTGTTGGGACAGAGCAGGAGGTGCGTTGCAGAACGCAGAAAGCATTTCCGTAGCTGTCTGGATGGACTCAGTGAGATGTGCTGTCGGTTCCTTCAGTAGAAGTTCTTTGCAGCCCCCTCTTACCTCCCCCCATCCATGCAGAGAGACCAGGCTGCATTCGGAGGAGTGCGTTGGTTATACAGCGCTAACAAACATTCCTCTCTTCCTAGGATGAGGAATGTAGGGAAGTAGATGGTGGATGGTATGGGGGGGGGGGGGACATCACCAGCTAGTTCCTTCTCTTGATTCTTTCCCCCCCGTTCCTGCCAGCTGCGCTTGCTCAGATGCCAGTTGTGGGTGGGTCCCACAGCCTGTAGGTTGGCAGCGGCAGCAAGGACAACCCCCTTTGGTCAGCTTGGTTAGTTTTAGATCAGCAAGTCCCTGAGTCCTGCCAGGAACGGTATGGACCTTCCCCATCTGTTCATCCAGACCAGACCAAGAGCTGTTGCTTCAAGGACAATAGCAGAGATCTCACAATCACATCATCCATTCAGAACCTCCATCTATCCCTGCTGTGGACTTTGTCCAGGATAAGATCAATGCTAGTCAGACTTAACTGCCACTCACCTTCCTTCTGTGATGGGTCTACTGGCATGAAATATCCAGATTCATTCCCTTTAATCCCTCGTCAAGGTAGCAACAAAGGTACACCTTTCCCAGTGTTCCTTCAGGTGTATTTGCCATAAGCTAGCTAGGCTCAGAGAGCAGCAGGCACTCCTTATCCCAGGGTCATCTGTTCCTGGATGCTCAAGACCTGACAAGGAGCATGCAAAACCTGAGAGTCCCACACAGCACAGATAGCCAGGCACACCATGGCAGCTGGTGACTAAAGAGTAAGAAGTGTAATAACCCTTTCCAAAACAATCACAAGGTCCGTCTGTCTTTCCTTCACAAAAGAGATGACTCTCTTCTCCTTCACGCTGAGAAAAAAAACAGAACCTGGCACCCTTAATTTGCTTATAGATGGGTTCTCACTTGAAAGCATGAGCACTTGCTAGAATTCTTATGCTGTTACCTGAACCTTCTTCCTAATAAATCTTCCTAATTTGAGCTTGGAGAGCCTTGTTCTTTGGAATTAACTATATCCAGTCCAAGTTGCTGTCGTGTCCATGAGAGGGGCCGGGGGGAGGGGGGGTCAGACTGACAAAAACAGCAAGATCCTGTGGATGCTGCTGACTAAAAAAAGAAATTGGGCAGTTACAGAGAGCAGGGAATCACACACACACACACACACACACACACACACACACCAGTTTCATGTTGCAGTATATAATGGCTGAGACCACATTTCATCTAGGATCAATGGCTGCCTCTTTTTTGATGCAACCAAAATAGCCTGTGAGCCACCCATGATCCTGGGCTCCAGTGTGACAGCTCCTTTGGCGTGAGAAACACCAGAGGTCTCTCTCAGAAGGTAGGACATAATCTGCTCTTGTTGAAATCAGAATTTTGCCCTGTCCTTGGCTCAATCCACCTCAGTCCATTGGGAACATCTGCCAATCTGGCTTCCCATTCCAGACTTGGAACAACTTCCATTCTTCAAAATCAATTTGTCCTCCTGGCATTTGTGCAGCTCCACGGTCCAGATTAAGCAAGAGTTACACTCAGGAGGCAAATCCCCCATTGAAGTCATTAGTCCTGTGCAGCTGAACCCCAGTATTGTGACCCCTATTGAACAGAGACTTATGTTTAAATGAATGAAACCGTAAAAAGCCACTCAGGAGGCCAACTGATGTTTCTGCAGTGAGAACTGAATTCTTTCTGGGCTTCACAATTATACAGTTACACCATAATTGTGTAATGAGGGAAAGCTGAGATGTCACTTGATTTCACCTTGAAGCTGAACAATATTAACTGTAGCCCACATTACCCTGAGTCACCTTCTAGTAGAAAACCAAAAACACCAGCATTATGAACAAATGTTTTATTCCCTCTCACGGCCCCTAATCCCATTCCCCCACTCTGGTTTAAAGAAAATAAATAGTGTCAAGCAGTACAAAAATTTCCAGGATGTTTGCCAAGCAAAAGCCTGAACATCATCAGCCTGATATGTTGCATTTCAACATAGATGTGAGTGAGCCTGGCAGAGTTTTTAGGGAAAGGAGAGGATGCGGTCCTTTACAATTATGGATGGGAGCCTCCCTCACCAACCCAGCCCTTGCTCTGCCACCTGAAAGAGCTGCTGGCACCGTGGAGTGGGTACAAGACGAGGCTGGGATCTGGGGTGGAGGCTAGGCTTGGGGCTGCCGGGCCCTTTCAGTGATGCTGGACAGCCAACCAACAGCAAGAGGAGAGGCGGTGGCGGTGGAGGGCAGAGCCCAAGGGACTGACCATCTCCTCCTGGCCTCTGGCCATGTTCGGGACGGCAAGAGCAGGCTGTGTTGGCCTCTGCAAAGAGGGTGCCCAGTCCCTGACCACTGTGGGTCTAGGAGGCGATGCTGAGATTCAGCCCTATGGCAGGGATGGTCTTGACCACCCCAGGACCCTTCTTTCCGAGCAGGCAGACCCATTCCTCAACAAAACTTCGGCCTGCAGCCATCTACCCCTCTTATTTTTAAGAGTGCCGAAGGAATGTTTGTTAAAAGGGAATGCTGGAGGCTGGATTTTCACTTGGCTTTGCTATTCCCACTGGGATAGTTTTGGGTTTTTCTTTTTCCTAATCAGCCTAGGGCTGTGATGTACAACTGTTTTGGAGTAAAAAGTTGGCCCTGGGGGGCTTCATTGCCCAGAGTTCATAGAGTCAGCAGTGGGGGTAACCAGGACCCTAAAACCCTAAACTTTGTTTTGAAATTTTTTAAAAAATGCAGTACAGTAGTTAACAAAATGGTTCTCATGTCTTTAATGATGTTTTCATTCTGTTGTGTAAGAAATGACATGGTAGCAACTCTAGTGGAGCATAAGGTCCCGCCAAGGCTTTCAGGGGCAGTATGAAGTTTGCATAGTTCTGGTTTCAGCTGATAGATCTACTGCAAACCAGCCTGAAGAACAGCTTTGCTACTTGCTTCTTTCAATGCTTTGGTAATCTCGGAGTTGGGCATCTCCCATTGTGGCAGCCCCTAAAACAGTCAAGAATCTTCAGCTAGAAACAATCAAGGTCGAAGGTGCTGAGAGGTTCAGCTTGTGACATCAACTAGAGTAGACAGCTGTCAAGAGGAGGAGAGGCAGGAGGGACGTGCAAAATTGAGCAGTCAGGAAAGCACTACTTTCTTTTAAAAAGCTGTATTTTTTGCTGATATTTTGCTGAACAGTTTGTCATGATCCTCCTGGGGAGTCATCGCATTTGGGGAAATTATTGCCAATTATTGTGTGCTTCACGAGCCAAGAGGCACCAGGACAGATCTTGTCTCTGCTTTCCAAGAGCTGCAGGACAAGCCCACCCACCAGGGTGAAAGAAGGGACTTTTTGCATTCAGATTCGGATTTGGATTCTTTCCAGCCTGAGAGCCTCTGTTGGAAGAAAGAGCTGGTCACAACATGGCCCGGGGCCCTCACCTGGATTTCACTGGGCTTCAGAGAGACGGACGGACGGAAGGAAGGAGGGAGGGAGGGAGGGAGGGAAGGAAGGAAGGAAGGAAGGAAGGAAGGAAGGAAGGAAGGAAGGAAGGAAGGAAGGAAGGAAGGAGGCAGGCAGGCAGGCAGGCAGGCAGGCAGGCCATCTGGTTGTCATACTTGAGTAAGAAAATGGATGTTTCACCCAAGGTGTCTCCCTTCCCCCACTTTCCTTACTGAGCTTCCTTTTGCAGAGAGGAAGAATTGAATTGTTTGGAGAGAAAAAACACCTCTCTGTTGCTCTGGCCAAACAGGGAGATGGGATGCTTTGCCAGGTGGGAGGACGGGGGGAGTCACAGGAGCCAGAAGGAGGGAAGAGGCAGATGTTTTCTCCAAAGGGAAACCATTCTGCTCCATAGCTCCAGAGGAAACATGGCCCAGAAGGGGCTGAACCAATTGTTCATGAGATTTCTTTTAAGGGAGACAGGTATACAAACAGCTCCAATCAATTATTTAGTTAAATAGCTGAAGCTCCCCAGGCCCTTCCCCAACATCATGGGGATTGGGGGGGGCGGTTGCACAGCACCGTCCCAAACATGGACTAACCTCCAGCCCTGATCATTGTTCCCTTCCCTGAACACCCTCCATAACTCAGTCCTTTGAGGGTGGTGCGCCAAATCGGGCAAACTACTCGATCAGTGCAGACTAAAGTGGAACAACTGCTCATGATTTGGAAAGCCAACTTTTACTGGTGCAGCTTAACATTACATTTACCTTTCTGGAAATCTTGTGGCACCGCTGATTGAGAAGTATTCTGAATTTGTTTAAATGTGGACTGTAAGAGGCTTGGAAACAGATGGATGGATCGCCCATAAAACCTCCCGCTTTTGGCAAATCCATGCTGACTTTGAGCGATCACTGGTATCTGGTACTGCGGGGAGGAGTAGCTACAAATAAAGCAGCAGAAGACAACAGCTCTTGCCAAAAGCCCTAAGCTGCATAATTGGCTTCTTGATGGACACAAGATAGAATCGGTATCAGGTATATCTGAAGTATCTTCAGATGGTATTCCAGGTTCTGGGAGTGTGAAAGCCCAAACAGGCCATGCCAGGCTCAGAGCTCAAGCAAACTCAGCGGCAATCTTGACTTTTTCCACAGCCACGGGGGCGGTTGGGTACCTCCTCCAACTAAACGGTTTCAGGCAAACCCATTGGCACAGCTTCTCTGCAGTGTACAGCCTGGCCCTGATTCTGCCTCCAGCCCAGCAGCGCAACCTCAGTTCCTAAGAGCACTTTTACGACTGCCCAGGTGCATCCATCTTATAGCTGAAGGGGGGCATCCAAAGATGGCAAACGAGAGCTTGGCTGGCAGCTGCAGTGGCTGGCTGAAGAATAAATTCTTCCCAGGGGGTCTGGTCTCTCATGCATTTTCGGTTAACTCACAAATGTTTCTCACATACCACCTGCACCTGCCTAATCATCCTGTCTTCCCCACCTTTCCCCCTCAATCACCCCATTTATATCCTACATCAGTCCAGCCACTCCATGCATCTGATGACATGAGCTGCAACTTACAAAAGCAGGTGCCTTTTCAATCAAATGTTTTGGTCAGAAAAGGTGCTCCCAGATGCCTTCTGATTTTTGGCCAACGTAGATTAACAGAGCTCTCTTCCTACAATGTCTACTCACATTTCTAGAGGCTAATATATCATTAATACCTAAAGAAGATCAAGACTTGACTTCACCAAAAAATTACCATCCGATATCATTACTGAATAATGACTATAAGTTATTTACGAAAATTTTACCGAAGAACATGAAAATGGTTTTACAGGACGTTATTCATGAAGATCAGTGTGGGTTTTTACCCAACAGACAGTTGAGAGATAATATCAGAAACCTATTGGGCATTTTGGAATACTTAGAACAACATAATGAAAAACAACCTGCACTGATCTTTCTAGACGCAGAAAAGGCCTTTGACAATTTAAACTGGACTTTCTTCTTTAAAATTTTGGAAGACATGGTGAGAATTTTATTAAATGGGTAAAATCGATTTATACCCCACAAAAGGCACAGATAATTATATGGAGAATTAATAAAATCTTGTAAGATACAGAAAGAGACAAGACCAACATGCCCCTTGTCACCATTGTTATTCATCTTAGTTCTGGAAGTATTGAGTAGAGACATAAGAAAAGGCGAAAGAATTGCTGGAGTGAGGATTGAAAGGGAAACATATAAATTACAGGCATTTGCTGATGATTTGGTGCTAATCTTGGAAGATCCTTTGGAAGGAATAGAAATATTAATGGAAAAATTAAAGGATTTGGGGGCATTAGTGGTTTTAAAATTAATAACCAAAAGACAAAGATGTTAACAAAGAATATGAAAATGGAAAATCAAATAAAACTGATGGGAAAAACTGGTTTTAAGATTGAGAAAAAAGTAAAATGTTTGGGTATTACTATGATTAATATGAATTGTATGTTGTTTTGGAACAATTATGTTAAGACATGGAATGAAATTAAGAAGGATACGCTAATTTTCCTTGCTGGGGAGAATCTCTGTGATAAAAAATGAATGTATTGCCTAGAATGATGTTTTTGTTTCAAACAATACCTCTTTTGACAACTGAGGCACCATTTAAGCAATGGCAGAAAGATCTATCTAGGTTCGTATGGCGAGGGGGAAGCCGAGGGTTGCATATAAATCCCTCCAAGATGCAAAGGAACGAGGAGGATTGAGACTGCCCGATCTGAAGTTGTGTTTTGCAGCTGCTGCTGGTTTGGATGGAGGAGTTGGTGCTGCGGAGAAGGAAGCGAACGTTAGAACTAGAGGCTCGAACTAGACCTGAGCTTTGGGTGGCATGGTCTTCTCTGGTAAAGTTAATGCGGTTTTTAAAACCACTATATTAGAAGTGCCCTGTTGAGAACATGGACTAGCTATAAAGCCAGATTGTTTTTCACTTTCTTATTACTTTTCCCTATTTTTCTTTTCTTCAGTTCCAAATTTGTATTGTTTTTATTCTACTTCTTTAATAGAAATGATAAAAAATAAAAAGAGTGAGTTACTTTGCACTTGCAGCCCTGCCTCCACATGCACCTAAGCCTAGCATAACATCCGTTTTCCTCCTTGGACAGCTCTAATACTGGGCCCAAAGCCTGAAAGCCTGAAATCCCTGCCAATGCCATCTCTGGGGGCCTTTTGGATGCTTATGTTTGAGAAGCAAGCCCCCTTGCTTCCTCCCTCCCCTCGCATCCCTATTGCTTTTTCACTGCTTGTTTTTAGGATAATGTAATTATCAGCATTTCACAGAGCACAAGAGGAACAATAAGGGTCTTCATCAAGGAAAGGGACAGGGGAAACAGAGAAAGGAATAAGCAGGCAGAAATGTGCTGCGGTATCTGCCGGGGGCGGGGGGGAGAAGGGGGGCCGGAGCGATGCAAGGAGCGCCATGCCACGAGTTCCACGGCTTCTCTACATGCATTGCAGCATCACACGTGTGCCCCAAAGAGGCAGACCTTGTGATGCAACACTGCTTTTGTCTGTCTGATGAACACCACTGGGAATAGGGACTTATTTCAGATCCATATAAGGTGAGAGGTGTGCAACACCCAGTGCTCCCTCCGCATTCCTCACCCTTTCCTCACTGTGAGAAGCAAAAAAAACCCCGGCCACTGTGCACCGCAGCAATAAACCTCTCCCTTGAACTTCCCAAGCAGGATGGGGAACAGGAACAAGGTGCTCTGAGGGAGATCTGAGGAGGCCAGACGATGCAAGCGTCCTCCCCAGTGGGAAACCCTACTGCCACACTGCCAGCCCGCACGCAAGCTGGCCAGGGCAAGGCTTGGGACCCCGTTGGCAGGGGAACTACCCAGAGGCCCTCCCTTTCTGCTACACAGAAGAAGACAAAGGCAGACGCTGGGAGCAATGGCTGAGAAGGGGCAGAGGGCTAGCTGCACCTCCCCAGCAGCCTCAGAACGAATGGAAGGGAATCCCCAGGGCTCTGGAGCAGGTCCAGGAAGCACTGAGACTGAGCTGAATCCATTCCAGGCACGGCTAACCCTGAACGAATAGGTTAAAAAAAGTTTAGTTAGAAATACTGCATAAGATGAATATTTTGTCTCTGATATTTCTTTTCTGGGTACAAGCTCTGTAATGTTACATATTTTGGTATCACTTTACTTTATAAATTAAGAGTAAGCCAGCATCATCCTGAAGCCTGCACAGAGCCGGTTTTTTTTCTTTGCCTTTATTTTTTTCTGTGGAAGTTCCTTTTAGGTTGGAGACTGTAATTTGAACAGCTTTATATTTTTGTCATCCTGCATATTTTGCATAGAACTACTTGAAGCTAAAAAGGGATTTTTACATTCTCTTTTCCTTTTCTGAAAAATAAAGTTTGCTTTTATTTATCTCTTGTGGGATTGATCTGCCTTGCAAAGGGGAGGAAGGAAAAAGGCTGATTCCAGTAGAAGAGAATATGTGTAGCTCAGGGTTGAACTGTGGAGTCCTTGGGGTTCTTTGAGCTTGGCTGTTTTCTTGCAAACATTTTGTTACCTAGCTAGGTAACATCTTCAGTGCTAGAATGGAATGGGGTTTGCTCTCTGTTTATATACTGTGGCATGCACTGCCAGTGCTGGTGGGGGTGGGGGTTTTGTTTTGTTTTAATATATAGCACTTCCACACATACAACCTAAAGTATGGATCAGGTATGTAGATGACACCCTTGTTATAATAAAAAAGGAACAACTAGAGAAGACACATGAAACCATCAACAACATCCACAAAGGAATAAAATTCACCAGAGAGGAAGAAAACAATAACACACTACCCTTCCTGGATATCCTCATCAGCAGAGGAAACAACAGCAAATTAGAAACCCAAGTCTATCGAAAGACAAACCACACTAATCAAGGACTCCATTACCAAAGTAACAACCCAACCTCCTACAAGAGGAGCTGTGTAAGAACATTATTCAAGCAAGCACAAACACATTGCAGCAACCCAGAACAGCAGAAAAAGGAAACAGACCACCTATACAACATCTTCCATCAAAATGGATATCCATGCAACTTTATCAAAAAGTGCCTGACCACTCAACCTACTACAACACAACCAACACAAGCTATGAAAAGGATAACACTGCCATACATCAGAAATGTCTCAGAAACTACCAACAGACTATTACAACCACATGGCATCTCCGTAGCACACAAACCAACTAAAGACCTCCAAAACATCTTAAGCAAACCAAAAGACCCAGTACCCCAAGAAGAAGAAACAAGAGTCATCTACAACATACAGTGTAAGAACTGCGCATCCATGAACACCAACCAGCAGTCAGAAGACATGATGAAAACTCCTTAATTTCACAACACATGGACAGACTTAACTATACTTTCAACTGGGAAACTGTCAGCATCTTAGACCAAGCTAAATCCAAAAACGCGAGGGAATTCTTGGAAGCCTGGTATTCAGACAAGGCACCATCAACAGGCACATAGAAATAAACAACATCTACACACTGTTCAAAAGAGACAATAGAAAGGAAAACAAAAGACCAGAACATCTCCTCACCAGCAATCATCACCCAGATAAGAAGGGATTAACACCAAGATTATCACCAAACATACTGTCAGGATCTACGCAAGCCAGAACCTTCAATTGTTTTTATTGCTTTTACTTTTATTGCTAAGCATAGATCAATAGTGGAATAGTGGGAATGTTATTTTAAATCGTTTGCTTGACCTGCCATAAAAAGGGGGGAGAGGAGGCCAGGTGCCATTATCTCTATCTTGTAACAGACATCCAAGGCCAGGAGGTGTGAGAACCGGGGCAAGGCGCGAAGAGTTGCAAGCGGGAAAAGAAACCTAGAAGGGGGGGAAATTGGGCTTAAAAGGACAAGGCTTTGCTGTGTAGAATTAGACTCAACAAACTATGATGCTGTATGCTTCTCCTGAATAAAGAAATCTCTGATGGAACTTTTGGTCTCCAGAGGATTTACTGAACTTTGGGATTGAGTGTGCAGACTCTGACACATACAATCAAGCAGCAAACAATACCCTAATCAAGGAGGGGGGGGGAATAAAACAAAACCAAAGCCCTACCTCCACCAACACTGGCAGGGCATGCCGCAGTATATAAACAGAGAGCAAACCACATTCCATTCTAGCACTGAAGATGTTACCTACCTGGGCAACGAAATGTTTGCAAGAAAACAACTAAGCTCAGAGAACCCCAAGGACTCCACAAAAAAGGCTGATTCCCTAAGCCATGCACAATGTTACAAGGCCAGGATCTTCTCATTTTCTTCCTTTTAATTTGCCAGAAAAGCAACCCAGTTTGTGGGAGCCCTATCTTTCTCACAAACCAAATTCAGAAGAAAATGCCATGTGAAGCACCTCCCCAGTGTAAGGTTTGCCCCGTTCGACAGAGAAACTCTCGTGACACGTGTGGTTCACAAAGAAGGTTTACTCATGCGTAACGTAGTAGTCACAAGCAAAGCCAGGACTGGCTTGGTACAATTGCATCACTTGTTATATTCCCCCCTTCCCGTGCTTTTTTCCCGCCCCGCGATCACGTTGCAGCTGCGGATTATGGGCCCCCAATAATCCCCCTTGATTGTTCATGATGGCAGGATCGGTCAGGGTCTATTGTCCTTGATTGCCAGTCCCCCTCCGGCTGGGTTGATTCCTCCCCGTTACGTGCAAGCCCGCGGGTTCTGTGCTGCGTTGCGATCTTGTTTCGCTGCCTGCGGCCCCGTTCATTGCTGGCTCGCGCCGTTATCAGTTTATAGTTAAAAGCTTCCGCTGCGGTTTTCCGGTTTGGCTGGGCGCAGGTGGCCCGTTAATTAGCGGCGCTTTCAGTTCCTCTTTTCCCCGCTAGCTACCGCCGGTGGATTCCGCGTGGTCTGGCTGCGAGCTTCCCTGAAGCCCCGTGCTGACCGAACCTGACATACCGCCCCCCTGAAGACAATTCCCCCCCCCCGGCTCTATTTCGGCTTCCCGGGGTATTTCTTGTAAAAGTCCCGCACTAGGTCCGGTGCCCTTATGTGGGTTTTACTCACCCATTCGCTGTGGGACTTGGGAAAATGTTTCCATTGCACTAGGAGCTGGGTCTGCCCCTTGTGCCTCCGGGCGTCCAGTATCTGGTTGATCCCGAAATACTGCTCCCCCCCGACCATGATGGGTGGTGGCACTCCCTCTGTCTTGTGCCAGGCGTTCCCCGGCTGGTGCAGCTTTAGCAGGCTGAAATGAAACACCGGGTGGATCTTTCCGAGGCTTTTCGGGAGCGTCAGCCTGACGGTTACTGGATTGATGACCTCTGCAATGGGGAACGGCCCCACAAACCTCGGGCTGAGTTTTTTCGATGCCTGGTGCGTTTTTAGGTTTTTGGTTGACAGATACACCTGGTCCCCCACTTTCCACTGCTCCTCGGGGAGCCTCTTGTGGTCCGCGTGTTTCTTGTAGTCGGCTTTGGCTCTTTGCAATGCCGTGTGCGCCGCTCGCCGGGTCGCGTCGATTTGGGCGAACCAGGCGTCCAGGGAGTTGATCTGGGATTCCGGCTGAGGCAACTCCGGCATGGGGACGAAGTCTCTCCCGGTGGCTACTTTGAACGGAGAGAACCCGGTACTCTTGTGGACGGCGTTGTTGTATGCCACTTCCGCGAATGGTAGTAGCTCCGCCCAATCGTCCTGTTGGTGCCCCACGTAGCAGCGCAGGTACTGTTCGAGCCCCCCGTTCAGGCGTTCCGTGGCTCCGTCCGTCTGCGGATGCGCCGCGGAAGAAAGGGCTTGTTTCGTCCCCACCCGCTTCAGGAACTCCCTCCAGAACCGCGCGATGAAGTTGCCGCCCCGATCGCTGACGACCCGTCGGGGCGCGCCGTGGAGCCGGTAAACATGTTGCACGAACAGTCTCGCCAACCCCTCTGCCGTGGGGACTCGCCGGCACGCTACAAAGTGTGCTTGTTTAGAGAATAAGTCCGTAACCACCCAAATGGCGGTCTTCCCCTTACTCTCCGGGAGCTCTACTATGAAGTCCATGGCGACCTCTTGCCATGGGCCGTCGGGTTCCACTACCGACTGGAGTAGCCCTCTAGGTTTGCCTTTGGCCCCTTTCGCCGTCGCGCACACCGGGCAACCCCCCGAGTACGCCTCCACGTCCTTACGGAGCGTGGGCCACCAAAATTGCCGCCGGATTAAGTGGAGCGTCTTTACGAAGCCGTAATGCCCCGCGCTCCGGCTGTCGTGGGCTCTTTCCATGACCTCCCGTCAGCAGCCCTCGGGCACGTACAGCTTTCCTTTGTGCCACCACAACCCCTCTTGGCTGGTTAGTGCCTCTCGGTTCTGCTTGAGCCAAGCGTCCCACTCCGCCGCCTCCGCGAACCCTTGCCTTACTTCAGGCGCCGCGTCCCGTCGCTCCCCCTTGGTCTGGCTTCGGGTCACCGCCTTTGCAGCCAGTCTGCTGGCAGGGATGATGGAGTCCACGATCTCCTCCCGTAGGCTGGCGTGCTGGGGCATGCGAGACAGTCCATCTGCTAGGAAGTTGCGCTTCCCGGGGATGTGTTTTAGTGTGAACCTGAACCTCCCGAAGTACTGGGACCACCGCGCCTGTTTGGGGGATAGCTTACGCGGGGTCTTCAGGGCCTCGAGGTTCTTATGGTCCGTCCACACCTCGAACGGTTCAGCTGCCCCCTCCAGTAGATGCCTCCACGTGGCCAGTGCCCACTTGACTGCGTACGCCTCTTTCTCCCACACCATCCACCTTCTCTCCGTCTCGGTGAATTTGCGGGAGGCGTAGGCGCATGGGTGGATGGCCCCCTCCAGGCTGGGCTGGAGCAGGACTGCCCCCGTTGCCACGTCTGACGCATCTACTTGGATTATAAACCGCCGATCTGGGTCAGGATGGCGCAGGATCGGCTCCGCTGTGAACCGCCGTTTTAGCTCCTCAAACGCCCCCTGGCATTCTGCAGTCCATGCAAGTGCCATGCTGGGCTTGGGGGGTTTCCCAGTGCCCTTGGTCTTCAGCAGGTCGGTTAGGGGAAGGGCGATTTGGGCGAAGTTCGGGATAAACTGTCTATAGAAGTTCGCAAACCCTAGGAAGCTTTGGAGTTGCCTCCGGGTTCGTGGCGCTTCCCAGCCCAGGACATCCTTTACTTTCGCCGGGTCCATCTCAATTCCCCGGCTGGATATTCAGTAGCCAAGGTAGTCTAGTTGCTCTCGATGGAACTCGCATTTCGATAGCTTCGCGTACAGCTGTGCCTTCAGCAGTCTCTGGAGCACCGTGCGCACCAGGCTCACGTGCTCCGCCAGGGTTTCGGTGTAGATGAGGATGTCATCCAGGTAGACCAGGACATCCCGGTAGAGTAGGTCGTGCAGCACCTCATTTATTAGCTGCATAAATACCCCCGGGGCCCCTTTTAATCCGAACGGCATCACGGAAAACTGGTAGCTTCCGAGCGGCGTGTTGAACGCTGTCTTCCACTCATCTTTTGCGCGGATCCTGACTCTGAAGTAAGCTTCGCGCAAGTCCAGTTTTGTGAACACCCTCCCCTTAGACAGATGCGACATCAAGTCCTTCATCAGGGGAAGGGGGTATTTGTACTCCGTGCTGATTGCGTTCAGCCCCCGGTAGTCCACACACATTCGAAGCGAGCCATCCTTCTTCTCCCGGAATAGTACCGGGGCCGCTAATGGTGACTTCGCGGGTTGGATGAATCCCCGCGCCAGGTTCTTGTCTATGAACTCCCGCAGAGCCCCCATCTCTCTCCCTGACAGGGAGTACATTTTCGGCTTAGGCAGGGTCGCCCCTGGCTCTAACTCGATGGCGCAATCACTGGGCCGGTGTGGTGGGAGCTGGTCGGACTCCTTCTCCCCGAACGCTGCCGCCAGGTCTCGATACTGCCTCGGGATTCTGCCGCCCGTCGTGGGTTCCCCGGGCCCGGCCTCTCTCTTTGCGGTTGTCTCGCCAGTCGCCGCTGCCTCCCCACGCCTCGGGATCGTTGCGGGTCTCCGGGGTCCCGGCGCTGCTGCTGCTGCTGTTGCCGGCCGGGTCTCAGGCTCCGTCTGCTCTCGCCCCGTCTCCCGGTGTCCCGGACCCTCCACTTGCCCGTCTGTGGTTGCGGCCGCACCCGCCTCCACGGCTCGGTCCCCTCGGCTTTCGCACTTCGCCGGCCTGTCGCCCCCGAACCGCACTGCCTCCGCCGTCCAGTCGACCCGTGGGTTCCGTCGTCGCAGCCACGCCAAGCCGAGTACCACCGCGTAGTCGGCCACCGGGACCACCACAAATCTCAGTTCTTCCCGGTGACTCCCGATCGTCATCTGGACCGGCTCGGTGTAATACTGAGCTGGCCCCCCCCCGCCAGCGTGCCGTCTAGCTGGCTGAATGCAATGGGCTCCCGGAGGCGCCTCAGCTGTAGTCCGAGCCCCGAGACCACAGCTGGGTGCATCAAGCAGTGGGTGCAGCCTGAATCCAGTAGCGCCCGCAGCTGTGCCTCCCCTCCGGATCTCACCCCCCGGATGTGTATTCTCACCCGGAACGGAGGGCAGTCCTCATCTCCTATTGGGTCCGCGCGCCTCGACTCCCCTGCTCGCACTGGGACGCCGTTCAGTGCGAGTGCGCCTCGTTTCCCGCCGGCTCCGAGTCCTCTCCGGAGGACGCCGTCTCCGGGGTCGACCACCCCCCGCGTCCTTTCTCGGTCACCGCCGCCACTGCCCCCTTCCGCGGTTGGTCGCCGGCCCTTTTCCCGGTCGCACGCGGGGGCTTGACTTCAGGCCGTGGTGAGGCTCCTTCCCGCTCCGTCGGGCACTGCGCCACTCGGTGGCCTCTGCCTCCGCAGCGGAAGCACAGGTTCGGGGCTCTGGTCGCCTCTCGCACCCCGGTGGACTGCCGCCGACTGCTCCGCCTTTCCTCGGGGGTTCTCTCCCTCGGCTGGTCCCTCGTCTGGTCCCGTCGCCTCGCGCTCTGTTGGATCTGCCGCCATGCCGATTCCGCCGTTCCGGCCAGCCAGATCCAATCTTTCACTGTGGACGGGTCGTCCCGCCCCAGTGCCCGCTCCAGGATCTCTGGATTGAGCCCCCTCTTAAAATACTTCACCCTCAGGGACTCCGGCCAGTCCGTGAGCTTCTCTGCCAATCTCCGGAACTCCAGAGCGTACTCTGATACCGACTTGCCCCGCTGTCTGAACTGCAGGATGTCGTCCTCCGCCCGCTTGGCCCTCAATGTGTCCTCGAATCTGTCCCGGAGCGCCTGCATGAAGTCCGGGAAACTCCGTAGTTCCGCCGCGTTGGCATCGTATAGTCTGATCACCCAGCTAGCTGCTTGAACATCTAGCAGCTCGGCCACGTAGGATACTCTATCCTCGTCCCTAGCGAATAGGTGACCACCCCTCTGCATGAACCCCCTAACGTGCGTCAAAAAGTGCGGCAGCTGTTCAGGGTCCCCTGAGAACTTCCCAGTGATACCTCGAAGTCTCAGGGCGTCTGCCGCCCGTCGGTCCACCGACCGGGGCATCGTGGGCGGTGCCGGCTGAGGTGCCGGACCGCCACCCCTGTTGCTCGCCCCCTCGCTCACCGCAGGTGGTCCCACTCTCTGTAGCAGGGTCTGGAGCATCGCCTCCATGGCGTCTAGGCGCCGCTCGACTCTCTCCTCTAGTTGGGCGAACTTCTCGTCCCACTCGCGATTCCGGGACCCTGAACCTCGGGTCATCGTGACGCCTGAACCGTCTGGCCCTTGGTTCACGCCCATCGACCACCGCTCGGCTGGAGGGCGCCCGGTCCTGGCCGCTGTCCCGTCGCTCCCGGGTGGCTCCGACCGTCCCTCCTCGAGCCTGGGTTCCTCGTGCTCCAGCTGACCCACGGATTCCTCGTCGCTGGTCATGCCTGTATTGGAAAAGGAAACGCTCCTCGGTGGTACCGGGTAGCGCTAACGGTGAGTCCTGGCTTTATGTAAGGTTTGCCCCGTTCGACAGAGAAACTCTCGTGACACGTGTTGTTCACAAAGAAGGTTTACTCATGCGTAACGTAGTAGTCACAAGCAAAGCCAGGACTGGCTTGGTACAATTGCATCACTTGTTATATTCCCCCCTTCCCGCGCTTTTTCCCGCCCCGCGATCACGTTGCAGCTGCGGATTATGGGCCCCCAATAATCCCCCTTGATTGTTCATGATGGCAGGATCGGTCAGGGTCTATTGTCCTTGATTGCCAGTCCCCCTCCGGCTGGGTTGGTTCCTCCCCGTTACGTGCAAGCCCGCGGGTTCTGTGCTGCGTTGCGATCTTGTTTCGCTGCCTGCGGCCCCGTTCATTGCTGGCTCGCGCCGTTATCAGTTTATAGTTAAAAGCTTCCGCTGCGGTTTTCCGGTTTGGCTGGGCGCAGGTGGCCCGTTAATTAGCGGCGCTTTCAGTTCCTCTTTTCCCCGCTAGCTACCGCCGGTGGATTCCGCGTGGTCTGGCTGCGAGCTTCCCTGAAGCCCCGTGCTTCCCTGAAGCCCCGTGCTGACCGAACCTGACACCCAGAAGTTTAATCGTAGCATTGAGAACTTCCAGGCTACTATCCCAAGGGCCAGGAGACTGGCCAGGTTGTTAAGATCCAGAGGGCTTCTGAGAAAGGAGGACTCCATCTTTCCACAGTCTAGCTATATTGCTATAATTGTTTTTGCAGTATTTTCTTTAGGGCAGCAACTAAATTGTAAAGTCCTCTAATTCCAACAGCATGGGAACACATTTAAATGAAATCTAAGTAGCTGCAACTTATACCCTTTATTTCTGGTCCCAGTTTCTGTGGCTATGGAAAATAGATCTTGGTCATCTTCTCCAGCTATCATGTCCCCTATAAGTCTTCATTTCTCCCAACTAACATTCCAAGTTCCATCATCTTATCCCCATAGGCCATGTCCTCAAGTCCCTATGTCATCTTTGTGGTCTCCTCTGAACCTTTTGTAACCTGTCAATATTCTTCTGGAAATGTGGCATCCAAAATTGTATACAGTATTCCAGCTATAGTCCCATCAGTGTTGAGCAGAGAGGAATAATGACTTTAGTTTTCTTTGACACAATGCAGCTTGTTGTCAAAGACTGCACCAAAGTCCTTCTTGCTCCTCTCAACCCCAGTTTGGGCTGCAATCTCATTCTGTCATGTGTTGGCCAGACCTCCCAAGTTTTTGTCATCTGAAGATTCGATAAGTAGTCCATCAATCTGATCCTTAATAAAAATGTTGAATACCGGCTGCAAGATTGATTCCTGTGGAACCTAACAGTTGACTGCACTCTAACTTGATGTAAAACCATTAATGCTAATTCTCTAAGTGTTGTACACCTAGTTTATTGTAGTGTCATCCAAAGCACTCTTTAACATAACGTTAAGGAGAATGTTGTTTGGAACTTTGTCAAAACCTTTGTTGAAATCAAGGCCGATCACATCAACAGCATTCTCCTTGTGTGCTAGAGTAGTTACCCTGTCAAAGGAGGCAAAATTTGTCTCCTATGATTTGTTTTTGTCAAAGCCATACTGACTCTTTGCAATCATGGCACTGTTTTCAGGAAGCTTACAAACGGCCTGCTTCATTACCTGCTGTAGCATCTTTCCAGGGATTGATGTTTGGCTCAAAGGTCAAGAATTACTGGGATCCACTTTTTTTAAGTGAAGAACCTTGCCACCTTCGTTCTTCTTCATCCTCTGCCACATCTCCAGAACTCTGTGTTTCCAGGTCTTGCCCAATACTGGAGCAATTTTCTGGAGGGTTGGATTGCAATTCCTGCTCTAACACTTTAGGCTGTGAAAAAGTGAAAGGACTCAGAGATACTTCACAGCTGTCACAGCTGCAAACACATCTGTTTTCTGGCATCTCAGTTCATATTAGAGCAGATGGCAGGAAGTGGACATGTTCAGTCTTAAATCTTTCCTGACCTCAGAGGTAGGAAGAGCTCTGGACAGTACTATATCTTCTACAGAATCAAATATCAATTCTGTACTGCAGGCTTATCAGTCTATCTGTTCCCAAATTAGACCTTTATTAGTTACACAGGTCTGATTTAACCATAGAAGGAATTCAAAATCCACATGGTTTGATACCGAATGCAGAGATTTGAGAAGCCAGGTGAGAAAACAAATGAGAAGAGCACATAATTTTTTAAACTACGAAGCTTTAAACTTACGCTTGATCTTAGGTAAGAATATAAAAAAATAGTTCTAATCAAAAAAGCTACCTATACTGTATGCAAAAAGCTGGGCAGAATTGGAACAGGACTCAAAAAATAGAAATCTAACACATTTTTTGGCGTTTAGGTGAAGCCAGACAAAGAGATTCAAGAAATAACCTTGAAATAACTGTATTGGCTGTTGCTTGGGAAGATTTTTATGTTGACTTGTTCTGGGATAGAACACAATATGGCCATTCGTTTTGCCAGGAAAACACTCTTGGGAGTATTGTTGATCTACCCAAATGACCACCTGGTACTGCACAGGAAACAAAAATCCTTAACACAGTCATTAAAAATAATAAATTCCCAGAGAAGATTTTATGCAACCAGAGCTTTTTACAGATAGTGTGGATTGGTGGGCCACCATATTGGCTGGTTTGTTTACCGCTATAAATAATACTGAGCATATTCCCCAGGGATGGAAGTGTAATAGTTCCACTGCTTAAGAAAGGTAATCAAGGGGATCCTAGAAACTATAGGCTAATTAATTTAATTGATGTCTCAAAAGAAAATAGCACAATCCTGCCTCCAGAAATTGGAGGATTGGGTAGAGCAAAATTCCATCTTTGCAAGACTGATGTTAGCCCTGCAAAGTAGGCCAGACAAAAAGCACAACCAGGAAAGTACCTCTCCTGTCCTTCACATCTACTCTCCTAAAAACTAGGGATGGTCCCTTCTGAGACACGTTTGCCATCCCTCCTTTTTGAGACTGAAATGCCATTTATCAGACTGTCGTCTAGGCTGCAGCTCTTCCTCCTGTCTCCCACAGTCATTCCCACAGACCATTACAGCTATTGCTAGTTTTTCAGGTTGTTCTAGATGGCAATGCCACTTGAGTTCTTTAAACCAAGTACTGGGCTCAAGGCTTTTATATTGCTATATGGTTTTTATAGTCCTTTTTGTTCTTTTATACAGTTTTTAAATTATCGTAAGCTACAATATTTGAGATGGGCAGCCATATAAATTGAAATAATAAATAAACACATTAAATCTATAGTTTTGAATAGGCAACACTTCAATATGGCAGTTTTTCTGGATTCACAGCTCCTGCTGAAAGCGCTGGTGGCAGTTGTGGCTGGGAAGGTCTTTGCATAGGTTCATCTTATTTTAGTTGTACTTGTTCCTGGACTGGGAGGCCCTCCAGACTACTACTCATGCCACGGTGACCTGACTATGGTTGATTGCAATGCATTCTAGATGGGACTGCCTTTGAAGACCATTCAGAAGGTTCATCTTGGGCAGAATGCAAAAGCCTGTAACCCCTCTGCTTTGCTAGTTGTACTGGTTGCCAGTTAGTGTCTAGGTGCAATTCAGGGTGCTGGTTACCACATGTAAAGCTCTTCATGGCATAGGACATAGCTATCTGAGGGACCATCCAGTCGTTTCTGCCCTGGAGTTGGTATACTCCAGGTCCCATCAATCCAAAATGTCATCTGATGGAACCCCAAAAGTAGGCATTTTACATCACCACACCTTCCCTCTGGAACAATATTCCTTAGAGTTTTGTATGGCTCCTACTCTGGCTTCATTTAAAAGGGGCAGGATTTTACCCTGGCATATTTTCAGTCAGTGCACAAGGATAAAAAGTAGTTTAAAGCTGCTGTGTGGATGAGTTGTTATGCAACGACCACAAAACAACAGGGCACAGGAGTGTATTTAAAACCCAACTAGAGCCCTCAGAGACTTTTGGTGGCTAAACGTCGCCGCCGACATAAAGAATTATGTTTCCTCTTGTCATGTCTGTTGTAGAGCAAAGCCAATCCCTGATAAGCCAACTGGGCTGTTGCAACTGCTGGAAACTCCTTCTCAACCATGGGACAGCGTCTCTTTAGATTTCATCACTGATCTTCCTCCAGTGCGGGGCTATATCACCATACTGGTAGTAGTGGATGTATTTACCAAATTGGCCCATTTTATTCCTTGCAAGGGTCTCCCAGCAGCCCAAGAAATGGCTCAACTCTTTTTGGACATCTTTAGATACAGAGAATTGGTCAATCATGTCATAACAGACCAAGGAAATCAATTCACTTCCAAATTTTGGAGGGTCCTCTTGCACTTATTAAATATTAAAATTCATTTGTGTTCCTCATATCATCCAGAGGCAAATGGAGAAGATGAGAAGGTTAACCAACTATTGCAGCAATATTGAAGATGTTACATTTCTTACCAGCAAGACAACTGATCTCATACCTCTTGCTGAATTTGCTTACAACAATGCAGCGCACTCCTCTATCGGTATGTCCCTGTTCCAGGCAACTTATGGATTCCACCCATGGTCTTACCAACAGCCAGGCAAGAAAGCACCATTCCTCATGCCACAGGTTTCCTGCACGAGAAGCAAGCAGCCCAAAGCCTCTTACAGGAACAGCTTGAACTAGCAAAGGCCACATACAAAAAAGCAGCAGATGCACACAGATAAGAGGAAGCTAGAATTGCAGAAGGGGACTTGGTGTGGCTTTCTACAAAATTTCTAACTTCTGCAAGACCTTCCAAGAAACTGGACTCAACATTTATTGGCCCTTTCCCGGTTTTTTTTTTTTAATTAACCCAGTGGCTTTTTGTTTGCAGTTGCTGGCATCAGTGAAGGTTCACCCCGTTCCATTGGTCTTTGCTTGTAAAGGAAGCTCTCCCTGCACTCTACATTCACAGACAGCATTCCCCTCCAGTTCTAGTAAATGGGGAGGAAGAGTATGAGGTGGAAGTGGTGTTGGACTCTAGACGCAGAGGGAAGCAGGTTGAGTACTTGATACACTGGAAAGGCTACACAGAATCAGAAAGATCACAGGAGGCAGCAACAGACGTGCAGATGCCACAATCGGTGCACCGCTTTCATGACCAGTACCTCAACAAGCCCCGTCCTTGGCAGCTCTGGAGGAGTTAGACACGAACCAAGGCGAGCAGGAAGAGTTTTTTTATGGGGTGGAGGGGGCCTTGGGAATTGCAAGAGACCAATTTGGTTGTGCCACATATATAGACATACTTAATTGCTGATTCCTATTCGTAAACAGGATGTCCACTAGAGATTTCAACAACCTTCCCTACTGCACCTTTGCTCTGTCCATCCTGAAGTCAGCAGAAAATTATACTGACTTGGAACATATCGTCCCTATTGCCAATCCCTTTCTCCAGTACACATTTCAAATTACTGTAGTCACCTGGCTTTCCTCCAGAGTAAGGGAGTTTAAGGTTAAGCTGGCACCTCATCTTGGGGGTATCATTAATGATTTGTCAGCATATTTTGAAGTTAGGTCTTTTCCTTTGGCTTGGATGAACGATTGACAGTAAAGAGAGTAAATGGGAAGAGGTGCCCTGAA
Organism: Python bivittatus; assembly: GCF_059951505.1. Lineage (NCBI taxonomy): Eukaryota > Metazoa > Chordata > Lepidosauria > Squamata > Pythonidae > Python > Python bivittatus. Next base: position 624,179 of record NW_028277070.1, on the reverse strand, counting down.
ATAAAGTTACTCTGGGCAAAGAAGTGGAGGATGATGCTGGGGGAATGACACACAGTGCAGCACAGTAGGAACAAAGAGAAATGGAATGAAGATTAGAAGAAGTGCAGACTGACCATGCTGGGAGGTCATTTAGTTCACCACCTGGTAGTGGTGAAGTCAATGGCAGCACTGGGGGACACTGCACATCCTGAGACCATGACAGTAGTGGGGGGGGGGTGCCAATGTGCCTGTCATTGCTACAAAGAAGGTGGCAAGAAGGAGGCCCCAGAGGGCTGTTGCCCAGAAGAGAAGATGCAGAGATTTACTGGGCTATACAGGAAGTAAGTGGCAGGTCAGATGGTACCAGCAGGGTACACCTAGTAGTAAGAGTCTGGGAGCAGAGGAAGTGGGGAGAGTCTAGGGAGGGAAAGGCCCTTGTCTGCATCCCCAGTGACTATAGGGTGCTGAGGGAGTGAGCAGGAGTGGATTTCTTGATTGCTGCACTGTTCTTTGTTTCTGTGGTGAGTCTATTGAGTTGTAGGTATTTACTCCATTCCAGCTTAATAGAGGGGGGCTGTGGAACTCCAGGGGACTTTACATATGGGGAACATATTTCTACAGTATGGTGGACTGTCCCTTACAGTAGAAGGGGACCTGCAATACAGTGCCAGGGATCACCCAGTAAAGATGATTGGCAGATTTAAAGCTGAGGAAAAGAATGCATTTCTTCACACAGCACATAATTAAACTGCGGAATTCATTCACCCAAGACTGCGAAGGCACCCACTAGCCTGGATGGCCCCCATAATGGCACAGAGAAGAGTTTAAGAACGTTGGTGCTACTTCTTGAAGCCAGTTATTCTCGGTTTTTTTCCTAAGGGCTTGTTGCCTTTATGGCTCTCTAGCAGGAACCAGCAGCATTTGTTCAGGTGGCCTCTGCTTGCCTCTGGCAGGCCATGATGGGCAGTGCCCTTAGCAACACAGCCCTGCCAAAGGCACGAAGCCACGTTCTGGCCAAAAAAGCACCAGGAACTAAACACACGGCATTGCCTGGAAATCCAGATGGCAAAAAGTGCCATGCAGGAAGCTGAGCACGAGTCTCATCAAGCTGCCTCCCTTGGCTCAGCTTGCCCCACCCCTCCCTGCTCAAGAACCAGTTGTTCCCTGGGCCGGCTGGTCTCCAAATCCCATAATCATTATGAGGGAGCTGTAGGTCTTGGTCTCCTGCTTATAAGCACCCTAGAGGCACCTGGGTGGCCACTGTGAAGAACAAAATGCTGGACCTTGAACTGTTCCAACGGTCCGTTGTCTCCCTCAAGTGTGCCAACTGTGCCTGTTGTTTTGCCAGAGATAGGCTTTAGAGCTGTGAGACTTTTTGAAAGCAACCAGAATATGCTTCTGTCCCATACAGCCAGCAATGGATTCCTCTGTGCGCTTGCCCACAGAGAGGGCCACGCTGTTCAGCTCATTTCAGAACTTATGGCTTGTTAGCAATGCATGATTGCAACATCTTAATTTCCAATAGGGAATAAAAAATGTACAAACAGGTTACAGATGCCAAAAAGAGAAAGACAAGCTGCTTCTCCAATCCATTCCAGCTGTTCTTCATTTAAGCATTGATCAGTTGCAGCCACCGGGGAGCTCTGCCAGCTCCTCGTGATAACAGTGCTCTTCTTGCACTTTTCTCTACAGCGTGGGATGCTCTCTTCTGGATGTTGGACTGGAGTGGTGTTTAGTGCTGGGCATTGTGCCAGGGTCTTGAGAAGGACAGCGAGAGCGCACAATTCTACCGGAGTCCTGCTGCATCTTAGGTGGCGCTTTCTCCATTTCCCCCACCGGCCTTCTTTCACTGTCTGCATCCAAGCCAGAGACCCACAGGTTCTCTCACAGGGGTCTGGCGGCGATGGGTGGGGCTGCTCTGCTCTCCTCTCTCCTCGCCTGTGCCCACTGCCATGACAAGGGCACCCAGGCATCTGGGGAACAGAATGAGCAGCAGATTCTTGGAATGAAGCTCAATTTTTGACAGAGGCTGCTTCTTGATCCTGTTCTTGGGCCAGCCATTTTGAAACTATTCTATATATCTTGCCTTCCCTCCAGGAGCAAAAGAAATTGTGTGGCGTCACCTGTTTTCCATTTATGCTCAGCACCCCGCTGCATCTCCCCCCATCACCACCATGACAGCCACTTTCTGGCAATATTTCAGTAGTGAAGAAAGAATATAGGAACAAGTCATAAGAGCTTCACTCGGTTGTAGCACCTCCCTCGTAACACTGTATTCACAAAGCCCCCAGATCCTGTTCATTGTGCCTGTGTGCGCACAGCGGCTTTTGTGCATGTCACTCCCCTGCTCTGCTCAGAAAGGTCTTGAATGGATGTTGGCTGCAGCCTTGTCACGGAGCTGCCACAGACGTATCAGTTATAACGGATCCCCTCTTGCTCTTGTCTCTCAGCCAGATACGTGTAAATAAATGCACGGGCCGTAGGAGTGGGAAATACTAGCAGATCTTTTTTTTCCTGGCTGGAAGATGAACAGACCTTCATTCATTCTCAATCTGCTACTTTCAGGGGGTCAGACCTGAAACTGCATTTTATATTTTATATTGTGAGCCACTAGCCCAAGGAACTCCAAGAGACAATGCAAATTCAGTCCAGCTATGTTTATTAGCTACAACCTCTAGCAAGAATCTTCCCAGACTGAAACCCCAGCTCCCAAGTCAGCCAGTCACAACAGTGTGAATTCCTCAGGGAGGTGCCAGTCTCATCCTCTTGTTACTCCCACGCTCTTCTGGCGAGCTAAGAAAATGTTTATCTCTCTGAGCCTGGTCTTCATAATTCCATTCCATCACAGCCACTGAGAATTGTTTTCAAGTTGGGCAGTGACGAAATCTAATAAAATAAATAAATAAACCCTTTAATAACTAAAGATAAAGGGTCTGTGGAACCAGAGGGGTCAAGCGAACAAAGCCACTTGGTCTTGTCAGAATTACCACGGAGTCTGTTCCTCCCCATCCACACTGCATGGTATCCAGGCACTGGGCCAGGGCTTCGATGGTGTCAGTTGGCTGGCCTGGGATCAAGGTGTATAACTGGGTATCAGCATAATGACGATACCTGACTCCAAGTCAACCCAGCAATTTCACGTAGACATTAACGAAAGGGGAAAGTTGAGCCCTGTGGCACCTCACAAGTGAGGGGTCATGGGCACAACCTCTCACACCCTGTCAACGCCGAATGGAACAGCCACAGAGAAAGGAGGAGAACCACTGCAAAATGGTGCTTCCTATTCCCAGTGCCTGAAACTGGCCCAACAGGATACCCCAGTTGACAGTACTGAAAGCTGCTGAGGAATCAAGGAGCCCCTGGATGGAGGCACCACCCCATCCCAGCTCCACCACAGGTCATCAACCAGCCTGACCAATGCTGCCTCCATACTGAATCCCCACTGCAACAGGTCCAGATTATCTGTTTCCTCCAGGATCCTCTGGAGCTGAAGCCCGGCCATTGTAATGGATGGCATGAGTGAGGAAGATAACTGGAATGGAGGATCAAGGTTATCAAGAGGGAGGGGGAACATTCCAGAGCAAGCGCTTTCTCAGTCCACAGCAGGAGCGTGGGAAGACAAAGAAGATGAGGACAGCCCCTCCCTAGAGTCTCACGGGGTATATCCACTAGTTGCTTTAGCATAGGTTTAGTCTGGTGAGATTCTGTCTATTAGGAGTGAGCTAATAAAGGAACTATATTGGACTGGATTGTCTCCTCATTGTTCTTGGCAGCCATCCGCTTCACCATATTCCCCAGAAAGGGGAGACTGGATGAAAATTGTCAAGAGTGGCTGGGTCTGTTTTATGACTTAGTGTGGTATGTGATCCAACCAATTATGGTTTATTCAGCAAACCATGATTTAGTCCACTGTGTGAACCAGGTCATTGTGCTGGACTATCTTGGAATGTTCAGTTAACCATAAATTAAATGCAATAACCCTTAAGTCACTGTTTTCACTTGGTTCAACAGTACATCTTGCACAAGAAATTTGGCATTTGTTAGGATGGTACTTCGATTACTCCCCCCTCCCATTGGTTCTATGACCAGTGCAGTTATTTAGGGCAGCCATAACCAGGACATATTTTTTTCATTCTGTATCAATCTCTCTGTACAACTGTGCTTTCTTGTTAGGATGCTCACCTTGAAGACTGGTGAGGGAGGCAACACCATGGGCCCAAAGCCACCCAGTAACTTTCTGTGGAGAAATCTGCCTGTCTTAGGTTTTAGATTTGGATTGGGCCCTCTTTGAGTCCACGTTCTCAGAAACCAAGCCCACAGCATTCCCATTTTGGCTTGAAGGTTCTAAGCATTTGACAAGAAATGTCTCCATGCAGGATCCCTTTCCAGGGTTTTGGGCTCTTTTGTCATCACTCATGGTGTTGGCACAGAACACTTTAGGTCACTGGTAAATAGCCAATGCTGAACAGGAACATATCTCCCCAAGAGGAGGGTGCAGAATGAAGTTTACATCTTTTGGCTCTGTGTTGGATTACACTGCAAAACTGGTACTTTTCTAGAATGAGAAGGATCAGCATATGACCATTTACATCTTGGGGCAAGGTCAGACAGAGAATTTGGGGCTTGCCAGAGCATTCTAGTGCCACGTAACAGGCAAAGGAGAAAAGGGCTCTCCAGCTTGTCCTGCATTTGGCTCAGGTAGCAATTCGGAGAAGGTTACCTCCTGGTTTTTAACTGCCTACCTAGCAACTTACATTTTCCTTCTAGGACACTGGAACCACAGTTTCCTACATAACTGGTGCTGTTTTGCACCATACCCTCTTTCCTTGAAAGTGTAATGGTATGTGGGAATGACTTTGGGAGACAAGAGGAGGAGCCGCAGACTGGACAACTGGCATGTAAAAGATGTCTCGGACCACAGAAAGAGGGGATAGCATGGAAAGCATTTCAGAAGGGGCCCTCCCTAGTTTTCCAGAGAGTAAAAGGAAAGGAGGAGAGAAATACTTTCAGCCTTACAACATTCTGTTAATGTAACCTTACACTAAAGATAGAGCTAGTATTCCTGGCTGTACTTATTGTCTAGACTATCTCGCAAGGCTAACAGTACTGGAACATGCTCTGCTTCATATTGGACACAAGGTCCAAATTGAAGACACAGATACTGGCAGCCACATCAGACTACCATGTGCAACTTCACAGAGAGCCATTGATATCCATAAACATTCCAACAACTTTAACAAAAAGGAGAAGAGTTTGAAAATCAATAAAACATGGATCCCAGCAAGATTAAACACACCAAGATTGAACAACCCTTATCTAATCAAAAAGAACCTGCAGCAGCCTCACCAGAAAGAACACCTAGCAGTATCCAGGCTCAAAAGCAGTCCAAGCAGGAACCGGTACTCTTGGAATTTCTTCAAAATGGACCAATCAGACAAGAAACCAATCTGGAACCAGCTTTCCTGGACTTCCATGACATGGACCAATCAAAGATCATCTTGCCTGGTTCAAATAGAAGACTCCAGTCAGCCCATTTCAGCTGCTTGTGAGCTGAGAGATACACCACAAAGCTGCTCACTCTGCCCCTGAAGATGCCAGCCACAGCTGCTGATGAAATGTCAGAACTGATCATGGCCCTTCAGCCCAAAAGCTCATCACTGCTTCTTCGATGCCAGCCGTGAAAGCCTAAAGCAGTATATTAATGATAATAAAAGCGCTATAGCTGCCAAGAGAGCTGGTAGTCTTGGGTTGCCATTAATAGAGGTCACAGGAAGGGACAGTTCTGTTCTCTGCGGCATCAGTCAGGCTGCACTTGGAACTCCACGTCCACCATTGGTTGCCATACAAAGATGTTGAGGAACTGAAAAGAGGGCAGAACCATGAAAAAGGTGAGGTATATTGGAGGCTACATCCTACAAAGAGCAGTTAAAGGGAGTGGGAATTTTTAGCTTAAATAAGAGAAGGGTACCTCCAATACTTGAAGGGCTGTTGCAGGGAAGAGGGTGTGGAGTTATTCTCCATGGCTCTTGAGGGTAGGAAAAGAATCAGTGGGTGGAGGCTTTACAAAGGGAGATCCAGACTTGACATAAGGAGGAATTTCCTGGTTGCAGGAGCCATGACGCCATGGAAGAGCTTGGCTCCTGGAGTCGTGGTCATGGGGGTTCCATCACTGGAGACTTTCAAGCCAAGGTTGGACAGCCATTTGTTAGGATGGCCTGAGGATCCCTGCCCAAGGCAAGGGATTGAACAAGACCTCCATGGTTTCTTTCAACACTATGCTTCTAAGCTGCCATTCCTGTAAACTTTGCTGGAGCCTCTCTGCAAATGCACACCTGCCTATACTGCCTGCTGCTACTTATAAACTCACAAGTGAAGTAAACCTTTGAAGCCTACTGAGCCTCAACCAGCTGTGCTGCTCCTGCTCTCCTCTCTTCAATTTGAACTACACAGAAAAATGACTTACCTCCCTCGCTTGATAAAGCTTATTGTTAGAAGATGTTCTAAATAACAAAAGCTGCTAAAGAAAAGTATTAAGAAAAATGCAGACATCAAATACAGTGGTACCTCAGTTCACAAACTTAATTCGTTCCGTGACTCTGGTCACGACCCGAATTGGTCGCGACCCGAATCAAATTTTCCCATAAGGTTCAATGTAAATAGAGTTAATCCATTCTGACCTCTACGAATTTGGTCACCAACCGATTTTGGTCGCCAACCGAATCAAATTTCCCCATAAGGTTCAATGTAAATACGGTTAATCCGTTCTGAACCATATGTATTTTTTTTTAAACCACAAAAATATGAAACAAAGTACAGTACAGTATGAAGAGAAAGAACACTAACCTTGCTTGAGGCGACTTCTGGCGTGGAGGACAGGAAGGCGGGTGGGGAGGCGGTTATTGTTTGAAGGGAGAGTCCCCCTCCCTACAGGAAGCCACGACCACGTGTCACAGCAGGGAAAATGGCCGCGGGTCATGTTCGTCACCCAATGCGGAGTTCGTGAACGGAAGCAAAATTTTGTGAATGGTGCTGTTCGTGAACCGAATTGTTCGTGAACAGAAGCATTCATGAACCGAGGTACCACTGTATCCTTCTTTGGGGAGTTTGGAGGAGGACCAATCAATCATGACAACAAGCTTTAAGAAACAAGCTAATCTGCTTCCATTTTCCTGTCTCCAGTGGCATGAAATTGCCCTTGTGCCAGGAATCTGAGTGTGCAAGTAGAGAACAGATTGTCTCTGCAGCCGCTCACCGCACCTACTATCTTGCTTGAGTCAACTTAATTCCTTCCTTCTCTCCCACTCTGCTCAAAGAAACTTGCAAAATTGCCCAGGGCACATTGGAACTGGAGACCAGGATGTACTGGGCTGAAGCACAACTGAATTTATTGACCGCATGGAGGCAAAGACAGGCCTACAGCAGGGCAGCATTACAATGCGTTCTAATGTATGCTAATCAGAATAAACCTGTGATTGGATACAGCACCAAGATATTTGATTGGACAGAATGCATCATGTGCCTGGCCAGGTCAGTAAGGGTGCAATTATGAGGTCCTGGGCCAAGGCTGCCAACAATGAGTTTCCTTCCTAGAGCATGGCTCTGGTTTGGTTTTCCAGAGCTCTGCTCACCCCCACAGTATCTTTTCCCAGCTTATCGGCATTCTTCTTCTTGTAAAAGGTAACAGCATCTCAGGTTCTCACTAACTAGAACATCGTCATTTTTCGATATTTCATAGAGGTGGGACGATGGAATATATTTTCGCAGACAACTTATAGCAGCATTCCTTGGCCTTCTAAATCGAACTGACTAGTTTCTTTGGGAAAGTGCATTTCCGTTAAGGGGCTTTTAGCTTGACCCCCCAAATCCTCCTTCAATCTGAAATCAGGCACTACCCAGAGATGAACAAAACTTTGTTCACTGAAGACTCAAGGGACTGAGATAGAATCAACTCTTAACTTGGTCCCTAACAGCCTCACAGGTGCTTTTCCTGCAGCCTCCAACCCAAAAAGCAACCTAATCCCCAGTCATCTGACAGCAAAACGGATCTTTCTTCTTGCCACTTGTTTAAATGCAGCAGAATGACCTTCCTGGCAACAAGGGCCTGCTGGGGAGTCACAGGACACCTAGCCAAGGCTTGTACCACTGAAGCACAGACTTCCAAATCAGTTGCTAAGTGCAACACCGGTGGAACTGCAGGCCACGTAGCAAGCGAGTGCCCAAATTGCTCCAAAGCATCGTCTTTGGGAACCTTTGCAGGCTCTCCTCCCAAGGGGCTCTGCAGCAGGGCCCCCAATAATTAGGAAAAGCTCAGGCAGCCAATCACAGGCAAGTGCTGAAAGAAACAGTGACATTTCCAGTAAGGAGTTGCTTGCAATAAAAGCAGCATTCCAACAACCGAGACATTTCTTGGAGGGAGCAATCCACCCAGCACAAGTGTGCATAGATCACAAGAATTTGGAACACCTTCAGAAGGCGAGATCCCTCAAGCCTCAGGTAAGCAAAAATTTCAGATTTTTATATCATGTATATTTGTGGCTCACAGGCAAGCTACCAGGTGTACTATCATGTAATCTTCCACGCTTATCCCTCCCTCCCAATTCTGAAACCAAGCAACTCCCTCTCCCCCTGAGATTAGACCCTCCAGAAAGGTTGGGGGCAGGGAGACAGGCATTAGACAGGATGCAAATGTCAGGGCTCAGGCAGATGACCTCCTAGTAGCCCCTGGACTGATTCTTCCCCTTTCTCTACGAATGATGGACGCTTCACAACAGCTGTTTACATGTTCCCCTTCAAGAGAATTACTGCAGCTGAACTGCTGGACATGCAGAGTTCTGGTGGCTGAGGGTAGACATCAAAGACGTTGTTTCATACTGTCATGTTTGTGACAGGCCATGACTATTCCTGAAAGCTGGCTGGTTTACTTCCGTCCTTCCCTTTGCCACTGCAACTGTGGGATTCTGTTTCAATGGATTTTATTACTGATCTTATCTCTGTATAGGGTTGATGACTAACAATTTTGTGCCATTAAATTGATGTCAAATGACAGACAGACCTTCTCCAAAATAATCTGTCCTCAACCTGGTCCTTTCAGTCTTCCAACAGTGCATCTATCACCGCTGTAATAGAGTCCATCCCCCTTGCTGCTGGGCATCTTCTTCTTGTCTTTCCTTCCATCTTTCTCAGCATTAGACTTCTCCAGAGAGCTAGTCTTCACTTAATGTATCCAAAATGTAATCATTTGAGCCTGGTCATTGGTGCAAGTAAGGACCCTTTAAGAATGACGGACAGTCCCTTCACGTGGCCATTTGTATGTTCCCCTTCCTTTAAGGGAAAAATTATTGCAATTCTGCCATTGCAACAGAACTGCTGGATATGGGGGAACGACTCTCTTTAGTGTAAGGTGGGGGGGGGGGAAAGGAAGCCCTAAAACGATAGATTTCCAGTAATTTGTGTGGTGTCTGTTTGCTGACCCGACCCGCCTTGAGGGCCCGACACCACCGTTTTATCAGGGACCTTGTGCTAAATTGCCCGCACGTTTTGGGGACCAGCCATCATCTGAGCTCCTGCCCCCCCGACACTCCAGATCTAAGGACCCTGGATGCTTCGACTTCTTTGCCGCAGGACGCCTCGTCTGAACGGCCCCCTCGAAGGCCTGAACCGGAGAAGCGCCGCATCTTGCTTGGGATCTTGGAGAGGGCCCCCAGGGCCCCCTGCCGTCCGCGGAGCAAACTGACGCCAGCCCTCCGAGCCAAGCCACGGACCCGCAGGGATGCCGGGGCTGGCAGAATCCCAGAGCCTCGGAATCTCTCTTCCCCCGGGTCGAGGCAGGCCTCGCCCAGCCGCCTCCCTTCCCCGGGATCACAGCGGAGGAGCCGCCTGGCGCCAAGCCACGAGGGCGAGGGCGCTCCGCTCCAGTCCTCGGGCCCCCAACCGTCCCCAAGGCCGCGGGCTCCACGCGAGAGGAGGCGGCGGCGGCGATGGCCGCCGAGACCCTCCGCCCGCCGGCTGCAGCGCAGGAGCTCCTCGAGCAATCCAGCCAGGGTCGGGCGCCGGAAGCCCCACCCGCCCCGGAAGAGGGCGCTCGCTCGCGCTCGGGGTGACGTCAGTGGTGCGCGCCGGGTAGTGACGCAGGCGCCCGCTCCGCGATGAGGCCCACGCCGGGCCGCGCTAAGATCCCCGAGGCGGCCGTGCCGCCCTTTCCTCCGGCCAGCTACCTGCTGGTAAGCGACGTCGAGCCGAAAGAGGGCCCCGGGAGAGGCCGGCGCGGCTTTCGGCCCCTGTCCTTTCGGCCGCGCCGCGAGTCCGCCTCGCCCGCCAGAGCCACCTGGCCCCGGGTGGACGTGGCCGAAGGGGAAGGGCGGGGGCGGCTCCCTTCCTCCCTCGGGCCGCGGCTGGGCTGCTCAGCCCTCCTCAGGGGCCGGGGGGGGGCAGCGGGCATGGAGCGCTCTCCAGAAGAAAGGGGCGAGCGCGGGCCAGGGGCCCGAGGCGGCGTCCGGGGGAGCCCAGCCCAGCCCGAAGCCCTGCGTTCGGGGCGGAAGGGACGTGCGGCTCCGCTGGCCCGCCGCCCTTCCTGGCAAGACGTTCCTCCCGACCTCTGACCTGGGTCGGCCCCGGCCCCGGAAGGAGTCCCGTCCTCCTGTCTTCTGCCTAAGAAACGCTTAGACGGCCGGGGAGCGCTGCTCTGCCTTCCCCCCGTCTTCTCTTTTGCAGGCTAAACGGAGCCAGTTCTCTTCGCTGTTCTTCCGACGACTTGGTTTTCAGGCTTTCACCAGCCCGACTTGCCCATTACGCCCAGTAGACACAGAGCCTAGGGCCCAGAATTTTTTTTAAAAAAATCAGTATAAAAAGGAAGTAGAAGTTATTCATTTTCATGCCTTGCCTTTTGGCCTTGAAAATATACACAGTAAATATCATACAGATACATAAAATACAAATAAAATATACATGCAGTTCAGATTAAAAGCTCAGTCACGTATTAAATGCCACCAAGAAAATTTTGAACATAATATTAAATAGAAATTTTAATACTGGTGGGGGGTTTTTTGGAGGAAGAGGACCATGAAGGCAAAAGTCATAATGTGGCCCTGGTCCTCACATTTTGATGGCCCTCTGAAATCTTTCCAGTGTATTATTTTATTTTTATTAAATGTATACCCCTCAACTCATTTTTTTCAATCTCCTTTTTAAGTTGTGGGTACCTAAAACAGGACCTGCATTCCAAGGCAGAGTAGAATGGGGTAATCACTTCCTATGATCTGGACTCTGTTCTCTTACCAATACATCCCAAAATAGCATACTTTCTGGGACTGCATTGCAATGCTGGCTCATGGTTAGCTTCTGGTTGATAATGACCCCCAGGTCCCTCTCATATGCGCTAATGCCAACCCAGATCTTCCCTCTCCTTTAGTTCTGCTTTTCATTTTCCTACCCAGATGCAAAGAAATTATCCTTCTCTCTGCTAAATCCTGTTTTCTTTTGGCCTGTTGATCAAGCCTGTCTAGATATTTTTGCATCTTCTCTTCTAAGGTATTTAATACTCCTAATTTTGTGTCATTTGCAAATTTGATATCCCTTCAACTCCTTCATCCGAGTCATTAATAAAAACATTGAACAGCACTGGGCCCAGGACAGAGCCCCATGACACTCCACTTGATACTACTCTCCAAACTGATGTGGAGCTGTCAAGTATGATCATTTAGCCAATCTATCATATAATCATAATATTAAATGCCGCCTGACTCCCATATTTTATCATTTTATTAGTGAAGAGACTAATCTGTCATGAGAGACTGTGTCAAATGTTTTGCTGAGCCCAAGGTATGCTGTGGCCATGGCATTGCCCCAACCTATTAAACAAGCAACTGTGTCAGAAAAAAAGATGAGGTTAGTTTGGCATGACTTGTTTGTGACAAACCCATGCTGGCTCATGTTAATTGTTGCATTCTTATCCAAGTGATGACAAACACTTGGAAAGGAATACTTTAATTTCAATAATCTGTTTGAAATCTTGGCCCAGCACGAAAGTCAAGCTGTAATTTCCCAAGCTCTTCTTCCCTTTTTTGAAGATAGGGACCCCATTTGTTCTCTCTGTCTTTGGGACATTACCAGTTCTGGAATTCTCAGAGATTAGTGTTATGGTTTTGTGATAGTCTCCATTAGTTCCTTCAGTTCCCTCGGATGTGATTCATCTGGCCCTGGAGACTTGAATTAATTTAAACTAGCAGAGTGTCTTTTACCCTTTTTTGCCTGTCCTCAGCAGCAGCAGCAGCAGCAGCAGCAGCAGCAGCAGCAGCAGCAGCTTTCCACTATTTGTTTCCCTTCTGAGAGAAGACTTATATACAAGTTAGGACATTCTGCCTCCTCACCATCATCCATTAGCAGCTCATCCTTTTCTTCTGTCAACAGACTTACAACTTCTTTGTCTTTCCTTTTGTTTCTGATGTAGGCTTTTATGGTGGTTCTGGGCATTTCTCACAGACATTGGCTTGATCTAAGCTTTAGCATTTCTAATACAATCCCTACAATTTCTGGCAACTGCCCTGTATTCTTCTTTGGTTGTTCATGCTGCCTGCTGTTTTCAATAGAGGTCCTGTTTTCTTTTCAGCATTTTAGATATTAGTTGTTTTAGGTTGCCCCCGTTTTTCTTTCTTGTAGTGATTGTACCTTCAGTATCTTCTTTTGTAGGATTCCTATACTTCCTGGACGATTTTTTCCTTCTGGATTTCAAGCCGGTTCTTTTGACCTATCCTCTTATGAACTCAGTCCTGTCTTCCAGTATACAAGTCTGGTTGTTCTCTAACCCAAAATCTGATCCCTTAATATCATGAACTGAAGGATAACATGATCACTTTCTCCCAAGGTGCAAATTGCCTCTACTGCTTCAACCAGTTCTTCCCAGTTCATGACAATTAGGTCCGGGATAGCAGACCTCCAGCTCCTCATTCCAACATCTGACAAATGAAGTTGTCAGCCAGAGATGATAAGAATTTGTTGGATCTCTGACTCTTGGCAGAGTTAGATTCCCAGCAGATATTAGAAATATTGAAATTGGGGAGGTACTTGTGGAACACATCCTTTCTGCTCTTCATGTTGCCAGGATTCCTTCATGTAAGTAATGCAAGCCATGGTGAGGATGCAAACCTTTCTCGGCTGGACTCTGTAGTAATGCATCCATGTAGCTAGTTGTTCACTTTCAGGATCTTGTTCTTTCTTCATAAGCTATGATCACAACTGGAAGGATTGACAAAAATACTCCTTGCACTCCCAGTTCTTCCTCCTTCCTGCTCAGGGCCTTGTTGTCTCTGAACATCTGTGTAAGGTGTTATTTACCTCCCATGTGAGTCATCGGGGCAATAGTTATTGGTGGGTTTGAAGAGCTTTGGCAGCCTGTCACATCCTGGATACAGGGACTTGGAAGACATGACTCCTCCTGTGATGTCATGTCAGGCCTACAACCTGTGGCTTCAGTTCTTCCCAGCAGGGAATCATCCACTGCCACATGTCTCTTCCCTTTGCCTTTCTGCTAATGTCCACATTGCAGTGACACTGGACACTGAATGCAAGATAGTGATAATTTCTATCCATTATTATAAATTTGGGTTTATTGACCATCTTGGTCAGGTTTCTCCCCTGAATTAAGTAAAGCCTTTTATTTGATGTTTTGGATAAGCTAGCTATTAAGCACTAGCTATTAAGGTTCTAGCAAAAATTGTCTTGGATTTCTGAACAAAATGTTAGAGTGCAGCTCTCCCTTTACTTTCAGGCTAAGTAAGCAGCACACTTTTCTATGATATAAGGTGTTTCTGTTTCTTTTCTCCCCTGTGGAAAAGGCAGGAATGTATGCATTTGCCAGCTCAGAAGGAAAGTGGACATGGGTCTTGGGCAGAGGCTCATTGGCAGGGAATTGTTGGGGTTTATGGTGCCCCCTGCCCCATTGCCAAGCCCAGTACAGCTGTATATATGACTCCCTTAAACCAGCCCTGATTCTGCTATAGAGAACTACCAATAGAGTTATTGTAAAAAAAAAGGGGGGTATTGGAAGCCTCTATTAAGGATTATGTAGTATTTTAACAATGTATTTGGGGTTTATTTACTAGCAGCTTTTCTTGTAGAAAAGTGGAATTAAATATATATATAGTTCTGTTTGTAAAATTCTGTTTGAATTAAGAGAAACAGAATTGCTGGTGCAGTTCTCATCAGATTCATATTTGCCCTGGTACTAGGTTGCTCAAATGTTGAAATCAGTCAACATGGTAATTACTATATATTGTGTTGATATGAAGGAACCATTTGCCAAGGACTTAAATAAAGTTTCACTGCTTTGTCTCAGAAAAATGAATTGATACTCTTTTCTGTTTGAAACAGGCTAATTTAAAGGCTGACTGTTTGAACAAGGCTTTTGCTCAGAGGTGCCATGATCTCATGACAATCATTGAAGATTTTCCTGCCAAGGTAGGAAGCTTGCCACTAACCAGGGCCTCCGACAACATATTTTTTCTTCTTTTGTAGGAACAGGTCTTACTGCTTTCAGGCTAAGGCAAGATATAAATCTAACAGGGTTGGACTTACAGAGTGAGTAAAGGAACAGGGAGAACTAACAGGACATTGCCTGGAAAGTTCAGAGAGGGAATTTAAGAGGAGTCCCTAGCATATTTTCCCTCAAAGTCAAGATGTTTTACCTGGCTCATTAGAGAGACTGAGAAAGGACTAGAAGAAGAAATAAAACTCTGGTGCTCTAAATAGAAAAAGTAAAGATGAACAGGCAGGAGTCTCTGATTGTGACCTGCAGTGCTTGTGCCATGTTTGTTTTTCTGCTTGAACAACCGCAAGCTCATAGCAGCCCTGGAAGAACAAGTCAGAGGAGCAGTGAGTGGCCGTGCTTCAGCCAGTAAGAAAGGGCAAGAGTTCGTCAGGTACAGAACTATAACAGTCTGTGGGAATGACCTTGGGAGACAAGAGGAAGAGCCACAGATTAGACAATGGTCAGATAAGAGGCAGCTTATCCTGCAGAAGCAATGGGGGCATGGCAAATGTCTCAGAAGGGGCCCGCCCTAGTTTCTTGGACTGTAAAGGCAAGAAAGGAGGGTTGTACTTTTAGACTTGCAAGACTCGGTTAATGTAACCTTACAATAAAGTTAGAGCTAGTACTTTTGGGTGTGCTTCTTGTCTGGACTACCTTGCAAAGCTGACAAGAACAGAAACTGACCTTGGAAGCAACTGGCCATAAGGTATGTTGATTGTACCCACTGGCTTGTGAAGTGTGTTGCCTGCTGGAAGCCACTTCAAGGACTTGACAAAGCAATTTCTAAAACTCCAGTGACAATTATCCCTTCCTACTGATGCATGCAGAGGCAAATGATACCGCAAAGAATAGAAGCTCGAGAGCCTGTGGGCTCAAGGGGTATTTTCATCTACCCTTCCAGTCCATGAAAAAGGACCAGAAAGGGAAATTAAAAAAAAAAAATCTGTTGGGAGCATAATTCTGAAAATCATGGTCCTTCCAGGAAATTCCACTTGAGTAGCTGTCAAGAGGGCTTTCAGAGGGATGAGGGAATCACAAGGATCAATTACCCTTGAAGTGATACTAATTAATAAAGGAAAAGTTTGTGAAAGTGGAAATAGCAAGAACTTTGGGGAAAAGGACCCATGTCATGCTTGAGATTTTGATTTTAAGAGAAATGGAAACAACGTAAGCATGTGAATTGGACTTCAAAAAATGGTTTTTAATAAACTCAAAGCAGTAGGATCCCATGGAAAAAGGAGCTCAGGATAGGTGGAGTTCTCAAAGAAGGAGATACAAACAGCACCACTGCAAACAGTTCAGTGAGGAGAAAAGGCTGAGGACAGCAGGAGAAGCCAACAAAGAGCTTAGTGAAGATCTAAAAACAACAATGGACACATACAGGTAGTCCTTGAGTTACGACAATAATTGGGACTGGCATTTCCATCGCTAAGCAATACGGTCATAAAGCACGATGTCACGTGACCACATTGTTTAGCCACGGCAATCCCAGGAGTCCCCATTCTCCCCAACAAAAAAGTATGTGTACCACTGGGAAATTGTGGAGAGGCTGACAAAGCCTGCCATTGATACCTAGGAAGATTTTATAGCAGATAATAAAAGAGATCTATCTGGGAGGGCATTGAAAATAATATAGTACTTAAAGAAGGCAGAAAGGATTTGTCAAGAACAAATCTCCTGCTTTGATTGGGTAACTTTCCAAATAGATTGTAAGAACGCTGAATATATCTTAATTTCAGGAAATCTTTATTCTGTTCAGCAAGCTAGTTAAATGTGGGCTGGATGGTAGGACAAGTAGGTATGTCACTGGCCTAACATTCCTGCTCTGAGGGTGTTCTTCACTAGCGCCTCATCAGATTGGAGGGAGGGATCTAGTGGGATGCCATAGAGATCTGTCACAGATCCCCTGCTGTTCAGTTTGTCCCGTAATGAAGGGGTGCTGGGAATGCTTATCAGGTTTGCGAAGGATACAAAATTTGCTGGAATAGCTACCCTAGAAAATAGAAATAAAATTAACAATCTTGATAGGTTAGAGGAAAGTGCTGAAAGCAGCAGAATAAAATTTAATAGAGAGAAGTACAAAGTTGTTCATTTAGGATACAAAAGTGAAATAAGTATAGGATGGGGAATGCACAGTTTGGTAATAATACTTGTGAAAAATATTTTGGATTAGTATTTAATTGCTGAGTATAAACCTTCAGATGCAGTTTTAGGTTGCATCAACTGAAATACAATTTCCAAATTACAGGTCAGTTTATTCTGCTTTGGTCATATCATACCTCAAGTGTTGTATTCAGTTCAGGGCACTACAAGAACTTAGAAAAATTAGATCAGGTTCAGAGACACTAAAGGTAATCAGGCGATTTCAAATCTTAGCCCTCAGAGAGACTGAGGAAGCTGGGACTATTTAGCTTTGAGAAAGATGACTTAGGGGGTGGCAGGTGGGTGAATAGGATAACATTCTTCAAATGTCTGAAACAGTGTCCCACAGAAGAAGGTTAGTATGGGCCTGGAATAATGGATTTAAATTACGAGAAAACAGATGGTGACTGAATGTTAGAGGAAAAAAACTTCAAGCAAACAATAGAATCAATGACACAGAGGTGGGGGGCTCCCCTTCACTGGTTGCATTCGTTTGGAGCCTGAACAGCCATCTGTTTGGCATATATCTCCACAATGAGCAGAGGTTGGACTGATAGCCTACATGACTGCCTCCCAGTCTTATTATTTTATCACTGAGTGATCAGTAAACTCCTGTATACCGTATTTTTCTGACAATAAGACGACCCCATGTACAAGACGACCCCCACTTTTCCAGCCCAAAATTAAAAAATCAATATTTTAAAGATAGTGCAGAACACATTTTTATTTAGTAATTAGTTAACATTGACCTGATACACTTGGTGGGAGGAGGTCCAAACCGTCTCTCTGCAGCTCTATTTCCAGGCTCTTTTGCTTAACTGATTCCATTCAAGCACGAGTGAAACTGCAGATAGCTTGTCTCTGCAAACAGCCTTCCTCCAATTGGTTTGTTCAGCATCAGCTGACGTCAGTTACATCAGGCTCGTGATTGGAGGAAGTCTGTTTGGGAGACAAGCTATTTCACTCGTGATTGGAGGCTAGCAATAGGAGGAAGCCTCTCTGCAGAAACAAAGTATGGGCAGTTTGGAACCGCGCGATTCTCGGCTGACTTCCTTGAATAAGACGCCCTTCAGTTTTTAGGGTAAGGATTTTAGAAAAAAGTATTGTCTTATAGTCGGAAAAATACGGTATATACATTTACAATACAATACAATACAAATACAAATACAAATACTTTAATGACCAAGTATAAAATATATACAAGGAATTTGTCTTGAGTGACGAACAGCAAGATCAACGGTGCATTTGGATAACAACAGAAAATTAATAAACAGTAACAATGACACTGCCCAGTAAAATAACTTTTCCAAAAGAAGAAGCCACTGTCCAGTACATATCAAATCATATAGTATTTAACAGAGCAATGGCACAAGGGAAAAAACGATTCCGATGTCTAGATGTTTTAACATATGGAGCTCTATAGCGCCGTCCTGAAGGAAGAAGTTGGAAAAGATTATATCCAGGATGAGAAGAGTCTGCAGATATCCTCTCTGCCCTCCTTTTGACTCTCAAATTATATAGTTCTTCTGTAGAAGGCAGGTGGGTTGCAATTATCCTTTCTGCAGACTTAACTATCTGTTGGAGTCTGAGTCTGTCCTGTTTGGTTGCGGAATCAAACCAGACAGTTATAGAGGAGCAGATAACAGACTCAATGTAAAACTGTACCAAGAGCTCCTGGGATAATTTAAACTTCCTAAGTTGCCGCAGGAAAAACATCCTTTGCTGTGCCTTTTTAATAATGGCTGTAATGTTAAACGTCCATTTCAGGTCTTGGGAAAGTATAGAACCCAGGAACTTGAAGGACTCTACTACTGATACTAGGCTGTTAAGTATGGTAAGGGGAGGAGTATTAGAAGAATTCTTCCTAAAGTCCACAATCATCTCCACAGTTTTAAGTGTATTCAGTTCCAAGTTATTACAACCGCACCACAAGACCAGTTGTTGAACCTCCCGCCTATATGCTGACTCATTTCCATTTCGAATATACAGTGGTACCTCTACTTACGAACTTAATCCATTCCGTGACTCTGATCGCAAGTCGAGTTGGTCGCAAGTCGAAGTAAATTTTCCCATAAGGTTCAATGTAATTACCGTTAATCCATTCCGGCGTCCGCGGACCATGCATCAGGGGTGGAAAAACGGCCGCTGACCACGCGGCAGGGCGGAAAAATGGCCACGGACCACGTGGAAGAGGTGGAAAAATGGCCGCGGACCACGTGGAATGGGTGGGAAATGGCCGCGGACCACGTGGAACGGGCGGAAAAATGGCCACAGACCACGTGGCACGGGCAGAAAATGGCTCATAAGTCGAGGCGAGTTTGTAAGTAGAGGTAAATTTTTGGGGCCGGAGCTGATCGTATCTTGAAAATTTCGTAAGTAGGGGCGTTCGTAAGTAGAGGCACCACTTATATTAAATAAATAAATAAATTTTTATTAAATAAAAATTAAATAATCCAGGCTTTGAAGTGACTATCAGAATTTATCTTTCTTCTGCAAAGTTTGCTCTTCTGTTATTTCCACTAGCAAGTAAAACCTGGATCTCCCAGGAGTAGGAAATGGTTTAGGGTACAGATACCTTGTATGGGTGAAGCAATCTTTCTCATTTGGCTTCGAATCTTAATAGCTTTTCTCTTCGGTAAAGGAGCTGCATGTCATCTTTCCTTGGCTGGTAGAGAGCATCTTTGGCAGTTTAGATGGCATCATTTCAGGATGGAATCTTCGCTCCCTACAAGGCAGGACGAACTACACCGAGTACAATGTGGCTCTTGACTTCCTGGCCCCTGGGTGAGTTTGTTCATTCCTGTCTGCACTTTCTGGGGAATCACTCCTTGTGTACTTATTTATTAGAGTGGTTACTGAAACTATCAAATGATTTGATTTGATGGTTGCGATCATCCAGTACAATGAAATGCCCATGTCGAATAATAATAACATAAAAACAAAACTTACAATGGGAGCTGCTCAGTGTGCTCTGTTTTGCTGCCCTTTTTTTTTTTTTTTGCAGAGGCCCAATGATGAAGTTGGTTTACAAGCTCCAAGCTGAGGAATACAGATACGATTTTCCCGTCTCCTACCTTCCTGTTAGTGTCTGGAAAGGAGGTGATTTTAGAGGAATACCATGGTCAGGAATTTTGAACTCAGACGTTTTGAGCTTGACAGTCTTGAGTTCTTAATCCTTTGCATGGAAATTCTAGTTTTCTATAAACTTTCTGAGATAAATATGTAATATTTGGGGACACTATCCATTTTTTCAATAATTAGAAATGCAAATTATCCTTCTACTTGTCTCACCCCCCCCCCCCTCCAGGACAGGACATAAGACTGGCCACCACAGGGCGGAAGAACTTCTGTGTCCCTTTTGGCAGGCAAAAGAACTTTAGCTCGTATATTTATCATCCTAAAATAAGCTAAGCTACCAAAGCTAAGAGACTTGGCAACTAGAGGAAAAGACTGAAGCCTACACTCTCTTGTGCCAGATGGCCTTCAGATAAAACTCCCTGTTTCTCCTTGGCCCAGAGTCCAGTGTGGAAAACTGGAGTTGGGATGTGGACTGACCTCAGTACTTCTCCTCTGACAAAGTTATTTTCTGCAGGAACCAATAACTTCTTTTCTCTCTACGGAGGGTCACAGTTCCTCCAGTAAGCTGTTGGCAGCTGCATAGTGGTCAGGGCCACAGGCAAAGGGAGAGGAGATGGTTGTCTGTTGCCTTAGGCTCTCTGTCTGATCTTGGCAGAGGCTAGAATGCCTCTTTTCCAGGGACAGTTCCAGGGAGAGGCTGCAGGTTGCTCATTCCTGATTGAGGTATCTGGGGTTGTCCTCTTTGCAGTTTATAGAGTTCTCAGAATGGTTACTTTGGATTGGAGATAAAACTATTTCGCTCATTCCGAAAGTGTATCTACAGAGTCAGAGCATATAGCATAGTTAAGCTCTGGGAACATACCTTGATGTCTAAAGAAGCTTCATATTTCAAAAGTAAATCTGACATGAAGTTTAATTCAATTTGGAAACCATTTTTGGATTATAACTCTATAATCCAATACTTCGGTTTATTCTTAACTTAAAGTCTTTTATTGCTCATCTACAAATCACTGTAATTCTTAATCTTACACTGTTGATTACACTGTTGCTGTTGAAATTCAAGTATTACTTGAATTTTAACAATGTTTGTAAAATCCAATCATGTTAAAACAGTATATTCAGCTCTTTGAACCAATTAATGAAATATTGAAAAGGTTAACCTAATTCTATGTTGCTTGTAAACTCCCTGTTTATCTACTTTGTGGTTTATTTTTTTATTTTTTTCCCTATTCCCCCCCCACTTTGGTTTTGCACAAACCAAAGTTTGTGTGTGTGTGTTCATTTTTTTCTTTCCCTTTTTCTTCTCCTTCTCTTGAAAATGCTTAATAAAAAAAGATATAGTTATAAAACCCTGAAATGCTGGTCATTACCTTTAAAACCCTACCTGGTACAGAAATGGGATATATGAGGGAATACCTGGGCATATATCTGAATCTGCCTGGCCGGCCATCTAGGGAGGGCCTCTTGCGAGTCCCACGTTCACATAGGGTGGACAAGTGCTTGCTTGCCTCCTCTGGAACTGGTGGAATCCTCCCCCCGCCCCAAGATATGTGCAGCCCTCCCTTCCTTGTTCTTGGCCAGGTCATTGAATTGTCCTGTTTTGTTTCTCTTTTGGCCCAAGCTGGTTGTGGTACCATCACAGGAAAAATCCAAAGAAATTACATGAATTGGTTTTAGGAGATGGTTGTATTAATTTTACTTTTGTGCATTCTGTTGTCAATGTGTATCCTTGGGTGCTGCCCAGAGCCCATGAGGATTAGTGTGGGCTGTAAATGATGGTAAAGAGGGAGAGGAATGACCTCCAACTTCCTCCCAGATCTTGTAGTGCTTGGGATATTGCTTCTATTTGGAGTCTTGGTTTTCTCCCCCCCTCAGGAGCAGGTTTTGCTCTGGCTTCACAGATACATTTTGTGAAAATTGGGCATTAATGAGCTGTAGAGCAGTAGTGAAGTTTTGTGGTTCCAAAATGGTTTCTGTGATGCTCTCACATCTTTCCAATTTCAACCCAAGTTGTAATTCAGTAGCACACAAGACATCTAGCATTCCAGCAAATATGTTTATACAAGTAGTCTTCAGTTAATGACCATGCATTCAGCGACTATTTGAAGTTACGGCAGTGCTGAATGAATGGTACTTATATCTGGTCCCCAAAGTTACAACTGTTGCAATGCCCCTGTGGTCACGTGATCAAAATTTGGGTGCTTGGCAGCGCTCCTGCACTTAGAACTGCAGGGGTGTTTCAACTCCCCCACCCGCCTATTTCCCCCCCCACTTTGGCTGCCCTGCACAGTGGCACTCCTCAGTGGCAGCAGTGATGCCAGTGGCACTGGGGCTGAAGTAGAAGCCCAGGGCCTTCAGCAGTCTCAGCCAGCTGCTGCTGACCATGGGGGGTAGATAGGCGGGTGGGGGGAGTTGAAGCGGAGGCAGAGGAGGTGGTCCCTTACATAACAGAGGCTCGGGGCTGGGAGAGACCAAGCTGGGAATGGCTTGGATCAGGGTGGGTCCTCACCTAACGGCCAGTGGAATTCAGTTAATGATGGCAAAGGGAGCTGCCAGGATTGCTTTCGCTAAGCGATGCAGTCACATAACATTGTGCTTTACGATGGCATTGCTTAGTGATGGAAATTCTGTTCCAATGACTGTCGTTAACTGAGGACTACCTATACAATTAAGTGCTATTCTTAGCCTATATTTTATGTATGTATTATAATAATGGTGCATCTTATGAAACATGTCATTGTTTACCTGTCTTTTCAGGGCCCAGTGAAAACTTCAATTCAAGAACGGATTTTACCAGAATGTTCTTTATACCACAACAAAGTCCAGTTTCCTCCAGCTGGGGGCCTGAATTTGAACTTGGTTCTTAGTATCTTTTGGCCTTGTGGGTGTGGAGTAATTTCTCTGCACAGCATTGAGCTAGTGAGATATTGTCAAGGGGACTGGGAGAAAGAAGCAGAATTCAAGTAGTGGTGGAAGAGAAACCATCCCGATTCTCCCCTGGTCCACTAAGCATTGCTGGCACCAGTAGGTTGTGCACCATGCTGCTCCCCATGGTTGGTTGCCATTTGACCATGGGGCTTAGTGCTGTTGCAAGGACTTACTTGAACCACAGAGAAGGTGGTTGCATACTGTTACTAGGAAGGCAATTAACAGCTGCTTTTAACCACAGAGCAAGTTCCCACATTTTCTTTAACTAGATTTATTGAAAGGGAAAAGGGATTACGCTACTGTAATCTTGGCAACTGTTTAGCACCTAGTTTATTTCTAAGTTTGTTAATGTGGTGCTTTCTTGATCCTCTTGCTAACCACCTGTTGATTCTTGAGGAGATGGCTCCTTGTTTTCCTGATAAAGGAAGAATGCCCAAATGTCCTGTGCTTGTAATAGTTTGCAGACCACTCTGCTTTTTCCCTGCTTTGGAGAAGCCCATTACATTTGAGTTACATGGTATGAGGCTGAGGCCCAAACTGAGCAAATGGGGAGCCTTCCCCCTTCCCTGCTTTTGTGGAGAGGGAGCTCTTGGGGGGGGGGGTACAGCTTGCAAGCCATGAACTTTCCTATGGTTCAAGGCACTGCAGGAGAGATGAGCTGTCTTAGAGGTTTCTCCTGCTTGCTGAGCTGCACTCGAATCTTTTGCTGTATTAATGAAGTTGCCTTAATCTGAAAGACTTTGCAAAGCTGGAGTCGTGGAGTCTTAGGACCAAATCAGATAGCAGCCAGCCTGCTTGGTTCTAGACAGTCTGCCTCCTTGACTCTGTCCTACCAGATCCTTATGAATATTACATGTTCTACTTTGCCATAAGCCTCCTTACCCAGAGGGTGAGTACAGATAGCCTTCTTTGGCAAAGCCACTCTTCTGGTTGACGTGGTAAATGAGGGGAGAAGAAGCTGCAGCACTGCTTATGTGCTTTTCAGCCACTTCGTTATTACATGGGCCCTGCTTTCTTGTGGGAAAGTCAATACGTGTTCTAAAGTGCTGGAAATGGTGCATCTGTCTTTGGCAGTAAAGTATGGTATTGTTTCAGTACTCATGCAAAACCTATGTATTGTTTCTGATCCCAATTCAAACAAAATCTGCTCATCAAAGGAAAGTTTGCATTTTTTTTTAATCTGCAGGATTTTTGCACTGGCCCGTTGTTTGCCGTTGCCACTTATCCCCAGGTTTTGTGTTTTTTATGAATGTCAGATGGGAGTATAAGCTTGTGCCTGCAATGTGCCATTTGAGGTTACCAACGGGAAATGAAATAGAGGCTTGTTGCTGTAGCCAGAAAGTTTTCTGCCTGTTCCTAGGGTGGCAAAGAAGCTTTAAGGGCCTTGAGTTGAAGGCTTGGCCTACAGTAAGGGCTATGGCCAAACAGCTAGTTTTGAAACCCATTTTGCATAAGTTGGCTCTTTCTGTTCGTTCTGTTTGTCCTCCAGAATATCTCTACAACCTCTCCTATCAGCATGTCAAACAGTGCTTACTTCATCCTGGTGGACCGGTACTTGAAGTGGTTCCTGCCCATAGAAGGAAGCGTCCCTCCCATTCCTTCCTCGGAGCCTGGAGGGGTGGTCCCATCACCTGCTCCCCGGTGGGTGCTTGCTTTCACGCTGCCCTACTCTGCTGGTTGCTGCTATAGGAAAAGAAGTTCTGGGGGTGGGGGGGAGATATATGGAAGGAGCTTGCGAATTAGGATTCTGTAAACAGAACCTGAGAATGGGCTCCGGTGTCTTTTCAGGATGCCAGGAGGATGCTAGCAGTTGGCAGACTACCACGTGTAACACGTGGCAGCTAGAAACAGGAACAGTGGCGAGGACTACAAAATGCCATTTCTAAAATAGTTCTTGTTTTCATTTTTTGCATATATAATGAGTAAATTAATTGACTAAAATTTATTCAATGAACAGTGGAGATTTGGCAGCACACTAAAAATGTTCACCTAAATAAATATATTCTTCAAGGAGTAAAAGTGGAGCTTTCGGGTGATCGCACTGCTCTGTTATGTGTTGGAAGAGCTAGGGCTATCCCGAGTGGGTTTAATGTTGCACACTGAAGAACTGATTGCTTGCTCCAGCCTTCAAGTTGCAGGTGGTGACCCTTCCTTCTGTAAGCTTCTCTGGATGCTCTCTTTTGACTTGGTCTTCTCCTTTTTAAAGCTCTCCAGCAATGCCTTTCACATCCTATGGGATGCATCCCGCCAGTCTTCTGAAAAGACACGTTGCTCACCAGACTTCAGTGAATGCGGACCCTGCTTCCCAAGAGATCTGGAGGTCTGAAACATTGCTTCAGGTGTGTGGCTGGTGGGAACTTGTTGCCTCAGGAGCTGCTGCACTCCTCTGCTGCTGAAGTTGGTGACTTATCCCCGAGAGCTCTTTTGCTGGTCCAGGAGAGAGGAGGGAGCCACCTCTCTTGCAGCACCTGCATCTGGGCCCTTGGGAATTGCACCTGCAGCTGGTTATGCAGCATCTCTTCTGTTCCGTTCATTTGGAGCCTCCCTGAGTTGAATTTTCCAATCCAGCCCGTGAACTGAAACACCACTATCCTTCAGTATATATTTTTTGATTATTCAGCTTATTAGGGCAGAGAGCCAAATAATATCTATATTGGTAAAAATAACAAGAATACATTATGTTAGAGGCAAGTGCTTGCATGCTCACATAAGAGCTAAAGTGTGCCTGAAAGTGACCATACATTTTATGTTGATGATAAAAAGAAAATTATGGAGTAATAAGGAATGGAACAAACAAACCTAATCTTGGAAAGACGGGGAATGACCTGACAGATTGGCCCCTATTTGTCCTTCCCCTGGGGTGTGGAGGACTGCAGTGGTTTGTTTTGGGGTTCCTTCAGCCCCCAACTGAGCCCTCTCTCCCCTAGGTCTTTGTGGAGATGTGGCTCCATCACTATTCACTGGACATGTATCAGAAGATGCAGTCTCCCCACACCAAGGTAAGAGGTGACCCTGCTTCCTTTGGGGAGGAGAGGCGGCTGCCAGGCCTGGGGAGAGGAAGGGAATGGAGGGAGCTCCTCTCTGCAGTGGGGCGATAAACAGGCACCTTGCCTGCTCCAGGCGGCCACCTTCGCGAGGATTTTAGGGGGTGGAGAAGGTGGAGTTTTTCCTGGCATTAGGAAATCATTCCGTGAGGCTGGGTGGTACGAATCACTCATGGGAAGGGCTTCCAAAGGGGGTCCTGCAAATTCACGGGGAAGGAGGCGGCTGCGGCAGCAGAGGCCCCCCTGAAAGGCTCCTGTGCCAGTCCCAGCCCTAGCAGCAGTCACAGGGGCAGGAGGCCTCTCAGCCGGTAGCTGGGAAACCCAGATAGGCTGGCTCGGGCAGTCCTGTTTTCCACCAGTGGGCTCTCCAGAGGCTTGGCCACGGGGAAGAATGCCGGGGCCTTGGATCTGACAGGGCTCTGGGCTGCTGGGTTAAGATATGGGCTTCCTTTAACCTCATTCGGCTTTATGCTGCCATTAAGGGTAGACAGTGTGGGCAGGACTGGTGTGGTTACTGCCCAGCCTTCCCCAAGGCAGAACATGGGCTCACGGCACAGGGGGGGCAAACCCTGAAAATGCTTGACAGCCGGCAGAAACATTACAGCTCTGTGGCTCTGAAGATGGAGGTCTCTTTGCATGGAGCTGAGGATGTCATGCCTTTCAGTTTATATCAACTTCACAACAATAACAAATATAGGGTATAAAACGTAAGAATAAAATGGATGCAGTTTACATTAGAACCAAAACTGAAACCAGTCACTAAAAGAATGAACAGTTAAAGCTTGGCGAAAGGGACGTGTGTTTGCTGCCTGCCTGCATGCTGGGGGAGCGGGAGCCAAACGCCTCTCCTTGGGAGCGCATCCTTCATCTGGCACTTCCTTACTTCTGGTTAGAGGCTTCCGCTGTCCACATGCTGATTGCAACTTATTGTTTTGCTTGTTTGTTTATGAAAATGGGTTTTTATGCTGCCCCGCCGCTGGGATCCCCTGGCTTCAGTCCCTGCTGATGGGGAGCTCTGCCGCCTGGCATGACCAGTAGCACTGCTGCTCTGGGACACTGTGGTCGTTTAGCCAGAGGATCTGCCAGCTCAGAATCCCATAAAGGTCCACTTCATTTCTACGCCCTCTGGCTGGGAATTGGCAACAGACCCCCTCCCTCCAACGAAGACTGGCTGGTGGTGGTAATGGAATCTACAAGCAGAAGCAGATCAGAGGATTTATTTATTTTCAGTGGCAGTCAGCAGAGCTTCCCTGGGGTTTATCTTCTTGGGTGGTGCTTTCCTCCCACTCACTTCCCTGAGGATCCTCCCCTCCCTCCTGCGATCGTGCTTGCTGGCCACCTTGTTGGGTTCATTACCTGTTGAGCAGGGCGAGTGCCGGTGTCCTTCTGCACCTTGCTGGCACTCAGGAATTTAATGCATTGAATTCTTAAGTGCTGCTGATCCTCATAAATTGTTCTCCTGAGTTGGAAGTCAACAGCCAGAGGTGCAGAAAAGGTTCTGTTGTTTGTCTAGACCAGTGTTTCTCAACCTTGGCAACTTTAAGCTATGTGGACTTCAACTCCCAGAATTCCCCAGCCAACTCCAATTCTGGGAGTTGAAGTCCACATAGCTTAAAGTTGCCAAGGTTGAGAAACACTGGTCTAGACGGACTGACTGGTTTGGGTGGGCCAGAGGGTCGGGGAAGAATGGGCCATCAGATGGATGCGGTCAAGTCCTTTCCTGCAAAGGTGCAAATAATGCAATCCGTGTCTGTACGTGAAAGGTGGTTGGTTCTATTCTGTGGAGTAATCTTGGTACTTGGTTTTCTTCTCATTTTCAGGGTATTTCCAAGTGCCCACAGTTACATATTCTGTGATGCAGAAAAAAAAATGCTTGAACTGGCTGTTAACTCTTAGCCATAATAGAGCCTCTGCTCTTACGTGTCCTTCTGGGAATATCATGGTGGATGGCCACCCTGCCTTTTCTCCCATCCTGGGTTCCTTCCAGAATTGGATTACATGTGGGAGGTCTATCCTTGATTGCAGGGGGTGCTTATCTGTAGTCTGTGAGATTTGCCAGTTCTGGACCTGCAAATAACAAAATTTTGGGCAAGAGCTCTGGATAGAAAAGACCTGATAGCTCTTCAGATCAAATTAAGCTTTTCTGGAATAATAATAATAATAACAACTACTACTACTACTACTACTACTAGTACTTTCAAGTCATTTACATCATGTAGGCCAGTCATGGCAAGTGTGTGCCCTGAAATACTTATAGTTAAATGGACAGGGAAACAACAGAGGAAGGGGAACAAATTTGCAGAAGAACAGGTGCAGCAAACTACTGTATACTAAACAAACAGTTCCTCTGTTTCATTGGGGTCAAATTTTAAACAACGGCGATAGCAAGCCGTTGTATGAACAGAACCAAGCCAAACTGACAGACTATGGTTTGTTGCTAAGGAAGACTTCAGTTGTAGCAACACAGTTAACTCTGTTATTATTGTTGATGTATCTTCTCTTGCAAGAATGCCTTGGAGGGATCCCATGATTTTGCAGGCCCACAGCTTTGACCAGATGCCACTAAGAAACCCACCCACATATGTGACCTCCAGGGACCTCCCTCCTCCTCCTCCTTAACAGCTCTGCATCCCACCTGTCCAATATCCAGAGGCAGAATAGCCTGTTGAATATCCAGAGGTAGCAAACAGGCTAGTATTAACTTGTAGACATGGATGTAGTTTTAGAAACTCTGCAGGTTGAACAGGTGGCCAGAATTTGGTTAGGGTTGGTTGTGGTAGAAACCTGGGGTGGTGGAAGAGGATACTTTGCAGGCACAGCTGCCACAGCAGCATGATGGTTGACTCCCTTGGACTAGTTCCTTGTCTTCCGTCCCCATCTTCTTGGGTTCGTTCTCACTGTTGTTTTGTTTCTTTCCTTTTTCATCTTCTCTCTCTTTCTCTCTTTCCCCCCACCCCCTTTTCCATCCCTTCCTCTGTTGTCTCTCAGCTGGAGGTTCTCCACTACCGGCTCTCTGTATCCAGCATCCATCCTGCCCAATCCAGCCACCAGGCCCTCCATGCATACCAAGTATTTCCATCTTTTCATTTTCATTTTATTTCATTTTCTTTGCATTTTAAACAAAATACCTATTGAAAAGGAGGCACACAAAACCTACAAGGCAGAAAGGGAGCAAATAACCATCTCTTTCCCCCCATGGCAGCAGCAGTCACTGGTGGGTGGGTCATGCAGCCCTCTTCCTAAGGTGTCTGAAGAGCTCCAGGGGCTCTCAGGAGCAGAGGACAGTTAGAGGCGTAAGGGTCTTCAGCCACCGCTGCACTGCTAGTTGGTGCTGTGGCGCTAGATGCCTCAGCCAACAATGTCCAATGCTAACAAGGTTAAAGGCAAGTAGGATCATGCAATGTTGAGCATAGGACCCCTAGCCACAAGAAGAAGTGCCTGGAGTCACTGCAGCTTAGAGAAAGCCCAGAGCCTGTCAAACTAAGAGATTGGCCCTGTCTGGACTTTGCTTTGTTGAAGGCTCTACAGGCCCATGTCCTTTGATGCTCCAGAGAAGAATTTTATATAGGAAGAGAAGGTGGAGCACCGCAGGCCTCTGGATTTGAGAGATGTATCCATGTGAGGGTGTAGCCACCAATTCAATCAGCTTCTAGCAAAAATCAGCTGCTCACAACTAAAAATCCTGTAAATCCGCTGATGTGACTCTGAGGTAGAAGGTCTGTGAGTGTTTTCTGCACAGCCAGTCCTGGTGAGATAGATGTTTAAATTTTCTACATCCTTTAGTTCTTCCTTTGTGACATCTTTGGCCAAGAGATTAATGATTCTCTTGAGAAAAAACATTCACCTATCACTCTGCGCCATGAGCCCTGATTTGTGGTTTATACCAGAATGGGCTGTGTTCCCTCATCTGCCATGGTTTTCAAGCCACAGTAGCTGTTTCACACTCCTGCTGAGCCAAAACCAAATAAATTGCATTTTGGCCTAGCCTGGTGTGTCAACCCAGCCACTCTGAGTGCTGGGGGCCTTTTATTCTTCACGTCTGAATCTCAGTGACTCAGAGGCAGGTATGACAAGACCATCAGCTCTCCTTGTGATGTGCCTCAATTGACAGATAGCAAACTAGCAGTGATCCAAATCTTTTAGAGTCTATTCTGTGTGATTTCAGTCACTGAAATGGTTATATAGCTCAAGTCAAGGAGCCCTATTATGTGCTGGACCCCATCCACCACAATCTTAGACAAAGAAATTTTGCTTATGCTGAGAAGACCAGTTTCATTTGTGTACTTGCGTAGATTTTTTCATTTTGAAGTGGCTTGGCCATGTTGTGTAGCAGTGATCTATATGCCTGAACTTTATCAGATCCAGAGGTCTCATGTTCTGCATGAACTAATGTTCAGAACCCCACCACTTGCAAAGGCCTATGAATTCTTCACATGGTGAATTTCCCTTCTTAAAAGTAGTTTGGAGGTACAATGTTTTGATCTAGGAGAAGGTATCCAAATGAATTACATGAGTTGGCTTTTGCTGATTGGCAGAATTCCAAGGGCCCAAGGAGAGGAAGGCAGAGCGGGAGTCTTTTGAATTGGGTGTTTTCAGCCGTGCACTCCATTAGCATAGGCTGTCCTAGCTCAAATAGAAGGTGGGTGATACCCAAGAGAAATCACTCATGAGGAGACTTTGTTGTGTCCTCCTTGCTTGTATTTGCTGTACAGACATTATACTTGGTCCTTCATGGTGGCCCTCCTTGCCTATTATCATTCATCTACAGAGCATCATAGGGCCAGTAAGTAGAGACAGCTGGCTAAGTCTTCCTTGGACAATCACTGTAATTGCTTCCTCCTTAGTAGTGTGGAATCAAAACACAGGACACCAATGCAGAATATTCAAGGCTTCAGTGCAGTGTTTATTGAGCAGTACCTACTGGAGGGGGACCCCACCAGAAGTTAGTGGGAGGCACTCCCCTACAGGCAAAATGGATGCCCTGATATTTATACAGTTCTACAAGAAGGGGAAGGGAAAAAGAACGTATACGCATACATATTCATATTATGATGCAGGCATATCTAAATAAGCAATAGTTCTCAAGTTACTCTCTGCCCCTCTGTTATCTGTTATCTGCTAGTAAAACAATAGTGTCACAGAGAAGAAGAAACAAATTAGTTCAAGGTGCCAAATGCCAGGAAGAAGGCATCCTCCCTCAGGGCAGATGCCCAGGTTGCTATGGGGATGTTTATGATAAGGAGTTTGCAACCAGTCTGGTTCACATCAGCTTCAAGGATGCTTCCACATGCCTTTATGTTTCAATCTTATTAAGGTGATCCCATTCATCTAAGGCCTCTAAAAACTTGTCTTTTTCACCCAAAGATTCACCCAAAGATATATTTTTCTCACAGTAGCAACCAATTTTTCTTTCTGAGCTCAAATTGTCAGGTGTATTTCACTTCTGAGCCATGTGATCAGTTGTCCCCAGATGAAATTCAAGTTGTGTGCATGTTCTTGGTTCTGGATGCCTTGTCTGTGCCTCTTCTGGTCTTCCTTTGTGGTGGGGACATAACCTTATTTCTCTTCTTTTTTTTCATCTTCCTTGTCTTTGCTGTTGCTTTCAATCTAGGAGTCATTCAAACCCACTGAGGAACACGTCTTGGTTATCCGGTTGCTTCTGAAACACCTCCATGCCTTCAGCAATAGTGTAAAGTCAGAACCGATTTCACCTTCAGGGCATTCTCACACAGCCAGTCCACTAGAGGAATTCAAGAGGTATGTACTTATTTTAACAGAGAAAATAAAACCTGGGTTTGTTGGGGGATTGGATAGAAATAGTATTTATTTTCCTGAGTTTTGAATAAAAAATGTATGAATTCAAAAAAGTAACACTGTTTTCTGTATTGTCGTGGCCCTCCTCTCTTTCTCACATAGGTTCCTCTTCTTCAGTGGTGATGGCAAATGTGCTTAATGGTGTGGAAATTAAAAAATCCAGCTGTTTCCATTGTCCATACTTCAGCTAGCATGGCTTGCTGTCTATGCAGTCAGACAATTTTATCTTTTGAGTGCATTACTAAATTAGCATATTTGGGAAATGTAGAGATAATTTACCTTGATTTCAGGAAGAAAATCATTTTGAAAAATATAAATTTATTGCAAGCTGAGCTTGAATCTGAATAATATATCTGAATGTCATGTTGCTATAAATGAAAGGCAGGGTTCTATTTGACTTTCCAGTGGTCAAACTTGCTCTGGGATGCTATGTCCAGTCTTGGATGCCACACTTTAAGGAAATGTAGACAGATTGGAGGAAAGATTTCCAGGGGTATGGAAGCTAATCAGAAATTGAAGGTGTTGGGTGTATTTTGCCTGAAGCAATTAGATTGGGAGGGGAGGGGGAGAATGTATGGATACTCTATAAAATATTGTCACATAGAAGAAGATATCTGGACTAAATCACATTGCCTTAATATGCAATTTGGTTGAGTTTTTTTTTTTTTTAGTGCTAAGAGCAGTTAGATAGTTAAAATTATTACTGGGCTGAGGAGGATGGGCTCTTGAAGCTGTTGAGAAGCCCTCATCCTGGTATTCTTGTCTTGAGCTGATAGCCTAAAGTAGCAACTCCATGATTTGGTATTTAGTAAAACTCAGTTCTGCTCGTTGAAGAGAAGGAAAATGTCACCCCCAAATTGGTAAAGCTCTCTTTTCCCACCTCCCTGTCCCCTGAAATTTCCAGCTTAAACCAAAAAGGTTAAGTACAACTCTCTGGTTTGTTTGTTTCTTTCCCAGGAATTGTGGAACTGAAGCCCTTAACTAGCCTCTTAAAATAATTACTTGGATGGCTTGGCAGGAAGTCATAGCTGGAAGGGGCCACTAAGGCCCCAAGTCCAACCCTCCTGCTCATTGAAATAATTCAAATTAAAGCATTCCAGACAGGTGGCTGTCCAGCTTTTGTGGAACACCTCCAGTGAAGGAGGGCCCTTCACCTATTTGGGTAGTTGGTTTCATTGTCAAACTCTTAACACTTAAGGAATTGCATCTAACATTTAATCAGAACCTTTCTTCCTCTGACTTGAATCAGTATTTTATGTGTTGTGCTCTGCTATTAGAACAGGTCTTACACTTCCTGTGTGTGATGTTGTTTGAGGCACTTGAAGAGAGCTGTAATGTCAGTTGAGCAGGTTTTGTATACTTGGAGTGTAGCCATCTCCTCTGCATCATGTTTAATTGGGACAAAGTATTATTTTTCTTCTTAGGGACAGGTTGGCTAACTCTGTGGGATGTCTTTGCAGGATCGTGATCCCCCGGTTTGCTCAGCAAAAACTCTACATATTTCTTCAGCACTGCTTTGGTCACTGGCCTCTGGATGCATCTTTCAGAGCTGTAGGTACACTGTTGAATGTTTGGTTGTGCTTGTATCTCTCCTATGAGGGTGAGAATGCTTGGGTACCATCTGAATTTCAGAGCATTTATGGAATTAGTACTGCTATTTTCTATGAGGTCTTGGAAGTCCTGCTGTGCGTTATAAAGTAGGATCAAGTTGCACAGCCTCTGATAGAAGATCAATAAAATAATAGTGGTGCTTAAAAAACTCCCAAGATTATTAAAATTGTCACTCCCTAAGTCTTACAGATATTTAAGGATATTTAATTATAATCAATAGTATCTACTTATTGATATTTATTACATACAGGGGAATTATTAAATTACATAATATCAGCTGATTATTCATTAAAATAATAAGATAATATATGATCTTTATCCAATAAATATAATTGAAAGAGCAAAAAAAAAAAGCCTCTAGAGAGTTAAATTCTGTATTGGAAGTTAAGATGATGGAATGAGAGATGTTAGTCATTCCAGAGGCTCTTGAAAATGCAGTTAACAACAATGGAGAAAACATAACAAAGAAAAGACCTGAGTAAATACAAAAATAATTATGGATATATGGAATTTACAACCCAAGATTTATAGAGTTAATTAAATCTTGACCACACAGAAGGGTAGTGCCTAGTCAGTTAAAAGTTCCTAGTGAGATGGGCGATGACCAAATTTGAAATATAAATAAAAATGTAAATAAAAGACTGAGAGTTGACACATTTCATTGTCATCTGGTACATCAGTGTTTCCAGGAACACATGACAATCTTTTTAACAACTCTGTAGGTATGGTAAATCCAAATTTATTAACAGATACATTCCAGTTTGGGAATATAATTTAACAAGGCATTAATGTATTCAAATGACTTTCAAGAACCTGGTTTACCACAATGAGATATTCAGCTAATACTGGGCAGTTGTAATGGGCTGTGAGAATAACCTTGAGGAAGAGCTGCAGCTAAGCAACGGTCGGAGAAGAGAAGGATCAGCCCAAAGCAGGAACCGAGTTTGAAAAAGCGTCTCAGACTGGGCCCTCCCTACCTCTCTCTAGGGTAAAGGCAAGGGAGGGAGGAGTGGCAAGATTCTGTGATCGTAACCTTATAATAAAAGTAGTTTAGTATTCATGACTTTGGTGTCCAGGTCTGGTCTACCTTGAAGGGCTGACATCAACCAAACAACATGACCAAAATATATGTACTAATGTACCTTCAAATTTGTTCCAACTCAGGCCTAAGAAGGTGGCCAACCAAATGTTTTTAAACATTAGTTGAGGGATCCAGTAAACCTAAGAATTTTTTTTTGATGAATTAACCTTTTAAGATTTAAGAAAAATTTAATAAATTGTAATACTAGAGACCTTTGATTTTGTAAGGAAATTCCAATTATTGGTTTCTGATTCTTGTGTATTGTTCATCTACAAAACTTGTGAGTCTGCCTTCAATCCTGAACGAAAGAAAGTTTTAATCATAAGCTTAAGAATTTAAAGAATCTGAAATAAACAGCAAAAAGCTAAATAAGATTTTGATCTTAGAAAGTTATAAACAGACTAAGGATCTAGATAAAATTGGAATATTGAAATTTTTACAATAAGATTTTGGAATTAATTATAAAGAACAAACAGCTTCTCATGGGAAATAGATTCTATTTTGGTTTTTACAAGACAAAATAAAGATAAGCAATTTCATGATTTCAAAAACTGGGCAGTAGAAGGGACTAAAGTTTTTAGGTGGAGGAAAGATTTACAAGCCTGTAAAATGTTGCAAAACTTTATAACAATGAAAATAGTGAAGGAGACTTTTGAAGAATGGAATCAGAAAATAATAGCCACAATATCAATAATGTCAGTCATGGTGTCTGCTTCTATGGATAGACTGTATCCAAAAAATGTTATTGAAGAAATGACAGATGTAGAACAAATTTTAGCTGACAAGACAGAGGTGGTATCGAAAGTGGATTTACAACTGACAGGCCAAGAGAATGACTTAGAAAAGGATGTTTCACTGACCTACAAAAGAAACTGGCTGAGGTTTTAAAATTTAAAAGGGAAATGCAGATGACAAACCAAGAGAGTGACCTGGATAATTTTTTTCCTACTGGATTTACCAAAGCCTTGAAGAACTCTGTGTGATGGGACAAAGAAGAAATGAAGAGAAATCAAATCCTATGACAATATTTGAATGAACTAAAAGTTAAGACTGTTAGAAGTAAAAGAAAGGAATATAAACTTGCTTTATTTGATCAAGATTAAAACAAGATATATTATCAGTTCTGGTAACCCTTTATGGACTTCTGCTGACACCAGGATTGAAAATATGACATTTTATGTTTATAGATAAGAGATGGGATGTGGGATGAAGAGATAAATGTTTGTAACCTTAGAGGGGGTGAAGAGTCGCTAAATTAGTTTATACTTGTTGTGATGAAGGTTGGAAGTCACTCCTTTATAGATTTCTTTTCTCTTTATTATATTCTTACTTTTCTTTTTCTTCCTTCTTTCTCTTTTTCTTTTTTCTTGCACTTTTTACTTCTTTTTTCTATTCTCTTTTCTTTAAGTTTAGTTCGTCTTAGATTTTACTCTTGTAATCGACATTCTTAATAAAAATCTATCTATCTATCTATCTATCTATCTATCTATCTATCTATCTATCTATCTATCTATCTATCTATCTTCCACCTGTCTGTAATTGGTATCCTTAGCCATAACTTTGCAAAGCGACTGATAAAGAAAGTTTTAGGTGTACAGCATGTAAATGCAAACTTATCTTTAAGCACCAGATCTGTTCCTCCAGGTTCTGGAGATGTGGCTGAGCTACTTACAGCCTTGGAGATATGCGCCGGAGAAACAGCTGCCAAGCGCAGAGGCCCTGCCTCGCAGCGTGTCAGAGAAATGGTGCGTCCTGGGCTGGGGCCCTGCAGGCCTGGCAAGGAGCAGGCAGGCTGGGCCTAGGAGGGAGGGTGGCCTGCAGCGGCTGGGCCCCCGGGGGCTGCTTGGGTTAGCTTGCCAGCTGGTAGCTGCGGGCAGTCCAAGGAAGCTGGGCAGCAGCGGTTGGTGCGGCTGCCTCTGCCTGACTGCAGCTGCAGCCTTGCTACGATTTGCTGCGACACCAAAAACTTGCGAAAGCTGTTATCCTAGACCGTCGGCTGTTTGGGAGATGCCAAAGCATTGGCCTTTTTTAAAGTGTGGGTGCTAAGAGCATGATCATGTGGGGGGAATTTGGTGTGGCTTTTCTGGCCAAGGCAGGTCCCCCTCTTCTCTCCAGGCCTGCCCGTTGCTGCCTACAGGAGGTGCATTAGGGCCCCATGAAAACCTCCCTCTGGTACAACAGTCTTTCTGCAGCCCTGTTCAGCTTTTCAGGTGTCCAGCCTTCTCTCCAGGGCGAGAGAGAGTGGGCGGATGCCCTCCCAGTGCCAGGGGGTGCCATGCATGTTGTGACACATGGATTTGCTGGAGCCTGGTCATGCTGGCCTGCTGTGACACGGGCAGAGGAGGAACTCTCATGTCTGTCTTATAGTGTTCTCAAGTGGCTGTTTTCTTAAAGGGACCCTTTCATCCAGGAGAACCTGCTGCTGTACACAAAGCTCTTTGTTAGCTTCCTGAATCGAGCTCTCCGCACAGACCTGGTTAGCCCCAAGAATGCCCTGATGGTGTTCAGGGTGGCCAAGGTTTTTGCTCAGCCTCACCTGGCTGAAATGATCCAGAGAGGTAAAAAGAAATGCCTGAAACCCACCTCCTTTGTGGCTGCAACCAGTGCAGGGTGGGAGGAGCTGTCGGTAGCCTTGGGGGAGGGCGCTTTGGAACCTGAGGGCTCCCCTAGACCCCTTTCTGCTCAATTGAACCCCAGAGCTCTGCTGGACTGCAGGGTGGCCAAGCAAGAGCTTGAGCCTCTGTCCTCTAGGGTCAGCAGCCGGCCCCCTCTCCCTGCCCCGGCCTCTGCTGCATCTCCTGGACGGCTTCGTCCCTCCTGGGCGCTCAGAAGTAGCCGCCTTCGTTGTGGCTTTTGGCTGTGTTGGTGAGCGGGAGCTTGTCCTGCAGCCCGAGGCCAGCCGGCTCTTCCCTTCCCGCTTTGCAGGAGAGCAGCTCTTTCTGGAAGCCGATCTGGCCCTTCCGCATCGCCAGCACCGCCTCTTCGTGTCTCCCTCTCTTGGGGGGAGCTTCCTGTCAGGCCGGACTCCCACCATTACAGACGCCTCATTTAAAGTGAAAAGTCACGTTTACAGCCTCGAAGGACAGGACTTCCAGTACAAGCAGATGTTTGGGACAGAAGTCAGGAACCTGGTAGGCTGGTTGTCGGTGCGTAGGGAATTGGGAAGCTCCCCCACAAATGGAACCATGGCCCTTTGGCGTAAGAGCTGGTGCCTGCTGAGCCAGGAATCCTTGAGGAGGCGTAGAAATACCAGAGAGGGCTTGTTGCTCCACCTGGTTATTGTGGAAGATGAGGCGCATCTGGGCTACGATGTTTTTGTAACCTGAAGGGTCGTTCGCTCTTTGCTTGGCCTGTCGCTTCCTGTCTCCAGAGCTGCCCGTGACGGTTGTCCTGTCCCGTTCAGGTGCTGCGACTGGCCCAGCTGATCAGCCAGGCCCAGCAGTCGGCCCGGTCCCTCTCTGACCGTTCTGCGGAGGCTGGGGCCGGCCAGTCCTTCCTGTCCTGGTTCTGGTTCGGTCCGTGTGACCTGAATGGCTCCTACATGGGCAACGACATGGATGACATGGGGCAAGAAAGCATCAGAAAAACGGATGAATACTTGGAGAAAGCCCTGGAATATTTATGTCAGATATTTCGGGTAGGAGTCCTGTTTTTGGTTTCTCAGAGTTCTTTAGGTTCTTTGTTCAGTGGGCTTTGCTATTTTGCCTCAGTCAGCACTGTGACTCCAGCTCAGCTCCTCGCGCTAGTTAACAAACCACAGCCTGTTCCAGTGGTCAGTTTGTGAGCATCCCCGAACAGGTCAGGTGTGGAGAGGAGTCCCCACCAGCCAAAGAACAGGCCTCCAAGGGTGCTGTGCTGCACTGAGATTATGGAGGCGCTTTCCGTGACTTTTCTGGCACAGCCTGGAGTGGGGAGGGCTGGCCCTTCTCCACGCATGAAGGAGGGCGCTGGCTTAGCAGAGCACGTGCACGCCAAGCATGGCTCCTTTAAACATTCCAGCCAAGCGAAGTGTTCCTTTGGGTACACTTTGTTTTCTTTGCAGCCTTTTCAGTTAATTGAGAGAAGGGATCTTGAGAAAGAATACCATTGAAGTTTGCCAACATTTATTTTTTTATATATAAATTATAAATATAAATATAAATAAATGGTAGAGGACCCAAGATTGAGGAAGACACATACCACCCATAAGGATGAGAGGGTTTTTTTTTTTAAATAATTTGGGATAACCTTTCCACTGAGTCAATTTCCCCAAATTCGGAAGGTATTGTTGGTTTTACAATTCGAAGAGGACTGATGTAACAACTGTTAAAACTTGTGCTTAGAGACCTTCACGTTTCACGTAATAACATAATTGTGTAATAGATGTTTAAGTCCTTTACCCTACAACAGGTATGGATCTTCTGTTTCAATTTTTGCCAGTTGAATGAAGCCCAGCTGAGCCAGCTGATCTTGAACTGGGGAGCGGCTCCAGATGAGAATGGGAAGAAGTTGCTGCCAGACTGCATTGAGGATGAAGATGGGCTCACTCTCACGCCGCTTGGGAGATACCAGGTAGGGCAGGGACCTGCTCAGGGAGTTGTGCAAAGTAGCAATTTACATAAGAACATAGGCAGTGCCCTGATAGAGTGACCCCTGGCCCCTCCAGTCCAGCAATCTGTTCTCCCAATGGCCCACCACCTGCACAGGGAAGCCCACTAGTCTGCCAGCAGTTGGCCTTCAGAGGCACCCCGCTGCCATCAAGGTTAAAAGATCTTGATCCCCAGGACTTCCAAGAATTGGCCCAATCCTTTTTTGAAGCCAGCCAAGCTGGTAGCCAATGCCACATCTCATGGTAGCAAATTCCAAAGTTGAATTACGCATTGTGTAAAAAAAATTCTTTTTGTCCATCCTGATTCTTCCAGGATTCCACTTCATTGGGTGACCTCTGATTCTAGTATTCTGGGAAGGGAAAATGGTGAACAAGAGGGGGACATGATGGAGGTGCACATGGTATGGATAAAGGGGAGAAGGAAAATTCTCCCCTTTATCCATACCATGTGCACTTCCATCATGTCCCCTCTCGTTCGCCTCCTTTCCAGACTTAAAAGCCCCAAATGTCACCACCTTTCCTCACAGGGAAGCTGCTCCGTCCCCTTGACCATCTTAGTTGTCCTCCTCTGAGCCTCCTCCAGTTCCACTAAATCCCTCTTGAGGTGTGGCAACCAAAACTGCACACAATATTCCAGATGCGATTGCACCACTGATTCATATAAGGGCATTGTGACACTGGCGCCTCTATTTTCAACACCGTTTCTTATTAGTCCTACCATGCTCTGGGCCTTTTTTTACAGCGGATGCACACTGTGTCGACACCTTCATTGAACTGTTTACTGTTACTCCAAGATCTCTCTCCTCATCGCTCACTACTAGCTCTGATCCCATTAGTTTGTATGAGTAGTTAGGATTTTTGGCACCCACGTGCATCTCTTTCCACTTGCTTGCGTTGAATGACATCTGCCATTTCGACACCCACTTTCCTAATGTGCAGAGATCCCGCTGAAGGTCCTCACAGTCCCTTAATGTTTTTACCACTCTGAACAATTTAGTTCCATCAGCAAACTTGGCTATTCCACTGGACACACCTGATTCCAGATAATTTATGAATAAGTTAAAAAGCACTGATCTGAAATGTCCATTTATCCCTGCCCTTGGTTTGCTATTCTTTAGCCAGTTGCTTATCTGCCCTTTTCTTCCATGGCTGTTGAGCTTCCTGAGAAGTCTTTGATGAGGATCTTTATCAAAGGCGTTTTGAAAATTTAGTTGAGGATGTCTGTCTCACCCTCATCCACGTGTTTATTAACACCCTCAAAAAGCACTGGTAGATTAGTTAGATAGTGAAGCCATATCCTTGAGGAAGGCCTGTCTGTGTCTCCAGATGTTTAGTCATTTTACCTTTAATGCCGAGGCCTGGTGTAGAGGCAGGTTGTGTATGTTAGAAGGTTCACAATCTCGGCTTTCAGCTCCTTAATAACTCTTAGGTAGATGCCATCAGGGCATGGTTTCTGTTCCCAAACTTGTTTTATAGCAAGATCTGTCTAAAAGTCATTTTAAAAAAAGCTTGAAGAGGAAATAGAATTCCACTGGAAAAACTCATGTGAGCTGAGTGTAATTAATTCACCTGGCTGTCCAGCCTTGCTTGAAGGCTGGCCTGCGGCTGCACCCAGCCAGGATCTAGGGTCTAGAACAGGATCTGGGTCCAGAACAGCCTGGTTTTCCTAGCTGAGTCTCAAAAGCTGGTGCTCTGCAGCTCAAGATTCAAGGTTTTTCTCCTCGCATTAGATCATCAACGGCCTGCGCAGGTTCCAGATAGAGTACCAGGGAGATCCGGAGCTCCAGCCCATCCGAAGTTACGAAAGCACCACCCTTGTGCGACTGCTTTTCCGGCTGTCTCTGGCCATTAACGAACGCGTAAGTGGACCTCACGGCTTCCAGTCCACATAGCAGCAGCTGCTCCCTTTTTTCTGTTCCATTCCACGTGCCTCTCGACTGGCCTTTTTCCCACTGCCCGGGAAACTCGCTGGTTTTCTATCCTGCCTTTCCTCCCGGAACTTTTTCCCCCTCAGCTTCAGCTCCGTGAGGCAGCTTTTGCTGGGAGAATCCATCTGCCTGAGGGCGCCCTGTGAGCTTCCGTGGCCAAGGAGGGATTGGCACACCAGCCTGGGTTCTGAGCAGCATCTTAACTGTTGCTCTGCGGTGACCCCTGCCCGTTTCCTGCCTTGGCCCAGAGGACAGCAGCCTCTGGGTCTTGGGGGTGGGGGTTAAACAATCCATGCAGAGGGGTCTCATCCCTTTGTTTGAACAGCAGAACAGAGAAGAACCCCCTGTGGAGCTCAGATGGGAGTGAGGCGGGTGGGCGGGCAGGCTGAGGGCTTTCAGAAAAACCAACAAAAATACATTTCCCCCCCTCCAGAGACGTTCCCTGACCTGCTCTCAAGGAATAGAACGAGGCTAATCCGCCAGCCGTGCTACTTTTGGTGTCAGGATCCCCTCAACTGCCTGCCGTGCCTTTCTCTTTTTTCCTTAAGGCAATTTTTCTTTCACCTGAGAGAAATTCATTTTGCCAGTTTAGTCTAGGGTGCAAGTGGCTGGGCTGATGAACATTCTCGGCATTTGTTCCTTCTGACTGGCGTGATTGCTGTGCCAAGGCAGCTGCGTTGAAGGGATTCGGTGCTCAGCCGTGGTCCTTTTATCATCAGCTGGTGCTTGTCGTTTTTCCTGGTTAGAGAACACCAGTCAGAGATTCTGGCCTGAGCCCATTTGGGAGGGATCGAAGGAGAAAGCTGTTTCACGGCTTGCCAGCACAGGTTTCTTTTTCATTGGCTCCCAGATTTACGAGGAAATCCGACGGCATTCATTTCTGCTAATGCTTCAGTGGTTCTCTGCTTCCCCTGAATCTTATCTCAAAGTTCACCGAGTTCCTAGTTAGTGCAAGAATTCCCTTTAGCGCACCCATTGTTTGGAATACTTGTGGGTGGCCCTTTATTTTAGTATTTTATTTAGTAACTCTTTTTTTCAATCATGAAAATTACATTTGTAGTCTGCTGCATTCGGGTAGAGTTATACTCGTACCCTGCCCTCTGGCGCCCTTTGTGCAGCCAACTCCTTTTGCAAAACTGGGAGAGACCATCACATTTTCCTTTAAGAGGATCTTGAATTTAAGACAAATTTCCCTCCCAAAGGAAGATCAGGCAGAAAGAAATTACAAATAGAGACAGAAATCAGTGCAATGTCTAGCTTTCCCCACCACGTCAATCTAGAGTGGCCAATTCAACTTTAAAACCGTCCTGGAGACTCCCCCCAACCCCCAATTACACACACACACAGACACACACACACACACACACACAGAGCTACTGATTAAAAATAATTGTCTTTAAAATAAAGTATCCCATTTATAAAATTAGTTGACCTCCTCCACCTGCATATGCCAACCATTTTCACACATACAAAAATCACTGTTTGACACAGGGCCGCGTAAGTGTGCACACACTCTCCCCCCCCCCCTCGGCCTTTCTTCTAGCCAAACACGCAAGCAGGAAAGGGCTTGCTGCACTGGTAAGAAAGGGGAGCACACTGGATAGAGAGGAGGGGAAGGGAGGAAAAAGAGAGGAGCCCCATTTGGCTATTCCCCTGAAGGATTCAGTTAAACGCCTCTCAAGGCAGGTTTGTCTTTAGCTAAGCTTCAAGGGCATCCATGCTTCTCAACAGAGAAGGTTGGTTTTCAGTGATGTTGCCTTGATGAGGATTTGGGGGAAAATCCTCTTATTTCTTGTGTAATATTGTATTCAAATGTAGTAGTATTCAGGGAGAAGCAGCCCAAATGGATAGAGTTTCCACAGAAGTCTCTTAACTTAGTTGGGGAGACAATCCTTAGACCTTAGGGTTGAATTTTATCAGGCCACAACACCTGTTAGTTAAAAAAAGGTCCCAGAACAGAAAGTTTGTTGCATTCAACTTAACTATTTTTTATTTTTATTTTTTTTGCCCTCAGTCTGTTACGGAATCCCATGGTGGAAGCCCGGGGTTCTGCAGAATAGAGTTTGAAAAACCTTGCCTTTGACCCGAATCCCGGAGCCCATGGGAGAGGCATCTGGACTGATTGGTTGACTTAAGCAAGGTTGATTGGCTCAGATCATAAGATGAAATCAAAGAGCAGGAGCTCTTTGTTCACGGAGGCTGGAATGAGGTCTCTCCCTCCACATAGTCAAAGTCAGAGGAATCCTCAGACCTGTTATGGCATGTTAAGGTCAAGCTTAAGAGAGCTAGTTTGGGTGCCTTAAGCCACGATAAGGCACCAGGCTGGAAACTGGGAGACAGTGAGTTCTAGTCCCTGCTTGGGGACGAAGCCAGCTGGGTGACCCTGGGCCAGTCCCTTCTCTCAACCCTGGGAAGGAGGAGGCCAGGGCAAACCACTTCCGAAAATCTTACCAAGAAAACTGTGCTCGCCAGGAGTCAGCATTGACTCAAAGGCACAAGAAAAAAGGAAAGTTCAAACACTTGTCAGAACAGTTGCATATTGCAACAAATGGGCTCTGCCATATTCCTACTTAGGGATCTCAGAAGGGGCAAAACACATTTTCAGGTAATGACCCTGAGATGTGGCAGGCCTGTCATGGCTTTCTGTACAGCTAATGGAATCAGTTGGCTACTTCCTTTTTTTCTGATCAAACTTTCCTTTGGGGAGGAAAAAACAATGAGTTTGTGGTCAAGAGTGTTGTGGCAATCCTATCACCAACAGCAAATCTTTTCTTGAGCTTAGAGATCCAGCTTGAAAATTGAAAACAGCTGCCTCAACCTGAACTAGAGTAAGGAGAAGAATCCAGATCTGGGAAGTGCCCAGTTTCCTTGCATTGTGTTCAGGAAGACAAACAAAACGTTAAGCCACACTTTAGCCTCTCTGTAGGCTGGACTTAACTGAAGTTCCAGTTCTCATTCTTCAAATTACTAGAAGCATTCAGTAGCTTCTGAGTAGGAGAAGGAATGAGGTCTCCCTCTCATTTGCGTACCACATTTTAGTGAGAGGAATGTACCCTTTATTTTATCTAAGTGGAATCTAAATTTTGTTTTGCTGCCCTGATTAACGAAGCCTAATGTGAGTACTAAGCTTTTGCCTCCTGTCTCTCATGGGTCAGGCAATTGTTAGAAATACCGGGCTGCAAATCACTTTGGCTGTAGAGTGGCAAATAGGATTATTAATTCTGGAAGCCCTTTAGTGCTACTGCTGCGTTACTCCAAATGTAACTTGCAAGGAGTTGTGCTGGATTAAAAGGACCTTCTCTTGTCTAT
This sequence comes from Python bivittatus, assembly GCF_059951505.1. Taxonomy (NCBI): domain Eukaryota; kingdom Metazoa; phylum Chordata; class Lepidosauria; order Squamata; family Pythonidae; genus Python; species Python bivittatus. Next base: position 580,156 of record NW_028277070.1, on the reverse strand, counting down.
GACCCTGCTCCTTAGAGGCCCACCCTCACACCAGATGCCAGAATGGCTCTGAGGGCCTCTAGATGAGGGATTTCTTCACGAGGACTAGAAGCCCTTAGTGTACTGGACAAGGCCAGGGGGGACCATGCTCTTTTTAGGTAAGCAATTTGCTGTGGCAGCGAAGTCCATAATTAAACTCTGCACCACACGAGGGGGTCCATCCATTTGGTTTTCCCACTCATGATTAAGGAAAGCCAGTTCAGCCTCATTTTCCCATATTTTGTGTTGATTATGCCTTGGTTCCTTTTAGCTCGGAAGCCAGATGGAGAGGCTCTGTGCCCGAGAAGATTTCCTTGGCAGTTTCTGCCGCTATCACCTTACCAACCCCTCACTGGTTGCCAAGGTCCGGCGCAGCCCACGCACCAAATGGCCGTCGGAGCGGATTCAGCAGCCCAGAGTCAGCCTGAGGTTTCTGGCCAGCTACAGGACTCTCTTTTCCGTGCTTATGGTTTACTTCGTGGCATCCTGGTTCTGCCTTGGCCCAGCAACCTGCACCTTCCTCCTCCTCCTGGGATACCTTCTCTATGCCTTAGGGATGACCCTCTTGACCGAGAAAACACGGCTCCATTGACTGCAGCATTTGGCCATAGGCATTTCTTTCCCTTAGCTCTGTACTAGAGGTCTTACTGGCTACTGAAGGGTCAGAACCTTTTTAATTGTGTGTTCACAGAGGGTATAATTCTATGACTGTCGGACTGTTTTGATAAACCTTTTTTAAAAAACACCACAGCCTTGGGAGGCTCCTGGGGCATGGGCAAGGGAGGGGCTGGAAGAAGCGTGGCCTACAAGCAGCTCTGGCTTTGCCTCAGTCCCCCGGCACGGCAGAGCCAGTTGGGCTTGGTGAGCTTTGGCACCTGGGGTCTGATCCAGCACCAGTGGCAGCTGGCTGTTAACTCGGTCTTCTCGCACGGTGCCCGCTCAGTTTCATTTTGCAGCTTGAGGGCCAGTTCACTTGGGTGGGTGATGCCATGGCTTGTAATATAATGGTGGGAGTGCTTTGCTGAGCGGTGAGGTCCAACCCTCATTCATCATAAAGGGGGCTTAATGAAGAGAAAATAATTTGTGACTGAAGAAGCAACAAAGCAGAGTTACTGAGGTGGATGCAAAATAGTGATCAGAAAGAACTTTTTATTACCTAACTTCTAGGCTTATGTTTGTAGAACAAGCATAGAAACACAAAATTATATATTTAAAAAATCCTAAGGCCAGCTGGTAAGACATGGCAACAGCATTCCTCCCCCCGCCCCCCAAATTAGGGTTTGAAAGCTTGGGAAGAGGATTGTTTTTCCTCCCCTTCTAAGTAATAACAGGGAAAGGGCCATCTTAACATGGGGGGTGAACCACAGAGAAGGAAAGCGTCCTGCTTCCCACCCCCCTTAGTTCCATGGAGGTGGAGAGAATGTACAACATGCCTTCACAACTCTAAAGTGAAGGTCAAATAATTTGACCTGGAGCAGGTCATCCCAAAGGTAACCAGGACAAGCCGTGAAGGGCTTCATAGAAATGGCCAGTGCTGCGAATTGCCCTTGCAAACTTAGATTCCCAGTCCTGCAGCCATAGAAGAGGTGCAGCTGCTGGATTGGCTTTCACCCGTTAGCACGTGGCCACTAAACTCTGTACTAATTCAGGTTCCAAATGGGCCACTCCGAGTATATGCGGTAGTCCAGCCATAAAAGGGTGTGAGTGAGCAGAGTCTGGTCATCCAGCTCTGGGAACGGCAGCATCTGACATGCCAGCAGAAGGAACAGAGTTCAGGAGCTTCCCCAGATGGTGGATCTGCTGCTTCACGGGAGGACAACCTGTCCTGACCCAGAGTCGGAGCTTCTGGAGAGCCATGTGGTTCCTGAGCAACTGGGATTCAACCTGAGCCCATTTTGACCCACTGCGTCCCTGACGTGCTCCGGACACCAGCGTCTGTCTCCTGTTTGGCCAAGGGCACGGGTACAACTGGGTATCATCATAATGGCATGGAGTCCTATGAGTAGTTCTAGGAGCACGGAAACGAGGTCTGTTTTGTCAGAGAAATAGAGGTGCGTCTGCCACGTTCGGGTTACGCCTCATTTGCTATTTGCGGCAGCTGCAGACCATGGAGGAAGAGCCTGCAGAGTCCTCCGGACGACTCTTCTAGTCATCGGGATCCGCCACTGTTTTTAGCTGCGGCATGGAGGCAGGATGGATCTGCGGTGGCTGCCTTGTCCTGACAACCCTGTGGCGTGGGAGGAATTGGCTACTTGGCTGCAGCGCACAAGCAGCGGGGTCCTCTCCTATGGGCCGGCAAGAGGATCCCCTCAGCCGCGCCGACAGGCCGCTTCCCTCGAGAGCCGGAGGGGTCTCTGGCCGCTCCGATCGGAGAGGCGCGGCCGCCGTGCCCGTGCCCGTGGCCAGGGCAGGGACGGCCGTCCGGGGGACGAGAGACTGCGGCGCCCCTTCTCCGGCGCCGGTCGTTCTGCCAGGGAGCAGCCCCCGCGGGTCGCCGGTGCTCGGGCGACGGGGCCTCGGCTAGCGGGCCCTCCGGTCACGCCGCTACTTCTCGAGAGCCCCAACAGAGCGAACGGGATACAGGCGCGGCGGGTCAAGTGCGCGAGGCGGGCCACGCAGCCCCCCGAGCAAGCCGCCGCAGCAGCCGAGGCGCAAGGCGTCAGCCGAGGCCCCGCTCGGCACCCAGCAGCCGGCTTCAGCCGTCCCTGCGCCGGCCTTCCCTGGGGGGCGCCCGGCGTTGCCTGGACCAGCCCTGCCCGTTTCTCGGGCGGGCTGTCGGGAAGGGCTGCGCGAGGCGCGGCGAGCGCCCCGTGCCGGGACTGGAGCTCGGCCGCTACCAGGAGAGAGCCGCAGCTCTGGGCTGGGCTGGGCTGGGCAGGCGGGCGCGGCCGGGCGCCCCTCCCAGGAGACCCCGCACCCGCGCGCACACACCCAGGCGGGCACGCGACTGTCTCCCTGGCGACGCGGACGCCGCGGCGAGCTAGCGGCGCCTTGGCTCGGCTTCGCTCCGCGATGCGCGCGGGCCGCTGGTAGCGCATGCAGGGCTCGGGGTTCCCGCCGCTGGGCTACCTGCCGCACTGGGCCCGCGCGGGACAGCCGGAGCGGCCCCCCGGCCCCGCCGCCCCTGGCCCGGCCGAGGCCGCCCCGGCGCCGCCCCCCGGCGCCGCCTCGAGGCGAGAGGCCCCCGAGCTGGAGCGCAGCCTGCATTTCCTGCAGCAGCAGCATGGCGAGACGCTCCGGCAGCTGCACCAGGAGATCGACCGCCTGAAGCGCCGCAACCAGGGTGCGTGCGGGGGGCCGGGGGCGGGGGCCGGCCCCAGCCCCGGCCCCACCCCCAGGTGACCCCGCCCGCCCGCCGGGCTTGCTTGCTTGCAGATCTCCAGTACCGGCTCATCATGCATCCGCTGATCCAGCAGGCAGGTAGGGCGAGCGCGGCCCCGCAGGGGGCCGGGCCGGGCCGGGGCTGCGAGGCCCGCCCCAGAGGGTTCCCGGGAGCCGGCCTCCGCCCGGGCGGCGCGCCTCCTCGCCTCTCCCTGGCCCTCTTTCCCAGGCTTCCTCTCCGCGGACGCTGAAGGCTCCTCTGCTCGGAAGTCGAGGGGGAAGCGGACCGGCGGCCTGAAGGTGGCGGAGGGGCCCAGGGAAGGTACGCGCGGCGCTTACGCGGAGGGCGGCCGCGACGATGCGGCCCCGATGCCCTTGTAGCCGGGGCCCCGGAAGGGCGGCAGGGGAAGCGCCGGGTAAGTAGACTTCCCGCCCGGGACGTGGCCCTCGCGGAAAGGGGCGGCCTTTTCTCCTGGCTGGAGCGCCCCAGGATGCGACGCGGTGCCGGAGCCCGCTGCTCCCTAGCCCGCCCGGTAAGCTCTTGCTCCGCGGCGGGGCTGCCGGCTCCCTCTGGGTGGCGTCAGGGCGCCCGCTGCCGAAGCCGAGGAGACCGGCGGGCGGCGAGGTAGCGGGGTCGGATTAGGGGGCTCCCCGCGCGGGTCAGCTCGGGCGTCATCCGAATGCGCTTATTCGAGCTCTGCTGGGAACTTCCCGCCCCAGCCGGGCGCGCCGGTCCGTAAGGCTGGCCCAGTTCGAAGCCGAGGCCGAGGCCGAGGCCGAGGCCGCGTCCCCCAGAGGGCCTGATCGCTGGGGGCCGTTGCCTTCTCCGCCCCGATTGGACTCCTCTTCCCCTGGGCCCGCGGAGCCCTGGGTGGGTGCCGCCGGGGGGCAGCGTCCGCGGCGCCCGCGCAATCGCCTTCTCGACGCCCTGGCAGATTCCGAGGACCCGGGGCAGGAGCCGGCCGACGGAGAGCCCCCCGCGGGAGAGGAAGACGCCGAGGAAGGGCGCCCCGAGCGGGAGAGGGAACCCGCGGGCCTCCGTCCAGAGCCCGAGGAGGCGCCGGCCGAGGCAGCCCCAACCAGGTTCGGGAACGCCGCCGCTGGGCCGGGCCGGGCCGGGCCGGGCCGCGAGGGGCGGGACGCGGAGGGCAGCGCTCGGCTCCCGTTTCTCCCTCTGCCGGCTGCGCGCGAGTGCGGAGCCGGCCGCGTTTGCTCAGCGCGCCGGTTAAAAAAGGGCGATGCCGCCCCTTGCTGCACCCCGTAATAACCCCCCCCCCCGCCGCTTGGCTGCCTCAGAAGCTGCCTGCAGTTCGGAAGGGGGTGTGTGTCATGGCCTGTAAGAACAGGACTGGCCCGACTGACAGCGGCGCTGCCGCCCGTCCGGGTTCATACACGCCGCAGAGCCTGGGGCAGCACTTGCGCTACAGGCTGAACGGGGTGGCTTGTTACTTGCAATGCACTTACTGGTCTTTATTTGCAAACTTCTGAAACTCCCGCTCTGTAGGTGCGAACCTGAGTAGGTTCTGCTCCTAATCAGAGCGTTCTGCGAGTCGCTGCTCGCCCCTTCCCTTAACTGGCAGCCGAGAATCCCTGGCTCCGGCTGCTCTCCAGAGCCCTTGAGGGAGTGAAGCTCCCGGGCCAGTGGGAGAGAATGGCGGCTGGGAATTCCAGGAGGCTCGGCTCGGCTCGGCTCGGCTCGGCTCTCCTTCCCTTCCCTTCTTCTTTGCTTTTATCGATTATGAAAAACAGAGAGAAAGAAATGTACACAAACTTATAAAGAAGAAACAAAAACAACCAAAAGCATATATTCACACACATGTATAAAGGCATTTCAGTGAATGGAAGCCATAGTTCCTCATAATCATCCATAGCTAATCAGATTTATTCGTAAATTACTACAGTAGAGTCTCGCTTATCCGACATAAACGGGCTGGCAGAATGTCGGATAAGCGAAAATGTCGGATAACACACAGTAACGATTGAGTGGGGTAAAAAAAAAAAAAAAACCATCCGCTGCACCTGTAGCAATCGATTTTTGCATTGCGGCGCCACCGTCAGGAGCAACAAGAAAGAGCACACTCACGCTCGCAAACAAGCGGCACACTTTTCTCGTCGCCGATTTGTGCGTGTTGTTTTTTTTAGGGGCGTCGGATAAGACGGAATGTCGGATAAGCGAAGGTCGGTTAAACGAAACTCTACTGTAATAACATCAACTCTGTGGACCATTGACGAATTGGGGCAATATACAGGGGTTGAATTAAAAGTAACTGGACTTTAATCAGGGATGTTTTAACAGATAAAACAGGAAAAATAGCTCTTTTTTCCCTCGTATGTATTTCTCCATATAATCACCACCATTCGCTACACATTTCTGCCACTGATGGAGTATCAGATTAAAACCATCACAAAAGAACTCCGCACTTTGTCTATTCTTCCCATCTCTGTTCTAGTCAAATAGATACCCATGAAGGCATTCGTTCCATGTTGGGAAAAGGTGGAAGTCTCATGGTGCCAAATTTGGGGTAAGGCAGTGAGATCCAACTTGGCAGTTGTGTCTTGGATGGCTCACCAGGTGCCCTGCTAGCGTTGTTGTGTTACGGCAAAGTTAACCTCCTTGTGGTTGCAAGCTCTGCTTAACCATTGTTTCAAAGCCTTGAGGGTTACAATGTAGCACTCTGAGTTGAAACAGTTGCCAGATTCAGGGAGTACATGTGAATGACATCATCTGCATCCCAAAAAGTATAACCGTGAATTTTCCTGCCAAACCTGGGCTTTGAATTCTTTTCCCTCACGGGTGATGAAATTCCACGGACTGAACACTTTGTTTGTGGGTCATAATGATGAGCCCATGTTTCATTGGCTGTTATGCTGTGAAGAAATTCCTCACCTTTGTTCCCATAGCATGACAGTTGCTGGCAGTTTTAAACTCTTGAAGCTTTCATTTCTGTCATCTACATGTGAGGAACTCTACACAAACCTTCCACTACTGAAGAGCGTCCGTAATGTGTCTGACCTGTAAGTTCCCAACCTTGACAGCAGTTTCCCTTTGAAGGATTCACTGATTTTCCTGAATCAGTTCACTAAACTTTCTCATGTGAAACTGGTAGGTTGCTGTCACAGATGATGTGCTTCATCCTTGGTCACACAAATCAACTCTTCCTGGTTCGCCATCTTTACATTATTGGCCCAGAGAGGCCCAGCATTCAGAGATGAATTTCAATTGGAGGAGCTCCTTTGTGGCATGTTGCTTAAAGGACGCTGATGAGAACTCACTGCAGGTTTCCACTTCACAAACAATAGCAACGCCAGCTTTTCTCACAGCAAGTACCTACCAACTGGAATGAAAGAGTGGGTGCCAAAGAACACGCTGGAGCTTCGGGGGCATCAGTACCACCATCTGTTGGCAAGTTATAACCCTGGAGCTGTTCCTTTTCATTCAACCCTTGTATTTATCTTTCCGGTGCTGAAGATTTAAGTCTTTAAGTAGGGCATGGAGAATTTACTTTGTCCAGATGTCAACCTCCATATGTAATAGGAATTTAGTTCAAAAGAAGATAAAGCTCTGAAAAGATTTAATTTTTTCCCACATTGAGTTAATATATGTAATAAATCCCCCCACAAATGGAATAATTATAACAACTTTTCCCCCAAATGGAATTAATATCTACTGAAGTTTTTGCTATCATCAGCATTTTGTTTGATGTTCGCACTTCTTTCCATGGTCTGGGCAAAAAAGGAATCTCTCATTTTTTATTCCATTCAACCAGTAAAAGTTCCAAATCACCCACAGAATATGAGAAAGAGTAGCTGTAGGTTGTCAGAGGATTTTGTACCTGCTTATAGTAGGTTAGGCATTTCAAAGGCTAAAAATGATGCATGTTCCAGTTAAGCTGTCAGGAGATATTGTAGTTGTGAATACTGGTGGGCAGACGTACTAGGCAAATATTTGCTCTTTGCAGCAGAAAATGATAAAAACGTAATTACTCTCAAAATCAGTCCAAAGTTTAAATCCCATCTTCTATCCAGATTTTCCACGTATCCATTTTTCAAATTAATTCCGAGACATGGGTTGTCCCGTGGCATCCATTTGGGATGAGAAAAGAAAGATCAAAACTGTGTTTTTGGAAATCATGAAATCCTTGTAATGGTAAGAGTGTAAGGTTTACCCCGTTCGTCTCAGAGAAACTCTCGTGACACGTGTGTTCAGCAAAGAAGTTTACTCAAGCATAACGTAAGCAAGTACAGACAAAGCCAGGGTTGGCTTGGCACATCTTACAATGTATTTTATACCTTCCCCGTTCCCTCGTTTTGCCCCGTTGCTCAGTTACCGATTACCCGCAGCAATCCCCCCTCGCCCAATGGCAGATTCAGTCCGGTGCTTTTGTCTTTCTGATTCGCTTCTGAGCCTCTGCACTTCCCCTTGTCTGCAGCGCCCGAGGGGAGCCGGCGCTGATACAAAGTATCCGCTTGCGGTTTTGAGTTAAGCGCCGCCACCTGTTGCCAATCAGCAGAGCGTCCGCTGGTGGTTCCACTTCCCCTTTTTCTCCGCTCGTGCCTGGGCGGCGAAATTGACTTAGGCGATGCTGAGCGGTGCCTTCGCCGTGCCGGCTGAATCTGACAAAGAGGACATTTGAAATCGGTTACATTTTGAACCCAAGACAATCCAGTTAACATGTAATATATGAATCCTCTGGAGGAGTCCAAGAAGGAAAATTTCCACTAAGCAGATTTGTCCCAAATTTAGCCCTAGCCAACAGATATAGCCAACTAATATATAACATGACATAGTTCCAGATTTGAAAAAAATCTAATCGGCAAGGTTTAGAAACATCTAATAGATGCATATTTTAAAAAGATATCATTGGAACTGAAGTTTCCCACAGGAATTTAGGAAACATCATACAGATAGTCCTTGACTGACAACCACAATTGAGACCAGCACTTCTGTCACTAAGCAATGTGGTCATTAAGTGAGTCCCGCCTGACTTTTCTACCTTTTTTGCCATGGTTGTTGAGCAAATCCGGTTTCCCCCATTTATTTTGCTTGTTGGAAGCCCCTGGGAAGGTCACACATGGCGATGGGATGCTGTAACCATTGTAAGTACATGCTGGTTGCCAAGTGTCTGAATTTTGATCATGTGACCACAGGGATGCTGTGATGGCCATAAGTGCAAGGACCAGGCGTAAGTCACTTTTTTCAATGCTGTCATAACTGCATGGTCATTAAACAAATGGTTGTAAGTTGACTACCTGTATTAAATGTTTGAATTTAAATTTGAAGGTATTTTGCAGATATACGTGCAGGAATTGCATGCCAAATGTTCTAAGGAACACATTCATTCTAAGAGCATTAAAGTTGCCCCGGGTTTAATGTCCAACATCTATTGAGATCCAGAGATCTCTTTACATATTGTATTCATATTTTAAATTATTAAATGAGTTCTGGGTTTGTGCGTGGGATTAGGGTTTCCATTCTAGAGGTGTTTTTGTTGGTTCTTATCTAAATCTGCTTAGATTTAATCTTATTTAAGTCCTCTCTTCTGGTGATACATAAGAGCTGGAAAATAATTGTATTAATTCCAGGTCCTGTTTTTCACGCTGTGGAAATTTTATTAACCTTTAGTTTCTGTAGTTTAACACACATTATTGTTCCTTCATCCACATTTGTGATGACTTGAGCTTTTTTGTGAGGAAGGGAAGAAAGCGACTGTGGGGAGTGCTTCTTTTAAGATGTGTATTTGTATGAGTCCGAGACTTTGAGAACCTTGTTTGGTCTACAGTCAGTGCTTTCCAGTGTTAATCCTGCCCTGCCTGTCATTACAGAGATACGGCAGTCTGCGACAGAACGACGTCGCCGATTCCTTATCCCCCGTCGAGCCAGAGCAGGACCGGAGAGGTGAAAATCCCTGCTGCGTCTTCCAACCCCTTTTTGGTGAATGTGCTTCCCTCCTGCATGCGGAAGCCCCCGAGCCTGGAGGAGTGCGAGGTGGTGATTCGCCAGCTGTGGAATATTAACCACATGCAGATGCAAGAGGTGAGGCCCACACTTGTAGGCGCTGACGCGGTGGGCTGGGACTCGGGGAGGAGCCCCTGAAAGCATTTTCTCCTCTCTTCCTGCAGCTGATGTATTTGAGATCATGTCTGGATGATATACACAAGACCAAAAGAATTCCTGAAGATTACATGCTAGCTGGTCAACTTGGGTAAGCTTCAGAGGTAAAGGTTGCAACATCAGCAGGTGTGTCTGGGAACCTCTTTTTCTGGAGCCGAGGGAGAATCCAGAGTCTCAGCTTTGTGCAACTTTCCCCTCGTTGAGATGGCTGATTAAAAGGATATCCCCTCAAAGTTTAGAAAATATTCATTTTCCCTCACACACACATACACTCTCTCTCTCAGGTCCTAACTAGGAGGCCCCTGTGGTCTCTGAATCTCCAGGATTTTCTCCAAGGTCCTGAATGTGGCACTGCAGAAAATGGGATCTCATCTGCTCAAGCAAGAGGGGGACAGTTAGAAGCAATGTCTACTTGTCTTGTAACTGACTCTGCTTTGCTTCATAAGTCTCACAGAAACGACCTGATTGAGTAAAGCATTTATTTACGTTCCAGCAAATTTAACCCTCCCTGCTCCTAGTACGGGACTCGCTCTTGGGCTGGGAGGGAGAGCCTGGCCCAAGTTTGTGGCTGAGGGGAGGCTAGAGGTTGGATCCCCCCTCCTAGTCCAGCATTGTCACCACTGTCCCGCCTAGCTCTTGTGTGGAAGGTGAGTGACCTGGAGACACCCCCGAACTTCGGTGGTTGAAGATGGCCTGGAGCCTGGGTCTCCCTGCTGCTAGTCCGGCACCTCCCCCACCGGACCGTGCTGGCTCTCACTGCGATTTCCACAGATCCCCGACATAATAATGCCACCGAATTGTTTTCCTTCCTGGGAGTCTTATGTTGTTTGGCGATATCAGCATGAAAAGGCAAAATATTGGGCTCTGCCCAATTTGATACCAGGTTCAGGGCAGGGCATGTGCACAGTGCACTGACTTTTCTTTGCAAAGTGCATGCAGTGATTCTTGGCTTAAGAGGACTGATTCGGTGGTTATGAAGCCAGGGGTTCAGGGAAGAACACCCCCTGCGCCTCTAGCCGCTTGGTCTCTTGCGTCCTTTTCGGTGCCTCTTTGAACAGGAGCCACAGTCCACGGGAGCTATTGTGTGCCCCCCATTACCTGTGGGCGTGTTCAGCTGGGTGGATGGAACTCTCTGGAGCTGCAAAGGAGCGAGACTTTCTCTCTGGCAAGGTTCCTAGGTCAAAGCCCTTTGGGGTCTAATCCACACCCTTTCGTTTAGGACCCAGGAGAGCACCAAGTTGCCCAGAGTGAGGAACGCCCCCAAGAAATGGTAAGTGGGCTTCCTGGCCTTACACGGCCCCCTCGTAATCCTGCCACTTTATTAGCATCATGAAATTAAAATTCTCCACTGCATGATACCCAACAATACCTCAGTTCAGCAATAGAAATATTTCTAACTTCTGATCTTTGCTTATAGAAAAATACTAAACAAACTAAGCCAATTAAGACCATAGAAGACCTTGCAAACCTCTTTGGTCTACATCTGGGCAGATGTAGACCCTAACCCTCTTAGGAGGATTAATTTGGACACCAGACCTTAAACTAACAGAGAAAACTTGAAACAGGGCCGGGTTGCTTGTTTGGAAACGTGTGTCTCTGTGCAGGTGTACGTTTGGGTCGCACAGCTGAAAGTAGCTTTTCGCCAAGTCTCTTTCCTGGTCAAATCAAAATATTCTAAAGCATGTGAGTTCTGACATCAAATTCTTGATCTAGCGTCAATAAAAATGTCTTGACTACATTCCCTCAGTTGGGTGTAACAAGAGAACAGTGGCTTCTGCTTGAAAACGGGTCTTACGAGGGGGGCCTCCTTGAAGTCTCCTCTCCTGCCACTGACACGCCCGCTTTGTTTTCCAGCAGGATTCTGACCCCGCTGCCTGCTGCCGAAAGAGCCGTGCTGCCAGCCCTGAAGCAGACGCTGGGGAACGCCTTTGCTGAGAGGCAGAAGAGGGCGCAAGCCATTCAGAGGAACAGGCTCCACCGGACCGCGCTGTAGCCCAGGCGGCCCGCGCAGCTCGTTCTCCTCCACGGGGCCTCCTGTCCAAGCAGCGATCCTTTCGACCTCCCCTTCACAGAGCAACTCACACTATATCCTAGATCTTTCCTCTGCAGTTTTCCCATTTTTGTTAGACTTTGTACGTATGCCAGCTTTTACGTTCACTACACTACAGAAAACCACAATTCATAGTGCTTAATTGCTAGGACTGGTTTGTCTTCAATAGCGGAGGTTTACTACTTCTTTAGTGCCACGGTTGGATGCAAAATACACACAAGCCTGCTTAGATCAATCAGAAAATTTGTGAAAATGTGAAAGTGGGTTGGCCAAAAAAAGCTGGGTGTTAAACACTGTAACAATAGATTTATTACAATAAAACAAATGCAATGATTCATGAGTGAAATGCTGCAACTGTTGTACTACAATTAATCAGCATCTTACAAAGTAATTATTTGAAAACCTTCAAAATGACATAGTACTCTGAGATTTACAGATACGCCAGCAACCAGGACGGTCTTCATTGCAAGCCAATATTAAGAAACTCTGCAAAGGTGGAAAAGCTGTGTCCAGCCAGATTTCTGAAACTGAAATTCTGGAAACATCAACCGTTGAGCACCGAAAGTGGGAGACTCTGCCTCAAACCCTCCGATCCCGTCCCGACCGCCTGGTAGAGCCACGTCAGCCGGCTGCCTTATGACTCGTGAGAAGCAAAGCGCAGTTTGTCCTGCCGATTGAGGGCACGTGTTGGCGTTGAACAGGCTGCCCGTTTTTCTGCTGGGGAGACTCCCATGACCAGGTTTGTTTTCCACAAGCTCTTCTCTAAGAAGACATCTTTAAATCTCCCCTGGAAGCTGGCGTCAAGCGACTGGCTAGCCTACGAAGGCAGAAGCAGTGCAAGCACTAAAGGTCGCCTCCGGCACCCGAGGAAGACCCAACTCCTAACCCACCAAACCCCAGATGCTCTTGCTTCCGCACCCAGCTGGCGAGGGCCAGGCTGTCAAGCGGCAGACAAGCAGGCCTGCCGGATGCTCTGGGCCCAGGTGTTGAGGAGGGCGGTGACCGAGTGCTTGTCTGGGAGCTGCAACAACTTGGACATCATGTAGCGATACACAGACTGCAGGAAGGGGTTTGCTTCTGGAAAGGAGAAGATGGCACAAGAATATGAACAATGGGCTATGCACAAATGCACAGTGGCTCCTGAATAATGAAGACTGTAGCTGTTCCTTCCCTTATCGCTTCCTTTTTTAAAAATTATTTGTGGGAGCGATCTCATTGCTTAACGTATAACTTACTGCTTCATTATCTGTCATTATACTGATTCTAAAAGGTATCTTGCTCAAGGATGTAATTTCAGTATTTTTCTTTCCCACTAGTTTAGGGTAGAACATGTAGGATCTGCACAATTTAGCACAGAAGAAAATCAGCCCAACCCAATGTTGGCCTCCCCAATTTCATACCATATTGCTGAGGATTATCAATCCACAGGGGGCTCTGGTCTGGATAATCAGCCGGCACACTGAGCTGTAGTGGTGGAACGTTTGGAAGATTCTTGTCATCTGGAACCAGACACGCAATTTGCATTATTTATTATTTATTTATTAATCATATTTATATAGCCGCCTATCTCACACAAGGTGACTCTGGGCGGCGTACAACAATTAAAAAAAATACATAAAAATAATTACACATAAACTGTAAAAACACACAAAATAGGAGGGTATAAAATTAATAAAGGAGCCATCATAAAATCTTCCCGTTATTTGGGGAATCTTGAAAAAAAACACCTGAAGGCTATTTTTGTACATCAGTCAGAAGTACCCACGCTTATTTCCTAACAACTGTTTCCAAGTCCCATTTGACCTGCACTGGTGCAACTGCTGGGTGTCTATTAGCATTCCGACAGTAAGACCCCCCAGCACTTCCTCACCCCCAAAGCTTACCAAGTTTGCATATGAGATGGACTGTGCCATTGTTGCTGCAATGGGAGGGATCAAGGTTCACTAAGAACTTCGGATTTAGTCTTGCAACCTCTCCTTGCAATACATTTGGTATGGTCTGCCGTTCATCATCTTCATATTTCCGCTTCCGAGGGGAAGGCACTGGGGTCCTGTGCAAAAAGAATGTCCATCCAGACAACCAAACATTTTTGACTGCATTGGGATATAAATGTAATTAAACAAACTTGATTTTTTATTTTTCGTATTTTTTATTAAGAGAAGACACTTATTAAGAAAATAACCAAAGAAAGTGATAGTTGATCTGAAAAATGAGAATATGCTGAACAAGTTCAACAGTTTTCAGGACAATAGCTTCATTAGTCTGTTGCAGCAAATACTAAGACACAGGTAGTCCTCACTGACCGCAATTGGGACTGGCAACTCTGCCGCTAAGTGACGTAGTCATAAAGTGAAACGTGACTGCAACTTGTGACTTCCTGTTGGCTTCCCCAATGACTTTCCTTGTCAGAAACTGGCTGTGAAGTTTGCAAATGGCAATCGTGACCGCAGGATATTGCAACTGTTGTAAATACATGCCTGTTGCCAAGCACTCAGATTGTGATCACGTGACCATGGGGACACTGCTATTGCCACAAGTTCAAGGACTGGTCATAAATCTCCTTTTTCACTGCCACTGTAACTTCATACAGAAGCTGAATGAGCAGTCGGTAAGTGAGGACTACCTGTACTAAGCTGTGGACACTTTAATTACAGCGGTGCTTAAAAGTTTGTGAACCATTTTGAATTTTCAATACTTCTGCATAAATATAACCTAAAATGTGATCTGTTATCCTAAAATTAGACAAAGAGAACTAATTAAATGTAGCTTTGGATCATTTTCCTCAATAAATAAATGAACAAGTATGATGTTTTTGCCTCATTTCTTTAATTGGGTTCTCTTTATCTAGTTTTAGGACATGTGTGGAGAATGTGAGATGAGGCTGAAGCTGCCATAACTAAAGATCAAGCAGGCACGTAAGCAGAGAGGACAAAAAGCCAGGAACCTTGTCTGAAAGATCCCTTCGGGGAGGCAGATAAGAAGGGAACAAGAAAAAAAAAAGTCACCCGAACCAGACAAAGGAAGTTGGGCCTGAGCACATGGAAATCACCCCCAATCCCAGCTAATCAACAAAGCAATAGCTTTGGGGGATGAAAGGGATCCTGAAGCCCGCCCACTCCTGAGTCGTCTTTGGATCCAGACTTGGAGGCTTCTGTCCCTCTAGCTAGTGCCTGGCAGCCTAGCTGAGAAGGGCGTGGGTAAGTGTGGATGAGTGTGCATCTGTGTGTGTGTGAGAAAGAGCAAATGTACAGTGTTTTGCTGCTACTTTAAATTCACTGGGTCTCTGTGTGTTCCAAAGAACCTGATGTGCCTCAGTGTTCGGTTGAAAGTGGTGTGTGTGTCCCTAATTATTTCCCGGCTGTTGCCAAGGACTGTGTGTCTTGTCTGATCTAGCCACCCCTATCTGAAAAACCCAGGTTGAAAGCAAGGGGGCTTACAAGATCCATGTGTCTCAATAGGCTGTGAGTGTGTGAGTGAGTGACCGTAAGCCAAACCTGGGAGTGTGTGTTACAAGAACAGATCACGTTTTAGGTCATATTTATGCATAAATATTCAAAAGGTTTCACAAGTTCACAAACTTTTAAGCACCGCTGTAAGAAATAAATACATGTGTTCCTGAACCTTCCCACATCTGAAATCTGCTTGCTATGTCATTAGAATCAAAGAATGATACATACGTGATAGGAGGGCCATGGATGGCAGTCACAGCTGGCATGAAAGTTCGATACATGGAATGGTTGAAGACTGGTGAGCGGATATTTGCAAGGACTGCATCCAGCAATGGTTGGCACAAATACTGCTGTTTTGTGGGAGGCACTGCAGGGGGGGGAGGGGTGGGCTGGCATACAACAAACACCAATTACACGTATGTGTACCAAACACTTTGGTTGCTACCTGTATCTGCTCAGGTCATAAACTTTCTCAGGCAAAAAGAAAACGGCAACTGAAATGCCAGGTCTGTTTCTTGACCATTCTTCTATTGATTTGATTAAGTTCAGATACTCCGGGGAGATCAGTTTCCCCCCCTTTCCTTTCATCAGCAAATATGATCAAGATGAAACCAGAATACAAATCTTTCCAATCAGATTGGTTCCCTTGCTGCACGCCTCGACCCCAACCCGTCATCCTCTGCTTGGCTCTGGGCTAACCAGCTACTGATCAAATTCCCGCCTGCCTTCTCTCCTTGCACATCTGCCCCTCTTTCAGCACTGAGGCCTCAGGATTTGGCCTATGCTTAGCCACAGTTTTTTCACCTGGATCTTCGTTTGCCCCCGAAGTGCAGAATCCAAGGCTCTGAGGAATCTTTGGATAAAGGAATGTATGTGCTGCCCACAACGATATGGAAAAGAAGAGAAAATTCCTCTCCCTTCACTTACCACGGCCATGTCATTCTTGAGCTTCTCCAGAGCAATTTCACATTTCTGCAAAGTTTTCAGAGGACAGCTATGAAGGAAAGAAGGGAATCTCAGAGCAGGCAGTTCCCGGTTGGGGAAAATGGGACCACGCACACATTCCTCAGATCAGCTCGGCCAAAGCCACAACAGCCACGACCAGGGAAGCTAGGCTGTTCAGCTGGCCGTCTCCGAGGAAGTGAATGTGGTCCCTGCTTCTCAGCAGGCACATGAGGCTGAGAAGAACAAAACTTAAAATGGGCTGGAAGTTGTTCATAACATATGTGAGACTTTGTTTGCGACCCATCGTGCAATGGATGCCCATAGTTACAAGAAGCAGGAGGATCAGTGCTTGGAACCCCAGCAGAAGAGCAGAGCCAGACAGAGTCAGGATTCCAAGAAAGGAAAGCAGCAGCAGCCAACTGATGGAAATGTGCATAAACCAAGAGTTTGTGTGAGATGGGCGGCTATATAAATGTGACTTATAAATAAATAATTAAATAAATTTACCGCTTCGAAGGATCTGTCAGAATATCCAGGAGACTCTTCATCTTGCTTAGGTCCTTCTTCCTGTCTGAATGGAAAAAAGCAATGATGCCCAGCTGGTCAGAAAAAAAACAAGGGTGGCAATCTCTGTTCTGCTTGTTAGCTTTGTATCCCTTTTCCTTCATTGGGGAACTCAAAAAGAAAACAGTGTGGAAATACCCCAAACACAACCAAGGCTGTATTCAGAAAAAACGGCAGCGAAGGCAGTAAACCCATCATCAGAGGCCTGGCTTTAAAAAGAAAGCCCACCGTTCCACCGCCTCAAAAGATCAGGTCTTCAGTGGGATTGTATAGATCTCCCTTGGGGTTGAGACTGTGAAGGAGCCAAATTTGAGAAAGCACAACTACAATAATGCAATTATAATAAAATTGTAAAAGACTGTGACAAAGAAAAAAGGGACAAGGTAGTGCCGGAGAGCAGAAAACTGCTGCTTACATAAACCAGTTTCCAGGTCAGAAAAAGCAGCCTGGAAACCTGCCTCATGAATTTTTCAGCAGCGGGTGGCAACAAAAGACGTTCAGCCTGAGCACACAGCAGACAGTCACCTCCTTTCTGCCATGCAGAAGTCAAGATGGCTGCAAAGGGCTTAGACGGCTGCCTTGGAATGGGACCTTGTTCATTCAAGACCAAGGACACATTCACAGCCACAGAACACACCTCTGCCTATCTCCAAGTAATTATTATCCAGCTTCGTCCTCTTAACTTCCCAAGCTGAACAATATCTGACAATGAAAAAGACACGGCTGACACCCAGACCTGGTTCTAAAAGATCCCCGAATATGAGAATCTGTGACTTCAGATCACGGGCAGATGCTCTCGGGGTCCACCCACAAGATTCATGCCCACATGCACCCAAGGATCTCTCAATGGCTGTTGAGGAAGAGCAACGCATCCTGCCCAGAGACTCCTTGTACAGCTGGAAGAGGGGCTCAACAGTTCCCTTCCCACCCCCAGACACGGACCTTCGTTTTTATCTATCTTGTTGATCATCCTCCGCAGAGGCTCAATGTACTTTGACAGCTGCTTCAGTTTCTCCAGGTACTGCTGTTCCTCAGACTGGCTGGAGCTAGCCGGGCTTGTGACCGAGGTGGGATTGCCTTGGAAGCCAAAAAACAACAACTTCAATCAGGCAGGAGCTGGCTAAGAAGAGCAACAGTCCTGAACCTCCCCTGCTTAGCTTCCGCCCCATTCCCCCCCCCCCCGGCTCCTTCTGGAGGATTCAGGACAGGGAACAAAGGGTTGACCTCGTCCTGGAACAGGCACTATCGGCACAAGAGAAAACAACATCCAGTGTATGCAACAGTGTTCACCCATTGCACAACCCCCAGCTGCACGAGGAGAGCCATCTGGTAGAAACTTAAACTGGATTTCGTTTTAATTAAACGGAGATATTAAATAAGACTAGTCTCCTGTCATTAGGTAGTAATTTCCTCTATCATATTAAAATACTGTTTAGTAACAACTTCATGCAGCTTTCAAGAGCTCCCAAGGGCATTGTGCCACCTTCTCTGACCTTGCCCAGGTCAAAAAGAAACACACCCTAGGTTGGTTCCTGCCAAGAAACCCTAGTTCTGAAGAAAGGCACCATGGAAACGTTTTTTTTTTTCTTTCAAAAAAGCCTCTGCTCACTTAAGCTTGATGCAAGTTACCTGGTGTGTTGAGCGGCCCTGGAGATGGGACACTGAAATTTTGTGGTGTTCGTGCAGCTGCTGGGCTCTGAGAAGGCTGTGGAGATGGACTGGGGAGAAAGCTGCTGGGAGATGGGGCTGGGCCAGAACTAAAAGAGAAGGAAGATATTTCATGTGAGGGAGGCTGCTCTTTTCCCCAAACCAGGACCCAGACACCAAGAGTTAACCTTTTCTAGGGTGTCCTGAAGGCTTACCTGACATTGGAATTGGGCTGGGAATTGGGCTGCCCAGACTGAGGAGAGGGTTGTGGCTGAGGTGGGGGAGGCATCGGCTGGGGTGTCTGAGCTTGCTGGACTGGTGAAGGAGAAGACATCACTGCGATGCTACTCTGGCTGACCTGGAAGAGAAAAACAATCTTCGGCAAGAGAAGACTCTGCAGAGCATTTGGGGCACAGCGGTTGGGCCAGCAGGGAAAGAGGTCAGGGGTTCAAAGAGCCTCTCGATGTTTGGTCTTGGGGCAGAGATCCACAGGCAGGCAGCATCTTAGTGTTCACTCAAGCATAGTTGAACCTCAACATTACTAGGGGGCTTTGAACTACTTCCTCAGCTGCAAAAAGCAAGACAAAGAGAACAGAGCAAAGATTGCAAATCCTCTTAAGAGTGAGAAAGCTGGCCAAATCTATTTTTCCTATGACTTCACTGTACTTCTCTAAGAGCAGGTCTCAGAGTAATCCATCTGAGAGTTACTAGGATAAACGGACATTAGAAAGTGGATAGCCTTTAGTTAGCTGATTTATATGGCTGTCCAATTAGCAGATTGCTAATTGGGCAGCCATATAAAATTACCTCTCCTGGGGGCCTAAGGTCACCAGAACCTATCCATTTTTTTTTAAAGCCGCTTCCATGTACCCCTCATAATCTGCAACTGGGGGAGATGCAGCTCCAGCACCGCTGAGGCTTCATGGACAACTAAGGGTGCATCTGTGCAGAGGACCCTTGGGGATAAGGATAAAGATAAGCCAGCCAGAAAAAGCCCAGAGCCTGGGGCATCTTGTCAGTGCCACCCACCCCTATTTATACCAGAGTGTAATGTCTGTGCACTGCCCCGGCAAAATGCCAAGGGGCTCAGCTTTCCACAGACCTTAATTCCTTTGTATTGGCCTCCAGCCTGGACTTACAAACATACCAATGTTAACTTTTGATGTTTCATCTCAGGATTGTAACCCACTGAATATTACATGAAAGCCTAGGATGCAGATGTTTCCCTTGGTTGTTCTGAATGCAAAGTATGTTCAAATTAGAAGCTTCATCATTTAGGCGTCTTAGCTGCCTTTATAGAAAGCAATTTTCACGACCAAAAGCCAAGATGCCGTCCCTGAACAGATCTGTCTTCCATCTCTACCTTGTGACTATGCCATTGGTCAGGAGCGGCGCTGCAAAGGAAGCTGTCAAAGAGGAGAGGCTGGAATTCAGAGGCACACGGCTCTTTTTCCCAGCCCAAAAGAGGAGAATGGAGTTTTTCAGACGTCAGACTTGGCAGAGATGCTACAGCATCGATGAGGCATCAAGCGCCAGCCAGTCAGAAGATTCTGCAAGTAGGACTGGTGGGAGGCCCCAGGGCTTGCCAAGAGATCCCGAGGAATGGAAACGCCATGGAGGCCCACCAGTGCTTTTATCAACCAGAAGCCCACCTTGCCACACAGACCACTGAGCTAACCCAGTGGGCTGCACGGAGACGTGGATTAAATCCATGTTTCAGGTTGACGCATTGCTGGGTAAGTCAAACGTGAGTTCTGCTACAGGTCAAAAGTGGCTTTCAAGACCTACTGCCATCTTGTCAGCAAAAGATGACTAAACATGAACATGATCTTGTCTCTCCCTAGATTTGTACTGTGTCGGGGTCACTTTCACTACCAGTCCAGGGCCCTGAAGCTATGCAATTCATTGCTTGATCTCAAGTTTCAGTTCTGCCTGGTAAAATGGGAATAACCATTAGAACATGAAGAGAGAAGGATTGCTGCGAGTGGGTGAACCAGGCAGATCTAGCGAAATAAGGTAAATGCTTCAAACCTTGAAACCTGAATGCAGTAGAAGATGCGAGGGTCTCAGCACACATTACAGACGGGAATTCTTCAACAAATACCACCAGCAGGATCAAACAGCAGGAAAAGCAGAAGAGAGATATACTGGGAAAAGGGGGTGCTGTCATTCTGACCCAAAGCAGGAGTCAGTAAAGGCAGCTACTGGTTAGCAACCTTGGGAAGTCGTACAAAGGGAAATGTGGAGAAATGTACACAGAAACAGCCAAGTTAACAAGACTCTTCCCAGCTTTTTAATGACATAACATGATACAGCCAACCAAACACTGAATATAGATAAGAGGAAGCAAACCTGGATGCAAAGCCACCAACTTGGATGCTGATCTTGGGTGATCATTCTTGGAACTATTTCTTTCCCCCACCCTGATACCCACACCCACATAGATAGGTAGATACAATGGAAAAACAAATCTCTGATGTGCAGTTTCTGCAAAGATTTGGACCATGTAGCAGAAATGCAAAAGTGATAAAAGCTGAGAAAATTGCTCTTTTTGCTTCAGGAATTTGAAATAAGTTTGATATACAAAGTTCTCTTCTGATTTCCTTCCAACCTATTAGAATTCTAAAATGGACCACAGGACCATTGATGCCAGATCTTGGGGGAATGGGCTCAATTCCGGTTTTTAAGAGAAGATAAAGATGATAAAGGAGGGAATCCAAACATGACTGGACCCATTATTTAGGGCAGAGGAACAACATTAATATACAACCAGGATGGGAAAGGCTCCCTCTCCCATCACACCCCTGGATGGAAATGGCCCTTCTCTCCCTCCAGGACTCAGCCACATACCAGCAAACAAATTGGCCGTGTCTGCGGCCTCCTCCAGAGTCATCAAACACAGATAATAGCGGAGCACGTGCTGTTTCTCTCTCCGCTCCCCTCCAATTCGAGAGACCTGATCTGCAGCCTTGTATCAACTCCCAGACAAGCCCATTCCCTCGGTCATTCGAGGCCACCCGCAGCAGCTGCTCCACGTGCAGGTCAAAGGTGGCAGATGACCGGTCAATCAAATCAACCCTCGCGCAAACCCCCAGCCACAACCCAATCAGTTCTGTTAAGTACCTGAGGCATTTGCTGTCCACCCAAAGGTATGGTGCTTGGAGGCGTGGCAGAGACACCGGTGGCAGGCGGGAACCGTGGTCTTATTTGCATCCCACCTCGGGCCATACTTGCGGTGATCATCTTGGGAGGACAGAGGGACAGACAAAAGTAATCGCAACACGAGAAATGCAGCACACTGGCAGGATGAGAAGCACATGCAGCCTCTGGGGAACTGGAAATCAAGCGCACTCATCTCAGGAAGGGTCCCTGGCAGCAGCCAGCTCACAAAAGAAGCCTCCTCTGGCTATGGCTAATGCAGCTGGGGGGGAACTGCGGTCCAATTGAGGGAGAGGGATGCAATTTGCCCAGGTGGGAGAGGAGCACGTCTAGTTGGAAGCATGGGAGCCACTGGTACTGAGTCTGCCCCCTTCCAGAAAGGGGGCACCGGCCTGGATTGGGTCCTAAGCTGAGGTCCGGACTGAGATGGACACGCTGCCGCAGCTCAGTCACCCTCTGTGGCCAGATCAGTGCCAGATGGGCACTCAGCTAAGCAAGCAAAAAAGGCATTTGGTGTGTCGGCACCAATTCCGTGGCCTCTTCTGATTCCCAGGGGAACCACCAGCAGGTCAGAGATTGCAGCAGCCATAGCACATTTCTTGGAGGGTGGTCACAGAGGTCAGGGCTGGCAACGACAGCAGCAAAACAGAAGCGCGCAGGCATTGCGACCAGAAGGGAGAGAAGCCCACCCAGAGCGTCCAACCAAGTGGAACAAGGAAGCTCCGTTCCCAGCCCGGGCTGGAGGCAGGGAGAGGATTTTGGAACGGAAAAGCAGGGCTGGGAGATGAGTCACAAATCACATGCACACGGTTAACATCCGCCACATGCAAAAGGAGGCCACACAGAAGAGAAGGGCGGCATCAGCCAACAGGCAGCACTGCGCAACATCAGCTTCCAAGCAGAGGCAGAGGGATGGGGTGGGGTGGCGGCAGCGTCAAGGCAAGGGGGGGCAGTGGCAGCACAGGCTCCCTCCAGGCATTCCTCCACATTCTGAGCCACACAGGCCTAGCAGGGGCGCAACGCTGCAAGAACATAGTGGCTCAACCAAGCGGACCGCCTTGGGCCTTGCCTCCTGCCACACCGCCAAAGAGAAGCCAGCTGGAGCTGGAACGGCAGCCCCTCCGACCAGCACCAGCACCAGCACCAGCACCAGCAGGGCCACACGCAGGCAACAGCTTCCATCAGAGATGGAGGCTTGGCAAGGATGTGCCACAGAGGCAGCATCACCACGGCTTCAATGAAGGGAACCGGTTCAAATCTGCCCTAAACTGCCAGTGGTGCATGAACACTGGAGAGGCTGCTGAACAGCAAGCGGATCAGGTTCAGGAACAGAAAGCCCTAAGGAGAGGCAGACTTGGAGGGCGCTCACTCCCCAGAGCACCCTCGCGCTCCAGCCAGGCCTGCGGAATGCAAGGCTTGCAGAGGGCCGAGAGGATGGATGCGCTAAGATGCTGCATTTGCACGTGGAAGCTCAGGGAGTGAACTCATGACTGAGGCTCCAAGAGAAAATGCCTAATTCTGCCCCTCCCAAATGGAATTATCAACACCCAACCTAACTGAAGGATTGGGAGACACGATGCCCAAGTAATTTTGTGCTTGTCCCAGAAAAGGTCCCCTGAAGTGAGTCTGCTCCGGCTCTTGTCTGATGTGGACAGACGTCCTTCAGGGCTGGTGCTTCCCATGCCCCTGTTTCTGACTCCAGCCCACCAGGATGCGCCACACCCAATTGCACAGCCAGTGGCCCATCGTTACAGGAAAAGCACAGCCTGAAGCCACTCTTCCCTACTGTTCGGAGATATCCCACTGCACAGCCAATCACCTCTTGTGAGCCGGAGCAGTGGACTTATTAAAAGGGAGGCAGGGCGAAGTTGCAGAGAAATATGCTCAGGCCGTGAGCACAACCCCCAGAAGAGAGACCGACTGACCGAGCTGCCCCCCGACGGCCAGCGAAAGGTAGCTCCTGAAGAAGGAAGCAGCAGCCAGTTCCAGAAGCTGAGCTGCAGATGCAAGGTTCACCCAGGTTTGCAGAGAAGCCCAGACACGGTGGCTGCTGAGGGGCAATGAAGTGAGATACCCCCAATATTTTTCATCAGAGGTAAAGTTGAAGAAGCCCCCTCCTCTTTTTACCACTTTCAAAGACACATCAAGGCGGGCTGTCCCGGAGGGGTCTTTTCATCAGGGTGGAGGCCGTTTTGGAGCCAACTGGGCATATTGGAATTCTCAGCAGATCTGGGGCTTCCTCCCAAAATTAGGTCTCCAAGGTAGCTTTCTACCCCTCCAGCTCCTGTCTTTTTTCCCTCCTGTTTCCAAATGAAAGGGGGCTGTAGCTGCCACCATTTCCTCTCCTAAGCATGCCAATGAGGTTTTCTTAGAAAAGCAGGTGAGCCCAAGTATGGGGGCTATACTTGCTTGAGAGTGTGCCAGCCTGCCTCGCATTCATTTTAGCAAAGAATGTAAAATAAAACGAGAGGAGAGGCGGCCACCCACGAGGCACCAAGCACAGTGTCTGCTGGCAGCTTGAGGTCAACGCTCGGCACATAGCCCGACTTTTAAGGCGACTGGGTTTCATTCTCCTTGGCTGTCTGGGGAGCCCGGTCTTAGGGTAATTTGTAGTCTCTGAGCCATCCAGACTCTGGAGCTGCAGCTGTAATTTCTTTCACACATGTTGGCATCAGCTGGGGCGAGAAGTTGCAGCCGAAAGACTCTTCTACTCCCAACCTCCCACCTCCACGGCACAGGGCGGCCTCTAACGAAATGGACTTCCTTGGAAAGGTGTAGCATGGAATAAGCTCAGTAAGAGGCATAGCTCCATGTCACAACCGAAGTATCCAAGAAAGACCAGAGAATATGAAAAACCATGCAAAGATTGCAGTGGTGGAAAATGGGATCGCATATAGCAGTTCAAAAAGTGCCTGGACCAAACCCATACAAACAAAGCAAACCAGCTCCAGGAAACCTCTCACTTCCGTTCCATTAGGATTTTGCGTTATAATTCACCACATCTAAAAAGCCTGAGATTGGAGAACATTATTCTAAGCGAGGAGCTCTTCAGGGCCTTTGCCAAGACTTTTCTTCAGGAGACCCTTCCACATGCGGCAGAAGATGTAGCCAAGTGGGCAGCCGCAAATACCTCCTTATTTTCTCTGAGCTGTTCCTAACCTTCCAAGTCCCCATGCCTGATTAACCTCCAGTCCCACGGCAGAGGAAAGCCTCAGAGTGGACAGTTTCCACCTAACCTTCACAGCTGGGGTCCTCTATCTAGGAGAGAGAGAACAGACACGGGAAGGTTTATTTTTCAGACAGAGCTTCGACAGAATCTCACTCCCATTTTCTGCAGAGGCAGGGGCAGAAAAGGTCCTGATGTTGTTTCTGGGGTAGGAGGGACAATTTCTTCCCCAGTTTGGGAATGACATGGCAGAAAGACAAGCCAAGGAAAGAACAGCTAAGAAAGGGAGGAGAGAGATGTGATACTGTACAATTATTTGCAGATGCCAATACCCTATAATACACATTTTCCCCTTTTCCTGCCAAGGCCTGGGTAAGACTGGACGTGCTGTCTCCACTTATAGAAAATAGATCTTCAGGGTAAGACCAGGGTTTTTATTTTATTTTAGAGCTGCTGTTTGCTATGTGGTGCAGCAGCCATTTCTGTGGTCTCCCCATCTTCCTGGGACTCAGGACTGGAAGGATGGGACTTGCCCTGTTGCTGAGGAGCTTTAGCAAACCCAGTGGAATTACACCGTGGACTCTGGCAGCTTGAGGAAAAAGAACGAGACTGGTGATCCCCAACTGGGACTGTTTTGGGACTGGGTGAAGATGAACCGAACTTACCCCTCTGAGGGAAGAGAGGAGGAAGGGGATGGGTCCTGCTTACCTAGCCTGTTGAATGTGAGCTTTTTCCCGACAATTCGGGAGAGAGCTGAATAGGGGATAGGATAGAGATGAGTTTGGTTGGAATGTGGGGTGAGAGGCAGGTGAGTTGTCCAAGCCACAGGCACTAAATGCTAGGTAAAAGCACTGGGTGTTGGGGTTTTGTTTCTCCCACATTTGATGGGATGGGTTGGGGAGTTTGAGATGGGTGAGGTCGTTCATTGGCATTGGATGCAGGATCATCAATTTGCTGATGATATTCGGCTGTACATCTCCACCCTAGGCCAGACTAGTGATGCCATTCAGGTGCTTACCCAGAGCCTAGAAGCTGTGAGAATCTGGATGGGGAAGAGCTGGTTGCAACTCAGCCCTAGCAAGATGGAGCAGCTCCGGGTCTTTGGGTCCCCTGGATCTGGAGAGTTATCATCTTTAACACTGACAGAATAGAGTTGATGCACAATTTGGGGGTCCTCCCAGACTTGTAGCTTCTGTTCTAGGAGCAAGTGGCAGCCATGGCTAGGGGGCTTTTGCACAAATCCATCTTGTATGCCAATTGCATGCATTCCTGGCCTGGGAGCCACTGTTTACGGTCACTCATATCTTACCGACTTCCCAGCTGGACTACTGCAATGCACTCTACATGGGGCTGCCCTTAAAAACCAGCCGGAAGTGTCAGACCTGTCCAGAATGCAGGGGTTTGTCTCTATTGCGCTGGTTCCCAGTTACCTTCCAGGTGCAATACAAGATGCTGGTTATCTCCTTTAGAGCCCTGAATGGCACAGGGCCAGGCTACGTGCAGTATCACTTCTTCCTGAGGGAATCCGCCTGTCCCACCAGATCTGACAGGTCCCCTCTATCAAACAGTGTCATCTGGTGGGGCTTAGGAAGCATGTCTCCCAGGGAGTGGTGCCCACTCTATGGAACAGCCTTCATCCTGTGATCCAGCAGGCCTCTACTCTCTTTGAGTTCAGTTGAGCCCAACACATGGGCAGTTGGCTGTTTGTTTTGGTGCCTGGTTGGTGTATGATGGTTTTTAATTGGGGGGGGGGGTTATATTTTTTAGTATATTATATGAGATTGATTGTTGGTAGCGGAGGGAAGGAGGGAGGAAGGAAGGTAGGCCGGTCCCCACTTTGGGATCTCTGGATGTGATTATGGGCCAAGAAAGATTTGCTGATCCCCAAAGTCAGGACCAGGAAGAGGGAGATAGTGACACTGACCAACGGAAGGAAGATGGCTGTAGTTCCTTCTTCATGCCCATCTTTCCTTGTTTTGAGTCCATCTGCAAAAGGCTTGCTGCGTTACTTTAATCCTGCTACCACAGCCCCCAAGACAAATTAGGAGACATCAGCACTAGTCCCCTCTCTGGTTTCATACTTGTTGCAGAAGCACAGGAACTAATGGGAACTGAGATAAGGCATATAGCAGATCTTCTGGTTTTGACTCTGTGTTCCAGTTCTTGAGCCAGCAGGACTCTGAATGGATGTTACCTCCCCTTTTTAATTCAGCATGGCCTATAAGACCAGTCCTGCCACCCAAGTATCTACTGGGGTGTCTTGAGGTCTAGCACTGCCTCCAGGAAAATGCATTTCTTGACGGCCTAGTGGGTTTCATGCCTTGCAGTTCCAAAGCCACCCACTTTGATTGCACACCCTTAGTAAATCCCCCAGGAAATCAGAAACAGATAGTGGGAACACCTCTGCTGTGGGAGGGAGGCAGCTGAATCAGGTTTCATCAGGCTAGAGTCTAGCAGACTTTCCCAAGTTGTGGACAGTTTAATGTTTGGAAAAGGCTGGTGGATTTGGAGCCTGGCTGTTGGTCCCCCACTTCACCTAGAAACAAATCCTGCTCCTTGATGTATCACTGGTCCTGGGAGACCTATGAGGAACTCTTCCCCACTCGGTGGTGCTTTTGCCTTCCAGCATCAGTCCTGCGCAATGGACTATACAAAGGAGGCTACTAATTAAGAGGACGAAGGGGAAGGAAAGCCAGGGGCTGCCTCCCTCCTTGCAGGCCACCCTGGGCAGGGAGTTCCAGAGGGCTGCTTCCTGCCTTTTGCCGCACTCCCAGGCCCATTGCGATCCAGCGCGTGGTCTCAGGGGTGTATGGGATAGCAGGGGCCCTCTTGGGGATGGAAACAGCCGAATAAGCCCAGAGCCTCATTGCCCAACTCCCTACAGGAGCAATGGTGAGTCTGCCAGAGGCTGCGTTTGAGCAGGCCTTGTGGTTAGCAGCCACAGCTTTGGTTGTGCTTCTCTGTAGGGAACATGGTAGGGATTCAAGAGGGCGCCCCTCATGCCATTAGGGGTGTCCTCTGATCTGTTCATGAGCAGCAAGTTGCCATCTATGTGTTTGCTCTCCATGGTTCCTCTGTAAGCTACTTAGGTGAAAGGAAAAGGGAAAGCAAAACACAAGGTCCTGTTGCATGAACGGCTGGTAGAGCTGGTGAGTCTGTGTGCCCTCTGGAGCAAGGCAGGGCCAGAATGGGGAAAGGGGGCATGGCCATTCCCCCATGGGAAGCAACTTCAGAGGTTTTCTGGCCCTGCTTCTGGAGCAAGCTGGACAAAGATACCCACCGTAGGAGGCTCTCCTTTAAGGGTCAAGAGGCCCGATCAAAGCCAGAGCCGAGGAGAGGGATGTGGCAGAAGCAAATATTCCACAGCCAGGAAGAGGACCTCACATATCACTGAAATAGGCAGCTCACCCAGTTCAAGTCTGGCTTCAAGACCTTTGCACAAACTAGCATTCAAAAAGCAATTAGCCTGTTATTCTTCCTCCCACGCATTTATTTAATTAGGAATTTTATGCCGAATTTCCAATGGAAACTACTCAAGTTCTCTCTTTCAATCATGGATTTCGCACCAAAACATCCACTCTCCCCTGCTCTTCACACTGTGCAAGAGAGATCCAGCCCACCACAACCCACTGCTGCTTGGCCCCTGCCCCCAGCTGTCTCCCAGCTTGCCTTCCAGACCTCCAGGGGATCCCTGACAAAAGGCAAAGAGGCTCTCCCCCGAATGGTTGCTTCCTGGAGATGAATGGAAGTAACAGCTATATAGTATAGCGATTAATGTTAGATGTTAGATAGAGATAATATTAATTGTATATGTATGCTGTTATAAGTTGTACCTTGAGGGCCGCCCAGAGTTCCCCATTGAGGGGAGATGGGCGGAGAATAAATCCAATGTAGTACAGTAATACCTCGGTTCACGAACGCTTCTGTTCACGAACAATTCGGTTCACGAACAGCACCATTCACAAAATTTTGCTTCTGTCCGCGAACTCCGCATCGGGTGACGAACATGACCCGCGGCCATTTTCCCTGCTGTGACACGTGGTCGTGGCTTCCTGTAGGGAGGGGGACTCTCCCTCCAAACAATAACCGCCTCCCCACCTGCCTTCCTGTCCTCCACGCCAGAAGTCAGCTCAAGCAAGGTTAGTGTTCTCTCTCTTTATACTGTACCGTACTGTACTGTACTGTGTTTCATATTTTTGTGGTTTTAAAAAAAATACATATGGTTCAGAACAGATTAACCGTATTTACATTGAACCTTATGGGAAAATTTGATTCGGTTCATGACCAATTTGGTTCGTGACCAGAGTCGTGGAATGAATTAAGTTTGTGAACCAAGGTACCACTGTAGTAGTAGTAATAACAGCAACAACAGGTTTTCTGGACAGGCCCAGCTTGCCTGATGCCAGCAAGACCAAACACTTCTATCTAGGGTGCATGCCCAGGATGCTGGGAAGGAAACCAAGCATCTGTAGGGAATGCTCCTTTGAAGACGAGCTGCTCGGGTCAAACGCTGCCTGACAAAATTATTTCTGGGCTTGAGTCTCTTGCCACCCAAGCAGCCGCGTCTGCTGCTGGCCAGAAGCTTCAAGAGCTATGCGATAACAGCCCCCAAGCGAGCCAGCCCCGTGGGAAGGGAAAGGCTACACAAGCGTCCAGTTCTAGTGATCTCTTTCCTCATCCCAGCCAGATTCTTAGTTCTTTTTTCTCATGTAGTGCTGGAAAACGAGTTGCCAGCTCACCACGACAGGACATATGCAACTGGGTCTTTGAAACAAGACAGCACTTCAAGTTCAGGTCACTCAGAACAGAAAGGAGGAAGAGGAAGAGGAGGATCATCCAATCAAAGCTTCGGTGGGAAAAATGGCAGCACTCGCTCAGGAACAGTTATACAGGGAGAAAGGAACCAGCGGTCTTCATTCTTTCAGAAAAAGCTGGAAAGCTCCTCAAAAGCTGATTGGGGGCCTTGCCAAGTGCAGGGGCAATGGTGCAGGGGCCCCCCACTGCAGCAAGAAGAACCTGCCAGTCCAAACAGGTGCAGAAGGGAACTGGAATGGCCTCCCTCCCCCCGCCCCCAGGAGGCCCCACCCCAGCACGCAACTTCTATGAGGGAGACGCTTACCTGGCTTGACGCTCCCATCTGAGTAGCCTGGACTTGGGAAGCAGCCTGCTGCTGCTGCTGCTGCTGCTGCTGCTGCTGCTGCTGCTGCTGCTGCTGCTGCTGCTGCTGCAAAGCTCTGACCTTACGGAATAAAACCAAGAGTGGGTTCCGCAAAGCTCAGTCACACAGCCATCTATCAAACATGCAGGAACTCCCTGCCTGCCTCTTTCCCAACTGAGCCCTGAACCGGTGACGCAGCCTGATTCCTATGGAGTCTGCCAATAGCTTGCCAAGGCCCTCTCTGAAGGATTTGTTTCAGGCCTGCTACCAATTTAGGAATCCCATAGGGTGAGCTTGGATGGACAGCATGCAGATTCCATGAGCAGAAACGTCAACACTGCTGGAAGAAGCCCGGCAGGTCCTCTGCCTATTGTGGAGGACACCAAATTCATCTGGCTGGCTTGATTTGAAAACACTGAGAGAGATGCCTGAGTTTACCAATCCTTGTACCTAGAAACTGTTGCTCACAAATATGAATCTGTTATTAAAGCACAGGGATTCATGCCCATTACTTTTCAGTATGAGAAGTGTTATGCAAAGGCTATGAAGAAATATGCAAAAAAAAAAAAATTAAAGGCAGGAGATAAGAAAAAAAGAAAATATAGCTACATCAACACCACTTATATTCCTCCATACCTCTTTACTTCGCAAACCAATCTTGCTTTCACCACATACTACTTCATACTTTTATTATTTGTCTCATCTCTTTTTGTAAAACACATCAACTCAGTAAAACCACCTTTCTTGGTCTTTCCTCATTTTGCTCCTCATTCATTCCCTCTATATGATCAAATACTTGTTTCATATGGTCACTCACTTTTGTATTCAGATTCATTCAAGACCATTAATTTTTGACCTTGTCTTTTATTCTCTTACCACCACATTCCTACTGTTCTCAGCTTACTTTTACGTTCCTCCTGATATATCCAACTGTCATTTTCCATATAATAAAATGGGCAGAGGCAGGGTCTTAAACATAGCTAGTTTTTGCTTTTTTCAACATTCAGTTTTTGCAATAGACTGTATACTACCTGCTTTTTACTAGTATTTGAATTTCTCTATTTTCTCATATTTAGGAAACATTTTCTCATCTACCTACTCTATTTTTTTTGTAACATATATACAACTTGCAACTGTTCACTCCATTTTCCCTGTCAAACACATCTACCCCACTCTTTAATACACTGATTTTCAAATCTGTTGTTCTCTGTTGTATCATATTATCTATTAAACATTTGCTGAAAATCATTCAGGTTCTTAACCAATAAGCTATACATCCTTGTCTCTATCAAATACGCTTCTATCACCACAAACATTTCATATACATTTAATCCATAAGTATATTATCCAACCAAGGGGACACCCATGCCGTAGTGCTAAATACTGAACCATTTGATAAGCATTTCATTTACTTTTACTAAGTTTTATTTTCATAAAATGCCGTTCTTAATCACATTCAGCAACAAATCTTAAACTCCACATTCTCGCAAAACATTCTGAATTCAAGCCTATTCACTTTATCATATGCATTAACATTTCTCTACATATACCATCTAAATCTGCAGCCTTACAATTTCTCAACCCCTTCACGTTTATGGCTTCCTTTTCATCATTTTTTTAGATGCTAGCATTTATAGCATCCACTTCTTGACATCAATACCATTTCCCTACAGAGTTCTAAAACATTCTTTCCAGCTTTCTCTTTCTTTCAGCTGCATTCCAAATAGTTTCATCAGTTTTTTTGGTTCCATTCACTCTGTTGAAGTCTTCTTGTTTAGCCTTTTTCCCGCTTTCAAAACTTATTTTTAATTTCCATCAAAACTGTTCTGCATTTTCTCTGCCTCTTTTAATCTTAACCATTTCCTTGCTCTCTTTGACTATTCTACATTACTGGTTTTAGAAGCATCTGGGACACAGGTAATCAGTGGTATGCCATTCTTGGGAATCTGGTTGAAGACTGTTTCCAAGGCTGAAGACTCGTGTATCATCTTAGTCTCTTAATGCTATTCCAATAAGAACAATATGGGTGGGCTGTTTAGGGTATCCTTGGGGATGCACAGGAACCTTTTTACTGAATTTAGTGTTTAAAAGGGCAAGTATAGGAAACAGATGGATGTACAGTCATTACCAAGGAGATATGTGATTAAGTAGCTAACGCTTGAAGAATGAAAATTCAAAATGGGAGAAAGGGGAGACTCTGGAACAGACTATTAAGCAGTCAGTTTGCAAGTATTTAGGAAAAAAATGCACTGTTTGGCAGAGCCAACGTGGCTTTATCAAAAATAAATCATGCCAAACCGAGTTCATCTCATTTTTAAAAGGGTGATCAGTTTCGTTGACCACTGGAATGTAGTGGACTCTGACATCACCAATGCATTTGAGAAAGTGTCCCATGAGAACCTAGTAGAGAAGACTGTAACATATGGGCTAAACTATGCTACGATTAGATGGACAGAAAGCTCATGAAACAATCATACCCAGTGAGCATGCATCAATGGCTTCATGTCAAGCTGGAGAAAAGTGTCAAGTGGCATGTTGCAGGACTATTTTGGTTTCTAGAGGGAGTGGGAGACTTATTCAAATAAGACCGCCTGAGGCGCAGTCCACCTCACTCTCCCAGCCTTCTGGAAGTTAGCTATCCCAGATGGCCTGGGGGCCTGATGGGGGCTCACGTTGTTGGAACTGGCTGGTGGGATAATCAATACTGTTCCTCCCATCATCTTGAGTTGTATATAGTCTTTTTATACAGTATTGTTATTAGCTACTTTTAATATGGATTTTTATATTTTCATTGTTTTTACTGTTTTGGATTTTCATTGTGAGCTGCCCAGAGTTACCTTCTGGGGGAGATGGTTGGCATATAAATTTAATAAATAAGTAAATAAATAGATACGTTAAGCATATTGGAGGCTTAACATATCAATTCCCTTTGTTTCCCACCAGCCATTAGCAGGAAACCAAACTGCTGATTTGGATGTTTTGCTGCCAAAAATAGCAATGTGTATAATTTGGGGAATTCTAGAAATGGCAGAAGAAAAGGGGGGACAAATACAGCATATCTCTGAGGTATCTCAAGGGGAAGTGTCGCTGACTCAGCATTTCAGAAATGGCACTGAAGAACAGCAACAGAAGGTGATCTGAACCCGCCCAGATCCTCCTTCCGGCAACTCCTCAAAGACTG
Organism: Python bivittatus; assembly: GCF_059951505.1. Lineage (NCBI taxonomy): Eukaryota > Metazoa > Chordata > Lepidosauria > Squamata > Pythonidae > Python > Python bivittatus. Next base: position 547,386 of record NW_028277070.1, on the reverse strand, counting down.
CCACTGAGGGAGCCTCTTGCCACCCCCCACCCCGGCTGAGCAGCAGGGGATGCAGCTGGGCACTTACCTGCATGGCTTTTAACTGCTGGGGCAGGATGGCCATGGACATGACCTGGCCAGGGATCTGCCCCGGAACAGTCTGTGCCTGGGAAACCATGGGCTGGGGTGGAAGCGACGGGGGTGGGCCCTGGGCCACTTGCTGCTGCATCTGTTGTGGTGGTGGGGGCTGCGGCGGCGGTTGCTGCTGCTGCTGCTGTTGGGCCTGAGCAGCCTGAGCGGCCTGCTGCTGCAGCTGTTGCTGCATCTGAGCAATTCGCTGCAGTTGCTGCTGCTGCTGCATCTAAAGCAAGAAGTGCAGGAGAAGAGGAAGGCCAGTGGTCAGGGAAGAAGGGAAGAGCAGCAGAAAGGCCCTGGGGAGGCTTAGCTGCCCCATGGGCTTACCAGCACCAGCATTCCGGGAGGATTCCCAAGCCTCCACACCAAGCCCAGAGTCCACCTGATCCGTCATCTCTGCAGTCAGGAGCAGAGACAAAGCACTACGGCCACCTATGGAAGCATAGGCCCCCTTTCCCTCGGGCTCTCTGGGAGGAGCAGAGAAGGCTCAGCCAGAGCTATCTCCTCAGAGGAGCCGGCCCAGCCCCTTCGCGGGATACCCACCCCAGGAGCCAGCCTGGCTGGCCCTTGGCCACCAGATCCCTCCCCCAGGTTCTTGCTGCTGGGCAAGAGAGGGGGACGCTGAAGCCTTTGCTCTCACCTGCTGCTGGCTTTGCTGATGGAGCTGTAACTTCAGCATTTGTTGCTGCTGCTGCTGCTGGACCACCTGCATTTGCTGCTGCGCTACAGCTGCTGCCTGTTGCTGCTGCTGCTGCTGCACTTGGAACTGCTGCTGCTGCTGCATTACTGACTGCTGGGTCTGGAACTGCTGCTGCTGCTGCTGCAGAGCTGCCTGCTGCTGCTGCTGCTGCTGGAACTGCTGCTGCTGCTGTTGCGCCATCTGCTGCAACTGGAGCTGGGCTGAGGAGACAGCGGCAAGGAGCTACGTGCTGAAAGGCCCTGGGGACCCAGATACACGTCTACGGACGTCTCTGTCTCCTGCACAAATGGGACCCTCCTCCTTTTGCTGCTGCCTCCTACCTGGATTTTACAGCCTTTGGGCGTCATTCATATATATATATGAATTCATATATATATATATATATATATATATATATATATATATATATATATAAATCATTCATTCATTCATTCATTCATTCATTCATTCATTCATAACTGCACTCTTCTGGACAGGGAGCTCTGAGGTTGTTCCTGGGATCTGCTGGAGTCACTCTTTCAGCTTTAGGAGTCACAGCCCCAAGGGCTCCTACCACCACTGGGATCAATTTGGCTGTTACTTTCCACATCCTCTCTATTTCCTTCTTCAGGCCCTGGTACTTCTCCAGCTTCTCATGCTCCTTCTTCCTGATGTTGCTGTCACTTGGCACTGCTACATCTATCACTACTGCTGTCTTCTGGTCTTTGTCTACTACCATGATGTCTGGTTGATTGGCCAGTACCTGCCTGTCTGTGTGGTTCCGGAAGTCCCACAGGATCTTAGCCCTGTTATTCTCCATGACCTTCTGTGGAATCTCCTATCTGGACTTGGGCGGGTCTAGCCCATACACTGTGCAGATGTTCCTGTATACAATGCCAGCAACTTTGTTGTGCCGTTCAGTGTATGCTCTTCCTGCCTGCATCTTACACCTTGCCGCTATGTGTTGGACTGTCTCTAAGGCCTCTTTGCACAATCTGCCCCTTGGGTCCTGTCTAGTGTGGTAGACCCTGCTTCTATGGGTCTGGTGCTTAGTGCCTATTCTTGTGCTGCTATGATCAGTGCCTCAGTGCTGTCTTTTACTCCAGCCCTTTCCAGCCACTGATAGGATTTCCTAATGCCAGCCACCTCAGCTATCTGTCAATGGTACATCCCATGCAGAGTCTTGTCTTACCATGGTACTTCCGCCACTTGAGCTTCCTTCCATGTCTGCTGCTGCCTCAGGCATTCTCTCAGCAGCTCATCTTTGGGTGCCATTTTACTGATATACTCCTGGATGCTCCAGGTTTCATCCAGGACAGTGGCTTTGACACTCATCAGACCTCGCCCACCCTCTTTGCGGCTGGTGTACAATCTCTGGGTGTTGGACTTGGGGTGGAAACCTCTGTACATTGTGAGGAGCTTCCGGGTCTTCACATCGGCAGCATCCATATCCTCCTTTGGCCAGCTTACTATACCGGCAGGGTATCTGATGACTGGCAGGGCATACATGTTGATGGCATGGATCTTGTTCTTCCCATTGAGCTGGCTCTTCAGGACCTGTCTTATCCTTTGGCGGTACTTGGATGTTGCTGTCTTCCTTGCCTCCCCATCGTGGTTCCCATGTGACTGTGGGATACCAAGGTATTTATAGCTGGTCTCTATGTCTGCTATGTGGCCCACTGGTAGTTCCACTCCATCGGTCTTAACTACCTTCCCTCTCTTTACTATCATCCTGACACACTTCTCCAGTCCGAATGACATCCCAGTGTCCTCACTGTAGATCCGTGTCAGGTGAATCAGTGAGTCAATATCTCGGTCACTCTTAGCATACAGCTTTATGTCATCCATGTGGAGGAGGTGGCTGATGGTGATTCCACTCTTGAACTTGTACCCATATGCAGTCCTTGTGATTATCTGGCTAAGGGGGTTTAATCCTATGCAGAACAGCAGTGGGGACAGTGCATCACCTTGGTATATGCCGCACTTGATGGCCACTTGTACAAGCTGTCTTGAGTTGACTTCCAGTGTTGTCTTCCACAGTCCCATTGAGCTCTTGAGGAAGGTCCTTAGTGTCCTGTTGACTTTGTATAGGCACTCACAGATCCATGAGTCGTAGGCTTTCCTGTAGTCAATCCAGGCTGTGCTCAGATTGGTCTGCCTAGTCCTTGAGTCTCGGGCGACTGCTCTCTCTATGAGCAACTGGTGTTTTGAGCCTCTGGTGTTGTTCCCAATACACATGTGAGCTGTGCTTATGGACTGGCCCATATGGTCTTGTAGCTTGGTGGCTAGGATGCCTGATAGAACTTTTCATGTTGTGGGGAGGGTACATTTTGTATGTATGTATGTATGTATGTATGTATGTATGTATGTATGTATGTATATTCATTCATTCATTCATTCATTCATTCATTCATTCATTCATTCATTCATTCATGTATATATGAAAAATTAGAAACTTTAATAAGATAAAAACTAACAGAAACTAATACAGAACAAAGATAAGAGGAAAAAAAAGAAAAAGATAAAGTCAAAACTGCAAAAGAAAAGAAAGAAAATATAAAGAAATAGCTTCCGATTTCCTTTACAGCAGTTATAAGTGTAAGCATAGATTTACCTCTTACTCTATGGTTAAACATTAACTCTCTGCTTGAAACAGAAGAACAAGTGAAAGAATGTATGATGAAGTGGGCTAAAAATTTTGGTTATAGTATATAAATGGAAGAATGGAAGAATATGTGAAAGAACTGAAATTTACATTATGTTACAATCTTAAAGAGAATTTTTATAAAATGATGTGCCATTGGTATATGTCACCAGAGAAATTGCCTAAAATGTATAAAGGCACTTCAAATTTACGTTGGAAATGTGAACAACAAGAAGGGACATTTTATTATGCTTGGTGAACATGCAAAAAAGCCAGAAAGTTTTAGATTCAAATACATACACTAATTTAAAAGATTTTAAAAATCAATATACAATTGAAACTGGAGCCTCTTCTTTCGGAACTGATGGACAAACAGTTGGAAAAGCTATGGAACTTTGTTTTTATACATGATAACTGCAGCAAGATTACTATATGCACAAAGTTGGAAGGATTTGATACTACCCACAATGGAGGAATGGATGGTGAAGATGATGGAATTTGCTGAGATGGCCAAATTGACTTCTCTGATCAGAGAAAAGACATTTATCTACAATTACTGTTGACTAGAAACCCCTTATAGACTTTTTGCATGAAACAGAAAAAAATGAACTTATGATTTATGGTTTTGGTGATTAGAAAAAATAGATTATAGCCTTTGGGCTTCTGAAAGGCAGACAGAGCCCTTGGTGAGAAAAGCGAATTTTAGATCTCAATGGGCAAAGGGACAGACCTCACATCTCTGCTATCACAAGTGCACAGGTCCACCTCTTACTACGCCCAATATTTTTATCAGATCCTTGTGCCTCACAGAGAAGGGCATTTATTTTGGCACATTTAGAAGCTTTACTTTCAATGGTGCTGATGGAGAGAATAATTACTCCTTATCAACATCACTTATGCATATGTTCGGACACAGAAACTGAAACAGCCCCACAGGCACTCCTGAAATGTCCTGTCATTCCTGGAGGAGGGAGCCAATCTCTCATCCAGTGGTAAATTATTCACACTGATCCCGATCACGTGCTTCCTATTAAATAAGCAGGACTATAAAGTCTCCAGAAAACTAGCCAAATTTTTGGCAGTAGCAACAGCAGTTAGAAACCATGGGATTTGGACATAACCTAGATATGCTTAGCTTCCACTGTGAACAGGTCTTTTATGCAAGACATGTTGTATTTTAACTCTGTTTTTCTTAATCTACACTTATATCTATATCTATATCTATATATCTATATATATATGAGAGAATATATGTATACATACATACCTAATGTGTGTGTGTGTCTTTCTATATGTAATTATACCCATAAAGTTTTATATATAAAACTATATGAAGATGTAATTTTGTATGCTAAGAGTGTATGCTAAGAGTGAATGAGACATCGACTCGCTGATCCACCTGACATGGATCTACAGTGAGGACATTGGGATGTCATTCGGACTGGAGAAGTGTGGCCAGATGGTAGTAAAGAGAGGGAGGGTAGTTAAGACCAGCGGGCCACATAGCAGACATAGAGATCAGCTACAAGTACCTTGGTATCCCACAGTCACATGAGAACTACGATGAGGAGGCAAGGAAGACAGCAACATCCAAGTACCACCAAAGGATAAGACAGGTCCTGAAGAGCCAGCTCAATGGGAAGAACAAGATCCATGCCATCAACACGTATGCCCTGCTAGTCATCAGATACCCTGCTGGTATAGTGAGCTGGCCAGAGGAGGACATGGAGGCTGCCAATGTGAAGACCCAGAAGCTCCTCACAATGTACGGAGGTTTCCACCCCAAGTCCAACACCCAGAGATTGTACACCAGCCACAAAGAGGGTGGGCGAGGTCTGATGAGTGTCAAAGCCACTGTCCTGGACAAAACCTGGAGCATCCAGGAGTACATCAGTAAGAAGGTGCCCAAAGATGAGCTGCTGAGAGAATGCCTGAGGCAGCAGCAGTCATGGGAGGAAGTTCATGCAGAGGAAGTGCCATGGTAAGACAAGACCCTGCGTGGGATGTACCATCGACAGATAGCTGAGGCGGCTGACATTGAGAAATCCTACCAGTGGCTGGAAATGGCTAAACTAAAATACTGTGATGGAATGGAATTATGAAGGCCAGGCTCAGGGAGATAAGCATTTTCCTAGCTCGCCGCAGGAGCGTGGGAACTACAAGAGGATGAGACTGGCACCTCCCTGAAGAATTCACACTGTTGTGGCTGGCTGACTTGGGACCTGGGGTTTCAGTCTGGGAAGATTCTTGCTAGAGGTTGTAGCTAATAAACATAGCTGAACTGATTTTGCATTGTCTCTTGGAGTTCCTTGGGCTAGGTCTGACATCAATCTTCCCAGACTGAAACCCCAGGTCCCAAGTCAGCCAGCCACAACAGTGTGAATTCCTCAGGGAGGTGCCAGTCTCATCCCCTTGTAGTTCCCACACTCTTGCGGCGAGCTAAGAAAATGCTTATCTCCCTGAGCCTGGCCTTCATTATTCCATTCCATCACAAATACTGCACTATGAGGCACTGATCATAACAGCACAAGAACAAACACTAAGCACCAGATCCATAGAAGCAGGGGTCTACCACATCAGACAGACCCAAGGTGAAGACCGTGCAGAGAGGCCTCAGAGATAGTCCAACACATAGCGGCAGGGTGTAAGAGGCAGGCAGGAACAGCATACACTGAACGGCACAACAAAGTTGCTGGCACTGTGTACAGGAACATCTGCACAGTGTATGGGCTAGACCCGCCCAAGTCCAGATGGGAGATTCCACAGAAGGTCATGAAGAATAACAGGACTAAAATCCTGTGGGACTTCCAGATCCAGATGGACAGGCAAGTACTGGCCAGACAACCAGACATCGTGGTACCAGGACCAAGGACCAGAAGACAGTGGTAGTGATAGATGTAGCAGTGTCAAGTGACAGCAACATCAGGAAGGAGGAGTATGAGGAGCTGGACAAGTACCAGGGCCTGAAGGAAGAACTAGAGAGGATGTGGAAAGTCAAAGCCAAAGTGGTCCTCGTGGTGGTAGGAGGCCTTGGGGCTGTGACTCCTAAGCAGGGAGAGTGGCTCCAACAGATCCCAGGAACAACACCAGAGCTCTCTGTCTAGAAGAGTGCAGTGCTAGGAACAGCTAAGATATTGTGCAGAAGCCTCAAACTCCCAGGCCTCTGGTAGACGGACCGAGATTGAGGAAGACACATACCACCCATAGGGGTGAGAGGGGATCTTTTTATATATACGTCCTGAATAGATGGCACCATACTATCTTGCTTAACTCGTTTAAGCCAATAACTTTCTAGAGTTCTCTCCCTTTTTCCATTATTCCCAATACCTTTGTGCAATATAACCAAAATACTGTTTTGAAACCTTGTTAAGGTTGTATTTAGCAGAGACCAAAGATCTCTATTGGTCTGGAAAGGGATAAAGTTGTAATAAAGCTATCATAATTCATTAGCTTTCTCCTCTGAAAATTTAACTGAACTCAGTTGTTCTTTTTCAGATGAAGTGTAAGCAATAACATTACATCATATAAATGGTTTTGGTGCCCAACAAAGAGACCTCTTCCATTTGCTCCTCAGAACATGGAGGACTTTCACGTTTCCATTTAAATGCTGGCAGGATTTGATCCCCAGTCCACAGCAGGGGCAATTTGTACAAGAAGCTGAAAATCAATGCAATAAATAGTGGGAAGGTGCGCAATATCAGGATGCTTTATCCTGGACTCCTGAGCGGGGGCAGCCCTTCTCTTGTGAAAATAAATGCCGATTCACCCAAGAGCAAGAAATTCATTCTTGCCCTCTGTTAGAGAATTGAATGGGCTGTGTTTTTTGGCAAGGCTCCCCCTTTCTTCCCTATGCCTCCACAGCTCTACATTCAGAGCCCTGGGGAGAAAGCCCCCCAAACCAATCGTGCACATTTCTGTTTCAGGCTCTGGGAAAGGCCCAACCTGTCCAGAGGGAGCTGTTCCCTGAAGAGGCGGGGGCGCGCACCAAACACTTACTTGGCTGGGTGGCTGGAGGGATGTTTGGGATGCCATGAGAGGCCAGTCCAGCAGATCCTGGAGGCTGCTGCCCTGGAAGATTCATTGCCTGCCCCATGGGGGGGCCAAGCCCGCTCATCCCAGCCAGTGAGGTCCCCTGAGAATGAGGATTCATCCCTATGGCCCCTGCTCTTGCTGGCGGACCACCAGTCAGATTCTGCAGGGCATTCATTGGATCTGGGGAGAAAAAACAGACAGGCACATCTGCTCTGCTCTGCTCACGCAGCTGAAGACACGCCCGCTTCACGTGAAGCTCCACCTGCCTCGGCAGAAAAGGCATTGACCCACCCAGGCTCTGATTACAGAAGTGGAACAGAAGTGTTCCGGCATCCTCTTGGAGCTTGAAGAAGGGGCAGGGTGGGGAGTGTCAGAAAGCATTTTTCAGAACCTGTTTCCTCTTTTCACAAAATCTTCCTCCTTCATGGAAGTTCCAAATGCCATCCAACTGCCTTAAGCAGCCCAGAGTACATACCCCTCCACCCTCGCCTTCGGTTTCTGGCTGTGGCACACAGGAAGAGGCCCTAGGAAGTGTCACTACAAGAGGAAGGTGACAAAGAGTTGTTCCTTACCACTGACGGAGGCCAGGGACTTCTTGTTGTCTAGGAAATAAAAAGTTTAACAGGTTGTACACACAGATTTAGTGAACAACAGATTGGGGCAACAGGACTTCTGCTGGGAAACACAGGTCTTTCCCTGAAGGCAGGATTCATTTAAAATCAATAGCTTTAAATGCAGGAGTGAGGAACTGGAGTCCCTAAAGCCTTTGGACTCTTTCTCCAATGGGCTTTTAGGCCTAAAACAAGGTGCCATTTATGGGGATTTTCAGGGGGCTCGGAGCTAATGCCAATATTACTCATTCTCTGGAAAGATCATTTTTCCAGAAAAAAATCAGGCAAACCAAAATGAGATAATTACATTGTGACTATTATGATTACATAGCATCCTCACATATAAAGGAAAGAGTAAACCTTCCTATAGGCAATCAGATGGCCACGCCATTCAAAGAAAGGGCTTCTGTGTTGTACCTGGTTTTCTTATCCCTCATTTTAGCCCCCCTTTTCCTTCCTTCCTTCCTTCTGAGAGCTCAGCATGGCACCTGCAATTCTCCTTTGGATTTCAGGGGGAGCTGAGAACAGGCCCAGCTAGAGAGCTTTCTCAATTATTCAGTTGAGAAGCTGGCCCCAAATTCCAACTAGGGGAGGATGGGGGGCTAAGGCTTGGTGCGAGCCCCCTGACTCCAACTCCTCCCCACCCCTGGCCCAAGGCAGCCAGGAAAAGGCCCTTAAGCTGATCCACAGAAACACGGCTACTTACGAATATCCCGAAAATGGATGATGAGTCTTGCCACGAGAGAGAGATATTCGTCCTAAATGTAGAAAATTGACATACATTGCAGAAGGCAGCAGGGAGGCAGAGGCAAGGGCTGCTGTGACTCATTGCCCCACTAGGCAGGGTGTGTTGGCCTTTGCAGAGCATGGGAGAAAGGCCCCTGTCGGTGGAAGGGGGGCCCAGGCAGAAGACAGAGGCAGCTCCGCAGCTGAGCAACCGCAGGAGCAGGAGGGCTCTGTAGGTTCTGGCTCAGACCAGAGGGATCCCTTCTTGGATCCACTGGAGCCTGGCTGCTGCTCAATCTCCTCAACTCATGAGATTCAGAAATTCGTGGTCATGGGGTTCACAAACTCCGCATGCACTGGACTGGGTGCCATGTGGGCAGGGGACATCTCAGGCCACAGAGCTGGGAGGGGTGGATTCACAAATTCACTTAAGGTTACGGTGCTTGACCTCTGGGATGAGAAGCTGCTCTGACCCCACCTCTTTCCACTTCTCAGCCTCGTACGATCACCCTGGGCTGCTCCCCACCAAGCATTCTGAGAACTGCAGCCAAGGTCTCGAACAGGAAAGCCCTGTTTCCGTTGCTACTTCATTTATGTGTTATGTGTTAGATGTATATGCTGCCTTTCATTCAGGGGCTCAACGCACTGTGCAGAGCACTCCCCTCCTCCTGTTCCCCCCCTCCAGGAAGCTTCTGTGGACTAGAAACAGATCTCCCTGCTCCTAGTCCAGCACCTTTCCTTTTGGATGGGGGGGAGGATCTCCTTTCCTTAGGAAGTGTTTCCAACATACAAGCAGAACCTCCCTTTCTGTAACTTAATTTCCTTATTCTACGTCCTGCACAGACCTCCATGACCTTGGTTCATGTATTTGAAGAGAGGCATCATATCCTTCCAGAGAAGGAGTCAGGAGTTCAGATTTTACACCCACTCACTGAAAAGTACATCTCACCTACTGAGCTTGCACACCTTTCATTCACATAAAGCAAATAAAATTTCACGTCAAGCACTGCCTTCCTTTTAGCCCCCCCGTTCTGTGGATAAGGTCCAGTGGAAGGTGTCTTACTGCATCAGCCCAATTATGGCAGGAATGGAATCGGCAGATGGCTGGTTGGGCATCACCAGATGCTTCCTGCCTGGGGCCTGTGGAAGTGCCAAAAGGGGAGGAAGGGATGAGGCTTGGCTAGGCAAGGCAGTTCTTCCACTCCCTTATGGGAGAAACCCATCAGGCAGCCCAAGCTGGACCTTGTGATGCCTGGAATAAGCAGGGTGGGAAAGAGAGGGCAGAGTGGGCTTTTCCTCTTCCTTCTTGCAGAGGATGGGCCGGCATCTTCTGCTTTCTGCCAGTGCTGCTGCTCCCCTTTTCCTGCGTGACACAAACAGCCAGGAAGGAATGGAGCCCTGGGCAGAGAAGCGTCAGGCCAAAAGCACAACCCTGGCAGGCAAAGGGAGCTGCCTCTTCTGTCTGCCCCTATCAGGCCTGGTGCCTGAGAAGGGCCGCTTTCCTCCATGCCCGATGCCCCCAGGAGGGCAGGGAGGAACTTCTGTGCGACATCCCAGAGAGTGGCCGCCTCACCTGTGAGCCTCCCTGGCTTGGGAGCCACTGGCTCTTCAGCCCCCTCCTTGTTGAGTCTGAGTCCTCACCCTGACATGTCTCCTTCATCAAGGAAAGGAATGTCTTACCCGTGTTTTGGCCTTCATGAAAACATGGTTTTCCATTTCTTTGCTAGTCTTATTGTGAGCAACACCAGCCTTTCTCATGGCATCTTCACTGCAAGACATAAAAAACAAGAGTCTGCTCAAAACTAGGGCAGCCTGGGACAACTCTTGGGTTCACCTCAGTTTATGGCACAGCTATTGTGAATGGGCCTGAAACTTCACTTGGCTTCTCCTCATGGCAACAACTTTGATCATTGTAAAGAAAACACCCTGAAAACCAGCTGTGGATTCTGTTCAATTGCTTTTTCCAGCCATAATGATCTTCCTGGCAGATGGGTGGCCAAAGCCCTTCTCTGCCTTGTCAGGGGGTTGGATTTAAACAGAGACTGGCTCTTTCCTGAACGGCTGTTACTGGCTTCTCCTGCACCCAGCCCTCCTGTGTCAGAATCCTCACAATCAATTAACCACATTATTTGCCAGCTTGCTTGCTTGGGTTCTGCCATTAAGAGACATGGGGGGGGGGGGTTGCTGGAAGGATCTGGAAGGATGGATGGAAGAAATGACCGTTAGAGGCAGATGGGCTGATCAAAGACTGAGGAATGCTCAAGGTTGTACCAACAAGCAAGTGTGAGAAGACTAGGAGGTTGGGGGGTGCAAGGGGGAAAAAGAAAAAAGGTAAAAGCAACTTTTGGCACACACGGGCTCAGTCTTAGCAATGCTTTGGAACTGTACACGTTCTCAATAAATGAACTTTCTTTTGAACCAATATTGGTTGCAAGGAGAGTTATTGAAGTTGGGAGTTGGGAGTGGTAGATCGTTACATCCTGCTTGCTCCCCTGCAGGCTTTGAGACACAACCCATGATCAGGACTGTGCTTTGTTGGCCCAACCAGGTCACACTTTTTGGAGCTCTAAAGGCACAAGGACATTTCCTTGCTTATAAGCAATAAGACATTTGTACAGCACAAGGCCAAATGTTGGTCAGATCCATGCCCCTCCTGACTGGATTAAGGCCTCCTGGGAAGTGGCATGTGGTGGGATCCAAGTGGTGGTGAACTCATTCTTGAGTGAGGGGATAATCTCTTGATGGAGGCAGAAGTCCACCTTCTTAAGAAGCATCTCTGGACCCAACAGTATTGGTTAATATCCAACCTGTCTCCAGCCTTCCCATTTTGAGGAAGGCTGTTGAGAAGTTGAGCACTCAAATTGCAGCTCCAGAGGGCTCTGGAGCAAGTGGATTAGCCAGCCTTTTTCAGTCCAGTTTCCCTCCTGGCTGTAGTATGGAGATGGCATTGATTGCATTTGTGGATGATCTCTGGTGGAGCCAGAATGGGGGTGGTACAACTATCCTGGTTCACCAGGCTCCAGATTCACATCAAAATCAGATCTCTTAGGAGCATTCAATACCATTAATCATGGTATCTGTCTGGACCAACTACCGAGTGGTCAATATGTTGTCTCAGTTTCTAGAGGCTGTTGAAGTCTGGATGGGGAGAAATTAGTTGAAGCTGAACTGGAGCAAGACCAAGAGGCTGAGGGCTTTGGTTCCAGGGATTTACTAACTTTATTTTTCAGTGGGGTTGCGCTTCCCCATATAGAACAAGTGTGGAACAAGTCTGGTTTTCTTTCTGGACTCTCAGCAGTTGCTCAAGGAGCAGGTAGCAGCTATGGCCAGGAAAGGCTTTGCACAGATTTATCTGCTGTACCAATTGTGCCCTTTCTTGGATCATGATGCCCTGCTCATGGCCACTCATGCCTCAGTCACCTTGCATAAGAATTACTACAATGTACCTTGAATGGAGGTGCCCTTGAAGACTACACAGAAGCTACAGCTGATCCAGAATGCAGTGGTGTGAGCTGCACTGGTTACTAGTTGGCTTCCAGATGCAATTCCACATGCTGTTTGCCATCTATAAAGTCCTATATGGCATAGGGCCAAGATATTTGCAGGATCACATGTCCTCAGTTGAGTCTGCCTGTCCAGTAAGATATGACCAGGTTGGTGGTGTGGTCTTGTGAGACCTAGGAGGCGCGTGCCTTCTCTGTTGCTGCACCTGCTTTCTGGAATAGCCTTCCCCCTCAGATCTGTGCTGTCCTTCCAGAGACCCTTGGAAGACCTTGTGCTAAGATGTTCATGAGCCCGCTGTTGAGTCTGAGTGGTTTGCACTTGATTTTATTGCTTTTCCTGGTATGATCCTTTCTATTCCTGTGTTAATTTGTCTACATTTTTGTTTCTCAGCCTTGTAAGCTTGCCATAGTTGTATATGAAAGAGCGGTTGTGGAAATCACAAATTGAAGACACTCACAATAAAGTCCTCCATCTAACTGGAGGAGGGTCCAGTATACTCAGCTTTGAAAGGGGGGCTTTCTTTTGATTTCCCCCTTTCCAGTCAGACACATTTTGGTGCCCTGGTCCAGAATTCTTCTTCCTCCAGGAAGACTTTGTTTTAGCAGACTATGGCTAGGGCTAGGGCCGTTGCTTTTTGGTCTTGGTAAGCCTGTGCAGTTGCAGTTTGGCCATGTTTACAGTCCGAAGAATCCTCTCCACTTCCTCAAGAATCACAGGCTCAGACTTTTCCCAGATAACAGGCAATACCCAGCCTTAGTCAACCAGACTGGGCCTACTGCAAGTTTCTCCACATTTAGCAGGTGTTCCTCTCAAGGATCCTGCCACCTGCAACGTCATGCCTTCCTGCTTCTATAACCTTCTTTAAACCGCTGGCTGATTCCAAGATGCCTCAAAAATGTGTCAGTCCAGAACAGGGGTAGGAAGCTTTTTTAGACTTTTGATGGAATTGGCAGGAATGACACTTTAGGTAAAGTTTAAGGGTCAAAACTGGTGTCTTAACCTTCATAAAGATTTAAGGGATACATTTTACTCCTTAATCCACTTGCTTTCCAATAGGTTTAAACATTTTGGAGCCATCCAGTATGGGGAAGAGGAACTGGTGGTTGTACTGGGAGGACGCCTAGACTGTCCAACCTTGAGCTGTCAGAAGGGATCTTCCCTTTTTATGAAGCTTTTCATGAGAGATGGAAAACCAAATCACTAGACAAACAGAAACCACCCAGGGAGCTTTGCAAATGGGCATTATGGGAACAGTGAATTGATATTTAAACAGAGAAAAAAAAATAAGCTAAATTAAATGCCTCCAACCTAGAAACTCTGGCTAGTAAATGTACTTATTGTTTCTTGAAACGCTTGATTCATACACAGCCTCTGGAAGGTCTAATGGCAGGATAGAAAGAAAAGGTTGATGTTGAACCCAACCAAGATAGAGCTATTGTTTATTCAGTGAGAGCTTCTACCAGCTCTAGTGCTGTCTCTCAAAGGGTTAACATCATCCCTGAGAGAGAGAGCATGTGGGAATCCTCTGGAGTCATAGCTACTGCTGGATGGGTAGGTAGGTCCTTGGCCAGGAGGACCTTTGGGAGCTCCAGTTTCAGCCTGACCCAGAGTGAACGCTGAGACAGTAACTCCCACTCTCATCAATGCTCAGTTAGTCTACATCAGTTGCCAACAGGTTTCCAGGTGAAATGTTAAAGTGCTGGTTTTACCTATGATCTTATGTGGCTGAAGTACCTTCTGGACCACCTACTTGAACTACAATCAATCTATGGCTGGTGTGGGTCTTCCGGGCTGTGTGGCCGTGTTCTGGAAGTTTTGTTTCCTAACGTTTCACCAGCACCTGTGACCAGCATCTTCAGAGTGCAGGAGCACAGACAGGAGCAGTTCTCTCTGTGCCCAGCTCCTGTCTGTGCTCCTGCCCTCTGAAGATGCCGGTCACAGGTGCTGGCGAAACGTTAGGAAACAAGACTTCCAGAACACGGCCACACAGCCCGGAAGACCCACACCAGCCTTCGTATGCCGGCCGTGAAAGCCTTCGACAAAACATACAATCAATCTACTTGATAGGAATGCCTCAGGAAAGAACTTTTAGTTTGTGATGGTGGTGCAAGTAGTTATCTCTCTAGCCTCTCCCAATTTTTTCCTTAAACCTACATGAAATCTTGCATTGTGGGGACATTTCATTAATCTGGGGAATTAAAGATATTTCCATTGTAAAGTTTTTATTTTAATTGAATATTTGGCTCTAAGCAAGTCAACTAGAGTCAAGAAATATGCTTCAGCTCCATCATTAGCCACATCCCTACCACCCACAACACCAAAGGCAGGAAAGGAATGATGGCTAATTTACTAAAAATCATTCTTTGCTAATTAAAGGCTTTGAAGCTAATCCAATAATCTATCTCCAGGCATTAAGTGCAGAGAAAGTTTCTAGTCTGGAGGATCAATTTTAAGCCCAGAAAATGCTTGATAATGACAGAGTCTTGATTAGCTTTCTAGAATCTCAAGTAAGTAGGAAAAATCTGTATGTAACTGGCATTGAAGCTATTCCTGCTCAAACTTCTTTGGTAGAGTTAATGGAAAAGTTTTTTTTAGAGATCTACTTATACTGCTAGCTGACTTCATTGAAATTGAGCATGTTAGTAAAATCCCCCTAACACAAACATTGGGGCTGGAATCAATTTAATTACTGTTCGCTGTTGAATGCTCCTACAAGAGGACAGATTCTGTGTTGATTTCAACAAGATTCAGTGAACTTTCAATTAGAATGGGGTCCCAGCAACTGAAGAATAAAATATCCATTTCTCTGAGTTTACCAAAGAAGTGGCATAAAAATGGAAACGTTTCACAAGGCTCATAGCTAAGCCTTTGCAGCTGCAATATTTTATGTGTGCTTTTCTTTTAAGTTCTGCATCAATTTCCAAGAGGAAACTTAAAAATTTTAGATCCCCTCCTCAGCTAAGGCTTTCCTCATAGGACATAAAACCAACATGTCTGTTTTTCCAGATGTTTAGGTTTACCTCCAAGTAATGAAGTAATATCACCCTTACCATCAATAACATAATACCAAAATTAGAAACGTTAAGATTAGAAACATTTTTCTTCTACTAGACTCCTCCCCCTTTTCCTTACTTACTATTTAGTAAGCTCTGGCTCGCCGCTGTATTATTTTTGTCTTTCACCCAGGCACATGGCCAGGCAGGATTTTGTCTGAACTCTTTCCTACCTTCCTCCTTTTGTCCCCGGTTTTCTCTTACAGCAGTTTGTTTCCCCCCTTTTTGTTTAAGCCAGCTGCTACATAATCCTGGCTGTCTTCCCAGGCCTCGGGTAGGGTGGCTGGTGCCCCTTTGGTCTTAGCAGGGTGTTTGGGGGGGTTCCTTTTTTCCAGTTCTGGTTCTGTTGCTCATTGTTTTTTTTGTTATACTGTTTTTATATTGTTTGGTTTATTGTAGGTTGCCCAGAGTCTTTTGGAGTTGGGTGACATCAAATCAAATCAATAATTAAAAAAAGTAATAAATCCTGTTGTAGTAGAGAGGGAAGGAGCCGCAAAGTCATGCCAAGAAGTGAATTGTGGTTTTTTTCTTTTTCTTCTTCCTTTTATTTTCTATTTTTTCTTTTTAAAAATTCATATGGACATTTTTTATTTAATTTGTATTTATATAGTTATGAAATAATATTATGCAATATTGGAAACAATATCAATAAAAAATACATGCCAACGTGTATCTTAATAACATGTAACTACAGGCCAGTAGAAAACATTTAAATGAACTTAATGTAAATGCTTTAAGAGAGCCTAGGGAGCAATGTGTAATTTAACTCATCTGAAATATTTAAAAGCCAGTGTTGTCTTTTCAAACGAAATTCATTTAATGGAAAACAAAGATCCTCTGCTGAAAGATGGGACTGGAGAGGTTGATTTGACTAATGCTTCAGCCAGGTGGAAGAAGTGGTCATCTTGATTCATAAATACTTTTCTTTTCAGGTTCCACAGGTGTATGAACATTTTTTAATTTTGGTTGTATCGTTATGATTAATGTTTATGGACCTAATTTAGATTCCCCTGCTGTTTCATGAATATTTTCACAATTTAGATGGCATGTCCTATATTACCATGGAGGGAGGCTTCAATGAGAGTTGGACAGGAATGTTCCCACCCATAAAAGACAATCATTAATGAGAACTGTAACTCAAACATACATGAATAAATTAGATGTGATTGATGCTTCATATTTGTTAAATCCTAAAAAATGGGATTATACTTTTTATTCAGCTAGACTTCAACATTTTTTAAATAATTATTTATATTTTGGTGTCCTCAACATTTTTCACTACTTTCAAACATGCATGATTGACATCTCTTATATATCAAATGATAGACCAATCAGTTTACATTTACAAGTTCAAGAGCTTATTAAGCCACATGAAAGTTGGTATTTTAATGTATTTATACAGTGGGGCAAAAAATTATTTAGTCAGCCACCAATTGTGCAAGTTCTCCCACTTAAAAAGATGAGAGAGGCCTGTAATTTTCATCATAGGTATACCTCAACTATGAGAGACAAAATGGGGAAAAAAATCCAGAAAATCACATTGTCTGATTTTTAAAGAATTTATTTGCAAATCATGGTGGAAAATAAGTATTTGGTCAATATCAAAAGTTCATCTCAATACTTTGTTATATATCCTTTGTTGGCAATGACAGAGGTCAAACGTTTTCTGTAAGTCTTCACAAGGTTTTCACACACTGTTGCTGCTATTTTGGCCCATTCCTCCATGCAGATCTCCTCTAGAGCAGTGATGTTTTGGGGCTGTCGTTGGGCAACACGGACTTTTAACTCCCTCCAAAGGTTTTCCATGGGGTTGAGATCTGGAGACTGGCTAGGCCACTCCAGGACCTTGAAATGCTTCTTACGAAGCCACTCCTTCATTGCCCGGGTGGTGTGTTTGGGATCATTGACATGCTGAAAGACCCAGCCACGTTTCATCTTCAATGCCCTTGCTGATGGAAGGAGGTGTTCAATCAAAATCTCACGATACATGGCCCCATTCATTCTTTCCTTTACACGGATCAGTCGTCCTGGTCCCTTTGCAGAAAAACAGCCCCAAAGCATGATGTTTCCACCCCCATGCTTCACAGTAGGTATGGTGTTCTTTGGATGCAACTCAGCATTCTCTCTCCTCCAAACACGACGAGTTTAGACCAAAACGTTCTACTTTGGTTTCATCTGACTATATGACATTCTCCCAATCCTCTTCTGGATCATCCAAATGCTCTCTAGCAAACTTCAGACGGGCCCGGACATGTACTGGCTTAAGCAGGGGGACACGTCTGGCACTGCAGGATTTGAGTCCCTGGCAGCGTAGTGTGTTACTGATGGTAGCCTTTGTTACTTTGGTCCCAGCTCTCTGCAGGTCATTCACTAGGTCCCCCCGTGTGGTTCTGGGATTTTTGCTCACCGTTCTTGTGATCATTTTGACCCCACAGGGTGAGATCTTGCGTGGAGCCCCAGATCAAGGGAGATTATCAATGGTCTTGTATGTCTTCCATTTTCTAATTATTGCTCCCACAGTTGATTTCTTCACACCAAGCTGCTTGCCTATTGCAGATTCAGTCTTCCCAGCCTGGTGCAGGTCTACAATTTTGTTTCTGGTGTCCTTCGACAGCTCTTTGGTCTTGGCCATAGTAGAATTTGGAGTGTGACTGTGTGAGGTTGTGGACAGGTGTCTTTTATACTGATAACAAGGTCAAACAGGTGCCATTACTACAGGTAACGAGTGGAAGACAGAGGAGCCTCTTAAAGAAGTAGTTACAGGTCTGTGAGAGCCAGACATCTTGCTTGTTTGTAGGTGACCAAATACTTATTTTCCACCATGATTTGCAAATAAATTCTTTAAAAATCAGACAATGTGATTTTCTGGATTTTTTTTCTCATTTTGTCTCTCATAGTTGAGGTATACCTATGATGAAAATTACAGGCCTCTCTCATCTTTTTAAGTGGGAGAACTTGCACAATTGGTGGCTGACTAAATACTTTTTTGCCCCACTGTATGTAATAATAAAGAATTCATAAAGGAGATGAATTCTGAGACATTGTAATAGTTTGAACTATATTCAGGAAAAGTTATTTCCTTAATTTTTGAATGGGAGACTCATAACACTTACATACACGGTTGTATTGCTGTATATACACTGAACAAGAATAATGTAGCTATTAAAATTTTAACTGCTGTTTTAATTAGTGACTTCTTCAGTGATCAAATTGGATTTATGGAAATTAGACATGATTTATATAATATCTGGCTGGTTGTAGATTTGATTTTTATTTTAAATTAAAGATAATATTATGCACAAGTATACAATCCATCAACATGCAAAATGAAAAAGCAAAGAGGAAAAACCCCACAAAAACTAACTAAAATTAAAAATGGTTAAAAATAGGTAAGAAGGCAGATAAATGACTTACAGCCTTGGAACACTACTTTCAACAGAGACCACACTCACTCCAAAACATCTGTTGTAGCTGAGCCTTTAAGAATCTTAAATTGACATGTATTTTCCATGCAAAGCTTATATTCCACACCTTAGCATGCCAGAGTCTTAGACAAACTTGAAGGATCTTTCCAATATCTGGCCAGAGGTCATGCAGCCAGCAGCAAAAAGGAGAGCAGTGTTTTATGCAATCCTTACAAATATGCAATAAAGAAAAGTCAAGTGAAAATACAAGCGGTTCTGTCATAACAGCAATATCATTTTGGATTTCCTGCCAAAACCTAACAATGATTGACATTTCCACCTTTTGCATATATGTGTCAGAGGACTGGCAGCCATTCCAGCAGGTAGGTGGTATATTCACAATAATATGAGCTAATTGCAAGGCACTTCTAAACCACTTATGACACACTTTTAAATAATTTTCTACAGCCTTAGCAAAGAAGTTACTTCCTGTCAGAACCAGATGGAGCTCCAATCTGGATCTGAGAAACAAAAATCCAAATCATCCTCCCATCATTGTCATAACCCATTCATTGGCCTCTTTCCATATCAGTTAAAGCTGAATATATCTTAAACACAGCACCTTTCCCCGCCAAAGCTCCAGGAGCACAGAATGACTCCACATCAGCCATTTTGGTTTAGTTGCAGCAGTCTTAATGGCTAGTGTGGTAAAAAAAATAAGGGTCAACATAAGGAATGTCCACCCACTGTGCAATCTTTCTGTGACAATTTCAATGATTTCTAGATTTTTTTCCCAAGGAAAATAAACTTATTAATATTTTTTTTGCCAGGCATATAAAACTGTATTCTCTACCAGGCAAGGCAGGCCTACACAACTCATTGAGGGGAAAGGGCCACATTGATAAATTAAAAATCCTCATGGGCCACAAATACCGGAAGTGCTGATCAGCTGTTCCACAGCTAGCAGAGCAGCAGAAGTGCTGGAACTGATGGTGGTTGCTTTAAAGTTACCAGTTTTTAGAAAACGTCAGCGGACCATACAGGGCCACTTGGCAGGCTGCATGTGGCCCACAGGCTGTATGCTGTGCAGGCCTGCAGTAAGGTAGAGCTTGGAACAAATACAAAATTCTGGGCATGATTTTCATTTGAACAGTGGCAATTCTCTGTAAGAGAATAAGCTTCTTCTTTCTCCACACAGAAGGATCTCTTTTAATATCTTTCCATATATGGCTGTAATTATAAATCAATATTTTGTCAAGTTTCTTGGGAACCAGATTATGCATATTTACATTTAAGCCTGCCACTTTTGAAATCATCCTAAATGGTTATGTCTTGCTTGGTGCTCTCAGATACGACCATAAAGATCAAGTAAACATTTATGCATCTCAACACTTAGTCCTTCAAACTACAATCTAGGCTCAGCTTAGATGCTAAAGGTTCAATAGCAAGTGCAAACAAAAGTGGGTAGCCTTGCTTTTTCCCTCCAAAAAACAGGAATGGCTCTTCTTTGTTCAACTAACTCTTATATGGGCAGAACTGATGGAGTAAATCTGATTTAACACATGAAGGAATTTACATCCTATCTCTAACTTGTCAAGTAGCAGTAAAACATTGACATTCAAACGGTGGATTTGAATAAAGACAGGAAAGATCAAGCCATAATTCTCTCTCTTGATGTGGAAAAGGTTTTTGATGAAATCCATAGGCAATATATGTATGCTACATTTGGATTTCCCAAAGGATTCTGAAAATGAGTCCAGATTCTCTATGCAGCCCCCAGAAGATGAAGATCTTCTGATGACGGTCTTTTTCACTAAACAGGGATGTCTCCTTGGCTTGGGCTATTATTAGACAGAACTATAATATTCATGGTTTTTTTGCACAACCCACTACCATATAAATTGTCAATGTATGGTGATTGTATTTTCTTATGTCTGAACTTCATACTTCAATTTTGGTTCTGATGTGCTTGATTCATGCATCTGAACAAGCTGCAGAATATTCTGTTAACTGGTTTAGGTGAGAATTAATGCCAATAAGCAAAAATGTGTTTTTTTCATATAGTAATTCTCTTTTTTGTATACGTACTGACTTTATTAACTATTACGATACTCTTATTCCTTGGGATATTCAAGTAATTACATTAAATGTGAATAAATTATACAAAGATATTTCCTTGGCTGATGGGAAGTTTTAAGCCCTGAGAGTGTAAACCCTTTGGAATAAAGTAAACTTTAAAAATGAATGCAATTCCCAGGTTATTTTATATTTTACATGGAATTCCCATATTCATATCTGGAAAAACTTTTCAAAAACTCAATTCACTGTTCTGTAGATTTCTATGGGCTTCTTCAATTCTGGAAATGTCTTTGAAAAAGCTGTATTGCCAGTTATATGAGGATTTTGGTTTTCCAAATCATGAATTATATTATGCTTATTTCTTCACTATTATCCAATTTCGGATGGTTTCACTTAATGCAAATTCTCCTTCCTGGGCCCTTTTGGAATGCTCACATGTAGTCTCTTTAATTACTGGGCTGTTTGTTCAAAATGTAATTAGATGCTATCTCCCATCACTATTACACTGACTAAAAATTGCAATACATAATTTCTGAAAAACTGCATTTTGATCCTTTTTCTCACATAATACTGAGCTACAGGGATAATCCAGGTCTTAAAAATGATTTTAAATTTCCTGTTTATATGGAAGATTTGGATGGGTGGTGGGATTTTTATTTTAGAACAATCACTGTATGATGAGTTTTAATCATTTTCTTTGTTAAAAAATGAGTAACATTAGTCTGTTGCCACTCACTGGCACTACTGACAACTGCAACATCTATTGACATTTCACTTTGGACCAGTGGTATTTTCAGCTTCAGAGATACCTAAATTATTAAAAGTGATTGCTAAATCTTATGAAACAAAGCCAACAACTGATATAAACATTTGTTTATAAATCAATTTCATATGCAATTTATAAAGAATGAAGAACCCCGTTTTCTCTAAACAGGAAACAGACTTAATGTCTGAATCAAAAATGTCAGGAGAACTTACTTATTTTAAAAAAAGTGTATTTGGAGTTATTGGATCCCCCTGTGCTTGTACAGGAAAGGTATGAATAAATCTTTGTGCTGCAGTTGCAGTGAGACTAAAATGATTGTTAAAAGAGATGTTTGTGCCACGGCCAACAACGTTATTCTCCAGGAAGAATTCATAACACATATTAATTTGAGGGAGGATATGGTATTTTCAGATATCCATGCAAATGTGTGTGCAAGAGCTTTAACTTCTGCCTCTGGAGAGATGCAAAAGCGCTCTCCAATAGGATGAGGCCAGTCTCCCTCCGCAGCCCCCGAAGGCCTCGAGGCCCCGCCAGGCCTCAGGATTCGGCTCCCCCAATCCCCCCTGCTCGGCTTCAGCCACGGCTTCCTCCAATCCTATCCCGAACCGAGGGTGTCTGCGCCTCACTTCCCAGAAGAGGGGATAAGCGGAGCTACGGAGCCCCCCGACTCATGGGGGCCTCTCGCAGAGAGCCCCCTGGAGCACCAGGCGGCACCCAGGCCACCCCTCCGCCTCGCCCCACAAGCCGCCGAGGGCCGAACTGGAGGGCCAAGCTCCGAAGCCCCCCCCGATGGCATCAAGGGAGCCCCCAGGTCGGGGGGGGGGGGCGTCCGGCAAGGCTGTTCCTCAGGCGAGGCAGAGCTTCCCGCCACTCCCGGGGACGGAAAGGCCGACTCCACGCTTCCCGCGGGGCTCTTTCCGCTCTCGGCCCCCGCGGGGCCTCTGCTCAGCCCGCAGGTTCGGTCTGAGGCCCGGGCAGCCGAACGCCGCCTCCTTCCGCGACCCCCGGCGGGCCGCTCACCCGCTCCCGCGCCCCGGCCTCGCCCGACCCCCGAGGCCTGCCCTGGGAGGCCGCCGCTGCCCAGCCCGCCCTTTTCTGCAGCCCTCCATCCCAGCGCTCGGCGAGCCCCCTGTTGTCAAAGCAGACTACCGCGTCACGCGGAGCTCCGGTCAAGGCGGCGGGCAGCTCCGGCAGGCAAGGCCGAGGCGCCTCCGGCCTGGCCCGGCCCGGCCCGGCCCGGCCCGGCCGGGCCAAGCAGCCGCAGCGCCCCCCCCCCGACTGCCCGCCCGACTCACATCTGGCTGACCAGTTTCTGCCGGAAGTTGGCGCTGCGCCAGTCGTTTTCCTCCATGCCGCCGCCGCCGCCGCCGCCCGCTGCTGCCGGCGCGTGAGCCAGAGCGCCTCCGCCAGCGGCCGCCGGAAGTCGGTGGGCGGTGCTGCGCAGGCCGGATACCGCTCGCAGGGCGAGCCGGGAAGTGGAGTTCCGCAGACGCTCCGGGGCGCGTGCGCACCGCGGCGCTTGCTTCCGCCAAGGCCGGTCCTCCCGCCGGGCGGCGGCCACGAAACCGGGCCGGGCGGAGCTCTTCCGGCGTCGGGCGGCCCCGGCGGGAGCCCCGGAGCGCCGGGGCCAGGCCCGCCGCGGGAGCCCCTGGTCTCGGGCCAGGTAGGGGCGGCCTAGGCCGCTTGGCTCGCGGAGGGGCGTGGGGGCCTGCGCTGGCGTCTGCGGCGCCCTTTCTGCACGGGGGCTCCAGGGGGCCCGGCTTCCAGCGGGAGAGCCTGGGGGGTCTGGGCGCCCCTTCCTCCCTCCCTCCGATGGGCGCTGTGGGGCAGAGCCGGAGCCCAGCAAGGCCGCCCGCCGGTGCTTCAGGGCGCCCCGCCACGAGGGCGGCGGGTGGCGCTGCTCCGAGCCCGGCCTCCTCGCCTCGCCTGGGGGATTCCCGGCCTCGGGCGCGGGCTGGCGAAATTGGGGCTGCGCCAGCCGCCTGACCCCGGGCTCGCGACGGCGCTGTGCCGAGGGCGGAAGCGCGGCCTGTAGGAGGGCAGCGGGTCAGGCGTCGGTGAGGGGACGCGCGGTTCTCTCCTGAAGAGCTGCTCGACTCGCGGGCGGCTTCCTCGCTCCCTGTGCTGTGCAGCGAGTTGCCCCCGATCGGAGTTTGTAGGCCTGGGCCGCTTTCGGAGGGGTGGACTTCAACTCCCAGAATTCCCCCGCCAGCAGGTAGCAGAGCTGGCGGGGGAATTCTGGGAGTTGAAGTCCACCCCTCCGAAAGCGGCCCAGGCCTACAAACACTGCGCTAAACGACCCTGTGGTCCTTTCTGGCACGACGTAACGAGTGTGGCTGTTGCCTGGCACGGAGGCCCTAGCCGGTTTTCAAGCTGCCCGCGGGACGGGTGACCGGCCCTGCTGGCTGACCTGTCGCTCGGAGCACTATTCCGAAGTCCCACAGCAGCCTGCCCAAGAGGTCGGTGAGCCAGAGGAGCGGTGCGAGGTGAATCAGGAGGCCCCCAACTCGCGCGCCGCCCCTCCTCCACGCCGTCAGCCTGGGCTGCTTTTTAGATCTGGGCCCATGCTCTTCCAGAATAACGCTAGAGCTGGGCCCAGGAACAGTCTGAATGCAGGCCGCCCGGCAGCAGGGGGTGGCGAGCGGGGACATTGGGAGCTCTCCTCTGGCTGCTCCTGTGACCTGTCCCTTGGATTAAAGGCGGGGGGGGGGGGAATCTGGGCCATTTCACCAGTGCTCCCCTGTATTCCAAATCAGTAAGTGCTGCGAGGGAAGGCACCTGGGATGCCCTGAATGGTGTTGGGTAAAATGGTGGCACTCCTCCAAACTAATGAAACCAGTAGAAAGTACAGCCATACAAACCTTTGTCTGCAAATCCAGCAGAAAACTTGCAGGATACTCACTGGGGACAGAGCCACCAACAAACAGCTCTGAACCTGGCTCAGAACTCAGGCATGCACTCTCTTCAGATACAGGGCTAGTCCTTTTTTATAAGACAGGAGTAGTGCTATCTTAGAAGACCATAAGACATGTGTTTAAAAACGGGTCTAGTGCTCTTCCAGAAGAGAGCTATGCCTCTGCAAAATGCTGGTCAGGCATGACATGAGCATTTGCCTCTGTGGAAACCAGGTGTCCATCCTCCCCTGGAGACTAAGCCAAGATGGCTCGGGGGGCAGGGCCCATTGACCAAAGAGGAAAAGATGGACCTACAGCAGCCTAATCCCAACCCCTGACTCCATCATCCCCACTATCATCAGTGAGGTGTCATATGTTGTTTGTACTACAAGGCTTGGGTCAGGAGAAGGGGGAAAACACTGTAACACCAAAACAGCTAAAGACAAATTTAGGCTGCCTCTGAGGCAGGATGGGGCTGAGCCAAAGACCATACAAGTGGTAGGCAAAGCATCTTTTGTTTCATGGGCCACCCGATATGAGCCCATTGAGTCACCTTGTCTTCCACACTTCTTATAGCCACAAAACCATTGATTTGTTAGTTGGTGGGATGATTAGAGTATGACTGCCTTGGGTTGTCTTTTTGTGACAAAATAGTTGGATTCCATTCATCTCCTCTTTGCTGTAGAGAAGAACCTGCAATTCGTGTTCATGGCAACAGGCAACAAAGATTTTGAGTGAGGGAATCAGCCTAAGTTAACTGAAACAAATTGCTCCTTAGGGATCCGATTCCCAAAGACCTTCTGCCCAGGATGGCGGACGAGCAGGAGGAAATGCAGCCCCTCAAGATCCCTCTGG
This sequence comes from Python bivittatus, assembly GCF_059951505.1. Lineage (NCBI taxonomy): Eukaryota > Metazoa > Chordata > Lepidosauria > Squamata > Pythonidae > Python > Python bivittatus. The sequence continues at coordinate 522,025 of NW_028277070.1, read as the reverse complement.
AGCCCCTCATCAAGAAGTGTTCCAGCAAGACGTACCATAGCGCTGGACACTCCCAGACACTGCTGAGTGGCTTGGGAGCTCTCCGGGACCGTGGCGTCCTCTTTGATGTTGTCCTGCATGTGGAGGGGAAGACCATTGAAGCTCATCGCATCCTTCTGGCTGCGTCGTGTGATTACTTCAGGTCTGTGCCTGTCATCAAACTAAAACCTGACACTACTGGATACTGAGCAATGGAAAAGTAAAACCCAGGTTTTTGAAACTGGCAAATTCTGACTTTTGTATGCTTGATGATTAAACAAAGCTGCATCTAATTTGATCTCTATCAGACCAAATTTAGCATTTGTCTTTTCACTTCTTACCTATAACCCACACAGCAAGTTCTGCGCATTTAAGGAGTGTTTGCAAGCCACTCAGATACTGCTTGTTCCATTCCTTTGACAAGTACTATGTTCGTGTATCTCTTTACAAACTTCTGCAATAGAATCAGCCAAAGGGAGCATTAGGAAGCCAGTTCTCTTCTCTGTGCAGGATGTTAAAGCGTCCTGACATGGCTGCCCAGCCTCTATTTAGACAGCTTTACCTAAGAAGAACCCACAACTAATTAAATCAGTCTGTTCTCCTATTTAAACAGCTCTCACAATGGACATGTTGAACTACAATATGCTTCCCTGAAGTTCCGGCAACCTAGTTGTAGTGCAGTTCCCTGGAGCAAAACAGAGCATTAACTCTACTCCATCTTCAGTTATGAGGACTGTAATCATGCCTCCCTTTAATCTCCAGACTAAACATACTTTGTTCCTCACACAACTTGGTTTTCAGCCTTCTCCCCACCAGCAATCCCGGCAGCTCTTCTCTGGATGTGCTGCAATCTGTCAGTGTCCCCCTTAAAATGCCAGGCTCAGGATTGGGCACAGGACTGCAAATGCTTGACAAGCCTCACCTACACAGAATAAAGTCAAATGTTTATTTCCTGTACTCTGAGCATTGTGCATCTGTTAACGCAACCTAAGTTTGCATTAGCTTTTTACAAAGCTGAATCGCGTTTCTGGTTCAGGTTGTTACTTACTAAGGCCACGGATTCTGTTCACTTGTACTGCGTCTCTGCTAGGTCATCCTGGTCTTACTCTGGCTCTCTGCTATTGCTTAGCAAAGATGATGGTTCAGAGAAAAAGCCCAAACACGACATGTTGGTTTTATGCAGAGGTGGTGATGTTAAGGATCCCAGCCTGACATATCTTCTCAAACACATGCATGAGTGGACCGTAAGAGTAGGATTCTTTCAACCTAGCCTACGTCAGCACATCTCACCTTGCCATCTTTGGAGGAAATAGGGCTGCACAAGGATGAGTTTAAAGAATGCATTATGGAATATTGTCCATTATACTTTTAATTGTGAACATAGTCTGGAGGAATAACTGAAAGAAGATCTTTCCTTTTATAGGGGAATGTTTGCTGGGGGACTCAAAGAAATGGAACAGGAAGAAATTCATATTCAGGGCATATCTTATAATGCCATGTGTAAAATCCTGAACTTCATATATACTTCGGAACTGGAACTTGGCCTAAACAATGTGCAAGAAATTCTAGCTGCATCCTGTCAGCTCCAGGTGAGCTTTGGCGGCTCTGAAAGATGTGAGATGTGCTGGGGAAGTATGACAGCGTCTTCGTTTATTAAGGGATGTCAGATGGCTTTTTAGACCCGTGCTCTGCAAAGCAGCACACTTTGCAAGAATAGCACTGTGAGCAATAGATAGTCGATACAGGCGTAGGGGATATTTCTAGCACATGAGCCAGTGGTGTAATCAAAATTGCCTTAAAGTTTTGGGCCTTTTAAGTTCCTTTAAATAATACAGTAGTAAGAGAGAGCCCCAAGCCCAGTGGGATCCTGTTGAACTCTGGCAATCTACCTCAGGAGTGTAGGTTCCCCCCCAGCATCTATTTGTGGCCCATATAATAGCCCTTTCAACCTCCCAGTTTGGATCACCAAGCCACTTGGATCTTGCATGGTAAAAAGAGAAGGTGTGGACCCAGGCTCCCAAAGATTGCCTTTTCTTGACCTCCTTGATCTTTGGGTGGGCAAAAAGCAGGGCCACCACAATGGATCTCACCATATGGGCAGAATTAGATAACCCACATGCTTTTTCTATAACAGTATTTTCAGTTGAGCATGAACATGGGTTGGCAGCTGGTAAAAATGCTGCAGTATGTTTGGAGAGCCTGGCCCTTCTCCAGAGAGTCACATTGCACATTGGTGAAAAATTCCAAGCTGTGTCCAGAGGATGCTACAGGTAAAGCCTTTATAATAATCTGGCTTGGAGACATCTTGGGGGCCTGCTGTGGGTCAAAGGGTGCTGTATGCTGAAGCAGTGCAGAGGCAGCCTGGAGACTGGCTGCATAAGGATTTGCAAGGAGAATGTCTTGAAGTGGGAAGGGGCTCTTGGACCTGGGGAAGGGAGGCCAGGGAGTGGAAGGATTGGCCCAAGAAGGGATGGGGCAGGGAGTTGATTGGTAGAAGGAGATGTGGCAGGAGACAAGAGGTGGGCCATTCTCAGGGAAGATGCATTTGGGGCCTTTTCAGCTGGCTGGGCTCAGCCCTGATGCCAGGTCAGGAGATCCTCAGCAGTTCTGGGCTCCAGTTGCTGCTACTAAATGCCAGGTCAACTTGTAATAAGACATCCCTCATCCAGGATCTCACCACAGATGAGAGGGTCAATCTGGCATGCACAAACGAACTGGGATGGACACGGGGTGTTCCCCTCTCAGAAGATGTACCTACCTGGGTTTCAGGTGTGGCATCAACTGCAGCTCCAAGCAGCGGTGAACTGTTATTGTCCAAGAGCCTCTTGTGACAGTCAGAGGCACTGCCCCACAAATTGCTCGGTGTGAGACCCTGTTTGTGAGGTTCGCTCTAGGGAGCAGATGAGATGGCTGCCTGAGCTGCTTGATTCTGTGTGGGGATTGGGTGGCGGAGTTTCCCTGGCTTATGGTGCTGAGGGACTTCAGCTTTCCATCCCTTGGCAGCTCAGGCATTCGTGGCCACCATAGACCTGATTCACGTCATTGAGGGATCTGGGTGTTATCTTGAGATGGTGTCTGAATGTGGGGAATGATTGTGTTTGTGAAACGGGCGGCCATATAAATTGATTAAATAAATAAATAAAATTAACATCTACCCCTTGTCTTGGTCAGACCATTCTCTGATTGCTCTGGATCCCTTTGGTGTGGCTCCCCACACCAGGGAGGTAGGTCCTATTCAGTCAGTCTGCCCCAGGCACCTGAAGGACTCACCTGGGTTTCAGAGGGAATTCCCTGAGGCTCTACTGCAGAATTTAAAGCGAGCCTTAGTCACTACTTAGAATGAGAAGGCAACAGTGGCCTTGGATCAGATTACACCTATGGGCCTCTCCCTGTTCGTGGATTTCATAGAGCTCCCTGGTTTTCAGAAGAGCTCTGGGAAATGAAACAACAGAAGAGACACCCAGAGTGCCACTGGAGAAAGACGAATGACTGACTGAATGTGTGTAAGAGCCTATATTAAGGACTACATTGTGGTGATAAAGGCAACAAAATGTAATCATTTTTCCATTCTTATTCCATCTGCTGAGTGCTAACCAACAGCCCTGTTTGAGGTGACCTGGTCTGTACTAGGGAGGAAAGGGTGAGAGGAATATCTGTAGAGCTGCTGTGGGGACTATTCTAAGCCCTTGGTAGATAAAATCACTTGGCTCCTGTCTAAGCTTGGCTCCAGTTATGTATGTTCTCTCGAAGTGACTCGGGCACAATCTGGTTTATTTATCTGGGAAGAGTGTGAGCCTGTGAGTCTCAAGGAAGTGGACAGGGTTCACAGTTGTGTGTCTATCTGTTAATTAGATTCATCTCCCCCATGGTTCGTCAAGGACTCCAGGGAGACAATGAGGGGTAGGACCCAAGCAGTGATGAATTTATCCTTGAGTGAGGGAGTAGCTTCATGAGCACTTATAGGGGCAGTGGTCCATCGCTTCCTCAAGAAACCATCACTGGACCAACAGTGCTAGATAATTTCAGAGGGTCCTGGAGGAATCAGATGCATCTGGATCCCCTAACCCTGGGTATGGCATTGATGGGAGTAGTGCATCCATCCTGGCCCTCCTGGAGGTTTTTGATACTATCAGTTTTGGCATCCTGGACCAGCTCAGGGTGTTGGGAGTGGGGAGCATTGGTACGTGCACCAATTGTGCCTGTTTTTGGATCGAAAGGCCCTGTTCATAGTCACTCATACCCCACATTTGGACTATTGCAATAAGCTGTACGGGAATCTGCCTGTAGAAAGCATTCAGAAGCTACAGCTGGCCCAGAATGTGGCAGCACAAGTGGTTATGGGTACATCTTGGTATGCCCACGTAGCACCACTGCATGAGCTGCACTGGATACCAACAGTCTTCTAAGTGCAAATCAAGGTGCTGCTGTTAACCTATAAAGCCCTTCATGGTACAGGGACAATCATCTGTGTCTGGTTATCTCTTCCCATCCTATATGTTATAACAGAACAGGCATGCTTCTGGTCCTATCAGTCAAGGAATGCCACCTTATAGGAGCCAGAGAGCTAGTATGGTCTAGTGGTTAAGGCATCAGGCTAGAAACCAGGAGACCAGGAGTTCTAGTCCTGCCTTGGGCACGAAGCCAGCTGGGTGACTCTGGGCTGGCCACTCTCTCTCAGCCCTAGGAAACAGGCAATGGCAACCCACTTCTGAAATCTTGCCAAGTAGCCATTAAGGAAGCCCTAAAGACCTTGTTCTTTTCCCGAGAGCTGAGCCAGGAAGTGAGATAAGCCTGCTGTACAATATGATTTGTATGTTTTTCTTTATTACATTTTATTTTTTTTATCATTTTCCTTGCACTGGGTGATTTTAATCCTTGTTACCAACCCAGAGTTGCCTGGCAACTGGTAACACTAAATTGTTAATTTCAAAGGGAGAGGGATGCCATCCAACAGAATTACTTCTTCACCATGCTTCAGATTAGTTGACTTCCCAGCAGTATTCAGAATCTGGGTTACATTTGCATTTGTTTCCTCCTATAGATTCAGTGTTGTATATTCGGCATGCTCATTATCAAAGCTCTTGGTGGTGATCTTGTAACATGTTTAGTGTTCATACAGATACCAAAGAATTGACACCATGGAAATCTGCTCTTACAGGTGAAACTCGAAAAATTAGAATATCGTACAAATGCTCATTTATGCCAGGAAGGCAACTCAAAAGGTGAAACCAATATATGAGATAGACGCATTACATGCAAAGTGAGATATGTCAAGCCTTACTTTGGTATAATTGTGATGATTATGGTGTACAGCTTATGAAAACCCCAAATTCACAATCTCAGAAAATTAGAATATTACATGACATCAATAACACAAGGATTGGAAATAGAACAATATCGGACCTCTGCAAAGTATAAGCATGCATATGTACTCAGTACTTGGTTTGGGCCTCTTTTGCAGCAATGACTGCCGCAATGCAGCGTGGCACGGATGCTATCAGCCTGTGGCACTGCTGAGGTGTTATGGAAGACCAGGATGCTTCAATAGCGGCCTTCAGCTCCGCTGCATTGTTCAGTCTCATGTCCCTCATCTTTCTCTTGGCAATGCCCCATAGATTCTCTATGGGGTTCAGGTCAGCCGAGGTTGCTGGCCAATCAAGCACAGTAATCCCATGGTCATTGAACCAGGTTTTGGTACTTTTGGCAGTGTGGGCAGGTGCCAAGTCCTGCTGGAAAATGAAGTCAGCATCCCCATAAAGCTCGTCTGCGGAAGGAAGCATGAAGTGCTCCAAAATCTCCTGGTAGATGGCTGCGTTGACCCTGGACTTAATGAAGCACAGTGGACCAACACCAGCAGATGACATAGCTCCCCAAATCAACACAGACTGTGGAAACTTCACACTGGACTTCAAGCATTGTGCATTGTGTGCCTCTCCATTCTTCCTCCAGACTCTGGGTCCTTGGTTCCCAAATGAGATGCAAAAGTTGCTCTCATCAGAAAAGAGGACTTTGGACCACTGGGCAACAGACCAGTTCTTTTTTTCTGTAGCCCAGGTAAGACGCTTCTGACGTTTGTTGTTCAGGAGCGGCTTGACAAGAGGAATACGACATTTGAAGCCCATGTCCAGGATCCGTCTGTGTGTGGTGGCTTTTGATGCACTAACTCCAGCCTCAGTCCACTCCTTGTGAAAGTCCCCAACACTTTTGAATGGCCTTTTCCTGACAATGCTCTCCAGGCTGCGGTCATCCCTGCTGCTTGTGCACCTTTTTCTTCCACACTTTTCCCTTCCACATAACCTTCTATTGATGTGCTTTGATACAGCACTTTGGGAACATCCAACTTCTTTTGCAATTACCTTTTGGGGCTTTCCCTCCTTATGGAGGGTGTCAGTGATGGTTTTCTGCACAACTGTCAGGTCAGCAGTCTTTCCCATGCTTGTGATTCCTACTGAACCAGCCTGAGAGACCATTTAAAGGCTCAGGAACCCTTTGCAGGTGTTACGGATTCATTAGCTGATTAGAGTGGGACACTTTGAGCCTAGAATATTGAACCTTTTCACACTATTCAAATTTTCTGAAATTGTGAATTTGGGGTTTTCATAAGCTATACGCCATAATCATCACAATTATACCGAAGTAAGGCTTGGCATATCTCGCTTTGCATGTAATGCGTCTATCTCATATATTGGTTTCACCTTTTGAGTTGCCTTACTGACATAAATGAACATTTGCATGATATTCTAATTTTTCGAGTTTCACCTGTAGATTGGATCCAAGGTGTTTTCTTCCTGTTCTACTCTTGCTGATCCATATTGCTAGGCCTTGATGCTTGAAATGGCCACTTCTTAGAAAGTTTGGTTAATTGTCTTTTTCTTGCATGAATGTTCCATGGCTAATAAATTTTTGTCTTCAGCCTTGTCTCAACCCACCAAATAGATAATTTTTGCTATAGTGGAACTTACAAATTAAGTATATTTTGATCCAGTCTATGAACTCATCAGAAACGTGGTTATAGAGATTAGGTATATTATTTTGAAGGCCCAGAATTGCTGCTTCTCATAGCACATTCGTATCCATTCATGCCTTTCTCCTTTATAGATCTCTGAGATCATCAAGTTCTGCTGTGATTTCCTCATGCTCTGGGTGGATGATGAGAACATTGTAGATATGTACAGACTGGCTGATCTCTTTGACTTGAGTTACCTGACAGAGAAGCTGGACTCCTACTTTCTGAAAAACTTTGTTACTTTCTCAAAGACAGAAATGTACCGCCAACTACCCCTGGAGAAAGTCTATACCCTCCTCAACAGTAACCTCTTGGAGGTGAACTCTGAGAATGAGGTCTATGAAGGTGCCCTCCTTTACCATTACACACCAGAGCAACTGGAGACAGATCAGGTTTCATTGATGGAGTCTCCTAAGTTGCTGGAGACAGTCCGTTTTCCTCTGATTGAATTCCATATTCTGCAGAGACTTCACAACAAGTTAAGTACATGTCCATTAAAAGAGACAGTGGCTAATGCACTAATGTACCATAAGAATGAGTGCCTCCAGCCAGTGCTTCAGAATATGCATACACAATTGAGGTCTGAGTTCCAATGTGTGGTAGGCTTTGGAGGGATGCATTCAACCCCATCTACTGCCCTCAGCAACCAAGCCAGGTACTTGAACCCATTTTTAGGAGAATGGAGACATTTCACAACAGCCTTGTCTCCAAGAATGTCCAACCAGGGAATAGCTGTTCTCAACAATTTTGTATATCTGATTGGTGGAGATAACAATGTTCGAGGTTTTCGAGCAGAATCCAGGTGTTGGAGGTAAGAGAGTCCATTTCAGAAATCTATAAATGGTTAACATTTCCAATGCATGCAGTATGTTCAGCTTCAGAGGAAATAGGCATAGGGCTTTGCCACCATCCGAGAACTGCCCCAAGGCGTAGCTCGGTTACTTCAGGGTTCTTCAGGATATCTTCCTATCAGGGTGGAGCAGATTAGCAGATGCATTTTGGCAATGGTAAGTAAGATTACACAGCAAGCACAACTGTTTTAGTACTGTGCTGTTTCAACAGAGCAAAATTGGAGTGGCTGTTGTATAACAAATGGTTTAGAAGCAGCTGGTGATTGTGACATTAACAAGACTGGAGTGGCAACAGATGAGAATACAAAGACAACCTGCTGTTCAGCTGCTCAGTGGGAGCCAGTTGTGATGTGTGTAGCCAGCGCACAAGAGCTTAACCAAAGAAACACTGGCAGCCACCAGCCGTGGGACCAGCACGGGCTTAGGCTCTAAGTAGGGAAGTGGGTGGGTGGGTGGGTGAAGACTCAGATTTGCTTAAGACCCCACCCCTGTAACTTCTTCTTGGAGAGCTGTGCATCCTATTCCTTTGTAAGGTATGATCCAAGACACAATAAGTGGCTCCAGATCCAGCCCTTGCAGCAAGAGCATGCAGATCTCTGTGTCTGTGTGGTGGGCGGGGCGATCTATGCGGTGGCCGGACGCAACTACCGTGACGATCTACGGGAGGTGGAAAAATACGACCCCAAAACCAACAGCTGGGAATATGTTGCTCCTCTCCCGAAGGAGGTAAGGAGGGAGTGGCAGACAAGTGGTGGCAGGTCTTTTGCCTGAAATGGCCTAAGGAGATGAGTGCCTGCAGCCAGTCTGGCTGCCACAAGCTGCCCCAGGATGTGGGGTTGACCCATCTTGGAACACCAAAACTGGTGGGAGGTTTGCCATACTCTCTTCTCTAAAGCTGTAACTGGGGATCAGAAGTCAAGTATTAGCAGGGCACTCTTGCTCATAGTGATCAGGTTCTCTGCAACATAGACATAAATTTTATATGCACTACTGCAACTTTTCTTGTGGAGATAGCTGTGTCGGCTCAACTTCTGAAACCTCTGGTGTATGAACGGAGGGGATGGAGAAGGGAGTGAAGGAGGAAGTCCTTTTCTACCCCTACCGTGCTGCAGTTCTTTTGAGTCTTCCATGAATATCCAAGCAGACCTGGATTAATGCTTTCATAGTTTCTGTGGTGGTCTGACAAATGAGTTTGTCCTGTGTATCCTTTGATAGTCCCTCTTTGAACAAGTCTCTTATATGCCAGCCGACATCTCTAGCTAAGAGCTGAAACTCAGCAGTAGATTCACAGTCCAAACAGTTAACTTGTAGGTGCTGGATTTCACAGGTGGCGGTCACTCCTTTCACCAGATCCTTTAAATTAGCCCTCAGCCGTGCCACAAAATTAGCATAGTTGTCCGTGCTGTTGCAATTCAGCTTCCTCAGTCATTAGGTTAATATTCTATGCAGATTTAGTCAGTACGAAAATCATCAGGTCTCAGGGAGATACATAGGTCACATTGAGTGAGGAAGACAGGCAGTTTCCCATCCTGTATATCAAGCAAGGAAGTTGATATTCAGCACTGGTGGGCTGTAGCTCTCTTGGATCAAGGATCACTGTGCTGGGCTAGCAGGTCCATTTGGGTTGTCACTTGGTTCTGATAGTGAAGCAAGGCATTAGCATCTTCAACAGTTAGTGGGGTTGCAAGAGGTTCTGTAGCCATAGTTTAATTTGGTCTCCACGCAGAGGCTCTCCTTCTATAGTGATAGGAGGAAGAATGAACTTTACTTCTGTAAGACTTCACACTGGGCTTGGTTGTAAATCTCAGCTCTCTGGATACTTAACATAGGGGTTCTTAAACTTTGCAATTTTATAAAACAAAACCTTTTAATTGGAGACCATTCACTCAACCAACCCTCGCTCTCACCCACCCCCAATAAAATCAAAATCATATTTTTTATGAGATGGATGGGTTGCTTACTTTTGCATAATTTCTGGAACCTGGGTTTTATTTTGAAGATAGCCATTCTCATTCATTTCAGTCAGAAGGAAAATATATTTCTTTGCCTTAAACCAGCTTTCCTTAAACTGCTGCAACTTGCAAAACACTAGTAGACTCTTAAGTTTGCTTTTGATCACTGTCATGGCCCATCTTGTTTCTTCCTTCCAGCCTGTTAGCTCTCCCCTTGTCCATTGTGATGGTCACAGGTTTGCATAGAGACATTGGGCCTTCCAGGCATGATCATGTCTTTATAACAATTCTCAGCCATTATATAGGGCTCTGGAACTCTCCACTGCTTTGCATTCAGCATACATTGGCATCAAAATGGCAAGACTGCTTGAAAACGACTTGTGTGGAAGGCGTTCTGGCAACCCTCTCTCCTAATCACGGTTTGAGAAAGGCTGACTTATTCAGGAATTGGCTATTGGTTCTCAGACATGAATTGGCTGGATTAGTCTCTTTGGTGTAGACAGTGAGGAAGCCATATATGCACTGCAGTACATAGAAGTCTGTGCTCCAGGGTTTAAACTCTGGTTTTTCTTCCCACCTTTTCAGGTCAATGGATAGTTGGCAGTTCTCTTGATAGTCTTGGGAGACACCTGATCCATATTGACATAACAATTCTCTAGTTTAAGAACCACTTGCCAGCTATATTCTTATATGTGTCCTTTTTGTTTTTTGTTTTTTCTAAGTTTTTTGCATGGTCTCATCAGATTTTTGTGTCCATTTTTTTCCCACTGGAATTATTTGCAGTTGTGCTTTTAGTTGCTTGTTGACGAGATGGGCAGTGACAGATTTGATAAATAAATAAATAAATAAATATCTGTATTGTTGAAGGCTTTCACGGCCGCTGCGTGGCCGTGTTCTGGAAGTCTTGTTTCCTAACATTTCGCCAGCACCTGTGACCGGCATCTTCAGAGTGCAGGAGCACAGACAGGAGCAGTTCTCTCTGTGCCCAGGGTGAGGTGATCGCCATTGTGGAATCAGCCATCCGCCATCGTCATCAAATTGGTGCATCTTGTTCACCATCCTCTCTCTTTCTTTCCCCCCACCTCTCTCTTTTTCTCAGTCGTTCTTATTTTCTTTTTGTCACTAGAGTGACAAAGCTGCAGAAATCAGGAGGGAGAAGAAAAAGAAAATAAGAACGACTGAGAAAAAGAGAGAGGTGGGGGGAAAGAAAGAGGATGGTGAACAAGATGCGCCAATTTGATGACGGTGGCGGATGACTGATTCCACATTGGTGATCACCTCACCCCGGGGACAGAGAGAACTGCTCCTGTCTGTGCTCCTGCCCTCTGAAGATGCCGGTCACAGGTGCTGGCGAAACGTTAGGAAACAAGACTTCCAGAACATGGCCACACAGCCCGGAAGACCCACACCAGCCCAATAAATATCTCCTTTTATAGAAACTCCCACTCATCTTAAGCTCCTTTTCTCACTATCTTTTCCTACTCTGGCATTTTACTTACAATTCCTCTGACTTCATTAAAATGTGCTCTTTAAAACTGATTATGTTCAGTTTTAGTTTAACAGCTCCAGCATTACATGGTCATGTTCCCCAAAGTTTCTGCTACTTCCGCTTTTCAATTAGGTTTTCCCTATTAATCAAATCAAGGACAGCTGATCCTCTTGTGTCTTCTTCCACCTTTTGAAAGAGAAAGCTGTCAGGAAGAGAGATCAGAAATTCTATGGAAGGACTATCCTTAGTAGTTCGCCTCCCAATCATTACAATTTTATGCCAGCATGGGATTTTCATTGCAGAGGCAGCAGCTGATCTACTGCTTAGAACCTTATGCTTCCATCTAAAAGGGAATTCTTTACATCACAATCCATTGTAATTCAGGGACAAGGTAGCACTTCCACTTTGCCCTTGCCATGCATGGTTTTATACAACTTGACTGTGTCCCCGCTCAATTTTTTTTCCAAGTTAAAGTTCCAAATGTCCTAACCCTTTATTTTTGACTACCCCATCCTCTTTTATACTTTTGCTAACTCGATTATATAATCTTTCAAATGTGATCACAGTACTCCAAACATACACATACCATAGATTTGTTGGTTGTTTTATTTTTACTTTTTTTCCTAACAATCTCTAGCATAGGATTTGCTTTTTTCACAGTTACTGGTTAGTTAGTTGCTATTCAGTCAGTCAGTCAGTCAATCAGTCACTCTTTCTTTCTGTGTACTGCTACATTTCAAAAAGACCCCCAGCAATTTACACCATCAAAATCAAAGTACTCATAAAACAAATACTTGGCTTGTAATAAAGTTGCCCTCATTCACGATTTGATCCCTGGTGGTGTTGAGTCCAGGACAGCTCAGGAGTTCATAGTCTCCATGGCAACCATGGATTTGTCCCAAGTCATCGAAAAACCACCACATATCAGTGGCTGCACACTAGATCTGGTATATGTCTTGGGGCAGTTGTGACATGATCTGGTAGTGGAGGACATTAACACCAGTCTGATTGCCTTCCAGCTCACTGGTGTCACCCTCTCCCCTGCAGGGAGATAAGGCCTATTAGATGAACGCACCCCAGGCGAACAGTGGGCCCCATGGATTTCCAGAGGAAGCTTGAGGTTGTCTGCAGATCTGGTGGGTGGCTTGGCTGAAGCCTTAGTCGCAGCCTGGAATGGGTGGGTGGCTGGAGCCTTGGAGCATATCACCCCTACACTCTGAGGAATATTCTGGCGGATAAAGTTCCTCAGATCCACTTGGAGTTGGACTTTGACTGGGCAAGTCTGGTTGAGGTGCCTGGGGCTCAGTCTTGAGGTGCAATCAGGGATGAATCAGTGACTCTTGAGGTAACAGAGTTCTCTGCACTACCAGTTCGGCCACCTGTTTGTTAGATCCTGGTCTCTCCTGGGTTGTGAAGATGGCCCGGAAGGTCGGACCTGAGGCTATGATGTTGGCCTCTTTGAAGGTTGTTGAGAAGGTGGTCAGACTGCAGCTGCAAAGAACCCTGGAGGAAGTGAGCTGCATCTTTCTTCAGTGCATAAAGTGGCTAGACTGACGTGGGATCTAAATCGGGGTGGAGTAGAGGGAAGGGAGGGGAAGACAGGTTGGTTGTGCGTGAGATAGGTTACAAGTACCTTATAAATTAACAATTGTACTATGTTAAAAACCCGTTGTATTGGTTGAGACCTTCTGCGCTTATGCCTTTTAATAACATGTGTTAGTCAGAAAAGGTGCTACCGGATTCTTCCCGATTTTTTCCCAAGGCTAAAATGGCTATCCTCCTAAAATGTTTTCCAAGAGTAGCTTAAGGTCCACTAAGGGCACTACTGCTTAGACAGTGAAAATTTAGGAATTTTGTAAGGGGTATGGTGGGGGACAAAAAAAACATGGAGTGCAGTCTCCCTCTCTGCTACTTCTTGCTTTCTGTCCTGCTGATGCAGGTATACGCCCACGCGGGAGCCGAACTGGAGGGCAAGATCTACATCACTTGTGGGAGGCGAGGAGAAGAGTACCTGAAAGAGCTGCATTCCTATGATCCAGCAACCAACTGCTGGGACGCCTTAACTGACAGTCCCACCAGGAGAGCCTGGCATGGAATGGCTGCACTGCTGGGAAGGCTCTATGTGATTGGAGGCAGTAACAATGACTCTGGCTATAGAAGAGACGTTCACCAGGTGAGGCAACATTTGGCTAAGAGGGAAATGGCATTTGTATGTTGTTAATTAAATGTGCATGCCACTCACAGTAGCTTACAGTGATACAGAAACACGGAGCATCCAAAAACATACAAAACACTTGCATAGATTACCTGAAATCATAAACTATATGTAACACCAACAAATTAGCTAATTCACGTGGCACCCAATCATTCCCCAAATACCCTTGGAAGATTAGGATCTTTGCTGCCTCCTGGAAGATCAGCCTAGCTTAGTAAAGATGCCATGACTGAAAAACACCATGCTCTGGCTTCAAGTATTCTAGAGACAAAAAAGGAGCTGGCAGAGAACTCCATCTTGCTAGAGTTCAGCTTCAACCTGTTTTGTCCCATCCAGATGAGCAGCCTCAAAATCCCAGGACAGGACTTGGACAGCATCTCCAGCTGAACCTGGGGATGGTAAATATACAGCTATCTTCAGCATATTGATGGTAGCACACCCCAGACCACTGGATGACCTCCTTCAGTGGCTACCTATAAGCGATAAGGTGGGGAGAAGTGATCCCTGTGGCTGACTTTTTCCCTTGCCAAACTTGCAGTTGAGATAGGAATGGAGCCACTGCAGCACCATGTCCCCAAATCCCAACCTTATCAGTGTTGGAAAATACAGGGTTTCAGCCAAGCCTGCCTCACATGAGCACAAAGGGAGGGGCCACTCTGCTGCGGCCTGGCTTTGTTGCTTTGGTGGGAGGCTTGGAGCCCGCCTTTTTTCCTGTTTCCCTCATTTTCCCCCTCTCCTCCTCATGGTTTTTGTAATAATGTTTCACAACCCCAACAATCAGGCAGTTGGAGATGATGCCGTGGTCAGTGGTATCAAAAGCAGCTGAGAGATCAAGTAGGACCAAGGGAAGTGCACCATCTCCATTAAGGCCCTGACAAGGTAGCCAGTGCTGTCTCCATCCCATGCCCAGATTTGAACCTGACCAAAAAGGAACCAGAGAATTTGTTTTTTCTATAGAGTGCTCTGTGACTGAATCCTCACCAGATGTTTAAAGGAAAGGTCAGAGATTGGGCTACAGTTATCAAGAACCTCTAGATTCACTGAAGCCTCCTCCCTAAAAGTAGCATTGTTAATCTGAATCCAAATAATTAACTATCCCTGGATCAATGCAAGAGCCAGGAGGGTATGGGTGAAGCCTGCAAGTGGTAGGGGTCATATCAAAGAGCTTCCTATCCACAGGCCAAAAGGAATCCCAGATCACCAAACTAAAAGAACGCCCCGGTTACAACAGTGGGCTCCAGTAAGGACCAAGCAACATTGTTGACAAAACGCTAAGCAAAACAATTACAGCTGCCAAGCAGATGTACCTGGTCATCCCAAGAGGGAATGTACTACCCTCAGTCCGCCAATGCAGTCAGGGAGGAAATGACACTTTGTCTCTCTTGTTATCCCATCATAGGCTCAGACTTGGCTACCCACACTCGATCAGGTTCACTTGATTTTTCTCAACTGGCCCTCTCTGGGCATTATTTATGGCACTCCCAGAGCTCTTCAATAAACTAAGGCATGCCCCCAAATTGGCAGACAGAAAGGAGCCCCTCAATTTCATCAAAAACTTAGGTTGCCTCCTGCTGCCAGAGGAGGCACTCAGAAGAACTGCGGATCAAGTCATTGGGAAAATTCCCAAGTGCTCTTCAGAAACGCTCCAGATCCATCAGGTGCCTGGGACGGACCCTCCTAATAGGTCCCATAGTGCAAGGGTCCTGCTTGGGCGTTAATTGCAGTTGGACCACAAAGTATCTGGCCACAGCAATGGGCTAGATGCACTGCTCTCCACATTGGTATCACCCTGCAACTGCTCCAAGGCAAACATGAAGTGTAGCATGTGATCATCTGCATATGTCTGGCCAAAGATTACTTGGGACAAGCCCATGGTCACCAAGGAGGCCATATATTCTACAGCTTTCCCCGGCCCAATGTATGGAAATTAAAGTTATCCAGCCCCCAAAAATGCGGGAACTCCAACACCCATCCAAAGACCCAAGCAAGGGACCCAGAGAGAGAACCAACTGGGCAGCAGGATGGTCAGCACACATTAGGATGCTCTGCTTGTTCCTGCAGCCCAGCTTAATGTGCAGGCATTTACATCCCACTTCCTCAGGAATGGCATCCCATGAGAATTACATTTATGCTTTTCTGCACTTCACAGTAAAGCAAGTGCCTCACTTTCAAGATTGCACCCAAAAGCTTGACAACGCTGCTGGGTATTTCAGGTAACCCCAACCCCAGGAGTGCTTACTCCCAAGTTCAGGGAGCTGTCTCAAATCTTCTTTCTAAAATGACCAGAATCTGTACTTTTTGTTTTCTACCAGGTTGCTTACTATGCCCCAAGCACTTCTCAGTGGACGACTGTCCGTCCTCTTCAGGCCGGGCACGGGGAGCCTGGCATCGCTGTCCTGGGCCCCAAGATTTACGTCTTGGGAGGGAGATCTCATAACCGTGGGATCTGCATGGACTATGTCCACATCTATGATGCTGAGAAAGACTGCTGGGAAGAGGGTCCTCAGTTAGAGGATGACATTTCTGGGATGGCTGCCTGTGTCCTCACTCTGCCAAGGCCTGTTCTTACAGATGGCGAAAGATGTGCATCTGATGGGCAACATAAGAGACTCCAGAATTACTCAGCAGATGTTTCTGCTGAGGTCCTGAGAATATTAGATTGGGAGGAATTTGATAACTTGAATGATAATTAGCTCTTTATTCTTTTTGTGTTGGCTTTTCTTATTTGGGCTGCCATCAGAGCTCCACCAAACTGGAGGAAGCCTGATGTCATTTAGTAGTAACTGAGCAGAGTCTGCTGCAAGGAGGCCTGACAGCAATTGCAAAGGGCATTTAAAGTACAACTCATTGCTTGACCAGTGGAAAACTTTCAGAAAAAATGCAGCATATATCTTGATCAGCGAATCAGTCTTCAAATTATTTGCTGACTAGAACAAACATCTGTATACCTCAGAGGTTTGCTGGTTAAGCAGATGCATCAAATGAACTAAAAGCTTGCTTTGCTGCTTAATTCATCACAGAATCTGCAAAGATTCAGTTTGGCATGACGTTTTGGCTTTGTTGCACACAACCCTGACTCCACATCTTCACTACCTCTGAACTGCTCATGATAATCACTGTATTTCACAGAGACGGAAAGAAAAAAGGGCAGCCTGTAGTATTCTTTATTAAAAAAAAAAATCCACTGCACCAGGTATCCTGTATACTGAAGCAACCTTTGCTCTGGAGAAAACCTGTGCCTCGTATAAACTAGAGAGGGGGAAGCTGCTGGAATAAACCAAAGGATCCTGAAAAGTAGATACTGGCATATTGGAAGGATGTTGCTGCTTAATGCCTCAGAAAGAAAAAGGATGGTGGTTTCAACCCACCCTTGTCAGATACTTTTCTTCTCCTCCTCAGTGCAAAAGCACATCTTTGTGAAGAATTATTCCTTGTTTTCAGTTGTTTCTCCATCAGAATCTGTTCTGGATTTCAGAAAGTAACAGCTCAACTGTCCTGCCTACCTTCCTCAAAAAATTCCAGAATTGGTCATTGTTCCTCTTAATAAACACATTTGCTGCTGGTTTATGATTTCAAATAATGCCTACTGTGTAAATGTGTTTTGCTTATTTCTCATTGCTTCTCTGGCGCTGGGCAAAAGTCACCTTGGCAAATGAAAAATAAAGCAAGCGGCCGCCACGGGGAGAAAATCGGGCATCTCTAGCCTCGTAAATGACGGGCCCAAAGCAGGACGCGACGGGACGCGACTCTCCTCTGGAACGCGCTGACGGGGTGGCGGCCGAGCGTCATCGTGGCGCTCCCGTCCCGGACCCGCTCGGGTAACCCGGGAACGCGCCACTCCTTGACTTCCTGCCGTATTGCGCACGGCGACCGTCCCGGCGCCGCTCCGTGCAGCGCGGCCACGGGCGGCCTTCTTTCCGACTGAGCGCGAGGCGAGGCGGGAGAGCCTCCCGGCCTGCGCGGCCGCTCCCGGACTCGGCGCCGGGCCGCCCGAGAGGCTCCGGCAGCGGGCAAAGTCGAGCGAGGCCCTCAGGGCGGGCAGAGGACTCCGCTCGGGCGGAAGAAAAGGGCGCCGGCCCGGGAGAGTGGCGGAAGCCCCCGGCTGCGGCCCATCAAAGCGCGTGTGGCCTGAGGCGCCCGCCCCCCTCGCGGAGCCCCATGGGAAAGGAACAGCCTCTCAGCCGGAAGCCCCACCCGTCCCCGAGGAAGAGGCGGGGCGCCGCGGCGCGGCGCGGGGCGCCTGCGCGGCGGGCGTGGCGCGCGCGCCCTCCTCCTCCCCGCTCCGCCACGGCCGCCATTTTGGCGCGGGCTCCGGCGGGCGCGGCGGCAAGGCCGGA
The DNA here is from genome assembly GCF_059951505.1 of Python bivittatus. Taxonomy (NCBI): domain Eukaryota; kingdom Metazoa; phylum Chordata; class Lepidosauria; order Squamata; family Pythonidae; genus Python; species Python bivittatus. The sequence continues at coordinate 504,157 of NW_028277070.1, read as the reverse complement.
GCAGCGGCGCGAGAGCCCCGCCCGCCATGATGTCGTCGCCGCCGCCGCCGCCGCCGCCCCCCCCCTCGGCGGGGCCCTCGGCGCGCCGCTTCGACGCGTCGGACCGGGCGTCGTGGTACGCGGGCCCGCTGTCGCGCGCGGAGGCGCAGGGCCGGCTGCAGGGGCAGCGGCACGGGACGTTCCTGGTGCGCGACTCGTCCACCTGCCCTGGCGACTACGTGCTCTCGGTCTCGGAGAACGCGCGCGTCTCGCACTACATCATCAACTCGCTGCCCGGGCGGCGCTTCAAGATCGGCGACCAGGAGTTCGAGCACCTGCCGGCCCTGCTCGACTTCTACAAGGTCCACTACCTGGACACCACCACCCTGCTCGAGCCCGCCCCCAGGTCAGCGCCGGCCGGCCGGCCGCCCTGCGCGGGGGCCGCTCCTCTGGGGCCCGCGGGCTGCGCGGCGGGGGCGGGCCCGGGCGCCTCGCGGGTTCGGCTCCTTGCTCCCCTTGCCCTAAGAGGCTCGTAACGCCGAAAACCTTTCGGGGAAACGTCAGCTGAGCTGCGCCGGGCCTCCCGTTTAGGCACGGATGTCCCTGGGGCTCTCCGGAGACGAGGCGCGTGTTCATCTGGACGCGTTCGGTTTAGATGCTGCCTGACTCCGGGCGCCCCACGATATGGCAACGAGAGTAAAGGGCAAGAAGGGCAAAATAAAGAACAAGATGGCAAATCTGGCCAACCGCCTAAAAGCCATATACCAGCAAAACTGGCCAGGGGCCCCAGGCACCCTACCCGAGGCCTGGGAGAACAGCTGAGCCTTTAAGGCCCTACGGAACGCACTCAGGGTGGGAGCCACCTGGATGTCAGGGGAACTTTGTTCCAGAGGGCGGGCACTCAACAGTGAAGGTGTGCCCCCCGGGTCCCGAAAGATGACCCCGGTTAATTGAAGGGATCTCAAGGGTGCCATCCTTGTGGGCTTGTATCAGCTGGGCAGGAGCCATAGGAGGTAGCCCCTCAGATAACTGGCCTTATGCCGTGTAGGGCTTTATGGATGACAGCCAGCATCTTGTATTGCACCTGGAAGGAAACCGGTAGCCAGTGCAGTGGTGTCATATGTGCCTGCCAAGGCAGGTCCGTTACTGCTCATATTGCCAGATTCTGGTCCCATTGAAGCTTCCAAGTGGTCTTCAAAGGACCCCCATGTAGAGCGCTTTTGTGAAAGAATGGTTGGATGAAGGCTGTGCTTGAGGAGATAAGCATTCCCACGCTCCTGTTGAGGGCTAAGGGAATGCTTATCTCCTCAAGCGCGGCCTTCATCTAACCATTCCTTCACAGCTTTGCAGTAGTTGAGCAATGAGGTAGCTAGAGAACAAGATAATTTTAGGAGGATTTCACTGTTTCTTAAGAGATTGAATAATTCCCGTGTCGTCTGCAGGTATCCACTGATGGGTTCTGGTACTGGCTCCGTTGCACCTGCTGCAGAGGAGAATGTGGAATATGTTCGGACTCTTTATGACTTTCCTGGTAACGATGCAGAGGATCTACCATTTAAAAAGGGGGAGATACTCGTCATCATAGAGAAGCCTGAAGACCAGTGGTGGAGTGCCAGAAACAAAGACGGCCGCCTTGGGATGATCCCTGTTCCTTACGTTGAGAAGCTTGTGAGATCGTCTCCTCATGGGAAGCATGGCAGCAGGAATTCCAATAGCTATGGGATTCCCGAGCCCGCTCATGCCTATGCTCAGCCTCAGACCTCGAGCCCTCTTCCCAGTGCAACCCACTCTCCTGGGGCTGTCATCAGCCCCTTGCCATCCACCCAGAATGGACCAGTCTATGCCAAAGCCATTCAAAAGAGGGTTCCATGTGCTTATGACAAGACTGCCTTGGCATTAGAGGTAAGCCTTTCAGCTGGAGCAGGTTCAGTGCACCGTAGTTCATTTGCCTCATCCAGTTGGAAGGGCCTATCCCAAAAACATGGATTTAACTCATTCTCTCTGCTCTGTGGTTTTCACAGACTTGTGAATAGCTGGATGGTTTTATCCCACCTCCTACAGTCACTCTTAAATGTGGCCTGCCAGCCCTGTTTGGGGAAAATTCCTACACCCCTGGCAAAACTCTGTGCCTGTGATTAGGCTTGGTGTGGGGCAATGCAGCTGGCATATTCAGGCATTGCAGTCCCTGGAGGTGTTTCTGCCATTGGTGGGGGTGTTCCTTGATTAAATTAAATCACTAAGGAGAAAACTACACCCCCACCAACACTGGCAGAGCAAGCTGCTGTATATAAACAGGGAGCAAGCCCCACACTCACTAGCACTGATGATGTTACCTAGTCAGGTAATGAAACCTCTGCAAGCAAATAACCAAGCTCAGAGAACACCAAGGGCTCCACACTTTTGATTTTGTTTCTCCTTCTGCTCTGTGCTGATTGATATAGCTAGAATTTGGCCTTTACTATCTGCATCTTAGCAACGTTTTATTCTCTTATGTTTTAAGTGATTTAAAATATTTCTTCAGAATATCCTTAGATACTTTTTTGTGAGGCAGTAAACTATAGCAAACTGTATGCAGCACCCCAGTAACCCGAGATTGTATTGCCAACATTCAGCAGGAAAAAACATTTATTTAATCAACATATATGGCTGCCCAACTTACAATAGCTGCTTTTCAGATAGGACAGGTATTTGATGATAGCAGTTTGTCTCCCAGAGGGGTTCCTGTTCCCATTCCCACTCAGGAAATTCCCACTCAGGCCAGGAAAAAAGGCACCAAAAATGTCAACCAAGTCCCTTGTGGTGACGTTACACCTCTACCAAATGGCTTCCTAAGACCCTCCAGGCAGTTAACTGTGGCCCCTAACCCTTAGAAGTGGACCAGCCCTGCTTTGTGGAGAAAGGAGTTGGATGATCTTTTTCCAAATAATGTTATTTTGGAATTTCTGTGGAAGATGGTGCCTGAGCTTGTGGGTGCTTGGATAGTTAAATTCAACTTAAAAAAATAAAATGCCAAAACTGATTGTTTTCTCCCTTTTCAGTTGATAAGGTAGGTGATACTATTCATTCTTTGTGAACTGCCCTTTTAGTGCCTAGCCATACTTTTTCAAGTGAGGTCCGTTGTCTGGCTTCTGAATCGCCATATCGCCAGTGGCGGGAAACCCATAGAGCTAGGCTTCTTCAGGGTGTACCAGCTGCAGACCAGGGGGGCCTTTTCTGGCATCTCTGGATTGTTCCTGAGCAGAACTTCATGAGCACGCTCCACTCCGTCTGTCTGTTGCTCCTCTGATGCTGCCCGTGATTTTGGTTGCTGGGAAGCAGCAGGGAAAGGGCCCTTTCATCCTCCAGTCCAAGCTTAGGAGCTTCTCGAAGATACACAATGGGATGCTCAGCTAGATGGGCCTAGGGCTTGATCCAACCAGGCTCTTCTTGTGTCTTAAACATCTGAACATCTAGAAGCCCGAGAGAACTGGATAGGGCTGATTAGCTGGCTGAATGACAGGCTGCCTATTAACGGAAAGCTGAATGTTGTAAATGGAGAAATAGAGGGAAGGAGAACAGAAAGAAAACGGGGAGGAAAGAAAGAAGGAGATAGACAGGGTGGCAGCACATGGGAGATAGCTGCAGCCACATTGTGCATCTGGGTGTGTGTAGTTGTCCCAGGAAATGATTCATGATGAAAGAGGACTCTTCTGCTCTCCTTTCTTTTCCATATGAACTTTCCTTGGCGGGTTCATCTGTAGATGTTTCCAAAGTGGTGGTGTTTAATCCCTGTAAATAGCTTGCAGGTAGAGATTTTTGATGCTTGGTTTATCTTGAGAAGCTAAACATGGCCTGACTTTGGTCTTATTTAATGAGATACAACCCCCCCTCCCCCACAAAGAAACCTTAAGGCTGCGAACTGCAGACTGGGAGGTTGACAAAAAATCTCAGATGACAGCAGTGGCAAACCACTTCCTGCTTCCTGCCAAGAACACTGCACTGCACATGGAACACTGTCCATGAAGTTGCCAAGAGTTGAGCTCAGCTTTAAGGATATTTTGTATTCCTTTATTTAGGTGATGTCACATGGGGGGTTATTTGTCCATGGAGGCCCGGCCTGATTTGTTGGTACCTATGTGCTCCAAGAACTTGGAGTAGGGGAATTTGTTTAGTTCCAAATGTGAAATAAATACATTATGTTCTGCAAGTTTCGCTGAACTGTTCTGGGTCAACCACAGTTTGACAAAATAAAACCTGGAATATTTTTGTTGTTCCAGTTTTGGGCTAGTAAAAAACCCAGAGTGACCTTATGGGGCAAGTAGATATGGCTGATAAGCCTTGCCCCTCCCACTCCACCCCTCCCCCCAAAAGATACCTGCTGTTGCCATTACCCCCTTCACCTGGCCTACACCTCTGTTCCTTGATCATCTCGGCATATCCCAGCGTAGAATAGACCCCCTGCCTGTCCCCGTCCCATTCTTCCCAATGGCTTCCCACCATTTCCTCACCAGTGCCTGTATGCTCATGTTCAAATCTGTGATGTGCCATTCCAACATTTCCAGTTAGAAGTAAGCCATTTTAATCTTTCTCTGATTTTGATGAAGCACTTTGCCTCCTCGTGGGGCAAGATTATGACAGCAGTATGTTGCCGTTTCAGCTGAAGGATGGCACCCCTGGAGTCAGTCTTCCACGCAGCTGCTCTTTCCAGCGCGTGAGGAATTGTCCCCAGGCCAGTGGATGGCTCACTGCAGCCTTTTTCTCTTTGGGAAGGGGCTGCTATTAATGAGGAAAAAGATTTATTCAGGAACTGAAGGCAGGATGCATAGTACTGCCTCCCATTTCCTTGTTTGAGTCAGCCAGCCTTATAAATACCTAACATATGTGCCACCCTTTGAGGTAGATTGGGCTCCAAAAGGAAGCTTCTGTGGCTGAAGGTAGACCCAATTCTGGGTGTCTCTGCTCCTAGTCCAGCACCATGACGACACCTCACAGGCCATCTAAAATCTGTCCTTAAAGAAGTTAAGAGGATGCCTGACAGCGGTCTTCTAATGGGGAGTATCAGTGCTCTCTCTGCAAGGTTTTTAAAAGATCAGATAACGGCTATGGGTCCAGAGAAGAAATTTTACTATTTCTTCATCTTTCTTCCTATAATTAAGCTTTCTCTTGGTTTTAGCACTGTCCCTGATTTCATTTTCTGCTATACTGCTTTTTAAATTATTTTTATTTTACTCCAACAACATTCCAAGTTCACAACATTTGGAATAATTTTGTTAACACAACATTGTTATACCTTGTTACTCTATCGTGTATAATTATTCCAGATTTGATAACATTATGATTTGGTCCTCTGTGCTGTTATTTGTAATAACCCCAACTCAGGGTTACACACACACACACACACACACACACACAATTCATATTGGGGTTAAATGCCATTTATGTATTACTTTCAGCTGCAAAGAGATTTAAGTTGAATCCACATTAACTAAGACATCTGGTGGCCTACTTTAGATTCACTCAATTATTATAAAACTCTCTTATATATAAACTGCATTGTTGTCAGGTTCAGCCCAAGAAATTCAGCGGGACAACTCAGGAACATTTCAGTTACTTTATTAGCTTACACCTACTAGACAGAATCTCGCCAGTCTAACTCTAACCCCCAATGATAGCAACTAAACACTCTGAATTCCTTAGGGTGGTGCCAGTCTCCTCCTCTTCACTTTCACACACACTGGTTGAGGGCTGAGGAGATGCTTGGGATTCCTCTCCCCCTCCATATGACCTTGGACCTCCTCACTCATGTCTTCCATCACAATCGTCTCCATAAGGTGAATGGGATTGTTCTAGATGAATCAAAAATCAGGATGAACCATCAAGGGAGATGATGGAGAGCTACCCCTTTTCAGTTCCAGACTTTTCTTCTTCCATACCTGAGACATAGCCCTAGTAAATATATTATTTATATTGCTTATTTTTACAAGATCCTTTGGGAAAAAAAGAACCTTTGACTCATATAGCTATCCAACCCTTTTAAGTCTTCTATCTGAATCCATTGTTTTGCTCTTTCTTCCAGTATAAATGAAATCGTCTGTCCAAATGAACTGCTTGATTATATAATTTTAAAGAGGGATTCCCCACTTCCTCGTTTTCTGTGACTAAAGAATTTTCCTCTCAACCTTTTAGTATTAAAACCAAACTTTTCCATTTTCTGCCATATTGTTATGGTGTTGCTATACTGCTTTTTAACCTCATGATACATTATAATTTTATCTTAATTATGGCAAACAAACCATTTTTAAGAATTTAATTCAGAGGCTGACAAAATGGACTTATACTCTCCCTCTGGATACTTGCAGATTTTACTTAAAATATGAAGGGCAAGTGAAGTCTGCGGTCTCAGGTGGCCTCTTTTGCCCAGCTTGCATTTCTTTTGGCTGTGCAAGGAATGGTCTTTGGATTTTTTTTTCTTTTTAATGGGGTGGCAATTTTCTTATATAAACTTAATGGAAGGGTAAGTGAATCTTGGAAAGAAGCCTCTCTTTTATCCTTTATATTAATGCTAATCTTTTTGTGGAGAGCCACTTAGATGTAGTGGTTAAGGTATCAGGCTAGAAATTGCGGGATTGTGAGTTCTAGTCCTGCTTTAGGCACAAAGCCAGCAGGGTATCCTTGGGCCAGTCACTCACTTTCAGCCCTAAGGAGGAGGAGGCGGCCGGGGCAAACCACTTCTGAAATCTTGCCAAGAAAATTGCAAGGACATGTCTAGGCACCAAAAAACCCACCTTTTTGTGAGGGTTTCTGAAGGGCTTTCCCAAAGCTTGTCATTCAAACCATTTTTTGTATATAAATACTTTGAATTGAGTCATAGAAAGAGAAAGAGACCACATTTTGTTGGCTTGAGGGCAGGAGAGCTGCTGGCAAGGAATGAATCCATCATCATCATCATCCCACCAAGAGAGTTTCTCCAGTTAACAGATGCTTTTCTTTGATCTCAGCTCAAGAGAACCAGGGAGGCATCGGGTCCTCCCTGAGCAGCTCTGAGCCACTCACAATCTCGCACCCCTACCTACCTTACAGGGAGGTTGTGGGGAACAATAGGAAGGGGGAGCTTCTGGGTGAAAGGTAGCATCAAAATCTAACATCATAATTGTCATAATAGGAGACCACTCAAGATCTGGCTCTTCCAACTGTGTGATTGTTATGTAACTGGATGTTGTATACTTAATCTTGTGTTTTCCTCCCTGGCACAGACGTCTTTTATTGCTGCTGATTTTACTAATCTTTTTAATCCTCTGTAAACCACCCAGAGTCATTAGCCAGTGGTGGGGAAGGGGTGTGTGTTAGAAATCAATTATAAATAAAATAAATTCTTTGTCTCTCATTGACATCCTAGTAAGTAATGAGATCCCTGTTTGTGTTGGGATCAGTTTCGATACCTGCACTTAATGGCTCAAGATATATATGGAAAGCCTGGGTTGCAAATACAACGTTAACACTTTTGCCTATGAAAGATGCAGATTATGGGATAGTCCAAGTTTTTAAAAAATTGGAAATTCTATTTTGGAGGGGGAGGCAGTAAACTAGCTGTCTCATAATATAATTCAATATACTTTGAATTAACTCAGTTCTAAGAAATTGGTTTGTAACATTTTCACAAAATCAAAAAATAATTCTGATTTACTTCAGGAAGCTTCTTGTTTAATTCCAGTCAGTTATTCAATCTATTTTTCCTTATTTACGATGTTAGAACTTGAGGTCATCCATTGAAACAAACGCAGGGAGATTCAGGACCCCAAGAAGGAGACGCTTTTTGACTTCGCACATAATCACACTATGAAATTGGCTGCCAGCCATTGTGGAAATGGCAGCCAGTTTGGGCACTTTTAGAAGAGAACTGGATGTGTGTGGAGGAGCCAACTCTATTTGCTGCTGAGGCTGTTGACCTTCTGACTCAAAGGAAGCCTGCTTCAAGTAGGGGTGGCTGGGAAGCCCAGGACAAGAGGCCATCCAGATGGTCGCCCAAATGCATCCAGCTGGTGACACAGAAGGCTGGCCTAGGTGGGCTTGAGGACCTGATCTAATGGGCATTTCCTTTTGTGAGTTAGTGTGTAGGTATATTCAAATTAATTGAAGGAACGTAAGAAAGTTCTTGAAATGCAATTCTTGTAAGAAGAAATAACTTAAACCTTTCCAGCTTTGTTCTATGTATGTATGTATTTATATTTACTGCTTTTCCATTTTGCAGGTTGGTGACATTGTGAAGGTCACAAGGATGAATATCAATGGTCAGTGGGAAGGAGAAGTCCATGGGAGAAAAGGGCTCTTTCCTTTCACGCATGTCAAAATAATTGACCCTCAGAATCCTGATGAAAATGAGTGATCTGCTGGCCCATCTCTACATTGCTGCTTCCTTTTTCTGGCTATCTTGAGCATCATTTGAAGTGTGATGGTTGTTAATGGCACATCATAAGGACTGCCAATTGCCCATTTTTCCATCTTGCAGTGATTTCACAGCCTGACGTCTCTCTTTGGAATGCACCCAATTGTCCGGCATTTGCAGTTTCTCCTAGAAGGATTTTGGACTGTGAGCTGATAGTGGTGCTATCTAGGCAGAGGGGGAGGGGTTGAAACATCCAGTTCCTGGCTGAAATGGATATTTTGCTCAGGAAGAGAATTCTAAACAACTTTGTCTAACTCCAAACAATAATAAAAATGCATTTTTATGAGGCATGGAAGACTTGAGAGCATATAATCAGGTTAAGCAGTTAGAATAATTATGTCTTTAGGTAATTATTGATGCTTCTGTGCTACAAAGACAGTCTTTTTTTTTTTTTTGAGTTTGCCATTGATTTAGAATAAATTACAGCAAACTTTTTTTTGAGAAATGCATTTCCTCATCATCTTTTTATAACTGTGTATAATTGATTTGTTTGCCATCTACCTGCCTAAACTTTGTTGTTCGATTCAGTTTTTTTAGATCTGCAGTGATACTGCAGGCACTAGATATAACTTTTAGAAGAAACTCTTGTGCAAGCTTTGGTGAAACTACATTTACTCCTTTAAAATCAAAAGTTTTTTAAAGAGCAAAAACTAAGCATTGATAATCAGCTACAGAGAATGCAACAGTAACTGAAAAGATACTCCTCAGCCTTTGTTTTCTGCAGGGACACAGGAGTGCAAAGTCATTGTAAAATCTCTCATTTCTCTGTGCTAAGTTTAAACACAATGAAATATGATAATGGAGAAACTTGAATGTTGGTTTTAGCATGTGAAGACCTTGACTCCGTAAGTGATGTTTTTAAAAGTTCACTGGTACTGGTCTCTTGAGCTGTTGGACCTCAGGAGTTACGTGTCCAACTCAGTATTCAAGTGCCTTAGTCTGAGGATGAAAGGTGCTGAAGGGAAGCAATTGGAGCAATTCAGTCTAGAGAGAAGCATTTCAGTTCACCAGCATGGTCTGGGGAAAGGAATACAGTTTTACTGCCCAAAGAACTGTGAATTAGACTTGCCTGGATGCTTCCAGACCCTCTGTAATAGACCATAATGTGGCTGTTCTAGAAAGTGCCTGGGCATGTTTGAATTACTGCAAAGTAGTACTACTGAGCTTTGTGTTAGGAATATTTAAGCTGCACTAAATGTCAGTCTGCCCTACAATAATTCTGCAGCACAGCTGGCCTAATCCTCATGAACAATCCTTCAGGGCAGCATCTAAGCTGCGTATAAATGTTTTGTCTCAATGAGCTGCAGAGAGAGCAAGGACCTAGTCGGGATTCTGCTGTGCTACCTGTAGAACAGCCAATGCTTCCCAGTTTCCTTGGTTAGCTCCACCCTTGGTTGCTTTCTGCCCAGGGTTTCACAGACAACTATGCAAGTGAGTCTCAAGCCATTATCAAAGGCCACGGGAAGAGAAGTGGGCAGTGGATGGCCTTCACACCCATCTGAGATTAGACTTGGAGCAGCTTCTATCAGAGCTGATAAAGGCAGTTCAGGTGTAACATACTAAATGAATTTGATGGTACATTTTAATGACATCCAAATGTTTGCTACTTTACTGTTCTGTTTTTTCATACCTAGAAAAGCTGGATGTGCTCTCATTTGTGAATGTCACCAAGGATGAACTGTCCTTGCTGTTTGCTTATGTCTGGTGTGTTCAGAGATCCTCCTGGGGAAACCAGCTACTCTGGATAATTGTGAGGATCTTTTCAGTCTGTGTGTTTTGATGTAAGGTATTAAAAGCCTTGAAGTGGAATCCTTGTAAAGTCACTCAGAAATTAGTTCTGCTAATTGATAAGGAGTGTGCCTAGGCTTACCTTCAAATTGGCAAGTAGCTGGAATATTGACTGTGGAAGGTCTTCCATTTCCTCATTGCAACAACTGATGCCTCAGATTAGCAGGGAGGTTAGAAGAGCTCTCCCTCACAAGGAAAGTCCTGACTGAAATCAAACAAGCAAGGTCTTTGGGGTTGTCTTGTTCAGGGGTGAAAAGCATTTGTTCTGCTATTTCATGTGCATTTTTATTTTACTTTGCTTGGGGGGGGCGGGTGGAGGTGGAAGTGAGATAGAATAGAATGAGAGTATCTGAGGACTGGCTTGGCTGCCTGGTCTGTAATAAATTTCTCTGGTATCTCCAGCTGAATGTGACACTGTTGGGTTGCCATTCCATAGAGGAAAGGGGTAGCCTTGGGGTTCACAGAACTTCACTGTGTTACATCTTTTAAGGCAGTGAAGTATCATTTTAATTTTGAGCAAAAAGCTGTTGGGAGGGGCTGTGACTCAGGTGAACGCACCAGCTTTGCCTGGAGAAGGCCCTGAGGGAGGGCTGGGAGATGCCTGCTGGACCCCCGTGGAGATAGGCTGCCAGTCCATTTCTCCAGGCTGAACTAGGTGGACCAAGGCTCTTGCTCACCATGGAGCAGCTTCTGATATTTGTGGACTTTGCATCCTATTTGAGGGATTGTCATTGCTTTTTATTTTATGCTACAAATTAACAGTATTAAATATATTCTTAGAACACATGAAATGTGTTAAAATTAGTGCCTTTTTGTTTTCTTAATATATTTCACTACTGGTCCCACATCAAGCAAAGAAGTTCAGTGCCCTGTTTGTATACTCTCAATAAAACATTCATCCAATTTGCAGGAATTCTTGTCCTATTTCTTTTCCAGGTAAGCTTGTCATCCATTTCAAAGAGTGGTTGGAACGAAAGCTCAGGGATAAATGGGGGGTGGGGGCAGATACGGTTTGGAGCTTTGAGCAGAAGACTTCTCTCTGCTGGCTGTTTCTCCCTTATAGAAGGCCTATAAGAAGTCCTCATCCAGTACGTGGCCCCCCAAAGCCTTGGTGGAATCCCAGACATCTGATTTACATATGAATTGAATTAGTTTTTGTCCTGAGCTCATCCCAAGAAACCACAAAAATGCAGGCACAGCATTTTAAAAAGTATTTTATGAAATCCTATCGCCAAAGAATACTTGGTCAGAACATTGGAAAAGATTTAGCTATTTGTTGCACTTTACATTTGAAGTGTACACCAATCCAGAACAGTGGAGCAGCCACGGTTAGGCCACTCTTCACATCTCTTCCTAGACTGACAAACCAACTCATTTCCAAAACTTGGACAGTGCACGATAACATTCATGGAACCCTTGAAGTATTGCTACCCATAGGGAGTGAATTATGGGCATGAAGGTTTAGCTGAGAGCTCCGTAAAGCAACACTTTCTGGGAGACATCAGATCTTGCGTTCCGGAAAGGTGGCCCAGACTGTTGTTGCCAGAAAAAAGACAAGGGTGTGAATTAGGCTCAAGAAGTCTTCTGAGATGTATGGAGAGCAGAAAAGACATTGACATCATTGGCATGCACTTCTGAACAGGACCATTGCCCTCTGCCCTGCGGTGAGTGACAAATCAGCCTTAGAACAAAAGCACAGAGTGTTCTGTAAGGGGGGGCTCATGTTTCAGTGCTTTGACTGTCCAGTGATTATCCAGTGGTCATCTGGTGATGCCTGCTGGGATCTGTGGGTGATAAGGCCCATGCAGGGGCCAAATACACTTGTCACCTTTGCCGAAGGCGTATTTGGGGTGCCTCCTGCCTGTATTCAGCACCCCTGCTCAGGAAAGCTGCCTTCTCCCCTCACCAACATGCATAAGGGAACAGGGGACATTGGCTCCAGTCTGCTCTGCCCCCAGGGGTAGAGCCTGAGGTCCCCAGTGGACTGAAATCTGTAGAGAAAGCAGTGTAACTTCTGGCTCTGTATTGGCTGGGTGGGGGAACCACCCACTGGCTGAAGCCTTGCTCAGGAGCGTAAGGGGAACACATCAGCCTCTGGGATTCTGGTTTGCCAGCTGGCTCTTCAGCATGTCCGGTCATCCCAGTGTTGTCCTGCCAGAGAGGAAGAGGCAGAGTGGAAAAGGATGACAAATTGGCAGCCAGACTTTCACAGGGTTTGGAGTCTTGCTCAGGAGCCACGGGGAACTCCAGCTGATGGGGCCTGGCCCAAAATTCATTGAAGGTGCTCAGGTCCTGGAAAGGGGCTGGCATAGATACCTCACCAGGCTCGGGAAACCTGAGAGATGGAGAAGACAGAGTTGCATTTGTTTGAAGAAGAAGCCAACTGTTCATTTGTTGTAGAGGGGTGGGTGCATGGGTGGGTGACAACTGTGGTAAGAAAATACTGATGAATGTTGCAGGTGGATGAAGGCTGAAGGTGGAGCAGTGAGTCTTCTCAGTCAAAATTTAAAATCATTCCAATTGTTCCTTCATTCATTTGCCCACTGAAGCTTCTTGGCTTCCTTCAATTCCAGCAACAGACATTTATCCTTTTATTTCTTAGTTAATATTAGCTGCCTATCCACTTACAGGTGGATTGGTGAGAAGGTAGACTCTTAAATGAACCTAATTATTGAAAACTTGAAGACATAATAGTTTAATGGTCAATCAAACTGAAGGTCTGAATTTTTGTATCACAGCATTGGAAAGGAGGGGATGGGTGGGTTAACAACCCTAGGTTCTTTGCTCTTGGGGCAACTAATAAAGTTGATAAAACTGATAAAAGACCTTGCTTCCTGTGACAATTCTTGTTTGTTCAGATACATTTTATAAAAGTACAATTGACAGAAAAAAATGAAATGTTTTGAACTCAAAATCTCATACTCAGAATAGCCATTATTGAGTGTTCCAAGTCTGAATAAAATGACCCAAGTTTGGAACAAAACACCCTATTTGGCCCCAAAGCAAAACAGAACCAGTATGTGCCATTCCACGTTGTATAGGTGCCAATGTTCCACAACTGTCAGCCTTCCCAGGTAGACCAGACAGGAAACATGACCAGATGAGCTAATTCTACTTTATTTTAAGGCTACATTAACAGAAACTTGCAAGTCTGAAAGTACAAATCTCCCGTCATCTTTACAGCCTGAGAAGCAAGGGAGGGTCCCTTCTGAGCCTCTTGCTCCATCCCTTAGGCAGTTGCGGGCTATGCCCTCTCTTATCTGACCATTCCCTAGGCAGCATCTCTTTGCCCCGTCTCTCAAGGTCTTTCTCACACACCATTACAACAACTGGTTTGTGCTTTTTTAAAAATTGAGCCAGCCATGGAGACTTGGAGAATACCTTAGCCAATTAAAAAGCAGGCACAGGCTCCATCGTTCATTGAAGAAGGTATGGGGTGAAGGAGAGTCGGCTGAGGATATGTTCAAAGATTTAGAACAACCTTTTGGGTAAGAGAAAAAGTAGGCTGTCTGAATGGTAGATGAGCATGTTGCTGGGGGGCTTTCTTTTTTCTTTTTGTTATAATAAAGTTCACGAAGGGGGGGTCCTGTTTTTATTCTGCAGAGTTTTTTTTTTCAGGCTGCTTGGCAAACTGTGCTTGTTACCACAGCATCTTAAATATTACAAAAACTTAAACTCATCTTCTTAGCCAGTTTAGTCTGTCTGTCCGATCTATCTATATCTATCTATCTATCTATCTATCTATCTATCTATCTATCTATCTATCTATCTATCTATCTATCTATCTATCGAGAGAGAGAGTGGTAGCACTCAGCATGATAGTACTGGGGTTACAGCATCACCTCCTTTTAGGGGCCTAAAATTTAAAAAAAATGCAGACATAAGTAGTTTGTTTCAAGTTCTCACTGTTCCCTAGTACAAAGTGCTTGAAACACTTCAGGTTTTCCTCTACCAGACCACTCAAAATGATCCAATCCACCACTCCAACTGGGTTGTTTTGTTGTTTTCAGAACATTTTTTTCCATTTCATCCATAGAAATATAGCTAATCAACTGTTTTAATTCCTGCCTTATGTACTGGAGCATCACTCATAGAGATACTATAGTGGAAAAAGAGTGGCAAATTCAGATGATGGGAATCTAGGCTGCAAAGATCTTTTTAGGTAATCCCCACTAGCTTGAATTGTCCTCAGATATTTACTAGCAACTAGTACTGCTGGGAAAAAAATGCCAAATATAGTAACAACATGTAGTAACCTTTTAGCATTAGAAACCATTTCCTGTCTTTAAAGACAGCCTCATGCAGATAAAAGTCAAGTATTACTCAAACTTGCAAATCATGTGGTGTTGAAAAGTCCCCTCTATCCAAGAAAGCCATGCAATTAGTGTAGCTGAAAATTTGTTACACAAAGAAACGCCAGTTGCAACAAACAAGTCCAACACCAGTAGCAGCAGCAGCAGCAGCAGCAATAATAATAATAATAATAGTAATAATAATAATACAATTGTTGATAAAAAAGACAAAAAATCTGGATAGTGGATATTGCAATACCCAGAGACAGCAGAAGAGAAGAGAAAGAACTGGAAAAAATCACAAAATATAAAGACCTGCAAATAGAAGTAGAACGACTGTGGCAAAAGAAAGCAAAGATAGTACTGATAGTAATAGGCGCCTTAGTTGCAGTCCCACAACATCTGGAGCACCGCTTGAAGACCATCGGCATTGACAAAATCACCAACGGTCCATTGCAAAAGGCAGCTTTACTTGGAACAGCTTCCATCCTGCGACAATACGTTTAACACCATCAAACAACAACATCTGCCTATCCCAGGTCCTTGGGAAGGACTCGATAGGTGGATAAAAATGCCAAATCCAGTCTAAACATCTGGCTGACTGTGCGACCAACTATAATAATAATAATCCCTGCCAGCCTACTTTCCAGGAGTCAAATGACCAATCTCTGCATCCAAACAGTCAAGAAGAAGCAGAATTTAAGGGGAGATCAAAGGAATCATCCCAAACTGAAAGCAGAAGTGACTGTTAAAAAAGGAGCACTGCTTATCAAAATCAGAGAGGGACAAATCCCTGGAGCCCCTCGCTGTGGATGCCAGCTTGCCCCCTCCTCCCCCTCCAGCGCTGAAGAAAATAATGTCTATTAGGTGGCATTCTAGGAAAGTCAGCCGTATGCTATGGCTCCATCTCCCATCCTGTTTCTCTCTGGGAGCTTAAGTGAAAAGCCTTTCTTCCCGAGTCCCTCAAATCTGACAGACTTCCCAAGTCAAAGATCATCCAAATGATCTGGATAGGTTAGAAAAGCAGGCTGAAAATAACGGAATGCAATTTAACTGGAACCAATACCAAGGTCTTAACTTAACAAAGAAGAAATCAAACGTAGAGCTCTCAGGTGGGGCAAACCCAGGCTGGTAATGGGTGAAAACGATCTTTGAATTCTAGTTGCCTGCCAGCCAAGTTGAGTCGGCAGCAACATGGCTGCTAAAACCTCAGATGCAACTTTAGCTGCATGAAAAGATCCAAAGGCTTCCAAATCATGGGTGTTCATCATCGTTCTATGCGGTGTCCTCAAACTGTACCTTAAGTACTGGTTAATTAAAGAGACCAGGGGACTAGAAAGCAAGTCTTCCAAGGAGACACTAAGGCAACTGAGGGACTCTGAGGGTATATTTAGCCTTGAGAGTGGGGTGGGAAGATATCATAGCACTTTTCAAGCAACTAAAGGGCTGCTGGGTCCTTACCATTAGCAAGGAATGCCCTGTGTGGAACGGACATGACTAGGGCTGGAAACCCATTCAGTTCCCCCTCTATCTCCTAAACAGCATGCAACAAAAGCCACAATTGACCAAAGCCATGATGGCTGTGGAGGTCAAAATCTACAAGTCCACTCAGTGACCACTATGGAGGATTGTGACTTGGCACATATAAAGTGCATGAAACAAAAATAATGTAATAGACGGTCTAATTTTATACAGTGGAGCTGAAGTGAATATGCAGGAGTAATTATGAATGAAAGGGCTAAAATGCATATCAGAAAGCATGAATTTGGTGACATCTAAATTGTTGTTGATGCATATAAAAATAGGACAGGTAGTTATAGAGATACGACTTATATGGCCACCCGCCTGGTAAAACGCAACTCTGGGTGGCTCACAAAAATAATAAAACCAAAAACACGGAGAAAGAAAACCAAGAAAACCAGGCGCCTGACCCACCATCTCCAACCCCTCAATCCATACAGTCCTCGCGCTCCAACCTTGCCCTGTCCCAGTGCCTGGGGAAAAGGCTGGACAGAGGAATATGGATGCCTTTGAGTTGTGGTGCTGGAGAGAAGTATTGGGAATACCTTGGCCATCAAAAATAACCCCAAATCATTCAGGGCTAGATGAAGTAAAATGAGACCACTCAGTGGAGGCACAAATGATGAAACTAAAGTTTAGCTACTGGGAGGATTAATAACTAAAGCTTAAATATATATAAATTATATATGAATATAATATAAATGTATATATTTATATCTATATATAATATAATAAAATATAATATAATATAAAATATTGATATGTAAATATTAAATACATCATGTATTTAAGAGACATTGGAAAATACCCCATTCCTTGGAAAAATCAAAGGTATTTGGCAAAAAAGGCCAACAAATGACAAGCTGGCCGGATACAATCACTGATGACATAAGCGTGAGCTTTCAAGAACTAAAAGCATCAGTAGCTTCTAACAGACAACCCTCCCCTGACCAGAAACACTGCAGGACACAGTGCGGCTACGCCACCCACAAAGACTTATTTCTGCCTGAGAACAGGCAGGTGCTAGGGTGTGTCTTCAGCCACAATCCTGTTCTGCTTCTTTCTGGGACCAGGCTACGCTAGACGCTAGACGCTGTAAAGGTTTCCAGGCCAGTGGGGAGCTAACTGCCCCCGTCGGCCTCCTGCTTAGAAACCCTCCAATGGCAGTGGCAGAATCATTCAATGACATTCTCAAGCTGGATCCCCTAAAGAGAAACAGAAATTTTTGGTAGATCACTGAATGACTTTTAGTAGTTCAGCATTTTTTCGGCTTCAGAAACATACATTGGAAAAACAGGAACGTGAAAAAATTTGAACAAAAACAGGAACAAAAGTCAAATGCAGTGAAGATGCTTGGAGTCTTTTTCTGTGTGAAAAGAGGAAGAGCTCCATTCGTTTCTGATCTGCAGAAGAAATCCTTGGTCTCAGAATGCGTAGCTTAGTCTGCTTTTTCACAAGACTCTGATGAGAGGATCTTGTAGTTCTAGTATAAATCAAAACGGATTGTTCCCTACAAGGCTCTAGAAAGCACGAGGCACCATCTGTCTCTGGAAGGAAGGTATCCAACTGGCCATATCAAAGGGAGGCCTCCAAGCCCCGGGGTCTGTTGGTTCCTCACCCAGCCCAAGCCCTCCCTTGCTCCTCTAGTATCCACGGGGGGTTAGGGAAGAAAGCACGCTGGCCTAAGGGGTTCCCAGCCCACTGGAAGATCACGGTCAATTGTGGAAGGAACGTGGGTCAGAATGGAGCGTGGGGTTGAAAAGGTAATGGTTCGGTCTGGATGAACCAATAGCTGGGATCTCCTTGTTAAAGTTACGTCTCTCATGTGATGAAATCAGGTGATTGTCCTGATTTTAAACAAGATCATTGAGCTTCGTTGTTAATCCCAGTCATGTATTAAAATGAAACAATACTAAATACGTACATTGTGGGCTCAGCTTGAACGTTATTGCCTTCCAGGTACAAATGATAGTGGGATTTTGGCCTTATTGGGTAGAAAATTTAAATCTGACACTTTGAGATGAAAAATTGACCTTTTGGAGTAATCATTTTTAAGTATTTTAAATCATTTAAAAATAATAATTTTTCCATTTTAAAATGGCTGGTAATTTTTTCTAGAAAAGATGCTCATGATGAAATCATTACCTTCAATCAACTCTTAGCAATTCTGACACCCTACAAAAGGAATATCATTTAGCTAGAACGGTTGAATACATTTAAAACACTTGTTATCTACCCTGGGCCTGATGCCTTTCCAGGTCCAAACATTGGAGCCATTGCTATTCTTAGAAAAGACCTTCATTGAAAATAAGCCAACAATGTATTATTACAAAACAAAACAAAACAAAACAAAATAAAAACCCAGCCTCAGAGATAAATGTGAACAATCTACAAGACATTTAGAATAGAGAAATGGAGTATCCTATATTACTCAATCAGCAGCTTCAGGTTTCAAGGAATACTAGATATACTTGTTATGACTTAAAACTCAACTAGTTCCGCAAAAACTTCTCTCTAGGCTCTGTTGGACTCCTTAGAGAATGTTTTAAAAACGTTGGCTCTCGTTTTTGCACTGGATCAGTATAATCAGTGTGGAGGAACTTCAGTACTTATGTTATGGATGTGCCCAGCTGCAATTCCTTTTCGGTTAGACATTATTGCTGTGGTGAACCAGGTTCTTTGAAGGCAGATGATGGCTAATCTTTTGTTAAACTGTATTCCAAAAAAAATGAAAATTTTGAATTGTAGAGCTTTGGATATGTGTTGTGTTTGGACTGTGGCAAAAAAGGTGATTATCCACTCAGGAAAGAATCCCTGCGTTCTACGTAGACGCTAAATGTTGGCTTAATGACATGTAAGTTTCAGCCCCTGAATGAGCTTTGTACCTGCGGAGGGGCAACAGTGGACGTGGTCTAGGCTCACTTCGCCGTATAAAAATTGAACTGACTGAAAATTTGAAGAATATGATATATTTTCAGTGATCTGATACCTGCATCTACAGCATCTATCCACCGATCCTCTTTAAATAAACTTCAAAGAATTCTTCCCACTTCGTTTTGTTTTTTAGGTTTTACTTTTCCCCCCTTTCACTGCGGCCACGATGTCCGCGCCTTCGCTTTCGCTTTTACAGCGCGAGGCGCAGTCCCGCGCTGCATCCTGCACCGCAGGAGCAGCGCTGCGTTGCTGCCGGCGGGTTTTCTCCACGGCAAAGGACCCGCCACGTCGGGGCTTGGCCGAGAAAGGGTCGCTGCTCCGGCGCCGCCACAGCACCCTCCCGCCCGCCCGCCGGAGCTCCGCGGCCGCCGCCCCCCGCTCTTACCTGTAGGCGTGCGAGGAGGAGGCGGCGGCGGCGGCGGCGGGGGGCGGCCCTCCTTGCTGCTCCTCAGGCGACCCCCGGGCCGGGGTCCTCGCAGGGGCGGGCGGGGGGCCGCTGGGACCAGAAAGCCAAGCGGGCCCGCCGCCGTCGCGGACGCCCCCGCGGGCGGCGTAGTTTTCCTTCGTCTTCCCCTCCACGGCGCTCTCCTTCGCGGGACCTGAGGAGGCACAGAAAAGACGAGCGAAAGGAGCCGGCGCTTCCAGTTCCCTGCCAGCAAAGAAAGGGGGGCGTTGGCGCGGGGGGGAGGGCTGCAAGATACCACCCTCTTCGGGCCTTCCCTGAAGTGCCCCTGCCGGACCCTGGCACCCAAACGGCCAATGGGGGGGGGGGAGGGCGGTGCGACACACACCTTTCCTGGGGTGGTTTTAAGGGAAGGGATGCCCCTCCCACACCTGAAGGGAGGGAGACCAAGTTCTGCCCCCACATCCTTTAGGCCTAGCTTGAAATGCAGGGCCCCTCCCACACCCACGTCTGGCCCAACAATCCAGTTCGCGCAGAGCCGAGCTGGTCCTGGCTGAGCCGGGAGGGGCAGGAGTCCCAGCCTGGCCCACCACGGGCCCCACAGAAGTCAGAGGCTCCCTTCCAGCAGGAGGGGCCCGTTTCGCAGCACACGAAGCCCCTTCAGCCCCAAAGCCATTCTAGGCGCACAACTTCTTCCTGGCATGGAGACATCAGTCCTGACATCTGACTTCCATCATGGATAAGGAGGAAACCCAATTCTAGGCCATTTTAGAAGGGAATAAGGAACCAGCTACATACTCCCTTTTATTTCTTAAGGGGGATGGATTGCTTTCTTATTCATTAGGCATTCTTGATTTTAAGGGAAACTAAAACCAAGGCCAGTCGAACATATGTAGTCTTGGCCTTCAAAAATCTGGATTGATGGTTAACCCATTCATTACTTAGCACTCAGGCACTTTCTATTTCTTTTCCTTCGACACTCCTTTTCTTTTCTCAGCTGAAGCAAAAGGCCAGTGGATTTTGCGTGCCACTCTCACTAGCAAGACGGGTGTTAAAAGCAAGAAGTTGATAAAACCATCCAATCACAAAGACCACCAGAAGCCACAAAAGCAGCGGAAGAACACGAAGCATAGACAAGGGCCCTCTGAGCAATTCCAACTTCAGGAGATGGACAACCTGAGTCCCCAGCGAGGCCTTGTGGGGATAAGCTTTCTAAACTCCTTCAGCCCCACAAGTTGCATGTGCTTTCTCACAGATCAAAGAGGCTGCGGTTACAAAAAGCAGAGAAGCGACAGTCTGCTTGGGAAATGGAAGCGCTGATGGCCTTGTCAATTGCCACACTTCCCCAATGGACTTCCTTCCTCAACAGAACTTGAGACTAGTGGCTAAATAGCCCCTTCCCACTGAGCAGCTATTTCAGTATTTGAACAGCTATTTCTAGCTAACGAAGTTGACAAAATTTGTAGTTGAGGGATTACTCCAAAATGCAGAGAGGTTTTTGAAATTGGAAGAAAAAAAGGATGAAATAGGGATCCTGAGATCACACTATCACCCTATAGAAGAGAGAAACAGAAATGTCAATTATCTGAAATACTCCATGGAAAACTAAAAGATATATAACACAGTAATGACTCCACATTCAAATGAGGCAGAGTTCCCTCACTTGCCAAAGATCCTGTCACTGCAAAGAATGTGCAAACCAGATAGTTGATTGCTTTCTATGTTCAAAAAGGAGATGAGCAGCAAAGCATTACGAAACTTGGTGGTCTACCAGAAAACCTCTCATGCAACTTGGAAAGCATCACATTAATTCTAAGATCTAGAAGAGGTTCTTTGGATGCCAAGTTAGAGTACAAGTCGAAGAATACTCTCAACTTTTAACCTTTTTACAACCAATTATCTTTGGGATAAAAACTTATTTACCAGATTTCAAATTCTTCCAGTTACAGTTTTTCAGACACACAACCTTCTTCCCTTTTTCTGCAAGGGTTAACTTCAACACTGCCTTGATATCTAAACTGATTAAGAATAACAGTGGAGAAATAGCAGTCAAGGGAACACCCTCAGCTGGACTAAGTCCACAGCTTTATATCTAAATGAACTTGCAAAGCCAGCAGGTAATAGAATAAGAAAAAAATCCATTTAATTTTGATATAAACTCACTTCAAACTAAGCAGAAGGAAAAGCTAAAAGTTGATGGCAATTGCATACTCTGTTCAATTACTTAAAAATTTATATTTTCCTCAGGCTATGACAGTTGTACTAAAGACCTGCCACCTTCTAGCCAGGAAAATTTAACCCTCTGCTAAGATACACCTGCAGTGGTGCTTAAAAGTTTGTGAATCCTTTTGAATTTTCAATATTTCTGCATAAATATGACCTAAAACATGATACAAATATGTAGCTTTGGCTCATTTCCCTCAATAAATAAATGAACAAGTATAATGTTTTTGACTCAATTGTTTAATTGGGTTCTCTTTATCTAGTTTTAGGACTTGTGTGGAGAACAGATCATGTTTTAGGTCATATTTTTGCAGAAATACTGAAAATTCAATAGGATACACAAACTTTTAAGCATCACTGTAAGTTTAGAGGTCACTGACAAGAATTGCCTAAATAATTGTGATTATTCACCCCCAGGTTTGACAAATCATTCAGACTATAATTTAAAAAAAAATAATCCAAAATTGATCTAATCAAAGATTCCTTGGGAAAATTCCAGAATTCAGAGTGATAGTAAAGAAATCCCTGTTGGATCATCTTAATGACAGAGCCTGCAGATTTTACCTTCATCTTTGCCTTTGGAAGATAAAAACACTTTTACCCAAAGGCTCCTACTCTAATAAGGTATGAAAACTGCTGAAGGATGGCACTTTTCAAACTTGATAAGGGGACATCATAATCTGAGACGCATCTGGAAACTCAGCAGTTCTGAGAGCCTCTGAATGAATTCTGAGGCAGGAGGTATGATCAAGAGGGAGAACTTAATAAGATGCATAAAATGGATCAACCACTGAAAAATTCCTCTCCTTAATATCTAAACCAGTTCCCATCTCTTCCATCCAAGGCTTCTATGATACATCATGCTTTAACAAAAAAATCAAGTAATTAAATATTGCAGACTGGGACTTAATAAGAGTGTCCTCTCATCAAAAAGTGAAGGTAGGCCAAAGGTCTTGAAAGAATTGGCTGGAGTTTTCTAACTCTATTCAGGCTGGCAGTAAATGTCCACCAAAATGCAATCATGCTGCTCAGGCCAGAGTATTTAAATCCACTTCACTTCATGTAGTGCTTCACGTAGAGCTGTATATTCTTCCTCTCATCACCATGGACCAGATCACGAGAGAACAGACTACTCTGAAGAACTAGGTAAAAGACTCTGAGTCCTAGCATCTGCTTAATATGGGAGATTTCACTGAAAGGAGTGAGTAATGCTACATAGTTTTCTTCCCAATGGTGTTACTTAGAAGAACAGGAAGATTCGCAAAAGATTTTAAAATTTGCTTCGCACCTTCTGAGGGGCCATTTTGCCTTGGTCATCGTTAATGGAAATTGTCATCTTGAAAAGGGTGGAAAACTCACTTATACATCCTCTCAAGGAAGCGCTACAAGCAACCAGAGCACGCATGGCATTTCCTGAAGTTTCCCATCACAGTAATGACTTTTCGACAGACTTTAGGTCTGAAAGTGGTTGTCTGTTCCTGACTTCCAACTTGATAACTCCTGTGAAAGCTTGCCCCGCAGAACGCAGGCAAAACTAATAGTGCCCTGCCTGTGCTTTGAGGGAGGGAGGAGCATTTGCTCCCACGGCACGGCAAATGTTTAAAGCTAAAACGTGACCCTGGGTAACCCCAGGTGTTATCTTGGCTCCAGCCCAGCCCTGAACACCTTTGCTTTAGCTTCTTCCTTCTGTGCCCGGCACGCCTACACGCATACCTCCGGCTGCCTCGGCTTGGGGGGAGCTTTTCTTCCACTTCCCTCTTGGTCTAGAGCTTCTACATATTGGTTGACTGTTCGCTGTATCGGTTGATTTCTTCTCTTTACAGAAACTCAGCATCAGGGGCAATCCTTGACCTGGGAGATGGGTTTTATTCTTCAGCAGTTCCGACAGACTTCTCCCCAGCTATCGGAACCATTTACCGCCACTGTATCCTGACTCCCATATACTTTTTCAGGAGCCAAATTCAATGTCCTCTCCTCTGCCTTACTAATTAGATGGCTCCAGATATAATAGTTACCTCTGTTTCTGCAGAGTGGAAACTGCAAAATCAGTACAACATGCTGGGTTCTTCTGCACCTGCTACCGTTCAGAGTCCTTGAGATGTATTATTCTTATTTTTAATCATTCCCTAGAATGGCTCTGGATTAGTATCTAATCTTCCTATTAGCTGATGTCAACAGAGGTAGGTCTCTTACTGCAGCCAAATTATTTTGCTCAGTTATACAAATTCATAAAAGGATGTCTTAGGGTGAATTTGTTCTTTTTCTGTACTGTGTGTTTCATATTCAGTCTATTTATTACAATAATCCCTTGGTTTTTACCTTGATGCAGTTTGCTGGGTTGAGAAACGGCAAATTTGTTCTTTGACTATATCATAAAAATAACGGAACTCAGAGCGATTATAAAAAGGATGCCATGGCAGGAGAAGCTAATGAAAAAAGGGAGATGAGTGGGAATTCCAAAAGCACAAGGACAGTTTCAAAGGAGAAGGAGGACAGCAGAAGCCACCCATGAAACTACACAAAGGAAGCTAAAGATGGGTGGAGGACAACAGAAGAAGCCAAGGTGGTGGCTACGCAAAAAGCTTTGTGAACACTGAAAACAAAAATGGACACATTCAAGCAAATGGAATTAGAGCCAGGTTAGAAAGTACAGGCACAGATCCCAGACAGGGAGAGCTGGTGTCAGGGAAGCAAAACTGCAGAATAAACAGAAGTTAGTGAAGGATGCTCCCCAAAAGTCCTGCTGTGCTGCCTCATCATGGCAGGGGGGTGTCCTTGGGAGGGATCAGTGTTGGGAGTGTGTGGCAAGAGTATTTATTCCCAGCAGGGTCACCCGAGGCATGAAGGTCATCCCAGCTGCCCAGCTAAACCAAGCAGGCACCTCTCTTGGGCAGCAGGGAGATAGGAAGATGCCGGAGGCAGAGGATCACTCTAGTGACAATGGCAAAGGCACCCATGCTTACTGCGCGGGAGAAGGCCATGGTAAACCACTCCTGTATTTTCACCAAGAAAACCACATGGGTAGAAAATATAAAATTATTTCCAATACAGTGCCAGATGATGGACCCCTCAGATCAGATGGCACTTAACATGCTACTGAGGAAGAGCTGAGGATCTTTCAGTGTTTATGATTAAACCCTTTGGGAGGTCTAGTTGCTGATGTTGCCATACAGGAAAAGAAAATCCGAAGCTGCAAAGACAGAAACAGTACAGTAGGAACATGGAATGTAAGAAGCATGAACACAGGAGAGCTCAACACAGTGAAAGGTGAAGTGAAACAACTACAAATTGACATCTTAGGCATCAGGAATTGAGATGGGCTCAGATGGGACACTTTCATTCAGAAGATCACATGGTTTATTACTCAGGACATGAAAAACAAAGAAGAAACAGTGTTGCTTTTATAGTTAGGAAGGGTATAGCAAGAACAGTTCTTGGCTACAACACAATCAATGACCGAATAATATCGATTAGACTTCATGGACAACCCTTTAATATGATGATCATTCAAGTTTATACTCCAGCCACCAATGCAGAAGAGGAGGAGGTTGATTACTTCTATGATCAAGTTCAATTTGAAACTGACAGAACACGCAAGCAAGACTGGACGTGCTGCTTGTGACTAGAGTCTGGAATGCCAAAGTTGGAAACATGAAGGAGAAAAATGTAGCTGGATTGTATGGCTTAGGAAACTCAAATGGAGCAGGAGACCAGCTTATCAATTTCTGCCAGTCCAATGATTTCTTCATACCTAACACTGTCTTCAAACAACAAAACGACGCCTCTAGACATGGACATCACCGGATGGAGTATATAGAAATCCAACTGACTATATTATTGCTAAAAGGAAGTGGAGGAGCTCAGTTATAGCATCAAAGACGTGGCCAGGTGCTGACTGTGGAACAGAACACAAACTGCTCATGTGCAAGTTCCAAGTTAAGCTAAAGAAGAAGAAGAAAACCCATGAGTTTCCACAATATGATCTTAATATATACCCACCATTTTCAAAGAGAACATCAAGAATCACTTTGAAGTCCTGAACCTCACTGATAGAGAACCAGAGGAATTATGGAATGAGCTTAAAGAAGTTGTTAAGGATGAATGTGAAAAGAGACTGCCAAAAATGAAGAAAGAGAAGCAAACTGGATGTCAGAACAAACTATGGAAATTGCCAACTTGCAATCGGAATTCAATTATTTTCTCAGCACTGAAGGCAGTCAGACTGAGCTTATAAAGGCAGAAAATTCAAGTTTGATTTTTCTACTGACTCTGTGGAATAATTCTTATTTAAAAATAGCTAATAACATAGATTTGGGGGAAAATTGGCTCATTGTGGGATTATTACCCATAACCAATTATTAAGTAATGATACCTTTAAAATGTTTGAGATTTTTACCTGTAAAGGCTGAATGACAAAAGCGGGGCTGACAACTGTGGCGGAATGAAGAGCGGGCAAGTAGACTGGCTGTTCATAATTCCTCTCCAGATGAGAAGAAGACTTGAGATTGCCCACAAGTGCTCCAGACAGCTGCT
This sequence comes from Python bivittatus, assembly GCF_059951505.1. NCBI lineage: Eukaryota > Metazoa > Chordata > Lepidosauria > Squamata > Pythonidae > Python > Python bivittatus. The sequence continues at coordinate 478,062 of NW_028277070.1, read as the reverse complement.
CCTCATGAAGAGACCGTAAGACAGCAGTCTCTGGTGGGCGTAGAGCTCTGGGAAATGAGGGAATAGCCATCTTGCTCAACTCATGGTTGGTGCCTTCAAAAGGAGACTGGGTTCGCATATTTCCTTTTCTAATCACTTTCAGAAATTGCTTGTTAACTGCTTTACAGCTATTAGGAACCTTCGGACTGACAGGTTTTACAGCACCAGGTGAGTTTCCTTCAATCCTTAGCAAAAATACAACTTTAAATACAAGTTTAAGAACTTAAATTTTTTTCTTTTGGAATAAACAGCAAAATGGTGACTAGAACTTTGATTTTGGAAAGTTACAAACAGACTAAGGGTCCAGATGGATTTGAAATAAGATTTTGGAATTAATTATGTAGAATCCTTCATGTGAGAAAATGCTTTTGTTTTGAATTCTCTTAAAAAAATTATAGGATGAGACTTTGAAGATTGGACACTAGAGGGAACCAGAAGAAACTAAAGATTGCAATTAAAGGAGGAGAACACTCAAACTCAACTTACTAATACAGGATGAAGCAAAATATTTTAACATTGGACATATTGAAGGATATTTTTGAACAAAGGACCCAGAAATTAATTTTAAAAGTCTCTGCTTCCATAGACTGTGTTTGAAACATGTTATGGAAGAGGAACAAGTTTTACCTGACAAGATGAAGACTTGAGTTGAAAGTGGATTTCTACAAGAATGACATGGAAAAAGATGTTACACTGGGCATGCAAAAGAAACAGGCTGTCTTAATAATTAAAAGGGATATACAAATAACAAACCAAGAGAGTGACCTGGATAATTTTCCAATACAGCCGTTATTGAAGCGAAAGTTGGACTTTGAAGAAGCAGCATAGAAAGAGTATTAATGGACTTTTGCTGATGAGGACTGAACAACGAAGGTTTAAGGATTTGTTTAGAGATAAGAGAAAGGATATGGGAAGAAGAGATCATTTGTTGTATTTTAAGAGAAAGTGATAAGTTACTAAAATTGTTTATCCTTGTGATGAAGGGGAAAGTCATTTCTTTTTGTATTTTTCTTTTTCTTTACTATATTCTTATTTTTTATTCTTTTCTGTTTTTCTATTTTTTCTTTTCTCCACCTTTTACTTTTTCTTTTTATTCTTTTTTTTTTAGTTTATATTAGCTTTTATCTTTGCAATTGTATTTTTTAATAAAATTACAATAAAAAATAGTGACAATGACAATACTATCGGTATTGACTCTTAGCAACCACACAGATATTTTCCAGGGTGATCTGTTCCTAGCTTGGTCCTTTGGATCTTCCAATGCTGCACTTATTGCTGATGTAACTGAATCCATCCACCTTGCTCTGGTCATCCTCTTCTTCTCTTTTCTTCCACTTTTCCCAGCATTGGTGCCTTCCCCAGAGAGTCCAAAGTAGGATAATTTGACTCTGGTTGTTTGTGCCTCAAATGAAAACTCTGGATTGATTTCTTCAATGATCCATTTCTCTTGGCTATCCATGGTATCCTCAGGCATCTTCTCCAACACCAAAGTTCAAAAGCATCAATACTCTTTCTACACTGCTTCTTCAAAGTCCAACTTTCACTTCAATAGAGTGTCACAAGGAAAACCATGGCTTGCATGGTTCTGATCTTTGTAGGTATAGAGACATCATGACATTTGAATCTCTTTTCCAAGGCCTTCATCACTACTGTATCAAGCAGCAATATATGGTGTGTTTCTTGACTGCTGGTTCCTTTACTGATGATAGTCAATCCTAAAAATCAGAAGCTCTCCACCAATAGCTTCAATATCTTCACTGTCAATTCTAAGACTAGTGGATGTACCTGTTGTTCTTAGTTTGGTATTCTTTAATATTAGTTCCATTTTTTCACTGCATTTTCTGACTTTCATTACTATGTTGATACTGTATATTGATCAGGGTTTTTTTGGTTTTTTTTGCAAACATTTACCCCATGTCCCAGTGACACTTTCTCAGCACAACAGTTCAGATGTGGGGCTGACTTGCAGTATTTGTAGTCTGTATAAGAGATTAATTGGGGGAGGGGGTTGGTGGCTGGAGATTTCCTGGGAGGAGTTGATTAATTGGTTGCTGGGAATGGTGTAGTCTCTATTTTGATTGGTTCACCTCATCTGCTTGTTGTGTGCCTGACAGGGTGGTAGATCACACCCAGCTTTACTGATCTGATGGCCCATTTTTGTTGTGACAGACTTCTAGGAATTATCTGGCTCTCCAGCTATTTCTGTGATCTGTTATTTCCATGTTTTCCTGCTTGAATGTGTGATTCATATTGAGGGCATGGATGGCTGTTCAGTATTTGTGATGCTGGCCATTGTGTTGTGCTCCAGATTTGCTGGCATAGCTCGGTTAGAACCCTGACTAGTTCTTCTTCTGGTGCTTGCCATACTTCAGTGGGTCCTCCATCATCTCCTGTAGCCTTCCGACTTGGCCATGACCAGAGCGCTTCATCTTCTAGTACTAGAGGTTCTTGTAAGTAGGGAGTATCTTCTAAGCTATCTTGGTTGTTGACATCTCTACTGTATAGTGTTTCACTATTTGCCTTCCATCTTCGTTTGATCTACTTTGAACCGGTTACTATCTGTCCGTTGGTGTCCTTCAGCATACCAATTTGAGGCTGGAACCTGACTTCAGAGATCTTTTGAAGACTTTCCTTTTGTGTCTTCTGTTTCCATGTTCGATACAGAGGGTGTCACTATATTCTTTCTTGTCTCTTCTAACAGCTCTCTGAAATTCATCGTTAAGTTCTTCCTGAGATTTTCATCTTTCTTGTCTTGGGCCTCTCTTCTCTTCTTGACAATTTCCATGGTTAGTTCTGGACATTTCCAGTTTGCTTTCTCCTGATTCTTGGTCTTTGGCAATCTTCCTTCCTTTTTACAAATTAGCCCAGGGCCTGAGAGAAAAGCCATGTTTTAAGGCAAAGCGGGGGGGGGGGGGCACACAAATCATGCTCTAGTCACCTCACAAATGGATTACTGCAATGTACTCTATGTGGGGCTGCCCTTAAAGACCATCCAAAAGCTACAGCTGGTTTAAGATGCTTTCTGGTGCGGTAACTGACACAGTCTGGTTCAAAATGCAGTGGCACAAACAGTATCAGGTTTTTGGTTTTACTGTATTTTTATTACAGTAATTTTTTTATTACTGTACTGAGCCACCCAGAGTTGTCTTTCATAAAATGGGTGGCTGTATAAATAAACCTTTTAAATAAATAAATACTGCATACAATTCTGGGCACCACATTTTAGGAAGGACACTGATGAAAAAGCAGTGTGATGTTGTGGCTAAGATGTGGGCTGCACTGAGAGGCCCAGGTTCTAATCCACCCTCACCCACAGAGGCTCCCTGGGTGACTTTGAGCCAGTCCTTCTGGCTCATCCCAACCTCCCTCATAGGGTGGGCTGTGGAAACGCAGAAGAGGGAGTGCTGGGTTTGAGCTCTTGAAGGAAAAGTGAGATATCAGTCAAATACATAAATCTATAAACCAGGAAGTGTCCAAACGAGAGCAAGCGAACTATAAAGAGGCTTGGAAAGAACATCTTATGAAGAACAGTTGGAGGCACTGGAGAAGAGGCAACTGAAAGGAGAGAGGAGAGCTGTCTTCAACTATTGGAAGGTGGAAGAAAGGGGACTATTTTCACAGTTGTTCCAAGACAAGAAAAAACAGCTTTACATTTTGAGGAAGTAGATGATGATTCGGCATCATGGTAAGAACTGTTAGCAATGGAAGGTGGTGGACACTCCTTCACTGGTGGTATTTAAAGCGACTGGACAGTCATCTGTTGGGGATTCTCTAGTGATGGAATTCTGCACTGGATGGGGTTGGGCTAGATGACCTCCAAGGTCATTTATAACTTCTACATTCTAGGGTTCTATGAGATGTTCTGTGGCTGGTATGGCCTTTGGGTAAAACAATTCTGAAAAGTCTAGGAGGACCATTTTCCTGTTTGCTCAGGAAGCATCCGTCGTTTTGAGCAATTGCATCGTAGGAAACAGGCAATTTTGAGATCAAAGACTTTACGAAGAGAGAAATGTACATCCATTTCCTTCGTCCTGAAATGTATCTCAGCTATGAACCAACCACACTATAAAATGTTTTCCCTACTCCGAACCCAGTTCTTTTGTGTCGTGACCGCTAGCAAAGATCTTTTAATCACATGGTCCAGCGATCTGTTCTTCATGGCTTTGCTACAGATTCATGTTTTAAGTTCCAGGATTGTCAACACTTTGTCTGCCTTGTATACCAAAATTACCTGGCTCCTCTGCAGGAAGCTGGGGTGCGGCCATCCCTGCCGTCTTGGCTGCTATGGCTGGACTTCTTCCCCGACCTCTCCCTTCCCTGGGCAAGAGCAGAAGAGGGAGAAGGTTGACAAACTTTCTGGAGCCCCTCATGAGAAAGATCCAGGAGCTTTGGTCAAGCCACCAATAGCCCAGAACCTGTCTCCCCGCAGTCCCTTCAGAAGACTGTTCGCCCTAAAACCCTTAAGAGGGAGGCCAACAGGCCCACTAGGTGCTGCCCCCATTAAGCAAGGCCTGGCCCCAGATCTAGTTTTTCTGGGCAAGCCCCACTGCAATTAACCGACTGGTCCTCAGGGGAGCCAGTCAACTTACCGACGCACATTCTTCCTATGGTCTCTGAAGCCTTTAGCAAATGGATTGTTGTAGATCTTGAGTTTTGTGATCTTCAGAGAAAGAGAGGCAGTCAGCACCCATACTGAATGCTGCACTTGGAACTATCTTCTTCTGTCCGCCATTTTGCCAGTAAATGCTACAAAACCATGTGCCTACTAGGTGCATGCAAAGCTTACAACTCCCCACCAGGCCACTGCTGTGCTTCTAGTAGCTGGAATCCTTGGCTACAAACAGGCAAGCAGGGCCTGTTTTTGTGCAGCTTTGCCCAGGGGGCACCACGAATCATCAGCTTCTCTCCTGTGGGGATGGGGGGGTCAGGGTTAGGGTTAGGCTACTGAAAGGCTTGGCTTAGACAGCCATGGGCTGGAGAGGTGCTACCAGGTGCTGGAGAGCTGCTACCAGGCACCTGCTGCTTTACCGATCTTCTCGTGACTGCCAGGTATGAAACACCCACCAGCAAGAGCAGGAGGAGGCATGAGGAGAATGCTGGTCAGATGCTCACATTTAACTATACAACCCTGAGACTGGATTCTGTTTTGGATACAAGCCCACAAGCAGAAAAGCGGCAGCCACCAGCAGGGGGCCCCAGTGGGGGCCAAGTCAAACTCCAGTGCCCAACCGCAGCTCCAGTGCCCAACCTGCAGATCTTCCCTCCCTGAGTCACCATGTCTGTGCTGAGGACCAGCCCTGGACTGTCTTTGTAAGCAGCATTCTACAGACATACACCTTCTCATTCTGGTAGGCAGTGACAGAGGTGAAGACTGTCTCTGGAAAGCTGAAGGTATGGAAGATACTCCAGCGGGTGCTGAATAGGTCATCTGCCTGCATGACATGGAAACGCGGCTTATAGCGATGCATGGAGTGAAGGATGACCTGGGAGGGAAGAGAGAGGGGGGAGGCAACTCAGAAAGCATCTCCTTCAGGCCTGCACAACTTGATTTGTGGACCTCCTGGATGCCAAACTCTTTCCTCACCAGTGGACCACTATGACCTTTCTAGTTGTTAGAAATCACAAACACGGACCTAGATCCAAACCAACCTTTAAAAAATGGTATATGCCACCCTGTGAAGGAGTACTCTGTGTTCATCCCAAGGAAGTGATGTTGATTCAGGAAGAACTTTGCTTGAGACTTGAATCTTAAGTGTGGGGTGAGGTGGGCCTTTTCTAGGGACTAAGAGACCAGGAGCTGGGTCAGACGAGCTGCAAGGATTCCAAGGTGGAAGAGGCACAGTGAAGCAGGGGTCAAACAAAGTGTGCTGTGTGAAGAAAGCAGCAATGAGAATCCAAGAAAAGGGCAGTAAAAATCCGAAAGGGAGACAAGTTAGAGACAATGACTCAGTACAAGAAAAAACTAAAGAGCGACATAAAGTGAAGGGGTGGCAGCAATATTGTAAACAACAGGAAGCACTTGCCAATGGAGTTCAAAAGAAGAAAGAGAGAAGAAAGAGAGAGAGATCACCAGAGAAGCTGTGCATTCAGAGGCATAATCTGCCCAGCCAAAAAGATGAAAAGCTCATATCCAAAATAGCAGCTGATTGCAAGGAATATGTCCAGAGAATGGCTGTTTACTCTTTATGATGGACCATGTGATTGCTCTCTGATGAGTAAGCAGAGGGTGTACAAGGAATTTAAGGTAGCCAGTTTCGATGGAGTGAGACAATTGAGTGAGCAAGCAGGAATCTTGCCACAGGAATTAAGGGGCGTCCCTAACCTATTTTCCTTTGGCTAGCCTGATCGCCTAAGATGGAAATAAGAAGTAAAAGCCTTCTAATAGTTATGATTTAAGAAACCAAAGTGAAGATGAACAGAGCTCTACAGAACTCTGCTCTCAAATACATTTGGCATATATTTGTTACAAGCTTTTAGTGATGCTTGAAGAAAAATCAGTCTTGGAGCAGTAAGTAATCACACTAGTTGACAAAAGAAGACAAAGACTTATCGAGGTAAAGAAAGAAGGCACTGTAGCAGGAGCTGACAGAGAAAGCAACTCTATAAAAAAGGCAATCAAACGAGCTGCCCACTGGACTGCTAGAAACCAAAGACATACAGGCAGAAGAACTTAGAAACAGCTTGGAGGCTGTCCTAGAAAAAGTGGGCTTTCAAGTAGACATGTATTAGCAAACATCAGTTGAAACATGGCAATTTTTTAAAGTTGAACTCAGAAAGATTAGTAAGAGAAAATGCAGCAAGAACCTTTTGAGCAAAGCCTGGACTTTTTCTTCTGGCTGGGCTAGGACTACAAGCCCTGGAAAGTCTAATTTGGAAGCCCTGGAAGGAAGAACCGGAACCCAGCCTACCTTGTGTGCTGGATGGAGAGAAAGAAGAGCAAAAGCTAAAGCAGTTATAGGAGAAAAGAAGTAGAGGTTTGGGCTGCATTCAGGAGGGTTCTTCAAGGCATGAAATGTACACCTGAATAGTTTTGATGAGGCATTAGGGTGCTAAAGGACAATTAGGCCCATAGGTTGCTGTTTTTAAGGACTCCAGCAGTAATCTATAGTTCTGGGTTACAGGCTCCCATCCAAAAGAGAATTCAATCTGGGGCGAGATCAGCATTTGCATGGACAACTGTTGCAAGATGCATCAGAATGTGGGCCCCGGAGGCAGTAGACTTCCCTCAAAGAAGGCCTAATGATTAGGAGGCACAGGTGCTGCCTGAAATTAGGGATGTTACTCTGAGCAGCAAAGGCAGCCTAGGGGAGGGACATGCAAAGTATGCAAAAAGAGAAAACTGTTCAGTGTAGAGAAGACTCGCGGATTGTCAGTGAAAATAAGGAAGACATGGCGATGTTGCCGATGCTGCGGCCTTTCTGGTCCTGCTCTTGTTCCTCTCAGCAAAGTTCTCTCTAGCTTGTCCTCTACATGTGGCCAAGGGTGGTCTTTGCATTTTCTTGCCCTCCCAGGCCAGCCCTGCTATGCATTGATAGATGAATGCAATTTACAGGCCACTGACTCCCCACGACTCTGGGGTGTTCACAATTAAAAAGTGAGCAAAATGACAAAAGACCCACAGTGCTTCGTGTACATACGTGCCCCTGCTGGTCCAAGGTGTTGTTAGTCAGCTTGAGCTTCTGGAAGGAAACAGGCTCCTTCATCCAGTGGCTGCCGAGGGCAGGAGAATCTGGGTGGACATACGTCCGGCATGGGGGCCGTGGCTCTGCTTTCCCAGCAATCTCCCACTGATCCTTGTTCCACTGGGGAGAGGGAGAAGGAACACAAGGTCCTGTCTGCTGCCCGCCTTGCATGCTCCTCCTAGTAGCAATCTCCTTGTTCAAACGGTCAGAAAGGAAGCCCCTCCGTCCTCCACTGCTCAGCCGGCCTTCCCTATCTCTCAGCACAACCTCTAAGGGGGGAGGGTCCCACAGCAGGGATGCAGCCGGTCAGTAGATCAGGCCGCAGAGGAGAAGAGCTGTCAGCTGCTGAAGCGTTACAAGAGGACTCTGGGTGAGAGAGAGAGCAGGGCTGTACCCAGCTCCCTTGGGCAGCTGGGAAAAATAGCTCTGCCGCTCCACAAGAAGTCACAACCCTGATAATACAGTGAAGAGTTCGCGAGAAATTTTCAGAAACTGCAGGTGCCTCTTTAAGAAAGCTGTACGTCTGCATGTTGAGTCCATTTTGTTTTTTGCTGATTGCAGGGACTCCTTAGATTTTCCAAACTAAAATCTGATACCATCGGGCATCTCGTGTCCTTCTGAGCTGTCTGCAGGATTAGGCCCTAGAGACGCTGGCTTGGGGGGGTCCCGGTCCTCTTGGGAGGTGACAGAAGGTTGTGCTGAAGAAGTGGGTCACCAAATAGGTGCTACCTTGTTCTCTGCACTGTTTCTTACCCACCTAAAACCACTGGGCTGGGCTTTGGAGTGGACTGTCACCTGTATGCTGATGGCAGCCAGATCTTCCCCTCCCTCCCTTCTAACTCCTAGTAAGCAATCAGTCCCCCAAACTTTGCCTAATCTCACTGGGCTGGAAGACTGAGAACAGGCTGAAATGACAGCCGGACAAGATGGGGGAGAAAAGTGGGTCTGGGGACTGAGGTGAAGCCTGTCTCAGAAGGGTTTCGCTGCCTCAGAAGGAGGGGATGCTTCTTCACCCGCAGCCATCGCTGAATTTTCAGGGGACAAGCAGCAGTCTTCACAAACATGTCTGGTGTGCCACCCACCACCCTCCCTGGGTCAGGCCGACTTGGCTATCCACGGCTGGTTCCTGTTCATCCTGACTGCTGGGCGGCCTTTTACGCCGGGCCAGCCTCGAAGTGCCTGGAAACTGCAGTGGTGTAACATGCAGCGGCTGGGATCCTAACTAGTACAAGGTCCAGGATGGCCCACCTGGGACCGTTAAGATGCTGGGTTTAACCTTTAGAGCCCTAAACTCTGCAGGAGCTGATGATCTGCAGGGCAGCCGCTCCTGCTGGGAACCTGCCCGGTTACTCCGGCCAGCAGAAGAGGCCCTTCCACAGATGCCCCCTGGGAGAGGCCTTCTCCTGTGCCAGGCAAAGGATGCGCTCCCAGGGGGAGGCATTTGGCTCCCACTCCCCCAGCATACAGGCAGGCGGCAACACACGTCACTTTCGCCAAGCTTTAACTGTTCATTCTTTAGTGACTGGTTTCAATTTTGGTTCTTATGCGGACTGCATCCATTTTATTCTTATGTTTTATACCCTGTATTTGTTATTGTTGTTAACTACCAATTCAGTAAATAAACCCATCAGCCCTTCTCCAGTTCCAGTTGCCAGCCAAGATCCGAAGGCCCCGGAATCTCTGCGCTCAGCATCTCATCTGGTGGGAACCGCTTCCCATTTACCTTGTACCTGAAGTTGTCCGTTGGCATGAAATCGACCAGCATGTGATACTTAGCATACGGGATCAAGCCAGTGACTTTGATCTTGCATTGTGGAAACATTCGTCTGCGGAAAGGAAGAGATTGTCTGTGGTCTTAAAACAGCCCCTCCGTGAGGATTCGAACTGCTGCTGCTGCTGCCCTGCTTTTGGTGGAGCTCCAACATCATTGTCTTTTATGGGTTTCCATTTTTTTCTGTGCCATCTTTCCCCCTCACCAGAAATAGCTACGATGGCTCTTGACTGACTGGATCAGGGGCAGCCTCAGACCGCTTTGGCCACATGCAGAGGCTGGTGTTTGCTTGGCCATCTAAGTAGGGGGCCTTGGTATATATTTCTAAACAAGGCTCTAGGTCTCAAAAAATATACAGTGATCCTTCAGAAGACCGGGGAGGAAAGCACCTTCTGGGGTTGCCAGGAGCCTATCAAGGCCTGTTTCCCATGGCCTCTTTAGGGCCCAAAGGAGCCCCAGTGAGCTTTGATGCTATGACAGTTGTGGCAATACCAAATTGCATTCCTAGATTTCACCTGTGGCCCCTTGGAAGAGATGGCGTGGTTTGTCTCTCCACTTCCCAATAGGGAAAAAGAGCAGCTCCAGGCAGGTGAGTCCTCTTTGAATTGTCCACTTGTGGCACTGTGGACAAGCCTTCTTAATTGGTTTTTTTTTTATTATTCTTAGGTCCTTAATCTTGTATGACTGATATTAAATATGTTTCCTGTCTCAATTATCTTCTTCCATCAAGAATCTTTTTTATGGGGTAGAAATTTCCTACGATCTTTACACAGTGCCAAGTCTGGGGATGTTGATTAGGCCCTAGCCAATATATCTACATTAATAGCTACGTATCGCGGCAGAAGAATAAAGTGTAATTTCGAAATCAGAACTGCCGAGCAAAGACATTCCCAGGAAAGTTGGCTGTTCCCCAGCCAAGTGCATATGGGGGTCCTGCTCAGGGTTTATGGGGGAAGCTGAGCACCCTTGTCCTTGCTCCCAAACAACCATTCAGCACGAGACTTTAGAGGGGCATTGCTCACCTCCCAGTTTTGGTAATAATCATCTCTGTTCCTGCATGGTGAAACTTGGTCCAAAGGTCCAGGTCTTGAAGAGTGACTGCCACGGAGCTGTGAGGTGGAGCAGAGGAGGTCTCCAAAGGGCCAGGTTGAGCCTGGAAGTCTTTGAAGGAATGGGACGAGAGAACCACGGTTTGAGAACAGGAGCCATTCCCCATGACTCTGCCATTCTAGTGACCGTGGGCCAGGCCCCCAACAGGACTACCTTCAGCAGCAGCCCCCAGCCTGCCTCCCACTTTCATTCCTGCATAGATTCTGTCTGTGGGATCCCCCAGGCCCAGGGGAATTTGGCTGGAGTAGGAATGATGTTCCCCAGCATTTTGGTTTTAACACATACTCTTAACATCGATATGTTTACAACTATTTCTGAAAATAATCTGAAATTAAAAGATGCATGCACGGCACGAGAAAGTACATCCAATTTGCTGCATAACATTAGACTCCCAATATCTCCTTAGCGCAAGAACCTGAAAAGCTATTGAATGGGTTTGAGACCGTTAGGTGGAGAGCGCCAGTTGCAGCCACAACATTTGTTTCTCCGCCAACTCTTACATCCAGCCATTCTAATTTGTTTGTTTGTAAAGAGCTGACATCACTGTGCTGCAGGGCTTGGGGTCCAAAACTTGCCATATAAACTAAGAAGTATCTGATGTAACACACAGCAGGAATTTCAGAATTCTTCAAAACATAATTCAGTCTTACAAAAAAAAAAAAGCAATTTCTAGGTGGCATTAGATCTCAAATTAATGGCTTTTTCTCTTCTCAGTTCCATTTTCTCTGAGAAAAGAACATTCAGACCCAAAGCTGATTTCCCATTTGGGGGGGGGGCAAGGTTCCCACCTGTACTGCCTGTGCCCCCTTCATAAACTTATCTCAGGCTGCCCTCCAGCCTCTGGCTAAGGAGACCTGCAGGGCAATACGTGGAGCTGCTGGAGAGAATTGGCCACCCCGGGGAGCCATGTGCCAGTCACAGGTCCACTCTAGGAGCCCACGAAGCTGCACACAGTGGCTGAAAGTGCGATCCCATGTTTGGGTGGGCGTTTGGAAGGGACCGCCAGACAACCAAGCAGCGCTTGTAGATTGGGGCTCCTTCTGGACCAGGATCCCTGACCCTTTGCTCCCTGAGCTCTTCCCAGATGCTGAGGCTCAGCCCAGGGGTCTGGGGCCACAGGGGCAGGAGCACTTCAGCCATGCCACTCTCAGCCAGAGTCCCTCCGCACCGTGGAGGCTTGCCCCATCCTCCACCAGCACGCAGCTGGTTTCACTCCAGGACTGCAGCTTGCACCTCTGGCCACTGCAGAATCAAGGGTGCCTGAGTAAGAGGGAAGGGAGAGCTCTCTGAATGGTGAAAAGGAGATACCAAGAGATGCCAAGAGATCAAACCCCTGGAGCACTGCCTGGGAGCCCTGCATGCCTAGAAATTCAGGGTGCCATGAAGCCAAAGCAGGAGTCAGGACTGGAACCCCACTGGCACAGAAGAGGCTCAGCCCTGTAGCAGCATTGGGGTCAAAAAGAATGTGTGTGTGTGTGTGTGGGGGGGGGGGAATTGCAGGATATTAACCCCACCCAGAACAGGGGACAAATTATTGGAGAGTCATTTGCCTTAGAAGTAAAAAAAATGGGAGGGGGTGATCCAGGGGCACACAGTCCAGATCCCTGTAACCAAGAGGTCTTCCCACTGGGAAGGCCCAACCCAAATGCTCTCTCAGAACCCTGATAGTCTGGAGGCCCCCGCCAATATGACATCTCCTGCTTCCTGTCCAAGGCCCCAGATGCCGATTGCTTCTTTCATCCATGGGCGATTCAAACATTGCTGCTGCCCCACGGAAAGGCACCAGCCAGCAGAATCCTGTCCCAGGTGCACTCCTTTCAAGAGACCCCAAACCAAGAATCCACAGGGCCGAACAAACCAATCTGACAGCGAAAGTTACTGGAGTTAGTGGCAGTGCCTCAGAACAGAAGAGCCCCGGGGCTGCAGGGTCAGGAGCACCCTTCCTCACCCCCGGTGGGGAACGCAGCCTGGCCATGCCTGGGTGGCGGTGCAGGGTGGCTAACTCGCCTCCATGCAGCCCTCCCTTCCCTTCCCTCGCGGTCTCCGCCCAAGCCGCTCCCCCAGCCAAGCCCCGGGGACTTCTGCGCCAAAGGGGCTTCGCAGGGCCAGGGTCCCCCGGGCCTCGGGCGGCCCAAGACCGCGAGCTGGGCGTCAAGGAAGAAAGACGCTACCCTACCCGATCCCACCTGCATCTTGCCAGGGGCAGGTGGAAGCGAGGGATCCGAGCACGGGCGGTCCGGGTCCAGGAAGGAGCCCCTCGGCGACACGGCCGCGGCCACCCTCCCCTCGCAGCTCCGCCCGGCTGCCGAGAGCCTCGGCTTATGAAGGTTGGGAGGGAGGCGGGACCGGGCGACCCTCCTCCCAGCGAGGACCCTGGCATCCGGCCTGTCCCCAAAGGGCGCGGTGGGGGGTGCGCGCGCGTGTGCGCGTGCAGGAAAGGAGGGCCAAGGAGGAGGAAAGGAGGGTGCCTTTGGCAGAATCCCCGGGGGCGGCGCAATTGGGGCCCATCGAAGCCGAGAAGCCCCGTCCCTCCCGGTGGCCCGCTCCCACGGAAGACCTCCAGGTCCGAGGGCGCCCTCTGCCCTCCCTCGGGATCGCTGTCAGCTGCGCGCCCAGAGGGGCTGCCCGTCTCGGGCGCTGCAGGCTCCGAAGAGGTGCGGGGTTTGGGGCTCGCTCCCGGAGCTGTCTCCTCGCCCAGCGGGCGGCCTTCCGGCTCAGCTTCTGGATTAGCGGCCGCCGCGTCCACTCCGGGACCGGTTGGGTCGGAGGCAGGGGACTGGCTGGCTTGGGGGCAGCCGCCGGCCCGAAAACCGCCGCCCGGGCTCCCACGGAAACGGAGCGCCCGTTGCCTGCCCGCCCCTCCGCGCTCGCAGCATCCCGGCCCGCGCGCTGCCTCGGCCGCCCTCCTCCGCTCTCCCCGCCCGAGCCAGGCCCGCCACCGGCCGGGGTCGTCCCCTCTCTGCGGGCTCCAGGCGGCGCCCCCGCCTTAATCCGCGAGGCTTGGGGGACGGCCTGGCGCAAGGCCGGCACCCCGCGGCACCCGGCGCTCCCCAGCTCGGCGGGGCCCGAGCGCTGCTCGGCCGTCCAAGGGGACGTTCCGAGGCTCCTGCGTCCTCCTTTCCTGGAAGAGACGCGGCCGCCGGCGGGGTCCTGGGCCGCGCGCTGGAGAAGAGCCGGGTGGGAGCCAGCCCGGAGGCGGTCGAGGCAGCCCGGGACTCGGGAGCGGCTGAACGCGCGGAGCCGTCGCGGGGGAGTCGGGGGCAGTGCCTCTCGCGGGTGGTGCGGCGGGAAAGCAGGCGAGGCCCGGGCCCGGGGGAATTCCCCCGGAGGCCCCCGGCAGGCCGGAGCTCGCGTGGCTCTTTCTTCGCTGCCGGGAGGCGTGCGTGGTGCGCTTGCCGCGACCTCGCTTGACCCCCACCCCCCGACCCGCTTCTGCCGGATGGCGCTTTCCCTCGGGCGGCTTTCCGGGGTGGTGCGGGGCAACTACACCGCCTTCCAGGATCGCCCGCCTCGCCCGCCCGGGGACTCGCCCGGCGCCCTGCCCCGGCTGGCAGGGCTGCTTCCTCGGGGTTGCTAGGCCAGCCCGGCGGGCTTCCTGGGGGCAGCGGGGGCGCCTCCTCTCCTGCCGCGACTCGTCTTGCAGGCCTGGCCTGCTCAGAAGGCGGCGGCGATCGACGGTCCCGATCCGGCTGCGGGTGGTCGTCCGCGGCGGGAGTTTTCCGCCCTTGTTTTTCTGAGCGGAATCCGGGATTCTGCGACGAGTCTTTCAACCCTCTGAGGCTCATCCCAGCGCTTGTTTCCCACCCCAGCCGGAGGGGGGTGCCCCCTTATTTTTGGTGGTTGCCTTGGTGCCACCCCCGGGTCCCTGGCCTCGTGCGTGCTTTTATGTTCCGGGGAGGGTCTCGGCAGAGCCGTGCACAAATTCAGCACTCAGGAGCAGCCCCGCTTCAAATCCTCTGCAGGGGACTTTCCAGCCTCGGCGCGGGAGCGGCCCCACCACTCCAAGCCCCGCGCGCGTCCATCAGAAGCGGGGACGTTTTGTGCCAAGTCGCGTCACTGCGCGCTTGTTTGCACTGTGTCGCGCGTGCCTTTTCCCGCCCTTCGCAGTCCCCCCTTCATTCCTCCCAGCGGACTCGGCGTCCTTGGGAGAGGTGGCCCCCGCGGTTCCGCCTGGCTCCGGATGCTCGGCCGGAGCGTCAGCCCCGCCGGCCCGGGGCCCCGTCCGCGCACGGCTCGTCTGCTTGCTCTCGGGCTCCCCGGTCCCGCCCCTCCGTGCCTGCTCTCTTCTCCCGCGTCCGTGTCCGCTGGATGAGCCCAGGATAGGGAGACCCGGCTCGGCCTTTGGGGAAGCCGCGGGCGCCTCTTTCAGCACCGCTCAGCCTCCCGCGCTCCTGCGAAGCCGCCAGAACTGCGGTTTGCGCTCGCCTCCCCCGACACAGGCTCCTTGCGCTCGGTGTCTTCGCTACTCCGCGTCCCCCTCCCCGCTGGCACCGCCGTCACTCGCCGTCTGGGCGCCTCTCCGGGGAGCCGGAGCTCCCTCCGCCCGCGCCCCCCCAGGCATGTCCAGGGCAAGAAGACCCCGCTCAGCTCTCCGGGCGGGTCTCTCTGCTCTCCCTGGGAGAACCGTCCTCCCACCCCGGGTGTCTCCCTCGCCCTGGCTGAGAAGGGCTCCCTCTGGAAAGCTGGGGGCTGCTGTCGGACTCCCTCCCGCCTGCTCCCTCCCGGACCGGCAGGGAGCCTTCTGCCCAGGTGGCCTGTGCCGGGAGACGGTCCTGCCTGCGGCATTGGACCCAGCGGCCCCTCCCCGCTGGCTCCCTGCCTGCAGCCCTGCTGGTCTCACCTGGGGCCCAGGGCTCTGCCCGCTGCCCCCGGCCAAACTCGGGAGCCTGCCTCAGTGCCAAAGAACACAGGCCCAAAGAAGGGCTGTTGCCGGCTGCTCTCTGGGCATTTCTCTTTCCCCTCCCTGGCTGGCTGCTGGCCTGACTTGCTGTGGAGAACGGACTGAGGAATGTGAGTCTTACTGGGGCCTCAACGTTTTTTATTGTCGTTTTGTTTTGAGTGTACTGTTTTTTCTCTGTTCACTGCCCATCAGTCCTTCTGGTAAATGGGTAGCTGCGTATATTTTTTAAAAAATAAAGGAAAGAAGAAAGGAGGGAGGGAGGGAGGGAGGGAGGGAAGGGAAGGGGAAAGAAAGAAAGAAAGAAAGAAAGAAAGAAAGAAAGAAAGAAAGAAAGAAAGAAAGAAAGAAAGAAAGAAAGAGAAAGGAGAACAGAAGAAAAAAGAAAAGAAAGAAAGAGAAGAAAAGAAAAGAAAAGAAAGAGAAAGAAAGAAGAAAGAGAGCCAGTTAGCTAAAAAGCGGGAGACAGTGAATTCTAGTCTTGCCTTAGGCATGAAATCAGGCTGGGGGGCTTTGGGCCAGTCCCCCTCTCTCAGCCCAGCCCACCTCACAGGGTTGTTGTGTCCTGAAAATAGGAGGAGGAAGAAGTATTAGGTATGTTTGCCACCTTGAGTTATGTATGAAAATAAGAAAGGCAGGCTAAAAAATCTAAAGAAAAGGAAGGAAGAAAAGAAAGAGGGCTGGGGCTCAAACCATGTGCCGTGTCTGTTTGCCCCCCAGCCCCTCTCAGGGGTGGCAGAGGCCCTTTAGCTGAGAGAGCCAGGGAAGGGGCATCTCTGAGGGGGGAAGTGGTGCCAGCGCCCCCCCCACTCTCCACCCCCCAACTCTTCAGGCTGCAGAATCACGTCTAACATCGGGGGCCCCAATGGTCCTGAGCCACAGCCTGTTTAGAGACCGCAGGGACACGCAGTGGTTGCTGGCGTGGCACTTTTGCACTACAGTGCCTTTATGGCAAGCTTTTGTGTAGTGTTATTGCCCTGGATGGAAACCTGAGAGAAAATAAACCACCCCCAATCTCCCATTAAAATACAAATGGGCCTCATTATCAATTATATCCAGGATTGTTTTAGCTTCGCTTTATTGCTCCGCTTAATGGAGCCATGAAAATCCATGGCCTCTTTTAAAAAAATCATTACCGCTACATTAAGGGCACCTCCACAGATGCCCCTAGATTGGGCTCCCTGCTAACTCCTCTTTAAGGGCCTCCCCTCCTCCCTGACCCAGAGCGAGGCAGCTGACCCGATCCAAAGTGAACGTGCTGTGCTCCGCCTTCTCCCCCCTCCCCCCCACCTTGTGCGATTGGTGTGGCTGCGGCAGCATCACGGCAAGGGCTGGGTCTGCCCAGCCCTGTTGGCTGCCTTCATCTGTTGCCGGCTTGCCCACTCCTGCACTGTCGCTGCCAACTTCCTGTCGCAGCTGCTGGCTTGGCAGCAACAGGTTGCTAGGGAACGAAGTGGGGCAGGCCCGCTGGAGACTGGAGTCCCCCTGCCAGACTCACGGACTCACAGAATCCCAGGGCTGGAAATGACTCGGAGGCCTTCTAGTCCACCCCTGCCCTGGGCAAGGATCCTCAGACCGTCCTGGGCAAATGGCTGTCCGGCCTTGGCTTGAAAGCCTCCAGTAATGGAACCCCCACAACCACGACTCCAGGAGCCAAGCTCTTCCATGGCGTCATGGCTCCTGCAACCAGGAAATTCCTCCTTATGTCAAGTCTGGATCTCCCTTTGTAAAGCCTCCACCCACTGATTCTTCTCCTACCCTCAAGAGCCGTGGAGAATAACTCCACACCCTCTTCCCTGCGATGTCTCCCCGCAGCCTTCTCTTCTTTAGGCTAAACATACCCGGTTCTTTGATCTGGCCTTCAGTGTTTGTTCTTATATGTGGCAACCAGAATGGGACACAGAGCGGAACTCTCACTTTCCATGGCCTCTGTTGCTGCAGCCCAACGCTGCATTAGCTGGTTTGGCAGCCGCACACCTTGGTGATTCTCCTCACAGGTATTCCTGCTTACTCTGTACCTGGGCATCTAGTTTCTCCTATCTAAGCAGGATACCTGACATGTCTGTCCCATGTGCTTTTGAGGAAAGGGCCCAATGTTCAAATCTATCCTGAATCTTGAGCCTGTCTTCTGAGGTGTTAGCAATGCCCACAGTTTGTGTTGCCTGCCCGTGGTCTAAGTCACGTATGAAAGTCTTGAAGACCAGTGGGCCCAGGACAGGACGCAGCAGGGGACGAGAAGGATGGATGTTATCCTACCAGCAGAGAAACTGCACCTTGGTGGGGGCTTCCTGCAAGTTGCTGTAGCTTCATTATTCATTCTTTCCCTGAGCAGCCTGGTTTTACCTCATCTAGATACTGAAGGAGTAGTTCTTGCTGGCCAACATCCCCTCAGTGTCTTTCTTCAGCATCACAGTTTAGCGGTATCAGCCTTCTGATTGTTCAGCTTCAAAACCACATATTATATATGGAAAACAAGGGCTTTCATAGTATCTCTGTTGTCAGTGTAGGGCCTTTGCACTTTACTATGGTCAGCATATTTGAGATTGTTGGTTTCTCCCAGCAATTTTAATTCCAATTTTAATTTCCTACTCCAGCATTTCTCATGATAGATTATGCAGCCAAGTTAAATAAATAAGGTAGACAGTATACAACCTTGGTAGACTTCTTTCTCAATTTTGAACCAGTCATTCCCTATTCCTTTCTATTTGTGCTTCCTGTTCATCATAAAAATTCTTCAATAGCCAAATGAGCTGGTCCCATATGTCCGTGCTTTTAAGGGCTATCCACAATTTGCTGTGATTTAAGAGTCAAAAGCCTTTGTATAATCAGTTTTAAAACATCTCTTTTAGGAGCTCCTGTGTCTTTTCTGTTATCCACTGGAGGCTAGCAATGTGACCTTGGGTGCCTTTGCCCTGTCTGAATCCATCTGATAGTTCTTGTTCCATGTATTGTTGACATCTGAATTACAAAACCTTAAGTACTTCCTTACCAATATATGCAATTCCTGCAATTTTCACGTGAGCAGTGTTTTCTAGGATCTTTTTAACTTCACTTTCCAGAATGCCTGTCTCTAGTTTATAATCAAACTTTAATAACTTTGATATATGCTTAATATAAAGAAGATAGTGCAAAACTATACCCCGCCCAGAGTCTCCCGTTGTGGGGAGATGGGCGGGGACAAATCAAATAAATAAATAAATAATAAATAAATACAACTGAACAAAGAGAGATCAAAATCATATGATTTTGAGCTCTTTTTGTTCAGTTCTATATTTTTCCATCATCTTCTTTCTCCAGAAAATCCTCACCTTCTTTGACTTATATTGTTGCCATCTTTGCATAAAATATTTCTTTGGCTTCTGTAATTTCCTTAAATAAATCTTTTGTCCTTCCACTAAGTTTGCATACTTCCTTTTCTAATCACATTTGGAAATTGCTTATTAACTACTTTTCAGCTATTAGAAACCTTTGGAGTGACAAGTCTGAAAACACCGGATGAGTCTGCCTTCATTCCTTAATGAAAGAAAATTTTAACTACAAGCTTAAGAACTTAAAAAACATTTTTTAAAAAATAAACAGATAAGATTGATTAAAACTTTGATTTTGGAAAGCTACAAATTGACTAAGGGTCCAGATAAATTATAAATAATCCTTCCTGTGGGAAAATGCCTTTGTTTTGAAATTGATGAAAAAAAAACATACTAAGATAAGATTTTAAAAAGGACACTAGAAGGAAGTAAGGATTTCAATTAAAGGAGAAGAACACACAAACTTAAGAATGGCATAAGATATTCTAACACTGGAAATATTGAAGGATATTTAAAAAAAAATGGACTCAGAAATGAGTAGTAATAATGTCTGCCTCTATGGATAAACAGTGTGTAAAAGATGTTATGGAAGAGGAGCAAGTTTTACCTGACAAGACAGAGACTGAGTTGAAAGTGAACTTACAAATGACAGGCTGCAAAAATGACATGGAAAAAGATGTTACACTGTGTCAGATTCAGCTGGCACAGCCTGGCATGGCAAAGGCACCACTCAGCTTCGCCTAAGTCAATTTCACGCCCAGGCGCGAGCAGAGGAAAAGGGGAAGTGAAACCGCGAGCTGATTGCTGACAGGTGGCAGTGCTTAATTCAAACCACAAGCAGATACTTTGTATCAGCGCAGCTTCCCTCGGGTGCTGCAAACAAAGGAGAGCGGATGATCTAGGACGGGAGTGTGGCTTTGTGTGGCAAACAGGGAACCCAACAAAGGCAACAACAGCACAACCCATAGACGGCAATCAGAAAGACAAAAGCATCGGACTGAATCTGCCATTTGGGCGAGGGGGTACAGATTACTGTGGGTAATCTGTAATCTGTAACTAAGCAACGGGTAAAGCGTGAACGGGTAAACCGTGAACGGGTAAAGCTATAAAATACCATGTAAGCTATGCCAAGCCAACCCTGGCTTTGTCTGTACTTACTTATGTTACGCTTGAATAATTGTCTTTGTTGAACACACGTGTCACGAGAGTTTCTCTGAGACGAATGGGGTAAACCTTACATAAAGCCAGGGTTCCTCCTGAGCATGACCCAGTATCACCGAGGAACGCTCGCAATTTTATCCGCAGGACAGCCGAGTATTCCAAGCCTGTCGACTTTGACTAAGATGGCCAGCGACGGAGAGGGCGCGAGCCAGCGGTGCAATGAGGAGCCCAACCCCGAAGGCATGATGGCGGGACCAGCCCAGAGCGAGGGGCATGAGGACGCAGCCGAGAGGGTGCCGGAGGACGCCAGGTGATTGTTTGGCAACGGCATGGGGCCCGACGGGTCGGCAGGATGGGGAGTCATGACGAACTGTGGCTCTGGATCAAAAACCTGGGAATTGGAGGAATACCTAACCCGCTTGGAGGCCAACTTTGAGCAGTGGTTGGGAGCCATCCAGGCAATGCTGCAGGCCATACTTTGTGGGAATGAGGCCCCTGCAGCAGAACCACAGGCGGAGGAGGAGTCGGGTGAAGCCAGCGCTGGTCCTGTGCCACATCCGGCTCCGAGGATGCACCTTGGAGGCGAGGTATCAGGAGACCGATGGGCACTGCGACTCTGGGGCCTGAGCGGAAAGTTCTTGGGGGACCCCAAACAACTACCCTGCTTCCTCACACAGGTGAGGAATTTTACGAAGCGGAATGGCCACCTTTTCTCCAATGATGGGGAGCGAGTCACCTACGTCGCCAACTTGTTGGAGGGCCAAGCAGCCAGTTGGGTCGTCTGTCTATACGATGCCAATGCAGCAGAGCTAGAGAGTTTCCCGGAGTTCATGCAGGCACTGCGGGATAGATTCGAGGACATGCTGAGTGCCAGGTGGGCCAGAGACAACATCCAACGCCTGAGACAAAGGGAAAGGTCAGTGGCCGAGTACGCCCTAGAGTTCCAGTGCCTAGCAGAAAAATTCACTGATTGGCCGGAATCCCTGAGGGTAGACTATTTCAAGAACGGGCTCAACTTGGAGATCCTAGAGAGGGCGCTTGGTTGGGATGATCCGACCATGCTAAAGGAGTGGATCTGGTTGGTCAGGACGGCAGAGGCTGCATGGCAGCAGATTAAGCAAAGGATGAGGCAACAAGCTGAGCAAAGCCGAGCTGGGTGAGATGGCTGCGGAGGAGAAGCGGAGCAGCCGACGGCAAACCGCAGGAGGGCAGGAGACTCAGAAGAAACCAGGTCTCTGTTTCTGGTGCAGAGGACGAGGCCATCGGGCAGTGCAATGCCCAACGGAGCAGGACGGGGCCCCACCCTGCATAGACGCTTGGACCCCGAAACCTCCAGGAAGGTGTGCCCCTGACCGACCACGGAAAGGAGTAGGGGCCGCAGCAGCAGAGCACAGTGGGACCGGCTGGTCCACGCCTAAAACGGCGTCGTTGGGGGAAGAGGCAGTGCCGGCGGGAAACGAGTGACACCCGCACTGAACGACATCCCAGTGCGGGCAGAGGGACCGAGACGTGAAGACCCAATGGTGAGAGAGGACTGCCCACCCATGCGGGTGAGGGTCCACATCCGCGGAGCGAGGTCGGGGGCTGCGGCTAACCTGAAGACGTTACTGGACTGGGCCTCCGGGTGTGGTGGCTCCGAGAGCCCATAGCCTTCAGCCAACTGGACGGCTCACTCACGGGGGGGGGGGCAGCTCAGTACTACACTGAGCCAGTCAAGATGACGATCGGGACCCATCACAAGGAGCTATGGTTCGTGGTGGTCCCGATTGCCGACTATGCGCCGGTACTCGGACTGGCATGGTTGAAGTGGCGGAACCCCCTCATCGACTGGGTGTCAGAGGCGGTGCAATTCCGAGATGAGGAAGAGCAGACGAGAGAGAACCGGAGGTGACAACGCGTGACGACGAAGAAGGGAGCAACTCTGGAGCAGCAATCGGCAGAGGAGGAGCTAGCCATGCGGGGAAGCACGCAGACCGCGGCAGAAGCCAAAACGGCAGCGGTGGTGACGTCGGGGATCCCGGAGGTGGCAGCGGCCCAGGCGGCCGCAGCAGCGGCCGACCCTGCGCAAGGGGGAGCGGAGGAGATGCCGGACATTGGGAGCATCCCCCATCCTTACCGCGACCTGACGGCAGTGTTCGGCGAGGCGGAGTTGGACCAACTCCCGCCCCACAGACCCAGTGACTGCTCCATAGAGCTAGAGCCCGGGGTCAAGTTGCCCAAGCCTAAGATGTACTCCCTGTTGGGGAAGGAGATGGGTGCCCTATGGGAGTTCGTGGACAAGAACTTGAAGCAGGGATTCATCCAACCAACGAAGTCCCCCTTGGCGGCCCCGGTGTTGTTCCGGGAAAAGAAGGACGGCTCGCTAAGGCTGTGCGTGGACTACCAGGGGCTGAACGCCATAAGTACTGAATACCACTACCCCTTTCCCCTGATGAAGGACCTTCTGTCCCACCTATCCAAGGGGAAGGTGTTCACAAAACTGGACTTGTGAGAGGCATACTTCAGGGTCCGGATATGCACGGGGCATGAATGGAAAACCGCTTTCAATTGCCCACTTGGAAGTTTCCAGTTCCGCGTGATGCCGTTCGGATTAAAAGGAGCTCCGGGGGTGTTCATGCAATTAATAAACGAGGTGCTGCAAAGATGTATGGGACAACTTCCAACATTTGTTGGAAATGTAACCAATAAGTAGGGTCGTTTTACCATATGTGGTGGACATGTAAAATTGCAAAGAAATTTTGGATTCAAATACAATCTTTGATGCAGAGCATTCTATAGATACAGATTCCATTTAAACCAGAAATATTCTTGTTGGGGATAATGGACTTTCAGATTGGAAAGCATCTTATCAGAGTTACTCAATACATGATTACTGCAGCAAGACTTTTGCATGCACAATTTTGGAAAACCCAGACACTACCAACAATACAAGAATGGTTGCTAAAACTGATGGGAATGGCAGAAAACGATAAACTGACTTGTTTATTAAAAGAAAAATCAAATAATTACAGTATTACCTTAAGGAATGGAAACCATTGATGGACTATTTGCAAAATGCAGGTGGGGCGAAGCTTACATGGGGATTTAAAGATTAGATTATAAATGTAATGGGATATCTTTTGACAAAGAATTATTCCTACTAAATGCATTAAAAACTAGCACCTATGACATTCTTATTATTCTTAAGACCAGAGATAGATTGGAAGCTATCTATTTTTCATGTCTTTTTTCTTTTCTTTATCTCACGTTTTCTTTTTCTTTTCCTTATAATTTGTATTTTTCATTTTCAAGTTTCCTCAAATATAGATGAATGTTCCAGTTTAGTAAAACCACAGGAGAGCATCCAGGCTTGCAGGGTTATTTTCCCATAGGGATGGGCTCCATTTCTCTGTAAAATATAAGGGCTCAGCTTAGTCCAGCAGTTTGTTTCAGGAGTGCTCACTAGTGCTTTTTGACTTCTGGGGAAGCAATGGCAGACTGAAGACAGTTCTGCTTTCAGCAGAGTTGACCATGGTGGAATGAGGAGCCGGCAAATGGATCAATGCCTTGAAATTCCTCTCTGGGTAAAGGGGAGGACCTGGGATCCCCACAAACACTACATACAGAGGCTCCCCATGAGGAGACTGTAAAATAGCAGTCTCTGGTGGGTTTTAGAGCTCTGGGAGCTGAGGGAAAGTCAGCTTTGCTCAAGCCGTGGTTCAGAGCCTTCAGATGGACGCTGGGTTCACCAACTTTCTTTTTTAATCACTTCTGGAAATTGCTTGTTATTTGCTTTTTGGATATTAAAAACTTTCAGAACAAGTTTCATCACACTGGGTGATTTTCCTTCAGTCCTCAGTGAATAAACGAGGTGCTGCATGATCTACTATACCAGGATGTCCTTGTCTACCTGGATGACATCCGAATATATTCCGAGACCCTGACCAAGCACATGAGACTAGTGCACACCGTGCTCCAAAGACTGTTAAAAGCGCAGCTGTACACCAAGCTCTCAAAGTGTGAGTTCCATCAAGAGCAACTGGGCTACCTTGGAATATCCAACAGAGGTGTTGAGATGGACCCGGTGAAAGTGAAGGATGTACTTGGGTGGGAAGCGCCGCGGACCTGGAGGCAGCTCCAAAGCTTTTTGGGGTTCACTAACTTCTACCGGCAGTTTATTCCGAACTGCGCTCAAGTCGCCCTGCCACTAATGGACTTACTTAAGACTTGGGGCAGCAGCAAAATCCCCAAGCCTAGCATGCCCCTCGCATGGACCCCGGAGTGTTAAGAGGCATTTGGGGACCTGAAACAAAGGTTCACCGCAGAGCCCATCCTGCGCCACCCCGATCCCGACCGGCGGTTCGTAATCCAGGTGGATGCCTCCGACGTGATGACGGGAGCAGTCCTTCTACAGCCCGGACCCGAAGAAGCCCTCCCCCCGTGCGCCTACGCCTCACGAAAGTTCACCAAGATGGAAAGGCGGTGGATGGTGTGGGAAAAGGAGGCGTTTGCTATAAAGTGGGCCCTATCCACCTGGAGACACCTACTGGAGGGAGCGAGCCAGCCGTTCGAGGTGTGGATGGACCACTAGAACCTCGAGGCACTTAGGACCCCACGGAAGCTTTCGCCCAACCAAGCGCTCTGGTCCCATTACTTCGGACAGTTTAATTTCAACCTCAAACACATCCTGGGGAAAAAGAACTTCTTAGCAGACGGACTGTCCCGCATGCCCCAACATGCAAGCCAGCGGGAGGAGGTTGTGGACTCGATTGTCTTCATCGCCATGCCCGAGCTACCCCAGCCGGCATCCCGGATCGGCTCATTGGACACTTGGTTCACCCAGATAGACGCCACAAGGCAGGCGGTCTGAACGGCGCTGCAGGAAGCCAGAGTGGACTACAAAAAATACGCCGACCGCAAGCAACTCCCTGAGTGGCAGTGGAAAGTAGGGGACCAGGTGTACCTGTCCACAAAGAACCTGAAGATGCATCAAGCGTCTAAAAAACTCAGCCTGAAGTTAGTAGGTCCTTTCCCTATTGTCGAGATAATAAACCCAGTGACTGTCAAGCTGAAGCTCCGAAAAGCACTCAGGAAGGTCCATCTGGTCTTCCATTGCAGCCTGCTGAAGCTGCACCAACCGTCCAATGACTGGCATAGAGACGAGCCAGCCCCGGCACCGATCATGGTCAACGGGGAGAGACACTTTGAAGTAAAGCAAATCCTGGATGCCAGGAAACACAAGGACCAGATCCAACTGCTAGTACAATGGAAACATTTCCCGAGAGCGTACAGTGAGTGGGTAAACAAGTCCCATGTTAGGGCGCCTGAACTGGTCAAGGACTTTTACAAGAAGCAACCCGGGAAACCAAGGTAAAGGGGGGGTTTCTCTTCAGGGGGGCTGTATGTCAGATTCAGCTGGCACGGCCCAGCATGGCAAAGGCACCGCTCAGCTTCGCCTAAGTCAATTTCATCGCCCAGGCACAAGCAGAGAAAAAGGGGAAGTGAAACCGCAAGCTGATTACGGACAGGTGGCAGTGCTTAACTCAAACCACAAGCAGATACTTTGTATCAGCGCGGTTTCCCCTCGGGCGCTGCAAACAAAGGAAAGCGCAGCGGCTCGGAAGCGAAGCAATCAATGAGCGAACGAGCATGCTTTGCATGCAAACAGGGAACCCAACAAAGGCAACAACAGCACAACCCATAGACTGCAATCAGAAAGACAAAAGCACCGGACTGAATCTGCCATTTGGGTGAGGGGGGATTACTGCAGGTAATCTGTAACTAAGCAACGGGTAAAGCGTGAACGGGGAAGCTATAAAATACCATGTAAGCTATGCCAAGCCAACCCTGGCTTTGTCTGTACTTGCTTACGTTATGCTTGAGTAAACTTCTTTGCTGAACTTGCGTGTCACAGAGTTTCTCTGAGATGAACGGGGTAAATCTTACACACTGGACTTACTAAAGAAACTGGCTGATGTCTTAATAATTAAAAGGGACATACAAACAATAAACCAAGATAGCGACCTGGATAATTTTCTATATTGCATTTACAAAAGAGACTTGTTAAAACCTTTGAAGAATCTTGTGAGAAAGAAGAAATGAAAAGAAATCAAGTTCTACAACATCATTTGAATGGACTAAAGATTAAGATTATGAGAAGTAAAAGGAAGGAATATAAAGTTGGTTTATTTGATCAAGGTTAAAAGAGATATGTTGATATTTCTGGTAACCCTTAATGGACTTCTGCTGTCACCAGGACTGAAATGATGATGCTTTATGAATTTGTTTATAAACAAGAAATGGGATATGGGAAGAAGAGATCATTTATCTATCTTTCTTTTAGGAAGAAAAGAAAGATCTATCTTTCTTTTAATTTGTATTAGTTTTTACTACTGGAATTATAATCTTTAATAAAAATTACTTGGAAAAAAATATTTTGTCCTTCCCATTTGATTCTTTTCCTGGTTTCTTTGCATTGCTTATTTAAATACAACTCCTTGTCTCTTCAAGGAATTGCTCTCAAGGAACTCAGGATCTAGCTGGGCAAAATTCCCTCTGTCTCAATTGTCTCTTCTTTTTCACCTTTCAACAGATAGCCATTTCACCTTCTTTGTTTTTTTACATTTCTGAATATTTTTGTTTGCTGTATGTAATATATTACAGTCCAGAATTCTTCAGGCACTCTATTTATCTGATGTAGCCCAGAAAATCTATTCTTTAGCTTCACCACCTGATATATTATTGGCTTTGCACCTTGTTGGCCTGATTATTTTATTTGTTTTCTTTAAGCTGTAACTTCGGAAACAGTTCCTGATATAAGCCACAATCAACACCAGATCTTGTTTCTGCTCAATGAATAGAGCTTCTCCATCTTTGCTTGCAGGGGTCAAATAGTCAATTTGATTTTGTTGTTCTCCATCTGATGATTTACATGGGTAGATTTGTCTTTTAGATTGTTGGAAAAAGGTGTTTGCAATAAAAATGGACTTTTTTGGTCAGAACTGTAGTAGTCTGTCTTCTGCTTCATTTTGCATGTCAAAGTTACCATTATTCTGGATGCTATTTGAATTCCAACTCTAATAGGCCCTGGGCTAGGATGGGGGTTAAGCCCCTTAGTTGGTTTTTTGCTGTTTGGCTATTGGGGTTTTGGTCTCCAATCAGTTGTGATTTGTTTTTCTTGATATATTTTGCTTTCTTTTAATTGTTTATCTGGGTAAGCCACCCAGAGTTGCTATGGAATCAAGCAGCCTCGAAATTGAATGAATGAATAAATAAATTAATAAATAGTGTTCCAGTCCCCCATAATTAGTATGACATCTTTTTTGACAAGGTGGCGTTGTAAGTCGCGTTAGAACTGCTAACCTCCCACTTTCTCTGTAGTTATAGCACAGACTGCAATCCCAGTGATACTGATTGGCTTGCCTTGGGTATGAATCAAGATCACCCTATCAATTTCTGGGTTGTATCCAAGCATTGATTCAGCGTCCTTTTGTTAATAATAATGGCTATTCCATTTTTTCTGCTTTTCTTATCTGCAGTGGAACGTCTGATGCTCCTCTGAGGTGAAGGGACTCCTCCAGCCCATTTCAGTTAATTGATTCACAGAATTACAGCATCAGGTTTGTTTTGGGTGATGGTTCTGACATTCTGTGTACCGATGGCATACGTATCTTTGCAGCACAAGCTTTTTTTTGCCCAGGGCACATCAGCTCCTATTCATACTTGCTCTTTGTGCCTCTGCAGCAGCTGAATGCATACTTTCTGACCTGGAGGGATAATGTTTCAAGAATCATGGTGACATTGTCCTGATTTTATTTGATTTTTCAAAAACTGAAGCCATGTTGCCATTTCCTTCTCCAGTAAGTTATATTTGGTCTGGCCCCTCTTCTGTGGCCTGCCCTGTGACCTGTATAAAAATAATAATGATAATAATAATAGAAATAGAATTGCTGCTCAACACTGTCTAATATACAGCCAAGATATTGCAATGGAGTTTGGACTGGACAAATGTGCCACCCTTACCATCAACAGGGGAAAAATAGTGAATACTGAAGGAATCAAGATGCACTATAGAAATAACATCAAGCGTCTGGATGAAGAAGATCGCTACAAATACCTGGGCATCCTTCAGGATGACAACATCAAGCACACTGAAGTCAAGAAGAAGGTTAGGAGTGAATACATCATGAGAGCGAAGAAGATCTTAAAGCCCAAACACAGTGGTGGAAATACCATCAAGGTGATTAACACCTGGGCAATTCCAGTCATTAGATGCACAGCTGGAATCATGGACTGGACTCAAGCAGAACTAGAAGCCCTGGATAGGCAGACCAGAAAAATAATGACAATGAATCATGCCCTTCATCCATGTAGCGATGTTGACAGACTCTACTTACCAAGGAGCATTGGTAGACATGGAATGTGGCAAGTACATCAGACAGATGAAGAAGAAAAATGGGCATTGGAAGAATATCTGAAGGACAGTGAAGAAGATGCACTGAAACTAGTACACCATGAACGTTTACGGAATACTGAAGAGACCAAACTGGCCTACAAGAAAGAAAGAAAAGAATAGAAAAGAGGCATGGCAAGGCAAAGCATTACATGGCCAATACACAAACTAGCAGGCAAAGTAGATAACAAGACTTGGCAATGGCTAAGAGCAGGAAAGTTGAAGAAAGAGACAGGGGGGCTAATTCTGGCTGCACAAGACCAAGCCTTAAGAACAAATGCATACAAAGCCAGAATTGAGAAGACAGCAACAGATAGCAAATGCCGTCTCTGCAAAGGAGCTGAAGAAACGGGACCACCTAGTTAGCTGCTGCAAGAAGATCGTACAGACTGACTAAAAAGAACAGCATGACAAAGTAGCAACAATGGTGCATTGGAATATCTGCAAGAAATACCACTTGCCTGCAAGCAAGAACCGGTGGGACCACAACACAGACAAAGTAATAGGAAATGAAGAAGCTAAAGTGCCCTGGGGCTTTAGAACTCGAACAGACAAGCACCTGCCAAACAATACCCCAGCCTTAATAATTGTCGATAAGAAAGACAAAAAAGTCTGGATGGTGGACATTGCAATACCAGGAGACAGCAGAATAGAAGAGACAGAACTGGAGAAAATCACAAAATACAAAGACCTTCAAATAGAAGTACGACGACTGTGGCAAAAGAAAGCAAAGATAGTCCCAATAGTAATAGGCGCCTTGGGTGCAGTCCCAAAATGTCTGGAGCACCACTTGAAGACCATCGGCATTGACAAAATCACCAACGGTCCATTGCAAAAGATAGCTTTACTTGGAACATCTTGTGATGATACCTTTAACACCACCAAACAAGATCTGCCTGTCCTGGGTCCTCAGGAAGGACTTGATCGGTGGATAAAGATTTGCCCTCCTTTCCAATTGTCTGTGTCCTCCTTTGCCTGTTCAGATATCTGGCAATCCTAGGTAGACCTGTGTCCACAAATCTCCAGCTGACAGGTTGATGGGCAGGGGAGGGATGTGGGGTGAAGCAGTGATGATCTTGGAGAAGGACTGCAGCAATGGCAGTTAACAACATGTTAATTAAGCCTAGGGAAGGAAGAAGATGTTAGAAAGAGACTTAAGGTGACCCTGCCTTGACTGTCTTTGGTATCAGGAGAGAAGGGAAAATGCTGCCAGGCTTTCAAGATTCTGTTACTACAGCTTATATCAATAAAGAAGAGTTTCAGTATTTCTTGTGGAGTCTGTTTCCTGACCTGGCCTACCTCAAAGGGCTGACAAGCAGGAAGGAACTTTCAGGGCACATTGAGAAATCTCCTGCTTCATCCTGTGCTTGTCCTCCACCCCACTAATCTGTCAACTGGCCAGTTTTGGTCACAGGTTTAATGGTCTTCCAGAAATGTCCAAACATAGACCAGCTGAGTGAAGTGGAGCAGGGTGCTGGAGTAAATCAGGAGGGAACTCACACAGTGCCTCAAGAATGCTCCTGCTTCCTTGTCCGTTGACCTATATTTACCTGTTAGTTGGTCTGTTGTTTGACTGAAGTTTACTTCCTGTCACTTGAGCCACAAGGGGAAACAGCACTTCTGTCAATTTCACCCCAGTTCCCAAATATTCCAGATCAATTCATGCTGCAGCAAGTGGCCACAGTGGGCCTGGAAGTATCCTGTGAAGGCTGCAAGAGAGCACTGGAGCGTCCTGCCCTTCCGGTAGGAAACATGGCACCAGGAAGCCCCTTGTCATCAGAAACAGCCGAAATTCTGTAATGCTCTCATAGGGGATATAACCAGGAATATATTTCTATCCTAGTTTAAATCAATTGGTAACCCTTCTTTTACAAACAGATTGGCTGGTTTTGTGAAAGACCACTGAAGACATGTTTAGTAACAGATTTAGCAGCCCATTTAATGCCAGAGCAGCATGTTATGAAATTCCAGTCAGACAAAATCCAGGCAGATGTCTCCAAGGAAATCAGATGTATTGGCTCTTCAGCTGCCCAAGCCAGAATGACCATAGTGACCCATGACTGAAGTGGAGAAGGTTGGCCCACAGCAGCCTAAACAGGCTGATGGGACCTTGGCAGATGCTGGACCTTACTGCATTATTACCAAGGTCATGGGCGATGCATAGATCATTCATATGCTAAGTCTTGTGCTTGGAGAAGTTGGAAAACCCAATTTAAATACTGCAACCACTAAGGATGAATGTAAGAATGGTGGACTTGCATGAGACAAAGGGTTCATGGGGACGTGTCCTCTAAAAACGGGGATGAGGATGAGCCCCAGGTCTGTTTTGGGGTTGACTTAACCCCCCCTGGTTAGTTTACTGAGTCCCATTAATCCCTTTTGGGTTTCCTGTAACAGATGACCCCCCTCTCCCTCCCTTGACCTAAATGGGCTGCATTATGGGAATAGGGTCAGCATTGGAATTGTGACATTGAGACAGTGAGGAGATGGTGGCTTCTCCTTCAGAGGCCCAGTGGTCTCCTGGCAGGAGTTGTGACAACACTGGTCCACTGACTTTGAACTCAGTGTTGCTTGTGCTGATTCACACAGCTCTCTGGGTTTCAGGAATCTTCAGAAATATGCAGTTCTGTTTCTTATGTAAGAACACCTCCTGCATGGCTCTGTAAATCTGGGACTATCACATTGTTAAGATTTCAGAGCAATGGTAATGTTTTTGCTAGTATAATGGGGGTAAAACTGTTCACATGTGCTTCTTAACCAAGGTTTCAAAATTTAGTGCGCCACAAATCCAGGGCCAAAGACTGGAGATACTTTTTCAGCGATTTACGTGGACTAGGGAAGTGTAGAGATTTTATAGCCCAAATATTTATCTTTTTTGGCCTGATTTCCATTCTCCCTCATTATTGAGGTTTGGATGAGTATATTACGAAGCTGCAGATTCTATCTTTTAAGAATTCAGGAGCTGGGTGTTGTCCGCATTGTCTCGCTTGCAGTCATGCTTACAGGGGGCTCGGGGTAGAGTCTGAGAGCACTGAAGCAAGCCAATGTGGATGGGCAAGTGATTCTACTTAGCTGTAAGAAGCCGTGCAACTGAGTAGGAATGGCTGCATGGAGACCAAATGTGGGGGAGAGAGAAGATGAGAATTGCTGTGGGAAAAAACCTCTCTCCCCCCATGGTCTCTTTCCCACCTGATCGCTTAGCTTTTCAACTTGTTTTTGAACTAATGTGTGCAAGAGAACAGCTTTTAATTTGCTCAATACCTATTGATGAGGCGCATATTGATAGTCTGTCTCCCTTTAATGTGAGTTTTCTTAAGAGGTACTTAGCAAAGGAGTTAATTCCCTGACCATCTAATTGAGCCCTTTCATACTCAGGTCTCTCTAATTGCACATATAAATCTTTGGAGCACAGATTGCATCTGCAGAGGGCTAAAGTAAAACAAGACATCACTTTTTTTTTTTTAACAACTGTGCAAAGATTCTAACATGGGTTCTTATTAGAAATTTTATTAGTGCAGTTGTGCAGGCCAAACCTTAACCTGAAATTGTATGTGGATATTTTAATATTGCTTTTTCATGCAAAGCAGCTCCCAAAATAAAAGTATTGGAAATCTAGATCCCACAAGAAACGCCATGAAAATGTGGGATCAATTCATTTTTGCTTGCTTGTAGAACCAATTTTTGTTTACTGAGAATAAACCTCGCACAGAGAGCCACTTTCAGCCAACAAATGGCCCAAATGCCAGGCAGAGTGGATTTTGTCTTTTTGTTTTGCTTCCAGCGGTTTTTCTACTAGGAAATAGACTTGAACATTGCATTTTAAAGATGGAAAGAACTCTTAGAAATGCATCTATTCCACTTAGATACCTTCTATAATTTACTACATTTGTATCATGCCCTTAATGATACAGAAACCCAGGGTGGTGAACATGGTGAAACACCCTTGTGTTGTCTTAAGAATCCTGAAGCGCTCCCAGTTTGATTCAGTGGTAGAGCCAGCCAAGCCAACCAGACCTGCCCCTCAATGGGGCACAGAGGCCGAAGCGTGGCGGGGGCAAGGAGGGAGGTCCGCACCAGTTGCTTGGCACAAGCTGGGTAGGGCTGCAGAAGACGTAGACTTCATAGACGTCTGCTGGTGCCCAAAGGTTGTCTGAGGACTTATTGCTGCTGTGTGAAGGCTGAGTAGCCTTTGGAAAGATGGCGCCCCAGCCGTGGAGTATGCCCCCTCCTCAGGAAAGGCCCTTTGGTTTTACCAGAAGGGCAAATGTCAGCTGAACCTAATGTTTATTTGGTTCCTCTAATGCAGGTTTTGGGGGGCTCTTATGCTGTTATTTTGTTATTGATTTTATGTTTTTTTGCCTTTTTTAGTGATTGTGAGATAGTCAAGTCTTTTCACTGAAAGGAAGCATGTAAAAATTTTGCTTAATAAAATCAGAATAAGAATAGACAAGATGATTTCCCAAGTTTTGAAGCATGGGTATTAGCCCTACCCCAAGATTTCTGAATTCAAATCCATCTATACCACTATGGGATATACTGCGTCCACACAGCCAGTTATGCTGCAGCGATGGGTTTCTCAAAGCTCACCCCCAAGAGAATTTCCTTGGAGGGCCAGATATTTGACCAATTCAATGGCGTTTCTCTTCACAGGAATGCCACTGAGTTGCCCCCCACCCCTTTTCAGGTATTGCAGCCAACTGGCCTCATGGAGCATCTGACCCCCCGACAACCAGCTGAGCCTCTGGCATCCATGAAAGTGAGACCACATCCTTGGGGGCTCAAATGTATAGGAGGGTAGAGGTGACCCACAGCAACAAGTTGAGGGTGGTGGTGATGCTGAGATCAGGAGACCTAAATTTGAGAAAGGGAAGAGGCAGAGGAAGGGAAAAATTTAGAGGCTCAGGGGAGACATGCTTTGACTTTATTAGAAAAATGTGTATTTATACAAAGCTCTGTATTACACCCTTTATATAACCGCTCCCCCAACAGACTGGAACCCAGCCTGATAAACTCCATGTAGGCTTAAGTGATACACACCCTGGTTTCTGTGCAGGATTTGCATTAATTATGCCACAGTTTTAACATTCAGTAGAAAAATGCTTGGTCTCCTTTATTATCTCCCATATAAATGTGACCAGTCTGCCCACAGCTACTTAAAAAACAAAGCATACACTTTTTGTGTCATTCTGTAAAAAAACAGACATTATCAAAATGCTACTGAAAACCATTACTTTTCTCAGTAGGTTATGCTCCAACTTCCACTTGATGCATCTTCATGCAAGTGGGGCCAAAGGCAGAGCCTCCGACATCGGATTCTTTCAGACAACACCGAGAGAAGTAAGAACCAGGCGGCACCGGGCTGAAGTGCAGAGGCAGCGTCTTGGCCCTACTCAGCCAGCTGGCTGAAGCTGTCTTCCCCCAAATGAGAACCGGGCCAGCGGGTGTGAGGAGCATGCCAAGGGCTGCAAGCGTGCAGAGAGAGCCTGGCCGGGGGACGGGGGGCAGCAGTTGCAAAGGAAGAGGCAGAGGCAAGCAGGAGGTGGCACTGGGCTCCCAGGGCAGGTGGGCAGGGCTCTCTTTGCCCATCACATTCCCACGAGGCCCTGGGAGTAGCCCTGGCCAGCTTCAGATGTCCATGCAGTCATTGTCCTCCTCTTCCTCCTCTTCCTCCTCCTCCTCCTCCTCCTCCTCTTCCTCCTCCTCCTCTTCCTCCTCCTCAGAGTCACTCTCCAGAGAAGACTCTTGGCTCGAGGTTTCCACAATCTCCAGGGCAGGCTGGCAGAGGCTCTCTTTCTTCACATTGGCCGCAGACTGTGCCGAAAGAATGGCAGACTGTTCCGGAAAGAAGGATGACTGAAAATCAGTTACTCTTCCAAACGCCTCCCCGTCAGGCATACAGATCACACACTCTGCCTCTTCAAACTGCAGCCTTAATGGTGGGATTAACCTCCAAGCACAGAGTTGGTTTCCAGCACAGAACAGGGGCAGTGGCTGTTCCGGATCAAGGTGGGGGGGGGACCAGCTGTTACTCACAAGGCTTGGAGGGATGAGATGGCCGAGGGCGGGGGCTGGCTCTCTGCCCTTCCCCCTCCCCCAACCCTTCTGGCTTTCTGGGCCTTCACAGACACCCCACTGTTTGCCCCCCACCCCCAAGTCACACACCTTCAGCTTCTGCTTGGTCTCTTCTGAGATGCTGCCCTTCGGGGACAGAAGGGTGGGTGTTGGCGGAGTTACGGTAATCTCGGGGGGGAATTTGGAGACAGACGAAGGGATGAAAAGCTTCGGCATGTTGGGCAACGTGCGGGATTTCACTCGGCTACTGTTGGCTTTGCTTGTTTGCCTTCCCAAAGGATGCGAATCTGCGCCAAGTTCTGTCTTGGAGCTAGATGCTAAGACAATCCCCCCATCAGAAAAATAAGTAAGCATTGGGGTTCTTTGAATGCCCAGATAGGGCACCTCTGTGTGACTGCACTGCTCAACAGACCTGGGCCCGTCTTTGCCCCCAAGAAATTTTATTCTGTTTCTATGAACTATTTTGAAAGGCTCTTTCAGCCTCTTTTGGGGCCTGGAGGGCAGAGTGCGAAAATGGGGTGCCAAGCAGATCCTTCTCACCCTCAAGTGGAAGCAGGGGCTGAGGGCTTTCCTCACCTTGGCCACCAGTCTGTCCTGCTGACTCCAGCTCCACTTGCCAGTGTGGCAGACTGGAAGAGGGGATGACAGCCGCCATCTTCCCCTGCTGGCAGAGGTGCAATTCTTGCTGCGGTCCGCCCAGACGCTGCTCCAATCTGCTCTCTTCTTCTTCTGCGCGAACAGAAAGACCCAGCAGGACTTGGTTTAGTCTTAGAAGATGTAAACTACCTCTCCCACCCTACCAGTCACAGGAGATGCCAATTGCAGCCCTGGCAGCCCTCTCCATGTTCACATACAGAAGAGCTTCAGGCTCATCTGAAGTTCTTGGGGAACATTCCAAACGCTGACATTTGTTTAGGTCAAGAGTACTGGGTTTTACTGGAGGGAATTGGTTTCTCTGGCCAAGCAAGGGAGCCCCCAAAATACAAGCCAGAGAGAAGCCAAGGAAAGGGGGGCTGTATTCAGGCCACCGAGAGGAGGGGCAGTGGTGGAGCAGTAGTCAGGATATCATCACCACCATATGTGCATGGATTGGGTCCGCTGCCTTAAGCAATTTACATTCCAATGTTTTAACTCCTTCTCTACACTGGAAGATGAGAAGATGCTATTTGCGTGCATTCAAATGTCCTATGGTAAGCATCCCACAGCAGAGATGTAAGAGGACTCTTGAAACCTGGACACAAAAGGGGCTGCTCCAAAGGTCAGATACGTGGCAGTATTAAGGATGTGAATTAAGCAAAAGTTGTAAACCAGCACGAGGAGCCCAGGGGCGGGGAGGGAAATCCCACTGCCATTCTGGGGAGCTGTGCTGCAACCCTGTTTGCTGTTGTCTATGGAGGATAGAGCACTGGCCCTTGAGACTGTCTGCTAGCAAGTAAACCCGCATTTTCCCTACAAGTGGTGGAACCAGATGTCCTGTTCTTAACAATTCCCTTCACAAGAACTCCAGAAATCAGCTACCCACGTGCCCATCAACCCCAAAGCCCTCTGAGACAGAATAACAGATGCACAATAGAAAAGATACATCATACCTTCCAACACTTTCCTGCTTTACTGGGGAAAAATCAGGCTGGCAACAAAACTCAGCCCCAGCAGCCCACTCCAATCCCACTGCCAGCCTCTTTTCCCTTGTTGCCAGGACAACCCATGTTTGCAGATGCTGACAGCAGGCGGTGGGGTTCATCTGCTGGCAATTCACATTTGCCTACTCCCTCCAACTCCTCACACACGCATTCCCAAAAAGAAATCTAGAGAGGCAGATGGCCACTTCTCCAAGAGGTTCACCAAAGCCTCTCAGATTCATACTCTCCTGGTCTGTCTGCCCACGGCTTCAGGTTCAAGACCTTTTCATTCTTTAGCCCAACAACCAGGTCACACAATCCATTTTTTTATGCTTGACTACCAGTGCTTAAAGAGGCGAGAGGTCAACGGCTCGTGTTTCAGAGGTCTTGGGTCCTGCTTCAGCAGCAAGTTCTTCTGCAGCCACCAAGCCCTGGCAACCAAGGGAGGTCATGTCAGTTCCCACAGATGCACTTCTTTCTGTGTCTTTCAGATCAAATGAAGACCACTCTGAAATCACCTGATTTTTTAATACGTTGTAATCTCTTGGCCGTCTCATTTCTCATGCTCCCTGTTCAGATACCACCACTGCTTTTAAAGGCCGCTTCCTGCAACTCCAGGACTCACATTCTCCTTCCTTTTGTCAAATGGAGCATCTTGGGAGAGGCTTCCTGTTACTGGACTAAAGGCTGATTCCAACCTATGAATGAATGCTAAGAGAAAAGAGACGCCCCTCCAAACCAGTGTCTTGCATCTTTGGAAAGTACCAATAAAAAGATTCACCCCATGCACAAGTACTAGAAAGTGCAAAGCTCAACAGCATGCATGTTTTCCATCAGGGGCTGCCCAGCAGAAGAGGTGAATGGAGCAGTCATGGCTATGGAGAGAACATACTGGTTGAGTCTTCTTACAGTGAGCAATGTCCCCTCCAGTTCTGCTTCTAAATAAACAATGCCAGCCACAGGAACAGCCCAGTATCCAAACTTAGGAGCCCCAGTGGGAACAGATTCTTCTGCACAAAGGAGGCACACTGACCACCCAAGCAACGGGAGGGGGGATCCCCACTTGGCTCCAATGTCAGCAGAGAAATCCAGTGTGGGACCCTGAGGGAGACTTTTTGCCCCTGGGGCTGTCCTGAGAACCCTGTGGCTCTGCCAGCTGCCTGCTGGGCAATGGGTACCATCAATGGTCCCTCTCTTCAGGATCCAGCACAGCAAGGCATGGAGAAATGGGAGTTAACTTGACTACATCAAATAAAGCTAAAATTAGGCACGAAAGTGCACGTGTTGATCTCTGAGTGAAACTTGGGCTCAGTTCTCATGCTGAAATGTTTTGAAATGCTGCCTTTAAGTGTGATTTCCAGAGACTGCTGTTAAGGAATCGCCTTAATTTTGGTGGGCTATCAAAGCACTTCCAGGAAGCTCTGAACAGGACCCCAAGTGGACACATCCACACACATGGGATGCTGGGACTGAATCTAGTCAGGTCAGGCTCACTGTGCTTAGAGCTGGAGGAAAGGCCAAAGGACAGAAATCCAGGACACCCATGTTACTCATTGCATAGCAGCTCTTCATGGTGTTTCTCCAGTAGGTTGTGTGGTCCAGGTGTTTCTGTAGCCTGGTGGATCAACCTCTAGATGCCAGGAATGTCTTCACCATGCTAAATTGCCTCAAATGTCCAACATACCCTAGTCTCCAAATGATCAGGTACAGTGGCTGATGCACTCCTTCTCCAAAGCTGTTAAACCAAAGACACTCAGCACTTCAGGGGATGTAAAACTGAGGTTCATGGCCCTGTTTAGTTGCAATAGGTGGCTCGGGAAGATGAATCTGGGGACAGGATGATACAATCCCTAGATGGAAGAATGGTGAGTCGATCCTGGATTAATCTTTGATCTTGGCACTGGACATCATGATGGATGACTCCCAAAGAAATCCCTGTGCCCAGCTGTGGACAGTTAGGGTGGGCGGGCGGACACTGGACAAATTCCACGTATATTTTATTTAAGTAGACCAGGAACCAAGTTTTTCACAGAATCCTCTCTCCTTTCCGTGCTCTCTTTGTGTTGTGATCTGGATGAAGAAGAGCTGTTTTGTCTGTCTGACTCCAAGAGAAAAAAGACTTCAATGAGCATCCAGTGTGAGGCATTCAGACGTTGCAAGGAAGACCAGTGCTCAGAATGAGTGGAGGCCTTCCCAGGCCGCCATCTGTGCTGCAGGAGACAGCCCACAGATGCAGCAGAAAACAGCAGGCCTGAAGGATCAGCTTTTTTGAAGTAGCACTCCTTCAAGGGAGGTGGGACTTTTCTCTGGTAGGTGGCCAACACGGAGGGAAAAGGAAGGGAGAAGACCAAAGACAGAGGCATGACTTTCAAAATGGAGCATGAAAGTGAAAGAGGAATGAGAACAGGTTGGTGTGTCTGGGATAGTGCAAAAGTAGAGGATGTGGGTGAGGCCCGCCTCCCTTTCGCCTTCCTTCCTGGATCACCTGTGAGGCTGAATCCTTCTTTCATAATTTAGGGCTTGGGGCCCCCAGAAGCCACTCTTACTCACTTCTTATGCATATTTCTGTATCACTCAGCTCTCAAGACTCTGAGCAGTATAGAAATGTCACTTGGACAGTCCAAATTGGAAAACAACGGTGAGGCATCTGCTGAAGAAACCATGTTTAGATTCCATGACTTCATGTAACTTATTCCTCAATGTCAAATCTACCGTTCTGGTGCAAGATGCTGGTAACTTCTCGATTTCACACTGTGTTGGATGATTCTAATTATATAGTTCCGTTTCAATTAGGCTTCAGACCTGGTTACGGTAAGGAAACAGTCCATGAATGGATGCTGGGTGATGATTCAGACAGCGCTTCCATCAGTTTTTCTGGATTTCTTAAGCAGTTTTCAGTGATATCAACAGTGGTATTTTTCTGGCCTGCTTTTGTGAGCTGAGAAGACATTATTTTATGGTGCTTCTGTTCCTTCCTGGACAATCTCAAAAAAGGGTTTTTGCTCACATGCAACCTCTGAATCCCCTTTGTGCAGCTCCTAAACCACTCTCTGTTAATCCTAAGATTTCTTTAACACACCCACACATACAAACATTTCGTGTGGGTCACAGCCACCCATAGTCATGTGGTTCCATCCCCTTTCCTGTACATTTCAACAACTATGAGATGCCACTGGAGGAAGTCACCCAAAGGTTGGAGCACAAGTGGCACCAGGAAGGTGATTGATTGATTGATTGATTGATTGATATATATACACTGCCCAACTCCAATGGACTCTGTGACTATTTGTGATAATTGGCGATGATGTCCAGGACAAGATGAAGGTATTAAGAGGGTAGGGAACTGGCATTTGGTGAGGTTGTCACTTGGAAAGACTGAGTCTATGGTCTAGGAGAAGGTTAGGTGGCCAGAGTGGCCAGGACTGCTTTTGACCAGCTTAGGCTGCTAATCCACCTGCCACCCTCTCTGGAGAGGATGGACCTTCTTGTATGCATCCACAACTGCCTTCAGGCTGGACTTTGTCGGGTTGCCTTTGAAGATAGCCTGGAAACTGCAGCTGGTGCAGAATTAACACCCCCTCCCGTAGCACACATACAAGTGGTGTATTCTCTACCAGCTACCAGTGCATTTCTGATCCCAGTTCTGAGTTCTGGTTCTTATCTTGAAAGCCTTAGCTGGTTTGAGACCAAATTGCCTAAAGGCTGCCTTCACCATTGCAGTCTTGGAGCGCTGTAAGTTCTGAAAGGAAGGCCCTCCCCCTTGGCAGGGAGACAGCCTCTCCACCTCTGGAGCAGGCTACCTCTGGGGTCCATCAGCCCCATCACAGCCAGCTTTTAAGAAAGCCCTGGACAGCAATTTGTGCTCTCAAGCCTTCCTCCTGAACACATTTATTGCTGTGTTTGGACTTTTAGCTGACAGTGATGCAGGTTTTAGTACCCGCTGCAAAGGGATGC
Organism: Python bivittatus; assembly: GCF_059951505.1. Classification (NCBI taxonomy): domain Eukaryota; kingdom Metazoa; phylum Chordata; class Lepidosauria; order Squamata; family Pythonidae; genus Python; species Python bivittatus. The sequence continues at coordinate 438,018 of NW_028277070.1, read as the reverse complement.
TTCAACTACTTCAAACCAGCAAATCTTAAAAAGAAAGTCCCATGTCTACCTAAGGCAACTGCCACCAACAGCAAGAAGAGACTCTCCAAGGCAGACATAAAGCATTTTCAGTACTCCAAGCATTCCAGCGCTTCTTTACAAGGGAAGGCTTACCAGGCCTGAGACCGGATGTAGGGGGCATCTCTTTGATGTTCTCCACCCCTGCTTGCTCCTGCGGTGGCAGGAGGAGACCGCTGGTGGAGGAGGAGGAGGAGGAGGGCGAGGCCGCCTTGGGCTTGGTCTGCTGATCCGTCAGTCTTGGGAGGGCTTCTGCAACCGAGGTGTCTGCAGCAGTCCCCGCGGGGGGTGTCAGAGATTTGGGAGCAGTGGCAAAGAAGTGATCCCTGCTGTCTCTGGGGTGCTTTGGTGTGGTGGGAGCATCTCCGGCCGACTAGGAAGGGAAAAAAAGGAAAGGCCGTCAAAGAGGGTGATGGGTCAAGGGGTGTTTAGTGTCCTTGCACGCAGGGCCGGCATCTCCATCCCATCTGCAGATTCTACTGAGTACATTTTTTAAACCTCTCCCTTTGCTGCACCCCCGTCCCTAAACGTCTCTATCGGTCATGCTGAAAAAGCTTCCAGAAGCCGGGCTTGTGTTTTCCTAAACAACGTATTTTGGAAGACGTGGATACGAACACATGTTCCTCCTGAAAGAAATACAACAACCAAAGAGAAAACAGGACTTTCTCTTGGACCGTGCCATGATGAGCCAAGAGAGAAGAGCGCAGCTTTGAAATCAGTCTCAAGGGCCATGGGAGCTTCCACGGGAGCAGGACCAGGACCAGGGTTACTTCCCGCTGGCATTCAGAGATGCTCGCCTGATGCAAACTTCCTGCTTCATCTGGCGCTTTCAGGATGCAAATGAAAATCTTCCACGACTCTCATCAGAAAAGCCTTGGGGGAATGGGGAGGAAAGGGATCTGAGAGCTGGAACCAGCTGCTAAAAATGATGGGGAAATGCATCAGATAGAAATCTAACATGGCCTTAAGCTGAACCTAAGGATGGGAGCCAACCAGCATCTCTGAAACCCAGCACCACTTCGGTACCAGACCAAAGTGGGCGCACGGAGCCAATCCAAAAGTTCAGCTTCATGCTTCCACAGAACAGACCACATTTTGTTCTCCACATGCACCGTGGGATGCAAAACATCCCAACCATGGACAATTTAGTCACAGACCATGCAAAAACAGCTGTTCAGTGCATGGAGCTATTTGTACATGGAACACTTTGCACATCTCAACTAGATACCCTCAGATCGTTCCTGATTTCACTTGAGAGGGAAGAGGAATATGCGTCGTCTGCCGCAGCATTACAGCAGAACAGAACTAGAACGTTCTGGGTAGGAAAGCTTGAGCAGAACACAGGAAAGGGACAGGCAGACTCTGAACTGCCACATAAAAGTCAAGCTGCACCACTTCAAACGCTGAAGGAGCAGTCACCGCTCTGCCTCTCTCACTTTGTTCTCTGCAGCAGCAGCAGCAGCAGCAACAGCTCTCTCGTGTTTGATTGCTGAAAGACCAGCTTGGGACTTACTTGTTTTTGGGCAGAAGCACCAATATGCACTTGACAAAATTTGACGGCCTGCTCCAGAGCTGCCGCTTCGTCAACCTGCAGAAAGAAATTATGTGGGAGCTAAAGCAGCCAGAAGATGCTTCCTAAAAGAGGTTGTCCCCAACCCCGTCTAGGCACGAGCTCTCCTGGGAAGGCCCCACTCGAGATCCCACCAGGCAGCCTGGCCAGGAAGAGGGTCTCCCCCAAGAGGGGCTCAGCTGGTCACCCTGGAAGTCTCTTTGCCGAAAAAGGGCTTGTTGGCTGAGGCTGCCTTTCACACTGCTTGCTACCTTGCTTTTCTTTTCTCTTTTGCAACGTTTCAGTCAGGAGAGCGCTCGCTTGTTTAAGGCTGATTTTGGTCATTTATTTTTTAAAATTATGAAGCGCTCTGAGGGGAATTTAGCAAGAAACTGCAGGGTCGGCCATGCCTCAGTGCCTGCTGTCTCTTTCGGCCAACAGGCAGGGGGCCAAAAGGCCCCCTTTCCTCACCCATTCCCGGGATGCAAAAGAGGGAACCCAAAGAACCGCGTCGAGGTGCACCTGCCATCGTGACCCCTTTACTCACCTGCTTAATGAGCATGTACGTCTCCGACATGATCTTCTCAATCTTGCCTAGGTCGTAGGTCATGACCTTCTGACCTTGCTGCCACACGCGGTAGGCATCCAGGAGGAGCGTCTTCCCTGACTCAGCGTCGCCGGCCAGCTTCCTCTTCCGGCTGGGCTTCTGGCTCATCTCCTCCGTGGGGCAGGCCTGAGCCCGGAGCTGCTGGTGCTTGGAGCTGATGCTCAGGTCCTCCAGAGACAGCTCCGCCGTCCGGCTCTCGGGGGCCTGGTCCTTGCAGACCTTAGCAGAGGGTGCTCGGGCCGGCTCAGAGTAAAGAGAGGAAGTGTCCATTTTTTCAGGCTCAGCAGAAAAGTCTTCACACTCCATGGGCTCGGCAGGGCTCGGCTGAGGCGCTTCTTTCGATTCTCTCTCCGGCTTCCCCTCCGCTTGCTCCATCGCGGTGAGAGGTTGCTCCGGGGGGGTCTCTTCTCTGGCCACATTCTCAGTGCTGCCACCGCCGTGAGATGCTACCTCCCCTTCAGACAAAGCTGGCCTTGGGGGCAGGGTTTCCTGTCCTTCGTCCGTACCAGCCTTGTTAAAGACATCGGTAGTCATTCTGGTCTCCAAAACGCCACAGCACTGGCTGGTTTGATCTTCAGAGACCTTCAAGGCAAACTGAAAGTTAGCTGGTTGAATGAAGGCAAGAGCTCTGCGTCATGGGCTGCGTGGAGAGACGTACCTCTGGGGGAGATGGGCGGTGTATAAATTTAATAATAAATAAATAAGTAAATAAAAATACCTCTGTGAGCTCATGCAACATGTCCTCTAGCACCATCACGGTGAGAACAAAGGCACGCTGGGCAAGAACCTGGCGATCCGCATCCCGCAAGTATTTCCTGTAGCCCGGGAAAGGAGGCACCAAACATGTTATGCAGAAACCATCCATTGTTTGAAGGGGACCAAAGACAGCATTCACAAATGGTTCAGTTCTGGCTTGATTTTTTTCCCCATAAGCTTCCAGTTGTCCCAGCAACTGTCTTTATAGCCATCCCATTCTGAAAGATGTGCATGACTGAAAAGCCATCCACCACCCCTGCTGCACCAGTAATATTCTCCCAGGCCCCGCCCGACAGGCCAGGGGCTACTCAAATTCAGTCACGGGTGTAGTAAAAGATTCCATGAATTTTATATCCAGTGGGACCTTTCTATCCTGAACCACAGAGCCACTTACAGAGTTGCTTAACTGAAATTAAAACCACACGACCCTGAATGGAAACAGAACCTGTAAAAGGCTTCAAGGAAGGATTTCTAACTGCATCTTTTCCTCCCAAGAGCAGGAGGATATTTACTTTGCTCCTTGCAGCAACTAATGATTGCTCATGCTAATCTTTCTGGGAGGAAAGTGTATCCTCAACCAACTTTGCCTATCAGAATTTTATGATGAAACTTTGCCCTCACTACAGGACATCACAGCACCATTTTGACCAAAATAAAAAGTGGTGTATGTTTTTGTTCTGGCAGTTGGTAAAGGCCACAGTCTGGAAAGGCCACCAACAAACGTTTTCCTTTGCTTGAACCGATCGCCCCATTTTTTCATCCAAAGAAACCTTCAGTCCAACCGCTGTCGTTTATCTAAACTTCGGAGAAAGTGCCAGCCACATAAATGAGCAACCAGCCCCTGGGTTAACAGAACGAAGTGCAAAGCCTCTTGGTGTGCTGTGCCCTGGACCCCCAGCTTTTGCCTCTGCGGGGTTCCCAGGGGCCCTCCCTATCAGCTCAAGGAAAAGCAGTATTTTGCTTGTGTGAGCGCTGCAGAGCAGGGCCTCCCTGGGAATGGGGCTATGGGACCAGAGGGGCATTTGGGGCTATCTGCACTGGGGCATCTCTCCTCTTCTTACCTGGGGCGGGGAGCTGGAACTGGGGACGTAGCCTCCAGCCCTTGCCCCAGGCTTCTTCTCCGCGAGCAAGCTTCACTCTTAAAAGCCTATGGGGTTCCGGCTTTCACCCTTCCCTCCCGGGACACCCTGAGATCCTTGCCCTTTGCACACGGAAGTGAAAATCTTTGTCTCTCACTTTCCCTGGTCAGGGGTCCTCTGCAGCATAGAGGAGATTTTCAGCAAGGTGGGGTAATCTTTGAGCTGGGACAGCACGTTCAGCAGGAGGACGATGGAGCGGTTCATATGAGAGGCGAAGCTACCAGGACGGTCGATTTCATCCACGGGGATGCGCCAAATTCCCTGCCCATAAAGCAAGAGGAGGAAATCATCATGAACCTGACAAGCTCTTCTCTCTCCCTGGGTTACACTTACAAAATACAGCAAACGTAAACCTGAGTTGGCTCCTGGCAGCCAGGGGGCCCTGCCTCTGGTCCCACCTCCTTCGACCCGGGTGCTCCTTTGACTCCCCAATCTAGTCTCAAGCCTGGGTTGGGGCCACCCGTTGGGAACGCCACTGGAGATAATTTCTATGCCGGGGGGGGGGGGGGGGGGAGATTCCAGTCAGTTGTGGAAGAAACCGGTATGAGAGGGCACCTGGAGACGTACTTCAGGATGCTGCCAGTACTTGGGTAAGACCAGCACCATTTTTCTTTTTTTTACCTAATTCAGGGGAAGTAGAAGTTTCTATCTGCACTTGGAGGCAGGCACGGGCTGGATAAGGATCCAGAGGACGTCACTTTGAGGGTTTTGGAGTGCTCTGAGAGGCCGCCGTGGTGGGAGACCCACAGCCCTTGAGGCGAAGAGCTCCAGGGCTCTCCTAACAGTGAGGATACCTGTGGGCCGGTTGTGACCACTGAGAGCGTTCGCAGGACTGGGTGCTGCAGTCCCCGTGGGCTCCAACTGACTTGAACCACCTGGGTCCAGCCTGGCCTCCTGGGCCCCTTTCCAGCGAGGGCACTGAGGGAGCAGACCTCCCCCAACCTCCCGGCTCCTAGGTCCTGCAGGCATCATCCTTGGGTTTTCCCCTCGGTCTGCTGAGCTACCGGGGGCGGGGGGGTGCAGCCTGGCTGCAGCGAAGTTCCCTACTTGGAAAGAGGCTCAGGTGGCCCGAGGGCAAAGCCTACCCGGCCTTGAGACCCGGGTTCACAGCGATGCACGTCGCACGTGAGAAAGGCAAGGCAGGGCCGCTCTACAGCGGGGGATTCGGGATGCCCGGGCGGGCTCGGCGGCTGCGCCCAGCATCACCTGGACGCTCCAAGACTGGCACCAGCAAGGCGGCAGCAAAGAGCTACCGAAGGGGCCGCCGATCGCCGCCGCCTGCTTTTCTCTTCCTCTTGATTCAAAGCGGAGCCGCCCAGGAAGGAAGGAAGGAAGCAGGCGGGGCGGGGGGGGGGGTGTTAGACCGGCCTGCTTGCTCTTCAACTGCCGCCCCCGCCCCCGCCCCCTTAGCATCCCCCCTCCTCTCCAGGAGCGGCCCGGAGCCCCCTCCCCTCCCCGCTTGCCCAGCTGCTCACCATTTCGGACGGCAGCCAACAGCGACCCGCCGCCGCGCGCTCCGTCTGCCTGCCCCGAAGCAGCGGCAGCAGCTGCGGCGAGTCGGGGGGGCCGTGGCACCGCCTGCGCCTCCGCCCGCGGCCATCGGGGCTCTTCCCGGGCGGCGCCTGTCCGGGGGAAGGATCGAGACGCCCCGCCGGGCACTGGCGGCCGAGCGCGGCTCCGGGCAGTCGCCCGCCCACGCAGGAGGCCCGAGCCGAGCCGAGCCGCGGCCTTGCCTCGCCTCGCCCTGTGCCCGGAGCGGGCGCCGTTGGCCGCGCCGCGGCTGCCCGGGCGCCCCCGCCTCTCTCCGCGGCCCGGCCCGGCCCTTAGCCCGCCGAGGCACTTCCTCCCGGGGCCGCCCGCGCCGGCTACCTCTCTCGGCGGAGGAACCGCGTCCCGCCTCGCCGCCCGGCACTCTCCTCCCTAGGGGGACCCCGAGAGGCGGGCGAGTGGGCGGCGGGCGGGCGGCGGCTCGGGGTTCCCTCCCGGCAGCTCCAGGCGCCGGCCGCTTCCTCCGCAGCCTTGCCGGCACCTGCTGCCCTCCCGCTGCGGCGGAGCGCCTCGGGAACGGTCCCCAGCCCGCCGCGGGAGGGGTCGGCCGGCGGTCCCCCGCGCCCGAGGGCTGCTCTCTGAAGTCCCCGATTACCCCGAGCAGCACCTCCTCGCCTTCACGCGCTGCAAGGCTGGCTCCGAGCGGCGCCTCGGAAAAACAGGCGCCTCCGGCTATGGCGGCAGAAGCGGCTCCACGTTCGGGCAACGCGACCCTCCACCGTCAGACAATCTTTCCCTCGTTACAACTTCGGACTACCAAGTAGAAGAACGGAACTGTCCAGCGTATAAATCGGCTGGACTGATGCTCACCCAGACCGGCACCTGCTGAGCGCGGTGCTGTCCTGCACGCCAGGCGGCAGAGCGGCCGCCCCTCGCAAGCTTCCTTGTCCGTCACCCTCTGAGCCCCCGTTTCCAATTCCCTGGCAGCGCCCTGAGCCCCCAGGAATGGCTTCCAAATCCCAGGTCGGCGTCGGAGGACACCCGAGGGACAGGATCAACGGCTAAGGACAAGCCTTCCCTTTCTCCCGCCACAGTCCAAGGCAGGACCCCCGAAAGAGGCACGTTTAAAGCGCAGGGGGCAAAAATTCAAGCAGAAAATTGAAAGCAAGAAGCCCCTCTGGCGGAGCAGCATTAATCTGGGTACCCTGGCACCTGGGCTGCTGAGCAGCAAAGCAGGACAGCATCGGGCAGTGACACGAGGAAGCCCCCCACCTGCACTTGCTGCTCCCTTCCTGCTTGGATTCAACTCTGCAATGGCAGGCTGTCCCCCAGAAGATGCCCCCCCAAGACAGTCTGCAGCAGCAAACCGAGTCTGTGTAAAAACAACAGCCAACACCTCGCAGGGCAGCTTGGAACAAGATTCAGAAGGCTCAGAAGAACATAAGCAGTCTTGAAAAGGGAGCAGCAGAGCAGGCGCCCCCCCGGGTCTTCCAACTTTTTTGGGGGGGGGTGCCTTCGAGTCTCTTGGCTCCTGCCCGGACAAGTCCCTGCAGTGTTCCTGGCACTTTCCTTTCGGAGGGGAGTGGTCTCGCCTCTGTCTTCCTGGGCAGAGAGAGACTGGCTGGCCCCAGGTCACCCAGCTGGCTGGAATCCCAGATGAGAACTCAGATGCCAGGTGCCACGAGCTACCCCAAGCTAGCTAGCTCTCTTTCAGAAGCATTCAGCCCCCTCCCTAGCATGCCTACAGAAGAACTCAGGATGGGGAATCTGTGGCCCTCCAGAACTTGCTCAACTACAACTCCCAGCAGCCTCAGCAGCAGGCCATATCTGGAAGGGTCCCCAAAACAGAGCTCAGACTCTTAGTCCTCAGCATCAGCAGCAGCAGCCGCCGCCGCCACAGGCCCAGCTGTGCCTTGAGCAGAAAACTGGGAGCTTCTGAAGAAGACTGTTACTTCCAAGGAAAAGGAGTCCCTCCCAAATAATTATTCATGGATTTGGGGTGGGGGGGTCATCCAACATTCAGAAATTAGGAAACGTGCAAGGGATGCTGATGATTAGACACTGAACCCTTTTTAAAACAAGACCAGGCCCCTCACTGCTTTTTTGCCTCATTGCTCTCCTCCTCCGTCACCGGCTTTCCCTTCCCTTCCCTTGGCAGCTCCTCACCCCATCACAACCCTGGTGTTTCCCTTTCTGCCCTGCTGAAAGGGAGGGAGGAATCCTGGTTTCAGCTGAATTTAACACCCCCAGTTTGACAAGTTGGGGAAGCTGGCCATTGTGCTGGATTTTTGTCGTGTGTGTGTGTGTGTGTGTGTGTGTGTGTGTATTTCCTGTCTTTTTGTTCTTTGAGGGTGGATCCCTTAAATTCAGAATCACTTTCAGATAAAAAATATATTGCCAAGTGTGCAAAATAACTACTTTTGCATTTCTGAGAACCACACAATTTGTTTTGTTGTCATTTTTAAAAAAACAACAAACATTTGAGAACATACGTGACTGTAAGCAATTAGGATAGATCCTTCATTCTGTTGCATTTGTCTAGAATGCAAGGCCTGTGTTCATATTTAAAACACACACACTCACACTCCCACACCCAGGAGCGGGTTATGAGCTTGCTTGTACTGTACATTTTTGCACATGGCTGTCATGCAGAAAGCACCCCTTCAAAAAGCAAAACTCATCCCTAGCAGAGATGAGTTTTAAATACATAAATACAATAAATACAAAACTGTCTATTTACAGTTCATTGATTCTAATAGTTATATTTATGGCTCTCTGAATGATTGAATGAAACACGCTTAACATCTACATGAAGCTGCTGGATGAGGTCATCTGACAGTTTGGGGTGAGGTATCATCAGTATACTTTCTACCTCCACCCCAGGCTGCCTGCTGTGGAGGTTCTGTCTCAGTGCCTGGAGGCTGTCGGGGCCTGGATGGGGCACAACAGGCTTCAACTCAACCCAAGGAAGACTGAGTGGCTCCGGGTTTTTGGACCTCCTAGTTCTGGGGACCTTTCATCTTTGGTTCTGGATGGGGTGGCACTGCCCCAGACAGAGCTGGTGCGCAATCTGGGGGTTGTCCTGGAATCATGGCTCCTGCTCGAAGGGCAGGTGGCAGCCGTGGCTAGGAGGGCCTTTATACAGCTTAAGGCTGTGTCTCAGTTACACCCATTCCTGGACCAGGGGCCCCTGCTCACAGTCACGCATGACCTTGTGACCTCCAGATTGGACTACTGCAATACTGTTTACATGGGGCTGCCCTTGAAGAACATTTGGAAACTTCGACTGGTGCAAAACGTGGTGGCACAGGCAGTTACTTCTGCCAGTTTGCCATGGGACCCACCCTTTGGAACATCATCCCCCCGAGATTAGATTGGCCCATCCCTGTTGGCTTTTCATAAGGCCTTGAAAACTTGGCTTTGTGCCCAAGCCTGGGGCCCTGGTAGTGGGTTAAAGCCCATCTGCTGGTTGTGTGGATGATAGGTTAGATTATGCCCAGCTGCTATGTGTTTCTGTTTTTATATTGTGTATTTTGTGTTTTTTGTTTTATTGTAAGCTGCCTAGAGTCACGTAAAAGTGAGATGGGCAGCTATATAAATCAAATGAATGGATGGATGGATAAATAAATAAATAAAATATTTATAAATGTACAAGTAGTTTATGTAGAACCAAAGAGTTGGAACGTATCAGAAAGATAATCTAGTCCAACCCTCTCTGATGTGCAGAAAAACAATTAAATCATCCCTGAGTGGTAGCTGTCCAGCCCCTTCTTAAAAACCTCCAGACGTGGAAATCCACAAGCTCTATTGGTGGACAACTGCACTGTTGTACAGCCCTGTACTACCAAGAAGCTTTTCCTTAATGAAACCTAGGTAGTTACAACTTAAATCTGTTATTTCTGGTCCTAGTTTCTCTGGCCATCTTCCCTGTATGTGCCTGAACACTGCTATCATGTCTCCCCACAGCCTTTGTTTCTCCAGACTGAACAGGCCAAGTTCCTTCAGCCTGTCCTCAGAGGGCACATCCTCAAGTCCCTGGATCAACTTTGTGGCCCTCCCTGAACTCTCTCTAACCTGTCAATGTGGCTTTTGGAAACGGGGTGCCCAGAATTGTACCTAAGACTGAAGATGGATCTCACCAGTGCTGAGGAGAGAGGAATAATGACTTGGCATACGTTTGATACAGAGCTTCTTTTGATGTGGCCCAGTTAGCCCTTCTGGCAACTGCCTCACATGGTCAGCCTGTTGTCAATGACCCATCCAAGTCCTTCTCAGATGTAGTGTTTCCAAGCCGTGAATCCCACATCTTGTTTGTGGATCCTATGTTCTTCTCACTAAATGTAGTATCTTAACACTTCTCCCTGTTGAAGGACATCTCGCTGCTCTGCCTAGTCTTCCAAGCTGGAGAGTGGACTGATTCTGTCACCCATCCCAATGATAAGCAGCCCATCAATCCCATCATCCAGGCCATGAATAAAAACCTAGAATGATACCTATGGGAGGATGCAAAGTTTGCAGTGAAGTTGATGGCCTTGCTGTGAGTAAGACAATGAGGTCAACAACTGACAACATGTCCTTCCTCTGATAAACCAGGCATAAAGAATGTCCAATTGTTGGTAGTAACACATTTTTACACATTTATGAAATGTTACAGAATGAGCAGAGTAGATGCGGAAGGTGGGGGGAGTTGTAGACAGACAGGGTACCACAGTGGACCCTGGTAATAATAACTATAATAAATAGTTTGTTCCGTTTAGTTTTTCAGAAGACCCAAGAAGGGAAACAAGGAGAAAGGGAAATAAGAAAATTCATCAATATCAGAAAAATAAAACAAAATAAAAATTGAGAGGAAGAAACACGTTCTGTTGTTTTGGTGAGAGGGGGAATAAAACCAAGGGGACGAGCAGGAGCCATGCCCAAGAGAGCATGTCCTGCGGGCAACCATCGCCTCACAGCTGGAGAGGTTCCTAGCTGTGCTCCCCTGAGGCACATCACCCATGCAGGGAGTGTGAGGCACAGAGGTCCCGAAGCACCTTGGATTACCCTCTTCTATTCAGCAGAGATGCCAAGTGTTGGGGGCAGCCCATGCAGTAGCTTCACTAACGGCCCTCTAGGAGATATCTGGGTCAGGCCCTACGAGTTAGACCTGCAACTGGGGAGCTACTTCGGAGCTTCTGTGCATTGTTTAAATGTTCTACACCTCTGACAAGTACACCTCTTCCTCCATAAAATCATCCGCACCCAAGGAAGCAGGGGGTCTGCCATTATGGCTAAGCACAGGTATTCACCTTATTCCCTGCCTCCCAGGAGCAATCTAGAGTCGCCTTTAACTATTTTGCTGGGGAAGCATTTCCTTCCTTCCTTCCTTCCTTCCTTCCTTCCTTCCTTCCTTCCTTCCTTCCTTCCTTCCTTCCTTCCTTCCTTCCTTCCTTCCTTCCTTCCTTCCTTCCTTCCTTCCCTCCCCCCCTCCCCCCTCCCTCCCCACAACACAAAACTTGCTGTGTGGACAATGGAAGCCCCTTTGATGCTAGTGAGGGTGTGATCAGGGGCTGGAGTCAGCCTAGCTCGGCCTGGCTGCTTGAGACTCCTGCAGGCTGGTCCTCTCCCCACCCGATCACTGGATGTTGCTCTCCATGGCTATTTTAGTGAGGGCTGCGAGAGAAACCTGACCCCTGGCCTTTTTCTCTTTCTTTTGGCCTAGACTATCAATAGCCTAGGAGATCAACAGACTTCTCAGATGAGAATTCTTGCTTTGGTTTAATGTGGGATACTGATAACCCAGCAGAATTAGCTGGATGGGATCTATTTATTTATTTAATTTATACGGCCACCCACAATGATGAAACAATGATGAAAGCAAGATGACAATGTTATTAACAGACCGATAAATAACATATGCCGCAGCCAAGATAAAAGACCAACCAACACAACAATTAACACAATCGTGATATGGGCTCAACCACACACCCAGGGCCCCAGGCTCAATAACAAAGCCTTCAAGGCCTTATGAAAGGCCAGCTGGATTGGGGGGAGTCTAATCTCCAGGGGAATGATGTTCCAGAGGGTGGGTGCCATGACAAAGGCTCTCCTCCGGGTCCCGCCAGATGACACTCCTAGCAGATGCCTCTCCTGCTGGATCTAATGGGACGGGCAGTCACCACGGGAGAGAGACAGTCCTCTAAGTCAATAGGGCCCAAGCCATGAAAAGCTTAAAGGCAACCACCAGCACCTTGAACAGAACCTGGAAGTGTACTGGCAGCCAATGCAGCTTGTGGCACAGAACTGTCCCATGTGCTGAATGAAAAGTGCATACAACAGCTAAAGCTTCTGAATGCTCTTCAAGAGCAGCCCCACATAGAGGACATTGCAATCGAGAGGTGACGGAGGTGTGAGTAACTGTGAGCAGGGCCTCCTGGTCCAGGAACAGGCGCAGAATGCATAGCTGCACAAAGGCCCTCCAATCATCTTTGAGCCAGAGCTGTGAGTCCAGGAGGACCCCCAAATTGCACTCAGGTTCCGTCTGGTGTGCAGCCCCACCTAGCCCCACTAAGCTAGGGAATGTTGCTGCTGCTCTTTGGGGTGCGTGTGGGTGTGCAGTGGGGAGCTTGCAAATTAGGAAAGAGTGTGAGAGACACACACTGGCCACTGAGGAATGGGAGAGGGAAGAGGCTGGTTGCCTTCCCACGCACATTAAGGCTCCAGGGCGCAACTGAGAGAGGCTGCTGACCAGTGCTGCAATGTGGGGGAACCTGATGCCTCGCCTGCAGGTTGCAAGGAGGGCAGAGCAGCAGCAGCGCCGGAAATCCAGGCCCAGCTTGGAAAGGGAACCCAGGCGAGAGGGATCCCCGCGGGTCGAAGGGAGATGCCGGGCTCGGTGTGGAGAGGGACCCCTCTGCTTCCTCCCAGCTCTACCACACGGCTGGGGACAGCTGGGAGGACTTTCCTTTCTCAGTGCAGCAGTGCCAGGGGTTCCTGGAAGAGGATGAGGGCCGCTGCAGTCGAGGGGCAGTGCCTTTGAGGGGATTGGCTGCAATGCAGCCACACACCCTTGAGGAGAGAAGCCCAGTGTGGTGGTTGGTGATGTGGCCTATGGTGGGCTCAGCCTTCCCACGTGATTCCGAATGGGTCCGTCTCCACACGCATGCCTTGGAGAGGGAGGCTTTCTTTGGGCGGGGGCATGCACAAACGTATGCTTGTGACACGGGCAGATGAAGTAGGAGGGAGCTGCCCCACCAGGGAAGGGATGGCAGGGAACTCACCAATCCCTGCTCTGAATCCGTGTAGCCACCCGGCGCATGGGCAGGAGCGCTGCGCGAGCCCCGCCATCAGGACTGGCCCTCACAGGCCTCCCATCAGTCGCTTGGAAGGGCAGGGAAAAGCCTGGAGGCCTTTCAGGGCTCTCCTCCCTAGCAGCTACCTGAATGCCCCCCGCTGCAGTGGCTCTCACCTCCCAGGACCAGGAATGGACTACAGGTCCAGCTGACCGCCCTCACCTCCTGGCTTGCCCTTCGGGCTTCTTGGGAGCCCACAGGCTGGCTGGATTTCTGCCAGGTGGGAAGGAGAAGGGGAGGGAAAAGAAATGGGTGGCTGCTGCCAAGGAGGAAACTTCTGACCGGGCTGTGGGGAGGAGCCATGCTCCCCTTTCCCACCTCCCCAGGTTGCGCTGCTTTCCTTTCCCCCCTCACCTGCACTTTGCCCCTATGTCCCTGCCCAGCCGCCTTCAGTCTCCCAGAAAGGTCTCCAAAAAGCAGACCGAGGCCAGGCGACACTTCGCCCGCTAGACTGATTGAGCCTTCTGGAGCCCCTTTCTGGTCCCGGGATTCATTGGCTGGGGGTGGGGTGTTGCTCGGCCTTGAGGAAGGACTCCTGTTGCTGGGCTCACGTGATCAAAGGGTTTCTTGTGAAAAGCTGCGTCCAGAGCTAGTGGCTGCCCTAAAGAACAGTTTCTCTTTCAATCCCCACTTGTGCCCTGTATCCACGTCTTAGTGGAGGTTGACTTGTGTACAGAAAAAAGTGTACAGACTGTTAATTGGCCAAAGAGGCGGTGACAGAGTAGAAATAAAAGGATCATGTTCACATTGAAGAGATGTGCAGAGTGACTCCTTTGGGGCCAGTGGTTTAAAGGCTCCTGCTTCCTTGTACTGTATCGCACAGTTTGCAGAAGCACAACTATACATTTCCATACATTATTTTCCCAGGAGAACATCGTTATCCATATGCTCCATTCTCACCTTTTGTGACAAGGGCTGATTGAGCAGTAAACAACAAAGCTTCCCTGGTTTTTCCTTCACCTGCCTGGTTTCTGACATTTTCAGGAGGAGCGTGTAGCACCTTTTCCAACTAACACGTGTTACTGAAAGGCATAAGTCTTCGTGAGCTGTGACTCCCTTTGTCACATGGAGGGCACAACATAATGTATCACCTGTATCGCGGAGAGCTTCATGGAAGATGTACTGTATCCCGGGCTGAGTGCTTCTAGAGCACCATGGCCTGGAGAGCTGCTAGCCTGACGCACTGTCTATACTCCTCTAAAGGGCAAAGGTCCATGAGAGGGTTTGAACCCCACAGAGTAACATCTGGAGAGTCCCAAAGGGTGAAACTGGTGACACAGTGCTTGCCTCCTGCTAGTCTGCCTAACTGGGAACACCACACAAGGTATCTCCTGTGCCACAGACTAACACGGCTCTCCTCCTGCAATGACGTTTTTAGGAAACTGAACTCAGGGACTTCTGTGCCACGTCAAATTCATACTGACTGCTCTCAAGACCATGACTGGAGGGCATTCTTATAAAATTAAATATTTCTTTGCCCTCCATGGCTTCAGATTCTTGGAAGGTGCTGTAATGCTTGCAACTTTCAGCCTTTGGTTCACTTGTAGTGGGGAGGTATGAAATGCCTTTTTCTGGAGGAGTGCTCTCCAGCGCTGCTCTGACTAAAGCAACCTTTTCCCTGGAGGAGGACCCCACGCAATGCCCCTCTGCTCAGCTGGCCTGGGCTGCCCAAAGACCCTCTCTTGCTGCCCAACAGAGACAGACGGGAGCAGCTCCTGAGCAGCACGTGGGGGAAGAAAGCGACCTTCCAACGCACAGAGATCCTGCTGGATCCTGGTCCACCTGTCTACAATCTCACCAGAGGAAAAGGAAGCAGGAAACTGGGGGAAAGCCAGAGAAAGTGCCCCGTTTGAGGCCCGGGCAGCCCACTTACATTGAAGAAATTGGTCTTGTTCCTCTCGCAGAAGAGCCCCTGTGCTGGCATGTGCTTCAGCTGCTGCCAGGGGAGACTGCTGCCTAGCAGCACATCGCGTGCCCACGGGAGGTTCTATATAGGACAGAGTGCAAGAGAAGCACACATTGGTTGGGGAGGGAGGAGAAGCTGGGTGGTGGCAGCCGCCCCCGCAGCCCCTCTTTCCACTCCCTCTTCAACAAATCTCCCCAAGGTGCCACTTCTTGACCCAATGCACACGTTTCCCACTCCTGAGCAAAGCTGGAAGGCAGAGGTGGCCAACTGGAGGCCCCGGGGGCAAAATTCAGTTTTCAGAGCCACAGATCTTTTTCCTCACTTGCCTTTGTCAGCCAGCTTGGGGTGGGGGGGGGGTGGGGATAAAGAGCTGGGTGCAGCACAGCCACCAGTCCCCTCCTGGTGACAGGGCCTTTCTCCTAGTGACCAGATGTCCCAAAGCTGACCCCTGGTCAGGGAAACCCTCAGTACTCTGAGTCCTACTCCTGGCTGCTAAGAGGAAGAAGGAGGCTTATGGGTTTTCAACCCTTGCCTTGGACCACTGGGGGAGGAAGCTGCCCCCTTCCCTCCCAGTCATTTGGCGCAGAAGGTCCCTGCCTGGGATGGGAGCAGAGGGTGTGGGCACAAAGGCAGGGTGTCCAGAAGGCTTTCTGGGATGGTGCCCTTTCTCTCTTAGCAGTCAAGATGTCTGTGAACATCCCCAGACTAATTTATTGCCCTGGAGAGGAAAGATGGGTGCGGGGCTCCACAACTCTCTCTTCTTAGCCCAATATTTATTTTGATTCAGGTGGCCGGGTGATGGAGATGGGGGAGTTGGCTCCTGAGGACCCTTCCCAGAAAGAGCAACTCCTGCCAACTTCTCCACGGGTCCTAACCCTCCCTGCGGCTGGGAGGGCCTCCTGCCCCCACTATTCTGAGTCCTCACACGTATTAGATGGTCAGGTTCTCTTAACAGGGAAATCTCTCTTCCCATATATGGATGCCTCAGTGTGAGACTCCCAGTACATTTTAAAGTTAAAATGCATCATTTACTCAAAAGGAAGGCAGCCCTGAGAAAAAAGCCAGGGAATGTGATGAAACCTCTGGGGGATGCCAAACATCACCTGGTATGTATGTTAAAGGCAAAATCAAGTTTCCTGGGAGTCTTGGTTCTCTTGTAATTATTTCCCTTTTAAACCAAGTTTCTGGCCCTTAAGACTTCCAGGACCCTTGCAAGTTAATAATGATGGGATAGCAGAGCCTCAGAAACCCTGGAGAAGGATGCAATTTGCAGAGCAGCTTTTGCTGGCTCCTCCCAGCACTGGCGCAACCGCCCTGTGCGGTGTGGCCCCTCTCTGCTGGGTGCCACAGCTCACGGACTTCTCTGGGACAGCCCTGCCCTGTTCTGGAGCTGAATCGAAGGGCATTGTCAAAGGCTCCTTCTGCGGGAAGAGCCCCGTGGAGGGCACCTCCCAGCTGTCCAAAGGACGCTTAGCTGGCCTCGACGCCCCCTTACATTTGCAGTGCCCCCCACCTTATGTGTTGGGCTGCAGGCATAGAGGTAGGCCAGCCGGTAGAGGCTCTTGTAGTGCTGCGGGAAGCGGCTGAGGCAGAGGTGGAAGGAGGTGACGCAGTGCTCCGTCAGGAAAGTGCGCTGCCCCTCCAGGTCCGCTGGGAGGCTCTGGGTGAACTGGCTCATGCAGAGGGGCTCGGCTGGTCTCTTGGGGTCCCCCTGGGAGAGGGAGGGAGCGCAGGCTTTGGGGGGTGCCTGGGGAGGGAGCTTCTGCTCAGCAGTGCGACAGGGTTCAGAGTTCTGCAAGGCGTCTTCTGACTTCCCTGGAGTGGGCGAAATTAACACACAACATCACAATCCTCTCCCTTAGAGCCAGCTCACCAAATCACGACCCCATGCCAGGAGTTTTCATAGAAGCCCCAGAGGCAGACAGGAGGGAAAGCAGAGAGACGCCACAGACACGAGCTCCTGGATGTTGGCTGCTTCCTCTCCCGTCGATGGCGGGGAGCAGAAGCCCAGGAAGGGACCGTCATGCTGCCTGGAAAGCACCCCCCAACTCTGCCACCCGCTCGGCTTCAGTTTTCCCTCTCCGGCCATGATGTCCAGAGGCTTCAGCCTCACTGTCTGGCAAGGACGTACCCCTCTCCTCCGTGGGTCCCAGGCTCTCTTTCCCAGGGGCGGTGGGTTCTGAGCAGGACGCACAGGACCGTCCCTCTGGAACAGGCTTCTTCGCGCTGTCCTGAGGGCTGGCGAGCTCCATAAACGTGTCCTGGGTGGAACTGGAGTCAGAGAGCACCACGGCTGTGCTGTCCTGACTCCTGTCTGCGTGGGAGAAACAGGGACCCAAATGAGACGGAGCTTTTGCGGCAGCCCCCCCCCCAGTCAGAAGGCCAGCTTTTCCAGGCAACCATCCCCCTCCCTCCATTTCAGCACCCAACACACCCACTCATTCTTTTCAGCACTCAGCCTCTCCTCCGGCAGCCCACTAACATTTCTTTTCTTTTGTATATAAATGTAAAACTTTTGCCTGGAAGTAATTCTGTCCTGTAACAAAATGCACACACGAGACTATGCAGCTATTTTAATGTTCTTTCTGAAACCAAAGTTCCAGCTGCATCTGTCTGTTGCAGCAAAACCAAAAGCTTGGTTCCTTAAATAGCGAAACAGCCATTGCATTATACGTTTTGGGGGACGACACCCCTTTTTATCAGAGACATTATCCTTGGTTAGTAACCTAAACACAGGTGTGCACAGTACAGCAAGCAATGCGGCTGACATTCAAAACTTACAAGAAAGCGATTGTAATGAAAGGGTAAATTGAGAACTCATCTGGGGATGGCTGAGAAGCTACAGAATGGGAGGCCCTCCTGACCAGTCGGAGAAGATACACAGAGAAATTCATACACGGCTGACGTTCAAAAGCAAAAGGCTACCTCTGTATACTAAGCAAGTCCTGGAGATGCTACAGCCCACCATGCAGGCACCTTCCACCCCCACCAAGCATAAATGCAGCTTTAGCATGAAATGTCTAAGAAATCTTCCTACCGTTTTAATGAAGAATTTTGTGGAATGATGTTTGCTTCACTGCCCCCTAACTGTGCACTGTATGTACCTCCTAACAGGTTGAGCACGGGCAACGGCATGGTGGTTTGCAGGGCAGTTGCTAGATTAGAGATTCTGGTTTACCTAGAATAGTGTAAGTGGGCTTTGGTCCACTGGTGGCCCAGGGCCAAAATGTGCCCAAACTGACCATTCGCATTATCAGGAAACGCTGCACGTGGCGCAGGTACAAGTAAAGTGGTAACCTATCACTCTCCTACTAAGAAGCATGATGTGGAAGCCTTGACTGACCCAAGTCCCGATGGGAGCTGGGGGTCAGTCCCTGTGGGCCCATCTGGTGATGACCACGGCAAGTGGAAGACTATGACTAGGGATGCGATGAAGGTGATGAACTGCAAGGGAACTGGAAGGAAGCAATGTAGATGTGCTGTGGGTCTGTGAATGTAACAGCTCTGATCTGCTGGAGTGGAACTGGTGAATACAGGCAGGGAGATAATCCCTCATTTTCAAAGGGTTAAAGAATGTCTGGGATTAGGTTCCCCGCCTACGAAGAATACTGAAAACACAAACATCTGCAAAGGCTTCTCAGTTATTGGCTGACAAAAATCTCCCACAACTGATCTTAAATGCAGGTTAGTAAGAAGCAAGCAACTCCGATCTGCCCAGCGTAGGAGGAAATCTTGGAGTAACACTTGACTGCAAGCTGACTTCCCTCTCTTTTTTGGCAACCTAATTTAGGGGAATGTTTGTTTTGAGCTGTGGCTATACTACAAATACGTATATAGATATGAACAGGAGTATTCCTTGTGAGTTTTTTCCTGGCAAAAATTCGTTCTGTCTGTTCTGATACCACGGGAATAAAAGACTGGCTCTGTTTGACTAGAACGTATTACGGGATGCGAGGAGGGTCCTGGGGCAGGACGTGCCCCCTGCAAGAGCAGCAGGAGGCAGCTCTCCAGGAACCTCGCGCACATACTGTAGTGCAGTAGTGATCCTAGGTGGGAGACACCCTCACCAGTCATCTTTCATCTTTAGAAAGGGGCGGGAGTGGGAAAGCAAGTTTCTGCTTTATCAGAATTCTAGGTCCTTCATCCAATCCAGCTCCGATTACTTTGGGGGGCAGAATGACGTATCAGTACCCCACCTACGCTATCTGAGGTGATCTCAAGAGTGTTTTTATTTAACGTTCATGCCCTGCAGGAAAGGGCTCAGAACGTCCTGCTTTTCCCACAAAATTAGATGATGGTGCTTTGGAAAGTATCTGCTGTCTTGAAATACGTCTGGTTGGGTGTAGCCTTGTCCAACCTTTGTAGGAGTGAACGAGGCATTAGAAAGATGTGTTGCTGAGAGTACCCATGGCGAGCCCCCCATTTTGGTGTGCGTGTGGGGAACACCCCTGCCATTTCGGATTGGCGATTTTGTTAAGGAATTAAACAAGTTTAAAGGGCTGTGGGGGAAATGCCTCAGGCACTGATGAAAGGAGCTGGACGGTTCCCTCCTCCCACCTGCCTGGGAAACTTGGAGATGAATAATCCAGTCGAGCATGGGACAGAGCCCATATTAAGGCATGAAATCTTACTTTTTGTCACTATCACATTTACACAACAAAACCTCATTGCTGCCCCAAGTGGTTGAAAACCAGGGGAAATGGATGTGGTAGCCTATCGTAACTCAGATAAAATAACACACTTGCCCAGAATTAAATGGCAGATTTCGGCAGATCTCAGCGAATTCTAAGATGTCATTTTTAGGAAAGGCTGCTAAGAAACAGTAATTTATTCAATGGTAAGCTGGTTCTGGTGGACCTTGGTTGGAAAAAATACCTGCTTGGAGCTGGGCTTTAAGAAGCAATCTGCCATAGCATAGGCGATTTGCTCAGAGTGCAGTGGCATTAAGCACAACCAGGCAACCTGCAAGGAAGGCCCCATCCCTCTGAGAGGGGTGTGCAAACAGAAAGCTGCATACAGACAGTAGGAAAATGTGCATTACGAAAGCATTTGCCAAGGAAATTAAAGCAACAAAGAAGGAAAGCAGGGTAATTTACACTGGTGTAAGGGTAACAACCACAGTCATTGGGAGAAGTTGCCAAGAAAGCATCAGGTCTCTAGAAAGTCAGGAAACTGAGAGTGCTGTGGCTGAGCACCATGGGATCAACCTGATCTACTCATGTGCTGTATATAAATCATGGATCATCTGTTAATACAGAATATGCCATAGAAAAGTCACAAAATGATAGGCGCTGCTTTTTCTGCTTTTGAATATTACTACGTTCACATGATTTTAAGATCACATCACAGCCTTGGAAATGTTCTTGGAAGTCTTTCCTTATTTTATTTTATCTCACTGAAAAGGGACAACAGATGGAGAATGCCAATGAGATGGGCCCTGGCGTTAGCCATCCACCAATCCTATGGATCGATGCCTGCAAAGTGTTGCTATTTTCTCACGTGCTCCAGTTGGGGTGGGTATGTCCTGGGGCCCACTTCAACGCTCTCTCTTCAGCTATCCTGCTGGGCAGATTCCCAAATGTTTAAGGGTCACAGAGGGAGCAAGTAGGCTTGAATCCATGGCACTTTTTTTTAAGGCTTTACTGTTTATTCTGATTGAAGAGGACAGCTATTCCATCCGTTTTTAAAAAAATCTTCCCAGCTGTACTGAACAATTTTATGTAAGCCTCATACAGTGGCAGAAATCCCTAAATCACCTATTCTGCAGCAAAATTGTGCTACTTAGTAACATGGAAATGCCGTGAGAAGGGCACCATCGTAGGGTGGAACGACTGTCTACAGAGGTAAACTCACATATGAGAATTTATTGAATGCTTTACTATGTGTTTAGTTTTATTTATTATCTTGGCTTTCTGGTCACCTTGGGAGATGATCTGGGATGAGGTGGATGGAGTTAGTTTTGCAAAAGGACTGGTCTGCATCCTGAATGCTACCCACAAATGGTCCTTTTTCCAGAAATGTAACTAACCTACACGTATAAAAAACAATTGCTCATATAAGGACTAAAAAGAGATGGATTCAGAAAATAGGCTAGAGGGATAGGCTAGGCTATTCAATCATCATCAAGTAAGATGCATGGTGCCGCAGTTGATCTAAGGGGCTTTTGCAGTAATGGGCTTCTCCAACATTTGCACAGCCAACAGACTCATCAGTTGCAGCTCTGATGTTCAAGCAAGCCGTGATGGGCAAAAAGCAGGTGAGGAATATATGAATAGTTTTTAACGGGGTTAGGGCAACACAGGCAATATTGGTTACAAAAGCATGAATATACAAAAATAGCAGAAACAAACAAACACAGCCATGATTAAGTGGACAAAGGACAGAGTGACAAGAATGACTTTGGCTCTCCTGAAATGTCTTCCTTACATTGAAGGCATGGGGAATCAGAATTCTGCTGATGGACAAAGGCAGCTGGACAGCAAGACGCCCAGGAGAAGATCTTGCAGGCAAATACCTGAAGCTGAAGCATCTGGCCTGGGGTCACAAATTTTAATTTAGACACTTTCCATTTCTTTCTACAGAAAGGACTGTGCAGATAAAAAACAGCCAAACCCCAAGCTATCCGTTTGCTTAGTACTTAACACGTTCAGCCAGATACATTTTCTCTAGCTGTTTTCTATCATTTACCATGATAAAAGAAATTCATTCTTTCATGCCTTCTCTAGCTAAACCACTGAAAATCCAATACAAATATGGCAAAGTCAAGCTGCTTCTGTCCACAGGAGTCTATTTCTGTGCCCTGGCCTAAACAAAGAGGCTGGGCTAATATGGCAGAGATTCTTTTAAAGTCCTAAGGTTTATCTGAGTCACAATAAAGAATGAGTGAGGGAAGCCAACTCTTGTGGACGCAGCCCTAAAGAACAAGCAGGACCGAGAGTCACAGCTGCTCAGTTGTTCAAACCAGGCATGAGCGATGCAGAGGCAAGGACAGAGGAGTTCTCTACCGCCCAGTTCTTCCTCATTCCCAACAGGGCAAGAGCACCCTCCTTGATTAAGGATTCAAAGACACTGAAATAATTCTTGGCATCAGCAGCTGATTCTACCCACGTGTCTGAATGGGCAGGTCACCCTTATGTTCTGGAACTCAAAGCTGATGTATCACATTTGATCTGTTTAGTTAAGAAACCTAATTGAAATTCTTCAGGGTTCTGATGTCACAGAAACTCCTTTTCTCTTCTTGGAGAGAGACCACTAAAGTTTATTAGTAAGCCATTAAACCTGCTAGGGCACCCTGCTGAGTGAACTGGCTTACAGGGCAATGGAGAATAATGTTGAAGTAGCCTCCTGCACCCCACGAAACAATCCTGAATCAACTTTTTGAGATGGTCGTTGGGAATGGAAGTGAAAGGCCACTTAATTTGGGCATGAAATCCTCTACTGAGGGTGATCATCTGGAGCTCGACACTTCTGATGTCCAGGTGAAGCTGTGAAGTGCTGAATCATTGTCTGCAATCAGTAACGGATTGGATAAGACAAGGAACAGGGCTTTCATTCTGATGGGGTGGAGGTGCTATCTTCTGAACAGCACTCAAATCCCATTTGGATTACAGATAGCATGTGGATAGTCCTTCATGTGGTTTTTCTAATTTCCAGGAGCACATTTCTATCCTCCATTCCTACAGAGGCCCTTGCTGACTTTGGGTCAGTCTCTCTCTCAGCCAAACCTGTATCACAAAGTTTTTGTGGGGAAAAATGGGAGTAGGGAGTGCTCTGTATGTCTTCTTGAACTCCAGCACAAAATGCAGGATATAAATCTAACCCTAACTTTCTTGAGGCCAGACCTTTGCAATCCCAGGCCTCTTCGCTCATGTAAAGGCCCAGCTGTTAAGAACAGCTCCAGAGACCTCAAATGATCATGCTACCTCTGATTTGGCACCACCCTGTCTCGATCCTACTCTTTTGTCTTCTTCCACACCATTTGTCAAAGTCTCCTAAATATCTCATGACCTTTTATCCTGGCATTTTATCTTTGTCCCATAAATACTCCAAGTAATGTACGGCCTACTTGAGCTATTCCTTCAGTACTCATTTCTCCTCTCCATGGCTTGGTCATCAGGATTTATCTTGCCCTGCTGTCTCCAAACTATGGCACAGTTTCACTTCTGAGACTTGCCACAATTCACTTCTACTCCAGCACTGCTTTGAGATGTTCCCCAGATAGCAACATTGGCGTATAATGAAAACTCTAGACTTCTTTTGAATTAAAGTGATTGTCCATCTGGTGTTGCTTCTAGCATGTGCTGCTTTGATATAAGGATTTACTTTCCATCCTTTCAAACAGTGCAAGAGATACAAATATCAATATTCCAGAAGAGAAGGCTTCTCAGAAATAAATAGTTTTATGGGATGACCATGGGCAGAGAAATGAAAAATAGGTAGATAGTGGCAAAACTACCAACAAAGCAATGCTGAATCTACTTTCGAGGAAAAGTGAAACAGGGAATTCACACTAGTGAGTGGGTCCAGGTCCACCAAAGGCCAAAGTTCCAGCTCTCCAGGCCTATCACATTTGCTCCAAAAGTACTAGGTGTGATCAATCATCCAGCACTTGGCAGATCTCTTGGGGAAAGTTTGCAAGAAGGTTCCTAAATTGGCATCTGTCATTAGTACGGCAACGGCATTGTTGCAATGCCATGACTGAATCTCAAGAATGAGTGGCCCCCGACTGTTGCAACAGAAGGCAGGGGAGGGGAGCTTTCACTGTTGGCCTTGCTCTCGACTGATAGGTAAGACACAGTCTGTGTACTTGGCCTTAAGCCTTGCGTGACATACAGAAGACAGGAGATGGCCTGGTGGTGAGGCTATGTTTGCCTTTTCCAGACACAGAGAAGGGAAGCATTTTCCATTTATACTAAAGATGCCAAAGATCCAAACTGAAGGCTTCTGGATGCAAAGCAAGCATGCTGCTGCTTAGCAGAGGGCCATTCCTGTGATGCACAGGAGCTAAGCTTATCATTTTGGAAGACTGGAGAGCAGCTTTGTGACAGACTCCTCCTGCGCTTCCTTGAAGAGAAGGCAGCTTTCCGTCACAGACCTGGACCTAAGGCTCAACTGTGGATCAAGGCCCATTCAACAGGCAGCCACTTCCCATCCAGCTTCAACAGGACCAACTGCCCATCAGCTATGGCGCTGAGCCAGCCAGTTAGAAGAAATGGGGCGGCATGGAGTGCCAATACTGTAGAAGCAAAGAATCCAGGTAGCTGAAGCCATTCCACATTGGACTAAGAACAGGACACTCAGGATATTGCCACCCACCTACTTCCAGATGGCAGAAGGGTCCCCCAGAAATGCCCCAAGCATGTGACCTCAGAACGTATGGACAGTATCTTGAAATAAACCTGCCTGCTCATTTAGGCTAGAGGGGAGGTGGCAAGCTGATGGTGTTAATGAGTTACAATATTGCCCGTGTTACCACAGACCCATCGCCCTCCTCGAAGCCACAAATTGACCCCTCCCCCCAGGATTCCAGCACCTCTGTGTGCTGACAGTATTGAGAACAGGGACTGTACCATCCGGTGTTGCCTGCTGATGGCTTTTTTTACATTTGACGTAATCGTGGTCAACTGGAGTGGCTGTGTAGGGTGGGGAAGTCAGACCTGGACCGGAGGAAGAGAGCAGGGAAGTCCCAGGGCCTGGCACAGTTCCTGCAGAAGAATGCGAGTCGTCATCTACCATGCAAAGCTTTTCCCTGGTGGAAGAAGGAGGAAGAAGACAAGGAAAGGTGGGAAGGCTGCACCGGCACACCGTCTGCACTGGTGGGGGACAACTCAACTTCCCCTGCGTTTCTAAGGAGCTCAGGATGGCAAAGGAACTTGAGCATGACCATCTAAAATCAAGATTCACAGCTGGACAAAGCTACAAAAGACTACGCAAACGTTTGAATTCTTCAGGTGTTTCATCAGATTAAGCGGGATGAAAAGCAGGGATGTGGCCTTTTTGACCTGTTAATACTCCTTTTCTTGATTCTATATCCTATAATGTTACCTCTATTCCCTCTTAGCTCTGCTGGCCCACAGATCCCTCTGGACTGCACTGCATACATTTTCTAGGTTGTACCAAGGAAATGCACCTGAATTTTTATAGCCCATTTTTTCCTCTTCCACTCCCAATCTGTTACTTCCTTCTTCTCTATTTCTCTAAACCAGAGAACAGGATTGGCAACTTTTTCAGGACTTGGTACCCTTTTAACCTTCATGTGTTATCTCTCAAATTTAGGCCTGAGATTCCAGTCACTTAAACATTAATTGAATTGAATTTGGGTGGGTGGGGGAGCTGCATGTAGCATACTGGAGAGCGATAGATGCCCTGGCCCCTACACTTGTTATGTCGCCAGTGCCACTGCAGAAGCCTCACTGACCTTTCCCTCTTATGCAAGAGATCTGCACAGGAGGCTACTGTGGAAAAATGCTACACACTTGTTACTCAATGCACTTGAGTATGAGCAATGAGACCCAGGTATTTAAACACTGCAGCCCTAATAAAGCATATTGAAAATTACATCAGTTACTTTTAAATAGACAATTAGTATGATTTATCTCCATGATAAGTAATTTATGTTCTGCTGAGTTATTTTGGAGCCATTCCTCTGCAGATAAAAATTATTCTGCTTTTGTTTTTATGCAAAACTTATTTTGATATTTTCCAATTCAAAATTCACCAGGAACATTTTAATAAGTGGCCTGAAAAGGAATATAAAGGAATATTTCTCTGTTTTCCTACATGATTGATATCTGGCACCAGATCTGTAACCATACCCCATTTTGATTATCCTGGAAAGCTGATCAGTCATTGCAATTAATAAAGCTAGAAAACACAGACAGTTCCTGGATTATATAAACGCCGATTTACCCAGATTTGATTTTTGGAAAAGGGGGATAAGGCTGGCAGCTGCTGCTTAGAGCCTGTCTGCACAGCTGTGCAGAGGACAATCCAACACGCACAAGGCTTATGCAAGACTCCCGAACAGCCCCTTGGGTTACCTGGAGACTGCTGGGTCAGAGAGCAAAACCAACCTTCGCGCTCAAAGTAAATCTTAAATTAAAAAAGGAAAAAGAAAAAAAGAGGAACGTTGCATTTGAATTTTGTCTTTATGGAGACAAAATAATTTGGCAGTGGCAGAGCTAGCCAGAACCCTTTATGCTTAGGGAGGATCCCCAACGTTCAGATCCAAGTAGGCACTGCTTCTCAGTGAGGAATTTTCATGAGAGCCCGGTTCCGTTAGAGGGGCCTCAGCCAGGAGGGCTTAAAAGGAGACGAGGCCAAGTCCTAACACCCCTCAGCCGGGATTCCTACAGTGGGAGAAGAGCAGGTCTGAAGGTTTTGCTCTGCTGTTGCACCCTCACAGACCTAGCCCCAAGGTGCCAGGTTCTCAAGATGGGCACACATAAATTCGGTCCCTCCTTCTGCCCCAGCCCTTGGAGGTAAGAATTAGATCACTGTTTCTCAACCTCAGCTACTTTAAGACATGTGGATGTTAACTCCCAGAATTGAAGTCCACACATCTTAAAATTGCTGGGGTTGAGGAACACTGAACTAGATGATCTCCGAGG
The DNA here is from genome assembly GCF_059951505.1 of Python bivittatus. Lineage (NCBI taxonomy): Eukaryota > Metazoa > Chordata > Lepidosauria > Squamata > Pythonidae > Python > Python bivittatus. The sequence goes on along the minus strand of NW_028277070.1, from coordinate 411,576 downwards.
TGCCTCCCAGCCCCCCCCTTCTATGATTCCATGGCATTAGGTGTGTGGTCTGAATCCTGGCTGTAGGATCGCAGCTGTGCAAAGCTGCATTCTTGGAGAAGGACGATGTGGAAGGCTCTATTGGCCCCGCTCCTCTCCTGGTTTTCCTGGAGATACCTAGAGTTGGCCACTTTGCAAACCAAAATGCTGAGACGCTTTTAGTGTTACAGAGGATGGTTCTTCTTATGTCTAGATGATCGTTCCAGAGGCCTGGAAAGATTTCAAAAGAGCTTTTCATTTGTCTGTCCTCTCTCCTTCAGGGCTAAAACTTCAGATAGAATGTATAATCTGGGCAAACCAAAATGTCAGAATATCAAAATGCCATAGTATATCTTTGAAGGATTTGCTTTCAGCACACTGAGCAAACTTTGTACATTCCTCTCCCTGCTAGCTGAAACCACCGATAGAAGGGACAATGCCAGCACTCACTTTTCAGAGATTTTGGGGGTGTTCTTTTCCTCTCCCCTGGCAAAAGGCCCCTCTGCAGCTTCCTTCATAAAAGTCACAAGCAGCTCAGCATCTGCTCCAGAGTCAGGCTTTCCCACCAGTTTTAGGATCGATGCATGGAGCCGAAAGTAGACCTGCAGGAAAGAAATTCACCAGCTGGCAAAGTTTCTCTGTTGGGTTTTAAATTAAATCCAACCACCTTACTGAAATCCATGCACAAGAGAGCGCCACGGCCACCCTAAAGCTGTTTGGAGGCAGGCTTTTCAGCAGTGCCCATCCTGTCCTGGGACCTCTCAGGACAGCCAGAGCCACTGAATGCTGTGGCCTTTTATGTCTCTTGCAGTTCTTGGCATGGTTGATTGTTCTCATTCCTTTTACTGTGTTTGAGCACTGCAGTTAGGCAGTCCCATAAAACAAATAAATACAGACCTAAATCTATCTGCCACCCCGCTAGTGAGAAGCAGCTGTCTGCAGGGTGGCTGAGGAAGCAACTGAACTTCAGGTGCACTTTTGTTTGTTGGTTTCTTATCTCCTGACTTTCATTCAGGAACTCAGGGTAGCCCTGCTGCCCTTCTCAGCTGGGGAAGGGCTGTTTTTCGGTGACTGAGGAGAGTGGGGAGATCCTCACACCTACAGGTTAGGGAAGGTGACCTTGATGGAGATATGCCAGATCCCATCACCAAAGTGAAGAGGGGAGAAGCGTATCGAGTCCACGACAGACAGAAAACATTTGGATAGGGCCCAGACAGGCCCCTCCCTAATCTACCAGAGTATAAGAAAGGGGAAGGGTAATAAGCAGAGTCAGAAATGCAACTGCAATTTCTATTATTAGAGCCGCTCTCAGTAAAAGTAATCTTAGACTTCCCGCGGAGTTGACTTCCTGGTCTGGTCTACCTGGTGGGGCTGACATCACAGGCTCAGGACTGCTGTTCCAGTGTTGCTAGGAAGGAAGTCCCCCACCCTCCCTTAACAACTGGAATCTGGGGGTGTGGGGCAGATCTTTGGATTTGAACTACTGCAACGCATTGTACCTGCATTGCCCTTGAAGATGGTCTGGATAGTTGAGCTACGAATTTGGCGCAAAAAATAGGTAACAGCAAATATTTCTAAGCCTAAATAGTTTAAGCATACAGATAGTCCTTGAGTTACAACGGTAATTGGGATCAGAATTTCCATCGCTAAGCAATGCGGTCGTAAAGCGTGACGTCACATGACTGCATAACTTAGTGATGGCAATCCCAGCAGTCCCTGTTGCTAACTGAATCCCACCAGTCATTAAGTGAGGACCCACCCCAATCCAAGCCATTTCCAGCTTGGCCTCTCCCAGCCCTGAGTCTTGGTAAGTTCCTCCTCTTCAACTCCCCCCACCTGCCTATCTCCCCCTATTTTTGCTCTTTTGGCCACCGTGCACAGTGGCACTCCTTGGCAGCAGCAGTGGTGCTGGGGCTGAAGTAGAGGTCCAGGGCCTTTGGCAGTCCAGCCAGCCACTGGCCCCACTACTTTAGCCCCAGTGCCGCTGGCGTTGCCGAGGAGTGCCAACTCAAGCCCCATGCCACAGCCATCCACCCCAGCGCCACAGTGCAACATCCCAGCCGCCTCTGCTGCACCGTTCTCCATTCTTGCAACGCATTGGAAAATCTTTGGAAAGCTTCTGAGACCTTCCAAAGTTTTGTGAGAAGGCCATGCTTGCTGTTCTCCAAATTGTGCGCACTATTTGGAGAACAGTGCAAGCGGCCTTGGGAAGAAGGCCTGGTGTGGCCAGTAGCTGCCTCACATAGGGCCAGGTTGGGTGCACCTCGCCAGCAGTGGGAAGATGGTGAAGGTCAGCTGGGCATGGCAGGGCCTGTGGAGTGCAAGGCAATGGGAGTGGCTGGGGCTTTGTGCTGTGGCACTGGGATGGCTGATCATGTGACCGTGGGGACACTGCAATGGCCGTAACTTTGGGCACTGGGCATAAGTACCATTTGTTCAGTGCCACCATAACTTTGAATGGTCACTGAATGAATGGTTTTTAAGTGAGGACTACCTGTATTACATTAGTCACCTGTGCTTTCTTCCCCAAGTTGCTATGTCCCACCCAATCCACTATGTTTTGGGGCACTGCTAGTGTCTGGTGCTGAGCAGCATCTGCCAAACAGGATTCCAGCATTTCCTTAGGCATGAAAGCCAGCTGGGTGACTTTGGGCCAGTCACCTTGTCTCAGCCAAATCCACCTCACAGGGTTGTTGTTGTGGAGAAAATAGGAGGCAGGAGTATCAGGTATGTTTGCTGCCTTGAGTTATATATATAAAAGGCAGAATAATAGTAATCCAGCCAAAGGGACTCAGCTTTAAATTAGAGGAGTGTTAGTGGAAAGACAGGGCTTCTCTTCCACCCCCTCACCCACAGTAGGACTAAGAGGGCCTGGACATAGGAACCAGTTTGGGGAGATGCACAGGAAGGCACCCATCCTGAAAATCACAAGCCTTAGCACTTTTGGAAGGGTGGCCCAGTCCTGAATAGACGCCAAGCCTGGATCTGTCTTGGGCCCGATGGGAGAGATGGGCTCAGGTTCCGCCGGTCCCCTCTACCAGCTGATGCGACTTGCAGGGGCCATCACCTACTGAAGGCCAAAGAGAGAGCAGCTGCAGCCTTCACCTTTACTAGATGCCACCTTTAGGCGAAGGTGGGCAGCCCAACACGGGGTCCCAGCTGCTGCTTGTGCACCGACTGCGGGCTCTGCATTACAACTGGCTGGTGAGGGTCTTGCTTTACCTCCAGGGCCTCCATTGCAAGCTCTGGTGGGTTGTGATAGTGGATCTTCTTGGGATACCGGGCTGCCTCTTCGTGCAGGAAGTGACCTGCCTGTTTGTAGTGAAAGAGGTAAACTCCAGGCGGCTGCTTCTGCTTCTCAGCAATCTTTCCCAGCATGTAGTGGATCAGCCATTCTTCTTCATCGCCGTCGCCCTCGCAGTGAGAAGCTGACGTGAAGCAGTGCTTGGCCGTCTCCAACATGCAGTTGCGCCGCTCTTCCATCTGAAAGAGGAAGCAGGCTCAGCAGCGGCTCAAGACTAGGAGGGCAAGCCTCTCTCGGCTGCGCCAGTTCCCACCTGCTGCACCACTTCGGACGGCAGTTCTGATTTCCACTGCTTCAGCTGCCGGGAGGCGAATGAGTGCAGGGCGTAGGAAATAGTCCCATACTCAATCCAGAGAGAGAGGTTGGAGCCATCGATCTCCAGGGCTCGTTTGAAGCAACTCAGCACTGGAGTCGAGTGCTTCCAAATGAGGCCATCGCTCTTCAACTCGTTTGAGTTCAGCTTGTCTTGAATGCGGCTGGCCCGGGCCAGTGCCATGCCTGCCCATGAGTCAAACCTGAAAGACAGCACACACACGCCCACGGTCCCACTCTGCATGTTGCACACAGACACCAGGAGGACAGACAATTCCGATCTCCCACAGCGCCTGACTCTTCATCTCGGGACCTTTCTTTTTGCTGCTCTGATCAGCCCCATTCTGTTGAGCAGGCCTGGGGAGAGACACCAGGGAAGAAGCCCTGACTAGCAAGTCAAAACTCTCCCTGGAAGAAGGCTGGGCAAGCCACTCTTCCACTGCTAAGCACTGTTCCACTCGAGGGGATGTCACAGGGTGGACCTGCAGGCTCAGGGACCTTGACTGAAGAGACAGGTGAGACAGCCTTCAGGGGTTTATTCCAGCTTCTGCTAACACCTAGCAGAAGCAGCTTCATTGTCATCTCAGCCTTGTAAGTACAATATAGAGTTAGTCAGCTAATTGCCTGACATTCCATAGCAGACAGTATCTCCCTCTTTCTGTTGATAAGATAACCTGCTATTGCTTGCTTTTTAACTACTTTTCCCCTGAACGTCAGGTGGCCACAGAGCTATCCTAAGCATGCATATGTGTGTATGGATTATGATACCAGCTTAACGTCTGCACGCACCACTCTATTTTTTAACCTTACACATTTTAGGGACATGGGAAGGACAAGCAGATTAATGGCAATTCTATCTTCCTTCGGTCTGGCTAGCAACTCTTGTCTGCTACCTTTCCTTCAGCAGAAGACCTGAGCTTCTGGAACCCTCCCCGTGCCCTCCATGCTGGCTTGCAATTGTCCCAGGGTGTTGTTACTCCTCTTCTGCTCTCCAGCATGGTTCTTCAGATAGAGCCAAACAATTCTCTTCAGCAGTGCAAACCCTGCCCAATTTAATGCAGGCTTGCCAACCCTTATTGGTTCTTTATTAAAACCAGCAACCCATCTTCAACAGTTGTTTGCTGTCTAAATCTTTTTTAGCATTCCCAAGCCTCTCCCTCCTGAAGTTGTATCTGATAGTGCTTAAAACTGGAATGCCAGTGTGGCATCTGATACTGATACCAGTCCATCAATAACCTCTATTTTCCTAGGAGAACTAAGACCTTTGAGAATCTAAACTAATGCCTATTCTAAGCCCTCTCTCAGCAAAGTGAGTACAAACTATTTTGCTTCGGTGTCCAATCAACCTGAGAGGGTTGCTGTTGTGAGGTTAAAAATGAAAGGAGATCCAACTGAACTACTAACTAAATGTATAAACAAAAAAATATTACATAGAATCAAAGAGCTGAAAGGGGCAATTTAGGCCCAACCCTTCACTCAGTCCAGAATCCAAATTAAGGCATCCCATATCAATAGCTCTAAGTTAAAAGCTGTTCCGAGAGCATTTTCAGGTAGAAGAGAGATCTAAGAACTTCTCAAGGCTGCAATTCTGGAAATCAGTCCCAAACCCCAGAGCGCTGCATAGATGTACTCCCCTGGCTCACTTCCTTCCTATTTCTTTAATAAATTTAACATTTATCTGAGCAGCTCCTGATTGCTCTAAGGATCTTCTGAACCATGAAAATCTTTCAGAGGGAAATCAAAGATTTCAATGACAAAATATAGCAATGGGGTTTTGGGGGTAGATTTTGGAAGGCTGCAATTCAATTAACCCAAGATATGTAGTGTGTCAAGTATCAAAAGTATAATGGATGTAAAAATAACAGAGCAAACATCCATCTCTGTTTCAGCTGGTCTCTAAATCATGCACGTCCATGCTCCTTCCATTCCAGGAGCAAAGCAGATAAAGCAGGAAACACTTGCATGTATCTTAGGACCGTGATGGAGGGGGAGAGATGGTCCTTCCTCCGTGTCACAGCATCAGCATCACCTGCTTTCCACTGAAGAGGCTTCGCCCAGGAGAGAAGCTGCTCCTGTGAGGGTGAACAGCAGCAGCAGCAGCTTTCTGGAGGAAGCTCCCCTTTTCTCTCCGGAGAGCCAACATGGCACAGGGTTTAAGACGCTGGACTGCAAGTGGGGAAACCCTGGCTCAAGTTCACCCTCAGCCTTGGAGCTGCCTGGGTGACTTTGGGCCAGTCACTTTCTCTCAGCAGAGCCTACCTCACAGGGCTGTTGTACGAAAAAACAGAAGGAAGGAGTGCAATGTACAGTGCCCTGAGCTCCTGGAGGAAAAACAGGGTATCAATCCAGTGAATCTATTCACAGTGTGAGATAACCTCGCGCACTGGGCAGAGCGAACCCTAATGGCCCAGGTGTCCACGGGACTTCTCTGAGTCAAAGCTGTCCATGGACAGGGGGGCAAAGGAAGGCAGGGCAAGCAAAGGACATCAGGCTACCCAGTGGAGGATCCTTTCTGGGCAGCTGGCCGGCCTGACCTGTTAGGGCAGACACAGATGTCGTGCATGTAGAACTTGATTGCCTTGGACTGTTCTTTGTTCTTGAAGTGGTAATCCGCCAGGAGGTAGTACAGCTCCGTCACCACTGGAGGAGAGAAGTCTGCGCCCTCGGGGAGGGCTGGGACCTGGGAACAAAGAGAAGCACCATGTCAGGGGTCCCTGTCTTCAGCTCGGGGGTCCGGGCAGCCTCTTGCTTGGTGGGGAGGGCTGTCCGGACTGCTGGGCAGCTGGGAAAACCTCCATGATGGCAAGTTAGCCACCTCCGGTAGGAGACTAGCAAAGGCTGGCCAACAGATGTTCATGAAAGATATCTGGAGTTTCAGAAAGAGCCAAAGCAATAGAAAGTGAGGCGCACTGCACACTGGCACTCAGGCAGCTGTTGTTGAAGGGCAGGCCGATGCCACTAGTATGCAAGGATGCCTTTCTGTCTTTATATGCTGCAATAACCTCCATGAGCTGCTAGTGGTTTGCAGCAGTAAACTATATCAAGGCCAAGACAACATTACAGTAATAATCCACCACAGTAATACATGCATTCTGGAAATGGTCTCCAGAAAAGCTGTTTTAGTGAGCTTCTGGGAGGCCATCAGGGTAGGCACTAATGTGATCTCAGGTGCTCCAAAGTCAATTTGTTGAAATTGGTGGAATGTAATAAACAAACAGATGAATAAACAAGGGGACTAAATTTCAAGGAAGCAGATTTGGACAGGGCATTAGGAAGAACGTCCTAATGGTAAGGCCTGTTCAGCAATGGAATGGACTGCCTCAGGTGGTGGACCCTTAAACCGAAGCTGAATGGCCACCTGCTAGGGATAATGTAACAGTGGATTCCTTCCTCAGGCAAGGGGGTGGACTACATTATTTTCAAGGTCCCTTCCAATCCTTATATCCTGTAGTTTTATGAAATTGAAGTATGTTCAAAGAACAACAAGAGTTCTCGTCTCCAGAACTCTTTTCTGGAGACGAGAAAATTAAAAGAAATTCAATGAGCTGGTTATACTTTGTCTGAGGAAAGGCAACTGAGGTGACATATGTTAGCATACTTCAAACACTCTAAAACATATCCCACAGAAGAAAGTCAGAATGCAGGACATGGCATACATAATGGTATGTGAGAGAGACAGGGCAAAGAGATGCTGCCTAGGGAATGGCCAGATAAAAGGGGGCATAGCCCGTAGCTATGACTGATCAGAGTTAAATCTCATTCTTTGTAGACCTGCTTAAGCAGTAAGAAAATGATAGTTGTTTCTGTGTGCACAAAAAGCTTTCCTCTCTTTCTCATTCAATAGCCCCAGCCATCCCACTTTTGAAGTCTGAAAATAAAGCAGATTGGACTTCTAACACTTTGGTTCCTATTAATCATCCCCAGAAGCAAGATAATTGGTACCTTGTTCAAAGTCCCTTCAATATAACTAGACACTTCTTCTAATCTCAGCATAGGCTTGTCTGTTTGAGGGACAATAGTGGCCATCTTCTTCAGAAGGTTGGCTAGGTCAGCAGAGACGGTGCTGGTTTTATAGCTGTCAAATTCAGGAAGGGTCTTGGGCTTAAAATACTCAAACATGAATAGGGCATCTTCCCAGATCAGTTCCACCTTGGAAAGAATGAAAGAGATTTTAAACATTTATTAATTAAACCAATGCATGAAGTAAGAATTACCCAGGGGGCTCCTCCTTGTTCCATGTGTTTGAGCAAAGTCTAGACAACCATCTCGAGAACACATTACTCCGGATTCCTGCATTGTGCGCTAGGTTGACAGGGTTGGATTTCATAACCTAAATGATCTCTTCCACTCTAGGATTCTGAGGAACTGCTGCGTAGCATCTCTTCAGGGTCCTGAAAAGACAGAGCTGCTCTAAACCTAATTTTACTGAAAATATCATTAGCTTTGTTTTCACTATTTGTGATGAAAAACCTTTTTGGTTACATTTTGAAACACCTAGTCAGAAAACACAATTTAGGAAAAAAAGATGGGCAATGCTGCTCCCTTTGTGTAGGTTTCTTAGAAACCTGTGGCTGACTGCTGTTAGAATGAAGACATAAGCTACACAGAGCAACAAAGCTCTTACATATCATAACCGCTGGAAGGACCTCTGGCAAAGAGAGGCCTATCTGCTTCTGAGCACTGGACAACCTCACCTGCTGTGTCGAATGTTCTTCCAAGTACCGTGCCTTGCTTTTTTTGCTTGGGAAGCTGTACAGGCAGTAAAAGCACTGCTCCAGAGCTGTCTCCAGCTCCTCTTTATAAGGATGGGTGTCTTCAGAGGTGGAGGCTAAAAGCTCTTTTTGCAGAACCCGCACCTAGAATATAAATGAATGTTCAGGTTGAGGGAAGCTACAGCTAAGTGCAATCAAAGACCTCGCTTGGGTCTTCAAGAAAGTGGATTTTAACAAACATGCAACACAGATAAGCATAGCAAGAGGAGCTAATGGGAAACAAAGGCCAAGTTGGGTGGGTTCCTAAAGAAAGATTTTAAACACACAATTGTGAACAATTTTAACAAGGAAGAAATGGAAGCCAGCAGAAGCTCTGAAAAGAAAAAAGAAGAGGGAAAGGGGACATGTGCACAGAGATAGCCTGGCTTCATAGAGATGGAATTTGCTCATGCTCTGACTAAACCAGTCAGGCAAATGGGGGAGAACTGATATGAGGGCAAATGTCACTTTGGCAAAGTACCCATGATGTTCTGTTTGGTAAACCAATTCCTTGGGCTGGATGGCTTGTCTATAGCTGGTTGGGAAATCAAATGATGTGTCATGGCTGCTAAAAACCCAAATGCAATTTGGGCTGCATCAGTAGATGTGTAATTTCCAGATCAGGGCACTAATACAATAGTTCCACTTTATTCTGCACTGGCCAGATCTTGTCTCAAATACTGTATCTAATTCTGAGCACCGAGTATTTCAAGAGTTTCAAAGAACCTGAAACAGATGCAGTAAATGGCATCAAGGACTTATTTATTCATTGAATTTTTTTAAAGACTGCTGAACTCCAAGTCATGAAGGGCTTTACAGGTAACAACCAGCACCCTGAATTGTGCCCAGAAGCCAAATGGTAAGCAATGCAGCTTGTGTAGCAAAGACGACACATGGGCATAAGAAGCAGCACTGGTTATTGCTTGTGCTGCTGCATTTTGAACCAGCTGTAGCTTCTGGGTGGTCTTTAGGGGTAGCCCTACGTAGAGTGCATTGCAATTGTGAGGTGAAGAGGGTGTGAGTGACTGTTTGAAGGTCCTCCTGGTTTGAAGGCCTTATTTAGAATTATATAGCAAATCAGAGAATGCATTGAATGAAGACATACAGCCTTTCTAAATAAAATTAATCTACCACATTTGGATGACACACAAAAACAATTTTTATTTGCTCTTCTATCTGAGATAGAGATTAAACAATTTTAAAAATGGCAAGTGGTAAAACACCAGGATTGGATGGATTCCCTATAGAGTGGTTTAAAACATTTACAGACCTTTTAGTGCCAAAATTTTGTCAAGCGTATGAAGAGATATTTGATAAGGGAATTTTATCACCGGCATTTAATCAGGCTTATATTGTTGTTGTTGTTTAGTCGTTAAGTCATGTCCGACTCTTCGTGACCCCATGAACCATATTGCACCAGGCCTTCCTGTCCTTCACTGCCTCCCTGAGTTTGCTCAGTTTCATGCTCATTGCTTCAGTGATGCTATCTAACCATCTCATCCTCTGCCGTCCTCTTCTCCTTTTGCCTTCAATCTTTCCCAGCATCAGGGTCTTCTCCAAAGAGATCTCTCTTCGCATTAGGTGACCAAAGTATCTGAGCTTGAGTTTCATTATCAATCCTTCCAATGAGCAATCAGGGTTGATTTCCTTTAAGATTGACTGGTTTGACCTCCTAGCAGTCCAAGACCTCAAGAGTCTTCTCCAGCACCACAGTTCAAAGGCATCAATTCTTCGGCGCTCAGCCTTCTTTATGGTCCAGCTATGGTCCATTACTACTGGAAAAACCATAGCTTTGACTATGCGGATCTTTGTCGGCAAGGTGACGTCTCTGCTTTTTAATATACTATCTAGGCTTGCCATAGCTTTCCTCCCAAGGAGCAAGCGTCTTTTAATTTCATGGCTGCAGTCTCCATCTGCGGTGATCTTGGAGCCCAAATAAATGAAGTCTGTTACTGCTTCCATTTCTACCCCTTCTATTTGCCAGGAATTGATGGGTCCAGATGCCATGATCTTAGTTTTTTTAATGTTGAGTTTCAAGCCAGCTTTTGCACTCTCCTCTTTCACCCTCATCAAGATGCTCTTTAGTTCTTCTTCACTTTCTGCCATTAGGGTGGTATTGTCCGCATATCTGAGGTTGTTGATGATTCTCCCTGCAATCTTAATTCCGGCTTGTGATTCTTCCAGCCTGGCATTTCTCATGATGTACTCTGCATATAGGTTAAATAAGCAGGATGACAGTATACAGCCTTGTCGTACACCTTTCCCTATTTTGAACCAATTGGTTGTTCCATGACCGGTTCTAACTGTTGCTTCTTGTCCCGCATACAGATTTCTCAGGAGACAGGTAAGATGGTCTGGTACTCCCATCTCTTTAAGAATTTGCCACAGTTTGTTGTGATCGACACAATCAAAGGCTTTTGCATAGTCAATGAAGAAGTAGATGATATTTTTCTGGAACTCTCGTGCTTTCTCCATGATCCAGCGAATGTTGGCGATTTGATCTCTAGTTCCTCTGCCTCTTCGAAACCCAGCTTGTACATCCGGTAGTTCTCGGTTCATGTATTGCTGAAGCCTAGCTTGTAGGATTTTGAGCATAACCTTGCTAGCATATGAAATGAGTGCAATTGTGCGATAGTTTGAGCATTCTTTGGCATTGCCCTTCTTTGGAATTGGAACATAAACTGACCTTTTCCAATCCTGTGGCCACTGTTCCGTTTTCCAAACTTGCTGGCATATTGAGTGCAGCACTTTAACACCATCATCTTTTAGTATTTTAAATAACTCAGCTGGAATACTGTCATCTCCACTAGCTTTGTTGTTAGCAATGCTTCCTAAGGCCCACTTGACTTCACTCTCTAGGATGTCTGGCTCAAGGTCAGTGATCACACCAGCGTGGACATCAGGGACATTAAGATCTTTCTTGTATAGTTCTTCTGTGTATTCTTGCCACCTCTTCTTAATCTCTTCTGCTTCTGTTAGGTCCCTGCCTTTTTTGTCCTTTATCATGCCCATCTTTGCACTAAACGTTCCTTTCATATCTCCAATTTTCTTGTAGAGATCTCTAGTCTTCCCCATTCTATTGTTTTCCTCGATTTCTTTGCATTGTTCATTTAAGAAGGCCTTCTTATCTCTCCTTGCTATTCTCTGGAAATCTGCATTCAGTTGCTTATATCTTTCCCTTTCACCCTTGCTTTTCGCATTCCTTCTTTCCACAGCTATTTGTAAAGCCTCATCAGACAGCCATTTTGCTTTCTTGCATTTCTTTTTCTTTGGGATGGTTTTAGTTGCTGCCTCCTGTACAATGTTACGGACCTCCGTCCATAGTTCTTCAGGCACTCTGTCTACCAAATCTAATCCTCTAAATCTATTCATCACCTTCACTGTGTACTCACAAGGAATATGATCTAAGTCATACCTGAGTGGTCTAGTGGTTTTCCCTACATTCTTCAATTTAAGCCTAAATTTTGCAGTAAGAAGCTCATGATCTGAGCCACAGTCAGCTCCTGGTCTTGTTTTTGCTGTCTGTATAGAGCTTCTCCATCTTTGGCTGCAAAGTATATAATCAATCTGGTTTCGGTATTGACCATCTGGTGATGTCCATGTGTAGAGTCGTCTCTTGTGTTGTTGGAAAAGAGTGTTTGCTATGACCAGCTTGTTCTCTTGACAGAACTCTATTAGCCTTTGCCCTGCTTCATTTTGTACTCCAAGGCCAAACTTGCCTGTTATTCCGATTACTCCTTGACTTCCTACTTTAGCATTCCAATCCCCTATGATGAAAAGGACATTTTTTTTGGTGCTAGTTCTAAAAGATGTTGTAGGTCTTCATAGAAGCGGTCAACCTCAGCTTCTTCAGCATCAGTGGTTGGGGCATAGACTTGGATGACTGTGATATTGAATGGTTTGCCTTGGATACGCACTGAGATCATTCTGTCGTTTTTGAGGTTGTACCCCATTACTGCCTTTCCCACTCTCTTATTGACTATGAGTGCAACTCCATTTCTTCTAAGGGTTTCTTGGCCACAGTAGTAGATATAATGGTCACCCGAATTAAATTCACCCATTCCCGTCCATTTCAGTTCGCTGATTCCCAAGATGTCGATGTTCAGTCTTGTCATCTCATGTTTGACCACATCCAGCTTGCCTTGGTTCATAGATCTTACATTCCAGGTACCTATACAATATTGTTCTTTACAGCATCGGACCTTCTTTTCGCTTCCAGATACATCCACAGCTGAACGTCCTTTCGGCTTTGGCCCAGCCGCTTCACTCTTTCTGGAGCTACTTGGAATTGCCCTCCGCTCTTCCCCAGTAGCATATTGGACACCTTCCGACCTGAGGGGCTCATCTTCCGGCGTCATATCTTTTAGCCTTTTAACATTGTCCATGGGGTTTTCTTGGCAAGGATCCTGGAGTGGGTTGCCATTTCCTTCTCCAGTGGACCACATTTTGTCAGAACTCTCTGTCATGACCTGTCCGTCTTGGGTGGCCCTGCACGGTATAGCTCATGGCTTCACTGAGTTACGCAAGCCCCTTCGCCACGACAAGGCAGTGATCCATGAAGGGGAGGCTTATATTAGTTATACCAAAAGCAGATAAAGATCACATTCTGTGTGCTAATTATCATCCAATCTCATTGATTAATGTTGATACAAAGATTTTAACAGCAGTGTTAGCAAATAGATTACAGCAAGTGATATTGTTCGTTATTAAGAATGATCAAGCAGGGTTTATAAAAACTAGGCAAGCAGCAGATAATGATAGGTTAGTTGTAGATTTAATAGACTTGAACAAAAACAAAGATCAATTTGTAATTTTACCATTAGAGGCTGAAAAAGCCTTTGACAAAATATATAAACAGTACATGTTTGCCGTGCTAAAGGCTCAGATTTCTTTTAGAATTCATAAAATGGATTAAGATGTTACATGAGTCGCCCACATCCAAGGTGAAGGTTCATGGCATGTTCTCTGCTACTCTCCCACTATTTAGAGGAACTAGGCGAGTATGTCCACTCTCACCCTTGCTTTTTAATCTCTGCGTGGAACCCTTGGCTTGTGCTATTAGACGACACAGGGAGAGCTGAACACAGATTGGTTTCCTCTGCAGATGACATTCTCTGGTTTATTTCTAAACCTCACACTACTGTTCCAGCGTTGATGCAATGATAGATGCCTTTAGGAAAACAGCAGGATACTCTATTAACTGGTCCAACTCGGAACGGATGCCAATTTTCACCTATTTTCATTTGGTTACCCATTCATTTAAGGAATATCAATTCCGTATTTGTACTGAATCCATTGAATAACTAGGTATGTGCATACCAAAAGATATAACTCAGTAACATGTAATAAAAATAAAATATATAGAGAGGTTTCTTCAGATATCAACAAATGGGAGTCATTAAACCTTACACTTTGGGGAAAGGTGAATGTTCTCAAAATGAATATTATCTCCAGATTAATTTATATTCTGAGAGGAATTCCAGTTCATATGTCTGGAAAATATTTTCAGAAATTCTTTTTTTTTTTTTTTTAGAAAATTTCTATGAGATTCTTTGATTCCGAGAATATCTTTACAGAAAATACAACTAGCAATTAATGAGGGAGGATTCGGTTTTCTGAATCTGGAGCTATATCATTATGTTTACCTATTGTCAAGTATTAAATCCTGGAAGCCGACAATTGGTGTCAATTTTCCAATTTGGGCCACAGTGGAATATACATATATAGCACCTTTGCTTGGATGGCCAGTATTAGGATCAAAATACACTAGAACTCTAGTGTCTCTGGAAGCAATTATGTCAGTTAGAAAGTTATGGAATGGAATGTCTAATAAAATAATATCTGACCCCTTTTCCCATGCTAAGTTGACTTTATGGGAGTTGAAGTCCACACATCTTAAAATTGCCTAGAGAAACACTGGCCTAGACAATGGGAGAGCATCTTAACTTCTATAGCAAGAGTGCCAATGGATCTCAAACTATGACTTAGATAAGACTTAGATTAGATAACTATATATAGAATTGTAATTATTAACTGTTACGATGATATATATTCACTTTTTGAGGTGAGTCTGTGTTGGTTAGTCTGCTCTCTTAGCAAGCAGGGGGGTGGGGGTGGGGGTGGGGGAGGGAACTGAGCACTCCTTCACTGGGTTTCCTGGCCCAGCCAGCGCCGTAGTAACTCAGTCCCTTTTCGGGGCTGGAATTAAAGTGAGCTTGGCTTCAGGAAAGGCTAGGAGGGGCAGCAGTCACGCCAGCCAGGTATTTCAGTGCTGCCTCTCCCAAGCATAGAGGGTGCTTTCAACCACTCTTCTCTTTCCCTCACAGTCTGTCACTTTTCACTCCCTGGACCATTATGTATTGTTGTCCTGACTGAGTTCCCATTGCATTTGGTGGTTTTGGTCTTCTCTATCTCATAGAACCTTCTGGGTTCCATGAAACGCTCCATCTCTCAAACCTTCCCACTGTCAAAAAGCTCAGGGTTTATACTCTCTTCCTCTAGGCTGACTTTCTGTTCCAAATTCAACTACCACATACACACAGACGATTTTCAGATTATTAATCTGTCCAAACTCTGGATGACCTGACGAGGGCATGTCTTTCTTACTGACTAAGCAGGTTTTCAGATTGGATGGGCTCCCACTGTCTTGAGCTGATCATGGATAAGAGAGATGATTGCATTCCCTCCTGAACATCGCATTCCTCACTTTCCTGGTTCTTTCTTGGAGTTTTGAGGATACCAGTCACAGTGCTCCTTGGTTGTACAGAACCTGATTCCCAGTTTATCATTAAAATATTTCACTGAAAATATTGTCAAAATCTGCTATTTCCATTTAGTGAACATTCATTGTTTTTGTTGGTTGGTGTAGATAGTCATGGAGACGGCCTTGAAGGGGATTATTCAGAAGCTGTTACAGAAAGAACAAGGGCAGAAGCATTCCTTAAGTCCTGGGAAAGGAGACAGTATTGGGAAGAGGCTCAAGCGGGCTCCTTTGTGACTCAGTGAGGTGTAAGAGGGAGGGGAGGAGAAACACAAGCAGACTTGCAAGATTCTGTTACTAGAGCCTTTCTCCATAAAGTATATATAAAGTCTTCCTGTGGTTTCTTGATCTGACCTACCTCATAGGGCTGACAGTTCCTTATTACCAAGAAGGCCAAACTCTTCCCCCCTCCCCGGACTCAATTTCTTCTGTAATGACCTAGCTTCCTCTTCCAAGTTCCCAGAGTCTGTTAGACATCCCATCCTACTGGACTGAGATAAACAAGGGAATTATTGCTATGAGTCTGCTACAAACCACCAAATCAGTCAGAAGAGGTTGAAGATTTCTTAAGGTAGTTGATTGAAGCCTAAAAACAAAAACAAAAGCAAAAAACCCACCCCACAGACAAAAACAAAAAACAACTATGAAGTGATTGTGATGGGAGATTTCATCAACCCAGACTTCCGTTGGAAGACTAATTCTGCCAGAAATAAAATGTCTGATAAATTCTTGAGTTGCTGATAATTTTCTTTGAAATGGTTGAGATGGGCACAAGGGCATTTGGTTCATACTAAATTACAGGATTTGATTGAAGCAAGGATATCTGTAGGGTTAGTAAAAAAAACAAAAAAACCCAAATCAAGATAGTGGCCACACGATCAAAGTCCTGCACCCCTTTTAATATGTGTTGCTGTTGTAGCAGATATCTTAACTTTTCTTACACGTTTCCCCCCTGTGGATGCCCCAATACTGAAGATATTAAAGTGCTGAGAATTTTGGGGCAAGTGACCATGCATTGTTAAAATTATTGATTTTAGCACAAAACACAGATTTTAGGAAGGCCAATTTTCATAAGAAATATGCCATGGAAAGAAAACTTTGAAGACAAGATGTTCCTCTTCTTAAGTGTTATAGGTTATTCTAAGTGAACAATTCATTTTTATAGAAAACCAAGCAGTATTACAGAAGGACATACTGGTAATTTGCAAGAACTTGGGAAAAAAGAGTTGGAATATCCTATAAATCAATGGAATAGAATTATAAAGAATGTCAAATGTTTCCTATAGTCTCAATATGAAATTAATTCAACAGAAGATTCTTTTTTATTTATACTGGACTTTTCCAAGGATATTCAGAAAAGGTTGGATGTCAACTTACCTGTGAACAGGGGGAGAGGCCATCTTACATTTCTTGAACAATACAAGATGCTATCAAAACAATTATCCCATTATATCAAGGGTGGAGATCAAAAGCGATCAATGCTAAAAGAAATGGACATTTCTACTCACATAAAATTTAAGAAGAGCTCCATCTGAGTTGCAGCACCAGGATCTCCTTCCAAGATATTCGTGGGCGGTGTTCAGTAGCATAAGGGAAGAGGGCAGCATAGGTGTGTCTTGAATTGGAGACACTGAGAATAAAGTGAGAAACAAGTAGAACTCTCGTCAACTTTAGAAGGACAGATGACATACTTCAGAAAGCAATTTCTCATTATTTTACCTACTTAATAGAGTATTTAGGCATCTTTCTGCTCTAACAAAGTCTCTCAAAGCGATGAACTAATCCGCGGGCCCAAGGCACCCCTTACAATTATCTAGCAAATTGCTGAATCACCTTGCCCTCATCAGCATGCAGCTTCTGCATTTTGCATGAACAGCACCAATTTGGAGGTAATGAGGCATCAGTAACTGCCCACAGAGCTTCTGGTTCCAAGAAGGGCCATGCTGAAGCTGGATGAAGGCATCCCAGACCATGGGATCTGCTGATTTGGAAAGAGCTGAGATACCAGAGCCCCCCCCCAAGTTGGGGATCTTCTCCTTAGGGGGAATGTGACCCCCTCAAGATCAAGCAGGGGAGTCACTTAACTACACTGTGGTTACTGGACAAACAGCCAGTCAGTCTTGCTGGGATTCAACCTCAATTGGTTTTGTTCCATCAAACCCTTACGGCTTCCAGATATCAGGTAAGGAATTATGTGAGAAGTCAGCATGGATTTGTCAAAAACAAAACTTACCAGAATGACTTTACCTCATTTTTGAATGGGCAACTTCCTTACAGGGAAGGAATACTTCCTTGTGGGAATACTGTAGACCTGTGGTGCTCAAACTGTATGCCACAGTGCCCCTGTGAGTTTGCCATATGACATACTGACCTACTCAGATCAATACATCTGAGAGTCTTGAAGAAGCTTGTAGATATCACCTCGCAGCCCCTTTCTGTATTCTCTGAGAAATCATGGAGGATGAGCGCTGTGCCAGAGGATTGCAGAAGGACGGGAAAGAGGAAAAAAGAGGACCGATACGGATGCTGATACTGAAGAAGCCGCTGCAAAAAGAAACTCCAGTACTTACCTTCCCCATGTGGATTTTGGAGCTGCTCCTCTTGCTGGCAGCAAAGGGACTGGAAATTTTCTTCTTCACGTTGAATGATCCGATGAAGAATAATCCAGGGAAGCACAGAAGATACAAATGGTTCTTTGGGTTCCTCCTGGACTGCCATGCTACAATCGATAATCTAATAGTTGAAGAAAGAGATACTGCAAATTAAAGCCACAAAGATAATCGAGATTCAGGCCTCCAGTTCAGATGTTCGAGACTCAGTTGTGACAAGAGAGCGTTACTAAATTTATTATGGCAATTGGCAGTTGGGTTTCTTGATTGCTAGTCTCCCAGGCCTTTGGAAATAGGTGGCAATGAATGATGTAATTAAATAAGTAAGTAAATAATATATACAATGATCTGAGAAACTTACTTTTTACACTGAACTGTTATGAGTTCTGATTGAAGGTTTGTTCAAAAATGTCAATTGCACATACCAGTTCATATGCGTAATGTCCTATGTCTTTCCTATTGTTAATTAAAGTTGTTTAAATGTTACTAAATGTTATTATAATACGTGGATATATATGTAAGACTTGTGATATTCTGAACAAGAGAGAGCATACTTTTTCTTTTTCCTCCTATGATGAAAACAGCTGGCTACTGCTCCAAACGTAGCTCTTTGGATGAAAGCTACAGCAACTGCCTCAACAGCAAACGTGGATACCTGGATGAGGTTGTTGCTTAGCCGGATGAGGTTCTGCACCGCACAAGCTTCATTGAGGCTGCTGCTGTCTGCTGAGAGAGAATGATCAATCCCCTGGAGCAGCTGGGTTACAGTGGCCACCCACTCTTCCTTGGCAGAAGTTGCTGTTGTATTAACCATCTGCTGAAAAGCTTCATTCAAGGCCACCTCAGAACATTCAAAGCACTGCTTATAGTCCTTCAGCCGCAGGAGGGAATCCTACGGAATATCAGGAAGACAGGTTAATGGCCAAACTCTGCAAAGAAGAGAATGAAGAGTTAGCATGCAGCGGTTCCATGAGACAGAAACGCTGCTTCGTTCACACACAGAAGAACAAGACCATCAAGAGCCACCCTGGACCCTACAGGTGCTCTGCGCTTGTTGCAGATTATACAGAACGCGTATACATCCCCATCACACTCCACATTGCGCATTTGGTAAGTATGTCACACGGTAAATTTCTTCTTCATAGGAGCAATGAGTTTGAGATTTCTTGGATTTCTAGTGTTTCATATTTCTCTATATCTTTTTTAAAGTAACTTTTCCATTTCTCCAAGTCATCTCCCAAAACCTGAAATCTCTCTGAACTTTAAATGGCTTTTATGTAATTCTTTCAGCTGTTTATAGTCTGGCCTCTACCTTTTTCATCTCTAGCATTTGATTCTTTTGTTTTGAAGATAATTCTTGATAATTTTAATAACACAATTAATTAATAACTCTTCTGGGTAATATGGCTTTATTTTAATTGTTATCTGGTTTACACCATCTTTTGTTCTTTGTTTTTATCATTGTATTATTTTATTGTTCTGTATTCATGAACTGCCCAGAGTTAAATAAATAAATAAATAAATAAATGTTCTGTAATGATGTCTTTATTATGTTTTTTCTGTTGTTCCACCTCCATTATTAGTGCAGCATGCTTAACATTGGCATCATCCTTATTGCTTTTGTTGAATCAACTTAACTGTAATCTTTTCCAATCTCTAGCATTTTAAAATTTCAATTCATATTTTTGTTGCAACTTATGCAGTTTACTTCTGAATAGGTCTTTGATTAACTGAAACAGTTAAATTAACATGAGCTTCTCCATGATCTGGCTACCATTTCCCAATCTTGTTGAATTTCTTTATTCTGCCTTCTCTTTCTCATTTTTAGAAATGAAAAATAAATTTATCTTTGGAAAAACACTTTTTCATTAAACAAGTTCAGAAAAGGATAATATAAACGAATATCAATAAATTTATGAAATATCATATTCAATACAATAAAAATACAGGCCTTCCAACATCATTTTATTAGTAGAGGTCTGATTAGGAGTAATCCTGGCATTGTCAGATTCAGCCGGCAGGGCACGGCACGGCAAGGTGAATGCCGCTGCTCAGCTTCGCCTAGTCAATTTCACTGCCCCAGGTGCTAGCAGCGAAAAGGGGGAAGTCAGCCAAACCGCGAACTGATTGCTGACAGGTGGCGGCGGTTAACTCCACTGGAGAGCAGATACACTGTATCATCACCGGCTTCCTTCGAGTGCTGCAGACAAAGGGAGGCGCAGCAATCAGCGCGATTGAGAACTCGCGCAACAGGAAAACCCAACAAAGGCAACGACCGCACAACCCATAGACGGCAATCAAGAAGACAAAAGAACCAGACTGAATCTGCCATTTGGGCGAGGGGGGATTACTGCGGGCAATCGGTAACTAAGCAACAGGGAAAAGCGTGGGAACGGGGAAACTATAAAATACCATGTAAGCTATGCCAAGCCAACCCTGGCTTTGTCTGTACCTACCTATGTTACACTCTAGTAAACTTCTTGGCTGAACTTGCGTATCACGAGAGTTTCTTTGGAGCTGAACGGGGTAAATCGTACAGGCATATGACTTTATTCCTTGTATTAGAGCTCCCTTTTGTGCTTTCAGTTAAAGATGAAAAATCTTTCAAGGTAATCTGACAAATTATTTTTAAAAGTACAGTAGCATCAGTAGAAATAGTGTAAGTCCACAAGCAAAATAAAGTAGAATAAATCCTGGTAGATCCACAATGGAAGTCTAAATAATTGCACAGCAATATTTTAAAATTATTATAAAATACTGATATGGTTATTCCATTTTGGAATATGATATGGAGCTCCATTTTGTGGTGTCAAATATAAGAACTTTAGGAAATAACATCCAGCAGGAATAAATGTGCTATAGTTAAAATAAGTCCGTAATTATGTGTGCGCTTAAAAAAATGGAAAGATGTAAAACAGTTAATATTAATCTACAATGCAGCAAAATAAGCTGAAGAGAAGCAAAACTTGTATACAATGTATCTTGTAACTTTTTATACTTGTATAAAAATATAAGTATACTAACTTTATACAAGTATAAAAAGTTACAAGATATATTGTTTTTCAACTCAGTGTATTTCTTGAGTTATAAGAGTGGACTCAAGTTCCAACTGGCCAAAAAAAGAAAGTAAGGAAAAATAAACAGGGTCAATATATAGAAGCATTAAAGCTACCATACACTTATTTATTTACGTATGTCAATTTATGTGGTTGCCCCTCTCACTAAAGCAACTCAATTTATGACTTAAGATCATAAAAATAAAGTCAGTTAATCCTGAGGTTATAAAGATGCAGTAAGTAAAAAAAATGGAGCTGAAAAGATAACTGCCTAATTACTTTCAGCATGAAAGATATAATAAAAGTTTAACTGGCTCTTGTCAATCTGTTGGAAATCGGTCCCGAACATGGTCGAGTTGCGGAAGAAGATAGAAACATCTGTGCAGGTTTATAAATCCACCAAGTTCATTTGATGCCAAGCTACCCCATTAGATCAATGTGCTCTTCTACACTTGTCAAATTAGTCAATTATTTTAAAATTCAAATAATGCAAACAATAATCTATTATTTAAAAACCAGGTGATGTCTTTGCCCAAAGAGATTTGTTTAAATTATCACAAAATAAAATCGCTCCTTGGTATGCATTTAATAAAACTAAAACCGAATGCGAACATTATCTGAGGTGTGTTACAGTGCCGTCCCTCCGAGAGGCCCTGACAAGACTTCAGTTCCAGCAAACGGCATCAGCAATTAGAGAGGGCTGATTTCACAATATCCCATGTAATATCCGCTTCTGTCCTTGCTCCAAGGAAATTATAGAAGATTTGACCCATTTTTTATTGCACTGCCCTATTTCCACTCCAGCATGTGGAAAATTTCTGGAGCCCCTCTTGATAAGAAAATCATTTTGGCCTGATTTATATAAAATTAAATATCTAATGAATTCAGACAAGGAGACACTGCTATGGAAATTAGCAAGCTTTGCATGGGCTGCTGCTAAACAAGAGAGAATATTTTATCAAAAGTTCCTAATGTTTACTAATATTTTACCTGCTGTAATAACACTGTTTTAATGTTTTTACTGATTTTTGTACATTTTAATGTATTTTATTAATGTTTGGCCACTTTTGTGCAGGTTTTATCTCACTTGTTATGACCAGTGGTCAAAACAATAAAATAAATTGACTTGATACTTGACAAAGGTCCAAGAATCCATGATTCCTACAGTTGGGAAAGGAGAAGATTCAGCACCCCCCACCCCCCGGTTAGAAGGTTCTGCTTTCTCCCTGACAACCTGCCATCCTTGAGTCCTCCACTTTGGACCTTCACTTATAACTAAATCTGCACTTTCATGCCACGCATGTATTCATCAGCTACCCTCCACAAGGTCAGACCATCTTTGTTCACAAACATGCCACATATATGTTTATTCCTAATACATGTCACTCATTGATTCACGCACTAGTTGGGCCACACCACAGTAACTGCACATCTCAGCAGGGAAACAATGGCTGTTGTTCCAGCAACCCTAACTGCTGACTTCCAGCTCCCACCAAGCATAGCGGGTCCTGATCGTGCTTGGCTTCTCCCAGCAGATTGCTCCGGAGCAGCCCTGCCTACGTCTCCCTGTCCTCTACCCTCAGCTGACACGGTTCTAGGGGACAAGGCCCATGTCTATGTCAAAGGATGCTGGGCCTGGGGCAGCTTGGTGGGGTTTTGTTGGCTCAGTATGGGAGCTGGGACCTGAAAGTACAACTCCTGATACCTACCCTTTATGATTTAAGATCATAAAATTAAAGTCAGTTAATCCTGAGGTTATAAAGATGGAGTAAGTAAAAGTTAAAATGGAGCTGAAGAGATAACTCCTCTTCTTCATCATCAGAGGTGTGCTTCTGAGGAAGAACTATGATATCAACTTTCTTGGACAGCGCCTTCTTTTTATTCTTTGTTTCATCAGGCACCCCCCTTCTCCCCTCCTCATGAGCTCAGAGACCCATGCTGCTACGACCTGGGATCTCAGTTCCTGTTCTTCAGGCACGGTTGCTTCCTGAGGGTAGCATACCTGGCTGCAGCCTAAGCCCGGAACTGACCCTGGCCTAAGGTGGTGGTCTGCCCTGAAGGCAGCTGCCTTAGCCAGCCTACTGGCTTCCTGCTGGACTGGCACAAATGCTCCTTGTTGTAGGGGGCATTTTCCTTTGGGATCTCTTTGTGCTGCTGCCAACATTAAGCCCCTTTATTGGTTTAGAAATTTTTTAAGTCTCTAAGGTAACATAACTGGATGAAGCCTGGGAAAAGTTCAGGAGAGTACAGAGAGTACATACGGAGTTTTGATTAAATAATTAAAAAACTGGTTTTTAAACAGTTCATTTATTTCTACAAAGAGTCCATCAAAACTAGCCCACGCCAGCCCTAAAACTATTCCACCTCCCTAAGGACTCGGAGCATGTCCCAATCCCGCCCCTTCCTCCTGCTGGAAGCCCACTTGGGAGGAGGGCCCTGCACTGTCATCCTTCAGCTGGCAGTTCAACAGTTGTTTGGATTATAAAATGGACACTCTGGCAAAAAATCAAGTAGCAGTGGGAAATCTGGTTGCTAGTACTGAAGTCTGTGAAGGATTCACTACTACTGCCATTTGGAGTTTTTTTTTTCTGTGTGTCTTCCTTATCCTTGCTGGGGATGCCCATGACACCAAGGCCCAGGGCATCAAGAACATTCATTAGAACCAGTCTGTAACGGGCATAGGAATAACCTTGAGGAACAGGAGGAAGAACCATAACCAGTTTCATACATTTATTTGCAACCTTAGGTTTTAGCAAAATTCATTTAAAATTACAGCAATCCATATCAATTCAGCCCATCCCCTCTAGTATTTGCTGCGCTATTTGTCAACATTTGCTTCCGTATCTTTCTTGCAGCCATTACGAACAATGCAACTTGATTTGTTACATATTCGTTTTCATCAGACAACAAAAAATATATTTTTTTCTAGATTAGTCTGATTCAGTTGATTTAGCAAAGACGTAATAAATCTAGCTCTTGGTTCTTGGTATAATCTGCAGTGTAATAGATAATGTCAGATCTTCCACCTGTGAGGTATTACAAATACATAAACAGTATGCAGTTGGTAACCCTTTGTATCTTCCATCTAAATAGGCTGTTGGCATTGTTTGAAAATGAAGTTCTGTAAAAGCTTGTCTCAGGGACTGGGGTATGGAATACTGTAAGTAATATGGCATTCCTTGCCAATTTTTAAGAAGACAATACCACTTGGCCAATTTAAGCCTGCATACCTGATCTCTATCCTGTCTAAAATCTTTAAAAAATAAATAGTCCCTCAATAGTGTATGATAATTTGTGTCATTAAACAGTTCCTGATCTAGGGATAATTGAAAAAATAGTTTTTGACACAAAATCACCCATCTGTTGCTATTAAATTTTTCATAGAGGGATTTTTTTGCCAGATAATTATTGGGCATAAGAACTAATTTCCTATAATATAGGATTATTGCCTTCTTTACTCTTATATTAATCGATGGGAGGCTGACTTCTAATCTCAACACTGCCGCTGGTATACATGAAGGTAAGGCTAGGATTGATCTCACAAATTTATTCTGGATCACTTCTAATTCTTCTAATTTACTAAACCCCCAAACTGGGGCACCATATATCAACTGTGATATTGTTTTCCCCTGGAAGATCTTAAGTGCAGGTTGAACTAAGCGTCTTCCTTTTGAATAGAAGATGGAGCAAACTGCCCTCATAGATCTCATGGCTGCTATTCTTGTTGATGCTATATGTGAGTTCCAAGACAATGTTTCAGTAAAGTGGATACCTAAATCCTTAAATGACCTCACTTGTTCTATCTCCTTACCGTCTAGAGTCCATCTATGTCTCTTTGGTCTTTTGGCAAATATTACTACCTTGGTTTTAGAATAATTTATCTGCAAGTGATCTTTCTTACAATACATGCCAAATTCTGTCAGAATTCTTCTCATTCCAATTAATGTTGTCGACATAAGTACCATATCATCTGCATACAGTAATATAGGGACCTTTCTACTTCCAATGGATGGAGCATGGAAAGAAGGATTGTTTAAGTCTTTTACAATATTGTTTATATACAAGTTAAAAAGGAAAGGGGCCAGTAGACAGCCCTGATGGACACCTTTTAAGGTTTTAATCTGCTTTGTTAAGGATTCGCTCTGATTTATCCTTACTTGTATGTAGGTGTCTTCATATAATATATATATTAAATAAAGTAATCTTCTATCTATATCAGTAACTAAAAGCTTCTCTCATAATTTCCCTCTATTTATTGTGTCAAAGGCAGATGATAAATCAATGAATGCTGCATACAAGCATTTTGAGGGTCCATTAATTGATTTGTGGATCAGGTGTTGTAAAATGAAACATTGATCTATAGTGCTATGTCCCTTTCTAAAACCTGCTTGTTCTTCTGCTATAATCTGCCTGGTATCTGCCCAATCAATCAGTCTGTTTAAAAGATATCTTGTATATACAGGTGAAACTCAAAAAATTAGAATATCATGCAAATGTTCATTTATGTCAGTAAGGCAACTCAAAAGGTGAAACCAATATATGAGATAGACGCATTACATGCAAAGCGAGATATGCCAAGCCTTACTTTGGTATAATTGTGATGATTATGGCATACAGCTTATGAAAACCCCAAATTCACAATCTCAGAAAATTAGAATAGTGTGAAAAGGTTCAATATTCTAGGCTCAAAGTGTCCCACTCTAATCAGCTAATGAATCCGTAACACCTGCAAAGGGTTCCTGAGCCTTTAAATGGTCTCTCAGGCTGGTTCAGTAGGAATCACAAGCATGGGAAAGACTGCTGACCTGACAGTTGTGCAGAAAACCATCACTGACACCCTCCATAAGGAGGGAAAGCCCCAAAAGGTAAATGCAAAAGAAGTTGGATGTTCTCAAAGTGCTGTATCAAAGCACATCAATAGAAGGTTATGTGGAAGGGAAAAGTGTGGAAGAAAAAGGTGCACAAGCAGCAGGGATGACCGCAGCCTGGAGAGCATTGTCAGGAAAAGGCCATTCAAAAGTGTTGGGGACTTTCACAAGGAGTGGACTGAGGCTGGAGTTAGTGCATCAAGAGCCACCACACACAGACGGATCCTGGACATGGGCTTCAAATGTTGTATTCCTCTTGTCAAGCCGCTCCTGAACAACAAACAACATCAGAAGTGTCTTACCTGGGCTACAGAAAAAAAGAACTGGTCTGTTGCCCAGTGGTCCAAAGTCCTCTTTTCTGATGAGAGCAACTTTTGCATCTCATTTGGGAACCAAGGACCCAGAGTCTGGAAGAAGAATGGAGAGGCACACAATGCACGATGCTTGAAGTCCAGTGTGAAGTTTCCACAGTGTGTGTTGATTTGGGGAGCCATGTCATCTGCTGGTGTTGGTCCACTGTGCTTCATTAAGTCCAGGGTCAACACAGCCGTCTACCAGGAGATTTTGGAGCACTTCATGCTTCCTTCCGCAGACGAGCTTTATGGGGATGCTGACTTCATTTTCCAGCAGGACTTGGCACCTGCCCACACTGCCAAAAGTACCAAAACCTGGTTCAATGACCATGGGATTACTGTGCTTGATTGGCCAGCAAACTCGCCTGACCTGAACCTCATAGAGAATCTATGGGGCATTGCCAAGAGAAAGATGAGGGACATGAGACCGAACAATGCAGCGGAGCTGAAGGCCGCTATTGAAGCATCCTGGTCTTCCATAACACTTCAGCAGTGCCACAGGCTGATAGCATCCATGCCACGCCGCATTGCGGCAGTCATTGCTGCAAAAGGGGCCCAAACCAAGTACTGAGTACATATGCATGCTTATACTTTGCAGAGGTCCGATATTGTTCTATTTCCAATCCTTGTGTTATTGATGTCATGTAATATTCTAATTTTCTGAGATTGTGAATTTGGGATTTTCATAAGCTGTATGCCATAATCATCACAATTATACCAAAGTAAGGCTTGGCATATCTCGCTTTGCATGTAATGCGTCTA
The DNA here is from genome assembly GCF_059951505.1 of Python bivittatus. NCBI lineage: Eukaryota > Metazoa > Chordata > Lepidosauria > Squamata > Pythonidae > Python > Python bivittatus. Next base: position 384,783 of record NW_028277070.1, on the reverse strand, counting down.
TCTCATATATTGGTTTCACCTTTTGAGTTGCCTTACTGACATAAATGAACATTTGCACAATATTCTAATTTTTCGAGTTTCACCTGTAGCTTGCACCCTATGTCAATAAGACTTACAGGTCAAAAATTAGCTGGATTTGTAGTATCTCCCTTTTTATATACTGGGATTACTACACTATTATTCCAACCTACAGGTAATCAACCAGTGGCATTGATATAGGTAAACACAGAGGCGAGCCCACCAATCGGAAATGCCTTAAAGATTTCTGGAGGTAACATGTGTTCTCCTGGGGCTTTACCAGCTGTCTGTTGTGCAATTATTCTTTTAATTTCTGCCACAGTTACAGGGCACCATTTTGGAGATGTTTTTAATATATCAATACCCATTAGCTGTTGGTTTGATGTACTAGTATCCTCAAATTTATTTTTAAAATAAGCTATCCAATCTTCCGGTGTAATCTGAGCTTCTATCATTACTTTTATTTCTCTCTGGCCTTGGGAAACTACTTGTAGTTCCCAGAATTTCATATCATTATTTTGCAAACATGAGTCTTAGTTCTTGCCACTGTGTTTTATAATAATCTTGTTTACTCCTCCTAATCAATGCTTGGTATTTTCGGCATTTATCCCTCACTGCCTCTACCCTATCAAATGAGTTATCCTTCTTAATTTGTCTGATAAGTCTGGCTAATTCCTTTCTTTCACGTCTACATTCATGATTAAACCAGGAAATTCTAGTTTTATTCATTTCCCTTTGCCATGTTTTACACACCCGTGGTTTAAGGTCGCCAGCCACCTCCTCATATATTCTATTAAGAGCCATAACCAAGGCAATGGTCAGATTAAAGAAATCTGAATCCAGGGCAGAAATGTAATTTGAGAAAGTGTCTCAGATATGACCCTCCCTGGTTCTCATGAAGATGAAGGGAGCAGGGAAGCACATCCAGGCTTGCAAGCCTGATGTCAGCCCTTCAAGGTAGGCCAAACTAGGATGCCAGAGCTATGAATGCTAATACTGCTTTATTAGGAGGTTACAGTAACAGAATCTCGCAAGCCTGAACACATCTCCCTCCCCCGCTTTCTCTTCAAGAGAACTAGGGAGGGTCATATCTGAGAGACTTCCTCAGGTTACAGTTCTGGCCCTGAGCATAGATTTCTTTTATCTGACCGTTGCCTGGGTTGCGGCTCTTCCTACTGTTCCTCAAGGTTAATCCTTCTCCCCATTACACCCAGTCTCAACACAGACCTTGGGGGTGGGAACACTATGGTTACACCCATTTTGATATTTGATTATACACACACACACACAAATAAAATGTATATGGTTATAACTGTCCAGTAATTCATATTCTGTTTCCTCTACTTTATTCCCAAGGATCTTTTTATCCATGATTGCCCAGTTTGCTGAGGACTTTTCTCAAGAACCACAATCGTCCCATTGATATCCTTGCAGATATTAAGTTCACTACACTCTAAAAGATGAGCGAAACAGCATTAATGCTGTGAAGCCACATTTATCCTTCTTCAACAATTCTTCCACACAGCTGATAATGTTGCATTTATTCTTTTTTAATACCAATTTACACCAACTTACCTGGGGGGGAAAAAAACTAACCTGTAGCAAGAGCAGCTGAGCTGGCCTCTCTGGTATGGAGATGACAAACTCCAAGTGCTTCGTCCTGCTGTCCCCATTGAGGCACAAAGTTGGGCGGAGCAACTGAACCACAGCCCTGTAATCTCCAGCCTCATACAAGCGCTGAAGCTCCTCCAAAGACTGGCATCTCTCCAGAGACTTCAGATTCTTATCGATCTGCAAGAATTAAACACTGGCTGGGTTCACACACCAGACCAATGTCTACCTAGGGTTAAAAAATCCCACCCCAATGACCAAATAAGCCGTATGGTAACTGAAGGAGATGGTCTGGTTGCTATACCTTAAGATGGTGGCCAGGTTCCCATAGCAGGTTGACTCACAAACTACACTTTAGCCTTGTTTAGTCTACTATAGAAAGCCAGCAAACTGTTTTTCTTACGTCCAATGAACTCCAGAGAATACATAGTGGAAAGATGACAGACAACTGAGGTGGAAAGACATTCTAAGAGCACTGCTTTATTTATTTGTTTTAAACTAATGTCCTCATTTCTTAAAACCAGAAGCATAAATATAGTATTTGAATCAAGCATCTCTTCAAACACAGAGATGATGCTTTTAATATAAATCAAGGACCCCCTGACCCCCCAGTGCTGACTTCCCAGCACCCATGAATTTTCAAATGCAAGTGCTGAGGTTTCAAATTAGACCCTTTTATATTTAATTAGACCCTTTTAAATTAATTAATTAGATCAATTTAATTAGACCCTTTTACATTTATATCAAGATAAACCTTGACACTTCCAGAGCTCAAAAAGACCTGCTACGAAATCAGCTCCAAAAGTGAGATAAGCATGGCTTGGGGCCAACAATGACGTTACCTCTTCCAAAGAAACCACAGAATCAACATGGAGGTTGGGCAACCTGATCACCACCCTCTTGTCGCTGTCAGGTGTGGCTTCCATGGCAGCAGAATGCTGAAGCATCTCTGTGCAGACATCATAATTTTCCAAGGCCTGCTCCATTTCACCCTGGAGAAGCAACATGGCTTTAGGCTACATCTTCATCCAGCATCTGTCATAAACCCCACAGGCCAAGTGGGTTTTCATAAGGCATTTTATTCAAGGGCCATTTCCTGGCTCCACCTTTAAGAGCTGTTTACTTAACCCACATTTGCCCTGATTAGGAGCCAGGATGTTCCTGAAGTGCCAGGAGTTCCCCTTTCCTAAACTTATCCTGCATGGAATTGAAAATTAAACATGAAGACCCTTTGGCTGCACCAAAATACAAACCTGCAGAGCCAGAAATCGAGCCTTCAACCAATACACTCGAACGGCAAACTGCAACCAACTCTCCTCAAAGAGATCCCGCTGGGAAGAAGCAAACGAAAGCTGTAGCAGATCCCCCAAGAAATGGGTACCTGGGAAGTCAGGGCCAAATTTGCCATTCGCAGAGCTGGCTGCAGGACCATTCCTGGGAGACACTAGAAGAAGCATTTTACATGTTAGCACCAAGACCTTGAAATAGGAAGCTGAAGCAGGGAGAGCAAGGGAACACCACTTCTGCAGAGGGGCTCCCTTATACTGGTCTACGGGACCAGTTGCAGAGCTTCATGTTCTCTGCTAATATTTCTGCAAGCCTTGGGAACTCCTTCAGGCAAGGCACGCAAAGTGCTCTGAGCTCCCCCAAAACCAGCTTACAGACCCAGATCTTGTTCACCAACATTTCCTGCAAGCCCTAAAAGCATTTGCTGAACTTCTAGCCCTTACTCACCCATCGAGCTCTTCCCTTTGGCCAGCAACCACTGGTCCAGCTGCAATTCCATGCAGGACAGACTCATCAGCATCATCTCCTAAAATATTGGTGAAGGCATGACAGAAAGAAGAGGGGCACTGGAAAGCTGCATGGGATTAGGGAGGTTTTCTGTTTTTTTTATCTGCAGACACAATAGCAAAAGCAACCTCTCCTAATCTGCAGGACTCATGCGGTATACAACGCTTGCTAAGATCTGGCCCAGAAGCTCAAGCCTTTCCAGTAACAGAAAGGCATTTAATCACTTAGAGGGAAAAGTGACCATGAAGGCAGAAAGGGGTCTGGCCACTCCGTATTAAAAAGGAATCCAGCATCCAACTGTGCTTCTAAGCCAGCTTTTCAGTTCAAGAGTTCATACTGGCTGTGTCTGCAGAGGTTACTCCTCTCACAGTCAGATCCTCCTGGGGAGTTTCCAACCCCAAGGGTATGGTGATATTTAAGGCACCCAAGAGGATGGCCCACCACAATGCTCTCATTCCTTCTCAATAGCAGGGCACAACTCATGAATGGAATCTCTTTCAAAAGGAATTCAGGATGGAAATATCTTCTGAGACCAATGCCATCAAAAGAACAGATAATACTCTATCTATTCTGCACTGGTGATAACCTTGTTCACCCCCTCAGCTGGGCAAAATGATAAAAAATAATAATTGCTTCTTTGTAAGAGGTTCCTTGGCTTCAACATTAATGCCTAACAGACTCCTGAAGTTTTCCAAAGTGGTGAGTGGGAGAGATGAACGTGGTCTGGGGGATCAGAAGCCATTTTCCTGCCTGGCCTTTGGCCAAAAAGGCTCAGCTGATGGGGGGGGCAAGGACCCAATCTAATGGCTTACCCAAATGGAAGGTGGGTTCACATAATTACCTTCGAATCTTAACAGAGAGCAATGCTAGGGAAAACAAGGAGATGGAAGCAAGGACTGCATTTAAGTGCACGGAGTCCAGCAGTGGATAGCTTTCTCTGTTCATGGACTTCAAACCATTTTCTAGGATTTTCTCTTTCAATGAGGCTGAAGTCTCCTCTTCAACAGCTTCTTCTCCTCTCTTACTTCATCAGAGATACTCACCCACTAGTCATGGGGAGCAACAAAACGGGTGACTGGTCTAGTTAGCACATGCTTGTTGTGTTTGGACAGATTTTCATAAGGAGTGAAGAAGAGTAGATGTCCTAAGCAATCTACTTTGTCAGTAAGAGCCACTAAAATCAGTGGGTTTTCTATAAAGCAAAGACATATAAATTGATGCTTGCTAAGCCTAGCAGAGACTTTTTTTTACTTTCTCTTTTCATTTCATCTCTGCCCCATTTTGCTCCCTACCTCTCTTTTCCCCTTCTTATCCTATTCTTTTTCAGCTGTTTCTGTTGGCCTGAGGGAGGGAAGAACGTACATGTGCACGTGCCTGCTCCATGTATGTGTGCCCGAGAGTGACTATGCAGCAGTTATTATTAATATTAATTTAATTACTTGTTCTGGCTGTTTCTGCAGTGAGAGTTCTGACCAATTGAGGGTTACACACACATAAAGCTGCACACACGTATACAAGTGCCACATGTACATATTTAATGTGAAGAAAGCAGTTTCTGGAGTCAGTTTTAGCTGGAGATAGCAACCAGACTGACAGGGTAGGGAAGCTAAGAATTGGAAAAGTGTTTTGTGCATGTTTATAATTTGCTTTTATCACATTTTTTGAGGGATGGGGATATTGTTATTAGAACCCTAGAATGTATGAATTAGAAGGCAACTTCTGAGTCTTCTCGTCAAATCTCTTTCGGGCAGGCACTGACTAAGAAGGGGAGTTCTGGGCAGGCTGTTCCAGCTCTTGCCATTAAGAAGCGTCTCCTGAGGGTGAGTTGAATCTGCCTTCATTTCATTTCACTCACTGGCCCTTCTGCCTTAGTTTCAACAGAAAAAGGTCTGCTCCTCCTTGCACCTGGCAGGCTTTTACATACGTACAGACTGCTTTGTATCTCCCTTGGTCTTTGCTTCTGCAGGCAAAGCACTTAACTGCTTCTCATGGGCTTAGTTTCCAGAACCTTATCATCCTGTGGCTCTCCTCTGAATCTGTTCCAGCTTCTCCATGGGCCTGTTAAAGTGCACTGTTCTGAACTGACCAGAGTATGCCACTTGTAGTCTAACCAGGGCAGAGTGTAACTAACTGGATACAAGGCTTCTGTTAAGGCAGTACACTCTATTATCCACAAAGATACTACAGGTAGTCCTTGCTTAATGACCATTTGTTCAGCGACTATTCAAAGTTACGATGGCACTGAACTGGCAGTTACGGCCACTGCAGACTCCCCACAGTCACATGATCAAAATTTGGGCACTTGGCAGCCCACCCGCATTTACAACCTCAGCATGCACTTCAACTTCCACCTACCCGCCTATCTCCCCCCCATCTCTGCCCTTTTGGCCGCCCTGCACTCTGCCGCCCCCAGCTGGCCTTTGCCATCTTCTTCCTCCTGCCTGGCCGAGGCAGCTGCTGGCTCTTCGCATGGCTGGTGAGGCCTCCATAATGCCGCACGAGGCCTCCCCTCTTTGTGAAGGTCTCATGAAGGGTCTGCAGCTGCCTCAGCTGGGTGCATCTTGTCAGCAACAGGAGGAAGACAACGGTGAAGCTTAGCTGGGGGTGGTGGTGGACGGCAGGGGTAGGTGGTGGTGGCAAAGTGCAGGGCAGCCAAAAGGGCAGAAATGTGGTGGGGAGAAAGGCGGGAGGGGGGAGTTGAAGCAGAGGCAAGCATGGGAGGGCAGAAGTGTGAGATTCTCGCCTAATGACTGCAACTGGGACTATGAGTGTTGGTAATCTTTCTGCATCATCCTTCGTAGAAATCTGCACAAAGGCAGCATGATTCTTGCGACAGTTTGGCTGGTTTGCAAACGAATGCTTCTTTTGGCTGATGTGGGTCTTCCGGGCTGCGTGGCCATGTTCTGGAAGTTTTGGTTCCTAACATTTCGCCAGCATCTGTGACTGGCATCTTCAGAGGGCAGGAGCACGGACAGGAGCGGTTCTCTCTGTGCCCAGGATGATGTGACCCTTTTGTGGGTATTTATGGAGGTAAGTGAGAGTGCCTGCGGGGGCGGGGGGGTTGTGGGGTAATGAGTGGCTGGTTGTTTTGGTGATCAGCGTATGTGTATATCTTCCTGGGGATTAGGCAGGGTTTTTTGTGTTGAGTTGTTAACGAGTGGCTGCTGAGGGTGATTAGCATGTTCATTGTGTGAATTATTCATGCATCCTGGTGGTTGAGCTGAGTTCGTTGACCTTTTGCAGGCTGTATTTTTCAGGATTGGTAGCCAGGTTTTGTTGATTTTTAGACTTTCTTCTTTTTATTGAAACTGTGCCGGTGTTTGTGAATTTCAATGGCTTCCCAGTATAGCGGCTGTTGGTGTTGTCCAGTATCTCTGTGTTTTCAAATAGGATTTTATGTCCAGTGTGCTTGAGAGCATGTTCAGCTACTGCAGATTTTTCTGGCTGCTGTAGTCTGCAGTGTCTTTTGTGTTCTTTTATCCTGGTCTGGATGCTGCGTTTTGTGGTTCCAATGTATACTTGTCCGCAGCTGCATGGTATGCGGTATACTCCTGCGGCGGTGAGGGGATCCCTTTTGTCTTTTGCTGATTTTAGCATTTGTTGCATTTTTCTGGTGGGTCTGAAGATTGTTTGAAGTTGTGTTTTTCCATCAGTTTTCCCATGCGGTCCGTGACCCCTTTGATGTAGGGCAGAAATACTTTGTTGGTGGGGGGCTGTTTTTCTTTAGTCGTGTGTTGTTTTCTTGGTTTGATGGCTTTTATTTCGTTCTTGGAGTAGCCATTCGCTTGTAGGACCCAATTAAGGTAGTTAAGTTCAGTGTTTAGAAATTGGGTTTCGCAGATCCGATTGGCACAATCCATCAGGGTTTTGATAATGCCTCTTTTCTGACGTGGGTGGTGGTTGGAGTTTTTGCTTCTTTTCCTGGCAGCAGCGAGCCCACCACCTTTTCTTCCCCTTTACCAGAAAGCTTCATTTTGCTGATCCCTATGGAGCTGTCAGCCTTTCATATTATTCTGGGGAGATAGAACTGACTCAGTAGTTAGAGCTCCTCTTCCCTCTCCAAACTGACGGGTCAGCTCCAGTGATGTGGACCAACTCCTGGCTCATCCCCTTTCTTGCCATGCATCTCCAAGCACTGGAATTCTTTTTTTCCTCCTCCTCGCTGTCTCTGTTCCTGAAAAAACTCCTGTGCCCTGTCCTCCTGGTTTTTTGTCAGCTTCTTTTGCTGGCATTCATGGTTTACCTTTCCTGAAAAACCTTAAAAAAGAAAGGACGGCTTCCCTTTCACCTTCTGCTCCAAAAAGGACCTACATCTGCCCTTGCAACGGGAGGACTTAGTGTGCTCCTCAGGTGAACGACAGACCCTCCCTCTCTGGAGCACACTGGGCCAGTGCCTTCCTTTTGGACAAAGAGACATAACCTGCCTCTATGCTGAACCATGAGGTGTGCTTTGACCAATCCTTCTCTAGCTATTTTCCCCCCAAAAAGTCATCCTACTCCCCACTGCTTTTTATCATTGAACCTGCAGACACTACTGACTTCAGTGTATTTCACAGATGCCGAATTATCACATTCACTTCCTGGCTGACACTAGAAGAAGGGTTAAAATATTAAATATTAAAATAGGCGAGAAAAAGGCATGGAGCTTTGTTACAGGCATTTCAGATCTGCAAAAGAACCCAACTCAAAATATCCTAACTCTGAAAAGTCTGTTTCAAGTGTCCTGAGCTAATAAGTATATATTTTAGATTTTGTTCCATATCGCTTTGGAATGTTTTGATATCACACAGGAAAAAAAAAATCCCCCAGCCATCTGTGAAGACTTGGAGAGTACATCAACAACAGTAATCTTAAATTCCTCCTGCCGCTGGCTTCAGTTGGATAAGCAGAAGAGAGGGGAATTACAGGGGAGCCATCAGTTAAACACATCAGAATTTGAGAACTGTTTTGGACATAAGATAGTTACCTGCCTGGAAAGCAAGTTTTAAAATTTGCTATTATGGAAGAGCTGATTGAGTATAACATAATAATGTCTCTGTATGTTTCTCATGTGCAAACTGTCAAATGCAAACATGTTCATTGTGTATATACATTATAGACACAAGGTTTCAATGTTGCCACATGCAAAAATAATGGTGTTTATTTTGTTGAGCTTTGCACAGGCAGGTTGGTACTATGTACTGTTGTTACAATACTGATGGGCTGTGTTGAAATTAATCCTCCTAATTCTGTCCTCTCTTTGGTGGGGTCAGTCTGGTGGCTATTTGAGCTACTTGCTGTCTACATAACCTACCATGGGATTTTTAAAACACTTAAAATTGTTTTATAATCACCCTTTGCCCAATTTTTCTGTAAGTTTGCTGGTCAATAGCACTCAGCATGGACTTCCACACAGTTTTGTGATCATAAGACAAAAGACAAGGAAGCAAAAGAAAATGTTTCAAATTTCCCTTTGTAAGGACCTTAGGAGGAAGGTGGTTTCTTGAGCTCAGGCCAGGGCTTTGTCTCCTTTTGTGGAGAACCCAGAAATTCAACAGTCTTGGGCAGGAGTTAGAAATGTAACCTGAATTGGTTAGAGGAAAATGCAGGAAACGTCATTGGTTTATATACTGAGAATTCTTCACTGTCAGCAGAGCTGATCAGTTGTCTTAACTGGCCACTCGCCTGCTTGTAATAAAACATATTCGTTAATCAAAGCATGTGACTCCCTGAGAAGGCAGGAGCAACTGAGCTCCTGAGCTGGTGAGCCCAATCCCCATGTTCTCTATGGCAGAGAACTTAGAAAAACAGGTCAGAGGTTTTTTCCCCTGGGACAATCCCCATCCAATGGAATAGAGGTGCTTTGTTCTGAGTTTGGAGCAAAACATTTTGGGTTTGGGTTTGTGCACTTCCTTGACATTGTGATTGTCATCGACTTCTCCAATAAAATTGGATGCGAACAAAACAGCTCTCCAGAGGAAAGGAATGGAACTCACAGCTCCCTTTCTTTCTGGCTGCTGAAAGCCCAGAGAGGCAGAGCTTTCTTGCCTGCAAATGAGGCCGACACAGGAGGGTTTACGGGTACATGGTGAGTTCTTAAACTCAGATCTGCATGATCACAGACAAACAAGTGGAGCCTGCTCCTGCCATGCTATTACCTTATAAAACCACATGACTTTTCTGATTGCTCCTACTTCTTCTGTACATATAACACCGTGTGGATTGGTTCTGTGCTCCGTTTTTAAAGAGAGCACATGCTGTGCTGCACTCATTGCACAGTGCCCACAGAGCACCAATTCCCTCTCCTTTGCTATGGTGGCTCTGACAGACAAAAAGGTAGCCCACTGCAGATCCTGCTAAATCCTTTGTTACCCTTGGCAGGCAGAGACTCTCTCACTTCACCTACAGTGCTCAAACGGCAGCAGAGAGGTGATCACTCAAACCTAATCCTTACCCTGATGTGTTGATTGCGACAGTCCCTTAATAGTGGGTTGGGTAGGCTACTGCTGTGCTTTCTCCAGTTGTTGTAAATATTCAGGACAACCTCAGGCAAGCCTGGTGGCCACTTGACCAGGAACTTCTGGCTGATCACTTTCAGGTATCTCATCATCAGTTCAAGGATGCCTCCATTGTTCAAATTAGCCAACAGGAATTTATGAACATCCTGCTTTTCTGGAAGAAAAATCACCATACTGTGGGTGTATGTCTGATTTTTATGGAATGAATGAATCAATTGATTAAGCCAATGTTTAAGAAAACCAAACTGTAACAAAACTGGAGTGCAGTTCTTTACAGGGATTCGATCTACAGAAAAAGACAAGCCAGAAAAAAATCCTACCAGATTCCATACAGACTGTCAGGTCAAGTGACATTCTGTGTGAGCCGACATGCTGGAAGTTCTCTTCTTTTGCTGTGGTTTGGATCTCGTAGTGGTTGAATGGACCCTCTCCTTCTTCTGGATCAAGCTTCCTTAGGCTAAAAGCAAATCAGAAAAGCATTAAAGAAAACAAGCCAATGAACCTGAATGCCAGGGTAATATTAGCCAGACAACCTGATCCACTACTGCGTGGTTACCTCCCTCCCTTCTAACACATTCTCAACATGAAACGCCCTTCCTCAGCCTCATAGCTTTAGAGCACCCCTGCTATTTTTCCAGAACCAGCACACACTTAGTAATGGGGATGCGCACCGTGAAGGAAGGAATTTTACTAGCAGCTCCTGGAAATCAACTTTTTCCTCTTTTTTGCACTTGGTATTCCTGACTCGAGCTGATCTCCTCTTTGCCGTCTCACCACTCTCTTCTGTGATTTTCTTCCGTTTCAATCCTTTCTTGGATTTGTCACCCACAGAAGCATCACCTGAGAAGAGCCAAAGACTTTTGGATTAACAAATGGCCTCTTTATCAAGACATTTCCTGACTTTTTTATTTACAGAATCACCTTTTCTGTGTCAAGTGTGCCTCTTGTTCCCAAACTCAAGGGTGACCAGAGGTAGTCCCCCTAAGGCCATGCTGCCTCATCTCTGCCCCACGCCCCTAATCTGGGCCCCCTTCTGAAAAACCTCATGCAGAGAAGGAGGCAGCATTTGGAACCGTAGAGTTCAACGGGACTGTTTAGGTCTTCAACCATCTGCTCAAGGCAGGAATCCTTGACAAATGGCTGTCTGGCCTCCACCTGAACAGTACCTATGAAGGGGAGCCCATCAGCCAAACCACTCTTATGATTACCTGACACCTACCTTCCTGTAACTGAAATTCCGTATCAATGTCCTGTACTCCTAAATGACAGAGAAGAGCTCTTGAACTTTTTCTATACAGCATCCGTTTGGGTACTTGGTTATCTTTTCTCAAAGTTAAATATATGCAGCAAGTTCAATCTCGCATCATAGAACTTGGTTTCTAGTACCCTGATCATCCTCACTGCTCTTCTCTGAAAGTGCTCCAGTGTTTCTGACTCTATCCTAAAATGTGGTGAGATGTAACCAAAGCAGACCATGGTGGAATTATTACTTCCAGTGATTTGGAGATCATATTTCTGTTGATGCAGCTCACGGTTGCATTGGCCTTTTCTGCAGCCACTTCACACTGCTGACTCACATCCAGCTTGCAATCAACTACTATTCCAAGATCTTCCTCACAAGTACTATTGGTATTCAACACATTACACGTGTGCATTTTTTGTTCCCTAAGTGAACATTTTGCATATATCTCTTTTACATTTCATTTCTTTCTTTCAGCCCACTTTCTCTAACTTAGGAAGATCACTTTGACTTCTGTCTTCTAGGGGAGTAACTATTCCACCCAATTTTGGGTCATGGCAAATTTGACAAACATTTCCTCTGCCTCTTCATCAAAGTAATTAAAATACTGAAGAGATCTGAACCTTGTGACACAGTTTGGCATTTCACTCCAGTTTGATAGAGATCAATGGATGTTTGAGTATAATTTTTTAGCCAGCTATGTATTTACTTAACTGTCATGCTACCCTACCCATATTTAACTAGACTGGATACTTCATCGAATGCATTAGGTAAGACATGTTGCAACTGCATGCAAAAATTTAGGTACTCCTGGCCAACTATAAGAAACAGGGGACCACCTAGTCAGCCGCTGCAAGAAGATCGCACAGACTGACTGCAGACAACGGCATGACAAAGTAGCAACAATGGTGCATTGGAATATCTCCAAGAAATACCGTCTGCCTGCAAGCAAGAACTGGGGGGATCACAAAACAAAGTAATAGAAAATGAAGGAGCTAAAGTGCTCTGGGACTTTAGAATTCAAACAGACAAGCACCTGCCACATAAAACCCCAGACTGGTTTACTTGCAAGCTCTTTCTGCTACTACAACTTACATAAACTTGTTATGAATATGCTCAGTGTTTCCAAGCAGCGGTCCAGACTTTTTTCTTCTACAGCTTATTCAATGAAGGACAGACTGTTCAGCAGGAGAAAGAACTTCCCATTCATGTGATACCTATTACAAACATCTTCCTCACCTGCAGGATTTACTGATTCCAACACAGTCATACTGGGGAAGCTGGGTGTCAGTGGTGTATATGTGAGCAGCGGTTCAGTCAAAGGCACCAGTGGGCTAGAGCTGACAGGACTGGGATGAAGAACACTGACGGGAGCTGAATTTGTATGGCTATCCAAGTGCTGGTCCAGATCTTGGTATTCCAAGAGATCAATTCTTTTGCCCAAGCTGGGATGAGGTGGCTCACAAGTTGTGAGATGCAGGTACGTGGCGATTAAACTTTCGCCCAAAGATTTCCACCTGCATGAAAAAACAGGGTCACAAAGACATTCTCACCTTTTATACCATGTATGATAAAGCACTGCTCACCTTAGAACTGCTATACGCAATAATAAAGTAAAAGCAGTTTTCTTTGTTAATCCAAAATTCTTGGCTTGACTAACAATAAATACTCCTTTATTAGTTAAGTACCCAGGAAGAACTTTTGCCTGATATTTTTTAATTTTTTTACTTGATAACTGCAACAACAGTGTGACAGACTCCATTAATAATCTTCTGGTAGCAGCTAAAATCCTGCAAAAGACAATTACAACTGGCTAAAAGGGAAAATTGTTTGGCTGTCCTATTTGGTAATCTTAGGGTATGCATGCACACATATTGATGTGCCTGAGTGCACATGCACATTCCTGTGTGTATAAGGCACATTTTTTTAATGTGGGTTCTGTTTGTACTTTCTGTTATTTTAACTCGTTCACTCTTTTCTTACACACACTTCCTAACCTTCCATTCAGGCATGGTTGTGCATGCTCTCTTGCCAAATTGCTTTGTTTCTGTTAACCTGAGTTTGTGACTGCAATAAAGCTACCGCATCCTCTCTCAGCTGGGCTGCCTGATGGTGCATCTGGCTAAGGGTGGAAACCCCTTAAGATGCAAGGCATCCAAGGAGGGATTGGCCAACCAAGTGGCCGAGCATTCTTTCTGGGCTTAACTGAGGCATCCATTGCCACTGCCATCTCTTCCGAAGAAACGTCGTGGAGAAAAGGAGGACTATCGGCTGAGTTGCTGAAGTTCAGCTGGGGCTTCAAAGCTTCTATGGAGGGTAGAGTCAGCTCCCTTATTACGCAGCTCCTCAGGAATGACCTCCCTCCCCTTTTGCTAGGATGACTGCCAAGGAAGGGACAGCAGACAGAAGAGGCACTCCAAAACTTTCCCATCCAGGTGGATAAGGCTTGGCTTTAACCCTCTTAGGTTCTCATCTTCTCTGAAAGAAGACTGGGAAGGACCCAGCAAAGAGGTCCCTGCCTGTGTGCTTTGGCAGGAGACATTATCTGCACAATACCTTTCAAAAGACTCCAGAGAAAAAGTGCACGGCTCACCCACAAAGCAATACTTTTGGGAAATGTAATTCAACCTGGCTTTTTATCAAAACCTTGTATTCAGCTGATACTGAGCTGAAACATACGTGAACAGAGAAATGGGCTGGGCAAGCTTGAGATCTGGCTCCGTCTTCCGTGCCATCAGAGCCTGCCTCTTCCTGCGCAGCTCCAGGGCTTCTTCAAGGATTGCTTGTGTTTCGGATGCGCTCACAGGGACATCACACACTGACAGGTCACTGAAAAGGAATCAGAGTTATTTCAAACAGCAAGCTTGTAAATAACTTAATTTCGCTGTTATTCAAGCATCAACAAATCCTAATGGTATTAGATTAGGGGCCTGTACAGACGGAGCCACTTTAGGTGACAAACAGTTTACGGACGCAGATGCAGCAACTGCATCACAATCTCCATCTGGAGACTGGTACTGAGCAGCGGCCAACGCACCGGTGACTTCTGTCACTGCCTGCTGCCCTCGTACCAGGGTGAGCAACCCCTCGCTGCTGTTATACTTAACAAAAGCTGAACTGCTTGAGACAAACATTTATCCGGATGCTCTGCACTGCTTCCAAGGTCCAGGGAAAGGAAGCCCACGAGAAGAGTTCTCGAGCATACTCTGTTCACATGCATAACCTCGTGCTGTTGGCATAAGGAAGCATCACAGGCCCTAAAAGGAGGCCACAGCACAAGTTGCGGATGGGGCTTGCATTGGGTTTGCTGTCTACTTAGGGCATGCAGGGAGAGCATACGAATTCAGGGATGTCATTCTTCCATGAAGTGGCTTGTGCAAAAAACTCTTAACAGCCCCTCTCTGCTGCTCTGGCCAATAGAAAGAAAGACAGAAGTCAATCCTTCCACGTCGCAAGTTCTCCAGAGAGAAGAGGATTTATTCCTTTCTGGCTGGAATTTGTAGAAGACAAGAGCAAAACACCGCAGAAGCCCAACTTACTGGATCATGGAAGATGCCTGAATGATTTTAATTTTATTATTAATTGGATTATCTTGAAATAAAATACAGCAAAAATGGATTGGATGGGACACATATAAATGGATTAGAGATACATAATTAAACATAAATCAACTCTATTGGCTTCTAAAGTCGATGTAAGTTGATTTATTTACTTACCAAATATTTTCTCTAATATCAAATTTCTGAAGCAACCACTAGCCTTTTTTACCTGGTACATGATTTATTTGCAAATTTGGACCTAATCTATTACTGAATTCAGGCAGGATAAAAATGGCAACAAATTTAAACTTCTGCAGAATAGAAACCACCAGACACCTACCTGCAAGGTTATAGAAAGCTTTTACAAACAACACCCCACCCCCAATCAAGCTATTTGCCAATTCCAGTATGGTAAGTTGTGAGGAGCTTCAGGATCAAAGACCAAATGTGACAAATAAGAAAGTAATTTACCCTTTAAGGAACATCCTTAAGGAGTCCTTTCTGAGGCATGGCTGCTCCTCAAAGATCTTCTCCTTAATAACAAGTCCTTTGCTGTAACAGTTATCTCTCTCCAGCGCTTTGCAAATAAAATATAAGCACGCTAAGGGCATCAACAAAGAAGGAAGACATCTGTTAATGCATTCCAGACTCCTTTGGACTAGCTCTTCACAGAACCTACAAAATAAACTTACCCATATCGTTGAGACCCATGCATAGTAACCATTCTCACAGATATTTTTTCATTGCCATAGATCAAACAAGGTATGTATGATTTATATTAAACATGTTAGGCAAAACGTTAAAAATTGATTGTTTTTAATGTTATCTGCTTTATAAATATTGCAAAGGGCTTCAATATTCAAATAAGAACTGATTAATCTGCATGAGGCTGAGAATAGGCTGTTGCCAGAGGAAGCAGCATTTAATATGGCAAAGAACATTAGTCAGCCAAAATTATATTGCCTCCAAGAAACTATCACCACAAATGTGTTCTACAAATGGGAAGAAGGAAGGATTTGCTCTCTTAAACCTTGGCCTTCAAGTGGGCACTGAAAATGTCTTTTGGGTAACTCTAGAGCTCCAGAGAAGTCTGGTGAGAGCCTTGTCCATGCAAAATAGATTTTGCTGAGGCATCGCTATTTCAGAAGTGAGAAACAACCACCACCCATAAAACCAAGGACAAAACCCCCCGAACATTATCTGTCTCTATATAAATATATCTATAGATATATAAGAGCCACCTAAATGGAAAATGGATATAGATCACTTGACGGAGCAAGAGTTCCAGGAGGTAACCATCCCTGTGAATTAGAAATGTGGGTGAATACTTTTTTCACTTTGGGGTGAATTTAGGCATTTAGGAAGCCTTGGTAGTGAGGATGCACTACTGAATGCTACATCGGATTAATAAGTGATGTTTGAGAAGTGTAAACGGCTGGGCCTGAGTCACTGCTTGGCAGAGTCCCCACTGAAGAACAGACCCAAAGGCTACTACAGAAGTTGGTTCAACTCTGCAAAGCGATCTATAGCTGACATGGAACAGTAGCTTAAATTACAGTTAAGGAGTTGATGCACTGAAGGGGGGGGCTTATGGAGTCAGTCATAGGAAATAAATAAGTTATTGTTCTTGCAGGAAACTGGAATTTGGCAATGAAGCTGGAAAAGACAGCAGAGCTACACAAAGAGGAAGAGCAAGGAGCCCAAGAGACCACTGGCTTATTTGCTGCTGCAGCTACTTTTCTGAATGACTTCCCACCATGTCTGGTTGAAGCATTAGTCTTGTAGACCTAGTTGAGATCACTCAAGGCAGTCTATTTAGAGAGCAAACAAGCCTTTGGCAGCAGAGGTCAAGGGGGAAGCGCCTTCTTACTTTCTCCTCCTCTTCCTTCTCTCTCTCTCTTTTTATTTTCTTCTTTTGGTCCAGGTTGGCTCTCGCACAGACAAGCGACTAGAGATAGCAAAAGGGAGGATCTGCATGGAAGTCTGACCAGGGGAGACTCCAAGGAACATGGCTAGTGAGGAAAGCCATCATTGTGACCTACAAAATATGCACAATGTTTGTCTTCTTGCCTGAAGAGGACCCAAGCTATAACCGCTGCAACTGCAAACTTGTCTCCTTCTTGGAAGAAAGTGAAGGGACTTGAGGAGAGAGCTCCTATTCTGAAACGCACCAGGGAAGATGAGCGGCTCCTGGATCACAGTAAAGAGTGAAGGGAAGGGAATCCCAAGGAACAGGAGAAAAATATTTGGCAGAGGCAAACATGTGGAAGAATATAAGCCAAAGAAGCAAGAAGATCCAGAAATGGCCTCATGCTCTCTCTCTAGTGGATGATACATAGCTATATAAGTAATTCATGCCATAGTATGCTGCAGGAGACACTTGGGCCCCATGGATCGAAGAAACCCAAGAGATACCCAGAGGCATGGCTTGGTGGAGAGTGATTCCCTGCTAAGTGGAAATGAGGCGGCTGTAATCAAACCCCATATGATGTCACAGGAGGCGTGTTGTCTTCCAGGTGCCCATAAACAGGACAGGATACAGAGATTGCTAAGATGATTGAAACTCATTAACAACT
Source organism: Python bivittatus (assembly GCF_059951505.1). Taxonomy (NCBI): domain Eukaryota; kingdom Metazoa; phylum Chordata; class Lepidosauria; order Squamata; family Pythonidae; genus Python; species Python bivittatus. Next base: position 367,508 of record NW_028277070.1, on the reverse strand, counting down.
ATTCTTCCTCTTGGGCCATGTGAGGACAAATGGCAGCTGAAGAGACTTTGAAAGAATTTGTGGAGACTACGAGGGCTTGGGCATGGAGGTGAAGAAACTGAGAGCATGGGTGTACTTTTCTCAATTGGGTCATGACAAAAAAAGAGAAAATAGGATTTTGGAGGTCAAGAAGTGGCTATGCCAATGGAGTCACCAAGACAGGTTTGGATTCTGCAACAGTATCTTATGCTATCTTCATGAAGGACTCCTGGGAAGAAATGGGATACTTCTTCAAAATCTGTCAAGGAAGTGTTTGGCAGGCACTTACCAATCTCATCAGAAGGGTGTTAAATTAGAACAAACGGGAGAGGGGACAAAGTCTAGCACTGAATGTGAAGCCAAGAACTGCAGCCATGAAAGCAAAATCCAAAGGGAAATGCAAGAAGCCACAATGGGGACTCAGAATTTCATAGAATATTGTAATAGAGATGCCAATAGGCATATTGAAAACCTAAAGAAAATATGTATTTGCACAAAAATTCAGGAATCAGAGCATGGAAGTACTGTTGAAAGAATTTTGTGAAGAGCAGAAGGAGAAAACAGAAGTGGTCCCAAATGTATTACAGACCACGTGGGCAGGTAGAAGATACAGATAAGGTCTTTCTGCATCAGGTGACCAGTCTTGGATTTCAGATACACTGACATCTGCCGGGAATCTAACTGCCAACAGAGACCTAACAAATTCTGGTTTTCTCTTGCTAACGACATCATTTATCAGAAGATGAAAGACAGAACAAAGGGGTCTGCTACCCTGGACCTAGCCCCAGCACACCTTGTCAGCCCTCCTGCGGCAGCTCATCTCTTCTCCAGCCATGACTTACAGCCTTCTGAGCCACATTCTGCACTCCAAAGCCCTCTGACTTTGAACCTGAGATGATGTCTTATCTAAGGATTAGGTGATCTAATTCCCTATCTTCCCCTTTCTTACTTATTATTAGTGCCTCGTAAAAATGTCACTACTGGATTGTGGAAATATTTGCTGTCATGTGCTGTGCCTATTCCCTTTGTTAACCCCTTGGAAAGATTTCCTTTAAAGTAATGACACTGCTAAATAGTTTATGAAATTGGAATTGGGGCCATTGTTTGTCCGAAAATTCCAAAACATGAAACACTTAAATGAAAACAAAGAAAAACAGTTCAGGTGGGAGCCTTACAAGCACATGCAAACAAGAGTGTAGACAGGGCCAGGGCCAGGGCCAGGGCCAGGGCCAGGGCCAGGGCCAGGGCCAGGGCAGGCCCTTCCTCCCATTGGAACAAGTAGGAGGAGGGTTTCTTCTCCTGCAGGAAAACCCTGGCTTTCCTCTCTAGATTCATCAGTCCCCCCAGGGCCAGGTTCTCTAGGAATGCCTATGCAGGCTGGCAATGCATGCGAGAAGATTCATTATTGTTTATTAGGTTTGATTTTGTACACAGCCTAGATTCCCTTGAGATTAAGGGGGCAATAAATGGCAAAATAAATAAATAAATAAATAAATAAATAAATAAATAAATAAATAACTAACTAACTAACTAACAATCCACTTCTGCATGATCATCATCACCAGAGAGAAACTTTGCCGTTAATCCCTCTAGGTCCTTTTCTAACTGTGAAATTAGGATATAAATAAGAATAAAAATAGAACACAGTACACGTATATTAAGCTTGTATCATAACTTGGACACATATATAGCTGCAATATGCTAACCCTAACAACCCTAACACAACAGGAAATTCTAAATTAAATTAGGAAAACTCAAGCAAAAAGAAGAGAACCTACTTGTGTAGTCACTGAGAGTGTAGAGGACCGTGATAAGATTATCCAAACAAGGCCAATGATCTGGATTACAGGCAAGCCCCTCCTCAAAAGCGTGCCGCGCCAGGGGCAGGCGAGTAAGCCGCAGTGCCACGTGACCAATTTTATACCACAGGTTGACATCAGTGGAGTCGAGCAGCACAGCCTGGGAAACGCAACAGACGATGCTCTTCATGTAAATTGTGCCAACAGAACCCAGAGGTTGCACCACTTCTTGGGTCCCCAAGGCTATAGTAAACAGATGCCAAAGGCCCCAGAGCAACCCAGGGCTGCTTGCAGACAACATGTCATGGCAAAGGGTTCATTTTTGGTTTTGCACTGACCCCCTCTAACCTTTCCAGAAAGAAACTGAAAATTGTCACCCTACCCACCCCAGGGGCATCACACGTCTTCTGCAGCCCTTGGAGCCCACCACCAAGAAGGAATATTTCAAAGTGCAGCACCAGAGAAAACTCTCAGAAGATGTCAGTGTTTGCTAAATGCTAACATTGAGAATGTAATTTGCTGAGATATTTACTCAACAATAATAAACATATGGAACAAAAATTACTTTGATATAAAAACCTCACACAAATAGAAAAGATTTCTGTATTTAAAAGCAACATTAGCATAACGTCTACACCTGAGGGAAACATAGTAGGCAATAAAAGGGGCAGCCACAGCAGGTCTTGCGACGTGGGGCAATGGGTCCTGTAAGGCTAAAGATCACCCCAAGACTTCTGCTCGAGCATCAGCCTGTGTGAAATGGAAACGTCTGCCGGGGGAGCGGGGGAAGGGAGGAAGACCCTACCTCCAGATAGAACTCCATAGCTGTCTCAATGTCATCTCGCTGTGCAGCCAGCTGGGCCAAGTTTTTGTAAGTTGAATATTTCAGCATCAAACCAGGATGCTTTAATCCCTCCCTCTCATCCCCAGATGGAACTGCCTGAAAATCAGAAGGAAGTGGAGGTAAATGGCTTGTCTGTAATCAATGATCACCAGATGATAATGCCTCATTTGTGGCTGCCTGAACCTGAAAGATAAAGCAAGCACTGCTGTCAACTGTGGCCATTACTAAGGTAGTGAGGACTCCCCTTTAAAAGCCCCCAAAGGTTCTAAGTTCTGCAAGGAACTTGCAATAGAAACACCTCATCCAACCACCTGCAGCCCTTGAAAGGTAAGAACCCCCTTCCTTGTTCAGATGTTGGGGCAAAGATTAGGAGGAGGACATATTGCAGTCCAACCCCACTGAATGTTGGAAAGAAATTACACCATGGGGCTTGAGATAGTTGGACTACTCACCGGTCCTGCTATCCTGTGGATGGGCCAGTTCTTGCTGGGGGCTGCAGAGAAAAACAACTCCAAATTCCCCCAGCGCACCCCTCTGGAACAAGCAGCTGATTGCACCACTCTGAGCCCCCCTCCTGCTCACGTAACCCAGCAGAGACTGTAAGCAACTTTGCCACCCCCCTGGCACTTCCCAGTGAGAGCACCACACATAAACATACAGCCCCTTTGGGTAAGAAGGTCAGAAAGACTTCCCGAAGCCATGCAGAGCTTGTGTTAAAAAATCGACAGCAGGTTCAAGATTGGCCTACACGGAAAAATAATCTGAAAGGCAACTTTCTTTGGTCTTCCTATGGGATCAATCCCTGAAGTGGTTTTAGCATGAAGATTCGTTCAGAACCAAATCCCCTTCTCCCTCCAAACAAAAGTTTATAGGAGTAAAGCATCACAAGTGTCATATGATAAGCCTTCAAAATCAGGGCTGAAGGCCCTCTGCGGGTAAAAAGCTGCACTCGCCATTGAGGAACTCTGCAGAGGCCCTACCACTGTAGAACCATTCTGGTGGATGGAGGAACTTTGGTCATCCATTCAGGTGCCCTTGCATGAATGGACTGTGCTAGGGGAGGACATCCCCAGGCTATTTAATCTCATCCTCCACCTTCTTTCTGGCTGGGACTACAAAGGGCCTCACAGTCACTTGGAAAGCCAATGAGTTTAACGGCAGTACTGATGTACAGATTAGTTCCTATCTATCCCTTTTATGAATGTCATAGCTAAGTAGCCTCTGAAAGGTGTCCCTTATGTGGGTCATTAGCTTCCTCTTTTCACAGATCATCAATGGTCATAAAGAGATTCTGATCCACCTGAGATTCCAACCCACTAAGATTCTCTATGACATCAGAGCCAAAGACTCCTGCAGCTTCCACCAATCAAGGGCCCCCGTGCAGCATACAAGGGAAAATAGACCCAGAAGCCACCCCGCATCAAGCAGAAGCAAGAAGGACTTCCATTCACTGACTTCTCGCAAGAGACGAGTCTCAAGCAGTTCATGGTAAGCCTTGGCAGAGTCTTCAAAGAGGTCATGCTTCTGAAGGTCCAGCGCTCTGTGGTACAAGGCAAAGGCTTCTGCTTCCTAGAAAGAGAGAGAGAGACACTGCATTTGATTAAACAACCCACTTCTGAAAAAGAGCAAGGCCACCTCAACTCCTAAAAGAAATCTTACGGAGATAATAATTTAAGTAGCTTTGCAAGGCACGCACACGCTCAGAACAACTGCTTCAAATGGTTTATACTCAGAATACACACACGCTTTTGCAAGTCTTGTTTGACCATGAAAAAAAATATGGCTGTTTTGAGTGGAATTGTTTCAGGGTTCCATGCTGCTTCAGATAATGTGACTGGGAATCTGGGTTGGGAACTGGGAACTGCTGTGTACCTTTTGACTTTTCTTCCGCAGACCTCCCCCCATGTTTAGCAAGATAGCAACAGTGCTTCCCCCCCCCCCCCAAAATCACTCTATACAGATAACTTACTTTCTGTGTACGCTGGCTTTTTTTAGTTTTTTTTTACTTTGAGTACAGCTGATAAAGCAAAAAGGTATTTCCTACTGGTTGGCTTGCTAAGTTTCCAGTGTTTATCAGAGTACAATACTTCACTTCTGCCTTTTTCTTTATGGAATTTCAGAGCGTATTTAAAAATGCAATGCAAATTCTTTGTTGTCTGGCTTGCTAAGGAGGGTGGGTGCACATTATTCACGCTCTTTTGCACTACTGATTCAGTCCATTGTGCATGATACAGCAATGCATGTTTGAATTTGTCAGTTTGAGTTGTCTGCTGCAGTTCTGTCCTCTTAGTACTTTAGGTAAAAAGATTAGCTGCTTTGCTGAGCCAGAGGGTGTGCGTAATTTATGATTACTATTTTTTTCTGTGTGCTACTGAGGATGTATATGCTGCCAGCCAGGGAAAAAGGTTTTGTATTTAAATACTAGAGAGGAAGGAAGGAGACAGCTCATCTTCCCCGCTGCCTTCAATGTTAGGTTTAGAGGACCTACACAACTTTCTGTAAAGCATTTTTAAAGAAACCACATTTGTGTTTTTGGAGGGACTGAAATGTATTGTCTGCTATGCTGGCCTTCCTAGAGGAGGTAATTAATTTAAAAGGAGCGTTTGCAAGACTTAGGTTTCTGTGTTCCTTCTGAAAGAAAAAAAGATTCAGTCAGCTCACATCTTTAGCATATCCATAGGGCAAAGGAAGAAGGATATATCTGCATTCAAAGATTTTTCTACATCTGGACTTGCTAAGTGGGATGAACTGCTACCCTATCTATCATTGGGATCCTGGGGTGAACAGGGGAGAACAAGAGGCTTTTCCCACATACCACTGTTTCCTTATGGCTGCCACATTAAAATGTGCAATATTTAAAATATGCAGCTCTGTTTTTGGCAGAACACGGAATCCTTGAAGTGCTTTGGATGTTGTTCTACTGCATACAACCAACAGATTGTAATAGAATATTCCAGGTAGGACATTTTGTTTTGAGGCTGAAACATAACCCATTTTCTGTTTTGTGCATAACTCTTATTTTCACTATTAACCACCAATCTGTTGTACTAACTGTTAATTTGGCCAAAAACCCCAGCTTCAGGATATTGGTGTGAAAGATACATTTGTTGGCTATCAATATACTCAGGAAGGCAACAGACGTAGAGTGACCATCCTTTTTAATAAAGCAATACTGATTAATAATATGCAAACCTATTGTGCTTTATGCAGGATAAATTTTAAATTCTCCAGCTCCAGATAGTAAAAGATAGAAGATGTACAGACAAGATACACTGAGGAGACTCTTCTGGTCAGGGTCCTCAGCTCAAAGGCAACAAACCAGATCCAAGATTTGAACCTGAGTTATATACTTTCTTCAGTATCAGGATCTCAGCTTAGAACTTGAAAAACCTAAATATGTTTTTTCAGGCATAGCAAAAAAATGGCACAATAGCAACTCACAAACCATTCAGAGAGAGGACACCATAAAACTGTGGAAGTTAGATGGGATGATTTACCAGTTAAGTGCCACAAAGGAGAAGTAAAAGCATGCAGCTAGAATCTGGGACAAAAATATACACGTATGAAAAACGACAGGAAAAAAACTAAAATGAGATGAAGGAGAGAGAAGTGAAAGTACACGTCTGCACCCAGGATGCTTAGTGTCAGTAACAATCTGTGAATGAAAGGCAGAAGGTCGAAGAATGGACCAGCAAGAATCCAAATTAAAGCATGGCGGAGAGAGAGAGCTCCCGCATGAACTCATGCAATGAACCGGAGCCCAGCAGCAATCTGGCTAATCGATTCCACCATCAATCTGTTCTTGCCATCAAGAAGTGCTTTTTAGCATTCAGTAAAAATCTAATTTCAACGCTACCCCTTTGATTTGTTTTTTACAGTTGCCTGATGGAACACAATTTTTGTGTGTGGAGAAGAGTAAATCAAAATGGGAGTTGAACACCTGTCTCCTTTGTTACTTACCTTTTTACCATCTCTGCTGTGCAGCTGCTAGACTGACTGCTTCCCTTTTTCTTTTGAAGTTCTTATCATGCCTTGGCAATCTCATCTTAAGGTTCTTCACCTACTTCCTCAACTTTAATAAGCATATTCATTAACTCATTCTAGTTTTTCACTATTTACGTTTCCCTTGCAATTGTTTACTCCATGTTTTTCTTCAAACATTAATATCCAAATCCATACGGCTTGTTGCATCGTACAATCAAGACCACACAGCATGCATTGAAATCACCAACCAACACTCCCCTAGGGTCACCACAAACATTCCTTTTATGAATGGGTACTTTTAACAAACAGCATAACTCCTCCCTTTTTATTATTTATTATTTGTCTGTTTGTCAAATTTGTCACAAATTTCAAGCACCGCTGTAGGTCATTAATAAAACAAACCCATATCATATGAATACGTCACCTCTCATTCATTTTACGCTTCCAACATAATGAAATTAATAACAGGCACCTTTAAAACCATCTCTAGGGAGTCCAATGAACACGCTCAGAGAGTTCTCTTAGCCAAGGGGGAAGAGCAGATGACTGTCTCATCCTATCATGTCTGTCACCAGGCCAAAGCTGTCTGGGTTAAACGAGCCAGTTTATTTTGGCTGTTACCCTCCCCTCTCGAACCCTGGGACATGTTCTCTTTGGATCTTTTTATTGATCTTCCACCATGATCATTTTCACAATAGTGCATTTGTTTACCAATATTTTTCCTTGCAAGGGCCTCCCATTGACTTAGGAGACCACACAACTTTCTGGACCATGTTTTTAGGTACAGGGACTTTGTAAAACATGTGGTCTTGGAAGTAAATGGAGAACCATGTTTTGGAAGACACTCTTCCAGTTACCCCCACCTAGCCTCTAACAGGTAATCAGAGAAGGTGAATCAATTACCAGAGCAATACTTGAGGTCCATAAAAGCAGCTCCTGGCTGACCTCACTTGGAAGCACGGGGAAAATATATCTATTTTATAGGCAGCAATCACTCAAACATTACTGCAACATCGCTGCCGTTTGTCAGGCTCACAGGCAAGAGCTCAGCAGAAATTCCCAGGCGTTCAGCTAGCATGACTCGCTTGGGCTCTCAGACGCACCACACAGCAAGGCTAGGGAAGGGTCTCTGCCGCGCATTAAAGGCGTCCACGAAAACCAGGCGGTTCGCGACCCAGGCAGAGGCGCGCAGCACTTCCACCTGACGTCCACCGCGTTTAGTTCCGCTGTTCTTTCTCCGGGGTCGCCGCCTTTCGGCCCTGCGCTTACCAGCCTAGAAACTGGGGGGCTGGTGGCTACCGGCCCAGCTGGCGCCTCTGCTCTCAACCTGATGCCCGCGAAGGGACGAGCAACGCCGAGCCCGTCCTACGTGGTCCGGCGGCCGCTGACCCCAGGCGCCTCCGGGGAGGCTGCACCCGAGGAAAGGAAGCGGCAAGAGCCGCCCCCCGCCCCCCACAACCGCCAGCAGGCCCCCGCCCAACCCGGGCCGGGGAGCGCGGCGGGTCTGCGAGGCGCCCGGGCCGGGGCGGGCGATGCGGCTACGGGGGCGGAGGAGGGCCCCTCCCGGGCGCCGCAGGAACCGGGCCGGCCGGGGCTGCGGCCGCAGCGGCGACGCCCCGCGGGGTTACCTGCGCCTCCTTGGTCTGCGACTTGTGGCTCTTGAGCGTCCCTTCGGGATCGTCCTCGACGGCCGAGCTGGCGTTGAGCGCGGCGATCCTGATCTGCGGAGAGAGGCAGCGCTCAGCCGTGGCCCGGGCTGGCCCCGAGGACAGCCTGCGCGGAGGCCCCGCCGGGCGTCCGTTCGCACGCCGGCGCGCAGCGGGCCGCCCCCAGCGAGGCTCCGGCGACCCCGGGCGCCGGGCGTGGCCGCGATGTCGGAGGGGCCCCCCGCCACCCGCGGGACACGCACCATGCTGGCCTGGCGAGCCACCGGCGCCGCGCCGCGCCGCGCCCCGGCGGAACGAGCTCGCGGGCAGCAAGGCGGCCGCCTATTGGGCGCCGACTGCCCAATCGGGCTGCGGGGGGCGCGGCCCGGCGACGGAGGCCCGCCCCTTCCGCCTCGGCCGCTCTCGCCGCGCGTCTCGGCTGCCCCGTTCGGCTCTTCGGGCGCGGTCGGGAGGCTCCGGAAACGCGGCTGCGGCGCTCGGATACGCGGGGCGAGAGGCCGGCCGCCCCCCCCGCCCCTGGGCGAGGCGTCCGCGCGTCTCCGTCCTGGGCGCGGCGAGTGACGCGGCCGCCCTTCGCGGTTCCCGGAGGCTCCGGGGCCTGGCTGGGGCGCGGCAGATGCGGCCGAGCCCCGGGGCCCCCCGCCCTAGGAGCCGCCGCCGGTTCTGGGCGGGGCGGCGCCGCCCCGGACGGGCCCGCGCGCGGCTCCTGCTGGAGGGGCAGGCAGCGGTCGCGCCCGGGACGGCCCTTGCCCACCGCGTGCGGTGCGCCAGTCGCGCCCCCTCCCGGACCAGGAGGCTCTCCGGTCGGTCGGTCGGTCGCACCCCGGTCGCCTCCCGGTTGGGCCACCGCGATGCGCTCTGCGCGCCGAGGACGGCGCAGGCAGCACCTCTGCCGCGGGAGCTGCGTTGGGTCCCCGTCTGCTCCGGGACCAGTTCGAGGGGTTGAGCCCTGCGCGGCCTGGGTCGGGCTACCCGAGGGGCCGTCTCGCCCCGTTTCGCCGGCCTGTCCCATCCGGTTAGGCGGGGAGGGCTGTCGCAGACCGTCCCGCGGAGGAGAGCCGCCTGCGCCGCCGCCCCCGCCCGTGGAACGCTCTTCCCCCGAGGCGGCGCGGCGCGGCCCCCGCGCGCCGGCCTCCCGGGAGGGTGAGGCCCGGCTCTGCGGCTTGCGCGGGGAGTCGAGGGGCGAGGAGGGCTGCAGCCGCAGCGGGGGTGGCCCGCCGGTCGGCCGGCCTCGACGACGCTCCCTGAGTCTAATAGCCCCTAGTTAGCATCAGCTTCTTGGGAGGTATTTATTATTCATGTAAGAAAATTTTGTAGTGTATCTTGAATCAATATTTATTCTACTTTAACTAATATTTATTCTTTTTTACTGTAAGCCGCCCGGGGCCGCTCTGCAGTGAGTTGGGTGGTGACAAATTTGAGATACAAGTAAACATAAATAAATTAGATCTCGAGCGAGCCGGCCTCGCGCGCGCGCGATCCTGAGCCTGTGCGCAGCCGCACTGGGCCGCAGCGAAAATTGCCCTCCCCGCCCTCGGTTAGAGCGGATGCCTCCGGGGCCGCAGAGGAGGTGGTGACCCGGGGCGGGCGTGAGCGAGGGAGGGGCGTGGACTGGGGGAAGGCCGGAAGGGAAGAGCGGGCGCGTTGTCGCCTGCCTGTCCGAGAGCGACCCGGGAGGTTTCGCAGGGCGGGGCGTCCGCGGAAGGGCTAGAAGGTAGCGGGCCCAAAAGAGGGACGGGGACCCGGGGTCGGCGAGGGCGAGGGCCTTCGTTGCCGCACGGAGCGCCGCGCGGGGGCAAGGCGGGCTGGGGGGGCGGAGGAGGGGGCGGGGGCCGCTCTGGGGGCGGGCCCCTCCGGGCCCCGCCCCTCCAGCACCAGGAGTCGCCCGGACGAGATGCCCTTCGTGGAGCTGGAGACCAACCTGCCGGCGGCGCGGCTGCCCCGCGACCTCCCGGCCCGACTGAGCGCCGCCGCCGCGGACATCCTGGGCAAGCCGGAGGAGGTGAGCGCCGGGGGGGGGGGCGCGCTGGTCCGCGGCGCGCCCATCGGGCTGACCTCGCCCGCCTCGCCCGCAGAGAGTCTCCGCGACGGTGAGGAGCGACCTGGCGCTGGTGGTGGGCGGCTCGGCGGCGCCCGGCGCCCTGCTGGCCGTCTCCGCCGTGGGCGCGGTGGGCTCCGCCGAGCAGAACCGGGCGCACAGCGCGCGCTTCTTCGAGTTCCTGGGCCGCGAGCTGGGCCTGGGCGCCGACAGGTGAGCGGGGCGGCCGGGGCGGGCTGGGGGGCCGGGGCGGGCCGGGCTTCGGCCTCGGCGCCTGAGGTCTCCGCTCTCCCGCAGGATCCTCATCCGCTTCCACCCGCTGGAGCCGTGGCAGGTCGGCAAGAAGGGGACGGTGATGGCCTTCCTGTGAGAGGCGCCGCGGACGCGGACGCGCCTCCCTGGGCCGGGCAGCCCTCTCCGCCCGGCCTCCCTGGCAATAAAGCGCTCGCGGCCCATCCCGACTCCGCGTCTTCCTCCGGGGGGCGGCTTTCGGGCAGGGAGACGTTGGGCAGGCCGGGGGAGCGCCGGCTGCGCCAGGGCTCCCTCCGGGTCTCCCGAAGAGCAGGGGCCGCGCCGCCTCTCGACGGCCGCTCGTGCGGCACGGGCCGGGCTTGCTGCGCTGGAAAGAAACGGCCCGGGGCGGGGCGGGGCGGCGCTCAGCCCCCGCCCGCCCGCGAGTCTGGACAGCATCGGAGCTTCTCCAGAGGATCCCCGCAGCGGTCGCTCCGGACGTTGCCGGCTCCAGCCCAGCCGTGGCTCCGAGCGTGCCCGTGCCGGACGACGCACAATAGGTGCCACGCATTACTCGGTGCACGGAGGAAAAGGCAGACACGGAAATAAGGCTGCTGCTGCCGGGAAGGGGGTTGGAAAGAATCTCTGGAGCGCAGCTGGGTTTCCCTGCCGCCTCTAGAAAGGTAAACGGGTCTGTCCCTTGCCCTCTACACACTGTGGTGATCGGCACAGCCGTCTTTCCGTTTTCCAGAGCCTTCGCTACTGTTGTGTCATTTTTAAAAGGAACATCCTTGCTTCTGGTTGTTCAGCCACAATTCATCAGTGTGACAACTGTTACGAATTTCTGATGACCCTGGGGTCATCCAGCAGCGTCACGTTCTGTAGGTTGATGGGAGGTGGATAAGCTCTCTGTTCTTGAGGTGCCAATATTGTTCCCAACTTCCGAAAGGAGAGGGAGAAGCAGCTAGGGGACCATAGGCAAGTTAGCGTGGGACTGAGACCTGAGAAGACGAAGCGACCAGTGTGTGAAAACAATGCAGTGATTCGTAGAGATCAGCATGGACTTGTCAGCTTTGTCCTGGGGAGGGGGGGGGACGAGTCTATTACACCCCCTCGGTCCCACAATATTGCTCTTTCTTCATTCTCAGCCAAGAGAGCCTTAAGATGTTGTTGGCTGCATCCTCACAAAGGCAGTATTTCTCCCACTATTCAGACACCCAGGACAGCCACAAGATGTGTCAAATTTGCTGCCTGCTAACCTGGAGGCCAGTTCAGTTGACCTGTTACAGGTATGATTAAGAGTGAGGTATGATTAAGAGCGTCCCGCACAGCCCTCCCCCCCCCGGCCCTTGCCCTCTCCACTACCTTTGGCTCCTGAGCTCCCTTCCTAATGCCTTCTCTGTTCCCCCCTTTGGACAACAGCTTCTCTCCAGGTTTCCAACAAGGAAGAGGAGAGCGGAGCTCCACTCTTCCATCTGGGAAAAAAGTGTGTGTGTGTGAATCCTCTTTAACAAATCAGTTTTATTTATTATGGATTTTAGCCATCAAAAATCCCCTTCAACAATATCTTGAAGTCTATAGTTAGCAGCAGTTCTTTTTCCTCTCTGTGTCCAGTATGTAAAGAGGGCTGAGCTTGCTTTTGTTGCTTATTTGCCAATTTCAGTACCAAGAGATCAACTACAATTGATTACATGCACCATTAAGTTGGTGTCAACTCGTGGCAACCCTGAGTGAGAACCTTGGCTTGATCTGTTCGATGATCCTTTGTTTGCTTTCTTGGGTACATGTGGTCTTCTCAGGAGTCTTCAACACCAAAGTTCAAAAGCATCAACATACTTTCTATCCTGCTTCTTCAAAGCCCAGCTTTCGCTTCCATAGAGTATCACAAGAAAAACCATTACTTGTACCATTCTGATCTTTATAAGTATAGACACATCATGGCATCTGAATATCTTTTCCTTACTTTAGTTTACTTGATGGACCGCCTATCTCCCATAGCGACTGCCTGGCCAATTCGATCCTGCAGGGTTGGCACATTCCAGGTTCCTTCAATTAAACAATGTCATCTCTCAGGACCCCAGAAGCAGTGATTGCCTTCTGGAACGAGGTTCCCCCCAAAATCCGGATGGCCCCCACTATGTTGTTTAGAAGAGTTGTGAAGATCTGGCTCTTCACCCAGGCCATCGATGAGGGGGAATGTGACCCCTCACTACATCACACATGCCATCTTTTTTTCTTTATTTTTTATATTTTATTGTAATTTCTTTGATTCGTTGTTGAGAGTTGGGTGGCACAAGTTTAAATAATAACAACAATACAAATCAAGTCCAGCGAGAAGAGGATATCTGAAAAGAATGCACCAGTTCTGGAAAGAACATCAGAATCAAAAATAACGGAACAGGCTAGCAGATCAAGGTCGATTTACAATACAAAAAGAAAAAAGTATTCACAGAAGTAGAATTGGAAGAATTGCAAAGGTCTATCCAAGGCAAAGAAACAAGCCTTGCCAGAAGTGGCTGAGGCTGTAGAGGCAAACCAGGGGGAGTCAGCAGCAGAGGTGGCTATTGAGTTGTTTTCATTCCCAAACCACGCACCCTCTCTTCTGCCTTCTCAGAAAGAACAAAGCCCTCTAACTAAAAAACAAGAGAAATTGAAACACAGTAAATGAGCATCTAGAATAGCACAAAAAAGAACAGAATAAGGTTGCCTGCATTGAAGCTTGTTACAAAGAAACAGCTAGTACAAGTATTAAAAGATGCCAATACCGTAATATCCAATATAAGCACCAGCTCACTGCAAGAAACAAACCAACTAATGTACAGCACAATGCAGTTATAACTGAATACCTTGGATGCAAAATCAACAAGAAAAAAAACCAAACAGTGCACCACCCAAATGGAAGATCAGGTTGGAAAATAAGATTGGCATGCTAAGATCAGATGCAAGCAAGCTAGAACAGATGAAAGAAAAGAAGCTGAAGAGCAAGAAGACCAAAGATACCTGATCAGGAAATATCACCTAGAAACAAGGAAGATCAAAGAAGCACTGGAAATGATAAAGCAACAAATAACAGCCATAGCCAAAAAGATCAGCAGATACGAAGCTCAAATTGCACACTATAGGCAGAATCTCCAATTTCTGCGGCTTTGCAGTCCGCATCAGGGTGGGCCACTCATGGGGTCTCGACAGGCGAGAGTGAAGACAAACACGCAGGTTTTCCTCGAGGTGAGTGAGCCCAGAGCGTGTTCTGAACTACTCTTTTATTGGGTATTACAAGTCAGGAAGCAGGTTGTGGGGGCAGGTTGTGGGGGCATATAGCCTTTTATAGTCATGCAACAGCTTTAAGCAACACTATTGGTTTATTCTATGTTTCCTGTATAGCCTGTCATGGTTATACGTTTCCCTACTTGCTTACGTGGCATCAGGTATTTCTCAAGCAGTGATCGCCTTATCGTGCTTTTAGGTGCTTTTATTATCTGGTGCCTTCCCTCATCCTAGGTTTCTGGTTCGTGTGTCGGCCACTGGCCTGGCCACACTGCAGAAGCCTGAATCAAGTTTCTGATAAGCAAGCATTTTATTCCAACATCTCCTCCGTTTTTGTTTTAAAAGTAAAACTGGTGGATTCCAACTCTTCGTCAGAGTCTAATATGCGGAGGGATGCTTTTTCCATATTTTCTCCAGACCGTATTGGTTGGTAATGGTGGCGTTCCAGTACCATATTTTCCAAGGCACCTATTTTAGTTTCCACAAATTTTGTTAGGCGAGATAAAATGCAGGGGCCTAATGTACATGCAAGGAGTAGCAATATCAGTGGTCCTGCTATGGTACCTATCAGGGTGGTCAACCATGGGGAAAAGTTGAACCAGGATTGAGACCATCCTTGCTGACCCTCCCTCTCCTTTTTACGTTTATCCAGGCCCTCCCTGAGTTTGGTCATGGAGTCCTGCACTATGCCAGAGTGATCTGCATAGAAGCAACATTCTTCTCTTAAAGCCACACATACCCCCCCTCTTTTAGAAAAAGTAAATCAAGGCCTCTTCTGTTCTGCAAGACCACTTCTGAGAGGGAGGTTAGGGATTTTTGTAAGTGAGAGATCGAAGTTTCTATTCTCTCTAAGTCTTCATCGATGGCTGCCCTAAGGTGGTGATATTGGACATACTGATTTGCAAAGGATGCTATCCCAGTTCCTGCTCCTGTTAGGCCAAGTCCTACCAAGAGAGCTACTGTGAGGGTGGAAATGGGTTCACGCTTGTGTCTTATGAGTTCTGACCCTGAGTAAGTGTTGTAAACTTCTTCTTCTGTGTGGTAGTATATGCGTGGCATGACCTGGACAAGGATGCAAAAACCTTTGGTGCTTATTACATGACCATGGGCACAGGCCGTGAGGCCTGTAGAGCAAGCCCACCATCCATCTGTGGGTGGTATGTAAAAGAGTGTTGTATCAACCTCACTATGTGTTGTGTTGCAGTATTGTTTATACTGTGTGGGTACCTGTCCAAGGCAGGTTCCCTTGCCTGAGATTGACTGCAATGTTTGTGAGCCATGTTTCCATCTGCATGCCTTGTCATTCGAGGAAGTGTTGTATGGAGAAACAAGCCCTACAGCCTCATAATATGGGGGTCGAACATCGTAGCAAAACCAGCAGGCTGTAGTAAGGTTGGGATTGGTGTCATTGACCATGTGATAGGTGGCTGTGACGATGTCCCAAAGGGGGTTCCCAGGGCGGCTCCGTGAAGGGGAAAAAGAATAACCGATGGAAGTAGGTGAACTTTTCCCGGGAGTGGGGGTGGGTTGTGGGGGTGGCTCCCTGCGGTTGGCTGGTATTGTCTTGGGGCCCACCGGTACCGGGGGTTCTATGGGGGTTTGTGTTAGGCGTATAGTAAAAATATTCCCTGGCTCCCCGGTTTTATCATGAACTCGGCCTCCCCAAGTGACCCCTGACTGCCACCCCGTGTGTCGTTTTCCCTCAGCGGTGAAAGAGATTTTAACCGGATTACAATTAACATATGTTCCAAATTGGTTTTGCTCACATCGTACGTTCTCACCAGTCCGTCTGAGTGTAATAAGATCACCTCTGAAAGGGGGGTTCCATGTTATTTCTCCCGTGGAGACGCAGCTCCAGTCCGCACAAAAATAATCGTTTTCCCCACCACACTTCTTCCGGTATGTTGTTGCCCTGACATGGCCGGGGCAGACATAAAGGGGCCATCTCTTGATCCATCTGTGGCTAACCATACCCGGTCTGTTGGGAGAAGTGGTGGTGTCCATCATCACTCCAAAGTCAAAGTACAGGTCAGGAAACCAGGACCCCGGCACCGCCATAGATGAAGTGGAGTTCAGGATGTCTGCATGTGCGTCCAATACCGCCCACGTTAGGTTCTGGGGTTGATGGGGATTGTGCTGCGCATAGTTAGGTGCGCAGAGGGCAACGCTCAGTAGCTGAAGGGCAACCGGGAACCACAGTATTCTTCCCAATTGAGGCAGATGTGACATTTTGATTGAGGCCCTTCCCTTGGTCTACCTTCTGTTGTCCCTGCTGTCCTCTTCCTCGGCCGTACGTTGAGGGTCAGCTTCCGGAGTGACACCAGTAAGGCCTCTTATGTGGGGAGGAGGAGGGACGTCTTGGGCGTCCGGCGAAAGCGGGAGATGACAAGGACGGACGCAGCGACCAGGGACCCACAGAACCTTATCGGGAAGCTGAATGGCCGCGTAACCTCGACCCCAGGTGATGAGTTGCGCAGGCCCTCTCCAGGCGGGGTCTGGCAGGCAACGATAGTAGACAAGTGGTCGTTGGTGGTCAGCAGCAGGTTGTGAGGCAAAGTGACGACAAGCAGCAGAAGTGGCAGGTAGTCCGGTCAAGTTGAGAAAGTTAAGAGTATAGAGGCAAAGGTTGAGAATGTCTTGCACCGCTGGGAGGCTAGGGGCCCTTTCCCCTTGGTTTCTATATATCTGTCAAGAGCATGTTTTAAGGTCTGATTTGCTCTTTCAATTATGGCTTGACCTTTGCTGTTGTATGGTATGCCGAATTTGTGTGTGATTCCCCATTTCTGGCAAAAGGCGGCAAAAGCACTGCCTGTATAGCCAGGCCCATTGTCTGTTTTAAGTTCTTTTGGGCGTCCCAGCGTTGCAAAGGTTCGAATACAATGATTAATAATGTGTTTAGAGGCTTCGCCCCTTTGAGGGGTGGCCATGATGAACCCCGAGTAAGTGTCAATGGAAACGTGTAAGTACTTCCATGGGGAAAAAGAAGCATATTGGGTAACATCCATTTGCCAAATTTGGTTGCACTCTGTCCCCCTGGGGTTAACTCCCATGGGCACAGAGTGCGCTTGTTTGCTACAGGTGGGGCATTGCTGTAAAATTGCAGTGGCCTCTGTAGCAGAAATTTTGAACTGCTGAATGAGCGCCTTTTTATTCTGGTGGAAATAGGAATGACTTTCCCACGGAGTGGGTGAGGAAAAGGCAAAAATGAGTGGGGAGGAGGATGCAGCCGCGGCCGCAGCGTCGGCCACGCTATTTCCTTCCTGGAGGATACCAGGGAACGGTTGGTGGCTACGAATGTGTGCAACATGGAAAAAATGAGTCCTTTTAGAAATGAGGTGTTGTAAGGACAGAAACAAAGATAGAAGAGTTGGTTCGATAGAGGGGGATAAATAGGCTTGATAAATGGAGGAAATAATTTGGGAAACATAAAAACTGTCGAGAATAAGGTTAAAAGATTGATGAGGAAAGGCCTCAAAAGCAAGGATGGAAGCATAAAGCTCTGCCCGTTGGGCGGAGGATTGTGGAGGGGTGGTTTTTGTGTGCCATTGGCCGTCAATCTGCCAAGCGCAGGCGCCAGATTTTTTGCTGCCGTCGGCGAAGACAGTGACTGCATCATGAATGGGGAAAGGAGACATAGGAGTTTGCCAAATAAAGGGAGTGGTTCTGAGAAGTTGTACCCGAGGGTCTGGTGGTGGATGGCAAGAGACAGTGCCAGGCCAGTCAGCGAGGGCAAACTGAAGGTGGTCGCTGACCGCTAGCAGTGACTCCCATGTGGAGAGAGAGCAAGGAACATAAATGACAGAGGGTTCAACACCAGCTAGGGCCTTAGACCGCAGCCGACCTTTGGTAATAAGGGAAGCAAATTGAGCGGGTTTAGTAGTAAGCGTTGCACGAGGCGTGTGAGACAGGTGGATCCATTCAAGGATTAGCAATGAAGGTGTCACCTGAACCACCGCACCTGTTGGCAGTGTCAGCGTGTTCAGTAGGAGCAAAGAGAAAGGCAAGTTGTCTTTCATGCGATCCACCCATTTGGTACGTAGGGCCTGATTAATTAATTTTACAGCGTCCAATTGTTCCTTTTGCAAAGGGATGACATCTGCAGGTTGCTTTCCTTTAGTTAGTGCCGTGAATAAGGGAGAAAGTTGAATGGTGGAAAGACCTATATAGGGGCGGATCCAGTTGATGGATCCCAAATATTGCTGTAATTGTAGCAAGGTAGGCGCAGGTGGCAATTGAATGTTCGGCAAACAGGGGTTAGCGTGTGATTCAAGCACCTTGTGTCCCAAATAATGAAAAGGTGATGAAAGTTGTACTTTGTCTGGTGCAATATGTAATCCTCCTTGTTGCAATATGTGTTGTAGGTGAGGCAATGTTTTTAAGACAGTACCTTTGGGTCCTGGTGCAGCAACCAGAATGTCATCCATGTAATGATAAACTAAAAATGACGAATATTTATCCCTATAGGGTTGTAAAACCTGCGATACAAAGTATTGACACATGGTGGGGCTGTTCAGCATTCCCTGTGGCAAAACTTTCCATTGATAGCGAGAAGTTGGTTGAGAATTATTGAGCGCAGGTACAGTAAAGGCAAAGATATGTTTATCTTTAGGATGCAAGGGTATAGAGAAAAAGCAATCTTTAAGATCAATGATCATCATATCGTAACTTTGAGGAATCAAATTTGGATTTGGGAGGCCACATTGCAGCGCCCCCATTGGTTTGATAATTGCATTCACCGCCCTAAGGTCATGAAGAAATCTCCATTTACCGGATTTCTTTTTAATTACAAAGACTGGAGTGTTATAAGGGCTTAAAGAGGGCTCAAGGTGCCCATTGTCCAATTGTTCATTGACCAATTGTTTTAATACAGTGAGTTTTTCCACTGTGAGCGGCCATTGATCTATCCAGACTGGAGTTTGAGATTGCAATTCCAGCCGCAAAACAGCTGAAACAGCCATTATTGCAAAATAAGCTTGGTTTGGAATTGGGACATCAAATCTCGTCCCCACAAGTTAGTATGTAAAGGTAAAACTACAGGCTTAATGAAAGCGGTAACAGGGCTTGTGGCTGACGTGACTGAGATCCAATTGCAGCTGATCTGAGCCGTCTGGATCCCTCCTACCCCTCTGACGGATGGGGCAGGGTCAGTAGGCCAATCGGCAGGCCATTCAGCTGAGCAGATGACCGAGACGTCGGCACCGGTATCTAGAAGACCGGAAAAAGAACGTCCATTGAGTTTAAACTTGGCTACTGGCCTTTTGGAGTTGACGTTTTGCTCTATAGTCATACAGTCAGAAAAAGTCTCAAGGGGGATCATTGTCGCCACCACATCTCCCTGTTTGATGGTTACCGGAGAATTAACCATAATTGCCAAGGCAAAATCAGAAAAGGAGTCAGCACTGCGCAAAAAGGGGGCAGCTATGACTCCTTGAGCGGTAAGGTCCAAGTTAGGGAAAACAAGCACTGGCATTTCGGGGTGCAATGTCAAAGGCAAGCGAGGCGATATAAAAAGATGATAAACATGAGCGGGTAAAGAATAGGTCACGGTCTCGTCCGCAGTCATCTCTACAGAGTGAGGGGACGGGTCCTCATTGGGTAATTCAGCCTTGGGGGTGGGGCTGGCTGCATGCCCCACAATCAGTTTCCCGAATTCTGCTGACTTTGATTAAAGGACCTGCATTGGTTGGCCCAATGAAATCCTTTTGCATTTTGGACAAACGGTCTTAGGCTTGACTGCCTGTTGGGAGGAACTGCGATGTGCGCCACCTCCTGGTGCCCTGCACTGAGATTTGAAATGACCAGGTTTCCCGCAATTGAAGCAATTTCCGGCAGGGCGTGACACAGGAAGTGCGTCTTGTGGCGCGAGGGAGGAAGAAGAAGGCGGAAGCAAGGTTGTGGTAATGGCGGAGGCCAGCGCAGCCATTTTGTGGCTGGTGGTTCCGACAATACGACATGCTTGGAGAAAATCAGCCAGGGTGATGCCAGGTTTGTTAGCTATGGGCTGGAGCACCTTTTGACAGTCCGAATTAGCATTTTCATAAGCCAATTTCATACACAGTTCACCTCTAGCATCTACGTTGTCAATTTGGCGTTCTAATGCAACTTGAAGGCGACTAATAAAGGAAAAATAGTCTTCTGTAGGCGATTGAATTATTTTAGAAAAGGTTTGCAAAGGTTTGCCCTGATTGTCATCAACCTTTCGTAAGGCTGCTAAGGCACAATTTTTAATAATAGGAAAAGCAGCTCTATCGGAGTTTTGCTGTTGTGCAATAGTGCTGACGGTGCCAGTCCCCAGGACATCGTCAGCAGTAACATTTTGAGGGAGTCCAGCATTTATGGCAACGGCAGCCTGTTTGCCGTACTCCGAATTCCAAATTACATATTGAGCAGGGGTTAAAATCATGCCAAAAAGCGACTGCCAATCTGCAAGCAGCATTTCCACAGCAGCAGTAGAAAGCGAAGTAAGCAAGCCCATAACATAACGCGACTGCAGGCCATAATCTCTAACAGCACTTTTAATCTCTTTGATTTGTTTGTAATCTATGTGCGTATGCACCGGCTGGCCGGGAGCGCCCGCAGCAGCTCCGGCGGGCACCACCCAGGTCACCGGAAACATTGCACACGCTTCAAGATCCTCAGCAGAGAGTTGACCTGACTGCTGAGCAGTCTGCATAGCTCTGATTATGTGACCCCCCCTTTGAGGTTTTATAGTAAGGGGGGGACTTGGAGCCATGGGAGCCGTGGGACCATTGGCTGGATCAAGGCACCCAGAACCTGCTGACATGGGAAGTAAAGTGGCCGGAGAATTTTTAACAGAATCATACGGGGGTGGTATGGGTTCTGCCGGCATTTGGTTTTCGAATTTATGGTGAATCATTAAGCATTCCATGACCACACGCCATGAGGTCAGAATTTGGACCGGGGCCCTAGGGGCCGCGTGGAAGTATTCCCCCAATTTTGTCCATGTGGATATTTTCAGTGACCCTTTTTCAGGGTATGATGGACATTGTTGCCAAATGTAAGACAAAAGGCCAATTAATTCTTTGTTTTTCAAACGGGGGAGGGTTTTGCCTCCGTTTGAAGAAATTTTAGAGGAAGATTCGGTTAATTCCCTCAATTCCTTCAGATGCGCTGTCTGTAGTTGAGAGAATTTTCCGCCCATACTTACGAATATCCAGCCGTGTTTCAGACGGGACGAGTGCACAGCTCCCCTCGAGCGAATAAGTAAGGACGGTCCGAGACGCACCTCGTGAAATCACGCGATCACGTCGGGGTCACCACAATGCGGCTTTGCAGTCCGCATCAGGGTGGGCCACTCATGGGGTCTCGACAGGCGAGAGTGAAGACAAACACGCAGGTTTTCCTCGAGGTGAGTGAGCCCAGAGCGTGTTCTGAACTACTCTTTTATTGGGTATTACAAGTCAGGAAGCAGGTTGTGGGGGCAGGTTGTGGGGGCATATAGCCTTTTATAGTCATGCAACAGCTTTAAGCAACACTATTGGTTTATTCTATGTTTCCTGTATAGCCTGTCATGGTTATACGTTTCCCTACTTGCTTACGTGGCATCAGGTATTTCTCAAGCAGTGATCGCCTTATCGTGCTTTTAGGTGCTTTTATTATCTGGTGCCTTCCCTCATCCTAGGTTTCTGGTTCGTGTGTCGGCCACTGGCCTGGCCACACTGCAGAAGCCTGAATCAAGTTTCTGATAAGCAAGCATTTTATTCCAACAAATTTCAGTCAAATCAGAAACGTTTCTACCAATCCATCAATGGAGAGATTGCAATGAACCAGTCAACACCTGACAAAGAAGAAACAGTGCAGCTCTGAGCGCAGCCATGGGACAACCCAAAGAAATGCAACAAGAATGCAGCTTGGATAAAGGGAGTGGATAAGAATAAAAAAGAAGCTGAAATGAAAGAACTTGTAATAACAGCAGAAATGGTGGAGAAAAGACCAAGGAAGATCAAGAATTGGTCAGCACTATGTGAAGATGAACTGCATGGTTTTTGGTTGAAACATCTGCACCCATTCCTTGCCAAGCAGTTTAACAACATAGTGCAAGGAGCTGAAATTGAAGATTGGTTAACATCTGGCAAAACCTACCTGATAGTGAAAGATCCAACAAAAGGGGCGGCACCAGGCAACTACAGGCCAATTACCTGCTTGCCAACTTTCAAATTGCTGACTGGTGTGGTAGCTGATGCAGTCCAACAGGATCTAGCTGAAACCAAGCTCTTTCCATCTGAGCAGAAAGGAAACTGCCCAAGCAGCAGAGGAACAAAAGATCAGCTCCTAATTGACAAGATGATTTTGGAAAACTGCAAGAGAAGGAAGACCAACTTGAATGTAGCTTGGATTGATTACAAGAAGATGTTCAACTCCCTGCCACATGACTGGATAATCAAGTGCCTAGAAATGACAAGCGTCAGTAGAAACATCAGAAGCTTTGTGCAAAGATCAATGGCAGAGTGGAAGACACAGTTCCTGGTCAATGGTGACAGACTGGGAGAGGTCAATAAGAGAGGAATCTTTCAAAGAGACTCACTCTCACCACTACTATTTGTCATTGCATTGATTCCTCTGTCAACAATACTGAACAGGTCAGACCATGGCTATCAAACATCAAAAACATCTGCCAGGCTATCCTACCTTCTTCACGTGGATGATCTGAATCTGTATGGAAAAAGACCATCTGAAATAGAATTGCTGCTCAACACTGTCTAATATACAGCCAAGATATTGCAATGGAGTTTGGACTGGACAAATGTGCCACCCTTACCATCAACAGGGGGAAAATAGTGAATACTGAAGGAATCAAGATGCACTATAGAAATAACATCAAGCGTCTGGATGAAGAAAATCACTACAAATACCTGGGCATCCTTCAAGCTGACAACATCAAACACATTGAAGCCAAGAAGAAGGTTAGCAGTAAATACATCATGAGAGTGAAGAAGTCCAAACTCAGTGGAGGAAATAACGTCAAGGCAATTACGACCTGGGCAATTCCAGTCATTCGATACACAGCTGGAATAGTGGACTGGACTCAAGCTGAACTAAAACCCTGGATAGGAAGACCAGAAAAATAATGACAATGAATCATGCCCTTCCTCCACGCAGCAGACTCTACTTACCAAGGAGCGTAGGTGGGCGTGGAATGTTGCAAGTACACCAGACAGTTGAAAAAGAAAAAAGGGCATTAGGAGCATATCCGAAGGGCAGTGAAGAAGATGCACTGAAGCTAGTACACCATGAAGGTTTACTAAATACCAAAGAAACCAAACTGGCCTATAAGAAAGACCAAATGAAGAACAGAAAAGAGATGCGGCAAGGCAAAGTATTACATAGCCAGTACACAAAAAAACTAGCAGGCAAAGCAGGTAACAAGAAGATCTGGCAATGGCTAAGAGCAGGAAAATTGAAGAAAGAGACAGGGGCTAATTCTGGCTGCACAAGACCAAGCCTTAAGAACAAATGCATACAAAGCCAGAATTGAGGAGACAGCAACAGACAGCAAATGCCGTCTCTGCAAAGGAGCTGAAGAAACAGTGGACTACCCAGTCAGCTGCTGCAAGAAGATTGCACAGTCTGATTACAAACAATGGTATGATAAGGTAGCAACAATGGTGCAATGGAATATCTCCAAGAAATACCACTTGCCTGCAAGCAAGACCACAACACAGACAAAGTAATAGAAAATGAAGAAGCTGTGGGACTTTAGAATTCAAACAGACAAGCACCTGCCACACAACACCCCAGACTTAACAGCTGTTGATAAGAAAGACAAAAAGGTCTGGATAGTGGACACTGCAATACCTGGAGACAGCAGAATAGGAGAGACAGAATTGGGGAAAATCACAAAATACAAAGACCTTCAAATAGAAGTAAAAGGTAGAAAATAGAAGTAGTGGCAAAAGAAAGCAAAGAGTTATAGGCACCTTAGTTGCAGTCCCACAACATCTGGAGCACCGCTTGAAGACCATCGGCATTGACAAAATCACCATCAGTCAATTGCAAAAGGCAGCTTTACTTGGAACAGCTTATGTCCTGCGACGATACCTTTAACACCATCGAACAACACATCTACCTATCCCAGATCCTTGGGAAGGACTCGATAGGTAGATAAAAATGCCAAATCCAGTCTAAACATCTGGCTGTGTGACCAACAATAATAATACACTCTACGCTTGCTGACAAACTCTCCCAGAAGCTTCATATAAATGTTCAGTAAGGTAGGGGAAAGGACTGAGTCCTGAGGCACCCCATAAGAGACTACCCAAAGGCCAGTCCTCTTCCCCCAAATTGGACCTGCCTGCTCAGTCTTATGAGCTGCTTTGATTCTGAGGCTGAAGAGGAGAACCTAGCAGATTCTCAGCCTGTAGTTGGAGAGCCAGTCAGCTGCCAGGAACAACTCTCACCAGCACAGGTGACTCCCAATCCAGAAAGCAAGGAATGAAATGTTGATAATGGGAGAGTGCCAAGCCCCCAAACATGCTGTCATCCAATGAGTCAGTCTCTCTTCCTCCCTCTGAAGATGCCAGCTGCTGGTGAAATGTCTGAAAATCTGCTGTCTAGACCACAGTCATGAAATCCTGAAGCTCAACAGAGTGCCCAACAGATACTGACCGTGAAGCCTACACCAGCATATTTAGATATTCCTTCTTCATTATTATGAGTCAGTGCATTGCATGGCTGCACTTAACTGGTGGGCAATACAAAGTTGGCTTGCAAGGCAGTCTCTAAGTTAGAGAATCCAGCTTATATAGAATGGGACAATCCTGTGCATTGGCAGTAATGGCAGCAAAGTGTATGTGCTCCTTCATTTTTACTGTGTCAACAGATCATGCCCCAGCAGCCTGTCAGGATCTGCGTAAGCTAGAAATCAAAGCATAGTTAAAATGTAGAATAGTGATGCATAGTTGACAGGGTTAAATGTTAGAGTTGTTAATTGTAGGCCCGCTTGCTTGTTCCTGCCATAAAAGTCAGGAGAGAAGAGGAATTAAAACATTTAGAGCCAGGTGCCGTTATTTTGGTTAAAGGCGCCAACAAGGTCAAGCAGCCGTGAGTCCAGGAGAAAGGCGCGGAGAATTTCAAGCGGGAAAAGTAGAATAGAGGGGGGGGGGGGGGGAAGGGGTTAAAAGGAAAGCTTCAGGCTGGGGAAAATTAGACTCAACAATCTATGGATGCTGTATGCTGCTTCTCAAATAAAGAAATCTTTGATGGAACCAAATAGAGTCCAGAGGATTTACTGAACTTGGGAACTGAGTGTGCAGACTCTGACACAGCCCTCTTTACAGTGAACTCGCTATAGAAGTGCTGTTGTGGGTATATGTGGAACAGTTTGTTGGTAAAATCACTCAGGTCTTCTGTTCTTACCTTGGGCAGCTCAAGTCAGTAGCAGTGGGGGAGAAGTCAGCTTGGTAGCCACTGTCTCATGGGGTAAAACAGGGGTTGGTTCCCTCCCTACTGTTTAGTATCCATATGTAGGTGTTGGGAGGAATTATCTGGGAGTTTAAGGTACATTACCGTAACCGTGCTAATAATACAGAGTTTTTAAACTCTCACTCCGGGCCCAGCTGGAGATGCCATCAGCCTTATCTGGCGTCTGAAGGCCTTTGGGATCTGGATGGGATGAAACAAGCTAAAACTGAAGACACGTAAGGTGGAGTTGCTGTATGTTCATTACACACAGTTCCAGTGGTGTCTCTCAAGGGGGTGGCCTGAGGGAGCAGTTCCATGACCTGAGGAACCTCCTGGACTCATAGCCACTGCTGTGTGAACAAGTGGAAGTCAGAAGGCCTTTGTCCAGTCCAGCTAATGTGAGGGTTGCAGCCCTTCCTGGAGCAAGAGAACCTAAATACAGTGACTAATGTCCTTAGCACTGCTTGCTTGGACTTGGCAATGCGCTCTACATAGGGCTACATTTAAAAACCACTCAGAAATTGCAACTGGTTCAAAATGCAGTAGTCCATCTATTGACTCGTACTCACGGCCATGACCATATTACTTCTATGTTGTGAACTTTGCATTGGTCACTGACAGGTTTCCTGATACAAGCCAAAATACTAATTTTAAATAATAAAGCCCTAGATGTCTTGGCACCAAGGTTATTGCAGGACCATCTACTCCAACCTGAGTTGGTCCATCCAATGTGATAATACAAGGAAAAGCTGCTGCTGGTAACCCATTTTTGTGAAGTGAAGGTAGCCAAGGCCAGAAAACAGGTTTTTTGCCATGCCCCCAATTCTTTGAAATAGCCTCCCCCCAGTAGTGAAATAGCCTCCCATCCTTTCAATGCTGACTTTTTGGATAGCCTTCAGAGATTAACTCTTCATGATCTGCATTTGTGTTTTTGTAACTTGTATTTTGTCATTGGCATTATTACTATCAATTTTACTAATTATTAGATTAGGTTTATGTTGCATTGGGTTGAGTGGGTTTGACTTACTGTTGTGGACATTTTATTAATTTATTATTGTGGATATTTTATTTTTAACATATGTCTTCATTGTAAGTCACTAGGAAACTGGAGGGATTCAGGAACATGCTAATAATAATATACTATAAAAATAGTACACAGGTAGTCCTCGCCTAATGACTATTCGTTCAGTGACCATTCGAACTTACAGCGGTGCTTCCCCCACCTGCCTCTCCCCTCCCCCATCTCTGCCCTTTTGGCCTCCCTGCACAGCGTCACTCCTCGGCGGTGACACTGAGGCTGAATTAGAGGCCCAGGGCCTTCAGCAGTCTCAGCCAGCTGCCACCAACCCTGGGCCTCTACTTCAGCCCCAGTACCACCTGCACTGCCACCAAGGAGTGCTGCCTCAAGCTCCATGCTGTGGCCAGCCACCAAGCGCCAAATGGAGGACCCAGCCACTCTCACCGCCCTGTGCTCCACAAACCCTGACATGCCCAGCTGACCTTCACCGTCTTCCTCACGCTGCTGATGAGGTGTGCCTGGCCTGGCCCTATGCGAGGCAGCTGCTGGCTGTGCCAGGCCTTCTTCCCAAGGCTGCCTGCGCCATTCTCCAAATTGCGTGCACTTTGAAGCATTGCACTGAAGCAATGCTTCAGAAGGCCTCAAATGCTTTCTGAAGGCTTTCCAAAGCATTGCAAGAATGGCACGCACTGTTTGGAGAACAGTGGGTGCAGCCATCTGGCAACGTTTCAGAAGGCCTTCAGAAGGATCACAAGAAAGGCATGCGCTATTTGAAGAATGGCACACATGGCCTCAGGAAGGAGGCCTGGCAGAGCCAGCAGCTGCCTCGCACAGGGTCACTCCTGGTGTGCCTCAGCAGCAGCAGGCGAAAGATGGCTAAGGTCAGCTGGGCACAGCAGGGCCTGCAGAGTGCAGGGTGGTAGAGATGGTTGGGACTTTATGTTGTGGTGCTGGAATGGCTGTGGCACAGGCTTGAGGCGCACTCCTTGGTGGCAGCACCAGCAGCGCTGGAGCTGAAGTAGAAGCCTGGTGGCGGTGGCAGCCAGCTGAGACTGCTGAAGGCCTCGGGCCTCTACTTTCCCCCTAGCGCCACCACCGAGGAGTGCTGCTATGCAGGGCAGCAAGAAGGGCAGAGATGGGAGGGAGATAGGTGGGTAGGAGGAGCTGAAGAGGAACAGCCCCTTACCTTACCGAGGCTCAGGGCTGGGAGGGACCAAGCTAGGAATGACTTGGATTGGGGTGGGTCCTGGCCTAATAACCAGTGGGGTTTGGTTAACGACGGCAACGGGGACTACTGGAATTGCCATCCCTAAGCGATGCGTTAACGTGACATTGCGCTTTACGACCACATTGCTTAGCGATGGAATACCATCATAATTTGAGGATTGCCTGTAGCAATTATTGTTACTATTTGGAATGGATTAAAATTCCAAAGAAACCCAACAATTGCGTTCATGTCTCACAGACAGGGAGAACCAACATATCTGGTTGAAGAGTCAATGAGAAACAAATTCGTGGATATTTTACCATTCATATTATTTTAACCATATTTTTAATAATACAGCTATTGCTATTGTTTGTTAGATACATTGTAAATTACTATAGGCAAACTCTTGTGAAAAAGTGAAGAAGTTCATTAAGTGTAAAATGAATGCATTTTTTGTCCACAGCATATTAAACAATTCATTAATGAGACCTGGCTGGAACGACATGGCTCACCACTCCCTCAAGAAAACATTGTCTTGTTGTGGTCCTTCATTGTGTCCAGTTACGGGATTGGAGGACTCTTAGGGAGTGTCTGTTGTGGATACCTCACCACAAAATATAGGAAGTAAGCTTCTTTACTAGTTAGATATATCTATAGTATGGCCTTACTCATTATCTTCAAGTACCAAATGTTCAAAATGTTTGAAACTGTACACCAGGCCAACAGTTTGGTGCCCTATTCAGGGTGTTCACAGGGCATGGTAAAAATAAAAGTCAAGATGGTGGCCACAAAACTCTCCTTCAATATTCTTTCCTCAAAGTTAAATATTCCCAGCTCCTTTAATCTCTCCCTGATTATCCTTCTTGTCCTTCTCTAAACCTGTTTGAGATTATCTGAATCCTTCTTACGGGTAGTCCTTGGTTAACAACCACTTGTTCAGTGACCATTTGAAGTTCTGACAGTACTTCAAGATACTAAAACCTGCAATTAGAAATTGAACGACGCTTGAACACCTGGCATCTCCTTCCATGTAGGGATGTGATTTGTTTTGGATGATTTATTTATTTATATTTCAAATTTGGTCACCACCCATCTCGCGAGGAAGTGACTCAGAGAGGTTGATCCCCAGCATTATTTTGCTAGCATGTGAAATTAAGGATATTGTACAATAGTTTGCATACGTTGTTGTTTTTGTATCTTGCTTACTTAAACTCTTAACAATCACCACCCAAGTGGCCCCATTTCTCTCCATTGCAAGAATTGGCTTTTTCTTGTCACTAGTTTCTGCTTTTGTAGTTATTGGTCCACTGGAGGATTTTTCCTCTTATCTCATGACTGCTATGTTTGTTCAAGAACCTTTGGTAAAGGACTTTGAAAATCAAGTAAACAATGTCTCCCAGATCACCTGATGCTCTAAATATAACACTAACAGTTTAGTGAGTTTGACCCTCTCATTGCAGAAGCCAGCGATCTTCTTAGCTTGATCTTTGTGATAATTTTCCCTTTTTCCACCAGTCGTACTTGGATTCCTGCTTAATCATCTGTGAAGTGCCTTCCGATGCCTCTATCTTAGAGGTAGTTTAAAGGCAAGTCATGTCCTTTTGCCTGAGAACCAGCAACTTCATATTTGATTGCGAAGAACTCTGAACAGCGCCAGGCAGGCAGGGCGGGAGCTTATTACTAAATTAAAAGTAAACCAAAGAACTGTAACTTGTGGGCTCTGTTTGGCTCCCCTATTCAGACTCCCTTTGTGATAAAATTGCTTCAGCTCTCTACCTTCCACAGTGAAAACTGATGCACAGATACAAGGGGAACCCTAGCTTAGAGCATGTCAGAGCTCTGGGGCAAAGTTGTGGAAAACACATCAGTGCTTTTCTCAGCAGCTTCACAACGCTTCCTGTGGCTTTTGGAGGCCTACGCTGCTTCTTAAAAACTGCAGCTTCACCTGTAAACTTGCTGCCTGTCTTGTCCTACAACGCCAGAGCAGGAGAGTTAATAGTTTGGGTGAATCCAGTGCTCATCGGATTTGAGGGTGGGGTGGTGATGGAAAGTGGGAGAAGCTGTGCCACATTAGGGATTTTTCAGTGTTTTCTAAGATTGTAGAGAAGAGTTGGGGGTTATTTTTAATTTTCATTGGTTTCCTGCCTTGGAGTAGCTAACAAGCTTGCTAACCATTTTTCAGAAATCACTAAAATTTGCCATGAATCAAGATTAGACCAAACTCTAGGAGTTTTGTGGAGTGGGGGTACAGATTGCTCTCTCCCGCCCTAAAGGTTTTGGGTGCATAATTTAGGATGCTTCGAAGCTGATCCGGATTGCCTTCCATCAGCTCTTGAGTATTTCCTCAAGGACCTTGCCTGGACTGAGGGGCCATTGCCCCATTAGTTACTGTTTGGATCACTGCAGCATGATATGAAGCACCAGTTTGTGTAAACCAGCTCAACAGAGATCTGGGACTGGCCAGTCAGATCACGTGGAAGACCGCTTCATTCCCAGGTCCAGCACCAAGCCTTGGAAGCTCAACATGGCCTCGGGTCTGTCCACTCATCTGCGGCTCCTCCAGATGCCCCCATCCAGTGAGGTTATGGGGGCATCTCGCTGGTGGAATGCTCTTCCAGAGAGATTCTTCCTGGGCCCAGGTTGAGGGCTGATGCTCCCGTGTACTTGAAAAACCATTTGGTGTTAGAACGTGAGAGATACTGGTTCCACTGTGATCATACTGTGATTTTATGTGGCATATGTTTAATATTACTGACAATTATTTTATCTTATTCATCACTGGATTTTATTTGGGTATTATGTTTTTTAGGTATACACTACCTAAATTGTGGACCGTGGACAATTGGGAATTAATAAACTCCAATTATAATATCAATCCATTTGCAAAATTACCTGATTTCCTCTGACCCCAGGATTTGGGACCTTGTACAAAATCTAGAGTTGCACAGGGGAGGTGAGGGGCACAGTCACTCAGAAGGCCTCCGATGAAGATGGCAATATGTTTACTGCCAAGCAGACCGTAAATATTCCTGTGGGACCCCCCCTCCCCCCTCCCCTCCCCCCTCCCCTCCCCCCATTCTCTGTTTGAGGTGATCTGGGCAATATGGAAAGTGGCTTGTAGCACAATATCATGAGAAGCCAAACCTGCAACCCAGTGGTAGGATGCAAGGAAAGAGTGAATGGCAGACGGGGTGGGACCCCCGTTTACTTATTTTATTTAAGCAGCTTCAAGAGCATGGGCTTCATCTGTGCTTTCAGAGGAGGGTCAATAATGATGTTCTTCAGTTCTTGGGGATTCAGGATCCGGCTGTGTGCTTCCATGAAGAGGTCCTTCCCTAAAGTGACCTCCACCCTTTTGCGCCACTCTTGGAGTTTAGGCCGATCCTCGAAGACATCACAGCCAGCTCCCATGGGCTAGAGAGAGGCACAGGTGGTTAGTGGTACAGCTTTGGAAGATCCTGAATCTCCTCTCTGAGAGGGCTGCTGGGGTGGGGCAGGGTGGACCTTACTTGCATGAGGTCCACGATGGCCACCAGGTCAGCCAGGGAGATCTCTGTGCCAATGATGAACGGCTTGTCCTGCAGGAACTTGTCCTCCAGTTTCTGTACGGCAACGTTCAGTTCCTCCATTGTATCGTATAGCTTCTCTGGGGATACTTGCTGGCCCAGAAAGAGCGGGATCACCACCTGCCCCGCAGAAAAGGCACTGGCACAATTAACGTACAGAAGGGGAGAAGAGAGAAGGAGTGGGGCCCGGCTTTGCCCCAGGGAGGCTACTGTGAGGGCGTGTATCTACGAGGAGGAGGGCGATGTGGGAGATCGAGGCTGTCGGGAAGGGGGGGCGCATTCCAGGAGGGGGGAGGAGGCAAGAGACAATACAATCGGCAGGGGGAGTGTGGGAAGCGAAAGAGGTTCAGGATTGCCACTCCCCAATAGTACAGGTTTAGTTTGGCAAGATTCTGTCTATAAGGTTTAAGCAAATAAAGGGACTGGACTGGACTGTTTCATCGTTGTTCTTGGGCTGGGCCTGACAGCTACAGAGGCCGCTGGGATGGGGCTGGAGCTCCGTGGCAGATCCGGAGCCCTCATCCTGAGGAGGCTGTTGCCAGGTTGGCTGTTTGTGCCCCCCGTGTTGTCTGCTGCCAGGAGGGGTGCAGCAGGGATTGGCCCCCACTGCTCCAGTCCTTGTATAGGCACATCTGCACCAAACGGCCCCAAATGATCTGAGAGCCGAGGGTGACAGAGGGGAGAGGAAGTGGGTCGCTCTGGATACTGGCTGCTTATTCAGTTGAAGCCAGCACTAGCATGTCACCTCCCCCCCCAAAAAAGTTTGCCCTGCCTTGGTGTGGAGGCGGCCTGGAGGTGGTCTCTACCAGCAGAGCAGTGGAGTTTGGGGGGGCAATGCTGTGCCCCCGTTGAGGGCATAGCAGCTTGCTCTGTTCCCATGCAATACGAAAGGTCACGCCTGAGGTAGTGACCATTTCCTCCAAAAGAAGCAGGCCCCTGGCCATGGGCTTTATTATTTGAGTCTGCTTCTGGCCCGAATTGCCAGCTATTCCCGTGGCCCCAGTTTGAACCGGCTGGGGCTCTTGCAGCTCTCCAGAGCTGAGTGGCACATCCCTTCTGCCCTGCTGCCCTGGGGCTCCCTGACCTCTCCTCTGGGTGGGATCCCCCAGCTCCCCCGCTGGTTTCTGCCTCCCTCCCCTCCAGTGGATTCTGTGGGCAACATGGCGCCCACGCTGCACCCAATGGCGTTCCCTCCTCCTCCTCTTGGGACGTCGGAGTCTTGTTGGGAGGCCTGCGCAGTGGCCAGCCAGGTGCTTTGCAGCGCTGGTGAGCGGGGCTGGCCTCACCTTGAGCCAGAGGATTTTGGAAGCACTCGCCCGTATGGTGCTGCTCTCCCAGGCAAGGTACTCGTCCACCCGGGCTCGTTTCTTCATATCAGGCGGGTACCAGTAACTTGAAGTGTTGTATTTCCGTGTTAGGTAGAGAAGGATGGCTGTGCTAACAGGTAGAAGGCAAAAAGTCAAGACAGGAAAAAACCCTGCCCACTTTTGGGATGGACAGTTATTTAGAGGTCATCTAGCCCAACCTGCGACTCAGGGCAGGACCCAACAACCTCTCCAGCAAAGAAGAACTTGCCGCTTCAAGGGTCAGCCTGCTCTGCTGGCCAACGGCTCATTCCTCCTCCTCGGCTACCTGCCTTCTCCTTCCCTGTACTTTCAGCTCTGGGGGTCTTGTCCAGCCCCCCCCTCTCTCTGACAGCCCTTCAGATTTCTGCCATCATGTCTCCCCTCCATAGTCTTCTCTGCAGCGAAATGTCATCGTCCTCCCAGCCTTGCTTTCCAGACCCCTCCCTGTCCTGGCACCCTCCCCTGGGCTTGCTGACTCGACACCAGATCACAAAGCTGATCTGATCAGGGTTACCTGCGTCCTGCAGCCTGGCCTTTAGCCTTAGTGCAGCGACAGCACATTGCCGGCTCCTGCTTAATTTGTGGTTGGTGAGGATGCTTGGATGCCAAGCCAGGGCTCCCCCTTGTTATGCATGGCCCTCTCATTTTTCCTGTCCTGATGCAGAACTTGCCATTTCTCTGTGTTAAGTTCCATCCTGTCCTTTTCAGCCCAAATCTGTCCAGATTTTTGGAATCTCTTCCTTCTAAAGGTTTAGCCCCCCCCCCCAGCTGCTTTGTGTCATCTACAAACTCGGCCCCCTCAGCGGCCCTCCACTTGATTCTGCCCTCCAAGCTGAAGGAGAGCCATTGAGGAGACATTCAGTCTTCTTGGCCTGATTTTATGGTTTGGGGGGGGTTTCTCTTTGGGGAAGCTGGGTCAGTGTGAATCGCCCAGAGGGAAGAGACCAGAGCGTTTCATCTTTTTTCGCTCAAGTGGGGGTTTCCAGTCATGCCGTTCAGACACATTTCCAAAATGCGGCTGGCGTAGTGCCGCACCGTTTCTGCCTTGGTTGCTCTCCTGGCAACCGAGATCCCAGAGCTGGGTGGAAAAGGCCATTTGCTGCAACAACTGACCGGGCTGTGCAATGGCTGTCACTGCTGCCACGTGGGGCATCCTTCCCCACTCCCATGCATCTGAGCAGCCCAGCTCCTTGGAAGGAGCAAAAAGCCCCTTTGCGTGTCATGCTCTGCCAGAAAAGAAGGAAACCATGCTTCCATCCCATTGGCCTCTCTGTCTACCTTTCTGCTGACTGGAACCCTGTTAGTGTCACAGCCAGGAGAGCTTGCGGGAACCAGGCCTTCATGCCCCGAATCAGAGGGGAGCCTTTTATAGTTCTGACTTGCAAGCTACAGCTACAGGTGTCATTGTCACAAGCCCAGCTACACCCTCCAAGCCCGCAACTGGAAGGGACTTTCTATCCTAGCTGCTTTTCCACTGAGCCAATAATGCACGTGCATTCTTCTGGAGATTTGAAGACAACCAGCTCTGAATGTGAACGCTGCACCCATGCCGGTTTGGAAGAAGAGAGAGGAGCTGCTCGTTCTCGCTCCTAAGGCAAGAGCACCATTATAGCACCTGGGATGGCGGTGGGCTCCCCTCCCCGGCCATCTTCTCAGCAGTTCCCACCTCTCTTCTAGAATGAAATCTCCATCCTTCAGAACTGGCACTTTTCTTAGGATGTTCACTTTGTTAAATTCCTCACTGAATTGTTGCCCTAAAATCAATAAACCAGGTCAGCAAAAAAAAAAAACAGAAACAAAAACCAAAGCAAAATCAGCGCTTTATCTCCCCCCCCCCCCCCACTTTTAGCTGAGTTCAGCCTCCAAAACTTTAAGAGCTCCTGATTTCCACCAAATGACCGGAAACTGCTCAGGGCCAGACATGGGTGCCAGGAGGAGGGTGTCCCAGAGGCTCCGGGTGGGTTGAGGGTCTAAATCCCAGATGGGCCTCCCTCCCCAAAGCCTCCAGGCTCCCCAGTGGTACTGGTGGGATGGCCTGGGTGGGTGCCATGCTGGCCCACAGCAGGGGGCCTTCCTCTGTGGCCACAGCCTCAGCAGTGGCGTTTGCACTCAGGAGGATTCAGTGAAAAGTGTTGGCGTAAGAGGACCTCCAGTGGGTGCAAGGACCATTGTCCCATCTGAAATGGTCCAAGAGAGGCCTCTGAGAAGCTTGCATGTTGCCTCTGGAGGGGTGGCTTGGCTATTGTGGAGAAGGACAAGATTTTGCCTCCCTCAGCATCATAAAAGTACAAATCCTATTTCCCAAGCAATTGGAAGATGCCTACAGATGCCCTTCATGCCCCGCAGGTCACCTCTGAAGCTTCCTTGAGATGGGAAGTCTCAAGGGGGAATTGAGGCAGGGAGCTGCGATGTGTTGGGAAGGTTGGTGGAAAGAAAAGGGGGCACATCCATGGGATGGGGCAGGAGAAGATGGGAGGTACAGCTGAACCCCCCCCCCCCATCTTACCTTTCAGCATCTCAATGGCTTTCAGCATGAAAGGGATGTTGTTCTTTTTGGCAAAGATGTAGACTGCCCTGCAAGGCTGGGAAAGGAGGTCGAGGTAGAGCTCCAGTACCATGGCGAGGACCAGGCTGCAAGGTGGGCAGCACCAACGGAAACCTCTTCTCAGGCACCTGATTGGCCGGCGGAATAAGCGGTCAGGTGGCCAATCAGGCCAGGCCCTTGCCTTGGCCATGTGGTGAATGCTTGGACAGGCTGCGCCCATGGCTGATCCCCTGGGCTGAGCTCGCTCTCGCTGGGCATGGGAGAGGCTTGGGGGTTGGCATTCTTCCTCGTCCAGGCAGGCAGCGGGTGTCGGGCGGAGCCAGTGGATTTGGCAGCGGCGACCCCTGATCTGGGCCCTTCTGCTGCCAGGGAAGCTGGGCCACGTGCATAGCACAGGAGGGGTATGGTTGTCACTATCACAGTTTCCCCCAAGAAACAGGAAATCTTTGTAAGAAATTAACAATAGAAATTAAGGATTTACTGAAGCACTCGGGAGCCTGTGTTCTCCTAAAGTCAATTCCTCTCCAGCCATCAGTTTAAATGATGTTTTTAGTCAATAGCATGCTTAACTTGGTTGCTATGCTGACCTGTTTCTCTGGGTTCACATGATACACTAAACCAGAAAGTTTCAACTGAGGTTAAAACTAACCAAGCTCGGCATGCTGTGAAAATGAGTTAATTTAACTAACCTGTTAACGGTATTCCTCTGTGCTGTGTGAACACAGCTGTTTTGTCAGACGGAAGTTGTGGAAAACAACATTTGCCTGTTGGGCCAACCCAGGGAACAGTTTAACCACTACGGGCCACTCTGGGGGGTCAGTTTGGTTGCCCACCAAGACAGAAGCGCATGGAAGGAGGCAGCAACCATTTCATCAGAACAGACAGTGAGTAAGAAACACCTGCCCACATCAGCAGCCTTTTGCCTCCCAATATCTTGAAACATCCAATCTCTGCACATAAGTTCAGGTCAAGTGGAAAAACAAGCTGTGTTGGTGTTTTTCTGAGTGTTTTTCTGTGTGGTTGCAGGTCTGCTTGCTTTTGCATGACTTTGCCTCGCTCTTACAGCAAAGCTATCAATGCACAATGTGAAGAGGGGTTTTCATTATCAGCGGGGGCTTGTTGCAGAGCCCAACGCTACACAGAGCTGGGAGACAGGGACTGGCCCAAGGTCACCCAGCTGGCTTCCGTGCCTAAGCAGGACCAGCACCTGGATTTCCCTGCTCCTAGTCCACCATCTTAACCACTATGCTGCATCTTCAAGGAGAAACATGTGTAAGGGGAATTATCTGTTTACTTCTCTCTAAAGGTGACTACATGGACCAAGAAGTTGCTACCAAGCTGGAGTTGGCAAAGACGGTGGGAAAAATTGTGCTTGGTCTCTGCCATGTTATGACCTTCTTGACCCAGTTGAGGAGAGAGTAGACAGGCCCAGGCATGGGGAGAAGGCAGAGGGGCAGGAGGGCTCTAGAGACAACAACCCTCTCAGGACCCATTCTCCTTGGCATCCTATATGCGATGCCAGCCAGCTCCAAGCCTGGAGAAATGAAAGGAGGGGAGGAGAAGTGGGGGCCAGGGCCACCTTGGAAGGAGACTCAGTGACCCCTCCCCATTTTGTCTGGGGTGGGGCAAAAACTCCACTAGTCCGTGAGACTCCAGCTCCAGCCAGATTGCTTCTCTAGTCAGGGGCAGAGGAGAGACAGTTCCATGAGAAGAAGACTTGCTTCTCTTCCTCCCATTCCTCAGCCATACCTTTTTCTGGAGCTAGTTCAAAGGACCTCCCCTCGCTCGCAGGAGAGGGTCTTGTGATGTCATGGTCCGCCATAGCAGGATGCAGAGCCAATGTCAAGTTATCGGGAAGATTCCGGTTCATGTCCTTACTTAACCTTGGAGCTCATTAGATGACTGTGGGTCAGAGCCCAACTTACCTGATGGGGCTTTTGCGAGGATGGCCTCCTCCCTGTATGCTCCTACTGGTATAATGGAAAGGTTAACTAAACAAATCCAAAGATGGAAACATGATTAGCCACTACATTTTCTCTTTTGAATTTTTTAAATTCATTTCAGCATCTTTAACAAAACAGGGGCCAGCTGCTCCTTCAGCTGTGGATCAATCTGGATGGTGCTCAGTTTTCTAATGTTCAGGATCAATTCATGTGCTTGTAGGAAGAGCTCCTTTCCAACAACTTCTTCCATCCTGTTGCGCCACTCTGCCAGTTTGGGCCTGTCCTTAAAAATGTCACATCCTACGCCCACAGGCTGCAGAAAAATGGGATGAGATGTGGAGGTTGGCAAACAGCAGCATCAAATCATCTGGAGGAAGATCAGGGCCCCAATCTCACAGGGCAATCTCTCTTGGCCATCTAGCCTAAGCCACTGAAACTGCTCACACCCTACAGGCATCAGGCCCGGTCTCTGATCTTCCCAGGGTGCCTGTGCTGGTCCCTTCTTGTCACCAGGACTCACACCAGAGCTAATTCCAGAACACAAACATCTCCGGGTGTTGCTCTAAACTGGATGTCCTTTCCTGAAGGGGAACCTACCCCAAGGGCAGATGGTGGTGCCACCTCCATAAGTCAATGAGTGGAATGGGAAGAAGAAATAACCTTGAGGAACAGGAGGAAGAGCTGCTATCAAGACAATGGTCAGATAAAATAAATCTGAGTCCAGAATAGAACTATAATCAGAGCACGGGTCTTACACGAGATCCTTCCTAGTTCTCACGAAGGTGAAAGGAAGAAGGGGGGAAATGCATTCAGACTTGCAAAATTCTGTTATTGTAACCGTATAATAAGAGTAGTCTTAGCATGCATGACTTGGATTTCCTAGTCTGGTCTCCCTTGAAAGGCTGACCATGGGCTAGAAGGCAGAATCTATCCATTTGGGAAAAGCCAAATTACATCTTTGAGAGAAAGGACTCAGGAACTATGTATATAATCAGAGCAACCTGTTCATCAGCCTGTAGCTCATTGGCTCACCTACTGCCCTCCACCCCCATACCCGAGCCCTCTGGGCCTTTCCATGGGTCTAGCTTGTTGGTGAACTTCCTTTATCAGCCAAGCATTACGCTTCGGCCAACACCCAGCCCCATCTGCCACCCTCCAAGGATCATTGCTTTAGAGATGAATCAGATGCAGGTGAGAAAGGGGGCCCAGAGTCTCAAGGGTTACCTGCATGAGATCAACAACGGCCACCAGATCTGCAAGAGAGACTTCACTTCCCACCAGGAAAGGCTTGTCCTGGAGAAACAACTCCTCAAACTGATCCAAGGAGGCAGCCAGCCCATCCATGACCTCTTGCAGTTTCTCTGGAGAGAGTGGCTGGCCCGTGAAGAGAGGGATCAGCACCTGCAGGACAGGGAGGCAGACCTGTTGACCTCTCCATGAAAAGCTGCCCAGACTCACTGGAGGTCGTGCCCAGGAAGGCGAGGACTGGGTCACTCAGCGAGGGGGATAAAGGGAAGGATCAGAGAATCCTCAGGCCTGCTCAGTTTAAAAACAAAACATCCTTTAATTTCACCTAGATGTGGAGGAGTCTAAGCTGGTAGCGACTGACAGAAAAGGACAGTCCACAGAAACTGGGACTGAGCGCACAGTAGCAAATTCCATGTCAGAGACATTTGGAAATGAATCCAAACAACTGAAATGAAACTGCCATCTTGCAATGCCTTTCCGTTATTCTATGGAGTGTCCTCATGTGGAATATGCTTCAGTTAATAGCAAATAACATATACAGTGGTACCTTGGGATACGAACTTAATCCGTTCCGTGACTCTGGTTGCAACTCGAGTTGGTCTCAAGTCGAGGTAAAGTTTCCCATAGAGTTCAATGTAAATCCGGTTAATCCGTTCCACCCTCCGAATTTGGTCGCAACCCGAGGTGAATTTCCCCATAGGGTTCAATGTAAATCCAGTTAATCCGTTCCGCCCTCCGCCCGAATTTGGTTGCAACCCAAGGCAATTTTCTCTTCAGAGCCTGACTCCCGCCAAGCCTGCTCTGCATTTTCTTTGAAGCCATGCTAACACGCACACCAAAAACCTTCGCAAAACACCGCAAAACACAC
Organism: Python bivittatus; assembly: GCF_059951505.1. NCBI lineage: Eukaryota > Metazoa > Chordata > Lepidosauria > Squamata > Pythonidae > Python > Python bivittatus. The sequence goes on along the minus strand of NW_028277070.1, from coordinate 328,501 downwards.
CACAAGCCTCACCAAATGTCTCCTTGCTACCGCAACCTCGCCCACAGGAAGCCACGACCGTGTGGCAGCAGGGAAAGTGGCCGCGGATCCGGTTCGTAAGTCGAGGTGAGTTCATAACCCGAGGTAAAATTTCCCTGCCGAAGCTGGTCGTAACCCGAAATGTTCGTTAGTAGAGGCGTTCGTATCCCGAGGTACCACTGTACAGTCATAACACTTGGCACACAGTGCAACAGCAACACATCAGACGGGATGTCATAAACCTGGAAAAGTGCTGATGTGGGCAACCAAAATGATCAAGGACTGGGGACAGAAAGTAAGAAATGGGGACATGAGATAAACATTGAGTAGCGTGTGGGATTTTTTAAAATAATACTCCCTTCTCTTTTCATACAAAGTCTTGTTTCCTTTCTTTTTCTTTTTCCCTTTTGCCTGGATGGTTCTGCTTTCTTTCCTGAGAAGGTTAAACTTTCATCTGGCAGGGCAAAGTGAAGCCCCCTGACACAGCCACGACTGGGTGCTCAGTACCTACGAACTGAAGGAAGAAGGCTTCTGATCCTCTGCAGCGGCTTTGTTTTCTGTGCCAGAAACGTGCTCCTCCCTTGCTGCTTTTGCTTTGGGTTTGGAAAGTAAACATGGTCACTCCTTCTGTGGCTGCAACTCACTTATGTCTGTCTATACAAGAACTGTGTCTAAATTACCTTTGGACTCTGTGGTATTTTAAGTAAGAAAAAGAAGAGAGAAACTCTGTTCTTACTTGCCCTTGAGTAAATAAATTGCCTTCATGGGCAGCTGTACATCTGGTGTTTTTTGCCTTAACAGTAGCAAAAGTAACCCATCAAGCTGAATAAGGGGAGACTCAGGACAGATGAAAGGAGGTGATTTTTCAATTTGCATATGAACTATGGAATTTGTTCTCCCAAGACACAATGATGGAAACCAGACTGGACAGCGTTTGAAAGAGCATCGAAAGAGTCATTATAGCTCTGATGCAGCTGTAGCAGAGACCATTTGCACAGCCACCTGGATGCCTCTTCCCTGAACACCAAAATTCACCAACCTCTGGAGCTCCTGTGGAGCAGCTCTGCCAGCCGCCCGCTAGAGCTTTAGGACAGCTGGCTCCCCTTAACAGGCACACTTGCCTTGCTTCTTGGGCAATAGGTGCTCCAGCATGATGGCCCCAGAGCAGAGGTGATTTTCAAATGAGCAGAGGTGAACTGTGGAGCCTTGCTCACAGCAGCTGGCTGAACTGCTATGTCATTGCCAAGGAGGCTAATTCAAAAAGAAGGGGTAACCTGTGTGTCGGGTCCCCATGGCCTTGGTAAACCTAGAGTTGTAGTGGCCTTTGGAAGGCCATCCAGCCTTTGCTCCTTGGACATTCCTGTGGTGGTTGTCTCAGTGTCTCAGTGTCTCAGTGAGGAGAAAGATCTTGGCAGTGGCCACAAAGATGGAGCACTTTGGAAGTGAGTGTCCCAAATTGTTGTGTTCCTCTGAAGATGGATGGATGGATTATCAACCTTGGCCTCCTCCCTTTTCAAAATAGTGGGATCCTAGGAAGGATCTACTGAGGGGCCTTCTTTGGGTGAGAAACTACTGTGGTTGCAGGTGCTGACACATGACCGTAAGCCATATGGCAGCATGTAGTAACATAAATATGGGAGAAGTGGAGAATGTTGGAAAATGTCATCTATTTAGCTATCTAAAGCATTGTGAATTTCCACTGTTGCCCTCTTAATCTTTTTGTTTGTTTTTTTCTGTTTTACCAAAAAGGCTCCATTAACTCTATTTGCATTGCCACATTTATTCAGGAATGTAGATGCAAAAAATAGTTAATCACTGCTTTGGATCCTAGTATGTGTGTAGCAAATAATTTCAGAATGAGATAAAATATAAATCACTCCTTTCCCAGGAACACTAGCTTCCTAAGAATATTTATTTTTCTTTTAAAAATCAACCTTTCCTTTGTGGTAAACCATACTCTGCATCAAACTGTTATGGTGGGTTTTTTAAAAAAAATCCTTTCTTTTCTTTCCTTGAATAGCATCGCATCCCTCTGTGGGGCTAAAAGGAAGACAGCTGCCTCCATCTCATTTACAGAAAGATGGGAGGGGATCTGTCTCCGCATCCACCCAGTGAAGGCTTGGAAAGCACTCCTGCCCACCAGTCCTTTAGCTGGAAATGCACGGCAGCTGCAGTCTCTCAAAAGAGTGGTTGTAAAAGCAGTTTGGGGAAAAAGTGAAGTATTGGGCACCATGAAGAAAGATTGGAGGTTTCAGCTGATGGGGATAGATCTTAAATCTTCTAGTATTTTCATGCATGACTGGAACAAGCTGAGGCTTCCCAAATCTCTACAGATCAAACAGAATCCCCCTGAAATCCCTCACCTTAATCCACATTGTCTTGGGAGCATTGGATCGAATGCTAGCCTGATGCCATGACAGGTATTCATCCACCTTTGCTCGTTTCTGTATGTCAGATGGGTACCAGTGATCTGGGGTGTTGTACTTGCGACTCAGGTACAGAAGGATGGCCGTGCTGACCATGGATTCATGGAAGCCAAAGGAATCAAGTAGGAGGACAGGATCACAAAAGGAAGAGAGGTGTTAGTTTCTACAGGAGAGGAGCTGGTGAGCAAACACAACAGAGTAGCTGCCTTAATCAAAACACTTCAAAATCAGGATTGTCAAGGGTGAAACAACTGAGACAACCAAAACCATTTTGGGTTTTCAGTTGCCCATCTGGTCTACTAAAGTTCTGTGGCCCATTTCATGTAACATGAGGTACCGCAGAGAGGTCCTCCTGGTACCGCTCCATTTCTGAGGGACTCCCACCCTCCCCGGTGTCCAGTCAAACTTAGGACTGAATAACTTGTTATCTGGTGTCATTTGGGATAAACAAGAAGAGAGATTTCCAGAATTAACATCTAAAGCTGTAACTCTATTATGTCCCTGACCCCAAACCTCTAGTTGCTTCCAGCTCCTTAGTTCCCTGCTGTGCATCCTCTGACCATTTCCTACAAACACAACTTTAGACAAAGAGAAATTAGGGGAAAGCTCTCCTTACCCTTCTGCCAAGATGAAAGTCTCATCCTTCAAGATAGGAACTTTCTTCACCCTCGTGCTCACCTTGCTCTGTGAACCTTGAAGTCAACCCAGCACATTTCACAATTAGGCCTGAGAGAGGGCTAAGAGCAGAGAAACCAGCCACCTCCTTTCCTTGCTAGTTCTGTCTGGAGTTGAGAGCAGGAATCTGGTGGCCAACCCCTCCTTCTACATGTCTTCTCTGAATTATAGCTAGAAAGATGGCTTGCTAAAAAGTTGCACATTAAGTGTTCCATGCCTCTTTGGGTTTATAGAATGAGAACTGTATGACCTCTGCATTCTGCAGTTGAAATTGTCTAGAAAGTTATAAATGCTGCCAGAAAATCTCAGAATTAAAGATTCTTCCAGCAAGTCTGCTATGGATCAGAAATGGATCTGGTGCAACTTTTTCTCCACCCAAGTAAGCAGATGAACAGAGATCACATGGTAGCTATGAACCTGCAATGTCTAAGTTACAAATGTGAGTACAGTATTTCAGGCTGTTGGGGTTCACAGCTACCCACAGAATAATGCTTTTCATGGCCCACAGAGCAGGACATGAAGCAGGAAGGTTTGTTCTGGGAATGTAAGCATGTGGGAAAATACCAGAATGAAGGCCCCATAAGAGAAAATTCCATATGAACTAGTTGAGGCATTGGCACCCAAGTGGAGAAATAGGGCTGAGAAGAGGGGTCAATCTGATCAAACTTGTTGGAAATTATAGGGTAGATAGGTATTCTGAAGCCATCATGTAGAACAATGTGCAGGTGTGGTGGGGGTGTCCCGCCTCAACCCTTCTGGAACCCGAGCCTGACTTTGAGTGGGCACGTATGTAAGATAGGAATGAGGAAATCACTGAAGGGTTTACTTCAGAAAATGAATAACAAACGTTGTAAACCTGCATTTATTTCTGTGCGTCTCTAATCTCTAAAGAAATAACAGGTAGCAACGGAAGCTTGATAAAGATCCTTTTTATAACCCTCCCTGCGACAAGGGATCCACAGTGCCCTGGACTGGGATTGGTTACATTAACGCTGCACTGAATAAGACACCCAAAGGGGTTTCGAAAAGCCACGGAGGCAAAGTACAAGAACCAGGTATGTTATCTTATCTTACGGAGAACCGCATCCAATTCTGGCACACAAAAACGCTTTCTGCAACCTAAGAAGCCCTTTGGACTCTTTCTAGCTGTATTTGCACAGCAAATAGGAAACCTAGAGAAGTTGGGGGCAGGCATTTATTGACATCCCTCTTTTCTTTTTTTTAATGTCTACCCTCCTTTCATCAGGGTGTCATCAGCAGCACTGTTGGGACATGCCAAGTGCACCTGAAGCCCTGAAGGGAGACATCTGGGGAGGAAAACCGTTGCAGTCTTACTCCAGCAGCTGCTGGTAGGAAGACGCTGCCCGGTTCCTCGCCGTTAAGGCAACTTCACAGGTGAAGTTTCCTGCCAACATTACACTTCCTGAGCAGGTGCTCAACAGTTAGTATGAAACCGAAGAGTCACCATGTTCCCCCCAAAAAGTGGGAGCTTAGCAGAGGAGCCAGGAGGTGTCCTAGTTCATAATTCTGCCTGGTGTCCAACTGAAATTCATTCCACCTCCTCTGGAAAAAACCCGAAAGTGCCATCCCCCTCACACACACACGCACAGACCATACCTCAGTCTTCCATCCTAGAAGTGGAAATTGGTGCCTCACATAAAGCATGAGCTTTTCTTACCTGATGGGGGTGTTGCCCCCCCTTCGGCATTTGGTCCAGGTACCTTGGTTCCCAGGATAGAATCTGGCAAGAGGAAGGCACTAGCATAACCAAAGGCTTCCAATGCAAGAGCGCTCTAAAAAAAGCCCCCCCCCCCGTTTGGCCCCCTGCAGCTCAGGCTGCTCTAGTGTCACCATCTGGGAAAGCCAACCATCAGGTACCATATGCCAGTCCTCCTGTTTCTGAAGGGCCCCAACAGAATCTACCAACAAGCAAGGCAAAGAGCACCCAACTGTTGTCGAAAGAGAGCTGAGTGGTCACCCTGAAGGAGGCTCCCCAGCCTCCATTTCTCTAGCAGAGAAAGGACCCTCCCCACACTTGTGTATGTGCGGTGCTCCCCCCTCACCTCTGAAGAGCTCCACATTTTTTAGCTCAAAGGGAATGTTGTTCTTCTTGGCAAAGATGTAGACAGCCCGGCAGGGTTGGGACAGAAGGTCCAGGTAGAGTTCCAGCACCATTCTTATGTCGACTGGATGGAGGGGCCGAGCACTAGGAAGCGAAGCAAGTTCTCAGCATGGTCTGCTTCAATTAAAGGCACTCCCGGAAGGGAAAACAGGGCAAAGAGCTGAAAACGGGAGCCAGCCCAGACAAGGTTCCACCCTCAGGGGCAGGACAGGAGCTTCTGTTTCCTTTTTGAAAAAGCAAAGCAAAGACCAAAAATTATTGGGGAGGATGGGGGAATAACCTTCAATAGCAGGGCCAATGAGAAGCAAGTATGGGGAAAGCAAGCCCACAATGACCCGTTGTGCCAGCACAGCAAACAGGTTAAGAACTGGGAGGTCACCTCTAGTGAATGTGACGATAGATTTCTTGGTTGTCCCAAATATCTTTATGTGCAGCGCTGTTCAGAAGTGCCAGCATTTGCTGAGGGCTCCATTTGCCTGGAAGATCACTGGAGACTCTGTAGGCCCTCACAGATAGATGGGGGTCCACAGCAGTAACAACCCAGCATGTATCTGCACTAAGGGAGCCCTCAGTATTGCGGAGCTTACTGTGAAGAGAGCAACAGGCCTCTCAGAGCTTTGTCTAGAGAGTCCCTGTTAATTTCAGCAACTCCATGGAATCAAGGATGGAAAGAATTACTGCAGGTCACAGAGGGTCTTTCACCTCTTTGGCTTCCTGGCTGGCTGAGCGTTTTGAACATTTATTCAGGAGGCTGAGGGGCCCTGCTCTGAGCTGGCCATCCTATAGCCTGAGGGGTTTGGGGTTTCCAAGGTGCACCCAAAGATCTTTCCCCCCCATCTGATGCAGATCCTTGCTAAATCTCTCAAAGAGCTTGAGAGGCATGATTCAGAAAAGTAGGAGCGGTGGGCAATATTCATCATGGCTCTGGTTAGTGACTCTACCATTTGGCTTGTGAATTTGGATTCCTTCCTCACCTTGAATTAACCCCACAGGATGCTGTTTTTCCTTGCAGAGGTTAGATAGGTTGGTGGCCTAGGGGAGCAGCATTGTCTCCATGGTGGCAAGAGGGAAGAGGAGCAGACTCGAAGTGGGTGGGGACAGGGCTCTGCAGCCCCTCTTGCAACTTGGCCAGACAAGCTCAGCAGGTGGAACTTTGGACCAATCAGCAGAAGCCTGGAATCCCCATTGCCATAGGGTTAGGGTTAGGGCTAGGGCTAGGGCTAGAGTTAGTTCTAGCCACCACATTTCCAGTCTATGAGCAGCTTACAAGTAATAATACAAAAATTAAAATATAACCAATCAGTAGCATGACAACAAGACCCTGGTGCTTTACTGTTTGGGAGAGCAGAATCTTCAAATGTTCCCAAATGCTTCTCTGAAGAGCCATGTTTGAAAATGTAATAGGGAGTTGGTGGTCCAGGTATCCGGGGATAGGTGGTTCCAAAGGTACAGGGGCATCACTGAGATGTCATTCCCTCAGCAGGCCGCCTCTGCGTGATCTCCCTGGGCAAACAGACCCTGTTCATAGAACCACGAAGGCTTTAAAGCAGCACCTTGAATTGCACCTGGAAGCCAGCTGGCTGCAAGGGCGGCTCCTGCTTGGCTGAACCTCGGGCTGCTACATGCAAGTTGCAATAGCCCAGACATCAGCTGATAAGGGTGTAAGACTGAGAGCAGAGATGCCTGTTCCAGGAACGGTCACAACTGGCACACAAGATGTAATCACTGTTCAAGCAGGAGAACCCCCAGATTGTGGGCCATATACCTTTGGGGAGTGCAACCCCATCAAAAGTCAAAGATGGTCTATTTCTGGAAACCACTGGCTTTTGGATCCACCATCATGGAATCTTACTGGGATTCAGTCTAAGCCTGTTTTTCCCCATCCGGACCCTAACTGTCAGGTCCTCCTCCCTCTTTGGTGGAGATACCACCAAAACACTGATATCTCATCCTGGGTTGGAGGATGAACTCTCTGACAGCTTCTTATAGATATTAAACAGCAGAGGAGACAGAACCAAGCTCTGTGCAATGGAGTTCCTGAGGTCCTGACCTCTCTCCACCCAGTAACACCAGCTGGAACCAACTGCTCAGGACCAAGAACCACTGCAAATACTGCCTCCTGCTACCAAACCTCACAGCCTGCTATGATATTCAAGACTGACATCTCATTTATCAGAGTACAGCCCAATCAGTTTAAATTTACAACTGCAACAGTTTACTAAGCTATCTGGAAGTTGATATTTCAATGTCTCTTTAATTGAATGACTGTAAATTCATAAAGTAGATGAATTCTGAGACATTACAATACTTGGAATTTAATGCATGAATGGCTAATTCCTTAACCTTCAAATCTTATAAATCATATTGCATGAACATATTATTGCATACACATTGTATAAGAAGAACCTTAAAAATATGCACAATTTGAAAAATAAATGGAAAATTCTTTGGACACAGATATCCAGTATAGACCCCCAGTCCCCATGAAAGTTACACAAAACTAAAGATGAATTGAATAATTTGTCATAACAGTGAACTGGATATGGGTTAATATGCTTATATCAAATGGAAAATGTGAGAGATTGGTAGGATCTTGGCAACTTGCTTGAAGTGAAAGAAAAATATGAAAAATTGTTACAGCTATTAAGATGCGAATGATAATAATTGTATTAAATATTACAATTTACAACAATAAAAAGTAATACCAACTAAAAAAGGAAAAGAAAAAGAAAAAAATAGAAAATTAGAAAAGAAAGAAAAAATAAGAATATAGTAAAGAAAAGAAATGGCAAGGATTTCCAGGGAAGAAATGGTGAACTGAATGGCTCCACAATAAGTGAAGCCGATGACTGTTGAGGAATGAAGAGCCAGCGAGTAGACCGGCTGTTTGTAATTCCTCTCAGGCTAAGGAGAGGGCTTGAGATTGCCCACAAGTGCTCCAAACAGCTGCTCCTCATGAGAAGACTGCAAGACAGTGGTCTCTGGTGAGTTTAAAGCTCTGGGAGAGAAGGGAATAGTCATCTTGCTCAACCCAAGGTCGGCACCTTCAAAAGGACCTTGGGTTCGCATACTTCCTTTTCTAATCACTTTCGGAAATTGCTTGTTAACTGCTTTTCAGCTATTAGGAACCTTCAGATTGGCAGGTTTATAGCACTGGGTAAGTTTCCTTCAATCCTTAATAAAATAAGTTTTAAATACAAGTTTAAGAACTTAATTTTTTTTTCTGAAATAAGTAGCAAAAGGGTGATTAAAACTTTGATTTTAGAAAGTTACAAATGGACTAAGGGTCCAGATAAATTTGAAATAAGATTTTGGAATTAATCCTTCCCATGGGAAAATGCTTCTGTTTTGAATTCTTAAAAAAAAAAAAAGACTTTAAAAATTGGACAGTAGAGGGAACTAGAAAGAACTAAAGATTACAATTAGAACACTGAAACTTGACTTACTAATACAGAATGAAGAAAAATATTTTAACATTGGACATATTGAAGGATATTTTTGAAGAATGGACCCAGAAGTTAATTTTAAGAGTGTCTGCCTCTATAGATAGACTGTGCTTAAAAGATGTTATGGAAGAGGAACAAGTATTACCTGACATGATTGAGAATGTGTTGAAAGTGGATTTAAAAATGACAGGCTACAAGAATGACATGGAAAAAGATGTTACACTGGACATGCAAAAGAAACAGGCTGATGTCTTAATAATTAAAAGGGATATACAAATAACAAACCAAGAGAGTGACCTGGATAATTTTCCCATATTGGCTTGTTAAAGCTTTGAAGAATTGAGAAGGGACAAAGAAAAAAATGAAAAGAAGTCAAGTTCTAGGACATTATTTGAAGGGATTAAAGATTGAGATTGTTAGAAGTAAAAGAAAGGAATATAAAGCTTAAAATAGGCATGTTGTTATCCCTGGTAACCCTTAATGGAATTTTGCTGACATCAGGCCTGAAATGATGAGGTTTTATGGATTTGTTTATAGATAAGAGATGGGATATGGGAAAACAAGATCATTTGTTGTATTTTAAGAGAAGGTGATAAGTTACTAAAATTGTTTATACTTGTTATGATGAAGGGGGAAGCCACTTCTTTATATATTTCTAAAGATAGGAATGATAAGATGGTTTTCCTCCAGATATAATTATTCTATTTTTCTATTGTTTTGGACTTCTATAGTAAACACAAGAACCTATATTGTCAAGATAGTGGCTTTTTTTAAAGCTAATATTGACCTTCTACAATGACATTCCTTATAATTACTAGTTACTGCTTTAACTTGAATTCAGATAACATAAAAAAAGTGGTTTTGAGTATGAGGAATTGTCCTGTCTCAGGCCACGCACCCAGAAACACACAGAGAGGCAGTTGCAAACTTTACTTGGGAAGTTTATGAAACAAATAAACAAGTGGCAAAGGAAATGTGAGTGCAAATGCACACCCACACACACGAGAGAAATCAACCCCCCAAAGTCCAGCAAGCTTGCCTTGAGAGAGCTCCAAGTCCAAAATAGCAGGCACAAGAGTGGTCAAGCAAAGTCCAAAGGTCCAAACATCTTGAAGGGTCATCAGCTGGCCCAGGTCCAGAGTCACAGTCACAAGGATTCAAGTCGGGAGTCAAAGCACACGGAATCTGGGAAAATAAATGGTTGTTGCCAACGGAGAGGCTGGACCTTGCTGCTCTTCTTAAACAGAAGCAGCCCCGGTGTGGCTCCTTTGGAAGGGTGAAGTTCCTTTCTTGCAAGGAGCCCCACAGAGCGCCTTTGTGAGGCACAGCGAGGGGTGGCAGCTCAGCCTCCCCATCTCCCGAGACTGGTGGCAGTTGTGCCTGCTGGTTACGGGGCGGCGCAGCCTCCTCTGCCTGCAGCTGCTCAGGCAGCAGTTCGTCCGGCCACTCTGGAACTGGCTGCTCACCGTTGGTTTCCTCGTCAGAGTTGGAGCTGGCCGTGACAGTAATAGTAAACCTGGATGGATTTCATGTGGCATCGTGTTAAACATGTGTTGATGTTCCAAAACTCTATCAGCTATACAATGAGATTTTTGAAAGTAGTATCTTATTTTTCTCATTTAATAAAGCATATATTTGTTGTTGTTGTTGTTTAGTCGTTAAGTCATGTCCGACTCTTCGTGACCCCATGAACCATATTGCACCAGGCCTTCCTGTCCTTCACTGCCTCCCTGAGTTTGCTCAGTTTCATGCTCATTGCTTCAGTGATGCTATCTAACCATCTCATCCTCTGCCGTCCTCTTCTCCTTTTGCCTTCAATCTTTCCCAGCATCAGGGTCTTCTCCAAAGAGATCTCTCTTCGCATTAGGTGACCAAAGTATCTGAGCTTGAGCTTCATTATCCATCCTTCCAATGAGCAATCAGGGTTGATTTCCTTTAAGATTGACTGGTTTGACCTCCTAGCAGTCCAGGGGACTCTCAAGAGTCTTCTCCAGCACCACAGTTCAAAGGCATCAATTCTTCGGCGCTCAGCCTTCTTTATGGTCCAGCTCTCACAGCCATACATTACTACTGGAAAAACCATAGCTTTGACTATGCGGATCTTTGTCGGCAAGGTGACGTCTCTGCTTTTTAATATGCTATCTAGGCTTGCCATAGCTTTCCTCCCAAGGAGCAAGCGTCTTTTAATTTCATGGCTGCAGTCTCCGTCTGCGGTGATCTTGGAGCCCAAATAAATGAAGTCTGTTACTGCTTCCATTTCTACCCCTTCTATTTGCCAGGAATTGATGGGTCCAGATGCCATGATCTTAGTTTTTTTAATGTTGAGTTTCAAGCCAGCTTTTGCACTCTCCTCTTTCACCCTCATCAAGACGCTCTTTAGTTCTTCTTCACTTTCTGCCATTAGGGTGGTATCGTCCGCATATCTGAGGTTGTTGATGATTCTCCCTGCAATCTTAATTCCGGCTTGTGATTCTTCCAGCCTGGCATTTCTCATGATGTACTCTGCATATAGGTTAAATAAGCAGGATGACAGTATACAGCCTTGTCGTACACCTTTCCCTATTTTGAACCAATCGGTTGTTCCATGACCGGTTCTAACTGTTGCTTCTTGGCCCGCATACAGATTTCTCAGGGGACAGGTAAGGTGGTCTGGTACTCCCATCTCTTTAAGAATTTGCCACAGTTTGTTGTGATCCACACAATCAAAGGCTTTTGCATAGTCAATGAAGCAGAAGTAGATATTTTTCTGGAACTCTCGTGCTTTCTCCATGATCCAGCGAATGTTGGCGATTTGATCTCTAGTTCCTCTGCCTCTTCGAAACCCAGCTTGTACATCCGGTAGTTCTCGGTTCATGTATTGCTGAAGCCTAGCTTGTAGGATTTTGAGCATAACCTTGCTAGCATGTGAAATGAGTGCAATTGTGCGATAGTTTGAGCATTCTTTGGCATTGCCCTTCTTTGGAATTGGAACATAAACTGACCTTTTCCAATCCTGTGGCCACTGTTCCGTTTTCCAAACTTGCTGGCATATTGAGTGCAGCACTTTAACACCATCATCTTTTAGTATTTTAAATAACTCAGCTGGAATACTGTCATCTCCACTAGCTTTGTTGTTAGCAATGCTTCCTAAGGCCCACTTGACTTCACTGACCTTGAGCCAGACATCCTAGAGAGTGATCACACCAGCGTGGACATCAGGGACATTAAGATCTTTCTTGTATAGTTCTTCTGTGTATTCTTGCCACCTCTTCTTAATCTCTTCTGCTTCTGTTAGGTCCCTGCCTTTTTTGTCCTTTATCATGCCCATTTTTGCATTAAACGTTCCTTTCATATCTCCAATTTTCTTGTAGAGATCTCTAGTCTTCCCCATTCTATTGTTTTCCTCGATTTCTTTGCATTGTTCATTTAAGAAGGCCTTCTTATCTCTCCTTGCTATTCTCTGGAAATCTGCATTCAGTTGCTTATATCTTTCCCTTTCACCCTTGCTTTTCGCATTCCTTCTTTCCACAGCTATTTGTAAAGCCTCATCAGACAGCCATTTTGCTTTCTTGCATTTCTTTTTCTTTGGGATGGTTTTAGTTGCTGCCTGCTGTACAATGTTACGGACCTCCGTCCATAGTTCTTCAGGCACTCTGTCTACCAAATCTAATCCTCTAAATCTATTCATCACCTTCACTGTGTACTCACAAGGAATATGATCTAAGTCATACCTGAGTGGTCTAGTGGTTTTCCCTACATTCTTCAATTTAAGCCTAAATTTTGCAGTAAGAAGCTCATGATCTGAGCCACAGTCAGCTCCTGGTCTTGTTTTTGCTGTCTGTATAGAGCTTCTCCATCTTTGGCTGCAAAGTATATAATCAATCTGGTTTCGGTATTGACCATCTGGTGATGTCCATGTGTAGAGTCGTCTCTTGTGTTGTTGGAAAAGAGTGTTTGCTATGACCAGCTTGTTCTCTTGACAGAACTCTATTAGCCTTTGCCCTGCTTCATTTTGTACTCCAAGGCCAAACTTGCCTGTTATTCCGATTACTCCTTGACTTCCTACTTTAGCATTCCAATCCCCTATGATGAAAAGGACATCTTTTTTTGGTGCTAGTTCTAGAAGGTGTTGTAGGTCTTCATAGAAGCGGTCAACTTCAGCTTCTTCAGCATCAGTGGTTGGGGCATAGACTTGGATGATTGTGATATTGAATGGTTTGCCTTGGATACGCACTGAGATCATTCTGTCGTTTTTGAGGTTGTACCCCATTACTGCCTTCCCCACTCTCTTATTGACTATGAGTGCTACTCCATTTCTTCTAAGGGTTTCTTGCCCACAGTAGTAGATATAATGGTCACCCGAATTAAATTCACCCATTCCCGTCCATTTCAGTTCGCTGATTCCCATATATTATATTAGTCCTAGTGAAATCTGATAAAGATCCTGTTATGTGTTATCATCTGATTTAACTGATTCATGTAGGTATTAACATTTTAATTAAATGTTTTAGCTATGGAGTCCCACAAATAATTCCTTCAGTGGCCAAGTATGATAAAGTGGGATTTATTAAAATAAACATGGATCAGATAATATTTGGCTGGTGGTAGATTTGACTAATTTGAAAAAAAAAGCTGTTATTTGGATACAGAAAAAGCTTTTGATAAAAGTTATAACTATATATGTATGTTACTTTAACCGAACGTGATTACCCAAAGAATTAACAAAGTTAAGGTGAATGTCAATGGTCTTTTTTTGTTTACTTTTTCACTCTAAAAAGGTCTACAAGGACTTCCGCCATCTCTTTTGATTTTTGACAGCTATTGGAAAAGATGACAATATCCATGTCCATAAATCATCAGAATATAAATTGGTATTATATACTGATGATAGTCTGCTGTTTATTCTGAATCTTATGCTTTGATTCTGACTCTGATGTATTTGATTCACATGTTTGGGCAAATTATGGGACACTCTGTTAACTAGCTGGAATGAATGACAATAGGCAAATGTTTGTTTATTCATACATTATGTGATTATCATTTCAGATATGTTTTGATTTTATTGATTACTTAGGTGTTCTGTATGACATTTCTTAAATAATTACATTAAATAAGCTTAAGATATATAAAGTGATTTCCTTGGATATTGAATCTTTAAACTTTACTCTTAGGGCTATGGTCAACACTCTCAAAATGAATGTAATTCCTTGGATATTTTGCAGGGCATTCCTATACACATATGCAGAAAATATTTTCAAAATATTCCATTGGAATATTCTTCTTTAGCACCTTTAGTTAATTGGATTGTTTTGGGTCCAAGATATAGTAGATTAGATGTATCTCCTGTTACTTACTATCATATGTACCTGAAAACTCTTGACATACTGTTTTTGGAAAACTGCATTTTGTTAATTTTTCTCATGGGGAAGAGACACTATGGGGTAATGCAACTCTTGTAATTGATTAAAAAAAACTAGTTATATGGAAGATTTGGATGGATGCTGGGATTTTATTTTAGATCAAGTACTGGATGATAATGAGTTGTTTTTTTTTAATCATGTTCTATGTTTGAGGATAAATGGCATTTGTCCATTGCCAGCCATTTACTGATATCTCAGTTTAGACCAGTGATATTTTCAGCTTGAGACACCTTAGAAGCGATCGCCAAGTCCTACTAGCCAAAAAGGCCTACAATTAGTCTTTATAAATACCTGTTAATGAAAAATCAAGTTGATATGTAAATATCAAAAGATACTTGCATATCCTTTGAATCAATAGAAGTTGGAGTGCTCCATTTTGCCTAAATAATGGGAAACTGTTTTAATGTTTCATGTTTCCATAGAATATGGTTTATTGAACAAAAAAATTTCAGACTTACTGCATTTGTATAAAAAAGAAATAAGTAAACTTCACTTCTGTTGAAGACGCAATGAGAATATCATTAAAGTATATTTTTCCAATACCCTAACATTATTATGTTCAGGAAAGAAGCAATGACATATATTAATTTGACTTTGAGACCAGTTTCAATATTTTTGGATGTCCATATTCTTTCCAAACATATACCTATTACACAGAAATTGATAGCTGGAAACAAAAATAGATTTGCCGTCTTTTTCTTATTGCTGAGAGACTAGTCCTTCAACACCAGATAGATACATTTATGGCACTAATTACTCACCATATCAAATGTATGGATAAATAGAATGAAATATGGTCAGCCTTTACTGAAATCTGTCCATCTATGCTGAGTGGGACAGTTTTCAGTAGTCAATAGTCCATGAAGTAGTGGGCATTTTTGTTTAATTACTTACATTTGCAATGTTTTGCCTGGGGGGTGTTAGCATACTGTTTGTTTTTGCTGCTTATGGTATGGAGCCAGAGTAGTGGGCAGACACATGTGAGGAGTGCCAGGAAGAACCTCAACGGCCTCTCACTGCACAGAACCTCTCCCTTCCCTGGAGTGATCCTGCATGATGGACTCCCTTTGCCTGGCACGGCTGCTGCAGTCCATCTTCCTGAATGTTAGGAACTGGACACTTTGGTGGCAAACCCAGCTGAGATTTTGGCTGTGGGAACTTTGGCAAGGTGCTGTGGTGAGGAGGCAGGCAGTGGGAGTGGGGTTGGTTGGAGCCATGATGGCGGAACCCTTCTGAGCCCCCCAGGCACCTTGGTCTGCCTTCCTGTGTCCAGCTGGCGCTGCCCTCACCTTGCCTGGAACGGAGGCCTGCCTGAAGCCTTGCCTTGTGGCTTTCTCCCTGGATTGCTGCCTGCCTTTTCTCTAGTCTGCTGTGTGCTTGCAGCAGGCCTTTCTTTGCTTGCAAGGGCCTGGTGGGATGGGGGATTGGGCGGCTGTCCTGACCAGGTAGTTTCTGCAGCTGCTGGGAGTGTTGCAGAAGTGGCCAGGGGAGCTGCTGGTTGTGCGCAATTCATTCTGTTGGAAGGGGCCTGGAGTTGGGGAATGGGATGGCTGGGTGCAGGCAAAGGCTGACATGGAGTGAGGGCCAGCCACACCATCCAGACACTGGCAGGCAGGAGATATGGCAGGAATCTGGGGGTCAGTTGCCTGTGGGAAAAGTAACTTTGGTATCTTCAACTGATTCTGCCTTCTGCCCCGAGTTCATCCCTGAGCCAAGTCACCGGTCCTCGGAGGCCTTAGGCTCCAGCTGCTGAATGCTAGGTTGGTCTTTAATAAAGAGTCCTCCTCCAGAATGTTCTCCTGGATGAGGTAGTCAACCTGGCATGGGCTTAGAGGGGGCTGTACCTCTCCCAGAACTGTGCCCACCTGGGTTTTGAACGTGGTACAAAACGGAGCAGGGATGGCACTTGTCATTTGGGAAACCTTGACAGGTTCCAGAGGCTCTGTACCACAGATAAATAAAGGGATTGAAAAAACAAAAACTCAGCTGAACCTGACCGGCTGACATCCTGCTTGGCAAACACAAGCCATTTTATTCTGCAGGTGCTACGCGAATTCATCACGATGGCCAGCAGACAGTCTTCCAACCTAGAATTCCGCTAGTTCCTTTAAATAACATGGCTGGTGGCTCTCTGTGGATGCAGAAAGAACAAAGGAGCAAGCAAGCTTTGCCATGCTGAGTGCCACAGTTTAGGTTTGAAGCTGATCACTCACATTCACTTCAAGCCACCTATTTGGGCTTAGCAGAATATACAAACGCAGACGGTGCAATTTCTGTAATTCCAGACATACCCAGAAACAGACTGGATATCAAGAATGAATGTAACTGTTGTTTTATGGACAAGGACATCTCAGTTGCCCTATTTTGGAAACACAATCCAGCCATTTCAAACCTTAATTTGTGGGGCTACAGTTCAGAGGAATGTTGTGCTGACCGTACACTTGTTCAGGGTTGCTCATGAGAATGGCCCTGCACTGGCTAAGGCTGAAGAGCATGGTCTCTACCCAGAGAAGCTTTTATTAATTTGTTTTTTAAGAAGTGAGAATTATTCCTCCTGCTTTGCAGTGCGAGTAGGCTGTGTCCCTCCATTTGTTCTTCGGGACTTCAGGCTGCTCTTCATTATTCATATCTGCTTCTGAGCATTGTGCGCTCAAGAGCATGGAACTGGGTTCTGGTCCTGCTGGTTCTCAGCACCCTGGGGGCATACACGAAGCATTTCTCCTGTCTGCCTCAAGATCGCTTTCCAACCTGCTCCTCCTGTTGAAATAGAGAGGAGGTTTAGCACCTGGGAATGGTGGTTTGGACATTTCATTGCTTCTCCACTTTGAAAGAGATTAGCCTCAGAGTGATTACTTAAGCTGTTTGCACATTTTCACAGACAACGGGAGCAGCCAATTCACTTTTGCTCTGGCTAAGCCACAACCTGAGAAAAGGGAGCTCAGACTATGAAGCCTTTCCTGGGATCAGGAACCCAGCCCTTGTCTCCAGATGCCACTTTTCTTCAATGTAGATACTCAACTTCCCCTGTCTTCTTCACCACTAAACTTCAGAAAGTGGATCAGCCACAGAACAAATTAACACAACATGCTAGACTAAGGCATATCTCAGTTAGGAACAGACCCCACGATAATGACACTACTCTTGGATCATGGCTACCAGAACCTGTCCTGTGAGGGGAACCAGCAAACAAGACAAATTGTCTGTTTAGGGGATTATCAAAAAAGAGGAAGAAACTAAGCACAAACTGTGGCTTCATACCCCAAATCCTTAGTTCTGGCCACTTGTTAATCAATCCATGAAGCACCCTTGGCTTGATAATAATGCTTGCTTGTAAGAGAAGTCAATGTGTGCAATCAGCAAGGCTGTACCTAGCACATTGCTCAGTTTTATGTGTTATGTGAACTGGCTCTCTTAATTATAGATTTGAAAAATAAAAATGGAACTTTTCCATAACTGTGTATGCTGTGAGTTAGTACACAGCGTTTGCTTCTAAAGGCATAGAAAGTGTACACTAGCTTTACAATTACTTGTATAATTGCTCCAGTACAACCTCAACATATTAGCTTCCCTCCCTAAAACCCAGGATACCTTGACGGTGTGTGCAAGTTCAGCCAGGGCTTCTTCATATTGCTGGAGGAAAGGCTGAATGGACATGCTCTTAACCAGCTGTGGCTGCAATTCTGGAAGGCCTGCGTCCTTCAACATCTTTAGGAACTTATACTCCTGGAGAAGAGAAGCGGTTTAATATCACAACTTCTCTGCACCTCGACTACCTGCAGCAGTGGCGGAGTTCTCCACCAACCAGCAGTGTGGCCTAGTGGAAGTGCACCTAGCAATCCAGAAGAAGAAGCCACTGGGTGTCCAGACATCAGGCCGTGCAACTTCATGGTTCGGCCTTATTTGGGCTCCTTCCTGGGCTCTGGACTAGCCCAATCTTTGACATTTTTGCCACTCTTAAGTAGCACATCATACATCTCCCCCACGCATCCAGGTGCTACAGAATACATTCCAAGGAGAGTTTCCACAGGGTGGAACGAGTCACCCCCCTGCCCATTATTCCTCTCTACTGCAACATACCTGCCGCTTCAGTAGCATGGTGAAAGCCAGGCCTGCTTTCCCAGCACGAGCTGTTCTGCCCACCCTAAAGGCAGAAAGGCATCTGGTGAGGAGATGAACAGCTCCCCACCCCACCCGCCCTTTCCCAAGCTTTAAAGGGAAACCTGTGACGTTCAGGGAGAGAGCAGATTCATCTGCTACGCTATTTTGAAAACACCTCCTCCCCTTCCTCTGAGAAAAGTACCGATGAATGTAGGTTCTGATGAACTGAGGGGCATCGTAGCTAATGACACATTTCACAGCACCAAAATCAATTCCTCGAGCCGTGGCATCTGTGCTGATCAAACTATTCAGGAAAAAACATAAGGCAATTAACACAAATATTTTAGCATAACCAAAATCCAGCTGTGAGAGCCAGTTTGGTGCAGTGGTTAAGGCATCAGGATAGAACCAGGAGACTGTGAGTTTTAGTCCCACTTTAGGCACAAAGCCAGCTGGGTGACCTTGGGCCAGTTACTCTCTCTCAGCCCTGGGAAGCAGGGAATGGCAAACCACTTCTGAAATCTTGCCAAGAAAACTGCAGGGACTTGTCCAGGCAGTCGCCATTGATTTGAAGGCACCAAAAAACCCCCAAACAAACAAAAAAAACCCCAGCCGTGCTAGCCAAAGCACTGACGGATAAACCTGAGCTTTGGAAATCAGTACCAAAAATATGTAGCATTAAGAGCAGACCACAATGCAAAGGCAAGCTGGCACGATTTCACTAGCAAAACTCCCGAGAAGACCCCATTGCATAATGGAGCCTCTAAACAGTGGCACCTGCACCAGCAAGTTCCACAGCTTCCAATCCTAATGTAAACAGGCACTTGTGCAGACATGCAGTATGTGATGGAATTAGCAGGGGCATGATAACATTTCAGAGCAGAGGATGCCAAAACTGCTCCTTGAGGGACTCACAGTTGGATCTTGCCTTGTTCAAACTCCTTCAGTGTCAACTTCCTCTTGCTTGGACTCAGCTTTGAAGAAAACTCAGCTACATTCACTCCACCAAAGGCACGAATCAGCAGGGAGAGCCTGAGCATAGACAGAAGTAATGGTTGGGGTGGGGGGAACCAGCTGGGTAGAAGAGAATGTTTTTGCAGAAGGATGATCTTAGGCTCGGCACAGCTGGCAAAGATCCCTGCTGGAAGCCCCCAGCGCTGTTGCCAGTCAGTTCAGGGAATACTAACCTAGGACCAGTGGCCTGATCTGATACAAGGTGGCTGCCAGCACTGTTGTGAATTCTGCTGTGGAATCTCACCTGTGTGAGGTTTCTTTGCTATTGGTGAAGCACAGCACTTGGGAGAATTTCAGTCTCACCAAGAAATGCAGGAGGAACAGTGGTTTCCAATTCAGGCTGCACGGGACATAATATTGCTATCAAGAGAAAAGGAAAGATAGCGTTTGCCCTAGGGGTCCATCTCACTCCAAAGCCACCTGATTCGAGAGGAGAATACTTGGAAAAGCTTTCCTAGACTGACAGCAACAATGCTAAAAGTCTGGCAGTCCTGCTTTGCGGAGAAATCTATGAAAATATACCTGTTAAGATAATAGATTTCCAATCAATGCTTTAGATCAGTTCAATATATGTCTTGTTACCCAACACAGTAATTCAGAACTGCTAACACTGCATGGGACACAATTTAAATAATTCCAATATGAGTCACCAACTGTGAAGGAATGGTTTGATGAAGGCTGCGCTCGGGGAGATAAGCATTCCCTTAGCCCCCAGCAGGAGCCTGGGAAGGTTAAGAAGATGAGACTGGCACCATCCTAAGGAATTCACGGTGTTTTGGCTTGCTGGCTTGGGAAGTTTAGATTCAGTCTGGAGAGATTTCTGTCTTTGAAGTGGAAGCTAATAAACACAACAGAACTGTATCTGTACTGTCTCGTGGAGTTCTTTGTGCTGAACCTGACATCAATCTCTCCAGACTCAATCTAAACTTCCCAAGCCAGCAAGCCACAACACCGTGAATTCCTTAGGGTGGTGCCAGTCTCATCTTCTTAACCTTCCCACGCTCCTGCTGGGGGCTAAGGGAATGCTTATCTCCCCGAGCGGGGCCTTCATCAAACCATTCCTTCACACCAACTCTTGTATCAGCTGATCAGATATCTGTTCCACTTTCAAAGCCAACAATATAAAAACACCACCTGGAAAGCATGGGTGTCTGGTCTCCAAAACCAGTCCCCAGAGAAAGAGATGTTTCCAATTCCTGCTCTATTTGATGATTGTTCCTTTTGGTTGCATCTTTCTTTCCTAGAGTTAGGGTTAGAGTTAGCCCTAGAGGACAGTTATATTGACAACGTGGAATAAATATTAAATGAATAAACATATTTTCCAAGAGGTTCTTCCATTTCATCATCTTCTAGAATATATTCAAAAAACCTCGGAGCCTTTCCAGGTCTGATGGAATCTGTGAGGAGAGGACTTATGGCTGCCTTGTGCTACAACACATTCCTTTTTCAGATCGTGATTCAGGCTCCCTCCATCCTGACTTCCAGTGGAAAAAGAGGCTGAATGTTTCCCAGTCCACCACCCTGGCCTGTGAGGGGGCAAGGGCTCCTCTTCCAAGGGTGCATGGTGCCCAAAGTACATGAACAAGATCCAGGGAAGCCAGACTTACTGAAAGCCCCTCAGGGAGAATGTATTTTTCCCTGACGCATGGCTGAGACCCAGGCACATCAGCCGTTTTCCCAGATTGAGCTGGTGTGAAGAGACAAGGCTGGTAGAGGCCTAACTGCTGCAGCTTCTCAGGGTTCTGAGTCAGAGTGGCTGAGAAGAGGAGCTTCTGCAGAGGGAGCTGGGGGCAGCAAGCCCTGAAAAGTGGGGAAACACAAGAAAGAACATTCCTTCTGAAAAGCCAACCACCAAACACACACCCAGCCCTCTTTGCTCATCCACCATCACCCAGGTTGGTGTCATGACACTCAGTCACCTCTCTCTCAAGAAGGCCTCTGTGGAAGATCTGATGGACCAGCTCAGTAAGGGCAGGATGTGGGACCTCCAGCTCAAGGCAAGACTCCCTATGGCAGCTTCTTACCTTGCTGCTGTAGGGGGATTTAGCTGTGCCCTTCTGAACAGCCTGCTGGGACCAAAGCCCTCTTCAGGCTGGTATACAGCCTCCACCACTTGATGCAGCCAGTCCTGGTGCAGGTTGTCAATCATGCGATCTGCTTCGTCAATGATCTGCACTCAGAAATAATGGGGGGAAAAACACATTCAGACGAGAGACTCTGGTCTGGCAGGCTGGCAGCCATGGTGAGTATTTCTTGCCAAGAACCCAGAAGAGGCTGTGTCGGCTGCTCCCTATTGTTTGGAAGAAAGAGGAGGTGCAGGATCCTTAAGCACAAAGCCTGTGATGCATAGGTTGTGATTCCAGCTAAAGCTGTTCCTGCTGTGAGCTCACTGATGCTAACAAGGGCCTAGCAGGGGAAGACCACCCATCCCCTCCTCCAATTTATAGACTCAATCAATGGAAAGTACCAGCAGAAATCTGCTGGGAACTGTTGAAAACCTGAAAACACTTTCTGACAGGTAACCTTGGGGCAAAGGAGCACAGTTGGAATTCTGAAAGTACAGTGGTGCCTTGGGTCACGAACGCTTCTGTTCACGACCAATTCGGGTCACGAACAGTTCTGATCGCAAAATTTTGCCTCCGTTCGCGAACGCCAGATCGGGTCACGAACAGGATCCACGGCCATTTCCCCGCCCGTGACACCTGGTCCGCGGCCATTTCCCCGCCTGTGACACATGGTCCGCGGCCATTTTCCCACCCGTGACACGTGGTCCATGGCCATTTTCCCGCCCGACACGTGGTCCGCGGCCATTTTCCTGCCCGTCACGTGGTCCGCGGCCATTTTCCACCCCTGACACGTGGTCGGCGGCCATTTTTCCATCCCTGACACGTGGTCCCCGGCCATTTTCCGCCCCTGACACGTGTTCGTAGGGAGGGGGACTCTCCCTCCAAGCAATAGCCGCCTCCCTGTCCTCCACGCCAGAATGGATTAACGGTAATTACATTGAACCTTATGGGAAAATTTGCTTCGGGTCGTGACCAGAGTCGCAGAACGAATTAAGTTTGTGAACCGAGGTTCCACTGTATGTTTCTCTCACAATGGCTGCCCAAACACATGTTTTTGGGGAGGTGCCCTCACCAGGAAACGAAGCTCTCGCAAGCTGAACTGAGGACTTTGCTGGAGATGGTCCACCAGGCGTCCTGGGGTGGCTACAACAATGTCTGCCAGGCTACGAAATCCCATCAGCCTGCGAAAGGAAGGAAGGAAGGAAGGAAGGAAGGAAGGAAGGAAGGAAGGAAGGAAGGAAGGAAGGAAGGAAGGAAGGAAGGAAGGAAGGAAGGAAGGAAAGATCAGTAGCAGCACCTTTGGGCATGCTATTTTGGGTCCACTCCAGAAGTGGATTCACCTTAGGCCTGGACTGCTTTCCCATCACTTTCTAGGGACTGGAAAACATTGTAGCAAATGGTGAATGAGACAGGACAACCAGCCATGAGGGTGCACAAAGGATAACCAAGACCAAATCACAACATATTCCAATTCAAAGTCATTTCAGGATGGGCTCATACCATGCTCTATTAGAAATTAAGGATTCACAATTGCAAGTATACAGCAGACTTGGACTCACATGCAATCCACTTTTCAGGGTCATGGCACTAGAAGAGCTGCAGCTGAGTTCTTTCTTAGGATGGCCACAGATCTCAAATCTCTACTTCAAAGCTAACAGGACAAGACAGCAGGATTAAATCAAAACACAGAGCCCAGGAGAACATGAACTTACGTTGTCTCAACAAGGGACTCTTGTTCTTTCACAAAAGATTTCTGTCCAGTAAGCTGGACAACTTTCAGTCCAGTCCCATCAGTATAAATGTTGAATACTTTAGTCACCTATCAAAAGAAGTGAATTAGAAAGAAAAATGAGCAGGGCTGGTAATGTGAACATCAGGGAGGGAGGGAGGGAGGGAGGGAGGAAAACAGTAAGCAGAGAAGCATCTCCTCAACTCCTTCTGAGGGAGGCCCAACACTTAGGAATACCCAGAGACTCTGTAGGCAGATCATCTGTCCCAGCCTCCCATAATGTTCACTAGCAGGACAGAAGAGTTGCTTTTGTGTACACTGTGCTTGGAGATTAAGACTTCTAGAAAAAGCTTTTATAACACAGTTTGCCTTTCCCCGTTCAAAGAATCTGACAAAGGGCCAGACAAACCTGCCTTCCCTCCATAGTTTAGGACTGTGAGCATTAAAACCATCTGGGAGCCCTACTTATAATCCCACTGATGGGCTTGGTTCACAATGAATTGGCAAAGCAGGGACTTCTCAGTGGGAGCACTCTAATTATGGAATTCTCTCCAAGAGAGGTTCAACTGATCCCTGCACTCTCTTCTTCTAGAAAACAAATGAGGACCTGCCAGGAATGTATGGAAATCAGGATCTCCAGGGCCAACTTAACTGTAAGATCATCTTTTTTGTCTGTCTCTTTTTTAAAAATGAACATTTGTTGCATTTATTCTTTTAAAGTATTATTAGCTTTATTTTCATTGTTCTCGTATGAACCTCGTATGGACTTCTCTAGATGAGAGAGTGTTATAGAAATAATATCAATAACAGTTGGGTTCTTGGTGCTCTCTGAGTTTGGTTGTTTTCTTGCAGATGTTTCATTACCAGGCTAGGTAACATCTTAGTGCGAGGAAGCTGATGACATTACCTTGCCTGGTAATGAAACATCTGCAAGAAAACAACTAAGTGCAAAGAGCACCAAGAATGTAACTGTTAAACCCTGAGCTCCATACTTCTCTTCTATTGGAGTATCAGTAATAATAATGGCAACTCCCACTATGCCTTTGTCACCAGATCTCAGAGCTCCAACAAAATACACAGCAAACATGATAAGCTACAAGTCAGTTCACCAATTTTATGAAGTTCAACTGCAGATGTGCTGACATAATGTTAGCAGAGGGTTATAGCAATTCCTTCCTTTTCTTTAATTTGTCTCTCACCCAGGACCATTCTCAAGCTAGCCCGCTCCTATCACTCAAATATTCTTACGTGTGGACAGAGTCATAGTTCTGACCCTCAGCATTCCTACCCAAAGACATAATGGAAAAAACAATCTCTTGCTGAATGTGAATTCATAGCAGGGGCCAAAAAGACTTCCTTCCTTCAGAATATACCTGCTGTGCCAGCTCTTTGGTGGGTAAGACTGCCAGAGCTCGTACATGGCAGACAATGCGGTCTAACAGTGCCTGCCAAGACAAAAACAGGAAGTCAGAAATGGTCTGATGGTTCTATGTTACATCTTCCCAAATAAGTGCACAAAAAACAGTTCACTGTACAAACAGAGACACGTATGCACACAAACACCTTCCTGAAGCACAGGCGAGGTGTTCTGAGTGCTGCCAGAGCCTTTTACGGAGCACTGACCACACTTATCAGTTGCTACTGTCCCTTCAGATGATCTACAACATTTCTATTCACTCTAATTTTTCTATTTCATCTTTTTACTTAAAACTCACTACAAAACTTTCAGTTTTATGGTAAGAAAATTAAAAGTTTACAACTGGACTAAATTCTCCAAAATGCAGAAATATAGAAGTCTGGATCCAGTTCTTCCCTGGATGTTTCCACTGATCCCCTCTGGCATATCAGTACATTTCACAACCCTGGTGGTAGATCCTAGGGTGACTCTGGCTCTGGATGCCATGCGCACACTCAGATACAACCTAGCAGTGCTTAATTTTATCTGCAGCTCACCTGAACCACAGGAATGACGAAGGCCAAGGTTTTACCACTGCCTGTAGGGGCTGAAACGCAGATATCACTTGGTTGGTAGCCACCCCTTCCAGCTAATGCCCCATGGGGCCCACATTCCAAGATGGCTGGAATCACCTCAGCCTGAACTAAAGGAAGAAAGTGGGAAGTGTTACTGTATTGCCCTGGCCACCCAAGAGAACGCTTAAGAGGAGCTTTGCACAAAACAGAAAAAAAAATGGTGGAATGTTTTGAATGTCCATTGATATGATGAAGAAAAATGTGAAATATTTTAGGTGTTTGCCATAGACAATAATGGAACTCAAAACAAATGCCTTGTGCCCTCATTTTATGCCCTAGGACCAAAAACACAGGTGGGAGGCTGATCTGTAATTTTTAAAATTAATGCCACTAGCAAAAAGGCAGAAGATAACAAATAGCTTCCACTGATTTTTTAATCATCCAACAATTTCTCGGTAGGTCAGGTGGTAAATAGTATTCAGCTGCACCATTTCCTTTTGAGGATCTAAGATAAATACTGAGAGAGCAAGGGCTTGTTCGGTTTTCTGCGGTAGTACACTTAAAAGTGGAGTGGAATGAGATACAATCCTTTTGGCTGGATGCTGTGTCAGCCCCACTAGGTAAACCAAGCCAGGAAATCAATTCCACAGGAAGGTTAAGATTATTTTGACTGAGACTGGCTACAATTACAGAGTCTTGCGAGTCTGGGTATGCTGAACCTCCTCCCTTTTCTTGTACTCCCGTGTCCCCTGGGGTGGCATCTACCTGAGCTACTTCCCAACGTTATCTCATTTCTCTGGACTTAAAAAAACTTCAATCCCATTTGCCTAGGTAGCGGTTCTTGCGTATTTCTGTCAAGGTCATCTTCCTTATTTTCTACATCCTGGGATTAAACTCTGGCTGTTCTGAGCTCAGAATATTTTCTAAGCCCTTATTTCGTGACCAGATGCTGAGAAACCAAGTTAGTCTTTAGAACAGTAAGAGCCTGTCAAATCTCTATTCTGAAGACTGAGTCCTCCTCTCGAAAGAGGGTCATTCAGGCCAGAGCCAACGTGACACAGGCTACCTGTGACACACACTACCTGCTTCCTTTTGGATGAATTGCCAAAGCGCGAAAGAAAAATCGTTAGACAGGCAGGTGTCCCTGATCATAGGGGACAACAATTAGAGACCCTCCTGGCTACAGACAGTCAACCCACAGGAAGGCAGGGATGTGGCGGGGGGGGGGGGGAACAAAAGTAGCAGGAGAAAAAAGGAAGTTGAGCATGGAATCAGTGGCACTTCTAGGAGGCTGGTGAAGATCTTGAGGGGGAAGGGTGGTAGAAAGAATTCGACCGACCTGTCATTGGCATGCCATTCCTGACTGGGGACACCTGGGGAATGGGCAGTGGAAGGAAGCAGCCCGTTCCTGCCTTAAGGAGTCCTGAAGGACCCATGCATGACATGTCTGTTCAAAGATGGCTACTTCTTTCTCATTAACACATACACAAATTGATTCCTGAATTTGGGTAGGTGGTGGAAAACAGATGAAGAATAGAGAGATATCGAAAAGGCATTTGTTCACGCCCATGTCTATTTTTAGATATTTTATGACAATTCTAATTTAGCTCAAAGATTTGTTGCAGAGAAAAACGTACTTCCTGAGTTCTGTTACAATCATGAGGGAAATGTGACAGAATGGACTTATGAAGGCCATGCTCAGGGAGATAAGCGTGTTCTTAGCCTCCAACAGGAGCGTGGGAAGTTCAAGAAGATGAGGCTGGCACCTCCCTAAGGAATTCACGGTGTTGTGGCTGGCTGGCTTGGGAACTTGGGTTCAGTCTGGTGAGATTCTGTCTTGAGGTGGAAACTAATAAACGCAACAGAACTGTATTTGCATTGTCTCTTGGAGTTCTTTGGGCTGAACCTGACAGGAAATGCCCTACATAACATCTATCCCATATTAAATATTAAAAGAAGATTATAGTGGCTTTAAATAACACTTAAGAAAAGTAATACATTTAAAACAAAAACCATTAGCTGGTCAAAACTATTATCCCCAAGGCTGTCTGCTAACTGCATTTTTAATATACAAAAAGTGAAAATAGTATTTTATTACTATGTCACTTCCAAGATGAAAACTTGGTGGACAAACGTCAAAAATATGGAGCTGGCTCTCCTCATTGTTACGATACCTGGAAACAGGGACACTATTCCATTGGCTTGCAGCTTCTTCCTCAATTTAGGATGGATGACTGGGACATCTTGGAGAGGGACCAGGTTCTCTCTGATCTGTCTGTGGAATAGCTTTGGCTGAGCGAACCACTGTGGCACAAAAGGCTGCGCCTGGAAGGTAAACACAGAGTCCTCAACTTGGAAGTCCAACGCCCCAACCTAAGCAAGGATCCAAACTGCAGCATTTCTGGCAGGTGACTGCCTAGTGTCTGCTCTGAACCCATTCACTGAAGGGAAGCCCACTGCCCCTCTCACAACTGCCTCCACTGTCACACTGCTCTTGCTGCCGAGGCTGATTTTTCCCCTAACCTTCAACTAATCTGCACTAAATTAGGGCCAGCAAGACAGCAGTTTGGCAGATTAAAAAGCCACCCTTTTCATTAAATGTGAGTGGGGGGAGCAGTCAAGAACCACAGTGAGTAGAAGAGAACCTCACTGAAGTGGCTATATGTAGAATGCGGGGTTCTTCCCCTTCTGAAGGAGCTTGTAAGTGTTTTGGGGTGGTTCTGTTGTGTTAAGCCTAGATGATACACTAGCTTTAACTTCTGTTAAAATATGACAGGGAAATTGCACATTGTTTCCTGAGGGTTTAGTGTCTGAATTAATTGGAATGATTTCTAGGGGCTACCAAAATGTACTTACTAAATAACCAGATAAACTATTAATTTTCAACATTTTGCATCCAATTGTGTTACTGACCTCATTGAAGCATACTTCAAGAAATAGGATAAAACACATTGGTTAGTTTCAATTATCAGAAAACTAAAATCATGGCATTTGCCAAAAGGCCCAAGAGCCACTCCCGGAGCATAGATGGTCACGAGATTGAGCAGGTCTCCTGCTTCAAATACCTGGGAGTAGTTCTTCATTCTGCCAGCAGTAGGAAAGCCCATGGGGACTACATTGCTGAAAATGCACAGGGGAGCTCATCTGCCATCCTTAAATTCCTCAAGATAAGAGGTGGCCACTATATTCCTGCAGCACTCAAATTATCTGAAGCCAAGCCAATAGCACAACTTCTTTATGGTGCCCAGCTGGGCCTCTTCTCCAATTTTGCACCATTAGAACTTCTACAATCCAAATTTCTAAGATTGGCCCGTCAAGTCCCAAACTGTGTCTCTAACGCTACCCTGAGACTAGAGACAGGCCTCATGAAAGTGGAGGCTAGAGTGTGGGTGACCATACTCAACTATTGGCTCAGACTCTCCTTTTTTCCCCTTGGCATTGCCCCATTAACTATCCACATGGAAACAGGCAGTGGGAACTAAAATCTCATCCCGGGGCATCTCTCCAGGTCTTCTACTCAGCATGGGATACGGTCAGGCCAAAGCACTCATTAAACAACATGTAGCAGACACAGAGGGCCCACTGGATCTAGCCAGGACCCCAACCTTTATTGCCAGTGAATCCGACAGGTACTCTGCTTCCCCTATGGCATACCTAGCTAAACCTGGAGTCCCTAAACACTGGAGGGCCTTTGCTCTGGCATGACCCCATGCCCTCCCCTCAACTGTCCTTGAAGGCCGATACAGGAAGATTCCTTACCCGGAGAGACAATCCCCTGACTCTGGACACACAGGAACAACGGAGCATGTGCTTCTCCAGTGCCTGCATTACAGAGGCACTCATACTAGCCTCATCTCACCATAAATACCCAGGACACACAGGACAATTCTACACCCCCCTGCTGCTTTCAGATACCAACGCTGCTACAACATACAATGTGGCCAAGGTTCTGTGCAGCAGCACTCAAAATTCATCGGATGATGACCTGTGCCACAAACTAGAGTTAATGAACACCCAGTTTGCTATATTATAGATTTTTACATATACTTTGTTTTAATATCTTCTAGTTTTTCATGTTTTTTTTAGACTCTGATGTATCTTCTATGCTTTTTAATTGAGTGTACCCCACCCTCCTTATGCTGGTCTATGACTGATTTGACATTGGTTAGTTGGTTATCAATGTATTACCTTATGCACAGTCTTTTGATCACAAGGACCAAGGACAGTCATGCTAGAAGATGGAGAAGTTGTTCTTGGATTTAGTGTCAGCAACATCCGATCCTCTTCTCCGTGGCTCTCTCTTGTGTTATCTCCAAAACTGTCCACTCTTTCTTCTGCTGCAGTAAGTCTGTTTTCCAGACGATTCTCCAACATACCTTCATCACCTGATAAAAGGAACAGAAATAACAAAAATAACTTGATTTTTAAGAAACATTTTATGGAAGAAAGTGCCTGATCCCAAGGTGTGTGTTTTCAAGCAGAAAGGGGATCTAGGTGAGGAACCATTTTCTAATAGTACCAGAAACAGTATTTTCTAATAGTATTTATTTGTTTGTTTGTTCGATTTATATAGCTGCCCATCTCACAGATGTGTCTCTGGGCAACTTACAGTGTTAAAAACACAAAAAACCATACAAAAATAACCTAAATCATAATAACAAAAGAGCATTAAAACATTAAAATAATAAAAATGATTAAAATCATTAAAAAAACATAATCTGTGGGAGGGCGGACTCAAATTCACTAGCAGTACAGCCATTTTGCAGGCTCCGCACCACCACCACCAGATCCCCAGGTCAGAGGGCAAAGCCGTGTCCTCAGGCCCTTCCAGAAGGCCAGTAAGGTCAGGGCAAGTTTGAACTCAGGGGGAATGATGTTCCAGAGGGCGGGTGCCATGGCAGAAAGGCTCTCCTTCTAGATCCCATCAGGTGACATTCCTTCATGGACAGACAGGACCTGCAACATGCCCCTTCCGCCGGACCTGATGGGGCAGGTAGATGTGAGTGGGGAGAGGTGGTTCCTCAAGTATCATTCTCTAAGAGTACGAAACCAAAAAGCCAAAGAGAGAAGCAGGTGTCTACTTTGTGCTGACTTGGGTTCTTGCAGTCTGTTGGTAACAGAAACATAGATACCAACGGGTGCCTGCATAACAGCCACATGATGCAGGCAAGAAGAAGGTAACTTGTAGAACACACCAGGACAGGTAAGTGCAGATTATGCTAAGAGAAGTAAAACCCAACTCATGAAAAGTTTGTTGCATTTTGCTTACAGAAGCTCCTGTTATGGAATAAGCTCTATTCTACAGTCTGAAAAATATCTATAAAGATTAACAGTCCCTCATAGAGTGACCAACAACCAAATGAAACTTGCCCAAAGCTCCCAGAAATGACCCAGCCAACAATCAAAATCTGTTTTACCTTGAACTGCTTCTGTCTTTCCTTGAGGTGTTTTGGATTTCCCACCATTCTTTTTACTCCTGCTTGAGCCATCTCCTTTTTCGGGCAAACTTTCTTCCCTACAAGCGTATTGTCTCTGACCCTTTTCTCTGTGGCTTTGGGCTGAAGGAGATTTCTGACTTACTTTCTTCTTTTTGATTGTTTGCTTTAATTCCTTCTCAGCCTCTTCTTCAAAGATTTCAGGCTCCAATCTCTTTAGCTGCACAGAAGTGGGCCAGTTCTGCTCCTGTTTTTGCAGCTGCCGAGTTCTTGCTTGCTCCTGGAGGCGATGTAAGAGCAACTGGGATTTATGTTCTGGATTATCCTCTTCATCACTAACGTATCTGTGGATTTCCCGTGGAAAGTAGTTTTAACACATAGACAACAAAAGTTATTCATCTGGTTTTGGGAGAGTGAAAACTATTTATGTGCTATCTTTAACGTTCAGTTGAATATTCAACTCTATTTAAGCTACTTGTCTTCAGCTTTAAATTTTTGCTCTTATTTTAGCGCAGTATATGCTACTTTTAGAGCTACCAATTACACACAAAAAGAATTTTCTGGGGCGGAATCCCAACTACAGAACTTCCTCATTTTATTAGGTATTTATATCTATTAGTGTATTTGTTCTTCCAATCTTGCATTTTAATTTTTGACCATCTGTACATTAATTATATCAGATGGGTTGATCTGGTTTTATGGAATGATAGTTTAAGTATTTTGAGAACTTTTTGAAAGGCTAGTAAAACATCTGAAAACTCTAATTCCAAATGCGCCCATTCTTTTCCCATATAAAGGCAGAGAATTTCTTCCCTTTTTCCTCTGGGAATTACTTTTAGCTTCTTTCTTTAAATGTATTTTATTTGAGCATCTGAGTGATGCTGTGACTACCCTTTTGTGGTACCTGGAGGCTGTGGGGGTCTGGATGGGGAACAACAGCCTTCAGCTGAACCCTGGTAAGATGGAGTGGCTGTGGGTTCAGGACTCTTCCGTAACTGAGGCCTTTACCAGCTATGGTCCTGGATGGGGTAGCACTGCCCCAGACAGACCCAGTGTGTAATCTGGGGGTCCTCCTGGAGTCACAACTCCTGCTCGAGGAGCAGGTGGCAGTCGTGGCTAGGAGGGCCTTTGCTCAACTATGTGTTGTGCACCAGTTACGCCCTTTTCTGGATTGGGAGTCCCTCCAGTCAGTCACTCGTGCCCTTGTCATCTCCAGTATAGACTATTGCAATGCACTCTACATGGGGCTACCTTTGAAAAGTATCCGGAAGCTTCAGCTGGTTCAAAATGCAGCCACACGGGCAATTTTAGGTGCCCCAAAGATGGCACGTTATACCTTTGCTGCATGAGCTGCATTGGGTCCCAGTTTGCTTCAGGGTCCAATTCAAGGTGTTGGTTATCACCTTTAAAGCCCTACATGTCATGGGACCGGGTTACCTGAGGGACCATCTCACCCCCATTATATTGACCCGTCCCACCCAGTCAAGCAGAGAGAGTATGCTGTGGACCCCGTTGATGAAAGAATGTCGACTGGAGGGGTCCAGAAAGAGAGCCTTCTCTGCTGTGGCCCCCACCCTATGGAATACTCCCCCCACAGAGGTGAGGCAGGCCCCAACTCTCGTCCTTCTGGAAAAGCAGTCAAGACCTGGCTCTGCCAACTGGCATGGGGCGAAAAAAGGGGCAACCAAACCTGGGGGTGGCTAGCACTTAAAGATGCTCCCATATGTTAACTTCTTACTGATCATCAACATCTTGGAAGATATTATTTGTGTATGTGTTTGGTTTTATTCTATTTTTACTGTATTTTTATACTGTTTTTATTGTATTTTAATTAATATTTATTGTTTTATTGTGAACTGCCCAGAGTCACTTCTTCGTGAGATGGGTGGTATCTAAATTTGAAATATATATATATATATATTACATTTATATAGCCATCTATCTCACTACCGTGATTCTAGGCAACTTACAAAGTTAAAAATCCAGAAAACAGTACAAAATCAACCAAAGAATAACTGCAAAAATCATTAAAAATAAAACTACTAAAACCATTAAAACCATAAAAACCTCATCAGTGGGACAGCACCATTCATTTTCCTAAAAGGAGAATCACTTAGCAGGCTCTCCACTGTCACCAGATTCTCAGGCCAGATGACAAAGCAATGTTTTCAGGCCCTTCTGGAAGGCCAGCAAGGTTGGGGCCAATCTGATCTCAGGGCGAATGATGCTCCAGATGGCGGGTGCCACAGCAGAAAAGGCTCCCTCCTGGATCTTGTCAGATGAGTCCTTCATAGATAGGACCCAAAACATGCCCTTTCTGCTGGATCTGATGGGTAGATGTGATTGGGGTGAGGCGGTCCCTCAAATACTCTGGCTCCATGCCATGTAGGGCTTTATAGGTCATCACCAGCACCTTGAACCCAGAAGCAAATTGATAGCCAATGCAGCTCACAGAGCAGAGGTATAACATGCGCTGATCTAGGGGTGCACATAAATGCCCACACATTTTGCACCAGCTGAAGCTTCCAGTTGTTCTTTAAGGGCATCCCCATGTAGAGCACATTATGGTTATCCATATGGGAGATGACCAGGGCATGAGTGACTGAGTGTAGAGCCTCTTAATTCAGGAATGGGCACAACTGGCACACAACTTGAAGCTGTGCAAAGGCCCTCCTAGCCATGGTTGCCACTTGCTTTTTGAGGAGTCATGTGTCCTGAAGGACCCCTAGATTGTACACCAGGTGTGTCTGGGGAAGTGCCACCCCATCCAGAACTGAAGATGGTAAATTCCCAGACCTTGGTGGTCCCAAGACCGAAAGCCACCGAATCTTCCCAGAGTATGAGGATTATTATTAAATGTATCAGACTCTGTAGAGAATAAAGAGGACGACCTTGGCGGAAACAGGGAAGAACTCTTAGCAATGCAATGAGGGGGTAAACATTGCTTGGTCCCAGACAGACCCCCCCAGTTCAAACGAAGATAAAGGAGGGAGGAAAAGCAAGATTTCATTACTATAGCCAATCTTATTCTTAATAAAATAGTTTGGCAAACATGGCATCTTGTTTCTTCATCTGATCTACCTTGTAGGGCTGACAGACCCATTGTAATACCATCATGTAAATAAGAATGTAAAAAGAATAGAAAATAATAAACTAAAAACGGGGCAAAAAAAAAAGGCAATACTGAGCTCAGTGTTATCAGTAAACTTGACCATAATCTGCAGCATGGGGTTGTGGAACCACAGCTCCTATCATCCCCAACTTTGGGGATGGGGACTGCAATCCCTTTACCTCGGGGGTGGCAGATGTACTAAATAAACTTGGGTAAGATGGCTGCAGCTTTGTAACCTTCCGGGGAGCCTTTCCCTCAGGTTGCACAAGACAGAAGCCACCACTTGATCAGCCGGGCTTGGATATCAATAGTATTATTCTTAATATTTAAATTTATTAGCCACCCAACCCCAATGGACTCTGTGGATCCCCTTGAACAATTTCTAGTCCAACCAGTTGGGCTAGTTTACACCATTACAGAAACACTTGTGTTTTTCTCCTCTTTCCTTTTGCAGCATAGTTGCTTGAGGCATAGGCCAGGGGCTTTGTCTATTGATCTGTAAATGGCTCTGGAAAGCGCGGTAGAAGCGACTTCTAAATAATTCTGAGCAGCATTGGTTAGCTTTGCCTTGCTAACGAATGCAGAAGAGTAAGGAAACATCTCCAGACAGCTACAATGTAAGCTGGTATTTCTGGCACGGCTGAGTCCCTTCCCTCATTAATAAGGTTTGCTCACAGGGTGTATGATTGGGGAAGGACATTACCAGGAAGGAAAATATGCTTTTCTCCAAGTTTCCACAGGGCTGCAACAACCTATCGTGACTCCACTGGTCTGCAGCTTAGATGTCACAAATGAAAGGTAGGGCAGCAGTCATATAATATGCAGCACTTCCCCTGGTGGAATCCCCTGAGGGCTTTGCACTTTCCCTATTTGGAAAAAGTAGATGGGCAGAACTAGAGCGAATAGGTGAAAAGAGGGAAAACAAATTTTAACTCAACGCTAGAGGGACAGGAGAGATTGAATCAGAGCTTGGACACTCCAGATGAGGTAGCAGCACGTTTAAAAACCCACTACGGATGTTACTGCAGAACATCCCAACATTCCTATTCCTATGCTTTGGGAGATGCTTGCCTTAGCTCACTCGGGGTCTGATTGCACCGACGGCCCAATCTCCGCCTTACCGCTTTGGCCCCCCTACTTTGGCGTTGCGCTCTGGAGCTCTGTTGTTAAAGCATGACCCGTCTTCTTCTTCTCTTGACTTTGACAGCCTTGGCACAAGCCGTGTGCTTTTTTTTGGTTAGTCTCACACCTTAAACGCTTTAAACATTTTAACGCCTCCCCCATGTGGATGATTAAACGGAGCGCGTCGGAGTCCTCTTACGGCGGACCGTTTTCCTTTCGCGCGCGAATGCGATGAGCTCGGCGCGTCCAAGTTCAGAAGGCCGTGCCGAGGCTGCTCCTCAAGAGCCCCCGGCCTGCCCCACGAAACTCGCCCCGGCGCCTCAGAAGCCCATCAGCTTCCCTCCAAAACGGCCGGAGAAGCGTGGAGAAGCACTCACGCCCGGCCGGTTCGGCGAGCGCAACCCGAGGCAGGAAAGCCCCGGAAGGAGGGCCGCCGGCCCGACCCTGCCCGGCACCCCCCTTCGGGCGACGCGACGCCCAAGCCGCGCGGCCTCACCTGGGAACGGCGAAGAGCGCCATCTCGGCCGGCGGCGCGTCCCGATGACGCCAAGCACACGCGCCAGGCTCCGCGTCCCCCGCCCCCCGCGCACGCGCAGTCAGAGACGGCAGACACAGGCAGAGCGGCCGCTCGGAAGCTTTTATTGCCCCGCCCCACCCGCCCGCCCCCGTGGCAGCCGCGGCGCCGCTACGCGAAGGTGGAGCCGTTCCATCCCACGTTGGCCGGGGCCATGTCGTAGAAGAAGATGTAGACCCTGCGGGCGGGGGGAGAGAAGACGGAGTCAGAGGGAGGGAGAGGGAAGGAGGGAGCCCCGCCCCTGGCCCCGTCCCTGACCTGTCGGCGGGGATGCGCAGGCGCTTCGCCAGCAGCGCGCTGAGGAGCGCGGTGTAGGCCTTGTTCTGCGGCGCGCTGATCTTGCCGATGCTGTGGAGGGTGCAGAGCGCGCAGGGCGCGCAGGAGCCTCCGAAGGACATCACCTGGTCCGGCAGCACCTGCACGGCGACATACTGGACGGGGAGAGAGAGAGGGAGAGAGAGGGAGGGAGGAGCGCTCCCCCCGCGCCCAGGGCGCCCGGCCCCCCCCGCCCGCCCGCCCGGCCGGCCGGCCGGCCGGCCAGCCGCCCCTCACCTGCGCCGGCTTGCCGGTGGCCTTGGCCAGCTCCTCGGTGAGCTCGCCCAGCAGCCCCTCGGGCAGCGCGTCGCGGGGGACGCTGGTGTGCACCACGAAGGCCGGCATCGCGGGAGGAAGGTCGGCCGGGGAGGAGGAGGCGGCGGCGGCGGCGGCTCCTGCTGCTGAGGCTGCAGCTGTTGCGGCTGCCGAGCGCGCCGGCCACGCCCCCGGGTGGCCCCTCCCGCAGCCCCGCTTGCCCTGCGCCGAAGGCAGACCGGCCCCTCCTCCAAGGGAGACGGCGGGGGGCCGGGGCGGGCCGGTTCCCGCCCCCTCTCGGCCCGCCCCGTCAGTCAGCGGCGGGAAGGCGCCGCCGCGGGCCTGGTGGGTGGGGGCCGCAGGAGCCGGGCCGGGCCTGGCGACCCCGGGGAGCCAGGAGGGGGGGCGGCGGCCGAGGGCGGGCGCTGGTTCCCCTGCCTCGGCCGGGCGTGAGGGAGCGCTCTTCGGCCGGCTCCCTCAGTCGAGGAGCCCCGCCGGGAAGAAGCCGGCAGAAAAGACGAGGAAAAAGCCAGCGGGAATGGGAAGCGGAAACTAAAAAAGATAGAAGATAGATTGCAGGAAAAGGCGGCAGAGGTGTGCGAGGATTAAGGCGACGGAAATAGAGAAGTAAACATATTGGAGGGGGACGTAGTGAAGTTGGACTTTACGGAAAGTGGTGTGGGTGACGAGCTTGCACGTAGAAAATACGTGGTCAAAATGGAAAATAGTTTTGTTGCTACGATTCACCTCTACGCTAGTTTCCCACTTCCTTTCTTTTCTTTGTAAGCTTCCCTTTTGTAAAATAAGGGTCTCCCCCAGCCCCCAGAGGGAGATACAAAAACCCAGTCGACTGGCTTGGTTTCCAGTGCTTTGCGTCTGTGGAGTCTGGGTCGGTCTGGTTATTGGTGGTTCCAGAAAAGAACCTGCAGCAGACGGGAACCGGAAGGAAGCAGAGCTCCTGTGGTTTGGTCTTCTCCCTGAAGGGGAACCGCATTCAACTAGGCCTGAACAGAGCAATTGACACAAAGGGGGATGGTGACTTTGGACCTGGTTAGGGGACCCCTGGCTGCAGTAAATGAGTTCAGATCTCCAGAACCAGACCTATGATGTCAGAATCCTGAGGAGCCTGTGGACATCATCTTGGACCCTCCGTTTGAGACACGGAGGCCAGGCCTTCTGCCACAAGAGTGGAGAAGGGCGGATGACGTTCCTATTTTCAAAAAGTAGGCAACTACAAACTGCTTGGCTTGATGTTGATAATGAATGAGTTTTGGAACGGACTGAGAAGTGGGCTTGTGAGCATTTGAAAATGAATGCATTGCCGGGTAGGAGGCAGATCGGCTTTTCCAAGGACAAATCCCAGAATCATCATCGTGAAAACTAGTTTTGGCAAGGTAGAAGCCAACAGCCTAAGGCCAAATCAGTTTGTTAGAGTGCCGAGGGACAGCTGGCAGCTGTTCCTCCCTCCCCAATGTGGGAGACCTCAGGCCTGATGCATTGTGTGCGCAGGACAAAAAGGCACAGGAGTTTATCGCTCTGCTATAAGGAGGACATGTTTTATATTTGGCAATTGCTGGAATTCTCCTAGTTCATTCAGTAAGCTTCATCTGAGAGCTGTAGAGTAAATTACTGAGACTTCTTTCTTCCATCAGCAAGAGAAGCCAAAGCCATAGAATTGTAGAATGTCAGGGTTAGAAGCAACCTTCAACCTGCTATTCCAAACCTTGCCCCCGTAGGAATCCACTGCTACAGCATCCCTAACAAATGGCCACCTGCCTTCTATTTAAGCCCCTCCTGCAAAGGGGAGCCCACCCCCTCCCAAAGCAGTCTGCTCCAGTGTTGAACAGCTCTGACCATTCAGACATTCCTTCTAATGCCCCATTGAAGTTTGCTTCTTGTAATTTTAACCCCCTTCCCCTCCATTTCTTGTCCTGTCTTTTGGAACAACTCTGAGGTGTTTCAAAGGTGTCTCTTGCTGGAGGTATTAAACAGAGAAAAGTCGGCTCCCAACCCTTTCTTTTGGATAATACTGTGAGTAAGAGGATTATGCCTTAGGAGGCAGAGGGGAGGGAAAAGGAAAGTAAGTGAATTCAGGCACCATAGAAATATCTGGCCCTGCTTTCTGAAGTAAACGGGCCAGATTCTTGGAGAAAGTGAAAAAATATTATAGAGACATTGTTACACCTCTTACAATTGCCCTATATGCCTCGTAGGGTCAAGAAAGCTGTTTAATTTCTGGGGGAAATAGGCAGAGAGGTGCTCTGTCTAACGCTAGGATTCACATTTCTCCTGCTATTCTGCTTCTGCTGTGCCCTGGCAAATCTCTTGTTAGTTGCCCTTTGAACCCGGCTTGGTTCTAGCTGAGACTGATGGAATTATCTCTCAGGTGAATGGTGTCAGTAGATTAGATTGGTGACTAGACTGGTGCTGGATTTCCTGATGGGGTGTGCTGCTAGTGCTGATTTGTGTCATTTCCTTTTTCATCAAAATTCCTATTGTCATTAGGTATGCATTTTAAAGAATAAATGCAGCTTGTGAACAACTGATCACAGATTCCAATGGACACAGTACTTATTTGCTTTTAGATTTTCAGATAGGGTCTTCTTTTGCAAAAAATGTTATTAGTTACTTAATTTATAATCTCACTTTAGCACAGTATCAAAGCAACAACTCACCAACTAAATATCATATGAAAGAGAAAACAGATGGAACAGCCATCAAAAGGCAGTAATAAAAACAGAAAGCAGGTCTGCTAGGGAGTTGGGACATGGCCAATCCATGCCAACAAATTCTCACTGAGGCATATTGTCACTTGTGCATGTTTAGCTTGGTGTGAGATACCAACCAATTATTGTGATTTGCAAACCATGGTTGATGATAGATATGTAACTTTGAAGAAGGCCTTTGAGTGGCATGCCAGGACAAAAAAAAAACCCACCTAATTTTAAGTGTTTAATTTACACAGTTAATTTGATTATGCTCCACCTGGTTTAGAAAGGCTCTCTGGACACAGGAATTGAGAAGATAGGCTTTGCAGCACAGGATACAATCGGGCACATCAAAAGTTCATCAAACGTAAACAGGTGGGTTTTGCTCTTTGTGAAGCTATGCAAAATCGCAGAACAAGTGCTTCAGTGTTGTAAATGGTCTGGTTTACAATTTTATGTGCCCTACAGTTCTTGAGATATGGAGATTTTGTAGTTCAAGAGTTAAAGTTTGGTACAAAGTACAGTTTCCTTTGGAGAATTATTTTCTGTGAGAAAAACTTGTTTCTTTCCATAATTTAACTTATTAAACTCCATTGTAATTTCAAGAATGGATTTTCCCTTTGTTTCTGGAAGATATAAGTAGATGATTACACTTGAAACAGCCAGGATCCCCATAAAAATCAGGAAGCAGAAGGGACCAAGATATTCCTGAAAAGAGAGAGAAATGAAAATTAAAACTTCAAAAAAGACAAGCAGTGCTGCATTCTTCAGTGTTGTTTGTAGACAGATCAATACAGGGCTGGACTTGGTTCATCAAGCAAGCCCCTTCCTTTTCTCTTTCCTATTGTTGTGTAGTTAAGTCACGACAGAAATATGCTTGTTGTAGTACCATATGGCATCTGATCTTTTTGTGACTCAGGTGCATTGGCCAAATCAAGTTACTCTCTTACCACAATGAATGGGAAGATCATCCCAAGCAGAAAGAGTCCCATCCAGTTGATAAATCCCACAATCACAAAGGCAGATGGACGGTATGTTTGATTGAAGATTTCAACCATAACTGATATTGTGGCGCCAGCTAGCAAAGAGGGAGAGAAAGAAATGCCCAGTATGACAGGGTCAGTGTTCATTTGGAAATGTGTAGCCTCAAGCTGTGGGAAGAGTGAAGAAAAAGGTTTTCTTGTGGCCATGGATGGACTCGTCATCCTGGGCAAGGATAGATGCTTTTCTGAGGGCAGCAAGAATTAGTGGGCAGCCTCATTGCATCCTCTTAAAAGTAACTCATCATTCCAGATCCCATGGTTGGGTCTCGGCAGGATTAGGGGACATACCTCAGCTCAGGTGTTGAGTGCCTAACAACAGCAAGGCCTTTCATATTTCTAACCCAGTGGCATGTTGCTTTGAGCTGAGCTACAAGCTCCTTGACCCCAAATCCCATTTATTTATTTATCAAACATGTATGCTACCTGACTCCTGATGACTAGGTGGCTCACAACAATCAAAGAAGGAAATTACAATAAAACCAATTAAAATGGGGAAAAAAAGATAAAAGATGGCAAGAATGACAGATTGGATGGAAATGACGCAAAAGATTTCACTCTCCGTTGCCAAAGGCCTGGGTCAGGTTTCTTGACTCTTCTAAACAACAGCAGAGTGGGGGCCATCTAGATCTTGGGGAGAATCTTGTTTCAGAGGCCAGATGCTGCTACAAAGAAGGTGTGATTCTGTGGTCCTAATAGATGACATTGTTTAATTGAAGGAACCTGGAGTGTGCCAATCCTGCCAGATTGAAACAGCTGAACAAATACTATGGGAGACAATCCCGCAAATAACCAAGTCCTATGCCATGTACGGCTTTAGAAGTAATGACCAGCACCTTGAATTGTACTGGGAAACAAGCTGGCAACTAGTACAGATTGTGAAGCAGAGGTGTTACATGGGCATACTGAGGCATGCCTGTCATGGTCTGTGTCAGGATCTACGCAAACCAGAATCTTCAATTGTTTTAATGTGCTTTGATTACTAACCATACTTTTGCTTTTATTGCTAACCATAGATCAATAGTGAAATGCTGGGAATGTTATTCTAACCGTTTGCTTGACCTGCCATAAAAGGGGGGGAAAGAGGAGGCCAGGTGCCGTTATCTCTATCTTGAGCCAGACATCCAAGGCCAGGAGGTGTGAGAACTGGAGCAAGGCACGAAGAGCTGCAAGCGGGAATAGAAACCTAG
Organism: Python bivittatus; assembly: GCF_059951505.1. NCBI lineage: Eukaryota > Metazoa > Chordata > Lepidosauria > Squamata > Pythonidae > Python > Python bivittatus. The sequence goes on along the minus strand of NW_028277070.1, from coordinate 287,786 downwards.
AAGGGGGGGAAGTTGGGCTTAAAAAGACAAGGCTTTGCTATGTTGAGTCAGACTCAACAAACTATGATGCTGTGTACTTCTCCTAAATAAAGAAATCTCTGATGGAACCTTTTGTCTCCAGAGGATTTACTGAACTTTGGGATTGAGTGTGCAGACTCTGACATTTTGTTGAGTCTCACCCCACTTTACGAGGGATTTACCAGGGAAACCACCACCATGGAGAAATCCCTCGAAAAGCCGACCGCGGCTGCGGAAATGGAGGAGGAATGCCCCGTGGCCGGGGCTGTAGGTGGATCCGTGGGGGAGGAATCCCTGACCGGCACCTACCCGTCTCTCCCGGCGCCACGGAAGCCCGACCGGCGCAAAACTAAGTTGTGGAGCATGGAAGAGCTGACGGGGGAGATGTCATTCCTAGACATGGAGCCTGATAAGCGTTGGGCCCTGACGACAGGGAGAACCGAATCCACCGGGAGGGGGATCCTAGAAGATTGCGTGCAGATCCTGCAATCGGAAAACACCTTGATGAAGAGGGAGCTGATGAGGATGAGCGAGCTCGTCCGTCGTTCAGGTCTGTACCAAAGCCCGGGCGCAGAGGGGGGGGCCGAAGAAGAAGGGCTAGAGGAATCGCTGATAGCCCCACCAACCACACCTGCCACCCCCCCAGCTCCGGCAGCACCGGGTCCTCCGGCAGGCCCAGCTCCGCCACCTGCGCCCGCCCCGATGGTACCTTGGAGGGTTGCCCCAATCCAAGCCCAGCAAGATGCCCTTTTAAAGCGCTGGGGGTTGACCGAAAAATTTAGCGGGGACCCGAAGGAAGTACCCAGCTTCATGGCGCAGATCACGATATGCATGGAGCAGACGGGGCATCTTTTTGTCTCCGACCGGGAGCGCGTACTCTACATCTGCAGAGCGTTCACCGGCAAGGCGGGGGAGTGGCTGATCCAGCTCCGAGCGGCACAAGCGCCAGAACTAAACCACCTGGGTGGGTTCCTAACCGCCCTTCGCAGGAGATTTGAGGACCCCGGAGTAGTCACCAGAGCCCGGGCGCAACTGAGCACGCTGCGTCAGGGAACCCGTAGCCTTGGCGAGTACGCCCTGGAGTTTTGCAGCGTTGCGGGGCTGCTTCCTGATTGGCCGGAGCAGTTCAAAATTGACTGCTTCCAGCAAGGAATGCGTCGCGATCTCTGGAAGTTGGCGTTCGCCTGGGGAGACCCAAATTCCCTAGACGGATGGATCCAGCACGCGGGGAACGTCGAAGCCCAGTGGAGAAGAGTGGACCCGGACTTCGGTAGGAGACCCAGCGCCCCGGCGTCGACGTCCCGAAGACAACCATCGAGGGGAGGAGACGAGAGAATTCCTAGAGGGGCCGATCGCATTTGCTTCCGCTGCAGCGAGCCGGGTCATCTGGCACCTTCCTGTCCTAAACTGCCACCCGCACGGGGGGGGGGGAGGCGAAAAAGCCCGCTGGAGCAGCGCAAAAGCCCGGCGCGAAAGGGAAAAAAGGAACCGCTGCGGCAGGCACAGAATCGCCGTTCCCAGACCTCGTCATCTACAAAAATGGATCGGTGGGAAAAGAACAAGAGGCAAGAGTCGAGGCCGACAAACCTGCTCACAAACCCAAGGCTGAGCCGGAGGAGGAGGAAGACGACTCCGATGACGATGAGTCGGTGAGTGTTACCACCCTTAAAGTGACTATTTCAGCGCTCAGAACAGAGTACAAAGCCACGCTAACCGCGCTAATGGATACCGGCTGCTCACGCTGTTTGATCAGTCCCATACTGGTTAACGCGTTGGAGCTAAGGGTGAAAAAAATAAAGACCCCAATAGTGTTCACCCAGCTGGATGGTTCCAAAGCAGGGGGAGGGGCGGTGCTGTATTGCACGGAGCCTTTTGAGCTGCAAGTAGGGACCCACAAAGAGACTCTTAAATGCTTAGTGGCTCCTTTAGGGAATTACGCCCTAATCCTCGGAGCGAACTGGGTGAAAAAGTGGGATCCTCATGTTTTTTGGAAGACGGGGCAACTGCAATTTGCAGATGGAATTTATTTGGGACCTGAGCAGTCAGGAAGAACAGAAACTGCGGCAACAGCTAGCAGCATGAACAAATCACTAGATTTGGACCCAGAGTCCCTTAAAAACATTCCTGAACCCTACAGGGATTTACAGGCTGTGTTCAGCAAGAAAGAAGCAGACACACTGCCTTCCCACAGAGACACTGACTGTGCCATAGAGATTCAGCCAGGAGCTAAATTCCCCAAAAAGAAAACTTATTCAATGACCCAGAAAGAGCTTGCTGCTCTGAGGGAATTTATAGACACAAATCTGGCAAGGGGATTTATACAGCCAGCTAAATCACACATGGCAGCTCCCGTGTTATTTTGGGAAAAGAAGGATGGAAGCTTGAGGCTATGCACAGACTACAGGGGCCTCAATGCAATCTGTAAAGAAAATAAATATCCCCTCCCGTTGATGAAGGACCTGCTTGCTCAACTCTCAAAGGGGAAAATATTTACTAAATTGGACTTAAGGGAGGCATATTTCAGAGTAAGAATTCGCAAAGGAGACGAGCATTTAACTGCTTTTTCAACCCCCTTTGGATGCTATGAGTACAAGGTCCTCCCATTCGGGCTTTCGGGAGCGCCCGGGGTGTTTATGCAACTAATTAATGAAGTGCTACATGAGCATTTATATCAAGGAGTACTGGTTTACTTAGATGATATCTTGATCTACTCAGACAACCTAAAGGAACATGTGAAATTGGTGAGGACTGTTCTGAAAAAATTGTTGAAAGCTCAATTGTATGCCAAACTGTCAAAATGCGAGTTTCATAAAACACAAGTAGACTACCTGGGGTATCGCATTTCTAAGGCAGGAATTGAAATGGACCCCGCTAAAGTAAAAGATGTTTTGGGTTGGGAACCACCTAAAACTCGGAGGCAATTGCAAAGTTTTTTGGGCTTTGCCAATTTTTATCGCCAATTCATTCCAAACTTTGCACAAGTGGCTTTGCCATTAACAGATTTACTAAAAACAAAAGGCAAAGTTGTAGCGAAAGCTCAAAAACCCGGGGCCCCGTTAACATGGACAGAAGAGTGCCAAAAAGCTTTTGAGGCTCTGAAAGCTTTATTTACAGCAGAGCCAATTTTGAAACACCCAGACCCTGACAAGCCATTTGTGATACAGGCCGATGCCTCAGACGTAGCAATTGGGGCTGTTTTACTTCAAAAAGATGAAGAGGGTGTACTCAAACCCTGTGCTTATATTTCTCGCAAATTTACTGATACAGAAAGAAGGTGGCTTGTTTGGGAAAAGGAGGCTTTTGCAGTACGCTGGGCCCTTATGACCTGGAGGCATCTCCTGGAGGGAGGAGCCCAGCCTTTTGAAGTATGGACAGACCACAAGAATTTGGAGTCTCTTACAGCTCCAAGAAAGTTGTCTCCTAAACAAGTACGCTGGGCCCAATTCTTCAGTCGCTTTAACTTCACTTTAAAATTCATACCAGGGGGAAAAAATTTTTTAGCTGATGCATTGTCAAGATTGCCTCAGCATAACAGCCAAAGAGAACAGGTGGTGGCCCCGGTAATCCTTAAAGCACCACCTCAAACAGAACCTGGCTCAGTGGCCCTAACCAGATCTCAAGCAAAACTCCAAAAACAAAACCCTACCAACGACCTACTCCAAAAGATAAATGCTGCTTTAGATTCTGATGAATGGTTCCAGAATAATAAAAATACTTTAACCCATGAAGACCAAGCTTGGTGGATGGGAGACAAGCTTTATGTTCCGCTTTCATTTCGTAAACAAATTCTAGAAAGGGGACATGATGACAAAACTTCCGGGCATTTTGGATTTATAAAAACCTTACACCTTCTGCGCAGACAATTTTGGTGGCCAACCATGAGAAAAGACATTTCTGACTATGTTTCTACATGCCCTGTATGTGCAATGTCAAAGAAGAGAGGGGGGAAACCTCTCGGCCTTCTTCAATCTGTGGCATCTCCAAAAAAACCTTGGGAAGAAGTTTCTATGGACTTTATTGTGGATTTACCTCTGAGTAATCACAACACAGTGATTTGGGTTGTAGTGGATCTGTTTTCTAAACAAGCACATTTTGTTCCATGTTCATCAATTCCAAATGCTAAAAAATTAGCTAAACTGTTCATTACACATGTCTACCACCTCCATGGCGCCCCCAAGCGGGTGATTTCAGATCGCGGGCCACAGTTCACCTCCAAATTTTGGAGGGAATTTCTTACATTACTTGGATCTACTCAAGCTTTGAGTTCCAGTTTTCATCCGGAGACTGACGGATCTATGGAGAAAATTAACTCTTTATTGGAACAATATTTAAGATGTTTCACAAATCATCAACAGGATGATTGGTCTGAGCTCCTTCCTTTCACTGAAGTAGCTTATAACAACACAGTGCATCAAAGCACTGGATTTACGCCATACAAAATAGCATCTGGCCAGGACTTTCCGCCTTTCTCAGAATTACCACTTAAAAACCCCCCTGAATTCTCAACAGACCAATGGATAAATAACATTACAAATCTGTGGCCACTAATTGTGAAATCTCTAGAAAAAGCAAAAAGCCAGCATAAAAAATTCGCCGACAGAAAACGCACTGCAACCCCCCCTTGGAAGGTAGGCGACCTAGTCTGGCTTTCTACAAAAAATTTAAAATCTTCCCAACCATCTAAAAAACTTGCTCCAAAATATGTGGGACCTTTCCCAATTGAGAAAGTTATAAACCCTGTGGCATTTAAATTATCATTGCCAAAACATTATAGAAATATTCATCCTGTTTTCCATGCAAATTTGCTGAAAGCATTCAAGCCCTCTGAAACTTGGCATCCTGATCCGTCTCCACCAACACCTTTCATGATTGAAGGACAAAGTCACTTCGAAGTAAAAGACGTTTTGGACTCTAGAAAACATAAAGGCAAACTCCAGTACTTGATTCAATGGAAACATTTTCCCCAAACCCATCACGAATGGGTGGACAGTGTTAATGTTAAAGCCCCTAAACTACTTGCTCGTTTTCACTCACAGTACCCTGACAGTCTGTGCCACTGTGCTCTGGACCGGTTGGAACTTCTGGGTGGTCTTCAAGGGCAGTTGAAACTGTGCAAAGGCCCTCCTGGCTATAGCTGCCACTTGCTCTTTGAGCTGGAACTGGGAGTCCAGGAAGAGCCCCAGATTGTGCACTGCCTTGGAAGGGGAAGTGCAACCCCAACCAAGGTCAAAGATGGAATATCCCCAGATCTGGGTGGGCCAAATACCCACAGCCATTGGTCTTGGTAGGATTGGGTCAGAGACAGTTCTTCACCATTCAAACCTGTACAGCCATCTGCCCAGCATGGAGATACTCACAAGGTCCAATTCCATAGAAGATTACAAAGAGGAAGATGAAAATGACACTCAGGTAGTGCATCCAAAAGAAGCGATGCTAGAATGAAAAAAAGGGTCCTTTAAAAAATAACAGCAACAATACTCTGATTCCTGACTGTTGCTAACATAATTGGAGATTTGAGGTGCCAAATTGGGTTAAGGGGATATTTGACCCTCCTGGACTAGAATGGGACTTCTGAGATATGCCCACAGTGCAGATCTGACTGGTCTTCATTTTACCATTCCTGCCATACTTAACCATTGGCAGAAGCAGATACTTCCTCTTTTGCCAGAAAACACTAAACAATCTCCCTTACTTGGAGTGAGAGGGTTATTGTGAGTGCAGCCAGCACCAGCACCATCACAGCATATCCTCCCCATAGCAGAAGTTTCCGCCCAAAACGGTCAATCAGAGAACTCTGAAATGCAGGAAAAGGGAATAGAGAGAAAACATGTTTTAATGGACTAATTGTGGGAAAGGCTAAGATTCTCCAAAATCTGATAAATCAAAGAGTGCATAATTGCATCAGCACAAATGATGCAAATCACACCATTTCTGTCTCACAGAAAACCAGCTGTCAGCAAAAAATAATGGGACCAGCATCACTTACCATCTTCAACCTGATTCTAAAGAAAAGGAACACATGGTTCTACCCATCTTTAATAATGTTCTCCCTTCTTCCCTGCTGTGTTCTCTTGAACTTACACACAGGATGGATGAGAGGCACTCGCAGATGCCAACACCCAGTGCAATGTATGGAATGAGAGTTTCTTCAAACTGGGCTGTGCGAAAAACTTCAAAGGAGTAGAAGTAGATCTAGGGGAAAAAAAAGAGAAGATAGGTAATGTATTTAGAAGAGAAGACAGAGGAGAGAAGGGAAAAGTTCTTTTTAGAAAAGGCGCCTCAGATCCAGCTAAATAGTACCTGATTTTAAGGATGGGAGACTGATGTTGTCCAGACCAGCCTGGATTATACCAAAAAGGTCCAGAAACTTTTTTTTTTCTTAAATGGTTCTATGATCTTGCAAACCTGGGTTCTGTGATGGGCTGAGCCACAGGTTGCTTTACTTCCTGCCAACAGTGACAGAGAAGAGCAGCAGTTGTGGGATTTCACTGAGCAAAGACTCAACTGCATTGATGCCACACAGCTGCAGGGTGCTCATGACGGTGATCATCACATACAGCTGCCAGCGCAGTGATTGGGCCCTCAGCACCTCTAGGACTCGGAGACTTTTCGTGCAAGACATGGCTGCCTTTTCCCTTTTGATGTCATCAATCTCGGCTTGATGGTCACCTTCACCCCAGAGCTGTTTGATGGCTGTGGAAGGAAGGACATACATGATGGTACGCTTGTGTCCCTTTGCCCCCTTGGGTGATCCTAGACCAATGTACACTTGAGGTGATTGATTTATGGGCAATAAGTAATGGATATGGGGACTAGATTATGGGTTAATATTTATTTTATTTATAAGATTGATAAACTATCTCCAACTGTTCTAAGTGTATACAAAATCAGAATACAGTACAGAGTAGCAATACTGTAAAAATAATAAAACAGGAAATAGTAGGAAATACAGCTCTTTCTTTAGTTGATTAATCATCAAAGACCTGCCAGAAAAGCTAGTCTTAACTATTTGTTGGAGTGGGGTCCTATAATGGTATGTGAGAAAGACCTTGAGAGATGGGATGAAGAGATGCTGCCTAGGGAATGGTCACATAAGAGGGAACATAGCCTGTAGCTGCATAATGGGCAGAGCAAGAGGCTCAGAAGGGACCCTCCCTATATTTTCAGGCTGTAAAGATGGTGGAAGATTTGTACTTTCAGACTTGCAAGATTCTGTAAGAGCCTTACAATAAAATAGAATTACCTCATCTGGTTGTGTTTCCTGTCTGGTCTACTTGGGAAGACTGACAGGACCCTTCTTGTCTTGGGGGCGTAATCTGTTCTAAAGGAGGCCAATGGCCACTTAGAATGCCTGCCCCTATGTCCCCTCCCATTGTAAAGGTAGTCCTCACTTAATGACTGCCCTGTTTAGCCTCTGTTCATAGTTATTATGATGTTGAAAAAGTAACTTTATGACTGGTCCTTGCACTTACAACCATCACAGTGTCCCTGCAGTCACATGATCAAGATTTGGGTGCTTTGCAACTGATGGGCATTTATAACCGTCACAGCATCCCGTGGACATGTTGCCATCTGCATGCTTCACAGCTGGCTTCTGACAAGCAGAGTCAATGGAGAAGCTGGCAATAAAATTGCAAGTTGCAGTCATGTGATGTCTCGCTTAATGACCTGTGGTGACTTGTTTAACAACTGCAATGGAAGTCAGGTCATAAGTCTGTTGTGGTCATGTACTGTCTCAATAACCACATTGCTTAGCAATGGAGTTGCTGGTCCCAATTGTTAAGTGAGGACTACCTGTACCTCCTTATAGGAGGGGGCCTTCAGTAGGTGCTCTCTATTCACCTGGATTAGACAGGCAGAATTTACTTGGCATAGATGATCTGCAGTCATACAGGGCTTTATTAGGTTAATAACTAGCTGTCAGAACCTTCAGCAATCAAAATATTAGCTTAGTAGTTGCTTGCTTCGTTTCTGCCATTCTTTAGTAGGGGGAGGGGGAAAAGGAAAGTAGAAGGAATTGGTGTGATATCAGAGGCCAGGAAGATGGACTGTTATCAGAGGATAGGAATGTGCAAGGTTGCACCTCTGTGGGAAACAGAACTGGCGCCTGGAAAGAGGGGGGTGAGAAGTAGAGATAAAGTAAAGGGGGAAAAAAGCGTGGGCTTTAGTTTCAGCAATGTTTTGCTTAGAGTTGCATGTACGGTTCCAATAAATGAAATCTTTTTTGAATTGCACTAAGGAACAAACTGGTAACCAATGCAGCTCCTGTAGCAGTGGTATTGTCCAGTAAGCACATGGATAGCTGTAAAATGCATCAGCTGAAGGTTCTGGGTGGTTTTCAGGAACAGCCCATGTAGAAAAAATCTTGATGCTAGGTGATAAGGGTATGAATTCAGTTGGTCTATTTTAGTAAGGCTGCAACACACACCAGCTAAAGCTGGGCAAAGGCCTCCCGGCCACAGTCTCTGCTTGTTCTTCCAGGAGGAGCTGTGAGTCTAGGAGTTCCCCTGATTATGAGCCTCTTTTTTGAGGAGAGCACAGGCTCATTAAAAGCCAAAATTGGTATTACTCCAGAATTACTTGATTTCAGAACCAACAGCCACTCTGTCTTGCTTCAATCAAGTCAGCTTGATCAAGTCAGGCCCATCCGGGCCCTGACAACCTCCAAGGACAAGGCTTCCACTGCATTCTCCATTTGGCCTGGGACAGAGATGTATAGTTGCATGTCATCAACAAACCACGTTGATAGATGATCTCTACCAGTAGCTTCATGTAAATGTTAAAGAGGATGGGGGAGAGAACCAAGCTCTGGAACACCCCATATTGGAGTCCCTGCAGAGGCAGTCTCTTCCCCCCTGCAGCCATCAACCCATCCACTCGGAAAGGAGAACTACTGCAAAATGATGTTTCCTGCTCCTTGTCAGATCCTGTAGTTGGTGGTATCAAGGCTGCTGAGAGATCTACCAGGACAAGGTTGGCTGCACCCCCAGCATCCATGCCATGACACGAGTCATCAGCAAGAGTGACCAATGGAGTTTCCATCCCATACTCTCTGGGTGCAGTGACGAGAATAAATGTCATTAATAAAGATAAGAGTATGAAAGGTTACCTTAGCGTTGAGTCATGAGAGCAATTTATTACTGTTGGTGTTTATACAGAGTCTACCAGTTGGTTAGGATTGTACTTTTGGTACAGTCTTATCCTTCCCATGGATCTAGGATAGTTGCAGATATTGCTGTAAAGTATGTGCTGTTCCAAGTAATGCAGCTTTTTGTAATTAATGTATTGAAATTCTATCCATCCCTCTTGTATCCAAGTGCTCTTTCACATCTTTTGATATGACACCAAGCACACCAACCACTATTGGTACCACTATATTTTCTTTTTCCACATTTGCTTGACCTTTGAGGGCCTTTATATTTTTCTGAGTTTCTGCTTCTTTCTCATTGCCCTTCTGTCTCCAGTTATTGAATGCTAATTATCCATACTTGTTTTTTTGTAACTACAGTCATGTCTGGTTAATGTTTATCATTTTGTATTTGGAACAATTTGCAGCCATTTTTTCAATATTTTGATCCCACCATTTTTTTGTTGCTGGCAAGTTATAATTCTTCGTAAGATTCCAATGAATTAAGATGGCCATTTTATTGTGTTTTTCTAAATATTCCATCTGGTCATCCAAGTACCACGTGTTCAACATTCCCCTCCTGTTCTTTGCATGGCCAGCATTTACTGTCATGTTGAGTTTTCCCAATTTTAGCTTTCATTACATTTGGGTATAATGACTGTTCTTGACCCACTAAAATAAGTCCTTCTGTTTTTTTAATATGTCTTTTTTAACCATTGCCATGTTTTTTCATTATTAACTATTCCTTGGACATTATTAAGTGCTGGGTATGTATTGGCTTCTTTGGTCAGTTTGCCTTCGCATCATCAGTGCTTGTTCTTACATACATCCTTGGTTGCACTGCTTTTCAGTACCTCTTCCTTTATTAGGTCATTTTGTATGTTTTTTGGCTACCCTGTGTATTCAGCCAGAGCCTTTTTTCCTTCTTCAACTGTTTGTGGTAGCATTCCACTTCAACCTTCACATACGATGGAGGCACATATGATCTATCAGGGTCACTACGTAGATCTAGTGCATGGTTCATGGTCACAGTTTGCCAGGTTTTTCAGTCTGGTGCTTCTAGTTCAGCTTGCGTCCAGCTTGTAATTCCTGCAGAGGATCGAAGAAGTAGGCTAACCCAAGGGTTGGTGGCTTTAATAGTATTTCTACCATTAAGCTTGGATTTCAGCACTTTCCTTATCCTTCCTTTATATTCCTTGATTACACTGCATTGACTTCCAAGCATCTAATGTTATTTGCTTGTTGGATGCCTAAATGTTTATAACTATCCTCTGCTGCAAGGCTTCTTTAATTCCATCATTTTTTAACCAATTTTTCAGTTCAAGAGCATAGGCATGGTGATGGAAAAACATAAGTCTCTCAGGTTTCTTTGGTGGCAGTTCCCCCAAATCTTAGGCAGGACAGGCTTGATGTTGCCTTCCCACTTACTATCTTTCCTCCTTTGTAACAGCAGCTCCCCATCCTCTCCTCTCCCCAGTTGTCTGTTGGTGATCCTGCTTGCCTCCAAGGCAGAGGGCTACTGGACCTGGCAAGAAGCTTGCCACTGAGTTTAGAAGCACGTTCCAGCCCTGTTCCCCTTTCAGCTGGAGAAGAAGGATCCTACCTTTCAGGAAGGCATCTTCGTTGCCTTTCTGTATCAGAAGGTAGGGTGGGGAGTCAGGGAAGCATGGGAGTGTCACCAGCTGGATTGTGGCTGTGAGTCCACTGAAAGCCAACAGCAGGGGCCACAAGGACTCTGAGCCCAAAATTTCCCTGCAGAGAAAGGAAGAGCATAATTTTTATTAGGCCAGTAGAGTGAAAGCTTTGGCTATTGTCCGCCAGTCCTAATTTGCTCACCACAATATTCCCCATGCTCTGTGAGCCTTGGCAGAGTCAAGGACACTCGGTGTGGGTAAAATGGGTGGAAATTGTGAAATTGTTCTTCCCACTGTCGCCAAGCAAAGATGGGACAAATTCCCTCCTCCAAGGCCCTTGGGACTGAACAGCATTAAAATTTAAATATTAGATTTCTGCCCACTCTCCAGTTTTCCATAGAAAACTGAAATAGATACTCCAGATTTGTTTAGATATATATCTGTCTAGGTATCAGCCAGCATGAAGGGGATATTTTTATTATGCTATTTTAAGAGCCAGGAATATAAATGAGGTTTTCCTTTTCCCCTGGAAAGTCACTCATATTGTAAGCAATGCAAGACCACTGTTTGCAACTGTCTTATTTGAAATTCTATATGAAATTGAATCCAGGGAGGTGGGAAACTTGAGATTCTACAATGTATGTCCCTGGGTTTACCATAAAAAATTCAAAGTATTTTTTGTTCAACAGTTTCTTCTGTATCTAGACTATTTATTTTTTAGAAGAAAAAAGAGATGGCTGATCAGATTTCTGTTGCACAGCAAATATCAAGATAATGAATAATCCAGTTCATATATTATTTTAAGATTTTTATTCTGTAAATTCCCAGCTTACATAAAACAATGGATATAACCAATAACAGTGAAATGAAGCAGCACTTACCACAACCAAGAATTACAGTATAGTCGGGAAGTAAACTTTTTAAAAAAAATCTAGCATAATATCTAAGTATCAATTGGCTCAGACAAATAAGTTTTACTGGGTAGTGTAAAGGAAATACAGAACTTCCTCTTTGGGAAGGAAATACCATAAATGGGCTACAGCTAAAAAAGGCACGTTGCTACTGAATCCCTGGTTTTGGTTGGTGGGGCAGCCATGCTAAAGTCTTCATATCTGGGCAGACTCATGTAACAGCACCTGCCCTGGAAGCAGTGCTCCCCCCTGCCCTGAGATTCAGATGGTGCCAATCCTGCTGGCCTTTAAGAAGGCCCTTTATTATTTTATGGTCTTTTCATATTGTGATGTTTTAAATCCCTGTTAACAGCCCAGAATCACTTGGTGAGTGGGTGGCCATATAAAACAAGTAAATAACTCAGATCTCAGTTCTGTATTCTGAAATCAAGGTTTCATATCATCAGGATCAAAGCCAAATACTCCAGTTTCAACTGAAATGAAAAACTAAAAATGAGGCTTAAATTTAATGTTTACTTAACACCCTTGGTGACTTTCATTTAAGGCGTTTTGGAACGGCACTCACCCAAGACCAATAACTTGTCCTGCAACTTTGCCAAGCGTCAGAAAAACAGCAACAGTGGCATTTGTAAATCCACGCAACTTCTTAGGTGAAATCTCTCCCACATATTGAGGATGTATATTGAAAGAAAACCCTTAAGAAAGGAAAAAGGTTGTGAAGAAGAGCATGGAACCAGCTGGCCTGCAATTAATCTAAGTTGTAATTTCATTAAAATCATCTTACACTGCAGAGAGGCATTACTGAATTATTTGGTTGAACATAACGAGTCAGATCATCTCTTTGCTGACATAAAAATGCCATCCTTGAGTACTGAGTTTGGGTCTTTGTGTGCCCAAGCTGGACTCCATCGTGTGTAGTTGTGTGAGAAGAGTTACAATTATGCCAAGTGATTTCAGAAGGGGAGAAAGAGGGAGAAGCCTGTGCCAATAAGGGCTTTGGGTTAACCGCCTCCTGAATCAGCCTTCTCTAGAATGTTTGATCTTTGCCCATTCTGGGTTTGATGAACTTGCCCAGAGCCACAACACATCCAGCATACCAATGCCAATCCCATACAGGAGGCGCCCAAGGAGGATCATCTCAAAAGATTTGGCCATCTTGCTGAAAGCCATGAGCAGGGCAGCAGTCAGCATGATGAGGTTGGTGAACATCTGGCACTTCTTCCTGCAACAGAAGGAGGGCCCAGTGAGAGAGAGAGATTTCCAGGGGGTTTCTAAGCAACAGCAGGACTACGTAATCTGTAATAGTACAATGCATTTAAGCACTATACATTGAGGGTTTTTTTGTTTGTCCCTATTGGACTATGAACTTCTATCATCTATAATTTTCAAAGCAGCATATCAGGCTGCATAATTGTATCCATGCAAAGGGAAGCACTTGCCTTAAGTGCAACCTGACACCTGTGCTTCCAAAAGTAGTGTAAGAATTGGTTCCAAACTGATAAAGATTCAAGAGACCCTTATGTGAACATTTATCTCCAAATTCCTATTATTGGGAAGAGATTCGTCTTTTAACCAGTTCATAGCAAGGCTTGAAAAAGAGAACCAGAATGTTTCTGTCTTAATTTACAGTACATGGTAATATTGGTTCTAAACTTGGTGAAATCTTGTCCCCCTATCCGTTTCATCTCAATAAATGTCTTGCTAAAGAGAATTCTGGGAATCGTGCTGAGTATCTGTTTCCATTCAGGCAGTTGCCAAAAAAATTGACAAGTAGTGGGTGAGACCAGGACAAAAACAGAAAATAGAGTTTATACAATTATGCTTTAGTCATTTGTTTAATAATGTTCCCCGTTACATTAAAATTTATAATTTAGTAATAATTTCTGAAGGGCTCTTGGGAGCCACATCCAATGTTCTAAGGAGTTGCCTGTGACCCTGAAACTTCAGGTGGTGCACTTCTGCAACATACAAATCAAACTCAGTTAACTCTGGAAATTTGCACAATATGTTTTACCCATAGCTCCTACATAGGCAAAGGCCACTTAAGAAATGGAAAACAACCGAATAACTTTATCTTCTGGCTGCGTATTAAGTAATTTAGACTGTAGTCTCTGAATATAGGCAGCCTAGTTCCAGGGAATGAGAGCCAGTTTGGTGTAGTGGTTAAGGCACCAGGCTAGAAACTGGGAGACTGTGAGTTCCAGTCCTGCCTTGGGCACAAAGCCAGCTGGGTGACCTTGGGCCAGTCACTCTCCCTCAGCCCTAGGAAGCAGGCAATCGCAAACCACTTCTGAAAATCTTGCCAAGAAAACTGCAGGGACTTGTCCAGGCAGTCACCAGGAGTGACTTGAAGGCACAAACAACAACAACAAAGTGCCAAGGTATAAGCTCATTGAGTGAGGAAATAGAGCTAACAGGAGTTTGCCTGGTGGGTTCAACAGGGGGAGAAGAAGGGTGACTAGAGAAGCAAAGAGTACTGAGGATTGGTATGTTGAACTGTGAGGACTGAAAAACCCATTTCTGAATAACTGTTTGACTGCAAGTGATACATCCTGAGAGCTGTCCATTGCCCATTATGGGTAATTGGATGACTGCTTATTATTGAGTAAGCAGAGACTGTAAGAGGAATATAAGGCAGTCTGGTCCTAGAGAATGAGCTCATTGAGCAAGCTGGAGTCTAATGGGGAGTTCCTAAGATTGTCCCTCTGAGTCAAGAGTTTCTCAGGCTAGAGGGAGCTTGAGAAATAAGTCTTTCTGTTGGTGTGCTCTAAGCTGAAGAAGTGAATGGGCAGTAGCATATATGTTATGATCTGTGATACTTATAGCATGTTTGAATTGACCAAAAATAACCTGGCATAGGTTCTCAGTAAACAAAAGCAGTCCTTAAAGAAAAAAAAAAAGGATTGGAGCAGTGAGCGGTCACACATTTCATTTGATGAGAAAGTACAAGGATTTATCAGTTCAAAAGAAGCAGCAGCCCTCAATATTCAGACAGATGAGCAATTTCAGTGGGTGAGAAAAACAACCGGAAGCAAGAAACACAGTCATTCTGCATATTCAGAAACAGGTTTTAGGCCCCTGCAGACATAACAGGCTCAGAGCATTTAGGGAAGAAAAAGAGAAACTGCAGAAGAAGGAATCATCGAAGGAGAGACAAATACAAAGGTACTGTATAAGAAGTCATGCTAAGCTGGTAACTCAGTATTATGAGGAAATTAAAGAAATGTATACCAATTGGATGCATTGCCAGAAGCAAGGATCAATATGTGACTGAACAATTGCCAAGTCCACAGACAATTACCTTTCCAGCTGATGCATGTGGGGACATCTTCTTTGGAGAACAGCTCCAAGTGAATCAGCACAGACTTTGAAGATTTCAGAAGGAAGCACAATACCCTAATCCCTAAAGGGTTCAGATGGTATTCTCCACATGCTTCCAGTCCATAGAAGAGGACTAGAAAGAAAACTACTGCAAGTAGGGTGTGCAAAGAGGGGAGGGTCAAAAAAGATTGTGTCCATGACCATGCATTTTATTTTCTTGTGCAATTCTTCTGTTTCGAATAAATTTAACTGTTGTTTAGTTTCTTGCAATTATTTCAACTGTTTGTTTAGATTGGTTTTATGCTTTTGTTCCAATTCTCTTATTTTAACATCTAATTGTTAGAAGGGGTAGAACATGACCATGGAGTTCAGCCATCATCTTGACTTTTTTTCACATTCCTGTGGATGCCCCCGATTGCAAGTCAATGACTGGCCATACAAATGGTGTCACTGGTAGAAATTTGGCTCCGGGACCATAGTGTAAGGTATTTAGATGATTGATTGTTGGCACAAGATGAGTGGCACCTGACAAGAACTGATAAGACGTCTTTGGCTAAAGCGTGGCAAGCTTGATTAGGAGGGCTTTGAACTGAATCTTGTAGGGGTGAGCTTGGAAATCCTGAAAGAAGACTGGCAGATAAACATCTGGGCATGGTGGAAAGTAGAAATGTTGCTGAACTGGGGCTTTTTAAACCACTTGGCTCATGAAGTTTTATGGTTTTATGTTTTGTGATTTTCATAGTTCTGAGTTTTATTGTTGTGAACCACCCAGAGTTGTGTTTTAAGATGGGCAGCTGTACAAATCTTACAAACAAACAGTTCATGGCTTTCATAGTCTATACCTGAGTGCTCACAGAATGGAAAATAAGATAAACTTGAACTGTTAGTACAGAAGAGCAAATGCAATTTAAGGGACATGTTGGGATGACTTTCATAATAGAAATATAACTATGGAAAGCTACAGTATTTAGTTTTGCTTAGAAATCCATGTGAACGAACTTGCCAATACTGTAAAGAGCATCTGGTTTAAAATAAGTGGAGGAACAAATTTAAAAAATACCCTTGTGGATGTCTGGCATTGGCTTCCAAACCAAGAGAAGGTCTGGATGATGTCTTCTGAAAACAAACTGTATAAAATCAAAGTGATATGAGAAATTGCTAATTCCCCTGTTAGTTACCCAGCCGCTGTACTGCCTAATAAAAACAATAAGGACAGGATTCGTATCATCTCAGCTGATGGCAGGGTGATGCTATGGAGTTGCTACAATTCATTAATGGGGAATGGCTTTTAATGACCTCAACATTTGTTAGGAGACATATTCTCCCAAGGATGGTCCTGCCAGGTAATTCCTGTTTGATCTCACTGACAACTTTCTCTCTCAAAGGCTGGAGAAAGCCACAGGAGGGTCAGCTGCTTTCATCTGATATTAATGGATAACTTAGAGGAAGTGCGAGTCACAGGACCTTTGGGGGAAAGTGAACATATAAGTGCACAACAGGAGAAACTAATGGGTAAAGAAGCTCAGAAAGAGAGGTGGGAGTTCCTAAAGAAGGAGATATTAAAAGCACAATTGCAAACAATTCCAGTGAGGAGGAAAAAAAGTGGACAGCAGAAGAAGTCAACTTGGCTACAGAAAAAGATTAGTGAAGAACTAAAAACAAAAACTGAAATGAAAGAGGGGCAAATCACACAGGAAGGGTGCTGTCCAGTAGCCTGGAACTGTACAGCTGGTGTCAGAATGAATGGAGGGTAGCAGTGGGTGCTAAGAATAGCAGAAGGAGCTTCTGTAGGTATGTTCAGAGTAGAAGTGATACTAAAGAATCAGTATGCTGCCCATTTAGTAAAGAAGGCAGAATGCTAACAACTATCAAAGGAAAGACAGAGCTATTCAAATTCTGTTTTAATTCAGTCTTCAACAATGATAAAAACAATGGCTTTCACTAGGGAATTGTGAAGAGCAGTATGAAGGGGCAGGATCGAAGCACACAGTTGATAGAAACATGATCAGAGAATACTTTGTACTTTGAATTAGTTTACATTCCAAGACTAGATGAGTTGCATCCTGGGGTACCTGTGGAACTAGTTGAAGATCTGGCTGAACCCTTATGTGTCATACTGGATAACTGGAGGACAGCAAACACCATTATCTTCAAAAACTAAAACATTAATTAAAAGCTAAAAGTGAGTCAGCAATGTGCCTTGACTGCTGAAAAGGCCAATTAATTTCATATTTTATCAACAAAAGAATAATTTCTACATCATTGAAAGTAATACTTCGAGACCCCACCTCAGTATTGTGCTCTGGAAGCTACAATGTACAAGTAGTCCTTGGTTAACAATGGTAATTGGGACCAGATTTTCATCACTAAGTGATGCAGTCGTAAAGCGTGACATCACGTGACCTCATTGCTTAGCAGCAGCAATCCTGGTACTCCCCATTGCAAGGGTCGCAGGTTGTTAAGCAAGGACCTCCTTGGAACTTCCTACTGGCTTCCAACAAGCAGTCAGTGGGAAATCTGGCAAGAAACTGTAAGTCCCAGGCAGCTCACAAGCAGGCTGTGGGCAGGTAAGTGGCTGCTGCCAGTACAGAAGGGAACATGAGGGGTAGTGTGGCATGGCATAAGCATGGCAGGGCTTGGGGTGGCTGCTTTAGGGTGCAGAAGGCTATGCAAGGGACCAGCGAGGTGTGGTACAAATGGGGAGGGGCTGGGAGTAGCTGCTGCACGGTGGGGGAAACTTACCCGAGTGACTTGTGACCTTCCCTGCCGGTTTCCCCGTTGACTTTGCTTGTGGGAAGCTGGCAGGGAAAGTCGCAAATGGTGATCATGTGACCGTGGGATGCTGTAACTGCTGTAAGTGCGAGCTAGTAGCCAAGGGCCCAGATCACAATCACATGACTGCAAGGGTGCTGGGAAAGCTGGAACTTCAAGGACCAGTCCTAAGTACCACTCGTTCTGTACTGTCAGAACTTCAAATGGTCACTGAACAAGTGGTTGTTAACCAAGGACTACCCGTAAGAAGGATTCAGATAATCTCAAACAGGTTTAGAGAAGGACAAGAAGGATAATCAGGGAGAGATTAAAGGAGCTGGGAATATTTAACTTTGAGGAAAGAATATTGAAGGAGAGTTTTGTGGCCACCATCTTGACTTTTATTTTTACCATGCCCTGTGAACACCCTGAATAGGGCACCAAACTGTTGGCCTGGTGTACAGTTTCAAACATTTTGAACATTTGGTACTTGAAGATAATGAGTAAGGCCATACTATAGATATATCTAACTAGTAAAGAAGCTTACTTCCTATATTTTGTGGTGAGGTATCCACAACAGACACTCCCTAAGAGTCCTCCAATCCCGTAACTGGACACAATGAAGGACCACAACAAGACAATGTTTTCTTGAGGGAGTGGTGAGCCATGTCGTTCCAGCCAGGTCTCATTAATGAATTGTTTAATATGCTGTGGACAAAAAATGCATTCATTTTACACTTAATGAACTTCTTCACTTTTTCACAAGAGTTTGCCTATAGTAATTTACAATGTATCTAACAAACAATAGCAATAGCTGTATTATTAAAAATATGGTTAAAATAATATGAATGGTAAAATATCCACGAATTTGTTTCTCATTGACTCTTCAACCAGATATGTTGGTTCTCCCTGTCTGTGAGACATGAACGCAATTGTTGGGTTTCTTTGGAATTTTAATCCATTCCAAATAGTAACAATAATTGCTACAGGCAATCCTCAAATTATGATGGTATTCCATCGCTAAGCAATGTGGTCGTAAAGCGCAATGTCACGTTAACGCATCGCTTAGGGATGGCAATTCCAGTAGTCCCCGTTGCCGTCGTTAACCAAACCCCACTGGTTATTAGGCCAGGACCCACCCCAATCCAAGTCATTCCTAGCTTGGTCCCTCCCAGCCCTGAGCCTCGGTAAGGTAAGGGGCTGTTCCTCTTCAGCTCCTCCTACCCACCTATCTCCCTCCCATCTCTGCCCTTCTTGCTGCCCTGCATAGCAGCACTCCTCGGTGGTGGCGCTAGGGGAAAGTAGAGGCCCGAGGCCTTCAGCAGTCTCAGCTGGCTGCCACCGCCACCAGGCTTC
Source organism: Python bivittatus (assembly GCF_059951505.1). NCBI lineage: Eukaryota > Metazoa > Chordata > Lepidosauria > Squamata > Pythonidae > Python > Python bivittatus. The sequence goes on along the minus strand of NW_028277070.1, from coordinate 268,668 downwards.
TACTTCAGCTCCAGCGCTGCTGGTGCTGCCACCAAGGAGTGCGCCTCAAGCCTGTGCCACAGCCATTCCAGCACCACAACATAAAGTCCCAACCATCTCTACCACCCTGCACTCTGCAGGCCCTGCTGTGCCCAGCTGACCTTAGCCATCTTTCGCCTGCTGCTGCTGAGGCACACCAGGAGTGACCCTGTGCGAGGCAGCTGCTGGCTCTGCCAGGCCTCCTTCCTGAGGCCATGTGTGCCATTCTTCAAATAGCGCATGCCTTTCTTGTGATCCTTCTGAAGGCCTTCTGAAACGTTGCCAGATGGCTGCACCCACTGTTCTCCAAACAGTGCGTGCCATTCTTGCAATGCTTTGGAAAGCCTTCAGAAAGCATTTGAGGCCTTCTGAAGCATTGCTTCAGTGCAATGCTTCAAAGTGCACGCAATTTGGAGAATGGCGCAGGCAGCCTTGGGAAGAAGGCCTGGCACAGCCAGCAGCTGCCTCGCATAGGGCCAGGCCAGGCACACCTCATCAGCAGCGTGAGGAAGACGGTGAAGGTCAGCTGGGCATGTCAGGGTTTGTGGAGCACAGGGCGGTGAGAGTGGCTGGGTCCTCCATTTGGCGCTTGGTGGCTGGCCACAGCATGGAGCTTGAGGCAGCACTCCTTGGTGGCAGTGCAGGTGGTACTGGGGCTGAAGTAGAGGCCCAGGGTTGGTGGCAGCTGGCTGAGACTGCTGAAGGCCCTGGGCCTCTAATTCAGCCTCAGTGTCACCGCCGAGGAGTGACGCTGTGCAGGGAGGCCAAAAGGGCAGAGATGGGGGAGGGGAGAGGCAGGTGGGGAAGCACCGCTGTAAGTTCGAATGGTCACTGAACGAATAGTCATTAGGCGAGGACTACCTGTGTACTATTTTTATAGTATATTATTATTAGCATGTTCCTGAATCCCTCCAGTTTCCTAGTGACTTACAATGAAGACATATGTTAAAAATAAAATATCCACAATAATAAATTAATAAAATGTCCACAACAGTAAGTCAAACCCACTCAACCCAATGCAACATAAACCTAATCTAATAATTAGTAAAATTGATAGTAATAATGCCAATGACAAAATACAAGTTACAAAAACACAAATGCAGATCATGAAGAGTTAATCTCTGAAGGCTATCCAAAAAGTCAGCATTGAAAGGATGGGAGGCTATTTCACTACTGGGGGGAGGCTATTTCAAAGAATTGGGGGCATGGCAAAAAACCTGTTTTCTGGCCTTGGCTACCTTCACTTCACAAAAATGGGTTACCAGCAGCAGCTTTTCCTTGTATTATCACATTGGATGGACCAACTCAGGTTGGAGTAGATGGTCCTGCAATAACCTTGGTGCCAAGACATCTAGGGCTTTATTATTTAAAATTAGTATTTTGGCTTGTATCAGGAAACCTGTCAGTGACCAATGCAAAGTTCACAACATAGAAGTAATATGGTCATGGCCGTGAGTACGAGTCAATAGATGGACTACTGCATTTTGAACCAGTTGCAATTTCTGAGTGGTTTTTAAATGTAGCCCTATGTAGAGCGCATTGCCAAGTCCAAGCAAGCAGTGCTAAGGACATTAGTCACTGTATTTAGGTTCTCTTGCTCCAGGAAGGGCTGCAACCCTCACATTAGCTGGACTGGACAAAGGCCTTCTGACTTCCACTTGTTCACACAGCAGTGGCTATGAGTCCAGGAGGTTCCTCAGGTCATGGAACTGCTCCCTCAGGCCACCCCCTTGAGAGACACCACTGGAACTGTGTGTAATGAACATACAGCAACTCCACCTTACGTGTCTTCAGTTTTAGCTTGTTTCATCCCATCCAGATCCCAAAGGCCTTCAGACGCCAGATAAGGCTGATGGCATCTCCAGCTGGGCCCGGAGTGAGAGTTTAAAAACTCTGTATTATTAGCACGGTTACGGTAATGTACCTTAAACTCCCAGATAATTCCTCCCAACACCTACATATGGATACTAAACAGTAGGGAGGGAACCAACCCCTGTTTTACCCCATGAGACAGTGGCTACCAAGCTGACTTCTCCCCCACTGCTACTGACTTGAGCTGCCCAAGGTAAGAACAGAAGACCTGAGTGATTTTACCAACAAACTGTTCCACATATACCCACAACAGCACTTCTATAGCGAGTTCACTGTAAAGAGGGCTGTGTCAGAGTCTGCACACTCAGTTCCCAAGTTCAGTAAATCCTCTGGACTCTATTTGGTTCCATCAAAGATTTCTTTATTTGAGAAGCAGCATACAGCATCCATAGATTGTTGAGTCTAATTTTCCCCGGCCTGAAGCTTTCCTTTTAACCCCTTCCCCCCCCCCCTATTCTACTTTTCCCGCTTGAAATTCTCCACGCCTTTCTCCTGGACTCACGGCTGCTTGACCTTGTTGGCGCCTTTAACCAAAATAACGGCACCTGGCTCTAAATGTTTTAATTCCTCTTCTCTCCTGACTTTTATGGCAGGAACAAGCAAGCGGGCCTACAATTAACAACTCTAACATTTAACCCTGTCAACTATGCATCACTATTCTACATTTTAACTATGCTTTGATTTCTAGCTTACGCAGATCCTGACAGGCTGCTGGGGCATGATCTGTTGACACAGTAAAAATGAAGGAGCACATACACTTTGCTGCCATTACTGCCAATGCACAGGATTGTCCCATTCTATATAAGCTGGATTCTCTAACTTAAGAGACTGCCTTGCAAGCCAACTTTGTATTGCCCACCAGTTAAGTGCAGCCATGCAATGCACTGACTCATAATAATGAAGAAGGAATATCTAAATATGCTGGTGTAGGCTTCACGGTCAGTATCTGTTGGGCACTCTGTTGAGCTTCAGGATTTCATGACTGTGGTCTAGACAGCAGATTTTCAGACATTTCACCAGCAGCTGGCATCTTCAGAGGGAGGAAGAGAGACTGACTCATTGGATGACAGCATGTTTGGGGGCTTGGCACTCTCCCATTATCAACATTTCATTCCTTGCTTTCTGGATTGGGAGTCACCTGTGCTGGTGAGAGTTGTTCCTGGCAGCTGACTGGCTCTCCAACTACAGGCTGAGAATCTGCTAGGTTCTCCTCTTCAGCCTCAGAATCAAAGCAGCTCATAAGACTGAGCAGGCAGGTCCAATTTGGGGAAGAGGACTGGCCTTTGGGTAGTCTCTTATGGGGTGCCTCAGGACTCAGTCCTTTCCCCTACCTTACTGAACATTTATATGAAGCTTCTGGGAGAGTTTGTCAGCAAGCGTAGAGTGTATTATTATTGTTGGTCACACAGCCAGATGTTTAGACTGGATTTGGCATTTTTATCTACCTATCGAGTCCTTCCCAAGGATCTGGGATAGGTAGATGTGTTGTTCGATGGTGTTAAAGGTATCGTCGCAGGACATAAGCTGTTCCAAGTAAAGCTGCCTTTTGCAATTGACTGATGGTGATTTTGTCAATGCCGATGGTCTTCAAGCGGTGCTCCAGATGTTGTGGGACTGCAACTAAGGTGCCTATAACTCTTTGCTTTCTTTTGCCACTACTTCTATTTTCTACCTTTTACTTCTATTTGAAGGTCTTTGTATTTTGTGATTTTCCCCAATTCTGTCTCTCCTATTCTGCTGTCTCCAGGTATTGCAGTGTCCACTATCCAGACCTTTTTGTCTTTCTTATCAACAGCTGTTAAGTCTGGGGTGTTGTGTGGCAGGTGCTTGTCTGTTTGAATTCTAAAGTCCCACAGCTTCTTCATTTTCTATTACTTTGTCTGTGTTGTGGTCTTGCTTGCAGGCAAGTGGTATTTCTTGGAGATATTCCATTGCACCATTGTTGCTACCTTATCATACCATTGTTTGTAATCAGACTGTGCAATCTTCTTGCAGCAGCTGACTGGGTAGTCCACTGTTTCTTCAGCTCCTTTGCAGAGACGGCATTTGCTGTCTGTTGCTGTCTCCTCAATTCTGGCTTTGTATGCATTTGTTCTTAAGGCTTGGTCTTGTGCAGCCAGAATTAGCCCCTGTCTCTTTCTTCAATTTTCCTGCTCTTAGCCATTGCCAGATCTTCTTGTTACCTGCTTTGCCTGCTAGTTTTTTTGTGTACTGGCTATGTAATACTTTGCCTTGCCGCATCTCTTTTCTGTTCTTCATTTGGTCTTTCTTATAGGCCAGTTTGGTTTCTTTGGTATTTAGTAAACCTTCATGGTGTACTAGCTTCAGTGCATCTTCTTCACTGCCCTTCGGATATGCTCCTAATGCCCTTTTTTCTTTTTCAACTGTCTGGTGTGCTTGCAACATTCCACGCCCACCAGATACTGGACGCCCGGAGGCACAAGGGGCAGACCCAGCTCCTAGTGCAATGGAAACATTTTCCCAAGTCCCACAGCGAATGGGTGAGTAAAACCCACATAAGGGCACCGGACCTAGTGCGGGACTTTTACAAAAAATACCCCGGGAAGCTGAAATAGAGCCGGGGGGGGGAATTGTCTTCAGGGGGGCGGTATGTCAGGTTCGGTCAGCACGGGGCTTCAGGGAAGCTCGCAGCCAGACCACGCGGAATCCACCGGCGGTAGCTAGCGAGGAAAAGAGGAACTGAAAGCGCCGCTAATTAACGGGCCACCTGCGCCCAGCCAAACCGGAAAACCGCAGCGGAAGCTTTTAACTATAAACTGATAACGGCGCGAGCCAGCAATGAACGGGGCCGCAGGCAGCGAAACAAGATCGCAACGCAGCACAGAACCCGCGGGCTTGCACGTAACGGGGAGGAACCAACCCAGCCGGAGGGGGACTGGCAATCAAGGACAATGGACTCTGACCGATCCTGCCATCATGAACAATCAAGGGGGATTATTGGGGGCCAACAATCCGCAGCTGCAACGTGATCGCGGGGCGGGAAAAAAGCGCGGGAAGGGGGGAATATAACAAGTGATGTAATTGTACCAAGCCAGTCCTGGCTTTGCTTGTGACTACTACGTTACGCATGAGTAAACCTTCTTTGTGAACCACACGTGTCACGAGAGTTTCTCTGTCGAACGGGGCAAACCTTACATAAAGCCAGGACTCACCTTTAGCGCTACCCGGTACCACCGAGGAGCGTTTCCTTTTCCAATACAGGCATGACCAGCGACGAGGAATCCGTGGGTCAGCTGGAGCACGAGGAACCCAGGCTCGAGGAGGGACGGTCAGAGCAACCCGGGAGCGACGGGACAGCGGCCAGGACCGGGCGCCCTCCAGCCGAGCGGTGGTCGATGGGCGTGAACCAAGGGCCAGACGGTTCAGGCGTCACGATGACCCGAGGTTCAGGGTCCCGGAACCGCGAGTGGGACGAGAAGTTCGCCCGACTAGAGGAGAGAGTCGAGCGGCGCCTAGACGCCATGGAGGCGATGCTCCAGACCCTGCTACAGAGAGTGGGACCACCGGCGGTGAGCGAGGGGGCGAGCAACAGGGGTGGCGGTCCGGCACCTCAGCCGGCACCGCCCACAATGCCCCGGTCGGTGGACCGACGGGCGGCAGACGCCCTGAGACTTCGAGGTATCACTGGGAAGTTCTCAGGGGACCCTGAACAGCTGTCGCACTTTTTGACGCACGTTAGGGGGTTCATGCAGAGGGGTGGTCACCTATTTGCTAGGGACGAGGATAGAGTATCCTACGTGGCCGAGCTGCTAGATGGTCAAGCAGCTAGCTGGGTGATCGGACTATACGATGCCAACGCAGCGGAACTACGGAGTTTCCCGGACTTCATGCAGGCGCTCCGGGACAGATTCGAGGACACATTGAGTGCCAAGCGGGCGGAGGACGACATCCTGCAGTTCAGACAGCGGGGCAAGTCGGTATCAGAGTACGCCCTGGAGTTCCGGAGGTTGGCAGAGAAGCTCACGGACTGGCCGGAGTCCCTGAGGGTGAAGTATTTTAAGAGGGGGCTCAATCCAGAGATCCTAGAGCGGGCACTGGGGCGGGACGACCCGTCCACAGTGAAAGATTGGATCTGGCTGGCTGGAACGGCGGAATCGGCATGGCGGCAGATCCAACAGAGCGCGAGGCGACGGGACCAGACGAGGGACCAGCCGAGGGAGGGAACCCCAGAGGAAAGGCGGAGCAGTCGGCGGCAGTCCACCGGGGTGCAAGAGGCGACCAGAGCCCCGAACCTGTGCTTCCGGTGCGGAGGCAGAGGCCACCGAGCGGCGCAGTGCCCGACGGAGCGGGAAGGAGCCTCACCACGGCCTGAAGTCAAGCCCCCGCGTGCGACCGGGAATAGGGCCGGCGACCGACTGCGGAAGGGGGCAGTGGCGGCGGTGACCGAGAAAGGACGCGGGGGGTGGTCGACCCCGGAGACGGCGTCCTCCGGAGAGGACTCGGAGCCGGCGGGAAACGAGGCGCGCTCGCACTGAACGGCGTCCCAGTGCGAGCAGGGGAGTCGAGGTGCGCGGACCCAATAGGAGATGAGGACTGCCCTCCGTTCCGGGTGAGAATACACATCCGGGGGGTGAGATCCGGAGGGGAGGGACAGCTGCGGGCGCTACTGGATTCAGGCTGCACCCACTGCTTGATGCACCCAGCTGTGGTCTCGGGGCTCGGACTACAGCTGAGACGCCTCCGGGAGCCCATTGCATTCAGCCAGCTAGACGGCACGCTGGCGGGGGGGGGGCAGCTCAGTATTACACTGAGCCGGTCCAGATGACGATCGGGAGTCACCGGGAAGAACTGAGATTTGTGGTGGTCCCGGTGGCCGACTACGCGGTGGTACTCGGCTTGGCGTGGCTGCGACGACGGAACCCACGGGTCGACTGGACGGCGGAGGCAGTGCGGTTCGGGGTCGACAGACCGGCGAAGTGCGAGAGCAGAGGGGACCGAGCCGTGGAGACGGGTGCGGCCGCAACCACAGACGGGCAAGTGGAGGGTCCGGGACACCGGGAGACGGGGCGAGAGCAGACGGAGCCTGAGACCCGGCCGGCAACAGCAGCAGCAGCAGCGCCGGGACCCCGGAGACCCGCAACGATCCCGAGGCGTGGGGAGGCAGCGGCGACTGGCGAGACAACTGCAAAGAGAGAGGCCGGGCCCGGGGAACCCACGACGGGCGGCGGAATCCCGAGGCAGTATCGAGACCTGGCGGCAGCGTTCGGGGAGAAGGAGTCCGACCAGCTCCCACCACACCGGCCCAGTGATTGCGCCATCGAGTTAGAGCCAGGGGCGACCCTGCCTAAGCCGAAAATGTACTCCCTGTCAAGGAGAGAGATGGGGGCTCTGCGGGAGTTCATAGACAAGAACCTGGCGCGGGGATTCATCCAACCCGCGAAGTCACCATTAGCGGCCCCGGTACTATTCCGGGAGAAGAAGGATGGCTCGCTTCGAATGTGCGTGGACTACCGGGGGCTGAACGCAATCAGCACGGCGTACAAATACCCCCTCCCCCTGATGAAGGACTTGATGTCACATCTGTCTAAGGGGAGGGTGTTCACAAAACTGGACTTGCGCGAAGCTTACTTCAGAGTCAGGATCCGCGCAAAAGATGAGTGGAAGACGGCGTTCAACACGCTGCTCGGAAGCTACCAGTTTTCCGTGATGCCGTTCGGATTAAAAGGGGCCCCGGGGGTATTTATGCAGGTAATAAATGAGGTGCTGCACGACCTACTCTACCGGGGCGTCCTGGTCTACCTGGACGACATCCTCATCTACACCGAAACCCTGGCGGAGCACGTGAGCCTGGTGCGCACAGTGCTCCAGAGACTGCTGAAGGCACAGCTGTACGCAAAGCTCTCGAAATGCGAGTTCCATCGAGAGCAACTAGACTACCTCGGCTACCGAATATCCAGCCGGGGAATTGAGATGGACCCGGCGAAAGTAAAGGATGTCCTGGGCTGGGAAGCGCCGCGAACCCGGAGGCAACTCCAAAGCTTCCTAGGGTTTGCGAACTTCTATAGACAGTTTATCCCGAACTTCGCCCAAATTGCCCTTCCCCTAACCGACCTGCTAAAGACCAAGGGCACTGGGAAACCCCCCAAGCCCAGCCTGGCACTTGCGTGGACTGCAGAATGCCAGGGGGCGTTTGAGGAGCTAAAACGGCGGTTCACAGCGGAGCCGATCCTGCGCCATCCCGACCCAGATCGGTGGTTTATAATCCAAGTAGATGCGTCAAACGTGGCAACGGGGGCAGTCCTGCTCCAGCCCAGCCCGGAGGGGGCCATCCACCCATGCGCCTACGCCTCCTGCAAATTCACCGAGACGGAGAGAAGGTGGATGGTGTGGGAGAAAGAGGCGTACGCAGTCAAGTGGGCACTGGCCACGTGGAGGCATCTACTGGAGGGGGCAGCTGAACCGTTCGAGGTGTGGACGGACCATAAGAACCTCGAGGCCCTGAAGACCCCGCGTAAGCTATCCCCCAAACAGGCGTGGTGGTCCCAATACTTCGGGAGGTTCAGGTTCACACTAAAACACATCCCCGGGAAGCGCAACTTCCTAGCAGATGGACTGTCTCGCATGCCCCAGCACGCCAGCCTACGGGAGGAGATCGTGGACTCTATCATCCCTGCCAGCAGACTGGCTGCAAAGGCGGTGACCCGAAGCCAGACCAAGGGGGAGCGACGGGACGCGGCGCCTGAAGTAAGGCAAGGGTTCGCGGAGGCGGCGGAGCGGGACGCTTGGCTCAAGCAGAACCGAGAGGCGCTAACCAGCCAAGAGGGGTTGTGGTGGCACGAAGGAAAGCTGTACGTGCCCAAGGGTTGCCGACGGGAGGTCATGGAAAGAGCCCACGACAGCCGGAGCGCGGGGCATTACGGCTTCGTAAAGACGCTCCACTTAATCCGGCGGCAGTTTTGGTGGCCCACGCTCCGTAAGGACGTGGAGGCGTACTCAGGGGGTTGCCCGGTGTGCGTGATGGTGAAAGGGGCCAAAGGCAAACCTAGAGGGCTACTCCAGTCGGTAGCGGAACCCGACGGCCCATGGCAAGAGGTCGCCATGGACTTCATAGTAGAGCTCCCGGAGAGTAAGGGGAAGACCGCCATTTGGGTGATTACGGACTTATTCTCTAAACAAGCGCACTTTGTAGCGTGCCGGCGAGTCCCCACGGCAGAGGGGTTGGCGAGACTGTTCGTGCAACATGTTTACCGGCTCCACGGCGCGCCCCGACGGGTCGTCAGCGATCGGGGCGGCAACTTCATCGCGCGGTTCTGGAGGGAGTTCCTGAAGCGGGTGGGGACGAAACAAGCCCTTTCTTCCGCGGCGCATCTGCAGACGGACGGAGCCACGGAACGCCTGAACGGGGGGCTCGAACAGTACCTGCGCTGCTACGTGGGGCACCAACAGGACGATTGGGCGGAGCTACTACCATTCGCGGAGGTGGCATACAACAACGCCGTCCACAAGAGCACCGGGTTCTCTCCGTTCAAAGTAGCCACCGGGAGAGACTTCGTCCCCATGCCGGAGTTGCCTCAGCCAGAATCCCAGATCAACTCCCTGGACGCCTGGTTCGCCCAAATCGACGCGACCCGGCGAGTGGCGCACGCGGCATTGCAAAGAGCCAAAGCCGACTACAAGAAACACGCGGACCGCAAGAGGCTCCCCGAGGAGCAGTGGAAAGTGGGGGACCAGGTGTATCTGTCAACCAAAAACCTAAAGACGCACCAGGCATCGAAAAAACTCAGCCCGAGGTTTGTGGGGCTGTTCCCCATTGCAGAGGTCATCAATCCAGTAACCGTCAGGCTGACGCTCCTGAAAAGCCTCGGGAAGATCCACCCGGTGTTCCATTGCAGCCTGCTAAAGCTGCACCAGCCGGGGAACGCCTGGCACAAGACAGAGGGAGTGCCACCACCCATCATGGTCGGGGGGGAGCAGCATTTTGAGATCAACCAGATACTGGACGCCCGGAGGCACAAGGGGCAGACCCAGCTCCTAGTGCAATGGAAACATTTTCCCAAGTCCCACAGCGAATGGGTGAGTAAAACCCACATAAGGGCACCGGACCTAGTGCGGGACTTTTACAAAAAATACCCCGGGAAGCCGAAATAGAGCTGGGGGGGGGGAATTGTCTTCAGGGGGGCGGTATGTCAGGTTCGGTCAGCACGGGGCTTCAGGGAAGCTCGCAGCCAGACCACGCGGAATCCACCGGCGGTAGCTAGCGGGGAAAAGAGGAACTGAAAGCGCCGCTAATTAACGGGCCACCTGCGCCCAGCCAAACAGGAAAACCGCAGCGGAAGCTTTTAACTATAAACTGATAACGGCGCGAGCCAGCAATGAACGGGGCCGCAGGCAGCGAAACAAGATCGCAACGCAGCACAGAACCCGCGGGCTTGCACGTAACGGGGAGGAACCAACCCAGCCGGAGGGGGACTGGCAATCAAGGACAATGGACCCTGACCGATCCTGCCATCATGAACAATCAAGGGGGATTATTGGGGGCCAACAATCTGCAGCTGCAACGTGATCGCGGGGCGGGAAAAAAGCGCGGGAAGGGGGGAATATAACAAGTGATGCAATTGTACCAAGCCAGTCCTGGCTTTGCTTGTGACTACTACGTTACGCATGAGTAAACCTTCTTTGTGAACCACACGTGTCACGAGAGTTTCTCTGTCGAACGGGGCAAACCTTACAGGCTGTATATTAGACAGTGTTGAGCAGCAATTCTATTTCAGATGGTCTTTTTCCATACAGATTCAGATCATCCACGTGAAGGAGGTAGGATAGCCTGGCAGATGTTTTTGATGTTTGATAGCCAGATCTTTCACTATCAGGTAGGTTTTGCCAGATGCTAACCAGTCTTCAATTTCACCTCCTTGCAGTAGTGGGTGCAGACCAGTCAGATGTTTCAACCAAAAACTGTGCAATTCATCTTTACCTGGTGTGGACCAATTCTTGGTTTTCCTTGCCCTTTTCTCCACCATTTCTGCTGTTATTACAAGTTCTTTCATTTCAGCTTCTTTTTTATTCTTATCCACTCCCTTTATCCAAGCTGCATTCTTGTTGTATTTCTTTGGGTTGTCCCATGGCTGCACTCAGAGCTGCACTGTTTCTTCTTTGTCAGGTGTTGACTGGTTCATTGCAGTCTCTCCACTGGTGGATTGGTAGAAACGTTTCTGATTTGACTGAAATTGGAGATTCTGCCTATAGTGTGCAATTTGAGCTTCGTATCTGCTGATCTTTTTGGCTATGGCTGTTATTTGCTGCTTTATCATTTCCAGTGCGTCTTTGATCTTCCTTGTTTCTAGGTGATATTTCTTGATCAGGTAACTTTGGTCTTCTTGTTCTTCAGCTTCTTTTTTTTCATCTGTTCTAGTTTGCTTGCATTTGATCTTAGCATGCCGATCTTATTTTCCAACTGATCTTCCATTTGGGTGGTGCACTGTTTGGCTTTTTTTCTTGTTTGTTGATTTTGCATCCAAGGTATTCAGTTATAACTGCATTGTGCTGTACATTAGTTGGTTTGTTTCTTGCAGTGAGCTGGTGCTTATATTGGATATTACGGTATTGGCATCTTTTAATACTTGTACTAGCTGTTTCTTTGTAACAAACTTCAATGCAGGCAACCTTATTCTGTTCTTTTTTGTGCTATTCTAGATGCTCATTTACTGTGTTTCAATTTCTCTTGTTTTTTAGTTAGAGGGCTTTGTTCTTTCTGAGGAGAAGGCAGAGGAGAGGGTCGTTGGTTTGGGAATGAAAACAATTCAATAGCTATGTTGGCTTCCTCTACTGCTGACTCCTCCTGGTTTGGTTCTACAGTATATTATTATTATTACTGTTGTTGTTGTTGTTGTTCACACAGCCAGATGTTTAGACTGGATTTGGCATTTTTATCCACCTATCAAATCTGTCTCAAGGATCTGGGATAGGCAGAGGTTGTTGTTTGATGATGTTAAAGGTATTATTATTATTATCATTATTATTATTAATCTACAATTAGATTCACTAATACTGGTGAAAACCTAATAATTCAAGTCCTAACCAAGAACCTAAAAATTATTAAGGTAGCGTTTGAGGATATAGGAAGTTCCAAGCAGGGTATTGTTTTGTAACATTAGGGTGTTCAGGTCTGATAAATTCAAAATTTCTAAATATTGAGGGAGTCCTTTCACTATTGCTTCGAGGGCTCCAATCATGATTGGTATAATGGTGGGTTTCTTTTTCCACAAGCATTCAACTTCGATCTGCAAGTCCCCATATTTTGTAAATTTTTCAGATTGCTTTTCCTCAATTCTAGCATCACCCGGTACAGCAATATCAACGTACCAGACTTTCTTCTTTTCAATGACTGTTATATCAGGCATGTTATGAACAAGATGCCTGTTTGTCTGGATTTTAAAGTCCCATAAAGTCTTAACCTGCTCAATTTCCAAAACCTTCTCAACTTGATGGTCCCAGTGGTTCTTGCTACATTCAAATGCAAAGTTTCCAATGACTAATTTTGGCAACTCAGTCATGATGCTGGTTATAGTCAGTTTGTGAAATTTTGCTGCAGCCACTGATCAAATGGTCAATTGTTTCATCCTTTTCACTACAAAGGCGACATTTACTGTTGTTTGTTACATGATGAATTTTCACTTTCATGCAAACCTTGTTCTTGAGCCGCTAAAATAAAGCCTTCAGTTTCTTTCTTTAACACTCCTGATCTTAACCAGCTCCATGTGGGGTTTTTATTGGCTTTTCCTTCTATATCCTTCAAGTATTGACCATGCATTGGCTTGTTCTTCTAATTAACAAATCGGTTTTCGATTGTTTCTTTTCTATACTCAGCCTTCACCTTTGTTGTTTTCAAAAGCTTTCCTTGATTGACTTCCTCCAATAAAGGTTCTTCACTTTTCTTAATATAGTCATTCAAGCCATGTTTTTCTTCCTCCACCGTTTGTTTCCCCTGTAGGATTTCTCTGCCCCCTTTGGCTCTTGGCAAATACAGCTGATCAATATTGCTTTTCGGGTGTAAAGCATTGTCATTATTTTTCTTGTTTTCTGATCCAAGTTTATTATTATTATTCTGATGGTACTCACTGATGGTACCCATTCTGATGGCACCCCAGGCCCAATGGGAGATGTGGTAGATTTTCTGGCCCAGTGTCTGGGGACTGTCAGGATTTGGGGTGGGGAGAAACAAGCTTAGACTCAACCTAGGAAATTGGAGTGGCTGTTAATTCAGAAGCATACATACATATTCTAGATCTGTAGCACCTTTTGCTCTTTAATCATATTCTACACATACTACTCAAAGGTTCTGCCTTAAACCAGAAAGAGGTATTGACCTGCATGGCACAGGGTTTGGCCCTGGGCCCTATACTTTGCATTGTTTTTGGATTAAAAGACAGAGAAATGCTTACCAAATTTGCAGAAGACACAAAACTTGGGATAACAACTCAAAATTAATCACTTAGGAAAAATGCAGGGGCACACTGAATGGGGGATTCCCAAATTGGCAAAAGTGTGTGTGAAAAAGATAATAATATTGACTGCAAACTATATATGAAATGTAGTTTGGCTGTAAAAAAGTTACATGCAGTTTTAGACCAGCAACAGTAGAATGGTTCTTAAACCATGGAAAGTAATCACTGTATCTGCATTGACCAGGTCCCAGTTAAGAACTGTGTCCACTTCTGAGCATCACACTTTAAGAAGAACTAAGCCTAACTGGGAGATGTTCAGAGAAAGGCACTGAGAGTGATCACGGAACTGGAAAATAAGAACTGTCGGGAGAGACTGAGGAAACTCCATATGTTTGCTTTGAGAAGACAGAGGAAGACAGAGGAAAGAAAGAAGAAAAATGTCAAAGCATTTTTCAAGGATGTTGTCGAGAAGGCATGAGATGAGATAATGGATTTCAGTTGCAGAAAGGCCTATTCTAGTTAAGCATTTTGATGGTGGAACTAATTATCCAGGATTGTGAGACTAGGCTGAAGCTGCCATAACCTAAAGATGAAGCAGGCACAAGCAGGGAGGACAAAAGCCAGGAAACTTATCTATGGGATCCTTCGGGGAGGTAGATAAGAAGGAAGCAAGTCGTTAAGGAAAAACAAAGGACCTGAACCAGAAAGAGGAGGTTGGGCCTGAGCACATGGAGGCCCTCGCCCCAATCCCATCAACTTGTACTTTTGGGGATAAAAGGGGTCCCAAAGCCCGCCCACTCTGAGTCGTCTGAGTCATTTGAGTCTTCTTGGTCATCTGAGTCATCCAGACTTGGCGGCTTCCGTCCCTCTAGCTAGTGCCTGGCAGCCTAGTTGGGAAGGACGTGGGTAAGTGTGTGTGTGTGTATGAGGAAGAGCAAATGTACCTTGCAACCAGTAAAGTTTTGCTGTTACTTTAAATTCACTGGGTCTCCGTGTATTACAAAGAACCTCTTGTGCCTCGGTGTTCGGTTGGAAGTGGTTTGTGTGTATCCCCAATTATTTCCCCGCTGTTGACCAGGGCTGTGTGTCTGTCTTCTCCAGCCGCACCTATCTGGAAAACCCAGGTAGAAAGCAAGGGGGGCTGACAAGATCCCCGTGCCTCAACAGGCTGTGAGTGTGTGAGTGAGTGACCATAAGCCGAACCTGGGAGCAGCGTCTGTAACAGGATGAATTCCCCTTTCTGTTTATTTTTTCTTCAGGCAGAGGTTGGCGAGCCCTCTGCCTGGCATGCTTTCAACTCCTGCACAGAACAAGGGGTTGGGCTCCACAGCAAAGCAGGTAGGTCCATTACTCTATAGTTGTAGATGCCTTAGGCTCTAAAGAAGCAGGTTGGTTTGGGTGTCCTTCCACTCTGCAACCAACCAGCGCAACTTCCTTCCTAGTCCATGGAGGGTCTGCAGCTAAAGGAGCTCTATCTGGGGCAGGTAGGTACAGTCTAAAGGGCCCCATAACTCCAGGGTGGAGAGCCTTCTGTGCTGCTCAGCACGGCCAATGTTTGGACTGAAGAAAAAGCATGTGGAAAGGAAGGGACTTTGGAACTGCCAAAACACTTTCACTTACCAGGGAGGGATAGTTTATCACTGAAATGTGAAACCCATAGGGGAAGCTGCCCCCTATTCCTAGCACGAAGATCATTTGGAATAGTCCCCGGTACTGAATCTGCAAAGAGAAAACACATTAAGGGCTCCAGCATTTGGCACCAGTTTACTACCAGAGATGTATCCTCAAGGTCATTCCCCCTCCCTCTCTCACACACACACCGCAAACAGAGAGAGAGGAACTGCATCCATAAGGCTTGATTACAGACTAATCAAGGCAGAATAATGTGCAACTTCCCTGGCAGGCCCTTCCTTTAAGGGGTCCCCAGGACAAGCTATCCAGGTCAGGCTGAACCTCCTGACAACCTCTGTCCAGCTGGAGAGTTCTCAGGCCTTCTACCAAAGAAATCTCCCCTCTGGAAAAAATAGAAAATAAGGATTTTTTGAGATCTTCCTGCTGAGAAATACAGAACTTAAGCAGCATGTGGCAATCCTGAAATATAACAGGTAGCTGTAGACATTGTAGGAGGAGAACTGTGTTAGTCTATGGTATGCAGAAATCAGGAGGAAATTGGCAGCATCTTTTCAGACTAACAAATTTGATTAAAAGGCATAACCTTTTGTGAGCTATAGCTCATTTTGTCAGAGCTCAAGAGAGCTTATATCTTGTTAAGGCAACATGACTCTAAATTAAGATCATTTTAACAGCATAGTTGCTAGTCTGATGTAGAATGTAGGACAGCACATGGTAGAGCTAGGAATTTGACAAGGAGAGCAAAAGAAGGTTATTCCCCATGGGTTGTCACAGAACTGCTTAGGAAGAAAAGGGAATATAAACTTCTCCTAAAGCACAAGAAAACATTGTACCAAACAACTCTTTAGCATTTGTTCCTGACTGCCATAGATTCTAAAGATACAACAAGTGGTAAATGCCAATTTGGGAGAAGACAAGAACATCCCAAAGACTGGAGTGTCCAAAGAAGAATGGGAGAACCATCACACTAGATAGTTTGCTCCATCTCCCACTTCCGCTAATTCTCCAATTAATCTAAATCTTAGTGATGTTACACCCTGGCCCCCTGTCTCTCTCTGAAACAAATGATTCTCTGATCCTGGCTTTGCCATCAGGCAAAGCCCCAGGAGAAGATAATATCCCTGGAAATTTAGCAAAAGCTAATATTGCTTGGTGGAAACCTATTTTGGTTAAACTTTTTAATAACATTAACTCCACTGGCCAACTTCCCCAGGGCTGGAATACAAACATAGTGATCCCAATATACAAAAAATTATAGACCAATTAGCCTGATTAACATCATGCCCAAAATTTATGCAAAATCTAGCCAATAAATTAGAGGACTGGATCATTGATAACAATGTGCTTGCAGAGAAACAGGCAGAGTTACTCCACAAGTGATCATGATTTTGCATTGGATCATTTCATAAATATGTATAATATGTAACACATGCCAACAGGAAATAGTTTGTTGCCTTTGTGGCTACTGATGCAACTTTTGATGCTATTGATAGAAACAAGCTATGGATTAAGTTAGATCAGTTGAATTTGGAAAGAAAGTAATTGATTTTAATCATGGCATTATATGCAAATACTCAAATTCAGGTTAGGGCCAGTAGGGCCCCTGACAGATAACTTCAAGACCTCTAAAGGGGTGAAACAAGGATGCGTGCTTGCACTGCTCCTATTTAATCTATTTATTAATGATATTGTATTGATTGTCTTTTAATCAGATGTGTTAGTCTGAGAGGGTGCTAACAGATTCCTCCTGATTAACAGGTAGCTAGGTAACTGCAGTTGTGCACATGAGGAATGTTTTAATGGGAACTCCTGTATTAAAGCAATAAGGTTCAGATAGGAAAAAGGAGTTTATTGGGAAAAGGGAAGTACTGGAGAACAAGAATACAATCACCCAGAATCTCTTAACTAAACTAGTTACTTATTATCTCCTTGAATAAGCTTTTGGGCTTCAGCAGAGGTTCAGAGTTCATTACTGTGGTTGGAGGCAGATTATCTGGACCTGTGGCTTGGACGTTGCATAGATCTGAGACTCTAAAGTAGCAGGTTGGTTTGGGCATCCTTCCACTCGGGAGCCCACCAGCACGGTCCCTCCCTCCCGTGATTGCTTCCCCAATTCCCAAAGAAAAGTGCTCCATTTCTGGTGTCTTGGGTATAGCCAGCAAATCAGGAATTATCTAATGGCTCAATCTTCCTTCCTAATGACTGTTGGAGAATGATGAAAAAGGCAAAAGAATACCAGTTTTCACTGCTTCTGCCTTTATAGGAATGATATTCCATGACAGAGTTTTTTGTTGGGGAAACAAAAGCTTAATTCTACTTCAAGGGAATCATTTAGTGCCGTATCAAAGACTGAGTTTGCTCCAATTGGGCTGAGAGGCAGGGCCAGATTCAAGGTCCCTGGATCCAGTATCCTAACTGCTAACCCCCATTTGTCACTGATCTTACCGCATAACGCCCGCCCTATGGAACATCCTGCCCCCTCCTTCGTGGCCTTCAGAAAAGGGATCAAATCCTGGCTCTGCCAGAAGGCCTGGGGGCCGGGGGGGGGGGCGCACCTGTGGAGATGGCTGGTGCAGTGAGGGGTTGTCCCCCCCCCCAGCATCTCACAGGTTTTTTAGGGCTAAAATCATAGGAGGGTTTTAGAGCATTTTTAATATATGTTTTTAAATTATTTATAGATGGTATCCATGTCTGGAGAGACCAGTGTTTTTTCTTCTTTTTTGTTATTGTGAGCCGCCCAGAGTCACCCATTGGGGGAGATGGGCGGCATACAAGTCTGAAAATAAATAAAAATAAAAATAAATAAATAACATGCCAAACCTCAGGAAAGTACCAGCTTATGCTTTCTGCTTTTCTAAAGTATGGCAACTTCAGGGAATGAAAAAGGAAAAGTGGACCACGTGCAGAATTTCCTGCTTGAGAGAGGCCTCTTGAGGGCTTAACCAGAAATGGTAGTGGGTTAGGGCAGCTTCTCCTTGGTTAAATCTCTCTTAACCCCCGCAGGTCTTTCTTGGAGAAGGAGATGGTGCTGCCTGTAACTGAGCTGAAGCGTGGGCTTCCTTTCTGACTCACACTGCTCTCTCCCCCACTTCTTAAGAGACAATTCTCTGTCTCATTTTTTCCTTGCCCAGCTTCTTGCATACCAACTGATTTTCCAGCAAATCTATGTAAGAAAGAATGTTTTTTGTCTGTCTCTTTGCAGCTTTCTCTGCTTCCCTCTTATTTACATCCTTGTGCTGTTTTTCTATACTTATGCCAAGTTTACAGCTGGATCAAGCTCAATTTTCAAATTTAGGATATTTTAAAAGAAAAGTACCTCTAAGCTGGTTCGAATGTCTCCCCCCTCCTTTTTTTTTTTTTGGCTTGGAATAATTACACATAACACAAACCTGCCCTTCCCATAAGACTTTCCCCCCCCCACAATTTGATTTCAAGCTAGAGTCCGAACACGAAGCTGCAGAAGGATACCATATCATTAGTCAGGAGTTACTTCTGACTAAGCCCAGCCCTGGGAGGCAGGCTGCCCTCTCTTCCCTGTCTGTTTTCCACTTTCTCCTGATGCCAACCATGCTTTTCAGACCACCTGTGGCACCTTGACTTGAGGTCAGGGTGGGGCGAAGACCTGTCCTCTCCACTGGCCACCTGGGGTTGCTGTGGGCCACTCTCCACTCTGGCCCCAGCATTCAGGCTGTTTGCCTACTGCTGGCTCTCCTGAGAGAGCAAGGCTAGATGTATGTTCATCTTGAAAATGGACCAACTAATTAATTTGTTAATGCAAGATGAAAAGGACTTAAAACAGCCAGTCAAGGACTGTGCTGCATATGCTTAAAAGCTTATGGCATTCGGTGAAAAGCTTTTTGCAGCCCAAGCCAAAAGGAAGGCCAGGTGTGACCTGGAGGAAGTGGCTCCCCTCAAAGAAGAACTGGTTGGCCCAAAAACAGATAACCCCCCACTGCTGGGACAGCAATCCAAGCCAGGAGAGGGAACAACTAAGGCCATGCCATCAGTGCAGACCTGTGTGACAAAAGTGAAGGAAACAGAGGGTAACATGCCCACTCACCTGCTTCTTATAGGGCATTCCCACAGTCACTTTGGCAATTAATTCTGTTGAATTTAACTGGGATTTACCTCTTGACAGACATGTGTAGTATTGGATACTCAGAACATAAAATACATAATGTCCAAGAGCAACCAGGAGCCCCATCCCTGAATCCTACCTCTTATCCTTTAGAGGACTCTCCCTCCCCACCCCAAGCCTTCTCCTCAAATCCAGGGGGCTACCAACAGCACCCTCTCCCTTTGCTCTCTGAGCCCTGCTTGCTTCACAGCACCCTTACTTGCCTGGAAATTGGGGGAGATCTTCAAAAAAGTGGCAGGCACATAGGGGAGAGCACCTCACTCATTTCCTATTATTCTTCAGGTAGCTGAGTGTCCCCAGGTAATTCCTTGCACAAGGTAACCTTGAAGTCCTAAAGGGACGGACTACACAAAGGAGCAAGGAGCATTACGAATAATGTTGGCCATTTGCTTCATCTAGAGTCTTTTCCTCTATGCCTCTGCGTGTGTGTGTGCGTGTGAGGGGGTGAGTGATAGATAACCCAGTACTCACCAGATCCGAGAGGAAGCGAGCCATCTCCCAGCTAAGAGGCAAGCAGGAGCTAATTTCCTGTAACCGGAAGGCACACAGGCTGCTTCTCAAAGAGGTCTCTCATTGCAGAAATTAGCAGTTGGTCCCATTTAATTGAAGTTAAAGTTTGCCATGCAAGTTTTCAAGTTAATGTATTAATTTGCTTTCTATGCAAAGCTGGAGCTATTGGGTTAAATAAATAATCCAGCAGTAGATACAATAACCAATTAAAGGATCAGAAACTGCCTAGCTTCTGTGAACGCCCACAGACTTGGCAAATACTTGGCCTTTGCTGTCATCAAATTATATAAATTTCCCCTTGCTGCACTGAATCCTGAAAAAAATGTGAGATGGTAATAGATATGAAACTTTCTGCTAGCTGTTGGTTAGAGTTGACAAGATGAATCCACTTTCTTGGACCAAAGCACATGTGATGCTAATGACAGGGTTTACCTTGAATACACATTTCTTTACTGAGGGCTCTTTTTTAAATCCCAGACAGGCCACATTTCAGCAGTTGCTTGAGAGGGCTGGAGCACATGATGGCACCCTCTCCCCACCCCCATCCTGACATGGAGGCAATCTGCAACCGCACTTTCCTACTCCTTTTCTTCGAATGGGTGTCTTGCTTACACCAGCACAAACCTGGCCATGACGGATCTCTGCTCTGATCTGAGCAGCATCTGGCCACTGTATGGAGCTGTAGGCATCTTTCTGCACTCCCTTCCGGTCCCTGGTCATTGTTAGGATGTCTGCATCCAAGAAGGGGTCCATGCCCACATAAAGTCTGAACCTCACTGGGCTTGGTGAGCATTACATGGATTTGTTCTACATCTTGGACACCTGGCACTCTAAAGCACTGGTTCACCAGTTTCTATCCTCATGGATGCAACTAGGGTACCAATGGTTCAGGTGAACAATATCTGGTTCAAGAGGGTTGGTGAATCACTGAGGTTTGGTGAATTGATGAAACACTGCACTTACCCACATACATATAGTGGATCTTTTTTTTTTTAATCATATGTTATTGATATGAGTTTTATCTTTCTTCCTGCCACTTGAGCTGACAAGAAGGAAAAGTTATCAAAACATTTATGTCTCCCCTCTCGCTGGTCCTGACAAGAAGGTGTGAAGTGCAAGAGGGGGCTCAGCACAGGCTATCAGTGGGAAAAAAATCCCCCCAAATGCCCATGGAAAACAAAGTACTTGGCAATTGTTTTCACAGCACAGGTTGGAGGGGTGAAGAAATGGGGACTGTAGTAACCACCATCAAACAGAATGCCTGACTAGTATTGTTGACAAAACTGAAGAATAGATTTAAATCTGGACAGCAATGTTCAAAGTGGTTTCACTTCCAGCTGATTTCAGCAGGGGAGACAAACAGCTTAAGGTTACCATGCAGAACAACCCTTGGGAAAACCTTTGGCTCCTAATTACAGTCCCAATCTTGATCAGAGCATCCACATTTCCAATTTGCATGGGGGCAACCTTCCCAATTAGTCCATATTGCAAAATGAAACAGAGGTGGTAGTCATTTGTTGATTTCTAATAATACTCAAGGTAGCTATTGAGTCTCACATTGGGAACCTCAGCCCCAGTCCCAGGGGCCAATAAGAACTCCAAGCATGACCTTCTGCTCAATACCAATATCCCAATGAAGTCATTGCTGATGGGTGACTGTCCAGCTTCTGCATGACCACATCCAGCAAAGAAGAGCTGGAAAAATTCACAAGAAGGAGACTCCCTGCAGAATCGGGCCTTTCATGTAGGCTGAAATTACCTTAGCTTGGGCACGTCTTTGTCAAAACAGGGTTTGGAATGCTGACTAGAATTATAGTAGGATGGAATTTCATTAGACTCATGAAATTTTTCTCACTTTTCAACAAATTACTAGCTAGTAATTTCCCAATAATCATTTCAAATAGTTGACCTGCAGTGATTCAAGAAAGAACAGTTAATGATTTACTGGACCATCCTGGCAGAGAGTATCTATCAGTTAAGGGATAAACCTAAATTTGAAGTTTACTGCTCAGTAGAGTTGAAGGAAAATGAGCCTACGAGGGGGGAATGACATGGAAAACAGTATTGAAGTCTGAACAGTTTTGCTCCAGGTGAAACCATCTCTCTCTTTCCCTTCATCCCCCATTGATACCTTTATCTCTGAATTTCTGAGGAGCTAACCCAGTTAGGGAGAGACATGGAATCTTAAAAGTGCTGGAGAAGAGATTCATTATTGAGTCTCATCCTAGCATTAAATATGGTCTGCCTAATTCAGCCTGGATAAAACCATTATTTTGTATCCTGCTGTTAGCGCTTTGAAGCAGCACAACCGGGGGTATCAATAGAAGAGAATATGTGTAGCTCAGGGTTGAACTGTAGAGTCCTTGGGGTTCTCTGAGGTTGGCTGTTTTCTTGCAAATGTTTTGTTACCCGGCTAGGTAACATCTTCAGTGCTGGAATGGAGTGGGGTTTGCTTTCTGTTTATATACAGTGGTATACCCTGCCAAGTGCTGGTGGGTGTGGGTGTGGGGAAAAAATACACACACACCCACCCACCAACACTGGCAGGGCATACCACTGTATATAAACAGAAAGCAAACCCCACTCCATTCCAGCACTGAAGATGTTACCTAGCCAGGTAACGAAATGTTTGCAAGAACACAACCAAGCTATTAGCAATATCTTTATTGTTAGGTTACATTGACAGAATCTTGTAAGACTGAAAGTATTTCTCTCCTTCTTTCCTTTTACTCTCTGGAAAACTAGGGAGGGTCCCTTCTGAAATACTTCCCATGCTATCCCCACTTCTGTGGGCTGAGATATCATTTACATGCCGGTTGTCCAGTCTGCGGCTTTCTCTCCTGTCTCCCCAGGTCATTCCCACAGCCATTACACCTGCATTCTGGGAAGAGAATGAAGAGGGCTTGACTGCTTTCTTTCAGGTATTTGGAGGCTGCTAGTTTGTTTATTTATTTAACTTGTATGCCACCTGACTGTCAACGACTCTAGGCACCTCATAGCTATCAAACACATGAGTCCTCCCTCATTGCCTTCTTTTCCCAGGGCTAAGCAATCTTCTGCCTCCCTTCCTCCTTTCCTGTCCTCTGATCTCCCCCACTGAACCTCTTCCAGTTTTCCTAAAATCTTCCTAAAGTGTGGAGCCTGGAATGAGACCCAAGGCTTAGGGTGGGAATCTCACTAAGACAAAACAAAGTGGAATGATTTCATTTCATTTTTATTTACTGTATGGTCCCAGACCAATAATGTGGAATGATGATTTTCTGTGATTTGGAAACAAGGCTTCTTTTAATGCAGCCTAAAATTGCTTGCTTTTGCCAGCCATGTTATCTTGCTGGCTTGTAGTCAGCCTGGGACTGACCAGAATACCAGATCTGTTTTGCAAGTCTTATGGCGTTTGTTTTATTTTTTCTCCATGGAAAGTGTTACATTTGCTAAATTTCTGTTCTTTTTTCTAACTTAAAAAATCTCTTTGAATTTTATAGATCAGTCAGGTCATCTGGACATTTCAGAAGCAACTTTTCCTTCTAGTTGTCCAAGCTGTTAATAAAATACTGAAGACTCCTCAGTCCTGCACTGACTTCTGATGTGGGATCATTGATGAGTATTCTTTGAATATGATTTTCAACAAATTTCACTTAATTGTCCTGCTACCCAGACCATAGTTAACTGACTTGCAAATCAGGCATGTTATCAAGGGCTTGCTGAAATCCCAAATAAAGTTAACTTAGGTAAAAAAGAAAGTGACTCTGTGTCAGGTTCAGCCCAAAGAACTCCACAAGACAGTGCAAATACAGTTCTGTTGCGTTTATTAGCTTCCACCTCAAGACAGAATCTCACCAGACTGAACCCAAGTTCCCAAGCCAGCCAGCCACAACACCATGAATTCCTTAGGGAGGTGCCAGCCTCATCTTCTTGAACTTCCCATGCTCCTGTTGGGGGCTAAGAACATGCTTATCTCCCTGAGCCTGGCCTTCATAAGTCCATTCCATCACACTCTGGCAAGATTTGTTATTCACAAATCTGATAACCACTGCATTATATTCAAAGCATTTGCGGATTAATCCATTGAGTGTCTTGCCAAATGACATCAGACTGAGTGAGACCTGGTTCCTCTGGCCCTCCCACTTAGAAGACACAGACAATATTTGGTACCTTCATCTGGATTTCTCAGAGATAATCCATGAAAGTTCCATCAAAAAGCTTATCAGCAAGTTCTTTTGTTTCTGTTTTTTGGTGCCTTAGGATGCAGTTCATCTGGTCCTAGAGACTGAAACTCATTGAAAGAAAAGAGTTATTTTCTGACTAGATTTCTAACAGCCTCATGCTTTATTTCTATTACTTCATCCTGCTCTTCAAAATTGCTTGGTGGAACCCATATCTAGCTCAAGAGGCAAGAGGTAAGGACACCCTCAAGTTGAGATTGGTTCCTTGTAACTACATGGACACATTCAGGTGGTTTTCTTGGCAATAGGATGGAACTGGTTTGCCATTACCATCATCCAGAATGCTTTCCCCTTTTCAGTCTAATCTACACTACCCCATTCTCTGGTGGTTTCCCATCCAGTAGTGGGTGTCAGGTTCAGCCTGCGCTGCACGGCTAGGAACTTGCCCAGCCGCGCTTTAGTCAATTTCACCGCTCGAGCGCTAGCGCAGAAAGAGGAAGTGCGAAACCGCAAACTAATGAATGGGCCGCCTGGTGCCACTTTACTAATCTGGAGCGGATGCATTGTGTTAACGCCAGAGGGCCGCGGGCGCTATGGACAAAGGAGAGAGCTGCGGAATTGAGGAAGAGCGATCAGCGCGCAAGGGGGAGCTCCCGGCTGTGTGCGTGACAGAAGCCCCAAAGAAGGCAACGACCACGCCATAGGCAACAACAATCAAAGAAACAAGAGAACTGGGCTGAACCTGCCATTCGAGCAAAAGGGGGGATTACAGGGGGCAATCTGTAATCTAATCTGTAATATGTAACCTAGCAACGGGGCCCATGGGGAATTGGGACAACTATAAATGAGCAATGTAAATGTGCCAAGCCAGTCCTGGCTTTGTTTGTAACTGTTGCGTTACGCTTGAGTAAACCTCTTTTGTGAACCACACGTGTCATGGGAGTTTCTCTTGTCAAACGGGGCATAACCTTACAGTGGGCAGGCCTGATTCTATTTGGCTTCTGAGCCAAACAGACAAGTTTGATCAAGTGGTGGGATGTGCTGAGACTTTGGTCTCTGGTCGTGTTACTTTTGATCCTCTTCACTGAGCAGTTGGTACACTGATTCTTTTATTTTACCTTGTATTTTAATCATATTTGTGGTTCTTAATCTCAGCATATTTTCCCAATCTCAATTCATTCTGAGATTGTGCTTTCACAAAGATGTGTGTCTGTACTCTTCCTGGGTTGTCTCTTTCCATCACTGATATGTGTTCTTGTTTGTCTTCAGATGTCCACTAAGCTATATTGGGTGCTTTGCTGTCCTCCACTTTCTTCCTTGCCGGAATTTTTGAAGCTGGGCAGAGTGGTGGGACTATTCATTGGATGTAGAGAGTAAGGAAGATGACCCTGAGGGAGATATGCAAGCTCCCTCAAGCTTGCAACAAGGCAACAAGTTATTTTAAATTACAACAGCCAAATAATATTCAGAAGTAGCTCAGACACACATCTCCCTTCAGTATAATTCACTGAACTATAAAAAGGAGGAGGAGGTACAGTACAATCAGATTTGCAAGATTCTGTTATTATAGCCAATCTCAATAAAAGTAGTGTTAGCCTTCCTATGAAGTTGATTTCTTGGTCTGGTCTGCCTAGTGAGGCTGACAATAGGTGCACAGTGGCTTGGAAGCCATAAACTTCCAAGGGAGGAATGGTGAACTAGCATGCGTCCAAATGAGCGGAGACAATGACCGTAGCACAGACCAAAGAACTGGTGAGTAGACTGGTCCTACGGAACCCCTCCAGATAAGGAGAGGACAGGAGATTACCCACATGTGCTCCAGATGGCTGCTCCTCATGATAGCAGTCTCCTGTGGGTTTGAGTGCTGGGAGAAGAAGGGAAGCCATCATGCTCCCCATCGCAGTGGAGCCTTTTAAAGGACACTGGGTTCACTACCTTCACTTTCTAAAGACTTTCAGAAATTACCTTTTTAACTATCTTAAGGCTAATAGAGAACTCCAAAATGACAAGTTTGAAAAGCCACCTGGTAAATTTACCTTCATTCTTGAATAAAAGAAAAATTAACTATAAGCTTAAGAATTTAAAGAATGGGAAATAAACAGCAAAAAGCTAAATAAGATTCTGATACAAATTCATTATAAATGAATTAAGGGACCAGACAAATTTGGAGTATTAGGACTTTAAGATTTTGGAAATCATTATATAAATAAATAGCCTTTCGTGAGAACTTAGTTGTTTTGTCTATCCTAACAGAAATTCAAGACTTCAGAAATTGGACACTAGAGGGGACCAAAGATTCCAAGTAGCAAAGGAAAAAGGGGGGGGCGGGAATGAAATCTTGCCCTTTGTTTTTGGTTAGTACTGGAATTTACAAAATTACACAAAATGTTATGACATTTGAAATGTTCCAGGAGATCTTTGAAGAATGGGTCAGAAGTTAGCAGCTACGATGTAAGCAATGATGTCTGCTTCTATGGATAGACAATGTCCAAAAGATGTTAATGAAGGAATGGCAGATGTGAAAGAGAATATTTTGAGAGATTTACAGGATAAAAAGGTGAAACAAATTTTTCCTGATGCAGAAATATTAGAACCAGAAATATTAGAAAAGAAAAAGTGTGGATTATAAGACAGAAAAGACAACTAAAGTGGAAATACAAATGATAAACCAAGAGAATGACCTGGATAATGACTTTTTATTGGATTTACAAAAGAGGTTTGCTAAAGCCTCAGAGAAGCCTTTGGGATGGGGAAAAAGAAAAATGGAAGAGAGATCAAATCCTATAACAACATGTAAATGAATTAAAGATTGAGATTGTTAGAAGTAAAAGTAAGGAATATAAAGTTGGTTTGTTTGACCAAGATTAAAATAAGACATGTTTCTATAAATCTCTGATAACCCCTTACGGACTTTTTGCTGAGTTGATGATTTATGGATTTGCATATGGAATGAGTTATGGGACGAAGAGATATTTGTTTGTAACCTTATAGGGAGTGAAGAGTTATTATGTCAGAACCTGCATCAACCAACAATTGTTAATTTACAAAGCATAGCAGTCAGTGGGAGTTTGATTGATTTGCTTCTGCCAATTGTGACTAGGGAGAGGGGCTAGTAGTTAATGGTTGTAATAGGAGTAGTACTGGGAGATGGTGAGGAGCTTAACCTTATATGGGCAATGAGGCCAGGCCTGATGGCCAGGAAGGAGCTGTGTATCCGTGGGAGGAAGGAAAGAGGTCACCACCAGGTGAAAAGGAATTAAGGCGCCAGGGCAACAAGGGGAGGGGGGATAAATAGAAGGAAGTTTTCCAAGGCTTTAGTTTTAGCAATGTTTTGTTTCAAGCTGCATGTACCACACAATAAAGGAGCATTTATCTGAACCAGGCCTGGTTTCATGAGAATTCTTCGGAACTGGGGTTTGGACTTTGTGGACTTGACATATTAAGTTTGTTTATACTTGCTGTGATGAAGATCAGAAGTCACTTTTGCAAATATTTCTTTTCTTTTTTTCTTAATTTCTCCTTTTTTTCCTTTCCTTGCACTTTTTATTCTTTTTCTATTTCTTTTTCTCTCTTAGTTTAGTTTGTATTTGCCTTTACTACTATAATCAAAATTTTAAATAAAAATTATTTTAAAAAAGAAAAGCAAAGAAACCATAACAAGAAGTTCCTTAGCAAACTGAATAGAGGAACTGAGGTGTGGGGAGGAAAGACTGAACCTTGTGGTCTTCAAAGTTTTTAATGGCTACTTGAAATCCTTATCAGATTTGTAGATGACAGAAAGTTACAGGAGAAAGCTAGTACAAATTCAAAATTATGTATCAATTACCAGAAATAGGATGGAGGTTGAGTGAGTAAAAGGTGCAGAGCTTTATCATGGCATCGTGGTGGCATAGGGGTGCAAGGGGAGGGAGGGAAAGGCATTCCAGTTGTAATGGTATATGAGAAAGACCTTGAGAGATGGGAAAAAGAGATGCTGCCTAGGGAACGTTCAGATAGGAGAGGACATAGCCCACAGCTGCCTAATGGGTGGAGCAAGAGGCTCAGAAGGGACCCTCCCTAGCTTCTCAGGCTGTAAAGGAGATGGTAGGAGATTTATACTTTCACACTTGCAAGATTCTGTTAATGTAGCCTTACAATAAAGTAGAATTACCTCATCTGGTTGTGTTTCCTGTCTGGTCTACCTGGGAAGGCTGACACTAGTTAACTGCAAGGGGGCAGATGGGTTGGGGGTCAGGAAGTGGCTCTTTAGCTAGCAGTCCCCATGGCAAAGCTGCCCCCCAGGCCTGGCAAACCTGGCACAGCAATGCCCAATCTTGAGGGCTGGTTGTTTTTTTGACAGAAGACCACTGCACATTTTGAGATGTTTCCAGCGGTCTTCCAGTAGACCACTGGACACATTCAAAAACATCCCTCACCTACAGATGAGCTGCCTAATCCTGGTGTGTGTCTGGGTGAAGCTTTACTGGAGGAAGAATGGGAGAGAATGGGTCTTCTCTCTCAGTTCTCTTATCTCAAGGAGTGAGCGAACTCACACCAAGGAACTGTTTCCCTGGTTCTTTCCCTTTCTCATGATTCCCTGGCAAGAGAAGCTGGGAGGGAAAGCAGGTCAAGACGAACAGTTTCCCTACTGAAAACATCTGCTTAGCCTCCCACCCTTTTTACCAGGAGGAGCTGCTTCCTCCCCAGAGAAGACAAGTGGAGTGGTGCATCTCCTGTGGTGAAGTTGCTCCTCTGCAGATTGGCCTAAACCATGGGATGGGGAGTATATTTTTACCATAATGGGACAATGAGTCTGCGGGTCTTCCATTCCTCAAAACTGGCTACAGATGAGGTGCCTCTCTTGGGGCAGAGCTTGCTGCCAAAGCAGAAAGGGAGTCAGAAAAGTGGGCAGCTCATTTTAAACTGGCATGCTTGCATGTGGGCTCCTGGGTGCAGAAAACCACCTCAGTTTATTTCTATCAATTGTTCTTATTCTGTTGTATGCTGTCCAGAGATGGCAAATCAGGAAAGACTACTAGTACGACTACTACTACTGCTACTACTACTAAATTGATTAACCCAATAAATAAATGTATAAGGTGCCAGTCTGATGTGTTTATTTCTGCTGCAACCCCACATTCCCACTGGCAGGTAATGTGCTGAACAGGGAAGGTGGTAAAGCTGGTGGACTTTGCTTTTTTGCACCACGTGCTTCTTACCCAGAATCAGGATGGCATTATTTGGCCATGACTTGAACCAATGCTATTGAGGCTGGCTATGCACCACCAACCTGGGGTGGTCTCTGTTGAGTCAACAATGGGTGGAGAGCCATGAGAAAAGGTCTGAAGGCCTGGGACATTTTTTGGCGTCTTAACATCTGGCCAGAGCCCCATGCAACATGCAGGATGGGGCCCTCAGCAGCCAGGCAGAACCCTGCAAGCACCCTTTTGGTTGCTTCTCCTGTTTAAACTGGGAAAGGATTTTCACAGCTTGATGGTCAGTCCCCACCCCCAAATTGGAGAAGATCTGGGTTCATCCCTGTCAGGGTGTGAACAGATCTTCTTGCCATGCCCCGTTCATTTCTGAGATCCCTGCAGCCACAGGTTTAGGTGTTTAAAAGCAAAAATTTTAAAAAGGAAAGGAGAAACACATCCCACTGGCAGGAAAAGGCAAGGGCCACCTTGGCACTTCCTGACAGCAGAAGATGCCACTCATTGGCCCCAGACCCCAAGGACACACTGAGTGTGATTCCAGAGTGTGGCTATTCTGGGAAAAACTTCCAGCTTAGATTTATCATCTGAGGTTGAACTCACCTTTCTCCATAGCGTGTTTAGGAGTTTGGTGTTACCTTCTGGGATTCTTGGATGAATGTGATTAACTTGGATCTTTTCAAATGGTTTTAGGCTTGGCATGGAAAGAGCTCTGCTTGGTCTGTGGGAAATCAGTGCTGGAGAAATGCTCTGAGGAAGACACAGGGGCTTCCAACTCCGTCTCTCAGAGATACTTTATGTTGCCCGAGAAGAATGGCCCACACCTTTGGGCCGTATCGGTTGAGATGACAGGGCTGAGAGATCTGGTCTGTTGTCTGCCATAGTTTAAAATACCAAGCTGAAATTCCAGGAAGGGTAATCCAGAGTTTTGGGTTTTAAGTTTTCTTTTTTATTAGCTTTTAAACTATTTTGTGCTTCAGTGTTGCCACGTCGTTCTTCTGTTGTTATTCTGTCATGTCTGCTGCTTTGATGACCTCATTCACTGTTGAGTTATAGCCTAAATGCCCCTGTTACACCAGTCCATGAGGGTCTAGAACAGGAAGCTGACAAGAAGGACAGTCACCAGGAAATTTAGTGGAATTTAATAGCCCTTCCCCCTGCTTAAGTAAAAGACTTAGCAATGCACTTTCTTGCAAACGTACGGCATAGAACAAGGCTGAATGGATCTAAGTAATCAGCTTCATCTATGAATTCCCAGAGTTGTGAGGCAAGTATAATAGCAGATTAAAGAAGAGTGGAAATATATGGCCAGCTCTTGCAATGAAGGAGTGGGACTGGGGTAATAAATCTGGAGTTAAAAGGGAGCAGTGAGGTCGCCACAATGGTTGATCATATCAAGTTATCCATATGGGTTAAAAACAAAAAGGAAGTACAAAGAACTCCAGGAGGACCTCTGTGAACTGTGGCTGGACAATAAAATGGCCGGCGTTGAGGAATTGGGGTAAAAATGCAGAAGGAGAAGGTCTTCTCCTTTTTCTAACACTGGAATCAGCAAATCTGAAGGACAGTTAGAATGACTTTCCCACACAGCATAGAATTCATTTCCTCAGAAGATAGCCTTAAAAGTGGGATTAAATACACCCGTGGCAAAGAAGATGATAAACTACTCTATCCGGATGGTGGTGGCTGTGCCTTCCTGTCCTTCTGTAGCTGGACCAGAGGGCAAATTCCAGGCCCCTCCAAGATTCAGATGATGCGGGTAGAGGTGAAAGTCAGCCTGGCATCAGGTGCCAGGGGACTCTGGAAGCAGAGTCTCTTCCTCCTCGTGTAAAGACAGGCCGCAGTCCTAGCAGAGCCAGCTAGGCCCTATATGGTTTATCAAAAAGTACAATATTATCCCTTTAAGAATACAACGATGTTTTATTTCCGAATGGATTTAGTGTCTTTTTTTCCCCGTCAGGACAAAAGAAGCACCATTTGGTGACTGGACCTGCTTTTCAGACGCCTGCTGCTGTGCATCAGGGATGGAGAAGCAACTGCGGCACCTTCTTCCAGGCCGCCATCTAGAGGGACCCCCACAAAGCTGCAGTGCAGCTCAGTTGGATCACGCAGGGCTTCTGCAAGAGTCCAGCTTTGTCATAACTTAGTACAGAATTCATGGTCTTCGGTCAGCTTGGTTTCTAAGACAGGGATTTGTTTCTTCTTAAAATTAAGTTTATCAAACTCTTCTCGGATTTCGAGGATGGATTTTTTCTTCGTCTCGGGCAGGAAGAAGTAAATAAGAAATCCTGACGTGTAAAGGGCCCCCATGAAGATGAGGAAGCTGAAATGACGGAAGTTTTCCTGAGGATGGAAAAACAAATACCCCACAATCCTTTAGAATTATGAAGCGAGCATCTCTTAGTTGAACGTGTGCTGTTGCTTGTCCTGGGATTCAGCTCATACTGCCACCTTTGCATCATTCTGCAGGTCAGCTTCAGCCAACCGCACGAAGCTGGCAGTTGACTCCCCCACCTTTCTTGCAGATAATACAGACTGGAGGAATAAACCCATTTGGACAAGAATCGCTTACCACAATCAATGGAAACACCATTCCGAGCACAAAGAATCCAGCCCAATTCAGGACACCACCAATCACAAAGGCAGATGCTCTGGATGACTGATCGAAGATTTCCACCCGAACAGAGGCTGTGGCACCCGCTATGGTGAGAAGCAGAGGAGAGTTTGCCGCTGTTCTACACGTAACCCTATGGAGATTTCTCATCAAGTGGATTTCCTGAGTGGCCACCTTGGCTCAGTAGCACCGCAAAACTTAGCTGTGGCCAGGAGGGGGAACCAGCCGTTTGATTAACTGTGGTTGGGGAAGGGAGAAGAGAAGTTGGGATAAATTTGGAATGGGGGCTAAAGATGGTGCCCGGGTCTAGCAACTGCTTCAGCTCCTGAAAGACATGCAAGCCGAGCTGTCTCCAATCATCAGGAGTCTGCAGTGTTCCAAATCATGACACGTCAAACATATATGTTTCTACCCATGGCCAGAAGCACTTTTATCTACAGAAGTGTTGCTTCTTTTGGCAATTTCTTTTGTAATTCTGAAGTTGGGAAACGGCTTCAAGTATGTCTATAACTGCTGTAAAGAAGATTGGAAGTCGCTTCTTTCAGTATCTTTTTGTTTTCTTTTTCTTTCTCTTTGCTCTTTATTGTTTTCAACACCCCTTTCTCTTCCTCCCTCCCTCCCTCCCTCCCTCCCTCCCTCCCTATATTGCTTTGTGTTTATCTTTTAACTTTGTAAAAAACCCCTTCTTTAATAAAAATGATATAAAACAACAACAAAAGGAAACACCAACCGAAAGGAAAAGGAACAAGAATAAAAGGGAAGGGAGGAAGGAAAAGAAGACATCTCCTGAAGAAGACACTGGCGGTAATATGTTGGCCTTAGATATTGCTGAGATTTCAGAGCCTCAGCCTGGTTTCCAACAGGAAAGGTAGCATTGAGGCCAGATGTTTATACTGGAGCTCCAGATGGATTAGGATGTGGAGAAAAGAAAAAAGATTAGGATGCTTAGTGTAGATGCAGATGATTTGGAGTCAGTCCCTGGGAGGGTTTGCAGCATTTCTGAGGCCTTTTGTCCTGGCACAGGGCAAGAAATTGCAGCTGTGGCTGCATGGAAGGTGAAGGCAGAGCAATCCCTCCAGATAGGTTGGCTGGATTGTTCTGGGTAGCCAGTGGAGGGACAGACAGCAGCTCGGTAAGAGAGAAAAGGATGTATGGCTCCTTCCTGGAGCTGATGACAGCTGGCTGATAGTGCATGGTGTTTGGCCAGAACTGTGGGAACTCAGGGAAGAAAGCTATGTGACGGAGTTGTAGGTGGCCTCCACGTTGGCTGTGACACCAGTACCAGCTGTGTTGTGGTGGCTGCTCTCCTCACCAAAATCTAGTGCATCTCTGTAATAATGATGGCCTGGAAATGCCCTTTGGTGGCATCTTTGGGCACCCAGGTCAGGAATAGCAGGGGAAGCAGTAGCAGGCCGGTGGACCTGCGAGAAAGCTAGCCTGCGTCCTGTGGCTGTTGTACGGCTGGCTATTCGGCTGTTATGAACTCCCGAGCTACCCTGACTTTGGGTCCAGTGAAGGACTGGGGAACTCCTTTGGTAGCCTGGCATAGACTCAAGCCATTCAGGCAGAAAGGCTTATCCTTACAGCCCCATTTCACAAATAGGCTCTCACATCTGGCTGTCTGTGTAGTAGCGCCCCTGAAAGCTACCACAATACAGAGTCTTCTGGATAACAATGGGTACACTCCCATCCCTTCCCTGGCATTTCAGCTGATGCCACACCCAAAACCCAGGTGGGCAGATTTCCAAGAGGGGGACCTACCTGATTAGGTTCCTGAGAGGTGACATTGAGCTGGGTCCAAATGGCACTGAAAGTTTCCTTTCAGGAAGGGGCCATTCCACCTGCCTTAAAGGAAATGTTATTTTGCCCCCTCCTCAAGAGGCCATCCCTGGACCCAGCAGTACTGGACAATTTTTGTCCAGTCTCCAATCTTCCCTTTTGGGGAAGGTTCCTGAGAAGGTGGTAGGCCTGCAGCTCTGAAAGGCTCTAGAGGAAGCAGATTATCATAGTACCAAGATGGCACTGATCACACTTGTGGGCCTGGGATGGGAGTATTGTATCCATCCTGGCTCTCCCTGACCTCTCCATGGTTTTCAATATCATGGCATTCTTTTAGACCAGCTGAGGGTATTGGGAGTGGGGGGCACAGTTCTTTGGTGATTTTCTTCCTTCCTCTAAGGTGGGTTCCAATCTGTTTAGGCCTCTGTTTTGTTGGGTGCTACAGGGCTCAACTCTCTCCCCACCCCTATTTAACATCTACATGAAACTGCTGGGTGAGGTCAGCACAGAGTATGCTGATGATACTCAGTTATATGTCTCTGCCCTGGGCCATCCAAGAGATGCTGAAAAGATACTTTCTCAGTGCCTGGAGACTGTGCAGGTTTTAATGGGGAAAAATTGACTTCAGACTGAGTGAATGTGGGTTTTAGAGTACCCCATATCTAGTGATTTTCCATTATTACCTCTGGATGGAGTAATACTCCCTGAGGCAATCTGGGGGTCCTCCTGGACTTGCAGCTCCTGCTCGAGGAGCAGATGCAGCCATGACCAGGAGGGCCTTTGCACAGTTCCATCTTCTGCACCTGTTGTACCCATTCTTAGATTGCAAGGCACTGCTCATGGTCACTCATGTCTTAGTCACCTCCCAATTGGATTATTGTGACACACTCTGCATGGGGCTGTCCAGAGCATTTGGAAGCTTCAGCTGGTCCAAAATGCAACACCACCTTCCGTATTGAGCATACCATGAAATGTGCACATAACATTGGTGGTACATGAGTTGCACTGGCTCCCATTGAGCTTCTGGGGGCAATTCAAGCTGCTGGTTGCCGCCTTAAAAGCCATACATGGCATGATGCCAGGTAACTTGCGGAACAGCCTATCCCCAATGGTTTCTGCTCATCCCACTACATCTTAGAGTGAGCATGATCTGGGTGTTCTTGGTGAAGAAGTGTTATGTGGTGGGTCCTCTGAAGCACACCTTCTCTGTCATGGAGCCTCCTCCCTGAGATACGGACAGCCCGACCCTGTTGGCCTTTTGGAATGCCACGAATGTCAGGTTCGGTCAGCACGGGGCTTCGGGGAAGCTCGCAGCCAGACCACGCGGAATCCACCGGCGGTAGCTAGCGAGGAAAAGAGGAACTGAAAGCGCCGCTAATTAACGGGCCACCTGCGCCCAGCCAAACAGGAAAACCGCAGCGGAAGTTTTTAACTATAAACTGATAACGGCGCGAGCCAGCAATGAACGGGGCCGCAGGCAGCGAAACAAGATCGCAACGCAGCACAGAACCCGCGGGTCTGCACGTAGCAGGGAGGGACCAACCCAGCCGGAGGGGGACTGGCAATCAAGGACAATGGACCCTGACCGATCCTGCCATCATGAACAATCAAGGGGGATTATTGGGGGCCCAATAGTCCACAGCTGCATCGCGATCACGAGGCGGGAAAAAGCGCGGGAAGGGGGGAATATAACAAGTGATGCAATTGTACCAAGCCAGTCCTGGCTTTGCTTGTGACTACTACGTTACGCATGAGTAAACCTTCTTTGTGAACCACACGTGTCACGAGAGTTTCTCTATCGAATGGGGCAAACCTTACAACGAAGACCTGCTCTTCCCCCAGGCACTGGGGCCAGCTTGATGGAGCTCTGGTGTGAGTAAGGTTTTGTTTGATATGTTGAGAATGTAACCAGCCTTTGATTCCATATTCATGCCAAATGAATATTACACACATACCCACTTTATCATATGCTTTCTCTTAATCAATAAATGGACAAGCAAAAACCTGCTGTGCATACTACTTGCCCAGCATAAAAGCCATACCACAGTTCCCAAAGGTTGCCCATGATAATCTCCTATGCTCTTTCATTCAGAATTCTGCCAGGCACGCTTTACAAACAGTTATTCTTGCTATCTTTTCCTTTGTGTAAGGAAAGAACACTGGCATTTTTTTAGTCATCAGGCACAGATGCAGTTTTAACAACTTCTGTGTTAAAGAAGTTGCACAGCCCCTCCATAAGCAAACCACTATCCTTGTGTTACCATTTCTCCTGTTACACCAACCTGCAGCCTTACCATTTTTTCAGTACTGTCACAGCACTTAATTCATTTTCATCATTTTATTTTCTTGGACCCTGAAAATTTGTAGCACCTGTTTTAATTCCATTTTTTTCACACATCTCTATCATTCCAATACAAATTTCTAAAATATTCTTTTCATCATTCTCTCACTTCAGTTTCACCTCAGTTTAGCTTTCTTTGCCCACTTCTAAAGCATATTTTTATTTCTATCAGAATAATTTGGCATTTTCTCTGCCTCTCTTAATCTTAAGTGTTCTTGTTCTCTTTGACTACAATTTTTGCATATACTGTATATTTTTATCTCTGTACATGTTATACAGTATCTTTTACTCATCCCAATTTTTGCAGCAATTGGGGTGTGTATTTTTTCCTCATTCACAGCCTCTTTACCATCCCAGCACGCTTTCCATTGGCATAACTCCAACACTTCTGCAACACTCTACAGCATAATTGTTCCCACTGTATTCCAAGCAGCCTCCACATCCTCTTTCTTTTTCTCCAGTTCCTATTTGTTTTGCTGGGGAATTAATGTACCTTCTGATTCTTTTCATGCAGGACTCGTACTGTCTCTTTCTGCAGTTATTCTACTTTCATTCTTGTTACTTTTATATTCTTGTTACTGTCTATTTTTCCCAAAATCCACTCTTGACACCACCAAATCATGGTCTGTCCAGCATTCAGAACCTTTCATTAACCTTGTATTTTTCATTAATTCTCTCAGACTTCCCTCATAAGCGATCAAATCAATTATCCGTTTAGATTTATATTCTTTTCTTGTATATAAACAGACTTAAGTTTATAATCAAAATGAACAGACTTGCTCTGAGCTGATACCCTCCTATCAACATTTCCATTCATTCCTAGGTCTCAAAATGGATTAGCCATTCCTGCCTGTCACATTTATGTCACCTAATGAAATAATCTATTACTTCCTTCCCCATCTTTTATCTACATTACTTTATTTCATTTCAGTTGCTCCCCGCCATTTGCTTCTCTGCATTCCAAACTGCAATCTTGGTCATCATCCAGAGATACTGACCTACGCCGTCCATCATGGCTTTGGTCAATCATGGCTTTCACATAATACTTTTCAGCAAGATAGAGAAGGTTACCAGCCCTTCTGGGACTCTGCCAAATGAAGCATTCCTTGCTCATAGTGATGACTGTGCTGGTTAGGTTTGGTATTTTGGCCACAAGCACAACTAAAGCCCAGGTTTACCTCCAGCATGCTCAAAGAATTCTATGCCAACTTCTATGCCAGAGATGGTCTAGGCACCCTCTATTGCCAGTCAGTGCCCTCACACATTCAGGATGCACAAAAGCTTCCACAGTCCTAATCTGGGCCATATTCTGAACATATTCTGCATAAGCAGCATCCTGCTAAAAAAGTCTGGTTGTTGCTGGGATCTTTGCATTTTGGATTCATACTCGCAGCCTAAGCAGCTTCCTGGTGGGATATTGATTTACTGGGTACACTTTCTTCTGCCCCCTACTTTGAAAGCTTTAAATGGAAAAGTAACCTGTAGGTATCCATATAAATTTGTGCTAAAGGACTTACCTGGGCCCATTCCAAAGAAGAACACAAAACAGAAGATCAAAGATAGGATACAGTAGGGCATCCAGGAGAACCAGGGCTGAAATAAATAAAACTGCACTTTAGTTTATTAAGTTACTATTATTAAACTTGTATGCCACGGAACTCTCAATGTCTCATGAACTGGAGATTCCTTGTTGGTGATGGATTTTTATTGAAAGCCCACCAACAATAGACATCCCAAGTCTTTCCCCACTATTCTTGTCCTCCCAATCTACATGGTCCTTTGATGTGAGCAGAAGAAATTCCTCTTCTGGCTTTGCTCAGCCCTATAAGGACCCGTTCACCAGCCTTGATTCTTCATTGGGAATCCAATCACCTTCCTCAGCCGGCAGGTGGGTTGCCTCCTTCTTTTCTAACCACAAAAGTGTGTGTGTGTGCGGGGGGGACCTAATAAACCAGGGAAGTGCAACCTGGAGCCCCAGTGGCTTGGTTATCATTCCCAAAGCTCCTGCTATGATTTCTACTGTGTTCAATGAGAAACAATAGTAAGTACATTTAACTCAAGTTCTGTTGAGTATTTGGCTTAGACCCTCCTACAAGTTATAGTGCAATGGCCTCCTCCAGTAAATCACTCAACAGCTGTGCATCCCTTGCCTGGATGAGCAGTTCATGGAGCATTTGCTCACCTGCAGGGAGAGGGCCAAGGTGATAACAGCCAGCACAGTGCCCATCAAAGCATAGCCTGCCCAGAGCAACACCTTTCTTCCGTATCGTTCGATGATGAAGCTCTGTGGGGTTGGGGGAGAGAAATGACAGCTTGGAAGCAGCAAGGATGCACTTGCACCTTAGCCCATGGCTGATTCAGTGGCAGGTCTAAACAGGGTCCTATGGCAAGCCTGTTCATAGCTGGGCACAGAGGGCCATGCTGCTGCTTGACAAACTCCCTACCCCAAGGCCTGTTGGCTACCACACTTCCTCCCAGGGGCCAGGAGGAAGGAATGTTATCCCCCAAATGTCTTCTCCATCCAGTTCCTGCAAGACCTTATTTACATCAGAACTGGCCATGGTTTCAAAATCCACCACAGGCCTGGGGCTTGCAGAGGGTCCAACTCGTGACCACAAAGGCAGCCTATAGCCATGATCCTGTTCTGAAGGAAGGGGTGCCGTGTGCCCTCCCTTGAGGTGGGGCAGCAGCTGTCCTGGCCAGTTCCTGCTGCATTCCCCCCCCCCCCCCCCCCGCCTTGCAGAGCTGTTCACTCACACAAAGGACTGCAGAGAGAAGTTCACAGAGGCTCACTCCAAGAGCCAAGTAGGGGATGGATTCAAGATGAAACCCAGCTGTCTGGAGCACTTCAAAGGTGTAGGAGTAAATCTGAAGAGGGGGAACCATAAGAAGTTGTCAGAGGACCCTCACTGGCAGTGGGAAGCTGCCCACAACTGCCTAGGAGCAGTCCTGGACCAAGGGGAGGGTCTTTTCCACAGAGGGGAGTGAGTTGGGGACATGGTAGAACAAACCAGGCTTAGGATGGAAGGGAAGTAAAAGCCAGTCGGGACTTGGAAACCCTGCATCTCTGCAGCTAACAACCGGTTCAAATCCCAAGGGAAAAATAGGTCAAAGGAAATTGTAGTGAAAGTGTGTGTGAAAGTGAAAGGTGTCGTCCCCCCCCCCCCAAGGGCCTCACTCAACTGCCTGGATGCCGCTCAGCTGTGTGGTCACCACAAGGACAAGCAGCATGTACAGCTGCCAGCGCAGGGAAGGCTCCTTCACCAGCTCAAGGACACTCTTGCTCTGGGTGCTCTTCAGGGCCACACGCTCCTCCTGCAAGTCATCCAGCTCTGCCTGGTGAGACCCTTCCCCCCAAAAGGTCTTCATTGCTAGGAATGAGAAACAAGCCGTCTCATGACAGGGATGTGGGCATGGAGTATCACTGCCACATGACACAACTTTGGGCCCAGCAGATACATCTCATCTGACTTCCTGCCTGGTAGCAGAACCACCTGGCACATTTCTTCCTGGAGCCAGCTCTGCTTTGTGGCAGGCCAGAAATGGTGCAGCTGTTGTTTCTGTGGAGGAAAAGCACATGGGAGTTGGAGTGTGTGTGATGCTTTGCAGTGTGAAACTGTCACACTGACTGAGGAACGAAAGGAAAAGTTGAAAAAGGGGAGTGGGCAGGATTATCCAGCTCAGAGAACGTGAGACCCAAGATTGTTTATAAAGTCACAGAACTGGAAGGGATCTGAGAGTCTGCTCAGTGCAGGTTCTGTTAAGGCAGTTTCGACAGATGGCAACTTAGCCTCTGTTTGAAGACCTCAAGAGAGGGGGAGAACTCACCCCTTCCACTGGCGAACACTCCCACAGTCAGGAAGTTGTTCCTGGTGCTTAGCCTGAACCTTCTTGCATGGACTTTGAATTGGTTCTGGCCCTGCTCTCCAGGGCAACAGGGAATGAGTCCACTCTATGTGAAAACCCTTTGGTATTTATTTATTTACCCAATTTATATAGCTGTCCGTCTCAAATAGATGACTCTGGGCAGCTGACAAACAATTAAAAACAATATAAAAACACCAAAATAATACAACAATTTAAGAACCATAAAAACTATATACAGGTAGTCCTTGCTTAACAACAGTGATTGGGACTGGCAACTCCATCACTAAATGATGTGGTCATAAAGCATAACATCGTGTGATGCTTACGATGGCAGTTGCAGCAGTTCCAGTTGCTATTGTTAAACAAATCCAGCATGATGATTAGGTGTGACGTCACATGATGCCCCAGAAAGCCATCTAAGAGTCAACTGCCACTTCTCCACCCGTGCCCTGAGGTGTTGGCTGATGCTACACCCGAAACCTGGCTGGGCAAAGCTCTTAGAGGAACACTCCCACTCCGAGCCCAGCCAGTCTCAGAAACACATGCCAGGTCAGCCCTCCCATCCGTGATCA
Organism: Python bivittatus; assembly: GCF_059951505.1. Classification (NCBI taxonomy): domain Eukaryota; kingdom Metazoa; phylum Chordata; class Lepidosauria; order Squamata; family Pythonidae; genus Python; species Python bivittatus. Next base: position 228,568 of record NW_028277070.1, on the reverse strand, counting down.
ACTCACAGATGAGGGCAGCCTTATTACAGACTGACCTGAGACTGCTCTGACATCTCCCCTCGGTTGTCTCTTCTGTAGGCTAAACATGTCCAGATCCTTTAATCATCTTGCATTGGGCTTCATTTTCAAACCCCTCCCCATCTTGGTAACCTCCCTTGAACCTGCTCCAGTTCATCACTGCCTTTTTGAGCTGTGTTCTCAGAGAGTTTTAAATGTTATCATTTCTTGTGGAAAAGAAGTGTTGTCATCTATTACCTTTCACACATCCTTCTTCATCTCCTTTGTGCAAGAGCAAGTGAGGTGGTGACTCAGGGAAGAATGGCAGAGTGAGCAATGGGACCAAGGCTGTCATGCCACTGAAGGCCAGCAGCAATGGCCAGAGGGTCTCACTTCCCAAAAGCTCCCTGGTAAAGCAGACAGAAAACCCAGATTATTTCAAAAGGCTTGTGGAGTAAGAGAGATGAGACATATTTCTGTTTGTTATCTTGTGCTCTAATGACTACAGCCATCAATGCTGAAAAATTAAAATGAAAGCATGGCATTTAGGTAAGTGTGACTATACCTTTGTCCCATAACTTGACCAAGGACTTTCCCCAAACACCAAAACACAGACGCGGTTGAATTAGTAAAGCCACGGAGTTTTTTGGGGGAAACTTCCCCGAGGTACTGGGGATGAAGAAGGATACACACACCTTGAATTGAAGGCAGATAACAAAGTTATTAGGACCACAAGAAGCAAAAGGGCTTGCTGCACTATCAGTCCTGATTTTCAGAGCTAACCAAGAACAGTCTGGCTACACAAGGGGAGAGGCACAAAATGGGGAGCTGAATGTTTGGAAACTGGCTTGACATTGGGGGGGGTTGATGCTGCACAGTGCTGCATAGGATGTGGGGCGGACTGGGTGAGCCTCCTTGTTCTGCCTGGCTCCCCAACCAGGACAGATCGCCTGACTCTTTCTGGTGGGACTCAGCTTTTCATCACTTTGACTCAGCCAAGGATTTGTTGATGTGGCTTGGCTAAATCAAAATCTTGATGGAGGCGAAAGAGAGCTTAGCACAAGAGGTAGCAGCCCACAGCCAGTGCAACAATGCAATGACACTGATGCCCTCTGGGGCTCAAGCTGGAGGCTCTTCCTCTGCCCTTCCAAATTAATGGTTCTATGACCCAGGGATTGTATGTTCACATAATGGACGCCTCTGTCCTGGGAATGACCATTTGGCCTCTTGTCCCTCTTAGTCATGATGTGTTCCCCTGGCCCTGCTTGAAGGGGGCCTAGCCAGCAGTTGTGAGAGGTGAGTGCATACCTGCGCTGATGCCACACAGGAAACGCCCCATCAAAATGAGCTCGACAGATCTGGCCATCTTGCTGAAGACCAAGAGGAAGGCACTTGCCAGCATGAGCATGTTGCTTCCCAAGAAGCACTTCTTCCTGTTCATAAAAAAGCAGGGAGGGGTGGCTAAGGAGGCCCATAAGCAGGTACTCCATGGATGGAAGAAGATGGGACTTCTGTGTCAGAGGGAGTGGCCTCTTCACAGGAGGTCCAGCTTCCTGTGAACCATCACTTCCTTCAGAAAAAACCCTGTGACTCCCTCACCCCATTGTCGGCAGCCAGGGTGTGGGGAGGGGGTGGGTGGTGAAAAATAGAAAGATTGGCAAAAGACACAGCTTAGAGCACCCCATTGTTTGGGCAGCAGGACCAGAATATGTCCTCTCTTTGCAGATTGTACAACATGTTAACCTGAAGTAACTCTGGAGCCTTTTTGGATTAAAAGGTCCCTCTCCTGCTCCAGTGCTGATGGTTTGCGTGACATGCTGTGTGACATCCCTCAGTTCACGTTATTGCCTGGAGATACATGGCCCTGTGGTAGCTGTAAGCGAATGCCTGCTCTGAGTGCAGAGAATCATAGCATGGGAGGGAGCCTGGAGGCCTTCCAGTCCATCCCTTTGGGGCATTCCTTTAATGAAGGGAATTTACATTATATTACATCCCTGAGAGATGGTTCTCTGTCCTTCGCTAGACTATTGCTGCTGCCTCTTTGGGCCATTCATTCCACTGAAGAACTTTCTTTCTAACATTCAGGAAGATTTCACTTTCCAGTAATTTAAATGCATCCCATGTCCTCCACTTGAGAAGAAGAGGAAACCAGTCTGGACCTTCTGTGTCACAGGCTTTGAGATTTTGAACAGGGCTATCATGTCCCTCTCAGTTTTATCATAGCTAAATGCATTCAGATCTTTGAGCTGTCTTCATAGGACATAGAAAAACCTCCCCTGACAACTGGAGAAACTAACTGTAATCTGGTTAGGAAGGTACATTTCTACCCTGTAGGTAACTTGGCTGATTTGACGTTACTGGCTTTTTAAAATATCGCCTAGCACGACTTCCAAAATATGTTCAACTTTGTTAATACAAACACTGAGGAGCCACTGAAAACTGATAAACTTCCAATGATCTTCATCCCTATTGTGTAATTCTATGGCATCAGGTTATGATTTCACTCTGATTATGGGTAAAGCATCCACCAGACTCTCAGCTGCACATCTCCTCTTTTCCTCGATGCATATTCTTCCCCCTCCTCCTCCTCCTCCTCCTCCTCCTCCTCCTCCTCCTCCTCCTCCTCCTCCTCTTCCTCTTTTTCTGACCCTAGGGTACTCAGGGGGCTTATAATAAATATAAATTATAACAATTAAAAAACCAACCAAGCAGCCAATTACAAATATTATTAGGGCAACTGAAAAGGCCTGACGGAAGAGGAAAGTGCTAATGGCTGCTGAAGGACTGTCTGGGACTTGACTGTTGGCATATTTTTCTTGTTGTTCCTGATCTCAGGACAGCCTTGATGGAAGCAAAGTATTCAATGGGGACCTACTTTCCATATCTGGCAGCCAGGCATCCACTGCTCATGGCGCCCAGGAGACCTCCCAAACCAAAGATGGATACCATCAAAGGCCACAATAAGGTGAGTGTTGCAGGATGGACCGAATGTCCAAACCTCTCCAGCCAAGTTTCATTGATGAACTCTTTGATGTGCTGGAAAAGAGGGATGTAGTTAGGCAGGTTTATCGCCACTTACTGTAGAAGCTCAGTTACAGTCCACAAGAAGGAAATAGCAGAAGACTCCTAGAAGAGGAGAAAGAAACAACCCAGACAAAGCTACCTGTAGTGATACAATGTTGGCCATCAGTCAGCTTGGCCATCAGGCTCAGTAAATGAGAACCTAGCACATTTTGGAACCAGCCAGGCATCTTTCTTGGGTGTTTTCAGGTCTCTAAAGACCACTTCCAGATTAAGTGGTGACATACAGAGGATGTTGTACTGCAAAAGAGAGAGTCTTTCCCCCAAATTGAGAGAAGCTGCTCCAGTTGCTGGAAGGGCCATGGTATTTCCTGAGGGGAAACAACCATTTTTTCAGCACCCTTTTGGGGTTGGGGAATGTTTAAAGATGGGAATGGAGGTGGGGAGCCTCGAAGAGGCATTCCTGAAGAAACCCCTAAAGAACTTCTGCTAAAAGGGGCAATGTGTTGGGGCACTTGGGGCTTTTGAGGCTGGATCTTGGAGGTGTCTGTCTCCCAGAGGCCTCCCATTTCTGCCATTATTTTTGAGGGAAAACAAAACCAAAACCAAAATCACTCTACCAGCAAACTGAAAGTCAAACACATTGTTGGTAATAAAGAAGAGGCTAATATTCTTTATACCAATTCTTTTAACTCTGTTTTTTTTAATGTAAAAAGTGTAAGTAGAACAGGATCTTGGGGGCATGAAGGGAGATGTCCTTTGGTAGACTGGCATTGCCTAGCACCATTTGGGGAGTCCAGCAGCCGTGCCTGAAGTCATCTGCCCAGCATTTGGTCTTGTGATTGTGTGGAAAATACCCCTTGCAGTAGAAAGGTCCTTCCACACTGCCACTGTTTCTACCACTCCATTCTACAGAAGCAGTCAGAAGATGCTCCCACAGCCCTCTTCTCTTCTGCCAAACACGCTCAGCCATACAGTAAATGACATCTTTCTTCTCAACCTCGGGGGATGAGTTCAAGGCAGGTGCTGCAGAGCTGGGACCAAGCACTGATTAGATCCTCCATGCAGATCCTACCTGGGACGGGGGCTGCTTACCACAGATGCATAGGTGATCATAGATCCTTGGAAGCCAACCTGCAGTGTTCCTCCGATTCCCAGGATAAGCATAATTTGGAGGAGTCGATGATACTGAATCTGGAAGGAAGAGAAGCAACACTTTTTTTTCTTAAACCAAAAACCTAGTTTGTATTCAAAAAGGCTCCCTTCCTATCCCTTTTTAAAGAATGCCAAAAAGGAGAGAATAAGAATGTGTCCTGCTGGCTAGAGAAGACCAGCTAGTGTAAGCAATTGCTTAAGATGCTACTTCCCAAAGCAACTGTGTTCATTCTTAAGGGCATTTGCTCCTGCAAGAGGCTGTGGTGGATCATGCTCTGCATCCCACCCCCCACCCCTTGCCTTGGGGTCCGGGGACTGTGCAGCTGTGCAGCTGTCATGGTGCCTCCCTATGGAACAGGCCCTGCCCGGAGGTGCAGATGGCCCCAACCCCACTGGCCTTTTGGAAGGTGGTGAAGACATCGTACAAAGACATAAAAAGCAACCAAAGCCAATGGGTCTACAGGACCCCCCTCCATGCCCATCCATGCACCCTCACAGCTATTAGAGACAACCCAAAGGAAGGGCCAGCTCCTAAGTGGGTGTTATTTATTTATTTATTTATTTATTTATATTTATTTTCAGACTTGTATGCCACCCATCTCCCCCAATGGGTGACTCTGGGCGGCTCACAATAATAAAAAAAGAAAAAACACAGGACTCTCCAGACATGGACATAATCTATAAATAGTTAAAAAACATATATTAAAAATGGCCTAAAAACCTCCTATAATTTGGCCCTAAAAACTTGTAAGATGCTGGGGGGGGGACAACCCCTCACCCCACCAGCCATCTCCACAGGTATGGGCCCCCCTCTGGCCCCCAGGCCTTCTGGCAGAGCCAGGATTTGATCTCTTTCCTGAAGGCCATGAGGGAGGGGGCACACCGCACCTCAGGTGGCAGGATGTTCCATAGGGCGGGCGCTACAGCAGAAAAGGCTCTCTGCCTAGACCCCACCAATCGAAATTCCTTGATGGGTGGGGTCTGCAACCTGCCCCTTCTGCTGGACCGAGTGGGGCAGGCTGAGATGACCGGGGCGAGGCGGTTCCTCAGATAACCTGGCAAGGTTTATGCAAAGTACATGTTGCTTCTGTATTCTCCTCGGCCAGGCCAGAGTTCAGGGTGTAAGAGGGGCACCGGACAGTTGCTTTTCAAAACTCTGGGGAAGTGGCTGTGTCTTCATCCCACAGGACTGGCTGCACTTGGATACCCCTCAGCTTAGACTGTCAGCATTTAGTGCCCCCCCCCAAATCTTCAAATGCCTTGCAGCTATATGCCTTATACTGTAGCTTTTAAACCTTTTAATTAAAAATAGTTTCCCCCCCCTCTCTCTTTTGTGTTAAATTTCCTTTGACTGGTCCCAATAAGACCTACAAGAGGCATAACATCGTTTTAAAACAAATTTCACCCTTCCACACATACACATTGAGAACAATCCTGGAAAATCCTTCTCAGACCAATGACTAAGGCAGCCCTCAGTCTCCCCTCTTCCCTGAGATGCTCCCCTGTGGGGCCTCCTGAGGGATGACTGAAAGACGACCATTTGGGATCTTGGGAGGGGACAAGGAAACTCCTCTCAGGATTACCAGGAATGGAGTTTTGTGCTTCCATGAGCAAACATTGATCTCTTGGAAATTCCAAGAGCTTTTCCCATCTGGGGAGGGGACCATGATGGAAGGTCAGGCTTCCTGAGACTGGAGCTCCAATTTGATAGTTTGGCCTCCCAGCAAAATATTTGGTCCTCTGAACAAGGGAGCAGAAGCTCTGAAGAAATGAAGTGACTGCTTTACAACTTGTAATGGCTTAAGCCACCATTTTGTGCTACAAGCCCAACTCTAACAGTCAGAGTATACTGGAACAACTGGTACTTTGGAAGGGCGAAATCAGGATCCTGGAGTTGGAAGTCCAGGGGTCCCCAAAGTCTTCAGCTCATCGATCCCTTCATGAAGTTTCAGATGGCTCATCAAGCCCCAAACATTTATTATATGAAAATAATTTAACAAATACTAATTTAATTAATAGTAGTACTATTAATAATAGTAATAATAAGAGCAACCCCTTGAATAGTCCCATCAACCCTTGGGGATCAATATTGACCACTCTGGGGAACTCTGACCTAGCCCAACCCTGTGCCTACACAGAGTCCCTCAAAGCTGGCATGCTGGGTCCTGCACGTGAGGAGGTCAGGGAAGATGTCCATACAGCATGCGCTCGACTTGAAAGTAGTTGCTGCTGAGCCTTTAGCAACCCCTCAGAATGAGATGCTGGGGAAACCTGGCCTGGCTTGTACTCACCACATCCCAGAAGATTGGTGCCATCTCTACTCAGGGCTCTTCTAGATCCTGTCTCTAAGGGAGGGCAGTCCTGGACTTTGCACTCTCTATTTCATTTCTTTGGTGCAATCCCAAATCACCCAGGTTAATGTTTTGCTATGCCAGTTCATTCACTGTAATGATTACAAGAACATAGGGTGAAATGGCACATTTCGCCCTTCCAAATGTCCACTGGTTTAGACTAAGTCCATAGGATCTGTGATGAAGCAGGAGGGAAGGACAGGCTTCAGAGGGAGCTCCTCTGCAGTCATGGCCTGCAGTGACTGCTGGATCTCCCCGACATCCCCTTCCTGAAGTTCCCACTTCATCATATTGAAATCAAAGGGCGCCATCTCAGCCACCTGAGACAGAGGGCCACCCAAGTCCAGAGTCAGGTTTAGGGCTTGATAGATAATACCACATTTTCCTTATCCTTTTAAACTCTCCCATTTCCAGCTTCTAGAGCTTGGACTCACCAGAAGGAGCACTGCTGAAGATCTGGGTTCAGGTGCCCCACCTCCCAGCCCCTCATAACCTGTTCCGCTCAAGGGCGGTAGATGGCTAGGCATTCCCTTGATGTTCCTCCTTTATCTTTTACTCTGCCTACTCTTTGTTTATGGGATTGCCAATCTCAGGGTCTTCCTACATCCATTTGTTTCCTACTCTTGAATCACAGAATCATAAAACGAAAGGGATGGAACAGTCCTTAGGGATCTTCTAGTTGAATCCCCTTCCCCCTGCAGGAACCCACGAATATAGCATCCATCCTCTTTTAAACACCTTCAGGGGAAGAGAGTCCACCACCTCCCAAGGCAACCTACTCCAATGTTGAGCAACTCTTATCCATAGGAAATTCTGATGTCAACCAAAATCTACTTCCTCATAATTTAAACTCATTGTTTCTTGTCTCCTGGAGCAATTCTGGACAATTCTGCTGCATTTTCCACTTGACAGCCCTTCAGATCTTCTTCAGCTAAAAATAACAATACTTCCAACTGTTCCTCATAGGTTTTCTTTCCCCAGCCCCTTTTTATCTTGGTTACTCTCCTCCAGTCACCTCCAGTTGGTCACTGTCCTTTCAGAAATGCAAGTTCAGAACTGGAGGCAACATTTTAGGAGTGGTCTGACCAATGCGGAATGGAGAGGAACAATGATTTATCTTGATTTGGACATTAGACTTCTGACAATCAGCTTAGGTTTTCATCTGCTTTTTCTTTTTCTTTTTGCAGCAACATCACATTCTTGAATCTTCTCCTAGTAGAATGTAGCTCCCTAGATGCTAGGTTTTTCTGCTTGCATCATATATTTCCTATAAATGAATCTCCTTTCTGTTAAGGTTACAAACCCTGCTTCAATAGGCTTTGTGCAGGTTGATTCCCACCCTCCAAGAATTTGAAATGTGAAGTCAGGATAAGAGTTGATTTCTAAACCGAGTCTCACCTCTCTGTGTTTTGGTGCAGTGGGGATTGGATTAAAAATAAGCAATATCCAAGGGTCATGCCACAGTGGGTCACTGTGGCCAAACTGTGGTGATCAGGGGCCACCTAGGTGGTAGCTTTGGATGGTCAGATACATGGATCCTCTTGTGACTGGTTTCCAGTGCAGAAACTAACGAGGGATAATAGATTCCTAGACAGTTGCCAGTACTCTTCCAGTGAGAAGCCAGAGCGATGCTTTCTTGATGGGGGAGACTGGAGCAGAGGAAGAAGGATGCGGGATTTCTGCAGCACAAGAGCTGGCTTGTTTGAGGGATGAAGGTTGGAAACAGAGGGGACCCTGGCTGGAGATGGTGAGGAAGGATGTCAACCAGATGAGGAGGCTTTGCATTGCCTGGTGGGTTATAAAGTAGGGATGAAGATTGATTCTGGGACCAAAGCTTGGAAGCTTGGAAATGTAGAACATGGTTCCTGAGTGGAAGGTGGGAACCAGAAAGGGTTCTCTGATTGCCTGTGCTGAGAAAAGGTTGAAGGGTCTCCCTCTGACTCATAGCTAGGTGAGAACTGGGCTGAAGTGGTTTATTAGGAGTCTAGCAATATGGGGTGCGGGGGTGGAGGGGAGATAAACACAGAGGATAATGATTGTATGTTTTAAAGAAGATGAGTGGGGGAGTGAGGGCGTCTTCTTAGAAGGTTTTCTACATTAGTCAATGTTTGTACTGGTTGGTGATCCTGAGGATGTGTGTAGAAGAACTGGGCAAGAGGGCATGAGTGTGGGATTGCAGTGATGAGGGGCAGAAGGTTGGGGGGGGGGGCAGGGGAAGAAGAAACCTATGGCCAATCCCATGATCTCAACTGACAAGCCAGGGAGCCAGATCCCTTGGACTCTTGGGCATAAGCTGGCACTACTGAATGCTGGCTCTGTCTGCACTAAATCTATCCTCATCCATGACTTCCTTGTGTACAAGAGGGCATGCCTGGTATGCATTACCCAGTCCTGACTGGATGTTGAGGGCTGATGATTGCCTGTTGACAATCATGGCAGGTAATGATTGCCTGTTGGAGTGGTGAGGAATGGTAATTGTCTTCCATGGTCACTTCCATGGTCACTTCCTATCCCACAGTGACCAGCAGTTGTTGTACCTAGGTAAGTGAAGGCTCCCAGTGATGTTCTCCCTCCCATCCTTGTCTGGTGATGTTGTGGATTTGGTCAGGATATTGGCTTGGGGTGATTTCAGCCCCTCCTCTCTGTGGTCAGAGGCAGCTCAAGAATTCACACCCACCATAACTGCCGTGGGTCTGTCCCTGCTACCCAGATTACAGACCAGTGGGCTTTCTGATGGCACTTGGGGAGTTTCCCAATGACTTAGAGGGCAGTTTTGTTGTGTATCTAGGAACCCTCAGAACAGGGAGCTGAAATGGCCACTAGACAGACTTGCCTATCCACTGATCTGTGCACGTGCCTTTGTATGCTGAGGAGCTTTGGAAGATGAAGCAGATGAAGAGTTACCTAGAGTGAAGCTGACAGAAGCTGAGGAGTGATGATGGCTGCCATGGTATAAGCTCAAGTTCAGTGGGGTGGTGGACCAGAGCTACGGGTCTGCTCTTATTGCATCCATGGGCTTTCAGCCAGCAACATCATTTGGAGTAGCCAGGATGAACAAGAAGATTAATCAAGTGTCCATTGTGGGTTGGCTGGGACTTTTGGATAACATCACTTGTATTCACTCCAGTCTGGAAGCTAGATGGTTGAAATCTGAGGGGTGGTGCCTTGCTGTGTTACCTGGGAGGTTTTTGAGTCTGTAGGTCTTGAGGAAGTGCACAGGATTCTTTGTGAAAGCAGCCTTGCCTTTTTGGGGAAGGTGGTTGAGAAAGTGGTGGCATCACAGCTCCAAAGGGTTCTGGAGGAAACGGCTTATCTGGACCCTTTTCAGTCAGGTTTCAGGCCCGGTTATGGAATGGAAATGGCATTGGTCACACTTATGGATGATCTCTGGCGGGAGCGGGATGGTGGAAGTGCGACCATCCTTGCTCTCCTTGATCTCTCAGTGGCTTTCGATACTGTCAACCACGATATCCTTTTGGGACGGCTCAGGGAATTGGGGGTGGGTGACACGGTTTTGTGCTGGTTTACCTCCTTTCTTCAGGGCCGATCCCAATCAGTGGTGATAGGGGGCAAGAGGTCCCACCCCTGGCCCCTCCTTTGTGGGGTACTGCAGGGTTTGGTTCTCTCTCCGCTCCTTTTTAACATCTACATGAAACCGCTGGGCGAGATCATCCGCCATCATGGGATGAGGTATCATCAGTATGCTGACGATACTCGATTATATAACTCCATCCCAGGTGAAGTAAGTGATGCCGTGACTGCCCTTTCTCGGTGCCTGGAGGCTGTAAGGGTCTGGATGGGGAACAACAGGCTTCGGCTGAACCCTGGTAAGACAGAGTGGCTGTGGGTTAATGGCTCCTCTGTACCTGGGACTTTGTCATCTTTGGTGCTGGATGGGGTAGCACTGCCCCAGACAGACTCAGTGCGTAATCTAGGGGTCCTCCTAGACTCATGGCTCCTGCTCGAAGTTGGTTGTGCACCAGTTATGCCCTTTCCTGGATCGGGATGCCCTTTGAACGGTCACTCATGCCCTTGTTATCTCCCATATAGACTACTGCAATGCGCTGTACATGGGGCTACCCTTGAAGCTACAGCTGGTCCAGAATGCAGCCGCACGGGCTATTTTGGGAGCCCCAAGAAGGGCCCATGTAACACTGTTGCTCTGCAAGCTGCATTGGGTACCAGTCTGCTTCCGGGTCCAATTCAGGGTGTTGGTTATCACCTTTATGGGACCAGGTTACCTAAGAGACCGCCTCTTCCCCATGACTTCTACCTGTCCCACCCAATCACACAGAGAGGGCATGCTTCAGACCCCCTTGGTAAAAGATTTCTGATTAGCGGGGTCCAGAAGGCGGGCCTTTTCTGCTGTAGCCCCTGCTCTTTGGAATATTCTGCCCCCAGAGGTGAGATTGGCCCCCTCACTCCTGGCCTTCCGGAGGGCTTTGAAGACCTGGTTCTGCCACTTGGCCTGGGGTGGGGAGGAAATATATCAAGCGTGGGATGGCTAGCCCCATAGAGGCCTGCTCTCTTCAGCTCCAGATCCATCATCTTCTTGGACTTTCTCCTTTTTTGGTAATGTTTTGTATAAGTTTTTAATGTTTTATGTATTTATATATATTTATTGTTTTAATGCTTTGTGTGAGCTGCCCAGAGTCCCCTATTGGGGGGAGATGGGCGGAGAGAAATTTAATAAAAAAATAAATATTCTAGAGGCTCATTAACATCCGATTAATCTGGAAGTCTCTGGGGGAATCACATGTTTTAGAGAGATGTGGCACTTCTAATGAATGTTGATAGAAAATATTATTTATTATTACTGTTAATATTACATAGTTTTGATTACATAGTTTGTCAATTTTTACTAGGTAGAGATAGTTGGGAGAGGTGGTATGGAGGTATGGAGTCTCTTAAATAAAATGATGAATGCCATTAATGAGAGGTTAATGCATTTTATTAACATGAGAGATTAATACATGTTTATGAATGAGAGGTTAATAATTTTATTAACTGTGGAGACCATGTCAAATGCTTTGCTGAGATCAAGGTACACTATATCCATGGTATACACCAGATCTATTAAGCTTGTAATTCTTGTCAAAAAAGAGCATAAAGTGTAGAGAGTAAGGAAGATGACCTTGACAGCAATATGTAGGAACCATTGCCTTGGCAGAAGGGGATGAAACATTTTTAAAGTCCAGAATGTCCAGATAACATTTGGAAGTGGCTCAGATAGACACCTCCCTAATTCAGTATAAAAGTATAAAAGGAGGAGGAGGAGGAACAGCACAACCAGACTTGCAAGATTCTGTTATTACAGTCAACTTCAATAAAAGTAGCCTTCCTGTGGTGTTGATTTCCTGACCTGGTCTACCTAGTGGGGCTGGCATAAGGTTAGTCTGGCATAACTTGTTTGTGATAAACCCACGCTGCTCTTGTGAATTGTTGCGTACCAACCAAGTGTTCACAAATCTGCTGCTTGCTAATCTGTTTGATGACCTTGCCCAGAGTAGAAGTCAAGGTGACAGGTCTGCCTTTTTCTTTTCTTTTCTTCATATGCTGTCTCCCTCAACTGGAAGATTGACAAAAACCCAATTTGTGCCTCCCATTTCCTTCACCTTCCTGTCCATAATCTCTGGACTATGTCTCTGAATTGTAGTCTCAAGGTCTCTTCTGGCAATGCTGTTCATCCCCACATGGATCATTAGGAAAAAATAGTTATCAGTGAGTTTGAAGCCTGTCTGTCACATCCTGGATGTGGACACCTGGAAAACATCTGCTGTGATGTCATCACTTGATGTCATCAAGCTTGGATGCTGTGGCCTCAGTACCTCTCGGTAGGGAATCACCAGCTACCACAACACCTTGTCTGCCTCAAAGTGGTTCTTGGATTTCTTTAACCGGTGGGGGCCTGAATGTCTTTCACCCTGTTCTGTGATGCTGGGATTCACACAGAAGAGGGAACTGTATTCCCCCAGAGGACAGGTCCAGAATCAATGGGCTAAAACCACAGGGAAGTAGGTTTTGGCTAGACATCAGGAGGAAGTTCCAGATTATATGAGCTGTCAGTCAGTGCCAGTTGCTTCTTCAGTAGAGATCTTCAAACAGAGGCTGGATGGTTATCAGTCAGAGATGCTTTAGTGGATCCTGCACTGAGCAGGGATTTCTTCTATAGTCCCTATGATTCCATGATGAGACAACTGTGGATTGTCTTCTAGAGCATGAGCCTGATACCAGTTTCTGAGCTTCTTTGGCCCTAAGTGCCTCCTGATCCTCTTGCTTCCGCTTGTCTTCCTCTTCATTAGCATTCTCTGCCTCTCCTGAGGAGATTCCCTTGTCTTGACCAAGGATTTCTCACCCTCCACAATAAGAAAGACTAACAGGTGAAACTCGAAAAATTAGAATATCGTGCAAATGTTCATTTATGTCAGTATGGCAACTCAAAAGGTGAAACCAATATATGAGATAGACGCATTACATGCAAAGTGAGATATGTCAAGCCTTACTTTGGTATAATTGTGATGATTATGGCGTACAGCTTATGAAAACCCCAAATTCACAATCTCAGAAAATTAGAATATTACATGACATCAATAACACAAGGATTGGAAATAGAACAATATCGGACCTCTGCAAAGTATAAGCATGCATATGTACTCAGTACTTGGTTTGGGCCCCTTTTGCAGCAATGACTGCCGCAATGCAGCGTGGCATGGATGCTATCAGCCTGTGGCACTGCTGAGGTGTTATGGAAGACCAGGATGCTTCAATAGCGGCCTTCAGCTCCGCTGCATTGTTCGGTCTCATGTCCCTCGTCTTTCTCTTGGCAATGCCCCACAGATTCTCTATGGGGTTCAGGTCAGCCGAGTTTGCTGGCCAATCAAGCACAGTAATCCCATGGTCACTGAACCAGGTTTTGGTACTTTTGGCAGTGTGGGCAGGTGCCAAGTCCTGCTGGAAAATGAAGTCAGCATCCCCATAAAGCTCGTCTGCAGAAGGAAGCATGAAGTGCTCCAAAATCTCCTGGTAGATGGCTGTGTTGACCCTGGACTTAATGAAGCACAGTGGACCAACACCAGCAGATGACATGGCTCCCCAAATCAACACACACTGTGGAAACTTCACACTGGACTTCAAGCATCGTGCATTGTGTGCCTCTCCATTCTTCCTCCAGACTCTGGGTCCTTGGTTCCCAAATGAGATGCAAAAGTTGCTCTCATCAGAAAAGAGGACTTTGGACCACTGGGCAACAGACCAGTTCTTTTTTTCTGTAGCCTAGGTAAGACACTTCTGACGTTGTTTGTTGTTCAGGAGCGGCTTGACAAGAGGAATACGACATTTGAAGCCCATGTCCAGGATCCATCTGTGTGTGGTGGCTCTTGATGCACTAACTCCAGCCTCAGTCCACTCTTTGTGAAAGTCCCCAACACTTTTGAATGGCCCTTTCCTGACAATGCTCTCCAGGCTGCGGTCATCCCTGCTGCTTGTGCACCTTTTTCTTCCACACCTTTCCCTTCCACATAACCTTCTATTGATGTGCTTTGATAGAGCACTTTGGGAACATCCAACTTCTTTTGCAATTACCTTTTGGGGCTTTCCCTCCTTATGGAGGGTGTCAGTGATGGTTTTCTACACAACTGTCAGGTCAGCAGTCTTTCCCATGCTTGTGATTCCTACTGAACCAGCCTGAGAGACCATTTAAAGGCTCAGGAACCCTTTGCAGGTGTTATGGATTCATTAGCTGATTAGAGTGGGACACTTTGAGCCTAGAATATTGAAACTTTTCACACTATTCTAATTTTCTGAGATTGTGAATTTGGGGTTTTCATAAGCTGTACGCCATAATCATCACAATTATACCAAAGTAAGGCTTGGCATATCTCGCTTTGCATGTAATGCGTCTATCTCATATATTGGTTTCACCTTTTGAGTTGCTGTACTGACATAAATGAATATTTGCACGATATTCTAATTTTTCAAGTTTCACCTGAAGGTGATCTCAGTAAAACATTTGAGAAGGTTTTATTATATCCTTGTGAACAAGTTGGATAAATGTGGTATGACCAGTCCAGGGGGTGTGCTGTACCACATCCAAAGAGTGCTCCTAAATGAATGGAGGAATCCCACCGCCATTGATTAGCATGGGTATCTTTGTATGCTCTTCAACCTTCTGCAAATGCTTAGCATCTTTTTGTTTATTTCGTCCCACTGTGAGACTAGGCTGAAGCTGCCATAACCTAAAGATGAAGCAGGCATGTAAGCAGAGAGGACAAAAGCCAGGAAACTTATCTATGGGATCCCTTCGGGGAGGTAGATAAGAAGGAAGCAAGTCCTTAAGGAAAAAAACAAAGGACCTAAACCAGAAAAAAAGTTGGGCCTGAGCATATGGAAGCCCCAATCCCATCAACAACTGCTAGACTTGTGAATCAACAAAGCAAGGACTTTTGGGGATAAAAGGGGTCCCAAAGCCCGCCCACTCTGAGTCGTCTGAGTTGTCTGAGCTGAGTCATCTGAGTCACCTTTGGATCCAGACTTGGCGGCTTCCGTCCCTCTAGCTAGTGCCTGGCAGCCTAGTTGGGAAGGATGTGGGTAAGTGTGGATGAGTGCGCGTGTGTGTGTAGGAGAAAGAGCAAATGTACCTTGCAACCAGTAAAGTTTTGCTGTTACTTTAAATTCACCGGGTCTCCGTGTATTACAAAGAACCTCTTGTGCCTCGGTGTTCGGTTGGAAGTGATTTGTGTGTATCCCCAATTATTTCCCGGCTGTTGACCAGGGCTGTGTGTCTGTCTGCTCCAGCCGCACCTATCTGGAAAACCCAGGTAGAAAGCAAGGGGGGATGACAAGATCCGCGTGCCTCAACAGGCTGTGAGTGTGTGAGTGAGTGACCATAAGCCGAACCTGGGAGCAGCGTGTGTAACACCACTCAAATTTCTGCTTCTGAATTTAATCTCGGGAAAAGAGCAGGAATCCCCTGTAATGCCCTTTCTGACACAGAAGCCATGTTTCCCTTGCCCTGATTAATCCATCATTTTTAACCCTCATTTTCTACTTACCTCCAACCTGAAAAGTCCTGCTGCAAGAGAAAGCTGTACCCCCAAGTTATGACCAGGCAGTTTGTATTCAGGCAGTGGAGTGATGGAACAAGAATATTGGAAAATGCAGGCGGAGGGCTTGACACTTCACCCCATCAGGGCTTTGAGGCCCTTGTTCAAAATCTTCATCAAGAGACTACAGGGTTGGTGTACCTGTGAGCAAGCTACGGAGCTTGGCCAAACCTCAGAAGACAAAATCCCAATTCAGAAGGACAGGCTGGAGCAGTAGGGCAAATCCAAAATGTTCAGCAAAGGTCCTGCATCTGGGTGGGAAAAGTCAAGTGCATGAGTATAGGACTGGGGAGGCCTGGCTCTGGGACAGGCCTCTGATAGTGGACCAGGAATGTCTCAACAGGCCTTAGTGATGTGGGGCCAACTTAGCAGAAGCCTTGTGTCCAGGAAAGAGTGGGCCCATAGTACTCCAAGCTGGATAGACTGTGGTGGAATCTTCAGTTGGGCTCCTGCCAGGCCCAAAACCTGAGTTTTGAAGTAAAGGTTAGCTTTCCCTGCTCTAAGTAGAGATTTGATAAAAACAACTAAATATTACTTTATTTAGCCAATACTGCACAGCTATAGTTTAGAAAGAATAAAGACCCAAGTATTGGGTCAATAGCCAAGTGTTAACTTGGGACTCACTCAGCCTTTGGCAGGGAGGTGGAGGGCCACTGACCAGAAGCCCCCTTTCTGAGACCTCCATTGCACACCCACTTCTTCGAGTGAATTGAACTTGGCCTGGAAGCATAACAGAATTGAGTTTACTGCCCTTTTTCAGTTGGCATTTTTTTTACATTTTTATTCTACTGTTGACATATTCCAAGTTGCTCAGAAATAAAATATTGGTAAAACCCTTAGGTGCATTATTTCGGACCACACAGAGCTGCACTGCCAGTTCTAACCTAACCCCTCTGGATGCAGCCTTTTTGGCTCCTAGGAAGAACACAGGCTAAACGTTTTAAGTCATAAAGCAGAAGGAAAAAGAGAAGGGATGGACAGGGAAGAACGCCATGCAGCAACTCTTCAGCAGCCATTTTTATACACATTAAGTAGCTGGGTTTTATGTATCGAGCTGAGATTTGAACATTTGAATTGGTCTTCTGCCAAAGGAAAAACTATGAGAAAAGGGGCAAGGAAAGCATTTGAGCTTAAGCAGAAATGAAGCCAGCAAGCAGCAGCAACAAGGTGACATTTTGGGAGGGGTTAATGGGTGCTCCGGGAGAAGGGGAAGAAACCTCACTGCCATGAAGAAAGAGTTGCCCTCATGAGGCCCGTAAGATGGCTGCGTCACTTGTGTTTATGTTAAAAAGAGCTGCATTTCTGTAGGGCTGTCTGTGTTCTTCCTAGGAGCCAAAAAGGCTGCATCCAGAGGGGTTAGGTTAGAACTGGCAGTGCAGCTCTGTGTGGTCCAAACATGGTTTTAAACACGGAGATCCTCCCAGGAATTCTTCCTCGAAAGATGCAACTCAGAAACTGGAGTAGACCGAATGATCCTCATTGAGGTTTTTCCTGAGAACAACAGCAAGTTTCTTTCCCAAAGATGATCTGCTGAATTCCTCTGTGATTTCCACAGCAGACTTGCCTTTCGTCTCTGGAAGGAATAAGTAGAAGAATATTCCAGAGCCAAAGAGCACGATGGCAAAGAGAAGGAAGCAAAAAGGCCCCAGACTTTCCTGGAAGTGGACAAAAGAAACAGCAACGGTCTGGTTATCGTCTGGATGCATCAGACAACCCCCCTTTTCATCTCAGTCACCCCCAGTGTTCATCCTGGAATTGGTGTCTGATGGTGAAGAAATGGAAACTCCATCTAGATGAGATAGAGTTTATCAGAAAGATTTCATTCGCCCCTGTAGGTCTTCGCAATGTCAAGGGCTTGTTTTATGCTACCAACATCAGAAGCTCGTTTGGCAGAACTTCAAGCGAGAACGATCTCTCTAGATGCTCCCACTGAACTTCTTGCTACTTCTTCTGCTGTACACAGAAACGTTTTAAGGCTTTGATGTTCATGCTCACTTGTGATCATGTCACCAAAGATTTTATTTGATTTCTTGAACTGATTTAAACTGTCATTTAAAAATATCTTTGCTATTGTCCTGTACTATGGGCATTATTGCTATTTCTAGCAGCTTCCTGCACATTTAGTGACAGCACCGGGCTGACTGAAGAGCTTTGGGGACATAGTTGAGGTGGGTCTACCCCCTCCTGCAGCCCAACCCCAGGTGCCTTAAACAATCATTGCCACAGGGAAGTCATTCAGGGGACAGAAGTGGAGGGCTGGAAAAAACTGACCACAGCAAATGGGAAGGTTATTCCAATGACAAAGAGGCCTGCCCAGTTCAGACAACCTCCGACTGTGAATGCTGCTGGCCTGGAGGACTGGTTGAAAATTTCCATCATAACAGACATTGTAGCTCCACCTAAGAGGGACAATATAGAGAAATATGTTCAAACACAGAGAGACTGTGAATCCTCTTTTCCCCAGGATGAACAAGAATTCACTTATCCAGAACACCATTAGCAATGGGATTTGGAGAGTGGGCGCAGAATATGGGATGACAGTCCATAATCCCCTTTGGGTCAATAAACAAAAAATACCAATAGTAGCATGCAGAAATGAAAAATCAATAGCCAATACATCTATCAGGTGCCAATTTTAGTTTAGCTCAGTTCAGTTGAATGGACTACTGGGGGGAAGGGATGTCCATTATAGCCAAACGGCAGTTAAATCTTAATAGGGGTAATCTCCATAATTAACTTTTACGTCATTTGCAACAACTTAGGTTATTTGCATAATTGATATTCTTACATAATTTGCATTCATTTATGTCATTGGCTGCAATGGATGCAGATCACATTAAAAACCAGTTATATGATTGTCCAAACGATGTGAATTTAGTAAATTATGCCTGTTGTCTTCACTGCTTCAGAAGCAATGGAATTTCTTTATCCTGTTTTTCCTTATCATTTTGCTGTTTCTGCTGGAAAGACTGAGTAGAAATTTGTGCATGTCTATTTCTATGAGAAGTTTATGTGTGAGAAGAAATGAAATAATGGTTTCTATATGCAGATAGAATACACACACACTGTGTGTGTGTATAAATGTACACACACACACACACACAAACACAGTTACTTTTAATTGGTAATTAAAATTCAGTTAATATATATAATTTTTTCCCCCAGACTTGCCCCTTTTCAAGTGTGGCTTCTGGAGGTCTGCATAAATATGGAGGTCACATGGACATATGATTGTGGGGGCAGATGCTAGGTAGTGCACAGAAGTTTTGACTGTGTTCAGAATGTTCTGGTGAATGGGCAAACCCCTCCCCCGCTTCATTCTAACTCTTCTACACATAGGCCAGGCAGACAAGCACCCCCAGATAGGGACTCCGCTTTTTGCTTCCCAAGTAGAACATGCCTACATTCAAGGGGGAAATGACTCACAGCCTTCTCCTTTTTGACTACAGAATTAAAGGCTAGTTGTGGAATCCCAGCCTGCAGAAGCTGGGGGCGGGGGGGAGGAGTTCTGTCTCAGCAAAACCAAAGGGACTTTGGGTTTCAAAATCCTTGTTTGGGGCATGTGGAAGAGAAAACTGGAAGTAAGGGATTGATTGCTGGAGATGGAAGATGTCTCCATGGAAAGAAGAGAAAGTCAGTACTTGAAAAGGCAGATGGTGGTTCTCTAGGTGTATGGAGAGGTGAAACTGTCTGGATCCATGGGGAAAAGAGCTAAGTTGGTTTCTCTGGAAGATAGAGGTAAGGGAGGAAGTGCTGGAATAGTATCCAGAAGATGCCAGGAAAATGCAAGAGTGATCTTAAATTGCTCTTAAGCTTCTAATTAGAAGTTAAATTCCATTGCTGGGTTGGCAATAGAATCTCCAAGGCTGTTGGTGCTTGGGGATTTTAGTTTGGTACCTGGTAATGTTGAATCTGGAGTGGGTCAGGACTTCGTGGCCTCCATGGTAACCATGGACCTGTCCCAAGTCATTGATGGCCTAACACATGCTGGAGGCTGCATGCTAGATCTGGTTTTTGTCTTGGGGCAGTTGAGATGTGATCTGGCAGTGGAGGACATTAACATCAGTCCATTGGACAGATCATTCTGTGGTTGCTTTTTGGCTCCACAGGGAGACAAGGCCAGTTTGATTGGTCCACCCCAGGCGACTGATGGGCCCAATAGGGTTCCAGAGAGAGCTTGGGGTTTTCTCTGAGTATCTGTTGGGCATTTTGGCCGAGTCCCTAATTGCTGCCTGGAGTGGGTGGGTGGCTGAGGCCTTGTATCATATCACTCCTATGTGGCCTTTTCCTGTGTGCCAATCTGGGGTGCACTTTGGTTTACCGAGGAGCTCCAAGGGATGAAGCACCAGAAGAGACACCTGGAGTGCTATTGGAGGAAGACTCGAAGTGAGTCTGACTGGACAGAGGAAAGAACTCATATTAGGGATGAGGGTGGTGAAATGTCAGTATTTCTTAATCCTTATTGCTTTCACTGATATACATCAAGTGGCTTGGTTTAGGGTAAACCAGTTCCCATTGGGTAGGGAGGGCCCCCCAGAACATCTGCTGGGCCGCTGTGATGATTATTTATTTATTTATTTATTTAATTTTTCAACCGCCCATCTCCCCCCAATGGGGGAACTCTGGGCAATTCACAACAAACATTAAAAACATAAAATATATAAATACATAAAACCTTAATTAAAAACATTACTAAAAAGGAGAAGGGGAGTCCAAGAGGATGAAAAATCTGAGGCTGAAGGCAGAAGGCCTCTATGGGGCTAGCCATCCCCTTGCTTGAGGTATTCCCACCCCACCCCAGGCCAGGTGGCAGAACCAGGTCTTCAAAGCCTTACGGAAGGCCAGGAGTGTGGGGGCCAATCGCACCTCCGGGGGCAGAATGTTTCAAAGAGCGGGGGCTACCGCAGAGAAGGCCCACCTTCTGGACCCCGCCAGTCGAAGTTCTTTCACTGAGGGGGTCTGAAGCATGCCCTCTCTGTGTGATCAGGTGGGACGGGTTGAAATCATAGGGGAGAGGCGGTCCCTTAGATAACCTGGTCCTATGTCATGTAGGGCTTTAAAGGTGATAACCAACACCTTGAATTGGACCCGGAAGCAAACTGGCACCCAGTGCAGCTCGCGGAGCAGAGGTGTTACATGGGCCCTCCTTGGGGCTCCAACAATAGCCCGCGCGGCTGCATTCTAGGCCAGCTGTAGCTTCCAGATACTCTTCATGTAGAGCGCATTGCAGTAGTCTATATGGAAGATAACAAGGGCATGAGGGACTGTTCGAAGAGCATCCCGATCCAGGAAAGGGCGTAACTGATGCCCAATCCGAAGTTGTGCAAAGGCCCTCCTTGCCACGGCTGCCACCTGCTCTTCAAGCAGGAGCCGTGAGTCTAGGAGGACCCCCAGATTACGCACTGGGTCTGTCTGGGGCAGTGCCACCCCATCCAGCACCAAGGATGACAAAATCCCGGATACAGAGGAGCCATTAACCCACAGCCACTCCGTCTTACCAGGGTTCAGCCGAAGCTTGTTGTTCCCCATCCAGATCCTTACAGCCTCCAGGCATCGTGAAAGGGTGGCCACGGCATCACTTACTTCACCAGGGATGGAGATGTATAGCTGCGTATCATCAGCATACTGATGATACCTCATCCCATGATGACGGATGGTCTCACCCAGTAGTTTCATGTAGATGTTGAAAAGGAGCAGAGAGGGAACCGAACCCTGCAGCATCCCACAGAGGAGGGGCCAAGGATGGGACCTCTCGCTCCCTATCACCACCGATTGGGATCGGCCCTGGAGAAAGGAGGCGAACCAGCACAAGGCCGTGCCGCCCACCCCCAATTCCCCAAGTCGTCCCAACAGGATACCGTGATCGATGGTATTGAAAGCTGCTGAGAGATTAAGGAGAGCAAGGATGGTCGCACTTCCACCATCCCGCTCCTGTCAGAGGTCATCCATAAGTACAACCATAAATATTTAGGTTATTTGGTGGCTAAAGTTGCTCAGATATGCTCTGCATTGGGATCTAACTGGGCAGGGCAGGTTAAGGTGCCTGGGGCACTGTCTGGTGGTATGATCTAAGATGGGTTTGAGCTGGTGACTCCTGAGAAAATGGACAGGGTGACTTCTGAGAAAGTGGACAGGGCTTTCTGTTCTGTCAGCTTGGCCACCTGTTTACTGGATCTGGGTCCCTCCTGGGTTGTGAAAGCAGCCAGGGAGGTGACCCACAGTTGGGCTGTAGTGTTAGCCTCTTAGATGGAGGGGGTGGTACCCCCAGCTTGAAAGAGACAGTGATGTACCCCCTCTTCAAGAGACCATCCTTGAACCCAATGGTCTTTGATAGCTATCAACCAGTCTCCAACTGTCCTTTTCTGGAGAAGATTATTGAGAAGGTGGTTGGTCTGTAGCTGATGAAAACAGATTACATTTACCTGACATATTTCAGTCAGGTTGCAGGCTGAGATTTAGTACTGAGACAGCTCTGGTCACACTAGTAGATGATCTGGATCTGGGATGGCAATGATGCATCCATCCTTGTGGTCTTTGATCTCTTGGTGGCTTTCGATACCATCAACCATGTTATCCTTCTGAGCTGGCTCTACTGGTTGGGGATTGGGGGCACTATTTTACAGTAGTTCTCTTCTGGGCTGGCTCTGGTTGGTGTTGGGGGGGGGAGAGAAATCACTGCCTAGGCTCCTCCTGCATGTGGTACTGTAGGGTTCTACTCTCTCTCCCCTCCTTTTCAATATCTATATGAAACCACTTGTCACCACTAGGTGAGGTCATCCTCCAGTCTGGGGTTCGGTATCATCAGTACACTGATGATACCCGATTATATCTTTTGACTCTGGGCCAGCAAAGTGAGGCTGTCAAGGTTCTGTCTCAGTGCCTGGAGGTTCTGTGGGTTTGGATGGGGAGGAACCATTTCTGAGTTAATCCTTCCAAGACTGAGTGGCTGTGGGTGTTTGGGCTGCCTGGATCTGGGGATATTTCATCTCTGACCTTGGATGGGATTGCACTTCTCCATTCAAGAATGGTGTGCAACTTGAACAGGGAAAGCCCCTGGACCAGATGGTTTAACGAGTTCTTACTATAAATGTTTTAAAGATGAACTGTTATTACCACTTAAGCAGATGATGAACTCTATTCTAGGGGTCTCACCAATACCAGAGACTTGGAAGGAAGCTAATATAGTGTTATTGCCATAAGAGAGTCAAGATCCAACTATGACTAAAAACTACAGACCAATCTCTTTGTTAAATAACGATTATAAGCTCTTCACATCAATATTACCAGAGAGATTGAAAAAGATTTTATCAGACTTTATATATGAAGATCAAGGTGGCTTCTTGCCTAAAAGACAACTGAGAGACAGTGTAAGAATTGTTCTAGATATAATAGAATATTTACAACATCATAATGAAAAGCAAGCAGCACTGATCTTTTTGGATGCGGAGAAAGCTTTTGATAATTTGAACTGGTTGTTCCTGTTTAAAGTTTTGGAAGATTTGGTGAGAATTTTCTGCAAGGGATTAAATCCATACACACTTCCCAAAAGGCAAGTATTATTGTTAATCATGAAAACCATGTGAGATACAAAAGGCGACAAAACAGGGTTGCCCCCTGTCACCTTTATTTTTTATTTTAGTCTTGGAAGTGTTAAATAGAGATATTAGACAAAATGTGAATATTAAGGGTTTACAAATAAAAAAAAGAAGTCTTTAAATTAAGAGCCTTTGCAGACGATTTAGTTTTGATTCTACAGGAACCTCAAAATGGAATTGAATGTTCAATGAAGAAATTGAAAGATCTTGGTGCACTTGCTGGATTTAAGGTAAATAGACAAAAAACAAAGAAGTTGGTTAAGAATATGATTATGAAAGTTCAAGAAATATTGATGAAGAAGTCTGGTTTTAAAATTGAAAAAAGGTTAAGTATGTGGGAGTTACATTGACTAATATGAATCGTAATCTATATCAAAATAATTATGTTAAAGTCTGGAATGATATTAAAAAGGATCTATCTTAATGGGGGAACTGTCACTGTTAGGTAGAATCTCAGTAATTAAAATGAATGTTTTACTTATAATGCTTTTTCTTTTTCAGACAATACTGATATTGACAAATGATGTACCGTTTAAACAATGGCAGAAGGATACTTCTAAATTTGTGTGGCAAGGTAAAAAACCAAAAATAGAATATAAACTATTACAGGATGCCAAAGAAATAGGTGGGTTAGGTCTCCCAGATTTAAAGCTGTATTTGATGCTTGTTGTCTGTTATGGAAAGAATGGATGATTTTACAAAACAAGAGGTTATTGGAATTAGAAGGACATGGGTTAAGATTATTAGACTTCTATATTGAGAATTTGGAATAAATATAAGGAAAGATTGTTTCCAAAAATCCCTCTATGGTTGTCACCTCAAGAAGCTTTCTATAGAAGAGAAATGATGGTTAAGCAACCATGGTTGACGTATGCAACTCTCTTATCGTTTTCTGAAGGAGCACTTAACCTGAAGTGGGGAAAAGAACTAGAATTGGAAGGTTTTGTTTGCCAATGGTTTACATATGCACAGCTGCTAGGAAGATTTAAACTAGATAAGAAAAACTATGAATTTACCACTGAGAAAACTGAGTTTGAATATGCTTTGTATACTAACGATGAATGTCCTATTGCTAAAATGTATAACCTTTTGTTAAAGATGAATTTGGAAGATGAATATGTTAAAGATTGTATGGTTAAATGGGCAAAAAAATTAGATCTAATTATTAATTATTAATTATTAATTAGAATTAATGATTAATTAATTATTAATTAATCTAATAATTAGATCTAATTATTAATTATTAATGTTAGATCAGTGGGAAAATATATGGAACAAAGGGTTAAAGTTTATTCTTAATTATACATTAAAAGAATTTTTTAATAAAATAATGTACCATTGCTGTTTGACACCAGATAAATTGTCAGATACCAATGGTACATTATATGGTATCTCAGATGTTTGTTGGAAATGTAATCAATGTGAAGGTACATATGTACTTTGACTCAAAAGATTTTGAAAACAGAGTTACAATTGAAACCAGAGACTTTTCTTTTAGATATATGATGGATAAACAAATGGAAAGACAACATGGAAATGTATTCTTTATATGATAACTGTGGCGAGACTTCTATATGTGCAAAAATGGAAAGATAAATACCTACTGCTGAAGAATGGCTATTGAAATTAATGGAATTGGCGGAGATAGCGAAACTTACCGCTTTGCTCAAAGACAGGGCACTGTCCAACTTTGTCTGTAATTGGAAACTACTCTTAGACTTTTACTTGATACTCAAAAAAATGCAACTATGATTCTGGGATTTGCTGATTGATGTTACACTTATAGAAATATCGTATACAAATTATATGTATTGTTCAAATAGATTAATTTTTAGGAATTTCTCTGAATATTAGATTAAAAACTATTCTTTGCTATGTAAATTTTTTAAAGAGGTGGATATATTTTCTATCTATACCTGTACCAAAGAAAGTTGGAAGCTACTCTTTTCTTCTTATGTCCCCTTTTCTTCCCTCCCCACTTTTTTCTTTTTTTTCCCTACTTTTTTTCTTGATTTTTTTGTATTTTAACTTTTGTGGAAAAAATTAATAAAATTTATTAAAAAAAGAATGGTGTGCACCTTGGGAATCTTCCTGGACTCACAGCTCCTGCTCAATGAGAAGGTGGCAGCTGTGGCTAGGAGGGCCTTTGCACAGCTCCATCTGATTTACCAGTTGCACCCTTTCCTATATCAGGGGGCCTTTCAGACAGTCACTCATGCCCTGGTAATCTCATGGCTTGACTACTGCAATGAGCTCTATGTGGGGCTGCCCTTGAAGACCACTTGGAAGCTTCAACTGGTCCAGAATGTGGTGGCACAAGCAACGATGGGCATGCCTTGGTATTCCCATGCAACGCCTCTGCTTTTCAAGCTGCACTGGTTGCCGGTTTGCTTCCTGCGGTGATTCAAAGTTCTGGTCGCTACCTATAAAGCCCTTCATAGCATGCAGCCGATTACTTGAGGGACCGCCTGTCTCCCATGGTGTCTGCCTGGCCAATCTGAGGGGACAGGGTCGATGCACCCCGGGTCCCTTTGATTAACCAACATCCTCTATCAGGAACCGGGAAGTGTGCCTTCTTTGCTGCAGTGCCTGCCCTCTGGAAGAAGGTTTCCCTGAGACCTGAGCAGCCCCACTCTGCCGGTGCCTCGAAGGGGCCCAAAGGCCCAGCTTTTTGCCCAGGACTTTGGAGCCCTCTTTGCTGGGGTCGTTTTCTTTTGTTTCTAGCCGGTTTGTTATTCTGCCCTCTCTGCCCCTTTTTCCTTCTTGTTGTTTTTGTTGTCATATTTTAAATAATTTGTTAACCACCCAGAGTTGCTGGGAGTTGAGCAGCATATAAATTTGATAAATATATACATAATAAAATTAAATAAATAAGAAATAATTTACAGTTCTTAGCAATGTTTGCAAGGGCAGCTGGCTGCTTCCTGAAGAGTCTCTGTGCATTACTGATTTTTATTTTTTGTTTTCAGACTGATGCTGATTTCCTTTTGTGGTTATTTCTTGTTTAGATACATTGAATAGTTTTCTTACAGTTTGTTTCTTCTAGTGAGTTAATTGCATCAGTTACGTTTTGTTGGAATCTCTATTACGTGAAATAGAGGTGGCAGAATTAGTAACGTTCGGAATGGCTCCAAAGACGCAGAGGTCGGGGGGGTCTGTTGCACCGGAACCACAGGGGAATGGAGCACAGGCCACACTGATGGGCCATAGTATCCTTCTTTCTGAAGGAGGGGAGAGAGGGGGCCAGTGAAAAAAAATCACCCTAGGTGCCCTGAAGGGTTTTTTCCCACTGAAACCTGAAACAACAAACACATTCTAGGTTGGTTTCCACCAAGCCCCATTTAATCTGGAAAGGCTCTGCAGAACTGCCAGAGTAGCGGCTTGAACACAAATACAGTTTCTGTTCCCTGCTCTTTGCTGCTCGCCAGACCTGCCCCCCCCACCTCCCAGATCTCTTTGCTGCTTGGGAGTTTTGTATCTCCCCAGGCCTTCACTCCTGCCTTTATTTCAGTGCAGTTGAAAAACACCTCCATCCCACCCCACCCCACCCCGGTCAGGCCTCTTTCTCTTTCTGCAAGGTTACTTGTGAAAAGCCTTGTGTACTCACTTGGTCCAACTCCAAAGAAGATGACAAGCAAGAAAATCAGGATGACACTGCAGTGAGACATCCAAGGGAGGTTTTTCTGGAGGTGGAAAAAAGAGAACAGGCACTACAGAAGCTTTGGAGACTGGGAGGTCCACCAGCCCCCTTCCCCAACAGGGCTCTCTGATCAATGCAGCCATCTCAGAAAACTGGAGGCCTCATCGAGCAAGGCAGGGCTGTGGAGCTTGTCTGAAGGACATTCAGATGGCTGAGAGCCTCTGCATACACCCCTCCTCCCACCACTGTTACAGGAGTCCTCCTTCCCATCACCAGCCCAGGTCAAACGAGGCAACTAGAGTTCAGTCTTATCAAGAGGCAGATTGGAAGAGTTGGTCTAAAGCGTTAGAATGTAACACTGCAGATTCACAAAATTAGAAGGGGCATTAGGCCATCAAGTCCAACACCCTATTCAGGGCAGGAATCCCAAGTCAAGTATCCCAGTGAGATGTAATGGTATGTGGGAATGACCTTGGGAGACAGGGAGAAAAGACGCAGCCAAGGAATGGCCAGATAAAAGGCAGCTTAGCTCGCAAAAGGAATGTCAGTGTGGCAAGAGGCTCAGAAGGGACCCTCCCTAGTTTCTTGGGCTGTAAAGGCAACGGGGGGAGAGATGTACTTTCAGACTTGCAAGATTCTGTTAATGTAGCTTTACAATAAAGTAGAATTAGCTCATCTGGGTGTGCTTCCTGTCTGGTCTATCTTGCAAGATTGACAAGAGGTGACTCTCCAGCTTCCCCCAAATGCATTCAAAGAAGGGCACCCACCAGTTTGCTGGGTAACTGGTTCCACTGTCCAACTGCTCTATTAGGAAACTTTTTTTAACATTCAAGCCGAATCTCCCATTAGTAGCTTAAACCTATTATTCCGTGTCCTGTATGAGAATTGTCTTGTCCTCTTCTGTGTGACAATTGGTCTCCATCTGTATGAATTCTTCATAAGGGTGGTGTCCAGAAATGGGTACAAACTCAATGTGGAGCCTGGTGGAACAATTTACTTCCCTGAGTTAATGGAAGCCCCATGAGTGAGCCTATTTCATGGCTGATTTGAATGTGGGATGTTATGAATGTTCTTGGCAGCTATTTTTATACTATTGATGTTTTTAAATTTTGGCTGTTTTATCTTACTTTTATTTTGTTCTACTTGTAAGCCACCCAGAGTCAAGTATTTGAGATGGGCAGCCAAATAAATGTATTAAATAAATAAATAAATAACCTGTAAATAAATAAATAAATAAGAAATATATAAATAAATCTATAGAAAATAAATAAGAAAGGTCAGTCATGGTATATGACTGGTCTGCCTTTATTGAGTGGGTCTTATAGCCCTTCACCCACTGGAATGCTCACAGAAATTTAGAAACAGTAAATCAGGAATAGAGAGCCGGTTTGATCCAGTGGTGAAGGCCCCAGGCTAGAAAGCAGGAGACGGTGAGTTCTACTCCCACCTGAAGCAGGAAAGCCACCTGGGTGACTTTGGGCCAGTCCCTCTCTCTCAGCCCAACAACAGGGTTGTTGTTGTGGGGAAAAGAGGAGGAGGAAGGAGTATTAGGTATATTCACTGCCTTGAGTTATTTATAAAAAATAATAAAGGCAGGATTAAAAAATCTAAAAAAAGATCTAGAAATTACAGTCACATGAAAAAGTAAGTGCATGCCATTGGATTTTTTTTTCAACATATTTCAACATATAGATATTTGATCCATTTCAACAACATTGATAGAGAAAAGGGACAAATATCATGCACCATTTACGCCTTGTAGTCCATTGTGTAATTTAAATAAACATAAATGCAAATTTCACATGTGGAAAAAGTAAGTATACCGCTACATTTATCACTACCTCAAATACCTAAAATTAGAATCAGGAGCACCAGATCAGGTGCAGATGATTAGAACATTGTTAAGAGAGAACCTTGGAGGAACTTGTCTTACTGAAGCCTCAGACATTTCGTTTGATTTGCTCTTTGTTACTGAGGTGTGTGGTATCACTATGCCTAGATGGAAAGAGCTCTCCGAGGCCTTCAGAAAGAAGCTAATAGATGCCTGTGTCTGGGAAGGGATTTAAAAAGATCACCAAGCAATTGGACATCAGTCATTCCAATGTCTGGAAGATCATCTAGAAGTGGAGGAGATTTCAAGCAACGGCCAACTTGCCCAGGCCAGGCCTTTGCTGGTCAGTGACCATAATAAAATGACTGACTGACTACCCAGGCCACACTAGGTTGTCCCACCAGATTCAGCCCAACAGCAGAATTCAAGATGCTGAAAAAAGTCCCTAAGAATCCCAGAATTTTGTCACATGACCTACAGGTAGCTCTCGTCAAAGTACATGACTCTACCATTAGAAAGAAGCTGCACAAATTAGATTTACATGGGAGGTGTGCCAGGAAATCTTTGCTGCCCTTTCTGGGCATCAGGGCAAGACTAACGTTTGGACATGAACACCTCGGCAAAGACCAGGACTTCTGGAACAGTGTGCTCTGGACAGACGAGGCAAAGAGTTATTTGGCCATAGCACCAGAAGACATGTTTGGTGAAAACCAAAGACAGCATCTCACCAGAAGAACCTGATGTAAAGCACGGTGGTGGACATGTTATAGTTTGGGGCTGCTTTGCTGCATCAGGGCCTGGGCAGCTCACCGTCATACAATCCGCTATGAATTCTTCATTTTACCAGAGGGCACTTGAGGATAATGTGAGGGCATCTGTCAGAAGATTGCTGAATTGAATTGCTGATTGAAGTGGACTGTGCAACATGACAATGACCCTAAACATTCCAGTAACTCCACCAAGGAATGGCTGAAAAAAAAGAGAGAGAGAAATGGAGGGTTCTGAAATGGCCAAGTCAATGCCTGGATCTAAATCCCACTGAGATGCTGTGGGGTGATTTGACATTGGCTGAGCATGCAAGAAACCCCTCCAACACCACACAGCTGAAAAAATTCTGCATGGAGGAGTGGGAAAAAATCCCCTCCAGTTGATATCAGACCCTGGTAGACAGTTCTAAGAAACGCCTACTAAAGGTTGTTTCTGCCAAAGGGGACAATATCAGGTATTAGAGCCGAGGAGACACTTACTTTTTCCACAGAAGGAATTGGCATATCTGTTATTTTTTTGTTGAATAAATTATTGCAAACTCGATTTTTCATATAACACTGAGTTTTATAAAATCCCAAACTCCAGCACTATATAGTCACAGTCCTCTAATGTTTCTGCACTTTCCTCTTCCTCAACTAAATTTTGATTAGTATCAGGTCAAAGACAGCTATTTCCCTGGTGCCTTTCTCTACCCTTCAAGGAGAAAAATGCGTGGCAGAATAGCCTTGCATTACAGTCTTCTTCTGGGCCAAAGGGTCAAACATTTGAAGGGGAAACTAGTACTGCTACTTGAGGAGAGGGGAAATTCTTTGCAATGCATTGGATCTTAGCAGCATGGAGATGCTGTTGCATTATGTTGTCACAGAGTCCAGAACCAACAAGGGTCCAGCCATGTTGGCAAGTGCTTAATGGACTTATAGTCTATAAGGCATAATGGTCTTATGCCTATAAGGAGAGATTGAGGAAACTGGGTATGTTTGGCCTTGAGAGAGGATGATGGAGCAGAGATGGTCCTCTTTGTCTACCTGCTCTTTGACTAATCTCACCCTGCAGAAACAGAGTGTTGGCCTTGCATTCCAATGAATGTTCTGCCATTCTCTGTTCTATCAAAGGGAAAGCCCAAAAAGTGAAGAATCTGAATTTCACCACGATGCACCTAACATTTCATTTTCCCCCCCTGCTTCCTATAGGAAGAGAGGCTAACTATGCTGCCTGCTCTGCTGGAAAAGAAAATTTCCAGAGAAACCTTTTCTTCTCACCTGCAGAGAAAGAGTCCCTGTGAGGAGGAACAGCACCAAAGCCATCAACTCACAGCCTTTCCACAGAAGGGGCCTCCGTCCATACCTCTCAATGGTAAATATCTGAAAAGGGGAAATAAGAGAATGTACCATTGTCAGGGAAACATGGGTGGAAACTTGTTGCTTTTCTGACAGTCTGAATTCAAAGAGTAGCTGTCAAGCAGAACCTTCATATACCAGGAGGAAATACAAAACAATAGAAGTGACAGTTCAGTCATTTTTTCTGCTGTTGGAGAATTGTGGACGCAGCACCTTGGGTCTCTCAAAGTGTCAAATTGATACTTGTGGGAGTCTGATGACTCCAGTTGGCTTGGCCGCCCAGCCCAGATTGGGGTTCAGCTCAGGGGCACGCACCCCTCCAAGGAATCCTCAGGGGCTCCAGGCTGGCCAGAGGCACTGCTGAACCTTGCAGGCAGCCTGGAATGGCCTTGGCAAGAGTTTGGGCCTGCCTATATCACGTTCCAGCGGAGATGCAAGCTGTGCCTCTGGGGAATCACAGAAGTGGGTTTGGGAAGGACAGTGACTGACACAGAACAAGATTAACAAGGGCAAAATAACACTGGGAGAGGAAGGAAGTATTGTAGAATAAAACATACTGTGTAGAAAGGGTCTTACACAGAGGAAAGAAGAGAAGAGCTCAGAGAAGCCGATGCCCAGGGAGACGTAGGGGATCAGTCTCTCTTCAAAGCCTGCATTTTGAAGCACTTCAAAAGCATAGAAATAGACCTAAATGGAAAAAAGAAGATGCTAGTAGTGGTAAAGAAGCAGTGAAGACCTGCCCATACCTGAGAGCAGATGTTCAGTGCTGCAGTCCCTTGCAAAAGTCTGCTTTTCAATCCCCCCAACACATGAGAGCCTGAAAGGGCTTGGAACTGGCCCTAGCATGGCACTCTCCCTCCTGGAAGTAGTAGCTCAAACTAGAACACTGCAGTGGTGGTGGGGAAACCTGGGGGGGGGGTGGCAGTTGAAGGGGTGGAGCAGGGAGGGGCAAATGTGCCCAAGCTTGCCAGGCTTTTTCCAGACAGCAAGCCCAGTTGTTTCCTGAGCCTGGTACTTCCTACGGGGCACAGATCCTTGCTGCCCCCTGGGCTGGCTGGTGGACAAGAGTCCCTTCACCTCCCCAAATCAACATGCCAGGCTCTTGCAATATGAGAGTTGGCAGAAAACCATGTTGGCTTAAAGAAATGACATTATTCCATCTTGCAATCCTTGCAGGAAGAGAATGAAACTTTGGGAAAAACAACTTTGCTGAGGTTCAGAAAAACTAGCACTGAGGCAGAAACTCCTGGCATGCAGCCCCATGAGATGGAAGGGAGAAGGCCACATGCAGTGCTGAGGCAAAACCATTGATTCTGGAGTGGAAAACAAACTAGGGACTGTCTAGTTTGGCTCTTGCTCAAAGTGGGGCCTGAAGACTCTCCAGTCCCTTTCTGTACCTCCAGATGCTGTGGTGCTCCACCAATCTTGATCAAGGTGCATTGGCTGGTGGGAGCAGGAGTTCTACAGTTTGGGGAATGCCCCTCAGTAGTTTTTGTAGAGACTGTGTTACTTTACTAATTCATTATTTGCATTTTCTGATATTTCATCTCCTCAGTTTGCTTTTCCATAGTATGACCCCAGTTCTGCTACTTCCAGATGTGGTCATCCTTTTTTTATCCTAGCTAATGCCCTATGCCCTCTCTTTCAAGCGGCTTTGCTGAGAAGCCTGAGCAGTTCTTAGTGTGCATGTCAGTTGGCTCTCAATAGGTTCTACTGAGATTGTGTGAGGAGACACTTAACTGCATTGATGCCGCAGAGCTGCATGGTGACAATGACAACAACAAGGATACTCAGCTGCTGGCGGAGTGATGCATCTTGGAGCAGCTCTCCTGCCTGAAGCACTTTGCTTCTTTGCCCTCCTGGGGCCATTTCTTTCCTCAGATCACCAAGCTCTTCCTGGTGATCCCCTTGGCCCCACAGTTGGTGCATTGCTGGGGAAACAGAGAAGATGCCAAATCACAAAGACTAACCAAGTAGTTTCTGGGCAGCAGCACCCTTTTTCCCATGGCCAGAAAGGCCTCACAGGACATGAGAGCCAAGAGAAACAGTTCTCATCCTTGCACACAGCTGCCCAAGCCTCTAAGTAGTCCCTGAAAAGGAGCCCACCAGAGGGGGAGTGGCCTGCCCTCATAATGCTGACCTCTGGGTTGGTCCTCTAGCCCAGTGTTTCTCCACCTCAGCAACTTTAAGATGTGGGGCTGGGGAATCCTGGGAGTGGAAGTCCACACATCTTTAAGTTGATGAGTTTGAGAAACATTGCTCTAGTTCACAGCTTCTCAATCAAACACAGGTCTTAGTGAGAAATGAGCTAGATGGACCAAAAAATAGAAATGTGTGAACTGCCTGACTCTCTGGCAGTGGAGCTTCCCAGATGTATGGCACTGGGAGACTTCACCTGTCTTCCCTGGGTGTGGAAGCTGAAGTGGCTTGAGAGTTCAGTCCATGGCAGCCATGGACTTGACTCAGTGGAGGACACACATTAGATCTGTTTTTTGTCTTGTGCCAGTGGCAATGTGATCTGGGGATATTAATATCTATCCCGTGTCATGATTAGATCACTCTTTGATTGCTTTGTAGTTCTCCACAGCTGCTCTCTGGTATAGGAGCTAAGAACCATTCGTTTGGTCTACATCAGGTGCCTAATGGACCTTATTGGGTTTCAAAGGGGGGTTGGGGTTGTTTTCGATGTTCTAGTGCACTCTGAATGAGGCCTTAGTCACCACTTGGAATGAGAGGGCAACAGCACCTTTGTACCAGATTCTTCCTGTTCACAGATCTTGTAGTGCATCTAGTTTTCAGAAGAGCTCCAGGAGATGAAACATCTGAAGAGGCACCACAAGGAGTGACTCGGATAAAACACATGTAAGAACCTCTATTAAGGATTATCTTGTGCCAATGCATCACTACAATTTTTCCATTCTTATGACATCCACAGATTCCTATCCAGCAGCCCTGTTCAAGATGACCCAAGGTGAGGGAAGGGCCAATATGAGGACTGTTCAAGGCATCTGTTCTATGACTCACCTGTACTTTTAATTAACACCTGAAAGAGTTGCATGGACATGCTAGTTTATTCCTAGTTGCCTTTCCTGAGCAGCACACCATCTGCTTGCTAAAGGAGCCAGAAATAACAAGCTCTCCACTCTGACCTTAATTACTATAGTCAATGCTCTCTGCCTTAGCTCAGCACATGCCTCCCTGCTCAGGGTTTAACAAAGCAGACAGCTCATGCTAATTTGTAACTTTTCTTTAACCTCATACTAGAGAGAGGGACTGACCCAAGATCACCCAGCTGGCTTTGTGCGTAAGGCGGGACTAGAATTCATGATCTCCTGGTTTCTAGCCTGGTGCCTTAACCACTACACCAAACTGGCTTTCTATCCCTGATTTACTGTTTCTAAATTTCTGTGAGCATTCCAGTGGGTGAAGGCCTATAAGACCCACTCAATAAAGGCAGACGTTTGTGAGCCACAAACCACAAACCACAGCTGGCCTTTCTTGCTGCCTCTTGTGCTCTTCACAGCAATCTAGGTCCCACCAGCCTTGAATGAGGTAGTAGTGCACACCTTCCTCAAGAAGCCATCACTGGGCCCAGTCACGCTGGATAATTTCCAGCCTGTCTCCAACTGTCCCTTTTGGGGGAAAGGTTGTTGAGAAGTTGGTTAGGCTGCAGCTTCAAGGAGCCTTGGAGAAGCTGATTATCTAAACTCATTTTAGTGTGGTTTCAGGCCTGTGTATAGCATTGAGATGGCATTTATTCTATTTCTAGATGATCTCTGGTGGGACTGGGAAGGAGGTAGCATATCTAACTTGACCTTTCTTAATCTCTCAATGGCTTTCAATATATCCTTCAAGATTAGCTATAAGGATTGGGAGGGTACAGGAATGGTGTTGCTATAGTTCTCCTTTCTCTTTCATGGGTTCCAGTCTATGTTGGGGGGGAGGGGGAGATTGAACCTGAGACCCCTGCTCTCTGGCCTTCCACATGGTTCAACTCTTTCCCCACTCCTGTTTAACATTTACATGAACCACAGGGTGGAATCATCTATGGACAAAGGTTTAGGTATCATCAGTATGTGACATCTCTATCTGGAATCAACCATGTGATGTTGTCAAGGTTCTTTCATAGGGTCTGAAGGCTGTGGGGATCTGGATGGGAGGGAACTGGCTTAGGCTTAACCCTAGCAAGACTCAGTGGCTGTGGGTTTCAGAACCACCCAGATCTAGGGAACTTCTATTGTTTGTTCTGGATGGGATGGCATTTCTCCAAACAGAACTGGTACTGTAAGAAGCATGAGGTTTCTGACAGGTACACAACTAGTGGTACTCCTAGAGCTGGCTCCTACTCAGAGCAGATGTCAGCCATGGCTAGGAGAGCTTTACACAAATCCATCTTGTGTGTCAATTGTGCCCAATCCCAGATCAGGAGGCCCTACCCCTGGTCACTTATGCCTTGGTCATTGAATAAATAAAAACAAAATCTTCATAGAACCAACTTTTCTCAGATGTCACTACAAGGAAGCAGACATCACATATCCTTGGCTTATTCCCTGCTTGCTCACTAAACATTTCATTTATTCTCACAAATGTTTTGCTTCCATCAAATACCACTCTTATCACATTCAGGAACCAGTCTTTAACTCCATATTCTTGGAAGAATTCTCCAAATTCTTCCTATTTACTTTCTCATACTATGTTTATTTATTTATTTATATATTAAACTTGTCACCACCCATCTCACTGAAATGACTCTGGACGGTTTACAACAGAGATAAAATCAATTAAAATACAAACAAAAAAACCAATCATAATAATAAATAAATTCAAAGAATGATGGAGAATTGGCGAATAACTCAGGGAGCATCATTAGGGTGCTAACCACCCCCAGGGATGATTAGAGCTCCTATTGCCTTATGCAAGCTGGCAGAGCCAGGTCTTTAATCCTTTCCAGAAAGCTGGGAGGATAGGGGCCCACCACATGTCGGGGGGGGGGGGGAGAATATTCCAAAGGGCTCTCCTCCTGGGCCCTGCCAGCCAACATTCTCTCGCTGATGGGACCTGCAACATGCCCTCTCTGCCTGACTGGGTGGAATGGGTTGACGTAATGAGGGTGAGATGGTCCCTCAGGTAACCTGGACCATGCCATGTAGGACTTTAAAGGTGATAACGAACACCTTGAATTGGACCTGGAAGCAAACTAGCACCCAGTGCAGCTCCTGCAGTAAAGGTGTTATATGTGCCATCCTTGGGGCACCCAAAATTGCCCACGTGGCTGTGTTTTACACCAGCTGTAGCTTCCAGATACTCTTCCAGAGTAGCCCCATGTAGAGCGCACTGCAATAGTCTGGCTGAGAGATGACCAGGGCATGAGTGGCTGACCTGAGAGCCTCCTGATCCAAGAAGGGGCATAACTGGCGCACCACCTGAAGGTGGGCAAAGGCCCTCCTGGCCACAACTGCCACCTGCTCCTCAAGCAGGAGCTGTGAGTCCAGGAGGACCCCCAGATTATGCACCAGGTCTGTTTGGGGCAGTGCAACCCCATCCAGAACCAAAGATGGTAAATCCTTGGATACAGAGGGGCCTCCATTCCACAGCCACTCCACCTTACCAGGGTTCAGCTGAAGCCTGTTGCACCCCATCCAGACCCCACAGCCTCCAGACACCTCGAAAGGTGTCTCAAATCACTTGGGCATGATCTCACCCAGTGGTTTCATGTAGATGTTAAAAAGGAACAGAGAGAGTACTGAACCCTGCAGCACCTCACAAAGGGGCCATGGGCTGGACCTCTCTCTCCCTATCAACACCGATTGGGACCGTTCTTGAAGGAAAGAGGTGAATCAGTGCAAAACTGTGCTGCCATCCCGAACTCCCCAAGCTGACCCAAAAGGATACCATAGTTGATGGTATCGAAAGCCACTGAGAGGTCAAGAAGAGCAAGGATGGATGTACTACCTGCATCCTGCTCCCACCAGAGATCATCCAAGATTGCAACCAATGCTGTTTCCATCCCCTATCCGGGCCTGAAACCCCACTGAAAAGGGTCCAGATAATCCGTTTCCTCCAGGATCTTCTGGAGCTGCATCGCCACCACCTTCTCAACCACCTTCCCTAAAAAGGGGAGGTGTGAGACTGGATGAAAATTGTCCAATATGGTGGGATCCAGTGATGGCTTCTTGAGGACAGGATGCACCAGCGCCTCTTTAAAGGCAGCTGGGAACACTCCCTCCCTTAAGGATGAATTCACCATCGCCTGGACCCATCCACATGTCACCTCCTGAGTAGCCTTAACCAGCCAGGAGGGACATGGATCTACTTGGCAAGTGGTGGCATTGACCATTTGGAGGGTCCACTTCCTCGGGTTCAACAGGATCAAACTGTTCCCAGATAACAGGGTAAGTCCGTACCCTGGGCATCTCTATATACCATGCCCCACGCTTGGTATCCAACTGGGACTGGATGTGAGCGTTTTTATCCTCCAGATGCCCAGAAAACTCCTCTGTGCAGCTCTGCAAATGGGCCACTGGACCCCCCTTTCCAAAAGGAATCAGGTGATCTTAAACAGGGCTTGAAGATGATGATGAAGAGATTGGCAGGGGAGCTGAAGTCCCTGCCATCTCCAGCTCCTCCTTAGTCCTGGGCAGTCTAAACTTTGGACTACACATTTGCCAAGATCAGGTCCACCTTTGCCAGTCCAAGGTGAGACCAATTTTTTCAAGGACAACTTACCTTTCAAGCAGCCTTCCTCATTTCCCTCCTGGATTAAGAGATAAGAAGGAGACTCAGGGAAGAATGGCAAGAGGAGCAGCTGGAGGAACGCCACCATGCCAGGGAAGGCCAGCAGCAGAGGCCAGGATGAATCCGTTCCCAGCAGTTCCCTGGAAAGCAGGAGGGTAGAGGTTGGGGATGGGCAAGCAGCTTTCCAGACATGGCCCCCTCCCTCTTTCCTTGTCCTCCTCGTGTACCTGAGTCCTAAGATTTGGCCCAAGCATTTCCCCAGAGACCAAAAGAATCCCGAGGTAGCATTTGCAAATCCTCTCCATTTCTTGGGAGAAATTTCTCCAGCATACTGAGAATGGATGGCCAGGCAGAAGCCTGGAAGGAAGGGAAGGAGAAAGGAAGGAGAGACAAGAAACAATAGAAAATTGAAAGAGCAACACACAGCCACTGGAGCAGAGTTGTTCGCTGGCTCAGGCAGGCAGCATGAGCTGCATTGAATCATCGGGATGCTGACCCCTCACCCTCTGCCCTGAGGCCTTTCAACTAAGAGTCCAGTGGGTCCCCATGCTCATGTCACAAGCCAGCCTGCTTTTGAAGGGCAGGAGAGCCCTGGTGGATCATGGCCCTCTTCTTCCAAAGGCCAACCAGTTGTCCCCAGTGAGGACTTGGGTGCAGCCATGGTCGCTTTCTGTCTTGGGGTTCCCTGGCAGCCTGGCATCTGGCCTTTGGTCCTGCTGGCTTTCCCCAGAGAATATTTAAAAGCCACATCAAAGCCCACCTTCTTACCAGCACTTATCCCGTAAGCGAATCGTCCAACCAGAACCATTTCAAAGGACTTGGCTCTCTTACTGCAGCCCATGACTATGGCAGTCAGGATGACCAGGAGGTCTGTGCTCAACTGGCTTTTCTTTCTGCATCCATGGGCCAAGAGGGAATCGGGATGGGAAAGAAAATAGCCATATTAGCTGCTTGACTTCCTTGGGCACCTCTGCATGTGCTGCCTTGCCTAGAAGCCTGTTTCCCTGGTGTGGAGACTGGCTGCAATCCACTGCTCCCTTGGAGCCCTGGGGCCTCCAGACACCACCCTCCATGCCCGCAGCTGCATCTGGGAAGTGCTACTGGCAGCATGTCAGGAAAGATGCATGTCCTGCCCATCTAAAAGCTATAGGTAGTAAAATCACAAGTGTGGCAGAACAACATTTCAGTGCATAGAGCGAATGAGTGTGACTTTCTAAAACAGAGGCAGCCATCCTGGTCCCTCCCAGAAGCCAGCAGGGCCAATGGTCCTAGAGAAACAAATACTTCAGCTTAAGCGAATCCAGAACGGAAACATCCCATTTTTGTTTTGTTTTGTTTTGGATTTTGCTTTTGCCTTTTGAATAAACCTATTCATTTCCTATATTTATTAGGCCAAAAGAAAGTTTATAAAATGACTGCAAGCTTCTGAGTTTGCAGCTGTTTTGCGACCTTCCTGGTGGATTTTGGCTCTCCTTTTTTCTCTTGACCATCAGCACCCTGATTTCTTTTGCAACTGGGAGATGCGTTTGTTTCTCAGGCACACTCAAGGGCTGCAAGATTTCTTGAGTTCACGAGGCCACATACTTCCCATATCTCACGGTCAGGTATCCACTGCAGAGACATCCCAGCAGACCTCCTATGCCATAGATTGACACAACAAATGACCACAGGAAGAGGAGCGTCTTCTCCTTGACAGGGACTCCAAAGCGCTCCAACCAGGTTTCGTTCACAAAGCTCTTAATGTACTGGGAACAGAGGGCACAGGAGACTTCAGCCAAAAGCATCACTATTATTCTCCAGACTAAATTACTGTTTAACTCTTCGACAACGGTATGTGCAATGCCTCCCAAAAGCTGTGGCTGGCTGCATTTCCCACTGAGCCCGCAAGTGGGTCATGAGAGGCGACAGAGTGATGAAGCCGTGTGGCTTTGTCTGAGCAAGCCTTTGTTTTACCACTTGAAAATAAAGTGAACCTAATTCCAACAATGGCAGGAGGGGCTATGTAGAAATGGCACATGTAGTACTTTTAAACAACACACATCCATGT
This sequence comes from Python bivittatus, assembly GCF_059951505.1. NCBI lineage: Eukaryota > Metazoa > Chordata > Lepidosauria > Squamata > Pythonidae > Python > Python bivittatus. Next base: position 188,990 of record NW_028277070.1, on the reverse strand, counting down.
TAACAGATACTATTCTTTATTTTAAAAAATAATGAAAGAAACCACCATCTGCCATAATAAACGATCCCTTTGAAAAAGAATTTGTAGCATTTCAGTCTGAGCCCAAAAACCCAATAAAATGTCAGCTTAATTTGCCTTCCAAACTTGAGGCTGGAGAGTTGGCCTGACTACTGAGCTATTATGAAGCCCTGGACCAGCCTGCCTCCTGGAGCTGTGGGTGGTTTTCAGATGAAGGTCGGACAGCCATTTGTCTGGGAAGGGGGTTGGACTAGAAGATCTCCAGGGTCCCTTCCCACCTATGATTCTATGACTTTGTTCCAGGATCAGCTGTCCCTTACAGCAGGGTGGTTTCCCTGTGAGGTGCTTATGAATCTTTCCTCATAATTTGCTTCAGTTCCAACTGCTGCTAGTCCTGAGGCTCCAGGTTGGTGCTTTGGGTTAAGGTCTTGGCCAAGTCTCTCTAGCTACATCTAGCATCTCTCTGTGCCAAGCCTCCCTGGCACTGGGCATCTTCTGATAAGAGAGGGACTCCAGGGTCCCTGTTCCTCTGCCAAAGAAGGTGCTGGGGGTGTTTCCAGAGGAACCTATGAATGCTTCCAAGCAAGTTTTTTCTTTGCAGCTGTGTTGTTTCAGATTGTGGGTCAGGTGTGGTCACCTTTTATTTACTCTCTTCCTATGTTTTCTCCTGCTTCTCTTTTACTTACCACCAACAAAATACCATAGAACAGAAAGGAAAGGTGGAATGGGTGCACCATTATGACTGGCAACAGGTAAAGGCCTCATTCTTACATCCAGCTTTCTGTGGCACAAAGATACCATCTAACTACTACCATGAGGGACACATTCTCATGATATGGCCTCTGTCTCATCCAGGTAGAGAGAAGTCACCTTTGGTTCTTCTACTAAAACAGTCTTCTCCTGACACAAGTCTTGCCGTATGATGAACAAACTACAAGGCATCAGTGACAAGGCTGGTGATGGTGTGGGTGATGAAGTCTAGCTGCTTAAGTCTGTCTAGTTGCTGGACAATGCTTTCTAAGGCTATTTTGACTTGCTTGGGAGAGAGATGGGACACTTAGCTTGTGAAGCCTATATTGCTGTTGTTGTTGCCTTTAACCAGGAATATCTCAACTCTCAGGTTGTTGGTTAGGAAGTGCACTGAGTGAAGTGGGAGCATGTCTGTGAGCTCCACCCTCATGGACAGGTGGGCCTTTCAGTCTCCTTCCTTTTGATGGGCACTGATCCCTGTGTCCATTATGGCTTGGGTTGCAAGAGAGACAGGGCATTTGGCTTGCACAGAGCAGGCTTATTAGCCCAGAATGTATACATTTATTTAGCAAGAGGACTATTGCTATTTGATTACCCTTTATTCATACAGCAAATAAATGAATAAAATTCTGGCTGACCAGCTGAAGGGAGTGGGATGAAGCACGATCCATTTCCATGCAAGTTCTGACACATATCACTTGCAAAAGAAAAGTTGCAAAGAAAAAATTCTGGCTGACTAGTCAGTGGAACTTATCGGAGGAGCTGAATGAAGTGGGAGGGAGCTATTGATCTGCATTGTATTGGCAGAGGAGATTTTGTTCATTTGTTTCAGCAAAACAGTCTCATGGCAAAAAACAAAAATTAAAAAACATCTGACTGACTTAGATATGGGATGAAGCTAAGAGGGGGTTCCCAGAGTTTCCTAACCCAGGCCCACCGCACATTCTGGGGAGCAGGGAAGCTCAAATGGGTGGGGGCAGTATAGCCTGTGTCTGCATGTCTTCCTGCCAAATCAAGGCCTAGAAGAATGTACGTTACCCAGCCATGAAGAAGAGCCCCAAGAAACTCTGCTTGAAGCACCTGGGGCATCTTTGCATCTGGCTGAGGACCAGTTCCATCCAAGAGTTAAGGAAATGGAAGAGGCAGGCTGTGGAAGCAAACTCAAAAGAAAGGATCCTGCCCCATTATATAATGACCATTTACTTGTCTGTGCACTCTTCTGACTGGGGGTGGCACAGCACTTTAGCTATGACTTATCAGGATAAGCTGCTAATTCAAAGTTATCCTGGCCTTAGAATTCAGTTTGTCCTAACAGCCAAATATGTTGATCAATATGGACAGGAACAGAGACGGGCCTGCAATCCACTTTCACCTGCTTTCGGTCTTCATCTGAATCAGTTTCAGAATTATACCATTCAACACACAGAAAGGGAGCTGTCTTCGTTCACTGCAGGGGGGTTGGGGGCATGCATATGGCAGTCTTCTGGGTCCAGAAAAGACAGGAGGCAGCCTCGGAGTAGCCTTGGAGTAGCCCTAACCCTAACCCTGATGGGTGCTACCTGGCAGAGGAGTCTCTGTCTCCCAACCTACCAACCTAAGGTGCTTCTTACCACAGAGGGGTAGTTGATCACAGAAATCTGGTAGCCAACGAGAAGGTTCCCACCGATCCCTAGGACAAGGATCATTTGAAAGAATTTCTGGTAATGACTCTGTAGGCAAAGCACAAATGAGAACCAAAACAAAAGTTGCCTCCAGTCAGGCTCTTTCAGAAGGTCCTTTGACTTTGGGAAACATGGAGTAGAGGGATGGGGAGAGAACATGGGTGCTCTGTGCTAGAAAATCCCAAGTCCTGCAATTAGAATGAATCATGCTCGAAGGTAAAGTTGCTTAAAATTGTTTTCCATGGCAGGAAGCATGTTGGGTTTTGATGGTTATGATTATGGCTTATAATTAGAATTATGAAGGCCTTGGTGTTGTCTGAGCTTGGTTGTTTTCTTGCAGAGGTCTCCTCTCAAACCTAACCCTAACCCTAACCAAGGAGAAAATAACATCCCCACCAACAGTGACAAGGCAAGCTACTGTATATAAGCAGGGAGCAAACCCCACTCCCTTCAAGCACTGAAGATGTTATCTAGTTGGGTAAGAAAACTTCTGCAAGAAAACAACCAAGCTCGGAGACCACCAAGGACTCCACAGTTCACCCCTGAGCTACATATGTTCTCTTCTATTGGTAATTACAATTATTTTTGAGGTAAATGATTGAGCAGCAGGAAGGGCCTGTAAGAGAAAAGCTGAGTGACAACTGTGCCAAACTATAGTTGGGACCACAGGATAAGAAAACCAAATAAGATGGGAAGATGGCCAGCCAGGCTTTCTTAGAGCAACCAAAAGTCAAATGGATGAGGCTGCCCATGAGGCAGTCCACAGCATGCTGGGCAGAGTTTTACAGGAACTTGCCATCTTGGCCCTGGGGCTAGCAGATGACACCGTGGGGCTACGCAGAGGGGGCAGAGGGAGCTCTCTGCAGCCAAGCAGGTAAGACCTGGGGCAACAAGCGCACGCCCCCCGTGAGTTCTTGTGCTCCAAGGGGAGGCATTTGTCACATTTATTGCGCACCTACTCACCAGGTTGGAGTAGATCCCCTGCATCATCCTGTGACTTCTCTTCACCAAGGAGCTTCGAGTGGTGAGGAAGGCCAGTTAGCTTTTGTTCTGCTGAGGCACAGAAACCAGGGCACCGGAGTGAACATTAACCCTGCTTGCTTCTGTCCTTCCTGTCCATTGGGCAAGACAGATTGTTGGATAACTCATCCATTAATATGTGCAGAGTAAAAGAGTGGAACGCTTGATGATGAAAAGCTGAAACTCATTTAGACATGAAACCCAAACATACCAGCCAACTCTCATGCTTGTAGGGCTAGTACTCCTGCTGTGCTTTTTGGTTCTAGTCTGTTGGAGGTCCAAATCCAGTGGCACTGATTCTTTAGCGCCTCATGCCCTACTAACCACTAGGGGGCAGATGAAGAGAGGATTTCCACTGTGCCCCCTCTGTGTCTTTCAAGGTCACATTCTTCTGCCTTCCTTCCCAAGCACATGCATGGACATGTACTCTTGGACTCTCCTCCTGGGAGGATGGGGCTGGTTGGTGCTCAGTTTTACCAATTCCCATAAACCTCCTTTCTGTTCCAGCTATAAAACTTGCTCACTAATCCTTGCTCAGGCTGGATCCCCACCCTCAGGGAGGCTCACAGCCTCCAACTTATTCTCCTGCCTGAACATAGTATATTAATTCCAGTTCACGAGAACACAGAGAATGCCAGTCCTGTCCTGAATAATAGTCACAGAAATGTTGAGTTGAAACTTATCACAAGGATCACCTAGTCCAACCCTCTGCAATGTGCAGGAAAACCATTTAAGCCATCCATGAGAGGTGGCTGTCCAGCTTCTTCTTAAATATTTCCAGAGATGGAAAACTCATAACCTCCCAAGGAAGACTGTTTCACTGTTGTATACCTATCTGTTGTATATTATCAGGATTTTTTCTCTTATATTTAAATTAAATTTAAGTAACTGCAACTGGCCAGGGAAAATACTTTTTTGGCCATCTTCCCTGTAGTTTCTCTTTATCTACCTGAACACGGCTATTGTGTCTCCCCTTGGCCTTGTTTCTCCAGACTGAACAGACCAAGTGCCTTCAACTTGTCCTTGCTCTGTATATAAAAACACCCAGTGCTCCCTGCATGTCTGAAAGTTCCCTACCATTCTTTGTCTAGAGATGCAGCCTAATACCAAATGGTTCCCACCTCAGCCACAATTTCCTTTCCTTTCTTTTTTTCCAACAGTAACTTGGATGAAGAGTTCTTGACACTTGAAAGCTTGGAGTAATTTTGTCAGTTTAGTTGACCTAATAAAAGTATCACCCCTCCATATTTTGGATGGTTCTCTCAGGATGTTAGCCCTTCAGGACAGGTCAGATTAGGAAACAGATTCCATAAGGACTACTAGAACTCTATGTTAAAAGTATAATACAGAGTCTTGAAAGTCTGACAGAGATTCTTTATCCCCCCCCTCCCCCCAATATCAAAGAACATCAAGGCAGGGCAATCTTGAGGTCCCCCCCCCTTCCCTTCCAGGGCTAACCTGGGGTTAGTTGAATTCCTTCTTCAAGGCCATCTCCATACTCCTCTACACCTGGTTGGCATGACTTGCTGCTTTTAAAGCAAGTTTCTAGACACTTGGTTGCATCAGCTATACTGTACATGGAAGAAAACTAGAATTGGCCCACCAGCATAACCAGCCGAAAGACAGATATTGTGCAGTTAATCCTGCTTCATGCATTTTTTATGTTAGCAAGAAGACGAACAAGAGAAAAGCTGTGGGGGAACATAAAATTCTGTGCAAGCCATTTCACGTTAAAAGCTTAATCTGCTGTCTTCTTTGTTGGTAGCAAAGAAAAGGGCCCAATTCATGATGTCCAGGGCTTCTTCAGCTCTGCAGAACCTATGTCAGTAATGCGCAAAAATAATAAATACATGTTGAGGAAGAGATTGGAGATCTGTTTGTGGGGAAGCCTCAAGCACCAGTTCACCACCTTTCCTACCTTTCTTTGGGATTAGTTTGCAAGGCTGCTAACTGCATTGAAGTGGCTTCTCTGTAAGATGTAGGTAAGATAATTCATATGAAAGTGTTCTCTAGTGGATTTTGCTATAAAATGTATGCATTTGCTGCTTACCATCATATGTTGTCTATTTTATATTTATTTCTTAGAGTTTATTCCCTTTGGGCTCTTTTATTTTCATATGTTGCCTTAAGTATACTTCAACAGAAACAAGAATCCTGGTAACAATCAGGAGTAAATTAAATTTTCTTCTGTGGCAAAAGATCAATTTCAAGTCAAAACTCATCATTTTGTCCAAGTCCTGGTGGGTTGTAGTGGTGAAAGTGCTGGTTGGACGTCCAGTGAGGCATGGCAAACTGAAGATGTCCCTGAAAAATGGGAACATTGTGGCTGAAACTCACGGCTGGCAGTAGGGTCCAGGCCAGCAAAATCTCTCTGGAGAAAGGAGAGATCTTGAGATTGCCCACATGCACTCCAGACATCTATTCCTCATGAGTAAACCACAGGAACTGATGTTTTTGCGGTTGGCTGGTGAGTGGAGCAGCTGGGAGTTGAGAGAAAATTCCATCTAAACTCATAGTTATAATGTAGCCTTTTTGGACTCAGTTTTGCTGATTCTCATTTTTTAATCACCTTGGAATTGATTTTTTTTTTATTGCTTTTTAAATATTGAGAACCTCCAGAATGGCAAATTTTATGGCTTTCACTGGGTGCGTTTCCTTCAATCCTTTACAAAATAAGTTTTCAGTACAAGTTTAAGGATTTATAAAAATTTGCTTTTTGTTTTTGTTTTGGAATTAACAGCAAAAGTGTGATTGGAGTGTTGTTTTTAGAAAGTTATAAATGGACTAAGGATCCAGATGGATTTAATAAAAATAGATTTAAATTAAATATAAGAATCCTTCCCATAGGGAACTAGATGTTTTTGCATTTGGAATAAAAATAACAAGATCAGATGGGACTTTGAAGGTTGGACACTAGACGGCACCAGATGCAAGTAAAACAATGGATGTATTGAGAGATATGTATTAACAAATAACTCAGAAGTTACTTTCAAAGATTTCTGCCATTATTGATGAAATAGATGATGCTATGGAAGAGGAACAAGTTTTACTGGATAAAAAGGAAATTGATTCAAATCTAGACTTTAAAATGACAGATTACAAGAAGGATATGGAACAAGATGAAACATTGAATTTACAGATGAAATCAGCTGATTTTAATAACTAAAAAGGACATATACATAAGACATGTTTTTCTATATTTTCTATTTTTACATTTTATAGCTTGTATTAGTTTTATCTGTATAATGTAATCTCTAATAAAATTATTTTTTTTAAAAAAATAAGAACCACAGTACTCAGTTCCCAATGAAAGCAACTCTCACTGAAACCAATATAGGTTCAAAGGAAAGTTCATTTATTGGAAAGTAGTGAACAGCTCTAGAAACATAGCTGGAACTGAGTCCCACGCATACCAAAACTTAGTTTTACGTCACCCCCATTTCACCCCTCCCTTCTGTCTATGAATCTCTCTTGTGCATGTTGAAGATGTTCTCAGGTTCCCACATTGGTATGACCTTGGGCATTCCTAAGAGCCAGATAATGGCCCATTTGTGCCTAATGATTAACATTCCAACCTTCCCTCCCTCCCTTCCTCTCTACTGTAATGGCAGAAACAAAGCAAGTGAACTAGCAGTGCAAGTGATTGATTGTGAGGATTCTGACATGCCACCCCTCTGGAAAAAAGAAAAAAAAGATCAGTTGTGGTCTTCATGGAAGGAGACCTCTAGAGGGACTAGAGAGAGAGAAGTAAAACATATGCACATTTTTGCAACATGAATGAATTCATTATTTTGGCTTGTCAGGGTATTTCTTGTAGAAGTCCTTAATCAACTATGGTGCTTGCACATGTTTCTTTGCTACCCACTCACATTGCAACTTGGGAAAATGCTTCCATTGAATAAGGAATTGTACTTCTCCTCTGTGTTTTCTGGCATCTAAAATCTCTTTTACTTCAAAGTGCTGTTTGCCTTCAATCATTATAGGGTCAGGTGGTGGTTGTGCCATGTGCCACTCTGGTGATTCTTTGTAAGGTTTTAAGAGGCTACAATGGAATACTGGGTGAACTCGCTTAAGATTCTTAGGCAACTGTAGTTGAACTCTAATAGGGTTAATGACTCTATTGTAAAAGGCCCCACGCACTTGCGTCCCAATTTCTTTGATGGTTGTAGTTGTCAGGATCTGCACAAGCTACCAATTAAAGGCTATTAGAAAGTATGCTTAAAATGTAGAATTGTGATGAATAACTAATAGGTTAGAATGTTAGTTAAGACAAGAACTGTGATTGGTATACCTGCTTGCTGGTTCCTGCCATAAAAGTCGGAGGGAGGGAGAATAATAAAACAAGTGCCAGGTGCAACCGTTATCTTGACTAGAGGCTCCAGCAAGGTCGAACGGCTGTGAAACCTGGGAAGAGGTGCAAAGAATTCAAGCGGGAAAAGTAGAATAGAGGGGGGTTAAAAAGAGAGCTCTGGCTGGGGAAGGTCAGTCTCAGCAATTTTTCTATGGATGCTGTATGCTGCTTCTCAATAAAGAAATCTTTGCTGGAAACAAATAGAATCCAGAGGATTTACTGGTCTTGGCAATTGAGCGTGCAGACTCTGACAGCAGTGTTCTGAGGTACTTAGTTAATAAATACACTTTGTCTCCCACTTTCCATTCCTTTTCAGGGGACTGCCTGTGATCTGCATGTTTTGTAATCCTCCCTGGCATCTTGCAATGATGCTTTAATTATTGGCCAAGTATCTGTCATTTGTTTGATCCATTTGTCTACTGAGGCCATTTGAGTGGATTCCTGGGGAAGTTCTGGGATAGCCACAAAATCCTGCCCAATAGCCACTTTGAATTGGGTAAACCCAGTGCTCTGATGCACAGTGTTGTTATAAGCCACTTCAGCAAATGGCAGGAGTTCTTCCCAATTGTCCTGCTGATAATTTACAAGACATCTTAAATACTGCTCTAATACAGAGTTCAAACGTTCAGAAGCACTGTCTGTCTGGAGGTGGTTACTCAAACTCAGGGCTTGACCTGACCCAATTAGCTTCATGAATGCCTTCCAGAACCTTGAAGTGAATTGGACTCCACGATCGCTAATGATCCGGTCAGGGGACCCATGCAGTCTATAGATATGCTGTATAAACATCTTAGCCAACTTCCCTGGAGGTGGAATAGTTGCACATGCCACAAAATGGGCTTGTTTTGAAAACAGGTCAGTTACTACCCAAAACGCTGTTTTTTTCTCATTTCAAGTAGCTCAACAATAAAATCCATAGCAATTTGTTTCCAAGGTTTCTCAGGGCTCACTACTGGTTGTAAAAGGCCTATTGGTTTCTCTCCTTGTCTTTTTGCCAGAGTGCATGTTGGGCAACTGGCTATGTATTCTGCTATGTCTTTCCTCATAGATGGCCACCAGAATTGCCTTCATAGGAGGTGTAAAGTCTTCACAAACCCAAAATGGCCTGCTGTTTTATTGTCATGACCTCGTTCTAGGACCATTTTCCTGGACTCAGTTGGGACATACAGCTTTCAACCTACCCACCACACTCTATCTTTATTTGTCAAAGACTCTTTATTATTCTGAAAGCACTCATCCATTTGTAACTTGCAGTTTAACTCATTCAGCAAATCTCCCTCTGGTTTGCACTCTCATTGTTTACCTTGAGCTCTAGTACCAGCTACCATTCCCATATGGGGACATGGAACAACTGCAGCGACTACCTCTTCTCTCTGGCTGTTGTGCTGCAGTAACCTGGAAAGTGTGTCAGCCAGGAAGTTCTGGTATACATTTCAAAGTAAAATTGAACCGACTGAAAAACTGAGCCCATCTGACTTGCTTTGGTGATAATTTCCTTGGAGACTTTAAAGCCTCTAAGATTTTATGATCAGTCCAGCTTCAAAAGGATGAGATGATCCTTCTAACAAATGTCTACAAGTCATTAATGCCCACTGCACTGCAAAAGCTTCCTTTTCTCACACTAACCATCATCTCTCAGTCTCAGTAAACTTTCGAGAAATGTAGGCACAAGGATGCAACACCCCATTTTCGGGCTTTTGTAGTAAAACAGCCCCTATAGCCATATCTGATGCATCCGCTTGGATTATAAAAGGTTTCTCAGGATCAGGGTGTTTTAAGATTGGTTCTGTAGTAAACAGTCTCTTTAATTGATCAAATGCTGACTGGCACTCTTCTGTCCAATTTAAAGGTGCCCCTGGTCTTTGGGATTTCACTTTCACTTTCACTTTCATTTCATTATTTTTCCCTTTTGTTTTTAACAGGTAGTTAAATAAGTGCTGGGTAAGGGGTAGAAGGACCCAGGTTCAGGTCTCTCCTCAACCACAGAAGCTCCCTGAGGGACTTTGGGCCAGTCCTTTGAGTGGGGAGGCCCAGGTTTTGGTCCACTTTCACCCTCCCTCAGCCAAAGAAGTATCCTTGGTGACTTTGGGCCAGTCAATCTCTGTCTGCCTAGTCAGTTGGATTTGGAGTAGGACACCCAGCTGTAGTCTACCCTCAGCCATGGAAACTCCCTGAGGGACTTGGGGCCAGTCATTGTCTCATGGCTCAACCTTGCAGAGTTGTTGTAGTACTGTGCTTAGATATAATTTTGTCTAAAATGTAGATTAGACGGAGGTCCTTGCCTCTTCCTCCTCCAGGGCAAGTTCAGAGTAGTACTTGGCAATTGTATTTATAGCTCTGTCAAGAAAAGAGATGGTGGCAGCCCTGGAGCTGTGACAACTGTTTTCAGGGATTTACTGGCTTGGAGGAAGAGACTCCATTTGGCCTGCAAGATATTGGAGGGCACCTCTGGCTCTTTTTAGAAGTGATCAGGTAGTTATTTTGTTCAAATAAGAAATATACAAAGAGATCCACATTTGGAAGAAGTGCCAAGTTCTTTATTGCAGATTGTTAGTACAGATCACAGATGTCTTTGACTTTTTACCTAGCGTGTTGATCATACCTGTGTGAGACTAGGCTGAAGCTGCCAAAACCTAAAGGTAAAGCAGGCACATAAGCAGAGAGGACAAAAGCCAGGAATCTTGTCTATGCGATTATCTACCTTTGGGGAGGTAGATAAGGAGGAAGCAAATCATTAAGGAAACAAAGGACCTGAACCAGGCAAAAGAAGTTGGGCCTGAGGGTTGGGAAACCCTCACCCCAATCCCATCAACTTGTCAATCAACCAAGCAAGGACTTTTGGGGATAAAAGGGGTCCCAAAGCCTGCCCACTCTGAGTTATCTGAGTCATCTGATCTGAGTCATCTTTGGATCCAGACTTGGCGGCTTCCATCCCTTTAGCTAGTGCCTGGCAGCCTAGTTGGGAAGGACACAGGTAAGTGTGGATGAGCGTGTGTGGATGAGAAAGAGCAAATGTACCTTGCAACCAGTAAAGTTTTGCTGTTACTTTAAGTTCACCGGGTCTCCATATATTACAAAGAACCTCTTGTGCCTCAATGTTCGGTTGGAAGTGATTTGTGTGTGTGTCCCTAATTATTTCCCAGCTGTTGACCAGGGCTGTGTGTCTTGTCTGCTCCAGCTGCACTGATCTGCAAAACCCAGGTAGAAAGCAAGGGGGGCTTGCAAGATCCACATGCCTCAACAGGCTGTGAGTGTGTGAGTGAGTGAGTGAGTGGTTCCTATTTCCAGGCTCTGGATTTATTTGTCCAGCATACTAGCTATTATCTGGATTTATTACAGTTGAAGAGCAAATAGTGGAAAACCTGGGAGCAGCATGTGTAACACCTGACTGTTCAGACCCATTCAGTCTCGAAGACCTGTGGTGGCTGAGAGAACTTCATCCTGAGCAGCATTTATGGAGAGGCTGAAGCAGTGTCTGAAAGCTGGGGGTTCAAGAACCTTGCAATGGCACTCTGCCTATCTTTTCAAGATGGGAAGAGACTGGAGAGGTCTATGCTAGTCTTCCCCAGGCATTGTGACAGTGCTGAGCACAGACACATTTTTTTCTTCCTTTCATTCAAAGAACATGACTCCTAAAAACCAGGATGGAAGATCTTCAAAAGAGAAGAGGGATCCTTCCCTGGTTCCTATTTCCAGGCTCTGGATTTATTTGTCCAGCATACTAGCTATTATCTGGATTTATTACAGTTGAAGAGCAAATAGTGGAAAACTTTGGAACATGAGCAGGAACATGGCAGCCAAACATTCACATCTGATGCTTCATCTCCATGCCACCTAGGCATATTTGTCTTTGGTGGCCCTCAGTGCAGGACTAATCTGGATGCTTAGAGTATTCTTTGGACCTATATTCTTAAGTTTATTGAAACTATTGATTTGTTGTCTGACCATATTAAAAAAATATAAAATACAGAGAAAACAGTAGGACATATTCATAACAAATCGTCACCCTACTGTTCACCCCAATCTGTTCTAGGTAGTTGGTCCTCTTCAAAATGACCTTTGATATAAAAATTGCAGTCTTACTAGCGATATGAAGGTTTGTTCCCGGTAAGAAGCAGGTCAGTTTCTCCTGGGTGTCCCAATATTTTTTAATTTTTAAATAAGGATCTAAGTAAATGGTCCTTTCTGCAGAATGTAGTTTGCAATCAAACAGAATATGTGCAATGTCTTCAACAGTTGGTGCACCACAGATACACAGTCTTTCTTCAAATGGAACTCAGTGGAACCTCCCATATCTTACCATAGAATCTAATTGTTCAAAACATGCTCTAGAGAAAGCTCTTCTAAGATGTTGGGGTAAGTAAGTTGGTAAATACTTTTCTATCTGGGAGGCTGATTTGTGTTGAGCCAACCACTTCAAGGGCTTAGCACATTTAAGGGATGTGATATCACCTTGGGCAGCCACACCCAAGACCCTTTGTTTCAAGCTTTTCTTGGCCTTCAGATCTGATTAGACTGGGAATTGGATGGAGAATTCATATTGTTAGATGGCAGCCCAAGTGCAAGGAGGCATATTAAGCATCTGCTGTTCGAACACAGCTTGGGTAATCTATCTGGGTCCATAAATAAGATTGTCAGCCAATAGCTGAATACTTTAATAACTAGATGACTTTGTATAGGGAGTATACCCAACTCTGCCCTTATAGCTGGAGCTGGTGGAGAATTGTCCACTCTCAAGATGCATTTCAAAAAAGTGGACTGTATCTGTTCCAGTAAGGGAGCATTTATATATCCCCACAGTTCTGCACCGTATGTAATCATTGGAAGTATTTTGCTATTGTATATCTTTATGATTAGAATTAGGGAACCTGGGTAGCTATGATGGGTGAACTGCCTTATGGCATTGGCACAAGCTGTAGCCTTTAAAGAACTCCTGTTGAAATGTGGGAGCCAGGAGCCTGTTTCTGTAAAATGATTCCTAAGTATAGATAGGACTTAGCATGATCTATATGTTCCCTGTCCAGGCTCCAGTTATACCGATCCTCTTCCTGAAAACAACTACAGTGGTACCTCGGGATACGAATGCCTCTACTAACGAACTTTTCGGGTTACGACCAGCTCCGGCCGCAAAAATTTACCTCGATGTGCAAACTCCGCCTCGGGGTACGGTCATTTTTCCGCCCTGACATGTGGTCCGCGGCCATTTTTCTGCCTCTGACACGTGGTCCGTGGCCATTTTTCTGCCGTGCCGCGCGGCACCTGGCCGTTTTTGCGCCGCACCCCGCCGCGCCCGGCCGTTTTTGCGCCACGCCACGCCCGGCCATTGCTGCGCTGTGCCATGCCGTGCCTGGCCGTTTTTGCGCTGCGCCGCACCCGGCCATTTTCGCGCCATACCACGCTGTGCCCGGCCATTTTCCTGCCCCTGATGCATGGTCCGCGGACGCCAGAACGGATTAACGGTAATTACATTGAACCTTATGGGAAAATTTGCTTTGGGGTGCGACCAAATTCGGAGGGCGGAACGGATTAACCAGATTTACATTGAACCCTATGGGGAAATTTCCTTCAGGTTACGACCAACTCGGGATACGCCCAGAGTCACAGAACAGATTAAGTTCGTATCCCGAGGTACCACTGTACCTTGGTCTTGGACTTATTAATGTTCAGACAGTTGAGTACACAGTATGAACTGAACCTGTGCAGCAATCTTCTCATCCTTACCTGGGTGTACGACATCAATGCCATGTCATCTGCATAAAGCAGAATGTTTACAAGTTTATTTTTAACTTTAGGTATATGCATGTCAATTGATTGAAGGAACTTTGGGATATCATTAATGTACAGACTGAACAAAATGGGATCCAGTATATATTGTCTGACCCCTTTATTGTGTTAATTATCCCTGTTAGGGAATCATGCGCTCCTGTATGTACCCTTAAGTATGAGTTTGAATAAAATGTCTTAGTTAAAGAGAGGAGTCTGGGTTCTATGTTTATAAGTTTCTTCTGAAGAAATGTCTTCAGCTGAATGCTGCACTGAGGTCTATTAAAGTTGTGAACAATTTGCTCCCTTTAGCTGTATATTTTTCTACTACGTGACATAAAATGAAACAGTTATCTATAGTAGAGAGGCCAGGTCTAAATCCAGATTGCTCTTTGGTTAACAAGCCCTTTTCTTTTTTTTTAATATATAATTTTTACTGAAGATTTTAATTACAATAATAAAAACTAATACAAATTAAACTCAGAGAAAGAAAGGAAAGTAAAAAAAAGAGAAAAGTGCAAAGAAAGAAAAAGGAAACAAAAGGAAAAAGGGAAAAAAGGAAAAAAAGGAAAAAAAGGAAAAAAAGGAAATGTGAGATAAAGACAAAGAAAAGAAATATATAAAGAAGTTACTTCCAATCTTCATCACAAGTATAAACAAGTTGGTAGTTCTTCACCCCCTATACAAATACATACAGTACACCCCCTATTTACAAATAGATACAGTATATCTTCTTCCCATAACCCATCCCTTATCTGTAATCAAATCCATAAGACTTCAGCTTTTCAATCTTGGGGTCAGCAAAAAGTCTGTAAAGGGTTGCCAGAACTTTATAAAAAGATGTCTTATTTTAACGTTGATCAAATAAACCTATTTTATATTCCTTCCTTTTACTTCTGACAACCTTGATCTTTATTTCATTCAGATGTTTTCATAGGATTTGGTCTCTCTTTTTCCCATCCCAAAGGCTTCTTCGAGGCTTTAGCAAACCTCTTTTGTAAATCCAGTAAAAAGTCATTATCCAGGTCATTCTCTTGGCCCATCACTTGTATTTCCACTTTAAATACCTTCTCTGTCTTGTAATCCACACTTTTTGAAAACCCAATATTTCTGATTCTACTATTTCTGCATCAAGCAAGATTTGTTCCACATCTGTCATTCCTTCATTAATATCTTTTGAACATAGCCCATCCATAGAACCAGACATCATTACTGATATTGCTGATATTGTAGCTACTAATTTCTGGCCCCATTCTTTGAAGATCTCCTTTAATATTTCAAATGGCATAGTATTTTGTGTCATTTTATAAATCCTAATACTGATCAAATCCAAAAGCAGGTTTACACTTTTTTGCCCCTTTTTGCCTGGAATCTTCAGTCCCCTGTAGTGTCCAATTTAAATCATAAAGTTTCTAATCTCTGTTATGATTTACAACAGACAGAATAATTTTGCTTCCCACAGAAAGCTGTTTATTTTATATAGTCAGTTCCAAAATCTTACAGTAAAAGTTTCAGTGTTCCAAATTTATCTGGACCCTTAATTCCAATATAATTAACCCTTAATTATAACTTTCTTAGTTCAAAATCTTAGTTAGCTTTTTGCCATTTATTTCAAATTATTTTTCTTAAACTAACAATTAATTTTTCTTTTGTTCAGAAATGAAGATAGACTCCCAGGTGGCTTTTCTGAAGAACGCTAATAGCTTTAAGATGGTTAGATAAGCAATTTCCTACAGTGATTAGAAAGCAAGGTTAGTGAACCTAGTTGTGATGGAGTGGCATGGGACTGGAAGGGGGGTAAAGAACGTGATCTTGTCTCCAGAGCAACGCACTGGAGATAAGAGGCGAAAGCTGACGCACCCCTAACATTCCAGGAGATAGTGAATTCCTGGTCCTGGGAACTAGCCGGCAGTCTGAGAAGATTCTGTAAACAAACACTAGCTAATAAACCTTGCTGATTGAACCTGCACGGTCTCCAGGAGTTCCTTGGGCTAGGCCTGACATTAGTGGCCTTTAAACAATTCCACTGCAGCCACCTTTAAAAGATTCAAACCCACAGGAGATTGCTGTCCTGTGGTCTCCTCCTGAGCAGCAGCCATCTGCAGCACACATAGGTGATCTCCTGTCCTCTCCTGGTCCAGAGAAGTTTTGAAGAACCAATCTCCTCACTGGTTCTTTGCATCTCCTCTCTCCTGGAGACATGTTTAACTCACCATGCCTCCCCCAGAAGTCTCAGCTAACAAGCCCTTTTCAATAACCCAATCCTCAATCTTGTATAAAGGATATTTGGCATACAATTTTGCTACAATGTCAATTGCACTAATCGGTATATAATTTGAAGGATCACCCTTATCATTTTTTTTGTAAATGGGGACCATAATAGAAGCTCTCAACTAGCTGGATTTTGACAGGAATTATTTACATGAGTAAATAAACCTGCAAGTAAAAGAGCCCACCAGCTGATGTGACATTTGAAAAATTCAGCGGGTAGAAGATCTTCCCCAGGAGCCTTATTGGACTTCAGAGTTCAGACTCATTCTGTTTGCTAATCTCCAACTCAGGAGGCAGGGGTGGTGAGGGACTACAGGCCTTTTGTAGATCATTTTGTGAGTCCTCAGGTACAGGGAGGCAGTGAATAACTGGCTGAAATATTCCTCCCACATGAAGGCAGGGCTAGGGATGTCCAGGGAGAGCCTACATTCCTGCAAAACTGCTGCAACTGAATGCCAAAAAAAAAAAAAAAAGTCTGGGTTTGGGTTTTTTGCCTGCTAACTCTAAATTTAACCAGAGAGAAGAAAAATGATGAGATGCTTGATGACTCTTATACTCTTGAATGGTAGCATGGTTATTGCCTGATGGGTGGTTTCGTGCTAGATGCGTAGCTAGCCTTAATTGTTTTCTTGGGGAATGACATTCTGAATCAGTCAGTGAGGGTCTATTACCTGATACCTTCTGGGGAGGGCCTTTTCAGTTAAAAATTTTCTTGTCCTAAGACTCTGAAATACCCAGAATGCAGGAATGGCTGGTGAAGATGACAGAATGAGCAGAGATGGCAAAATTGACTTGTTTGATTAAAGAAAGGACAATAACTACATTTATTGGAAACTCCTTATGGAGTTTTGCTGAAACAAGAAAAAAATGAACTTGTGATTTATGGGTCTGATGATTGGAAAGAAGGAAATTATGTTGTAACCTTAGAGAGAGAGGGTAAAATATAAACGTACTTGTAACTGCTGCTAAGAAGATCAGAAGCCACTTCTTTATAACTTTTTCTTTTCTTTTCTTTCTTTCTCTTCTCTATTTTTCTTTGCACTTTTTTTCACTTATTACTTTTATTTACTTTCCTTACTTTTTTCTTTCAAAATTAGTATTGTTTTTATTCTCTTAAAAAATTATTTAATAAAAATTATATATCTAATTTTTTTTTCTTATTCTTATTACCTGTATTCAGGTTTTTGTAGGCTATAAGGACAGAATTGACATCTGTGCAAGGTGAAGTAACTATGCCTACAGGGTCTGGGCTTGATCAGAATTCATAGATTCAGTTGGAGTCATCACATCCATTCTGGCCCATTGCAGCAGTTATAAATATAATCAAATGGTAATAACATCTTAAATATATTTGATTTTAGGATACACAAATGTTGATGTTACAGGCTTTTTTTAGCTTAAAGCTTTTTTGTAGATGCCAGAAGTTTCATAGGCCCCAGGGACTGTGCCTGTGGTGGCTGAGGGGTAATATAGGCTTTCTAGCTTCAGCAGAAGGAGGAAAGAGTCAGATGCCTTCTCCACGGCTGCCTTGATCCCATCATGAGTACCTTCTCTGCCCCTCTCCTCCCTCGCCTGGTGATTTTCATAGTAAAATCCCTGCATTTGGTTTAGTCCTCAAAGCCTGCATTTTCCCAGCAGGGCTGTTGTCATAACTTGGTACAGATGCTGTGGCTTCCAGGAGAATTATTTTCCAGAGCAGTTAATGTGACCTTCTTCCCTAGAGGAATCCTGTTGAGGTCTTCTGTTATGTCTAGGATTGACCTCCCCTTTGTCTCTGGAAGGAAGAGGTAGATGAAAATTCCCATTCCAACAAGCACACCGAAGAAGATGAGGAAGCAGTAGTAACTAAGGGCCTCCTAAGGAAAGAAAATTAGAGGAAAGAATGAGTTTCTTGGCCAAGGCTTAAAGAAGAAACTGAACCACCCATGAGGCCCTGCTGGACTCTGGGAAGGGTTGCAACTGGCTGTGAGAGGGTTTCCCATGGGTAGAAGTAGGAGATTCACTGTGTTTTTCTTCCTGTTCTAGACCAGCTCACTCTGGACTTTCTGAATGCAGGCAAGTTCCCCATAAAGGTTCCCTTTCCAGAACTGTTGTCTCCCCTGCATAGATGTTTGGGACTGGAGCTGGAAAGCACTGGCGAGTTTAAAACTTGGTGAAATCCAAGCCACCAAGTGAACCTGATGGGCAACGGGTGCAGTTGGACAATAAGAAAGTCCTTTTTACCCATCACATGGTCTCCAAGAAGGAATGGACAAAGCGCTCAGTGGCTCAAACTTAAAAGAGGTCAGACAAAACTCAAAAAGGCCTGTACATGAGTGGATGTGCAGCTGAAGGTTAGGTGTTTGGGATTAGCACATGCCCTTTTTGGAGACAGGAGCCTAAAGAGCTGGCAGAAAACAATGGTGACTTAAGGAAGTGTTGACATTTCAACCTTCCCTCAGCAACAGAGCAGAACAGGACTTCTGTGTATACCTGAGAAGCAGGTAGAGGTAGGGTGGGAAAGTGAAGTTCTTCTGGAGCTCTTCTGCTGTCACTTCTTCAATCCAGAAAAGTGATTACTCCTGGGGTGTTAGTATCCCCCCTGCTTTCACTTCCTCGTCTCTTAGGGAAGTAGGTTTTTTAGTACCAGTTCTTCCACCACCAAAAAGACTTGCTTCTCCCCACAGAGTGGTGGTTGAAGAGCCACTTGCAGTAGTTGAAGTGGGGTGGAAGAGGCCCTCCCTGTGGCAAAGCTGCCCATGGGTCCAGCAGATGATGAAGGTGATAATTAGATTTTTATCCTGCCTTTTTTATATGTAACTCAAGGTGTGAACATACCTAATACTCCTTCCTCCTCCTATTTTCTCGACAACAACAACCCTGTGAGCTGGGTTGGGCTGAGTACAAGGGACTGGCCCCAAGTCACCCAGCTGACTTTCATGCTTTAGGTGGGACCAGGACTTACCGTCTCCTGGTTGCTAGGCTGGTACCTTCACCACTACATGAAACTGGCTCTCTTGAACAGCTTCACTAGGGCAGTTTCACTGCAGGGATGCTGGTAGCTCTTCTACTGTTAGCTCTGTGGGTGAAATTGTCTGTGGCTTTCTCACAGGGCTGCTGCGGGACTACAGGACCTATGGTATCTTGTTCACATCAGCTGTATATTAATGTACCTCTAACACACGTCAGAATAATTCCCTCTTGACATGGGTGAGTGATCTCCTGGCACACCACTGCATACACTAATGTGATATGTGTTCATCAGTCTATCACTTGACCACTGGACAATGCATGAAAAGCCCTCTGACCATGAAAGAATCTGTGGAGACTATGAGGCCTTGGGCAGGGAGGAAGAGGAACTGGGAGCATGGATGTGCTTTTCTCAGCTGGGTCATGGCACAAAAGAAGAAAGAGGATTCTGGAGGTCAAGAAGCAGCTATGGCAATGGTGTCACCAAAAGGGTTTGGATTCCGCAATAGTATCCTATGTTCCATCTTATAAAATGTGGAAAGTAAGGATCTGGAAGGTGTCTTGCCAGTCTCATCAGAAGTGGGAAAAAAAGAGAGGGGTGGCAAAGACTAGAGCTGCATGTGCCAGCAAGGACTGGAGCCAAGAAAGCAGAATTTCTCAGGACACCAGACAAAGAGACCAGGAGGTGGTACCACTCAGATGTTTCTCCATCAATGCCAGAGGAGGAACTAAAGACCCTAACTCAGAAAACAAATATGATGTGATTTTATTACTGAAAATGTGTGGGCTGATGCTCATAATGGGCACATAACCTTGGAAGACTGCAACGTATTCAGATGGAGCAGACCTAACTGCAATGGTAGAAGTGGCGCATTGTAGAGCATCTCTCTCTGTCTCTCCCGTATTGCACAGAAACTCAGGAATGGGAGCATGGAAATCCTGTTCAAAGTATTTGGGTAAGAATAAAAGGAGAAAGAAACAAAGAGATATCACTGTGGGAATTTTTTATAGACCTTCCGAGCTGGCAGAAGATGTGTATATGGCCTGTCTGAGTCAGGTAAACAGTTTTTCACAGAGACCTGTAATAATGATAATGGGGGAATTTCCTCACATCCACTGGGAATCTAACTCTGCCAAGAGTCAGAGATCCAATGAATTCTTGTCAGAAGGTGGAAAAAAGAACACGGTGGCCTGCTGTCCTAGATCTAATCCTCACCAACAGGGAGGAATTGCTTGAACGAAGTTGAGTAGGATCTTTGGGGCAAGTGATAATGTTATCTATGAATCTGTAATATCCAGAGGAGGAGGCATTGAGAAGAGACAGACCTGCATCCTGGACTTCAGGAGAGAGGATTTTGGTGAATTCAGATGTGAAGTTGGTTGGATTCAACAGCTGGCACTTGAAGGAAGAAACATTTCCAGGAAGAATAGAAAATTCTACAAAATAAGATACTGAAGGCACAATTGCAAACTGTCCTCAAAAGAAGGAAAAATCTAAAGAGGCCAGCATGAATACATGCAGGCCTCTAAAATAGTGAAGAGAAAAAGGGCTAGGAACAAGAAATGGAAAAATAGAGGAACATAACTGAAGAAGAATACAAGGCAGTTGCCTGAAGTTGTAGAAGTTGTGTCAGACTGAGCTGAAGCTTGTGAAAGATACCCAAAAGGGCAGGGGTAGCGGGGAAGGCTGTTTGGGTAATGGGTGATTGAAGGAAGGCAGAACCATGTGGGGTCTCTCTTCCCTCAGAACAGAAACAGAGCTGTAGCTGGTCATTGCAAGGCCACTGGGGGAATAAGGGAACTGCAGCTTCAGACAGACAAAAGAGGAAAAGCAAGAACTTCACTGATTTGAATGACAACAAAACTCCAGGGCTGGATGGATTACAAAAGGCAAAGCTATCTTGGGTCATTAGCAGGATCATAGAATTCAGATCATGGGAAGCAATTCTTCCAGTCTGTCCTGGCCTGGTCAGACGTCACTTACATGCTGGGTCCAGTTCTGGGCACCACAGTTCAAAAAAGACAGTGACACATAAGAATGGCTTTCAGAGTAGGGCTACTAAGTCTCTGGAAAGCAAGCCCTATGAAGAATGGTTCAATATTTTAGTCTGTTTGATGACTGAGGGGCAATATGATAGCAGTCTTCAAACATCTGAAGGAGAGCTTATTATCTATTGTCCCCCTGGGCAGGGCTAGAACCAAAGGACTACAATTACAAAGAAGGAGGTTCTGGTTAGACATCAGGAGGAAACTTCTGACCATGGGAGTTGTCAGCCAGAGGAACAGGTTGTCACATGAACTAGTGAGTTCTTCACTGGCGGTCCAAATAGAGGCTGTCTGGTCATCTATTAGAGATGCTTTAGTGGATCCTGAATTGAGTAAAAAGGCTTCTGTTACCATGCACAGATGGGCAAGAGAAGTCAGGAGATGGTTTTTGGACACAGTGAGGGAGCCCTGACTTGCTCACTGCCAAAAGGCCAATGATCCTGAAACCAGTGGCCAGGGACTGGGGGCCAGACCCTCGCCCCTTGGAATGATTCGCCAGCAGATGTAGAATAATCCCACTTTTGCAGTGGAGCAAAAATGATGGGAAGAGGACAAGCTGTGTGTTCCTGTCCTCAACAAATAGGGGATATCTTTGTGCCAGAGCAAGAGGATGGTGGTTGAGTCAGAGTTTTAAAACTGGGAGTTTAATTTTATTTTTAAACTTTGCATGCTATCTTCAGATCCAAGATTTGTGATTTAAAATCACACCACAGCTTGATAAAAA
Organism: Python bivittatus; assembly: GCF_059951505.1. Taxonomy (NCBI): domain Eukaryota; kingdom Metazoa; phylum Chordata; class Lepidosauria; order Squamata; family Pythonidae; genus Python; species Python bivittatus. Next base: position 167,437 of record NW_028277070.1, on the reverse strand, counting down.
TGCATGTGCAGAGTTCAGAGCTCACAACTCTGACTTTCCAACATCAAGCTACTTTGGGTCTCAGAATCTTATGTTCCCCTTATTGATTAATTGATTTTAACAGATTTATATCTTGCCCTTTCTCTAGGAGCCCCAAGCAGCTTCCATAGGGATTGCCCTTCCCTTTATTTCCACAGCGACACCCTGTGAAGAAAGTTGGGCTGAGGGAGTTCAGCCGGCTCAAATGCTGGTCAGTGAGCTCCCTTTTGAATCCTCTCAGCATTCTTTTCCTAGAGCCCCTTGAAGCTTGTGATTGACAAAGGAAAAAACCAAAGGAAGACCAGAGTCTTTGTCGGGACAAATACGAGTTGTGGGTAGGGAATCCTCTTTGGAAATGATTGGGGGGGAAAAAAACAGTAAAAAATGCCATGTTGAAAGTCTCATTTTAAGATAGTTGAAGAACAGCAGAAGAAAGCCCAAATGTACTCTTTGAAACAAACATCTTTCTCTGAAATTAAACACGGTAAGAATGTTTTGAAACTGTTAATTGGCAATCAGCTCTAAAATCAGTTCAAAGTACCAGGATTGTTGTAACATACATGATTTATGTTATTATTTTAATTTATTTCTCCTTCCATGTGGAATCATGAACTTCAGTCCAACTTACCACCACAAAGGGGAAACCTAAGCCAATGATAAAGAGGCCCACCCAGCTGACCGAGCCAGCAAGGGCAAGGGCAGACGGTCTTGCAGCAGGACTGAAAATCTCCACCATGACAGAGAAGATGGCACCAGCTGAAAGAAAGACACCCACAGAAAGTCAAGGCTGTCCCTCCCTTGCAGAATTCATGTTCCATGCTCATGAGGAGCCCTGTGTCCCTTGTGCCCCTCCCTGTCAGAGCTCACCATGGCAAGAACCCTTTTGGCAAGATGCAGCAAGTGCCAGGCCTTCAATCATGAATATAGCTGGCAGAGCATGCTCCTGGTGTCCTCTAATCATTGAATGGTTCACTTAATTTAAAACATGTCATAGTTCATAGTCAGGGATTCTGGTCCCCACACCGCTGTGTGTACATGTTCAAGTGCATCCTATTTCACAGGACTTCTTCCCCCTCCCCAAGATGAGCTGGGAAAGGGGGAAGTCCCCCTATCCCTTGAGAAAATAATCATCCACTGTACACTCCCTGGGATGGATGGGAGCAAAGCTGGTTTTCCAAGATTGGTGACAGGGGCATGAATAGCAGTGGAAGCCAGGAAAAGGCATGTGTGGTAAAAGTTGCAGCTGGATCCCATTGTCATCTACACCAGTATCTAACATCAAGCAGAATGATGTGTTACAGAAAAAGATTGAAAAAGAACCAAATCATATTTACCAGAACAAAGAGCAAAGTTTTTGTTGTTGTTGCTGTTTAGGAAACAGAAATGTACAGGTATTTACAATTACTTGGCAACTGTACATATGAAAAGAATCTTGGAAATTGAAGATGAGGCAAATTCAGCTTTAGGCTGCTGCATAATTTCCAAATCATGGACATGAATGGTTCCATTCAGTTTCACTCTGGAATGCAGTTTTGTGTTCTGTTCTTGCTCATAAATTTTAAGGTTTCAGACAAACTGGAACAGGTTCAGAGAAGGACAGCAACAATGATTAGGGAACTAGAAACTCAGCCCCAGTAAAGAGAGATGGGTGGAAATAGCCATCTGAGAAGAAAAGATTGAAGGGAGATATGACCATGCTCTTCAAATATTGGAAAGGCTATCACACAGAAGACCGAGATCTCGGAATAAAAGTATAAGTTACAGGAAAGTAGGTTCTGGCTGGATGTTAGGAAAAAAACCTTTTGAGGTGAGGCAGGAGAACCCATTACCAAGGAAGATGGAATCTTCCCTTTATTCACGTACTGAAGAGTCATGGGTTCTCTCATTTGGAAGTTGCGGCCTCGTGGTCTCAGTGTCCCCCCCTCAGTGCCAGCATTCTGTCATTTTACTGGTCCAGAAGGACCTAGCCAGAAACTGTTCCCCTCATTTCCATCTGGTCTCTCCTTGCCCCCGAGGGAAGTTTTTCCCTATGTAAATTATTGGAGAAACGATTTTACTTGATTAGAGAAGAAAAAGGTTGTAGTGGTTAAGGCATGAGAATAGAAACTGGGAGACCATGAGTTCCAGTCCCACCTTAGGCACAAAACCAGATGGGTGACTTTGTGCCAATTGCTCTCTCTCAGCTGTAGGAAAAAGAAGGCGAGAGCAAACCCCTTCTAAAGATCTTGCAAAGAAAACTGCAGACAATCTAAGCAGTTGCCAGGAGAAGAGTGACTCAAAGGTACACACACACACACACACACACACACACACAAAGAAGAATAAGCTGTCTTGGTAAAAATTAAGTGGAAGAGAGAGAGACACCCTGCAAAGAGAGGTGTTTTCCAAAAGTTCAAATGCAAAACAGAACTCTTTCTGGAGAGCATGGAGCATCTAGGTCTGTGGATTTTTGCTTCATTTAACTGGCCACTCTGGAGTAAACAAAGAGGGAGAACAGATGACCATTTGCTTGTAGAATTCAACAGGAAAATGGCCATCTGCTCTCCTTCTTTGTTTACTCCAGAAGCAGCCAGATTCAACAGGAAGTAAACATAAGCAAGGAAGAGAGTGACTAGAAAAGCTGACCTTCCAGGGGATTGTGTGCTTAACTATGAAGGGTGAAAATGGGGTGTGTCCTGCAAGCTGATCATTGCCTATTGTAGGTGGCTGGGTGACTGAACAAACAGGGAGAGTTAATGCGAGTTTCCCTGGGGAGTTTCAAGAAGGCATCTAAGAGGGAATTCCTAGCAAATATTCTCTCCTAAATCAAGAGTTTGTGGTTGATCAGCATGAGAGCCTGAGAAAGGAATGAGAAGAAATAGTAATGATCTGAGTAGAATGAATAAAGGTAAATAGATAGAAATCTGCAGTTGCGACTCACAGTATTTATGATATGCTTGTCTTCCTATCTGAAAACAACCTGGGATATACGTATTTGCAGCAAATGCACCCTTGTATTATCCTTAAAGAAAATGTCAAAAGATTGAAAAAATTGATGAAAAAGGACAAGGATTGATCAATACAAGGAAAATAGAAGCAACCCTCCATAAGGAAGATAAGAGCAAGCATAGTGGGTGAGTGTAACAATCAGAAGCAAAATATGTAGAAGATATTCTGCACCACTAGAAATCAAACCAGTTTTCAGGCCTTCACAGATGAAACATCTCTGAGTGTGTCAGGAAAGAGGCACTGCAGAATGGGAGATAGACAACAAATCCCTAAAAGACAAAAAGGATACAACTGTGCCCTATAAGAAGATAAAGAGTCATAGTAGTTGGTGATTCACTGCAATGAGCTGCTCATTGATCACTGTTGGTAATTGAGTGACTGCTTTATTGAGCAAGCAGAGGCTGTAGGAGGAATATAAGGTAGCCAGATTTCAGACAGCATGATCATAGAGTAACAGGGTGAGCAAACAGGAGAGCCTAACAAATTTTCTCTCTAAGTCAAAAGTCAATAAAAGTTTTCTACATAGGTGCTTTAAGAAGCAAACATATATAAGAAAGGACTAGACTCTGAAATTGTGATCTGCAATGATTCTGGCATTCTAAAGCAATCTAGCATATACCTAGTATATACCTATATATATATAGGTATATACCTATATACCTATATATATAGGTATAGGTATAGGTATATATATATATATATAGGTATAGGTATACCTATATATAGGTATATATATACCTATATACCTATACCTATATATATAGTATATACCTAGGAACTAGTATAGACTTGTACCAATGCTTGAAGAGCATTGAAAAGATGTACTCAAGAGAATTGGAGTAATGAGTGGCCATATTTCAGTTATTGAGAGAAGATACTGTATTATCAGATAAATAATGGAGGTATTACAACAGGCCTAACAAAGCAGACAACTTTTCCTTTTTTTTAGTAATGTTTTTAAAATTTTGATGTTTTATGTATTTATATGTATTTATGGTTTTAATGTTTTGTGTGAGTCGCCCATTGGGGGGAGATGGGCAGGGGAGAAATTTAATAAATAAATAAATATAAATAAATAAATAAACTTTCAATTAGAAATACAGTCAAAGAAAGGATCATACTCAGCTGATAAGATTGATTCCAAAAGCAAAAGAAACAGGAAATAATTGACATTGCAGTAATTTAAGCACTGTACCATTTCTATTTTATATTTTTGTACCTCTCTTTGTACCTTTCTTTGTTTTTTCTTTCTCTTCATTGAAGTGTGATGATATTATTTGTTTTAAATCATACTGTGGATATTTTAATTGTTATATTCTGTAAGCTGCTAGGAGTTGCTAGGTTGCAGCATGGTACAAGTTAATAAATAAATAACAAATGAACTCAGAAAAAGAACTGAGGTCCTCCCAGAAGAAACATTCAAGCCTTCAGTGGGAAAAAAAAAGACAGGGTGATAGATCCCTGAAGAACACATGACATGTAGTTGTACCTTGCAAGAAAACAAAAAGAACTGGAGGATTTTTTTAGTAATTAGAAACTGACAAGAAGCCAAGAAACATGATTTAAATGGACCTACTGAATTCTGAAGCATGCTGTTTGTTGGGAGCTAATTGTGAGGCAAAGATGGCCACTAGATAAACTTACAGCTGCTTGGCTTAAAGACTGCACCATGATGCTGCTGCTGCTGCTGCTGCTGATGTTATGGTCGCCCACTCTAGGAAATTTTGGGCAGCTTACAAAATTCAAAAACAAACAATTAAAACAGCTAAAGACATAAAAGAACACAGATGGCCTGGACTAAAACAACAATGACCATAACAAGAAACCATAACAGGGGTCTCACAAACACATTAACACTAGGCCTGGGACCAGGTCTTAAGGGCTTTCTGGAACAGGAAAGAGGGTGCTTTCTGTATTTCTGGGGGGGATGCTGTTCCAGAGGGTGGGGGAGAGGGCGATAGATAGGGCATCTTCCTCAGTCCTGCAAGATGACAACATTTAGTACATACCAGGTGGGAAGAAACAATTAGAGACAGGTGGTCCCTCAGATATCCAGGCCCTATGCCATGAAGGGCTTTATAGGTGACAACCAGCATCCTGAGTTGGACCCAGAAGCCAACAGGCAACCAATGCAGCTCACATAGCAGTGATGACATATGGCATAATGAAAAGCACTTGTTACTGCTCCCACCACTGCATTTTGAATCATCTGTAGCTTCTGGATGGTCTTCAAGGGCAGCCCCATGTAGACTGTATTGCAATAATCCAGTTGTGAAGTGGCCAGGACATGATAACTGTCTGAAGGGCCTCCCCATCAATGAAAGGGTACAACTGGAGCACAAGATGAACCTGTGCAAAAGCCCTCCTGACCACAGCTGCCCCTACTCTTGGGCAGTAGTTGTGAGTCTAGGAGGACTCCCAAGTTGCACACTGGTCTCGAATGGGGAAGTGCTACCCTATCCAAGACCAATGATGAAAATGTCCCTGACTCAGGGGGGCCAAACAGTTACAGCCACTCAGTGTTGTCAGGAATGAACTGAAGTCTGTTCTGCCCCATCGAACCTGAACCACCACCAGATGCTTGGTGATTCTAATCAGAAAATCAGGAAGATGAAACCTGAAGTTTAAATCCCTCAGAGTCCAAAAGTTTTTTATACTGATTATTATGCTGCATATTATGCAATGGGCAATATATGTTTTGAATAATCCATCCTTGTGTGCAGTGAAGATTCTATTCTATCTGAGCTACATCTGAGAATATTCAGCTAAGTCGCACTAAGGAGCTCAGCTAAGCCATGAAGAGTCAGAAGATCTGTGAATTTACTCCCAAGCCCAGGTTGAAAAACCTGTCACAAGGGACATGACTACTGACAATTATTGATTCCTGCCAATTCTTATGGGGACAAGAAGAACAGGTGCAACTACCTCACCAGGAACTTTGAAAAATCTAGAAAAGAAGCACAAAATCTTGAGGCCTTGTCCAAGGAGGAAGACTGTAAATGGAAAGAGAAATACAACTGGAAGAAAGAAGAATGATTGGCTCCATGAATGCTCCTGATAGAACAGTTTTGGTTTTGAGGACCAAGGATGATGGACTCTGGTAGAGGATGATTGCACATCAAGGACTGGTCAATATGTCTTTGGTCAAAGCATGGTGAACTTGACTGAAAGATTTAACTGAATTCTGTGGAGGTTAGAGACAGAACCCTGAATGACCCCAGATAAAGACTGGAGAAAAGAGAAAAGAGCAAGGGTGTTGCTGTAATGGATGCTTGTTAAACCACTCAATAAAACATGAGAAGGAGCAATGCTGATGAAGTTCATGGCATTTGTTGTTGATATATTAATGCTCAGCACATGGGAAATAAGCAAGATGAAATTGAATTTTTAGTACAGAATGACAAGCATGTACAGATTATGAAGGACACAGACTTTATTTCAGTTTACTCACATGGACCAATTCCATAGAAAATTATGAAGAGGAAGATGAGGGCAATGCTGCTGTAAGAAATCCAGGGAGACTGATCCTAAAAGGGAAGTACAAGAGAAGATGGAATTAAAATAATAGTCCACTGGAAGTTTAGATAATACATCGTTCCCTCATTGTACTATATTTTTTGCAGCCTATGTGTATGGATGTGTCCATGGGCTATTGAAATAGATAACCTGAAATTATTCAGCTTACAATGGATTTGGCTGCTGCTGTGATAATGGCACTTCCAGCAGGTGCAAGTTATGATGACCATAGAAAATCTTAATAACTCCTATGGAGTAATAGCAGTGGACATTTCTGTGAGTTAGCAGACGTACATGCATCCCCATCATCTGATTCTCTTTCAGTGTAAGCAACTTTATGTGACCCACAGAAAAGAAATTAGAAATATTAAGCCAGAGAAATTGAAGACAAGATAAGAAGGCAGCATAGTTGAAACTATTTTATAGTAACACTACAGTGTTCAATATATGTTCCCATGCCTTTCTAATCTTGCTTCCACCCTGTCCAGACACCTCTTCATTCATTGTCTTGTCTAACCTTCTTTCTTCTCTCTTTCTCAGAATCTCATCAACTCCATCCTGTCAGGTTCAGCTGGGCTCAGCGCACGCCAGACAAGCCAGCCGCCATTCCGCCCAGCTAGGTTCAAGCACGCCTGGTCAGCTTCCTTGCCTCAGGTGCAGGCGAGGGAAAGAGGAAGCGCTCACCGCAGGTTAACTGCTGGCAGGTGGCGGTAATTAGCCCGCAGGAAGGATCCAATTACCTTGTAACAAGTGGGATTTCCCCAGCCGCTGCAGGCAGGCCGCCGACAACAGCAACAAAGAGCCCCACAGTTCAAGCCGCGATCAGCCGCCCATCAAGCACAATCATGAGTCAGCCGCACGGGACCTGCCTCACAAGCAAGAAACAAAGCACCCTGGCTGAACCTGCCATTGAACTGAGGGGGGGAGAGCTGGGGGCGAGAGGTGGTCAGGGGCAGTCTCAGGCGGGACTTGCAAAGCACGGGAATGGGTTGCCTATAAAATGCTATGCAATCTGTGCCAAGCCAACCCTGGCTTTGTTTGTAACCACTTGCATTACACCCGAGTAAACTTCTTTGACTGAACCTGTGTTTCGCGAGAGTTTCATTCGGCACTGAATGTGGCAACTCTTACACATCCAAACAATGATTTTTTTCAATCTTCCTTTTGATCCATTCACTTTTCCTTCATATCTTAGTGTTGCAATCCATCCTGTGTAACCAAACTATCTTAACACACATTCTTTTGTATTCAATTGGCATTCATTCTGTACCCATTCATGCTTGGCTGTATTTCTTCTTGCATTTCCATACATTCTATTATCACTGCATTGAACTTTTTTAGAAGTTTCTCCTAATATACCCAATTCTTTCCTCCTTTTAATAATATGGTCAGAAGCATGCTCTTATCACATTCATCAACCAACTCTGTATTTGTGGAAAACATACCAAAATATAAGCCTAAGTCACTTTATCATACACTTTCTCTAAGGTACAATAACCTTTCTTTCTCACTGTAGAAGAACAGCTGTATTAGTCTATGGTAGCCAAATATCACATTTTCAGACTGGCAAATTTGATTGAAAGGCATAAGTTTTTGTGAGCTTTCTTTCTCACAGTCATACATTTTTCAGTGACCTGCTGAATAGCAAAAATGGGGTCTGTGTACCCCACTCTCTAGTATTAAGCTGCACCCATTCCCCAGATTTGTTTCCGGTTACCTCTGGTACTCTCCTGATCAGAAATCTGACAGAGATCTTTCCAAGGACACTTAACAGTGTAATCCCCTTGTAGTGTCTACATTCACTCTTCTATTTTTCTCTTTGTGCCAGAGAAAGAGAGCAGCCTTCTTCAGACACAGATGCAGTCTTCCTGTGTACAAGTTGCACAAGCTATTCTATAAGTAAACCATAACCATATTTTATCTTTTCTCCAATTACAGCCTATGTCTGCAGCCTTACCATTTTTTCAGCATTCTCATTACATTGATGACTTCTTCATCTATTTTTCCTTGAACATTAATCTTTACAGCATTTATTTCAATTCCACCCTTCAATATATCTCCAACATTCCCAGACAGATCTTTAAAATATGCCTTCCATGTTTCTTTGATTTCAGTTTCATCCCAAATCAGTTTTTTGACTTTATTTACTCAATTCACTCTGCTGGAGGCTCCTTGTTTAGCAATGAAGAGATGTATCTTATTAATTAATTAAGAAATGATACTTATTAATTCACTGATATACCAAAACAGAGGGAAATTGCAAGTTAAGGTAGCCTCTAAACATTATACTTGAAGTTTATGCTACTAAGCCCCTAGGCACAAAAGCACATCATGCAGGCCTGTGAAAGCATGTTTGTGGTCTGTATCTATGAATATGAATCTGGAGCCATATGAATATGAAACATGTCTTTGGTCACAGAGAGCCATCAAAATGAAAGTCAGGGAGGAGGGCTTCATACATCTGAAAAGCATATTTATTTCCACAGAAAAAATAACCCTTTCCTGTTATAGATTCCAGTGATGGCCTGAAAAGACATGACAGTTTTAGGTCATTGTGTGAATTTCAGTGCAACCTTAACCTCTGGCACAAGTCTTTTACCTCACCTTTTAAATTATTAATGGACGTTTACCTTTTTAGCTATCTATTTGATAATCAAGACAGCTGACAAGACTAAAAAAAAAGACAGATACAAAATGTATATTGTGACAGTATTAGTACAATTAAAATTTAGATAACAATCAAATATTAAAATGAAGAAATTAATATCTGTAAGTAAGAACCTTTGTGGCTGTTTGTGGCAAGTGGGACAACAAACAGAAACCTTCTAATATAAAAATACTGTGGTCAGAGAAATGTGAATAAAAAAGAATTGTCCAAAATGTGTTGATCCATAGAGCCATGAACTTGCTTACCTGGAGAGACAGAGTGAGGATGAGGAGGGCCAAAGTGAGGGCCATCATCCCAAAACCACCCCACAGCAGAATTCTCCGGCCCAGGTGGTCAATGATGAAGCTCTGAGGGCAAAAGAGATGGTCAGTCCAAACAGAAGCCCTCCCCAGAGGACCCTGACATGCCACATTGCTCAGGACAAGTGAAGCAGGTTGCCACCCTGACTTGAGTTCTGACGAACGGGACTTCCCTGTGGAGGAGAGGATGCCCACCAACCAGGGGATCAATCAATCCAACCTGACATGTGGCCACTGCTTGTTCTGACCTTTTTCTTTGCAGCTGGTCATACAGAATGAGTGAGGCTGCCTGCAGCTCAACTGTACTTACACACAGGATCACAGAGACAAATTCACAGAGGCCAATGCCCAGTGTGACATAAGGGATGATCGCCTCTTCAAGCCTGGCAGTGCGGAAAACTTCAAAAGCATAGAAGTAGATCTGAAAGGCAGAGCAAGGGAATACAAAATGAAGGTATTTTGTGCTTGCTTTTAGCTTATTTTTTAAAAAATCGTGTTATTTATAAATTGGCTTTGTAAACAGGAGGCTATCCATTGTCATCATCATCGTCATCACCATCAAGACTTGTCTTTATAGTTGCAGTTGCCTCATGCTGCTGAGTGGCAAAGCATTTCCTCTGGACTGGTTTTCTTTTTCTGTCAACTGTTCATTGCAATATATAAGTTGAGCATTCATGAACCCAGAACTTAGACAGTAGTGGCCTTGTAGCTTCCCGTCAGTGCTGTAGAGAACCAACTAGCACCCTAAGAAGCCCAAATTAAGTCCTCTCTTCCCCCCGCCTCCCCCCCTCAAGTAGCTACCTATTTTTATCTCCTTCATCACTGAAGTGTGTGCGGGTTTTTTTTGCCAAATTGGTTGTTCTCCCCAGAGCTATTTTTCCTGGTTCCCTAGCCTCTTGGGGCCTTTTGCTCTGAGGCTGCTTGGTAAGAGACACTTGGCAGAATTGCCAAGGAGGTGACACAGTGCTCTGGGACCATTTGCCAAATTTCCAATCTTAAAACAACCCTCCAAAGGTTATAAGCACCTATTGGGTGGATGGCAAAGTCCTGGTCATGACTACCCATAATAACAGATGAAGGAGCTCTGAACATCCCATTAGTCAGTGAAGGAAGAGTCACGGAGATCACAGCTAGTGGGCCAGCAATGTTCTTGGCGCCTTTGGCCTTGGTTTTTGCCTGGTTAGAGAACATTTGTGTGTGTGTGTGTGTGTGTGTGTGTAATGCTGTTGAGCTCCTGCTGGATAGCATTTTGTAAAGTGATGCTATGGTCTTTCTATGTATGAGTGTATTTTATGTGGCTTTTATATTGTCTTGTTACTTAATACCTTTTGTAAGTTGCCTCCTGAATCCTCCAGATCAAAAAGAAGCATCTCGTGAAGCACTGGAGTGAGTGGAAGAGTGGAAATTGCAAGTCCTTTCATCTGAACTTTCTTATGGGGACATGATCCAGGCAAATCAGTAAGGAAGGGCATGCCATTTTAAAATAAAAACACAAATCTTTTAAAACCATTTTTACATTTCTGCTAAAGCGGTTTTCTAAATTAAATTGCAATTATGAAATTGAAGTGGCACAGGAGCAATAAAATATTTTAAGCTGTTCAGTGTTTTAGTATAATTCTAAAGAACAGACACAGGACTTCCGGGGTGGAAATATGGTGGGCTAGCACGTCTCCGCGCACTGGGGACAATGCAGAGGCAAAGGCTGGCAGGCGGGTGGTGCGCTTGAGCTAACAGAGCTTCTCTGGACAAGAAGAAAGTCGCGAGATCACCTACTCAGGCTCTGGAGGACAGCTCCCTGTGAGGAAACCAGCAGGTGCCAGAGGGGCTGTGCGGGTGACTTGTGAATAAAGAGCACCAGGAGCCATGGGAGAAAACAGCATGCTCACAGCCTCAAGCAAAGCCTGTTTAAAGGACACTGGGTTCACCCAATCCACTTTCTAAAGCACTTTTGGATGGAGAAAATTTAAAGTGTAAAGAAACCTTCAGAGCAGCAGAATATCAAAGCCACCTTTGACCTGCAGGAAGATGAGGAAGACGCCACAATGCTGGGCACCATTGATATAGACTTTTCCAAGCTTATAAAATAACATGGATTTTAGATGCCTAATGTGGAATATAAATGGGGCAAATGCCCCTCAAAAAAGAAAGAACGTATCTCATTATTTGACAAAATTAAAACAAGATGTAATTTGATTATACTGTAGGAAACTCATATAAGAAAAAAAAGATAAAAAACATTTGATTTATAAAAATTTGGGACAAGAATTTATATTGGCAGGGACTGCCAAGAAAAATAGAGCTGTTTCATATATTAACACAGTTACAGTCAAAACTGATAATGAATGATGACCATGACAGAAATGTAGAGGTTAAAATCAACTGGAATGAAACTAAAATTATGATATTGGGAATATATGTGCCAAATGACAATAAAGCCATATTTTTAAGGGATTTATGAAAAAACGAACAGAATTATCCTATGAAAAGTGGTGTTTTTTAGGAGATTGGAATGGAGTGGTTTGCCCGCAAAAAGATAGAACCTCTATGAAAGGAATTAAATCAACACAAGGTAAATTGCTGAAAATAGTTTTTGAAATGATGGACAACTTTGAGCTTATAGATATATGGAGACACAAAAATGGCAATTCCAAAGAATATACATACTTTTCTGAAAGACACAGATCTTTCTCAAGAGTAGATATGTTTTGGATTTCTAAGAAACTCACTACATGTACCAATAAAGTGGAGATATTACCAAAATCTTTTTCAGATCATATTCCAGTGACTTTAATATATAAGAGGAAAGGTAGAACTTACAGATGGAGGCTAAATGAAACTTTGCTACAAAAATAATTAATAATTGAGAACTGTAAAACGAAGCTAAAAGAATTCTTTTAGATTAAATAAAGGCATGGACAGTATGAGATGCAAGTAAAGCCTTTATGAGAGGACAATTTATACAGCAAAATGGTAAATTGAAAAGACAAAGAGAAGAGAAGATGCAAAAGATTTTAATGGTGATAAAAATGAAAGAGGAGGAATTAAAGAGGTCTCCAGGAAGAAAAAAATTCTCACAAATTAAACTTCTACAAACTTTCTATGTTAACAATTAAAGAAATGGAAATAAACATGAATTTTGCAAAACAGAAGAATTTTGAGTTGGCAAATAAGCCAGGGAAATGGCTAGCTTATAAACTGAGAAAAGAAAGTGAGAAGAAAATGACATTAAAATTACAAAATGGGAATGCTATGGTAACAGATAATGTAAATATGCAAAGAATATTCCATCAGTATTATACAAAACTTTATAAAGGAGAAGAAATTTCCCAGACAAAAGTGGTTAAATATTTTTTTTTAATTATTTATTTTTTTACCAAAGATAATGGATAAAGAAAAGCAGATGATGAATGAACCTATAACAATAAGGGGAATCTGTGAGGCTATAGAAAAAACTAAAATAGGGAAAACTCCTGGCCCAGATGGATTGCCAGCTTCCTATTATAAATGTTTTGAAGACAAACTATTACAACCTCTTTAAAAAATGATGAATTCCATTCTGGATAGTGGGAGGATATCAGAAAGTTGGACAGGTACAAATATAGTACTAATTCCTAAAAGAGGCCAAGATCTGACTTCATCAGAAAATTACTGACCAATATCTTTATTGAACTATTATAAAATATTTACTATAATGCTAGCTGAAAGGTTGTAAAATGTCTTGCAAGATTTTACACATGAAGATCAATGTGGCTTCTTGCCTAAAAGACAATTAAGAGACAATATTAGAAATATTCTTAATATATTAGAATATTTGGAACACCATAATGAAAAACAAGCCATGCTGATATTTCTTGACATGGAGAAAGCATTTGACAACGTGAACTGGATTCTCCTATAAAAAACAATTGGAAAATATAAAATGAATTAATGTTTTTTTGGTCAATGACCAGCAAAATTTGAAAAAATGTAACACCAAAGTAAAATTAGATAAATAAGATAAAATACTAGCATAACAAAGATAAAATAACAGATAAAAATGTGACATACCCTACTGTAATGGTATGTCAGTTACATATTTTGGAAAATAGGAAATTTGGAAAAAAAAATTCTTAAATGAGTGAAATCAATATATACTTTACAAACAGCACAAATTATAGTTAATGGTGATTTGGCAAAACCCCGTGAAATAATGAAGGGACAAGACAAGGATGCCCACTTTCACCATTGCTCTTCATTCTGGCTCTTGAAGTTTTGAATAGGTGTAAGACAAGATGAGAGAACAGCTGGGGTAAAGGTAAAAAAAGAAGTATATAAATTAAGAGCATTTGTGGGCAATTTGGTTTTAATTTTGGAAAATCCTATGGAAGGAATAGATATATTAATGAAAAAAATTAAAGGAATTTGGTGCATTAGTTGGATTTAAAATTAATAAGGAGAAGACAGAGTTGTTAACAAAAAACATGAGAATGGAAGATCAAAAAGAATTGATTGCAAAAACTAGTTTTCAGATTGAGAAAAAAGTAAAATTCTTTGGCATTATGACTAATATGAGTTGTATGTTATTTCAAAATAATTATGTCGAGGTATGGAGTGAAATTAAGAAAGATTTATAAAGATTAGAAAAGTTACAATTATCATTATATGGAAGAATTTCTGTAGTAAAAATGAATGTGTTATGTAGAATGATGTTTTTAATTCAAACAATATCTGTTTTGAAAAATGATGTGTCTTTTAAGCAATGGCAAAAAGACATATCCAGATTTATATGGCAGGGTAAGAAACCAAGGGTTAAATATAAAATTCTTCACGTTGCAAAAGAAAGAGGAAGACTAGGATTGCCTGGTTTTAAATTGTATTTTGCAGCCTGCTATTTGGTTTGGATGAAAGAGTGGGTGTTGCTGAGAAATAAAAGAATGTTAGAATTAGAAGCACATAACCTGAGGTTTGGTTGGCATGGGCTTTTATGGTATGATAAAGTTAAAGTTAATGTAGATTTCAAAAATCATTATGTGAGAAGTGCCATATTAAAGATATGGAATAAATATAAACCCAGGTTGTGCCTGAAAATATCTTTACTGGTCTCAGCACAGAAAGCATTTTATAGAAATGAAACAGCAGGCAAAAAGAAATGGTTAACATATCAAGACTTATTAATACAGGAAGATGGACAACTGAAGATGAAGTCAAGAGAACAATTAACTGCAGAGGGATTTCATTTTAAATGGTTTTGATACGCACAATTAAGAGAAAGATTTAATATGAATAAAAAGGTAATGGGGATTGAACAACATAAGACAGAATGTGAAAATGAATTGTATATAAATGATGAACATGTGATTGCAAAAATGTATAAACTTGTCTTGTGATTTGAAACAGAAGAGGAACAAGTTAAAGACTGCATGATAAAATGGGCTAAGAAGTTTGGTTACAATATATAGATGGATCAATGGGAGAGAATGTGGATAAAAGGACTGAAATTCACACTGTGTTATAATTTAAGAGATAATTTTTATAAAATGATGTACTGTTGGTATATGTCAGGTTCAGCCCAAGAACCACAGTGAGACAGTCCAGGAACAGCTCAGTTACTTTATTAGCTTACACTTAATAGACAGAATCTCACCAGACTAACTCTAACCCCCAATGACAGCAACTATAACCCTGAATCCCTTAGGGAGGGGCCAGTCTCCTCTTCACTTTCACAGGCTCCGGCTGGGGGCTGAGGAGATGTTTGGAAGGTCTCTCCCCCTCCCTGTAACGTTAAAGCTCCATTCCAGGATCCTACACGCTGATGCTTTCCATCACAGTATATGACACCAGAGAAATTATCTAATACGTATAAAAACATGAAGGGACCATGCATGAAACAAATACATATGATAATACAAAAAAATTTGAAGATAAATATTGAGATGAAATCAGAACTTTTTTTATTGGGACCTATGGATAGTCAGAGAAGATTTATGGAAGACTGGTATATGGTATATATACCAGTCTTATATATGGTAACTGCAGCAAGATTACTATATGCACAAAGATGGAAAAATATTGAAATACCACAACAGAGGAATGGATTGTAAAGATGGCAGAATTAGCAGAAATGGCAAAACTGACCTGTTTGGTCAGGGATAAACAATAACCACTTTTATAAAAGACTGGAAACCTTTTATGAACTTTTTGCTGGAAATGGAAAAAATTGAAATGGTGATTTCTGGATCTGATGATTGAAAAAGACTGAATAAAGGGCTAAAGAGCCTATTGCAATGTTAAAGAGTGAGGAGGGATAATGAGTTTGTAACTACTGTAAAGAAGGGTGGAAGTAGCTTCTTTAATTATCTTTTTTTCCCTTTAACTGTATTGTTCTCTGAACTTTTTCTTTTTTCTTTTTCTTTTTTTCTGTCTTTTCTTTATTTCTGTACTTGTCTTTTATCTATGTTAAAAACTCTAAAAAAAAAAAAAAGCACTGAAACAGAAGAAATAATAGCAATTAATATGTGAGGGAGAGGCAGTTTGGTATAGTGGTTAAGACACCAGGCAAGAAACTGGGAGACAGTGAATTCCAGTCCTGCCTTAGGCACAAAGCCAGCTGGGAGGCCTTGGGCCAGTCACTCTCCCTCAGCCCTAGGAAGGAGGCAATGGCAAACCACTTCTGAAGTCTTGCCAAGCAAGGGGCTAGTCCAGGCAGCCGCCAGGAGTCAAAAACTGATTGGAAGGCAAAGAAAGAAAGAAAGAAAGAAAGAAAGAAAGAGAGAGAGAGAGAGAGAGAGAGAGAGAGAGAGAAAGAAAGAAAGAAAGAAAGAAAGAAAGAAAGAAAGAAAGAAAGAAAGAAAGAAAAAGAAAGAAAATTAAAGGGAAAAAAGGGCTTTTAAAGTAATACTTCTTTACATGATGCTACTACTTTTTCAACTAAACAATGTTGTACAAATACTTTATTAAATATGGCTATAAAATAAGTTAGGTACAAAAACTAAATTGAAAAAGAGGTGTGAAAATGTGTTGATCTGAAATAAGCCTTGGGTCCCTCGGGTAGAAATGGAAATATAAGAAAATTAATGACTGTCACTCATCCTGTTGAATGCTTTGGGGCAAAGAAAGAAAGAAAGAAAGAAACGAAGACCAGAAGTTCTGGTGCAAACCACACAATTATTCTCCTCCTTTCCAGCCCCTCTGCCTCTATGTGGAGTGCAAAGAGGAAGACATGATCTTGCGCCAGATTGCAGTGAGGGCAACGGGATTGGCCTGGTCTACAAATAACAAAGGGGAGGAAAGGTCACTTTCTTAGCTGTTTCTAAAGTTTTGTTCCACTCAACTGCACTCAGGCCAGAGAGCTGCAAACCCATGATCAGCAGAATGACAATAAGCAACGGCCATCGCAAGCTGGGCTGCTTCACCACTTCCCAGATACTCAGGTTCTTGGAGCCTGGTAGGGCCATCTCTTTCAACATGTCCTCTATTTCAGTTTGCTGATGTCCTTCACCCCAGAGGTCTTTCATGGCTTTGGAGGAGAATGAAGAGAATGACAATTCAAGTGTTTGTCCAAAAGAATTACTGACATTTAGCTGAGCAAACAAAGGGAATTTCTGTACTCATTTATCACCCAACTGGGCACTGATGCCCCTCCCCTCCTCAGGGGAATTTAGAGACAGATTAGAAATTGATTGGTGGAACAGCATCATATGCATTATATATATGCATTATATATGCATGTCTTTTTTTTTTTTTTTAACCACAGTTTATATGCTGTTACATTTCTGGAGGCTCTGAACAGCCTACAGTATTAATGTAATCAGATTTTTTAAAAAAATCAATACAAGTATAAACAACCAATCTGCTGTGAACCATGATAACATTTTAAAATTTGATACTGTGCCAACATGGGCTTCAGATGTACCATGTTATTCATGATAGACTTATTGTTTCCAGCAGATTCACTTGCTTATGTTAAGCAATTTTGGCAAACCCTGGACTGGCAAGGTCCCAAAAGACTAGAAGAGAGCAAATGTCACTTCAATTTTAAAAATGGGACGAAGGAAGATCCAGGAAACTACAGACCTGTCAGCTTGAAGACTATGCTGGCTAATATCTTTGGACAAATTATCAAGCTGTACGTTTGTAAGCCCTTGGATGGTCATGCTACATACATACAATAGGAACCAACATGGGTTTGTGACAAACATAACGTGCTACACTAAGTTTATCTCTATCTTTGATGGGGTGACCAGCTTCATTGATCAGGGGAAAGCCACATATGATACCAGATATGCTGGTAAGCCAGGTGACTCTAAGAGAGAAAAATCATCTCTCACCACAAACGGAGCATCAGTTTCAAAGACTTTTAACACCTAGGTAAACAAGTTTTAAGAGCCAGTTCGGTGTAGTGATTAAGGCACCAGGCTAGAAACTGAGACCGTGAGTTCTAGTCCTGACATATGCATGAAGCCATTTGGGTGGCCTTGGGCTAGTCCTGGGAAGCAGGCAATGGCAAACCACTTCTGAAATCTTACCAAGAAAACTGCAGAGACCTGTCCAGGCAATCGCCAGGAGTCAACACTGACTTGAAGGCACCAAAAAACAAACAAACAAACAAACAAACAAAAAACCCCACCAAGTTTTAGTAAGGCCACTGTATCCCAATTGCAAACGTCTCTGTGACCATTGGATGGCAGCAAAGAGTTGGGGTTTTGCTCTCTGCTGCCATTTAGTAGTCATCTGGATTTTTGTAACCCCAAAACGGTAGGTCTAGTTCTAGCTGAAAGGAAGCCTTTGGGATACCAGTTACCAGGTCTTGACTTTCTTCTGCATGGCATTCATTCCAAGACCTGAAGAATGCTGTTATCACCCCTTTCAAGGTGATGTTGAACTAGGACTTGGGAGATCCAGGTTCAAATCTACCCTCAGCCATGTAAGCTCACAAGATGTCTTTAAGCCAGTCTCACAGATAACTTTCGAAGCTGTTAGAAAGAAATTAAGGTAGATCCTCCACATAAGCTGCATGCAGCCCCTGGAGGAAAAGTAGGTTAGCGAACTGACTAATCATCATAATTCTCAACATCATCAACATCCCAGTTCCTTCCATCTCTCCTCAAAGCACTTAGTTTTAGGCCCCTGATCATCCTTGTCGCCCTTCTTTAAACCTCTTCCAGTTTCTCTGAATTCTTCTTAAAATATGTGCCCAGAACCGAACACAGAAGATGGGCTCTCAGTAGTGCAGAATAAAGTGGAACAGTTACTTCTCTTCTTCAAAACAATTACTTTTTTGATACAACCTACAATTTTATTTGCCTTTTTCACAGCATCATCACAGTGCTGATTCTTCATAATTTGTAACCAACAACTATTGATTGTAGTCCTCAGTATTTTTCATCAACATTATTACCAACCCAGACAACCCCCAAGTCTGTATATGTGATTTCTGTTTCCTAAGTAAAACATATTTGTCTGCACTCAGTTTCACTGATATTTTGTTGATTTCTATGATTAGGAAAAAGTTCAAGATAATGTATTGAAAGTACATCAATAAGCACTTCAAGTGAGAAGAAAACAAATATAAAGAAAGTAGGGTTGCATAAGAGTCTTTCCAGCCAGCTCACATGTGACTGCTGAAGGGGTTTTTCAGGGCCTCCAACATTCATGGTCTGCACTGAAAGATTTATAACTGGCCTGCCTGTATATGGTTCATCAATGAACATTGTAAAGGTTGTTTTTTAAATATCTGTTTTCTGGCCTTATTTAATTCCTACTTAGCCACTTCCATGTAATGATTAAATGGCCACAATTAGCTAAGCAAAAATATATTGTTTCCCACAATGGAAGAAATGAAGAAGGTCATCTTGCTGATGTTACCTTTTAGGCAGGCCTGGGTGTCCTTCTTTTGCCTCAAGAGGTATGGAGGGGATTCTGGGAAGAACGGCAACAGGAGCAGCTGCAGCAGTGCTGGGAAGCCACACAGAGCAAGCAGGAGGGGCCACAGAACCTCCGTGCCTAAAAGATCTCTGATGAGAACAGGGTAGAAAGAGACACCATTTTTCTTCCTGGAGTAGTTGTGTGACCGGAGGGAGAGAGAGGAGCAGGAGCAAAAGAGAAGAAGCCACCTCTTTAATCAGAGAAAAGCCAAATGGCTGGAACCGAGTTTCTCACAATTACAGCCTGAACTGATGACAGCCCCAAAAGGAAAGGAAGAGCAGATTATTCCCCAAAGGATCACGGTGGGTAGAGAAGGAAAGCAGGCGACTGGCAGAGCAGGGGGAAGAATCTCAGCGACAGGACAACTAAACCCATTCAATCCATTTGCCTTCCATGGGAATGGAAAGGTGGAAGGCGAGAGTTTGTCCAGCCTGGAAGCGCTTATGCTCGGTGAGCTTACCTTAAGCCCATGATTTGCCCCAAGGCTTTTCCTAGGGAAAAAAACACTGCAGCACTGGTAGTAGCCACGCCTCGGAACTTCTTTGGGGAAATTTCACCAAGATACGGCCCATGGACATTCAGGCACAGTCCTTCAAGGGAAGAATTATAGTTGCAAAAAGACCTCTCTCCACGCCTCCCCCTGACTGCCACACGAGCATTAGGATGCTTCAGGTGCCTCAGCCTCCCCTGAGAGGGAAAAGTCACGTCCTCCTCCTTGATCCTACCTGCGCTGATGCCATAAAGGAAGCGGCCCACCAGAATCATTTCAAAAGACTTGGCCATCTTACTCGAACCAATAAGCAGGGCACCCGTGATTATGATAAAATTGCTGCATATTAAACTTTTCTTTCTGAAATAAACCACAATCTGATGTTAATTAGAGACTCCAGTCACACATGTATTTCCCCCTATTGATTGATTTCTCGGTGACTTAAATTAATTTCAAGGTTTTCAATTCTATTTTAGGATGAAGAGGGAGGGGAAAATGTGAATTCTTAAAATTATATAGTCGCTGAAATGACATCAATGTATGTGATAAAATCTCACAACTGTAAGAAAAGGGGCCATCATGAGAAAAAGCCATACTTTCCATATCTCATGGCCAGAGGTCCACTCCATAAGCAGCCCAGAAGACCACCCAGGCAGTAGATTGAGACGATGAAGGACCACATCAAAGCCAGTGTTTCTTGAGGGAGACCAGCACCGTGTCGCTTTAGCCACGTCTCATTGATGAATCTCTTGACATCCTGGGCAAAACAGTTGAGACTGTGTTCAATACCAGGCCGGTTACAAACCTCAGAGTACAACATGTTTAGCCTTGGTTAGTTTTTTAATGTCTTGGTTTATTATATGAATCCAGATCATCTGGTTAGTTTATGAGTAAGCATATTGTGTGAATACAAAAAATGGCTTAATTCAGTAAATAGGGTTTTTTTTATTTTATTTTTTTATTGGTGATGTACAACAGCTCCAACAATTGTGTCAGGTTCGGTCAGCACGAGGTTTCAGGGAAGCACGGGGCTGCAGGGAAGCTCGCAACCAGACCACGCGGAATCCACCGGCGGTAGCTAGCGGGGAAAAGAGGAACCGAAAGCGCCGCTAATTAACGAGCCACCTGCGGCCAGCTAAACAGGAAAACCGCAGCGGAAGCTTTTAATTACGAACTGATAACGGCGCGAGCAAGCAAGGAACGGGGCCGCAGGGCAGCGAAACAAGATCGCAACGCAGCACAGAACCCGCGGTCTGCACGTAGCAGGGAGGGGCCAACCCAGCCGGAGGGGGACTGGCAATCAAGGACAATGGACTCTGACCGACCCTGCCATCATGAACGATCAGGGGGGACATTGGGGGGCCTAATAGCCCACAGCCGCAACGCGATCACGAGGCGGGACACCGCGCGGGAAGGGGGGAATATAACAAGTGATGCAATTGTACCAAGCCAGTCCTGGCTCTGCTTGTGACTACTACGTTACGCATGAGTAAACCTTCTTTGTGAACCACACGTGTCACGAGAGTTTCTCTGTCGAACGGGGCAAATCTCACATAAAGCCAGGACTCACCGTCAGCGCTACCCGGTACCACCGAGGAGCGTTTTCTTTCTCAATACAGGCATGACCAGCGACGAGGAATCCGTGGGTCAGCTGGAGCGCGAGGGATCCAGGCTCGCGGAAGGGCGGTCGGAGCCGCCCGGGAGCGACGGGGCAGCGGCCAGGGCCGGGCGCACTCCATCCGAGCGGTGGTCGATGGGCGTGAATCAAGGACCAGACGATTCGGGCGTTACGATGACCCGGGGTTCGGGGTTCCGGGACCGTGAGTGGAGCGAGAAATTCGCCCGACTAGAGGAGAGAGTCGAGCGACGCCTAGACGCCGTGGAGGCGATGCTCCAGACCCTACTGCAGAGAGTGGGGCCACCGGCGGTGAACGAGGAGGCGAGCGACAGGGGGCGGTCCGACACCCCCGCCGGCACCACCCACGGCGCCCCGGTCGGAGGACCAACGGGCGGCAGACGCCCTGAGACTTCGAGGTATCACTGGGAAGTTCTCAGGGGACCCCGAACAGCTGCCGCACTTTCTGACGCACGTCAGGGGGTTCATGCAGAGGGGTGGTCACCTATTCGCTAGAGACGAGGACAGGGTATCCTACGTGGCCGAGCTGCTAGATGGCCAAGCCGCCAGCTGGGTGATCGGGCTGTACGATGCCAACGCGGCGGAACTACGGAGTTTCCCGGACTTCATGCAGGCGCTCCGGGACAGATTCGAGGACACATTGAGCGCCAAGCGGGCGGAGGACGACATCCTACAATTCAGGCAGCGGGGCAAATCGGTATCGGAATATGCCCTGGAGTTCCGGAGGTTGGCCGAGAAGCTCGCGGACTGGCCGGAGTCCCTGAAGGTGAAGTATTTTAAGAGGGGACTCAACCCAGAGATCCTGGAACGGGCACTGGGGCGGGACGACCCGGCCACAGTGAAGGATTGGATCTGGCTGGCCGGAACGGCGGAATCGGCGTGGCGGCAGATCCAACAGAGCACAAGACGACGGGACCAGACGAGGGACCGGCCGAGGGAGAGGACCCCCGAGGAGAGACGGAGCGGTCGACGGCAGTCCACCGGGAGGCGAGAGGCGACCAGAGCCCCGAATCTGTGTTTCCGATGCGGAGGCAGAGGCCACCGAGCGGCGCAGTGCCCGACGGAGCGGGAAGGCGCCCCACCACGGCCCGAAGTCAAAACCCCGCGTGCGAACGGGAAAAGGACCGGTGACCGACCGCGGAAGGGGGCAGTGGCGGCGGTGACCGAGAAAGGACGCGGGGGGTGGTCGACCCCGGAGACAGCATCCTCCGGAGAGGACTCGGAGCCGGCGGGAAACGAGGCGCGCTCGCACTGAACGGCGTCCCAGTGCGAGCAGGGGAGTCGAGGCGCGCGGACCCAATAGGAGACGAGGACTGCCCACCGTTCCGGGTGAGGATACACGTCCGGGGGTGAGATCCGGAGGGAGGCGCAGCTACGGGCGCTACTGGACTCGGGCTGCACCCACTGCTTGATGCACCCAGCGGTGGTCTCGGGGCTCGGGCTACAGCTGAGGCGCCTCCGGGAGCCCATTTCATTCAGCCAGTTAGATGGCACGCTGGCAGGTGCGGGGCCAGCTCAGTATTACACCGAGCCGGTCCAGATGACGATCGGGAGTCACCGGGAAGAACTGAGGTTCGTGGTGGTCCCGGTGGCCGACTACGCGGTGGTACTCGGCTTGGCGTGGCTGCGGCGGCGGAACCCACGAGTCGACTGGACGGCGGAGGCAGTGCGGTTCGGGGTCGACAGACCGGCGAGGGGCGAGAGCAGAGGGGACCGAGCCGTGGAGACGGAGGCAGCCGCAACCACCGGCGGACAAGCGGAGGGTCCGGGACACCGGGAGACGGGGCGAGAGCAGATGGGGCCCGAGACCCGGGCGGCAACAGCAACAGCAGCAGCAGCAGCAGCAGCGCCGGGACCCCGGAGACCCGCCACGATCCCGAGGCGCGGGGAGGCAGCGGCGACTGGCGAGGCAACCGCAAAGCGAGGGGCCGGACCCGGGGAACCCCCGACGGGCGGCGGAATCCCGAGGCAGTATCGAGACCTGGCGGCAGCGTTCGGGGAGAAGGAGTCTGACCAGCTCCCACCACACCGGCCCAGTGATTGCGCCATCGAGCTAGAGCCAGGAGCGACCCTGCCTAAGCCAAAAATGTACTCCCTGTCGAGGAGGGAGATGGGAGCCCTGCGTGAGTTCATAGACAAGAACCTAGCACGGGGATTCATCCAACCCGCGAAGTCACCATTAGCGGCCCCGGTGTTATTCCGGGAGAAGAAGGACGGCTCGCTCCGTATGTGCGTAGACTACCGGGGGCTGAACGCAATCAGCACGGAGTACAAATACCCCCTCCCCCTGATGAAGGACTTGATGTCGCATCTGTCGAAGGGGAGGGTGTTCACAAAACTGGACTTGCGCGAAGCCTACTTCAGAGTTAGGATCCGCGCAAAAGATGAGTGGAAGACGGCGTTCAACACCCCGCTCGGAAGCTACCAGTTTTCCGTGATGCCGTTCGGATTAAAAGGGGCCCCAGGGGTATTTATGCAGCTAATTAATGAGGTGCTGCACGACCTACTCTACCGGGGCGTCCTGGTCTACCTGGACGACATCCTCATCTACACCGAGAACCTGGCGGAGCACGTGAGCCTGGTGCGCACGGTGCTCCAGAGACTGCTGAAGGCACAGCTGTACGCAAAGCTCTCGAAATGCGAGTTCCATCGAGAGCAACTAGACTACCTCGGCTACCGAATATCCAGCCGGGGAATTGAGATGGACCCGGCGAAAGTAAGGGATGTCCTGGGCTGGGAAGCGCCGCGAACCCGGAGGCAACTCCAAAGCTTCCTAGGGTTTGCGAACTTCTATCGTCAGTTCATCCCGAACTTCGCCCAAATCGCCCTTCCCCTAACCGACCTGCTAAAAACCAAGGGCACTGGGAAACCCCCAAGCCCAGCATGGCACTCGCGTGGACTGCAGAATGCCAGGGGGCGTTTGAGGAACTAAAACAGCGGTTCACCGCGGAGCCGATCCTGCGCCATCCCGACCCAGACCGGCGGTTTATAATCCAAGTGGATGCATCAGACGTGGCAACGGGAGCAGTCCTGCTCCAACCCAGCCCGGAGGGGACCATCCACCCGTGCGCCTACGCCTCCCGCAAATTCACCGAGACGGAGAGGAGGTGGATGGTGTGGGAGAAAGAGGCGTACGCGGTCAAGTGGGCGCTGGCCACGTGGAGGCATCTACTGGAGGGGGCAACTGAACCGTTCGAGGTGTGGACGGACCATAAGAACCTCGAGGCCCTGAAGACCCCGCGTAAGCTATCCCCCAAACAGGCACGGTGGTCCCAATACTTCGGGAGGTTCAGGTTCACACTGAAACACATCCCCGGGAAGCGCAACTTCTTAGCGGATGGACTGTCTCGCATGCCCCAACACGCCAGCCTACGGGAGGAGATCGTGGACTCCGTCATCCCCGCCAGCAGGCTGGCTGCAAAGGCGGTGACCCGAAGCCAGACCAAGGGGGAGCGACGGGACGCGGCGTCTGAAGTAAGGCAAGGGTTCGCGGAGGCAGCGGAGCGGGACGGTTGGCTCAAGCAGAACCGAGAGGCGCTAACCGGCCAAGAGGGGTTGTGGTGGCACGAAGGAAAGCTGTACGTGCCCGAGGGTTGCCGACGGGAGGTCATGGAGAGAGCCCACGACAGCCGGAGCGCGGGGCATTACGGCTTCGTAAAGACACTCCACTTAATCCGGCGGCAGTTTTGGTGGCCCACGCTCCGGAAGGACGTGGAGGCGTACTCGGGGGTTGCCCGGTGTGCGCAACGGCGAAAGGAGCCAAAGGCAAACCTAGAGGCCTACTCCAGCCGGTAGCGGAACCCGACGGCCCTTGGCAAGAGGTCGCCATGGACTTCATAGTGGAGCTCCCGGAGAGTAAGGGGAAGACCGCCATTTGGGTGGTCACGGACTTATTCTCCAAACAAGCGCACTTTGTAGCGTGCCGGCGAGTCCCCACGGCCGAGGGGCTGGCGAAACTGTTCGTGCAACATGTCTACCGACTCCACGGCGCACCTCGACGTATCGTCAGCGATCGGGGCGGCAACTTCATCGCGCGGTTCTGGCGGGAGTTCCTGAAGCGGGTGGGGACGAAACAAGCCCTATCCTCCGCGGCGCACCCGCAGACGGACGGAGCCACGGAACGCCTGAACGGTGGGCTCGAACAGTACCTGCGCTGCTACGTGGGGCACCAACAGGACGATTGGGCGGAGCTACTACCATTCGCGGAGGTGGCATACAACAACGCCGTCCACAAGAGCACCGGGTTCTCTCCGTTCAAAGTAGCCACCGGGAGAGAATTCGTCCCCATGCCGGAGCTGCCTCAGCCGGAATCCCAGATCAACTCCCTGGACGCCTGGTTCGCCCAAATCGACGAGACCCGGCGAGCGGCGCACGCGGCATTGCAAAGAGCCAAAGCCGACTACAAGAAGCACGCGGACCGCAAGAGGCTCCCCGAGGAAAAGTGGAAAGTGGGGGACCAGGTGTATCTGTCAACCAAAAACCTAAAGACGCACCAGGCATCGAAAAAACTCAGCCCGAGGTTTGTGGGGCCGTTCCCCATTTCGGAGATCATCAATCCGGTGACCGTCAGGCTGACGCTCCCGAAAAGCCTCGGGAAGATCCACCCGGTGTTCCATTGCAGCCTGCTAAAGTTGCACCAGCCGGGGAACGCCTGGCACAAGGCGGAGGGAGTACCACCACCCATCATGGTCGCGGGGGAGCAGCATTTCGAAATCAACCGGATACTGGACGCCCGGAGGCACAAGGGGCAGACCCAGCTCCTAGTGCAATGGAAACATTTCCCCAAGTCCCACAGCGAATGGGTGAGTAAAACCCACATAAGGGCGCCGGACCTAGTGCGGGACTTTTACAGTAAATACCCCGGGAAGCCGAAATAGGACCGAGGGGGAGTTGTCGTCAGGGGGGCGGCATGTCAGGTTCGGTCAGCACGAGGTTTCAGGGAAGCACGGGGCTGCAGGGAAGCTCGCAACCAGACCACGCGGAATCCACCGGCGGTAGCTAGCGGGGAAAAGAGGAACCGAAAGCGCCGCTAATTAACGAGCCACCTGCGGCCAGCTAAACAGGAAAACCGCAGCGGAAGCTTTTAATTACGAACTGATAACGGCGCGAGCAAGCAAGGAACGGGGCCGCAGGGCAGCGAAACAAGATCGCAACGCAGCACAGAACCCGCGGTCTGCACGTAGCAGGGAGGGGCCAACCCAGCCGGAGGGGGACTGGCAATCAAGGACAATGGACTCTGACCGACCCTGCCATCATGAACGATCAGGGGGGACATTGGGGGGCCTAATAGCCCACAGCCGCAACGCGATCACGAGGCGGGAAAAAGCGCGGGAAGGGGGGAATATAACAAGTGATGCAATTGTACCAAGCCAGTCCTGGCTCTGCTTGTGACTACTACGTTACGCATGAGTAAACCTTCTTTGTGAACCACACGTGTCACGAGAGTTTCTCTGTCGAACGGGGCAAATCTCACAAATTGTAGGATAGACTTGAGATCATACAATGTAAAAAACTTACATAGATTATTGTCAGAGTCTGCAAGGCTCAATTCCCAATCACAGTAAATCCTCTGGAGACCGGTTCATTCCAGTAAAGATTTCTTTATTGAGAAGAAGTATATAGCAATACATCGATTGCTGAAACTGAAAACCCTGCGCTCGGAGGCTTCCTTTTTAACCCCCCTCTCTGCTTTCAAATTTCAGTCCTTTTCGTGCCTTCCTTCGGATCTCTTCTTGGTCTCACGCTTGCTTGACCTTGCAAATTCCTGAGAGCTTGATAACATGCCATCTGTCTCCACTGTCTACTTAACTCTCCCCACCCCCCACCCCCCGCTTTGTTTTATGGCAGGAACAAGCAAGCAGTTTGTATAAACCAACAATTCTAATAAAATAACACTTCTACTTTATGGCTGGAATAAGTAAACATTCTACCTAGGTTAACAGCTCTAATAACTGTGCTAGTTAGATCCATTTGACAATTGATTGATTGCAAGGATCCTGACATGCCGCCCTCCAAAAAGAAAATTATCTTCGCATTGAGAATATGATCTGCAAAACTAAAGAAAAATAGAAGTATATACAGCAACAACCCTATTTGTAAATTGTACACATTCATTGAGGCTTATGAGGATACTTTGTATAAAAATCTTCTACAAGTTTAGGTGCTTTAACATGTTTTTCATCTACCCACTCATAATATGACTTAGGAAAATATTTCCATTGTACTAAGAATTGGAGTTTGCCCCTGTGTTTTCTAGCGTCCAATATCTCTTTTACTTCAAAATGGCTTTCCCCTTCAATCATAATTGGGTTGGGAGGTGGGGGGGAAGAATGCCACCTTATTGATTCTTTGAAAGGTTTTAGTAAACTACAGTCGAATACTAGATGAACCTGTTGGTAATTTTTGGTAAAGTCAGTTTGAATGAAAGTGGGCCACCAATTTTTTTGATGGGGAAAGGACCCACATATTTAGCCCCAAGTTTTTTCATGGCTGGGTAGTTTTTAGATATTTGGTTGATAACCATACTTTGTCTCCTACTTTCCAAGGTGGTTGTGTAGCACATTTGCGATCAGCATATTTTTTGTCTGCCTTCCTGCAAAGCTTGGTCGATTAGTGGCCATAAGTTTGTCATTTGTTTAATCCATTCATCTGCAGATAGCTCTGGGGAATTTTTTTAGAGGCAATTCAGGGATTGGTACAAAGTCTTGTCCTGTAGCAATTTTAAAAGGGGTGAATCCAGTACTTTGGTGTACTGAGTTGTTGTAAGCTACCTCAGCAAAAGGTAGGAGCTCTGCCCAGTTGTCTTGTTGGTAGTTAGTGAAGCACCTCAAGTATTGTTCCAGTACAGAATTCAATCGTTCCAAAGATCCATCTATCTGGGGATGAAAACTGGAACTCAGGGCTTGGGTGGAGCCAATCATTTTATAAATTCACACCAAAATTTTGAGGTGAACTGTGTTCCACGATCTGAGATCACCCTTGGGGGGGGGGGGGGCGCCGTGGAGGCGGTATATATCTTTGCCAACTTTTTTGCTGTTGGGATTGAGACACATGGTATAAAGTGTGCTTGTTTGGAGAATAGGTCTATAACCACCCAAATCACCATGTGGTGGTTGCTTTCGGGTAAGTCTACAATAAAGCCCATGGTTATTTGTTTCCAGGGTTGGTGGGGGGTGGCTACCAGTTGTAGTAACCCTAAGGGTTTCCCTCCCCGTTTTTTGGCCATGGCACATGTGGGGCAGGTGTTTACATATTCTGCCATGTCTTTCCTCATAAAAGGCCACCAGAATCATCTGCGCAACAAGTGCAAGGTTTTTACAAACCCAAAATGTCCTGAGGTTTTATTATTGTGGCTTCTTCCCAATATTTCTTTGTGCAGCTGGATGGGAATGTATAACTTGTCTCCCATCCATGATGCCTTGTGTTCCTCTATTAAGGAATTTTTATTTTCCTTAAACCGTTCATCTTTCTCCAGTGCTTTGTTTAGTTTTAGTAGCAGCTCATTTTCAGGAGTGCTTTTTGTTTTCTTAGTTTGGGCTCTGGTAAGCGCCACCAATGCTTCCTGAGGTTTGGGGATTACTGACGCCACAACTTGCTCCTGTTCGCTGTTATGTTGGGGCAATCTAGATAAGGCATCAGCCAGGAAGTTTTTCCCTCCTGGGATGTATTTTAGAATGAATTTGAAGTGGCTAAAAAATTGAGCCCAGCGAACCTGTTTAGGAGACAATTTCCTGGGAGCTGTGAGTGCTTCTAGGTTCTTGTGGTCAGTCCACACTTCAAAGGGGTGCAGCAATCCTTCTAACAGGTGCCACCAAGTTAGGAGTGGCCAACGAACTACAAAAGCTTCCTTTTCCCAAACCAACCAGCGCCTCCCTGTTTCTGTGAACTTCTGAGAGATGTAAGCGCAAGGCTTTAGCAGTCCTTCTTCCGAGTTCTGAAGCAGTACCACCCCTATTGTTACGTCTGAGGCATCTGCTTGGATTACAAAGGGTTGGTCCAGATCTGGGTGCTTAAGCACCGGCTCGGCCATGAAAAGGGCTTTTAATGCCTCGAATGCAGTTTAACATTCGGCAGTCCATTTCAATGGTGCTCCCAGCTTTTGGGCTTTAGTCTTGTCCTTGCCCTTGGTTTTTAATAAGTGTATTAGGGGTAGGGCTACTTGTGTAAAGTTGGGGATAAATTGGTGATAAAAGTTAGTGAAGCCCAAGAAACTTTATAATTGTCACCTGGTTTTGGGAGCTTCCCAGCCAATTACGTCCCATACCTTGGCTGGGTCCATTTCAATTCCCTGATGTGAGATTCAATACCCTAAATAGTCTACTTGGGTTTTGTTAAATTCACATTTTGACAGCTTGGCATATACTGTAACTGGGCATTGAGTAGTTTCTTTAAGACTTTCCTCACCAATTCTATGTGCTCTTTTAGGTTTGTAGAATAATTCAAAATGTCATCCAGGTAGACCAGTACCCCCTGGCACAGAAATTCAGAGCACCTCATTTATTAATTGTATAAACACCCTGGGGACCCAGACAACCCAAATGGCATGACCCAGTATTGAAAACACCCTAGAGGACAGCTGAAAGCTGTTTTCCATTCATCCCCCTCTTTGATGCGCACATGAAAGTAAGCATCTCTTAGATCCAGTTTTATAAATATTTTCCCTTCTGATAACTGCGCCAACAAGTCTTTCATGGGAGGCAGTGGGTATTTCTTCTCCTTGCAAATAGCATTGAGACCCCGATAGTCAGTCTTAGGCTGCCATCCTTCTTTTCTCGGAAAAGCACAGGCACAGCCATTTGAGGCTTTGCCAGTTGGATGAAGCCTCTGGCTAAGTTTTTGTCAATGAACTCTCTTGGGGCAGTTAGCTCCTTTTGGGTCATGGAATATGTTTTTCTTTTAGGGAATTTCACCCCCAGTTCAATTTCTATTGTGCAGTCTGTGTCTTTATGGAGGGGTGGTAGTTGGTCTGATTCTGTTTGGCTAAATACAGCTTCCAAATCTTGGTAGGGTTCCAGGATCGAGCTGGCTAGGGGGTTTGGGGGTGGATGCTGGCCGCTGCCACCAAGTTTCCCCTCCCTTTGGGTTTCTCCATCCCAGATAAGTCCCATCCTTAAATTCCACTTTCCCTCTTTCCCAATACACCATGGGTGCCCATCGTTTTATCCATGCTGTCCCCAAAATCAGCGGGTGGGTGGCAAGAAAAGCCACTAAGCATTTAAGTCTCTCCCGGTGCGTCCCTATTTCCAGTTCGAATTCCTCCATGCAGTATTGCACGGCTCCCCCTCCCGCCGGGGACCCATCCAGCTGGTTGAACACCATGGGGGTTTTAAGTCTTTTCAGTCCTAGCCCATTCACCAACACCAGGCTGATTAAGCAGCGTGAACAGCCGGTGTCCATTAGGGCAGTCAACTAGGCGTTGCGCCCCGTCCCAAGAGCCCTTATCTTCACTTCCACAGTTATAACACTCACCCTGTCCTCCTCGTCCTCTGTCACATCTTCATCAACACGGCAGGTTTTCCCCACCTGCCCGGCTGTGCGCTTTGGATTCCAGGTGTGAGAGGTTTTCCCCAGTGGTGCCTCTTTTCCCAAGGATCCTTCCTTGAAGATCACTGGATCCGTGAACTGTGTTTCAGCCCCCGCAGTGGTGGTGCCTCTTTTCCCTTGACTTGGTGGTTTGGCAGTTTTTTCCGGGGGGGTTCTTCACCAGGGCTGGGTGCGAGGGGCTGGGCTTAGGGCAGCTGGCTGCAAAATGCCCCATCTATCCACAGCGGAAACAGGCACGTTGTCTTGGGTGGGCTGGGTAGGCATCCTCTCCGGGTTTTGTGATCGGTCTGCAGGGCGCTGGCGCTGGGGTGCCCAGATGTCTTTTGAAGGAGGGGTCTATCGACATCCAGTCAGCTTCCACCTGCGCGGCATGAGCTACCCACTCTTTGATGGTCCACGGGTTACCTCGTGAGTAGGCTAGTTGCCAAAGGTCCTGCCTCAGCCCCTTTTGGAAACAGGAGGCTTTAAACTGCTTGGGCCAGTCGCGGAGTTTTCCCACGAGGCTCTGGAATTCCAGGGCGTATTCAGCCATGTGCAACTTCCTGGCTTCAGGCTTTGCAGGGTGGACCGGGCCTTCGTCACTGCCCCAGAGTCCTCAAATCTCCTTCTCAGCACCCACATGAACCAGGCGAGGTTGGTGAGTTTGGGTGCTTGGGCCTCACACATCTCAATTAGCCACTCTGCAGCTTGCCCCACCAGTGCCCGTGACACATAAGTGACTCGTTGGGTGTCACTGTTGAACAGGTGGCCACATTCCTCCATGCAGATGGTTACGTGGGCCAAGAAGCTTGCCAGCTCCTTTGGGTTTCCTCTGTATTTCACCATCAAACCCCATCGCTTCAGGAGGTCCTCTTGATGTAGCACCAGCTGTGTGGGTTGAGGCTGAGCTGCCGGCATAGCTGGGGCTGGTGGGGCTGGTTGGCCAGGTGGAGTGGGTTGGGCTACGGCTCCTGCTGGGGTAGGGGGGATGCCCACCCCCATGCCTCCCGGCATCTTGTCACCATCGGGTGCCGCTGCTACCCCCGGCTCCTGGTCTCGGGGCCCCACTGATCTGTGGAGCAGGTCGCTTATCCACTGCAACTCTCCCCTTATGGTGGTGACATCTGCTTGCAGCAAATTCATGGATCCTTCCCCCATCTCACCCAGAAGAAGGAATCAAGATACTCACACACACACTCACACAACGTAGCATTCCCAGGACCCCTCCCTTGCTGTTCCCACCAGCTGAAAGAGGGTTCCCTTCATATTCACCCAACCAATTTCTCCTCTGGCTCTCACCCAGAGGAAGAAGGCAGTCCAAAGTGGGAAACCCACAGTCCAGCACTCAGGCACAGTCGTCAGATGGAAGCTGAGCCTTTCTTCTAGCTAAGGCTACCAGGAGGGAAGGCAAAAGGCCCCTCTGAGGGAGGGGGTTGACAACAGCCTGCTACTCCCCCCCTGCCCAGCCACCATCCACACCTCCAAACCCTGACATCCAGCACAGAACAGATGATGCAGAAAGGGAGAAAATGCCACTGAGTCTCAAACATGGTGACAGAAGAATAGGAGTATCCTCAGGAATGGCCATCCTCCGGCCCATCCTCCAGCCTGCTCCTCAGCCCATTGAACAAGAAACTCAAGTGGTCCTCTGAAGCAGCCTGAACAGTCCTCCAAAAGCAACCTGAGCTGCAGCCAAATTAAAAAAAAAAAAAAGACTCCAAGTCCATAGATGCAACAAGCATGCTCAGTGGGTGTGGCCAGCAAGCGCAACCATCCTTCTGCACAGCTCGTCCTCCAGTTCGCTCCTGTTCGCTCCTCCAGCCCGAACAGCCTGAACAGTCCAAACGTAGCCTGGGCAGTTCGCTCTGTGCATGGACATTTTCTCTCCTCTCTCTCTCCAATAAAAATTGACTAAAAATGTCAGACTGGCAGCATGTCCCACAGCAATTGAGGAGGTGGTGTCCCCCAAGGGCTGTAGTCCCCAACACCTACATTCCAGGCTGGGCCAATGGGACTGTTGTGTCACAATCTTGCCACCACAGCCCTGGCTAGCAGCCAGGCCAGTCAGAACTTGTGACAGCACAGCTGCCTTTCAAGGCCAAAACTGAGCTTCTTCTCTCCTTCTCCACACTCCAATGGCTGGCACACACTAGCAGAACAGCAGCCAGGCCAAGCCACTAAAATCCATATGCCACACCCTGATAGCCGAAATGCAAAGGATATCCAAGCCTTAGTAACAAAAGTCAAGGAGCATAGTGAAAAAATGTGACTAAAATTAAATATAAAGAAGACCAAACTAATGACAGCAGGCAGAAGAACCAGCCTTAGAATTCACAGTGAAGATATTGAAGTGGTGGAGAGCTTCTGCCTTTTAGGATCAACAGTAGTAGTAA
The DNA here is from genome assembly GCF_059951505.1 of Python bivittatus. Classification (NCBI taxonomy): domain Eukaryota; kingdom Metazoa; phylum Chordata; class Lepidosauria; order Squamata; family Pythonidae; genus Python; species Python bivittatus. The sequence continues at coordinate 134,004 of NW_028277070.1, read as the reverse complement.
AGGAATTAAGCAGTCAAGAAATATGCCACAGACTAGTACTTGGTAAAGCAGACATGAAGATCTTGGAAAAGATATTCAAATGCCGTGATGTGTCTGTATCTACAAAAATCAGAATCACACAAGCCATGGTATTCCCTGTATGGAAGTGAAAGTTGGACTTGAAGAAGCAAGATAAGAAGAGTATTGACACTTTTGAACTTCAGTGTTGGAGAAGACTCCTGGGAATACCATGGACAGACAGCAAAGCAAACAAATGGAGCATCAAACAAATCAACCCAGAGTTCTCATTTGAGGCACAAATGACCAGCTCAAATTATCTTACTTCGCATTATGTAAAGGCCTAGTTCTCTGGAAAGCCTCCAATTCTGGGAAAGGTGGAAGGAAGGAGGACAACCAACAGCAAGGTGGATGGGCAGACTCAGTTACAGTGGTGAGGAGTGCACTGTTGGAAGAGCTGGACCAGGTTAGAGACAGATCATCGTGGGGAAAATCTATCATGTAGTTGCTAACAGTTGATAAAGACTTGATGGCATGTAAGCAATCAATTAACTTTCATTAATTTTAACTGTTGTTAGTGAGTGCAGAGGGGCTGGGGGAGGGTGCACAGGTGGGGGAGGAGACTCGCCCCAGTGACCTGCAACCTTCCCTGCTGGCTGCCCCATTCACTTTCTGGGGAAGGCAGCAGGGAAGGTTGCAAATGACGATCACATGATCTTGGGGTGCTTGGCAATCAGTTGTAAGTGTGAACGGGTTGCCAAGCACCCAGATCATTATTGCGTGACTGCAGGGGTGCTGGGATGGCTGGAACTCTGAGGACCAGTCATAACTACCATACATTTAGCACTGTCGTAACTTGGAATGGTTGCTGATGGAACGGTCATAGGTTGAGGACCTGTGGATACCAGGGGCAAAGATAGGAAAATAAATGTTAGCTCCTTCATCTCAGAATCTGTTGTTTTATTGATCTGTGACCAAATGTATTGTCTTGAAGATGCTATCTATATAATCCAAACTGAGCCTATGGTGCTTCCTGTCACCAACCCCTCACCATTTCTGAACTCACCTGGTGCCCATGAAGGGGGAAGACGCCAGCAACATTTCAGGCACATTGACCACCAGAAAGGCATCCTGTGACCAGTTGCACCCTTATTGGGACTCCTCAGCAGTGGGTAGCCACGTGTTATTCTATGGGTTCAAAATCTCTACCACACAGGATATTCACTGTATGAAAAACAGAATTTCTCCCCCATCCAAGGTGAGTGGGTAGAAGTCACGTTAAACCTTGTGCATCGGGGCATGACATAATGTAACCTCTGTGCCTCTCTGCACTGATTGCTGAAGGGAAGGTGGACGGCATATATCATTCTGACAAAGCCAGCCACAAGAGCTGATCTTTGGTCCCAGCAGAGGCAACAGTTGAATGAGTCTGGCAACAGAGTTCAGCTGGAGTAAGATACAAAGAGGAGAGAAGAGAGGCCAGAAAACTGTGTGTTCTGGGGTTTGTGTGTTCAGCTGTGTAGGTTGAAAACCTTATCTCCTAATAGAGGCCTTCCAAGCTCTCTCAAAGCCATTTCCATATTGTGCTTTGTGACTGCAGGCATTGAGCTGCAAAAACTTCTGTGGCTTACCTGGGATGGATAGGTGATCACAGAGACCTGGAAGCCAATAAGAAGGGTTCCGCCCATTCCTAACACAATCACCATTTGGATCAGCCGCTGGTACTGCACCTGGAAAGACAAAACCCTGCTTAGGTCACCTAGAAGTCTCCCTTTCTCACTTAGTTGTTGAAGCAGCAGGCGAACAACCTCTGCAGGTACAAAGTTGCAATGCAGGTGCAGGCTGGATCACGTGAAAGCAAGAGAGCCGAGCACAAGTCTTCAGATCACCACCTGCTATCTTGTGAAGAAAACAGGGTGGTCTGCCAATTATTCCAGGCTCACCAAAGAGGGGAGCCAGGATGTCCTCCAACTAAAATGTCTGTTCATGGCCTAGGCAGAGTCATTTGCAGAGAACTCAGGATCTGTGTTACAAACTCAATAGCCACGCACACATGGAGTGCAGCAGGAAATCCACACCAATCTGCAAGGCCTCTCCTTCTGATCTCCACCCTCCCACACTATCTGTTGCAAGTAGGGGTGATTGTAGGATATGGTCAAAAAAGGCAAGATGGTGGCCACAATGTTACAATCAAGGCTCTGGCCATTTCTGAATGTGTGCCACATGTGTGGAGCTTCAATTGCATCATCATAGCCACCATCTTGACTTTTTTGACCATGCCCTGTAGTCACCCAAAACATATACAATACAATGTCAGAGCATAAGCAGCAAAGGACAATCAATAGTTTTCTATTCTATAAGCACACCCACCCACAACCATTGACATGCACCCAAGATACTTTCCAGAAAGGCAGGAAGGAAGAGAGAATGAAAGGGCACCACTCTACCTGAGTGTCAGAGTGTCTGGATGGGACCATTCCTCCAGGCAGGTAGCTTTGCTGCCACAACTGCTTCTTGAATGGGGAGGAAATGCCTCCCACAACTGGAATATGAACAGGACAATTCCCAAGAATATGTTTTTAAATAAATAGCTCCAATTTTCTCCTTTTAAGCAGGGTTATTTGGCCCAGGTGACTTTGCAGTATGTGTTGCTAGCTTACAAACCCTGGAGCAATTAAGCAAAAGAGGCCAGTGTGGACAGACATGGAGCTTACTAAAATGCTAAAGGGAAAAAGGAACATGCGTAGGAAGTAGATGGAGGGAAACAAATCCCAAGAAGAATACAAGGTCATCTGCAGAAGCCCTGGGCATTTGGTTAGAAAGGCTCAGAAAGAGAGGTACCAGAGAAACAGCAAAAAAGGATTGGTTGTGTAGATTAGAAACCAAAGAAAAATCAAAGCAGGTGCGGGTCCACCATCACGAGAAAGTGGGGAAGAAGTAGTGGGTGAGGATCTCCTGTTCTGCATCAGTCATCTCTCAGAAGGGGATGGGGCCCTAGCTGGTCATGGTTATGCCCCTGGGAGAAGGAGGGAACTGCTATGTTGGATAGGCAAGGAGGGGGTAAGAGAGAACTTAGAGAATTAAAATGAATGCAGGCCCTGGGGGCCAGATGAATTATACCCCAGGGCACCAAAGAAACTACAGAGCCACTCTCTGGAATCTCTCAGAACTCCTGGAAAGTCCCAGACAGCAAATCTCCATCTTTCACAAAGGGAGGGAAAAGGAGCCAGGAAACTACAGACCTGTCAGCTTGACGTCTATGCTGGGTAATGTCCTGGGACAAATTATTATGCAGTATGTTTATGAGCACTTGAACAGGAGCATGGGTTTGTGGCCAACATATTGTGCTACACTAAGCTTATCTCCATCTTTGATGGAGTGACTAGCTTGGTTGATCAGGGGAATGCCACATAGATTGTCTCCTGAGACCCCAGCAAAGAGATCCCAACACAGTGCCTCATGGTATTCTCCTTCAAAAAATGGTAAAACATGGGCTAGTTGATGTTAGATGGACTCACAGTGGGCTGAACAACCACGTCCAAAGAGTGCTCCTTCATGGCTCATCTTCATCTTGGAGGGGAGTACTGAGTGGAGGGCCTGTCCTGGGCCCTGTGCAGTTCAACATTTTTATCAAGGATTTGGATGAGGAAGTTGAGGGGACACGTAGAAAGAGTTAACGTAAAGCTGACACTTGAGAAAAGAAAGAAAATTCAGAAAAATGTAGACAGGCTTGAATAGGATGAAATTTAACAAACAGAAGGATAGTCTTGCACCTGAGAAAAAAAGGACAGAAATATATAATGTGGGAGTAGCATATGAGAAAAGGATCTGGGAGTTCTAATATACTCCAAATTAAAGATGAGCCATCAGTGTGAGGCAGCTACTAAAAAAGCAAACTGTGAGCAAGACGTTCATAGGAGCGCAGAGTTCAGATTATATGAAATTACTATCCTACTCTTCTGTCCTAGTCAGATCCCATCTGGTGTTGCGTGTCCAGTTCTGGATGCCACATTCCAAAAGGACAATGAGTTCAGAGGAAGGATACTGCAATGGTGAAGTATCTGGGAACCAAGCCCTAGGAGGAATGGTTCGTGGCACTTGGGCTGCTTAGCCTATAGAAAAGACAACTGTGGGGTGATAGGATGGCCTTCTTCAAATGGCTGAAAGTTCGTTGGATAGAGGAGGGAATGGATTTCGTCTCTATTGCCCCAGAGGCAGGATCAGTTACAAAGAAGCAGGTCCAAGGCAAACATCAGTAGGAGTTTCCTGACTGAACAAGTGAAGTGCCCTTGAAGTGGTGGGTTCTCCCCTGCTGGAAATCTTCAAACAGAAACTGGAGAGCCATCCATTGGATACACTTTAGTAAATTCTGCACCGAGCAGGGGTTGGGCTAAATGATTTTTAAGATCCCTTCCAACTCTATGATTGTCAGTCCCATTACACAGACCAGACCATGAAATCAGCTCCAATTACCTTGGTTGAGCCTGGCTATTATAACAGCATCTTGCTACTCTGATCGTGTTCTACCTCTCCTCCCCAGGGAGTCAGGGAGGTGTCTGCCTGAGCCACTTCTGAATAGTATCTTGTTTTTCAGGACTTAAAAAATGTTTCAGCCCAATTGCCTAGTTCTTGCATATTTCCATCAAGGGTAAGGGTTAGGGTCAGCTTTCAAAGATGGCCAGACGGAGTGGGGAGCCGAGGGATAGCCCCCAACATGCAGGATACTCACAAAGTCCGAGAGGAAACTGGCTGTCATTTTCTGGAGGGGATCCTGCTGATCTCTAGCTGGCAGTTGTCAGGGTGATCAAAGGTTTCATTAACTGAATCCTGATATTTAGGAGCACGATGACCCTGAGTTCAATGATTTTTACTCTCATTGGCTATTGGAGGAGGGCATGTTCTCTTGAGTTAACAATTTCAAGAAGCAGCTGACACTGCTTGAGGTCACCATTTCCCCTCCTCCTCTTCCACCTCCTCAGCATACCACCAGCAGCTGATCTGAAGTCAGGAGATAGATGAATTCCTCCTTTGAACTTTAGCCAGTCCCTTGGACTGATGAGTAACAGGGACCTGCTGATTCTGCTCAGGGGAGAAAGGTAGAAAAGGGCAGGAATCCAGCACTCAGATTGTGTCCTTCTATAGTGTGAGGGAATTCTCTGGAAGACCTGAAAATCAGGTAGTGATCATGGTTGCACCATTTCGGATTGAATGTTCACCTAGAAGCCACTAAATCCCACTAATGGGAAGGGGAAATGGCTGATTCTGAGTGATTGGGAACAAGCTGTGCGCATCCCCTCAGAGATACACATGGCACCCACTCTCCTGGGGTTCTGGAAGGCCTTTAAGACCTGGCCTGGGTTCTAGGCCTGGGGGTCATGTGCCTGTAGAGTCTCTGTCATGTTTTTATTGGTATGGTTATTTTTAGTCTGGGCTGCCATGTCTTGTTTCATGTTTTTTAAACTGTTTTTAATTATATGTTTGGATATGGTAAGCCACACAGAGTCTTCTGGAGTGGGAGGCCATAATATATTTAATAAAATAAGTAAATCTCTGGTATGAACAATGGATGGCCATCACAAAATTTGCATTGACAGGTAATCATGTCTGGTAAATAGTGACTGTGAGCAAGACATGTAATTTTGGGTCACATTCATTTAGCATGATTGACTATGAAATCTTACCCACATGTATGAGATGCTGCTACACTAGATCCAAGCAGCTCCCTTCACATGATAACCCAGGGTCCTCCCTTGGAAAACGAGGGGTAAGATGTCATCAATAAAAGCTCCTTTATTCTCTTTTAAGTGTGACTGTAGCCAGAATCTCTCAAACTGAGTGGGAATCTTCTTTCAAAGTACAATGCATGCCAAACACTCTTTTGTTTGTGAAGTGACAGCCGAGAGTGCATTTCGTGTGATTGTGTTGACTGTGTCCTTCCCCTGACCTGATCCTTCTTATCTGTGTCCTTTACAACTCTAGAGCTAGAAGGGGCCATCAAGTCTCTTATTAGGGCAGGAAGCTACATTACAGCATCCAAGACCGATGGCTGCTCAGCTTCTGTTGAAACACACCCAGTGAAGGAGAGGCACAACGTCTCGGGGCTGTTGCTTCACCACCCAACCGTTCTTATGGTTCTTGTGGTGAGGAATGTTTATGGCAGAAACTGCCTTCCTCTAACAAATCTGTTATTCTATGTGCTTTTCTCTGGAATGAGAGGCCTGGATCTTCTTCTGGTGCACTGCTGACAGCCAAGTAGACTAAGCACAGTGACTGGCCTTTCCTTGGAGAAAGCCGCTCATCTTGCATTGCTTTGGCCTTGTCCGTGTTGTCAATGCTGTTTCCAAGGGCTGCGTGGCCTTGACTCCAATTCCAGTTCCAAATCCTTGATAGCTAGATTGGGGATGATAATGCCTGAACCAATTTCCCCAGTTGTACCTGTAACTGGTTGCTGGTTCCTTCCTTTAAATCTTTAAAGGTCCCCCCCCCACACACACACTGACTCATCTTCTAAAACTTATGTAACCCACTGGGGCCAGCAGCAAAAATGGATAGAAGGCTGGAGAAGTAAAAAGGAATACTGTTATAGGATATCCCTTTCCTGTTGGATCGGTCTTTGGTGGCTGGGAATGGTAGCTGGAGATTCTAGCCCCCTGTCCACCTTTTTTCCCTGAAACTGTTCCAATTTGCCTGAAAATTCTTTAAACTATCATATCCAGAACTGGACATGGTACTTGAGATGGGGACTTTCCAAAGCAGATTTAAATAGAGCAATAATTTCCTGTGATTTAGAAATCAGTTTTAATTTAGAAATTAAAAGTCATATTACCAACCCAGGAATCTCTTATGCTATAGGTGCACATTTGATTGTTTTTCCTTGTTTTAGCTGAACTCACTGACCTTTTTAATGCCTCTAGAATAATGGAGAAAGAATTGGAAAAACAATATGGAACTCTGCTCCTGTATATGATCACAGGTGCAAGATTACTATATGCTCAAAGATGGAAAGATCCACAAATACCTACAGTGGAGGAATGGATTGTTAAATTGATGGATTTTGCTCAAATGGAGAAGTTAACAGCTTTAATAAGAGATAACACCATTTCTAAATTTGTCTCCTTATGGCACCCTTTTTTAGATTATGTGCAGGGAAAAAAAATGAGGTTTTGATTGTGGGTTTTAATGATTAGATGGATTGTGTTGATAGAAATAATGTGAACTTGGATTAATTAGCGGTAAGAAATTTTTTTTTCCCAATCTGTATTTGTATCTGTATTGGAGATAGTCAGAAGTCGCTTTCTGTTTCAATTTTCTATCTACTTTCACTATTACAGTTTTTGTCTTTTTTCTTTTAGTTCTATTTTCTATCTTTGCTGTACTCTTTGTTTTGCATTTTAACTGTACTTTGAAATATAAGAAAGTTCTTACTAAAAAAAAAAAAGACTTTAATGCCTCTAGAATGAAAAAATCATACACTGATCATAAGTACTAGGATAGGCCCTCAGTTATTTGAAACTATAACATGCTCGTTACTAATATTCAGAATCATGCCACCAAGCAGATGGAAAAGCTTCAATTAAGAAAAAAGCACAGATTGAAATAATGGTTTGACCAGGCATGTGTGGCTGCTAAAAGAGCTCCAACCACTGCCTATAAATTCTATCAACAAGCCCCTGCCCAAGTATCATTTTCTCAACTACTGGAACTAAAAAAGCAATATAAATCACTTCCAAAAACTAAAACTCAAAAAGGGAGGCTGTAAGGAAACAGCAGCCACAGTGATCGTTGTAGCCCAAGGCAAAACCCCCTCCCTCTTCTGGCATAGGGTAGCAGGCTGGGTGAATGACTCCTTAAACCATATATCTAGTCAGATCTCTCTAGCAGCCCAGGAAGCCCATTTCAGAACATTGCATGGTTCTCAGCCAGAGGAATTCCCCATCTCACAATCAAGTAATGACAAGCTTCCAGGCTGGCCACCTGTCTCCAAATCTGATGTGAAAAAACTTATTAATACTCTGAAGCCAGGAAAGGCTTCTGGCTATGAACATATCCCACCCAAACTTCTGAGATCTCAAGCTGACTGGTGGCTCCTGTTTTCATCTCACTTTCCACATATATCAATTAATCTGGAAATATACCACCTGACTGGGGAGAGGCCATAAGTGTTCCAATCTTTACAAAGGTGACAGGAGTGCTCCTGCCGTTTATTGCCCCATAAACCTGATGAGTATTATCAGCAAGCTTTATGCATGCCACTTGGCTTGGAAACTCCAAGTATGGTGGTGAATTAACTATTTTAGGCCATGAACAGGCAGGATTTAATGACCTGGCCACTCAGCACTAGATCATATCCTTGTACTACGACATCTAATTGAGAAATACAGTAGAAGATCTTGATTTTCTCTGTAGCTTCTGCTGATTCAAGTCAGCTTTTGACTTGATCTCAAGACTCCTTCTATGGGAAAAATTAAAGGGATTGGACATTGACCTAAGGCTATTGTTTCTAATCCAAAAATTATATCAGGACTCTAGGATCAGAGTAAGATTTGATCCACATGGTCTAATTCCAGACCCAATCTCTGTACACAGAGGCGTCAGGCAGAGATGCCTTCTAGCTCCCGCTCTGTTCAATTTATATATCAACTAATTACAAAAAACTCTTGGACTTCAACATCCATCTGCCTAGAATAGCAGATATGGATATTCCACCATAAAGCAGATGGTGCAGCCATTCTCTCAAGGATCCCAATGGTCTTCAACATGCATTCAAAAGCCTAGTGTGCTACTGCAGTGAAAATCACCGTATCCTAACCTTCCAGAAGACCAAAATAATGATCTTCACTAAAAAATTCAGGGAACTTTGTTGGGTAATAGAAGGGCAAGAAATTGAGCAGGTGAGGGTCTTCAAATGTTTAGGTGTGTCTTTCAAAACTCAGGGTCATGGAACACACACATCAATGTGGTGGTTGCACAAGTTCAAAAAGCTCATTGGTCATCCTAAGAGTCTTTTGTGCAAAAGGTGGAGAATGTATACCTGCAGCTCTCAAGTTGTTCAAAGCAAAATCCCTGACTGTGGGATTTTGGGATCCAGGGCACCCAGCTAGGCCCCTATCTAAATTACACACAGATGAAAATTGTACAAACCAAGTTTATAAAAACAGCGTTCCAAATGTGTATCTAATGCAATTCTGGGACTAGAATCTGGTTAGATGAGAATTGAAGTTAGAGCATTGTTATTAATCTTTAATTAATATCTGAAGGACCACCTCTCCCCGATCAGGTCTGGCAGAGAAGGTGTGCTGTGGGTCCCGTCTGCCAGGGAATTACATTTGGCAGGTCCCAGGAGGCGGGCCTTCTCTGCTGTGATGCCCGCTTTGTGGAATCTTCTCCCCCCAGAAGTGAGATTAGCTCCATCCCCTTTAACATTAAGAGTTAAAGAGTTAAAGAATGTTAAAGAGGGGGACACGGTGGCACAGTGGCTTAATGATGCTGAAAGTTGCCAGCCAGAAATAGCTGACGCTTCGGCGGTTCAAGTCCAGCCTTCACGTTAAACAGGGTGAGCTCCTGTTTCCTTCCCAGTTCCTGTCAACCCAACAGGTTGAAAATTCACGTGAGTAGATAAATGGGTACTCTCACTCCAGTGGGAGGAAAAATGCTGGCGGCGCTTGCTTTCATGGGAGTTGGGAGCAGTTGCCGGTAAGCGCGAAACCACGCTCGCCCGAAAAGGGCACGAAGCAACAGAAACCCCGCCTCCTGAGCTCGCCAGCTGGGCTCTGCTCTAGGAAGGAGGCTCTGGCAAACCACTTCCGAAACAATTGCCTTGAAAACTGCAAGGACTCATCCAAGCAGTCACTGCAGGGTCGGTAATGACTGAGCGCAGACAAAAAAAAAAGTTCCTCAAGACCTGGCTATGTGATCAGGCCTGGGGCTCCCGGTGGACCAGGGAGATTTTATGATAGCTCCCTTATTAATTTTGTCCCATCCTGTTTTGTGTGCTTTTATAGTTATTTTTACATGTGATTGTTTTTTATGTATTTATTCTTTTTAATTGTTGTATGATGTCCAGAGTCACTTTTATGTGAGATGGCCAGCTATATAACTATGATAGATAGATAGATAGATAGATAGATAGATAGATAGATAGATAGATAGATAGATAGATAGATAGATAGATAGATGTAGATATCTATAGGTTAAATGACATTATTTCCCAGCTGGACTGATTTGATCCCTTCTTTTAGATGAATTTAAGTCTTCTTGGACTCAACAATACATAAAAAACATTCTATCATGTGGCCTCTGTCAGATTCAGCTGGCATGGCACAGCTAGGGACTTGCCCAGCCGCACTTAGTGCCAGCAGAGAAAAAGGGGAAGTGAGAAACTGCAAACTGATTAATGGGCTAGCTGGCACCGCTTAACTAAACCACAAGCGGATATTTTATGTCAACGCCAATTTGCCTCAGGCGCTGCAGACAAAGGGGAGAGCAGCAGCTCAGATGGAAAGCAATCAGCGCGTGATTGAGAACTCCCGGCTTTGCGCACAACAGAAAGACCCAACAAAGACAACAACCACGCCATTGATAAAAAGCAATCAAGAATACAAAAGAACTGGACTGAATCTGCAATGTGAGTGGGGGGGGGATTACTGCGGGTAATCTATAACCAAGCAACAGGGGCTAAGCACGGGAACGGGGGGGCTATAAATTGTGCTGTAAGATGTGCCAAGGCAATCCTGGCTTTGTCTATACTTACTTACATTACACTTGAGTAAACTTCTTTGCTGAACACACGTATCATGAGAGTTTTCTCTGAGACGAATGGGGTAAACCTTACATAAAGACAGGATTCACCTTTGAACGCTACACACCAAGGAGTGCTCACCTTTTTCCCTGCAGCCGGAACTGGAGAGGAACCGATTGACGGCACCAGGAGATGACCAGCAATGGGGAAGGTGCTAGCCAGCGGGGCAACAAGGAGCCCAGACCCGAAGGCGCGATGGCGGGACCAGCCCAGAGCAAGGGGCACAGGGATACAGCCGAGAGGGTGCCAGAGGACACCAGGTGGTTGTTTGGCATGGGCCCCAACGGGTCAGCAGGATGGGGGGTCACAACAAGTCGTGGCTTGGGATCCAAGAACCGGGAGCTGGAGGAACGTCTAACCCGGCTGGAGGCCAAATTCGAGCAGCGAATGGACGCCATCCAGATGATGCTGTAGGCCATACTTCGGGGGGCAAGGCCCCTACAGCAGAGACGCAGGTGGAGGAGGAATCAGGTGATGCCACCGGTGGTCCGGTGGCCCAGCCAACTCCGGGGACGCACCTCAGAGCAGGAGATCGACGGGCGGCAGACGCACTGAGGCTCTGGGGTCTAACCGGCAAATTCTCAGGGGTCCCCGAACAACTACCCTGCTTCCTGATGCAAGTGCAGAATTTCATGAAGTGGAGTGGCCACCTGTTCGCCGATGACGAGGGGCAAGTCGCCTATATGGCGGAATTGTTGGAAGGTCAAGCCACTGGTTGGGTCGTCCCCCTGTACGATACCGACGTGGCAGAGCTAAAGAGTTTCCCAGAGTTCATGCAGGCACTCGGGGATAGGTTTGAGGACACGCTGAGCACCAGGTGGGCCAGAGACGACATCCAACACCTGAGGCAGAGGGAGAAGTTGGTGGCCGAGTACGCCTTAGAGTTCCGGCGCCTCGCTGAAAAACTTACCGATTGGCCGGAGTCTCTGAGAGTGGACTACTTCAAAAACTGCCTCAATTCTGAGGTTCTCGAGACGGCGCTCAGTTGGGATGACCCGACCACACTAAAAGAGTGGATCTGGCTGGCCGGGATGGCAGAGGTGGCATGGCAGCAGATCAAGTGGAGGATGAGGAACCTGAAGCCGAGTAAAGATGAGTCAGGTGAGGCGGCTGTGGAAGAGAAGCGGAGCAGCCGACGGCAACCAGTGGGAGGATGGGAGGCTCCAAAGAAATCTACCCTCTGCTTCCAGTGCAGGGGGTGAGGCCATCAGGCAGCGCAATGCCCGATGGAGCGGGACGAGATCCCACCCCAGGCAGACGCCGGGGCCCCGAAGGCCCCGGGATGGCGTGCCCCTGACCAACCACAGAAAGGGGTCAGGGCAGCGGCAGCAGAGCACAGCGGGACCTGGTGGTCCACTCCTGAGATGGCGTCATCAGGGGAAGAGGCAGTGCCAGCGGGAAACAAGTGGCATCCCAGTGCGGGCAAAGGAGCTGAGATGTGCAGATCCAATAGCGGACGAGGACTGCCCTCCCATGCAGGTGAGAGTACATATCCTTGGGGTGAGTTTGAGGGCTGACACACGATTGCAGGTGCTACTAGACTCCAGGTGCACCCACTGCCTGATACACCCAGCACTAGTATCGGGGCTAGGTCTCCAGGTGTGGAGACTCAGGGAGCCCATTGTTTTCAGTCAGCTTGATGGCTCACTTGCGGGGGGGGCCGGCTCAGTACTATACCAAGCCAGTCCGAATGATGATCGGGGACCATCAAGAAGAGCTGCCGTTCGTGGTGGTCCCGATAGCCGACTACGCGGTGGTGCTCGGCCTGGCGTGGCTGAGACAACGGAACCCCCTCGTTGACTGGGCATCGGAGGCACTGCAATTCGGAGACGCAGAGGAGCAGGAGCAAGAGTGCTGGAAGCGACGATGGGTGATGACGAGGGGAGTAGTCACAGAGGAGGAGTCGGCGGAGCCAGAGCATCCAGCACAGGGAGGCGAGCAAACCACAGCAGGAGCCACAGCAGCAGCAGCAGCGATTCCAGGGCCCCATGAGGCGGCAGCGACATCGGACCCGAGGGGCCCTAACACAGTGGCAACCCACAAGGCGGCTGCAGCAGTCAATTCCATGACGGGGAAGACGGCAGAGCCGGAGGGCGTCAAGAGCATCCCTCACCAGTACCGGGACTTGACAGCAGCGTTCAGCGAGGAGGAGTCAGATCAACTCCCGCCCCACAGACCCAGTGACTGTACCATCGAGCTAGAGCCGGGGGCCAAGTTAACCAAGCTGAAGATGTACTCAGGGAGTACAGGGAAGGAGATGGGCGCCCTTTGGGAGTTTGTGGACAAGAATTTAGCGCGGGGTTTCATCCAGCCCGCAAAGTCCCCACTGGCGGCTCTGGTGTTGTTCCGGGAAAAGAAGGACGGCTCGCTCCGAATGTGCATAGATTATCGGGGGCTGAATGCCATAAGTACAGAATACAATTACCCTGTCCCCTTGATGAAAGACTTGTTATCCCACCTATCCAAGGGGAAGGTATTCACGAAACTGGACTTGCGTGAGGTGTACTTCAGGGTCAGGATCCGCGCAGGAGATTGCCCGCTTGGAAGTTTCCAATTCCGCGTAATGCCATTCAGGTTAAAAGGGGCCCCAGGGATGTTCATGCAATTAATAAACGAGGTGCTGCATGACCTACTTTACCGGGGCATCCTGGTCTACCTGGATGACATCCTGATATATTCTGAGACCCTGACCGAGCATGTGAAATTAGTACACATGGTGCTCCAGAGACTACTAAAATCACAGCTGTACTCCAAGCTCTTGAAGTGCGAGTTCCATCGAGAGCAATTGGACTATCTTGGCTATCGAATATCCAGCCGAGGCATCGAGATGGACCCAGAGAAAGTGAAGGATGTACTGGGGTTGGGAAGCACTGCGGACTCGGAGGCAACTCCAAAGCTTCTTGGGGTTCGCGAATTTCTACAGGCAGTTCATCTTGAACTTCGCCCAGGTCGCCCTCCCGCTAATAGACCTGCTCAAGACTCAGGGCAATGGGAAGCCCCCCAAACCTAGCATGCCTCTTGTGTGGACCCTGGAGTGCCAAGAGGCATTTGGGGATCTGAAGCGCAGGTTCACAGTTGAGCCCATCCTACGCCACCCTGACCCGGACTGGCAGTTCGTGATTTAGGTGGATGCTTCCGACGTGGCGGCGGGAGCAGTCCTGCTGCAATCCGGACATGAGGGGCCCCTCCACCTGTGCGCCTATGCCTCCTGCAAGTTCACCGAAATGGAGAGGAGGTGGATGGTGTGGGAGAAGGAGGCGTTTGTGGTCAAGTGGGCCCTATCCACCTGGAGAAATCTGTTGGAGGGAGCAGCCCAGCCGTTTGAGGTGTGGACTGACCACAAGAACCTTGAAGCACTGAAAGCCCCGCGGAAGCTTTTGCCCAAGCAGGCATGCTGGTCCCAGTACTTCGGGAGGTTTGATTTCACCCTCAAACACATCCCAGGGAAGAGGAATTTCTTGGCGGATGGGCTGTCCCGTATGCCCCAGCATGCCAGCCAGTGGGAGGAGATTATGGATTCAATCATCCCCGTGAACCGACTGGTCGCAAAAGCAGTCACCCGGAGCCAAACAAAGAAGAGGGTAAGGGACACAGAACCGGGGCTCAAATGGACTTTCCTAGACACCGGGGAGCAGGACACTTGGCTCGCGATGAACCAAGACTCATTGACGGGCCAGGGGGGCTTGTGGTGGCACAAGGACAAACTGTATGTGCCTGAAAGGTGCTGGAGGGAGGTGATGGAGAGAGCTCATGATAACAAGAACGCGGGACATTATGGATTTGTAAAAACTCTCCATCTGATCCGGAGGCAGTTTTGGTGGCCGATGTTCCGAAAAGACATGAAGGCATACATGGGAGGCTGCCCAACCTGCGCAACGGCAAAAGGGAGCAAAGGCAAGCCCCAGGGACTACTCCAGCCGGTTGCGACACCCGACGGTCCGTGGCAAGAAATCGCCATGGATTTCATTGTGGAGCTGCCCGAAAGCAAGGGGAAAATAGCTATTTGGGTCATGACAGACTTGTTCTCCAAACAAGCACATTTCGTAGCTTGTCGGCAAGTCCCCTCGGTGGAGAGGATGGCACGGCTGTTTGTGCAGCACATCTACTGTTTGCACGGCGCACCCCAACGAGTCGTCAGTGATCGGGGCGGGAACTTCATAGCCCGCTTCTGGCGAGAGTTCTTAAAAAGGGTGGGAACTCAGCAAGCCGTCTCTTCAGCGGCGTATCCACAAACATATGGGGCCACAGAACGCCTTAACGGGGGCGTGGAGCAGTACTTGCGGTGCTATGTGGGATACCAGCAAGACGACTGGGCAGAGCTGCTACCGTTTGCGGAGGTAGCATATAACAACACAGTCCATAAAAGCACCGGCTTCACCCCGTTTAAGGTGGCTACTGGATGAGACTTTGTCCACATGCCGGAGCTACCCCAACCGGCATCCCGGATAGACTCGTTGGATGCTTGGTTTGCCCGGATAGATGCCACAAGGCAGGCAGTATGGACGGCGCTGCAAGGGGCCAGAGCAGACTACAAGAAATATGCCAATCGCAAGTGGCTCCCCGAGTGGCAGTGGAAGGTAGGAGACCAAGTGTACCTCTCAAAGAAAAACCTAAAGACCCACCAAGCCTCAAAGAAACTCAGCCCATGGTTCGTGGGGCTGTTCCCCATTGCAGAGATAATCAATCTGGTGACTGTCAGGTTGATGCTCCCCAAGGCACTAAGGAAGATCCATCCAGTCTTCCATTGCAGCTTGTTGAAGCTGCATCAACCGGACAACAATTGGCACAGGGAAGAGCCGGTCTCGGCCCCAGTTATGGTCGACAGGGAGCGGCACTTTGAAGTGAAACAAATACTGGACGCTAGAAAACACAAGGGACAAGTCCAATTGTTGGTGCAATGGAAGCATTTTCCAAAATCACACAGCAAATGGGTGGACAGAGCCTACGTTATGGCGCCCAAACTGGTCCAGGACTTTTACAGAGAGCACCCTGGAAAGCCAAGGTAAAAGGAGGGGAATTTGTTTTCAGGGGGGCGGTATGTCAGATTCAGCCGGTGTGGCACGGCTAGGGACTTGCCCAGCCATGCTTAATCAGTTTCACCGCCCGAGAGCCAGCAGAGAAAAAGGGGAAGTGAGAAACCGTGAACTAATTAATGGGCCAGCTGGTGCCGCTTAACTAAACCACAAGTGGATATTTTGTGTCAACGCCAATTTGCCTCGGGCATTGCAGACAAAGGGGAGAGCAGCGGCTCGGATGGAAAGCAATCAGCGCGTGATTGAGAACTCCCGGCTTTGCGCACAACAGAAAGACCCAGTGAAGACAACAACCACGACATCGATAAAAAGCAATCAAGAATACAAAAGAACTGAACTGAATCTGCCATGTGAGGGGGGGGATTACTGTGGGTAATCTGTAACCAAGCAACAGGGGCTAAGCACAGGAATGGGGGCGCTATAAATTGTGCTGTAAGATGTGCCAAGGCAATCCTGGCTTTGTCTGTACTTACTTATGTTATGCTTGAGTAAACTTCTTTGCTGAACACACGTGTCACGAGAGTTTCTCTGAGACGAATGGGGTAAACCTTACAGCCTCTTCCTTGACTTCCTATATTCTTAATTTCATTCAGGCTAGGAGATTTATTAAAGAAATGCTTTTAGACATTGAAGCCCAGAATTAAAGAGGACTCATCCCAAATTCTTCCAAACTCAGTTTAACCATGTTAGGTGGAAACTAGCCAACTACGTCAACTCACTCATCTCTACAGTCCAACAAAGGCTCTTCTTCAGAACCAGATATAATAGTCTACCCTCAACATTTTTATATGGGAGCTCAGTGAAAACCCCATGATTAACCGAACCTGCCCCTGTGGTGATGGTGGTTCAGATGAATCTACTCTCCACATGCTGCTGCACCCTTACCCTAAGCCTAAGCCTAACCCTTTTACAATGATATCCGAAGCAGACTCATCTTCCCTCTCTTGCTACATTGCACCAAATTATCCTGAGGAACTTTATATCAACTTCCTCTTATCGGAGAAGAAAAGTGCTATCACCCATAATATAGCAAAATTCTGTATAGCTGCTGTGATGCTGTGATTAAAACAAAAGACTATTGAATACAACTGACATCCTTATACCTGGTTCACTTATCTTATGGTATGTGAATGGCTTGTTTGTTTTCTCCTCTCCCTTTGCTGCATTTAGTTTATATATGTTTATTTGATCACTGGCCAAAATAATTATTACCTATAACTGCTGGGCAAGATCATTTGCTGGCACAAGATGAAACATCCTCAGAATGTGGTGATACTCAGCTATACATTTCCACCACTGGCCGTACAAGAAACATCAATGAGGTTCTTACCCAGTACCTGGAGGAGGTGAGGGTGTCAATAGGAAAGAACAGACTGCAACTGAATCTTACCAAGAATGAGCGGCTCTGGGTTTTGGGGCCTCCTGGATCTGATGATTTTTCACCTTTAATTCTTAATGGGGTGCACCAAGGTTCACCTGTGCGACACTTGTTACATGAGCTCCCAGCATGCTTGCAATGTAGTTCAAGTTGCTAGTTATCAACTTTAAATCCCTGCACAGCACAGGGCTAGGCTACACCTGGGACCACCTGTGTCCAACTGGCTCTGCCGTCCCACCAGATCCAACAGGATGGGCAATCTCCAGGTCCCATCTGTTAGGATTTTCTCATGGGAAGAAATTCAGCTCGTTATCTTCACAGCAATGTTGTGTCTAGAGAAATCGTGTGACTTGTGTGTTAGCACGTATACTGCTATTTACTGCTACCTATTGGCGTGGTATGTTAGTTATTCAAGGAGTGGCAATATAATGGGAGGACTATATGCCCAGCCTCTCAGTATAGTTTTAGCCACCATGTAGTTGTTTTTATGGGTTATGTAGTTGTAACTAATAACCAAGTAGTGTACCTCTTCTCTGAGAGTTTTTGGCTAGAGACCTTGTTAAGCTTGTGTTGTTGATAAGTCTTGGATGCTAAAATACATGAGAAGACGTGTTTTTTCCTATATTTTGTATGATATTTGCATTTTATGGAGTTTTGCATTTTTTATCAATAAACACCAGTTAGTATATATTTTCTGGCTGAATTTCTTTGGGGAACAAGATATGGACATTGCATTTTATAAATCTTTCATGATGATGTGTATTTTTCCTGGGCACACTTTCCTGGAAGTATTGCTGCACTCTCCACAACAGGAGTATTGCTGCACTCTGCTCAACACCATTCCTGAAGGCACATCACCTAGTCCAACCCATGAGATATAACTTCTCTGTTGTGGCCCTATGGAAGAAACTTCCCCCTGAGATTCCAAGGACCCTGATCCTTTTGGCTTTCCAGAAGGTGGTGAAGACCTGGCTTTTCTTCCAGTCATTAGAGCCAGGTGCTGGAGGAGCTGTATATGTATATGTATATATATATATGCATGTGTGTGTGTGTGCATGCGTGTATGTTTTTGTATTGTGAATTTGTGTCTTGGTTATTGTATTGTAATTATTTTATTGTTTTTTCTTTATGGTTTTTTTCCTTGTGAATTGGTTGTTAGCAGCCCAGAATTATTTATTTAAGATGGGCTGCATTTATATTTCTGAACAAAAGAAATCCAGATACCCACAGAGATGAACCCAGCTAATCTGCATCATCTAGGATACTGACTCCCTACCATTTTCTCCAAAATCTTCTCTAAAAAGGGAAATTTGGAGATTGTCTGCATTTAGAGATACCCTCTTTAGGAGCACTCTCTCTTCCTCAAGAATCATTAACCCCCTTTCACCCTGATGGCAGCCTGAAGAAACAAGTTTGAGTGATTTTCCACAAATCACAATGTCCTGTAGGGAAATCCTCCCACCTGTTCTTCTCCACAAGGTGCCTGAGCTGGGCCGCTGGACCCCTTTCCTCCCATGCATTCAGAGCAGAGAAGCACTGACACCCCGCTGCTCTCGCTGCCATGGCGTAGGCCCAGACATGACTTCATTCCTGTGTTTGGTCTTACTCAGTCCTTGTCTTCTGTCACCAATGCTCTTGGTGTCCTCAGTGAAGCAAGGGGTTCCCCAGAATCAGCACACAGAGAGAAGCTGCTTGGGCATTCACATCCAGTGCACTCGTTTCTGTATTTCAGTGCTTCTTCAGGAGCATAATATAACTGTCTGTCAGATCACCAGGAAAATCCCTGATAAAATCAGCGGGTGAAATCATCTGTTGGCATGCTGATGATACTTTCAGGCAACCCCCTGTTAAGGCCTAGCTTTTCTCCCCAGTGTTAGGAAGCTAGGGGAGTCCGCTACATACGTCTGCTGTGTGCATTTGCGATATAGGTCGTGCTCGGGTTCAGTGGCCATTGGGATCAGAATTTCCATTGCTAAGTGATGTGGTCATAAAACAGGAAGCAACAGCAATGGCAGTCCTGGTTGCTGTTGTAACCCCAGGGCTGCACCAGCCATTACCCAAGGACCTCACACGATCATGACAGGGGAAGAGGCAATCCCAGGCAATCAGGCCGGTGGGAGAGAGCTGCAGGTAAGAGCTACATACGGGTGGGTGGCTGTGCAGGTGCCATGGATAGGTGGGTGCTGCAGACAAGTGCTACAGAGTGCAGGCAGGTGGGCGGGTGCTATAGGCAGGCTGGTGAAAAAGTGGTGGGAGCAGGAACAACTTGTGACCTCCTGCTGGCTTTCCCATTGACTTTGCTTGTGGGAAGCTGGCAGGGAAGGATACAAATGGCAATCATGTGACTGTGGGATGCTGCAACTGTCATAATTGCATGCTGGTTGTCAAGCACCTGAATCCTGATCATGTGACTGCGGGGACGCTGCAACAGCTGCAACTTTGCAGAACAGCCACAAATCCCCCTTGTTCAGCACTGAATGAGTAGGTAAATGAGTGGTCATAACCTGAGGACTACCTGTATGGTGCCTTAGTTTTCTTTTGTATTGGATTATTTTAACCTTTTTTTGGTTTGGTTTGGGGGTTCTTTTATATTGTTTTTCTTATAAATTCATTAACTGCCCAGAATTATCTATTTAAGGTGGGCAGTATATACATTTTCTAAATAAATATATAATGCTAAAACATTTCCTCATCTTGCAGAGATCAGAGGTGCCAGCAAGCTGCATATTGACCAGAGAGTAATCTGACCATGTGTGTGCCTTTGAGTCAGTGTTGACTCCTGGTGACTGCCTGGCCCAGTCCTTGCAGTTTTCTTGACAAGATTTTGGAAGTTGGTTTGCTGTTGCCTGTTTCCTACGGCTGAGAGTGACTTGCCCTAAGTCACCCAACTGGCTTTGTACCTAAGGCAGGACTAGAACTCATGGTCTCCCAGTTTCTTGTCTGATGTCTTAACCACTACACCAAACTGGCTCATCCCTAAATCTGACTATGGCAAAAAAACTAATCACAATTTTCTCCACTTACAGATCACAAGCCATCTGCTCTGAGGTAAGACTAGATCCAGCATGGATCACTGGAAAAAAAAAGTGCATAAGCTGCCCAGGGTGGACAAACCTAATGGGTCTTTCCTCCCTATGGAAGTTGGTGGCACCATAAAGCTCCATAGGTTGTCTTCTGCCCTTGACCCAAGGGCTGTGATCATTTAATTTACTGTGACTTTCTCTTGCTGAGTTTCAGTTCTTTGGAATAGATTTCCACCAAGATTACTCATTATGCAGCTTATTTTTTATAGGTCCCTGTGAAATTGCTTTAGAGTAAGTAAATAAATTATTATCTGTTAGTTTGACTATTTAGAGGGTACATGTTTATAATTATCAACTGATCTCCAACCTTTCTTTTCTTGGGATGGTTGTTGAAAAGGTGGTGGGACTGTAGCTGCATAGTGCCTCAGGATGGCACTGACATTGGTCACACTTGTGGATGACCTCTGGCACTTCAGCTGAGCCTTGGGAGGCCACTTTTCATACCTATGTTTGATAAAGGAATGAGGAAGCAAGGATTTTTACACACAGCATAGTGAAGAAGAAGAGGAATCCCATGTTATCTGCATGAGAAAAGGAATGCCATCGTTATGTCTTCCTTGTGAGCCGTTCTCTCTCTTCTGAGGCTACAGCATGGTGGATTTAATTTCTTCTGAATTCACCCAAGCATTTTCACATCCCTGGGCTCTGAAGTTACGCTTAATGAACTCTTCTGAGATTTCTAGGAAGCTCTTTCCTTTTGTCTCAGGGAGGAAAAAACAGGCATAGAGAGCAGTACAAACACAGACTGTGAAGAATGGGAGATAGCAGTAATGCCCAAGGCTTTCCTGAGAGGAGGAGAGAGAAGAAAACAACATCAGCAGATAAAGCACACACAGATGGGTGCACATGAGCAGGCCAAAGTTTTGCTGCCAAGTGGCCCTCTGGGTCACCTGCTTTTTCTCCCAGTTGCCAGATAGAGCAGCTCCTCCCCAAGCAGTGTGTGGGCTTTTTATGGGAAGATCTAGCACTTTCCATGATGACTTACTGGTCCATAAAGGCAAGAGATGGAGGTTCTTGTACCATAGGATAGTCATTCCCTTCTTTGACTCCTTCACCTGCTGTCTTTGACATGACCCAGTGTGCCTCTAATAGCTTAGGCTGATAGAACTGCTTTCACTTCCAGTTCCTGCTCCTTGTCCCCACAATCCTGCTGCCCCACTTGGCCTTTATTCTGATCGGGTAGACTCAGCCCATAGATGAAGATGGCTGACCAATACAGCTGTCTTCTGCAGTTCAGGGGTTGATTGCACTGGGCAGCTGCCCCAGATCCCTATTCTTAGGTCAAAATTATATCTGCAAAAGTCTGGGTGATCACTTGATTTTTTGCAGTCAGGTACTGATGATAGTCAAGATTTGACCTAGTCAAAATGGTGTCTCTGGACAAAATATTTTTGTGGAAAGTGGGATGAGGAATGAAGGGGTCATTATCCAGGCAAATATGAGACTAAATTATCTTGCAAGTGAAGGTAGGGGACAAATTGAGAAATCAGCTTGGGCAAAGGAAAAGCCAATGAGAAGCCTAGGCAGCCAATATAGGACCATTTGGCCTCCCTCCCCTCCCTGTTCCAAGGTGGCACAGTCACTGCAGGTAGAAGACATGCTGTCCTGCAGAGGTCTGAACATTAGAATTTGCAAAGAATCTTCCAAAGATCTATGCCAAGTCTGAGGACTGGCATGCTGAAGTTGTTCACTTCAGTTGATTTATGCATCCAGGAGCTTTCCTGCTGACCAGAAATAAAAAAGATGACAAGCAGTGGAGGGAAACCTTTGGCACAGCAATGGTCATAGTCCAAAAAGTGGGATTCTAACACTGGACCCTGCCAGATCTGTTCCATTTTCCCACCCAACTGGAGAGAATGGCCCAATATAGGACTCCAGAGATTCATGAACTAGGCCTCTGTAGCCTGTCCACATGGAGGAGAAAGCAGGGCCAACTTGCTGGGAGGGGAGAACCTTAGTCACATGACTGCCTAGCAATCAGGAGGAGTTACAACTGGATCTAAAACAGGAGGAAAATGTATGCTTGGGAGCAAACCCATTGGGTGCTCACTCTGCTTGACACCCACACATGAGACAATGAACTTCATTGTTGGACAGAAAGGAGACGTGCCTAAAAACCACTCCCTCCCACTTCCCCCATTGCCCCACACGAACTATTTGATGCTTTCAGAGATATAAATATAGAGACAGCCTACCACAACAAAAGGAAATGCCAGGCCCACCAGAAATAAGTTGATCCAGAGTAGAGAACCGTTGATCGTGTAAGCAGCTGGACGGGTGACCTGATCAAAAATCTCCGTGGGTATAATTCCTGTCACACCAGCTAGAGAAATCATGCAAATTAAATACTGTTTTCTAAGAAGAAAGATAAAATATGGGGCAAGTATCAACCCAATTTCTGGCCATTCCTAGGTTGGGGGTGTACAGTGTGTTTTGCCCAGGCATGCCAGAATGGCAAGTAACCTCAAGGTTTGCTAGTCAGTCATGGGGAGCAGCTAAGCCACTTGTGTCTGGAAGCAGCCTCAGAGCCCGAAGCTTGGCTGTGGATAAATTTACACATTTATTCTGCTGAGCAGCCAGAGTTAGGATGTTCTGCTCACAGACTTTTTCTCTGCTTGCTGCCGCTTCACTGCATATTATCCTTGGCATCTTGAAATAATGTAGAAGGACTGGAAAGGTTCAAAGAAGCAGACACTAAAATGCTGGCATGCCCATCCTATGCCATGCAAGCCCCCAAAGATCACCAATCCCTAAGTCACCTGGAAATGAATGAATGTGTGGTGGCACCTTTTTCATGCAACTGTTCAGAGACCCTCAGTTCTGTTGTAACTAACCTGGTCCGATGCCAAAGCTCAGGATGTAGGCAAAGATGCTGGCCATGCTGAGATAAGGCATCCAGCTGAGTTGATCCTGCAAGGCCAAAAGACCAGTGGGGCAGGGGGAGGGAAACGGGTAACTCAGGAAGTGTCTAGCATTTGAAATTTGAAGTCATGGGGTCATTCAACAAAAAGGAACAAAGAGAGACTCTTACCTGTAGAGATAATGCTACCATGAAAAGGATGGCCCACACAGCCATCAGGCTGTAGCCCCCTATCAGCAGCACCCGTCGTCCAACGTACTCAATGAGGAGGTTCTGGAAGACAGCATCCCAGGGAAGACACTTCATAGTTGCACACCGTGAAACACTTAGGCAGTCCACAGAGGCATATCCTGAAACACTTAGGTAGTCCCATGCTCCCTCTGCCCCCCCCAAACTGGATAGATGCAAAAGAAATTTGGGAAAGTCGATATGCTAGCACTTTCTAGAGGCTGGCTAATTGATCATCTCCTCTTGATTTCTGTCTATACTTTTTAGAATTATAACAGCTTCAAGAAGTGTCATTTATTGAGAGCAATTCATTTTTTTGTGTCATATGGATGATGTGATACTTTGCTAAGGTAAAAAAAGACTAACACACTCTGCCAACTTTTGCAATGCTTTAAGAGGACAATATTACAGTCATGTGAATTTATTTTCTAAAGAGTACAGTTTGGGGGACATGACATCACACATGCTGATCCAGAGACATTTCAGACAGATGAGAAGCTTCTTATCTCTTGGATTGTACTATTGGGCACACTGTAAAGAAATTGCCATACTGGAAGGTACTATTTTCTTATACTGAAAAATGTAAAAAACTTTACAGCAGCTTCCACTCATTCAGTACTTTGAGGATCCTGGAACCCAGCTGTTCAGAATTTTCCACAAATGATTGGGAGTCTGAAGTCCTAATAGAAATTGTTGCCCACTGAATCTTCTATACAACAGTGACAGTAGGGTTAGGGGTCACTTCACCAATTTAGGGGTCACTTCACCAATTTAGTTGGAAATCTCCTCCACTCTCTGAACAGAAGGATACAAAGGCGCTTGTAGCTAGAAACTTCAGGGCATAGATGTAGAGGCCTCATTCCCTACCAGCCCAGAAGCTGGACAGCTGTTGTTGGGAATGCAGTTTGCCCTACCTTGCCACCCCATCCTGATCAGACACATCTACCCTAATCACTCATGACAAGTATGCTTGGTCAAGGGCCTCATCATGAGACAGATTACATGGATCCCCCACTAACCAGGAGACTTGCCTATGTGGTGAAATGTATGCAGAGAAAGTTGGGATGACAGAAGGTCTCTAAATACTGAGAGGAACTAAGGTTGCCATAGCTGATGTCAGTGACAAGCAAAGGATATGACCAATGCGGTAGAGGCCATGGGATTATAAACTGTTGGGCCTTATCCACTAACTGGCAAAAACAGAGCTAGAATGTTCCAGTCCACTGGTGTGAAAGACTCCCCAGATCTAGCATCAAGACAACAACTATGCACATAACCCTCGGGGCAGACATGATGGATCTCCTTACTTCAGGAAACAGCAGCTGAATGAGAGAATCACTGGAAGGAGGTGGGAAATTATAGCTCACACAACAGAAAGGAGGAAAACGTGACCTGCTGCCCAAAGCAGACCCGTGACCTCCTTGCTGTGACAGAGGTATGCTGGCTATGACTTAGAAATGGGGTGCAGCTATGCCAAGGTGCAAGGGCTCCTTGTAATTGTCTAGAGGACTGCAGTGGGATACAAGCGGAGGGAGATCAAATTCTCACACAAGTCATGGACATGATTAGCTCACAACTCCCGGTGCCAATAACACTGTACTGGATCTTGTCATATGGAATCCCTGCCTCTTGGAAAACATAAGAAGCGTAAAAGTACATCTGCAGGAATAAAGAAAGAGCCAATATTAATGTATCATTTCTATATTAATCCCCTATTTTTCATTACCTCTGTTCTAAATCGGAGGGGGGGAGGTTAATCTGCTAATCTGAGAAATGAAACTCATGAAGATGGTAATGTAAGGCATAAAAAAGACATACTGCAATTTAAGCAACAAAGAAAAATCTCCCAATTCCCTCCAAAACTCCAAAAAGGGATTAAAGATTAAAGATGATTTAATAATCCCTGACCCTAACCCTAACCCCCCACCCCCACATTTTAGTATTGCACTTGGATTGTGCCAGGACAGTCTCCTGCTTCTTCTAAGGAGAAAAAGCTTTTTCTGATGACAATCCTTACCCACTTCCCAGAACTTGGACTTCCCAGGGCTTGCATGGTATCAGCAGCCAGTCCCCCTGGCCAGGCTGCTGGACTTACTGAATCATTGCCACAGAGCTGCATGGCGCTGCTGAGCACCACAATGGTGATAAGCTGCCACCTCACTGCAGGGTTCCCAAAGAGCTCCCAGGGTGCCTTGGCCACCTGTCCCTGGAGGGCTGCCTGCTCCGCCAGTATTTCTTTCATCTCGCTGCTCAGGTCCCTGTTGCCCCTCAGTTGCTGCAAGGCTACAAGAACCAAAAGAAGAGCTTGATGGCCCAGAGGGTAACACCCTTCTATGAAGATGTGGAGGCATCCAATTCAAGGGTGTCCGATGTTGGGTTAGAACTTCCCAACATATTCCAAACACTTTGTCTCCTTCAAGAAAAGCAGAAGAGGCACAACAATGGTGCAGCGTCTCATGGCAGAAGTATCAGCAGTTAGGTAGGGTGACTGGGCCACAGAGTCCATTGTTAACCCGAGATGGGAAACAAAGAAAAGATTCTTACACCACTTTGCTTCAGGGAGGAAACATTACTCCTGCAGGGTACAAGGATTGCTTTAATCCCCATAGGTCATAAAAAAGTTAACGGCCCCATTACACAAGCCTGATTTTCTCCCTAGGTGTGCTCCCATGTGCCTGTAACACACAGTGACTTGCTCTCTGGGCTGGTAGCTGCCACTCTGGAGAAATCTGAGTTGCACAAAAGTATCTCAGGACTGCTCACCAGGATGCTGGTCTGAAAGCACGCACTTACCACAGATGCATAACTCTTTATCTCCTTGGTCAATCAATAGATAGCGGGGGCTTTCTGGAGCCCACGGCAGAAGCACCAACTGGACCAGCCCAGGCACTATGTTGCTGGCTAGAAGAACAGGCCAGCTCTCTTCTGCTCCCAATATTTCCCTGCATTAAAATCCAGAATCACTTACGCAAACAGAATCCAGGAAACTTTAGAAATGGGTCTTAGGGACTTATTTAACAGATTGCATTTGTTTAACTTACTTGCAAATTGTCACCACAGCAATGCCTCTTTATAAATGCATACAAAATAGACATGACAGGCCCTTTCAGCGTATGCTACCTCGAACTCTTAGGGTAGGATTTCTGTCCACACAATGGCTTTCAGTTTCTAGAGTTTAGCTTCAACTACAACGCAGACCATATCCCAGCCTCGTTTGCCCTACAGCAGGCCTCTATCGAAGGGAATGGGGGAGTTGGAACTGTGCCTTTTAGATCACATACCCTCCCAACTTGTACCTCACCTGAGTCCAGCCACCTGGCCGAGCACCAGGCCAAGTGCTGTGAAGGATGCAGAAGTCAAGGCCACAGCTCCCCGGAGCTCCTTGGGCGCGCTTTCCCCCAAGTACATAGGCTGGATGTTCATGGCCACTCCTGTGCAGAAGAGGCAGGCAAATCCTCAGCCTCAAAATGAAATGTGTTTGTTTGTTTTATTACATTTATTATGGCCGCCCACTCAAAGAGAAACATGGCTTCTGGCCAGAGCTGCCTCTTCTCTCTCAAGTTCCAGAACAGTTCTGAGTGGTCAGCCACAGTTTTTCACAATGATATGCTAAATAAATGAACTTTCCAACTGATGTTTTATTCTGTGCATACTCTCACATTTCCTTTCTCTGTCCCTGAACTATGCATTCCGTTTGATCTTCAGCTCAGGGGTAGCTATAGCAACACTTCCCTTAGCCTCTATAAAATGGAAGAGGCCCCCTGGGGCCCTCACTTCCTCCTGCTTCGGTGAATGCCCTCCTCCAGACACAGCCTTCCTTGGGCCTTGGGCTGGCCTTATTTTCAGGATGCCAACGTGCAGGCTTGCCATGCTGCTTCGCTGAGCCACAACAGGCTTTCCAACACTCCTACCCTCTGCTCTCCCCCTAAGCGCATCATGTTTCTTGGCAGGTGAGAGCAACACCATAAGGAAATCCAGGCCCCGGGGAGGCTCCTCTATAGGGTCACAGGCTGTCCCAAGAAAAAGGAAATTAATTCAATACTTCATTGCATTAAAAAAATTAAACCAACAATCCTATATAACTGTCACTGCCGGCCTTTTCATCCTGGCTTCTGTTGTTTCCTCCATTGCTCCTCTCATATCTGAGCCAAGAATCTAGGCTCTTCCTTGCGGAGGAGGGGACCTGTTGTGGGCAACGTATGCAGATGCCCAGTTTCCAATGAAGGGTAGCAACCTGCCTCTTCTCTTCTCTGGCCTTGGCTCCCTTCAGGCAGGAAAGTCCACAGAAGCTGCCTTGTGGGCAAAGTTATTTATTTATTTAGCTTGGTGCTGTCAGACTCAGCCTGGAAAGCACACACTGCAGTGCAGAGCCATTGGTCAGTGTCACCGAGCCGTTAGTCAGCTACACGCCTCAGGCAATAGGGCAAGGGAGCAATGTAACCGCAAGTTGACTACCAACACGGGGTGGGCAGTTAACTCGCAGCAGGGACCCGATTAGAAGTGGCAACACTGTACCACAGCTGGTGCCCCAGGTGCCCTGGGCAACTCTGGCTTACCATACACCGGGAGCGCAGCAATCCAGAGGCAATCGGCAGGTAACTCAGAACCAGATTAAAACAGCCACACCAACTCAACATGAGAAAGGCTCAAGGAATGCAAGGGCAAGACAGACAAAGGACAAAGATCATAACACAATCGAAACTGGCTGAATCTGCCATCAAGGCGAGGGGAAGGAAGATCGCAATGGACAGATGGGTAGTCCAGGGCAAGGGCAAGGGCAAGGGGCGGAACCGAGGGGTAACTACAGATCAAGGGGAGAACCCTATAGAACTGCTGTAAGAAAATGCACCAAGCCAATCCTGGCTTTGTCTGTAACCGCTACGCATTATGCCTGAATAAACTAGCTTTCATCCGAGCCTGTGCCTCGTGAGGTTTCTGGTCAGCGCTGAATGCAGTGAACCTTACAGATGCTGCCTGACTCCAAATGACTCTGGGTGGCTGACAATACACCGGAGGATATAAAACCAATATAAAAGGAAACAACCAACAACAAAACCAAACTAAAGCAAAAGCAGGAAGAACAAGATGGCGAACCCAGCAAACAAGCCAAAACAGCCCACCAACATCTAATAACCAGTGAGGGGGCTCCAGCTATTCTAGCCCAAGGCCTGGAAGAACAGCTAGAATGGCCCTTCAGAACATCAACAGGGTGGGAGCCGTCCAGATCTTAGGTGGAACCTCATTCCAGAAGGTAGGCACTGCAAGAGAGAAGGTGTGCTTCAGGGTCCTGACAGATGGCATAGTTTAATCAAAGGAACCCAGAACACCTCAATCCTGTCAGCTTGAATCAGCCAGGGAGGTATCACAGGAAATAGGCAGTCCCTTAAATAACCAGATCCTATGCCATGTAGGGCTTCCTAGCACCTTGAATTGCATCTGGAAGCAAATGGCAACCAGCACAGCTCATGGATCAGAGGAGTCACATGGGCATACCAAGGCATGCCCATCACTGCCCATGCCATTGCACTCTTGGCATCATCAGCATATTGATGATACTGAACCCCAAACTGGCAGATGACTTCATCCAGCAGTTTCATGTAGTTGTTGAATAGGAGAGGGGAGAGAATTGAACCCCGTGGCACCCCACAGAGGAGGAAATGGTCTCTCTCCCCAGCCAACACTGCCTGAAACCAGCCCCAAAGGAAGAGAACCACCAAAAAATGGTGGCTTCCCATTCCCAACCCCCAGAGCCAGTCCAGAAGGATATCATGGCCAATAGCATTGAAAGCAACTGAGAGATCAAGGAAAACCAGGATGGATGCACCACCTCCATCCCAGCTCTGCCAAGCAGCTGGAAGGCAGACAGAGGAAGAAAAGCAGATTTTGACAGATACTTGGCTCCAGGTTGCAGCCCATATTGTGGTTAGGGTGGCTGATCTATCTTCAAGGAACAAACCCTGGGTCAGATAGTCTACACACTTTCCCAAATGCTGCAGCTGCCATGTATCAGCTCATGTCTTTGACCTACCGGAATTGATTCCAGCAAAAAATCTGCTCAGCAGGATCATTTCAAAGGATTTTGCCACCCGGCTGAATCCCGCCAGCAATGCAGCAAGGGCAACAAACATGTTGTTCAGCAGTAAAGATTTCTTCCTTCAGGGAACAAAGGGAGAAAAGCTTCAAAGGCCATGTTTCGCTCTGGGCATCTGCCTTTCCTGGACCTCACTTGGCCATTGCCAAGCCTCTGCTTCATTCACGGCTAGTCCTGCTGGCTCCTGGCATGGGCAGAGCGGCAGACAGCCTGGGTTCCAATGCCAGACCTTCGGCAGAAGGAGTGGCATGATGGTGGCCCTTTTCCCCAAAAGGTGAGAGGCCAAACCCTGAGAGAACAGCTGAACAAGGGAATCTGGGCATGGGAGTGGGGGATGCAGACTGGAAAGCCTAAATGCACGCATGAGTACAAACGAACAGCTCCAGCAGTCTCTGCCTGCAGGAGCTGCCTGCTGAGGCCCTGGCTTGCCCCCACGATCCCTGCATTCCTTGGGCTGCTTGGCTGAGCAGGAGGAAAAGCAGCCTCCAAGCCGTGTGTGACCCATGCTGTTTCTAAAGGAGGAGGGAAGAGCCAGTTGTTCCCACGCAGCAGCAGTGTGCAAACTGCAGCGCTCAGGCGGCCCCAGTACCCCCTTAGTTTGCAGCCCTCTGAAAAAAGCTTCAAGAGGTATTCAAGAGTGGAACATCTGTTGCTGGACTACAGCTCCCAGCTTCCATCTCCATTAACCATCTGGCAGGAACTGCTGAGGGCAATAATTCAGTGTCTGGAGGGCCCCAGGTTTCCTGCCCTCCATTCAAGTCCTAGTGACCAGGATCATCCATCTGGAGCCTGTCAACATGGAGAAAATAGCAGGTTACCAGGAATTAATCAGGTAGATTTAAGCTGAAAAAAGTAGCCTTAATTGCATTCCATTTGGTTTCATTACATACAGCTGATAAAGAGAGGTTCTGTGGTACACAGGCCAATATCCAAATCCCCCTGGTTGAATCTAGTTCAAGAAGGCACCTATATATTCCTACAAAGAGGCTCCTCCTTCAATGGTTTTATTGCAGATACCTGGCCCAGTCCAACAGCAAACCGCCAAACCCCTCACCTGCCCATCTTTACAGCCATGGGACCAGCAATTATTGCTCCAATCAGGCCCCCCAAAGGATACACGGAGACAATGAAGGACCAGACCAGGGTGATCATCTTTCTCTCCAGGGCAGTTCCAGTGCGATCCAGCCAGGTTTTATTGATAAATGTCTGGATGAACTAAAGGGTGGAGAAAGAAATATTGCTTGGGAGAAATCAGAGCTGGATCTTTCTTTAGGCGTAGCTCATGTGGAGCCCTCACCCACTGCAAACCTACTGCTCTGGGGATCTCCCAGTGTGGCAGCAGGAAGGAGCCATGACACCCACTAGAGAAGATCTGAGGTCAGTTACTCCATAGGCTAGGTCTCCTCACTAGATCTGGAAACCATACAGAGAGCATGCTCCTTACAAAATAGGGCAAACATCCCCACTGCCATTTTCAAAAAGGGGGCTTCTGAACCCTGCAACAGCAAAGGTTTCTCCACCCAAGAGGACAACTGCTACAAGTCTGAGGAGTTTGGGGATATTGATGTGCCCCATTTATGTTAAGTTTGTCCTGATGGAGACCTGAGGCTGACCTGTCCTGTCCCTCACCCTGAGAGTTAAATTCACCACCGGGAGCTGGAGAGGGTGGCACCTGCCAAGGCACTCATGTGATAAGCTGAGCCCAAAACATGGGGAAGCAAGTGGCTGTCTCTCCCTTGGGGGCACCCTTCCAATGAGAGTGGGGCAAGGAGCATGGTAAGAAAAGGATGGCCTTACTGTGGTGGGGGCGTTGATGATGGTGAGGTTGTAGCCATACTGGAAAGTGCCTCCGATCCCAGCTGCACAGACTGTCAGGATGAGGATCTTGCCTTGAAGCTGAGGAAGAATCACAGGCAGATGCTGTGGCACCTGCAGACTCCCAGGGTGGAAAGCTGCTGGGTGGTGGTGGGCAGTGACTGGAGCAGCTGTGAAGACCCAGGAAGTGCCCCCGTCCCCCGCTGGGCTGGGCTGGGCTAGGCTGGGCTGCGCTCCTCCAAGGCAGGAGAGGAAAGCAGCTGTCCCTGCCCTGCTCGCTTCCACACAGCTTTGTGGACACACCCTGGCCTGCACCTGCCCAGCGTCCGCATTTGGGGCTTTGCCACAGATGCCTCTGTCAGGACCTGCCCAGCAAAGCAAGACTGGGCCTCTTCTAGACGGATCTTTTTCAGGGTTCTGGGGCAAGTCAGGAGAATTTAATTGAGCATCAAAGTTCATCCATTAGGCACCTGTCCATCTTAATCCTTCTAGGCAGAAAGACCCAGGAAAGCAATGCCAATTTCTCAGCCCTTCACTCTCACAAATTCTGGGGCAGGTATTGTCCCTGTGTGCCTGAATTGTTCTCAGGTTTTGGTGCATCCTCGCATACCACTTTTGTTTGTTCAAAGAATGTCAAACTAGTTTTTTCATCTTTTACTTTCTGAGTAACAACTTATCTCAGTATGTCCAGAAAAAATAACAGCTTCTTTCACTATTATAAAGTGCAGGGAAATTGCAAAATTGTTGAAGTTCAGGAATTCCAGTGTAAAAAAATAAACACAGAATAACAGTTCCATTCAGGAGTGTGAAGAGAGGCTGGCATGAGAGGGCTTAATTCATCCTTTCGAGTTCTGCCCCCTCCCTCCATCCCGTGTATACATGGGTGGTGGGCTGGTGGGAGGGTCTTGCAGGCTTCCTTGCAAGAAAACCCTTAACACAAGTAATCTGTATACATGCTGTTGCAATTGCAGAAGCTTCAAAAAATGGGAAACCCACACCATCATACAACTGACAACTCAAGTCTGGACTCAGTCCCAGCCCTGTCCCCCCCCCCCCAGTTCCAGTCCCCCAGCTACAAGTCTGTGCAAAGAAAAGGGAGCAATGATGGAGGGTCCAACTGCAGCCAAGCTTCATCCCCTCCCTTGACACACCACAGGCTGGTCTGGATAGTGGGTCTTCCAGTTGCAGCCATATCCAAGGAAACTGCTTTAGAGCCTTTGAGAGATTCGGCCCCAAGAAGAGGCAAGCCAAGGACCTTTAAATATATGAAAAGTTTGTGTTGAAATGTTCATATTAATCCCTACCTATGCAAACATAGTTTTTCCTGACTGAGTTTGTTTTCCTGTGCCTTCGAGTCTGTTTCTGACTCCTAGTGACTTCCTGGACAAGTCCCTGCAGTTTTCTTGGTAAGTTTTTCTTGGAAGTGGTTTGCTCTTGTCTTCTTCTTCTAGAGCTGAGAGAGAGAGACTGGCCCAAGGTCACCCAGCTGGCTTTGATCCCTCAGTTTCTAGCCTGGTGCCTTAATCATGACACCAAACTGGTGCTTCACTGAAACTTATGTCTTTGTAACCTTTTATCCACTTCTTTTGGTCCACCAAAATAATTGTTGCCCAGGAGCTGTGAGGTTACCCCCTTGTAATGCTACTGTGAAAAGTCTTGGCCCCATCTGCTCCCTTCATATACTGAAGAGTATTCTGAATGGGGCCCTTCCATATGTGGGATGCGGGCAACTGCCCCATCCTCAACCAAAGGCCCTGACTGCAGTCCTCAGAAGGTGGCTTAGGAGAAACCTGGCATCATGAAAGAGACACCAGTGCACCAGCCCGAAAAAGAGGAGGAAAGCAGCTCTGAAGGTGGCCAGAGAGAAAGGGCCCGGTGGGCTTCTGTGCACTGGCAGCATCATCCCCCAGACCAAGCACACCCAGGTTGGTGATGGCAGTCACAGCACCAGCCCCTCTTGCAGGATTGCCTGCCAGGCTGCTGACTCCCAAGCATGGCAAGTGACAACTGCTGTCTCAGTTGTGCCTTGTGCGCAGCAAGGCTCCTGTGGGCAAAGCCAGTCCTGGGCCCAAGATGGGTACCCCATGATCTGCAGGGCTGCCAGAGAACAAACTCTATTCTGAGTGCGGCAGGCCAGCCAGGCCGAACTCACGCAACCACAAGGGTTGTTGCTTGGCACGCCAAATGTACTCTTTCCTTGGGGACGAATGGTGGTGCAGTGAAACAGACTTCTTAGCCACGACAGGCATTTTCTGGGGATCTAGCCTGGAAGGCTAGGCTTTGCTGAAAAAGACCATAAGGGTCTTTCCCCATGACTAAGTTAAACTGCACCCACCCATCCTTGAGCTGTCATAAAACGATGCTGTTGCAGTAGGGAAACGTCTCTCAATGCAGAGGGTCAGGAGGATGACTTTGACAGAGATACAGTGGGGCAAAAAAGTATTTAGTCAGCCACCAATTGTGCAAGTTCTCCCACTTAAAAAGATGAGAGAGGCCTGTAATTTTCATCATAGGTATACCTCAACTATGAGAGACAAAATGGGGGAAAAAATCCAGAAAATCACATTGTCTGATTTTTAAAGAATGTATTTGCAAATCATGGTGGAAAATAAGTATTTGGTCAATATCAAAAGTTCATCTCAATACTTTGTTATATATCCTTTGTTGGCAATGACAGAGGTCAAACGTTTTCTGTAAGTCTTCACAAGGTTTTCACGCACTGTTGCTGGTATTTTGGCCCATTCCTCCATGCAGATCTCCTCTAGAGCAGTGATGTTTTGGGGCTGTCGCTGGGCAACACGGACTCTCAACTCCCTCCAAAGGTTTTCCATGGGTTTGAGATCTGGAGACTGGCTAGGCCACTCCAGGACCTTGAAATGCTTCTTACGAAGCCACTCCTTCGTTGCCCGGGCGGTGCGTTTGGGATCATGTCATGCTGAAAGACCCAGCCACGTTTCATCTTCAATGCCCTTGCTGATGGAAGGAGGTGTTCACTCAAAATCTCACAATACATGGCCCCATTCATTCTTTCCTTTACACGGATCAGTCGTCCTGGTCCCTTTGCAGAAAAACAGCCCCAAAGCATGATGTTTCCACCCCCATGCTTCACAGTAGGTATGGTGTTCTTGGATGCAACTCAGCATTCTCTCTCCTCCAAACACGACGAGTTTTGTTTAGACCAAAACATTCTAC
This sequence comes from Python bivittatus, assembly GCF_059951505.1. Lineage (NCBI taxonomy): Eukaryota > Metazoa > Chordata > Lepidosauria > Squamata > Pythonidae > Python > Python bivittatus. The sequence goes on along the minus strand of NW_028277070.1, from coordinate 99,529 downwards.
TTTGGTTTCATCTGACCATATGACATTCTCCCAATCCTCTTCTGGATCATCCAAATGCTCTCTAGCAAACTTCAGACAGGCCCAGACATGTACTGGCTTAAGCAGGGGGACATGTCTGGCACTGCAGGATTTGAGTCCCTGGCGGCGTAGTGTGTTACTGATGGTAGCCTTTGTTACTTTGGTCCCAGCTCTCTGCAGGTCATTCACTAGGTCCCCCCATGTGATTCTGGGATTTTTGCTCACCGTTCTTGTGATCATTTTGATCCCACAGGGTGAGATCTTGCGTGGAGCCCCAGATCAAGGGAGATTATCAGTGGTCTTGTATGTCTTCCATTTTCTAATTATTGCTCCCACAGTTGATTTCTTCACACCAAGCTGCTTGCCTATTGCAGATTCAGTCTTCCCAGCTTGGTGCAGGTCTACAATTTTGTTTCTGGTGTCCTTCGACAGCTCTTTGGTCTTGGCCATAGTGGAGTTTGGAGTGTGACTGTTTGAGGTTGTGGACAGGTGTCTTTTATACTGATAACAAGGTCAAACAGGTGCCATTACTACAGGTAACAAGTGGAGGACAGAGGAGCCTCTTAAAGAAGTAGTTACAGGTCTGTGAGAGCCAGACATCTTGCTTGTTTGTAGGTGACCAAATACTTATTTTCCATCATGATTTGCAAATAAATTCTTTAAAAATCAGACAATGTGATTTTCTGGATTTTTTTTCTCATTTTGTCTCTCATAGTTGAAGTATACCTATGATGAAAATTACAGGCCTCTCTCATCTTTTTAAGTGGGAGAACTTGCACAATTGGTGGCTGACTAAATACTTTTTTGCCCCACTGTATGTAGGAACCGTTGCTTTGCAGAAGGGGATGAAGCATTTCTTAAGTTCAGAACAACGAGATAACATTATGGAAGTAGCCCAGGCAGATGCCTCCCTAATTAATTGAACTGTAAGGAGGAGGAGGAGGTACAGCGCAGCCTGACTTGCAAAATTCTGCTGTTATAGCAAATCACAATAAAAGTAGTTTTAGCTTCCTGTGGAGTTGATTTCCTGATCTGATCTACCTAGTGGGGCTGACAATCAGGGCACTGCAGAATTCATGGGGAAAGTCTGGCTTTGGGACTTGGGCTGAGTTTCTGTAGGGTGGGTTGTCTGCCACTTCTCCCATGCCCCATTTTGGCATCTCCCAAGTTTAAATAATGTGAAGGAAAGAAATCAGGGAAGACATAGTTCCAAAGAGGAAAGAGGCAGACCCTGCCATGGGTCTTACACAGCAGGACAACAGAAATCGAGTAGCATCTGGACAGCTAGGTTGGTTAAGTATGTGAAAGAAACGAATACAGGGAAACTGGCAAATATGCAAACACAGCCCTCCCTCAATTCTCTAGACACTGCAACAAGGAAAAGCAAGTCTGCTGAAACTGAAGCCAAAGTTACGTTTCAGAACATTGTAGAAAGGAATTCACAAAAACATGGCCCCTCTTCTGTATTTGGCTTGTTATTTTGTGCCATTTTTCTGCACTCTGCATAAAATTGCTTACCCTGAAAGGGATTAGGATGGTGGGGGTACATTTATGTATGTGTGGTTAACATACATACAAAGCTCTCTCAGGCTGAAAACTAGTCAAGTTCTTGGGACCAAAGGGGAAATTGTCTGGTCAGGCCATGATTGTAGTATGGTCAAACACAAGAGGAGAGAGACTAAGAGACATTGGCAGGACTGGAAGCTTCACCCACAGCTCAGCTACCCTTGATCAGTCTGAGTTCTCCTTGAAGGAAAGGTCCTGGCCATCAGCCTACCCAGTTCCTCTTGACTTCTCTTCCTTTGAGGAAGCAAAAAGATGGGAAAGGGAAGTAGGAAAATACTGCAGGGGTTGCAGATAGAAAATAACAGTCCAGTGTGATACTGTATAGCTAAAGTTTTTCAGAGATTGAAAGATTCCCTTTCTTTTGGAATATAATTTAAATCTTTAACCCGTAACTGTCAATGAAATACCTGGTTCGACATACCACTAATGTCTAACCAATAAGTAAATTACAAGTAGCCCACAGTAAATAAGATATTGGGACCATGTTATCTGAGGACTGTCTCTCCCTGGTTTTTTCTACCTGTCCAATCTTGGTCCAGCAGGAGGGGCACACTTTAGGTCCCGTCAGCTAAGGAATGTAGGTTGGGGGGGCCCAGAAGGCATGCCTTTTCTGCTGCTGCGTCCACCCTATGGAATATTCTCCCTTCAGAGATCAGGATGGCCCCAACCTTGCTGGCCTTTTGTAAGGCCCTAAAGACCTGGCTCTGTGCCCAGACCTGGGGCCCCGAGTGCGTGAAGTGATCCGTCTCCTGGCTGTATTGGCATTTGTTGACTGTGATATTTTCCTTGGCCATGTATTTTAATGTTCTTATGGTTGGAATTGTTTTTATTTTTATTTAATATTGTTCTCTGGCCAGAGTCACTTGTTGAGATGGGCAGCTATACAAATTGATTGAATGAATGAATGAATGAATATTAAATTTATATGCTGCCTGACTCCCAGAGACTCTGGGTGTGGCAGGTTGAAGTGCCTGGCTGAAGGAAAGTGGTTGGTCTGTGCCAAGGTTGTGGGCTTTTTAGGGAAGGCAGGTGACTCAGCACAAGAGCACAAGCACACAGGCAAAAAGGGGAGAAATGCTGGACGTACCTGTACAGTGGCATAAACTGACCTGGATATGAGATATAAAAAGAGGCAGGAAAAGCAGGGAAGGGGGGGTTGTATTGCAGATGCTGCAGGACGTGCTGCTGGGGCGGACGTCACCTGGGAAGTGTGGAGTGAAGCAGAGGCTGCAAGTCCAGAGATTCCGGCCCTGAGAAGAGGAAGACCGCGAAGAGAATCCTGGAGCGGCTTGTGAAGAGACCAGAACGGGCTGTGTTGTGTTCAGGGAGTTTCAGGTACTTCAAGTTTAAGGCTTTGTCTGGCAACAAGAGAGCCAGGGCCGCTCGCAGGCGTTCCATTATTAGCCATTGAGACGAGGAGGGAGAAAAGAAGCCGAAATTCAGCACAAGCAAAAGTGAGGGAAAGGGAGTTGAGAGGCTGGAATTAAGGAATACATACCTACATACGCACACATATATAGTTATGTACCTACTAGGTTTTGTAAATTGTGTTTCACTTGTATACAGTAGCTCACACTATTATATTTGTATAAGTATCTTAGTGTTTAGAATAAACCCCCTCATTTGTTTAAGTGCTGTCCATGTGCGTATTTGTATCATCTCCTATCTTGACCCACCCTCTGACATTGGATGGCTTACAAATTGTTTAAAACATTAAACACAAACAAAAAGAATTCAACAAAAGACAAAAATAAAGAGGAAAGATGGCAAGGATGACAAAATCGCATGGGAACAAAGGGAAACAACCCACATGGTCTAAAGGGGTGTTGGAAAGTACATAGTTATGAGAAAGCTGAACTAATGCCATTTTAAAAGGGAAGTTAATGTTTCATCATTATAGAGGAGCGAGTGGGTCATGTAGATAGATAAGAAAGGAATGAGAAGAAACTTTTACGCTTCCAGTGACAGAGATAAGGTGTGCCAACTAGAGAGTGAGAAATCAGGCCATTCCTTTTTTTGGAAAGTCAAACTTGAGAATTTTAGAATTAGGCATGCGCAAACTAGTTGCTTGTACCTGACTTTAAAAGGATGTTGCACCCCTGGCTGGGGGCCTACTGCACTCAATGCTCAGTGCTCTTGCCTTGTGCGCTAAATAATTCTTTTTGAACTCTGAACCATGGCGTCTGGTGTTTGACCTGAGCAAGGAACAAACCACAGGGAAAAAACAATGGGTTTCACTCCCCCTCTCCAAAGGCCTGGATGAAGAGCCAGGTCTTCACGGCTCTTCAAAATACCAGTAGGGTGGGAGTTGTTTGGATATCGGGGGAACCACATTTCAGAGGGCAGGCGCTGCCACAGAGAAGGGACACTTCTTGGGTCCCGATGGCACTGTTTAATCAAAGGAAGCTGGAGCACATCAACTCTGCCAGATCAGGTCTGTTGGGCATATTCTATGGGAGACAGGCAATCCCTCAAGTACCAGGCCCTATGCCATGTACAGCTTTATAGGTAGTGGCCAGCGCCTTGAGTTGAAGCAAACTGGCAACCGGTGCAGCTCATGAGGGAGAGGTGCTACATGGGCATGCCTGTGCTGCTGCATTCTGGACCAGCTGAAGATTTTGGGTGATCTTCAAAGGCAGCCCCGTGTAAAGCGCGTTGTAGTAGTTAAGCCATGAAGTGACCAGGGCATGGCTGTCCGTCTGAAGGGCCTCCTGATCTAGGAAAGGGCACAACTGGCACACTAGATGACTGTGCAAAGTCTTCTTGGCCACAGCTGGCACTCGCTTATCAAGCAGGAGCTGTGAGTCCAGAAAGACCCCCAAGTTGCACACCACCCTTCAATAGGGAAGTGCCACCCTGTCCAAGGTCAGAGATGGAATATACCCAGATCTGGGCAGCCCAAAACCCCACAGCCACTTGGCCTTCCTAGGATTGAATTGGAGATGGTTCCTCCCCACCCAAACCTGCACAGCTTCCGGGCACCAGGACAGAACCTTGACAGCCTCCCTTGGCTGGCCCAGGCTCAGAAGATACAACTATTATTAGCATACTACTGATACCGAACCCCAAACCAGTGGATGACCTCACCCAGTGGTTTCATGTAGATGTTCAAGGTTACTACATCTCCAGCACAGATGGTGAAAAAGGTGCCCAGGTACTCATGCAAGTATTGTGTAGCTCCAACTCTACATGATACTTCTGTAGGGTTTAGGTGCAATTCATTGTTTAAAAATTAAATCAGAACATTGAAATAATGGAAGAATACTAGATAATTAATAATCTGATATCTACCTTTCTTTAAATGGATGTGTGTGTGTAGACAGGGATATGGAATAGGTATTCTGATTTTTAACGACTTTAGTTTGTGTTTCCTTTTTAAACTTTTCCTTCTATTTCTTAGTTTTTTTCTTTTGTTTGCTAGGTAGTTTAGTATAGATTCTTTTCCCTTCACCTTCGTGTGTGTGTGTGTATACACACATACAAACATACATAAACACAGAGGTTTTCTAACTATGTAAACTAAATTTATATTTAGTTATATATAATACGACACACTGTTAATGGTTTAAACCAATGCTAATTGTAATGCTTTTAATTTTATTAAACTTTATTAAGTTTAATAGGGAAAGAAATAAAAAATGCCCCCCTCCTCCCCAACTCCAAGAATGAAGCAGCAAAAGCCCTCCTAAAACCACTGCCCTGATTCCATTCCTCTGTGGTTGCGGCAGCTTTACCTCGAAGGGCTGGGAGCTGATCTGCAAAATTTTAATGGGCCAAAGGAAAATCTGGCTCTGCTGGGGGACTAGCAGCTTTCTACTAACAATGGCCTGCAGGGGCTTCCTTTAATATGACCTTGATTGTCAAGAGATTTTGCTATTTTATCTCTTCCCTTAAAAGCAGCATTTCAGGGGCGCAGAATCGGTTAAATACCTGGACCTGCCCATAGACTTCCGAGCCTTGCTACAAGGACCATTTCTTAACATCTTCTTCCCTTGGAAGAGGGAACTGCCAGAAGAAAACTGCCAGTCACCATTTTCTGTAATTTAGGGACTTCTGGCTTTCTCTCCCTCATCACCTCTGCTTTTTTTTGCCTTGGAGCAATCAGCACCAGCATTACCGCAGCAACACAGATGCCTAGGCAACTTTTAAAAATCACGACCGTCGGAGTTACTCCCCTCGATGAGTGTTTAGCCCTCCCCGGCAAACTGTAGCCAACCGGACGCTTTGGGAAGCAGCTCCCATCACTCATGGTGGTCAGCACCTAGAAGCGTGAGGTTTCCCATGCACTCCGCAGAGCAACCCCTGGGCTTCCCCAGAAGAGGGAGGACCCGCCACCCCACTATATCCCATGGACTCCTGGAAGAACAGCTAAGCCAACCATCTGATCACAAAAATAAATTTAAAACTGTACCACTTGCTGAAGTGTGCTCATCCTGCTTTAGATTTGCGCCTGACCACGACGTGTTGAATGCTTGGGAAGAATGTCGGAGCACTGTCTGAGCCTCTAAGTCAGGAATGTGTGCTTAGTCACCCGTTACACCATGATGCAAACATTTAGTTTAGCAGGTGGGAAGCCGCTCTGAAAGTTTCCACTCAAACAGGAGCAACAGGCAAGGAACATGTGGAGTAAGTACCTACAGACTGGGGGACAACTTTATTCTGAAGTCCCTTTCACTTTTGAAGGGCTCACTGAATAACCAGCATTGCAGGTTGGCCAAACAGCAAGCATGGTCTGTTTGCGATCTCAGGATCTACTGGAGTTAATTCCTGAGTAGTTCTTAGTGGGTACAATGCCCTTGGCTGGCCCTGCCCTTGTTTCTGTGGCTTTTCGCTGCTCACATGCTGTCTGTGTGTGACCAGAACAAACTTCAAAACCAAGAAACAAAGGCAGAGGGTCTTTGGGGGCTACCTGCTACAGTGTGGGCCTTGTCCTCAGTCTTGTCCTCAGGTCTGTAATTCATAACCTGATACCCTGCCTTTCATTCAGGGCAAAAGGGGGACACACAGCGTTCCCTCCTCCCACAACCCTGTAAGGTAGGTTGGGCTGAGAGAAAGTCACCCAGGGAGCTTTCACAGCTGAAGGTGAACGTGGGTCTCCACAGCCCTATACCAACTGGTTCCCAGGTCTGTTGCTCCCTATGAAAAAATGGCTCCAACATTACTTACTGGAGGTTTGCAACTGAAGTACGTTGCAATTCAGATAATACATGAGAAACTGAAATTGGGGAGAAAGCTAGTGCTGAACATTAACCTCTCTACCATGCTGGCTCTCAGTTTGGGACAGAGTAAGACCATCGCCCTGCAGGAACTGGAACTCACAGTTCTTAAGTGGATCTTTTATTGCCCTGTTGACCTTTCTGCATTTTAAGCTGTAAATTTTACACTCCAGTTTCCTGTCCTGTGAGTTATACTTCATTAACCATACACCTTTGCCTAGAGGACTATTTTCCTTGGCTAGAGGGAGGAGATATTATGAACATGCGCAGTAACTCATGTTTTTAAGTAAGTTTAAATGCAGGGTATTTTTCATGCTCATATCAAATATTCTGGTATAAAATAAAAAGGGTGAAAATAACGACTTTAACAGATAGAAACTGAGAAACAAATATTCTTCCTGGGGGGGGGGAGGATTCTGGTTCAAGCATCACACACTCCCACAGTTGGTTTTGTCTGTAAACTACTCCCACTTTTAATTCAGAAACAGAAACAAATAGACATGGATCCTTGCCCACTTTTTTCTGCCTTCTATTAGGCGGAAACAGGAAAGCAGATCGCTATTTTGTAAACTTTCAGTTGGTCTACATTACCTTGTAGATTTCACACCCACCAAACCTAGATTGGTTACTCCTTAGAGAAAAAGACATGTATTTTCTGCTCTTCCCTACTGCATCAGTGCAGCTACCTACAGTGCACAGTGCCTGCCAATAACTTTGCTTTTCAACAAGCAACTGGCTGGGTTCACATATAATAGGACGCTACAGTCCTTGGTTTACCAATGATAACACCCTGAGACAAAATCAAGCAAAATCACATTATGGCTCTGTGGGATAAATGAACCCAGCCAGCATCAGAAGCAACAGTAGTTACATAAGTGGAAGAGAAATGCAATTTATCCATGTTCTATACACCAAAACTCCTCAAAGTCTCAAAAAACAGCAAACATAGCATATGTGACAACCCTTTCCCAGCAAATGATCACGCCATATGGACAATGGGAGAAGTGACAGTTGGAATCCAATGCTTTAATTATCACAAGGGATAATTAAACTCAATCTGTATTAAACAAAGTGAAATATGAATGAAATCCGGAGACTCTGCTGCAGATATCAAAATACAACAAACATAAAATAAATGAGCTTGCATAGAGAAAATAACCAGAGACAATAAATTAGATACAATCAGGTAGGGCATAACTTCCTAATGTCTAACCAAACTTGTTGAGATGGCACCAAACATTGATAAGAAGATCAACAAAAGATCTTACTAAACAGACTTCTTTATGAAAACAAATTTTCCTCTATTCCTATTTCTTACCTTAGAAGCCATTTCACTGATTTAATCTCCAATTTCTAGTTCCTCTCGTAGCTTGAACTCTGAACTGTTTTTCTGTCGTTTTCTTGTGATTCATGTACCACTCTATAATCTCAGATCCTGTATTTTATAATCCATAATTCTATGTCTTAAAGTCTTTTATTCTACAATCTCCCATCTCTTTTAAAAGCTGGTTCCTTGTCCTTAATCTGACCTTTCTGTTCTGAACTGGGGGGGCCTTGCTGTCCCCCCCCTCCCCAGTCCATGCTGCCTCTCAGTCACCTATATGGCCTCTTAGTGACTGGGTGCTTGAAAGATGGTTGAGGCGACTTTGTCTGGTCAGCTCTCGTTGCCTGCTTCCTGAAAACCAACCCTCCTTCTTCAAGCACTGGTTAGCACCCTAGGCTTCACCTCCCTGTGCCAGTGCTCAATGGAGGCCGCTTGGAAAAGCCTGCTAGTGCCTGTGGGCCACTCAAGGGAAGCTTCCAGCAGCCAGGTCATGTGGAGGACCTTGGCCAATGTCTTCTTGGCCCCTCTGCCTCTGTTGCATGTGTCCTAGTTGGTTGCCACTAAGGCTTGCCTGTTCTGCTCATGGCCAGCAGGATTTTGGCCACCCTGTCTTCACACCTTCTTCCTTCCATGCTTTACCTGCTGGAGTGGAACCCTGTGGAAAGGGCTACTTTGTCAAGTACTAAGTTTAAGCACTACAAAGGGTGCTTAAAAGAGACGAAGAGAAGGATCGGCATGGATCCTTCCTTCATCGTTATTTAGCGACAGCTGAGTTGGCTTGATCAGAATATTTTCAAATCCTGAACAACAGCAAAACACATTTTCAGGCAGATAATAACTAGACCACTGAAACTGACATTCAATGACTGAAGATGTTGGAGTAAAACTCCTCTCAACTTGCATACACTCTTTCCCACTTCTTGTCTGCTGTAAGAGCTGCTTAAGGAATTGGTGCAGGACCTAAAGGCTCTACTATGACTTCTGTTTTTTTGCTAATGTTTATTCATTGCACATAAACCCAACCTGAGATTTCAAGAGGCATACATGAGAATTGTCCCTAACTGTATTCCCTGAACTACCACTCATATGAACTCTATCCCTCGGCAAAAAGCCTGGGTAGCATTATTGGGGGGGGGGGGGGAGGACAGAGGGAGTCTCTCTCATTTATACAAAATCAAGAATAAGTGAGATTCCACTGTGCTCATTTTTTATGAGAGAGAGAGGGGGGTAAAGATTCCCTCAAGTCAGACTTGACTCCTACTACAGACACAGATATGTAGTTTTTGTGACAGCAGTATGGAAGTGGCTTGTTCCTGCCTTCAAACCAAATGTTTTTTGAACGTACATATTTTAGCCTCGGGTCCTGGGGCTTCCTAGTGCACTCTCACCTGATCCCTTTTAACCTTTGAGGGAGCTCACAACTACTCAGCTTCTATATTACATGGGCAAAAAGCATAACCTTTATAATTTCCAGCAAAGTATTTCAATATCTGCTATGTCAAGCTGGAAATTTTTAGTAGAATATAATCTGGAGCAGTCTATGGCAATTGCAGAACTGGGCTAAATTCCAAACCAGATCAACCAGCTGTTGCTTAAAAGAGACTCATGTTCAACTAAAACAGAAACATCACCAAGCTCACTTTGTTAACTTAAGCCCTTCGGAGTGACTTTCATATGGGGAGGCAGCAGCGCAAGACACATACCTCTGAAACAAGCCATCAACTGGGTTCCTAGATCATAGTGAGGAATGGGTTGCTTAACCACAGTTTACTAAAGAAATAGCCTGGGATCATACAACAAACTACACCAAAACCAAACGTACCACATTATGGCTTAGAATAATGTGTAAACCCAGCCAGTGACTTCCTCCCTTCCCCAAATAGCGCAGTGAAAAAGAGATCCCAACTGCTATGCACATGGATAGAGAAAAGAGAAAAAGTAATTAGTATACTTTTGAGGGCAAAGAAAAGGAAGCTGGAAGTACATACCAAGTATCTTGATGGAAATCAAAAGATTTATTTATTCATTTATTTAAAAAGTTGCTTGGGCAGGGGGAAAGAAGGGTTGGACAGCTGCCACAATGTGTCTTTACTGGACCCCCAGAAGGGACCCCTGGCTTCCCAAGCCAGTCCAGGGATTGCCGCAGGCCCCAAGGGCCCACAGTAGGAGGTCAGTCCCCACTTCGGGGAGACGGTCTGATGGCGGAAGGTCCTCTCCACAGGTTACCAGGCTGGAGCTGTGTTGGCTAAACGCCTCATGCGCCTGCAGGGAAGGCAACAAACAGTCATCATCAGGAGTGCAGATTCTTGGCACAGTTTCAGCTTAAACTGGGAAACAGGCCGGAACAAGCTCCTGCGTATGGAGAGTTGACCATCGTTCCAGTTTCAGTGCATGAAATTCAGCACAATCCACCTAAAGAACATTCTTAAGGAAACCTCCCTGCAAACCGCAGTGGCAGAATTGGCTGCTCTGACTAGTTCTGATGGTCAGAAGAAGGGTTAAGACAGCTGAAGTTTCAGATGGTTCATCGACCTCCAAACATTCATTATATGAAAATAATTTAAGAAATACTACTTTAACTAATAGTTCTACAAATCACCACCACCACCACCACTGCAATAATGGATAGCCCCATCAGCCCTTAGGGGTTGATACTGACCACTTTGGGGAACCCTGAGTTAAGGGGACACAAGAAACATTGTGGCTATGCAATACACTGTGGAGAAAGTCCACTGGGACCAAACTGCTGTCTAAGGACGGAGGCCAGGTCTAACTTCCAATGACAAGTCAAACAATCAGCAGTGGAAAAAGCACTTTCCTGTTGTAAACAGCCTTGAATGGGAAGGTGTGTGTACAATACTCAAAAACCTGCATCTGATGCACATATGCTGCACATCTGCAGCCCCTGTAAAAGTTTTAATAGGTATGATTCTTTTTTTATCAGTATGCTTCGTTTATCATACTAATAAAAGAAATGAACATGGCCCTAAATTTCAATCCCTCTGGACAGTTGGCTTCAGAACTGATGCTAATGAGATGTGCCATAAAGGCACCAAAAGGGTGCAAGAGGCAAGAGCTGCATGGATTGTTCAAAATACATGTCTCTGAAGCCTGGAGTTCTGCTTCAGGAAAGTCTGCTTGCATAGAAAAACTTGGGAGCAAGGAAAATGGCTCCTCACTCTCCTAGTGAGCAATTTTGAAATCTGTGAAACAAATGGGAACTTGGAAAATTTTTCATTTGTATTTGACAGCGTGCAGGGGGGAAAATCTAGGAGGACAGGCAGCAGTACCTTGTGTTTCGGTCTTGGTCTCGGATCTTCTTCTCCATCTCTGCATCAGTGAGGGTTTCAAGTAGAGGGCACCACTGGTCAGCATCCCCAGTGTTACGAATGGCGATCTCAACTGTTGGCAGGGGGTTCTCACTAACAGGCCAGGGTGACATGAGAGAGAATAATCAGAGCTAACAAAATCCTGAGCTCCAAACCTTGGAGTACAGGGTCACATCCTTTTATTCTCACTCACATCCTATATGGACTGCCACATCCAGCAGAATTGGATCTGAAGTTAAGCAGACAAGTTGGCTTCAGATTGTGGAAGACACTTGGACTCCCAGGTGCAAGGAAGCAGAGGTGCTGCATTACAGCATCTTGCAGTCAGAACAGCTGAACTCCACGTGGTAGGAGTGGGAAAGCTGTGGCTCTCAGAACTTCTATTCCCAACAGTCCTGAGCAGCACAGCCAAAGGAAATATTCAGCAATACCTGGTGGTCCACAAATTGGCCATCCCTCAAATCCCCTCATTTGGGGACAGGATCAAAGCATAAATACCTGAATGCATATGTCTTCTGATGCCAGCTCAGCTGCCCCCGGATGCTGTAAGCGATAGTGGTGACGAACTCACCACCCAGTCCAAGCTCTGAGCACAGCTTCAGGGCAAACTTCTCAGGGGAATTCTCCTTCTCAGACATATCCCACTCAAATTGGTCCACCAAGGAGATGTTCCCCACATGAATGTTGAGCTAGAAGCACAAAACACAGGTGAGTTCTTCATTTTTTATATGCCAAGCAACTTAAATCTAACCATCCATCTCCTACAGAATACTGAAGACCAAAGAAATCAATTTAGAATGCTATAGCCTGAACCCCAACACAAATTCCACAGGTGCTGATATACCTGCTGGGACTTCCTTTGGAGATCACCAAATTCCATGCCCTACCTGTTTCAGGACATATCAGGGATGGGAAGTAAAGAAGGTCTCCAGCAATGAAACAGAACAGTGCAAAGATATCCAGATGTGTAATGCAAGGTACTGACTCTTGTTCTATGTCCCATCAGAACCCTCTTTCTGTATCTTACTTATTCCTATAAAATGCACATTCCACCCTTCTAATGTATCCCCATCTTTCAGGATAGCTTACAATTACAATCAAAAGAAAACTCAATCTAAAGTCTTTTAGCCATTTAGTCATTTATAATTAGTCTGTCAGAACCCTTGCAATCAATCACTTGTACTGCTAGTTTGCTTCCTTCTTTCTGCCATTACAGAGAGAGGGAGAAGTGGGGGAAGGGGGGGAAGAATGAAGGGGGGGAAGAATGGGAATGTGAATCATTAGGCACAGATGAGCTGTTATCTCGCTCCCGGGAATGCCCAAGGCCATACCAATGTGAGAACTTGAGGTCATCTTCGACATGTGCAAGAGAGATTCCAAGACTGAAGGGGGGGGGGTGAAATGGGGGTGAGGTAAAACTAAGTTTTGGCATGCACAGGACTCAGTTCCAGCAATGCTCTAGAGCTGTACACTACTTTTCAATAAATGAACTTTTCTTTGAACCTGCATTCACTTTCTTGGAGGTTTCTTGTGTCCTTTAAAGGCTGCAAGTGTCCTTACCTATTAAAGAACTGCCCTTGTTATTCCCTTATACAAAAGGAAAGGGTAACAGCAGTGAATGCAACACCTACAGGGGGATTAGGTTGTTAGGTGTGCCTGAGAAGGTGCCTGGCAGAATTCTGGGTGAAGGGTGATAATGAGCCAAACTTGGGAAGTGCACTGCAGCTTTAGGCAGGTAGGCAGAGTTGATTTTTGCTCTTCAGTAAGTCACTGAGAAATGTACGAACATGAGAAAGAAAGGTTTATTGCACATCTGTTGACTTATATAAAGTGTATCATAAAGTGAATAGGCTTGAATTTTGAAACATTTTATGTGAATATGGAGCAAAAGGCTGGTTCCTAAATGCAGTAAGAGATGTAGACAATGAAAACAAAGCAAAGATGAAAATAAATGGAATTTATTTTAGTTTAGCGAATGACTCAAGATTTAGCAGAGAGTTTAGACAAGGTGTGTGATGTCCCCTTGGTCATATTTATGGACAAATGGATAAGGAATGCTTGTGGTGATGTTATAGGTCTATTTTTGGGAAAGTGAATTTTTTTTTTTACAGATGATGCTGTGTTGTTGGCTAAGAACTCAAAAGAGTACGATTCAACAAGTATAGGCCTGAAAATTAATGTACTGAAGACCAAGTAATTGATGTATTAAAGACTATGGTATAATGGAAGACACTTGGAAATGGACAATTTATACATAAACAGGAAGAGTTAGGGCAAATAGATGTTTCCCTATACCTCCAAAGAAAGATGGGAAAATCAATGGAAGAAGTTAGTAGATGTGACAATGTTAGTAGCACTGTAGTGGAGTAGTATGTGGTTTGTAGCATGCTGGAAGATGGGAAAGTGGCTGTTTATAAAAGTGTGCTTCTGCCCACTTTGTTATATATAAGTGAGGGCTGGGTGTGTCAGGAGAAGCATAAAAATAGGGAACAGGCTTCTTAAGAGTGTGGTACTCTTCAAAGCAAAACAGAATAACAGAGTAGGTAAGATCTAACAAGTGATGATGAATGAATGCGAATGCAGAAAGAAATATGCTGAGATCAATGGAAGAAGTTAGTAGACGTGACAATGTTAGTAGCACTTAGTAGAGTAGTATGTTAGTAGTAGGGTAGTTAGTAGAGTAGTATGTGGTCTGTAGCATGCTGAAAGATGGGAAAGTGGTGGTTTCATCATACAGAGAAAACAAATGAGGAGTGGAACACAAAACAAGTATACAACAAATGACTAAATAGTTGAGAGAAATGGGAAGACAGAGACAGTTGCATTTGTACAAAGCTGATGAGACCCTCAAAAAGAGAGAAGTGAGAAGAATTGGTGTATGAATATGGTGGAAGCAAGAATGATTTTCAAAGACAGAAAATTATAGAGAGATGTAACAAATGGTGTGGATGCAGAATAAATCTGTTGGATTTCCTTTCCTCTTATCTCCTGACTGTCCTTTCCTTTGCTTTTTCTGTGCTCAGCATCACATTGTTTATCCCAAAGGAAGGGATAAACAATGTGATGCACACTAAAGAGAGCCTTGCAGGACCTTCTCAACTCCATTCCCCTTTCCTTGCCTTAATGATGACACGTTGATCCGACTGGTCCTCCAGGATGCTGTCTGTAGGGTAAGACTCAATTTGCTGTCGTATTGCGGATGCAATAGCAGGAACAAAAGTGAGGGGATTCAAATCCAAGTCATCACAGAGAATCTCTGAAAACATTTCTGGAGTCATCAGTTTTTCTGATGGAGACAAAAAGTCCATGTTATTAGGTAAACTCTACAACAATACTTGCCTCTGAACTCCAGTATTCTAAAACACTTTTGTCAGGCTACAAGAAAAACTGTTTTAATCAGTTCTAGAATGGCTTAAAATACAGTATACACAATATATTGGCAAACATACTTTCAAAACACGGTTCTATGAAATTGCCTTTTGTTTTTGACGCTAACAAAAATCAAATTTTATATTAATATACAGGAGTCTAAAAAGATGTTATCTAGGTGTGGTGAGTTCAAGCACATGCTGCATAGTTGCCTTATTGGGGGCCCTAACATGAATCTCTTCTCAAGTGCACAGAATTGGATGTGGCCACTTTACAGTAATGGCTTGATTCCAAAGTCTTTCCAGAGGGTATCCATTTGTGCACTGTTGAAAAGAAAAACTTTTCTAGCATAATGATTTGCCTTGAAAACACCAAAAACCCTTACAAAACTGCCGTGTTTTCTATTCAGTCAAAAAAACTCAAGTGTGTGCACCTATTTTAAATTAATAGGTAAAATGTATCTTTGGGGAAAGGCCGTATTTGCTCATAAAGGTTTCCAATGTTTAGGATCAGGGTGGTTAGATTGTTTGCATCCCCTTCTTTACAAACCATTCATATTCCAGGTAAAAGCATCTCTCAGTTTCTGCCCATCGATTTCCATGTCCAGTCGGATTGGGACCAGCACCTCTGGCTGTGAGGCGTTTTCATGGATCACTGCTGGGTCATGGTCATCAAAGCTGGAAAAAAGTGGCAGGACATCGCCACTGAATTAGGCAAGGAAGATACCAGGGCAGGGGACGGGGAAATAGGAGGAACCCAGATTCAAAGGGACCAGGAATCAGGAGGGGCAGATTATTTTAATGACTCCTGAGAAGTTTCTAACCTGGCAGTAGAAGGAAGCTGGTTGCCTGATGTAACCTTAATGCACACTCATCATTTCTAAGGGAGAGGTTACTTCTTTGGAATACCCTTTAAATTAATTTTCTTAGGACCTATTTAGGACCACAACCACTATATATTTGTGAAACCACTGGAGGTAAAACAGTAGTAGTTCAGTTAATCATGTATGATTAAGAATATTTTTCACTAGATATATTAGAACCCTCACCAAATAGGCTGTTAAACTCTATGAATAAACTTGTCCACTCTGGTAAATTTTTCTTCAATAATTGGCCAACCACTTGTGCTTTCAATGCTGTTGACTGGATTAAAATGTGACATTCTAAACAGTTAGAAAGGGTTATCACAAAAGAATTATTTCTTCTGTTACGATGCCATGAGGAGCTTGCTAAAAATGTCCACTCTTTTTTTTTATTTGACTTCAGAACCATTGGCCAAGGGAAGAATATTTTGAGTATGAAAATAGCCTGACCATAAATTATTGTTATATACTGACAACATTCTGTGCCTTACTGACAAGTATCGGGGTTTTTTTAACCAACATTTATGGATGGGGTATGACCCGTCAGTAATAACAGGTTATTCTATTAATTAGAATGACTAACATACTTCCTGTTGGTTCTAAAGTTGCTGTGGATGTGTGGGCCTAACATTTTGCTTCATCCCATTTAAATATATTGAAGTACTTATCCTTAGGAAGATTTCTTTGTTGGTAGCATTAATAATTCCAATTCTCTCTCTCTCTCTCTCTCTCTCTCTCATAACAATATCAATATGATGATTTAAAATCCCTGAAAGTTTATAAAGATAGAATGCATGTGATTCCAAGATTTATATATATTTTTAGAGGTATTTCTGTGTTAGTACTTGCTAAATACTTCAAACTGACTGTGAAAAAAAACCTTAGGGATGGTCAAACCCCTTAGCCTTTATCTAAATTAGAACTTTCATATGAGGAAGGGGATTCAAGTTTCCCTATTTCAAGACTTACCATTTTGATCTCTATGGTTAGGTGAATTTAAGCAATTTATTTACAAAATGAATATGGGCACAGTTAGAAAGTTTGGAGCCCTAAAAAATTTGGCTTCCTACCAAAGTTATATCAGTTGTTTTTCCTGCATTAAAAGCTGCAAGACATACAGAGACAGTGTTGGAAAGGAATTAACTCAGCCCTGATTCTCAGGAGAAACTGATATTATGAGATTATCATAATCTGAAAATTGCTAGTAAATCTGGATTAAAAATTTTGGAGTTCATGGGTAAAAATGGCATCAATACTTCAGATAAATTCATTGTTAATGGTCTTCTAAAACAGATGATGTTTTACAAAAGAATTTCAATTGCTTAACATTGATCAATGGGATTTGGTTCTCTTTTGATTTTACAATTTGGGCTGACAAATTGGCAGCACCCAAAACTTCTAAGTTTTTAATATTACTGGAAAATTTTAATTACTGGAAAATTTTAATTTTAGATGCATTAAGTATTTTATGTATATTTATGGTTTTAATGTTTTTGTAAGTCGCCCAGAGTCCCCCATTGGGGGGAGATGGGCGAGGGAGAAATTTGATAAAATAAAATAAATAAAAATATTTTGAAGGTTCCCAAATCCAGTTAAATTTGTACATAGAGTGATGCTTAAAAGTTTGTGAACCCTTTTGAATTTTCAATGTTTCTGCATAAATATGACCTAAAACACAATCTGCTCTCCATACAAGTTCTAAAACCAGATAAAGAGAACCCAATTAAACAAATGAGTTAAAAACATTATACTTGTTCATTTATTTATTCAAGAAAATGATCCAAAGCTACATATTTGTGTGAGACAAAGGTAGGTGAACCTTTGCTTTCAGTAACTGTCGTGGCCTCCTTGGGCAGCAATAACTGCAGCTAAAAGTTTCTGATAACTGTTGATCAGTCCTGCACATCCTGTGGAGGAATTTTAGCCCATTCCTCCTTACAGAACAGCTTCAGCTCAGGGCTGTTGGTGAGCTTCCTTGCATGAACTGCCCACTACAGGTCCTCCCACAATATTTCTGTAGGATTAAGGTTGGGACTGACTTGGCCATTCCAAAACATTAACTTTCTTCTGCTTTAACCATTCTTTAGTCATATGATTTGTGTGTTTTGGGTCCTTGTCTTACTGCCTGACCCACTTTCTCTTCAGCATTAGTTCATAGACAGATACCCTGACATTTTTCTGTAAAATCTGCTGGTATAGAGATTTTGGTACAGAATTCATAGTTCCATCAATGATCTGTTCCATCAATGATTCACAGTTTCATCAATGATCATGGCCCAAACCATGATATTGCCACCACCACGTTTCACAGATGGGGTAAAGTTCTTATGCTGGAATGCAGTGTTTGCCTTTTGCCCAACGAAACACTTCATTCAAGCCAAAAAGTTCTATTTTGGCCTCATCCATCCACAGAACATTCTCCCAATTGCCTTCTGGCTATCCATGTGGTCTTTCACAAACTGCAGATGGGCAGCAGTGTTCTTTTTGGAGAGCAGTCGCTGTCTCCTTGCAACCCTGCCATGCACACCACTGTTCTTCAGTGTTCTCCTGATGGTAGTCTCATGAATACTGACATTCGCCAATGCAAGAGAGACCTTTAGTTCCTTAGACATTACCCTGGGGTTCCTGGAGACCTTCCAGAGTATTACATCCTTGTTCTTGGTGTGATCTTGGTTGGTCAACCACTCCTGGGCAGGGTAACAATGATGCTGAATTGCCTCCATTTGTACATGATCTGCCTGACAGCAGACTGTTGGAGTCCAAACTCTTTGGAAATAGTTTTGTAACCTTTTCCAGCCTGGTGAGCGTAACAACTTTTTTTGAAGGTCCTCAGAAATCTCTTTTGTTCAAGCCATGACACACTTCCACATCCCTGAATTGTGAAGATCAGACTTTCTGTTCTTTAAATAAGGCAGGACCTCCCACACTCACACCTGATTATCACCCATTGACTGAAATACCTGACTCTAATTTCCCCTTCAAATGAACTGATAATCCTAGAGGTTCACATTCTTTTGCCACACACAAATATGTAGCTTTGGATCATTTTCCCCAATAAATGAACAAGTATGTTTTTGCCTCATTTGTTTAACTGGGTTCTCTTTATCTAGTTTTAGGAAGTGTGGAGTAGAGATCACATCATAGGTCATAATTACGCATAAATATTGAAAATTCAAAAGGGTTCATAAACTTTTAAGCACCACTGTATAACTAAAGAAATAATAAGATAGATATGGGAAACATGTACATAACTAGAGAACAAAGAATTAGAATATCGCATTTTAAAAAGCCAATGAGCTGGAGTGTTTTAAAATGTTAGATTTATTTATTCAATTTATATGGTTGCCCCATGTGCAGAATAGAACTCTGGGCAGCTAACATCAGATTAAGACTAACAATTAAAAAAAACTTCCAAAAGCAACAGTTATAAAAACAGTGCATCTGAGGGAAATGAATCCTAAAGGAGGGCTCATCTAGCACCCTGGCCCAATAACCAACAGAAAAACCAAGTTTTCAGCACCTTATGAAAGGCTAACAGGAGTGGGCCATCCTAAACTTGGGTGGTATGCTGTTCCACAGGGCAAGCAGATCTCCTGGGTCCCATCAGATGACATTGCTTAATAGAATGGACCTGGAGCATGTCTGTTTTGTTAGATCTTGTGGGACAGGCAGAAATATTGGAGATGGACGATCCCACAAATAACCCAGCCCAACTCCATGCAGGGATTCATAGCTAATAACCAGCACCTTAAATTGCACCCAAAGTCTACTGAGAGCCAGTGCACTTTGTGAAGAAGTGGTGTTGCAGGGCTATATTGTAGTGTGTTGCTGCATTCTGGACCAGCTATAAGTTCCAAGTGGTCTTCAAGGACAGCCCCATGTAAAGTGTATTGCAATAGTCCAAATGAGAGGTGACCAAGGCATATGGGACCATGAGCAGAGCTTCTCAGTCTATGAACGGGTGCAACTGGAGAACCAAGTAGATTTGCACAAAGGCCCTCTTGATCACACTGCCACCTGCTCTTCAGTCTTTTCTGCAGATTATGTAGCCTTAATTCTTTCAGAACCTTTGCAAGCAGTACCAATAATTCAGGAAATCTTACTATCTTTTAAGAAGACATTTTAACATTTATACAAAATCCGAGTTATTGTGTGTTAATATGGGTTTGAAAGCTAGAGAGAGATAATTGGTGTATTTCAAAAAGCTTAGTCTCCAGCTAATGCAAAAAATTTGGACTCCAATTAAATTTGGAGCCACTACTACCAGACAGTGAGAAAATGAGAGTTATCTGGTATAGTTTGTGTACCAATGCCTCTTTTTCTGCATAACTACACTTCTTTTGCATTCCTGGGATGCTGAAATGGGCACTCAGGCCTCCACAGTCCACATATTTTATAGGACTCCACATCTAATAACTCTCAATTTGCCCCAGACAATGCTACACTCACCAGAGCGGAAAAGTTCTCTTCTTGTCTCGGCCCATGCGGTTTCTGTTAATGGTTGTTGAGCATGGTACAGCATCAAGATGGTGGGAACTATTTGGAAGGGTTGGAACCCACTGGCTGTTCCTTTTTGCCTTCTGTTCCCTTGAAGAGGAAAAAGTGCAAATTCTTTAAAATATTGTATCCTTCTTTCCTGTGTGAAAGAATTTAAATACAACCTTTATTATCTGCAATAAATATTATCTGGCATATTGCTGCAAATATGCAACGAAGCAGGATTCGCTAGGAAGATAGTTACACTAAAGAATCAAGAATATGCATTTGACTTTTCCTTTCCCAGTAAGAGGGAAATAAACTGTCTGGTTACCTAAGGTAGGTGGGAGGTTCAGTGCTGATAGAGACTGCTTTGTACTTCTCATCATTTCCATCCAGGATTTCTTCTACTTCGGAAGCTTTTAAGAGAGTCACACTTGTGGCTAGGGTGGTATATCCATGATCTGGAACAGGAAAGGATGGGGGGTGAGAGAGACACAGAAACTGAATTGTACTGGATTGTGGAACCTCAGCAGCACACTGCTCCCCTCAGACAATTAAAAGATCAAAAATAAATACTGGCACCCATTTCATTTTTATTTCATAGGGCTTGGACTATCCAGAAAGGCAATATTACCAAAGAGTAGGCACCCCTTCCCTCTTCTCAAGTTCTAACCAACACTCTTCACAAAAGAGAGCCAGGAACACTCTCCACTGATGCTCAGTTCATGCAAGCCACTGTTTGAGCAGGAGAGAGAGTTATTAGACAATTTGATAGACTGTCCATTTCTATGGAACCTATAACAAAAACATTAACAATTCCATTAAACCAGGAGCAATTAACTGGCAGCCCACAAACTATCTGCACCCAAATGCTCTGCAGAACAGCCAAGTCTTATGTTAAGTAATTTTCCAAAAGATAGGAGGTTGAAGGCATTATATACCTTAGAAGACAAGGTGAGCTTCCACAACATGGGGGCAGCTGCAGATGGTCCAGGATGTAGCAGTGTGAGTAGTCATTGGTGCAACTATGCCCATGTAACACCTCTACTTTGTGTGCTGTACTGGCTCCCAGGTACAATTATCAGCACAAAGGTGCTGATTATCACTTATAAAGCCCTACACAGTGTAAGGTTAGGGTTAGAGTTGTCTCTCCTGGTTTCAGCCTGTCCCATACACTCCAACAGAACGGGCATGCTCCAGGTCCCTTCCCTAAAACAATGTCATCTGATGGGACCTAGGAAGATTCAATTTGCCCTGACTCTGTTAGCCATCAGGAATACTTTGAAGACCTGGATGATCCCTTGGATATTGGGACTAGGATGTTATAGAAGCTTCTCCCATGAGCTGGAATATATGTCGGTGGTATCCTGCCTCTGTATTGGGTTATGCGTGTCCTACTATTATATTGCCTCCGAATCCTACAACTGTCTATGTGTATGGGGAGCAAAGGAGAAAATAAGGTAAAAGAGCTGAAGAATACAGATTGAAGCATCAACTGGTACCTTTGGGAAACATCTATCTGTCACAATTGCATGTCTGATACTAATAAACAAGTATTTCCTTGAAAAAGGAACTAACACATCAAAATAAAGGTACAAAGCCAGAACAAAATGTGAAAGCCTATTGTGAGAATCAGCAGAGATACTATAACCCGTGTATGGTAAAAAGATGGAAGCAACAGCATTGGAAAGGCTGAGATATTTCCAGACTTCCGGTGAATAATGGCTGCACGCTAGGCTGTCCTTTTCAAGTGGAGAGCCGTCTTAGCAGACTTTTTTATGCTCAGGCCGGCTCCTGGAGCCTGAAGAATTCTCTGGATCCAAGGAGAATCCTAGAAATTGTCCCATACAACCTCCAGACAGCCTTTCACAGCCAGAAGACCTCAAAATGGAGACTTTCAGGATTGACTGGTGAGTGATCAGTTGGGAGGTGGGGTTACCAGCAAGTTCCAAGCTGTGAAGAAGCCCCCCCCAAAAAAGACACTTGTGCTGACCACCTCATTTCCAAAATCAACTTTTTTGGTTTTTTGTTTTTAACTTCTATAGGGCTGAACAGAGCCTTTCTTTAGTTACAGTGCATTTTTTCCTTTTGGCTACTATAGGTGCTTTGTGGAAAGATTTACATTTTTTTTTAATTAGGATAAATAGTTTTGTATATTCAGCAAAAAAGGCAAAGGCTTGGGCTTTTTATTAATTTTTAAGAGAAATTAAGAGAAAATTAAGAAAAAAAATTAATAAAAAGCCCAAGAGAAAAGGAATTCTTTTAATTTTTTTTTTCTGGCGAATCTGAGCTTGGTTTCTTGATATTGGAATGTGGATATGGGAACTACGTGAACTCTGCTTTGTTTTCTTGCTTAATTGGCTCTGATTGGAGAAGAATTTTAAACAAGATAAAGAGACTCTCCCTTTCACTATTTACTTTGGAGAGAACGTAATTTGTATTTCTGACACTAGAGAGTGCTATTGACCATGGCAATCAAGAGAGCAAACTGCAGGGATGAGTGTTTCAAGATTATGTTTCAAAACTGTAGAAAAAATAATTCAGTCACTGGAGGATAAATTTGATAATTTGAACAAGAAGCTTGATGCTAAATTAAATGAGCCTGCTATTGATGTGAGGCAAGTTGAACACAAGTTGGATATTTTGGAGAATAATATGGATAATAAAGATGTGGAAGAAGAAAGAGAGATGAATATCTTACTGAATCTTAAAGAAAAAGAATCTTATTCTGGACTTACAGTTACTTTGGATCAGCTTAATGATGATATTGTTTTGGATTTACAAAAAGAATGTTTTAAATCACTGGGAGACAAAGAGAACTTATTGAAATGGTTCCAGAAAGACGACAAGGAGAAAATAATAAAGATTCAACTTGTGGGGCACTGTTTGCTAGGTTTAAAGGATGAACTCTCTAAAAGTAAACAGAACTTGGATCAGTCTAATGGTAACACTATTTTGGATCTACAAAAAGAAGATCTTAAACTACTAAAAGATAAAGAAAATGTATTGAAGTTGCTCCTGAAAGAAGACAAGGAGAAAATAATAAAGACTCAATATGTGAAGTACTATCTGTTAGGACTAAAGAATGAGCCTCTTAAAAGTAAACAGAAAGTGTATAAATTAAATCTGTTGGATTATGGTTAAAACATAGGCTGTGGTTTCTGATAGATTAATAGTAATTTTTTGGGACCAGAACTGTATGACGAAGTTATTAAGATTATTGTTGCTTAACAGTAGTAAAAATGAATATAGGTTGTGACTCCTGATAGTTATTAGAGGGGTTTCTTGTTGATTAGGACTGAATGGGGAAGTTACTAGGACTACACAAGGGAATGTTGGGAAATATGAGTAATATGAAAGTGCTTTCTATTATCTTTGGGAAGGGATGATGGTATATGATAATACTAGTGAGATTTTTATATGCACATAGATGACAAAAACAAACAGATATTTAGGATTAGACATTAATGGTAGTGGCGGAGATGGTGGCAAAATGCATTGAAATTTAAAAGGCGGGGTTAGCCTTGCTTCTGTTTGGAAATTGCTTGTTTTTTTCTTTTTTTGTTTGGGATTGTAAAATGCCATGTTGACTTGGGGTTTTGATAATTATTAGATTTTAGGGTTAGAGAAGTATTTTGCATTAGTTATATCTTTAGAGTAAAAGATGAACAGTATGTATTCTATATTTGTATCTGCAACAAAGAAAGTTGCAAGTCACCTATTCCTTCTTTCTCTTTTCTTTTTCTTTTCTGCACTTTCAACTTTTTTTCCTCTTTGCCTTTTCTATTTTCTTATATTTTATTCTTTATTGAAAATTAACAAAGTTTCTTTAAAAAAATTAAAAGGCTGAGATATTTCCACAAAGAGCTCTTCGGATTCCCCCAGAGTGGGCCACATATGAAGAGCACTCCCTCTTTCTTCTTTTCTTCCTTTGGGGCATGCGTTCTGCACGCGTCTGTGTACACCTGCAGGATGTCGTCAGAACCTCCAGCAATCAATCTGTCAGCTCATTAGTTGCTTGCTTCATTTCTGCCATTTTTCACTGGGGGGAGGGAGGAACAAGGAAGGCGAAACCATTAACACAGATGGACTGTTATCCGGGGCCAGGAATGTCCAAGGTCATACCAACATGAGAACCAAGAACTGGTTGAGGAGGAGGGGGGTTAAGAAGTGAAGGTAAAAGTAGATTGGGTATGCGCAGGCTTTTCAGTCCCAGCAATGCTTTGAAGATACATGTATCTCTCAATAAATGAATTTCTTTTTGAACCTGACTCGGGTTTCAAGAGATTTTTCTTAACTGGGATTTGAACATGGCAGATCTGACAGATATGCTCCAATGGAGCGGCTAGAAAATGACTGCCCTGGTGTGAGAGACTAAGAGAAGTGGGGAACGATGATATGGATTTATCCTAGGCTTTATCCCACTTAAAGTGGGAAGAAAGCATTTCAGAGAGACACCACTTAATTCACTCGTTATAACTGTGACTATGAATTTATTCTTCCTTTTTTCAGGAATGTTTTTACCCAGATGAGCATTAAAGCTGCCTAGAGTCACTTGTACAGTGAGATGGGCAGCATACAATTTTGACTGATAAATAAAAAATGACCTTTCTGAAATCCATGTTGGTTTTACTTTGTTGGTTTTGCCAGCTATATGGGACTTCACATCCTGGCTTGTTTGGTGGGAATTTTGCTGTTCATGCTCTGACACAGCATATAAGATCCTATATATTTTATAACACATGGGTTGATGCTCAGGCAGTGCTACCAGACATGATAGCTTGAGCGGCTCTCTAGGTAAATGATAAAGAACCAGAGAGAGATATATACACTGGACCACTGGTGACAAGGTGCTTATAGATGGGGGAATGCTGGGGATCTTATCGTGATGGCTTGACAGAAGATGTGTGGAAGCACTGAAGGACCTGCATGAGTAGCTGACTAGAGCGCTGACCTCCAATTTAGGGTACTTAGTATTACTGGGTGGAGTTTGGGGTGTGTGTGGTATTTTAGGTTGTTGTTAACTGTTGACCTATGTCAGAGGACATAGTAGGCATACTGAAACCCTAACATTTGAAAGAGCTGTAGTTGAACTTCCCAAGAGGCCCACCCTGGATCCAGCTGTCTTCACTTTTGGAGGAAGACTGTTAAGAGTGACAAGAGATCAGCTACCGAGAGGAAAGAGATTTTATTTTATTCAATGTGATGCCACCTGACTCCAAACAACCCTGGATTATCTGGACCTTTTCCAGATAGGATTCAGATCTGAGCACTAGACAGAAATTGCATGCTAAGGGATGACCTTTATTGGACCTTTCAGTGGCCTTCAATTCTGTCTACCATGGTATCCTTCTGGGTGCTCTACAAGGGTTGGGGACTGGAGGGAATATTTTATAGTGCTTCTGCTCTCCTTTACTTGGTGGTGATGCAGAGGAGAGGCTGGCCTTGTGGTGACTCACTTGAGATATGCTGGAGGGATTGATTCTCTCTTCCTGCAGTTCAACATCTACATTAAGTCACTGGGAACTCATCTGATGATTCAAGGTACAGGTAGTCCTCACTCATCGACCACAACTGGGATCGGCAATTCCGTCATTAAGGACTGGGGTCGCTAAGTGGAAAATCATGTGACCGTGACAGGATGACACCATTCCCCATTTAGTTGTTAAGCGAAACAATATGTAACCACAATCTGTGATTTTACTTCCATATTCTCCAGTAACTCTGCCTGTTGCAAGCTGATTGGGGAGCATACAAATGGTGACTACATGACTGCAGGACACTGCGATGGTCATAAATGTGAGGATTGGTCGCAAGACTGTTTTTTTTTTACACTGTCGTAACTTTGAACAGTCCCTAAATGAGGCAGTCAGTATACAAGCACTACCTGATCATACAAGCATGCTGATCATAACCAACTGTACATTTCTACCTTTGGCTGTTTGCAATTCAGTGGAACCAACAGAAGAGAATATATGTAGCTCAGCGTTGAATTGTGGAGTCCTTGGGGTTCTCTGAGCTTGGTTGTTTTCTTGCAACATTGCAAGAAAACAACCAAGCTCAGAGAACCCCAAGGACTCCACAATACTGTGGAAGTCTTTAACCTGTGATGTGGAGATTGTAGAGGTTGAGTCAAAACAGTCTGACCCAAGCAGACTGAACTGCTGTTTGTTCATTAAGATCGACACAGGTCCTGGCCCCTGTGTTCTCTCTTAAAGGGGAGGCATTACTCTAACCCTCCTGGATTACAACTTGGTGGTCCTCTTGAACTCATGGCTACTGTTAGATGGGCAGGTAAATGATCAGCTCTGCCTGGAGCTGAAAGATCTTGCAACAGTAATAATAGTAACGTATACCCTCATCACTGCTTGCCTAAAATACTGTGCAAAAGACAGCCTGTGAAGATCACTAGGAAACTGCTACTGAATGTTGCAGCCTGATTATTGAGTGGAACTGGTACATTATCCCTGTACTGTGGATCCTGCGCTTACTTGCCAATAGCTTTCTGACAACAATCCAAAGTGTTGGTTTTGCCTAATAAAGTTGAACATGACCTGGTGCCTAGACCTGGACCATCTTCCCCAGCTGGAATCAACCCATCCAATATGTGCATCCCAGGTGGATGTTCTGTTTCCCACCTTCACAAAATACAGGGAGCTAAGGCTGCTTCTCTGTTAAGCCCCAGTTTCATAGAACAGCCTTCTGGAATCTAGGCTTGCCTCATCTGTTTTAAGTTTCCAAAAGTTACTCTCTTCCAAAAAGTGTTTGGTGGTGCATGTTGTTTAGTAATACCTGAGGAATCTCTTATATTGTTTACATGTTGTTGTTGTTGGTACTGTTATGAGGTTTGTTGTTATTATGTTGTGTATGCTCCATGGATATTTTAGTTGCATACAAATGCAATAAATAATGTCCTGCCCACAAGTTCAACGACAGAGTATGTTCTCAGAAAGCAGATAAACTCTTTACTGGCAAAGGCACTAATCACTGTACTGTAATTTCTTAGGAGCATTTCTAGCTTGCAGAATCACTGTCCTGGATGCAGGCAATAGTAGTAATCACTGTACATTTCCAAGGTTTAAGCAACTGCAACACACCAAGGTGACACAGCTGATAATTTCCTTTCATTTCTTCACACGTAGATCATCATTCACTGCTCTAGATAAGCCTCTGCTGTCGCAAATAGAGGATTTATCCCAAAATCCATGGAGGTCCACCTCATAATCAGCAGTATTGACCATGACACTTCTATGCCTGAGATGATAAACTGATGATGAACATATATTGCTTACAGATAAAATCTCTTAACTACTCTAGTTTCAAAAAACATGTTTTGTTAGACCGATGACAATGGCAGGATTACTTGGATTGTACCGGTGTATCTCAACAACCATAGCACTTACTTAAAAACAAGGTTTCCTCGGTTCTTGCCTTGAGAAATTTCTTCTTTACCTGAGACTCATGGACCTAGGAAGCTATAGACAGGTCAGTTTGACATCAGTACCTGGGAAAATCCTAGAAAATATAATCAAGCACTTGGATCTGCAAGCACTTGGAAAGTAACAAGATGATTACAAGAAGCTAGCCAGAGTTTGTTAAAAACAGATTGTGTCAGACAAATCTTATTGCTTTCTGTAACAAACTGATTAGATTAGTAGACTAAGGAAATGCTGTGGATGTAGTGTACTGTAGACTTCAGCAATGTGTTTGATAAAGTTAACCACAGTGTCCTTCTTAATAAATACAACTTAGGTAGGAAAAAACAGATGTACAGGTAGAAGATAGGCAGTACTTGGCAGAATAATACTTCTGAGACGGATCTGGTGTCCTGGTAAATCACAAATTAAGCGTGAGCCAGCAGTGTGCTGTAGCTACCAAAAGAGCTAATGCAATTTTGGGCTCCATCAACCAAACTATAGTGTTGAGGTCACAGAAAGTGATCATTCTATTCCATGGTGCACTGAGCATGTTGCACCTGGAATACCGTGTCCAGTTCTGGTCGCCATTATATAAGAGATGGAGAGAGTGCAGAGAAGAAAGACAATGATAGCGAGGGGCTTGGAGGTGAAATTCCATGAAGAACGATCAAAGGAAATAGGTATCCAACAGAAGAGAACCACAACACATGGACAGACGCAATCACAATTTTAACTGGGATACTATTAGCATCTTAGATCAAGTGAAATCCAAAAATACTAGGGAATTTCTGGGAGCTTGGCATTCAGACAAATTAACCATCAACAAACAATATAGAGTTAAGATTAGTCTGGATTACTGCAATGCACTCTAAGGGGGGGCTACCCTTGAAAAGCATTTGGAAGCTTCAGCTGTGCAGAACGTAGCTGCATGGTAGTAAATGGTGTCGGTTATTCAGCACATGTAACATCACTACTCTGTGAGCTGCACTGGTTGCCAAGTGTGCTTCTGGGTGCAATTCAAGGTGCTGGTTGTCATCTTTAAAGCCCTTCATGACCTGGAACTGGGTTACTTGAGGGACTGCCTTTTCCCAGTGGTTTCTACCCATCCAATCCAGTCCAGCAGGATGGGCATGCTCTGGGTCCCATTGGCATGCCTTTTCTGTTGTAGCACCCACCCTATGGAGCATTCTCCCTCCAAAGATTAGGATGGCCACGACCCTACTAGCCTTTCACAAGGCACTGAAGACCTGGTTCTGTGTCCAGCCCTGGGCCTCTGTGAGTGTGAAAGGTCCCATCTCCTGGTTGTGCTAACAACCAGCAATAGTGATATCTTCCTTGGCTGCTCTGTATTTTAATTTTTGTATTTCTGATGAGAATTTGTTTTTCATATGCTGAGATGGGCAGCCATACAAATTGGATGAATGAATGAATGAATGAATGAATAATCCACATTTATACATCGTTCAAAAGAGATAGCAAAAAAACTAGGAAGGAAACAAAAAGGCTAGAACATATCTCTTCTAGCAGCCAACATTGAGATAAGCAGGGATCAACACTAGACAATCAGGCAGAAAACAATAATCAAGGAGCCACCAAGGAGGAAGCCACACTCCCACCAAAACTGGCAGGGCAAGCTACTATATATAAAGAGGCAGCAAACCCCACACTCATTCACACTGATGTTACCTAGTTAGGCAATGAAACATCTGCAAGCAAACAACCGAGCTCAGAGAGCACCAAGAACTCCATGGAATAGGAATGTTCAGCTTAAAGAAGAGAAGGCTAATGGGAGACACGATAGCAGTCTTCCAGTACTTCAAGTTCTTGTCATGGGAAATAGGTTATGGATTTATTTTCTGTAATGGGCAAAACTGTAATAAGACAAAAACCAATGATTGGAAGCTTTATAGAAGGGGATCCAAACTCAAAATAAAGAGGAATTTCCTGACTGAGAGCAATTAAGCAGTGGACCAGTCTATTTCCTGGAATGATAGGAACTCCATCATTGGAGGCTTTTAAGCAAAGGTTGGGCGGCCAACTGCCTATGATAGTATGAGGATCCTGCTCTGGGCAGGGAGTTGGACTAGACCTCCAAAGTATCTTCCAACCCTATGATTTTATTAAATGAAATTACAACACCCATTGAACTAAAAATAGCTAGGTCAATTGGCTCACACTGTTTCCCAAATACACTAAAAGACAGTCCTAGCAGGAATGAAGCTCAAGCTCAGATACTTTGGTCACCTAATGTGAAGAGAGGACTCTTTGGAAAAGACCCTGATGCTGGGAAAGATTGAAGGCAAAAGGAGAAGAGGACAGCAGAGGATGAGATGGTTAGATAGCATCACTGAAGCAATGAGCATGAAACTGAGCAAACTCAGGGAGGCAGTGAAGGACAGGAAGGCCTGGCGCGATATGGTTCATGGGGTCATGAAGAATCGGACACGACTGAACGATTGAACAACAACAACAAAATCACCAACAACTCCTGGTTAATATTACTCAAACAGATCACTACTCTTCAGTGGTGACATTTCATTTTCAAAGGGACAGTAGACTCATATTTACTTATATACAATTACTAACAGCAAAGACTATATCATAGTAATACAACTGCGGAATCAAACCCTGCAGCATATCTATAGTAGCAACATTACTACAGAATCTAACAACATCTGGAGAAGACACTTAAAAGTATCAGGAGGAAGACTCTGGGATGGTATATGCCTTCAGCTCTGAGCAAACCTATGGTACATTTCTCCCTCCCTTGGGACGCAAATCTCTGTGCAGTATGATGAATCTCACAGAAAAAATTACAATATCCAAAACGCAGCTGGAATTTACTTCAATTTTCCAGGAGTGCAGTCTTGGTCATAATTGCTGAAATTCTTGAACGACAGAATGATACAATTACGATCTGAAACAGTTCCATTACGTGTTATCCATTGCTGTTGGATTAAATCAAGGTTTCTTATCAAATGGCAGGGTAATCATTTATGTCTTTCACTTCTCACCTCTCCTTTCATCATTCCTCCTTCCCGTCCCGTTTTTCCTCCTCTGATAGCTAAGCAATAGCTATGTGTGTTTATGTGTATTCTCAATACATACACATAAATACATATGCTTATACTCAATTTGCTTGAAGTACACTGCAACTCACTCAGACTTAGAAGATAATAAAATTATTATTTAATATGCAAGATTATTTTCAATAAACAACAAGTAGTAAACAATATTCAAGAATGAATGGCTTCTCAGCAGCTCTCTATCAAGGGTACAAAAACATAGCCCCTTCTACTAGCCTGACTTGTTCGTAACAAGTTGTACAATCTAATAACGTTAGTGTAGAATAAGATAACCTTGACAGAAATATGCAAGACTCATTACCTAGACAGAAGGAGCTGAAACCTTTTTAAGTCCAGAGCAAAGAGATAAAATTCAGAAGCAGCTCACGCAGAAACTTCCCCAATTAACTGGACTATAAGGAGGGGAAAAAGCTATGGCACAGTCAGACTTGCAAGACTCTGTTATTATAGCCAATCTCAAGAAATGTAGTTTCAGCCTTCCTGTGGAGTGGATTTCTTGGTCTGCTCTACCTAGTGGAGTTGACAGAATTTAAGACAATACTTGCCAAAGAGACCTTGGGATACTAACTGAGTGCAAACTAAGTATCAGCCAGCAGTATGATGTAGCTACCCTGGGAGATAGTGAAATCCTCAGCACTGGATGCTCAAGGAGACTGGACAGTCATCTAAGATGCTTCCACTCTGACTCCTGAAAAGAGCAGGAAGCTAGGCCTGATGGCTTAAATGACCCTTCCCATCCCTTTAATGGGGAACGGCATCCACTGCCTACTCGCTCATTTCCTAAAGTTGAAGGCTATGGCCAAGGGCCTCATGCGCCCATAGATTCCTCCTGCAGTTCACGGTATCCTGAGACATGAGCCCAATCCCATCTGCTTTGTGGTGCATTTGAGCCTTGGATGTGACCTCCTGTTTGTAGTGGAGTCTGTATGGCAGCTGTACCATATACTTTCCACTGACTATAGAAGAATCTCATTAACAATCTCGTTGATGATTCCTGTGTTTTACATTCCAATCCATTCCTTTCCTTGCTTAGGAAACAGCCCCCCATGCCTAAATTGCTGTCACAAGGAGAACACTGCAGCCTTGGGGACCTCCTGCTAAGAAAACTATCAAGATGCTCTCTAGTGTGGCCTCAGCCTCCTTGTATGCCCTTTGTGCACTGAGATAAATTCTGCTTGCCACATTATGAGCTACAGGAAAACTGTTGTCCACAGGAAATTCTGATATTTTTATGTGTAAGCTGCCAAGAGTCACTTGTATAGTGAGATGGCCAGTGTACAAATTTGATAAATAAATAAATACATAAATATCATAGAAAATGAAGATTTGGAACAATGGAAGTAAAATCTAATACAAAATCTTTTTCCATTTTTTTCCTATGGGGAAAATTCTCACTTCTGTAAAGAATAAAATACTTAAGCCACTTTTTAAGAATTTTAGGTAAAGCAACACACTATAAGAAAACAATAATCACATATAGACACTAAGAACCTGTGTATATTTCCAGCCATACATAGCAAAGAAAGATATTCTACAAACAGAAGAGGAACAAAAAGGATCAAAAAGGGTCAAAAGCAACTTCCCTACAATGAAAGATTCCAGTTGAAGTGTTTGGCTAATTTAAAAAGGTGGCATGCAGAGTGGTGGATACCATGAATGATGACTAATTAGGACAGCTTCATATTAGTTGTAGCACTAGGAGCAATAAGCTGAGAAACATGAATAGGAAAGAACTACTGTTTGTGGGTCCCAGAGGTGGCTACCGCGGAAACAAAATGAAGAATTAGGAGAGCTTTCTGGATGACCCAACACAATTTCTATATTCTTAATCTACAAACTTTACGTTCCCAGAGCTGCTCACTCCCCCTTCTCAAGCACCTGGGCAATGGGAAACAGACTGAGGTGGCACCCGTCTTGTGGGGAAATAGATCAGCTTTACTGGGGAGGAGGACTGGGCTAGTATCACTTCACATTTGCTTCCAAGTTAGTCTTATTAAAGTGGTGCAACTTCTGAAGCTTTCATGGGGGTCAAATCACACTCAAGGCTGCTTTGTAAGCTAAAAATAACAGCAATCAGTGCCAGGTTCACGAAAGCCAGCTATGAGCCTCGGCTATTTATTGCCCATCCTTTGGTCGCTGGCATCCCGTGTACCGCCTACCATTCTCCCATGCCCATCTTACGGCCAACCTTTGGATGCATTTTTGTGGCCCCTTTAAAGCAGAGCATCCCAACGGAGGGGGCTTTTAAAGAGGAGGGTGGGATTCTTTTCTTTTCTGCTTGGCAGCTTCCCATGCGCTACAGCCCCCTAACCTCGCAGCCCCCGGAGGGCTGGGTGGGAGCACAGCGGCGGGGCTCCTGGCCCCCCAGCAGCTCCCTCCCCCGCGCCGATCCCTCCCCGAGAGCGCTCGAGGGCAAGAGGCTCTCCGGGGCGACGGAGCTCCGCGGAACGCTGCCCATCCCGCCTCCCGCCCCGCGGCCGCGGGAGACTCACATCTTCTCGGGCTGTGGCTCCGCTGAGACTCTGCAAGGAAGAAAGGAAAGAGAAGGCCGTCAAGCCGGGCCCCCCGCGCCGCCGCCGCGCCGCCGCCCCCCCCCCCGTGGGGCTCACCGTGGGACGAGGCGACGATCTTCTTGCGCTCCTCCACCGTAGCCAGGCGCCTCCAGAGCGACGGGTAGCGCTTGTAGAGGGAGCCGCGGAACATCCGCAGGTAGTTGCCCACCTGCAGGACACACAAGAGGCGCCGCCGAGGTGAGCCGCCGGCCGGGTGGGGCGGGGACGGGCGGGGGTGAGCGGGCTCGGCCGAGGCGGCGCCTGCGGTGGAGGAGGCGGCGGAACTCCCCGCCACAAGGCCGCGGAGCCCGGGGGGCTGGCCCGGTCCGCCCACCCACCTCGGAGCCGATCATGTAGAACTCGCCGTCCTCCTCCAGCTGGAACTTGACGGGCTTCTGCCCGAAGGTCTTGCTCAGCGCCATCATCATCATGGCTGGGCACGGCCGAGGCGACGGGCGGCGGCCGCGGCCTAGCGCAAGACGGCAACGCGCACGCGCGCGCCCCGCCCCTCGGGACCCGGATGAGGCGGCCCCGCCCCCCACGTCGGTCGCCTCGGAGACCGGGGCGGGCAGTCTCCGCTGGGACTCGGGAGAGCTGCAGAGCAGCCCTGCGAGGCGCTCTGCCGACCGGCTGCCGGCCAGCTGAGAGGATGCCTTCGAGGCGGACGAGTCTTCGCGGCTGTGGGGCCTCAGGGCCGCGGAGCTTCATCGGAAGCGTGTCTCGAGCGGCGTCTCTGCGGCGAGGGCGGAGCAGAGGGGCGGGCTGCTGACAAGCGGCCGTGCGAAGGAACGCGGCGGAGCGAGACCCGCGGGTGTGGGTGGCGGCCGGCGCAGAAGTGCTGCTGGGCGGAGGGTGGAAGCGAGGGCCGCCGCTGCGCGTGGGGCCTCAGCGGTTGCCCGGAGGAGGAGGACCACCGCCTTGCCTGGCCCCGGAGCCTTTCTGGGGGAAGCGAAGAGACGGCTCCAGGCGAACTCAAGGCCGGAAGAACTCCGCCTGTACCGAAAAAGCCCCTCCGGCCAGAAATCTATCAGGTGGAGCAGCTGCAAGACGGTTCTGAATCGTCAGAGTAGATCAATTGGTCTGAACGATTTTTACTAAGAAAATCTTAGTAAAATCTTAGCAAATCGCCTAAGAAAGACGATTAAATAAATAAAATAAATATAAATAAATAAATAAATAAAAAAGTCCTCCTCACTTTTAACCAGCCAGACTTAAAATGACCAGACTCCTATGGTCAGAGTCTTCAAGGATGAATGACTTTGAAAACTGCTCACTGGGAGAGTGGCAAATGGCCAGGACTGTAGATAAAAGTCATTCGGTTATACGCTCCAGCTGCAATAAACTTGACAGCTGTGCCAAGAGCCAACAGCTTAAACTCACAAAGCGTGAGGAACTGAAACCTATACTTACTGATTTGGGGGAAAAAAAAGATATCAAAATGACCATGTTGACACAGACCTTCCAAGTGCTCAAAGTCCTGTACCCATTTAATATACCTGCCTCACTGAGCCACACACCTTTCAAACCATCTCATGCCATTGCTTCTCTTGTAACTTGGACTATGTAAGCCCTATGAGGCAGACCAGACCAAGAAATAGACTCCACAGAAGAGTAAAAATTACTTTTATTTAGTCAATCCAAACCTTCATTGGCATTAAAAGAGCAAACAGAAATTCAAAAACAGTCATTGACGTATCATAAGATTAATCAAAGAGAAAGCCATACTCAGAGATTTGTTTACATTTGCTTCTGAGTGCTTCGTCCAAGAATTTAGCCACAATTCTGGTAATTTCAGGCACAGCGTCGCTCAATGGATATTGGCAGGCTAATGCAGTATTTGACAGATATTTGCCCTGTAAAGGTTTTAAAAGCAGTCCATAACGGAGAGTCTCAGCTAGGTGGCAATCAAAAATTATGTGGTGAATTGTATCAGGGTGCCACAAGAACAAAGCCTTCCGTGGTTGGGAATGCATTTGTACCTTCCGAGAAGTACCTCAGAAGGAAAAGAATTTAGCCCAAAAAAAGACTCTACGCTGAGATGGAACCTCAAGATCATACAAATCATGCACCATCTTACCCAAATGAGTTTCTATACCTAGTATAGAAGGCGAACAAACATGGGGTCGAGCAGGTCTAAGTTTGTGATATTCTAAATCTAAAAATCTTTGTTTAATAATTCTAAATACACAAGTTTCATCCAATAAATATAAATCAATCACTATCCCAATTTGCTTAAGTTTAGACATAATATGCGAAGGCCAGTGCAAAATATATCCATATTAAGGTGTGATAACAGGCTACAAGGAGCAGCTCTGAATAAAATCCTAAGCCAGTATTTGTTATTAACCAGGCTTTGGTTTCCATCAGATGTTGACCAGTTTCTAAGCAAATTGTGAGATAGAAGACACAATTGGGAGCCCCCAAAAGCTGCCTCAAGAAGGTTGCTTGGATGCCCTCTACTTTACGGTTAAGAGCTCCCAGCCAAATGGGCATACTATATAAAATTTGAGAAAGAGGTTTAGTGTTGAATATTCTAATCGCTGCAGGTACATATTGCTTTCCTCTTGTAAAATAAGTTGTTTGAACTGAGCAGCCAAACAGCCAAGTGGATTGTCTTGTTGCAATGGGTGACCCAAGAGAGATTATAACTAAATGTAATACCCAGATACTTGAAACTTTTAACTTGTTCAATTTTTTTTATTTAGTTTGGCTACAGTAACATAATCTTGCAAATCTGATTGTGCTTTCCATCCTCCCACTTTTATATTTATGTGAATTAAGGGGGTGTTTGTCTGAAATATTTTCATAATCCTCCCCTATTGTTTGGACTCAAGCAATATTTTCATTTTTGCTGCTTTGATAATGGATCTTTCTTCTCTCCATCAAGATCTTTCTTTTTTACTTTCTACAGACATGCAGAAAGTTGTCCTCACATTGTTCTCTACAAATTCCAGAGATTCTGGCCTTGGGATGAGAAGGAGAATGAAGAGAAAAATCCTGAAATGGCTTGTGAAAACATGGAAGGACCAGAAGGACAGTCTGTATAAGGACAGTCAGATGCTGGACAGTGGAAGTTTGTGAGATAAAGGCTTCGATTGGCAGCAAGGTAGCTGGGAAAAAACTCAGACATTCCAGTATCGGTAATTGCGATAAGGAGG
Source organism: Python bivittatus (assembly GCF_059951505.1). Classification (NCBI taxonomy): domain Eukaryota; kingdom Metazoa; phylum Chordata; class Lepidosauria; order Squamata; family Pythonidae; genus Python; species Python bivittatus. The sequence goes on along the minus strand of NW_028277070.1, from coordinate 63,152 downwards.
GGAAGAAGGAAGTGGAAAATGAGGAAAAGTCTATACGGACTGGTTTTGTAAATAATATTTTGGCTTGTGTATAATAGATCTCATGGAGAAAATCTATGTTTGTGGTTGATGACAATAATATATCACACTATTAGCATAAGTATTTATTTATTTAAACAATTTATATGGCCTCCCAACCAAATTCATCCCTTGTAAATTCTGCACTGCTACAAAATGGTAATATTTGTCAGGTAATGAGCTTAATAGAAAAGCCATTTTTAGTCTTTCATTCGTGAGATTTTGAATTGTGCTTAGCCTTTCAAAGATAGACTGCATTCTCAATAAATGCTCGTTAATATCCTCATCTTCCAAAAAACCAGATGGAATCAGTTCCCTCAGTAACAAAATAATCTTCTGATCATCATTTTCTAAATATAATGTTCTCAGGTTCTCAGTCATTTCTTTGGCAGTGGGAAGATCTTTTATTTCTGCCAGTCTGTGATCAGGTAGTGAACTAGAAATTAAAATCATGGCCCTTTTGTTTTTCTGTTCCCATAATCTCTTGGTTTCCTCAGAATCCCCTGGTTGTGGTTGAGGGGAATTTAAACAATCTAGGCTGTCCCGAAAGTCCAATCATAGCCTTAGTCTGTATAGCCAAGCTGAAAAATTATCTTCATTCAACTTTGGGATGGGGGGAAGCCCCTCCTCCCTCTCCATTGTTAAAAGGAGAGAAAAAGAAAAAATCTGAACTGAGCCTTTTTTTAAAATGTGCAAGCAGTTTCTTGGCTGTTAGGCCAAAGAAACCTGGGTGTCAGGTTCAGCCGACGCGGCACTGCTAGGAAACCCGGCCAGCCGCGCCGAGCCAATTCTTCTGCCCGCTCACAAGCCGGGGAAAAAGAAGAAGTGAGAGCCGCGGCTGATTAATGGGCCACCTGCGCCCACTTAACAAGGAAACCACAGAGTGGATGTATTGTATCCACTCTGATGAGCGGCATGCGCCGAGACAAAGGGCAAAGCCACAAGCCGCAGAAAGGCGATCACTGCGCAATTGAGAAAACCCTGGCTTTGCACGCAGCTGAAAGGACCCCGAGGAAACAAGCCCATGCCGGAGGGGCAGACAATCAAGGGACAATGGGATACTGGTTGAACCTGCCATTCGGACCATTAAGGGGGATTATTGGGGCACCGACAACCCACAACATGTAACTTGACGAAGGGGCGAAGCGCAGGAAGGGGAGAGCTATATATTGTAACAAGAAATGTGCCAAGCCAATCCTGGCTTTATAACTGTTGCGTTATGCTTGAGTAAACCTCTTTGTGCTATACACGTGTCACGGGAGTTTCTCTTGACGAACGGGGCATTCCTTACACTGGGTTGATACACTGGGCCCATAACCCAATGTTGGGGTTGTGAAATGTTAGTACAAAAACCATGAGGAGGAGAGGATTCATTCCTACCTCATGGAGAACCATGAGGAGAAGAGAAAGAAAATGAGGGAAACAGGAAAAAGGTGGGATCCAAGCCTCTCCCACACAAAACAGCAAAGCTAGGCCACAGCGGAGCCACCCCTCCCTTTGTGCTCGTGTGAGACAGGCTTGGTTGAAACCCCATATTATCCAACAGGTAAGCCCTGTCAGGTTCGGTCAGCACGGGGCTTCAGGGAAGCTTGCAGCCAGATCACGCGAACTCCACCGGCGGTAGCTAGCGAGGAAAAGAGGAATTGAAAGCGCCGCTAATTAATGGGCCACCTGCGCCCAGCCAAACAGGAAAACCGCAGCGGAAGCTTTAACTATACACTGATAACAGCGCGACCCAACAATGAACGGGGCTGCAGGCAGCGAAAAAAGATCGCCGCGCAGCACAGAACCCTCGAGCTTGCACGTAACGGGGAGGGAACAACCCAAGCCGGAGGGGACTGCCAATCAAGGACAATGGACCCTGACCGAACCTGCCATCATGGACAATCAAGAGGGATTATTGGGGGGCCGATAATCCGCAGCGGTAACGCGATCGCGGGGCAGAAAAAAGCGCGGGAAGGGGGGAATATAACGAGTGATGCAATTGTACCAAGCCAGTCCTGGCTTTGCTTGTGACTGCTACGTTACACATGAGTAAACCTCTTTTGTGAACCACACGTGTCACGAGAGTTTCTCTGTCGAACAGGGCAAACCTTACATAAAGCCAGGACTCACTGTTAGCGCTACCCGGTACCACCAAGGAGCGTTTCCCTTTCTAATACAGGCATGACCAGCAACGAATCCATGGGTCAGCTGGAGCATGAGGAACCCAGGCTCGAGGAGGGACGGTCAGAGCCACCCGGGAGCGACGGGACAGCAGCCAGGGCCGGGTACCCTCCAACCGAGCGGTGGTCGATGTGCGTGAACCAAGGGCCAGACAGCTCAGGTGTCACGATGACCCGGGGTTCGGGGCCCCGGAACCGCGAGTGGGACGAGAAGCTCACCCGACTAGAGGAGAGGGTCGAGCGGTGCCTAGACGCCGTGGAGGCGATGCTCCAGACCTTGCTACAGAGAGCGGGACCATCGGCGGTGAGCGATGGCATGAGCAACAGGGGTGGCAGTCCGGCACCCCAGCCGGCACCGCCCACGATGCCCCGGTCGGTGGACCGACGGGTGGCGGACGCCCTGAGACTTCGAGGCATCACCGGGAAGTTCTCAGGGGACCCTGAACAGCTGCCGCACTTTTTGACGCACGTCAGGGGTTTTTTGCAGAGGGCTGGTCACCTATTCGCTAGGGACGAGGATAGAGTATCCTATGTGGCCGAGCTGTTAGACGGCCAAGCGGCTAGCTGGGTGATCGGACTATACGACGCCAACGCGGCAGAACTGCGGAGTTTCCTGGACATCATGCAGGCGCTCCGGGACAGATTCGAGGACACATTGAGCGCCAAGCGGGCTGAGGACGACATCCTGCAGTTCAGACAGCTGGACAAGTCGGTATCGGAGTACGCCCTGGAGTTCCGGAGGTTGGTAGAGAAGCTCACGGACTGGCCGGAGTCCCTGAGGGTGAAGTATTTTAAGAGGGGGCTCAATCCAGAGATCCTGGAGCGGGCACTGGGACTGGATGACCCGTCCACAGTGAAAGATTGGATCTGGCTGGCCGGAACGGCGGAATCGGCGTGGCGGCAGATTCAACAAAGCGCGAGGCAACGGGACCAGACGAGGGACCGGCCGAGGGAGAGACCCCCAGAGGAAAGGCGGAGCAGTCGGCGGCAGTCCACCGGGGGGCGAGAGGCGACCAGAACCCCGAACCAGTGCTTCCGGTGTGGAGGCAGAGGCCACCGAGTGGCGCAGTGCCCGACGGAGCGGGAAGGAGCCTCACCACGGCCCGAAGTCAAGCCCCCGCGTCCTGCCGGGAAAAGGGCCGGCGACCGACCGCGGAAGAGTGCAGTGGCGGCGGTGACCGAAAGAGGACGGAGGGGGTGGTCGACCCCAGAGACGGCGTCCTCCAGAGAGGACTCGGAGCCGGCGGAAAACGAGGCACGCTCGCACTGAACAGCGTCCCAGTGCGAGCAGGGGAACTGAGGCGCGCGGACCCAATCGGGGATGAGGACTGCCCTCCGTTCCGGGTGAGGATACACATCCGGGGGGTGAGATCCGGAGGGGAGGCACAGCTGCAGGCGCTGCTGGATTCAGGCTGCACCCACTGCTTGATGCACCCAGCTGTGGTCTCGGGACTCGGACTACAGCTGAGGCGCCTCCGGGAGCCCATTGCATTCAGCCAGCTAGACGGCACGCTGGCAGGGGGGGGCCAGCTCAGTATTACACCGAGCCGGTCCAGATGACAATCGGGAGCCACCGGGAAGAACTAAGATTTGTGGTGGTCCCGGTGGCCGACTACGCGGTGGTGCTCGGCTTGGCGTGGCTGCGGCGACGGAACCCACGGGTCGACTGGATGTCGGAGGCAGTGCGATTCGGGGTCGACAGGCCGGCGGAGTGCGAGAGCAGAGGGGACCGGGCCGTGGCAACGGGCGCAACCGCAACCATAGACGGGCAAGTGGAGGATCCGAGGCACAGGGAGGCGGGGCGAGAGCAGACGGAGCCCGAGACCCGGGCGGCAACAGCAGCAACAGCAGCGCCGGAACCCCGGAGACTCGCAACAATCCCGAGGCGTGGGGAGGCAGCGGCGACTGGCGGAACAACTGCAAAACGAGAGACAGAGTCCGGGGAACCCACGACGAGCGGCGGAATCCCGAGGCAATATCGAGACCTGGTGGCGGCGTTTGGGGAAAAGGAGTCAGACCAGCTCCCTCCACACCGACCCAGTGATTGCGCCATCGAGTTAGAGCCAGGGGCAACGCTGCCCAAACCGAAAATGTACTCCCTGTCAATGAGGGAGATGGGGGCTCTGCGGGAGTTCATAGACAAGAACCTAGCGCGGGGATTCATCCAACCCGCGAAGTCACCATTAGCGGCCCCGGTACTAATCTGGGAGAAGAAGGATGGCTCGCTCCGGATGTGCGTGGACTACCGGGGGCTGAACGCAATCAGCACCGAGTACAAATACCCCCTCCCCCTGATGAAGGACTTAATGTCGCACCTATCTAAGGGGAGGGTGTTCACAAAACTGGACTTGCGCGAAGCTTACTTTAGGGTCAGGATCCGCGCTAAAGATGAGTGGAAAATGGCGTTCAACACGCCGCTCGGAAGCTACCAGTTTTCCATGATGCCGTTTGGATTAAAAGGGGCCCCGGGGGTGTTTATGCAGCTAATAAATGAGGTACTGCACGACCTACTCTACCGGGGTGTCCTGGTCTACCTGGACGACATCCTCATCTACACCGAAACCCTGGCGGAGCACGTGAGCCTGGTGCGCACGGTGCTCCAGAGACTGCTGAAGGCGTAGCTGTACGCGAAGCTATCAAAATGCGAGTTTCGGGGAGGGCGGAGCTGGCGTCGCGGCGATACGGCGGGCGATCCTGGGCTCCCAGGATGGCAGCCGATATCTCCTCCCCCGGACGGTCCCGATGGACCTAAGCCGTCCCGTAGAGATGGCGATCGCAAAGGGCACGTCCCGCGGATCTCAGGGACGCCGCAAGTCCCAGATTGATCCGGGGAGAAGCTCTTGAAGCCGGCGGAGGAGAGCCAGCCAAAATGGCTGCGAAAGCTGGGGCAGCTCCAAAGGAAGAAGGAAGAGAAGGGTGTCAACTGGGTGAGATGGACTTTTACTATTTAACTATTCTTAGAGAACACCTTAAGTAACTTAAAGAGATTTTTAAAAGTGAAGAAAAGTGGATTAAGCGGCGAGATCGAGCCTTATAAAAAAAGGGGGGGAATTTTTTTTTTTCTTTTCAACTTTCCCTTTTTAGTGGATTTGGCAAGATGTTTTTCTCTTTAAAAAAATATATTTTTAACTGGATTGGCTTTTTCTTTTTAATACTCAATAACTTTTTATTTTAAGCCTTTTTTTTGACTAAGATTTCCTTATTGTTGTAAGAAATTTATACTTTTTGATTTTGAAATGGGGAAAGTGGAGTTAAGAGAAAGTAAATGAAAGAAAGTTGCACTGCCATCTAGAGGCTCGACATAGTGCTTTTTTTCTTCTATTGTGACGCATGCTCAAGGACCCTGTGCTTTCTAAAAAGATAGTGGGATGTGCATGTTTATACAGGTGCCATCCGTAACTATAAACAAGAAAGTGGAGTTGAAAGCGATTTTGAAAATATCAAGATGGAAAGTTTGAGCTAGTCACAAGAGCCCTGATTAGTGGCAGTAGCTCTTCTTTCTGCTAGAAGCTCTGCTTTGCTCTCTACTCCCCCCTCAGTTGGATTTTTTTTTAAAGAGACTTAGTCTTTTCCCTCCTCTTCTTTTTTTTTTTTTCTCCTCTTGCTTTTTTTTTTTCTTTCTTATTTTTGGCAAGAACAAAGATAAAGAATCCTTTGATTCAATGAAGGTTTATCAAGATAATAAACTATACGAGAAACACAATGCAGAAAAAGATCTCTAAACTATTGAAGATGACTATAAAAAACTGGAAGAAGAGCTGCAGAAATTTCCGCAAAAAAAGAAAAGAAAAAAAGATACTAAAGCTAAAATGGACTTAATTAAACATAAAACGGGATCAATGGAAAAGGAAGAAATAGTACAAGAAATCAGAAACATTAAATAGAATTATTGTGGTTAATTAACTGATAAATGAAGAGGGACAGACTTGTTCTTGGCACTGAGGGTGAGAAAAAGATTATACAAGATTATAATGGAAAATCGTACTAAAAGAATGCACAAAAAGAAGAAGTAAAACAATATTGAAAAAACTACTTCAGATGTTTAAAGAAAAAACGAGGGGAATACAACAATGATGGAACTGACAGAAGCTTCAAAAAGCAGAATGTTTGAAAGGACATTTATTATTGCTTTCTCTTATCTAATAGTATAGAAAAAGGAATAAACAGCTAGATACTTTGGGATATTGAATGAAAAGGGTGAACTCAAAATTATGCAAGCGCTGGAATAAAGTATAAATCTGAGATATATAGTTAAAAATTGTATTTGATTTTAAAGAGATTAGACATTTACATATGGTTGAATATAGTAACACATAGATTTTAAACTAGAGATATTTTTGTTGAAACATGTAGTGAAGAATCTGGTTAGAACTGTAACCCGGTTAGAACTGTAACTGATATTGTAACTGATACTGGTTAGAACTGTAACTTTTAAGAATTGGAAAAATTAAAAATTACTTATGCAGGAGGAAGTTATTGAAAATTATGAAATGTGCAGAGATGAGTTAAACTGAGATTTGAAATTAGAGTAAGAAGATAAGTAACTTGTTTTTATTAATGATTGGATGAGAAAATATAGTAATGTAATGGATTAGGAAACTTTATAATAGAAATTTGATATTAATTATTATATATATACACTTATAATCGATAGATGGAAATGTATTACTAATCCTATTGAAAGTTAAAATTTCTTGTAATAAATGATTTTATAGATTAGCTATGAATGATTAATAATTGTTAATTGATAAGTATACAAGTATATTTTGAATAGATGAGATGAGAATTTAAGATTATGAAAGGGGCACCAACGAGTTGGTAACTGGTTGACACACGCTATAAAATGGAAGATGCTTTTTTTTAATGCCTTTTTATGGTTTTGTTTGTCCATGTATGTTTTGTGTTTGTTGTAAAAATAAAAAATTTTATAAAAAAAAAAAAAATGCGAGTTTCATCGGGAGCAGCTGAACTACCTCGGCTACCGGATATCCAGTCGGGGAATTGAGATGGACCTGGCGAAAGTAAAGGATGTTCTGGGCTGGGAAGCGCCGCGAACCCGGAGGCAACTTCAAAGCTTCTTGGGGTTTGCGAACTTCTACAGACAGTTTATCCCGAACTTCGCCCAAATCGCCCTTCCCCTAACAGACTTGCTAAAAACCAAGGGCACTGGAAACCCCCCCAAGCCCAGCATGACACTTGCATGGACTGCAGAATGCCAGGGGGCATTTGAGGAGCTAAAACGGCGGTTCACAGCGGAGCCGATCCTGCGCCATCCCGACCCAGATCGGCAGTTTATCATCCAAGTAGATGCATCAGACGTGGCAACGGGGGCGGTCCTGCTCCAGCCCAGTCCGGAGGGGGCCATCCACCCATGCGCCTACGCCTCCCACAAATTCACAGAGACAGAGAAAAGGTGGATGGTGTGGGAGAAAGAGGCGTACGCCGTCAAGTGGGCGCTAGCCACGTGGAGGCATCTATTGGAGGGGGCAGCTGAACCATTCGAGGTGTGGACGGACCACAAGAACCTCGAGGCCCTGAAGGCCCCGCGTAAGCTATCCCCCAAACAGGTGCGGTGGTCCCAATACTTCGGTTCACCCTAAAACACATCCCCGGGAAGTGCAACTTCCTAGCAGACGGGTTGTCTCGCATGCCCCAGCACGCCAGCCTACGAGAGGAGATCGTGGACTCCATCATCCCTGCCAGCAGGCTGGCTGCAAAGGCGGTGACCCGAAGCCAGACCAAGGGGGAGCGACGGGACGCGGCGCCTGAGGTAAAGCAAGGGTTCGCGGAGGTGGCGGAGCGGGACGCTTGGCTCAAGCAAAACCGAGAAGCGCTAACCAACCAAGAGGGTTTGTGGTGGCATGAAGGGAAGTTGTACGTGCCCGATGGGTGCCGACGGGAGGTCATGGAAAGAGCCCACGACAGCCGGAACGCGGGGCATTACGGCTTCGTGAAGACGCTCCACTTAATTCGGCGGCAGTTCTGGTGGCCAACGCTCCGGAAGGACGTGGAGGCATACTCGGGGGGGTTGCCCGGTGTGCGCGACGGCGAAAGGGGCCAAAGGCAAGCCTAGGGGGTTACTCCAGTCGGTAGCGGAGCCCGACGGCCCATGGCAAGAGATCGCCATGGACTTCATAGTAGAGCTCCCGGAGAGTAAGGGGAAGACCGCCATTTGGGTGATTACGGACTTATTCTCCAAACAAGCGCACTTTGTAGCGTGCCGGCGAGTCCCCACGGCAGAGAGGTTGGCGAGGCTGTTCGTGCAACATATTTACCGGCTGCACGGCGCGCCCCGACGGGTCGTCAGCGATCGGGGTGGCAACTTCATCGTGCGGTTCTGGAGGGAGTTCCTGAAGCGGGTGGGGACGAAGCAAGCCCTTTCCTCCGCGGCGCATCCGCAGACGGATGGAGCCACAGAACGCCTGAACGGGGGGCTCGAACAGTACCTGCGCTGCTACGTGGGGCACCAACAGGACGATGGGGCGGAGCTACTGCCATTCACGGAAGTAGCATACAATAACGCCGTCCACAAGAGTACCGGCTTTTCTTCATTCAATGTAGCCACCGGGAGAGACTTCGTCCCCATGCCGGAGTTGCCTCAGCCGGAATCCCAAATTAACTCCCTGGACGCCTGGTTCGCCCAAATCGACGCCACCCGGCGAGCGGCGCACGCGGCATTGCAAAGAGCCAAAGCCGATTACAAAAAACACACGGATCGCAAGAGACTCCCCGAGGGGCAGTGGAAAGTGGGGGACCAGGTGTATTTGTCAACCAAAAACCTAAAGACGCACCAGACATCGAAAAAACTCAGCCCGAGGTTTGTGGGGCCGTTCCCCATTGCAGAGGTCATCAATCCAGTAACCGTCAGACTGACGCTCCCGAAAAGCCTCGGGAAGATCCACCCAGTGTTCCATTGCAGCCTGCTAAAGCTGCACCAGCCGGGGAACGCCTGGCACAAGGCAGAGGGGGTGCCACCACCCATCATGGTCGGTGGGGAGCAGCATTTCAAGACCAACCAGATACTGGACGCCAGGAGGCACAAGGGGCAGGTCCAGCTCCTGGTGTAATGGAAACATTTTCCCAAGTCCCACAGCGAATGGGTAAGCAAAACCCACATAAGAGCGCTGGACCTAGTGCGGGACTTTTACAATAAATACCCCGGGAAACCGAAATAAAGTCGGGGGGGAGTTGTCTTCAGGGGGGCGGTATGTCAGGTTCGGTCAGCACGGGGCTTCGGGGAAGCTCGCAGCCAGACCACGCGAACTGCACCGGCAGTAGCTAGCGAGGAAAAGAGGAACTGAAAGCGCCGCTAATTAATGGGCCACCTGCGCCCAGCCAAACAGGAAAACCGCAGCGGAAGCTTTAACTATACACTGATAAGGGCGCGAGCCAACAATGAACGGGGCCGCAGGCAGCGAAACGATCGCCGCGCAGCACAGAACCCTCGGGCTTGCACGTAATGGGGAGGGACCAACCTAAGCCGGAGGGGACTGCCAATCAAGGACAATGGACCCTGACCGAACCTGCCATCATGGACAATCAAGAGGGATTATTGGGGGGCCGATAATCCGCAGCGGTAACGCGATGGCGGGGCGGAAAAAAGCACGGGAAGGGGGGAATATAACGAGTGATGCAATTATACCAAGCCAGTCCTGGCTTTGCTTGTGACTGCTATGTTACGCATGAGTAAACCTCTTTTGTGAACCACACGTGTCACAAGTTTCTCTGTCGAACGGGGCAAACCTTACAAGCCCTACAATGAAAACAGGCAGGAGGCTGCCCAGAATAATGTGTGACCCTCTCGATCCACGCCCAAGTAAAAATACCACGCTTGAACTTCCCTTTTGCACCATTCCCACCACTTCCTGGCATCTCCCTCCTTACTATAAAGGTTCATCAGAGACACCTGATAGCCAGGTTTGTGGCCCAGGCACTTTGCGAAAAGATTATTGGAAGCCAAATGGTGTTCCATCAGCTGCAACAGCGGTCAAGGAGGAAGACGATTAGTGGGCCCCATGTCTACCACCAGCCATAGCATGGAGTGATCTGACCACGGTATCAACAAGACACCGCAGCTTGTGATCGCAATCGAATCTGAAAGCCATAGCTGGTCCACTCAACTTAGGTTGGTGGACTGATAACACGTATAGGCGTCTCTGCCCATACTACCTTCAACACCCCTACCCTTTGACTCTCTGCTCCTGTGACCTACCTCTGAGAAACGACCATCAACCCATATGGAGTGCACAGGAATGTCAAAGGCGTTTGGGAAGAATTTGATAGAATTCCTTGCTGCCAATGCGGCGTCTTTCAGCCCATGCTACTGTTTCAGGGCCTCAACTTGGCACTCCTCTCCTGTCAATGGGTGGGCACTCCATGCTTGAGTAAGTGATGGTTCTGCTTCCGAACCCAACAAAGCAACTGCCAACATACTGTAGCTCTGCTGCAACAAATCCCCAAACTTCTGCTGCTTGTATTTACTGAGGTCCCCTACTGGAATGTCAGGAACCAGCAGATGCACCATGAGCAAACTCCACAGGTGCGCTGGTAAAAGCGAAGCTAAAGGGCCCTACACTGGCACCACACGCAAAAACTCCTGCAAGGGAAGAGTCATTTGTTGTTGCCATTCATCCTGAGTGTCCCACTCTTGAGACATTGGCCATCCCACTTGGGGACTATGATGCTGATGAGTCTTCTTAGATGACTGGGTCCCATCCCTGCTTCTCAATCGACTGCGACCATGGCTTCACTGAATGTCCCTCCAAGCCTGCAACAACTCCATGCCATGTCTCGGAGACCGCGCCCTACTTGATCCCTCTATGCTACTCCATGAGGATGAACGATGATGGATTGGCACCCACAGCATGGAGCAAAACAAACCATCCCATACCATCCTACCCTCTCCTTTGTGCAACCCCTCTGGGGCCTCCTGTGCCTCATCCCTCATACAAGCTGGTAAGGTCCCCAGTTCTGACAGAGATGGGGAAATGGATAGACTCTATGCCCAACCCCAACCCCAAGTCACGAAGCTCCCAAAATTGGGATGGCCAGCTATGAGGGTGACAAGGCATTTTATTTTTTCATGATGGGTACCAAGCCTTAGCTCAAACTCCAGTGCAGTAACGTACCACCCCTCCACCTGCTGCTGACCCATCTAATTGGTTAAACACTACTGGAACTCTTAACTTCCACACTCGTAGTCCTACTCCATTCACAAGTATGGGACTAATTAAGCTACGGGAACACCCTGAGTCTATTAAAGTAGTCAGATAGGCATTGCATGTCATTCTTAAAGCTCAGATTTTCACCCCCACAGTCAAGACACTCACCCCCTCATCCTTGTCATCGGTTTCCAGTTCCTCCTCTGCATGCTGCTGCTCCCCCACCTGGCCCCTGGTGTGCCTTAGGGCAGGTGGCTGGTGTTTCCCACCGGCTGCTCTTCCTCCTCCAATGAACTGTCATTGAAGATCACTGGATCAGAGAGTTCATCATTCACTCCCATGGCTGCCAAGCCTCTCTTCCTGGACCCATAGTCAACCTTTTAGATGTTTTTGGGGGAGCAGTCGACCACACAGCTCCGGCTTTAGGGCAAGTCGCTGCAAAGTGCCCTGGGTCCCCACACTTGAAACATGTTCTCTGCTTAGGACACCTTTCAGGGACAGCGGATCTCAGCTTGCCCACCTGTTTTCGGGCCCCCAGCAGTGGGGTGCTCGCCACTTTCTTGAACTCCAGATCCACGGCCAGCCAGTCAGCCTCCACTTCAGCAGCTAAGGCAATCCAGCCCTCAAGGGTCAATGGGTTTCCTCGGGAGTAAATCAGTTGCCAGATCTCTCATCTTAAGCCCTTCTGGAAACACGACACCTTGAATTGCTCAGGCTAATCATGAAGCTTACTAACCAAGCTTCAAAATTCCAGAGCGTAGTCAGCCACACTGAGGTCCCCCTGCTGGAGATTATGCAGTGCAGATCGGGCTTTCATTATGGCTCCAGGGTCTTCAACCCTCCTTTGCAGAGCCCTCATAAATCTCAGAAAGTTGTTCAGCTTGGGCACTCGGGCTTTGTGCATCTCTATGAGCCAATCCAATGCATGTCCCACCAGTGCCCGTGATACATAGGACACCCACTGTGTGTCATTGGGGAAGAGGTGGCCACAGTTTTCCATGTAGATATTCACATTAGCCAGGAAACTGGACACCTCCTGTGGATCCCCATCATAGGTCCTCATCAAGCCCCATTCCTTCAATGCTTCTGCCCGGGTGGCAGCCAGCCGTGCCACTACGGGCTGAGCCGGCTGCATTGGCTGCAGTGGCACTGCTTGCAGGGTGGGGGGGTGGCTGAGGGTGTGGTCCAGCCAGGACATGCAAGGTATCGTCAACATCTTCCAGCACGTTTCCCCCCACTAGGTCTGGGTCCCTCACACCCGAGGACCTCTGGACCATCTCTCCGATCCCTCTCAGCTCTCCCTTCATGGTGGTGATATCTGCTTGCAGTATGCCCATGGTCCCTTCCAGGAAGCCGATCCTCGTAGAATCCGCTCACCCCGCTGCCAGGGACCAGCACTCCTTGGGTTCGATGCTCAGGAATGAGGCTTCACCATAGTCTTCAGGCATCCTCCATGCCTGCGCCTTCCACCTTTCCTTATCCCCCCTCAATGTTAGGCCAGACTAGGATCTGGAAAGTCCTTCCAAATCCTCTTCCATGCCACTGACCACTCCGAGTTTGGTAATCTCCTCCTCCATACTGGTAGCGTTCGCCGCCACCAGGTTTGGGGTCTCCACGATGGGAAAATCCCTCAGTGAAAACTCCAGAGATTTTAAGCAGTTTCAGCAAACTGTCAGGCACTGCAGACTTTAATCCCAACAAAACAGAGACATTCTCCAGAGACTCAGCAAGTCCAAAAAAAAGTCAGTTTATTGATGATTAACATACAGTCCTTAAAAGGCAATTGCTGAAACTGAAAAGCCCGTGCAAAGCAATGCTTTCTTAACCCCTCTACTTGCCCTCCTTTTCCCCCTCATATTTTCTGGCGCCTTTCTTTGCTCTCACACCAATACGACCTTGGCATTTCTGTAGACTAGATAAGGCAAAGCCATCTGCACTAACCATTATGCACCTTCTTGGCATTTCCCCCCCCCCCCATACAATTATGGCAGAACTGAGCAAGCTAGCAGTTACAATTAGTCAAGGCACTTAATTGCGAGGTTCTGACATACAGGATGAATCCTTTTAAGGTTTTTTGGTAGCTGTAGCCGAAAGGTGACTGGGTTGATGACTTTTTCTATTGTGAAAGGTCCCGCAAACTTGGGTCCTAACTTCTTCAAAGTCTGTAGTGATTTGAGGTCTTTAATAGATAGATAACATTTTAACCCCCACCTTCCATTCCTTTTCAGGGGATCACTTACAATCAGCGTATTTTTTCTAGTCCTCCCTCGCATCCTACAATGCCCTGTTAATTATTGACTATGTATCTGTCATTTGTTTAATCCATTCATCTGCTGAAGCCACCTGAGTAGGTTTTTGGGGAAGTTTTGGGATTGACACAAAATCCTGCCCAGTAGCTATCTTGAATGGGGTAAACCTAGTGCTTTGATATACGGCGTTGTTATACGCTACTTCAGCAAATGGCAGGAGTTCCGCCCAGTTGTCTTGCTGGTAATTTACAAAGTACCTTAAGTATTGTTCTAATATGGAGTTCAGGCATTCACTGGCCCCATCTGTCTGGGGGTGATGGCTGAAACTCAGCCTGACTTGACCCAATTAATTTCACGAATGTCCTCCAGAACTTTGAAGTAAACTGAACCCCGCGATCGCTAATGATCCAGTCGGGTATCCCATGCGGTCTATAGACGTGCTGTATAAACATTTTAGCCAACTTCCCTGCTGAGGGAATAGACGTGCATGCCACAAAATGCGCTTGTTTTGAAAACAAGTCCGTAACTACTCAAATCACTGTTTTTTTCTTACTCTTGGGTAATTCAATAAAGTCCATAGCAATCTGTTTTTAGGGTCTTTCAGGATTTGCTGCTGGTTGTTACAGACCATTGGTTTGCCCCCTTGCTTTTTGGCCATTACGCATGTGGGGCAAGTGGCTACATATTCTGCTATGTCTTTCCTCATTAGATGGCCACCAAAATTGCCTCCGAATGAGATGCAACATCTTTACAAACCCTGCCCTGCTGTTTTGCTGTCATGGCTATGTTCTAAGATCGCCTTCCGGGATTCAGCTGGGACATACAATTTGTCTCCCAGCCACCACGTCCCTTTCTCATTTGTCAGAGTCTTTATTCTCCTGAAACCGCTCATCCTTCTCCAAGTTGCAGTTCAGTTCATTTAGCAGATTTCCCTCTGGCTCTTCCCTTTGCTGTTTACTTTGAGACCTTGTGATAGCTACCATCCCCGTTTGGGAACATGGAACGACAGTGGCCACCATCTCCTCCTGCTCGCTGATGTGTTGGGGCAGTCTAGAGAGCGCATCAGCCAGGAAGTTTTTTCCCCCGGTATATATTTCAAAGTGAAGTTAAACCGACTGAAAAACTGAGCCCATCTGACTTGCTTTGGGGATAATTTCCTTGGGGATCTTAAAGCTTCGAAGTTTTTATGATCAGTCCAGACTTCAAATGGGTGAGGCGACCCTTCTAGCAGATGCCTCCAAGTTGATAGCGCCCACCTCACAGCAAAAGTTTCTTTCTCCCATGCTAGCCAGCGCCTTTCCATCTCTGTAAATTTCCAGGAAATGTAAGCACATCGTTGTAATGTGTCACCTTCAGTCCTTTGTAATAAAACCACCCCTATAGCTACATCCGATGTATCTGCCTGAATTATAAAAGGCTTTTCTGGGTCGAGGTGTGTCAGAATTGGCTCCACCATAAATAGCTTTTTTAATTGCTCAAATGCCAACTGGCATTCTTCTGTCCAATTTAAAGGCGCCCCCAGTTTTTGAGCTTTCACCTTATCTTTCCCTTTTGTTCTCAACAAGTCAATGAGCAGAAGGGCAACTTGAGAAAAGTTGGGGATGAATTGGCGATAAAAATTGGCAAAACCTAGGAAACTCTGTAATTTTCTGCAAGTCCTTGGTGCCTCCCATCCAATCACATCTTGCACTTTAGCCAGGTCCATTTCAATCCCTCTATTGGATATACGATACCCCAGGTAATCAATTTGGCTTTTATGAAATTCACACTTAGTTTTGCATATCACTGGGCATCCAACAGTTTCTTTAGCACTTTCCTCACCAATGCCACGTGCTTTTTCATCATTTCTGTATAAATTAGAATACCATCCAAATACACCAAAACGCCCCTATACAGAAATTCATGTAGCATTTCATTTATCAACTGCATAAAGACCCCTGGTGCCCCCAGTAAGCCGAACAGCACCACCAGATATTGGAAACACCCGAGAGGGCAGCTGAACACTGTCTTCGTTCATCTCCCTCACTAATCCACACTTGGAAATAGGCATCTCTTAAGTCCAACTTGGTAAAAAAAAAAAATCCTTTCAACAGGCGGAGTTCGCAAACCGAGGTAAATTTTTGCGGCCAGAGCTGGTCGTAACCCGAAAAGTTCATAAGCAGAGGCGTTCGCAACCCGAGGTACCACTGTAATTGATTGTGAGGCTTCTGACAAATTCCTTCATTTAATTCTCCTACTTCTGGAGCTGATTCTAACAAGCACATCAGCCCTTTAACTGGTGCAGCCAAACTACCTAAACCACCTGAGTCATACTGTGCTCAGCATCCAGTGACTCATGAGTAGGGTTAGGGTTAAGAGACCACAAGACTTATTTAGGAGACCAAAACTTTTTTTATTGAAATATCAAATCAAATCAAACTTTTATTGGCATTAAAGGAACCAGAAATACAAAAACACACATTGGCATAACATAAGGTTAACCGAAGGGAGAACCGTGTTCATTGAAAGGTTTGTTTACATTTACTTTTGAGTGCTTTATCCAAAAATTTAGCAACAATTCTAATAATTTCAGGCACAGCATCTCTCAGTAGCTATTGGCAGGATGGTACAATATTTGGCAGGTATTTACCCTGTAAAGGTTTTAAAAGCAGTTCATAACAGAGAGTCTGAAATAAGTGGCAGTCAAACATTATATGTTGGATATAATGGACATAACCACAACAACAGAGCCTCTCATGGTTAGGAATGTGTTTGTACCTTCCGAAAAGTACCTCAGAAGGAAAGGAATTTACTCTAGCCAAAAGGAAGGCCCTGCGCTGTGTTGGAACCTCAAGATCATATAAATAACATGCCATCTTACCCAGGTGAGTTTCTATACCTAACGTAGCAGGCGAACAGACACGGGGTTGGGCAGATCTAAATTTGTGATATTCTAAGTCTAAGAATCTCTGTTTAACAATTCTAAATATATAAGCTTCATCTGATAAATATAAATCATCAATCGCAATCCCAATTTGCTTAGGTATAGACATAATATGCCAAGACCAGAGCGAAATATACTTATCCATATTAAGTTGTGATAACAAACTATGAGAAGCAGCTCTAAATAAAATCCTGAGCCAATATTTAATTGTTATTAACCAAGCTTTGGTTTCTATCAGATGTTGACCAGTTTCTAAGCAAATTGTGAAATAGGAGACACAGTTGGGAACCTCCAAAAGCTGTCTCAAAAAAGTTGCCTGAATGCCCTCTATTTGTGATTAAAAGCTCCCAGCCAAATGAACATACCATATAAAGTTTAAGAGGTTTACCATTAAATATTTTAATTGCTGCAGGTACGTATTGATTTCCTCTTGTAAAGTAAAATTGTTTAATCTGAGCAGCCAAACAATTACCCAAGTGGATTGTCTTATTGCAATGAGTGACCCAAGAAAGATTATAAGCAAATGTAATGCCAAGATATTTAAAACTTTTAACTTATTCAATCTCTGTGTTATCCATGAACCATCTCTGTGAGCTCCATCTTTTGACAAATGACTTTTGATTTGGAATAGTTGATAATGAGTGAGTTGTGTTGACAGTAGTTATAAAATGCGTCCAAAATCTTTGCAAACCCACTCTTAGATAAGAAAGAATTGTGGTACCACCAGCCTACAGTAGTAATGAGGTGGAAAGGCCACCAAGCTTGGGAGGGTGACCATTAATGGAGCTAAGGGAGTGTGCTAGATCATTCAAAAAGAGATTAAAGAGATGGGGGGCGAGAACACAGCCCTGCTAACACCCCTTCTGGGTGGTATTCTCTCTGTTAGGTGACCCTTAGATGACTATTTTATTTGGAAGGAGGTAGCCATATAGAGTTTCTTTAGTAAGAAAAGTAGTCTCAGGTCAATTCCTTGCTTCATCAATGTGGCACATAGTAAATCCTTTGGGATTAGATCAAATGTGCTTTTGAGATCAATAAATGCTACATAGAGCTTTTTCCTTCCTAAGTTCAAATATTTTTCTATAAGGAAATTCAGTATGAGACAATGGTCAATAGCAGAATTTCCTTTGCAGAAATCTATCTGTTCAGGACCAATTATGTCATTAGAATGTATCCAATCAGTTAAATGGCATTCAAGATGTTTAGCATAAAACTTACCCAGGATTGATAGGTTGAAAATTGCTAGGCTGATCAAACCCTCCTTTCTTATAGGTTGGGATTATTATCGAGTTAAGCCAAGCATTCGGCACTATACCATGGTTGTCAATAAGTGTAAACAAAGAAGCCAGTGGCTGGACCCACCAATTACTAAGTTTTTTGAATAGCTCAGTTAGAAGCCCATCCAGACCGGGTGATATTCCTATCTTTAAATCAGCAATTAACTCGGTAATTTTGTCTGTACTCACTGGGGGCCACAGTGGTAAATCTGTAGAGATAGGTTCGTTAACCTCAATATAAGATGCTACTGAGGCATCATACAATGTTGAAAAATGTACCACCCAGTGCTGGGGAGAAATCGCAGGGTTGGCAAAAGAGAGTTTACCATTGAGATTGCTTGAGGTGAATCTCCAAAAAGATTTACTATCATTCATTTTTATAGCCCTGTGCAGCTGGTCCCATTTACCCTGAAAGTATAATTTTTTTTTCTTAGATATAAAATCTTGAAAACTTTTCTTGTTTTAAAAATTCATTGTATTTACTGGGATCCCCAGATTGACATAGTTCGTTAAACTTGGGTCTCAATCTCTTTTTCCTGCTATAGCACTCCTGATCAAACCAAGTGGTGGGTTTTAAGATAGCTGACTCTGTAGGTTTGGCTTTAGTGTCAGGATCTACGCAAACCAGAACCTTCAATTATTTTTACTTTGCTTTTATTGCTAACCATACTTTTGCTTTTATTGCTAACCATAGATCAATAGTGGAATACTGGGAATGTTATTCTAACCGTTTGCTTGACCTCCCTTAAAAAGGGGGGGAAGAGGAGGCCAGGTGCCGTTATCTCTATCTTGAACCGGACATCCAAGGCCAGGAGGTGTGAGAACCGGAGCAAGGCACGAGGAGCTGCAAGCAGGAATAGAAACCTAGAAGGGGGGGAAGTTGGGCTTAAAAAGACAAGGCTTTGCTATGTTGAATCAGACTCAACAAACTATGATGCTGTATGCTTCTCCTGAATAAAGAAATCTCTGATGGAACTTTTGGTCTCCAGAGGATTTACTGAATTTTGGGATTGAGTGTGCAGACTCTGACATTTTAGCTACAGTTACTAATTAAATGAGAATAAATGAAAATAGCTTCTTCAATCAAAAAATTCTTCAATTCTTTTGAATTGATTAGCTCTGATTGCAACTTTGTCAGGTTCGGTCAGCATGGGGCTTCGGGGAAGCTCGCAGCCAGACCACGCGAACTCCACCAGCGGTAGCTAGCGAGGAAAAGAGGAACTGAAAGCGCCGCTAATTAATGGGCCACCTGCACCCAGCCAAACAGGAAAACCGCAGCGGAAGCTTTAACTATACACTGATAACGGCGCGAGCCAACAATGAACGGGGCCGCAGGCAGCGAAACAAGATCGCCGCGCAGCACAGAACCCTCGAGCTTGCACGTAACGGGGAGGGAACAACCCAAGCCGGAGGGGACTGCCAATCAAGGACAATGGACCCTGACCGAACCTGCCATCATGGACAATCAAGAGAGATTATTGGGGGGCCGATAATCTGCAGCGGTAACGCGATCGCGGGGCAGAAAAAAGCGCGGGAAGGGGGGAATATAACGAGTGATGCAATTGTACCAAGCCAGTCCTGGCTTTGCTTGTGACTGCTACGTTACGCATGAGTAAATCTGTTTTGTGAACCACACATGTCACGGGAGTTTCTCTGTCGAACGGGGCAAACCTTACATAAAGCCAGGACTCACCATTAGTGCTACCCGGTACCACCGAGGAGCGTTTCCCTTTCTAATACAGGCATGACCAGCGACGAGGAATCCGTGGGTCAGCTGGAGCATGAGGAACCCAGGCTCGAGGAAGGCCGGTCAGAGCCACCCAGGAGCGACGAGACAGCGGCCAGGGCCGGGTACCCTCCAACCGAGCGGTGGTCGATGTGCGTGAACCAAGGGCCAGACAGCTCAGGCGTCACGATGACCCGGGGTTCGGGGCCCCGGAACCGCGAGTGGGACGAGAAGCTCGCCCGACTAGAGGAGAGGGTCGAGCGGTGCCTAGACGCCGTGGAGGCGATACTCCAGACCTTGCTACAGAGAGCGGGACCATCGGCGGTGAGCGATGGCACGAGCAACAGGGGTGGCAGTCCGGCACCCCAGCCGGCACCGCCCACGATGCCCCGGTCGGTGGACCGATGGGTGGCGGACGCCCTGAGACTTCGAGGCATCACCGGGAAGTTCTCAGGGGACCCTGAACAGCTGCCGCACTTTTTGACGCACGTCAGGGGTTTTATGCAGAGGGGTGGTCATCTATTCGCTAGGGACGAGGATAGAGTATCCTACGTGGCCGAGCTGTTGGACGGCCAAGCGGCTAGCTGGGTGATCGGACTATACGACGCCAACGCGGCGGAACTGCGGAGTTTCCTGGACTTCATGCAGGCGCTCCGGGACAGATTCGAGGACACATTGAGCGCCAAGCGGGCTGAGGACGACATCCTGCAGTTCAGACAGCGGGACATGTCGGTATCGGAGTACGCCCTGGAGTTCCGGAGGTTGGTAGAGAAGCTCACGGACTGGCCGGAGTCCCTGAGGGTGAAGTATATTAAGAGGGGGCTCAATCCAGAGATCCTGGAGCGGGCACTGGGACGGGATGACCCGTCCACAGTGAAAGATTGGATCTGGCTGGCCGGAACGGCGGAGTCGGCGTGGCGGCAGATTCAACAAAGCGCGAGGCGACGGGACCAGACGAGGGACCGGCCGAGGGAGAGACCCCCAGAGGAAAGGCGGAGCAATCGGCGGCAGTCCACCGGGGGGCGAGAGGCGACCAGCCCCCGCGTCCTACTGGGAAAAGGGCCGGCGACCGACCGCGGAAGAGTGCAGTGGCGGCGGTGACCGAAAAAGGACGGCGGGGGTGGTCGACCCCGGAGACGGCGTCCTCCAGAGAGGACTCGGAGCCGGCGGGAAACGAGGCGCACTCGCACTGAACAGCGTCCCAGTGCGAGCAGGGGAACCGAGGCACGCGGACCCAATCGAGGATGAGGACTGCCCTCCGTTCCGGGTGAGGATACACATCCGGGGGGTGAGATCCGGAGGGGAGGCACAGCTGCGGGCGCTGCTGGATTCAGGTTGCACCCACTGCTTGATGCACCCAGCTGTGGTCTCGGGACTCGGACTACAGCTGAGGCGCCTCCGGGAGCCCATTGCATTCAGCCAGCTAGACGGCACGCTGGCAGGGGGGGGCCAGCTCAGTATTACACCGAGCCGGTCCAGATGACGATCGGGAGCCACCGGGAAGAACTAAGATTTGTGGTGGTCCCGGTGGCCGACTACACGGTGGTGCTCGGCTTGGCGTGGCTGCGGCGACGGAACCCACGGGTCGACTGGACGGCGGAGGCAGTGCGATTCGGGGTCGACAGGCCGGCGGAGTGCGAGAGCAGAGGGGACCGGGCCGTGGCAACGGGCGCGACCGCAACCATAGACGGGCAAGTGGAGGATCCGAGGCACAGGGAGGCGGGGCGAGAGCAGACGGAGCCCGAGACCCGGGCGGCAACAGCAGCAACAGCAGCGCCGGAACCCCGGAGACTCGCAACGATCCCGAGGCGTGGGGAGGCAGCGGCGACTGGCGGAACAACTGCAAAACGAGAGACAGAGTCCAGGGAACCCACGACGAGCGGCGGAATCCCGAGGCAATATCGAGACCTGGTGGCGGCGTTTGGGGAAAAGGAGTCAGACCAGCTCCCTCCACACCGACCCAGTGATTGCGCCATCGAGTTAGAGCCAGGGGCAACGCTGCCCAAACCGAAAATGTACTCCCTGTCAATGAGGGAGATGGGGGCTCTGCGGGAGTTCATAGACAAGAACCTAGCGCGGGGATACATCCAACCCGCGAAGTCACCATTAGCGGCCCCGGTACTATTCCGGGAGAAGAAGGATGGCTCGCTCCGGATGTGCGTGGACTACCAGGGGCTGAACGCAATCAGCACCGAGTACAAATACCCCTTCCCCCTGATGAAGGACTTAATGTCGCACCTATCTAAGGGGAGGGTGTTCACAAAACTGGACTTGCGCGAAGCTTACTTCAGAGTCAGGATCCGCGCTAAAGATGAGTGGAAAACGGCGTTCAACATGCCGCTCGGAAGCTACCAGTTTTCCGTGATGCCGTTCGGATTAAAAGGGGCCTCAGGGGGGTTTACGCAGCTAATAAATGAGGTACTGCACGACCTACTCTACCGGGGTGTCCTGGTCTACCTGGACGACATCCTCATCTACACCGAAACCCTGGCGGAGCATGTGAGCCTGGTGCGCACGGTGCTCCAGAGACTGCTGAAGGCGCAGCTGTACGCGAAGCTATCAAAATGCGAGTTTCATCGGGAGCAGCTGGACTACCTCGGCTACCGGATATCCAGTCGGGGAATTGAGATGGACCTGGCGAAAGTAAAGGATGTTCTGGGCTGGGAAGCGCCGCGAACCCGGAGGCAACTTCAAAGCTTCTTGGGGTTTGCGAACTTCTACAGACAGTTTATCCCGAACTTCGCCCAAATCGCCCTTCTCCTAACAGACTTGCTAAAAACCAAGGGCACTGGAAACACCCCCAAGCCCAGCATGACACTTGCATGGACTGCAGAATGCCAGGGGGCATTTGAGGAGCTAAAACGGCGGTTCACAGCGGAGCCGATCCTGCGCCATCCCGACCCAGATCGGCAGTTTATCATCCAAGTAGATGCATCAGACGTGGCAACGGGGGCGGTCCTGCTCCAGCCCAGTCCGGAGGGGGCCATCCACCCATGCGCCTACGCCTCCCACAAATTCACAGAGACAGAGAAAAGGTGGATGGTGTGGGAGAAAGAGGCGTACGCCGTCAAGTGGGCGCTAGCCACGTGGAGGCATCTATTGGAGGGGGCAGCTGAACCATTCGAGGTGTGGACGGACCACAAGAACCTCGAGGCCCTGAAGGCCCCGCGTAAGCTATCCCCCAAACAGGTGCGGTGGTCCCAATACTTCGGTTCACCCTAAAACACATCCCCGGGAAGTGCAACTTCCTAGCAGACGGGTTGTTTCGCATGCCCCAGCACGCCAGCCTACGAGAGGAGATCGTGGACTCCATCATCCCTGCCAGCAGGCTGGCTGCAAAGGCGGTGACCCGAAGCCAGACCAAGGGGGAGCGACGGGACGCGGCGCCTGAGGTAAAGCAAGGGTTCGTGGAGGTGGCGGAGCGGGACGCTTGGCTCAAGCAAAACCGAGAAGCGCTAACCAACCAAGAGGGTTTGTGGTGGCATGAAGGGAAGTTGTACGTGCCCGATGGGTGCCGACGGGAGGTCATGGAAAGAGCCCACGACAGCCGGAACGCGGGGCATTACGGCTTCGTGAAGACACTCTACTTAATTCGGCGGCAGTTCTGGTGGCCAACGCTCCGGAAGGACGTGGAGGCATACTCGGGCGGTTGCCCGGTGTGCGCGACGGCGAAAGGGGCCAAAGGCAAGCCTAGGGGGTTACTCCAGTCGGTAGCGGAGCCCGACGGCCCATGGCAAGAGATCGCCATGGACTTCATAGTAGAGCTCCCGGAGAGTAAGGGGAAGACCGCCATTTGGGTGATTACGGACTTGTTCTCCAAACAAGTGCATTTTGTAGCGTGCCGGCGAGTCCCCACGGCAGAGAGGTTGGCGAGGCTGTTCGTGCAACATATTTACCGGCTGCACGGCGCGCCCCGACGGGTCGTCAGCGATCGGGGTGCCAACTTCATCGCGCGGTTCTGGAGGGAGTTCCTGAAGCTGGTGGGGACAAAGCAAGCCCCTTCCTCCGCGGCGCATCCGCAGACGGACGGAGCCACGGAACGCCTGAACAGGGGGCTCGAACAGTACCTGCGCTGCTACGTGGGGCACCAACAGGACGATTGGGCGGAGCTACTGCCATTCGCGGAAGTAGCATACAATAACGCCGTCCACAAGAGTACCGGCTTTTCTCCATTCAAAGTAGCCACCGGGAGAGACTTCGTCCCCATGCCGGAGTTGCCTCAGCCGGAATCCCAAATCAACTCCCTGGACGCCTGGTTCGCCCAAATCGACGCCACCCGGCGAGCGGCGCACGCGGCATTGCAAAGAGCCAAAGCCGATTACAAAAAACACACGGACCGCAAGAGACTCCCCGAGGGGCAGTGGAAAGTGGGGGACCAGGTGTATTTGTCAACCAAAAACCTAAAGACGCACCAGACATCGAAAAAACTCAGCCCGAGGTTTGTGGGGCCATTCCCCCTTGCAGAGGTCATCAATCCAGTAACCGTCAGGCTGACGCTCCCGAAAAGCCTCGGAAAGATCCACCCGGTGTTCCATTGCAGCCTGCTAAAGCTGCACCAGCCGGGGAACGCCTGGCACAAGGCAGAGGGGGTGCCACCACCCATCATGGTCGGTGGGGAGCAGCATTTCGAGATCAACCAGATACTGGACGCCAGGAGGCACAAGGGGCAGGTCCAGCTCCTAGTGCAATTGAAACATTTTCCCAAGTCCCACAGCGAATGGGTAAGCAAAACCCACATAAGAGCGCCGGACCTAGTGCGGGACTTTTACAATAAATACCCCGGGAAACCGAAATAAAGTCGGGGGGGAGTTGTCTTCAGGGGGGCGGTATGTCAGGTTCGGTCAGCATGGGGCTTCGGGGAGGCTCGCAGCCAGACCACGCGAACTCCACCGGCGGTAGCTAGCGAGGAAAAGAGGAACTGAAAGCGCCGCTAATTAATGGGCCACCTGCGCCCAGTCAAACAGGAAAACCGCAGCGGAAACTTTAACTATACACTGATAACGGCGCGAGCCAACAATGAACGGGGCCGCAGGCAGCGAAACAAGATCGCCGCGCAGCACAGAACCCTCGGGCTTGCACGTAACGGGGAGGGACCAACCTAAGCCGGAGGGGACTGCCAATCAAGGACAATGGACCCTGACCGAACCTGCCATCATGGACAATCAAGAGGGATTATTGGGGGGCCGATAATCCGCAGCGGTAATGCTATCACGGGGCAGAAAAAAGCGCGGGAAGGGGGGAATATAACGAGTGATGCAATTGTACCAAGCCAGTCCTGGCTTTGCTTGTGACTGCTGCGTTACGCATGAGTAAATCTCTTTTGTGAACCACACGTGTCACGGGAGTTTCTCTGTCGAACGGGGCAAACCTTACAAACCTAACCATTGGTTCTAACCCGAGTAAGATATGAAATTCCCTTTCTAGGGCTGTAGACCAACTAATTTTTTTAAAGATATTCTCTGGATCACCACTGTCAAAAAGCGATACTCGTTTGAGATTCAACAGGTTGCAATTTAAAGCTATAACCAAAGGTAAATGGTCACTTTCAGTGCGAATTTCAATATCGAAGGAGATAATATCTAACAGTAAGCTAGACAAACAAACAACATAATCAATCACACTTTGACCCCAAACAGATCTAAAAATAAACCCCTTTGAGGCTGGGAAAAGACATAAGCCATTTAAAATTATGAGATTATGCATTACACAAAACTCTAACATCTAACTGTGATATTAAAAATATTTATCACTAGATGAACGGGGTAAATACAAGATCAGCGGTAAATGCTCTTCACTGTCAAAACCTGATTTTATAAGCCAGTCGTGGGTGTTATCCCCAATTCTGGTACTGAAGTCACCAGCCATAAATAGCTGATCAGCAGGAAACTTTTTAGTTAAAAGCAATATTTAATTGGAGAGTTTATCCCAATTAACAAAATGTTCACCACCTTCCATGAAGTGAGGTAAGTAAACATTAACTATAATTAAGTTTATAGAAGGTAATACCAGCCTAAGCACTTGTGTTATTGGAGGGCATGGGTCTAGGGATAAGATCTTTAGGCCAAAATTGGCTTTTACTAAAATTCCCAGACCAGCCCTAGAGCGGCCCTTACACTGTAGCTTATAGGCTGGGAGGGAAAAATTTCTAAAACCATTAAGATTTAAAAGGTGTGCTGACCATGTTTCCTGTAGTAAAATACAATCAAAAGAAGTTAAAAAATTAATAAAATCCAGATCATACATTTTGTTTTTCCACCCTGCTATGTTCCAAGAGACCGAACGAAAGGGTCCAGAGGGGATATAAGATGCTAGTCAATCCAACTCAGTTATCTGGTCCAAAGAGTTGGAAATGTCATCAAATATACAGCCATTTGGTGGTATGAACTTTGGGGCAGAATGGCCAGCTTCCATGTTTGCTGTATTCAAATCAATTAATAAATCCTGAGAGTTGGGGATGGCCTGACAGTTCCCTGGAACTTTAGGGACAGTTGAGGTAGATGTCTCATAAAGCCTTGATGCAGAAAAGTTCATGGTTTCTTTGTTGTACACTGAAGGACAGGAAATGGCATTTTCTCTTATACTTTGAAGTCTATTTTTTGTGAACTCTGGTCTCCCTATAATCGTCTGCTGCTCCAAAGCGGATAAAGAGCCAAAAGAGTGAAAGAGATCCTCTTCAACTGAGGTCTCTAAAATATTATGAGTTGTAGAGTTCAAAACTTGGGCCCACTGTTCGCCACTACTTTCTAATGGCTGTTGTGGGTCTTTTACAGCCCTGTCTCTCGAGACCACCTGTGAATGCTTTGATTCCCACAGCTTAGTTTGGAATTCCTTGTTAGCTGTTTTGATTACTGACGTCTTTGGGAGTAATCCTTTAATTAATGTATTAACAAAAATGCATGCTGGAAAGACCCCTTTTGTCCATAAGGACTTTTTGTGCTTTTGAATTAGAGAGGGCAATCTAGCAGATTTAAATACTAACATTATTCTTTGAGCCCAGTTAAGGGGTTCTATAGATACCAGGTCAGTCAGAAGGGGTTTGGTATGAAGAAGCTGACAGAGATGGGAATTTATATTTCCAGCTTGGTATTTTCCCTCTTTCCTACCCAGGCTTTGAGTGTTGTCATTACACCCTAATGAATACTCTGGCTCCCTGCTATTTCTCCAGGGGGCTTCACTCTCCTGACCATAGGCTGGGTTTCGAAGTGGCTCCTGAATTCTTTGATTAAATGTCAGAGAGGGCGCCTAATGCTCCTGATGTATTTGATCTATTTTTACATGGAATTTCTTTGTTTCAGCAATGAGACAGAGAGTTGAGATTCAGTTTCTTTCATTTTCACAAAGATACAGTTCACAGTTTGTGCAATCAATTCAAAGTGAGACTGCTCCATAGATAACACATCTAACTCTTCCTTTTCCTCTGACTCTTTTCCCTCCAACTCCAGAGCATGATAAGGTAGAAATGTGTACTGCCCCTTTAATTGCCCCGCCCCTGATCTGGCTTCGGCGTCTGTTTGCTTCCCCAGTACAGACCTGGATGCAACTCCATCCTCCAACTCCACAAAGTCATGACTGTCTCCCAAAAGAGAAAAACAATTTGCTGTGCTGAAAACAGGCTCCCACTGATGAGTTCCACTCTCATCATTTGGAGTAAAAAAAATCCCCTATTTTAGATTGCTTACAAGCTGGAGATGATATCGGCTCCTCCAAATTCCTTGAACGCTTGCCAGGAGCCATTCATTAATTCTCTCAGTTTGTTTTAAGCAAAGGTTAGGTGTGAAATCAAATGGGCAGTTATTTAAAACAATTAAAAGAAAAAGATAAAATGGTAAAGATGATCTTGTGTAGGAGCTCTTTGCCGCAGTTGCTGCATCGTTGCCATCTTGAAGTCATTACTGTGCTCAGCATCCAGTGACTCATGAGTAGGGTTAGGGTTAGGAGACCACAAGTCTTTTTTAGGAGACCACAACTTTTTTTATTGAAATATAAAACTCTTCTACAAAAGCCAGGCCTTCCCTAAAACAAAAGGCCAGGCAACAAAAGAAAAAACACAATGCAGAGGGAACCTCCCCTTTGCCCTCCCTGAAAAACATTGTGGTAGTTCCTATCCTACCCTTCCTGGATTGGCTGCCCCTCCCCTAGCTCCTGCATTGCAGACAGCCCCTCAGGATACCCTTAGCCTGTCCTCAGTGGAGCCTCACCCCCTAAAACTGGGAGCCTGGCCACAACTCTGGCCTCTCAAGAGAGAGCTGGCGACAAGCCACCCCAAATGCCTGGAATGCCCAGAAAGAGATGAAGCAAACTTCAACTTCCGGGCAACCCAGTGGCTAGATCACCATGGCCAACCCTGTCTTATTGAAATGCAGCTCCCAACAAATGAGGGTCAGGACAACATACTGGCAAAGATGGACGGTGCCATCAGAATCCTGGTACCAGAATGTTAAAACATAACAGTGGCATGGGTCTGGCTCATCCTTCTCCTTAGCACCCCCTCCTACTACTGCAGTTGCCACTGCCTCCAGAGCCCCACCCATGCCTGGGCCGTCTGTGCCCACTCCCACGGACATGTGTATCCCCTCCAAGGCCCTGTGGAGCAACTCCCAGTGTTGGGCCCCCAAAGTCTAGCCCACACCACCGAGGCATACAAGGGGAGACGAGCATCCCTCACTGCCAAGCCTCCCTGTCCCCCTCAAACGGCAGTTTCAGTTAGGCACTACCCAGCTCTTCCAGTCATTCACCCCAGCCCTGGAGACGTGGCCAAAGTCCTGGAGGACTCCCCAGGTGCCACAGGCTCACCACCCAGTGCTTCTGGTCATTCACCCAAGTGCCAGAGATGTGGCCGAAGTCCTAGAAAACTCCCCAGGTGGCACACGCCTCACCTGCCAAGCGCACCAGCAGAAACATGTCATCGGCATGGGCCACAAACTTAACTGGTGCTGTCTGGTGCATGCCTCCTACCTGGCCCAGCAGGCATGGGAAGCCCGCCAGCTGGCCACCAGCCTCAAGCACCCGCAGTGCCACATTGAGTGACAGCACATACAGCATGTAAGGAATGCCCCGTTCCTCAAGAGAAACTCCCGTGACACGTGTGGTTCACAAAAGAGGTTTACTCAAGCATAACGCAACAGTTACAAACAAAGCCAGGACTGGCTTGGCACATTTTGTGTTACAATTTATAGCTCTCCCTTCTCGCGTTTCACCCTGTCATCGAGTTACATGTTGCGGCTTGTCGGTGCCCCAATAATCCCCCTTAATGGTCCAGATGGCAGGTTCAGCCAGTATCCCATTGTCCCTTGATTAACTGCCCCTCTGGCGTGGGCTTATTTCCTCGGGGTCCTTTCAGTTGCGCGCAAAACCGGGGTTTGCTTGATCGCGCGGTGATCTCCTTTCTGCAGCTCGCAGCTTCGTTCGTTGTCCCGGCGTGTGCCGCTTATCAGGGTGGATTCAAAACTTCCACTCTGCCATTTCCTGTTAAGCAGGCACAGGTGGACCATTAATCAACTGTGGTTCGCACTTCCTCTTTTTCCCTGGCTTGCGAGCGGGCGGTGGAATTGGCTCAGCACAGCTGGCTGGTTTTCCTAGCAGCGCCGTGCCGGCTGAACCTGACATACCGCCCCCCTGACAACAGACCCCCCCCACACTTTGGCTTCCCGGGGTGCTGATCGTAAAAGTCCCGCACTAGCTTTGGCACTTTCACGTGGGCTTTGCTTACCCATTCGCTGTAGGGCTTTGGGAAGTGCTTCCACTGCACCAGCAGTTAGATCTGTCCTTTATGCCTCCTCGTGTCCAATATCTGCTTTACTTCGAAGTACTGCTTCCCGCTGATCATGATTGGTGACGGGGCTGCCTCTGCCTTGTGCCAGCTGTTGCTCGGTTGATGCGGCTTCAATAAGCTGCAGTGAAATACCGGGTGAATTTTTCTGAGGGCTTTGGGGAGTGTTAGCTTGACAGTCACCGGGTTGATTATTTCTGTGATAGGAAATGGTCCCACGAATCTCGGGCTAAGCTTCTTCGAAGCCTGGTGCATTTTCAAGTTCTTTGTTGATAGATACACTTCCCCCACCTTCCACTGCCACTCAGGGAGCCTCTTGTGGTCGGCGTGCTTTTTATAGTCCGCTTTGGCTCCTTGCAGCACCACGTGCGCTGCCTGCCTCGTGGCGTCTATCTGGGTGAACCAAGGATTCAGGGAGTTTATCCAGGATGCCGGTTGAGGCAATTCCGGCATGGAGACGAAGTCTCGCCCGGTTGCCACCTTGAACAGGGGGAAGCCAGTGCTTTTGTGGACGGCGTTGTTGTAGGTTACTTCCATGAATGGCAGTAGCTCCGCCCAGTCGTCCTGCTGGTGCCCCACATAGCACTGCAGGTACTGCTCTAGCCCCCCATTAAGGCGTTCTGTGGCTCCGTCCGTTTGTGGGTGCACCACAGAGGAGAGGGCTTCCTGCATTCCCACCCGTCTCAGGAACTCCCGCCAGAATCGCGTGATGAAGTTCCTGCCTCAATCGCTGACAATCTGTCAGGGCGCGCCGTGCAGCCGGTAGATGTGTTGCACGAACAGCCGTGCCAGCCTCTCCACCGTGGGGACTTGCCGGCAAACCATAAAATGTGCTTGCTTAGAGAACAAGTCGGTGACCACCCAAATGACTGTCTTGCCCTTGCTCTCTGGTAGCTCCACAATGAAATCCATAGCGATCTCCTGCCATGGGCCATCGGGGTTCACCACTGGCTGGAGTAGTCCCCGGGTCTTGCCCTTGCTCCCTTTAGCCATTGCGCAAACTGGGCAGCCCCCCGTGTACGCTTCCACATCCTTCCGGAGCGTTGGCCACCAGAACTGCCGCTGGATCAAGTGAAGTGTCTTCACGAAGCCATAGTGCCCCGTGCTCCGGCTGTTGTGGGCTCTTTCCATTACCCCCCGCCGGCATTCTTCGGGCACGTATACTTTCCCCTCGTGCCACCACAAGTTCCCCTGGCTTGTTAGCGTGTCCCGGTTCTCTCTGAGCCAGGTGTCTCGCTCCGTCGCTTCCGAAAAACCCCACTTTAGCTCAGGCTCTGCATCCCTTACCTCTTTCTTGGTTTGACTGCGGGTAACAGCTTTCGCAGCCAGCCTGCTGGCGGGGACAATGAAGTCCACAATCTCCTCTCGCAGGCTGGCATGCTGGGGCATGTGGGATAGCCCATTTGCCAGAAAGTTTGTCTTCCCAGGAATATGTTTGAGGATAAAGTCAAACTTCCCAAA
Organism: Python bivittatus; assembly: GCF_059951505.1. Classification (NCBI taxonomy): domain Eukaryota; kingdom Metazoa; phylum Chordata; class Lepidosauria; order Squamata; family Pythonidae; genus Python; species Python bivittatus. Next base: position 32,364 of record NW_028277070.1, on the reverse strand, counting down.
GTACTGGGACCAGCGCACCTGTTTTGGAGATAGCCTCCGTGGGGTTTTTAGGGCTTCGAGGTTCTTGTGGTCTGTCCACACCTCGAACGGCTGGGTTGCTCCCTCCAGCAAATGCCTCCAGGTGGCTAGGACCCATTTGACCGCGTACGCCTCTTTCTCCCACACCATCCACCTTCTTTCTGTCTCGGTGAATTTGCGGGAGGTGTAGGCACACAGGTGGAGGGCCCCCTCCGGGCCAGGCTGCAACAGGACCACCCCCATTGCCATGTCCAATGCATCCATTTGGATGACGAATCGCCGGTCCGGGTCAGGCTGGCGCAGGATCGGCTCCACCCTGAACCGTCGCTTCAAGTCCCCAAATGCCTCCTGGCATTCCGCGGTCCACACAAGCAGCATGCTAGGCTTTGGGGGTTTTCCGCTGCTGCGTGTCTTTAGTAGGTCCATTAATGGGACAGTAACTTGGGCGAAGTTCGGGATGAGCTGCCTGTAGAAGTTTGCAAACCCCAAGAAGCTTTGGAGCTGCCTCTGGGTCTGCGGCGCTTCCCAGCCCAGGACATCCCTCACTTTCGCCAGCTGCTCCCGGTGAAACTCACACTTAGAGTGTTTTGTGTACAGCTGTGCCTTCAACAGTCTCTGAAGCACCGTGCGCACCAGTTTTACGTGCTCTGTCAGGGTCTCGATGTATATTAGCATGTCATCCAGGCAGACCAGGATGCCCCGGTAGAGTAGGTCATGCAATACCTCATTTATTAGCTGCATAAATACCTCTGGGGCCCCTTTTAACCCGAACGGCATTACGCGGAATTGGAAACTTCCAAGCAGGGAATTAAATGCCATTTTCCATTCGTCTCCTGCGTGGATCCTAACCCTGAAGTACACCTCGCGCAAGTCCAATTTTGTAAACACCCTTCCCTTAGACAGGTGTGATAGCAAGTCATTCATCAAGGGGAGGGGGTAATTGTATTCGGTGCTGATTGCATTCAGGCCCCAGTAGTCCACACACATCCGGAGTGAGCCATCTTTCTTCTCACAGAATAGGTCCCGGAGCGCCTGCATGAACTCCAGAAACCTCCTCAGCTCTGCCACGTCAGCATCGTATAATCGGACCACCCAGCTAGCCACTTGGCCTTCTAGTAACTCTGCCACATAGGCGACCCTGTCCTCGTCACCTGCAAACAGGTGACTACTCCGCTGCATAAAATTGCATATGTGAGTCAGGAAGCGGGGTAGCTGCTCGGGATCCCCCGAGAACTTCCCTGTGATGCCCCAGAGCCTCAATGCGTCTGCTGCCCGTCGATCCATTGTCCAGGTGGCTGGTACCAGAGCCGGCTAGGGCACCGAGCTGCTTCCCCCATCGCTCACCCCTTTGTCCATCATCGATGGGCCAGCACCCAGTAGTAAGGCCTGAAGCATCGCCTGGATGGAATCAAGGCGTTGCTCAACCTTCGCCTCTAACCTGATGAGTCTCTCCTCCAACTCACGGGTCCGCAACCCCAAACCCCGGGTCGTCATGACCTCTGATCCGTTGGACCCTGGTTCACAGTGAACGACCACCGTTCCTGGGGTACTCCCCCGGCCATGGCTGCAGACCCATCGCTCCGGGTTTGCTCCGTCATCGCCTCCTCGACTCCGGGCTCCTCGTGGCCCTGTTGGCTAGTGGATTCCCCGTCACTGGCCATCACCTGTATTTGAAAAGAAATAAGCGCTCTTCGGCGTGTACCAGGTAACGTTAGTGGTGAGTCCTGGCTTTTTGTAAGGAATGACCGTCAAGAGAAACTGCCCCTCCGGCGTGGGCTTGTTTCCTCGGGGTCCTTTCAGTTGCGCGCAAAACCGGGGTTTGCTTGATCGCACGGTGATCTCCTTTCCGTGGCTCACGGCTTCATTCGTTGTCCCGGTGCGCACTGCTTATCAGGGTGAATACAAAACTTCCACTCTGCGGTTTCCTGTTAAGCGGGCACAGGTGGCCCATTAATCAGCCACGGTTCCCACTTCCTCTTTTTCCCTGGCTTGCGAGCGGGTGGTGGAATTGGCTCAGTGCAGCTGGCCGGTTTTCCTAGCAGTGCCATGCTGGCTGAACCTGACACAGCAGCAGGCTCAGCGGGCAGCCCTGCCACATGCCTGAGCACACCAGCATGCCTGAGCCACCTTCAGCAACTGTTCTCTGGCATCACTGTCGGCACCACGTACAGTGTCTGCACCAGCGCGATGAACCTGGTGGGCACCCTGTGCCAGCACGGTGCCCACCACAGAAAGGAGTACTGGACACAACCAAAGGCCTTTGATTGGTCGACCTGGACCAGAAATCCCTCCCAGCACCCCATGCCCACCCCTCAGAAGATCTTGTGCAAAAGGCAGAGCAAGTCGGATACCGCACGGCCTGGCACCATGCTTGTCTGGGTATACACCACCAGCAGCACCACTGCCCACGCCACCCAATCTGACAGCACCCGTGCCAGCATGAGGTAGTCAATGTTGGTGAGGGCAATGGGGCACCAGCTGGTGGGCAGGGTTTGATTGAGGCCATCTGGCCAAGATAGCAGTACGGACTGGTACATCGGGACCGGCAGGCACACATGACCATCCCGCACCTCCGCTGCTGCCATAACTGGCATCCCCTGAGCTGCCGCCAAGACTGGCCCATAGCACTCATTGAAGAGGCATGTGAGCAGCTCCATAAGCAGTGGTGCAAACACGCAGTAGAAGGCCCACCCGAGGCCATCCAGCCTGGGTGCTGAGTGCCACCTGCCCCCACATGAGATGGCCACATACACTGTGTGCTTGTTCAAGGGCTCAAGCAGCGCACGCAGGGCAAAATGTGCGGCCTTCACCTACCACCGTGAAAGCCCTCCACCAGGGGGTGGCAGGGCCGTGAAGTACGCCTCCAACTCCGCCTCTGTTATGTCCATGCTGTCAGGATCTACGCAAACCAGAACCTTCAATTGTTTTTATTTCCTTTACTTTTATTGCTAACCATAGATCAATAGTGAAATAGTGGGAAAGTTATTCTAAACTGTTTGCTTGACCTGCCATAAAAGGGGGGAAGAGGAGGCCAGGTGCCGTTATCTCTGTCTTGAAACAGACATCCAAGACCAGGAGGTGTGAGAACGGGGCAAGGTGCGAAGAGTTGCAAGCGGGATTAGAAACCTAGAAGGGGGGGAAGTTGGGCTTAAAAGGGCAAGGCTTTGCTATGTAGAATTAGACTCAACAAACTATGATGCTGTATGTTTCTCCTGAATAAAGAAATCTCTGATGGAACTTTTGGTCTCCAGAGGATTTACTGAACTTTGGGACTGAGTGTGCAGACTCTGACATTTTGTTGAGTCTCACCCCACTTTTCGAGGGATTCACCGGGGAACCAACCACCGTGGAAAAACCCCTCGAAAAACCGACCACGGGTGCGGAAATGGAGGAGGAGTGCCCCATGGCCAGGGCCGTAGGTGGATCTGAGGGGGAGGAAACCCTAACTGGTACCTACCCTACTCTCCCGCTGCCACAGAAACCTGACCGGCGCAAAACTAAGTTGTGGAGCATGGAAGAGTTGACTGGGGAAATGTCATTCCTAGACATGGCCCCTGAGAAGCGCTGGGCCCTGACGACAGGGAGAACCGAATCCACACAGAGGGGGACCCTAGAAGATTGCATGCAGATCCTGCAATTGGAAAACACCTTGATAAAGAGGGAGCTGATGAGGATGAGCAAACTCGTCCATCGTTCAGGTCTGTACCAGAGCCCGGGCATAGAGGGGGAGGGCGAAGAAGTAGGGCTGGAGGAATCACTAATAGCCCCCCCAACCATGCCTGCAACCCCCGCAGCCCCAGCAGCACCGGGTCCTCCGGCCGGCCCAGCTCCGCCACCTGCGCCCGCCCCGCTGATACCACGGAGGGTCGCCCCAATCCAAGCCCAGCAAGATGCCCTTTTAAAGCGCTGGGGGTTGACCGAAAAATTTAGCGGGGACCCAAATGAAGTACCTAATTTCATGGCTCAAATCACCATATGCATGGAGCAGACGGGGTATCTTTTCGCCTCCGACCGGGAACGCGTACTCTACATCTCCAGAGTGTTCACCGGCAAAGCGGGTGAGTGGCTGATCCAGCTCCAAGCGGCATAAGCGCCAGAACTAAACCACCTGGGTGGGTTCCTAACAGCTCTTCGTAGGAGATTTGAGGACCCAGGAGTAGTCACCCGAGCCCGGGCGCAACTAAGCACGATGCGGCAGGGAACCCGTAGCCTCGGCGAGTACGTCCTGGAATTCCGCGGCATTGTGGGGCTGCTTCCGGATTGGCCAGAGCAGTTCAAAATCGACTGCTTCCAGCAAGGAATGCGTCGCGACCTCTGGAAGTTAGCGTTCGCCCGAGGGGACCCAAATTCGCTAGATGGATGGATCCAGCACGCGGCTAATGTCAAACCCCAATGGAAAAGAGTAGACCCGGACTTCGGTAGGAAACCCAGCACCCTGGCATCGACGTCCCGAAAACAACCATCGAGAGGAGGAGACGAGAGATTTCCTAGAGCGGTCAACCGCGTTTGCTTCCGCTGCGGGGAGACCAGTCATTTGGCGCCCTCCTGTCCTAAACCGCCAACCGCACAGGCAGGGGAGGCGAAAAAGCCCGCTGGAGCAGCACAAAAGCCTGACACAAAAGGGAAAAAAGGAACTGCGGCGGCCGGAACGGAATCGCCGTTCCCAGACCTCGTCATTTACAAAGATGGATCGGTTGGAAAAGAACAACAGGCAAGCGTCGAGCCCAACAAACCTGCTCGCCAACCCAAGGCTGAACCGGAGGAGGAGGAGGACGACTCCGATGACAATGAGTCGGTGAGTGTTACCACCCTTAAAGTGACTATTTCAGCGCTCAGAACAGAGTACAAAGCCACGCTAACTGCGCTAATGGATACCGGCTGTACACGCTGTTTAATCAGTCCCATGCTGGTTAATGTGTTGGAGCTAAGGGTGAAAAAAATAAAGATTCCCATAGTGTTCACCCTGCTGGATGGGTCAAAAGCAGGGGGAGGGGCAGTGCTGTATCGCACGGAGCCCTTTGAACTACAAGTAGGGACCCACCGAGAGACTCTTAATTGTTTAGTAGCTCCTTTAGGAAATTATGCCCTAATCCTTGGAGCAAACTGGGCGAAAAGGTGGGATCCCCGAGTTTTTTGGAAGACGGGGCAAATGCAATTTGCATATGGAATTTATTTGGTACATGAACAGTCAGGAAAAACAAAAACTGCAACGGCAGCAACAGCTAGCAGCACGAGCAAATCACTAGATTTGGACCCAGAGACCCTTAAAAGCATTCCTAAGCCCTACAGGGATGTACAGGCTGTATTCAGCAAAAAGGAAGCAGATACACTGCCTCCCCACAGAGACACGGACTGTGCTATTGAAATTCAGCGAGGAGCTAAATTCCCAAAGAAGAAAACTTATTCAATGACTCAGAAAGAGCTTGCCGCTCTAAGGGAATTCATAGATACAAATCTGGCGAGGGGATTTATACAGCTGGCTAAATCATACATGCCAGCACCCGTTTTTCTGATTCTACTACCTCGGGAGAATAGGAATCATCAGCTCTTTTTCAAATCTGGTGTTTGTCTGAGCCGAGAACCTCAGTTGTGAAAGGGCAGTTTCGCTATTGCGAGAATAGGCCACTTGAGCAATTGCGGTAATAGGCCGGTTCTTCCAAATTACCTCTTCGGATCACACTTCAGGCAACGACAGATTCATGAAACCATGATGTTTTTCTGATTCTACTACCTCGGGAGAATATGAATCATCAACTTTTTTTCAAATCTGGTGTTTGTCTGAGCTGGGAACCTCAGTTGTGAAAGGGCAGTTTCGCCATTGTTAGAATAGGCCATTTGAGGAATTGCGGTAATAGGCCGTTTCTTCCAAATAACTTCTTGGGATCAGTATCCAGGCAAGGAGAGATTCATGAAACCATTTTTTCTGATTCTACTACCTAGGGAGAACAGGAATCAGCAGCTCTTTTTCAAATCTGGTATTTGTCTGAGCCGGGAACTTCAGTTGTGAAATGGCAGTTTCCCCATTGGTAGAATAGGCCATTTGAGCAATTGCGGTAATAGGCCGTTTCTTCCAAATTACTTCTTAGGATCACTCTTCAGGCAAGGAGAAATTCATGAAACCATGATGTTTTTCTGATTCTACTACCTAGGGAGAACAGGAATCATCAGCTCTTCTTCAAATATGCTGTTTCTCTGAGCCGCGAACCTCAGTTGTGAAAGGGCAGTTTTCCCGTTGCAAGAATATTCCATTTGACCAATTGCTGTAATAGGCCATTTCTTCCAAATTACTTCTTGGGATCACTCTTCAGGCAAGGAGAGATTCATGAAACCACGATGTTTTTCTGATTCTACTACCTCGGGAGAACATGAATCATCTGCTCTTTTTCAAATCTGGTGTTTGTCTGAGCCGGGAACCTCAGTTGTGAAAGGGCAGTTTTGCCATTGCAAGAATAGGCCATTTGACCAATTGCGGTAATAGGCCGTTTCTTCCAAATTACCTCTTGGGATCACTCTTCAGGCAAGGAGAGATTCATGAAACCACGATGTTTTTTTGATTCTACTACCTCGGGAGAACATGAATCATCTGCTCTTTTTCAAATCTGGTGTTTGTCTGAGCCGGGAACCTCAGTTGTGAAAGGGCAGTTTTGCCATTGCAAGAATAGGCCATTTGACCAATTGCGGTAATAGGCGGTTTCTTCCAAATTACCTCTTGGGATCACTCTTCAGGCAAGGAGAGATTCATGAAACCACGATGTTTTTTTGATTCTACTAGCTCGGGAGAACATGAATCATCTGCTCTTTTTCAAATCTGGTGTTTGTGTGAGCAGCGAACCAGAGTTGTGAAAGGGCAGTTTCACGATTGCTAGAATAGGCCAATTGAGCAATTACGGTAATAGGCCGTTACTTCCAAATTACTTCTTGGGATCACTCTTCAGGCTGTGAGATTTGCCCCGTTCGACAGAGAAACTCTCGTGACACGTGTGGTTCACAAAGAAGGTTTACTCATGCGTAACGTAGTAGTCAAAAGCAAAGCCAGGACTGGCTTGGTACAATTGCATGACTTGTTATATTCCCCCCTTCCCGCGCTTTTTCCCGCCTCGTGATCGCGTTGCGGCTGTGGGCTATTAGGCCCCCCAATCTCCCCCCTGATCGTTCATGATGGCAGGGTCGGTCAGAGTCCATTGTCCTTGATTGCCAGTCCCCCTCCGGCTGGGTTGGTCCCTCCCTGCTACGTGCAGACCCGCGGGTTCTGTGCTGCGTTGCGATCTTGTTTCGCTGCCCTGCGGCCCCGTTCCTTGCTTGCTCGCGCCGTTATCAGTTCATAGTTAAAAGCTTCCGCTGCGGTTTTCCTGTTTAGCTGGCCGCAGGTGGCTCGTTAATTAGCGGCGCTTTCGGTTCCTCTTTTCCCCGCTAGCTACCGCCGGTGGATTCCGCGTGGTCTGGTTGCGAGCTTCCCTGCAACCCCGTGCTTCCCTGAAGCCTCGTGCTGACCGAACCTGACACAGGCAACGAGAGATTCATGAACCCATGATGTTTTTCGGACTCTACTACCTTGGGAGAACATGAATCATCAGCCCTTTTTCAAATCTGGTGTTTGTCTGAGCCGGGAACCTCAGTTGTGAAAGGGCAGTTTCGCCATTGCTAGAATAGGCCGTTTGAGCAATTGCGGTAATAGGCCATTTCTTCAATTTTACTTCTTGGGATCACTCTTCAGGCAAGGAGAGATTCATGAAACCACGATGTTTTTCTGATTCTACTACCTCGGGAGAACATGAATAAGCAGCTCTATTTCAAATCTGGTTTTTGTCTGAGGGGGGAACCTCAGTTGTGAAAGGGCAGTTTTGCCATTGCAAGAATAGGCCATTTGACCAATTGCGGTAATAGGCCGTTTCTTCCAAATTACTTCTTGGGATCACTCTTCAGGCAAGGAGAGATTCATGAAACCACGATGTTTTTCTGATTCTACTACCTCGGGAGAACATGAATCATCAGCTCTTTTTCAAATCTGGTGTTTGTCTGAGCCGGGAACCTCAGTTGTGAAAGGGCAGTTTTGCCATTGCTAGAATAGGCCATTTGAGCAATTGCGGTAATAGGCCGTTTCTTCCAAATTACTTCTTGGGATCACTCTTCAGGCAAGGAGAGATTCATGAAACCACGATGTTTTTCTGATTCTACTACCTCGGGAGAACATGAATCATCAGCTCTTTTTCAAATCTGGTGTTTGTCTGAGCCGGGAACCTCAGTTGTGAAAGGGCAGTTTCGCCATTGCTAGAATAGGCCATTTGAGCAATTGCGGTAATAGGCCGTTTCTTCAATTTTACTTCTTGGGATCACTCTTCAGGCAAGGAGAGATTCATGAAACCACGATGTTTTTCTGATTCTACTACCTCGGGAGAACATGAATCATCAGCTCTTTTCAAATCTGGTGTTTGTCTGAGCCGGGAACCTCAGTTGTGAAAGGGCAGTTTTGCCATTGCAAGAATAGGCCATTTGAGCAATTGCGGTAATAGGCCGTTTCTTCCAAATTACTTCTTGGGATCACTCTTCAGGCAAGGAGAGATTCATGAAACCACGATGTTTTTCTGATTCTACTACCTCGGGAGAACATGAATCATCAGCTCTTTTTCAAATCTGGTGTTTGTCTGAGCCGGGAACCTCAGTTGTGAAAGGGCAGTTTCGCCATTGCTAGAATAGGCCATTTGAGCAATTGCGGTAATAGGCCGTTTCTTCCAAATTACTTCTTGGGATCACTCTTCAGGCAAGGAGAGATTCATGAAACCACGATGTTTTTCTGATTCTACTACCTCGGGAGAACATGAATCATCAGCTCTTTTTCAAATCTGGTGTTTGTCTGAGCCGGGAACCTCAGTTGTGAAAGGGCAGTTTCGCCATTGCTAGAATAGGCCATTTGAGCAATTGCGGTAATAGGCCGTTTCTTCAATTTTACTTCTTGGGATCACTCTTCAGGCAAGGAGAGATTCATGAAACCACGATGTTTTTCTGATTCTACTACCTCGGGAGAACATGAATCATCAGCTCTTTTTCAAATCTGGTGTTTGTCTGAGCCGGGAACCTCAGTTGTGAAAGGGCAGTTTTGCCATTGCAAGAATAGGCCATTTGAGCAATTGCGGTAATAGGCCGTTTCTTCCAAATTACTTCTTGGGATCACTCTTCAGGCAAGGAGAGATTCATGAAACCACGATGTTTTTCTGATTCTACTACCTCGGGAGAACATGAATCATCAGCTCTTTTTCAAATCTGGTGTTTGTCTGAGCCGGGAACCTCAGTTGTGAAAGGGCAGTTTCGCCATTGCAAGAATAGGCCATTTGAGCAATTGCGGTAATAGGCCGTTTCTTCCAAATTACTTCTTGGGATCACTCTTCAGGCAAGGAGAGATTCATGAAACCACGATGTTTTTCTGATTCTACTACCTCGGGAGAACATGAATCATCAGCTCTTTTCAAATCTGGTGTTTGTCTGAGCCGGGAACCTCAGTTGTGAAAGGGCAGTTTTGCCATTGCTAGAATAGGCCATTTGAGCAATTGCGGTAATAGGCCGTTTCTTCCAAATTACTTCTTGGGATCACTCTTCAGGCAAGGAGAGATTCATGAAACCACGATGTTTTTCTGATTCTACTACCTCGGGAGAACATGAATCATCAGCTCTTTTTCAAATCTGGTGTTTGTCTGAGCCGGGAACCTCAGTTGTGAAAGGGCAGTTTCGCCATTGCAAGAATAGGCCATTTGAGCAATTGCGGTAATAGGCCGTTTCTTCTATTTTACTTCTTGGGATCACTCTTCAGGCAAGGAGAGATTCATGAAACCACGATGTTTTTCTGATTCTACTACCTCGGGAGAACATGAATCATCAGCTCTTTTTCAAATCTGGTGTTTGTCTGAGCCGGGAACCTCAGTTGTGAAAGGGCAGTTTCGCCATTGCTAGAATAGGCCATTTGAGCAATTGCGGTAATAGGCCGTTTCTTCCAAATTACTTCTTGGGATCACTCTTCAGGCAAGGAGAGATTCATGAAACCACGATGTTTTTCTGATTCTACTACCTCGGGAGAACATGAATCATCAGCTCTTTTTCAAATCTGGTGTTTGTCTGAGCCGGGAACCTCAGTTGTGAAAGGGCAGTTTTGCCATTGCTAGAATAGGCCATTTGAGCAATTGCGGTAATAGGCCGTTTCTTCCAAATTACTTCTTGGGATCACTCTTCAGGCAAGGAGAGATTCATGAAACCACGATGTTTTTCTGATTCTACTACCTCGGGAGAACATGAATCATCAGCTCTTTTTCAAATCTGGTGTTTGTCTGAGCCGGGAACCTCAGTTGTGAAAGGGCAGTTTTGCCATTGCTAGAATAGGCCATTTGAGCAATTGCGGTAATAGGCCGTTTCTTCCAAATTACTTCTTGGGATCACTCTTCAGGCAAGGAGAGATTCATGAAACCACGATGTTTTTCTGATTCTACTACCTCGGGAGAACATGAATCATCAGCTCTTTTTCAAATCTGGTGTTTGTCTGAGCCGGGAACCTCAGTTGTGAAAGGGCAGTTTTGCCATTGCTAGAATAGGCCATTTGAGCAATTGCGGTAATAGGCCGTTTCTTCCAAATTACTTCTTGGGATCACTCTTCAGGCAAGGAGAGATTCATGAAACCACGATGTTTTTCTGATTCTACTACCTCGGGAGAACATGAATCATCAGCTCTTTTTCAAATCTGGTGTTTGTCTGAGCCGGGAACCTCAGTTGTGAAAGGGCAGTTTTGCCATTGCAAGAATAGGCCATTTGAGCAATTGCGGTAATAGGCCGTTTCTTCTATTTTACTTCTTGGGATCACTCTTCAGGCAAGGAGAGATTCATGAAACCACGATGTTTTTCTGATTCTACTACCTCGGGAGAACATGAATCATCAGCTCTTTTTCAAATCTGGTGTTTGTCTGAGCCGGGAACCTCAGTTGTGAAAGGGCAGTTTTGCCATTGCAAGAATAGGCCATTTGAGCAATTGCGGTAATAGGCCGTTTCTTCCAAATTACTTCTTGGGATCACTCTTCAGGCAAGGAGAGATTCATGAAACCACGATGTTTTTCTGATTCTACTACCTCGGGAGAACATGAATCATCAGCTCTTTTTCAAATCTGGTGTTTGTCTGAGCCGGGAACCTCAGTTGTGAAAGGGCAGTTTGGCCATTGCTAGAATAGGCCATTTGAGCAATTGCGGTAATAGGCCGTTTCTTCCAAATTACTTCTTGGGATCACTCTTCAGGCAAGGAGAGATTCATGAAACCACGATGTTTTTCTGATTCTACTACCTCGGGAGAACATGAATCATCAGCTCTTTTTCAAATCTGGTGTTTGTCTGAGCCGGGAACCTCAGTTGTGAAAGGGCAGTTTTGCCATTGCAAGAATAGGCCATTTGAGCAATTGCGGTAATAGGCCGTTTCTTCCAAATTACCTCTTGGGATCACTCTTCAGGCAAGGAGAGATTCATGAAACCACGATGTTTTTCTGATTCTACTACCTCGGGAGAACATGAATCATCAGCTCTTTTTCAAATCTGGTGTTTGTCTGAGCCGGGAACCTCAGTTGTGAAAGGGCAGTTTTGCCATTGCAAGAATAGGCCATTTGAGCAATTGCGGTAATAGGCCGTTTCTTCCAAATTACTTCTTGGGATCACTCTTCAGGCAAGGAGAGATTCATGAAACCATGATGTTTTTCTGATTCTACTACCTCGGGAGAACATGAATCATCAGCTCTTTTTCAAATCTGGTGTTTGTCTGAGCCGGGAACCTCAGTTGTGAAAGGGAAGTTTGGCCATTGCTAGAATAGGCCATTTGAGCAATTGCGGTAATAGGCCGTTTCTTCCAAATTACTTCTTAGGATCACTCTTCAGGCAAGGAGAGATTCATGAAACCACGATGTTTTTCTGATTCTACTACCTCGGGAGAATATGAATCATCAACTTTTTTTCAAATCTGGTGTTTGTCTGAGCTGGGAACCTCAGTTGTGAAAGGGCAGTTTCGCCATTGTTAGAATAGGCCATTTGAGGAATTGCGGTAATAGGCCGTTTCTTCCAAATTACTTCTTGGGATCACTCTTCAGGCAAGGAGAGATTCATGAAACCATGATGTTTTTCTGATTCTACTACCACGGGAGAACATGAATCATCAGCTCTTTTTCAAATCTGGTGTTTGTCTGAGCCGGGAACCTCAGTTGTGAAAGGGCAGTTTTGCCATTGCAAGAATAGGCCATTTGAGCAATTGCGGTAATAGGCCGTTTCTTCCAAATTACTTCTTGGGATCACTCTTCAGGCAAGGAGAGATTCATGAAACCATGATGTTTTTCTGATTCTACTACCTCGGGAGAACATGAATCATCAGCTCTTTTTCAAATCTCGTGTTTGTCTGAGCCGGGAACCTGAGTTGTGAAAGGGCAGTTTTGCCATTGCAAGAATAGGCCATTTGAGCAATTGCGGTAATAGGCCGTTTCTTCTATTTTACTTCTTGGGATCACTCTTCAGGCAAGGAGAGATTCATGAAACCACGATGTTTTTCTGATTCTACTACCTCGGGAGAACATGAATCATCAGCTCTTTTTCAAATCTGGTGTTTGTCTGAGCCGGGAACCTCAGTTGTGAAAGGGAAGTTTCGCCATTGCTAGAATAGGCCATTTGAGCAATTGCAGTAATAGGCCGATTCTTCCAAATTACTTCTTGGGATCACTATTCAGGCAAGGAGAGATTCATGAAACCATGATGTTTTTCTGATTCTACTACCTCGGGAGAACATGAATCATCAGCTCTTTTTCAAATCTGGTGTTTGTCTGAGCCGGGAACCTCAGTTGTGAAAGGGCAGTTTTGCCATTGCAAGAATAGGCCATTTGAGCAACTGCAATAATATGCCGTTTCTTCCAAATTACTTCTTAGGATCACTCTTCAGGCAAGGAGAGATTCATGAAACCACGATGTATTTCTGATTCTATTACCTCGGGAGAATATGAATCATCAACTTTTTTTCAAATCTTATGTTTGTCTGAGCTGGGAACCTCAGTTGTGAAAGGGCAGTTTCGCCATTGTTAGAATAGGCCATTTGAGGAATTGCGGTAATAGGCCGTTTCTTCCAAATAACTTCTTGGGATCAGTATCCAGGCAAGGAGAGATTCATGAAACCATGATGTTTTTCTGATTCTACTACCACGGGACAACATGAATCATCAGCTCTTTTTCAAATCTGGTGTTTGTCTGAGCCGGGAACCTCAGTTGTGAAAGGGCAGTTTCGCTACTGCGAGAATAGGCCATTTGAGCAATTGCGGTAATAGGCTGGTTCTTCCAAATTACTTCTTCGGATCACACTTCAGGCAACAAGAGATTCATGAAACCATGATGTTTTTCTGATTCTGCTGCTTCGGGAGAACCTGAATCATCAGCTCTTTTTCAAATCTGGTGTTTCTCTGAGCCGGGAACCGCAGTTGTGAAATGGAAACTTCCCCATTGCTAGGAAAGGCCATTTGAGCAATTGCAGTAATAGGCCGATTCTTCCAAATTACTTCTTAGGATAACTTTTCAGGCAAGGAGAAATTCATGAAACCATGATGTTTTTCTGATTCTACAACCTCGGGAGAACATGAATTAGCAGCTCTATTTCAAATCTGATTTTTGTCTGAGGCGGGAACCTCAGTTGTGAAAGGGCAGTTTTGCCATTGCAAGAATAGGCCATTTGAGCAATTGCGGTAATAGGCCGTTTCTTCTATTTTACTTCTTGGGATCACTCTTCAGGCAAGGAGAGATTCATGAAACCACGATGTTTTTCTGATTCTACTACCTCGGGAGAACATGAATCATCAGCTCTATTTCAAATCTGGTGTTTGTCTGAGCCGGGAACCTCAGTTGTGAAAGGGCAGTTTTGCCATTGCAAGAATAGGCCATTTGAGCAATTGCGGTAATAGGCCGTTTCTTCCAAATTACCTCTTGGGATCACTCTTCAGGCAAGGAGAGATTCATGAAACCACGATGTTTTTCTGATTCTACTACCTCGGGAGAACATGAATCATCAGCTCTTTTTCAAATCTGGTGTTTGTCTGAGCCGGGAACCTCAGTTGTGAAAGGGAAGTTTGGCCATTGCTAGAATAGGCCATTTGAGCAATTGCAATAATATGCCGTTTCTTCCAAATTACTTCTTGGGATCACTCTTCAGGCAAGGAGAGATTCATGAAACCACGATGTTTTTCTGATTCTACTACCTCGGGAGAACATGAATCATCAGCTCTTTTTCAAATCTGGTGTTTGTCTGAGCCGGGAACCTCAGTTGTGAAAGGGCAGTTTTGCCATTGCAAGAATAGGCCATTTGAGCAATTGCGGTAATAGGCCGTTTCTTCCAAATTACTTCTTGGGATCACTCTTCAGGCAAGGAGAGATTCATGAAACCACGATGTTTTTCTGATTCTACTACCTCGGGAGAACATGAATCATCAGCTCTTTTTCAAATCTGGTGTTTGTCTGAGCCGGGAACCTCAGTTGTGAAAGGGCAGTTTTGCGATTGGTGGAATAGGCCATTTGAGCAAGTGCGGTAATAGGCCGTTTCTGCCAAATTACTTCTTGGGATCACTCTTCAGGCAAGGAGAGATTCATGAAACCACGATGTTTTTCTGATTCTACTACCTCGGGAGAACATGAATCATCAGCTCTTTTTCAAATCTGGTGTTTGTCTGAGCCGGGAACCTCAGTTGTGAAAGGGCAGTTTCGCCATTGCTAGAATAGGCCATTTGAGCAATTGCGGTAATAGGCCGGTTCTTCCAAATTACTTCTTCGGATCACACTTCAGGCAACAAGAGATTCATGAAACCATGATGTTTTTCTGATTCTGCTGCTTCGGGAGAACCTGAATCATCAGCTCTTTTTCAAATCTGGTGTTTCTCTGAGCCGGGAACCGCAGTTGTGAAATGGAAACTTCCCCAATGCTAGGAAAGGCCATTTGAGCAATTGCAGTAATAGGCCGATTCTTCCAAATTACTTCTTAGGATAACTTTTCAGGCAAGGAGAAATTCATGAAACCATGATGTTTTTCTGATTCTACAACCTCGGGAGAACATGAATTAGCAGCTCTATTTCAAATCTGATTTTTGTCTGAGGCGGGAACCTCAGTTGTGAAAGGGCAGTTTTGCCATTGCAAGAATAGGCCATTTGAGCAATTGCGGTAATAGGCCGTTTCTTCTATTTTACTTCTTGGGATCACTCTTCAGGCAAGGAGAGATTCATGAAACCACGATGTTTTTCTGATTCTACTACCTCGGGAGAACATGAATCATCAGCTCTATTTCAAATCTGGTGTTTGTCTGAGCCGGGAACCTCAGTTGTGAAAGGGCAGTTTTGCCATTGCAAGAATAGGCCATTTGAGCAATTGCGGTAATAGGCCGTTTCTTCCAAATTACTTCTTGGGATCACTCTTCAGGCAAGGAGAGATTCATGAAACCACGATGTTTTTCTGATTCTACTACCTCGGGAGAACATGAATCATCAGCTCTTTTTCAAATCTGGTGTTTGTCTGAGCCGGGAACCTCAGTTGTGAAAGGGCAGTTTTGCCATTGCTAGAATAGGCCATTTGAGCAATTGCGGTAATAGGCCGTTTCTTCCAAATTACTTCTTGGGATCACTCTTCAGGCAAGGAGAGATTCATGAAACCACGATGTTTTTCTGATTCTACTACCTCGGGAGAACATGAATCATCAGCTCTTTTTCAAATCTGGTGTTTGTCTGAGCCGGGAACCTCAGTTGTGAAAGGGCAGTTTTGCCATTGCAAGAATAGGCCATTTGAGCAATTGCGGTAATAGGCCGTTTCTTCCAAATTACTTCTTGGGATCACTCTTCAGGCAAGGAGAGATTCATGAAACCATGATGTTTTTCTGATTCTACTACCTCGGGAGAACATGAATCATCAGCTCTTTTTCAAATCTGGTGTTTGTCTGAGCCGGGAACCTCAGTTGTGAAAGGGCAGTTTTGCCATTGCAAGAATAGGCCATTTGAGCAATTGCGGTAATAGGCCGTTTCTTCCAAATTACTTCTTGGGATCACTCTTCAGGCAAGGAGAGATTCATGAAACCATGATGTTTTTCTGATTCTACTACCTCGGGAGAACATGAATCATCAGCTCTTTTTCAAATCTGGTGTTTGTCTGAGCCGGGAACCTCAGTTGTGAAAGGGCAGTTTTGCCATTGCTAGAATAGGCCATTTGAGCAATTGCGGTAATAGGCCGTTTCTTCCAAATTACTTCTTGGGATCACTCTTCAGGCAAGGAGAGATTCATGAAACCACGATGTTTTTCTGATTCTACTACCTCGGGAGAACATGAATCATCAGCTCTTTTTCAAATCTGGTGTTTGTCTGAGCCGGGAACCTCAGTTGTGAAAGGGCAGTTTTGCCATTGCTAGAATAGGCCATTTGAGCAATTGCGGTAATAGGCCGTTTCTTCCAAATTACTTCTTGGGATCACTCTTCAGGCAAGGAGAGATTCATGAAACCATGATGTTTTTCTGATTCTACTACCTCGGGAGAACATGAATCATCAGCTCTTTTTCAAATCTGGTGTTTGTCTGAGCCGGGAACCTCAGTTGTGAAAGGGCAGTTTTGCCATTGCAAGAATAGGCCATTTGAGCAATTGCGGTAATAGGCCGTTTCTTCCAAATTACTTCTTGGGATCACTCTTCAGGCAAGGAGAGATTCATGAAACCATGATGTTTTTCTGATTCTACTACCTCGGGAGAACATGAATCATCAGCTCTTTTTCAAATCTGGTGTTTGTCTGAGCCGGGAACCTCAGTTGTGAAAGGGCAGTTTTGCCATTGCAAGAATAGGCCATTTGAGCAATTGCGGTAATAGGCCGTTTCTTCTATTTTACTTCTTGGGATCACTCTTCAGGCAAGGAGAGATTCATGAAACCACGATGTTTTTCTGATTCTACTACCTCGGGAGAACATGAATCATCAGCTCTTTTTCAAATCTGGTGTTTGTCTGAGCCGGGAACCTCAGTTGTGAAAGGGCAGTTTTGCCATTGCAAGAATAGGCCATTTGAGCAATTGCGGTAATAGGCCGTTTCTTCCAAATTACTTCTTGGGATCACTCTTCAGGCAAGGAGAGATTCATGAAACCACGATGTTTTTCTGATTCTACTACCTCGGGAGAACATGAATCATCAGCTCTTTTTCAAATCTGGTGTTTGTCTGAGCCGGGAACCTCAGTTGTGAAAGGGCAGTTTTGCCATTGCTAGAATAGGCCATTTGAGCAATTGCGGTAATAGGCCGTTTCTTCCAAATTACTTCTTGGGATCACTCTTCAGGCAAGGAGAGATTCATGAAACCATGATGTTTTTCTGATTCTACTACCTCGGGAGAACATGAATCATCAGCTCTTTTTCAAATCTGGTGTTTGTCTGAGCCGGGAACCTCAGTTGTGAAAGGGCAGTTTTGCCATTGCAAGAATAGGCCATTTGAGCAATTGCGGTAATAGGCCGTTTCTTCCAAATTACTTCTTGGGATCACTCTTCAGGCAAGGAGAGATTCATGAAACCACGATGTTTTTCTGATTCTACTACCTCGGGAGAACATGAATCATCAGCTCTTTTTCAAATCTGGTGTTTGTCTGAGCCGGGAACCTCAGTTGTGAAAGGGCAGTTTCGCCATTGCTAGAATAG
Source organism: Python bivittatus (assembly GCF_059951505.1). Classification (NCBI taxonomy): domain Eukaryota; kingdom Metazoa; phylum Chordata; class Lepidosauria; order Squamata; family Pythonidae; genus Python; species Python bivittatus. The sequence continues at coordinate 14,666 of NW_028277070.1, read as the reverse complement.
GCCATTTGAGCAATTGCGGTAATAGGCCGTTTCTTCCAAATTACTTCTTGGGATCACTCTTCAGGCAAGGAGAGATTCATGAAACCATGATGTTTTTCTGATTCTACTACCTCGGGAGAACATGAATCATCAGCTCTTTTTCAAATCTGGTGTTTGTCTGAGCCGGGAACCTCAGTTGTGAAAGGGCAGTTTCGCCATTGCTAGAATAGGCCATTTGAGCAATTGCGGTAATAGGCCGTTTCTTCCAAATTACTTCTTGGGATCACTCTTCAGGCAAGGAGAGATTCATGAAACCATGATGTTTTTCTGATTCTACTACCTCGGGAGAACATGAATCATCAGCTCTTTTTCAAATCTGGTGTTTGTCTGAGCCGGGAACCTCAGTTGTGAAAGGGCAGTTTTGCCATTGCTAGAATAGGCCATTTGAGCAATTGCGGTAATAGGCCGTTTCTTCCAAATTACTTCTTGGGATCACTCTTCAGGCAAGGAGAGATTCATGAAACCATGATGTTTTTCTGATTCTACTACCTCGGGAGAACATGAATCATCAGCTCTATTTCAAATCTGGTGTTTGTCTGAGCCGGGAACCTCAGTTGTGAAAGGGCAGTTTTGCCATTGCAAGAATAGGCCATTTGAGCAATTGCGGTAATAGGCCGTTTCTTCTATTTTACTTCTTGGGATCACTCTTCAGGCAAGGAGAGATTCATGAAACCACGATGTTTTTCTGATTCTACTACCTCGGGAGAACATGAATCATCAGCTCTTTTTCAAATCTGGTGTTTGTCTGAGCCGGGAACCTCAGTTGTGAAAGGGCAGTTTTGCCATTGCAAGAATAGGCCATTTGAGCAATTGCGGTAATAGGCCGTTTCTTCCAAATTACTTCTTGGGATCACTCTTCAGGCAAGGAGAGATTCATGAAACCACGATGTTTTTCTGATTCTACTACCTCGGGAGAACATGAATCATCAGCTCTTTTTCAAATCTGGTGTTTGTCTGAGCCGGGAACCTCAGTTGTGAAAGGGCAGTTTTGCCATTGCTAGAATAGGCCATTTGAGCAATTGCGGTAATAGGCCGTTTCTTCCAAATTACTTCTTGGGATCACTCTTCAGGCAAGGAGAGATTCATGAAACCACGATGTTTTTCTGATTCTACTACCTCGGGAGAACATGAATCATCAGCTCTTTTTCAAATCTGGTGTTTGTCTGAGCCGGGAACCTCAGTTGTGAAAGGGCAGTTTTGCCATTGCAAGAATAGGCCATTTGAGCAATTGCGGTAATAGGCCGTTTCTTCCAAATTACTTCTTGGGATCACTCTTCAGGCAAGGAGAGATTCATGAAACCACGATGTTTTTCTGATTCTACTACCTCGGGAGAACATGAATCATCAGCTCTTTTTCAAATCTGGTGTTTGTCTGAGCCGGGAACCTCAGTTGTGAAAGGGCAGTTTTGCCATTGCTAGAATAGGCCATTTGAGCAATTGCGGTAATAGGCCGTTTCTTCCAAATTACTTCTTGGGATCACTCTTCAGGCAAGGAGAGATTCATGAAACCATGATGTTTTTCTGATTCTACTACCTCGGGAGAACATGAATCATCAGCTCTTTTCAAATCTGGTGTTTGTCTGAGCCGGGAACCTCAGTTGTGAAAGGGCAGTTTCGCCATTGCAAGAATAGGCCATTTGAGCAATTGCGGTAATAGGCCGTTTCTTCCAAATTACTTCTTGGGATCACTCTTCAGGCAAGGAGAGATTCATGAAACCACGATGTTTTTCTGATTCTACTACCTCGGGAGAACATGAATCATCAGCTCTTTTTCAAATCTGGTGTTTGTCTGAGCCGGGAACCTCAGTTGTGAAAGGGCAGTTTCGCCATTGCTAGAATAGGCCATTTGAGCAATTGCAGTAATAGGCCGTTTCTTCCAAATTACTTCTTGGGATCACTCTTCAGGCAAGGAGAGATTCATGAAACCATGATGTTTTTCTGATTCTACTACCTCGGGAGAACATGAATCATCAGCTCTTTTTCAAATCTGGTGTTTGTCTGAGCCGGGAACCTCAGTTGTGAAAGGGCAGTTTTGCCATTGCAAGAATAGGCCATTTGAGCAATTGCGGTAATAGGCCGTTTCTTCCAAATTACTTCTTGGGATCACTCTTCAGGCAAGGAGAGATTCATGAAACCACGATGTTTTTCTGATTCTACTACCTCGGGAGAACATGAATCATCAGCTCTATTTCAAATCTGGTTTTTGTCTGAGCCGGGAACCTCAGTTGTGAAAGGGCAGTTTTGCCATTGCAAGAATAGGCCATTTGAGCAATTGCGGTAATAGGCCGTTTCTTCCAAATTACTTCTTGGGATCACTCTTCAGGCAAGGAGAGATTCATGAAACCACGATGTTTTTCTGATTCTACTACCTCGGGAGAACATGAATCATCAGCTCTTTTTCAAATCTGGTGTTTGTCTGAGCCGGGAACCTCAGTTGTGAAAGGGAAGTTTGGCCATTGCTAGAATAGGCCATTTGAGCAATTGCGGTAATAGGCCGTTTCTTCCAAATTACTTCTTGGGATCACTCTTCAGGCAAGGAGAGATTCATGAAACCACGATGTTTTTCTGATTCTACTACCTCGGGAGAACATGAATCATCAGCTCTTTTTCAAATCTGGTGTTTGTCTGAGCCGGGAACCTCAGTTGTGAAAGGGCAGTTTCGCCATTGTTAGAATAGGCCATTTGAGGAATTGCGGTAATAGGCCGTTTCTTCCAAATAACTTCTTGGGATCAGTATCCAGGCAAGGAGAGATTCATGAAACCATGATGTTTTTCTGATTCTACTACCATGGAAGAACATGAATCATCAGCTCTTTTTCAAATCTGGTGTTTGTCTGGGCAGGGAACCTCAGTTCTGAAAGGGCAGTTTCCCCATTGGTAGAATAGGCCATTTGAGCAATTGCGGTAATAGGCCGTTTCTTCCAAATTACTTCTTAGGATCACTCTTCAGGCAAGGAGAAATTCATGAAACCATGATGTTTTTCTGATTCTACTACCTAGGGAGAACATGAATCATCAGCTCTTTTTCAAATCTGGTGTTTGTCTGAGCCGGGAACCTGAGTTGTGAAAGGGCAGTTTCGCCATTGCTCGAATAGGCCATTTGAGCAATTGCGGTAATACGCCGTTTCTTCCAAATTACGTTTTGGGATCACTCCTCAGGCTAGGAGAGATTCATGAAACCACGATGTTTTTCTGATTCTACTACCTCGGGAGAACATGAATCATCAGCTCTTTTTCAAATCTCGTGTTTGTCTGAGCCGGGAACCTCAGTTGTGAAAGGGCAGTTTTGCCATTGCAAGAATAGGCCATTTGAGCAATTGCGGTAATAGGCCGTTTCTTCCAATTTACTTCTTGGGATCACTCTTCAGGCAAGGAGAGATTCATGAAACCACGATGTTTTTCTGATTCTACTACCTCGGGAGAACATGAATCATCAGCTCTTTTTCAAATCTGGTGTTTGTCTGAGCCGGGAACCTCAGTTGTGAAATGGAAACTTCCCCATTGCTAGAATAGGCCATTTGAGCAATTGCAGTAATAGGCCGTTTCTTCCAAATTACTTCTTGGGATCACTCTTCAGGCAAGGAGAGATTCATGAAACCATGATGTTTTTCTGATTCTACTACCTCGGGAGAACATGAATCATCAGCTCTTTTTCAAATCTGGTGTTTGTCTGAGCCGGGAACCTCAGTTGTGAAAGGGCAGTTTTGCCATTGCAAGAATAGGCCATTTGAGCAATTGCGGTAATAGGCCGTTTCTTCCAAATTACTTCTTGGGATCACTCTTCAGGCAAGGAGAGATTCATGAAACCACGATGTTTTTCTGATTCTACTACCTCGGGAGAACATGAATCATCAGCTCTTTTCAAATCTGGTGTTTGTCTGAGCCGGGAACCTCAGTTGTGAAAGGGCAGTTTTGCCATTGCAAGAATAGGCCATTTGAGCAATTGCGGTAATAGGCCGTTTCTTCCAAATTACTTCTTGGGATCACTCTTCAGGCAAGGAGAGATTCATGAAACCACGATGTTTTTCTGATTCTACTACCTCGGGAGAACATGAATCATCAGCTCTTTTTCAAATCTGGTGTTTGTCTGAGCCGGGAACCTCAGTTGTGAAAGGGCAGTTTTGCCATTGCTAGAATAGGCCATTTGAGCAATTGCGGTAATAGGCCGTTTCTTCCAAATTACTTCTTGGGATCACTCTTCAGGCAAGGAGAGATTCATGAAACCACGATGTTTTTCTGATTCTACTACCTCGGGAGAACATGAATCATCAGCTCTTTTTCAAATCTGGTGTTTGTCTGAGCCGGGAACCTCAGTTGTGAAAGGGCAGTTTTGCCATTGCAAGAATAGGCCATTTGAGCAATTGCGGTAATAGGCCGTTTCTTCCAAATTACTTCTTGGGATCACTCTTCAGGCAAGGAGAGATTCATGAAACCACGATGTTTTTCTGATTCTACTACCTCGGGAGAACATGAATCATCAGCTCTTTTTCAAATCTGGTGTTTGTCTGAGCCGGGAACCTCAGTTGTGAAAGGGCAGTTTTGCCATTGCTAGAATAGGCCATTTGAGCAATTGCGGTAATAGGCCGTTTCTTCCAAATTACTTCTTGGGATCACTCTTCAGGCAAGGAGAGATTCATGAAACCATGATGTTTTTCTGATTCTACTACCTCGGGAGAACATGAATCATCAGCTCTTTTTCAAATCTGGTGTTTGTCTGAGCCGGGAACCTCAGTTGTGAAAGGGCAGTTTCGCCATTGCAAGAATAGGCCATTTGAGCAATTGCGGTAATAGGCCGTTTCTTCCAAATTACTTCTTGGGATCACTCTTCAGGCAAGGAGAGATTCATGAAACCATGATGTTTTTCTGATTCTACTACCTCGGGAGAACATGAATCATCAGCTCTTTTCAAATCTGGTGTTTGTCTGAGCCGGGAACCTCAGTTGTGAAAGGGCAGTTTCGCCATTGCTAGAATAGGCCATTTGAGCAATTGCAGTAATAGGCCGTTTCTTCCAAATTACTTCTTGGGATCACTCTTCAGGCAAGGAGAAATTCACGAAAACATGATGTTTTTCTGATTCTACTACCTCGGGAGAACATGAATCATCAGCTCTTTTTCAAATCTGGTGTTTGTCTGAGCCGGGAACCTCAGTTGTGAAAGGGCAGTTTTGCCATTGCAAGAATAGGCCATTTGAGCAATTGCGGTAATAGGCCGTTTCTTCTATTTTACTTCTTGGGATCACTCTTCAGGCAAGGAGAGATTCATGAAACCACGATGTTTTTCTGATTCTACTACCTCGGGAGAACATGAATCAGCAGCTCTATTTCAAATCTGGTTTTTGTCTGAGGCGGAAACCTCAGTTGTGAAAGGGCAGTTTTGCCATTGCAAGAATAGGCCATTTGAGCAATTGCGGTAATAGGCCGTTTCTTCCAAATTACCTCTTGGGATCACTCTTCAGGCAAGGAGAGATTCATGAAACCACGATGTTTTTCTGATTCTACTACCTCGGGAGAACATGAATCATCAGCTCTTTTTCAAATCTGGTGTTTGTCTGAGCCGGGAACCTCAGTTGTGAAAGGGCAGTTTTGCCATTGCTAGAATAGGCCATTTGAGCAATTGCGGTAATAGGCCGTTTCTTCCAAATTACTTCTTGGGATCACTCTTCAGGCAAGGAGAGATTCATGAAACCACGATGTTTTTCTGATTCTACTACCTCGGGAGAACATGAATCATCAGCTCTTTTTCAAATCTGGTGTTTGTCTGAGCCGGGAACCTCAGTTGTGAAAGGGCAGTTTCGCCATTGCGAGAATAGGCCATTTGAGCAATTGCGGTAATAGGCCGTTTCTTCCAAATTACTTCTTGGGATCAGTCTTCAGGCAAGGAGAGATTCATGAAACCATGATGTTTTTCTGATTCTACTACCTCGGGAGAACATGAATCATCAGCTCTTTTTCAAATCTGGTGTTTGTCTGAGCAGGGAACCTCAGTTGTGAAAGGGCAGTTTCCCCATTGGTAGAATAGGCCATTTGAGCAATTGCGGTAATAGGCCGTTTCTTCCAAATTACTTCTTAGGATCACTCTTCAGGCAAGGAGAGATTCATGAAACCATGATGTTTTTCTGATTCTACTACCTCGGGAGAACATGAATCATCAGCTCTTTTTCAAATCTGGTGTTTGTCTGAGCCGGGAACCTCAGTTGTGAAAGGGCAGTTTTGCCATTGCAAGAATAGGCCATTTGAGCAATTGCGGTAATAGGCCGTTTCTTCCAAATTACTTCTTGGGATCACTCTTCAGGCAAGGAGAGATTCATGAAACCACGATGTTTTTCTGATTCTACTACCTCGGGAGAACATGAATCATCAGCTCTTTTTCAAATCTGGTGTTTGTCTGAGCCGGGAACCTCAGTTGTGAAAGGGCAGTTTTGCCATTGCAAGAATAGGCCATTTGAGCAATTGCGGTAATAGGCCGTTTCTTCCAAATTACTTCTTGGGATCACTCTTCAGGCAAGGAGAGATTCATGAAACCACGATGTTTTTCTGATTCTACTACCTCGGGAGAACATGAATCATCAGCTCTTTTTCAAATCTGGTGTTTGTCTGAGCCGGGAACCTCAGTTGTGAAAGGGCAGTTTTGCCATTGCTAGAATAGGCCATTTGAGCAATTGCGGTAATAGGCCGTTTCTTCCAAATTACTTCTTGGGATCACTCTTCAGGCAAGGAGAGATTCATGAAACCATGATGTTTTTCTGATTCTACTACCTCGGGAGAACATGAATCATCAGCTCTTTTTCAAATCTGGTGTTTGTCTGAGCCGGGAACCTCAGTTGTGAAAGGGCAGTTTTGCCATTGCAAGAATAGGCCATTTGAGCAATTGCGGTAATAGGCCGTTTCTTCCAAATTACTTCTTGGGATCACTCTTCAGGCAAGGAGAGATTCATGAAACCACGATGTTTTTCTGATTCTACTACCTCGGGAGAACATGAATCATCAGCTCTTTTTCAAATCTGGTGTTTGTCTGAGCCGGGAACCTCAGTTGTGAAAGGGCAGTTTTGCCATTGCTAGAATAGGCCATTTGAGCAATTGCGGTAATAGGCCGTTTCTTCCAAATTACTTCTTGGGATCACTCTTCAGGCAAGGAGAGATTCATGAAACCATGATGTTTTTCTGATTCTACTACCTCGGGAGAACATGAATCATCAGCTCTTTTTCAAATCTGGTGTTTGTCTGAGCCGGGAACCTCAGTTGTGAAAGGGCAGTTTTGCCATTGCTAGAATAGGCCATTTGAGCAATTGCGGTAATAGGCCGTTTCTTCCAAATTACTTCTTGGGATCACTCTTCAGGCAAGGAGAGATTCATGAAACCACGATGTTTTTCTGATTCTACTACCTCGGGAGAACATGAATCATCAGCTCTTTTTCAAATCTGGTGTTTGTCTGAGCCGGGAACCTCAGTTGTGAAAGGGCAGTTTTGCCATTGCAAGAATAGGCCATTTGAGCAATTGCGGTAATAGGCCGTTTCTTCCAAATTACTTCTTGGGATCACTCTTCAGGCAAGGAGAGATTCATGAAACCACGATGTTTTTCTGATTCTACTACCTCGGGAGAACATGAATCATCAGCTCTTTTTCAAATCTGGTGTTTGTCTGAGCCGGGAACCTCAGTTGTGAAAGGGCAGTTTTGCCATTGCAAGAATAGGCCATTTGAGCAATTGCGGTAATAGGCCGTTTCTTCCAAATTACTTCTTGGGATCACTCTTCAGGCAAGGAGAGATTCATGAAACCATGATGTTTTTCTGATTCTACTACCTCGGGAGAACATGAATCATCAGCTCTTTTTCAAATCTGGTGTTTGTCTGAGCCGGGAACCTCAGTTGTGAAAGGGCAGTTTCGCCATTGCTAGAATAGGCCATTTGAGCAATTGCGGTAATAGGCCGTTTCTTCCAAATTACTTCTTGGGATCACTCTTCAGGCAAGGAGAGATTCATGAAACCATGATGTTTTTCTGATTCTACTACCTCGGGAGAACATGAATCATCAGCTCTTTTTCAAATCTGGTGTTTGTCTGAGCCGGGAACCTCAGTTGTGAAAGGGCAGTTTCGCCATTGCTAGAATAGGCCATTTGAGCAATTGCGGTAATAGGCCGTTTCTTCCAAATTACTTCTTGGGATCACTCTTCAGGCAAGGAGAGATTCATGAAACCATGATGTTTTTCTGATTCTACTACCTCGGGAGAACATGAATCATCAGCTCTTTTTCAAATCTGGTGTTTGTCTGAGCCGGGAACCTCAGTTGTGAAAGGGCAGTTTTGCCATTGCAAGAATAGGCCATTTGAGCAATTGCGGTAATAGGCCGTTTCTTCCAAATTACTTCTTGGGATCACTCTTCAGGCAAGGAGAGATTCATGAAACCACGATGTTTTTCTGATTCTACAACCTCGGGAGAACATGAATCAGCAGCTCTATTTCAAATCTGGTTTTTGTCTGAGGCGGAAACCTCAGTTGTGAAAGGGCAGTTTTGCCATTGCAAGAATAGGCCATTTGAGCAATTGCGGTAATAGGCCGTTTCTTCCAAATTACCTCTTGGGATCACTCTTCAGGCAAGGAGAGATTCATGAAACCACGATGTTTTTCTGATTCTACTACCTCGGGAGAACATGAATCCTCAGCTCTTTTTCAAATCTGGTTTTTGTCTGAGCCGGGAACCTCAGTTGTGAAAGGGAAGTTTGGCCATTGCTAGAATAGTCCATTTGAGCAATTGCAATAATATGCCGTTTCTTCCAAATTACTTCTTGGGATCACTCTTCAGGCAAGGAGAGATTCATGAAACCACGATGTTTTTCTGATTCTACTACCTCGGGAGAACATGGATCAGCAGCTCTTTTTCAAATCTGGTGTTTGTCTGAGCCGGGAACCTCAGTTGTGAAAGGGCAGTTTCGCTATTGCGAGAATAGGCCATTTGAGCAATTGCGGTAATAGGCAGTTTCTTCCAAATTACCTCTTCGGATCAGTATCCAGGCAAGGAGAGATTCATGTAACCATGATGTTTTTCTGATTCTACTACCATGGAAGAACATGAATCATCAGCTCTTTTTCAAATCTGGTGTTTGTCTGGGCAGGGAACCTCAGTTCTGAAAGGGCAGTTTCCCCATTGGTAGAATAGGCCATTTGAGCAATTGCGGTAATAGGCCGTTTCTTCCAAATTACTTCTTAGGATCACTCTTCAGGCAAGGAGAAATTCAAGAAACCATGATGTTTTTCTGATTCTACTACCTAGGGAGAACAGGAATCATCAGCTCTTTTTCAAATCTGGTGGTTGTGTGAGCCGGGAACCTGAGTTGTGAAAGGGCAGTTTTGCCATTGCAAGAATAGGCCATTTGAGCAATTGCGGTAGTAGGCCGTTTCTTCCAAATTACGTCTTGCGATCACTCTTCAGGCAAGGAGAGATTCGTGAAACCACGATGTTTTTCTGATTCTACTACCTCGGGAGAACATGAATCATCAGCTCTTTTTCAAATCTCGTTTTGGTCTGAGCCGGGAACCTGAGTTGTGAAAGGGGAGTTTTGCCATTGCAAGAATAGGCCATTTGAGCAATTGCGGTAATAGGCCGTTTCTTCTATTTTACTTCTTGGGATCACTCTTCAGGCAAGGAGAGATTCATGAAACCACGATGTTTTTCTGATTCTACTACCTCGGGAGAACATGAATCATCAGTTCTTTTTCAAATCTCGTGTTTGTCTGAGCCAGGAACCTGAGTTGTGAATGGGCAGTTTTCCCATTGCAAGAATAGGCCATTTGAGCAATTGCGGTAATAGGCCGTTTCTTCTATTTTACTTCTTGGGATCACTCTTCAGGCAAGGAGAGATTCATGAAACCACAATGTTTTTCTGATTCTACTACCTCGGGAGAACATGAATCATCAGCTCTTTTTCAAATCTGGTGTTTGTCTGAGCCGGGAACCTCAGTTGTGAAATGGAAACTTCCCCATTGCTAGGAAAGGCCATTTGAGCAATTGCAGTAATAGGCCGATTCTTCCAAATTACTTCTTGGGTTCACTATTCAGGCAAGGAGAGATTCATGAAACCATGATGTTTTTCTGACTCTACTACCTCGGGAGAACATGAATCATCAGCTCTTTTTCAAATCTGGTGTTTGTCTGAGCCGGGAACCTCAGTTTTGAAAGGGCAGTTTTGCCATTGCAAGAATAGGCCATTTGAGCAACTGCAATAATATGCCGTTTCTTCCAAATTACTTCTTGGGATCACTCTTCAGGCAAGGAGAGATTCATGAAACCACGATGTGTTTCTGATTCTACTACCTCGGGAGAACATGAATCATCAGCTCTTTTTCAAATCTTATGTTTGTCTGAGCTGGGAACCTCAGTTGTGAAAGGGCAGTTTCGCCATTGTTAGAATAGGCCATTTGAGCAATTGCGGTAATAGGCCGTTTCTTCCAAATTACTTCTTGGGATCACTCTTCAGGCAAGGAGAGATTCATGAAACCATGATGTTTTTCTGATTCTACTACCTCGGGAGAACATGAATCATCAGCTCTTTTTCAAATCTGGTGTTTGTCTGAGCCGGGAACCTCAGTTGTGAAAGGGCAGTTTTGCCATTGCTAGAATAGGCCATTTGAGCAATTGCGGTAATAGGCCGTTTCTTCCAAATTACTTCTTGGGATCACTCTTCAGGCAAGGAGAGATTCATGAAACCATGATGTTTTTCTGATTCTACTACCTCGGGAGAACATGAATCATCAGCTCTTTTCAAATCTGGTGTTTGTCTGAGCCGGGAACCTCAGTTGTGAAAGGGCAGTTTCGCCATTGCTAGAATAGGCCATTTGAGCAATTGCGGTAATAGGCCGTTTCTTCCAAATTACTTCTTGGGATCACTCTTCAGGCAAGGAGAGATTCATGAAACCATGATGTTTTTCTGATTCTACTACCTCGGGAGAACATGAATCATCAGCTCTTTTTCAAATCTGGTGTTTGTCTGAGCCGGGAACCTCAGTTGTGAAAGGGCAGTTTTGCCATTGCTAGAATAGGCCATTTGAGCAATTGCGGTAATAGGCCGTTTCTTCCAAATTACTTCTTGGGATCACTCTTCAGGCAAGGAGAGATTCATGAAACCACGATGTTTTTCTGATTCTACTACCTCGGGAGAACATGAATCATCAGCTCTTTTTCAAATCTGGTGTTTGTCTGAGCCGGGAACCTCAGTTGTGAAAGGGCAGTTTTGCCATTGCAAGAATAGGCCATTTGAGCAATTGCGGTAATAGGCCGTTTCTTCCAAATTACTTCTTGGGATCACTCTTCAGGCAAGGAGAGATTCATGAAACCACGATGTTTTTCTGATTCTACTACCTCGGGAGAACATGAATCATCAGCTCTTTTTCAAATCTGGTGTTTGTCTGAGCCGGGAACCTCAGTTGTGAAAGGGCAGTTTTGCCATTGCTAGAATAGGCCATTTGAGCAATTGCGGTAATAGGCCGTTTCTTCCAAATTACTTCTTGGGATCACTCTTCAGGCAAGGAGAGATTCATGAAACCACGATGTTTTTCTGATTCTACTACCTCGGGAGAACATGAATCATCAGCTCTTTTTCAAATCTGGTGTTTGTCTGAGCCGGGAACCTCAGTTGTGAAAGGGCAGTTTCGCCATTGCTAGAATAGGCCATTTGAGCAATTGCGGTAATAGGCCGTTTCTTCCAAATTACTTCTTGGGATCACTCTTCAGGCAAGGAGAGATTCATGAAACCATGATGTTTTTCTGATTCTACTACCTCGGGAGAACATGAATCATCAGCTCTTTTTCAAATCTGGTGTTTGTCTGAGCCGGGAACCTCAGTTGTGAAAGGGCAGTTTCGCCATTGCTAGAATAGGCCATTTGAGCAATTGCGGTAATAGGCCGTTTCTTCCAAATTACTTCTTGGGATCACTCTTCAGGCAAGGAGAGATTCATGAAACCATGATGTTTTTCTGATTCTACTACCTCGGGAGAACATGAATCATCAGCTCTTTTTCAAATCTGGTGTTTGTCTGAGCCGGGAACCTCAGTTGTGAAAGGGCAGTTTTGCCATTGCAAGAATAGGCCATTTGAGCAATTGCGGTAATAGGCCGTTTCTTCCAAATTACTTCTTGGGATCACTCTTCAGGCAAGGAGAGATTCATGAAACCACGATGTTTTTCTGATTCTACTACCTCGGGAGAACATGAATCATCAGCTCTTTTTCAAATCTGGTGTTTGTCTGAGCCGGGAACCTCAGTTGTGAAAGGGCAGTTTTGCCATTGCAAGAATAGGCCATTTGAGCAATTGCGGTAATAGGCCGTTTCTTCCAAATTACTTCTTGGGATCACTCTTCAGGCAAGGAGAGATTCATGAAACCACGATGTTTTTCTGATTCTACTACCTCGGGAGAACATGAATCATCAGCTCTTTTTCAAATCTGGTGTTTGTCTGAGCCGGGAACCTCAGTTGTGAAAGGGAAGTTTGGCCATTGCTAGAATAGGCCATTTGAGCAATTGCAATAATATGCCGTTTCTTCCAAATTACTTCTTGGGATCACTCTTCAGGCAAGGAGAGATTCATGAAACCACGATGTTTTTCTGATTCTACTACCTCGGGAGAACATGAATCATCAGCTCTTTTTCAAATCTGGTGTTTGTCTGAGCCGGGAACCTCAGTTGTGAAAGGGCAGTTTCGCCATTGCGAGAATAGGCCATTTGAGCAATTGCGGTAATAGGCCGTTTCTTCCAAATAACTTCTTGGGATCAGTATCCAGGCAAGGAGAGATTCATGAAACCATGATGTTTTTCTGATTCTACTACCACGGGACAACATGAATCATCAGCTCTTTTTCAAATCTGGTGTTTGTCTGAGCCGGGAACCTCAGTTCTGAAAGGGCAGTTTCCCCATTGGTAGAATAGGCCATTTGAGCAATTGCGGTAATAGGCCGTTTCTTCCAAATTACTTCTTAGGATCACTCTTCAGGCAAGGAGAAATTCATGAAACCATGATGTTTTTCTGATTCTACTACCTAGGGAGAACATGAATCATCAGCTCTTTTTCAAATCTGGTGTTTGTCTGAGCCGGGAACCTGAGTTGTGAAAGGGCAGTTTTGCCATTGCAAGAATAGGCCATTTGAGCAATTGCGGTAATAGGCCGTTTCTTCCAAATTACGTCTTGGGATCACTCTTCAGGCAAGGAGAGATTCATGAAACCACGATGTTTTTCTGATTCTACTACCTCGGGAGAACATGAATCATCAGCTCTTTTTCAAATCTCGTTTTGGTCTGAGCCGGGAACCTGAGTTGTGAAAGGGGAGTTTTGCCATTGCAAGAATAGGCCATTTGAGCAATTGCGGTAATAGGCCGTTTCTTCTATTTTACTTCTTGGGATCACTCTTCAGGCAAGGAGAGATTCATGAAACCACGATGTTTTTCTGATTCTACTACCTCGGGAGAACATGAATCATCAGTTCTTTTTCAAATCTCGTGTTTGTCTGAGCCAGGAACCTGAGTTGTGAATGGGCAGTTTTCCCATTGCAAGAATAGGCCATTTGAGCAATTGCGGTAATAGGCCGTTTCTTCTATTTTACTTCTTGGGATCACTCTTCAGGCAAGGAGAGATTCATGAAACCACAATGTTTTTCTGATTCTACTACCTCGGGAGAACATGAATCATCAGCTCTTTTTCAAATCTGGTGTTTGTCTGAGCCGGGAACCTCAGTTGTGAAATGGAAACTTCCCCATTGCTAGGAAAGGCCATTTGAGCAATTGCAGTAATAGGCCGATTCTTCCAAATTACTTCTTGGGTTCACTATTCAGGCAAGGAGATATTCATGAAACCATGATGTTTTTCTGACTCTACTACCTCGGGAGAACATGAATCATCAGCTCTTTTTCAAATCTGGAGTTTGTCTGAGCCGGGAACCTCAGTTTTGAAAGGGCAGTTTTGCCGTTGCAAGAATAGCCAATTGAGCAACTGCAATAATATGCCGTTTCTTCCAAATTACTTCTTGGGATCACTCTTCAGGCAAGGAGAGATTCATGAAACCACGATGTGTTTCTGATTCTACTACCTCGGGAGAACATGAATCATCAACTTTTTTTCAAATCTTATGTTTGTCTGAGCTGGGAACCTCAGTTGTGAAAGGGCAGTTTCGCCATTGTTAGAATAGGCCATTTGAGGAATTGCGGTAATAGGCCGTTTCTTCCAAATAACTTCTTGGGATCAGTATCCAGGCAAGGAGAGATTCATGAAACCATGATGTTTTTCTGATTCTACTACCACGGGAGGACATGAATCATCAGCTCTTTTTCAAATCTGGTGTTTGTCTGGGCAGGGAACTTCAGTTCTGAAAGGGCAGTTTTGCCATTGGTAGAACAGGCCATTTGAGCAATTCCGGTAATAGGCCGTTTCTTCCAAATTACTTCTTGGGATCACTCTTCAGGCAAGGAGAGATTCATGAAACCATGATGTTTTTCTGATTCTACTACCTCGGGAGAATAGGAATCATCAGCTCTTTTTCAAATCTGGTGTTTGTCTGAGCCGGGAACCTCAGTTGTGAAAGGGCAGTTTCGCTATTGCGAGAATAGGCCATTTGAGCAATTGCGGTAATAGGCTGGTTCTTCCAAAT